>NC_090438.1:652886588-655648255 GCF_031143425.1 Pleurodeles waltl | reverse complement strand
CGGCTGAGTTTCATCCATTCTGCGACGTCTTTCATTCCATCTTGCAGGTTGGTCTTGGCGCCAGAGGGGTCCTTGGTGAGGGAAAGTATCAGCTGAGTGTCGTCGGCGTAGGAGGTGATGATGATGTTGTGTTTGCATACTATGTCGGCGAGGGGGCTCATGTAGACATTGAAGAGAGTCGGGCTGAGCGAGGAGCCTTGTGGGACGCCGCAGATGATCTCGGTGGGGTCTGAGCGGAAAGGAGGGAGGTAGACTCTTTGGGAGCGGTTGGAGAGGAAAGAGGTGATCCAGTCCAGGGCCAGTCCTTGGATACCGGTGGAGCGCAGGCGGGATGTTAGGGTTCGGTGGCAGATGGTGTCGAAGGCAGCCGAGTGGTCGAGGAGGATGAGGGCGACTGTTTCTCCGTTGTCCATCAGAGTTCTGATGTCATCTGTGACTGAGATGACCAATGCCATCAAGACCCTTGACTTAGAACATTTTGGCCACTTGCGCCTTACAAAACACACAAACTGCAACACTAGACAGTGTATCTACATGATCACGTGCCCTTGTGGTTTACGCTACATGGGCATAACGACTAGAACCGTGAAGTTAAGAATAAATGAACACCGCAGTAACATCAGGTGTAGGCGCATTACTACGAAACTCTGCGCTCATTTCCTTGAAGCTCCCCACGACCCAGAAGATCTTAAATGGGTGGTCCTTGACGTTCCTAATTGTCAGGGTAATATGACATGTTCATTGTTTAGACTTGAACAACGTTAGGTGTATAGACTCCGGACACATGTCACAGGCCTCAATGATGATATAACTTGGATTAGTCTGTCTCAGAAAACCCATTAGATTCTACTGCTGTTACCCTTGCTACTTTTAGTAGCAATTAGATACATGGCTCAAGATATTTGGTTATTTCCTTTCCCCATTACTATACAGCCGTGAAATGTGACGTCCACCACTTGTTCCAAGTTTCATATATATATAATTCTAGAGACCGATGTCTAGAATTTGCTCCAATTTTTTGAGCCCCCACAGTTGGATACTTTTTGAGTGTGTACTGGCCCTGATCTTGACTATCTTGCTCTCTTACATCAGTTGACGTTCTATTTTGAAACTAAGTATTTTTATTTTCCCTATTATGAATTCTTTCCATCATGGCTCCCAAAGCGGCAGCTTCTAGTCCTTTTACAGTGTTCATGAACCTATTACACTGGTTTGTCCTTCCTCTAACTGGTTTGTCCTTCCTCTATCTTTACAACACACGCCGGATAAACGCTTCACTTCCGCGTTCTCCGACTTTATAACGCCGCACCTACCAGCAGTGTGCACTGATTCAGGAGGACGCGCTGGGGTAGGTGATGAAAAGAAGATTGTCACAGCAAATTGTAAGTACCTTGCTGACCCTCCCTCTACTAAGTTGGACAGAGCGTACGCTTGTCGCTATTGGCCTAGCCAGATCTTTTTGCTATTATCCAGGCATCTCTAAACCTTTGCTTATTTCACGCTCGGGCCCCTTGCCTATCTGGCTGTTGCGGTTATGTGAACACTTCCGACGCTTAAATTTGAAGCTCCAGTTCCGCTATCGGTACATAGGGCCACGTACATTACCCTATCTATGTACATAATTTTGAAATCCTACTTTGCTATATTTTGGGTATGATTAGGAACAATGTTTGAGTCCTTTTTCCACCTTTTTCTTGCTTATGGTAATGACTGCATATTATACTTTTGACTTGACCAAGGTTGCTATTTGGCATGAAATGATCCCTTTTAAACTTGATAGGAGTATATGGAGTTGTGTTAATTATTCCATTTCTCTATTTAGTAGCAACAACCTTATGCTTGTACCTCCTATGGAGCCCTTCCTAGAATAAAGGATGGTGAGCTCTTTTTTCAGTTTCACTTTGTGGTTTATCACTCAGTGTGCGCACTAATCCAGCACTGGTCACGATCACATTACTATTACTTATATTGTTTTTATCCACTTTCTTACTTTTCCCAGGACAACCTTAATATGTTTAGTTGACTGGACGGACAGTACGCTTTATTGTAAGTGACTGCGAAGTTTGGCTTGGTTTATTAGACTTTTGATAAACTACACTATAATGCTTTAATTATTGTGATACAGGAGAAGTGTCTTGTTGATGTATGGCCCTGAAGAAGCGTCAGTGGATCTGTTAAACCGTAAGACGCAAAACATGTTGACAGTTGTTTGGTGGCTTTCAGATAATTTCTCGCCCCCATTATTCCTAGAAAGTGTTTGAACATTACCTCATTTTATCACTTTCAATCTGTTTTTAATCTTGGTCCTATCCCCTTTCTGCCCATTAAATGAGAATTGCCTGTCGGGATAGAGAACCAATTTTAACTCTATCCTGCTCTTGAATCACTACCTGCCCGTAGGTCCCAGTCTACCACCGCAGTTACTCTAAAACGATCTCTGGCAAAGAGCCCCCTAATGGGGAGTCCGTCAGACATTGCAGCGCCGGTCTGACGAGGAGCACCCCAATGATGAAGCATGACATCGGAATGGATGGGTGAGGGCTCTTGCTCCTAAACCTTAGGGTTTCCCTTCTTTTTTGCTAGGAACATTGTATTCATTTTGTCTATTGTTACTTGGGGAGACTATACACTGGACCTTTAATCCTCCCTCTCTCTGATGTTGATATTTATGAGATAGGTCATTTGCAACCCCATTGGGAATCGCAAACAGTGACATTGACATTGCTTACATCAGGTTTTGAAACGCGCAAATTGCAAAACCTACTATTCATACATGTAGTCTTTTTCTTGAAGATTTTCTTCAGCGGGACGAAGTCACCAATCTGATCTGACCTCCCTGGTGCCCTCTTCAGATACACATCGCAGGAGACCTCAATGAAGAACTCTACCTTTGGACCTAGATGATTTTTCAGGATGGAAATCTTCATCCGGGCTAAAGCTGAATCTTGATCCGATGTTCCAGGAGCCCTCCTCAGATACGCTGCGGGGGAAGTGCCAGTCAACATTTTCGGTGCGTTGAAACTTTCTCTCTCTGATGTTGGACCAATCCCCACAGCAAGCTGATTTTTAATTGATGTCATCGGATTGCCATTCCTGGAGGCCCCAGGTGAAATCCTGAAAGTCAGGCTCTGGAGCTTTTCAGCGGGACAAACCTGCAAGTCAGTCCGGGTCGTGGTCAATGTAAGCCGGCTTGATTCTCGATAGTGGGTTGTTCTCTTTATAGAGCTTTTTACCAATAGTTCTCCAATCTTTTCCAAACTTCTGGATCTTCTTCCAGAAGGTCTTTGAAATTCTTTTAGGAATCCACAGCTCACCCCAAGGTTCCAGAAGCTCTTAGTTGCTCCTTGAGGGAGAGGACTCCAACTTCCAGAATGCACCTGGCTGAAACTCCAAAATGACCACTGGACAGTGAGCACTGGTCAGTTTCTCAGAATGTGATGCAGGGGACTCTGGTTAACTATTGTTCACCTGTAGCAAGCATGGAGTCACTTCTTGAACCAGTTGAAGCCAGGCAAAGTCCTTTTTGTGGTTAACCCCAAGTGTGCAACTGATGCAGTGCTTCAGAGTTCAGTGTCCAGGTGCAGTTCAGGGTCCAACAGGGTAGTCCTTCTTCTTCTGATGTTGCTCCTTGTATGGACCTGAAGTGTGGGTGCAGCTCTGCCATATTTATCCTTGCTCCTGGGGTAAAAAGCAGTGGGGGGGGTGACTTTTTAATCACAGTCAGACCACAAACCACTTGGATGATCACTTTCTGAGACAATAATCAATCCAAGGGAGCAACATTCTTCAAAAATCCAACATGGCTGAAACTGAATTTTGGAGGTTAGGTCTGGCTGACCCCACCCATTGGTGTGGCTAGAAATCCTTAACACACACCCCTCTCCTGCCCTCGCCTAATCTAATCAAGAGGGCACCTAGTTGTCTGGGGTTGCAGGAAACGGGGGAGGTCCTGAACTGCTCCAGATGTCCTTCCCTCCTTTGAGCACCAGTTTAGCTGCTCTCCCCCAATCCTGTTTCACCATCTACTGAGGCAGATCTCCTCCCCCATGCACTCCCTTTGTGTCCTGCCCAGGCTTCTTCACACCTCATCAAGACAGCCTGGCCAGGCTGCCGGAGGCTGGCCAATCAGAGAACGGCACTATAGAGCTGAAGTTGGAAACTTTCAGGTAGAGTTTTAAAACTCTTTCCTTCAACTAGTTATATTAAGTCCAACAATAGCAAGTTGTGGGATTTATTATAACAATTAATTTGATACCAAACTCGAAAGATCTGGCTCCTATGGGGACTCTTTTAATGAAAATAAAGTCTCCCCATTTTGGCCTGTGGACAGTGAGGGTAAAACAAATTTGACTGTTTTACTTCACCAGGGCTTATAAAACAATTTTTATAAGGTCCCTGGTTATAGTTACACTGTACCCAATCCTAGGGGCACACCTTAGGGGTGATGTATGTACAAATAAGGTAGTTTAAGACTTTGGAAGTGCTTTTATTTCCAGAGTCGAATTTGCATGTAGCTTTAGTTTAAAAACAGCCAGCAAGGCAGGCCTGTCTTTAAAATTACAGGGGGCACCTTAGCAGTGCACCTACGGATGCACTACCTATGCTGGAGTCCCAACATGGAAATTCAGTTTGTAGCACACAGTTCTATTGCTGTTGCTCAAAACAGCTCTTCGTATGTAACAAAGGGCATGATTTAGAGTTTGGCGGAAATGGTTACTCTGTCACAAACGTGGCGGATATCCCATCTACCATACTATGATTCCGTTATACCCTATGGACATTGTATCCATTGTATGGCCATTGTATCATGGTGGACAAGATATCCATCACGTTTGCGACCGAGTAACCTGTCCGTCAAACTTTAAATTAGGCCCAAAGCCTGCAATTACAGGAAGTAGGACATATGGGAACAACAGTGAAGCCCTTAACTGAAATGCTTACAATTTCAGTTTAGAGATGTTTCCCAGAGGGAAACTGGATCTTGTGAGGCTGGTGATAAGTGCAGTCCTGCTAGCTTATATGCCAAGTCAGAATCCATAATTTAGGTATGTTTAGGCCTACAATCAACAGGAAAACAGGTGTTGAAAACATTTCTATAAAGTGTGTATCTTGCACAGTTCGATCTAGACAGCACTGATATAGTTGAAAGCAACAGATGGACACCTTTTATCCCAAGCAGAGTGTCCAAAGTATTGCAGTGCTAAACATACAGGAATAACATGGATTAAACCATTGAAGGAGGTACATTTACAGTGTCTGGCTGTAATGGATGATTAGAGAGACTCAGTTTTCAAGCAGTTGAAAAATGAGAATTTGTTTATAACATTTCAAACAATGACTTTCTGGGGATGAATTGTTAGGTGAACATCACTGCTATGAAGGTGCTTTCAATGCAGTTAAAGATAATATTTGCTGTGTTTCAGACATCTGAAAATGTTGAGTGATTGAATACAAGAGGATGCAAGATAGCAAATTTCAGTTTATAAGGAAGTCAGAGCCCAGGCAATAATAGCCAAGATCCACCTGGCCAACCTTTTATTGAAAATGGGGTAGCCAAAAGCTATGAATGAGGTGGGGAATGCTATGGGCCAAGTGAGGACTGAGAGCACTGACTTTGAATATTTAGTAACTCAACTTAATATAGAATAGCTAGTAATTTTTAAATGAATACCTAAATCAGTGGAACATGAACTTCACATGTTAAGTCTGAATCTTCATGTGCAACATTCAAGCCTCAGCTACTGTAGGTTTTTGGTAAGGCAGTTATTGGCAACCATTTTTTGATTAAAGAGCTAACTGCATTTGTTCATAAAAAGACAAATTGTAACCTTTCATGTGTTGTTACACTACCGACTGGATTAGCTGCTCAAAATATTAAAAGAACCACATTGTGTGGACTACTTATGCATGATGTTTCAAGGTTCTGAAAAAAAACGGTCTTAATTATTGATGGGGTAGCATGGTGTCATTCATCTGAGGATGCAAGAGGTATTAAGAACTGACTATGACGTTCTCTTTGGTGGTAAGCACATTATGACTTTTGCTGACCTTCAACAGTGAAAAGTCAATCAGTGTTTAAATAACTGCTTAAAGAAGATACCAAAAAAATGCTGAGGAAGCATTGCAGATCTAATATATGGTTACATTTCTAGCACACAGAGTTGACCAGAAATATAGATCTGGAGTACAGTATTATATTAAGAGGCTTGAGAATAGGTATGCTATCAAGGCTCTTGGTAGTCACACAGAAAGCACTCTCTTCCTATACAGTAACGCTCCTTCTTCTATAATGCAACATCTTTTGAAAAGCAGATTCTGGGCCTCATCACAAGTTTGGTGGAGAGGAATACTTCATCCCAAATGTGACGGATATCCCATCCGCCATTTTACATAGGATATAATGGAACTTGTAATACGGTGGGCGAGATATCTGTCACGTTTGGGACAGAGTAATCCTCTCCGCCAAACTCGTAATGAGGCCCTATATGTCTCATGCCAACATTGGATGTGGGCACCCAGTTAAACTCAGAAATGCTTCATTTGAAAAACAAGAGGTTGTTATTCTTAGTAGTATAGATAAAATACAATATTAAGCTTTAAACTGAGCTGCCCTCAGATAACCCAGATTTCTCATCTGCTATTTTGATATGATCTGAGACACTTGCCCCACACTACTTTAACTTCACAAGTAGGCAGTGGCAAAAACATGGCTTGAATTGTACGGGCAGTGGCACCAACATTCCTCGATTCCTCTTATGGGTGCCATTCTGGCTACATAAGGAACATCGGATGTGCTATGCGCATAAACATCTCAGCCTCCAACCACTCTAAATATGTAGCAGCTCAACCTAATCCTTCACTTGTATGTGGCGATGCATGGTTCTACTGTTTAGTATGACAGTGTATTGTACTGTCCAGGTGATCATTCACTCTGTGATTCCTCATCAAGTGTCCCCTTGTCCTTGTGTTCGGTTGTTTGTTGATACCACTGAGTTTTGCTGAGATCTCCCAAAATCTCAGCAAATCTTGGTGGCCATTATATATGTGGCCATTATTTAAACCACACCAAAGACTTTAAAGAGGGAAGATCTTTCCATGACTAGCTTCAATTTACCTGAAGATTTCAGATTCACATCGGAGTTTGGAAAGGAATTTCCTTTGGCTTCAGACATCTGCAAAGAAAAAAGAAAATGCATTTAAAATTCAAGGTATCTCTTAAGTTAAATGAAAGATGTTTGGTAAACAAGAAAAGGGAGTAATCCGAGACTCTTAAAGACACTGATTGAAGGATTTCTTAACAGAATTTAATGCATATATGTGAAGGCATATTAAAGATGATATTTTCTTTAACCCCTTTGCTGACAGGCCTTTTCCCCCTCAGGTCCCAAGCCTTTTTTTGGCTATTTGGGGCAGTTTGATCTTAGGCCCTCATAAGTTTGTGTCCAAATTTGCTATCTATGCCAAATTTGGTTCCGTGTTTTCCAACATCCTAGGGATTCTAAAGGTACCCAGAGTTTGTGGTTTTCCCAGGTGGAGACCAGGAAATCAGACAAAATGCAGTGAACGGGCTGCAGAAGAAAGCTTGTGGGTTTTCCCCTGAAAATGGCATCAACATAGGGTTTGCAGTGCTAAAATCACCATATTCCCAGCCTTCAGGAACAGGCAGACTTAAATCAGTAACCTACATTTTTCAATGCAATTTTGGCATTTTACTGGGACATGCCCAATTTTTACTATTTTTTGTGCTTTCAGCCTCCTTCCAGTTAGTGACAGAAATGGGTATGAAACCAATGATGGATCCTGGACAGCTAAACATTTCCGAAAAGTAGGCAAAATTCTGAATTCAGCAAGGGGTCATTTGTGTAGATCTTTCAAGGTTTTCCCACAGATAGTAACAGCTAAAATAAACAAAGAGTGAAATTGCGGTGAAAAACAGAGACATTTCTGTCCACATTTTCTTCTATAACTTTTTCCAGCCATGACAGATTTTTAATAGCAATATACTATTACATTTGCTGGACTTTTATGGTTGGGGGAGACATAGGGCTTGTAGGTTCATAAAGAACCCTAGGTCCCCAGAGCCAATAAATGAGTTGAACCTAGCAATGGGTTTTCATTGTATACCAGGTATACAGCAATTCATTTGGTGAAATATAAAGAGTGTAAAATAGGTATCAAGGAAACCTTTGTATTACCAAAATGGGCACAAGATAAGGTGTCGACAAGTAGTGGTTATTTACACATCTCTGAATTCAGGGGTCCCCATACTAGCATGCAAATTACAGGGCATTTCTGAAATAGATGTCTTTTTTACACACTGTCTTACATTTGGAAAGAAAAAATTTAGAGAAAGGCAAGGGGCAATAACACTTGTTCCGCTATTCTGTGTTCCCCCAAGTCTCCCAATAAAAATGGTACTACACTTGTGTGGGTAGGTCTAATGCCCCGACAGGAAACGCAACATGGACACATCACATTTGTACATTAAAATCTGCTGTGTGTTTTGGTGCCTAGTTGTGGATTTTGGCCTCTAGCTCAACAGGCACCTAGGGAAGCCTAGAAAACTTATACATTTTTGAAAACTAGACACTTAGGGACATTCAGAATCAGGTGACTTGTGGGGCTCTCACCAGGTTCTGTTACCCAGAATCATTTGCAAACCTCAAAAATTGGCAAACAAAAGCACATTTTTCACAAATTTCGGTGAGAGAAAGTTCTGGAATCTGAGAGGAGCCACAAATTTCCTTCCACCCAGCATTCCCCCAAGTCTTCCAATAAAAATGGTACCTCACTTGTGTTGGTAGGCCTAGTGCCCGCGACAGTACATGCCCCAAAACCAAACATGGACTCAATTCATTTTTACATTGACAACTGACGTGTCATTTGGAAAGTGCCTAGCTGTGGATTTTGGTCTCTAACTCAGCCGGCACCTAGGAAAGCCTACCAAACCTGTGCATTTTTTTAAACTAGACACCTAGGGGAACCCAGTTTGGGGTAACTTGTGATGCTCTCACCAGGTTCTGTTACCCAGAATCCTTTGCAAACCTCAAATTTTGGCAAAAAAAACACTTTTTCCTCATATTTCGGTGATAGAAAGTTCTGGAATCTGAGAGGAGCCACACATTTCCTCCCATCTAGCATTCCCCGAAGTCTCCCGATAAAATGGTACCTCACTTTTGTGGGTAGGCCTAGTCCCCACAACAGGCATTGCCCCAAAACACAACATGGACACATCACATTTTTCCAAAGAAAACTGACCTGTTTCTTGCAAAGTGCCTAGCTGTGGATTTTGTCCTCTAGCTCATCCGGCACCTAGGAAAACCTAGCACACCTGGACATTTCTGAAAACTAGACACCCAGGAGAACCCAAGATGTGGTAACTTGTGGTCCCCTCACCTAGTTCTGTTACCTAGAATCCTTAGCAAACCTCAACATTTGGCAAAAAAAACACTTTTTACTCCCATTTCGGTGTTGCATTGTTTGGAGTTTGAGGGGAGCCACATACTTCCTTCTACCCAGCGTTCCCCCAAGTCTCCCGATACAAATGGTACCTCTTGTGTGGGTGAGCCTAGTGCCCGCAACAGGAGATGTCCCATACACCACGTGGACACATCACAATTATCAAATACAAAACTACCTGTTTTTGAAGGAGGCACCTGTGTTTTTGGTCCTGGGCTCAGCAGCCATCTAGGGAAACCTTCTAAACTCAGACATTTCTGAAAATTAGACACCCCAGGGAGTCCAGGGAGGTGTGACTTGCATGGCTCCCCCAGTGTTTTCTTACCCAGAATACTTAGCAAACCTCAAATTTAGCTAAAAAAATCACATTTTCCCCAAATTTATGTGTGGGATCACTGCATCAGCACCAATTTCCTACCACCCAACGTTCCTCTCAGTCTCCTGATAAAAATGATGCCTCACTTGTGTAGGTGGCCCAAGTGCACGTGACCGGGAAGAGCAAAAAACTTGTCGAAATTGAGAGGGAATTAAAGTGGGTCCAAAAGGGGAGTTTGAAAAAAATCATTTTTAGGCTGAAAAGTGGGGCAGAATAGGCTGATCTGCCCCAGAGGGGCAGAAATGGCGTAATAAAAAATGCCCCCCATGAGAGCGACCCTTGTCCAAGGGGCCTCTCCCCTCATGACAAGTAACAAAAAAAAACTTCCCTGGTGTCTAGTGGGCATTTCTGCTGCCCGATCACTTTACGATTGGGCTACAGCAATGCTCAGAAAGACATGAAAGGAAAAGCCTTTCCTTTCATGTCTCTCTGCCCGCCCCCACCCCCCGATCGGAAGAGAAATGCTTTCATTTCTCTTCTGATCGCGCTGGAAGCACAGAGGTAGCCTCTGATGAGGTCAGCGCGTGACCGTGCGCTGACATCATCCAACATTACTCTGGGGCAGTGTGGGGGATTGGGGCTGGAAAGGGAAGCGATTCCCCTTCCATCCCTGCCCAGGGGAGGGGGATGGAAGGCCCACAGGGTGAGCACTAGTGCTCCTCCCATGGGCCGGGTGCAGGAAGAGCTGGTCTCATCCTCAGCACACAGCAACCGTTGCCAAGACCAGCTCTTCCAGGGCACCCAAATGGTTAATTCATAATTACAAGGGTTTACAAGTGTGAAGAAACATTTGAGAACAATAAAAGAAGGCCAAGGGAAAAGGGATTTCATAGTTAAGAAGTTTAATAAAATGTTCAGAGTCAAGCAACATTGTATTGGAGATAATAAAATATATGTGGTAATAATAGTTGCATGTATTGTATTGATCGCAGACTCAGGACTAGTGACAATTCAGACATGGAAGAGACTGCATTCCACACAAAACAGAAGAACTCTATATAAATCCCAGTTATAGGTGCAGAATGCTAAACCAAGCTGAATTGCAGGTTCATCTGGGAAACAAAGGAGAGGGGGGAAGCAGTTTGCTGATAGAAAATCCAAGTAGTAGGTTAATGACAACTCCTAACCAGTTTCCAATCTCTCTTTAAAGGTTCAACAGCACACTAAGGGAGTCTAGAAGCACCACCAACCCAAAAGTACCATCTTTCCCTGTCTGGAATAATCCTCCTTTGTGTATATAAACCTCCACGAGCTGGAGAGGTTAGGTTTGAGGATTTGGGCCCATATCATTTCTACAAAGCTACGTCTCAAACAGCAAAGTAAGAGTTTGCGCGGTCTGATCTGACATGACCACTAGGTCAAACATCTGGAATCTCTTGATAAAAACTGTTTCACAAACTGCTGCTTTAGCAAATACACTAAAGCACTGTAAAAATTGCAGTATACCTTTGCGACAAAATCGAAATGTTGAGGAGAGTTTAGTCAACGGAACAAATATGGAAAGTGATAGAGTGACAATATCCCATTGAAGGAGAATAGAAGTCTATTACATTTGACCATATTGAAGAGGGTAAAAAAAATGGCAGGTGCACTGCTAGGTTTCTCGTGGGAGAGGACCTACATGTCAGAAGACAACAATTTCCTCTGTGTTTGCCCTATGATATTACCATTCACAAATTTAAAGGGGTAAGTTTGAATGTAGCAAAGCTAAATATTGGTCAAACCATTTTTTAAGAAGGAATGTCTTATTTTGTTATATCATGGGTTAGGTCTCTATCAGGAGTGTACCTTCTTCAGTTTGATGACAGCAAAGGGAATGCTGACACATCATGTGCTGATGAATACAGTCATTTGCGAGGGTTGTATGTTCCTCAACTGGATCTGTATTCCATTGTTAAAAAAACATGCAAGTAACATTTCTGAAGTTTAATTTCTAAACATAATTAAAGTACCTAAACAGATTTTCAAAAAGATAAAAGGGATAAAATGCAAAATGTGGTAGGGTTTCAATTTTAAAACAATTCATTTATTTTCTGTTACTGTAATATAGTTGTCAATTTGTACACCAAATTTGGTAGTAGTTAAAGAAACTTACCAGTACAAAGATTTGTGCCAAGCTCTGACACATCTACTCAGTTCAGTACATGCTTGAAAGCATGTGTGTTCTTTAATGACAGCTATACTTGTCATTGTTGTCCACTGTACTGGCACTTCACACTTTTGTAAAAGGGTTCTTACAGTTTTTTCATGATAGTGTTAAACATATTAAAAATGAGGGAATTTCATTTAATGAAATATTTGGAATAAACTATTAATATAATTATGATTGTGTTAATTGTTCTTATTCAAGCAGAACAGACATTGCTTCAGAGTAATTTGCTTACCTTACTGTACTAGATTGTAAATCATTGCCTTTTTAAGAACTATTTGTTAAAGCTGTGCAGGATATTATCTGTCCAGACTGCAGAGCAGAACTGCTGTCTACAATAGTTGTAAGACAGAGTCCAGATTATGTAAGGCTCATGATACAAATGTGTAGAACAGATGGCAGAAAAATAAATTCTATCACTAACTTTAAAGCTGTCACATATCAACTTATAGGTAAAAGTACACTACGTTCACCATTATTTTTCTTTTAGGAGAATTCATGTGTCTAGACTGAATTGTACATTAAAAAAAGTTACGGTGTAAACGTCCAAACTCTTAACTCATATTTTTGAAACTAAAGCTCTGGTAAATATTAGGTTTAGTGTATCTTGTCTACAGTTAAATAGGCAAGAAGTGTGAAAGATCGTGTTCAATAATGTTATGGTCTAGCAACGATAAAGGCCGAGCAAGGATAACTACCACTTAAAGAACAAATGCGTTTGAAAACAACAAAAGAATGTTTCTACAGAATAGTTAAATAGTTATGAAAGTGCAGCTGATAAGCAAATGATATTACTTTTGTAATAGGTGTATATTATAGCCTTAGAACCCGCCTTAGCGGGCTCTACCAGCTATTAAAGGCCCGCTCCCCGCGTTAAATGCCCGAGCTGAAGGCGAGGGCATTTAACAAGGGAGAGGGACTTTAATAGCCGGTAGAGCCCGCTACGGCGGGTTCTAAGGCTATTAGAACATTCTGCCACTCAGGGCAGAATGTTCTATTAAAAAAAAAAAAAATCACGGAGCACGAGGGGATTAAAATCCCCTCGGGCTCCGTGAGGCTTTGTTCACAGCTGTTGCTGTGAGCAAAGCGAACATTGGAATGTTGGCGCTGCGGGCTTTTACCGGCCAGTAAAAGCCCGCAGCACTCCATTGTTTTCAATGGAGCACCCAGCATTCCAATGTTCTAATAGTGCTTATAATTAAAATAATGAGTGACTGACAAAGAAGTCCAGTAACTGTTCTTTACTATTGTACTCTAGCATTCCCTGAAAATATAGGGATTTTCTGAAAACATTAATGCTTTGTATTTCTTCATAGTTAATTGATGGTCTGCGTATACACACACAATTTCTCTCTCTCTCTCTCCCCTCTCTCTCTTACCTCTCTCTCACCCTCTCCCTCTCTCTAGTCAGTAGGTAGTTATAGTTAGGACCTAGCTTCCATTGAAAAAACGTTTTCTGACTTTCCTATATCTTTGGTGCCGGATGATGAATCTTCATGAAATTTCCACAAACAATTTGACGCTCACTTCAGCTGCTGTCTGGAAATTTTCGGGGTGATCTGTCAAGCGGGAGTTGAGAAAAATGAGGGGTTCCAAAACACATTTTTCCCATGTTAATTTAAATAGGTATTTTGAACATGACTACGGACTACACAACTATAGACTACAGCCGCTGGACAGATTTACCCCACATTTGGCAGAAAGCTAGCTTTTGGTCCAGAAAACACCTTTTTTGTCATTTGGTGTAAATCCCTTCAGTAGTTTTATAGTTCTTAAATGTAAACTAAGGCCCTCATTACAACCATGGCGTCGGTGTTAAAGCGGCGGTAATACCGCCAACAGGCCGGCAGAAAAAAAATGGGATTACGACCGTGGAGGAAACCGCCAACATAGACCTTAACACGCCGACCGCCACGGCGGTACAAATAAACAGCACGGCAGACACCGCCAACAGACAGGCGGGAGACAATGTACCACCCACCCTATCACAACACGCCTATCCGCCACCTTTTCCGGGGTGGAACCAACGTGAATAAAAACACAGCGGAAACAGTACACAGAAGGGAAAACACTCACCTCTCCACACCCCATGAGGAACCAGGACGCCATGGAGCCCGAATTGCAGATACTGCCGGAGATGGTCTTCCTGCTCCTCTATCAGGAGCTCCAACGACGGCGGTGACGACCACAGTGAGTACTGCACCTACAACACAGGGGAGGGGGGAGGGAAAAGAGAGTGACACACACATGCAACATGTAATACCCCCACCCCCACCCTCACCTACAACACCATACACACAAATACATGCTGCAACATCACATATACACCCCCCCAGCCCCATGGAAGAACGCAAGGACAAAAGGAAATGATTTGAACAAATGTAATCATGTGAAATATCATTATCAAAATGCAAAATCCAGTATATACAATTATGTACACCAAATAGACATTCTGGATAGTGCACCAATCATTGTCCGTGGACCACTGAGCCCAAAATGCATGGGCAAGGCCCACACTAGATACCTGACTCCAAACGGAGAGAACACTGGAGGGGCATCACATAAAAAATATACAGGCACCTCAGGGGGAGCGGGAGGGGAGGGGGACACCTCAGCCTGATGAACGCACTACACCACTGCTCCACGAGGGGGCTCCATGCCCACAGTTTGGTCTTGGGGAGAGCAAAGCCACAGTCTCTCAAGTCTTTCCAGTGGGTGGTTTGCCCACTGCTTTATCCTGGGCAGTGCAAAGCCACAGTCTCTCAAGTCTTTCCAGTGGGTGGGTTGCCCACTGCTGTATCCTGGGGAGTGCAAAGCCACAGTCTCTCAAGTCTCTCCATTGGGTGGTTTGCCCACTGCTTTATCCTGGGGAGTGCAAAGCCACAGTCTCTCAAGTCTTTTCAGTGGGTGGTTTGCCCACTGCTTTATCCTGGGGAGTGCAAAGCCACAGTCTCTCTAGTGGATAACAGTCTCCACTTGTTCTGGAGGGGGCTTTGTGCCCAGAGTGCTTCATCCTGCCAAGGACTGAGGTAGTGGATGCATCTCTCCACTGGTTCTGGAGGGAGCCTGGTGCCCAGAGTGCTTCATCCTGCCAAGGACTGAGGTAGTGGATGTATTTCTCCACTGGTTCTGGAGGGGGCATGGTGCCCAGAGTGCTTCATCCTGCCAAGGACTGAGGTAGTGGATGTATCTCTCCACTGGTTCTGGAGGGAGCTTTGTGCCCAGAGTGCTTCATCCTGCCAAGGACTGAGGTAGTGGATGTATCTCTCCACTGGTTCTGGAGGGGGCATGGTGCCCAGAGTGCTTCATCCTGCCAAGGACTGAGGTAGTGGATGTATCTCTCCACTGGTTCTGGAGGGGGCTTGGTGCCCAGAATGCTCCATGTGCAGTGTGGCCGGAACAATACACTCACCTGGGTGTGTGTGCCACGAGATTGCTGAGGTACAGGTAGCATGATACGCCATGGAGGCAGAGACATACCCCACACTGCTACGGCTTCACATTCCATATGCAGATGACAACTGTGATGACAGTGATACTTCATAGAAGCTGCCCAGGGTCCTGGAACTCGCCACCAGCCTCAGACGACTGACCAATGGGGATGGTTGGTATGTCAGCGGTGGTGCCACTGTCTGTGGACGTCACGGGGCCGCTGGCGGTGCTTGCGGTGGTGTCAGTCGTGGCGGTGCTTGCGGCGGCGTCAGTCGCGGTGGTGCTTGCGGCGGTGTCAGTCGCGGCAGTGCTTGCGGCAGTGTCAGTTGCGGCAGTGGTTGTGGTGGGTTCTATGGCGGCGGTGCTTGCGGCGGGGTCTGTGGCGGCGGTGCTGGCTGCGGGGTCTGTAGCGGCGGTGCTGGTGGCGGGGTCTGTGGTGGTGCAGGTGGCGGTACAGGTGGCGGAGCAGGTGGCGGTGTTCTCCGCCGTACAGGTTGGCGTCGACGTGGACAGAAGGTGTGACACTGCCCATGCCCTCTCCTGACCTGCCCTTCAGTTTTTTGCCCTTCCCCACCTTTGATGGTGGCGCAGCTGTCTTGCCACTATCCCCTTTCATTTTCCCTGACCCCTTAGTGGCAGGTGTTTTTGGCTTCTCCCTCCGGTATGTGGGCACCTTTTTCACCTTGGCAGGTGGCGGAATGTCCTTGCCCTCGCTCCGTGGCACACTAGCAGCACTGATGGTTGCCGCACTCCATGACCCCGCAGTTGCTGGCACCACTGTGCCTGGGAATGTAGTGGCTGAGGTGCTGGGCTGGGACCTGGAAAGCCTGGCCCTAGGGGAAGGAAGGGGGGGGGGAGGTGTAGGAAAGAGGTCAATATTAGCCAGGACATTTTTTTTAGACACACTGGGACGGGTAGATGGAGGGGGTTTGGGAGTGTAGGTAGAGGTAGTGGTTGTAGGAGGTGTACGTCTGCTGAATTTGGGTTAAGGTGCATGGGCTGGAGGCTGTTGTGAGGTGGATGGCTGTTGGGTGGCTGTGTGCCTGCGTTTGTGTACTTTGGGAGGAGGGCTCACAGACACACTGGGAGAGGACACTGGGGATGTGTGAATGGTAGTGGGGGTGGTGAGTGCACGTGAGCGGTGTGTGGTGATGGGCTTACTGGTGATGGAGGTAGTGAGACAGCGAGGGAGGAGGGAGACATGGAGGAGGGGGACACAGTGGAGGCAGTGGATGTTGGTATGTGTGCATGGGTATGATGCTTGTGTGAGTGCCTGTGAGATGTGTGGTGCTTATGTTTGCCTGAGCCACTCTTGTGTGCTGGTCTGATGGTGTGCTTGGGATAGGCTGAGGTACAGGGGATTGGGACTGGGTGGAGGAAGTTGGAGGGGGGAGGCTGGACACAAGGACAATGGCTGCCATCAGTGCTGAGGCCTGAGCCTGAAATGCCTTCTGTTGGGCTGCCTGGCCAGAATGAATGCCCTACAGGTATGCACTTGTTTGTTGCAAATGTCTCTCAACACCCTGGATGGCATTCAGAATGGTAGACTGCCCAACAGTAAGGGATCTCAGGAGGTCAATAGCCTCCTCACTGAGGGCAGCAGGGCTGACTGGGGCAGGGCCTGAGGTGCCTGGGGCGAAGGAGATGCCCACCCTCCTGGGTGAGCGGGCACGGGACACACAATGAGGGGCTGTTGGGAGGGCAGTGCTGGTAGGGGGGTAGCGGCTGTACCTCTTGATGCGGTGGGCACAGAGGTGACCGCCACGACAAGGGAGCTCCAATCAGAGGAGGAGTCGCTGTCGCTGGTCTCTGCTCCTGTCCCCGCCGTGGAGCTCCCCTCGTCCTCCGTCCTACTGGTGGCTTCGAACTCTGTTGTTTCGCCCTCCAGGGCCAACTAGGATGCAGCTCCCTCCTGCTCCAGTGCCAATGCTCCTCTGCCTGATGATGCTATTGCACACAAGAACAGGGAGACCACAAAAAGGGGGGGGAGACAGGAGAAAGACATGTTCAGTGCATGCAACACCACTACCGTTGGCGGACACAACAGACACAGCAGCCCTCTGCACTACGCCATGCACTTAGAGATCCCTAATTAATCACAGGGACACGGGGTACAAGGCCTATGCCCGATTGCTGCACACATGGAGGTCACAGGAGCCTGACCAGGTGTAGATGGCTCTTACCACTGGTGGGGTTGGGGTGCCACATAGCCTGCCTCACAAAGGGACCTTGCCTACAAAGCTTGCCCTGGCCTAGGGGAACCCACTGCCCACCTCCCCCAACCAGACACCTCCTAATGGGTGCACAGTCAGCTGAATGAGAGTGTACTCACCCCCTTGTGGCTGCTGTGATGCCCTCAAGCGCCCATCCAACTCCGGATACGCCACTGCCAGGATACGGAACATCAGGGGGGTAATGGTGCGATGGGCACCCCTCCCATGTTGGGAGGCCATCCCCAGCTGGCCTCCGCCATCTTCTTGCTCCGTCTGTGGTGCAACCCCAGGGTCCGGACGTCCTTGGCGATGGCACGCCAAATAGCCTTCTTCTGATGTGCGCTGACCTAGAGGAATAGTACAGGGGGAAAGGAAAATCATTACCCGTCCGGACCGTCATACTCATTGACCCACGTTCCCACCCTTGCCCTGACGCACACACACTCACCGTCCGCACATGCAGGCCTCAGCCCGTCCCATTTATATTCCATCCACACCACTCCAAACAGGCATTGCCCATGCAGCATGCTCACAGTGTACTCACCTGTTTGTCTGGAGGACCGTACAGTTGTGTGTACTGGGGGAGGACCCCATCCACTAGTTTCTCCAACTCCTCCGAAGTGAAGGCAGGGGCCCTTTCCCCAGACACATGAGCCATTGTCGCTTCCAGACACAGGTCACAGCAGCACTTGCAGTGTAGGTCCTCTCCTGTTGAAGGTCAGGTATCAAGTGAGTGAACAGACAGAAAATGGCGGTCATGTCCGCGGCGGTGCGTACCGCCACCGCCGGCGTACATCCTCATTGGCTCCTCGGACCCATTGGGTCCCATGTTAAACAATGCTGGTTTGCGCCGTGGTCTTCGACTTCCCACCGCGACGGTGTACAACGCCAGCGCAGTTACCTCATATCCCCTTGTCCCACCTTACAGGTCAGACAGCCGCCATTTCAGGGGGCCACATGGCATTAATATTAACTGCATCACACCAATGTAGGCCTTGAATACACACAGTTGCAGGCACATTGCGGATTAATAAATGTGTGCAAATGACATTTTGTGATACCTCAGTGTTGGCTGACTCTCTGCTCGCTGATCTCGTCCACAGGGCACATCTGCAGGGGCAGGTGATGAGATGGCGGCATCCTCCGGTGTACAGACCGCTGGTGGACCTGTCGACAATGGAAGAGAGACACATAATAGTCACCTACAGACTTAATCGTGCAACAATCCATGAGCTGTATGCCCAGTTGGAGCCAGACCTGATGTCAGCTATCCGCCATTCCACAGGAATTCCCCCTCTAGTGCAGGTCCTGTCAGTACTCCATTTCCTGGCAAGTGGTTCCTTTCAAACAACAGTGGCCATTGCATCAGGGATGTCCCAGCCAATGTTCTCTAACGTGTTGTCCAGAGTGTAGTCTGCCCTGCTGAAACACATGCACAGCTACATCGTGTTCCCTCAGTTGGAGGATTTGCCCACAATGAAGCGTGACTTCTATGCCCTGGGACATATCCCCAACATCATAGGTGCCATTGATGGGACACATGTGGCCATGGTACCCCCTGCAGGAGTGAACAGGTGTACAGAAACCGGAAGAGCTACCATTCTATGAATGTGCAGATGGTGTGTTTGGCAGACCAGTACATCTCCCATGTGAATGCCAAATTTCCTGGCTCAGTGCATGACGCTTACATTTTGACGAATAGCAGCATCCCTTATTTGATGGGGCAACTCCAGAGGCTCTGTGTGTGGTTAATAGGTAAGGACAAGGACCCTATACTGTGTGTTAGGTGTCTGGGTATGGGGTTGTCCCTACGTTGTAAGTGTGTGTCTAACAGTTGTCCCTCCATATTTGCAGGAGACTCTGGTTACCCCAACCTGTCATGACTACTGACCCCAGTGAGAAATCCCAGGACAAGGGCAGAGGAACGCTACAATGAGGAACATGGGCGAACTAGGAGGGTGTTAAAACGCACCTTCAGCCTCCTGAAGGCCAGATTCCAGTGCCTCCATATGACAGGTGGTTCTCTCTACTACTCACCAAAGAAGGTGTGCCAGATCATCTTGGCCTGCTGTATGCTGCACAACCTGGCTTTGCGATGCCAGGTGCCTTTTCTGCAGGAGGATGGGCCAGCTGGTGGTCTTGTGGCAGCTGTGGAGCCTGTGGGCAGTGAAGAAGAGGAGGCAAAAGAAGAGAATATCGACAACAGGAACAACATAATCATGCAATACTCCTAGTGAGACACAGGTAAGAAGATGTCACTGCCTCCCATATGTCATACCATTCTTGAAGCTAGCGTAAGTCTGTCATTTTCACTCAGTGTATGGACCCTGACTTGTCACTTTGCCTTTCCATTTCACAGATGTGGGTCCCACTTTGTGCCCTCTTCTATATTTCTTCCTGGCCTACAGCAGTGTTACATCGGTATGTGCACAAGTAAATTGACATTTCTATATTCCATGGTTATTGCAATTACACTTTTGTGAAAGCACAGACTGACTCCAGATTGTTTTGTAATTGAAGTGTGTTTATTTCTGCGCAAATAAGTGGAGGAGTTGTAAAATGGGCAGGGGGGATGGTGGAGGAATGTCCATGGCAGAGTCCAGTCTATTTGTTTCACAGGTGCATTGTCCAAAGAAGCATAGGATGTGGAGCAATGGCAGTTGAAGGATGGACAGGGTGACAAAGTGGGACAGAAGGGTGACATTCAGGGGGGTCTCATTTCCTGGCGGGAGTCTTGGCAATGTTCTCTGTCTTGTTCCTGGATCTCAGGGACAGTTTATGTGGTGGTTCTCTATCTGCTGGGGGTGGGGTGCTGGTGTCGTGTTCCTGTGGCGGTGCCTCCTGTCCACTAGCGCCAGCGGAGGTGGAGGGCGGTTCATCATCCAGACTAGTGTCAGGGGCCCCTTGTTGTGCCACAGTGTCCCTCCTGGGGTTGACAAGGTATTGCAGCACTGCAATGGTGACCAGGGTGTTGTTTATGGACTTCAAGTCCTCCCTGATCCCCAGATGGTGTTCCTCCTGCAGCCGCTGGGTCTCCTGAAACTTGGCCAGTACCATTGCTATAGTCTCCTGGGAATAATGGTAAGCTCCCATGATGTTGGAGAGGGCCTCGTGGAGAGTGGGTTCCCTGGGCCTGTCCTCCCCCTGTCGCACAGCAGTCCTCCCCCTGTCGCACAGCAGTCCTCCCAGCTTCCCTGTTTTCCTGAGCCTCTGTCCCCTGTACCGTGTGCCCACTGCCACTGCCCCCAAGTCCCTGATTTTCTTGGGTTGGTAGGTTTGCCTGGGTCCCCTGTAGTGGTGGACACACTGCTGATTTACGTGTCCTGGGGACAGAGGGATGGGCCCTCTGGGTGGGTGCTGTGCTGGTGTTTCCTGAAGGGGAGGCTCTGTGGTGGCTTGTACTAGTGTCAGGGGAACCGACTGTCCCAAGGTCCCTGATGGGCCGGGCTGGTCATCTTGATCCAGTTGTGCAGAGCTGCTGTCATCACTGTGGGTCTCTTCTGTGGGGGGACTGGATATGTCTGGTACCTCTTGTCTGGTGACGTTGGGTTGCGGTCCTGCTGGGGTGTAAAGTCATGATTATTGCATCTGTGTGTGCCATGGTGTGCAATGGGTGAGTGACCCTGTACTCCAGTGCTTGCATTCTTGTCTTGGTCCTCATGTGATATTTGGTTTGGGGTCTGTGTGGGTATCTGTAGTGGACATGCTTTGGTGATGGGTGTCCATGCTTTGGTGTTGCATGCAGGGCTTGGTATTGGGATGGGTGGGTTGTGATAGTGAGGCATATGTGAGGTTTTGGTGTGATGGGGGTGAGGGTGAGGGTGGGAGTATGTGATGGCATGCAGGTAGGGGGGGATGAGGTAGTAAAGATTTGACTTCCCAGAGTCCAGTCCTCCTGCTGCTCCTGCGAGGCCCTCAGGATACATTATTGCCAAGACCTGCTCCTCCCATGTTGTTAGTTGTGGGGGAGGAGGTGGGGGTCCACCGCCAGTCCTCTGTACAGAAATCTGGTGTCTGGAGACCACAGAACGCTCCTTCCCCTGTAGGTCGTTCGTTCCACCTCTTTCTGATGTCATCCCTAGTTCTTGGATGCTGCCCCACTGCGTTGACCCTGTCGACAATTCTGCGCCATAGCTCCATGATCTTTGCAATGGAGGTGTGCTGCACCTGTGATCCGGATAGCTGTGGCTCTACCCGGACGATTTCCTCCACCATGACCCTGAGCTCCTCCTCAGAGAACCTGGGGTGTCGTTGAGGTGCCATGATGTGGTTTTGGTGATGTGTGAGGTGGTGTGTGTTGTGATGTGTGAGGGGATGTGTTGGTGTGTGTTATTTGTGGTGTGTGGAGGTGTGTCTGTGGATGCTGGTGTTGTTTGTGGTGGTTTCAGAAATCTGGTAGTAAGGGTTTGTGGGTGATGTGGGTGTGTGCTTTATATTGATTGGGTGTGTGGGTGTGGTGTATGTATGTGTGTCAGGTGCGTGTATTTTGAATTGTCCAATGTGGTTGTGTTTTGTACATGTGTGTGTATTAGTGGATTAGTGGGTTGTGATAGTGTGGGTGTATTCCTGTTTGCGTGACGGTGAAGGTTTTGTTATCGCCAGCTTATCACTGACCTTTGGTGTGGCAGACTTGTGTGGGTGTCTGGATTATGGCGGATTCCGAGCTGTGGGTCATAATAGCTGTAGCGGAATTCCATGGCTGCAGCGGTATGTTGGCGGTCTTCTGCACGGCGGTAAGCGGCATTTACCACCAGGGTTGTAATGAGGGCCTAAATTTGTACATATGGTGAGGCGGATCCTCCTAGGATCTTCTGTGGATTTGAAGGAAAAACAGGGCCATAACTTGACAGAGAAGTGTCAGAGTCACCAGATCCTCGGGGTCTGTGCACGTTCCCAACACTTCCACCACAATACAGCTCCAATACTCTGATTAGATTTATCACAGAGTCTAAGAGAGTCCAAGTGGGGAAAAGGGGATTAGGACGGGAACAGCTGGGAAGGAGACCTGTAGGAAGCAAAAGGTTAAAACACAACATCAAAATTACATCTCATGAAATCAGTACCATGCTACAACTCTAAGCTTCGTCTTTTCCGAAAAACATGAACAACCCTAGAATAGTCCTAAAACTGACTAGGCTTTAGATGAGCTAATGCCTGAGGAGGATACAGGAAAAGTTAAATAGGACTTTCAGATTTGAGTACTTTCTTTAGCATGAGAATCAGGAAACACTCTGAGCAATTTCTAAACAACCATATGAATCTCCTTTTAAGAATATATATCAGGAACACACGGCATTACATCTAGAACTCTGGTATTATTGTGTTCATCTCAGAAAAAACATTGGGAAGTGAATTGCGCACATTGCGGATTTTTATATGAGTATTAAACACCATAAAGGATTGTGCACCATGAAATCACACAACGTAGATTCAAGGAATAAATCACGCAACGTGTCAACTTGAAATGCTACCAAGAAAATGTCTTAGAATAGTAGCGCACAGTAATTTACATTATTTATACACGAGGAAAGAATTGCGCGTCTTGCCGATTCAAATGCCACCATACAAATGCCAAGAAATGGTAGCGCACAATGAACAACATGAAAAGCACTCAGGGAAAGAATTGCGCGTCTTGTCGATTCAAATGCCACCATGCAAATGCCAAGAAATGGTAGCGCACAATGAATAACATGAAAAAACACTCAAGGAAAGAATCGCGCGTGTTGCCGATTCGAATGCCACCATGTAAATGCCAGAAAATGGTAGCGCACAATGAATAACATGAAAAAACACTCAAGGAAAGAATCGCGCGTGTTGCCGATTCGAATGCCACCATGTAAATGCCAGAAAATGGTAGCGCACAATGAACAGCATGAATTACACACGAGAAGTGAATCGCGCGTTTCGCCGATTCGAATGCCACCATGTAAATGTCAAGAGAAGGTAGCGCGCGCGCAATGAACAACAAAGTTAAATGCTCATGAAACGAATTGCATGTCTTGCCAACTCGTAAAACATCATGTAAATGTCAAGAAATATCAGCGCGCAATGAACAACAATGTAATAACGAAGTCAAATCTTTATGGAATAAATTGTGCGTCCTCCCTATTTGCAAACCACAATACAAATGTCAAAAAATGGCAGCACACAAGTAATCTGTTATTCATTTAAGAATTAAAATCAAGAATATGAAAATTCTCAATTACGGTGTTGGGAAATATCCAAACACCGTCTTACCGCCTGGAAACAGTGATCACCAATGAGAGATGAGTGCAGAAGACTGGAAAATCCAAATAGGCCGCCGGGACAAGAGCTCAGGAAGAAGCTGCTGCTCTGCACCGGGACCTCTGAATAGTGAGCACTGGAAGTCGGGCTGACTCTCTTTTATAGAGTCTTGGCCCAGCCTAGAACCATGCACCAGGCATGTTGCAGGGAATGTCTCTAGAAAGCCCTGGAAAGGGACCACACCCTAACACACTCTGAATGTCTGCAGCAATACATTGCAAATGTACAGTATTTATAAGCACCTTAAAAATGAATCTTTTGGATGGAATTCTGCAATGCAAAAGGTTAAACAATAACAAATCATCACAATGCATAAATTACATTATCTTGCAAGTTTTGGGTTTTTGCATTCTAGATGCCCGTAGAGCGTGCACTGTCCTGGTGTTGACAAGAAGTTGCGTCCACCATTTCTGAAATTATCTGGTGGGTGGGAAAAAAACTGTGCAAAAACAATTAAGGATTCAGCATACGGGTATCTTGACCACACAGTACACATTGAAGGGTCCTTAAAGGACCCTTCATTGGCAAATAATTTCCCTTTTTTTGGACGATCTGTAGCTCCTCGAATCCTCCTCAAAATCTCAGTGGATCCTCCGCGAATCCAGGGGAAAAGCAAGGCCCTGATTGGTTGGCTGCAACCCTGCAGAAATATTAACATGTGCGTTACGAAAAACCATAAAAATTCACTGAAAAACAAAGGTTATAGGGATATTATAGTTAGGTTGAAGTTTTACCCATACAAAACCATAGAAATTCAGCAGTTATATTTATGCTTATGGTTACATTTATCTGAAGAAACTATTACTTATGCTGGATAGTAACTTTAGGCAACAAGTTATAGTTGTTTAACATAGGTATAACTATAAGTATAACTATAACTGCTGAATTTCTATGGTTTTGTATGGGTAAAATGTCAACCTAACTATATCTACAATGTTTGGATTTTTCAGGGAATATCTATATCTATATATCCATATACCTACACATATACCTATATAAATCTATATATCCACATCAATATATATATAGCTATATTATATAAAATATGTATATTAAATAATATACAATATAAATTTGCCAGCAAAGTGTGCCTGAGAATATTGTTGTGCATTGAAAGCTTCAGGGTGATCCATCAAGTAGGAGTCGAGAAAAATGGTCTAACAAAAAAGTGAATTTCCCCTTTTAATTCCCATAGGGATTTTAGACATGACTACAGGCCAAACTGCTGGACAGAACTACACCACAAGGAATATTTAAGAGCCGTAGTGCCTATAGAAAGTTACTTTTAGCGACGCTCTGGTGGCGCTATGCCCTGCGCCATATTTACAAGGTGGCGTTAAGCCACTGTTTGTGCTAAAAATCACCTTGTAAATATGTCCCTTTCACATGCAGCCCTTAGTGTGGAAGGGGCGTGCAATAAGTGTTGCTGTGGGTTTGCCACCCATTGCATTTTGACGTAGCCTCAGATTTATGAGATTTCGTAAACCTATGGAAAGCGCCAAAATATAACACTACCCCAGGGGTGGAGTTAGCAAGGCACAATGAGGAGGAATACTTTTATTTCTCCTCATTTTCTGCTTTTGCTATGCATGCTGCATTCTGCAGTACGCAGAGAAAGAGCAACATGCCAGACATGATTATGTGCGAGAAGGTGTCCCTTCTTGCACATGAACAATCATTTCAAAATTACACTTTGGCACTTCTGTGTGTGCTGTATTTTCAGCACACATAAAAGTGCCAAACTGCCATTACTGATTGTTTATATGCAGGAAGGAACACCTTTCCACACATAAACAATCAAACCCCTCAACGCAGACATCTTTGCAAGATGATGCAAGGATGCCTGCGTTGGTGCTAAGCAGCTCAAATTAGCACCAGCGTAGTGGACAAAACAGGGGTGCGCCGTGTTCAATTAAATACAGCACATCCCTGCATTATGAAAATTATGGAGTGCGGCGCTGCCAATTTTGGTGCAGCTTTGCGCTCTGTCGTTTTCTTTTAAATATGGGCCCAATTTTGGCAGGAAGGCAGTGCATTTTGTTATTTGGTATAAATCTGTTCAGTAGTTTTTTAAATATAAAAAAAAAATAGATTTGTATATCTGGAGGCAGAAGGCTTCGCAAATACTCCAGATCTTGTGCAGAGATCCTATTGGCTGCGGACACATCAACCAGGAAGTGTTGGCAGACATTGTGAGACTTGGTTTCAGCATAGTTTTAAAAATAAAGAAACCGAAAAGGGGGCAGCCCTCCCAAGATTTAATGTTTGTTTTTAATTACAGTCACAATTGTATGAGATCTGCATTTATTTTCTTTTTTTTATAAAAAGTAAGCATAGTCTCTCATGCTTGCTTTTTATTCTGCTCCTGGGTGTGCCAGGTCCCAGGGGCATTGTCAAAATATAGGAGGGGTGCACAGTTGCCCTCCTCCTAGGGCTTATTAAAGCCCTGTGAGACCACCACCACCACCTGCACTGCACATTATGTTTGCAGGCAGGCCCGAGCCCTGGGAACCACCTCCTCCCCAGGTCAAAAGTTGTTAAATGAATGTAAGGGGCCCACTTGTCCCCATCCTGCAGCCTAGGGGACCACTGCCTCCCCATGGCAAATGTTCTTTAAGAAATGGAGGGGTCTGCATGGTGCCCCACAGCCTTGGGGACCGCCACCTCTCCAGGGCAAATATAATTAAATAAAAGCAGGGGGAGCCCACAAGCCCCCATAGCCTAGCGGACTGCCACAACCCTGGGCAATCAATATAATACATGGGGGGCCATGTGGCCTGCCGGTGCCCCAGTGACTGCCCCCTCCCCGGGGCAAAAGTTATTAATTGAATGTGAGGGGGGCCAGTGCGCCCCCCAAGGCCCCAGGGAAGGTCAACTACCTGGGACAATCAATAATACAATTTGGGGGTGCTGCATGCCCCCCCATGCCCCGGGCGCTACTACCTCCCCAAGGCACCAATACTTTAATGTAGGGTGTCCCTCACAGACCCCAAGCCCTAGTGACCACCACCTCCGAGGGCAAAATTTAAAAGATAGAGAGGGACTGCCACCCCACAGGGCTGACTCCTGCTACCTCCTGGGGTGCCCACCCTTGGGAGGTAGCTGTTTGCTTTTGCTTGGTGGGAGCCAACAGCTCGCACAAAGCAAAAGCAAACATAACTCTGCTTTAAGCAAGCGGGAGCAGTCATGCAGCTCTCGCTTACTGAAAGCATAGTTTTATTCTCTTTCCCTGCATGCAAATATGAATGTAGGGAAAGAGATGAAAACATTGTTCCCGCAAGCAGGAAGCTGCTATTTAAAGAATCTCCCTGCTTGCGGGAGCAATGCTGGCTCTCGTAGGACAGGAGGAGCCAGCTAGGACTGCAGGGGCCATCAGGCTCCCCCCACAGTCTGTCACCAAACATCTTGCTTCTGTGAAGCTTTGAAGTCATTCTATGGAGAGACCATTGCAATAACAGTAGCAGTGCTCTCTCCATATAATGACTTCAAAGCGACACGCAGGCAAGATGTTTGGTTCAAATGTTATAATTATGTTATGATGCACAGCAAAGCAGACTCACCTCTGGCCTACTAGTAAAGCTCTTGGACTGTCATGCAGTAGTTAAAAGGTTCAAATCCTGGTATCTCAGGGCAGTGTGTCTGTTTATTTACTAGTGTTTAAATGGTAAGCATTCCTTGTGATAAATCATTGAATTCTTTTTTCCCCAGGCAAAATCTTTGGGTTGAATGTCATAGTAATGTCTGGACAGTGCATAATAATGATTAATCTGTAGTGTAATGGTTAAAGTCTTAGACCTTCACACTGAAGATCAGTGGTTTCTAGTAGAGGTGTGTCTGTTGTCATTTACATGCACAAATGTATTTTCAATTTCAAATTTTTAAGGTACATACTAAAAGGTGGTCTCACTCTTTTTAAATTATTTTTTTCAATTTTTCCTAAAATATCTCATTCTACGTATATCTTTCAAATTTTCTCTGTCAAAGTCTCCCTCTAAATGTCTCTCTTTCTCTCAATCACTTACTTTCTCTCTCTCTCTCTCTCTCTCTCTCGCTCTCTCTCTCTCTCTCTCTCTCTTCCATCCCACAATGGAATGGAAGAGACAGCAAGAGAGATTGGTATTGCAATGGTCGCTATATACAATGACTTCAAAGAGTCACACTAGCAAGGTGTTTGGTTTAAATGTAATAGTTATGTTTTGATGCACAGTACAGCAGAGTCACTTGTGACCTACTGGTAAAGTTCATGGACTGACGTTCAGTAGGCTGAGAATTCAGATCTTCCTATTTCATGGTGCTGTGCCTGTTTATTTTCTAGTGTTTTAAATGTTAAACATTCCTCTGATGGAACATTGAAGTCTTTTTCCCAGCAAAATCTTTGGGTTGCGGCCACCCCCCATAACAACCCAACCCCAGGCTAGGCCCTGCGGCCTACCCCCACCACACAGGCCCAAAGATGAAGCATGGTGGAGATTGGTGTTTATAGATGCTTGGCGTGAAGTGGCGACCCTGTGGCCAACCCTCACTGTGCACAGGTGAAGACCCTCCGTGAAAGGGGGTTGGGTGGTTATAGGGGGCTGGCCGCAGGGCAGGCCCACTAGCAAACCCCCTTCGCACACAGTCAGGCCCTGTAGCCAACCCCTGTGGTGCACAGCTGAAAGCCACGTCCGACAGTGGTTGAATTAACGTTTAGTAATTAAAATTACTTTAGGTTAAAAAAACATAAATATTCACAGAAAAAAACAAAGGTTATAGGGACGTTATCATTAGGAAATAGAATTGAAAAAAACTGAAATTCACTTAAAAAAACAAATGATACAGGCATGTTATAATTGGGCTCCAATTTTAAACATACAATACCATAGATATCCACCGATTATAGTTCAGGTTATCTCAAGTAACTATAACTTGTACCCTAAGGTAATTATAACTCACACCCTCGCCATGCACTGCTAACTACCCCACAAATTACAGCATTCATGATAGCTTTCATAACATCATAGATAATATCAATGTAAAATTTGTAGTAAAAGTTTTTGATGAAAAAACTGCATGGCAGAGTCAATTTTAGTCCAGGGAGGGGGCCTCCATGCCCACATCCCCCTTCATAGACTGAGCGGTTCCCCCGAGGAGGGGTCCCCAAGGCCAATATTGGCACCTGGGAGACGGGCTGCGTGACCCTCACCCCTTTAATGAATGGCAAAGCCCTGGGAGATGGGGTCCCCAGGGCCAAAATCGGCCATGGAGGGGGGCTGCATGATTCCCTCCTCATTTACAGTAAGGGTGGGCACCAGGAGTTAATTTCCCCTAGGCAGAAATACAGCCTGGGGAGAGTGGCCATGTGTCTCCTCCCTCCTTTAAATATGGCCAGGCCCTGGGAGATGGGGTCCCCAGGGCCAGAAATCCATCATGAACCAGAAATCAAAGTGTCCCCCTCCCCATTTACAATAAAGCAAGGCCCGGGGAGATGGAGGGGATGGAGTCCCCGGGCCCAAAATATTGACCCATGGGACCCTATCCCCCAGGGACCAGGGAGTATATGAAAGGAGAGGGAGTGTACCCAGCCAGTAAATGGTGAGAGTCCTGGAATCCACCCAGGGCACCCACTGCTTCTATGTTGGAGGTCATGGGGGGGCAACAATGCCCCCGCAACCTCAGCAGGCTCCCAGTCACCATTTTTGCCATTCGTATGGAGCAGCTAAAAATGCTGCTCCCTGTGGGTCAGAGCAACTTTTTCATATGGTTTCACAGCAGGCAGGAAATGTTTTTATTTGGGAACCAACTTAATGTTTGATCTCACTCGGCATGAGCTTTAAAATTGCTCCCACCAAGTGAGACCAAACACAGGTTCGGTGTGGGCAGGGAAACGTCTATGTCCTAGGGCTGATCCCTAATTGGGGACTGTAGGTGGGAGACTCTAGGCCCCTGCAGCTTCACAAGAAAAAAAGTTTTGTTCTCACATTCTGTGGGGGCTGCTTTGTGTTCCTGCGGGGTTGAAGAGGAATACTCTTTCCCTCCCTGCACTCTTGAGTATGGGAAAATATGGTATTCTGGAGGAGGGCCCCAGAAGAAGAGGTCCCTAGGGCCATGTTATGTCTCTGAGGGGGTGTAAGGCCCCCTCCCCATTTAGTAACTTGAGGCCCTGGGGATGGTGTCCCTACCACCTCTTCAGGCTCAGAGAGTGAGGTTACATGCTTCCCCCCCCCCCCCTTTATTGAAAGAACAGTCATGGGGGCTGTGGTCCTGGGGCATTTTTATGCTCAGGGAGATAGGGTGCACAACTTCTTCCCCTTTAATGTGATATTAGTCCCATCAATAGGGTCCCCGGGCCTCTTAAAGGCTAGAGAAAGGAGAGTCATGCGCCCACCCCTCTTAACTCTTAATGACATTCTTCTGGTCCCTGGCCCACCCTAATAGTATTTTTGAAGCATACAGCAGCCCATGTTTCTTTTTCTTAATTATGCCAATTATTCACAAATCCTCAATGAATTTGAGGCAAACTTAAAAAATAATACATTTTTGGTTCAGATGGGATCCCTTTGGGATACCACCACCAGGCTGAAGGTGTCAGGCCATCCCTAACCTGCCTTTGTAAATTTTTTGTAACTTTTTTTTCCGGACTCTGGACTGAGCCCTAGGTCCTAAGATGTCTACTGACACATCATTGTTGATGTGGTGGCAGATCTGTCCTGGAGATATATTAGCTCCACAGAGCCTCCGTGGTGTGATATATATATATATATATATATATATATATATATATATATATATATATATATATATATACAAATTGTTCAAAAACTACTGAATAGATTTACAACAAATCCCAGAAATCTTTCTTTCTGTACAAAGATCTGGTTTTCAGCTAATTTTTGCGTAAATCTGTTCAGCGGTTTGGGCTGCAGCTATGTCTACAATTCCTATGGAAAAATGAATGGGGAAAATACGTTTTGGAATCCCCCCTTTTTTTCGGCCCCACTTTGATGGATCCCCCCTGGAACATTCCAGTTAGAAGCTGAGGTGGAACAGCATTATTTTGAAAAAGTTCAAGAAGATTTGTCAAACTGTCCTAAAGTTATTAGGAATACATAAATGATTTTCCTGTGGAAGCGTGGTTCTAAGCATTACTAGACTCTGGTGACCACCATGGGAGTGTGTTCAGGTATCTATTGTTGACCATGTTAGTGGTTGATGAATTCCAGGGATGGACTGGAGCACGTTTGGAGATCAGAATCTATTCGGTGTAAATGCATATTCTGGTAGCAAAAAAAAAAAGGACTTTACTAATAAATTAAAATAATGTCTATGTTACACTAATAATCTGATATAGAGAACCTGCTCTGAACATTTTAAATGTCCTAATGTTCTCAGCTTTTCTGTTTACTCTACTTGTGTAAGATGCATGTATTTACCAAGCAGAAGCTGTTCAGCAGAGCATACCAGAAACTTTAGTCATCCCATCTCATGCATCTCAATATCACTATTGCATCAGAATAGGAAATGTTCTAATGCTGTTTAACGGTGTCTCTTCCTGTGGTGAATGATTAAAGCACTTTACTTGTGTCAGGAACAATCTGGCCATATGGACGAGAATTATGTATAGATTTGTATATGAACTACAGTCCTTAACATAGGTCTATTGACTTGTAGAAGAGTTTGGTCTAAGACTTTAGCATAAATACAGGAATAGGCTTTTAATGACTAATACAAGGGCATATTTCTATGGACTCTTAGCACAGGTAATGTTGTTGCGCATACAGAAATACCTCAATGCTTAAAAACAATGTTGCATGTAATGTAGGCATCCTTTCACCATAGAACAAGTGTTCCTGTGTTGCTACCTAGCAGTACACAGTGTTCCTGTGCTACAAGACAGCATAAATGTATCATATCTTATTAGATATGGCACATTTCTTATATTTTTTTGTACTTGTGCACTGTTTGCTGTATAGTAGGAATGTAGGGGCGTTTTCACCATGGTACAAGGGTGCTAGAAATAGAAATACAGGTAGAATTTTTTGGGAACAGAAAGGAAAACCTTCCTGCATGAAAACAATGCTGTCCATAACATCAACCCCATTTCACCATGTTGCAAAGGTTCCTGTGTTGCTAGTAAGCAATACACAGCGCACCAATGCTAACCAATGCTAACAGAAAGAGCGAATGAGCCATATCTTAGTAGATACCATGCCTTTCTACTGTCTTACTTTCACACAATGCAGCACAGCTAGATTAACTTCTGCCCAACAATGAGGGAACATTTTGTATACTTGACCATCTATATGTCAATATTTTTTGTTTCAAATTATATCATTAAGTAATAACAGAAGCATATTTTAAAAGACATCTTCAAATCTAAGATTACCAGTGAGTATAAAAATGCTTCACTAATAACTTTAGAGTTAAGTTTTATTAGAGTAAATAATCTAAGAGTGTACACTAATAGAGAGTGGTGACATATGAACATATATGGCACAAATATCATAACATTTTCTCTTTCTTTTAAACAGTATATGTGGTTCTGAAAAGAGGTGGCAGTGGAGAGGTGAGTGCCCCCCACACCCTAGTATCCACAAATGTCACACTGGAGAAGGGTGCCAACTGAAAGGCCAATGTATGCTCATACCTGACTACGCACATCTGTCACCTAGGAAAGAAATGTCTGTGGAGGGGTCAGCCCTTGCTTTACATCCTAGGGAGGGGTGTCTTCAGAGAGATTGATCCCTACACACACTGTACTATACACACCTATAGTCCAGGAGAGAGGTCTCAGTGAGGAGACCAGTTCCTCATTACACCTTACTATGCACATTCGTATGTCAAGAATGAGGTCTCAGCAGACAGGCCAGTCTCCCAATAGACCCCACTACACTCACCCAAAATCCAAGAGAGAGGTCTCGGCAGAGAGGCCAGTCCCTCTCTGCACTCTACAATGCTCCCCGGGTGTCTAACAGGGAGGTGTCAGAGGAGAGGACAGTCCCTCTCTACACCCTACTAAGCATGCCTATTGTACAAGATCTCAGCAGAGAGGACATTCCTTTGCCATAGCCTACTATGAACTTCCATCATCCTTGGGAGTGGTCACAGTAGAGTGGCCAGTGCTTCACTTCACCCTATTATGCGCACACATTGCCCAACACAGGGGTTTCAGCGGAGAGGTTGGTCCCTCCCCATATCCTATATGCAAGCCTGTCACCCTGGGTATGGGTCTCAGCAGAGTCCAATGCCTTCCCACACTCTTCTATGGTCACTCTTCATCCTGGGGCGGAGTCACAGCAGAGAGGCCTGTCCCCCTCATACCCTATTATTCTCACATGTTGTACAGCACAAAGGTTTCAGCAGAGAGTTCGTTCCCTACCCACACCCTAGAATGAATAGCCATTAGGCTAGCATTAGGCTAGCAAAGAGTGTCTGCGGAGAGGTCAGTCCCTCTGCACATCCTAATAAGTAGTCCTGTCATCCAAGAGAGAGGTCTCTGCGGAGGGGACAGTCTCTCTCCACAACCTAAAATGCACAACGGTCATTTAAGAGAGAGATCTCAGCAGAGAAACCAATTCTTCCTCACACTTTGCTGTGGACACCTATCATCCCAGGGAAGCATCGCAGTAGATAGGCTAATCACTCCTCACACCCTATTATGCTCACACATCACTCAATACAGAGGTTTCATCAGAAAGTGCACTACTTTCCCATATCCTACTATCCAGAGCCATTACACTAGGGAGGGGTGTCTGTGAAGAGTTCAGGTCCCTCTCCACTCTTAACACGCAGACCTGTCATCCAAGAGAGGGAAGTCACAGTGGAGAGGAAAGCCCTCAGCACACGCTACTACATACGCTTGTCATTCTGGGGAAGGAAGTTAGTGGAGCTGCTAGTCCCTCCTCACAAGCTAATAAGCACATTTGTTGGGAATAGGTTATTGTGGACAGTTAAGTCTCCCCACACCCTAATATGCTCAGTTGTTGCTTTGGGAAAAAATGTTACAAGAGAGAAAACTCTGTGCTCACGCTGTACTATGCACACTTGTGGTCCAGGGGAGAAGTGTCATTGGAGAGACTAGTCCCTCTCAAAAGCCTACTTTGCTTACCTATTGCCCAGGGGCGAGGTTTCACCTAGGAATGTAGTACCTTCTACCTCTCTGCTATGCATTCTTGATTCACAGGGGAGACATCGTTGTATGGAAGTGAGTACCTTCCAAAACTGTACTTTGCAAAGTTCTGAGCCAGTTATTGTAGATGAGATGCATGAGCTGGCAAGAGTCTCACAGGAGTTGGGAAAATATAGGAAAAAGGATGCTGTTTGGGCATTCTCACTCCTGTGGGACTCCAGTGGAAGTCAATATTTCCCCAAATAAGGAAAATGTAACATAACTCAGACAATGAGGAGGTAGATTGGCTCTAAACAGAACCTTTCTGTGTTTTTAAAACAGTTTTCTTTATTTTTTTGTTGTTTTTGTTCCAGCACCGTCAGGTCGATAAAAATCCTCCCATCTGATTACAATCGACAAATCACTACAGTGGTTCCTCTATGGCAGTAAACCATTGGCGGTGCAAACCGCGGAGGTCTGAACTCACATCAGTCACATGACCACTCCACATTGGATAGTTTGAATACCCCACACCTGACACACATTCACACACCCAGATCACCGACACACTGCACTATAAAACACACCCATACACAACCCACAATCCTTTGCCACCAAAACACAACACACAGCCACAGAGAAGCAACATTTTGCAGAGAAACAAAAAGGAAGATTAGGCACCCATACACATCTCACTATGCACACATCCCACACCTGTAAAACATACACAATGCATCATTTACTGTCACACAGAAAATACAAAATAACCATTACCTACTCATTTTACAGCACTTACACCTCATCACTAACATTACATTCTACCTCTTTTTTTCTACACTACCTCACCGTCTTTACCACCACTACCATGTCCCTACGAAAATACCCACATTTCACTGATAATAAGTTGAGGGTCATGGTGGATGAAATTGTTGGGGTAGAGCCACACCTTGTCAGAGCACAGGTCCAGCAAACATCAATAGTCAGGAAAATGAAGCTGTAGCAAAGAATAGTTGATTGGGTGAATTCTGTCTGCAGCTATCCAGGCACAAGGGAGGACATCAGGAAGAGGTTGAATGACCTCAGGGGGAAGGCATGTCCGAAGGCATCCAGGCACCAGCTGGCAGTGCTCAAGACTGGAGTTGGGCCCCCACCTCTTCCCCAACAGTTCACATCATGGGAGGAGAAGGTCTTGGATAACCTGCATCCTGAGGGTCTGACAGGAATACCTGGAGGAGTGGAGTCAGGTAAGTCCCCACAACATTTATATCATCCAAACATTTTGTCTTGCATGCTCCCTCGCCACCTTTCCCCACCACAATTACCAAACCACCCACCACCCCTCTGTGTCAAATGTACAATCACCACTCTCTGGCAAGCCACATGTCTACTAAACTCACCTGGGTCCACAGTCCTTGAAAATGACATGTGAAGTACTGGGAACTGACAGCACTACAACTTCAAGAAGGCACTATTCCACCATAAAGAAAACCAGTACAGTGCACTAAACTTGAGATGACTTGCATGTGAAACTAACAAGTAATGTAACCCTTCATGAATGTTCCACTATCAATCCGTTTATGGCAATGACAGCAATGCAATCGCCCACTTGCACTACCATTAATAGCAAAACAGTTACAGCTAATTGCCCTATCAAACTTCCCTTATAGAAAGTTTCCTAAGATTGACATTGACTCACCTGGGGTGGAGAACTATATTCCAAACTGGATGTAGTACATCCAGATAGAGGCCATTGTCAACTGCTAACTCCTATACTGTGTGCAAACTCTGATACCAATGTGCATTGTTCAGTTTTCATTTGGATACATGACGGCATACACTTTACGAGGCAGCAAATATAATTACTTGCGTCATTAGTCAGACAACATAAGAGGCTATCAGCAGTCATTGAACTACCAACATAGTGAAACAGCTTTGAGCATGGTGTATTGAGTAGAAACATCTGAGTCTCACTTTGTTCTAACTAAAAATTGGTGGCAGTTGTCACTGTCATTTCAGGGGAGCATGTAATAGCAGTGTGTGCATCTCACACAACATCACTAGTACTGAATCGTAAACATCACTTGTAGTCTCACTCACACAAACTGTGTGTTTCACTTTTCCCATAGGTAACCTTGCCATTGTCACGATGGAGAGGACACCAGAGACTGCCACAACCCCTCTGGATGAAGGCCCAAGTGAGGACAACACCCCTGGATGTTTGAACACAGAAGACGAAATAGACCCATCTGGGACACCTGGTCAGTCTACAACTGTCAGCCTCACCCTCCCACATTGACTTCTCCCAGTCCTGTTGCATCAACATCACAGACAACCAATCGTGCCTAAACCTGTGCCCCAGGGACAGTCTCTACCATTGTGTGCCACCCAGTACAGGTGCCTGAGTTACCTCTTGTCACCCCTGGAAATGATGGTCCTGCCACCAGTGGGAGTTGGCACACTGTGCCAGGGGCACAGGCATGTGGGGGTAGGGTAAATGTGAGGGATGGTGTGGGCCAGATGACGGGGGCTCAAAGAGACAGTACTGACCAGGACACCCCAAGTTTTGGGAGCCTGCCTATCTTCCTAAAACATGATGGGCCAGGTACTCACCATGATGGGGGAAGTCCAGCAGATGCTGTAGGACAACCACCAGGAAGCCATGCAGCAATGGCAGTCCCAAAAGACCACCCTGACTTCCATTGCTGGGGTGCTGAGGGATATCAACACTACCCTGAGTAGGTCTGGCCCCCAACATCAGGCATCTTCCACTAGCAGTGGTTCATCAGGCCATCCAACATCTGAGGCTGCTAGTGGAATGGAGGCCCTGCCAAGGGAAGGACATGCCTCATGCACCCCACCCTCTGTAGCTAAAGAACCCCAAGAGGACATCCACTCAGACAACCAGGAAGAGCAGATGCCAAGACCAAAGCCACTGCCGGAAAGTGAACCTTTCCTGATCGGTTCTCCTTGTGTGCAACAGTTACACCCTGTTGACTGTTCTGCAACTTAACTCTATTTTTAATGGTTCCTGGACACTGAACTTATGTCTCCAAAAGGTGCAGCACCAACCCAGATGATTTCATCCACCAAGATAGACCCCCTTCACTGTTTTCATTGTGTTATTGTGTTTTTCAATCGCTCATAAAGCTGTAGTCTCCAATAAATACCACTTAGACACTGGTCCTGTGTAAGTTAAGCGTGATGTATCAATCGTGTACAACTGTATTTGTATGGCAACTCTTGTACAAAGATTTTCAAATCTTATGTACAATCTTTGTTAGGGTCATCACACGTGACCTGTATGACCAGGATACAGTTGACATTGGGATTGTAACATACACATTACAAAATCAGCTGTAATATACATCTCAAAATATGTATTTGTAGATTTTCAATCAGCAGATAGAGGAGCCCTGCTGGTGACTCCAGAATGTCAACGCAGGTGTCACACACTACCAACCCATAGGATACTGACATTAGGGACATGTTAGTCTTACTAAAACCCAGGAGGCAAAGAGATAGGTTCTATGTTTCACCAGGTAAATCCTTATCATATACCCATACCTTTGCTTCCTAATAAATATACCCCATGATATACACAGAGATCAGTACTTGTGTCCGCAGTCCTGGAAACTTTCACTTATCATTGCCAGATAACTGTAGACTTACTGCTCACCTATGTCAGTCCTTAGAGCCATTTACATTGGTATGCAAAGTTGTAACAGCTTTGTACAAGGTAGGTCACAGAAAAGAGAAACCAATGTGATGGTAGATGCCCTGGATTGCACATCATGACATGTGTCAGACACAAAGCATCATTTGTCCACCTCCAGTACCATGCAGGTCTTCTTTGTAGAAAAGCACACTGTCATCCCACTGTCCTGACAGTCTGGCCATATAAGTCACACTCCACAAACAGTACTTGGTTTCATCCATGTCTTCTTCTCATGTCTGCCTGCAAATCCCATCTGCTTATGACACTGTCTGAGATCTCCAAATGAGAATGAGCCAAAAAGAAACTCAGCTAATCTGTGATTAACAAATGTAAGGGATAGGACAGGTTTCTACACATAAATCCCTTTGACAGTTCATTAGGTTGAGTGTGCCTTTGTTTGTGCTTTAAAAAAATCATTGGACTGTATACCTAACTGTTCTTTACACATTACTGAGTGATAACCTGCATGCTTATCAAAGTCGTTGGCATTGGAGCAACCTAAGACCTCACAGATGGTGGCAAACAGGAGATGACATTGCAGGCATACATCATACAATGCACCATGGACTTTCATTTGTTAAAACACATCACATACCTTTAGACAGTTGAAGTACCTATTGATGAGATCTGCTCTGATGTCTCCAGCCCCTTATTTTCATCATGCTCATCTTCACTTGGCAAATATGCATTTCCATCCACAGGATCTGCTGACTCACCCTCCGCTGTTATGAATGGCATCTGACGTCTCATGGCAAGGTTGTGGAGCATGCAGCCGGCAACAATAATCACTCATACCTTGGTGGGTGAGTAGAGGAGGGCTCCTCCAGATTTGTCGAGGCTGGGAAATCTTGCCTGCAGGAGCCCAATAGTCTGCTCCATAACACACCTTGTTCTTCCATGAGCCTTATTGAAGCAGACTTCCCCTGGCGTGGCTGGATGCCTCACCGGTGTCAATAACCAAGGACGGTTTGCAAAGCCAGTGTCACCTGTAAGGAATAGGTACAACAACAGAAACATATATCTTCGACATGCACATTTGTGATAGCATGAAAAAAACTTTACAGACACATGCCATCTATGACTTACCAACCAGCCAGGCCCTCTCTGTGTACAGTTGTGTCATCAGCAGTTGGATATTGCTGCTCCGCATGATGAAGGCATCATGGACTGATCCAGGATACTTTGCACATACTTGTGAATTGTATAGGTTAGCCAAACAGACCACTAGGATGTTGATGGAGTGGTAGTTTTTTCTGTTCCTATCTACCTATTCATTGGCACTGGGGGGAACAAAGCTACATGCCTGACATCTATGGCTCCAACCACAAGTGGAATGTATCCCAAAGCATAATACCCTGCCTTCACAAAGGGCAAATCCTCATGGTGGCTAAACCTGATGTAGCTGTCCAGATGTTTAAAAAATGCAGACAGTACAACCTTCAAAACCAGACTGAACATGGGTTTAGCCATCCCTGCAGTTAGGGCCACTGTATTCTGAAAGGAACCAGTGGCCAGGAAGTGTAGCACTGACAGGACTTGACCGATGGTAGGTATGCAATTGGGATTGCGAATGGCAAGGATCAGATCTGGCTCCAACTGATGACACAGATCCATGATTGTATGCCTATTCAACCAATAGATTTGTATTATATGTCTCTCCTCCACTGTGTGCAGGTCTACTAATGGGCGGTACACTGGAGGTTGTCTTCCTCTCCTCATTCCAGGGTAACTATGTGGGACAAAAACATATGCTAGGTTATGGATTCAATCTATACATCATAACTATGTTCACATAACTTCACATTTCTAGATATGATGTCAGGTGAAACATATGAAATTTGATTTACAGCTCATAGTTATGTATTCTATTACTATTTTCTTGAATCAGATTCACTAAACCCTCAGATGTATTTTACATGCATAAATATGTGACAAGCAGGAATTGACATATCTACCTGGTTTACAGGTGAGACATAGTTGTTGCACCTATACTCCATTTGCGTTGACAATAGGATGTTGACAATAGATATTGATGTTCGTAACCAGCCACATCTCTTATACGCAGCCTTTACAACTCACATGCATATTGGCACTAGTAATCAGAAGGCAGCACTTAAAAAGTGTTCATAGAGACTAGTTAATAGTAAATGGTGCACCTTCTATTACTTTTCCATACACAAAATGGCAGCTGCCTGGCCTATTGTAAGGGACATGAGAAAGTGACCTAATTCTGCCAGCGTATGTTGTCATGGGGGTAGGCGATTACAACAGCGGTGAAAATTTCTATTGGAACACATTGCTGCCTTTGGTGGACTTGGGCCAATGGCAATGTCCGCTAGCAGTGACGGTTCTGTATGTGGCGGTTGTGACCGCCATCTTCATAAGTATTCCTCACTTGACTCCTGACACTGCTGCCAACAAGACCTCCACGACCTGGGCTGCTGTGTATGCCTCTGGTAGCAATCATGCCACATCCTGCAGGTGACTGGGCCCCAGCCTTCACTCCAGAACAGCTGGACAAGCTTGTGGATAAGATCTTACCCCTGTATTTACAGCTATATGGTGCACCGGAGCAGAGGATCAGATGAGTCCAATGGCATACCAATGTGTGAAGGATGGAGCATATGATGGTGTACATGAAATGTGGAAGACTGAAGGATTGAGTCATCATGAGTGGGTGTGTGGACATGTGGACATGTGCATAGACAGATATACAGTACTGATACACAGTAGACAGTGTGTGATCTCTCTTTCTTGATCCACAAGCTATTTTGCAGCATGACTATCAATGATGGTATGAGAAATAATTGTAGACCCATACCATGTAATGGACAGTCTTGTGGTATGGTCATATGTTTCTAGTCAATACCTGTTACTGATCATGCGTGTTGTATGGCTGACTCCACTTCACACATGGCCTGGCTGCAAATGGTAATTTGTTAAGGAGTTTGAACTATGAAGAAGTTCATATTTGCTCACTTGTTATGAGTGAAATTATTTTCATCACTTGTGTTGGGATGGTGCATGTGGGGATACCTTTCTTCTCTTTTCTGTGTCATCCACGCAGGTCAACGTCCATCAAAAAAAGGGAATCTGGCATGCCATCGCCAAGAAAGTATGGACCCTGGGGATCCACAGTCGGCAGAGCACCCATTGTAGGAAGCAGCGGGAGGACCTGAGACGTGGGTCCTGGAACACCGCCGAGGCCCAGCTGAGGATGTCCTCCCTAGGAGGGAGGGGTGCCCATTTGCCAGCATTTTGAGGGTGACCAACCCTGATTTGGATGGGCGTTTGAGGGCAGCACAACAGCCATAAGGGGGTAAGTACTGACTAGATACATGTACATCCTTCTGCCAGTTCAGTGTATGATTTGTTAGTATTTTAAGCTGGGACAATGTAGTAAGTGCTAAAGGTGGAGGGTCTCCTAGGAACACCCAGATGTGCAGTTTATAACAGTGATACACAGGTGTGGATATTCTATTGTGTATAGGGACATGATACTCAACTATGTTGACCATATTGTATAAAAGCATGAGGTGATGCACATGTGACTAAGTCATATGTGTATCACTATACTTGTCTAAACATACTCTGCTGGTTCGTCCTTCCCACCTACTGATCTGTACTCCAAATATCCTGTTGGTAAGTTGTCCAGGTATTTGGCCTCTGTCCATTTCAATGCCGATAGATCTAGCTCTATGTACAACATTGTGTGTGACAGGTAAGCACCAGTCTAAATATCCCTGAGTTGTGTAAGATATGTCAAGTTGATGTGAGGGTGTGATCTCTATCTGAGATTTCACATGGCATACTTGCAAAACTTACGTAGAGGTTTGAGGAGCTGTCCCATTTTGTTTAGTGGGTACTGTACCTTGGCAGCTCTGATGTTTAGTCAGGATGGACAACTGACATGCTGAAAAGCATGGTGGTATTACTACGTACCTAGTGCAAGACATATCATTAACATGGGAGTTCAGACTATTTGTACTATGTACAAGTTATTGTGATGGTAAGTGGCTACCCTGCTCTTCCCTTTGCCAATGTTGTGTGTGCATACTACACAGGGCAGAACATCCTTTACATAGGTACAATATACACTGTTTTTAGCCAAAATCATGTGTACATTGGCATTTTCTGCCAGTTTTTCAGCTTTGTAATTCAACTTTGGCATACTTGCATTTGCTATTTTGAATGTTTTTAGTATGGCTAACCTAAATTTGCACTACCTTCATTGTGTTGCAGGTGTTGTAGTTGACAATCACATGTTGATGGAATTAAATATGCTGCTAGTCAATTGGCTTGGTTCTAGGTGTATGTCTCAATCGTGATTACCTTAGATGTTATTTTTGTCAGTGTAACTTGCCTCTAAAGATGTAAGGTTACTCATGTCTGATGTGTGGATGTTTGTACTTAGATAATGTTTTTTTTAAATAGCCACTCATCATTATAATTTGAACTGCATGTGGCCCTCATGCACATGACAGGTGCCCATTGTATTTAAGGTGTCGGTGTGCTCCCTGGGGTTGTCTGTGGCTAATTCCCTTGTGCAAAGTAGGCCCCATAAATGTACTTGACTTTGTTTTCTAGGTGAGAATGACTGAGATGAGCAGGTCCACAAAGTCTGTATAAACCTTTGCCACAAATCAGGTGATACATGTGTTGATGAGATGTGTTTGGAGTCTATTCTAATCCACATTTTAATATGTCAAATGGAGTAGGTGCATCTGAGCTATTTTCCATTGTGAAGGTGATCAACACAGTGGCATGTAATGTGTGTGATTTCTATGTAACCTGCAGTCTTGTTATTGGCATTTGATGAGCTAACGTTCATGTATCATGACAACTGGTAATACACCGGGCCTGTGTAGATTTGTAGTATGTGTAATGTCATAATCAATGTTCACAGTCATTCCTATTGCAGGTCTGTTTGATAGTGATGCTGTGTATATGGACCCATTTTCCTTTTGTAAATTCATCTTGTGCAGGAATCGTTTGTGTCTTAGCTGTACTGATTGAATGGTGATTTTGTTGTCAGATAGGTGCCTTATGTGGTGGGTCACATTGTTGTCATATAGGGTATGGAATGTATGTTGTTGTGACATAATATTGGCTCATAACGGTTTCTACCTGGGTATGTATCACACAAATACGTGATGATTGTGTTGTGTATAGTGTGATGTAAATGTATGAAAAGAATGTGATAACCCTACCTCTATGTCTGTTTCTCAGCATCAGCATCGGCAGGTGAAGGAGACGGGGAACAGCCAAGTGGGGAAGCTGCTGGCCACGGGACCCATAGTCATGATTCCACTGACACTGAGGGACCCAGTGGCCCAGAGGGTGAGGGGAGTGCCATGGGGAGAAAGGATCTGCATCTTCATCTTTGGAATCCTCCTCCAGTGGACACTCGCTGGCAGTGAAGGACCCATCTGGGACCACCCCAGCACCATCTCTGTCCACCACCCCGTTCGCTACCACCCGCTCCCTGTAGCTCCCCACCTAGTTGGCCGTGCCCGCTCACCCAAGAGGGTGGGTGCCTCCTTTGCCGCAGGCACCTTTGTCCCAGACCCTGTTAGCCCTGCTGCCCTCAGTGAGGAGACTATTGACCTACTGAGGCCCATATCTGTGGGTCAGTCGACCATCATGAATGCCATAATCCAACTCAGATCCAACAGAGTAATGCATTCCTGGAGGGCAATCACAGTGCACTGGCTGGCCTACAGAGATCCTTTCAGGCTCTGGCCTCCACACTGATATACAGACCTGATAACAACCAGTCACCCTTTGTCCCCCATCCTCCCTCCACCTTCCTCTTCCCAAACCCAAACCCCTCTTCCCTGACGCAGCCAAAGCGCACAAAGAGACAGACATGCATCCACCTCAACATCCAACGGAATCTCAGACAAACATAAGCACCACAAGACACACCACTAGCATGCACACAAGCAATATCCACCTGCAGACACAGCAACAGTCACAACCTGCCCTGACACCCTCACCAACCTCAGCATCACGCATAGCACACCTGACACAACTGCAGACACCACACCAACATTCACATCCACCCCAGTCACCACACCCCCAATCACCACAACCAGTGACACTCCTAAATGCTGTACATCCACCATACCTGCAGTCACCACCCCAACAGACACCCATACACCCACCATGGCATCTCCTAGCACTTCAACCCCCCTTCAATCGAGGACACATAAATGCCCTCACCCACCCAACAGACACCCACCACCTACAACATACCTCCCACGAACATGCACCCAAGACATTCACATCGACACTTCAGACAACCACTCCTTCTTCCTCTACACCCAAACGCTTTGCCATGACTGTCCCAGTGTGTCAAAGAATGTTTTCCTTGCATGGTTTTCCCTGTTCCCTATTCCTTTTCCCCCTGTGAAACCCCTAAATGTCCAGTCACGTTTTTGGTGGCCGCCCACGCAGCCTATAGAACAGAACTTTTTTACTTCTGGGTCACATTTCCAGCAGTTGATGGGAATACAAATACATTTCACACATATACGGTTGCGAACGCGCCTGGCCAGTACAGGGCAAACGCATATCTAGAGATACCTCTATCTTATCAAGAACATAATAATTGGCTTGATGGTGCCCTACCTCATACAATATTGCCAGTAAGGTTAGGTCCACTGTGGTTGCAAATATGCCGGTGGCTGAAGTTCGTCGTTTATATACAGACTTAACGGCTACATATAGATGCTTAGTACAATTTGTGATGCAGACACTAAATACAAACCCAGCGCGTGCTGCTCCAGCACAACAACATGCAGTAGCTCCAGGTATAAACCCGGCGACTGTACACTCTATCCGGGGAAGAGGCTCCATTTTGGCTGGCGCAAAAAATTAATACGCTGGAGGTGGTATTTCCCCATACGGGACCTCAGGATAAACAGAATATTAACAATGTGTTTACCGTTTGGCATGGTTCCCACAGTGGAACATTGTAATACATGGGGCACAGTGTTTGCCGCGCCCTACACAACAGCAAACGGTACACCAACATTGGCAAACCTACCGGAAGTGCTTAAACAGATTCAGAATGAATATGGGGCTGCCCCAGCCTTAGATTTGGGAATGCAACTGATGGGCAATTTTGCCACGGTTGCTTCAATAATACTAAGTAATCTTAAAGGGGAGGCAGTTGCATTAGCGGTGCGTATGCGCCTCCGTGACGTCCCCCAACTAGATCAGGAGCGGGAACTGCCTAAAATAATAGCGGAAACATATTCCAGTATCGGTCGAGATAGCCTAGGGGCTAGACCACAGAAACCACAGTTTCAAGGAAAAATTAGTAAAGATAATACTAAACTGCAACCTGAGGGTAATAAAAAGCGCTGGGAGAAAATACAACAGACACCTAAAAAAGAAAGGGGAGAATCTCCGAGAGCGAAGGCCCCGCAGACTAGGTATAATATCAGAAATAGGGATAGATTGAAAACACCTGATAGATATCAATACACCGATACACGCCAATCTCGTTCCTTTAAGGACTCATCGGAAAAGAGAAATGAGAGAGGTGGGCGGAGATCCCGCACACTAGATATAATCTCAGAAATAGGGATAGCTTGAAAACGCCTGATAGATATCAATACACTGATACACGCCAATCTCGTTCCTTTAAGGACTCATCGGAAAAGAGAAATGAGAGAGGTGGGCGGTCAGAGCGGAGAACAGAGTACGTGAAACCAAGACAGGAATCACAATGCTCTTCAGAGGTTTCTGTCAAGAAGGAAGAGAAACCGATACAACAAAAACAACAGTTTAAAAAGAAAAAGGTGGCGGCAGTCTTAATTAGACATGCCACACAGGAAGAGAGTTCTCTTGAAGAACAAGACGTGGGCACTAGCACTGTTAGACAGCGCGGCAGAGGTCACAATAGTTCGCCGGAATCTTCTAGAGCATCTGGAGGTGAAAGCAACTGATGACTTCATACAAGTTGAAACAGCAGATATGCTTGTCTCTGAACCCGATAGGGTATATACAGTGACTTTACAATTGGAAGGAGTCATTGAACGCACTATAAATACAATCTTTTGGAATTGTGTAGTCAAGATATATGACATTTTGCTGGCTGAACAGGATTGGCCGCCTGACTTTGTTTGCACATGCCCAGTTGGGGAGGAGGTTATTCAACCTTCGTTCTCACCACTTGTTCCAGGGGAACTCGCAGAGTCCTATAGCATCAAATGGGCTCGAGCACAAGCACCTGCCTTAAATAGAAATCACGTAGGGTGGGATAGGGATTCTCCATATCATGTAATTCTGATTAAAGGTGAACCTCAGCCACAACCGCAATATCCAATAAAACATGAAGCAAGGGCACCGGTGAAAGAAATACTTACACAATTAGAATACCAGGGAGTAATTGAACCCTGTGTCTCGCGATGAATAATCCCTTATTACCTGTAGCTAAACCGGACAATTCATATAGAATAGTCTTAGACTACAGACATTTGAACGGACATACACGTACATATGCTATACAAAATTCACATAGCGCAGCACTAATGAACAACATTGTGCGGAAAAAGTACAAAACGACCTTAGATATCTCAAATGGTTTCTTCTGGCAGAATATAGCACCCAAAAGTAGGGACCTCACAAGTTTTAGTGTGTTAGGCTCCCAGAAAAAATTCTGTAGTTTGCCTCAGGGGTATAAGAATAGCCCAGGACTGTTTGCGGCTCGTGTGACTGAAATATTGCACGAGTTGGACCCTGAAGCATTGTCATATGTAGATGATATATATCTCACGGATGACAAGTTACTACAACATTTAAGACGAGTAGCCCGCATTGTTGTAGGGTTTGCCAAAATTGGCTACAAATTTAACTCCAAAAAATCAAAAATTGCCTTCCTCAGCGTCACATGCCTGGGATATGAGCTGTCAAACGAAGGTAAGAGCCTAGTGCCACAATTTTTAGAAAAATGTGCACAATTGCAACCTCCTAATACGATTAAGAAACTCCAATCATTGTTGAAATTTCTAAATTTTGGCAGAACATACATTCCTGATTATGCTACACGCATAAAACCATTATACGAATTAATACGTCCTGATTTTTCAAGCAAATTTTGGACGATTGAGCATACACATACTCTTCGAGAGTTGCAAGCAGATCTCCTAGCTGCAAAACATTTACATACACGGGACAATAAGACACATTTGGTCATCAGGGTAATAGCTGGGACCATTGGGTTTACGCATGTCACCTTTAATGAAGGTGAGACAGTCCCGATAGGATACAAGTCTCACTTGTATTCGGCTGCTGAACAACGATTCGCACCAACAGAGAAAATTCTCACTGCTGTACAGATGGCTGTTATTAAAGAACGACCTCTTGCCCAGGGCAAACGCATTATAGTCGTTTCCCCCATTCCGGCCCTAGAGGCTGTTACGAAAGCGAGTGTTCCTAACGCGAAAGCATTACACACGCGATGTATACAATGGGCTACGTCTATAACAGCCACTGATGTAGATTACATGTTTGACCCAAAGCTACAGACACAGGAATTTCTGCAATATGAAATTGAATATCCAGTTCCCGCTGACACGTTGCCTATTGATCACTATCAAGTAGTCATGTACACCGATGGCTCTGCACAACCGGCGGTGGGGACAAAACACCAATATTCTGCTGCATGTGCAGTAGTGAGCTGCCATATGGAGGGGGAGAAATTCTGCCCCCAACATACTTATACACAAACATTAGGGGACTGTACGGCACAATTGGCTGAGCTGAAAGCTCTATTGATGGCTCTAGAACATACGGATCCGACAGAGTTTACACTGATTGTTTGTGATTCATATTATTGTGTCCAGTCTTTTAATGAATACCTACATTACTGGCGATTGAATGGGTTCAGAGATTCAAAGGGCAACACCATAAAACACAGACTACTGTGGGGGAAGGTAGCAGACCTGAAGGAGACGCTACCCAAAGTCCATGTTGTACATACTCTAGAACACCAGCGCGTTGGAATACACGTTGCTGGGAATACTTTGGCTGATGAGGCCGCAAAGTCGGCAGTGGCAGTTGCCACTGTGGCCACAGTTACTCGTTCGAGTTCCAAACCAGACACAGAGATTTTGGCTGCCATAAAAGCTACGGTTGATGGCACGCCTTATCCTAAAGGATTTCCTAATAAATATCAATACTTTATGGGAAGTATGCTGAATGCTGAGGTTAAAATTCCAGGCATAGGCGTAAGCAAGATCCCCTTTAAAGTTGTAAGACCTCAATTTATTAATGCAGCGCATGAGGGGGTGGCATCTGCACATGCTGGCGTGGCAGCCACAATTTCGCTATTACTGGCCCGTTATTGGTGGCCTGGCCTCTATAAGGAGACTAAGCAGTATGTCCTTTGTTGTGACATCTGTCAACAAATTAAAGTTTCAACGGCTAAGCGCCTGCCGCAGACGCCCCTCTTAATATCAAACAGACCATTACAATGTGTGTACTTGGATCATTGCGGTCCACTCACACCGGACAGTGCATACAAATATATACTAGTCGCTGTTGATTCTTGCTCCAGATTTGTGTGGGTATGGCCACAGCGCTCGGCTGACGCTCGAACTGTTATTAAAGATTTGAGTGTCTTTGTCGGTACATATGCAGTTGGGGCGTTCCATTCGGACCAGGTCCCTGCTTTTGCCTCAAGGGCATTCAGGGACACCATGGTTTCGTTGGGGGTCCAGCTCCAGTTCTCGTCTCCATTTCATCCTGAGGGAAATTCTGTCGTGGAGCGATTAAATTGTGATTTAAAGCAATCTTTAACGGCAAGAGTCTTAGGTACGGGTCGTAGTTGGCTAACCCACCTGTATGGAGTAGAGAGAGCACTGAATAACTTGCCTAGAAGGTCCCTGGGGGGCCTACTTCATATGAGTGCCTGTTCAGAACACAAATGTTTGTTCCAGATCTAGATGGTCCTGTTGTGGAGGCGGCGGAAACGCCTTTTGACATAAATGATCATGTCACTGTTTTGCAGGAATTACAACAGTTCCGTGAAGATAACTCTTCTAAAAGTGCTGCCTCCACAGGAATTAAGGATGTGCCAGTAACACCTAATGGTTGGATTCCCAGAGTTGGGGATCTTGTGCGTGAAAAGGTCGCAGTGAAAAAATAATTTGGCCCTTCTTATCGAGCTCCAGTTCCTGTGTTGGGGATACACGGAACAAGAACTGTTATTTTACCACCTTTCCCAGGGGCCAAAGAAAATCGCTTTGTCTTCATCGACAATGTCAAGTTACAACATGTGGCTGATTCTGCACAGCAGACCTAGAGGAACGTCCAGTAGTTCCCGAATCCCTCTCACTACTGGGGAAGATGTTCCGCTCCAAGTTATTTACACCAACACTGTTGCCTCCCTGAGCTTTGGGAGGGTGGAAGATGATCTTGCGATAGTTCCACTAACGACAAATCATTTGGAAACATTTGATCGAGTCACCATGACTGCTGATTTTGCAGGTGGTGTTATCTACAGTGTACCACCGCAAGAAACACCTACTCCTCCATTGAATACGGCGGCACCTTTTGCAAGAGCTGCCTCTGGGTACTTTGCCAACAACGACGATGGTCTATCGGACTCATTTGCCTCTTCAACACCTGACCCAGGTCCACGTAAGCTGATGTATTGGCTTAAAGATACGTATTTTGTTTTTGCTTGGAACTATCTGTGGATTTTATTGACTATGATAACATTTTTTCTCTGGGTAGGGTTTGTCGTTACCTTTTTTCTGTTGATACATGGTCATTTTCTTCCTGAGAGATCAGCGGTTGAACAGGTGGAGGAGGTGTTGAAGCCACATTTTTCATCACATAAGGTTCGAAGAGACTTGTCCTTTGTGAACATTTCTGCAGTGCCAATTCTGGATGGGATTGTGTGGGATAAAGTAATGTTTGATATATACGGTCCCACTGAGATAATTCAAATACCGTACGTTCTAAAGTTATCTATGAATGTTATCGTGATACCAGCCATTGTATCTCATGATTGGGACGTGAAGACAGTTGATTCCATGATGACTGAGTTACAATATTATACTGTCTATGAGAATGAAGATGTTTACCAGTTTAAAGACAATTATGGTGACATGTTTTGTTATAATTATTATGGGCACCACTTTATACATAAAGCCAGTAGTCCAAAGACAATATTTGACTACACGCAATGGGAGCATTGCCCAACTCCCCCGCGAGGGAGTTCTAAAACATATTCTGACATATTTGCATATTTTTCTGGGCATCATCAAATGAATACTAAGTCATATTATTTTAAGTTAACTCCGTATAAAGATAAGCAAATGTTGTTGACTAATACGAAATTCATATACTCAGATTCTTTTGTTTCCCGACTGTCAATTGAAGGTAATGAATATTGGTCAAAAAATGTTGATTTGAAAAGTGTTTGGGGAACAAAACATTGGCAGACACAGGTTAGAGAAACATTGTTTAGAGCATGTCTCATTCCCACCCCCCCTGTGATGTCAGTGCGCGAGCGCGCGCTGATTAGTCACAGGGGCCTCCCCCATCACGCTGGAAGCAGAGCTTCCAGCGCGATTGAAAGAGAAATGCTAAGCATTTCTCTTTCAATCACGTGGGGGAGGCCCGGAGGGGCTTCAAAGGGAAGGAAATGTATTTCCTTCCCTTTGAAGTCTCTCCGGGGGTTTCAAAAGCCGATTGCTTGCAATCCGGCTTTTGAAACCCCACTAGACACCAGGGATTTTTTTTTTTTTGTGTGAAATTGACATAAGGGAAGGCCTTTTCGGCCTATTATTAGGCCGATCTGCCCCCGGGGGGGGGGCGGAAACCTCTAGGCACCAGGGATAAAAAAATTTTTTTTAATGTTTTATTTTATTTTTTTTAGGTGGGGAGCGACCCCTTAGGCAAGGGTCGCTCCCCTTGGGGGAAAATTATATTTAGGCCATTTCTGCCCCCAAGGGGCAGAAACCACTAGGCACCGGGGATTTGTTTTTTGGTGCCAATGTCACGCAGGGGGAGCGACCCCGTAGGCAAGGGTCGCTCCCGGGCAGGGGGGGTTTGGGGGGCGGTGGACGGGTCAAATTTATTTTAGGACAATTCTGCCCCCCCCCTGGGGCCGGCTGAGCTAGAGGCCAAACTCCACAGGTAGGCACTTTGCAAAAAACACCTCTGTTTTCTGTGAAAAAATATGTTGTGTCCACATTGTGTTTTGGGCCATTTCCTTTTGTGGGCGCTAGTCCTACCCACACAAGTGAGGTACCATTTTTATCGAGAGACTTAGGGGAACGCTGGGTGGAAGGAAATTTGTGGCTCCTCTCAGATTCCAGAACTTTCTGTCACCGAAATGAGAGGAAAACGTGTTTATTTGGCCAAACTTTGATGTTTGCAAAGGATTCTGTGTAACATAACCTGGTCAGAGCCCCGCAAGTCACCCCATCTTGGATTCCCCTGGGTTTCTAGTTTTCAAAAATGCACTGGTTTGCTAGGTTTCCCCAGGTGCCGGCTGAGCTACAGGCCAAAATCCACAGGTAGGCACTGTTTTCTATGAAAACATGTGATGTGTCCACGTTGTGTTTTGGGCCATTTCCTTTCGTGGGCGCTAGTCCTACCCACACAAGTGAGGTATCATTTTTATCGGGAGACTTGGGGGAACGCTGGGTGGAAGGAAATTTGTGTCTCCTCTCAGATTCCAGAACTTTCTGCCACAGAAATGTGAGGAACATGTGTTTTTTTAGCCAGATTTTGAGGTTTGCAAAGGATTCTGGGTAACAGAATCTGTTCCGAGAACCACAAGTCACCCCATCTTGGATTCCCCTAGGGCTCTAGTTTTCAGAAATGCACAGGTTTGGTAGGTTTCCCTAGGTGCCGGATGAGCTAGAGGCCAAAATCTACAGGTAGGCACTTTGCAAAAAACAGCTCTGTTTTCTTTCAAAAAATTGGATGTGTCCACGTTGCGCTTTGGGGCATTTCCTGTTGCGGGCGCTAGGCCTACCCACACAAGTGAGGTATCATTTTTATCGGGAGACTTGGGGGAACGCTGGGTGGAAGGAAATTTGTGGCTCCTCTCAGATTCCAGAACTTTCTGCCACAGAAATGTGAGGAACATGTGTTTTTTTAGCCAAATTTTGCGGTTTGACAAGGATTCTGGGTAACAGAACCTGGTCAGAGCCCCACAAGTCAGCCCATCTTGGATTCCCCTAGGTCTCTAGTTTTAAAAAATGCAGAGGTTTGGTAGGTTTCCCTAGGTGCCGGCTGAGCTATAGGCCAAAATCTACAGGTAGGCACTTTGCAAAAAACAGCTCTGTTTTCTTTCAAAAAATTGGATGTGTCCACGTTGCGCTTTGGGGCATTTCCTGTCGCGGGCTCTAGGCCTACCCACACAAGTGAGGTATCATTTTTATCGAGAGACTTGGGGGAATGCTGGGTGGAAGGAAATTTGTGGCTCCTCTCAGATTCCAGAACTTTCTGCCACAGAAATGTGAGGAACATGTGTTTTTTTAGCCAACTTTTGAGGTTTGCAAAGGATTCTGGGTAAAAGAACCTGGTCAGAGCCCCACAAGTTAGCCCATCTTGGATTCCCCTAGGTCTCTAGTTTTCAAAAATGCACAGGTTTGGTAGGTTTCCCCAGGTGCCGGCTGAGCTAGAGGCCAAAATCTACAGGTAGGCACTTCGCAAAAATCACCTCTGTTTTCTTTCAAAAAATTGGATGTGTCCACATTGCGCTTTGGGGCGTCTCCTGTCGCGGGCGCTAGGCCTACCCACACAAGTGAGGTATCATTTTTATCGGGAGACTTGGGGGAACGCTGGGTGGAAGGAAATTTGTGGCTCCTCTCAGATTCCAGAACTTTCTGCCACAGAAATGTGAGGAACATGTGTTTTTTTAGACAAATTTTGAGGGTTGCAAAGGATTCTGGGTAACAGAACCTGGTACGAGCCCCACAAGTCACCCCATCTTGGATTCCCCTAGGTCTCTAGTTTTCAGAAATGCACAGGTTTGGTAGGTTTCCCTAGGTGCCGGCTGAGCTAGAGGCCAAAATCTACAGGTAGGCACTTCGCAAAAAACACCTCTGTTTTCTTTCAAAAAATTGGATGTGTCCTCGTTGCGCTTTGGGGCGTTTCCTGTCGCGGGCGCTAGGCCTACCCACACAAGTCAGGTATCATTTTCATCGGGAGACTTGGGGGAACGCTGGGTGGAAGGAAATTTGTGGCTCCTCTCAGATTCCAGAACTTTCTGCCACAGAAATGTGAGGAATATGTGTTTTTTTAGCCAAATTTTGAGGTTTGCAAAGGATTCTGGGTAACAGAACCTGGTCCGAGCCCCACAAGTCACCCCATCTTGGATTCCCCTAGGTCTCTAGTTTTCAGAAATGCACAGGTTTGGTAGGTTTCCCTAGGTGCCGGCTGAGCTAGAGGCCAAAATCTACAGGTAGGCACTTCGCAAAAATCACCTCTATTTTCTTTCAAAAAATTGGATGTGTCCACGTTGCGCTTTGGGGCGTTTCCTGTCGCGGGCGCTAGGCCTACCCACACAAGTGAGGTATCATTTTTATCGGGAGACTTGGGGGAACGCTGGGTGGAAGGAAATTTGTGGCTCCTCTCAGATTCCAGAACTTTCTGCCACAGAAATGTGAGGAACATGTGTTTTTTTAGCCAAATTTTGAGGTTTGCAAAGGATTCTGGGTAACAGAACCTGGTCCGAGCCCCACAAGTCACCCCATCTTGGATTCCCCTAGGCCTCTAGTTTTCAGAAATGCACAGGTTTGGTAGGTTTCCCTAGGAGCCGGCTGAGCTAGAGGCCACAATCTACAGGTAGGCACTTCGCAAAAAACACCTCTGTTTTCTTTCAAAAAAATGGGATGTGTCCACGTTGCGCTTTGGGGCGTTTCCTGTCGCGGGCGCTAGGCCTACCCACACAAGTGAGGTATCATTTTTATCGGGAGACTTGGGGGAACGCTGGATGGAAGGAAATTTGTGGCTCCTCTCAGATTCCAGAACTTTCTGCCACAGAAATGTGAGGAACATGTGTTCTTTTAGCCAAATTTTGAGGTTTGCAAAGGATTCTCGGTAACAGAACCTGGTCCGAGCCCCACAAGTCACCCCATCTTGGATTCACCTAGGTCTCTAGTTTTCAGAAATGCTCAGGTTTGGTAGGCTTCCCTAGGTGCCGGCTGAGCTAGAGGCCAAAATCTACAGGTAGGCACTATGCAAAAAACACCTCTGTTTTCTTTCAAAAAATTGGATGTGTCCACTTTGCGCTTTGGGGCGTTTCCTGTCACGGGAGCTAGGCCTACCCACTCAAGTGAGGTATCATTTTTATCGGGAGACTTGGGGGAACGCTGGGTGGAAGGAAATTTGTGGCTCCTCTCAGATTCCAGAACTTTCTGCCACAGAAATGTGAGGAACATGTGTTTTTTCAGACAAATTTTGAGGTTTGCAAAGGATTCTGGGTAACAGAACCTGGTACGAGCCCCACAAGTCACCCCATCTTGGATTCCCCTAGGTCTCTAGTTTTCAGAAATGCACAGGTTTGGTAGGTTTCCCTAGGTGCCGCCTGAGCTAGAGGCCAAAATCTACAGGTAGGCACTTCGCAAAAAACACCTCTGTTTTCTTTAAAAAAATTGGATGTGTCCACGTTGCGCTTTGGGGCGTTTCCTGTCGCGGGCGCTAGGCCTACCCACACAAGTGAGGTATCATTTTTATCGGGAGACTTGGGGGAACGCTGGGTGGAAGGAAATTTGTGGCTCCTCTCAGATTCCAGAACTTTCTACCACAGAAATGTGAGGAACATGTGTTTTTTTTAGCCAAATTTTGAGGTTTGCAAAGGATTCTGAGTAACAGAACCTGGTCCGAGCCCCACAAGTCACCCCATCTTGGATTCCCCTAGGTCTCTAGTTTTCAGAAATGCACAGGTTTGGTAGGTTTCCCTAGGTGCCGGCTGAGCTAGAGGCCAAAATCTACAGGTAGGCACTTCGCAAAAAATCACCTCTATTTTCTTTAAAAAAATTGGATGTGTCCACGTTGAGCTTTGGGGCGTTTCCTGTCGCGGGCGCTAGGCCTACCCACACAAGTGAGGTATCATTTTTATCGGGAGACTTGGGGGGAACGCTGGGTGGAATGAAATTTGTGGCTCCTCTCAGATTCCAGAACTTTCTGCCACAGAAATGTGAGGAACATGTGTTTTTTTAGCCAAATTTTGAGGTTTGCAAAGGATTCTGGGTAACAGAACCTGGTCCGAGCCCCACAAGTCACCCCATCTTGGATTCCCCTAGGCCTCTAGTTTTCAGAAATGCACAGGTTTGGTAGGTTTCCCTAGGAGCCGGCTGAGCTAGAGGCCACAATCTATAGGTAGGCACTTCGCAAAAAACACCTCTGTTTTCTTTAAAAAAATTGGATGTGTCCACGTTGCGCTTTGGGGTGTTTCCTGTCGCGGGCGCTAGGCCTACCCACACAAGTGAGGTATCATTTTTATCGGGAGACTTGGGGGAACACTGGATGGAAGGAAATTTGTGGCTCCTCTCAGATTCCAGAACTTTCTACCACAGAAATGTGAGGAACATGTGTTCTTTTAGCCAAATTTTGAGGTTTGCAAAGGATTCTCGGTAACAGAACCTGGTCCCAGCCCCCAAGTCACCCCATCTTGGATTCACCTAGGTCTCTAGTTTTCAGAAATGCTCAGGTTTGGTAGGTTTCCCTAGGTGCCGGCTGAGCTAGAGGCCAAAATCTACGGGTAGGCACTTTGCAAAAAACACCTCTGTTTTCTTTCAAAAAAATGGGATGTGTCCACGTTGCGTTTTGGGGCATTTCCTGTCGCGGGCGCTAGGCCTACCCACACAAGTGAGGTATCATTTTTATCGGGAGACTTGGGGGAACGCTGGATGGAAGGAAATTTGTGGCTCCTCTCAGATTCCAGAACTTTCTGCCACAGAAATGTGAGGAACATGTGTTCTTTTAGCCAAATTTTGAGGTTTGCAAAGGATTCTCGGTAACAGAACCTGGTCCGAGCCCCACAAGTCACCCCATCTTGGATTCACCTAGGTCTCTAGTTTTCAGAAATGCACAGGTTTGGTAGGTTTCCCTAGGTGCCGGCTGAGCTAGAGGCCAAACTCTACAGGTAGGCACTTTGCAAAAAACACCTCTGTTTTCTTTCAAAAAAATGGGATGTGTCCACGTTGCGTTTTTGGGCATTTCCTGTCGCGGGCGCTAGGCCTACCCACACAAGTGAGGTATCATTTTTATCGGGAGACTTGGGGGAACATAGATTAGCAAAACAAGTGTTATTGCCCTTTTTCTTTCTCTACATTTTCTCCTTCCAAATATAGGAGAGTGTGTAAAAAAGACATCTATTTGAGAAATGCCCTGTAATTCACATGCTAGTATGGTCACCCCGGAATTCAGAGATGTGCAAATAACCACTGCTCCTCAACACCTTATCTTGTGCCCTTTTTGGAAATACAAAGGTTTTCTTGATAGCTATTTTTTACTCTTTATATTTCAGCAAATGAATTGCTGTATACCCGGTATAGAATGGAAACGCACTGCAGAGTGCAGCTCATTTATTGGCTCTGGGTTCCTCGGGTTCTTGATGAACCTACAAGCCCTATATATCCACGCAACCAGAGGAGTCCAGCAGACGTAACGGTATATTGCTTTCGATAATCTGACATTGCAGGGAAAAGTTACAGAGTAAAACGTAGAGAAAAATTGATGTTTTTTTCACCTCAATTTCAATATTTTTCTTTTTCAGTTGTTATTTTCTGTAGGAAACCCTTGTAGGATCTACACAAATGACCCCTTGCTGAATTCAGAATGTTGTCTACTTTTCAGAAATGTTTAGGTTTCTGGGATCCAGCATTGGTTTCATGCCCATTTCGGTCACTGACTGGAAGGAGGCTGAAAGCACAAAAAATTGCAAAAATGGGGTATGTCCCTGTAAAATGCCAAAATTGTGTTGAAAAATTGAAAAATCTGGGAAGCTGCTGAGTTTACCACCGCAAACCCTTTGTTGATGCCATTTTCAGGGGAAAAACCACAAGCCTTCTTCTGCAGCCACTTTTTCAATTTTTTTTGAAAAAAACGAAATTTTCACTGTATTTTGGCTAATTTCTTGGCCTCCTTCAGGGGAACCCACAAAGTCTGGGTACCTCTAGAATCCCTAGGGTGTTGGAAAAAAATGACGCAAATTTGGCTTGGTTAGCTTATGTGGACAAAAAGTTATGAGGGCCTAAGCGCGAACTGCCCCAAATAGGCAAAAAAGGCCTGGCACAGGAGGGGGAAAAGGCCTGGCAGCGAAGGGGTTAAGGCATATAGATCAGGAAAATTTGAAAAAGGCATTAGCTGTTGTGGATAATGGAATTCACACCCTGTCCGACCGAATATATACCATTGACAACATTGTTTCTTCTGCCATAGACATTATACGATCTAACATGTCTTCATTATATCAAGGACAAAGTCAAACAAGGTCCATTATGCAGTTGGGTGGGACACTTCAGACACTGAAGGCGGGTCGCGTTCCGTGGCAGCACATCAGAGCCAGGGAGATATTCTTTTCCTTTAATTTGACATGTCAACAACAACTGATGGCTAAGAAGGAGGCGACTTATATCATGCTTAACATTGAAAAATTGGAAAGATTGCCTTTTACCGTGGCTGAGATTCTCTCAGCTGAGTGGTTAATACACGGGGTTATTAATCTTCCCATTTCTACACTACAATTCACTTCTTGTTTAAAACATGTTCCGGTGGGCAGATATGAAAACCTGGGAGATAGTTATATACATGAGGTGTGGGAACTTCCCTTCTTGTACAAATGTCTTAATGGCATGAGAGAGGTTTTTCTTAGCGGTAGTGAATGCGAGACTTCAGTCAGCCATTCAATGATTTGTAAGCAGCTGTCCTTACATGGGGCATGTAATGCCTCGGTTGCAAATTTGGCTTGCTATCTGAAGGAAGTTCCGGTCCCCTTGATTAAACGCACATTCCAGGTGCTTTCAAATGGCAGCTACGTCCTCCTCAATAGTGAAGACTGTTGTGGCATGCGGGCTGGAATAGTTTTCGTTGTTTCGGTCACCAAGGTCGTTACGTGCTGCAGGAATGTGTTGTTTCCCCCCACTAAATTAAGGGAGGTAGCAGATATCTGGCCTCACATTGCTACTTCCAAGGTGAATTTCGACAAGTTAAGTAGACTAAAGGCTTCATCGTTTCAAAAGCATGTGGCCCTTACATCTGCAAGCGTGACCTACGCACTTCAGGTGGCAAGGTCATCAGCAGAAATACAGTCCCTGTTGAATACCAACTTTCCGAGCCACTTTGGTGAACTCGTGGGACGTAAATTTAATGCGTCCAGCACAGCTGGATTGGCACATTTTTTCAAAGCCGTAGGTGTTGGTTTCGTTCACACCTTCTCTTCCATATTAGGTTTAATACCTTCGGCTATTCATTCAATTTTCGGAAGCATTTTTGGGGGATTTCCGATCACTTTGGCTTTATTAGCCGGCATTTTGCTGTTGCTGTTGTTTTTCCGCAATGGCTGTCCCGCCGCAACAAGAACGAATGTGGGCGCTCCCTTCAGCGTAGCTGTGTCGTGAACACATGATGCAGCACTTCGGAGCAACACTCCTGGAACATTTGGAGGGTGACTGGTCTCTGTCATTCAGACCGGTTTTGGATTATGTGCAGCCCGTGTTTCGATGCCGTTGGTGCTCTTTTGAACATGCACTAAACATCTGTCTCTCACAGCAACGCCCCCCAGTGGTTGATGCTGATCTGTTGATGTTCCCGATGAGGGCTCATTCCCAGATATGCACGCAGCGGCTGCGTTTGCTTCGTGAGGCTGATTACGAAATACCCTTCCTGGAGGAAGTTGATATTAACTCGTTCACAGGCCCTGCACGGGATGCCGCCTTGGTTGATTCTGAGGCTTTGGAACACACCTGCTCCTTAATAGTCTTTGGCGTGGATTTTCCGGTCTTGTCATCTGCCGAAGTGGAGATCCTCCTGCTTTCAATAACTACCGTTTGAATTGGATTTGGTCTAAATTGACACTGTTCCATGAATTTGGCTCTTGGCCACATGCTTATTTTTAAATTGAGGATTAGTGTGCTTTGGTGTCCTCTTGACTTGTTGAACTTATATGGTTTTTTTAGTTAATTTTTTTATCATAGGGCGTTTTTAGGGCATTTTTATAGGTTTCGATTTGAACCACTTTCTACCGACAAGGGGAGGGTGTAGTGTAGCCATTTTTAATATAACCTTTGCGCGTTTGCTTAAAGCATTAGGCCCTTGTGCACTTTGTTCTAGATGCATTGTATTTAGCCTCACACTGTTATTTTTCAACAACCAGTTTCACGGTCTTGTTTTATTTCTTCTATCACGCTGTTTAGCTTACTTCAGCACCGGAGTTCTCAAACAATACATTCTTGCTCGCTCTGTGCTTCAGTCAAGGATACAGTCTGGTACATTGCCGATAGACGTGGTAGGAGTTTAGTCTTTAGGGTTCGTAGAAAGCACACATTCTTACGTAGGTTCGTTTCTTAGAACACCGACATGTTAATTATAAAAACACTTCCTAGTCCTAGTACACGGAAGAGGGAGATTCCGACCAGGGAACCACAACTAGACGCTGACTGCCCTGTTGCAGATGCTGATCCAGATCACAGGCCTTTGCTCAGGTATGAGGGTTGATGATCTCCCGGGGAACCTGAAAGGCAGGCTTAGAGCTTAACATGCTGTGCTCAAAATAGAACTTAGAAGAGAGAACGTAATCTAGTAGCACTATGATAGCGTTATTGCTATGTTTCACTCTCCTCGTTACTATTTCAATCCTACTGTGTTGTATGGTTCTGGTTATTGCGGCTCACGCCTTGTTATCAAAATGCAGTTGTTTTATTAAATCAATCTGTAAAACTTAAACTGCCTCTGTCATTTGTATATGAGACCACACTGGGTATGAGAGAACTGGTTGGGATCTGAGTGACCACGACTTCCCTGGGAAGTACTAAGATGTCATGCACTCGGCTGCCCAATTATCTCTTCCCTCTGGAAGAGATGAGGCACTGCTGGTTAGCCGGAGCAAAACCGGATTGGGGGTGACAAGGGTCCTTCACCGTGGGTTAGACTTAGTCCCCCACACTGTGAACGATCTTGCCACCCAAAAATCCAGTAGTCTCATTAGGATAATGAGAGCCTACGCGACACTACCTTGCGGAGGCCCTAATGAAAGAGGCAACTAGCCTCAGTTTCCAGGAGGGGGAGTGTCCCCTTATTGTCACACTTACATCAAAGGAGGCGCTCGCTGTGCGCCTATCCCAACCCCTCGCTCCCCTCACTGCGCGGTCCAGCCACACCACGCATTCTCTGAACCCAACGAGGTCCAAGAGCCCACGGACAGTCTCCTGTATACTGAGCTCTACATCACCGGTGAACCCCATACTTTCTTGTTGTAACTAAGCATTCCTGTCACCAGGATACGCTCAGACACAGTTCCACATACCTGCACGCATGCACTCACACACTTCTACACACAAGCAAACACACTCCCTCTCAGGCATGCAAACATGACATACACACCCATTCACACTGACGTACATACACAAACACCACTGACACACACACATTCACTCTCCCTTCCACCCTCACCCCTCCAGCACATAAACACATTCATGCCTCCTCCCCCCTCACCCGTATACATCCATTCACTCCCTGCTCCGCACTGCATAGACCCATTCACTCCCCCGTTCCACACCGCACACACGCACTCACCCCATCCGTCTGGATTCACCAACATACACGCAACCACCTCCCCCCATGTTCACGATACTCACACACGCACTCACACATAACCCTCCCACCCGTCCCCTATCGGATGATTACTTACCTCATCTGTCGAGGAGGTCATCGGGAGGGGACGGGTCCCGGCGCTTCCACTGTCGGCAGCGCCCCGCTATCGGGACACAGCGTGCAGCGTCCTTTTGGCATGGTGGTGCCAGCAGTCGAACTGCCTCTTCTCCACCGACCACCAGCATGACTGCTGTCCAATACCCACCCATTTTCAGCCAGAAATCTGATGGCAGTGGTAATGTGGTGATCTTAAGACTGCCAGCACTGGAGGTTTTTCAGCGTCCGTACAAGGCCACCAAAGTCTTAAAGAGGGCCATAGTACTCCAAGTTCTTTATATAAACAGTCCATTGCAAATTGAAACTGAAAAATGGAAGGGGAGGAGAGTGGGAAATATAGAGAGAAGAGACAGAGCTTGCATGTGGAGAGAATGAAAGGAAATAAGAAACAAATCAGTACAAAAAAGATATAGCAAGTTGAAAAGTGTGACCTGTGGGAAAAAGACAAAGTGAGAGGAAGCAAAGAAGGGCAATAAATCCACAAGGAAGCACAGGAGGAGAAGAACTGCAGAGAAGGATGACCTACAGGCATTAGCCACCAATTGCCTCTGATGGGTTATACCAGAGCAATGGAAGCATTAGCTTGAATACAGCACTAGCTGGTGATGAAACCATGTAACATGACATAAAAGAAAAACAAGCATGTGAGAGCCAATGAGACTAAATAATCCTGAAGACTCCAAGTGAACTCACAACTAAGATTCCACCCCAATGCAGGAAGTATTTATCAAATCATTAGCATTTACTAGGTCTGTCAAGCAAATTATGAATTAAGATGGAGAAAATAAGGAATCCTCATCAGAAACTGAGATTACAGAAAAATTACACAGAACCATTTCACACACATCTTTGGTAAATCAAGTGTACTAGTTCCTGAAATCTACCTTGTCAAAACACAGGACAACCCAATACTTTACATTTTCACTGTACAATTGGTTCTAGGACCTAAACATAACACAAGAAGAGGTTCTAGAGGTACAAGTAAACTTTATAGGAAGATAAGAGATGGAATATTTAGAGACCACTTAGTATATTATAAAGCCTTAGAATATAATGTTGAGGAAAGTAGGAAACATGCTGCTTAGTTTTGACTTCATAATCCTTTCAACAGCAGTGGGTCTTATGAATCTACTGGGCTGCTTACATTTTCAGTTTTTAATTTTCATTGCCATGTTTGAGATCCCATTCAAATTCAGGCTATCTTCAGGGTGTGTGGGATGATCCTCCCCTGGTAAATTATGTTATTTTTCCATTCATAACCTAAGTGACACTGCTTGTACCATTTCACAGGCTTACCCTGCAAATTATCAATAAGTTAATAAATATTCAGAATATTTTTATTTGCTACCCATTCTTTTTAATTTTATTATGAGGATTTTTTTAAATATCATACAGCTTGTGAAAACATCCTTCCTGCTCTTTATGGGATAGTGGCGTAACTCCTCTAACAGCAATTAGCTATTAGCTAAGTGACTGAACCTCAATCTTTCAATAAAACAAAAAAAGATGTAGCAGTATCTATGGAATTTCTGTTCGGAAATATATTTCTCATCTGTTTTAATGTATTTCACTCATCCAGAGCAGATATTGTCATTAGGTAGCCATTCTAGTTTTGAATCAGGAGGGTTTTTCTTGAAAGAAGATACATATAAATGTTTATTTGTATTTGTCAATCACATTTTCATAGCAAAATAGAGAATAAGAGACCCAACGTGAATCAAATAACTATAGTTCTTTTTGGCTTATTTTGTGAGGGGTTTCGATGACATTTTACTTCACCTCAGTTGGTTACATAATGTATTGCAGTGTGTTCTTGGTGGCAATGGTTGCTTTCCTCTAGCGGGTCTTTGCTCTCTCTTACTCATAAAATAGCCAGACATAAACTATTTTGCCCTATACATTTAGATCTTATTTTATCAGGGGGGATTTAAATGATTTTGAATGTGCTTAACAACATCATGAGACGTGTAATATCTGATCTTCAGTCATATCAATATGGGAATTCTCATATGCCCCAAGTGATTAAATTCACACAGTGGAGAGATTTTTCAGTATGCTTTCAATTTCAACCACACTTTTTCCTGAGTTGTCTATTTTGAACAATCAGCTAAATAATGTTGTGTTATTATGTGTGCAAATGATTGGGCTATTTGCACTTAGATTCAGGAAGACCAATGGCAGTTGCTATTTTTTTTTCAATGTGCTGAAGTCCACATATAAAGTTGATCATATAAAATCATGTTTCCTTATACTAATGTGCTCTTCACCTAAGATGTGGGAACAAGTTCAATTAGTGTCTACAATTACAGCTATGAGCTACTGGGCCAGTTGTATCAACGTGGTCAGTCACGACTTGTTTCCTGGGGGCCCTGTACTATTGTTCTTTTGCACTTGACTCCCAAGGTAGCGACCACCACCACCACTTCTACAAGAAGCTGATGTGAGTTGGAAACTCAATACTCAGGAAAAAAACATTATAATATCAACAAATGATTTTCGAGTCCGGGTTTTTATTTGAGGAAAAACATATTTTACTGCATTCAAAGATAATGCTATGAATACATGATGTACAGTTGTCGAACCAAGACTTTGCTGTGCACACACACGTTCTTGATGTGAACAGCATTAAAAAACCCATCCAAAGGGGGACCTTTAAGATATCCCATGTACAGGGCACCTAAACTAAATATTTTGTCACAGAGGGGAGCTGGTACCATCAACCTATTCTGCTGATATTATCTGCAAGGTAGCTAAAGAGAAACTGTGTGATTGAAGTGCCTACTATGGAAAACCATAATATTCCTAACTCTTCATGATCAAAACAGTTATACCTACATTGTAAATCCAAGTACAATTAGTAAGATAGGCCTACTGCCTTTCATAATGTGTTCACATCTTAAACCAGATCTACAGGTTTAACACCACTGAAACATTAACTCATGGCTTATACCTAATGAGTGCTGAATCAGCCATCATATAGACTTATTTCATGTAAACATTAATGAGGCTCACACCTGAAATACAAACCATAAATCAGAAAAGATCTGAGGAAATATAATATAACATTTATCAATGAGCTCTCATCCTTAAGCTAAGCGAGGCTCCAGGCAGACTCAAGTTTTCAGTAAGGAAGCCACTTGTCCACTTCAACTGTTTGTGGGAAAACTGGGCTGACTGCAGAAGCCCCCTAACTTTTTGTCCCCAGTTTTCACTTATGCTGGTGTTTTTCTGACTCTGATGGTGCCCTGCACTGCTAAACAGCCCCACGGCCTGTGCGCTGATTAAAATGGATATGCAAATTAAGCTAATTATAATTGGCTGTGTCATCCTACCTATACGTCCCTAGTATATGGTAGGGCATGCAGGTTTAGGGACCCCATCATAGTTAGTACAACCATAGGTGCACTGTTGTGGTACCCAGTGTAATTTTAAAGTCAGACCTGCTTAGCTGGCTGCTTTCAAGTTAAAGTTAATCCCAAAATTGACTTTGGAATTAAAAGTACTTCCAAAGTCCTAAGCTACCTTATTTTTACATATGTTACCCCTAAGGTGTGCCCTAAGTGTCCCCAGGGTTGGGTGCAGTGTAACTATAAGCAGGGACTTTATAAAAGATGTTTATAAGCCCTGTTGAGAGAAAAATAGCTACATTAATTTCCCCCATTATAGTGAATGGGCTTCATAGGCAGAGGCTTTATTTTAAAATAATACAGTCTAATTTTCCATAGGAAGGAGCTAAATATGACATGTTTAGTATCAACTTAAAAGTTATAATAAACAACACCTTGTCACTGTTGAATTTAATATACTTTGTACCTAGAAAGAGTTTTAGAACGCTTGCTAAATGTTTTCAACTTCAGTCCTGTAGTGCCCTTCTCTGATTAGTCAGCCTCTGCCAGCCCGAGCCAGGCTGCCTTGATTAGATGTGAAGTGGCCTGGGTTAAAACAGAGGAAGTATCTTGTGGGAGGAGATCTGCCTCAGCAGATTTTCAAACAGGAATGGGGGGAGAGCAGCCAAACTGGTCTTGCAAGGACAGAAGGACATTTGGGACAGCAACTGTACCTCCCCCATTTCCTGCCGCCTGAGACAACCAGGTGCCCCCTGATTAGATTAAGGAAGGGGTGTTTTAAGGGAAATGTAGCCACCCCAGTGGGTGGGTTCAGCCAGATCTAAACTCAGCTTGATGTTTTGCCATCTTGGATTTTGGAATAATGTCCCTCCCTGGGAATGATTTTTGCCAGGAAGTGGTCACTCAAGAGGGTGGTGGCCAGTACGTGATTGGACAGAGTTCCCCCCTGATTTCCACCCCAGGAGCAATGATAAAATTGGCACAGCTGCACCCCATCTCAGATCCCTCCAGGAACAAGACAAGAAGAAGAAGAAGAAGGACTGCCCTGCTGGACTCCTGGCCTGCACCTGGACACTGCACTCAGAAGGACTGCAGGAGCTGCACACTTCGGCTTCATCACTAAAATGACTTTGCCTGGCTTCTACTGCTTCAATATGGGACTCCCTGCATGCTACAGGTAGAAAATAGCTGCCTAGAGCCCCCTGCAACAATCCCTGATCAAACTGACTATCTGAGCAGTTACCAGTGGTCATTTTTAGATTTGAACCAGGTGCATTCTGGAAGTTGAAGTCCTAACCCACAGGGAGCAACTCAGAGCTTCTGGAACCTTGTGGTGGGTTGTGGATTCCTAAAGAACCTTCAAAGTCCTTCTGGAAGAAGATCCAGAAGTTTGGAGCAACTTTGGAAAAAAGCTCTATAAGTGGATTGACATGACATTGTGAGTCAAGCCGCCTTACGTCGGCTGCATGACTTGCAGGTTCGTCCTGCTTAAAAGCTCCGGAGCCCTAGACATCCAGGATTTCTCTGTGGGCTCGTGGAAAGGCAATCCAGTGACGTTGAATCAAAATTTGCTTGCTCAGGAGGGTTGGCAGATGTCAGGGAGAAAAAGCTCCAAAAAGTTTCTAAGTCTGAACGTCAAAAGTTGACTGAGGCTTCCCACGCAGTGGATCTAAAGAGGGTCCAGGGAGGTTGGCTTCAACTTCAACTTGGTCCCGGACAAAGAATTCCATCCTGAAAAATCATCTAAGTCTGAATTTAGAATCCTTGACAGAGGTCTCCTGTGACATGTATCTGAAGAGGGCTCCACGGAGGCCGCATTCGACTTGTGACATCGTCCTGGTCCAGAAAATGTTCAAGTAAAAGACTAAGGGGGTCATTCTGACTCCCGCCGGCCGCGGTAACCGCAGGGCCGGCGGGAGCCGGCAGAATACCGCTGCGCGGTCAGAAGACCGCAGCGGTTATTCTGGGTTTCCCGCTGGGCTGGCGGGCGACCGCCAGAAGGCCGCCCGCCAGCCCAGCGGGAAACACCCTTCCATGAGGATGCCGGCTCCGAATGGAGCCGGCGGAGTGGAAGGGGTGCGACGGGTGCAGTTGCACCCGTCGCGATTTTCAGTGTCTGCATGGCAGACACTGAAAATCTTTGTGGGGCCCTGGCATGGGCACTGCAGGGGCCCCCAGGGGCCCCACGACACCCCATACCGCCATCCTGTTCCTGGCGGCCGAAACCGCCAGGAACAGGATGGCGGTATGGGGGTCGGAATCCCCATGGCGGCGCAGCAAGCTGCGCCGCCATGGAGGATTCCCCAGGGCAGCGGAAAAACGGCGGTACACCGCCGGTTTTCCGTTTCTGACCGCGGCTGTACCACCGCGGTCAGAATGCCCATGGGAGCACCGCCAGCCTGTTGGCGGTGCTCCCGCGGTCCCCAACCCTGGCGGTCTCGGACCGCCAGGGTTGGAATGACCGCCTAAGTCTGAAGGTAAAACTTTAGCCGAGTCCTCCTGCTCAATGTAGTCGAGCAAGAGCTCCATGGTGGTCGGCCTTAAATTTTGACTTTGCTCCGGTCAAGTGTGACCAGATGTCTGGATAGGCGCTTGTAGGCCCAGATTTAAGAGGGCCTAGCGCCATCTAATGACACCTTAGTGTAATTGTTTTGGCGCTAATGTGGTATTGGATGACCAATAACGCCTCACATATTTACAAAGTGGTGAAATGCATGCATTGCACCACTTTGCAAAACCTTCCGCCACATTATGACTGCACCTGGCATAATGTATGCAAGGGGGGTGTTCCCCCATGGGGGGGGTTCGCAAATATGGCGCAAAGAAATCTAAGAGATTTCTTTGTGTCATTTCTTCCAGCATTTTTAATGCCTGCTGACAGCAGGCATTAACAGGAGGCACACCATTGGTTACAATGGGCCCCTACGTACTGTTAAGGGTTAGCGTCAAAATTTTGGCGCTAACCCTGAACAGTATATCGTTTGCATAAAAAATGATGATGCTATTGACCCCTACCCTGCGCCATTGTGTGCGGTATTTTAAGTAGGTTGCACACTTGGTGGCAGTAGGTGGCGGTAAGGGGTGCAAAGAAAGTGTTGCTGCACTGGGGACGCGCCACTTTTCTTAAATATGCCCCTTAGTTTCTATATGCTAAAAACATTTAATCTTTGAAAATTCATATCTCTGGTTCCCTTTATTGGATGTTTGTCATTTTTGTGTCATTGTAAAGATAAAAAGTTAATCTATTCTCTGAAATTGGTGTTGGATTTTTATTGTGTTTTGTGTTTTACTTATTTACTGTTTTGTGATTTTTAAATGCTTTGCACACTTATCTCCTAAGTTCAGCCTATCTGCACATTGACAAGCCGCCAAGGATTGAGCTGTGAATAATTTATTGAGAATCTGACTGGACGTAGTAGGGGTTTGTTGCCTATTGCTAAGTGTAGGTACCTATCTGCCCTTACCAATAATCCACTTTCCAAGTCTGCTGCATTGCATACATTTGTTGCCTTGCAACCCTCAGCTCCCTTTATCCTCTGTTAAGGTCATCCACTTCAGGACCTTCACAAATGTTAGATACCGGCAGGTAGCTCTAAAGGGTGCCTGCTTATTCCTGGCAACCCATGTTCTCTTCCTGGTGGCAGGCAATAGCCACCAGTGTCGACTTTGAAGAGCCTTTGGTCCCCTGGAATTGCTTGATCTCAATTCTTTGTCCACATCTGTGGTCTCTTTTTCTTGATGGTATTCTCCTGCAGGTTTCACGTTCCGCACTCTTCTCCACAATGAGTTTCGCCTAATCCCTCAAGTAAAAAGCCACTCATTTTGCAGTGTTTGGCGTCTAGTCTCTTGCATTAGACAGCTGGCATAATGACTCATAAGCTAGATAGGAGGTTGGAGTCCAGCAATCGTCTTCCACTATTAGGCAGTCCCTCCAGGTATTCTACACCTCTCCTGGCATGGGTCTAGCCTAGCTCTTCTCCGGAAAATGAAGCCCCCAATAAGGGATCATCAAAGTGGATTTCAAGTAATTCCTAGTGACCCTGCTAAGTGCTTCTTCTCGTTTGTCCATAAGAATACCGGTAGATTGCCCTGGTTTTCTACCTAGTATTTGTATTAGCTTTGCAGACAACAATATGTATTCCAGAGATCTGTCTGCGGTGCATTTTTTTAGTCAGTTCCTGACGTCTTTTTATGACCCCATACTACTAAAGCTAAAGTCTTTTGTCACTGAAATTTCAGCTAGAAGAGGGGAAGAGCAGGCTGTTCCCTGACGGTGTAATCTCAAGCAATGGCACAAAAGAGAGTGAAGCCTTCCCACTCAGCTACTAGGTGCAGCTCTAAGCAGTAACGCCTGGGGGATAAATGATGGGCGGGGGAGGGAAAAGACCTACCCCAGCACTTCAAAAAAACATTTCTCTCTTTCTTTTCTTTTACAGATAAATGGTCTGTTTCAAAAGGGCCTTGGGAAAGTTCTACAATCTACATCCCATCTCTCATTATTTTTGCATTTTGCAACTTTCTATACACAGTGGATCAAAACTGGAATTGTTTCCGTATAAAGTTAAACACAACGGAGACTCTCCGTTCTATTCTAATCCGAACAAGGAGGATAAAGAGCTTACATGCTCTCCCTATGCATAGCCTTATTTAATACACAGCAGTGGTCCAAGTGTCAGGAATGAAAAAAAATGAACTGTATGTTTGCAGAAGTTATGACCCATTTTCTTAACATAAAGTCTAATTCCTTTGGAAGTGGTCAGTAAAGACTGCACATTTCCCACACGGGTAAGGCCCAGTAACTTAAGAAAACCCTTATTCTTGTCTATATAGATAGGCCCACTGTGTATTTTGCGCATAGAAAGGCAATAGGCCATATTCTATATAATTTGTACACAATGCTAGCGCCAAAGCACGGGCATTGCTTATACTACATTTACTACATTACAGATGTCACCACAAACAACACTGTTGTTGACATCACTGAAAACATCGGATATAGTATTATCAAGCACATCACTGATGATGGCCATATGTTCAGTTTGCACAATGAAATTCCTAAAACTCTATCCACTGCAGATAAAACTCGGATCCTATGGCACAATCATGGCATCACAAGGTACATCACAAATCTCAAAGTAACTGGCAATGTTGTGTTCATTTTTAGCAGAGCATTAATTGTCCATGGTATTTTCATGGGCATTGCATATGGCCTATTCTGCACTAAAGGTCTGTTCAGCAACCACAAAGTGTGTGCAGTAAATGTCGTGCGTTACATTTCTAAAGTATGCTGTGGACTAACAAAACATGCTAACACTGAATATAATCTATCCTGACAGTCCTTTGAAATTAGGTTATAGCTCCTAAAACAGAAATGTTGTCAAGGTTTTTCTTCGAATATGACACGTTTTTTCTAATGAGCTGGGGGAGAAATGCAGTGCATTCTAAAGGTTTGCTAACACAAATGACAGAAATCACTGCTGGGTCTTTTAGATAAATGAAGAGATCCGAAGCAGAAACTGATGTGGGGACCGCAGTTGAGAGAATAGCATGCAGATGTGGCATGATGAACATGTCATAATTCTTTTTTCCCCCGAAGAGGCTCTATTCTATTGGACATGAGCTGCTTAGGAGGAGAAAATACTGCCAGCTTGGTGGCAAATTATGGATTTTGCATCCAGTTGCAGCGTGGGTGTCTTCGCGGCCCCATCGGTACAAAACCAGAAAGTCCAACCATAAGTAAGACCTATGTTATTTTGCTATTACAACATATTGTTAAGGGCAACGGCTGGAAAATTAAAATGAGAAAAAATAATAATCGGTTATTGGGTATTCTTCTTTGAATCAGAATAGCGGGAACAAATTAGTTCACAGGACTGGACAACTAGACATGTCAAAGTTCGATAATGAAAGCATCAATGAAAGAGTACAATTTAAAAGAGTAGGAGTCAGTCATTAAATAGCTGGATTCCGATAAAAATACCAATTTTTAATAGTGCATTGTACAGCTCCATCATGTCACCTTCCAGGCATTTCTGAGTTTTAGTAGACAATACAGACATCATATAGGATTATCAAAAGAAGGGACAATAGGCAAGATCAGTCCTTTTGTTAAGGAGCTGGTGCAGTTCTCCCCCAGGGATGGGGGAAATGCAGCTGTCTAGTTCATTGTGACTACCTTTTGTTTGCTCCTGATTATACGCCAAGCTCCTACTTAGTGATGTTTTTCTGTTCTTTCATGAGCAGACAGTGTGGTGCCTGCAATTTGTAAAGAACAAATTAGTTTAATTAAGTATCTTTGTTCTGAAGGCACAAAGAAGGGTAGGTTCAACATACACCACTAAATGTGGGCAAATTGTATATTGGGAGCAAAGAGAATAATGTATCTGAGAAAGTCTTTCCTCTTTAATTTGAATAAATGTATACATTTATATATAGATATCTGCATTCCTAATACATAACATGTCTTAGAATTATTGTGAATTGTATTTTCCTCAAGACATTGAATGCTTCATTTTATCAAATTTTATTGAGATATTTTCCTCTCTTTCCCTTACAGCTTGTGGCCAATATCATTCTTTTTGTCAGTGTAAATTTGTCGGGGATCTTTGTGAGGATTCTGACAGAAAGGGCTCAGAGGAAGGCCTTCCTTCAAGCAAGAAACTGTATAGAAGAGAGACTCAGGCTGGAGGACGAAAACGAAAAACAGGTTTGTTAAAAAGTACTGTCACTTTGTTTCAGTTTACTCGAGCATCATCAGGATACATTGCCTAGCGAGGATTCTGTGGAAAGTAGGAGTGCCTTTTTAGGCATTAAAGCCTGTGTTTTCGCTCTGCATCATAGATTACATGTCGTTTGTTATTCAGTAGTGATGGTGTGCCAATAACCTTAGCATTTTATGAAGGTCTCCCCTTAGATCAATACAGTGCATCCTTGGCCTGCAAGACCTCTCCCCCTCATCCCATTTTCACACATAAAAACACTTACAAATATAAACAATAAAAAATGAAGCACTGAAACCTCAGTGTATTTGTACAAACATAGGGCATATATTTTCACTGAATTTAATCCCTACAAAATGGCCAGTAAAGGAGGGGGAAGGACATAAAGTTTTGAATTCCTTTGTCTTCTGTATATATGCACAACCTACTGTCGATGATACTGTCGATACGTGAGGGAACCACATATTTTTAAATGACTGACTGTAAAGTACAAAAATGTTCTATGCTTACGGCTCTTTATTAGGGTGACTTCTACCCAAACGTCTCTGATAGTTGCTGAACTCTCAATGTCACTGAACAGTTTTCTTCAAATGTGACTTTCAGAAAAAAGACAAACATTCATTTAAAATAAATATTTTTTCTGCTAGGGTTATAAAGAAGTTGAGTGTTGTTAATCTAAGGCCCAGCAATGGAAACCTCTGAACGTTTTACACAGAAAGGCAACGATTTTAATCCAGCACATTGTCCTAATATAAGTCATTAAGAAATCTATTATTGACTTTGTATTTGTTCACTATCATTTATGTTCATGAATATTCGAGTTCGTAATAAGTATTCTTTGTTTTTTCCGGTAAAACGTGGTTATTTTAAGTATAATATCCCTCACGCCCTTAAGTGTTTTTTATAGTGATGGCATTGCATATGAAAGAATGAATTATGTAAATGTTTTACGGTATTCTCGTGCTCTCTTCCCTTTCATTATTATAATCTTTCTTCGAGAAATAACGCAATAAATGAATGGTTTAATCTCTGAAGTGAGTCTTGAGCTTTTGGGAAAGAAAGAATATGAAGATATATTTTGAAGCACTTAAGCTTTCATTGTTAGTTCATGATTGTAGCAGGGAATATGGAATCCGAACTATCAACAGGGCACAATATTGTGACCATATCAAGTAGCAAAACTTTGAACAGGTAAGCGCACAGCGAGCGGTAAGGATTTACTATTTTTAACTCCACATATACATAGCTTGAAAATATATATCAGCAAGGTAGGTATATGTGGAGTTTGGTTTGGAAAATGTATACAAACTCATCTTTTAAAATTTAGTCCCTTGGTACCCTGGTCACGATATTGTGACTCTTCTAAAAATGTCTAAGACTTTTTTGGGAGGTCCATGGGGCAAGGAGGGTCTACATTTTCATCTGATGTTCCAGGATCAATCCCAGGGTCTATCCTACTACAGATCTTCAAACTAGATAAAATACAACCATTTCACACTTTTGAATCCGTGTGATTGTTTTGACGAGTAGTTACAGGCTTCTCAGGGAGGTAGTGTGAAGGTGCATCAAGCTCATAACTCTCCCACAGAGCAGTCATTGATTGCCCAATCCAGTGCTTATCTTTTTATAGAAGAGGATACTTTAACACACACAAAAATTAGATACAACACATTACATATAAAGGCATTAATCCACTGGCGCAGGGCCATTGTACTCAGGACTTAAGGCAACCCATTGCCCCGTTATTGTCCCCTTCACTCTGTGTAAAGATAGTGTAGGAGGTTTCAGGCTCAGGTGTAGTGATAGCTCTCGGCATTAAAGTTAGTGTCTTAAGTTCTATAGAGGATGCTTCGAGAGGGGCCTGGGGGAACCTGACTACATTCCCCAGATTCCTTAGAGGCAGGAAGCTGCTCCTGCTGCCTTTTCGCACCCGGAGGCATTTATCACCGGATCTTTGCCCCGATGTGAAGGACGCTTCGAGAGGGGCCTGGGTGCTGCTGACTACATTCCCCAGATTCCTTACAGACAGGAAGCCGCTCCTGCTGCCGTTTTGCTCCCGGAGGCACTTATCACCGGGTCTTTACCTCACTGCATGGGATGCACGTGGGCGTGCCCGGGTGAAGACCGGGCCAAGAGCAGGCCCATCTGTGCCCGTCAGAGTCTGGAGGAGACTGGGCTGGGCCACCCCTCGTACACTAATGTTAGAAAGTGTAGTTTTAACTGCTACTTTATTAAGTAACATTAACATTTTACTAATTCATGCATTAAGTTTGATTTACATTGATTTTATTGGTTTTATGGACCAGTGTACTAACAGGGGGCTAGTGTGGAAATAAGTGCGTCAAAGCATTTTTAACTGGATATTCCAGTGTAGGTCTGAAACCCAGATATGTGTAAGAGTAAGCAACCAAATGCAATAAACACACTCCCTTATAAAGAGCATACATCAGTATTAAAGTATATCTCAGGTGCAATGGGGGCTATAGATAAGCAGATCACAAATGTAGAAGAAAGGTTATTACTACAAAGGAGCCCTATAGAGGCTTTACCCGTTCTAAATAACCCCTCAAACTCAGACCCTGACTCCATACACCAGTCTAAGGTAACAGAAAGTAGGAATTAGGATGAATCCCAAAACGGCTGTATTCAATACGTAAACAAGTCCCTATTAGAGGTTGATGATTTCCTCCCTCTACCTAAATGTATACGGAAGCCTCAAGTATTGCAGAGGGGAAGCTCTAAAAGCACTTCGATAGCTGAACCTCGTAATAAGGATGATGTAAGCACTCAACCTATCGGACAGTCGCAAACTAAAACCGTCACTAAGAAACTCTCTCAGAAGATAACTGAAACTACGGCAAAAGCACATGTAAACATTTTAGATACAATTAAAGCCTTAGAACTCACACTCAAAACATAATTTGATATTCTTCTAAACAGTTTAATCCAAGTGGAGAGTAATGTGGCGTCTATTCTTGATCTAGTGAAGACACAACCGGTTGATCCAATTTCTATAAACCCCAATCAAATGGTTTAGTCGATTTAAATCTACGTCCAGTAATGGAGCTGCAAACCCCATCAATTGCATCTTCAGTTAAGCAGTTTCGCATAGAGCCCTGTACACATGTAGGTTGCACCGACAGCACACAACAAATGATGACAGTGCATACAAGTACAAGGAGCCCGAGACCTATAATACGTCCCACTCCCCTTTGGATATCCCACTTCTACTGAGTGATATTTTACAACTACCCCTCGCAGCAACCCCCCATGTACTGGTCCTTGCGAATGTTCCCACCATACCTGGTGAGAACCGTGAAACATGGACGGCGTTAAGAAACAAATCCTTAAATTGGATAGGATCTCGAATGGAACCCAGCATGATTGCCACATTATTTGAAGACATACAAATGGTCAGGAGAGATAAATCATAAATGGGAGACCATGTGGTACTCTCATTCAAATCTCCTAAATTGGTAGAAAGAATTTTATGGGGAATAAGTCCTCGACGGGTATCTAATGATGGTATTTCATTACTCCTGTGTGTGTGGCCCCCTCGACCCCACCACCACCATCAAGGACAGAGGAGACAACACATACGTGGAACAGATGATCTTCACCCGTAGGAGTACCCGGTAGCACCAGCCCATGCAACATGGGCAGTGATTTCCCTTTGTCCTGTGCTTGACATCATGCCAGTGTTACTACAGTTGGTGACATGCACTCATCACCGACACACTGTTAACCTTTCCACAATGGACTGCAATTGTCTCTCACTACTCCATTGGCAATTCATGTTCCCCTCCACTGAACTACACTTCACCCCAGCATGCCCAATGACATGTCCCTCTACTGTGGACGTGTGTTGTGTCACAATAGAATGGTTTTCACTATTGAGGTCACAGACCTGGACAATGTAAATATTGCACTACAGCACTTTGAAATAAACAGCGCCTACACAGCCACATTTCTGTGTAATGTGACACATCTACCTTGCTGTTGATTTTTGATATGTGTAACATGTCTATAGTCACAGAGTGTCAGTACAAGAGTGCAGAAATATCGGGAGCACATATCTACGCACAAGGTACCCACATGATGAACGTCAATGCTGCCCACATTACCTACGAGCAAGTCACTCTGTATGTGACATTTGTTTAACACATGAATGCCTCACCCACCACATACAGCAGGAATTGCTGTATAAGAGTGCTCGGGCAATAACGTCAGCTGGGAGTACCAATTAAACACATAGGTGTGAAATAGTTATATTTGACCTCATCTGAAATTGGCACTGCTCAGTTTAACAGTGTTGACTTGAACTTCAGGCTGCAGGCAGATGTCCCACAGTGCCCAACATTCCAACACAGGACCCAAACAATGACAGCTTAAAAACCACACCTACCTGTCCAATACATGGGAACCTTAGTCACCTTGAGTGGTGCGTACATTGGACGGCAGATGCATTGAAAAGTAGATGTGTTGTAGCTGCCATGGTGACAGCTCTGTTGGAAGTAGGTATGAACATTTCAAGAGAGGGATCTGGATGCAGGATGGAATTCCCAGGCCAACAGACAATTGGCACTGTACACTCATGCTAAGACCCTGGGACCCAAGCATATGACACTTGCAGTAAGGGAGTACCCAAAGTTTTACTATATATGCTTACAACTGAACTGAAAACTATGTTAAACACCTATAATAACCTAATCTATCCAACCTATACATTACCCACAGCTGGCCCTAACTACCCTATGCTAAGCTTACTTACCACATTTAACAATAAACTCTAAACATTGCCCCCCCCCACCAACCACATTATATCATGAGACAATGTAGGACAACATATACTAACTTAAACATATACTGTACCGTCTAATCCTAAACAAATATATATTTTTTGTATATTTTAAACTAACATGTAATAATATGATAACCCACCCCAAACCCACTTATCCTATCTAAACAACTAACCTAATCCAACCTATCACTAACCCCCTAAAACCAACTCCAAAATATGATAAGGAATGAGGAGGGAGGGGACTAAACTGGGGGTGAACGGGAGGCATCAGTTCAGAGGTTGGCCCTCTTGAGTGTCCTCCTGAATGCCTTCAGTCTCTTTGTTTTGCGGTCCACCTCATTCTTTAGGCTGTCCAGCTTCTTGAGGACCTGTTTCATGACCCTCTGTAGGTCCTTTATTGCTGACATGTCCATAACAGCAGGCTTGGTGGGCTGTGGTGCCGATGTATAGGGTGTTGCAGGTGAGGCAGAAGTGACGGTGGTGGCTGTGGCCCCCTTTGTAGCTGTGGTGCTTGATCCACTTTTTGTGGGCAGTGCGGGTCCCCCCTGGCTGAATGTTCACCATTCCTCAGTGGCTTGCTCTTTTCGATAGCGTTGTGCCATCCTGCGGTACCTAGACTCCACATCTAATATGTGGCGATAGGGCACTGCCCTCTTCTGGAACGCCCTGAGTTCTGCACTGTCCATGTTGGCAGCTGTTAAATTGAGACAGGCAACCATCAGTGTCAGCATTGTGTGATGTATGTACAGATGATACTCTAACACTCTGCTTTGATTTGCACATGCACTCCGAATCACATTCCAGATGATACAATGTCCTAGAATAATGTAACTGAAACGCTGCCTACCCATCATGTCATTGACACCAAAGTGATGCACAACAAGAGTTGGAACCAAAAAAACGAATCTATGCATTGATTTAGTGTAATGTGTCACAATGCAAAGGCAGCAACAACTTCACATGGGCCAGGCCCACTAATCTTCATCATCTGCATCAACTTTAAACCACACAACACCAGTAACTAGTAGATTTCATTGGGAGTATGGTATGCAGTTGCTAATCATAAGGGGCCAGTGTTGATTGGGACACATGCAAGCCTGATTGAGATGACTGTCATCTACACTGTGACTATCACATCTACCTACAAATACCTTGTTCCCCTACCCATGTGCCTCGGGGGGATGGGCATGCAATCCATCATCATAACTGTTGAGGTCAACCACGAAGGCATGTCCACTTATACATGGAGTTAGGGATTAGACCACATGTGAGGAGGGCTGCCACCTAGGAAGCAGGTATCCAAAGGTCATTCACATCTGCATTCATGTGTCCGGGTGTGGACACCCATCAACACCTGATCTGCCAACACAATTCCCTAAACACCCACATTGATGCCAGCACACGTCTGGCCTTGATCTGCATGCACGCCTATTACATACCACATAAGTGTTGTGTAAATGGAGTAAAACTTATGGGGCACCATGCTGGGGGACAGTTACCCACCCAGTCCTACACGTACATTACAATATAGGGAATCACCAATTTGTGTGGAAAACTGGTGCATCACTGTGTTGTGAGAATGACGGTATGACCCAGTACCAATATACTGACAGTGGTGCACTTCCAAGTCACATGTGGGCCTACATGTGGCTACTAATCACCTTGTTCACACGCTACTGCCTACTGCGCACCACAAGACTCCCAAGATATGACTCTCTGCTTGTGAATGGGTAACACTTGCATGGGACACAATGTCACCATACAGCCTACTTTGATATCTGATCACGTGCCAGCTCATCATATCTAGCATTGAGTGCAACACACAAGAGTCACTCACAGAACAGCCGCAATCACTACACATAAACACACTTCCTGGATATATCTGGGTCCTGAAATCTTGCCACTTCTCCAATGGTGTAGGGGGCAGGTCCACCTGTAAGACATGGATGGAAAAATATGCTCAGTGTCATATCACTGTCACTACGAGTGGACAACATATCATAGTGTGCAACATTTTAGATGAGTGAGCTAGTGATCCTGCTTGAAGATGGTACAACAGACATACCACTGCAAACTCACATTGATACTGACACTCCGGTGATCTGCGCCACATGCACTGGGCCTAAGACTCATGCGGTGCTATACCCTGCAACAACCATATGTGGTCAAACCATTTAAGATGGTACTTCATGGCATGATTGGTATTTGGGTGAAAAATCCATGCCACTTCCCTGGTGCACTGCAGTACAAGTGACTCAGGTATTGTGGCTTGTGCATCAAGGCACACTGAGTAACTATTTGATGGACATGGGCCTCAATTTTTAGTCTGCACTTATCTGACTCATGTGCCACAGTTGTATGTTGGTAACTAATGCTCCATTGCTAGTGTCCCCTAAGCGGGGTATGCCCCCTTTGCCAACATAATGGCAGGGATGATGTGTGTGTAATGATGACAATGTAGTGCTAAACATGGATTGCCCACTTTTCTGTCAGGATCCAGTGAAATATGGTATGCTGCCGGTGTCTTGCCTTATCATCATTTACAGAATGCAGGGGCACAGGTGTTGCTATGGCCCCTGAAATGTGTGACTAAGTGATAGTCGTACATGACTCAACAAACCTCTGACATGCATTGTTAACATGTACAGACATGTGGACGCCAACACATCTGCTACTGTCACTCCGGAGCATTCTACTGTACACATATGTCAATGGATACTCACCAACAGGGCCACCAATCACCACACCCAGGTGGTCCAGCAGATCCTGCTCTCTGGCCACCAAGTCAGCCCAGCGATGCTTTAGCTGGTGCTCATTACGGCTGGTATGGTAACCCTTTTCAGGAGGTGGAGCACCTTGACCCACCCAGCCGCCTCGCCTCCGTTTGATACCCCTGTATCACCCTGCCACCCATCTCGAGCATCATAGGTAGGAAGTGGCACACCAGCCTCACAAAGCTCCCAAACTCCTCCTCCCCTATCTGTGTCAGCCTCGCCCTTCCTGACAGGTCCCTCAACCACAATTTGAAAGAGTAAATAGTAAAAAAAAAAAAATACAGGAAACTTGCAGCCCAAACTTATGAACCCCAACTAACCTAACTAATGTAATACCCAGACAGACACCCCACAGTACAAATACAAAGTGAAATACAGTAAATTACACAAAATCACAAGTACAAGTAACAATCAGATTTCACAACATACACAACAAGAGAGCCACCACAAGATACAATAATCACCTACAACACACCAGCAACACTGAGACACAGCCACACAGTCAACAAATGCACAGACTGTAAAGTGAAAGTGAAAGCAGACCCACTGTACCATGCCTATAAACAGGATTTCCTATTATATCACTTCCTGTCCCCTTGCGACACGTTTTATGTCATGCATGTTTTTTTGCCGCATAAGATGTTTGTGTTACTATTTTAGACACATTATCTACATGTGTGGCAATATACGCATTACCTGTAGACTTCGATTTCACAGTATATCTGCATGAGTGTAGTGCGAGGGTGGAATTCACGATAAGGGCCCCTATATCGGTGGTTTGCGTTTGTGGGTCTTTTTGATGCATTAGAGTCAAAACTTTTGACTCTATCTGTGATTGCGTGATTTTGTTCTATTTACCGTGGATGCACCGTGTATCAACATGCAAATAGGATGGTATGGGCTGCAATGTGTAATATTGTGTATGGCCACATGTGCTAGAGCATGCAACTTTGTGAGTTGGGTGTGTGTCGGCTGTTACAACAATGTGTGTGTTTCTGAATGAACGGCATGCAGTACTTTGAACGTCATGCATATGTATGAATGTGTGCCAACTGTGTATCCACATTTGATGACAGTCCGTGATCTACAACAGTCATGGTATGTGTTTGTGAAATGCGTTGACTCATGTGATGTGTGTAGTTGTTTGACCTAGAGGACATTACATTTCAGACGACAAACCCAACTCAGGCATTATTGATGATGGCTATGTAGGATATGTTACCCCTCAAATGTCTCTAATTGTTGGTTATGCGTTCATGGCGACTTGTGTGTAAACTACACAAATGTCTGATGTGTACATATTTGGTATGTACTGTGTTTGACACACTGTGCCTAAATTCCACCCATAAAATGTTTTGTACACGTCAATTTGACTCATTATAATTAGCTATGTTACTTGTGTTGCTCTGGTGGACCTGTTGCCTTACCTGCATGTGTTCACATAATTTTAGATGTTCATTCCACAGAAGTATCCAGTCCAAGTGTGTGGGCATGCGTACCCTGTGTCAGGATTGGGCTCCATGGCAGTGGCAGGACTGATTTCCAGGGATGGACTGTGCAGGGCAACTGTTGTGAACACTGCTTGTCATACCTGGGACAATCATGCTATCCATTGTCACAAATGATGCCCCTCCCCTTATCACACAAGCTCCTTGCAGACATCACAAGTGTCACACTTAGTAATGTCAGGGGTCTGTTCATACATTCCTGTAATTTTGATATTTTACATCCACTCCCTCGTATGGGGCACTTGATTACCTTTTAATTGGAGATGTCATAGTTGTGTGTCATGTGCTACAGTTGAACATGTTGGCAGCGTGGATGTGACTCATATGTTGTGGTCAATTGATTGTGTCCTTCATTTGTGACATTCAAGTGATCAGTCTATTTGTTATGTGTGTGATGGTTGCTTTACAATCAGACACATCACATGTGATGTTGCATCAGAAGTTGTCAGATTTCTATTTGTGACATGCTATCTGAGGTAATACTCGCATTGTTAAGGTACATGTGATGGAGAATGAAGACAACAGAGCAGGATTGTGTGATCAAGGAAGGTGTTTATTTACATATCTTATCAAGGTGTGTAGAGTGACTATAAAGTGAAAAAGTTGTGTATGATTTGCTGTCTGCGGCGCATTCCTGCAGCTGTGTTCTGCTGTTCCCCCTCATTTTCCCTGCCACTAACCTCCTCAGGCAGTTCTTGGTCCGGCTCATATAATGGGATGTTCTCACTCACACAATGTTGTGCAGGATAGGACAGGTCGGTATAATTTTACACACAATGGGCCAGATGTATCAAACGATTTTGCATTCGCAAACGGTCCGGATCGCGAAATTTGGCCGTTTGCGAATGCAAAAACATGGTCTGCGATGCATGAAAGGTGTTCACAGACCAAAAATAAGGAATAGCTAAAATAGCGATTTTTTGCGTTGCAACATGGTTTTGCGTCTCGCATTTTGCGTCTCGCAATTTGCGAGATGAAATATGGTATTTCAAGTCGGAAATTGCGAGACGCAAAATGCGACACACATCATCATGTTGCAATTCGATGCATTAAAAATTCGCAAATTGCAAAGTTTCTCAGAATGGTCTTTTGCACGTGCAAATTACCACTAGGTGAAACCAGGTGGTAACCAGGTGCAACCTACATAAAGAGGCCCAGAATGCCTCAGACTCATTTCCACAATGGCTGCACTCTACGTCATGGCGAGGAGAATGAGGATCCTGGCAGGTTTGAGGAGAGGGAGGAGGAGACAGGAGCGCATTTTCAGAGTGCACATTACCCTTTTTGACCAGACAGAGGAGGACGTTTTTGATAAGTACAAGTTGAACTCAGCCATGATACTTGACCTGATAGCTGAGCTACAACCCATACTGCAGCGCACAACACATAGAACTCATAGCATACCCACCCATGTTCAGGTATTATGCTCCCTCCACCTACTTGCCTCAGGGAGCTATCAAGGGGTCATAGCAGCAGCTGGAGGAGTATCACAGAGTGCCCTCTCTAGATTTTTCAATGCATTTCTAAACGCCATGCTGAGTAGGATACACCAGTACATCAGAATCCCCCCACACCCCACACCCCACAGGAAATACAGCAGACAAAAACAGATTTTTACCAGATAGCACAGTTCCCCCACGTCCTAGGTGCCATAGATGGGACACATGTTGCAATCTGTCCACCATCGGCCACAGAGTATGTGTACCACAACCGTAAATACCAACATTCAATGAATATACAGGTGATATGCAATGCCTCCTACATCATAACTGATCTCGTGGCCAGGTACCCAGGGAGCACCCATGATTCATACATCTTTCATCACAGCGGCATTCACACAAGACTGCTAGCTGGGGAGTTTGGTGAAGGATATCTACTAGGTATTGTCCCTCTGTACACTGGTGCATTGATGGCGTTGTGACGTCAGATGGCTCACTTACTCATTATACCTTCTGTTCCTTCAAGGAGACAGTGCCTATGCAGTGTGCACCTACATGATGACACCCTACCTCAATCCTACAACACCAGCAGAACAGAGATAAAATTCAGTACACAGGGCAACCCGCAATGTGGTGGAGCTCACCTTTGGGCTGCTGAAGAGTCGCTTCTGGTGCATCCACAAAAGTGGAGGGGCACTACAGTACAGCCCGGACACGGCTATAGAATTGTGGCCACATGTGCAATCCTGCACAATATAGCTACCACCAGGGGCATACCTGTGGAAACATCTGAATCAGACTCTGATGAGGATGATGATCCCATACCCCCCCTACAGCCAGCAGACAGGACCAGTGCAGCAGAGGGCAGGCAAAGGCGTGCAGACATCATGCACAACCATTTCAGATGTAAGTAATAACAACACAACTTCACTGACATGTGTACTGGTAGTTAGAACCTTTATTACCTTTACGTCAGGTAACATATGTTTCACTAGCAAAGAAATAATAATATGTGTCATAAAATAAGCAGATAACAGTGTCTCACTATTAATTCATAGTTTACTGTTTCACAAAAGAAGCAGACAGTCCCCTGTGGCCATTACAGTCACTTTCTACGGCCACACAAGCCACTCGAGTGCACAGTGGCCTTACTGGCACCTCTGGTATTGGCCTCAGTGGCAGTGATGTGCCTGGCACTGCGACGTCTAGGATCAGTGGTGGGCTCTGCTACGCTGCTGAGGCTAGATGAGTCCTCAGTCTCCCCTAGTCCAAGTTCACTGGGTGTAGCAGAGTGGTTACCCAGCATATTATCCAGCACATTAGTTATCTGGACCAGTCCCTGTGCCACGTCCCTACTGCTGTGCGCTGCCTCCACCTGTGTGGCCACAGCACGCCACGATATGAGGGCCGTTGAGGTTGCAATGCAATTGAATGATCGACAGAATCCACCAAACATGCCCATAAAACGCCTCTCCTGCCTGCGGTGGCTGACTCTGTCGTGCCTTAGCTCTGTGCAGAGTTCCCTCACTGCAATTGTCAGCTCCCTGGTGTTCTCGGAAGCTGAGATCTGTCCCTCATGCAGATGTGCAATGTTAGAATGAAGGCACTCCAACTGCCGATGCAGCCCCCCCCCATGTTGGCATTGTGTGCCTGCATCTGCCTATGCATTGCTGTTATCTTCCTGTTTTGCAGGCGCTGCAGTTTCAACATAGCGGATTCCAGGCCACTGAAGACTGATGGGCCCTCTCCTGCTTCCATGTGCTGTGCGCCTGCATACTGAGGCCTCCTATGGGGTGTTGAGTTACACTGGGGCTGGGACTCCTCCATAGCAGTGCATCTGCCGTCTGGGGAAGAAGTGTGGCTGTCATCCCGCATGTCGTCTGAGTCCTGGCTCAATTCGGGGAGCGGTACAGCCCTTCCCCTGTGCCTGATAGGCGCAATATTCAGTGACTCAATGGTGTTGGAGTCTGATGGAGGGTGGGTTTCAGCATCCCCCACACCGGCACATGCTGATGCTGCTGGGCCTTGGCCATCTGCAACGACAAAGTGCAGCATGTCATTTATGTATGTATCACCAAAGTTTACACAATGGTAATAAATGTACAGTTACATCATATCACTATGTAGTGGGTGTTGTGTTCTTCTGGGTGTCGCTCTGCCTGATTACATTTTATGTGCTACTTTCAGCTCTGGGTTGTGGACTACCACTCCCATAAAGCATTGTTGTGCCGCTTCTAAAATGTGGAATGGACTACTTCTCACAATGCTTTGCACTACTTGCTAATACCTAAGGGGCATTTGTACATACACATATGGGGTTACATTTCAATATTGCACTTACCTTTACTGGTGCTTGGTGTGCCGGATGTGTCTATGTCAGTGACCCCACTGACAGCTACTGGGAGGAGTGTCGACTCAACCAGGTCTTCCATGGGGGTGGAGGGTGTCTCGGTGGATGGTCCACCTCTTGTGCTCCTTGCCTCCTGTAGTCTCCTTGCCACCCTCTCCTTGGCATGGGAACGCAGGTCGTACCACCTCTTTTTGATCTCTTCCACTGAGCGCTGTGCAAAACCCACAGCGCAGATTTTTGTTTGAATGTCCACCCAGAGTTTGCGCTTCTCACTCTCAGGGACCTGGAGTGAGCTCTTCCCAAAAAGCCGGTAATGGCTCCTCACCACCTCCTCAGTGAGCACCTCCAGTTCCTGCTCACTGAACTTTAGTTTTCTTTTCCTCTCTCCCTTCTCCTTTCCATGTGCAGAGGTGTCCATGGTGATGTGCAGTCCTGCCTTGTTCACAGACTTGCTCCCTGTGGCTGGGCTGTGTCTCTCTCACTGCTCCTTTGGGTGTGGCACCTGCAAACTGCCTGGGATGACTCACTTCCTGCTTGTGATGTCATCAGGCTCTGCCAGGTGTGGTTTCTCGCAATTTGCGATTTTCAATTACCGAATCGCAAATTTTTTGCGATTCGGTATTTGGGCCTGGCAAATGGCAAATAGCGATTTTTAAGAAATCGCTAATTCGGAATCGCAAATATGTTACATAGCATATCGCGACTCAGAAATAGCGATTTCTTAAAAATCGCTACTTGTGATTCGCAGAGGGCTTTCTTCATATATCTAGCCCAATGTCTGGGTCATATAGGAGGCTGCCTCCTGTGATGTCCAGGCACCTGAATCTGGACTTCAGGATTCCAAAAGTCCTTTCCACAATGGTGTGTGTCCTCTGATGTGCCTCATTATAGGCATGCTCTGCTGCTGTGCTTGGGTCGAGGAATGGGGTCATGAGCCATGGCTGGATCCATAACCCTGATTTGCTGCAAAAGATAATAGGACTGAGTATTTTGTTAGTGCTTGCAACAGGAATGTCATGTAGCATGGCAGTTGATATCTTGTGTTTTCTGTGACTCATATGTGTGTGTGGTATGGTGTGAGTTCCTGGGCTTCTGTGAGGTCTTGTCAGCACTGGGTTGTTGGACATGACAACTTGTGTTTGGCTCATTGACCTGGGATAGATGATTTGGTTTCCTATTATGTAGTGTCCCATGTGCATGCTTTCACTGGACGGGACATGATACATCCACACACACAATGGGTTCAGATGTGGTTGTAACATGGTTGCACTACATGGCCTGGACATCCCTTCCATTCATACATGTGTCATTGCAGATGAAATATGACACTGAGGCCCTTTGAATTGGGTAGGCGATTATGCACAACACATCTCCATAAGTTGGCAGCACTGAGCTGTTCAGTATTGACAATGCACAACTGTCTCATGCGTGACTTGTTTCTAGGCAACCCTTTGTTGTTCCCTCTGCCAGTTGCTCATGTGCAACCGTGCACCTACACTACCAACCTTGCTCCAGGGAGGCTGGCTAACTGCCTTGTGGAGGTGGATGTTTCTGTGCAGGAAGGGCCATCTCCCTGTACATATGCTGTTTTGATGAACAATTGTCTCTTTCAGTATGTGCAGCAGTGTGTAGTTTGCATTGGTGGCACATCAATATGTGTTCATAGCACAGTCCACTTCCTTATTGCAACCTGCAAATGACACACCAGGAGTGGTGTTTGATGTTGGCACTTCCTCAGTATTTCCGTGTCACCTACATCTGAGTCAGCATCATCATGCTATGTGTATCATGGTGTTAGACCTTCCACAACACATATTGCATACCCCTTCCATGCTACATACTGCTTAGGAGGGCGGCCGATTGACTTTGTGGCCTAAAGTAATTGTAAATAGTTCATCTTCCAAGCTGTACTTACAGTGCAGGCCATGTCATTGTCACTGTGGGCTTTAACATTGGTCCCTTGGTGCTCTAGAGTGGCAGCTAATGTTTGTGGCAGCCGTCAGTTGTCCAGAGGTGTGTATCCCATTGTGTCAGGGTGTACAACGTAACTACCAGTGTCACACCTCAGTGTCACTCTGCCCACGTGTCAATGTAGTGGTGTATGTCTTGTGTGTCCTACTATGGTTGTTGTGCTGTGTTTATATTGCTAGGTTTGCTGACTTACCGACAAGTAGGCCATTGCCATATTGTCCACCCTGGAAGTGCTCATTGATCCTGATGTGCTGGAATATGAAGGAGTCATGGACACTTGGCCAAGATGTTTGTGAACAGTCCCTGGTGGTCAACTATGGCCTGCGCATCGATAGAATGCGTGTGCTTTCTGTTCCTGAATAGGTGACCTGTTGCTGCAGGTGGGACGATCCGGACATGGGCGCAGTCAATTGCACCGATCACATGCGGGAAGCCATGGATTTGATAAAACCTCTGTTTTATCTCCTGCTGCTTCTGCTGGGTGGTGGGGAAGCTGATGTGGGGGACGGGGGGGGGTGAGGGAGATTATGGGATCTAACACCTTGGGCAGGAAAGCCAAGAATGAGGGCTGTGATACCCCAGCGACCAGGGCACCCGTTGTCTGGAAGGAGCCACTTATCAACATATGCAGGACAGCTGGCAGCTTGGTCACAGGTGGTATGTTGTGTGGTGTCTGCAGAGTAGCTGTTAGTTGTGGCTCAATATGGCGCAGCATTTGCAGTATGGCTTGCCAGTTGAGTCATCATCTGAATGATGTCCTGTTCCTGTTTCTGAAAAGTCTCTCCTGCCTTCTGCATTGCCTTTGTGGGCCGCGTTGGGGTGGTGATGGTTGCTGCCATTGGTCCTGTGCTCAGTGTTGTCTTGCAAGCTGCATCAGTAGCACCTCCATGCTGTCCTGTTGGTCTGTAATGTTGCTTATGTATATTTTCCTAAGTAGTGGTATGTTTGCCTCATTTTAATACCTTAAATTTGACACAAATTGGAGTTAGTGTCATTTTTTGGGTCTGCCTCCCACCCATGCGTCATTTTTGCCAGTTAGATAAATATGGCGCTGGGGGGTTTGAGTAATTTTTTGGATGGGAATGCCTACCTTGCATCGCATTGACGCAAGATGGTGTCACGCATCCTTAAAATGACATTAACTCCATGTTTTTGACGCTAGACGGGTCTAGCATCAAACTATAAATATGGAGTTAAGTTTGCACTGGATTTGCGTAAAAAAAGGATGCAAATCCAGCACAAACAGAGTATAAATATACCCCTTTGTTTCAAGTAGCAGCCCCTTGCATGATCAAGAGAACCCACATTAAGGTTTAGTAGATATGGCCTATATCTCTTCACTCATGTCGCTTTGTCCCTCCGGACCTTGGGATCAATCTTTAAAGTACAGTCTTGGTTCTGCAAACAGTACACAGCTACTATACTGAAAGGTGTTATGGTTTAAACTCATTGGTATTTTTTGTCTTGGGGTGTTTCCATTTGGGTTGATAATGTCAACCCACTCATGGAAAATGTATACAGTAAGTGTTTCTCTAATACAAATTGTCCACAAACGGTCACAGATAGTTCTCCTGTCACTGCACAGTTGTATGTGTTGAGAACCAATTCCAACTGTGCAATACATGCACATAGATTTCTGAAATAAGAAATCTACACATTTACAGTGACAGGAACATCTTCATGGTCGATTTTCCTGTGCGGAGATTCCACACAATAAAAACTGAGAAAAGAAGAAGAAATCCTAGGCCCTACATACAATACTAGTGAAGACAAACTGCACAGTCACTCTGATGGTTGAATAAGAATTAAACAAATATCAGTAATCATACAACTCTAACTACAAGCTAATTGGCATGAAATAACAAAACTTACAAAGGAAATGCTGAATGTTGTGTTAATGAGCACAAATCTTATTAAAAGGTGATCTACTTTAAACTCTGTAGATTTAGTAAGAATCTGCTCCCTACAAACTATTATGAACATAGTGGAAAACGAAAATAATTTCAACCATCAACCTCATAATGTGAATTTAATAGCACAATATTGACTGCATATTGCAACATCAAAATTAGAAAAGGGTACATCTTAAATCACCAGAAAAACAAAACACAAGGGGGCATATTTACAAGAGAGTGGCACATCAGCTAAGATGCACCACTTTTCTGCACCCCTTTTTGCCGCCCTAACATCACCATGGTAGTGCAATAGTTACAATACGGTGCACAATGGTGCACATTAGTACAATAGCGTGAACATTTTTGATGCTACTGTGGCGCTTTGGTCAAATAGCACCCAAAAATGTGGAGCTAGTCCAGCAATGCGTGGGGAGGCCCATTGGAAACAATGGGAGCATCACTTTAACGCCTGCCTCGGGCAGGCATGAAATATGACTGGAAAATTGGTGCAGTGAAATATCATAAATTTCACTGCGCCATTTTTCTGGGCCTCCTAACGGGGAATGCCCCCTTGCATACACGATGCCTGGAACATGCATAATGTGGCACAAGGGGTGACAAAGTGGTGCAATGCTAATTGAAAAAGCTCTGTATTGCTGTACATTTACGAACCATAAAAAATATGAAATGTTATGATTGTATGGCTTCATTAATAGCACAGAAAGCTAATGTTAAAGGCAGAGTGATTGATAGGTATAATTTGTAAGCATATCTATTCATGAAACTGTTTTTGTCATTTTTTGTGTGTAGGAAAAGCCAACAATAATCTATTCATGTGGAGAAGGCCATACCAGGTTTAAGATATTTGGCCAACGTGGCCGAAATTTGGAGAAATGTTTCTACCTAATATCAAAGTCATTACTTTATGAAAATATATTACTCATTCTTTAGACGTACTCCGGGAGAAAACGTTCTTACAATTTACTATTGAATTTTCAGCACAGGTCAAAATGACTACGCCATTTGTGAAGAGAAAAATTAGGATGGGCTTTGACCACATCCTTGGAATGTTACCACCTGTTTGCTCCAGAATACTGTTTAAGTTTTTGACAAAAAGCTTAAAGGGTGAGACTAAGAAATGACACTGTTTTACACTCTTCATGATGTGGACATTTTCTGGCAACCATCCACTCTTGACAAAGCTGCCTCTGTGGAATTGTGTACTGTTAAAATGACAGCCACAACATCAGGAAGATTTCATGTCAACAAACCTTACTCACACCAAATCAAGGTTAGGTAAACAAAAAGCTTCATGTCCAGAGTGACAGTATAAATGATGGTTTTCCTTATATTAAATACAGTGCTTAATTTGTAAAATAATGAGTGTGGGTGCCCAAAGCACTGCTCAGAAGCCCAACCAGTGCCAATAAATATTAGTACACCAAATACCAAGGCTGCATACCCCTGAATCCACCTCAACACTCTTTAATGCACTGCCAGACACTCCCTCCTTCTTTTACATCACCCCTGCAGTTCCTGCTTTCTCCCTTTGTGGCCAGCTTTTGTCTTCATCCTCCACAGTCTTTACCATGTCTGTGTTTTCCTTCTCTTTCTCTTGCAAACTGTCTGAAGCAGAAAAATAATTGCGGCCCCCAAATAATAAGTACTGGTGGCCCCCACACCAATTACCAGCTCAAATTAAGCATGGATTAAACATACTTATGAGTAGTGCTTAGTTTGTGAAAGCAAGCATGCCTGTGACCAAAGCTCTTCTCATAAGCTAGCAGCTGGTGTAATTAAACATTGGTGTAGAGAATACCAAGGCCTGTTGTCTTTATTCCACTAACAGACACTCCCTGTCAGTTTTGTCTCATATTTAGAGGTTCCTGATTTCTGTTTATGACGGATCTGCCGGTTTTTTCTTTCTCCCTCTTCCAGATCTGAGTGTATTTCATTCCCCTGCACTTGGTAAATATCTGATACGGTGAAAATAAGTGCTGGTCCCCCCCAAAAAAGTGCTGTTGACTTCAACAGGCAGCCACCCTCTCAAATTAAGCACTGCTAATCAGTATCAAACTCAGAGCACAAGCCTAGAGTATGATATCTACTCGGTCAAGTGCAGGCTGGTGAAAGTCTCACCAGTTTCTTATCCTCTTGCCAGCCCTCAATCCATTAGAGGAGTTGATCAGGAAAGAAAAGGGGTTGATAAGTAAAGGGATCAGATTTGATGCCCTTTTTAAATAGCAGGATTACTTTTGATAATTTCCAAGATTCATGGAAGGAGCTGGTTTAAGGCAGCAAGTCCAAAATGTAACCAGATACTACTTTCACAGTTTCTAAATGACTTTAAGTAATTTACATGGAATTTTGTCCGATCCTGTAGCTTTTTTGAGGCTAAAATGAAAGGAGTACACAGGCCCAAGAACTAAGAATTTGGTAGAGATCAGCGTCTTGGAACAAGCCGGGCACTTGCCATCTGCAGGAGCGCCGCCCCCGGGTGGGTGCCTGGCTTGTTCCAAGACACTGATCTCTACCACATTCTTGGTTCTTGGGCCTGTGTACTCCTATGAAGCTTCTACCTTAGGATGGGATGGGCAACTTTCTGACTAGACTGACCATGACATGCAGCCTATATGAGTAAGTACTTACTTTATTATATCCTAATTGGGCTTTAGTAATATTATCAGGAGAAGTGATATTTTTGGTCCTGAAGAAGCATCACTGGATCCTATGTGACCATCTAGATATGAAACATGTTGACCTAGCACCGTAGGACTTGGGGTATCACCCACTTTCCTTTATCAGTTTGGATTAGGAGTGCAGCTGAGCTTTATCTCCATAAGCACTCTCCATTTTCATCTTTTAATCTTGGCCTAAATCAACTTCTGAATTATTAAATATGATGGTTATGGTTTAGAGCCAATTTTATTTTTCTTTCTCTCCTGCATACACCTATAGTTCGTGTTCATCATAGGTCTGACTACCATTGGTAAAAGATCTCCGGCTAAGAACCACCACCTTTTAAATGGGTGGCCCGTCAGACATTGCAGCACCGGTCTGACGAGGAGCGTGCCCAGTGATGAAGCTTGACATCTTATTGGGTGTGTGAGGGCTCTCTAGCTCCTGGTTATCAGTTGCCTTGTGACCCTTTAGTATTTTGTCTTTGGAACAGTGTACTTTATAATTGTTACAGGTTATATGTGGGAGAGTGTACACTGGATCAGTAATCTCCCTGTTCCCTTCCCTATTGTTTACATTTGTCCTCCAGTGTAGCCAAGTCCACAAGGGGTCTGTACACGGGTGCTTGCCTCCTCCCCCTAATCCGCTGGAGTGGTTAGTACCTAAAGACCCAAAAGTAAGAAGGGAGTGACAATAAGAACCATGCACACACTACAGCAGTGTACACAGAGCATGTTTGCATGTTGGACACTGAAATTGGCTAGCTGTGTACATTCAACTACAATGACACACTTATTAATCTGTACATGTGTTTCTAGCATTAGAAAATGGCAACTACCTGTCTTGTATGCAGGGACAGGTGGAAGTGACCTCACTCCATCGGCATTCGCATCATGGCCGGAGGCAGTCTGCAAGCCATGCAATTCCTCTTTGGCTAACATGGCCCTCTATGGAGTATGGGAACCAATGATGATCAACGTCTGCGGACGACATCTCCAATGCATGTGCTGCTGTGACCTGTCTAGAACATGCCATGGCCAGTGCAACAGGGGAAGGGCCCCAGCTTTCATGTTGGAGGAGTTGGCGAGGCTTGTGGATGGGGTCCTATCCCTGTATGGCCAGTTGTATGGGCATCCAGACCAACAGGTGAGTACACCATGGGTACGTTGCATGCGACATGGCTGCATGGAGATGTGTGTGTGCTGGCAGTGTGTCATTTGGGGGTGTATGGCAGGTGGCACTGTTAATGCAGAGGTACTGGTCATGTGTGTGCCTGATGAGGGGCAAATGAAGTTTGTAGGCCATATGTGTGACAGGCTGGATTGCCTGGTTCATGGTGTCCCACTGTTTGTGTTTCTTCTGCAGGTCAGCATCCATCAGAAGAAGGGGTTGTGGCGTGCCATCGCCAAGGACGTGTGGGCCCTGGGGGTCTATAGCAGGTGGACCACCCACTACAAGAAATGATGGAAGGACCTGAGATGCTGGGCCCGGAAGACCGTGGAGGCCCAGCTGGGGATGGCCTCCCAACGAGGGAGGGGTGCCCGTCGGAACCTGACCTCCCCGATGGTACATACTGGAGGTGGCCTACCCAGAGCTGGATGGGTGCTTGAGGGCATAACAGCAGCCACAAGGGGATGAGCACAGTGTGTTTGACAACCATCTCTGTTGCCTGGCATGGGATTTGGGTGCAGGGTACTAATCTGATGATGCCCCAATATGCCAGTTTAGATATTTCTACGTGGTCCAGCTTAGGTTAATTGGGTGAAATGCATGTTTTTGATCGCTATGTAGCTGGCTTTCCATGGCAGACAGGGCTTAGGAGGTACCAGTTGGTGTGCAGATGGCAGTGTTTGGCTCCTCTTTGCTAAGGTTCATAGCCAATGGTATGCCAGTGTGGTCCATACTGCCCATTCTCAGTCTCAGTGTGTGACAGTGATGTTTATGCCATCTGCGCTGTTGGTGCTGTTATTGACCCTATGCTCCCTTCCCCCCCTCCTCTCCTTTTGTCATCCTGTCCATGTGTGCATTAGCATTATCTAGCAAAGGATCAGGGGCACCGGCGAGTGAGGTAGCTGCAGCTCACAGGATCCAGGAGGCGGAGTCCACCAACGCCAAGAGGACCAGTGGGACAGAGGGCAAGGGGAGCACCACAGCGGGGAAAGGAGCTGATACCACTGACTCTGATTCCTCCTCCATTGGTTGCTCCCTGGTGGTGGTGGACCCCTCTGAGACAACCCCAGCTACAGGTTCTACCCCCAACCCCTGTACCAGCACCACCCTCCCAGTAGCCCCCCACTGAGTTGCTCGTGCCCGATCACCCAGGAGGGTGGGCATCTCAGGCCCTGCCCCAGTCAGCCCTGCTGCCCTCATCGAGGAGGCTATTGACCTCCTGAGATCCATCTCTGTAGGGCAGTCAACCATAATGAATGCCATCCAGGGGCTGGAATCCCAGATACAGCAAAGCAGTGCCTTCCTGGAGGGCATTCACGGTGGCTTGGTGGCCCTACAAAGATCGTTTCAGGCTCTTGCCTCTTCACAGACGGCAGCCAGTATCCCTGTTTCTTCCGTCCCCCCTCCAACCAACACTTTCCAGTCCCAGTCTCCTCACCCCCAACCAATCCCACACACGCATTCAGGCAAGCATGCACACAAAACATTACACAAGACTCACACAGACAAACACATGCAACACACTTCAGTCCACAAGCACTCACACAGCCAACATACAGATGCACAAACATAATCCACTGCCTCCACTGTCTCCCTCTCCTCCGCCTCCCTCAAAGTCACATCCGCACTCACACCTGCATGCACTGCATCAACAGTCGCTGAACCTGCCACCTGCACAGCCTTGCCCATAGTCATCACAACAGCAGACCCGCAGACATGCACCCCACACACCACATGCGCAGTCACCACCACCATCATCACCACCACATGCAGCATATCCACCTCACTTGCAGACACTACCACAACATCCATCCACACGTCCTGTTTGACCTCCCTCACCCTGTCTGCTCCACTCCAAAGACACACAAATGCTCACACTCAGGCCCCCAACAGCCATCCACCTCACACATGAACACTGTCCATGCACCTGCACCCAAATCCAGCACACCTCCTTCTCCTAGAACCACTCCCTCTACCTCCACACCCATTCCTCCTCCCACATCCCACCCCATTGGCCCTAAGGAGCTTTTCTTGTCCCGCCTTGACCTCTTCCCTCCCCCCGTCCGGCCCGTCAGAGGAAGGACCCACCCCCCAGTCGAGTACCTCAAGCACCCAGTCTGACTCTGTCCCAAAATCTCCAGCTGCCACTAAGGGGCACATGAGTGCAATGCCATCCCTCCCACCCCAAGGACACTCCTCCGCCCCCAATATGGAGGGCTAAAGTACTGCTCCCTCCGAAACAAATAACCAAAACCATGGAGCCACCTCCAAAACCAAAGGCCAAGGAGAGCCCTCCCAAAACAAAGGCCAAGGAGACCCCTCCCAAAACAATGGCCAAGGGGACCCCTCCCAAAACAAAGGCCAAGGAGACCTCTCTCAAGACAAAGGCCAAGGAAACACCTCCCAAGACAAAGGCCAAGGAGACCACTCCCAAAACTAAGGCCAAGCAGGCCCCTCTCAAAACTAAGGCCAGGAGGCCCCTCCCAAAACTAAGGTGAAGGAGCCCCCTCCAGAAACAGAGGCCAAGATGCCCCCTCCAGAAACAGGGGGAAGGAGCCCCTTCCAGAACCAGTGGGCAAGGAGCCCCCATCATCACCAGAGTGCAAGGAGTCCCCTCCAGAACCAGTGGGCAAGGAGCCCCCTCCATCACCAGAGGACAAGGAGCTCCCTTTCAAACCAGTGGGCAAGGTGCCCCCTCCAGAACCAATGGCAAGGAGCCCCCTCCAGAACCAGTGGGCAAGCAGCCCCCTCCAGAACCAGTGGGCAAGGAGTCCCATCCAAAACCAGTAGGCAAGGATCCCCCCCCCAATGAGAAGACCCCCCCACCACCCACCTCCCCCGCTGGCCCCAGAGGTGCCTGCCCATTTCTAACATGACTCCCATGAACAGAGGAGTCCCGATATTGTCAGGAGTCAAGTTTGGGCTTGGACTTTGCCCCGTGGGCATTAGAGACTTTGAACTGGCCTTTGAGCCTGCATGTAAATTTGCAGTTGTGTATGTTTTGGGATTTTGGCTTTTCATCCAACAGGATTACAGTGGTTGGGACAAGAGGTATGTGTCCTGGCTTTCTTGCTTCTGGGTCCTGTTACAGTTGATTTACTCTGCAGATGGTTCTGGGTGTGTAGTTTGTGTGTATGGTGTGTGTTGTCTGTGTGTGTGTCACTCTCCCCTTCCTCCCTCCCTCAGTTGTGTGCTAGGCAACTGTACTCACCGTCTTCGTCAGTGTTGGTGCTCAAGGACAGCCATGGCGTGGTACAACATCGGGAAGACTTGCAGTTCAGGTTCCATGGCGGCCGCAGACTCCTCTGTGTCCGTGGTGGTGAGTGTCTCCTTTTATATGATGTGTTACCGCCCCGGAAATCCTGACGGTGTGCTATGTCATAAGATGGTGGGTGGATAATTGTCTTCCGCCTGACTGTAGGTGACTACCGCCATGTTCAGTGGTCATACCGTGCTGGCAGTCAGTGGAGTACATTGGCTGTCTATGGGAGATATCAGCGCCATGGTCATTATTTGGCGGTCATTACCACCGGCCCTGGTGACGGTACTACCACCATCACCGGCGTGGCGGTCACCTGACCGTCAAGGTCATAATGAGGGTATAGTGCCATTTTAATAGGGACTTTTAAGTAGATTAAAAATGGCAACTGGGGAGAGAGCACATTCACTTTAGCACTGGTTAGCAGTAGTAAAGTGCGCAGAGTCCTAGTACAAGCAAAAATGAGATCAGCAAAAATTGTGGAGAAAGGCAATAACATTTGGAGAAGACTACCCCAAGGCTGACAGGTCTAACACTGGTCCTAAAGCAAGCAGTATGCCATCAACAGCCTTGACTTGTTCAGACAAAATCATGATTAGGAAACATCTCATATTGTCTGCTATCCAACAGTGCAGGAATGTCATCGGTCTTTCCATTTTCACTTCTGAATGAAATATGTGAAAGAAACAAATGCCTCATACAAGGTCCAATATAAGGAAGTCAGTGCATTTCTTCTTTGGCTTCTTTCACAGAGAGACTTTTGGAAAGTTTGAAAACCCAATTTGAGACTTCTTTCATTTCGCTTCTCTTGAAATCTGTGTTCAATTTAAAAAAAAGATGTCATAAGTTCAGAAAATGCTGATAAGTACCAACCAATTCATGATTGATCTCCATTCTTTTAATCCATGTAAAAATAATGTAATTCAGGTCCTCTCACCCCAAGTAGTCTCAGCAGTCTATTGTGAAACTAAGTTACAGACAGGCAGTTTGCCACTACTTCCGTTAACTATCACAAGGAACCTTCTTTGTGGAATATTCAATATCTGGGCATTCACACATCTTCTGAGAAGCAAGTAGTAAGCAGCATAGCTCTCCTGATAGTGATCCAAAGCAGTTACTAAAGGTACAACCAAAGCAAAAGCTGGTCCAGAAAGACTGTTATTAAGGCCCAAATTTATACTTTTTTACACAACACTGCACTAACGCAGTGTTGCATGAAATAGTTTACCGCCAGCTAGTACCATTCCAAGATGCCAGCCTGGCATCTTATTTATGGAATAACACAAAGGGTGGGCTAATGTCATGAAAAGGACGTTAGGCGGGTGGGGATGGTGGTGTGGGAGAAGGGGGTTTTGCATGTTTTGCAGGCTGGGTAGAGTGAAAAAAGATGACTCTAACTAGCCTAGCGTCATTTCTTGATGCTAAACCTACCATACCATATGACTCCTATATTACAAAAGACAGGAGTCATGCCCACCACCCCAGTGGCCAGCACAGGAGACAAGGGTCCCCTGGGCATGGCCATTGCACCCACTTCCATGTAGGGGGGGCATTTCAGGGCCCCCAAAGACACTTAAAAAACAAAATACTCACCTCTACTTAGCTTTACTTTCCTGGGATGGGGGTCCCCCATCGTCTGCTGTCTCTCTGGTGTGGGTGGCGGTGTCCCTAGGGCCTGGGGAGGGCACCTGTGCACTTATTCCATGGTGTTCCACCATGCAAATAGGCCCACAGGTCCCCTAACGCCTGCTCTGACCCAGGCGTTAAATAATGGTGCTAAGCAAACCCCCTCTCTCCCGTGCACCAGTTTTGCTCGGGAGGATAAATAAGGCACCTGGGCCTTAGAGTTATTTTTTGCCGGGAACGCCTACCTTGCAGCTCATTGTCGCAAGGTAGTTTCCCGCTGGCAAAAAATGACTTTAACTCCAAAACTTTGCCGCTAGACGGGTCTAGCGCTAAAGTATAAATTTGGAGTTGGGTCTGCATTGAATTAGAATTGTTTTTTAAAAATGACACTAATTCAGCGCAAACAGAGTATATATCTGGACCTAAGTATCATACCAATGAAAGATCATAAGTAAATTGTACAAAGTGAAAACAAAATTCACTGTTAGGAAATCCAAAAATTCCATCAAATTCATAGGATCCCAGAAAAACATGGGACACCAGGGGACTACTTAGATACAGGTAGACCTTATTACTAAGATCTGTTTTAGATAATTATTTGTGAGTAGTATTTGTTGTAAGTTTTGAGCCAGGCCCTGATAAATATCCATGTTTAAGCAGACCTATGCATTTGTTGGTGTTCCAATCCATCAAGGACTAGATACAATAAAGATCTCTCTTGCTTCCTTTGTGAGTTCCTAAAGAAGACTTTTTACTGTACTCCAATGCCACCCATCTCTTATATTTCATGTAAAAGGTGTCACATATCTCCTTAAGAAAGTCCAAATAAGGAGAAATAAACTAGAAAGAGCAGAAATAACTTTCTTGACAATGGCTAGTTTGAATTGAAGAGGATGAGCTATGCATGAGTTGGGAAGTAATTCACCAAAAATACCCAGAAACAGAAAAGGGAAAGAATCTAGCATAATGTTTTCAGTTAGAGACTTCAATAGGGAAATGTAGCTGTGCAGAAAAGGTAGAAAAACCAGGAACAAAAGATATAAAAAAATGGCAAATGGATGCAGCAAGGATAAGAGAATCATGCATTTTGACACATGTTGTGATTGAGTATATCAGTAGATCAGTAAATGTAAAGGAAGTAAAGGAAAATGGTTGAACACCATCTTGAACAGGGAAGCTCTGGCAGCTTAAGATGGAAAGTTGACCATTTTGGTTTAGAATAAATATAAGCCTAATCACCGCTAACCTCACAAGAAATCAGTGATGTTCTTCTATGAAAGGTGCAATACGGGAGATCAAAAGTCCAAAATCCGGCCTTTTATCTATCTGACATTTCTTCTCCTTACCAGAATACATCTAAATTCTCAGTCCACCATCCTAGACTGCCTGGACAAAGAGAATTGGATCCTTCCTGAATGATAAGCAAGCTGCCTTCTTCTCTGCTGATACAGAACCAAGCTATCACTGAGGATCCAAAGCTGCTCTCTGCTGATTCCTGTCTGTTGATTTAAAAGTGGTGGGCCAAGCCGCAATAGAAAGAGAAAGTTAAGGGAAATGACTGATCATATTTGTGAGACAAAAATATATTCTTCTGTCACACAGGCTTTGTAACTCTTTGCTGCAATCCGCAAGCAAGAGAAAATGATTTAGGATGACTGAATTCAGTTTGAAGAATAATTACATTTGCACAAAGGAACAAAATACATTACTTAAGATAAATACACCGATACAAACACTAAATATAATGGATTTTCTAGAAAATACATTTTCTGAAATACAGGAAAGAGTTGTGTGAGCACAAAATATCAGGAAAATATTGCAGGTGTATCGGAAAGTTGCGAGTTAATGGAAGTGCTACTGTCAAATAGCTGTTGTTGCCTGCTACAAAGATAACTGAATTGTGTATAATTCAGAAATAGGCGTATTTAAGAATAATCAAGAAGAGTTAGAATCCTTGGTGCAGGGTCCCAATTATATGACAAAGAAATGAGTGAGCCATGCTCAAAGATGTTCTGGATCAGAAGCAATACAACATTACTGGAGATCTTTGTGTGAAGACAAGGTGGGTTAGTTATGAATGCTCACTCTTTGAGAATACAGGTGTTTTTCATAAAACGACATGTGCATTGAATTTTCTCCTAGTCATTTAATGGATTAAATAACTTTAACAGAAGGGAAACCCCTATCATTACATTTTTTATGATTCTGCTGTAAATTTGTTAGGCCATGTGTGTGTGTGTGTGTGTTATTTTTTTTTCGAGAATACAATAATGGAAACTACCTCTAATGTGGAGAGCTTCAAGACCTACATTATGGCCCTCATTACGAGTTTGGCGGTCCAAGGTTGCACTGCCACAGGCCCGGCAGAGAAGAAAGCCATATCTTACGAACATGGAAGTGCTCACAACCAGACAAAGCCAATAGACTGCCAGTGCAGATGGACCACTGCGGCAGGCATCTCCATTCTGGCGGGACCATGTTACCGCAGAGCATATTACTAGGTTACACACCGCCCACAGATCCAGTGCATTCAGACTGCCACTAAAACCCTGGCAGAAACAACCAGTATAAAAGGAGAAACCCACCTTCAGAAACACAGACACGTCCAGAGCCACGATGGAACCTGAACTTGAAGTCTTCCCATTGCCCCTGATCGCTCTACACCTCCAGAACCAGCAACGGTGACAAAGACAACAACCGTAAGTACACCCACCGAGCACACACTGGAAGGAAAGGCATTAGTACACACCCACAAACAACACACACACCCAGGATGGTGAGCGACAGCCACAGATGCCAAGTAACACCAATACCAACACACATACACATATCAATGTAAATGCACACACACACACAACACCAACATAATGGTACACAACACCATCACAACACATCACAGCGAGTACAAAGCACAAGGAAACCACAACACATGCTCCAACTCAATCACATCACATACACAAAATACACAGCATACCAAATCGCACAAGTACAACACATCCATCACGAAGGAAAGGCAGGACAAGTATGTCTTCATCGAGAGCAACAGGCGGTTGGCCCATATCTATTAGAAAGACCGATATGAACATTTTAAAAAATGGACAAATAAGACCAACTGGCCAGACTAAATAGTCCAAGTGCCACAGGCACTTATGGCACTTGTGAATGCCCCAACTTGACTCCTGGCTGCCAAGTGGCCTCCACATGGTAGGGGCATCAAGAGGGCAGGCAGGCACCACAGGGTGATGGGGTGGTGATCGAGGGGGGTTAGGTTTGAGAGTGGGGTCCTCGGGTTTGCCCTTGGGTTTGGTGGGCTTTGGGCTTGGCTTACACCTTACTTTGTGGCTCCTTTGGTTTGTCCTTGGGAGGAGGAAGCTTGGGTTTGGGGCTGGGTTGATTTTTTTGCAGGGGTAGAGACATGGGCAACACCGGGGGGGAATGGAGAACTGTTAGGTGGAAGGGCTGGAGTCGGGGAAGGACACAGTACATTTTGGGGAATCACAGGGTGGGAGAATGGTATGGAGGAGGGAAATCTCATAAAGGAATATTTTCTTTTCAAGGACAGTCAAGGAAAAAGCGTTTGGGAGAGGAGCGAGAAGGGTTGGTTTTGAGGTATGTTTGTGTAGGTGTCTTTTGGGTGTGTGACTGCGGGCGTGTAGGTGTCTTGGGAGGAGGGGGGGAAATGGAAGGAGGTGCAGGGAGATGCCACGGTGGATGGGTGACTGTCTGTTGGGGTGCTGCCTGCAGGTAAGGTGGATGTGCTACATGTGGGGGTGTTGATAGTTGTGGTGAGTGCGCATGTGGTGAATAGGGTGGATGTATGTGGGTCTGGAAGTGTCATGACTGTGGGTATGACAGGACTAGTGGCTGCATCAGCGAGTTTTCGTGTTGTGCCAGCAGGTGTGAGTAGTGTAGTGTCTATGAAGGAGGGGGTGGTGAGGGGGTCAGTGTAGGGAGTGGATGTTGTTTTGTGTGCAGGTGGGTGTTGCCTATGTGCATGCTGGTGAGGGCAGCAGGGCTGAGTGGGACAGATACAGAGGTGTCTGTGGCGAAGAAGATGCCCACCCTCTTGGGTGAGTGGGCACAAGCAACTGGGTGAGAGCAACTGGGAGGGTGGTGCTAGTAAGGGTGGTGGCGGACACAATGGTGCAAGGGTGTTCTCCGATGGGCCCGCTACTGCCATGGAGTGTCCACTGGAGGAAGAATCCGATGATGATGTTGAAGAACTCATCTCCCCGTGACACTCCCCTTACCCTCTGTCACACTGGGTCCATGGGCCTCTCTGGATTCAGCCTCCTGGGTCCTGTGGGCTGCCACATCCCCACTCGCCTATGCCCCTTCTCCTTCGAGAGGTAGGGAAACATTCAAAACCTAAGTCTCATTGACATATTTGAACATGTACATATAATTCTTTACATCTCACATCAGGGAATGCTATTGCCAAGGCACTATAAGTCTGCTAATACCTATTGCACATGCAATGCTGTAAGTCTTAGGTTACATCACATGTGCACACAGCTAGGAATTTGGACATGTGAAGGCTGTGACTTTGCTGCGCTACTAGGATATGCCTAGAACATATGACAATTCACATGGAGTCCTTAAATTGTCAAATCAGTTAGGTCTCTGGGTCATCATCTGAACTAGTAGCACTCCATTTTTATACAGTCTAGTCCACACAATGACATCTAAACAAGCAGCACTTGCTGTACCATCAGTCCTCATCTTAGAGCCATTAACAGTGTCCCATTGTTGTGTCACAACACATCTCTGAACTCTGACCGTGAGGCATCCATCACTTCCAACTGTCCTCTACTGCTGGACAGGTGTCTGCCATTATATGTACAGTTAATGGGTTTATCTGAGAAATGTAAGTGCACCATGACACTGAATAGTCCCTATCAGTGCACAGGCCCATTTATGCACATCATACGCAGCCACATACATGAGGGATACAACACGTATGTAACATGTAGTGAATATGCCCCTACATGCTGGCCTGTTGACTGTTTGGCTGCTTATTTAAGTCATAGGTACAAGCATGTCCTGTGCGGGACACATATGTGCACATGACCTGCACCATCACACATGTATTAGTTAAATCCATACCATGTACAGGACCAGTTATTGCCAGCACGCATGCCATTAATAACACTCCTACATACCCTATGTAGTTACTGTTTCCCATACAGTCATGTCTGCATTGTTTAGTGTGTAACACGATATATTGGACTGATAACATGTTTGACCTGAACATCACATGAAACGATATTTCCCTCTCCAACCTAGATACCTTGTAATGAGAAGGAGGAATGAACCAGTGTACCGTTCGGCAGTCAACCTCACCACCTTGGAGGAAAGACACATCGTGCAGACCTACAGATTGAATCATGTCACCATCATGGAACTCTATACTCAGGTGGAGGCTGCCTACCATCTGCAATCCCAATGCCATCCCATGGTCCAAGTGTTGTCGGTGCTGCACTTCCTTGCCACAGGGTCCTTCCATTTTTCAGTGGGCTTGGCTGCAGGGATGTCACAGTCCATGTTCAGCATTGTGTTGTGGGATGTACTGTCAACTTTCCAGAAGCACTGAGACAGTTACCTCCAGTTTACCCAATCTGCGGATTTGGCCACTGTGAAAGCTGACTTCTAAGAGCCTGGACCCATCCCTCATGTAATAGAGGCTATTGATGGCACCCATATTGCTTTGGTTCCTCCAAGTGTCAAGGAACAGGTCTATCGGAACTGGAACATTTTTCACTCTATAAACATGCAGGTGGTGTGCTTGGTGGACCAGTATATCACCCAGGTGACTGACAAGTTTCCGGGAACTGTCCTTGATGTCTACATAATGAGGAACAGCAATATCCCAAACATGATGGCACGTCTACAATGAGAGAGGGCTTTCCTAATTGGTAGGTATATGTGTGGATGTGTGTCTCTGTTGTTGCACCTGTCAACACTATCTTTTTCCATGTGTCTGTATCTGGTTGTAACAGCTCCTGCCTCTATTCCCACAGGAGACTCTGGATATCCTGACCTTGCCTGGCTTTTAACACCAGTGAGGTACCCTGCCTCCGATGCAGAGACACATTACAATGAGGCCCACGGTAGGATGAGGTGTGTAATTGAAAGGACATTATACCTACTCAAGGCAAGAGTAGTTAAAATGGTTCAACGTCTTAGGAGGTGCCCTCCTTAACAGTCCCCAAAAGATGTGTAAGCTAATTGTTGTCTGCTGCATGCTCCACAATCTGGCCCTCAGATATAACATTCCATTACAAGCAGATGAGGAGATGGCTGTTGGATCTCTGGGTGGTGTTGGACACATGGGGAGTGATTAGGAGGCAGATGAGAATGGTGCAGCTGAGTCCAGGACAGGGTTGATCAATCAGTACTTCCGATGACCTACAGTTATGTTCTCAGCGTGATTTGGCAAATTACATCTTAGCACTTGGATACAATGAAATGTCCATCCTGGCCAGGGTTATCAGTGGGGATGCCACATTTACTCTTCCTATATGTCGCTGATGAAGGACGACTGATTGTATTTCTGGAGCAGTGTAAGTGATCAACACATTGCCATTTTGACCATCTACAGGTTGGTAGGTTTACATCTACTTGCAATAATCCTGTTATGTGTAATTTGTCATGTCATCTCCTGTGCAGACGTGAGGCAGGTTATGGACTTTATGGAGAGTTTCATTTCATATACTACCTGCTGGTGGAGGCATTGATGTCAAGTTGTGTCTGCATACAATTGTTGGTGCTGTTTACACCCCATTCCAGATATCAGCTACATGTTTTTGGTTATACAATTATTGTATTTTTTTGATGTAGAAGTGCAATGTGATGTGCTCTTTTTGCTACGCATATGACACTGGCCATCATGGCAAGTTCCTGCATATGTGTATAGGGTGGCACCTTGACTCACATCCTGATTTGTGTCCCTTTGTTTTTGTTTTTACAGGTTGGACTACTGGGTCTACTCTGGTGTGTGCCTGGGCTACTGACTCTCCTTTGATACCACTAATAAGCCATCTGTGGTGTCCTAAGTTCCCTTCAGAGGATACATACCTATACTGTGATTTGCACTGGATGTGGGTTGATGGGTGATACATGACATGTCATTTAATTGTATTAACATTTACACATCATTTAATGAAGACACATTTGCATTTTCTGTGCCCTACAGTGTTTATTGTGCATATTGAGTTCAAAGGTTGATGAGTGGGGTCATGCTGGATGAAATCCTCACAGTAGATGGCCTAGCTGTAGGTACTACAGGTCCAGTGTCCAAGGACCATAGGAAAAGGTGAGTTATGGCATTGGACAGTCAACAGGGTGTGTCAATGGCACACAAGGAAGAATGTTCAGGAGAGGTTCACTTCCTAGTGGTGGTTTTTGTCTCGGCATCTGCCCCAGCAGAATGCCTGAATGGACAACCATGTTTTCGGCGGGTTCCTCAGCTACAGAGGGAGGGGATTTAGTGGCCTGTGGGTCCCCTGTCAGGGCCTCCAGTCCACTGGCCCCAGTAGTAGATGGCTCAGATGCTATGTTGCCAGTGGAGGAGGCTTGCTGGTAGTGGAGGTGGGATGCAGGATGCTGTAGAGGTCCCTGAGCAGCCCCGCAATGGTGGCATTGGAGGCACTGAGAGTCTGTCACTGCTGCATTGCCTCCTGGTGGCACTCCCTCTGCAGCTTTTGGTTTTCCCACAACATGGCAATTATTTGGCCCATCTTTTCCTGGGATTGCTGGGAGGCACTCGGGACCTGGGAAACTGACTCCTGGTCAGTTGGCTCCCTTGGCTGCCATGTCCTCGGGCCCACAGGTCCCTCCCACACCCCCTAACCCCCGTGCCGACACCCAATGTCACCAGGATCTTCATTGTCATGGGTTTGAGGGTTTGACTCTGGTCTCTGTACTGTGGGACCCACAATTGATTGTCTTGTCCTTGTGACACTGGTCTGGGGACAAGGGGTTGGCTGTGATGTTGTTGTCACTAGGTGGGGGGGTTGGATGTGGGCAGGCTGAGGCTGGGAATGGAGGACTGACCAGATGTCCCTGAAGGGCCAAGTAAGTCAACACTGTCCATGCATCCTGAGGTGTATTCGTCACTGGGGCCTTCATCCTAGGGAGGGCTGGCTGTTTCTGGCACTATCTTTGTGATGCCAGTGGATGGAGTTCCCGTGAAAGGAGTGGAAGAGAGTTACCTGGTGAAGGTGTGATTAGTTGTCTGTTTGTCTGATGCATACAGTGGCTTCACTTGATTCCCACTTATCGCAATGACATATACGGCACTGCAGGCATTGTTTGTTGTTTTTCTTAGGGGGATGACACGCTACATTGTGAAATGGGGCATGGGAATTACATAGCCTTCATTGCCATGAGTTTTCCTCATTCTGTGCATCCAGTTTGTGTGATGGGTGCAAGGGTTGCACATGACGGTTTTGTATTGTGAAGTCCGGTTAACAGGTATTGCAGTGGATGTGCAGGTGCATTGTGAGAGTCATGGGGCCATATGTACAAACAGTTTTCCCATAGACACAGAATGGGGAAAAACCTTTGCTACATCTGGCCCATAGTGTTTGTTATTGGAATTGCTATCCGAGCACTTGAGAAGGGACTGTTTGGGCATTGTAACTGGGTGGTGCTGTTGAATGCAGGGGAGGAGTATTGAGTGATTGGGTGTGAGGTGGAGTGGTTGATAGGGTCATTGGGAAAGTGATAGGGCGATGAGGAAGCATGCTGGACAGGAGTAGTTGGTTCCAGGGGAGTGTTAGTGACTTTCCAGACTCCAGTCTTCCTGGTATTCCAGTCAGGCCCTCAGGATGTAGTATTGCCAAGACTTTCTCCTCCTACAATGCAAACTATGGGGGTGGAGGTGGGTGTCCAACCCCAGTTTTGTGAATGGTGATCAGGTGTCGTGATGCCATGGAACACACCATTCCCCACAGATTGTTCAACCTCTTCCTGATGTCCTCCCTATTGCATGGATGGTTGCCCACTGAGTTGAAACTGTCACCAATTCTGTGCCTTAACTCCATCTTCCTGGCAATAAAGGTTTGCTGTACCCGTGCTCCTAACAGTTTTGGCTCTATCCTGACAATTTCATCAACCATGACCCTTAGCTCATTGTCTGTGAAGCCTGAGTGCTTCTGACGTGACATGGTGGTTTTGTTGTGGGTGGTGGTGTGTGTTGTGTGCAAGGGTGCAGTGTGTGGTGGTTGGGGGTGTTTGGTTATGTGCCCTGCTATGTGGTGTTTTTATGCAGTGGTGATGTGTGTATTGTATAGCTAGTGCAGTGATGTGGTGTGTGATGCATGTGTAGTGTGATGGTGGCTATGGTGTTGAACTGCTGTCTCTTCTGTGTGTGCACTTCTTTCTGTCAGTGTGTCTTTCTCTGGTTAAAAAAAACATTTGTGGGTATCTGTGGGGGTGTATTATATGGTGCAGCGAGCAGGTGTGTGTGATGTGTGTATGTGTCTCAGGTGTGGGGTATTCATACTATCCAATGTAGTGTTGTGTTCTGGCTGAGTTTATTTTTTGAGTGTGGCGGTTCTGATCGCCCATGGTTTACCGCCGTACAACTACTGCTGTGCTGATTTGAGGGTCGTAATATGGAGGGTGGGATGTGGTTCATGCGGTGATGCTGGTGGTGGGACGGCCTCTTTGCTGCCCTCAGTTGTCCTGGTTGTGTCGGATTTGTGGCTGTATATATTGTTTATATTTCACTCTCGTAGAGGCATATTGTTATTTAATATATTCATAAGAAGATCTAAGGGCTTGGAGAAAAGCTCTCATACTAGGACCAGGTGTGATGTCTCAGCCATAGGTATTTTGCCAGAATGGAAGATAGGAGTTAATAAAATTTGATCAATACAAATTAAAGGTAATTACATTGGTGGAAATAGTGTGTCCAGAGGCCCATGCATATGGAGAAGTTCTCTCAAGACATCAGCAGTTTGTAGCCAGAATTAGATTTCAACCTCTTCGTTGCTAGGCTTTCCCCCTCTCCCCTCCCCTTTTTTTGCCACTTTGAAGTAGTTTACACTTAGGATCTCATAACATGTTGTCAACATAAGCTACCCATGTCAAATTTGGGTCCTTTTTTATACCATCCAGGGAATTCTAAAGGAACCCAGGGACATTTGCACATCTCTGAATTTCTGGGTACCCACACTGGCATGCAAATTAGAGGTCATTTCTCAAAGTGACTTCTTTCTTACATACTGTCTTACATTTAAAAGGCACAAATGAAGAGAAAGACAAATGGTAATAACACATGCTCTGCCTTTCTGTGTTCCCCAAAAACTCCTCAGAAAAATGCTAACTTTTGTCTGCCCAGAATATCTTGCAAACCTCAACATTTGTCTAGAAAACACATTTTTATCAGATTTCTTGAATTTGAGGGGAGCCACAAACGTCCTTCCATTCAGCATTTCCCCAAGTCTGCCGATAAAAATGGTATCTCACTTGTGTGGGTAGGCTCAGTGCCCACTACAGGGAACACCCCAAAAAACAATGTGGACACATCACATTTTTCCACTGAAAAATGACTGTTGTTTTGCAATATGTCTGACTGTGGATTGATTTATGGCAGAGTACAGCTGTTTTGCTCCTGGCTCGAGAACCCAATTTCATAACAGTTCTTGGTATATTGGTGCCAATTAACAGTCTACGATACCGGTTGATGCAATTTGGAGAAGCCTCTTCAACTGTTGTCATTCATGGAGGGAGGGGAAAGTATTCATATTTCCTCATATATCCTCTGGTTTCTCCACAATATTTGCTGTCCTAATGACAACCATGCACTGATTAATCTGTTATTGGGGTTGAAACATCAACAGAACTCATAAATGTGGACAGGTTTTTACATTTTTAATGTGAATAACAATCATGACAATCACATTCAGCTACAATGAAGAAATGACTCAAAGCAGCAACCTTTTTATTTTTAACCAAGTGGTAGTGGCCAGACGTTGTACTGCCTTTAAATAGGTAATTTTGGACTCAAGGTGCATTAAAAAATGGTGGAATGTAATGTACGGCATACATGCAATTTAAGCTGTATTACAGGAGGGCATGATCACAATGGGTAATTTGATGTATATTTTTCACTAACTATAAACTGTATATAATTGTGTATCCTGAGTTCTATATGTTTTGGATAGAAGTATAAAAACTGGTTATTGTGCATTCGTGTTTATTCTTGTGCCAATAACAGTAAAACCTGGCTCTAGCTCTTGTGAGGATGGTCCCTTTCTTTAGTCAACAATGATAAATGAATAATTATAATAATAAAATATGTTTTTTTTTCGAGAGTGAACTAACTCTGATTTCAAAGGTTCTTTTTCCGTTAACCATGTTCATTATTATGGTATTTTAGAAGTTGGTAGCAATATCACATGAAAATAATAAGGTAAAGAAACAGAATAAGCTATTGTCAAACGTTCTTCCTCCCAAGCTAAGAAATTCATACAACAAACTATTTGGTGTCAGAAGACTGTATTTAACACATATTAACATTGGAGAAATGTGAGAAAATGTTTGCCAGTAACACTGACCTGTAGGTAATAAATTTAACTCTCAGCCTAATTAACTGAACCTTCTGTCATAAAAAAGCCAAACAGTGACACTCATGAGGCAATCACACTCCAGATTCACACATTCAGATGTAAAAGCCCATTTTTTAGGACAGGATTGCATCATCTTTGCAACACGCAACTACAACATTTCATACAACCTTAAACATATTAACTTATTAACATATTTCCTCCTTTGTCCGTCCCACAATTCTCCCACCATAATGCTTTACCCATTCCTTACATCTTTGCCCAATCTCCTTTCATCCCCAACATCTTCATCACTTCTTTTCCAAAACATCCTCTAAGGAGACCCTCTTTCTTCTGCCCCATACATCCTATGCAAACCTCTTCCTTCACCTGTACTCCTTTATTCCTCCCCCTAGGGGTGGATCTGCCCACCTCTAACTTTCTACCGCCCCCAACTACTGCCACCCAGAAAACCCCAGAGGGTGTCTTACTGCCCCACCCTCACTACTGCAACACAATCACTCATAATCAGTCCTGCCACACCAATCCTCTCATTCCACAGATTTCCCAGCATATCCCTCAGCTCCATCATATAATATGCATAGATTGAACAGATGCACACACCTACACAAAAAATCCCCTCTTCTTCCTCCTTGATGCCCCCATGTGCCACCACCTTAATGCTTCTCATTGCCCTATTGAGCTTTCCTCCTCAAAGGCCCTGTGCTTCACTGTTCCCTGCCATTTCCTCTGAGGCACAAATTCTGTCCATACTAGGCAAGTCCCAGCCATTTTTATTTCAACACTTCCAGGTCCCTCTGCATGTGTTGCAGTAGTGTTAGTCCAGATAATTGAACCAAATAATTTTCTCCCAAATGTAACACCAACATATCTGGGCAACCCTATATTGGCACCATCGTAGTTATGAATCCCCTTCCACTCTTCCCCCACCATCTGACTTCATGTCTGCTACTAGATAATCCCAGATTTTGTCCATAAATGTGATGTTCAGCCTATTTGGCTGCACGCATCTGGGGCCAGGGATTGCATGGACGATAACTGGTTGTAGGGAGGGCTGCTGATGACCCCCCTATGTCTTAAGACCAAGATCCAGGGGCCATCATACTCCCCATTGGTATCTCAATCTGCCTACCAACCTCAATTGTTTGCCTCAACTCACTAGCCGCTTGCCCAATCCAACATGGTAGATCTCCATTGCCACCAGCCCCTCTAGCCGCACCAGCTCCCTTTGCACGTCCCCATGACATCCCTTTAGGATTTTTCACTTGGCGTGTCTGTTTCACCTCCGGTTCCCTAGCTCTACATCAATGCGCCCACATATCATCAGATTCCTCCACCACCCTATGCTTCTCCCTAATCATGGTTTCCAAGTAAGTTAAAGTCCAGCCAACTGGAAGAATACCCCCCTCCCCAACTCCACATGCTGGCCCTGTCCATCAGCCTGTGTTCTGGGTTTCTGTTGTCTTCCGCCTGGCACTCTGCAGTGGCTCTCCACACAGTAGCCCACCACTAGTAGAGGCCCACCCTTCATTAGCTCCTCCCTTCTACCACTTACCACCCTGAGCTCCAGCCCAAGACCACCCTTTGAAGTCCCTGCCTGCTTCCTCTTGCCCCCAACACAGTGTTCCTGGGCACCTACCCCCCTACCCCCGTCTTCAGAGACAAGTCCAAAGGTGCATCAGAAATATTAGCCCTGGTATCGGTCCCATCCCTTTCACCACTTGCTGACCACTGGGCTGTGCTTCCACTAATTCAGCCTCTTGGCTGTCACTGGCCTCATCTTGCTGGACTGTATCAGGGAGGCTCCTACTCCTCCCTGTAGACTTTGTCTTTAATCCCCAGAGGGAAGCACTCCTGCCCCTCCTCACCCCCACTTTCCCTGACCTTTCTGCTTGAGGGTGTGCAAGCTGCCACTGCAGCCAGAACCCCACTAAAACAACCCATGTAGACCACCCATCCCAACCCAGGCCTGGTTTAATACAACATGCCTGAGCAGGTTAGCACGCCCGGCCACACCCAACATGTGAAGGGCCACAAACACAGCCTCTGGGGTCTCCCAAGTCTTCATGAGAGACTCACCGCTCAATCTCTCTCACCTAGAACGTGCTGCAAAGAACGGGCTGCACCAGCTTTCCTCCCTGCCTGGTGTCCAGTGGAGTCGGAAGAGGCCATCACCTCCACTTCCGACTCCTTAAAAACACTCTAACTTGGCCTGGTAGGCCCCGCCCACCACCATCCAATCTTATCCTGCATTCCACCCTCACAAACTCTCTTTGGGGAAGACTAGTCTGCGATTAGCTTCCTCCAGGACTTTCCACTGTTGTTTTCTTCTACTTAATAAAAAGGATCAAGTCCGGAAGTGAGTGCTCCAGTAGCGAATACTTGTATTTCTTCACTTCACAATCGGCCATTACCGATTTCCAACAAAACTTTCCTCTTCCTTTGGATAGGCAAGTTGTAGAGTGAAAAAATCCTACAAATCCTCATTCTAATCTCAGAATCAGTAAATACAGGTCAATTTCTCCCACCTTACATATATGAATAATAGCGTATTAATTGCTTTGCTTTTTTACCGTATATCGTGCATCCACTAGAATACCAGAAAAAGACAAATGCCCACAATATCCCTGATCAAACGTTCAAGCTGAAAAACACTAATCTCATTTCACCCCATAGTGTAGGGAATTATGTTGAATTATCTGCCGACTAAGCAACAGAAATCACCTCATTTTAGAGTAAAACTGGCGGTATTAGCCATTGCTCTCAGCTGCATATTCAGGTGTGTAACTTAGACACTATGGGGGTTATTCCAACTTTGGAGGAAGTGGTAATCCGTCCCAAAAGTGACGGTAAAGTGACGGATATACCACCAGCCGTATTACGAGTCCATTATATCCTATGGAACTCGTAATACGGCTGGTGGTAAATCTGTCACATTTGGGACGGAGTACCACCTCCTCCAAAGTTGGAATAACCCCCTATGATTGGAAAGGGTGTAAGCCTCAGAATTCCCAACAATCTTGTTAAAGCACATTATATGAGAAGCAGGGCACGAGGGGGGCTAAGAGGCAGTGGAAGTAGAGAGGAGTGGGGATTGTTTTTTCAAGAGCATTTTGAAAGATTTTTTGATAGTTACATTTGAAGATAATATGTTTCTACTCTACCACAATTGAGCACAGTGGGGGCTAAAAACAACCAGTGTTAGATTCCAAACATCAGCATTTTCCTGAGGACATTGAAACCTGCTTGTGCTTTTCCTGTAGATTGTTGACATCACTCTTTCTTGTAACACATGTGTTCAGAAGTCACTGAACACAGGGATGAGGCCTAATCAAGCTTATTCTTAATAACAGCAAGACTTAAACCCATATAAATGGTATGGGCCAGACACCTGGTGGCGTCTAGAGTCTTCCATTCTTCACTGGAGATTGGAACAAGTACAAGTCAGTGCACCAAGCCGAATGTCCACATTGAGCAAAATATGCCATGGTGTGGTGCAGTATGCTCCTTTCTCATTCACTCTGTCACTAAAATTATAGTGCGATTTAATTCCTTTCTAGACTTTCCAGCCTACTGTCATACATAGGTGTAGTGATTCAATAACCAGTGCATGATCTATGTGCCTTTTCTATTCTATGGCTATTGTTGGTTTGCATTCACAATGGCATATGAGTATGAGTTCCACTTAATCCAAAAGCATGCCGCAGGACTATATCAGTTCAATAAAGAATATATCAGTGAATCTTTGTCCCGATACATCATGATGGATGTGGTTGCTTAGTGGGCTAATGTATGTACTGCAGGAATCTGTGAATGAACCCTGCTAACAGATCTGAATGCTGACAGATCCATTAAATCTCGTATTTTTGAGAGGCCCGTAACATCAGTACCATAACGTTAGTAACAATGGAATGTGTTATCTGGCAGTACCGCTATGGTTCCTCTAAACATGAACGTGCTGTCTACAAAAAGGCAAATGTGTACTCCAGGACAGTGCTACTACAATTTGCATATAACCGCCTATCAAACTCTAGCCAAGGTTTCTTTTCAGCCCTCTTTTCTCCCTTTGCTATTGTGTTTTTCGTTTTTCACTTCCTACTTCTTTCTTTTTTAGCTGTTTTGCTAACTCATATTCTGGATCAAAGTCTGATGATTACAAATAAGTCCCGGTCCCTAAAAAAGAGTGTCGGAGAGACTAGCCTGAAACCACCCGCTCAAATTAAGCACTGCCCCTGTCAACTAAATCTGACCCTCTTTGCCCCCGTTTCCCCAGAGTCTACTCACTACGGAGATTACTGTGTCATACCCCTAACACCGCCCCCACTCCACGCCATTACTTGATGCTAAAACCGAAGTGTTGCACGAAAAAAATGCACATTTGATCTCACTTCTCATTTCATTTTGAGCTTAAATTCGCAATAAAAGAGCTCAGTACTTGATAAGATGACAGGCATTTAACAGCCCACATTTTTAATGACGGAATTCAAGTGAAATTTCAAAATTATGCCAGCATTAGGATGAGCTAAAAGGAAAACAAAGACTTAAACTACGTATTTTATTTTGCTTCAGGAACGCCTGCTGATGAGTCTCTTACCCAGGAACGTTGCTATGGAAATGAAGGAAGATTTCCTGAAGCCACCTGAACGGATTTTCCACAAGATTTACATTCAAAGGCATGACAACGTTAGGTAGGATTGACACCGAGTTAAGAAACGACGAGAATTAGATAACATTAAATACAAATATATTGGCATGTAGTGACAGCATGATGCGTGGAACATTGACAAGAAAAGCAGAAACGTGTGTGGCGTTGTTAGTTTCTGTGCGCATGAGTGGTTCACGCGCAGGTGGATGTTGGAGTCACTGAGTCATTACACCCTGCCTTTAATAAGCAGTGCTGGGAAGAATAAAGTCATAGCTGAGACGCAGTAGGTAGATCAGTTCATGCTGCATGACAGGCCAATTACTGTTTGTTAATCATGCAAATAGATTGCCACTTCCGCATACCACTACCAAGGTGATCAAGGGAGCTCTAAGATCCCCCACAAATAACTACTTCATGGCTTGCTGTAAATTCAAAAGAACTGTGACATGGAAGGGTCTTTGGTTGCATGTTAAGAGACATTTGGACTGTTACATTTTTTCATACTGTAAAGAATGTGGTGTTTGTTAGTTAAATGTACAGGTGATGCTAACCGAATTAGTAGAAAGTAATAGAGCACAGAAATAGATGTCATGGTGTTGCATTTGCCAACAAAGAAAACTTGGAATTAAAATGTTTACAATTGTTGCAAGGATATACAAATGATAAAAGACTGCTTGCTGAATATATTGTTTTGTAAACCAGTTACTTTATTAAAAGTCAAATCACGTGTTTACCTTAACTTGTAAAAACGTAGTTAGAATTTTGATAAAGGAATCTCTATTAATCAGCGTGATAAATATTCTGTCTTTGTTGACTGGAAAAAAAATTGCCACGGTTAGGGGTCTCTGCATGTCAGTCAGGTCTCCACCACCGAGTAGGTGATACTTTACATTGAGGAGAAATTAAAGGCACAGGAAATGCACTCCTAAGTGAAGGCATATTGCCAGTTTCCACTTTCCTTGTTGTTTAATCTCATGATGTGCGCATCCCTGCTTCTCAGAAGGCATGCAGATTAGGCTGCCTTGAAGGGTTATACTCGAGCATTATCTAGGGAGATTTCTAAAATGATATTTATATCTGTTTTTTAGGTTAGTCATTAGCCACCTAGGGAATCAAGAACAGATGGATTCCCATTTGGACGTTATAATGTTGTTCACCACTACTACCACTGAATGCACTAATCATTTAATTATAAACTCTTATCCTGGAAGTAGAGAACACTGGAATGCCTCTTACGCCTCAGGCATCACATGGACTGTGGGAGATTTACATTGGTGGTCACCATTGGCTGTCGGTGCTGTAGTGTAAAGCAAAGAGCTCACATTACAGATTATTGGTTGCTGTAACGTCGTCATGTTCACTGGAGCTTAACGTTGGTGGGCGGCAAGATCTAAGCGAGAACGAGCCAGTTTGCAATCACAAAGAGCCCAAAACATCAGGATTTCTCCTTTCCTTTTAGGAGAAGTTCAACGGATGCCACCCCAAGGGTACAGTACCTATGGGACATCTCTTGTGATTCAGGCATTTACTCCAGCAAAGGCCAGCATGCTCAGGCAGGTCCAGGTGCAGATCTGGGCAGGTCCAGTACAGTGGGCAAGCTGGGCCTTTAAAGGTAAGCTTCTGGAGCTTTTTGTGCCCCTGTAGCTCAGAACAGGAGGTCAGTCATCTGACCCTTGATTCACGTCAGCCTGGAATCCAGTCTTCCTTCTCAGACAGCAGGGTAGGCCTTAAGCAGCAGGATAGTCCTCTGGTAGCAGGGAAATCCTTCTGTATTAAGCAGTATCCACAGGTCCAGGAGTGTAATGAAGACTGGGTTTAGGGTTCCTTTTTATACCTTGTGCCCCACTTTGAACTGGAATACATTTCTGGATTTCCCTACAATCCCCCCTTCCCACCCTCACAGTAGTGTATGGATTTCCCTACCTCCCTTCCTGGTCTGAGGGTGCATTATGCTAGTGTGAAGCCCTTTTTGTCTGAGCTGAGGCAGTGTCTTTCACTTGTCAAGTCAGGATGTGCCATCCTGCCAACACCCCTGTTGTGTGACTGTCTGGGATGAATGTATAAAGACCAACTGCCAGCTACACCTAGACATGAGACCCAGGAACAGGCTGCAGGCACCAAATGGTTAGGGCAAGAAAAGGCCAACTTTCTAAAAGTGGTATTTTCACAATTGTGACTTAAAATACAACTTTACCATTAAATTCCTCAGACACCAATCACGGAATTCCCACCTCCTCCCAACCAAACGTCACAAGTGTTATAGGTAATGAGGTAACCTAATGTTTTCATAAGGGAAAGGTAGAGTTCAAAGTAGTGAAAAACAAATTTGTATGTTTTTCACTACCAGGGCATGAAAAACTTAAAGGTAAGTATCCAACTTTTTAAATAAAATGCACTCCACCCCACGGGCTGGTTAGGGCCTACCATAGGAATAATCTGTATATATTAAAAAGGGAGTTTTAGGACTGACAAAAGGTTTATTTTGCCAAGTTGAACTGGCTATTTAAAATTGCACACGGGCTGCAAAGGCAGGCCTGAGACATGTGCTAAAAGGTTTCTTAAGTGGATGGCACATTAAATACTGCAAGCCCACTAGTAGCGCATAATTTTACAGACGTTGGGTGCATATACCATTTTACTTGAAACATATAAGTAAATTAAATATACCAATACGCGTGTAAGCCAGTTATATCCTTTTTAAGGCAAGAGCACTTCAGCACGGTTGTGAGTGGTAAAGTGCACAGAGACCCAAAAGTAAACAAAAACAGATTCAGAAAACAGGATGTGTGAATGCAAAAAGTTTGAGGGTTAGCCCTGAAGAGAAGACCAACTCCAAGAGGCCCACCTTACTGACAAGGTGAAAAAAGAGAATTCCAACTGTCTTCCAGTCACTGAGAGCCTAGAGAGGGTTAGCAGGGCTTTTTGTCATGGCTGCTTCAAAAACCTAGTACCTGATTTAGAGTTCAGTGGGCGGGATAATGTGCCAAAATGTGACAGATATCGCAGATGTCATATTACAAACACCATAGATTATAACACACTTGTATTATGGCAGACTGGACATCTGCCACATTTATTGTTGGATTATTCCATCCATCAGACTCTAAATCAGACCCTTAGACTTTAGTCTCACTTTAGTCAAGTGGATATTTGTGAACTATGCTAGATATCCATGCAGTTGGATAGTTCTAAAAGACTTTGGGGGTTATTCTAACTTTGGAGGAGGTGTTAATCCGTCCCAAAAGTGACAGAAAAGTGACGGATTTACCACCAGCCGTATTACGAGTCCATTATATCCTATGGAACTCGTAATACGGCTGGTGGTATATCCGTCACTTTACCGTCACTTTTGGGACGGATTAACACTCCTCCAAAGTTAGAATAACCCCCTTTATATCCATCCTGCCATGTCTGTGTAGAGGGACATATCAGGGCTATGTCCTGTATCTCACCTTTGCACTTAGCATCTTGCCATTGGCATGCCACATAGTTGGAGAACCAATGATTAAAGGCAAGGAACACTAAAGGTCTCCTTTTGTCCTCAACTAATTGGTGACATTATATTATCCAAAATGATCACTTATGGCTTTTGATGAATAATTGTTTTTATTTGAGCAGGTAGTGGGATTTATGGTCAATGTAAATAAACGGAATGTTCTCAACCTTACCTTAAATAAGGGAATGGTTGCTCACATTCAAGAAGCCACCTGCTACTCAGGGTTTAAAATCAGTTTCACATTTGGGGATCATGATACTACCTTCTGTAACTGAATTGTTATGATCTAAATTTCCACCTCTACTCTCTGCACTGAAAAATGATTGAGAGAGTTCCACCTTAGTTACTTCATGCACAGGGAGAACAAGAAAAGTTGTAATTTTCTATTCAAGATGTTTTTTTCTATTCCAGGCCCTCCAACCAGGATTGACCTGGAAATTGTGACTCGGCTGCAGGACATTTTTGTTAAATTTAAAGTAAAGGAAGCACATATTTCAGTTAATCTTTTACAAAAACAGGAATCATACGTCAACCTTTCCTTGCCAGATTTATTTTTCTCTGATGATACAGCCCATGTGCATGTTGTAATGGACTGATCAAGGACAGACATATAAAATATGAGTCCATAAGGAACAAGTATTGATAGACAGTAGAAACAAGTATTGATAGGCTGCATTATGGCCCCCCAATATATTCAGGCACTGAAGTTCATATGTTATGATTTTTTTAAATGTATGTAAAGTAGGGGGAGACAAGGGGTATGCTCAGAGGAGGGCACATCCTCTTTCTGTGCAAGTATTTCAAAGAACGGGACCCCCTATTCAGATGCCTGATGGTGAAACATGTCACTGAGAGGTAACCCTGGTGGGTGAGGGCTATACAATAAAAAAAACCTTGCTCTTTTTTTCTGAATAAGAGAATTGGCACATATGTATGAATAGGGCTCAACTTTTTTTATGTAGAGGATTTGTATGAAGACAATCCTCAATCTGTCAGCCAAGATACATATAGGGAATAGTTTGACCTCATTACTCTCATCCTATTTGCCAATGTGATTTACAAAGGAGTTTATGCTGGCCATGGTTTGGGTTCCTTTTGAATTCTGGGGGAAGGGTACTCCCATGTGATATTAGGCTTCTTTGAAAGAAGTTGATAGATTTCTTTACACAGGGTAAAGAAAACACTCTGATGGGGGAAGGAGGAGAGAGAGTTCTATATTCATTCAGCCACTAGTGATGCATCCACCAATGAGACAGGCAACATTGAAGGTAAAAAACTAGCTTTGAAATGTGTTTTGCTAATAGCCTGCACACTATAAGTGTCATCTGCAACATTTACAACATCTTCACCCAATTTGTCCCAGGTTTCACAGAAATAGTTGAAATATACATTGACCTAGGAAGATTTGGGATTCAACATAGCACATCAAGGCCTTAGAGGAACATCCAGGCATAGAAGTACTTTATAAGCTCTTATCTGACTGCTGATATTCCCTGGTCTCTATGCAACATATGTAACCCTTAGTGTATTCTGACTGTTGAACAAGGTGTTAGGAGAGTGGTCATAAAATGCACTTTTGAGGGCGTTGTCTGAAATTGCCCTACTTTTGGAAGAAGGCACCTAGCATCATGTAAATCATGCTAAAATTACTGATTTTGGCAAACACAGAGGTGGGCATTTTGGATCTCAGATCCATTTAGAATTAGAATAATATCAAGTGATGACAGAACACAATTACACTTTGGCTTTGCCTTTCTCTTAATAAACTGTAATTTGTTTTCTGCTGGAGAAAATCTGAGACTCTGCATTAGCTCCTTGACCAGGGCTTTTGTGGAACAGCCTGACCAGGGAACAACGTATACTTAGCATAAACAAAAAAAAGAGCTACTCTGTGATACTAGTGACTTTGAACATTTTTTAAAGGTGGTTAATGTTGAAAGCTCTTTTGGGTGGTGGTAGAACTTTGGTATGGTTTCCCAGAGCAGAGTGGTTTTCAATTAGCGTATTGATCCACACGGAGAAATTGAAAGATCATTAATAAAAATATATTTTTATAATTGAAAAAGAATAGCCAAAGAATTGTGATTTTGGGCAGATGCAGTCATTAACAAGAGGGGCTGATCAGGAGCCTGTCTGAATATTTTAGCATGACCGTTTCCAAATCAATACGTACCTGAGGCTCTCTTGTATGAAAAAGAAGGTATCTCATATAAACAAACAAGTACACTTCTGCTCAGTCTATGAGCCTTTTCAGTGCTCTAGAGGGTCACACACTGCTGACAAGTTGAGAAGTATTAGACATTCTTACAAATATTTGTTGTGGGTAAAAAGAAGGTCTGCTCAGATAATTCTCTGCATAGTTTCAGTTTTTCACACCACCTGAATCCTGACTGCTTATTTTGAATCATGTGTTTTTATCAACATTCTTTAAAAGCTGCAATGTTACGCCCCTTACTTTCATTTTATTGTGCTAATGATGGTTTGGCATTATCCAGCAATTAGCCAGTGTCTGTTGGGATATAATTCATACTCTCATGATATATGGTGAGGGTATTTTAAGGATCTTTTTCAGGAATACATTTGGACTTGACCTCACTAGCTTGTTGGATACAATCATTTTAAATCACAACTCAATCAAATCTTCCTGTTCCACAGGTGTGAAATGAATTATTAAAGTCTACAGCAGGAAAGGGAGGGAGAAGGAATGTTGATTGTTCGATATTTTTTATTTTGTTTTCAACATGTTTTGTCATTTTGTAGTCAAAATACAATACAAGAGGCCAAACTCACAACTCTAAACTTATATCTGAATTCTACGTTTAGACCTGAAGTCTCAGTTTAGAACAGAAGTCTTAGGGTACAGTTCACAAAGATAAACTTAGATCAATTTTAAAAGACTTCATTGAACATTCAAAACATATTGTTATGCATGAGAGTTATACTATCAATTAGTCAGATATTACAGGCAATAAAGAATGAAAGTAACATATACTCTATATAGAATTCCTTAAAATGTAAAAAATATGAATCACCATACTGTAACATATTAACACATATGAAGTACTTTTAAGTTCCAAACAAAATGTCCAAGGGAGAGAATAGAGAAGGGAAAGAAAAAAGTGTGCAAATGGAAAACTGCATAACTACATTCTATATCCCAAATAATGAAAAATTAGTAAAATTTGGATCGACCTGTCAAAACAAAACATGAAAAACAATACATTTCATATTCCCTAAGACAAGGAAAATGAAAAGCAATTCAAGGAAGTTTATCAACATAATCAACCGAAGTGTATTTGTATTTCTTCAAAGAACCACACTTGTTGGGAGACAATCTAACTGGAAGACATACATTTTCACTTTTTATTGCAAGTGATATTGGGGTTACATAAGATCTATCCGTCTATGATTGAAAAATACTGCATATCCCAATGAATTGAAATTCTCATTAATATCATGTTTCCTATTTGCAATTATTTGCTATTTAGGCAGGAGTTTGGAACTGATTGACCCAACTAACAGATAATCTTCCTGGGAAATATTGGTGAAAAAAAAAATATTGACCTGAAAGATAGGGTTAATTTGATACAAACCCTTTGCACAGAAATTGTATATATAAAGGCATGCAAATAACATATGCATTAACTCACTTACTGGTTCATTACAAGAACAAAATGAGTATGAACACCAGCATTTCTTTTTTATTTTAATTATATTTTTAATTATTTTAAATAATTTAATTTCATTTAACATTAATTCCTATGGGATTTTATTTGTATGGGATTGTATTTTAATTTTATTTCCCCACTTCCATTGTTTTCATCATGAGAGTGTTACAGTGCCAGTGGTTGGTCTTGTGAGGTGGTGGACTTGCTATACTTTTTTTTAATAGTAGTAACTTACTATGAATAAGCAAAAAGTACTAAACTTCCTCAGGAAAACAAACCACTCTGAAGTATAAGATATCTTTGTGAATCAGGCCCTAATGGTTTTATTTTAGTTGGCCCGTTCACCAAGAATCCAGCAGAAAATATACAGTGAAAATAGCTCTGGGACATTTAGTCACTGTGAGAGCACACTACGCTGAATAAATAGGAACACCTTTTTATATTAGGTACCTGGTCATTTGGGTCTACAAAGTGCACTTTATGAGTGACTTACCAATATATAAAGGTTGTGGTGAAGTCACTCTTTCTTTCGGTATTCCTCTGCAATGGTTTTACACTATTGGCCAGCGAGAACACAGTGGTGCTTCTTGCAGCCTTGTATTTTTTTTAATATATGAGGGTGATGTGAATACACAGAGCAACCCACATATGAAATTTACTCCCATGCCATTGGTGCATTTTTTGCAAATACGGTCCCTCACAGGAAAATTAAATAGACCAGTTAGGTCAAGGCAAATTTGAGGGCACCATTTTAGGGCCAGAGCATACACACAATGCCACAGACCAGGAAATGCTCAATATATAGAGACCTCATACCATCCATAAAAGGGTCAAAAAGTGAAACATCAGGGGGGGGGGGGGGACTAAGCAGAAAAGGCAGATTTCCAACACCACTTTCCATTTTAACTGCCTATTTAAGAATTTTGTTCTGTAATGCTGGATCTCCTTATATTATAATTATGCAAATAGTGAAAGAGCATTTAAAGTTCAAACATTACACAGCAGACATTTAGATATATCTATATAAAGCAAAGGGTAAGGTAGTGTGTTACAGTGCTTCTCTGTTCCTATTCAAAATGTTGTACCCCACTTGGAACAGTTTATCAAGTACCGTGATGGAGTCAACATCAAACCATGATTCTGTTAGTTCAGTTACATTCCATTTGCCATTGATATTTGTTTTAAGGTAGTTAGGTAATTTGCATGATTTATGTGGTTTTTGCCAAGTCATTTTTGATTAGACACAATTTTATCTAGGAATTGACTTCCAGGAACCATTTAGACTGAATGAACATATGTTATTGGAAAGGAAGTACGGTTTTGGTGGTTGTGCTGTTCAACTGAGATAAAGGTATAAATGTGATTTTCTAATGTAGTGGCAGCTTAGTGAGGTGGTGACTGTCTTGAGGCTTAATCTGTGGTGTGTTGCATGATTTCAGTCTCTCATGGGGAGTCCACTATGTTATTGCTATGGTTTTGTCTGATGTGTTAGGTTGTCTCCGTTTATTAATTCGTGTATAGGTGTAAATATTTATGGAAATATTTTTTTGTCTTTCCATGTTTATTTTTGTATAATTGTATATTTGAATATTGATTTATGCCGTTGTTTGACATACATTTGTAATAAATATATTTTTTTTAAAAAAAAATCGTTACAGCTTTGTTCTATACTAGATATAAGTGAATATTGATTGTAGCTCATTGCTTTTTCTTGTATTCAAGTATGGTTGGGGAAATGCAATTAAATGAGTCTACTCCGTATTTGGTGTTTTCTCCAAGAATGGGTTTTCCGTTAACACCAAACTTCAATTAAGATCCTATCAGGGCCCATCGGCTCTGGGAGGCAGGCGGCCATCCCAGAGGTCTTTTCCTCCACTCCTCTGTTGAAGCGTGGTCAGGCATATCTATGGAACCCAGTATCCCGAACAGGGTTCTTTGTGTCTTCAGTGTATTGGCTAGCGCACTGGCTGGTGCATTGGCTGGTGCTGCTGATGCACTAAGTTTACAGATTATGCTACCTATTGATTGACTGTTTATTTGTTTAGAGAATGTTTTATAAAATGGAACTTCAAATGATAATGATGAAATTCCTTCTTTGTTCTCATGTAGATTTTATTTTGTACATTTTGAAAAATGTAAGAAGTTATTTTGAATTTGTGTTGCTGTGGGATATTATTATCTAATCAAACAATAAGTAAAGGAGTACAGTTGAATGCAGAGAGGACACTGTTTCTTTGGTACACTCTGCATTTTTTTTTTTTTTTTAAACAAATTCCCAAAAGAGGGGATTGATTCAGATAATCAAAAGAAAACTAATAACCTTGATGCAGAGAGATCTAACAGCTATGATAGATGGGCCTCCAGATCCGGTGTTTCCAGTGGGACAGGCAGATGAGTGTCTATCTTTGGAAACACAGTGTTTCCCCATCTCTAAATGAGGCAAGGGAATTGCAAAACTCTAAAGAAGGACATAGGACTTTTGAATGTGTTTTCAAAATGTATTTTAAATTAATGTATTTTTGTTTTTAATTTTCATGACTTTGCTGCATAATGTTCATATAGTTACAACATAAATGTTGGTGCACTTATGTCACCCAAAGTAAACTCACAATTCATACGATGTTGTTTGAGTAAACATGTTTTGTTTACACCGTTACAGCTCAAGTGGTCAAACATCTCTTTTTGTGGTAATTCCTGAGTTCCTTCTTACGTACTGTGATTAAGGAGATTAAACTAGAATTAGGAAGGGGATAAACTCCCTTTGTGGAATCTCACAGTAGGCAAATAAGAGACATGACGGGTGAAGATCTGACTTCTTCGTGAGGTTCTCTGGCAGAGTTCCCATCATGTTTTTAAGCTTTTGTTGAACCACATCACCAAGCCAATAGTTTGTGGATGGTGCACCATGGAGAAGTGGTTCGTTTCATCAGCTTCAAGTATGAGGAGATAAAGGCGGTCATTCTGACCGCGGCGGGTGGCGGTCGCCGCCCGCCATGCGGTTACCGCCGAATGACCGCCCGCGGTCAAAAGACTGCGGCGGCCATTCCAACTTTCCCGCTGGGCCGGCGGGCGACCGCCAAAAGGCCGCCCGCCGGCCCAGCGGGAAAGCCCCTGCAACGAGGAAGCCGGCTCTGAATGGAGCCGGCAGAGTTGCAGGGGTGCGACGGGTGCAGTGGCACCCGTCGCGATTTTCACTGTCTGCAAAGCAGACAGTGAAAATCTGTATGGGGTCCTGTTAGGGGGCCCCTGCACTGCCCATGCCAGTGGCATGGGCAGTGCAGGGGCCCCCAGGGGCCCCATGACACCCGTTCCCGCCATCCTGGTCCTGGCAGTGAAAACCGCCAGAAACAGGCTGGTGGGAAGGGGGTCGGAATCCCCATGGCGGCGCTGCGAGCAGCGCCGCCACTGGAGGATTCCCTGGGCCAGGGGAAAACCGGCGGGAAACCGCCGGTTCCCCTTTTCTGACCGCGGCTTTACCGCCGCTGTCAGAATAGCCCAGGAAGCACCGCCAGCCTGTTGGCGGTGCTTCCGCTGCCCTCCGCCCTGGCGGTCAGAGACCGCCAGGGTTGGAATGAGGGCCAAAGTTACTTACTCAGTCAGAAAATCATTTCTTTTGAAATCCATCTCTATAAAAGGCCCCTAGGAGAGCCGTATATACCAACTTTGCAGCCATGATACTCAGGTATACTGCCTGTGGATTACTGGGGGCATGATGGACCACAACTAAGATATACTTGTTAACCGATGTCAGAGTAGGTTGAATAGACCTACAATGGGAAGAAGACTGGCTGTGCCTTGGTCCTACCCTTTGACTTACTATTTAACTGGCAAGTAAGATAGATTCTGCAGAGCCACTAAATGTTTCTGCACATACATCCCTCACCAGCAGAGCAGAGGATCCAACCTACCCTAATGCCCAATGTCCTGCAAAGGGCAGTTCATAGGGCAGGAACAAGAGAAGAGGAAATTCCTGTTCAGTCGTCAAACCACTAGCTATTACCCAGTCCAGGATTCATTGGCTTACTTTACAGTTAGCCATCCTCCCTGCCGACATAGGGCCAGATGTAGCAATTTCCGATTTTGCAAATGCGAAATTGCGAGTTGGTGCGACTCGCAATTTCCGAGTCGCAAAATCAGATGCAGTACGGTGTCTCAGACACCGACTGCGAGTCGCTAAGGGGTCGCAAAGACCCACCTCATTAATATTAATGAGGTGGGTCACATTTTGCGACCCCACAGCGAGTCCCTGCACTCACAGGGATGGTGGCCTGCTGAAGTCAGCAGACCTCCATGTCTGTGACTGCTTTTTAAATAAAGCTGTTTTATTTTTTTATTTTGCAGCCCGTTTTCCTTAAAGGAAAACGAGTTGCAAAATAAAAAAAAATAACTGAACCTTTTGGTTTCGGTTTTTCAAAGTAGGCAGTGGTCCACTGGACCACTGCCTGCTCTGAAAAACCCTTATTGGCAACATTCACATAGGGGAAGGGGTCCCTTGGGGACCCCTTCCCTTTTGTGAATGGGTTACCACCAGTGTGACACTGGTGGTAACTGCGAATTGCTTTACGACCGCATTCGCAGTCACAAAGCAATTTAGCATAGCGATGTGAGTCGCAAATAGGAAGGGGACACCCCTTCCTATTTGTGAGTCACATTCACAATTTGCGAATCGGTACCGACTCGCAAATTGTGAATGTGCATCGCAAAAGGCTTTTTGCATGGCGCAAACTGCGATTTTCGCAGTTTGCACCATGCAAAAAGCTTTCTAAATCTGGGCCATAGTGTCTTCTGACCACTCCTTTGTGAAACTGTTTCTGGGCTTCTTTCTGAAGTTTCACAAGCATAAGGCTTTTAACCTTGCAGAATTCATCACTGGTAGGTGCTCCTGAAGCTAACAATCCCAGTAGTTCTTGCAGTGATGCAGACTTAAACAGCTGGTCCACTTTGAACATCACATTCTCTGTCTGGAATAGGGCTACTGGATGCTATAACCAGTGTTCTTTACAAGTGTGCCTTATCTGTTGCCTACCTTGTTCCAGTTTCTCCACATCAGAATGGTCCCCATAACCCCATATTCTCCAGAGTCTCACATGCAGCCTGTGTTTTGGTCAACAGAGCTGACATTTCATAAGCATATGGGCTTCCATTCCTGGTACTAAACCAGGGGCAAACAACTTATTTCTAAAGAGACTCCCAGCATCTTGCTTTTTGTGCACGCCTATATCTTCCACAGTCAGTCTACCATTGAGCTAAAACTCAAACTCAACTCAAACAATCAGATGCACCATGTCCTCTCCACTGGCTACTAAGCTTCTACTATTAACACTTGAGAGACTCTCTTCAGGTTTGAGGTACTTCCTTTCTATCACGGTTCTATGAACTCCTATATCCCTTAGGGCAGGCACCTTCTTCCCATTGATACCAGCTTCCAGCATAAACCCTACGGTGTTTGGGTATGTATTCTTCAGAGCATATGAGTCTTTTTGCCAACTGTAAATAGCAACTATGCTAAGAGTAACAGGCCCCTCTTAGGTCCCTTCCCCTATAATCAACGTACTTGCTATGATTGGTGTGTCTCTGTACAAGGTCTTTCTCTGACAGGCTCTCTTAAAATGGCCCTCCTTGTGATATATGCCTTGTTATGACTTTGGGCTTAAAGGAACATTCCTGTCGCCATGTTCCTTCCTTTATTGTTGATTAGGAGGCTATTTCTGTCTTTGCTTCGGACCTTCTTAGGAAACTTGGCAATTGCTCTGGCCCTTACCTTTTAGTTTGGAACTTGCCTGTGGGGAGTTTGTCTCCCTTTTTAATTGGAGTCATGATAGTTCAGACTTTTGTTGACCCTTCTGGCTAGCCACTGGCCAGCTAACACTGCACATTTCCTTAAATCCTTTCCTACGAGGTCTGGCAGATGTTGCCTAAATGGAGTAGAGCACTCCTCCATGAGTGGCTCTCTAATCTTCAGCTGGTTCAGGATATGAATATTTGAAGAGCTGGTTCAGCATATGAATATTTGACGTTTCCATCCTTCCTACCCACTCATTCTAATCACACAACACTCTGCTTCACCCAGAATACCATCTGTTCACATGCTGTCTTTAAACTTCTGCAAGTAGTTTGCTTACTTCAGCCGACACCTCCTTGACGTGCAGTCCCTAAGGTCAGTCTTCATCTTAGCTAGGCACGACTCCATTTTAGCCCATGGAAATCGCCATGTGCCCTGTTTTTGCAGAATCCTTGCTGTGTCTGTATGATAACATTGTTACCAGACCTTATCTTTTCTAAGAAAGATGATATTATCCAGTTCTTTGATCAGTGACAGATACAACTCTAAGATGACATTCGTCTGGGTCTAGTGTTGATTCCTCTTTAAGTCAAGGATACATAACCAATGATATAGATATTTGAACAAAAGAGTGTAGTCTGAATGGATGTCCCTTTCCTCTATGTCTCCATAACATCAATGCCATAAGTATCACTTTTGATGTCCGTAATCTAGCACCCACATTTCAATCTATGACAAATATTTAGGATAAGAGGACTGCCATATGCCCACTTCTTCGAGAGATCTTCCACCCAGATTATCATCGGAGATTCTGATAAAGACACACACTCTTATCTACTACATGTGTACTTAACACTTTGCAGATGATATATCTCACCTGAAGCCTGAGGCTGATAGACCCCAGTCCAGGAGGAAGGCTGATCAACTGCTACAGCACTAGGGGCCATATTTATACTTTTTGACGCAAAACTGCGCTAACGCAGTTTTGCGTCAAAAAAATTAGCGCCGGCTAACGCCATTCTGAAGCGCCATGCGGGCGCCGTATTTAATCAATGACGTTAGCCGGCATTAGCCGCCGGCGCAGCCTGGTGTGCGTGGAAAAAAACGACGTACACCAGGCAGCGCCGGCGTAGGGGGATATGGGGCTTGGGCGTCAAAAAATGGGGCAAGTCAGGTTGAGGCAAATTTTTCGCCTCAACCCGATTTGCGCCATTTTTTTCGACTCCCAACCCCCATAGAAATGACTCCTGTCTTAGCAAAGACAGGAGTCATGCCCCCTTGCCCAATGGCCATGCCCAGGGGACTTCTGTCCCCTGGGCATGGTCATTGGGCATAGTGGCACGTAGGGGGGCACAAATCAGGCCCCCTATGCCACAAAAAAAAAAAAAAAATGACTTACCTGAACTTACCTTAATGTCCCTGGGATGGGTCCCTCCAGCCTTGGGTGTCCTCCTGGGGTGGGCAAGGGTGACAGGGGGTGTCCCTGGGGGCATGGGAGGGCACCTCTGGGCTCCTTCAGAGCCCACAGGTCCCTTAACGCCTGCCTTTTCCAGGCGCTAAAAAACGGCGCAAAAACGGCCGTACGTCATTTTTTTTGACCCGCCCACTCCCGGGCGTGAATTTTGCCCGGGAGTGTAAATACAGCGCACATGCCTCGGAGTCAATTTTTTAGACGTGAACGCCTACCTTGCATATCATTAACGCAAAGTAGGTGTCCACGCTAAAAAATGACGCAAACTCCATGGACTTTGGCGCTAGACGCGTCTAACGCCAAAGTATAAATATGGAGTTAGTTTTGCTTCGGAATTGCGTCAAAAAAAACTACGCAATTCCGGCGCAAACGGAGTATAAATATGCCCCTGGGTGTTTTCACCTCATGGGGAGCAGTGTCTTCACACCTCTGCTGTTAAAGACAGCTTTACCCTCCAGAAAGTATGCAGTGTGATTCTTCTCCCTAAGAAACTCTAGACTGCAATTTTCTTTGCCTTTCATGCTCTTGGGTTATAGTGCATAGAAAAAAGCAATAGGGGGTTAGGCTCAAGATTTTATTTAAATGATATTTTAGCAATGCTGGAAATATTCATTTTATTCCTATTCATTGCAATGTGCATCTTAGCTGTTTTTATAATATTCTGTGTAGTTGTTTTTAGATGTACTGAGAAACAAATTCTTTCTGAAGTAATACTTTCAAAATAAAAGCATTCCATTCTTCTTAGTACAGTGTGTGTAGGGATATGTATACCAACATGAGGTTGTTGCTGTTTCTACAATGTTCCTGATCCGTTTATGAGATTAGCAACCCAAAAGCAATACTTCTATGTCAAATACTCTTTGAATAGTGTATTTAGGGGCTACAATGATTTATTCTTCATACTCAGGTGTTTTGAACTAAGGTCACTAGTATCACCCATGCATGGGGGTGACCCCTTGTGGAGTTACACCAAAGTTGTACATTATGCAACATCCTAATCAGAACTACTTTCATCTACTCGTACATCACTTGCTCAGGAACAGACATCTTTCCAATGACTGCTGTCCCTTAAAATGACTCATCAGCCTTGCAACCGTAGATACAAAATTTGAAGCCTGAGTCTTACATGCAATCTCATAACTCACAATTCATTACAAAATATCTTGTCCTTCCTTATACATATGTGCAAGCACTTTTGAAACCTTGGCAAGCACACCTAGGAAGTTTAGGGTTGAATCACTTTTCCAAAGTGCTACTGTCTTGGCTACCATCCTGCACATTTCACACTTGAGAGCTATTTGCTTCCTCTCCACTTTCATTTTCTTTCCTTTGTCTTGTTCACCTCCTCATTTTCACTGCAAGGACCAATTCTTCCTCTCTCTTCTTCATCCTGTTCCCTTGTTCTTGGCAAGCTAATCACTTTTTCCGCTTGAACTCTATAGCCTTCTTCTCTTCTTAAGCCTTTGTTTTTTGGAAAGTCAATTGCAAGCTCAGGGTTTCTGCTTGAAATAACTCTCCCACTGGCATAGTTCTGGACTCTGAGTAAAATGAACCCTATAATCAGTAGCGGACATTGCCATTGGGAATTTCTGGTAAGCAAGTTTTAGAAAATGTACAGTATTTCTGGATGCAAATGAACTGTGGGTTTCAGAAAGTTTGATTCTACAACACTACCTAATTGGGTTTGTGTCAACACAGACACTGATCCCTCTAATGATTTAAGGACAGGGTGTCAAGTTCCACTCCCTTCAATCTTGTATCCAATATTGTTGCTGTGTAGGTTTTAAGGTAATAAGGTTGGGCCTTCTGTTCTGCTACATTGGCCTGAAGTTGCCCTTTGCAGGGTCGCACATCACTTACAGCCAATTATCAGACCTGTTCATCAGACCAAGTGGCAGGTAGGGACATCTGGGCTACAACCATGGGGGATGAGACTCTTTGCCACTGATGACCTGGGGCCTTTCATACTATGGTTCTGTAAACTGAACCAAGTACAATCCTTTCTGGACTTGACTTTCAGTGGTAGCGAGGTAAACAGTCACAGGCTTTTCAGAGAGGTTAGTCTGGGGTATTCAGGCTCAAGAATCAATCCCACCACCTCCAGCAGCATCATAAGATCAATGTCAAGCACCGAGTTTCTCTCTGTAGAAAAGACAAATATTTAATGGCCCAGAAAACAGATAATTCCACTGCACTTTCAATAAATCATGAATATCTGATCCTCAAGTGTGAGTCTGTCTACTTTCAGGGACCACTGCAGACATATTCAATTACCGGTCCACCTGCCCCTTCATAGGTACTCCCTTCTCTGGGTGTCCCCCTTATGTTCAGAGTTTGATGTAAGGTCTAAATGTGCAGCGTGTGCTCCCACTGTGTGGTGCAAGTACTCAGTCTCTCAGGTCTAGGACTGCTCATTCTCTCACCCAATTCATAGGAGCAGCACAGGGCTGCACATGGCACACCTGTTGCAGTGGGATCTCACCAGTCTCAGGGACCTTCCAGGTGAAAATATTCTTTCAGAGAGCTGCATGGCAGTTGGTCGTGCTGCCACAGTAGCAGAGGCTTCTATCAGATGGCAGTGGTCACGGCTAACTCCAATACTTTTGTGGGTTCTTCAATCACAGCACGGCTCACTTTGAAACTCTGGTGGGTATTTCACTCATGGTGCAGCTCATGCAACCACTTCAGTGAGTATTTGGTGTTTCTTCCTAAGGTGATGGCCCCATTCCCATAGATGATGATTCTTTAGCAATCACCAGGCCCTAAGTTTGACACAGTACCTTGAAGCGAAGACTTTGATTCTTCACTAGGCACACCAGGAGCACCTTTTTGTTCACTTGATCTACAGAACGTGTCCCAACTTAATGATACACATGGCAGTACCACAGCCATGCAGTCCACTTGTGGGGCAAATTGGCCACCAGAGGGCACTATCCAATCTTAAGGGCACACAGCTAGACCTGCCTTGATAGCTTTGACAGGGATAAATGGCAAAGATTGCACATCCTTGCAGTATCACAATTCCTTATTTTCATTTGCTTAGAGGGTCTCTCTCAGGTTGACCTTCATGTCCAGGCCAGGCTACCCTCTACACCTGGCCTTTGTCTGCCTTTCTGCTCTTGCCTGCTGGACTGTGTCCAGGTGGTGTGCTGACCACAAAAGAACAAAAAGATGTGAGCAGGCTGTACTCAGCCCATTTATGAACCCCTCTTCACAGAGATCAGGAAGAGAGACAAAAATCAGTGCCCCTTCAAAGGACTCTTTCACCAAACAACATACCAACGGATACAAAATGCCTCATCCTGCAGTCCCTCCCATCTACCTAATGGCAGCTGCAGTCAAAGTTATTTACAGTCCAATGTATCCCAAAGGGGCCTGGCATTTCTAAAGACAGCATATTTCCTCTTTCTTCACTATAATGTCTGGTTGCCCCCTCACACTGAGGAGATGCTAGCAATACACACATGCTGCCTGGGGAAAGCAACCTCTCCTCCTTCCAGTACTCTTGTCCAGGCAGTGGTCCTCCAAACTGCAACATACAGGCCTATATTACTCCAGCATGCCATTCTATTGATCCAAGCACACATGCACATGTGCACAATGTCGATGTTTAGGATCCCGGGTTCATAATGAGTAGCAGAATTTTTTAGATGAATAGGTGTGTAGGAGCGCATTAATGTCTTACAGGTAAAAAAGACATAGGGGGTTATTCTAACTTTGGAGGAGGTGTTAATCCGTCCCAAAAGTGACGGAAAAGTGACAGATTTACCACCAGCCGTATTACGAGTCCATTATATCCTATGGAACTCGTAATACGGCTGGTGGTATATCCGTCACTTTACCGTCACTTTTGGGACGGATTAACACTCCTCCAAAGTTAGAATAACCCCCATAGTATTTTAATTCACTAACCATGGTATGCTGATTCTACCATGGTCCATGCATGAAACTTACTACATGGATGGCTGTCATCTGTCACTGTGCATAGTAAATGAACCTCCCCTCTGGGTACAGAACAAGGTCAAGAACTGATGATTGTAAAAAAAACTTGCCTGGGTCAAAAAGCAAACATGAGAATAGTGTGCCCCATAACCAAAAACTCAAAAAGAAGGATCATAGGTATATGTAGTTCGGGTACGCAAGGCAGTGGACATAACTGTACAGCATGCTGGGGTATTCCCATTCCAACACAGGGCCTTTGCGTTGAATATATGAATAGTCACCTTTAACATAGTTCTAGTCCTTTGCCTTGGTAGTGAGTGGTATTATAAAGAACCTAGTGTCATTACAATTCAGTTTTCTGCAAGCCTGTGTTATGGAATTAAGACAAGGCATAAATCTTAAACTACAAGAAATACCTTTTATTTGATAGTAGTAAACATTCTGTGCTATAGATGTATGGCATATTTAGAAATGGTTAGAATGGACTATTCCTCCATTTGAACAGTTTCACACTAGAGTTTGAGAGGACTTACATATCATACAGGACAGTGAAATACTTAATGGTGTCCTGAAAAAGACAATAGGGTGGAGCATTTACTGTATTGTGGTCGCTTCTGCAAAGTGATTGTAGTTGTATATGTATTTATTTATAGGTTATTTTCTGATTGTATTTCATTTGTTTAATAATTGATTCAAAGAATAGCACAAATGTAAAAAGTATTTTTGGCATGAACAAATAGCAAGAGTAGTAGTTAACAATTAAGTAATATTTAAGTATGGTGGGCTGCAATTTTCTGCTCTGAGCTCTTGATAACTTTTTTCCACTATTTTACCTAAGACTAATTTTCCAGGCAATGTTTCATAGTCCTCCTAAACAATATTGTTTCTTTTAAAATATGGTACCTATTACCCAAAGTAATTATATCAAGTCTGTAAGACCTCTATTTCATGGGTCCCAGAAGAGTTTCCTTCCTGAGCTAGGGTTTTTGTTAATGCATTACCCAAAACAATGTGCATTTGGTGGGCTAAACATATCCTAATATGGAAATATCTTCACCAGGTTGCCATTCATTTGATTTTTCTGATTCATTAATTACTATTTTGGGGTCTAGTGCCCTTCCGTTTCTTAGCGATGACTCTCCTACCTGACAACATTCACAAGAAAAAGTATGTCATCTTTAGTGGTATATTTAAGATGATTTGTATGCGATAAACCTGTAAAAAATGCTTTGGCAGATATTACCACCAATTCGCATAGTAAAATTCCTAGCGTACTTTGCACCTGTAGCCAAGATATTACAGTAACTACAGTGTACAAACGCATGTTTTAATGACCCTACAGATGTTTTGGGGCAAAAACAGTAGGATTTAAAGCTCATGACCCAGCAATTAATCTTTTAAGAAGTATACTACAGTCGGAAAGTAGTGAAATGAAGTGAGAAACTGGCATAATTCCCAAGTAACATTGTACACATGTTATTAAAATTCTGTGTTGCTTCCTTTACATCTAAATCAATACCGACCGCTATAGTTTTTCTGCTAGGCAAGTCATAAATTCACAATGCCTATCTGAGATCTTCTCACTAATGTGATAGCCAGTCAAATCAATTGGCTGGATAATCGTGCATCCAGTGTCTTTGTTATTTGTCACCAGTGTCTTCATTGTATATATTTACAAAAGGAGCCTCTAGAGGTTAATCCAAAATTCCTTTAATTCACAGAAAGAGTCAATGATTTCTCCTTGGACTGTGTCTCCTTTCCGAAGCGTTCTTCACTCCTGCAAAGACTTTGCTTCCTTCTGTTAGGAAGTCATTAAGATCACCGTCAGATTAGACGGCTTTAAAAAGTAATCAATCCCAGTTCTGACACCTTGAGAGCACAATGCGAATGTATATCACGGGTCACCGGGGTGAAGCAGCCTCCAGGACTGAATCAGTGCATTGTCTAAAATCATGTCATTCAGGGTAGTTCTATTCCTATCATTCCTTATGTCTAGTTTTCCAGACCTGACACGAACTGGATCCATAACGAAGTTTCAGTCATCTCCTATTATAACCCTCATCTTTCCAAACAAAGTAAGTAGCCTACCTGATTCAGAGAGGAAGTCCAATGTATATCCCACTGTTGTATATATGGATCCCACTTTTATACACGAATTATGTATTTGAAGCTTTGCAGAGATGTAGTGCTTGCCAAAGTGGGTGTGGCCTTTGACATTAAGGGAAATCACTGATAGCACATTTGTGATGTGTGTCGGAATAATATTATATTTCTAGGTGTTTCATTCAAATGGCATGATTACAGCAGTAGCTAGTGGTGTTGTCAGCCAACAATTGTCTGTGAGTGTCTCCTCCTGGGTTTAAGCTGTTTTTGAAGCATGTCCACGTATATGTCTGAAATTTCCCAGTGTCTGAAGAGAGATGATCAATCAATCAATCAAACAGGATTTGTAGAGCGTGGCTAATCACCCTGGAGAGTATCCAGGTGCTGCCTGTACCGTCGCCCGTAGTCCAATGACCCGGGATCTCAAGATTAGTGCCACAAGATTAGTGCCACTCATATATGTAGCCCATCCAGTCCCTCTGTCTGTGAGCTGGGGGTGGTGATTGATGTCTTTACAACAAACAACTACCTAATTATTTGTTTTATCTCTCTTTTGTTTATGGGAGATTACAATAGGTGCTTTCTATGAGTTAATTCTGGAAATAGGTAAATTATGGAAATAGAATTAAATTAATCCTGAGGTAGGCTTAAGTGATTCAAAGTAAACATCAGCATAGTACTACTGAACCCCTAAAGTCACAGCTTCCTTCCCATATATCTTACTACTTGTTTTAGGGGATCCTCTCTACAATGGATCCCTTCTCAGACAATGCTTCTTTAACCCTGTCACGCAAAAGAATCAACCTAACTGACTTCCTCATCTTGATGTCTATATTATGCTGCATATTTCACCTGCCGTTTATGAACAACCAAATGAATTTTAATTCAGCCTGCGAATTAAATGTGCTACTCTATTAAGTATATTCACTCCTGAGCGGACATTTCTTTTGCCCAACATCTACCAAATTGCATGCTTGTATGTTCGTATTGATTCCTGGAGGTGATAGCACTTGAAGCAGCTTTAGCTCAAAGCGAGGAACACCTACATCCAAATTAGAGAAAGTAAAATGGAAATCTCCCTCAAACATAATAGCTGTATTAAAGCATCTGCATCATTAGATACTGGAACATAATAAGAAACTAACTCGTGGTTATCTGTTGATACCACATTCACCCTGTGCACAAAACATCCTTTCTTTGCATGCAGGTCAAGTTACAGAACAATTAAAGAAAATAAAGGTAAAAAAAATAGACAGAGATTATTACAAATTTAAAATCAATGCATTTTAATTTACGATAAAGTTATGAAACAAAATACTTTAATTGAGGGCGATAATTGACCTTTTAAAACCGTAAAAAAGATAGATGGATAAATAATTAAGGTTACAATTTTCCCACAAATATTCTACAGAATTTCAATTTAAGTAGTGATTTCGGGCAGCGATTTAAAATCTGCAACATCTCTTCCTCCTCAGCCACAGGAGTACTGGGACGAAATATCCGGGTAGGTTTTGCATTCTTTGCACGTGAACATAGAGCTATATTGCTGTACTTGTGCAAATGAAGATACATTACTGTGAACATATGTATACTTTATACTAGTATGCACCGTTTTAACAGTCTATAGTGTGCATCACTATGGCAGATGTCTTTATAAACGCAATACAGAGGCAGTCTGTTTTCAATCACATGCGCGTCAGGAAATTCCGTAAAACAATGGATCTATCGGACTCTTAAGGCCTGATTTAGAGCATGGCGGCTGTGGTAGTCCTGTCACTAATTGACTGTTACACCGCCCTCCGCAAGGAGTCCCTTTCACCCTGTTTGGAATTTGACGTTTTGATGGACCAAACTACGTCCACCCTCTGCCGGTCCGCCTATTTATATTCCCCCCATCAACCGAGTAATGAAGCAAATAAGAATGTAAGACATTTAGTGATCTTATTGTTTCATTTATTTAAGCACAGAGTGAACATTGTCAGAATGTTTGTACTTAATTACAGCTACCTAACGCCATATTTTATAGCATGGTTATTTGAGGTCATCTTTTTAATGTTCTGGTGACCAAAAACATAATGAGAATGTATGTTTTTAGTGAATATATTTTTTTACATTTTATTGTAGATGACAATTAATTGACATGTTATTGTTTCACATATGATGTAAATGTATTTTCATAACTTTCATCATTATAAAATCTGAATACAATTTTATCCTTTACTGTTATAGTGATGTTTCCTTATTATATTCGTCTCACCAGAAAACTCCTGGTGCAGCCTAAGCGATGTCGGTGTGCATTTGTAGGGCACGAGACACTGATATAAATGTAAAACACATGTCAGTCGGTCAAACAGAAAAAGACACACTATAGAACTGCCAGTCCACAATTCAAATTTTGTGACAAGGAAACAGCACCCTTTGCATGTCGGCCAAACAGACCTTAATCACAAACATTATTTACCTTACTTTTTTTTTTGAATTATTTTCTGTTTCGCCTTTTATTTTAAAATTTGAGAACGATGCATTACACGTACAATATTAATCTAGTTGGACTACAAGATTTGAAACTTTATATATGCTAATATTGTTCTATTTATAAAACAGCTATATTATATTGTCTTACAGTATCTTCCATATTATTAAAAAAATAATGGCATGCTTTCATTTATTTAAAACATGCCACTCCATTGCTATGTTTACTGATTTCAGCATGACTTCTTAAAATTGCATTCTATTGTATGCCAATTATAATAACATGGCCATTGTTAGAAATTGAGTTGGTGTTCGACTGGGGCATGAGCCCTGGTCAAGCAGCAACCACAATCCTAGTCAGGGTAAGGTACAGTTGTGAACATGTTTTAAATGTTGAGAAAAATAATGCAATATTGTGCAGAATCAACATGTAGGTCTGAAAGAAAATAAGCGCTTTTAAAATATAAAAGTTTGTAGTGGGCATCCATACTTACCCATACTAGGCCTGAGTGACTGAAGCAACATTTTCTGACAAGCTGACCTCGTTAAGAATATGAAATGTTGGGGACGTGGCCTGAAAGGGCATGAAGAGAGACGTGCCATGGTGAGCTCCTGCTGTACTGGGGCCTCAGGGCCGTAAATCCTGACCAACGCGGACTACGTGCCTCTGCAGGGGATAGGACCCCCATGACTTGAGGGGGGCAACCCTGACAGTGTAGCTGGTCTCGAAAGCTGCACTGTGACGTGATCTGAAGATACCGAGACAGAGACCACGAGCACCAAAATGGTGGATCGTGATGCCTCTCTGTGCACAGCTTGTGGTTGCTGGAGATTAGGAGTGGAGCTCTACCTGTCAAACCGCTCATCAAGACTCAGGGATGGCAGAGGTGTGAAAAGGAAATAGCGGGCATAAAGGATCAGGCAGAGGACGGAGCCGTAAGCCCCATCTCTGTAAAGGGGCTGGCCCTCTCTATTGAAGATGCCACCCTCGGTCGCCCAGTCGGAGCTGCAACACCCAGTCTGTGGTGGTGAAACAATCCCCCAAACACCCAGGAAGTCAAGTCAATACTGTGGAGTCAGGGGGAGGAAGTGGGTAAATAACGCAGGACAGGAATGTTGTGAATGGGAGGAAAACACTGGCCCCTGCTCTCTCCGGTTGAATAATGATGGCATAAGTGCCCATGCTAGCCTGGTGAAAAGAGAAAGATCAACAGTGACTCTGAAAGTGGCTGGAGGCCCACTGCAACTGAGGACACCACTGCTGGTGCATTTCTCATCAATACCCCTAAGACCTTAATGATAGGGACTGGCTGTACACATAAAAAAGACGCATAAAGGGGAACAAATGAGATGTTGGTTTCAACCTGTCTCAAAATATGCAACTTGCAGGCACTTGGAGGGAAGGCAGACAATGGACCTACCTCTTCAAATGCAGTTACCTTTCCCACCTCAGCACAAGCACTGTGTGTAAGACCAGCTCAGCTGAAAAAGCAACAGGAGATACTTGGATGAGGGAAGAGGTTGCCCCTACACCATGGGGGCACAGCTTCGGGACACACTACAGTCCCAATCTCCGTGAGGAGATACACAACTGAAACAGAGGATACCAAGGGTTGTCCCCCCATACCCTATCCCGCAGCAGGAGAAAGCCTCCAGGTCAGGTTGGCAAGCCTAAAGGCCAGGACCCCAAAGGGATTGGGCAGAAACCGAGTGCTACGAGGTGGAATGCAGGAAGAAATGGCAGCTTCAGCGACAGCAACCCCATACTAGGTGGAAAATTTGGGAGACTCCTTGGGCAAACACACCACATTAATACTGGAGGCTATAAAAGACACGAAGCAGACTCTGGAAGGACCAATTGCCACAGTAGTTACCAGTGTGGGACTACTGCTGGAGGACCATAAGAAACTGACTGAAAGAGTTCAGGAGACAGAAACACAACTTACCACCATACATCCGGTTGTCAAAAAACTAATGGCGAGATGTTCACAGATCCGAAGACATAATGTGCACCTGGGAGGGGTGCCTGAGAAAACAGAGGGACCTAGTGTGGACCTAACGGTGGAACAATAGCTAGCAGAAATGGACAGCCATCAAAATCTTTTTCAGTGGAGAGAACCCATCCAGTGCCCGTGAAAACATTAGTGCTATTAGCAGACACGTAGGGCCATATTTATACTTTTTGACGCAAAACTGCGCTAACGCGGTTTTGCGTCAAAAAAATTAGCGCCGGCTAACGCCATTCTGAAGCACCATGCGGGCGCCGTATTTAATCAATGACGTTAGCCGACGTTAGCCGCCGGCGCTGCCTGGTGTGCGTGAAAAAAAACAATGTACACCAGGCAGCGCCGGCGTAGGGGGATATGGAGCTTGGGTGCCAAAAAATGGGGCAAGTCAGGCTGAGGCAAATTTTTCGCCTCAACCCGATTTGCGCCATTTTGTTCGACTCCCAACCCCCATAGAAATGACTCCTGTCTTAGCAAAGACAAGAGTCATGCCCCCTTGCCCAATGGCCATGCCCAGGGGACTTCTGTCCCCTGGGCATGGTCATTGGGCATAGTGGCATGTAGGGGGGCACAAATCAGGCCCCCCTATGCCAAATTTTTTTTTAAAAAAAATACTTACCGGAACTTACCTTAATGTCCCTGGGATGGGTCCCTCCAGCCTTGGGTGTCCTCCTGGGGTGGGCAAGGGTGACAGGGGGTGTCCCTGGGGGCATGGGAGGGCACCTCTGGGCTCCTTCCGAGTCCACAGGTCCCTTAACGCCTGCCTTGTCCAGGCGCTAAAAAACGGCGCAAAAGCGGCCGTATGTAATTTTTTTTGGCCCGCCCACTCCCGGGCGTGAATTTTGCCCGGGAGTGTAAATACGGCGCAAATGCCTCGGAGTCAATTTTTTAGACGGGAACGCCTACCTTGCATATCATTAACGCAAAGTAGGTGTCCATGCTAAAAAATGATGCTAACTCCATGGACTTTGGCGCTAGACGCGTCTAACGGCAAAGTATAAATATGGAGTTAGTTTTGCGTTGGAATTGCGTAAAAAAAAACGACGCAATTCCGGCGCAAACAGAGTATAAATATGCCCCGTAAACTATAATAATATGCCTCATGAACTTCCGAGACAGGAACACAATCATGCAAAATGCAGGGAAACATGAGCCCTGGTTGTTGGGAGGACAAGAGGTCAACCTTTATCCAGATTATACCACACAAGTCCAGTGCCAGAGAGGAACATTTGTTCCAGTTAAAAGAATTTCCAACAATTGGACCTGAAGTACTCACTTATATACCCAGCAAAGCTGAGGACTGTACATGGGGACAAGGCATATTTCTCCACAACCGATCAAGAGGCACTGACATGGCTGAAGCTGCTGGGGCTATGGTTAAGTACTTTGCCCATCACGACTAGCACCCCAGAGTGGAAACCGGCACCCACCAAGTTCCAGAAAGAGAGAATGACAAAGTCACTCTGGACCAAGGAACAAGCAAAGGTAGAACAGGAAAAAACGGGTGCAACAGATTAGGGAAACCAACATGGCATGGGCTAATAATAAATGGAGGACATCAGCACTGGGAATGGGTAGCAGCAGCTCCGAACACACTACAACAAGAACAGACACAGAAGAAGGATAGCTGCCAAAGTTCATTCCGATAACAGCTGCAGATATAGGATGAGTAAAGCTGACAAGATGGAAAAACAGAGCGAAGAGAGATGTTTGCCCTCCACTAGGTTACATTAGACTGCTAAGATACAGAGATACTGGTCCATGAACAATGGTGAGAATGCATGCTGACCCTGCGGACTCCCTCCCCACGTTCTTGGGTTAGCGGGGTCCACAGACAAGTAAGTGGTTAACATTTACTACTTAAGGCACTGGTCTGCTGAGACTGAGATTTGTTGGCACCTACAACAGCTATTAAATACTCCCCAGCCACAAGGCAGTTCATATGTTGTTCAGAGTTTGGGGTTATACATGCCATGAATTGGGGGAGGTGGTAAATTTAAAATCACCGCACAGTAAGGTAGGGAGGGGGCATTCAAGAGGTAGTTTATAATTCATGAGTGTTTCTTAGAAATTGGGTCTTTGGTTGGCAGTCAGGTTTCCCCCGGTCCAAGCAAGGACCCTCACTCTAGTCAGGGTAAAGGAGAATCACCCTCAGTTAACCCCCTGTACCCCCCTTTGTAGTTTGGCACAAGCAGGCAGGCTTAACTTCAGAGTCTAGGTGGAAAGTATTTGTACCAACACACACAGTAACTCAGTGAAACTCTACAAAATGACACAACACAGGTCTAGAAAAACAGGAAACATTTATCTAAACAAAACAAGACCAAAATTGCAAAAATCCAACATACACAAGTCAAGTTATTTATTTTAAAAGCAAAAGAGTCTTAAATCCTTGAGAAAACAGTAAAAACACTGTTAGAGTTAAAAAGTACCTGGGTAGCGAAAAATAACACACAGGGGCGAGTGTGTGTCAAAAAAGGTTAGCGATGTGTCAATTTCTCACCCACAAGCGAGACCGTGCGTCGTTCTCCTCCTCCAGTCGGGTTGGCGTGTGTCATTGTCCCTCTCCGCAGGAGATTGATGCGTCAATCTGGGCAAGCACTCGGGTCCGGGCAGACGTTACGTCGTTTTCCCACACCCAGCGGGGTTTGCGTCAAAAATCGTTCTGCAGGGTATCAGCAAAACCGCACTATGTGGGTTGCGATGTTATCAGTCTCTGTCAGCGGGTGTTGCACGTCGTTTCTCCAGCTGCGTGCATCGATTTTTCAGCGACGTCGATATTTTCCTCACATGGCGGTCTGTGCTTGGATTTTCAATCTTGGTCTGCCAGCTTCACCTTCCAAGGCCCCAGGCACCGAATAGGGCACCACTTGGCATGGCAGGAGTCTCAGCAGAGAGTCCAGATCCTGGCATGGGAAGTCTTTGGTGGCCCTGAGACTTCAACAACAGGAGGCAAGCCCAGGACAAGCCCTTGGAGATTTCTTCACAAGCAGGAATGCACACAAAGTCCAGTCTTTGTCCCATTTCACCAGGCAGAAGCAGCAACTTCAGGATAGCTCCACAAAGCACAGTCACAGGCAGAGCAGCTCTTCTCCTCAGCTCTTCTCCGGGCAGAGGTTCCTCTTGATGTCCAGAAGTGATCTAAAGTGTTTGGTTTTGGGTGCTCTTCTTATACTCATGCATGCCTTTGAAGTAGGCTTACTTCAAAGGAAAGTCTCTCTTGTTTGTGAAATCCTGCCTTGCCAGGCTAGGCCCCATACACACCCCAGGGGGTTGGAGACGGCATTGTGTGAGGGCAGGCACAGCCCTTTCAGGTGTACGTGACCACCCCTCCCACCTAGCACAGATGGATCATCAGGATATACAGGCTACACCCCAGCTCCCTTTGTGTCACTGTCTAGAGAAAGGTGCCAACAGTCCTACTGTCAAACTGACTTAGACAGGGAATACACAAACAGGCAGAGTCACAGAATGGTTTAAGCAAGAAAATGCCCACTTTCTAAAAGTGGCATTTTCAAACACACAATCTCAAAACCAACTTTACTAAAAGATGTATTTTTAACTTGTGAGCTCAGAGACCCCAAACTCCACTTGTCTATCTGCTCCCAAAGGGAATCTACACTTTAATCATATTTAAAAGTAGCCCTTGCAACAGTGAAAACCGAATTTGGCAGTATTTCACTGTCAGGACATATAAAATACATTAGTATATGTTCTACCTTAAAAATATACTGCACCCTGCCCATGGGGCTACCGAGGGCCTAACTTAAGGGTGTCTACATGTAAGAAAAGGGGAGGGTTAGACCTGGGAAGTGGGTACACTTGCCAAATCGAATTGGCAGTTAGAATCTGCACTCACAGACACTGCAGTCGCAGGTCTGAGCCATGTTTACAGGGCTACAAATGTGGATCGCACAATCAGTGCTGCAGGTCCACTAGTAGCATTTAATTTACATGCCCTGGGCACCTCTAGTGCACTGCACTAGGGACTTACCAGTAAAACAAATATGCCAATCATGGAAATCCAATTACACATACATTTTACATCGGGGCAATGGCACTTTAGCACTGGATAGCATTGATAAAGTGCCCGGAGTAACAAAAATAGCAAAAACAGAGTCCAGCACACATCAACAACCTGGGAAACAGAGGCAAAAGGTTAGGGGAGACCACACCAAGGATGTCAAGTTTAACAGTGTCAGTTTACCAGGGTAGGTGATGAAAGGGAAGGCTCAAATAATCAGAGAGGTGGGGTAATGAAGACATTTTGGCCAACTTGATGTGCTAACATTGTTAACATGGAATGTTAATGGATTGGGTGATAATGTAAAGAGGAGGCTGATCATTAAAGCACTTAATAGATACAAAATGGATATAGGTGGTCATTAATACCCTGGTGGTCGGTGTTAAAGCGGCGGTAAAACCGCCAACAGGCCGGTGGAAAAATAAATGAAATTACGACCGTGGCGGAAACTGCCAACATAGACAGCCACTTTAACACTCCGACCGTCAAGGCGGTACAAACAAACACCGCGGCAGTAACCACCAACAGATAGGCGGAGGACAATGTACCACCCACAGAATTACAACAGGCCAATGCACCACCTTTTCCGGGGTGGATTCACCACTAACAAAAACAGGGCAGAAACAGGACTTGGAAGGGGAAACGCTCACCTCTACACATCCCACGAGGAACCAGGACGCCATGGAACCGGAACTTCAGATTCTACCAGCCTTTATCTTCCTGCTCCTCTACCAGGAGCACGAACGCCAGCGGCGAAGACCACGGTGAGTACTGCACCTACGACACAGGGGAGGGAAAAAACAGTGACACACACACGCAACATGCACCACGCAACACTCCCACCCCCACCCTCACCCACAACAACACACACACTAATACATCATGATACATCACAGTTACACCCCCCAGACCCCCCTGGAAGAATGCAAGGACAAAAGGAAATTAGTCGAATGATTGTAATATATCCAAAGACAGTAATCAAAAATATATACATATATAAAGATATTCACACTATAAACAAATAAATACACCAAGAATACAAGTCCAAGGTATTCCACTATAATAGTCCGTGGACCACTGGACCCAAAAGGCATGGACAAGGCCCACACTCAATACTCAAACAAGATGGAGAAAACACTGCTGGGGCATCAGATAGAAATAAAACAGGCACCTCAGGGGGAAGGGAAGGGGGGGCGCCTCAGCCGGATGAGTGCACGACGCCAGATACACAAAGGGGCTCCATGCCCACTGTTCAATCCTGGGGAGTGCAAAGCCACAGTGTCTCAAGTCTCTACAGTGGGTGGTTTGCCCACTGTTCAATCCTGGGGAGTGCAAAGCCACAGTCTCTCAAGTCTCTACAGTGGGTGGTTTGCCCACTGTTCAATCCTGGGGAGTGCAAAGCCACAGTCTCTCATGTGGATAACATTCTTCACTGGTTTCTGGAGGGGGCATTGTGCCCAGAGTGCTTCATCCTGCCAAGGACTGTGTGAGTGGATGTGATACTCCACTGGTTCTGGAGGGGGCATTTTGCCCAGAGTGTTTCATCCTGCCAAGGACTGAGGTAGTGGATGTCTTTCTCCACTGGTTCTGGAGGGGGCATTGTGCCCAGAGTACTTCATCCTGCCAAGGACTGTGTGATTGGATGTGATACTCCACTGGTTCTGGAGGGGGCATTTTGCCCAGAGTGCATCATCCTGCCAAGGACTGAGGTAGTGGATGTCTTTCTCCACTGGTTCTGGAGGGGGCATTGTGCCCAGAGTGCTTCATCCTGCCAAGGACTGAAGTAGTGGATTTCTTTCTCCACTGGTTCTGGAGGGGGCTTTGTGCCCAGAGTGCTTCATCCTGCCAAGGACTGTGTGAGTGGATGTGATACTCCACTGGTTCTGGAGGGGGCGTTGTACCCAGAGTGCTTCATCCTGCCAAGGACTGTGTGAGTGGATGTGATACTCCACTGGTTCTGGAGGGGGCATTGTGCCCAGAGTGCTTCATCCTGCCAAGGACTGAGGTAGTGGATGTCTTTCTCCACTGGTTCTGGAGGGGGCATTGTGCCCAGAGCGATTCATCCTGCCAAGGACTGTGTGAGTGGATGTGATACTCCACTGGTTCTGGAGGGGGCATTATGCCCAGAGTGCTTCATCCTGCCAAGGACGGAGGTGGTGGATGTCTTTCTCCACTGGTTCTGGAGGGAGCATTGTGCACAGAGTGCTTCATCCTGCCAAGGACTGAGGTAGTGGATGTCTTTCTCCACTGGTTCTGGAGGGGGCTTTGTGCCCAGAGTGCTTCATCCTGCCAAAGACTGTGTAAGTGGATGTGATACTCCACTGGTTCTGGAGGGGGCATTGTGCCCAGAGTGCTTCATCCTGCCAAGGACCGAGCTAGTGGATGTCTTTCTCCACTGGTTCTGGAGGGGGCATTGTGCCCAGAGTGCTTCATCCAGCTCGTGGCAGCCTCAGTAGCGTCAGAATCTTTGGCGCTCACTGGCCTGCGGTGCTGGCGGCAGCGGTGTCCTGGGAAGCGGTCTTGATGGTGGTGGTGTCCTGGGCAGCGGTGCTGGTGGCAGCGGTGTCCTGGGCAGCGGTGCTGGTGGCGGTGGTGTCCTGGGCAGCGGTGCTGGTGGCAGTGGTATCCTGGGCAGCGGTGCTGGTGGCGGCGGTGTCCTGGGCAGCGGTGCTGGTGGCGGCGGTGTCCTGGGCAGCGGTGCTGGTGGCGGCGGTGTCCTGGGCAGCCGTGCTGGTGGCGGTGGTATTCTGGGCAGTGGTGCTGGTGGTGGTCTTGTCCGCCGTGCAGATTTTCCCAGACTTGCCGGTTTTACTGTGCCCCTTCCCCACCTTGGATGGTGGCGCAGCTGTCTCCACACTCCCAACTGTAACCCTGGGAGCGGCTTTGGTGGCTGATTTCTTTCCTCTTTCCCGCCGGGCAATGGCCAACTTTTTGTGTTTTACAGGTGGGGGACTGTCCGTGCTCTGGCTCCTTGCCACACTGGCTGCCCTGCTGCCTGGCACACTCCAGAAGCCGGTTACTACTGGCACCACTGGTTCTGCAGATGTTGTGGCTGAGGTGCTGGGTTGGGACCTGGAGAGGCGGGCCCTAGGAGACTGAAGGGGTGGGGGAGGTGAGGGGAAGAGGTCAAGGTTGGACAGGAAACATTTTTGGGGAACACTGGGACGGGTAGATGGAGGGGGTTTGGGAGTGGAGGAAGAGGTAGTGGTTGTAGGAGGTGTACGTTACGAGTTCCATAGGATATAATGGACTCGTAATACGGCTGGTGGTATATCCGTCACTTTACCGTCACTTTTGGGACGGATTAACACCTCCTCCAAAGTTGTAATAACCCCCAAAGTCTCTTTCAAGCAAAAAGTGCCTGGTTCGCGTGAAAAATCGCCGCAAAGAACCACAGAGGAGGTGATGCGTGGAAACAAAGAGGTGTGCACAGATTTCTCGGGCCGCACACAGTGATGCGTCGTATAGTTTTGACGCAGGGACAGCTGTGCGTTGATTTCTGTCACTTGGTTGTGGATCCTCTTCGGGTTGCGAGGTTTTCAGATGCCCTGGGGATGGTGCGTTTAGCTGCGTAGATCTGGTGGGCGTTGCGTCGAATTTTGTACCGCACGGCAGGCACTGCGTCAATTCCTCTCTGGAAGTCAGGCTGCGTCATTCCGGCTCGGCTGTACATCAATCCAGTGGGACGTGCGTCGAATTTCCGGTTGCTACGCTAGCGCTGCGTCGATCTTCTCATTGTGAAGTCGGGCTGCGTCGTTCTGGTTCGGCGTGCAGTGAAATTTTCACCGCTGTGCAGGCTGTGCGTCGTTTCTGGCAGGCTGTGCGTCAAATTTTTCCGCACAAGGAGTCCTTCTTGTAGAGAGCAAGTCTTTTTGGTCGAGAGACTTCAGGGAACAGGAGACAAGCTCTATCCAAGCCATTGGAGAGCACTACTTCACCACAGCCAGAGAGCAGCAATGCAGCAAGGCAACAGCAAAGCAGCAGTCTCTCACAGAAAGCAGACAGGTGAGTGTATGGGCAGCTAGGCAGTTCTTCTGGGCAGAATGCAGGTACTGGTTCCAGTTTCATCTCCAGGAAGTGTCTGAGTTGGTAGGGGCAGAGGCCCTGTTTAAATACCCAAATGTGCCTTTGAAGTGGGGGAGACTTCAAAGAGTGGCTTGGAAGTGCACAAGGTCCCCTTTCAGTTCAATCCTGTCTGCCAGGGTCCCAGTAGGGGGTGTGGCAGTCCTTGGTGTGAGGGCAAGCTATTGTCTTTTGACATGCAAGTGTCAGGCCCTCCACCCTCCCAGCCCACGAAGACCAATTCAAAATGCAGATGTATGCAAGTGAGGCTCAGTATCCTGTGTTTGGGTTGTGTCTGAGTGAATGCACAAGGAGCTGTCAACTAAACCCAGCCAGATGTGGATTGTAAGGCACAGAAAGATTTAAGTGCAGAGAAATGCTCACTTTCTAAAAGTGGAATTTCTAAAATAGTAATATTAAATCCAACTTCACCAGTCAGCAGGATTTTGTATCACCATTCTGGCCATACTAAATATGACCTTCCTACTCCTTTCAGATCAGAAGCTAACACTTAAACAATGTATGAGGGCAGCCCCAATGTTAGCCTATGAAGGGAGCAGGCCTCACAGCAGTGTAAAAACGAATTTAGGAGTTTTACAGTACCAGGACATGCAAACTACACAGGTACATGTCCTGTAATTTTTCTACACAGCACTCTGCCCTATGGGTTACCTAGGGCATACCTTAGGGGTGTCTTATATGTAGAAAGAGGGGAGTTTTAGGCTTGGCAAGTACTTTTAAATGCCAAGTCTAATTGGCAGTGAAACTGCACACACAGGCCTTGCAATGGCAGGCCTAAGACAAGGTTAAGGGGCTACTTAAGTGGTTGGCCCAATCAGTGCTACAGGCCCACTAGTAGCATTTAATCTATAGGCCCTGGGCACATATAGTGCACTCTACTAGGGACTTAAAAGTAAATTAAATAGTCTAATTGGGTATGATCCAATGTTACCATGTTTAAAGGGAGAGATCATATGCACTTTAGCACTGGTTAGCAGTGGTAAAGTACGCAGGGTCTTAAAACCAGCAAAAGAGTATCTAAAAAGTGGAGGGAGGCAGGCAAAAAGTTAGGGGTGACCACCCTAAGGCTGTCAGGTCTAACATGTGTCCCCCCAGCTGATAGTGTGGAGAGCTACCCAACGTCCTGGGAGCTCTCATCACTAATGCAGAAGTATCTGGAAAGACCATCAGCGTTGGCGTGGTCAATCTCCGGGCAATGCTCCACCGTAAAGTCCATCCCCTGTAGGGAAATGGACCACCGCAAGTGTTAAGGATTCTCACCCTTCATCTGCATGAGCCATCTGAGGGGCCTGTGGTCTGTCTGAAGCCGAAGCGAGTCCCAAACAGGTATGGTCTCAGCTTCTTCAGTGACCAGACCACATCAAATGCTTATCTCTCAATAGCACTCCACCTCTGTTCCCATGGTATTAGTCTTCTGCTAATAAAGACTACTTGTTGGTCTGAGCCCTCCTCATTTAGCTGTGCTAGAACAGCCCCTATGCCATGTTCTGAAGCCTCTATCTGCACAATTAATTCCTGGGGGTAGTCAGTGGTCTTGAGCACGGGGGCCGTGCACATGGCTTCCTTCAGGGAATCAAAGGCTTTCTGACAAGCCTCTGTGCAATTCACCAACCTAGGTTGCTTTTTTGAGGTACGGTCTGTCAAGGGTGACAAAATGGTACCATAGCCCTTGACAAACCTACGGTAGTATCCAGTGAGGCCTAAGAAGGCTCTCAATTCGGTCTGTGTTCTAGGTGGTTTCCAGGCCTCGATAGTTTCAATCTTGGCCTGGAGTGGCTCCACCTTGCCACCACCTACTAGGTGTCCCAAGTACACCACGGAACCTTGGCCAATCTGGCACTTACTAGCCTTAATGGTCAGGCCTGCCTGTTGCAGAGCCTGAAGCACCTTCTTGAGGTGGAGCAGGTGTTCCTCCCAGCTAGAACTATAGACAGCTATGTCATATAGGTAGGCTGCGCAGTAGGCATCCTTGCCAGCTTTGACCCTGTTCACGAACTGTTGGAAGGTAGCAGGGGCATTTTTCAAACCAAAGGGCATCACCCGGAACTGGTAATGGCCATCAGGTGTGGAAAATGTAGATCTCTCTTTAGCCCCATCAGTCAAGGCAATCTGCCAGTACCCTGATGTGAGATCAAAAGTACGGCCATGTTCAAAATGATTGCAATTCCTCTGTTCCTTTATATTATTCAGATTTACCCACACAGAATACCTGATGCTTTCTTCAAGAAAGTAGTTGCACTCTTTAGGACGTTGTTATGGGTGATGGGCAGCCTCCAATAGCCATTAAAGCACACCAAGTGGAGTACATTTGAGGGAAGCATAGCTCTACCAAACATTCACAAGTGCATACCTGGACTGGGAAAACCCATCGTTCCACCTGGATAGGAAGGGCATGGGAGACAGGAGCTACCTACACGCATTATATGGGGGTAAACTTGAGACACTTACAGGTCTGGAAATAAAGACTGTGGTTGGCATATGGTGCAAACTAAATAGGAAAGTGAGGAGGCGTGGCCAGGTGCTGCAAGATGGCGGTCGGGCTTTAGACAGGGTCTGACAGGGAGACCCACCATCCCACTACACCTGCTGTCACCTGCATTACATGGGGTCTAACATCACGGGATCTGTGGCTGGGGAAGGTGGTGGCACCAATTGTGTAGAGAATTGAAGTGATTGCGGCCCATAGCCTCAGCCGAGCCGAAAGGCTGCATGTGAACCGTGGGCCTGTGCCATAGAACCGGCCTGACTGTGGCTTCTCCACACCTCTGTGTGTCCCCGATTGAGTAGGCCAATTAGCGAAGCATGTGCTGTGAGGCCCGCAGACCTGGTGGTGACAGTGGCAGCTCCGCAGGTGTGAACTGGGGCCACAATTGCAGGATCCTGGAAACCAGAAACTAGGATGTATAGTTGCGGAGTGCGGTGAGCGGGGGGCAGCCTGTACATTGTTCTTCCCCTGTTTCTCTTGGGCTGACGGCTGATTATGCAATAGCCAGCTGGGGCAGTATTTCCCTCTGGCCCCCCAGGGGATGAGAGGTCCACCTGGCTGGGGCAGTATTTCCCTCTTCCCCCCGGGGACGAGAGGTCCGCCTGGCAGACAAAGCTCAGTGGTGGCAGGCTGCTGCTTGTATGGGGCCCCAAAGGGGCTCCTCTGCTTTTTCCTTTCCACTCCCACTACTATGGCCCTCCCTGCATTCCTGTGAGGATCTCCTGCACTGGACCTTGATACACAGTCCCCTCCAACTGCAACCTTGTCCTTGTCAGCCTCAGGGGGCGGCATTGTGTGCTCGGCCCTGTGGTGCACTGCCACCCAGTTGGGAGGAGGGCCATGAATGAATGAGAATGACCTCGCAATCGGAAACCACAAATTAGTCTGGAACATCCCCCCCTTTTTCTTTCCTTTATCCTCAGGCTGCCCTGGTGGTGCCATGTCCGGGGAAGCCCTCTTCAAACCTAATGAACACTCCTCTGGGGCAGTGTCGGGTGCCCCTTATTACAGTGATGCCTGTATCCTTTTGATGAGGTGGTAAATTCCCAGCAGGGGGAGTCAAACACTGCAGAGTAGAGGTACAGCATGGTGGAGTCAACCCTGAGACTGCTTGTGCCACCATGGTTTGGAGCTCAGGGCAAGCCACGTCCTGTAGTGATGGCACTGATGGCTCCCATGTCCTGATGTCAGGAGAGATTATCCTCGGATGAAACAGTACTCTGAGGTAGACTACTCAACAATCTGGGCCCAGTCTATGGTGATCGTGGGGAATGGGAAGGAGAATTAATCCCTACCCCTGACTGGCTGTGCCTTCCAGGTGATACTCATTGTGCTGTCCTGTGGTCTATTGAGCAGGGGTCTGGTGGGTTCACAAAAGTCCTACATCATTCTCCAACATTCTTTGGTTTACAAGGACTGAACACGTCTGCCAGTGGGTTGGCTCGCCCCATGGTGCAGAGAGGGGGCGCTGAGCCTCTGCGCCAACAAGATAGACACAATGTTGGTTTGGGGGCTCTGACTGATGCTCCTGCTCATGTGACATGTGCCTTCCACCAACCTCAAATTGGACTTAACTTAGCAGGTGTCTTGGCCTAGTTTTGCCCGCCTCCTGTAGAAGCTGTATTTCTTAGTGTTTAACATAAAATGCTGACAGAGTGAACTAACTGTGAAATGCTCATTGTTTTAATAAAATGCTTAGCAGAAGCTTTCGATGGGAACTGATGGATAGGAGATGAGGTTTCCCGAAAAGTAACAATTCGTGTGTAAAATATGCAAAGGGTTCTTTCCCGGGACGCGAACAATAAAGACTCTGACTGGATACGAAGATGCAACAAATTCGATACCTTACGAGCCAGATGATGAGGACATCGTAAAGCAGCACAATCAATGACATATGAACTGTGAAATATTAGAATTCATATATTTGGTATATGGATACTATTGGACAGAGCAATAACGTACGATTAATTGACCAATTGGAAATTAGGGGATAGTTTGGGTGACTTTCATATAACAACGTGACGGAGAAAGATCTTTAGGATTTTTAGGCAGACCGCTGTCAAGAAGAAGAGACTTGGAAGAGATTTGAGAGTCTGTCATTGGGCTCATACTCCCTGACTGAGAGCCTGATGTTGCTGATCGATTGATGACCTGAGGACGAAGACTGATTCTTCTTGCTGACCCATACTGTGGATAGGTAAATATGACAATGACTGAATTGCATTTTTATGACTTATGACCAACTGCGCTGGTTAAATACTTTCCTTAGATAGATGGTTTCCAAATTTGTGTTCTAAATAGTTTTTGCATGAAGCCCCACATGCTGATGCTAATCTGTGTTAGATAAGGCTATTCACATGACGATTGACGAATTGCAGAGACAAATGGTTGGCGGACTATTTTGCTGAACTTTATGGACATTATAGCTGTGCTGAAGTGGGTTTTACTGATGCTTTGTGTTGATGCATTGGAATGTCTTTCGATGCAAGCTTTGATTAGATCATGTTTTCTGGGACTTGTTGATTAACAAGCATTATTAAAATAGTTTGATTTGAGTTGATGATTAAGATTCATGACTTAGGGGGTGATTTTAACCTTGGCGGACGGCGGAGGCCGTCTGCCAAGGTACCGCTGCCAAATGACCGCACCGCGTTCAAAAGACCGTGGCGGCCATTCTAACATTTCCTCTGGGCCGGCGGGCGCTCTCCAAGAGAGCGCCCGCCGGCCCAGAGGAAATGCCCCTGCAACGAGGACGCCGGCTCAGAATTGAGCCGGCGTAGTTGCAGGGGTGCGACGGGTGCAGTTTGCACCCGTCGCGTATTTCAGTGTCTGCATTGCAGACACTGAAATACACAGTGGGGCCCTCTTACGGGGGCCCCTGCAGTGCCCATGCCATTGACATGGGCACTGCAGGGGCACCCAGGGGCCCCGCGGCACCCCCTACTGCCATCCTGTTCCTGGCGGGAGACCCGCCAGGAACAGGATGGCGGTAGGGGGTGTCAGAATCCCCATGGCGGCGGAGGGCGCTCCGCCGCCATGGAGGATTCCCCCGAGCAGCGGGAAGTCGGCGGGAGACCGCCGACTTTCCACTTCTGACCGCGGCTGAACCGCCGCGGTCAGAATGCTCGTGGGAGCACCGCCAGCCTGTTGGCGGTGCTTCCGTGGTCGGTGGCCCTGGCGGCCACTGGCCGCCAGGGTCAGAATGACCCCCTTAGTTTTGTTAATATAAGGGAAATAAAACTTATTAAACTTATCATTAAAGGTGTGGCTATTCATGGCTGAAGAGCCATGGTGTGTGAAATTTACTGACTCCATTGATTATTGATTTGACTAATGATTATTGATTATTGTGCATTGATTATTGTCTCTGTACTGAAACTATTATAAGAACACCTTAAACGAATCAAAAGGTTCATTGACCTATATACGTCCCTTTGTAAGTTTACTTATTAAGGACAAACACATTAACAATCTCATGGTGCTGATGGTGCACAAGTTAATAGGGGACCAACACCAGAGCAGGCCAAGGAAGAACAGGCTCAGGCCTTAAGGGTCATGGGAAATCTGTGGGCAAAGGGCAGATCCCTGATGATCTCTGCTTCGGAGATGGGGCTTCAGAAATAGACTCTACCCCCTCTGTTTACAGTGTGGACTCGATTATATTGCCCATGGTAACACCCTAGATGGCAGAGGAACTTGAGTAAATGCACGGGGGTCCAGAGAGCGGAATAACCACTCTAGACAATTACCAACAACTGCCACTCGATTCTTATGGTGGCAAGCAATGGAGGATCAAATGACTCTCCTTCAGGGACCTGTATTGTTTAAGCCAATCTCTGAGCTATGACATTAAGGATCTTCTGGCTCACTCCCTTGCCTCACACCTCGTTGATATGTGTGTGCATGTCAGTACACATAGGGTAGTTACGGGGTTATGCTAATGGAGTTTACTGTTTCATGTGGTGTGTTATCCTGTATCCTCCATATGGCAAACATGTAAACCTTACCTATGCAGCTCCGATGCTGTAGTCTGTAGTTCCCCTGGGGTATAATGTTTGTGCTTTTTTACTGCAATGCCTAAAATAGGCATTGCCCTTGGAAAGTCCACGGTATGGGCATGGTGCGCAAGTGACACGTGGTTCAGCAATACCTCAGAAGGAGGGTTGTGCAGATAGCCTTACTGCAGGAGACACATATGGCTGCATGGGGGAGTTAACCAGCAAAAGCATTGACAAGGTCTGCACCACATACTTTTGCTGGGAAGCATATATGGCCGTAACATAGAGCAACCTGCTTTTTTAGAGAAATTATCAGCATTTCTCACCAAATTAGCTCATATATCATCACACTGGGCGAAGATTAAAATTGCATACTCGATCCCTAACTGGACCCCTCACATCTGCTGTTACCAACCTCCCCAGTGGTCACAGCTGTGGCACACTTCTCCCACTGGCTTCAACACTTGTCCTTCTCGCTGCACCCTGGTTCCAGGAAGCACTTCTTTTACTCAGTTCCACATGATGTGCATGTTTGGCTGACCGCATACTTTGTGATCCTGCCTCCAGACTGTGACATCAGGAGTGGAGTATTTGAGGAGTACATTTGTGGATCACAATCTCCTACTGGTGCAGTTGGGCTGGGGAGCCCTGCGACCTCCAGCCCCCTCTTGGTGCTTGCAGCCCTCCACCCAGTGTTCCGTGATGCAATTGATGAGGTGCTGACCCAATGCATGATGTATAATTGTGGTACTTCTTTCTCAAAATGTATTGATTGGGAAGCAATTAATGTGGTACTACAAGGGCACTGCTTATGCAAAGTAGTGGGGATGAGTGTCATCCTACAGAGGAATCTGATGCAAGTCGAGGAGTCCCTGGATGGCCTGAAGACTGTGGCCCACACCAACAGAGCACACATAGACGCAGTTACTGCAGCCTTAAAACTCCTTGCCCAAATTATCAAGAAGCTTGGCTGCATAGATTTCCACACATATCAGGTGAAAATGCACTCTTAAGAGAATAAATCTGGCCAGTTATTGGCATGGATTTTGCGTAGCGCCACCCCAGTTACACCAATCACACCAGGGCATTTTATTGCCAGGCTCTATATGATGCCCCTCCCGTAAATGGTCAGGGAGTTATAGATCGCTTTCTCACAACAGTTACTCTCTGTATAATTGATCCCTTGGAAAAAAACAAATTGAATGCTGTTCTCACCTTAGATAAGGTGAGGGGAGATATCGTGGATCAGTCACCAGTAAGACCGCGGACCTCGATGGCTTTCCCAAAGAAAGTTTTTTTAAGACTCTTTTTATTGAAGCAAAGCTCAGCGTACAATGGGTTCTTCAGATAATGCAAAATATGTTCATTACAGCCAAAGAACCTGGTATCTGTGACACATTTCACAGTGTAAGCTTTCTGAGGTACATTAAACTTTGCATTGAGCATCCTGGTCATTATCTCTGCCCCCCTCCTCCTTCTCTCACTCCCCCTGGGCCCTCACTGCCGCTCTTTCTCAGTTAATCTTCAGAGTCTCTGAATGTCAACCATCATGACCATATTTTCTCATACTGTATATCCTCGGGCAGCCACTGCTCTGATAGACCACTTTCTCTGCCAGCTTGCACCAGTCCAGATCTTTCTTCCAGTTGGGGATCCCTGGTGTCCCATTCGCCCCCCACAAAATCAATATGTTCTTCTTAGCCTTCCCAGCTGCCACTCTTAACCAGGTTTTCAGGTGTTTGGGCCATACTTCTTTCCCTGTGATGTGTAGTAGGAGCCATCAGGGTTCCAATGGTATATTGGACATAATTTGTGTAATCTCCCTGCAGTAATCCTGCACCTTCGAATACTCCCATGTGATATGATAAAATTATCCATCATACCACAGCCCCTGATGCAGTAGTCAGTTGCACACCTCCATAACGGGTGTAGTAGTGACCTGGAGTAGTATGCCCTGTGTAGGATTTTAAGTTGTATTAAATCAAATCCGGCCCTAATGGCGATCTCCCTGTGGCTCTGAATCACCTCTGTCTAGTCGTCATTTTCAATTAGCCCTATGTTGCCCTCCTATGCTATACGTAGATTCTGTAGGAGATGAGGATTCCCCAAAGAATTCCACAAGGCATATGAGGCTCAGCTCAATTCTTAACTGTTGAAGGTGTTTCAGGTTGCCCAAAAAGAGGAGATTCTTCCTCCTACAATGCGAGAATCACTTTTAATCTCTTTACCAAAGCCAGTCAAGGACCCACTGGACCCAGCCTCCTATCGCCCGCTATCCATGCTGGGGCCTGCATACAAGGTGGTGAGTAAGATAATAGCCGACCCTTTATATGAAAATCTACCAGACCAGAACGGATTTTTGCCTGGACATTCCATAACTCTTATGATCTGGTTTTCACTTCGCATTTTGGAGCTTTCATGGATCCAGCGGCCTTATGCTGCCTGCTTGGTTCTGGATCTGGTGAGGCTTTTGACACAGTGGACTGGGAGCACCTATTCTCGACCCTTACTGACTTTGACATCATGGGACAAGTGCTGGGTCTCATCGGCCTTCTGTATGCTAAGGCTTCTGCTCAAGTTAAAATTGGCCAGTGTATTTCACAATCTTTTTCAGTGAGTAGGTAGACAAGGCAAGGATGTCGTCTCTCCTCTCGCCTATTCACTTTGGCTAAGGATCCCTTGTATTACAGTATCCCACTACATGATAACACTCAGATGATCTTATTAAATGCAGATTATGGCGGTCATTCTGACCTCGGCGGTAAAAGGCGCTTACCGCCGGTCAGAAGACCGCCATAACACCGCCGCAGCCGTGGTAAACCGCCACGGTCATTCTGACCCGCAACTGGCAAACCGCCATAAACCCGACATCCACAAAAGTCCGCCACACCAAAGGTCAGCAAAAAAATGGCGAAGACCAAACCTCCACCGTCACGCCAACAGAAATACGCCCATACCATTCCGACCCACAAATCCACGCGGCGGTCTTTCAAACGCGGTATTCCATTGGCGGTACACACCGCTGCGGTCAAAATACACACACACATAGAAAACTCAGCCACATTGGTCAGTTTGAAATACACACACCTGATACACATACTAACACCACTCCCACACACCCAACACAATATAAAACACACACCCACATGCCCCTACGACCCAGAATCATTGACGAAGGCTAGAGAGAGAGCACAGAATAGACAATCCCACAACACAGAGGCACACAACACCATCACCCACACAGAATCCACGCACCAAACACCACACACCACCACACGCACCACACTCATCACCACAAATGCCACCCCACACCTCAACCACACCACCCCATGGCACCCCAAAGACACCCCAGGTTCAGTGACGCAGAACTCAGGGTCATGGTGGAGGAAATAGTCCGTGTAGAGCCCCAGCTCTTCGGGGCACAGGTGCAGCACACCACAATTGCCAGGAAGATGGAGCTATGGCAAAGTATAGTGGACAGGGTCAACGCGGTGGGACAGCATCCACGCAATCGGGACGACATCAGGAAGAGATGGAACGACCTACGGGGGAAGGTGCCTTCCATGGTATCAAGGCACAACATTGCGGTGCAGAAGACTGGCGGCGGACCCCCACCTACTCCCCCAGAATTTACCGCGTGGGAGGAGGAAGTCTTGCACATCCTGCATCCTGAGGGCCTCGCAGGAGTAGGCGGAGGAATGGACTCTGGTAAGGCAAATCTTCACTACTGCTTCCCACCCCCACCCCACCTGCATGCCAAATCATACCCCCACCCTCACCCCCTCCCCCATCACACCAACCCCTAGCAAAAGGCTCACCATCACAACCCACCCATCCCAACACCAAGACCTGCATGTGACCACAAAGCATGGACACCCATCACCAAAGCATGCCCACTGCACACACACATCACCCCCACAAGCCACCCTCACAAAAGCCCCCACAAGGAAATGCCTGCACTTGGGTACACGGACACCCACCCATCACACGAAATGCCACACACAGAAGCAATAACCATACCTATATACCCCTGCAGGACCCGAACGCCACCACACCGCCAAGGAGGGTCCCGAGATGTCCATCCCACCCCCAGAAGAGGCCCCCAGCGATGACAGCAGCTCTGTCTCCCTGGACCCAGATGACCAGCTCGGCCCATCGGGGACCTCTGGACAGTCGGTTCCCCACAGACAGCCACAGGCTACACCAGACCCAAACCCCTCTGGGAACACCAGCACAGCTCCCACCCAGCGGGCCCATGCCTCTGTCTCCAGGACACGTCAATCAGCGGTGTGTCCACCACTGCAGGGAACCCAGGTTGACCCACCACCCCAACAACAACAGGGACCTGTGGGCAGTGGTAGTGGGCACACGGTCCAGGGGACAGAGGCCCAGGAACACAGGGGAACTGGGAGGGCTGCTGTGTGACAGGGGGGGAGAGGCCCGGGGAACCCACTCTCCAAGAGGCCCTCTCCTCCATCATGGGAGCATACCACTGCTCCCAGGAGACGATGGCGACGGTACTGGCCCGGTTCCAGGAGATCCAGGAACTGCAGGGGGAACGGTACATGGGGTTCAGGGAGGAACTGAGGAACATCGGTTCCGCAATGGGGACCATCGTCGTGGCCCTTACCCAGATCGTCACCACATTGCGGGACCATGTGGCACCCCAAAGGGCCACTGTCACTAGCCCAGGCCAGGAACAGCCTACCACCTCCGCCGGCGCTAGTGGACAGGAGGCCCCCACACAACGACAGGCCACCAGAACCCCACCTCCTGCAGAAGATGAACCACCCCGCAAGCGGAACCTGAGATCTCACAAGAAGACAGAGTAGGATTGCAAGACCCCCGCCAGCCTAAGATACCCCTGATGTCATCCCACTGTCCCACATTGTCACCCTGTCCAACTTTGAACTGCCCCTGCTCCATCCTTCCCCAGGCATATGGACAATGCACCTGTGCGACTGAGAACTGGACTCTGCCATGGACATTACTCCACCCCCACCCATCACCGTTTCCCAATCATGTACCTATATGTAGCACTTAAAATAAATCACTTATTCCACTTAAAAAAAACAGGAGTCTGCTTGTATTTTCAACAAATGTATTACACATAACGGTGCAATAGTGTCCAGTTACTTTGTGATGACAACATACCAATCTCAATAAGCTTTAGTCCATGGGCAAACAAAGCTGATGTCAGGCAGTGGGTCATACAGCTCTGAAAAGGGAAGGGAAAGTCACAAATCAGTTAACAGGAACTGGGGGGAAACACAGACAGTGGAGACGCATGAGGCCTTCAGTAAATGTAAAATGGGGTGGCTGATTCTTACCTGGGTGTTACTGAAAGTATTGTTGTATGACTGTCTCCCTGTTGTCCGTGTTGTCCCCGTCGTCTTCCTCCTCTTCACTCTCCACAGGCTCCACAGCTGCTACAACACCACCATCTGGACCATCCTCCTGCAGAAAAGGCACCTGGCGTCGCAATGCAAGATTGTGAAGCATACAGCAGGCCACGATGATCCGGCACACCTTCTTTGGTGAGTACATGATGGATCCCCCTGTCATATGCAGGCACCTAAACCTGGCCTTAAGGACCCCGAAGGTCCTTTCTATGATCCTCCTAGTTTGCCCATGGGCCTCATTGTAACATTCCTCTGCCCTGGTCTGGGGATTCCTCACTGGGGTCAGTAGCCACGACAGGTTGGGGTAACCAGAGTCACCTATTAGCCACACACGGTGTCTCTGTAGCTGTTCCATCACATAAGGTATGCTGCTATTTCGCATGACATACGCGTCATGCACTGACCCAGGGAACTTGGCATTTACATGGGAGATGTACTGGTCAGCCAAACAGACCACCTGGACAGTCATCGAATGATAACTGTTTCTGTTTCGGTACACCTGCTCACTTCCACTGGGGGGAACCAAAGCCACATGGGTCCCATCAATGGCACCAATGATGTTGGGGATATGTCCAAGGGCATAGAAATCACCCTTCACTGTAGCCAATTCGCCCACCTCAGGGAAAATAATGTAGCTCCGCATGTATTTCATCAGGGCAGACAACACTCTGGACAAAACCTTAGAAAACATAGGCTGAGACATCCCAGATGATATGGCCACTGTTGTCTGAAAAGACCCACTTGCCAAAAAATGGAGTACTGACAGAACCTGCACCAGAGGGGGAATCCCTGTGGGTTGGCGAATGGGGGACATCAGGTCTGGCTCCAGCTGGGCACATAGGGGGTCATTCTGACCCTGGCGGTAAAATCCGCCAGGGCCAACGACCGCGGGAGCACCGCCAACAGGCTGGCGGTGCTCCCTTGGGCATTCTGACCGCGGCGGTACAGCTGCGGTCAGAAACGGAAAACCGGCGGTGTACCGCCAGTTTTCCGCTGCCCTGGGGAATCCCCCATGGCGGTGCAGCTTGCTGCGCCGCCATGGGGATTCCGACCCCCATACCACCATCCTGTTCCTGGCGGTTTTGCCCGCCAGGCAGAGGATGGCGGTATGGGGTGTCGTGGGGCCCCTGGGGGCCCCTGCAGTGCCCATGTCAATGGCATGGGCACTGCAGGGGCCCCCGTAACAGGGCCCCACAAAGATTTTCAGTGTCTGCCATGCAGACACTGAAAATCGCGACGGGTGCAACTGCACCCGTCGCACCCCTTCCACTCCGCCGGCTCCATTCGGAGCCGGCATCCTCATGGAAGGGTGTTTCCCGCTGGGCTGGCGGGCGGCCTTCTGGCGGTCGCCCGCCAGCCCAGCGGGAAACCCAGAATACCCGCAGCGGTATTCTGGCGGGTCCAGCCAGGCCGGCGGCTTCTGCCGCCGGCCGGGGTCAGAATGACCCCCATAGTTCATGTATGGTTGCTCTGTCAAGCCGGTATGTAAGTATGATATGTCGTTCTTCCATTGTCGACAGGTCCACCAGCGGCCGGTACACAGGAGGATTCATCCTTCTCCTTGCAAGTCCCAGCGGACGGTGCCTAGGAAGGACAACATGGGGCACAGAGTCAAGCAACCCACAGGTTCGTTCACACAGCTTGCACAGTACACGAATCGCTATGCATTGAATGGCTTGTATGAGTGGCAATGCAAGGCCTAGGCCTGTGTGACGCAGTAGAAATCATGCCATGTGGGCTCTTGAAATGGCGGCTGCCTGACCTGTGAAGTGTGACAGTGGGATGTGAGGTCACTGCGCTGGCGTGGCACACCGTGGCGGTAGGCGGTCGAAGACCGCGGCGCAAAGCAGCATTGGTTAACATTGAACCCTATGGCTCTCAGGAGCCAATGACGATGTGCGCCGGCGGTCGCGGTACGCACCGCCGCAGTACGCACCGCCGCGGGCGTGACAGCCATTTTCTATCTGATTAATCACTCAAGACCTGATCATCCACAGGAGAGGACCTATACTGCAAGTGCTGCTGTGACCTCGGTCTGGGAGATACAATGGCTGCTGCGACTGGGGAAAGGGCCCCTGCCTTCACTTCTGAAGAATTGGAGAAACTTGTTGATGGGGTCCTCCCCCAGTATGCGCTACTCTACGGTCCTCCAGACCAACAGGTTAGTACACAGGGTGCACGTTGAATGGGCTATGCCTGTGTTGAGTGGGGTGTATGTAAGATGGTGGGGAGGGGAGCGAATGAGGAGTGCAACGCACGAAAGATGAGAGCATGTGCCACATGGCAAGGTTGGGGAGGGGGGGGGGCCACTCACATTGACCAGGCAGAAAACTGATGCGATTTCCTTTACCACCCTGTACATGTCACATAGGTCAGCGCCCATCAGAAGATTGACATTTGGCGTGCCATCGCCAAGGACGTCCGGGCCCTGGGGGTCCACAACAGACGGGGCACCCACTGCCGAAAGAGGTGGGAGGACATCCGCCGCGGGACCAGAAAGACCGCCGAGTCTCTGCTGGGGATGGACTCCCAACGTAGGAGGGGTGCCAGCCGCCAATTGACCCCCCTGATGTCCCGGATCCTGGTGGTGGCCTACTCCGATTTGGATGGGCGCGTGAGGACATCACAGCAGACACAAGGGGGTGAGTATCAGCACATTCTGCTATCTTTGCGCGCAGTGAAGGTGTCTGGGTGGGGGAGGAGGGGTGTGGCTATCTCCAGGCCAGGGCGCATTCTGTGGGCTAGGCCCCTCCGTTAGACACGGCCCTGTGCCCCGCCCCCCACCTCTGTAGGGTGCCAAGTACAGCTATCCATGGTCCGCCCTCACCCATGTGTGCATTTGTCGTCCATAGACCTGTAGGCCTAGTCACAATAACTGAGTAGTGTACCCCCATTGCGCGGCCTAGTTCAGGGGGCTTCTGTGTCTGTCCTCTCCGACAACGGTGTTGCCAATGCATGCACTCAACCTGTCTTCATTTCTCCCCCCCCCTTTTTTCTTTCTTCCTGTTCATGTGTGTATTAGCATCATCAGGCGGAGGAGAAGTGGCATCGGAGCACGAGGGAGCTGCATCTCACATGGCCCCGGAGGGCCATACAACAGACTCCGAGTACACCAGTGAGATGGAGGGCGAGTGGAACTCCACAACGGGGACCCGTGGAGACGTCAGCGACACCGACACGTCCTCGGAAGGGAGCTCCCTAGCGGTGGTGGCAACATCCGTGCCCACCGCCACAACAGGTACAGCCGCCACCCAGCGCACCAGCCCTGCCCTCCCAGCAGCCCCTCAGCCTTCGCTCCGTGCCCGCTCACCAAGGAAGGCGGGCATCTCCTTCGCCCCAGGCACCTCAGGCCCTGCCCCAGTTACCCCTGCTGCCATCAGTGAGGAGGTCATTGACCTCCTCAGGACACTCATTGTTGGGCAGTCTACCCTCTTGAATGCCATCCAGGGTGTAGAAAGGGAGGTGCATCGGAGCAATGCATACCTGGAGGGCATTCATTCGGGTCAGGCTGCCCATCAGCAATCATTCAACGCTCTGGCCTGACAGTGGTAGCGACCCTTGACCCAAGGGTAGGTCGCTCCCCCTGCCGCTGCAGCTCCTCCAGGTTCCTGAGTTCCTGAGACCCACCCCACAGTAAGTACCCCCCACCTCCCAGCCCCTCGTTCTGCCCCGCGCTACTCACCCTCTCTCCTGCTTCTGCTTCTTTTCCTCTTTCCTTCTTCTCTGTTCTTCCTCCTCGCTCCTCGTCTGTATTCTTCTTCTGTACTCCTCTTCTCCCCGTCTTCTCTCCTCTTCTCTTCTTCCTCATCTTCTGCTGTGGTATTCTGCACCCTGTTTCTTCGTTTTTTGTATCTCCCTCCGTGTTCTTCTGTGTTCTTCTGTGTTCCTCTGTCTTCTTCTGTCTTCCTCTGTCTTCTTCTGTCTTCCTCTGTGTTTTTCTGTCTTCCACGGTGTTTTTCTGTCTTCCTCGGTGTTCTTCTGTCTCCCTCTGTGTTCTTCTGTCTTCCTCTGTCTTCTTCTGTCTTCCTCTGTGTTCTTCTGTATTCTTCTCTGTTCTTCTGTACTCCTCTCTGTTCTTCTGTGTTCTTCTGTGTTCTTCTGTGTGTCTTCTGCTCTTCCGGTCTTCTGCTCTTCCGGTCTTCTGCTCTTCCGGTCTTCAGTCCTTCCGGTCTTCAGTCCTTCCGGTCTTCTGCTCTTCTGTTCTTCTTTTCATCTGTTCTTCTTTTCTTCTTGTCTTCTTGTCTTCTGCCTTCGGCTCTTCTGCCTCCTTCGTCCTCTTCTCCCCGCGCCTGCCCTCCTGCTCCTGCCTCATCCCCCTCCCCCACTCGCATCCCCCCCTCTATCTCTCCTATCTAACCCGTTCACTTTCTACCTCCCTCACTCCTCCTATCTACCTATCTCTCCATCTCTCTATCCCACTATCCAACTCCCTCACTCTCCACCTCCTCCTATCTTCCTATCTCTCTATCTTTTTCCCTATCTATCGATTTCTCTATCTACCTTTTCTCTCTACCTATTTCTCTATCTCTCCCCCCCTCCCGCCACCCCCTCTATTACCTATCTTCCTATCCCCTCACTCTACCTCTCACCCTCACCCACCTCTACAACCCCCCCTCCCCTATCTTCACAACCCTACACCTATCTTTCTCCCTAATCTCCTAAACCTCCTAACACTCTCCCCCCTCCACCCTTAAACCCCCCTCCCTCAGCTCTTCTCACTCTACCTGTCCCCCCCCCTCCCTCGCGCTTTCCCGCCGTGACCTCCTGCACGCCCCCGCCCCCCAGCTCCCATTCGCCCCCAGCTGACCCCTCCCCCCCCTCCTAGCTCATATGGCGGCCGCTGCGCGACAGTGGTAGCGACCCTTGACCCAAGGGTAGGTCGCTCCCCCTGCCGCTGCAGCTCCTCCAGGTTCCTGAGTTCCTGAGACCCACCCCACAGTAAGTACCCCCCCACCTCCCAGCCCCTCGTTCTGCCCCGCGCTACTCACCCTCTCTCCTGCTCCTGCTTCTTTTCCTCTTTCCTTCTTCTCTGTTCTTCCTCCTCGCTCCTCGTCTGTATTCTTCTTCTGTACTCCTCTTCTCCCCGTCTTCTCTCCTCTTCTCTTCTTCCTCATCTTCTGCTGTGGTATTCTGCACCCTGTTTCTTCGTTTTTTGTATCTCCCTCCGTGTTCTTCTGTGTTCTTCTGTGTTCCTCTGTCTTCTTCTGTCTTCCTCTGTCTTCTTCTGTCTTCCTCTGTGTTTTTCTGTCTTCCTCGGTGTTCTTCTGTCTCCCTCTGTGTTCTTCTGTATTCTTCTCTGTTCTTCTGTCTTCCTCTGTCTTCTTCTGTCTTCCTCTGTGTTCTTCTGTATTCTTCACTGTTCTTCTGTACTCCTCTCTGTTCTTCTGTGTTCTTCTGTGTGTCTTCTGCTCTTCCGGTCTTCTGCTCTTCCGGTCTTCTGCTCTTCCGGTCTTCAGTCCTTCCGGTCTTCTGCTCTTCTGTTCTTCTTTTCTTTGTGTCTTCTTGTCTTCTACCTTCGGCTCTTCTGCCTCCTCCGTCCTCTTCTCCCCGCGCCTGCCCTCCTGCTCCTGCCTCATCCCCCTCCCCCACTCGCATCCCCCCCTCTATCTCCCCTATCTAACCCGTTCACTTTCTACCTCCCTCACTCCTCCTATCTACCTATCTCTCCATCTCTCTATCCCACTATCCAACTCCCTCACTCTCCACCTCCTCCTATCTTCCTATCTCTCTATCTTTTTCCCTATCTATCGATTTCTCTATCTACCTTTTCTCTCTACCTATTTCTCTATCTCTCCCCCCCTCCCGCCACCCCCTCTATTACCTATCTTCCTATCCCCTCACTCTACCTCTCACCCTCACCCACCTTTACAACCCCCCCTCCCCTATCTTCACAACCCTACACCTATCTTTCTCCCTATTCTCCTAAACCTCCTAACACTCTCCCCCCTCCACCCTTAAACCCCCCTCCCCCAGCTCTTCTCACTCTACCTGTCCCCCCCCTCCCTCGTGCTTTCCCGCCGCGACCTCCTGCACGCCCCCGCCCCCCAGCTCCCATTCGCCCCCAGCTGACCCCTCCCCCCCTCCTACCTCATATGGCGGCCGCTGCGCGACGGCGCAGCGGGAGCGCCGCTGGCGCGCCGAAGGCGCGCCAGAGGCAAGCCCGTCTGCGCCCGTCCGCGCCTGGCCCGCGCCCAGCGCCATGACCCCTGGTCCCCAGCGCTCCCAAGCCCCGATGATCCGCTATGACCCCACCACCCTCCATGCCCTCAACCCAGGACGCTCCAACACCTGCTTCCAAGCTCACCCCAAACGCACCCATGGACCCTTCGCCTGCAACTCCTGCAAACGCATCTTCCACCACGCAACAACTACGACCACAAGCCCACGCGCCATCAACCACCTCAAGTGCATCCTAGTCAACGCTCGCTCCGTTCACAAACACGCCGTTGAACTCTGGGACCTCCTAGACTCCACAGCACCGGACGTCGCCTTCATCACGGAGACCTGGATGAACGCCTCCTCTGCTCCAGACATCGCCACCGCCATCCCCGAAGGCTACAAGATCTCCAGGAAAGACCGCACCAACCAAGTAGGAGGAGGTATCGCCATCGTCTTCAAAGACTCCATCAGCGTCACCACCTCCACTGAAGACTCCCCTCTTGCCGCTGAACACCTGCATTTTCAGATTCGCACCGACCCGAGGACCACCCTCAGAGGATCCCTCGTCTACCGTCCTCCCGGACCTCGCGCCCCTTTCAGCGACACCATCGCCGACTTCATCTCCCCGCACGCCCTCGCCTCACCGGACTACATCCTCCTAGGCGACCTCAACTTCCATCTGGAACAAAACAATGACCCCAACACCACCACCCTGCTCGACAACCTCGCCAACCTCGGCCTCAAACAACTGGTGAACACTGCCACCCACATCGCCGGACACACACTCGACCCTATCTTCTCCGCCAGCAAACACGTCTTCTTCAGCCACGCCTCCGCCCTTCATTGGACCGACCACAGCTGCGTCCACTTCACATTCCGACGCGAGACCCGCCACCTCCGCACTCAACCCATCCCTCGCCGACAGTGGAACAAGATCCCTGAAGAGCAACTCTTCGCCGCACTCGCCGCCAACCAACCCACCCTCACCACCGACCCCAACGTCGCAGCCCTCAACCTCACAAACAGGATCTCCAACTGCGCAGACAACCTTGCTCCCCTCAAACGCTCGCAGCGACAGAACAACACCAAGAAACCCCTCTGGTTCTCTGACACCCTCAAAGAATCAAAGAAAACTTGTCCCGCACTTGAGAAAGCCTGGCGCAAGGACCGCACCGCTGACAACATGACCGCCCTCAAGAACGCTACCCGCAAACACCACCACCTGATCCGCACTGCCAAAAGGAATTTTTTCACCGACAGACTGGACAAAAACAGCCACAACAGCAGAGAACTCTTCAGCATCGTCAAGGAGTTCTCCAACCCCAGGGCCAACGCCAACGCCTTCACGCCCTCACAGGATCTATGCGAATCCCTCGCCACTTTCTTCCATCGCAAGATCAGCGACCTCCACGACAGCTTCGGACACCAGACCCAACCTAACACCACCGAACCCACATCCCGACCATCACCCTCAACAACTGGACCCACATCAGCACGGAAGAAACCAAATCCATCATGAACTCTATCCACTCCGGCGCCCCTTCGGACCCCTGCCCGCACTTCATCTTTAACAAAGCCGACAACATCATCGCCCCGCACCTCCAGACCGTCATCAACTCTTCTTTTTCTTCTGCTACCTTCCCCGAATGCTGGAAAGACGCCGAAGTCAACGCCCTACTAAAGAAACCTACGGCTGACCAGAGCGACCTGAAAAACTTCCGCCCCATCTCCCTTCTGCCTTTCCCAGCCAAAGTAATGGAGAAGACCGTCAACAAACAGCTGACCACCTTCCTGGAAGACAACAACCTGCTCGACCCCTCACAGACCGGATTCCGAACCAACCACAGCACTGAAACCGCCCTCATCTCAGTCACAGAAGACATCAGAACCCTGATGGACAACGGTGAAACAGTCGCCCTCATTCTTCTCGACCTCTCGGCTGCCTTTGACCCCATCTGTCACCGCACCCTAAACACCCGCCTCCGCTCCACCGGGATCCAAGACCAGGCCCTGGACTGGATCGCCTCCTTCCTCGTAAACCGCTCCCAAAGAGTCTACCTCCCTCCGTTTCGCTCAGAACCCACTGAGATCATCTGTGGCGTACCTCAAGGCTCATCACTCAGCCCGACACTCTTCAATGTCTACATGAGCCCCCTCGCTAACATCGTACGCAAGCATAACATCATCATCACCTCCTACGCCGATGACACCCAACTTATACTCTCCCTCACCAAGGACCCCGCCAGCGCCAAGACCAACCTACAAGAGGGTATGAAGGACGTCGCAGATTGGATGAGGCTCAGCCGCCTAAAGCTGAACTCTGAAAAAACTGAAGTCCTCATCCTCGGCAACACCCCGTCCGCCTGGGACGACTCCTGGTGGCCCACGGCCCTTGGCACCGCACCGACCCCCGCAGACCACGCCCGCAACCTCGGCTTCATCTTGGACCCCCTTCTCACCATGACCAAGCAAGTCAACGCCGTGTCCTCCGCCTGCTTCCTCACCCTCCGCATGCTCCGCAAGATCTTCCGCTGGATCCCCGCCGACACCAGAAAAACCGTGACCCACGCCCTCGTCACGAGCCGCCTGGACTACGGCAACACCCTCTACGCTGGGACCACCGCCAAACTCCAAAATCACCTGCAACGCATTCAAAACGCCTCAGCCCGCCTCATCCTCGACGTACCCCGCAACAGCCACATCTCCGCACACCTGAGACACCTGCATTGGCTCCCAGTCAGCAAAAGGATCACCTTCCGACTTCTCACCCACGCACACAAAGCCCTCCACGACAAGGGACCGGAATACCTCAACAGACGGCTCAACTTCTACGTCCCCACCCGCCCCCTCCGCTCCTCTGGCCTCGCACTCGCCGCCGTCCCTCGCATCCGACGCTCCACGGCGGGTGGGAGATCTTTCTCCTTCCTGGCGGCCAAGACCTGGAACTCCCTCCCCACCAGCCTCAGGACCACCCAGGACCACTCCGCTTTCCGGAGACTCCTAAAGACCTGGCTGTTCGAGCAGCGATAACCACCCCCTTTGTCCCTAGCGCCTTGAGACCCGCACGGGTGAGTAGCACGCTTTATAAATGCTAATGATTTGATTTGACTTGGCCTCAGCACTGATGGCAGCCATTGTCCCTGTCTCCAGCCTCCCTCTTCTGACTCCCTCCACCCAGTCCCAGTCTCCTGTTCCTCTGCCTATCCCATCCACACCATCAGACCAGCCTGCACACACCTCTACACCCAAGGGCAGCTCATCCAGACATAAGCACCACAGATCCCACAAGCATTCACCCAAGCAACATCCAGATGCAGACATGCCAACAGTCACTACCACCTCTGTGTCCCCCACCTCCTCATCTCCCCCTCCATCCCTGTGATGTCTCCACTCACACCTGCATGCACACCATCAGCCAGTACTTCCATCACCAGCACACCCTCCATTACAGTCCGCACACGTGCAGTCACCACCCCACTGCCATTTACACGTCCCCTGTGTCCTCTCCCAGTGTGTCTGTCACCCCCTCTTCCAAAGCACACAAACGCAGGCAGCCACCCACCCAACAGCCATCCACCTCACGACAGCCTCCGTCACAAGCACCTGCACCCAAAGACAGCACCCTTGACTCTCCTACAACCACATCCTCTTCCTCCACTCCCAAACTCACTACACCTACCCGTCCCTGTCCTCCCCAAGCCCTTTTCCTTTCCAACCTTGAACTCGTTCCAATCACTGACCCACCCCCTCCATCTGGTAAGACCAAAAAAAGCACCTCAGCCACCACCAGCCCTGCATCTACTGTGACCATAGTGCAGGGCTATTGGAGTCCACCAGATCCTAGGGCAGGAACATCGGCCAGCAGCAAGGGGACAGCCAGCCCCCACCCCCGGGAAGAGGAAAAAAGACGAAAAAGGCCCGGCGCGACAAGCCTGAGACGGCTGCCACCAAGGACAGTAGCCTTGCCCCGTCACCTGCCACATCATCCAAGGGAGGCAAGGGCCACAGAGCTCCAGCGAAGGAGGGCAAGGGCAGCAGGTCGGAGAAGTCAGGCAGCAGGCGAGCTGCCCAGGAGGTCCCCACCAGCTCCATCCCGGGTGTGACGGACGACACCCACGGACCCAGGACTCCATCACAGGAGGGCGCCGCGACCGCAAGTTCGGATGGTGAATGAGCGGGAAGTCTTGCCCAGGTCTGGCTCCCTAGACATACAGGACAAGCACCACTGAACGGGCCCCGCCGGGCCAAGAACCGCTGAACGGGCCCCGCCGGGAGGAGCACCGCTGAACAGGGCCCCGCCAGGGCAAGAACCGCTGAACGGGCCCCGCCGGGGCAAGAACCGCTGAATGGGCCCCGCCGGGGCAAGAACCGCTGAATGGGCCCCGCCGGGGCAAGAACCGCTGAACGGGCCCCGCCGGGGCAAGAACCGCTGAACGGGCCCCGCCGGGGAAGAACCGCTGAACGGGCCCCGCCGGGGCAAGAACCGCTGAACGGGCCCCGCCGGGAGGAGCACCGCTGAACAGGGCCCTGCCGGGGCAAGAACTGCTGAACGGGCCCCGCCGGGGCAAGAACCGCTGAACGGGCCCGCCGGGCCAAGAACCGCTGAACGGGCCCCGCCGGGGCAAGAACCGCTGAACAGGGCCCCACCGGGGCAAGAACCGCTGAACGGGCCCGCCATCTCAAGCACCGCCGCGCTGGGCCCTTCATCTCAAGCACCGCCGCGCTGGGCCCTTCATCTCAAGCACCGCTCCGCTGGGCCCTTCATCTCAAGCACCGCTCCGCTGGGCCCTTCATCTCAAGCCCCGCTCCACTGGGCCCTTCATCTCAAGCACCGCTCCGCTGGGCCCTTCATCCCAAGCACCGCTCCGCTGGGCCCTTCCTGTCAAGCACCGCTCCGCTGGGCCCTGCCGTCTCAAGCACCGCTCCGCTGGGCCCCGCCGTCTCAAGCACCGCTCTGCTGGGCCCTTCCTGTCAAGCACCGCTCCGCTGGGCCCCGCCGTCTCAAGCACCGCTCCGCTGGACCCTTCCTGTCAAGCACCGCTCCGCTGGGCCCTTCCTGTCAAGCACCGCTCCGCTGGGCCCCGCCGTCTCAAGCACCGCTCCGCTGGGCCCTTCCTGTCAAGCACCGCTCCGCTGGGCCCCGCCGTCTCAAGCACCGCTGGGCCCCGCCGTCTCAAGCACCGCTCCACTGGGCCCCGCCGTCTCAAGCACCGCTCCACTGGGCCCCGCCGTCTCAAGCACCGCTCCGCTGGGCCCTTCCTGTCAAGCACCGCTCCGCTGGGCCCTTCCTGTCAAGCACCGCTGGCCCATTGACAGTGCCGGTTCAGTGTTGAGCAGGGCTTCCGGGAGCACTCGGGCACCATGCCTCCTCCAATCACAGTGGAGTCGGTAATCCATCTGATGGACTGTGGCTTTGCACCCCCCAGGATGGGACAGTGGGCATGGAGGCCCCTCGTGGATCTGGCGTCGTGGACTCATGTGGCTGAGGTGCCCCCCTTTCCCTTCCCCCTGAGGTGCCTGTACTTTTATCATCTGATGCCCATGCAGTGTTCTCTCCAATGGTATCTTTTCTCCTGTGTGGGCTTTGCCCATGTGTTTGTGCACATTGGCCCACGGACTATGGAACTTTGACGGAATGTGCAGGACTTTTTGCCTATGGATATCTTGTTGACTATGTTCATTCCTTATTTTTGTATCTTTTATATGGCATATTTGCCATTCCTTCTATGGAGCTATTTATACATATATTTTATCGAACATTTAAATTGTGTCTTTGCATTATTCCGGGGGGTTTGTGTGGTGTCACTCTGACTTGTTGCTCGGCAATGGGGTGTAGGTATTTGTGGTGGGGGGGTGGGTGTATGGCGCATGTGTGTGCCCGTAAGCTTTTCTCCTCCCCCCTCCCCTGTGTCGTAGGTGCAGTACTCACCGTTGTCATCTGCGCCAGCGTTCGTACTCCTGGTAGATGAGCAGGTAGACAATAGCTGGTAGGATGTGTAATTCGGGCTCCATGCTGTCCTCCTTCCTCGTGGAGTGTGTATAGGTGAGCGTTTTCCCGTTCGTTGTCTGTTTCCGCCGTGTTTTTATCAGCGGGGCTCCCGCCCCGGAAAATGTGGCGGATTGGTGAGTTGTGATAGGGTGGGCGGTACATTGTCTGCCGCCTGCCTGTTGGCGGTGACCGCCGCGCTGTTTGTTGGTCCCGCCGTGGTGGTCGGAGTGTTAATGTGGCGGCCTGTGTTGGCGGTTCCCGCCAGAGTTAGAATACCATTTTTTTGACCGCCGGCCTGTTTGCGGGTTGGCCGCCGCTTTATCACCGACCGCCAGGGTCAGAATGACCCCCTATGTCTTGATATACACTAGGGATATACAGGAGTGCCTTCCTGGCATACAGGGGGTGTTACGAGAATTTAGAGAGGCGTCAGGATTGAGGTAAGTTGGGCTGAATCCTGTCTGTTTCCCTTACATCCAGGCTGTCCCCAACAACTCTACAAAGTTGAGTCCTGTCAGATCCGCTGGGAACCTCATTCATTTTGTTACTTCTGGATAAACATGTATCATGAGACACAAGATGTAATTGATGACAACCTTACTAGGGCCATAGCCTGGCTTCAACCTCAAATGGCTTTTTAGGGCATGCTACCCCTGACCTACAGAGCAGCGTCACACTGATTCAGATGGTGATATTGGCAAGACTTTTATACTTTTTTCACAACTTCCCGGTACATATCCCTGAATCCACCTTTCAGGTGTTGCATACAGATTTAGGTACATTTATCTGGAATAAGGGGAGGAGGTGCTTTTCACTCTGCAAATTACAAATAGCCACAGAGCAGGGAGGGTTGGGAGTCACTAACTTTGAGTTGTATTACTCGGTGGGGCAACTACAGTGTCCCACATGGTGGCTGGTGGAGGTCATCCTCTGGAGGAGCTTGGTCTTCCTGATGATTCTCAGGCCTAATGAATAGTGCATCATGCCTTTCTACTAAAAGCCAGGCTCCTGCACAGAGTGAACAGTCTGTTTTGAATTGCCTTTCTCAGCTTCCAACACAACATGCAACTCATGCCATGCATCCCCAGTTACTCCCCCGAGATTCCATTAAGTTTACTGGAACTCTTTGTATGCTGCGTGGGGCGGGGATGGCAACATGGGAGGCAACAGGCATGCACACTGTAGAGGACTTGTTCTGTGATGGTGCTCTTTTGCCCCATGAACAGCTTAGTGAATTGTATGATGTCCTGGTGGGACATTTCCTGGGGTATGGTGGTCTCCTAGTGTTGCTTGAACAACACTGGGGTATCGCAGACACAGAAACCTTCTCAACACCCCTTAATCCATACACTGTATATTATGTGAGGTGGTTGTGAACATGTTACATGGCTTGTCCGTGCACTGGCACATACCACACAAGTCCCATTGACAATAACCTGGGATAGTTGGGACGTGGACGTGGGCAGGTAGTTCACACAGAAGGAATAGGAAAATGTGCTATGATACCCCAGGAAAGTATCCCAGAGCTCAAAGTTCCAATATATCCAGCATAACATACTCCATAGATCTTATCTCACTCCCGCTCACTTGCATCAGGTGGTTTGGTTCCTCCTCAAAGTGTCCCAGATGCCCACAACTGGGTGCAGACCTCCAGCACATGTTCTGGACATGGCCAGCAGTAGTATCTCTATGGAGGGAGGTTTTGGAGGCACTGAGAATAGTCACTGGTCATTCAGGCCTAAGCATGATTGAGGGAGCCCTGCTAGGCCTGTTTAAACATCCTCTGGGGTAAAATAAAGTGCCCAATTCATTGATTTAGCCCTTCTGATCACTTGTTGACTTATTACAATGCATTGGAGGCTTTGCCGGGATTGTTGCACTGCTGTAGGGTGACGCTGAAGTGAGGGAATGCAGAAATGGCAGTGCTGAGGTGTGAAGAGGTTTGTGATCTGTGTAAATACCCAGTCACAGCTGAATGGGAAACACTGTTGTCTGATTTAAGCACTTACAGTGAAAGCCAAGCCACATAATATCCTAGTACCCATTAACTTTTGAGTACTCTATAGGCTTTGCTCAATTGTATGCTATGCTTCTGCCCACGCCAGGTTCGTTCTTCTTGTTCCTTGTGTTGAAATGCCCTGCTGAGATATTATTACTACATGTATATCTGTTCCTTCCATTTCCTTGTCTTAGCTGACATTTTACAAATGTTATATAATCCAGTGAAGCCTGCATGAGCCATCTGCATGAACCATCTGCAGAGATCTCCCTGGGACTCACTGGTTTAGTATAGTAGAGCTGCACAGCCATGGAGACGTTTTAGACTCTCAGTGACTGAGCATCATCACCACATTTTTACATTTGAACATTGTTTGGGGGTGTTTTATCATCTGTTATACTCCCAATTGAACTGGCTTCTTCAGAACTGCTACCATTATTGTACTGAAGTCTTATTTGACCTTGTTGATGTAATGAAAGCACTAGATGTGTGCACTACAATGGAAGTGCTCTAAACCACCTGTGATGCTTTTGGTAAAAATAAAAAATGGGTGAAAAAAGTATCTAAATAGGGAACTAAAATAGGATAAAAGACTGACTCCTAAGATGCCACTATGGGAAATTAATAGGCTGTTTATGAAGGCATGAGGGATAACCTTCGGGGCTGGGACACCATAAGACTCTCCACTCTGGCAGATGTGTGGGACACAAATGGTACAGTACCATGTAAACACTTACAGAAGGAACATTAGATGTCCAACACACAGTGGTTGAGATATAGACAGCTGAGACACACACTCCAGGAACGCATGCAACAGAATAAAGAAACGCAAGAAGATTTTCCCCTTAAGAGAAAACTGTTGGATGGTTGCACAAAGAAAAATGTTATCTCTCTCACTTATGGCACCCTTATGAGAAACTCACAGAGCCCCCTTGCACAACTACAGGAACACCGGGAACAAGATGTAGGAGAACTCGATGAAGAGGATTGTCTGACCACACTGGGGTTTCCCAAAGAAGTTGTGATTAAAGCGAGTTACTGTCTAACACAACTTAAGATAGTACATAAGACATACTACAGGGGAGTCCTACTCCATAAGATAGGAAGAGCGGAACACTCACAGTGTCTGAGAGGCTGCAGATTGGAAGGCCCTCGGTTATATACCTTGTGGGGCTGTCTCAGACTGAGGGCCTTATTTAGACTTCGGTAGAGGGGTTACTCTGTCACCGTTATGCTGGCGTAACCCCTCCACCAAAATCTAAATCAGCTCCAGAGAAAATTTTGGGAGAAGGTGCGTAAGTCACTGGAGGACACATTTGGGGCAACTCTAGATGTGTAGCCCCGGCTTGATTTGTTGGGTATCTGGGGTCCCACAGACTTTACTAGAAGTCAGAAAACACTGATAAACATGGGAAGCATGGTAGCTAAAAAATGAGGGCAGTGATCCACTCACAGGTATGAGGCGAAACTGGGATGAAGGGCTGCAAAATGTTGAAAAAAGAGTTCGATAAGGTGAGGGGATACACAAGGAAATTTGAGAAAATATGGGGAACATGGGAAATGTAAAGCCTGAAGTGGAGGGGTGGCATGCACGAATGAGAGAACTTGGGACATGAAGAACCAGGTATTCTAGGATGCATTGCATACACTGGACCATAAAAGGGAATAGCCAATGGAGAAAGTCCCAGAGGACCAGCAGATTGGAACCAGTTACAGATCAGAGACTGGGGACTCATGAGCAATAGCTCTGGAGGGGGGAATCGTAGATCAAGGTGGATTTGGACCTTTGCTGATCACTGAAACAGGGAGAGGTTCATTGCATTGGGGGATACGTCCTCTAATTACTATTTGGGTGAGTTCTTAAAGATGTATGCTCGTTACCCTTTTCCTTTTTGTTGGGAGTACACGGAGATGGAAGGTTTAACTGTTGAATGTACCGCCCAGTCACTTATTGATGCTCTGTATCTGATGTGAAGTTGTTCATTATATTAAAATTAAAGATAAATTAAAAAAAGAATCCAAAATGTTATTTTTTCTGACATTCCCATGGTCATATTTTCATTAAAGAATAACTGTTTCATAAAATGTTTTTATTTAACTCTGCAAATGTTTCAACTTACACAGAGAACACTGTTAACTAATAATTAGGAAACTTGATTTTTAGTGAGTGTAATGTAGAAGCTCAAAAAAGAAGATGCAGTTTTCGAAAGGCAAATGAATGGCGAGAAAGCTTATAAGAATAAACTTGAGAAAAAATATTCAATTTGTCATTGCTGTCTGTGTACTATTGAATTTGTGGTGAGAAGACGAGGAGCGATACTGATCCCATGAGGGCTTCGGAAGCTGATTGGCTGACTGAAGAAAGAAGGAGCAACATGTTGCAAAAGCTTAGACTATTATGTCTATCAAAGTGCTTGTTCCTAAAGTAGATTACCTCATTCCTTCGCTTACCCCCTTCCATTCACAGGGCACGCAGCTCATGCTGAAACTCTACTGAGTTTCTTGAACCTCTCCTTATGGTGCTTTGTGCTTTGCCTGACTATTTAATTTCTGAGCTGATATTCTGATACTAAAGCTTTATGCTAAAAAAAATTACAACAAAGCTTTAAACTCAAACCAACTCTTATCATTGACAAATACAAATTAGGATAGTGATGACTATTTAATTTGATGTACAGCTGTTGGTTAATCTTAACTAGCGGCAAAGATGCATTGGCCCTGAGAAACACAGCAGGATTTTTCTCCACATGAATGGTAAAATCTTTCTCGTAACCCAATAACTGAACCACATTCTCAATGCACCAGCATAGGCAAACCCTGATTTAACCTTTGCTCCCTCTCTGGTAGCTTGGCACAGAGCAGTCAGGCTTAACTTAAATGCAGCATGTAAAATATTTGTGCAACACCTCAAACAGTAAAACAGTGAAAACACCACACAAAATGATTCCACATCAGGATAAAGGAATAGATCTGAATAGAAAAAACAAAACAAGATCAAAATGACAAAACTCCAAATAGTAGAATCGGAGATACGAAATGTCAATTTGTTAAGTAACAATACGCCACGAAGTACAAATCGCTCTTAGGGATATGTGGTTGCACCAGACTAGGACAAAGTCACTAGCTCAGGTCAGCAGTGATGAAGCGTGGGCTGGCTACAGGGACCCAGTAAGGCCTGCTGACAAAGTACATTAAATCCTGGCGGTAGAGTGTTGCATGGATCCGCATTGAATATGCACAGAGCAGCCAAAGCAATACCTTGGTTCTGAGATGGTACAAGGCTGCAGAGAAAGGCCCTGTTGCATTGTGGGGCCTCTCGATGGGGCTTGTGATGCAAAGGCTGGTATCAGTGATGCTTTGCACAGTCAAGACAATCCATTGATTCCGATGGGCTGTGAAGCTGCAATGCAGAATTTTGTCATCAAGGATATCATCAACAGGAGATGTGAGGAGCTAAGGCCGTGAAAAGTGGCATGTGGCATTGGTTCTGAAGGTGATGCATTGAAACCAAGATGTGGGATGCAGCAGTCATGCAAGTCTTTTCCAATGGGTCCAATCCACACAAAAGTGGGAATGAGTTGGTTCTGATCTGGGATGCCAGACTCAGCCAAGGATATAAATTGGTTCTGCTTTGGGATGCATCACTCAGCAGAGAGGAAACTTCGGCCCGCTGGTAAGCATCTTAGGCCCACTTCTGAGGGTCTAGGACTGTGGTGGCACCACTTGTTAGGGCAGACTCACAGATGACAGAGTCGAGGTGCAGAAGCACGGTGGTTAGAAGTCTTTTATGTCCCTGAGACTTTAGATCAGGAGGCCAGCCACCTAGCCCATACTGTCACTCTGGGTTATGAGTTCAAGTGATGCAGGTCCAGTCCTCCTCACCCAGGCAGAGAGCAGCAGGCAGCAAGTCACTACACCAAAGCAGGAGTCCAGCATAGTATAGTCCAGGAGAGTGGCAGTCCTTCAGCAGCACATCAGTCCTTCTTACTGGCAGAATATCCATAGGTCCAGATGAACAGTGAAGTGGTGGCTTCTGATATCCAGTTCTTATACCCAGTGGTGCCTTTGAAGTGGGAGACACTTCACAAACATGCCTTTGCAGTGCACAGATGCCTTGCCCTCCCTGCACGGCTCTACACTAACTACAGGGAGTATGCAGCCCTTTGTGTGGTGGCAGTACACAGTCTATTCAGGTATAAGTGAGGCTGGGTCCAGCTCCTCCTTCCCATCCTGCTGAGGATGGTCCATCTAGTCACAACTAAGCTCCCATTCTGTGTGGCTGCTGGGGGAAAACACAAAGTCCAGCTGCTAACTACACCCAGTCATGTGACCAGAGATAGGGAGCAGGCACCAAATCACTAAGGCAAGAAAATTCCAACTTTATAAAAGTGCAATTTGAAGAGTTGCAGTTTAAAATCCTACTTCGCTGTAAGTTAATTTTGATTCCAGAAACACCAACTTGAAGGAATTATCTCTTTCCATTTGGAAATTAGGCTTATAAAACATAATAAGGCAGCTCCAATATATATATATCCTATAGGAGAGATAGCACTTGAAGTAGTGAAACGTGAATTGAAGAATTGTTCACTACCAGCACATTTAAAACTTAAAAATACATGTCCTGCCTTTTACATAAACTGCACTCTGCACTCTAAGTTGTCCAGGTGACATCACTCCTTGTCACTGACTGACACCACATCCTTAAACCGCTGACATCACACGTCAGTTGGAAGAATTCAGCCCCAATACAAACCCAGACACACAGTGGAGCAGGACTCAGGACATAGGAAGGAGCAATGAAGCAGTGGAGTGGAGAAGCCGTTGATGCAGTCTGATGTGGTTGGGGGCCGGAAGATGTATTTAAGCATATGTGAGCAGCACCCTGAGCCACGACTCTGTAGCGATATCTCATGGCTGCTGGTGCTACAGAGCTACAGAGCACCAAAACGACAGAAGAACGAGCTGTGGTGGGGTTCTTGGGTGTTTGGAGCAGCACCTCAAGACTTGTTTCCACACTGCCATCTTTAGGCTGGCTGCAACGGGGAGGGGGAATCACCATGAATATAGCGATAACCTGCAGTACCCCTTGGATAGTTGGCAGAGTCATTGTCTGAAGCTCTGCAGGGCCCCCGCATTGCCCCTGTCTTGAGCCAGTTAAATTGATTATGGGAGGCAGCCCAAAGTAAGGCTGGGGACTTTTAAAACATTTTCTTGGAAAATCTTTGGTCTGCAGATGGCTTGGCGACGCCACTTCGATCGTACCAGCTATTTCTGCCCTCTCCTGTCTCGCCTGTGTTGCCTTCCCCACTCTAGCTTCACCCAGTGAACTGAGTCTACCTGGGTCCACTAAGGAGTGCAGTGAGGATGCAAAAAGGAGAGGTGAGCGGGAGGTGTGGTCACTCTGCCAGTTTCTCCATTAGGTGGGGTCCTCACCTTGGAGGACAACATGTGGCAGCAGAAACAGCTGCGCCAGGTCGCAGTGCAGCTTGCTGCCTCACACCCCTCCTCCCTGCTCCCTCATACAGCATTACTGCTGTAATTTATCCATTCAAGGAGACTCTTTTGTTAAAACCTCTCTTCAGCAATTAGCCTCCCAGAATCTGGCTCTGCCTTCCTGCCTCTGAAGAGAGTGAACAAAGCCGGCTATAAACTTTGATCATTTTAGCACATAAAATCTTGCAGCTGTGAGCAGTCTGCCGGAGTCTGGTGTTTACATCTCTGGGGGAAGGTATTGAGTAGGGGGGTTTCACCACCCACCTGCTCAACTTTTCCCTGACAGCCCACTAGAGGTCCTTTAGGGGGAGCTGGTTATCTACTCCCAAATCAGAAAAATAAGAAGGGAAACTGTACTGCCTCAAAAAGAATGACTGCAAAAAATTGAGATCTGGCCATCTGGTAATGGGGAGGGCCTGTACAGAAACCAAATCTAACCCCTTACGTAACAAGACTCACTGATTGCTGTACTGAAAAGTAGAAATCACATTTTTGCTCTGTGGGAAATTGAGAAATCTTCTAAAGAAGTCAATATTGGACCTTAGGAGACAATCGAGGAATAACAGTGTCAATCTTTATGTGGATCCAGGGATGTTTCACCAAAAGTGTTGAGGCTAGTGGAGAACAAATTCACACCACCCCCAGGTGGAACTTAATCGGAGAATTGAAATGGATATATTAAAAGTGGTCTCTGGGCCTGCCCCTCAAGCTCCCATGTTAGAAACCTCATGCTCCTTGATCAAGGATTTTACAATACCTGACATTGATCTAGTCCTATGCCGAAAATGTGGCCAACTCAATAGGGAGCTCACTTGACATTAACCTTCTATTTTAAACCTGTTTGAAAAATGTATATGGGAGTCGGACACCATGTTGGATACTGTGACTGCCATATTAAAAGAACTGATCGATAGAAAGAAAGATAAGGGACTAGAAGTTGATTATACTCCCTCGTTAGAGGCAGTTGCTCCCCCAATGGTGAATGGTGCACACAAAAAAGAAAGGATACAATAGGATTTATCTACACAAGAGGGATCACCATCATGTAGAGCTATCAACAAAGAGCTTCCTATGGTGGAAAGTCCAGCCGACTTCGTAAGATACATCTTTGACTCTGATACAGTGGTTCGGACGGAGAGTTAATTTGTTATTAAAAATCCTCTCAATGCAAATGATGTATTCTCAACCTTCAATTCTCACCTCATACAGGCTATAAAGGGTGAGGAGTCTGCTTCTCCCCTAGCAAAGCAGAATGGCAGGCCTAATAAACGAAGGGGAAAGAAACCTTCTATTCATAGACTTACAAAGAGAGGGTGTAGAAAGCTACGTTTTAGAGAGGAGATAGAACTTGAATTCAGAGGCAATGCCATTCAAGTCCAGAAGTCTGAAAAAAGGTCTAGTGGCTTTGCCTCCCTCAGAAGTTAAAACTTACACACAGCCCCTCTTCATTGGATTTTATCTCAGTCTTTGACTCAGATCTAATTAGGAATAGATCTGTTCTACTTGCCTGTTCCACAGACATTGAGACTCTAAATCTAATCCAAAGTAGGGAGATCAACCTGGTTCCAGTCCAGTGTGAGGGGTGGGCCTAAATCAAGGGTACCTATGCAACTAAAGGGCCCCTGCACATATAAAGAAAACAGTCTCCAGGGAAAGTAAGCAATACAAACAATGAATTATTGCTCCTCCTTCAATGCAATTTAGGTGTGGATATAACCCAAAGCTGATGTAATTTAGTCTAGAAAATGGAGCCAAAGCAGATTACAAAAAAAACATATATCAACTCAATATTTTTATTTCTAGTACATTCTTTATACATTTATCTCATGGAAAATATATGAAAACATATATAAATCACCAAAGGCAAAATGCTAGAACAAAATATAATAGACTTATTGAACCAATAGTCATCAACCCCATGTGTCTCACACAACAATTCCTCACTCACACTGTCAACATTCATACCATCATAAGATCAATAAAACATTCAACCAAAATAAAAAATGAAACATATGTGTTTTGGTACACTGGAGGAAGAACTGTCTGCATATGGGTACATTCACATTGCCTTGAGTAACATTCTAATAGACCTCACATAATAATTGCCTTCGGTGAGCATTACATTAATTTACTAAATAGAAAAGTACTAAATAAACAACAACTAACACAAAGGCCTATTGATGTGATTCCATGAAGGACAGCAAAAATGACGGCCATAAGCATCCAAGTGGATAATCGAAAATAGCAGTTTGCCATCCAATGTTGAGTGCCTGAATAATCAAAAGTACATCACCGACACACATTTTGGTGGAATGCTGCATTGAGCGGGAACCACCTTCCTCAGGCGAGTCCATTAAAAGCATCCATGCTGGAACCCAGGGCTGTATCACAACATTATTAGATGATAGGTGTCCATGTCACTGCTTTAATATGGGTTCAAGAAGCTTTGAGCTAGATGCTGTGCACTTCCTTCACTTCGAGTGACCACAGTCTCACAGATAACATCTCTATGGGACAAGTCTGAGCGTGTTAAGCTCCACATAGATACCCAAAGGCAACAACAAGACATAAAGGAATGGACAAGTGGGAACAAGCCAAATTCCTGCAGATTTCTGGAAAGTAAAAATTCTCTGCCGCTGCGGAGCCCATTAGCGACCACAGCCTGCTGATGTTCTCCCTGGGAGTATGTCTCACACAGACCCCTTGGGTTTTGATGGAGCCACTTCCAGAATAAAAGTTGACAAAATAACAGGAAGGTTGCAGTGGAATCACAGATTGATTGTTGTATTGATGTGTAAATTACAAGCCATTTTGGAAAATCTAGGTTCGGAATTAGAAAGCTTCTGAGTGTTTATAGAACAGCTTATGGGAGGGATTAATTGTAATCCTGCTAAAAGTAGCCAACCGCTTTCCCAATCCTTTGGTTAAACAGAGATATAAATGCTTTAGCAAGAAAACAATATATGGTATTTCTCCCAGAAAGGGATGCCATGGTGTCCTTATTAAGGAGGAGAAGGCAAAGGCTTAAGGGCTGCTTGAAAAGAGGGGAATGTGATCAGTTATGAGTGGGCTTAAGAATGGTAGCTGCTAGTGAACAGACAAGAACCTTATGGACCACAAAAGGGGAAGCTTGTGGGACAAGAGTTAGATCTCTCCCTGTCCCTATTGAGGAAGCTATCTGGTTTGTGTTTATCTCTAAATTGTATGCAGCAAACATTGAGAAGAAGGTAAATAACATCTCTGAAATCTGTCACACGCATGACCCTCCCTCAGAAAAAGAAATCAAGCTTGCCATTAGAGAGATATGTTCATCTGCATTCCCATTTCTGTTCTAAAACAAGAACCAACCCAATTGAGTATAATGCTGTACCCGTTTTTTATTTTTGATAGCTTCTACTTAACATGAAGAACTCCTCCCTCTTGGTCTTATCGCCCCACTTTTTAATAAGGGTGATCATAATTTGCCTGAGAACTACTGACAGATAGCCTTTCTCAATGCAGTTGGCATAGTCTTCTCAAAATGTCCCCTGACCCAGCTAATTGAATTGGCAGATGAGGACAATATTATCCCCATGGAGGAAACCAAGGTTCAGAGAAATCATGGAACACTCAACAACATAGTGGCTCGTCAGTTAATTAATGAAAAATATTTAATGTTGAGAGGAGGTATGATGTATGCGGCATTTATAGACTTCTCCACAGCTTTTGATAAAGTGGATAGACCTTTGTTGTGGAGAAAGCAGTCAAACATGGGCATGCCTGGCACCTAGTTACACCTAACCATTGTCTTCATTCTTCCACATGGTCTAGAGTTCTCTTAGGCAGGGTTTGTCGTCTCTCCCAAAAAAAAAGAAAAATGGCTAAAACAAGGGCACCTAGTTGCCTCTATAGTCTTTTCCCTGTATATTTCTTCTTGTTTATTAAAGGGTGAAGGAATAGCTCCATCCATTGGCGGTAAACCATTGGCCTGCCTCTTGTATTCTGATGATATTATAATTCTGGACCTTTCTCCCAAGGGCCTAAATTGTTGCCTCCAGGCTTTGCAGCAATATGCGGTTGGACACCATCTAAAGATTAACATCTCTAAGAGGAAAACTTTGTGCTTCCATGGTAAGAGGAAACTTAAGTGCTCTAACTTCCCTTCGATCCTGGAATCATGTAAACTAGAAAGGGTTAATTCCTACACATTTTTGGGGAAGATAATGCATGGTAATGTTAGTGATATGGCCCACACTGAGAAGAATAAGAGTAAAGCCAAGGCCCAGGCTAAGGGTCTGGTTGCATTTTAAAGGGCTACTGGCCAAAGGCATTTTTCTTATCAGCTCGAGGTTTATACAGCAAAAATCCCCGCTTCTCTGATATATGGTTTGGAGTCAATTGACATTGATAAATGGGTCTTTTTAAATATGGTGGAAGAGCGTATATTGAGAAATATCTCCTCTGTTAATTCAGCATTCTCAGGGGTGACCTTAGTTTTGGAATTGGGCTTTAAAAGCATGTTTTTCCAGGGACTGGCAGGGGTAGTATGCTGGATTGCCAACCCAGAGAGGAGTGATGAGAACGTTCTATGATCGCATATGAAGAAACTTTATTTGATTAAAAAAAAGTGATCACTAGTTCATAGAAACTTCCTATTTGTGTTTAATCAGCTATACATGATCTGAGCCTGGTGTACACACTAGCAGGGTCATAACTAAAAGCCACCATACAGCAAACCACTTGGCTGCTAAGTTTGCACCTAGACATTGAGGCATGCCAAAAAAGAAAGGGCTTGCCAAATTTAATTGACTCCTTCGTGATAGAGCGCAATCATATATTAATTTGAATCTGCCCCATAGTGTGCAACGTTTTTGGATTATGTTAAGGTGGGGTTTGCTTCCGTGGAATTCTCTCAAGGTGAAATGATACGGTTGCTCCTCAATTTGTAACCTATGACATTTTGGAACTCAAGATTTGAATCATGTACTATTTGTGTGCGCAAAGATTAACACAGTGGAAAATGGCTGAGGCCCATCTTTCTGCAACTGTCTATTTGAACGGCCTCTGATGCACTGTAGTCACTCTATGCACCCCCACGCGAACAATTTTGCTATACAGTTTTGTAACTTTTTAGAGTGTTTTTTAAATCTGTATTGAATTTTTCAAAATTATATGATTGCAAATTTTGAATGGATTGTGTTTTTTATGTATAATGTGTGCTCTTATAAAATTACCAGTGTATGTCTATGTCTTTTCTATTTTTTTATGTGGACCTCTTCGTAGTTCTATAACATAAATAAAAATAATGTTGAAAAATTGTCCATGGCCTACCTTAGGAGTACCTTATTTGTGTAAAAGGGAAAGGTTTGGACCTGAAAAAAGTTTTTTTTTGCCACGTCGACATGGCAGTTTTAAAACTGCACGTAAAGACTCTGCAATGACAGGCCTGAGCCATGGTTAGAGGACTACTTAAGTGGATTCTACACTCAATGCTGCAGGCCCACTAGTAGTATTTAATTTACAGGCCCTGGATACATGTAGAACCATGGTACTAGGTCTTATAAGTAAATAAACTGTGCCAGTTGGGGGTGAACCAATATTACCATGTTTAGGGAAGAGAGCACAAACACTTTAGCACTGGTCAGCAGTGTTAAAGTACACAGAGTCCTAATACCAGCAAAAACAAGGTCAGAAAAGTAGAGGAGACAGAAAAAACAGGGGAAGACTACCCTAAGGCTGTCAAGTCTAACAGCCAGGGTAGCCACTAGTATAAAACATCCACTGATAGCAAATTTAAATTCAAATACAAATATGAGTAGTCTATATGTAAGGTTTCGGTATTTACCAAAATTGTATTAATGTACATAAAAATAATATCATTGCACATAAATTATTGATGTTTTATTTTCTTTTAATTTTACAATAATCTTTGCGAAATCTTATTTCATTTATTTTTTAAATAATATTTACAGTATTTGCACAAATATATTGAAAGTTACTTTATTTTTCTATGTGTGATGCATTCACATGTACAAAAACAAAAATGGCATTAAGGTTTATTTTTCAGCAGGAAGGTGTCTCTTCTTGTACAAAAACAATCCTGCCTGTAACACCCATGCATCATGGTCCAAGAGTGCCTACATGGTACTAACCAGCACACAGTGTGCAATTGCAAGGAGGTAGCAGATATGCTCCATATCTTTGCGAATAAGGTGCATTTCTGATGTCTGTTGTAGCATTTTGGAAAATTGGCAAAATGTGCAAATCTTGTGTGACAATTATTTTTCATAATTAGTGTTTTAATGATGTATAGAGAAAAGCTGAATTATTGTTGATGCACTGGAACAAGTTACATAGGTCAGTTAGAAGAGTAAATTATGAGGTAAATAGTTATGTCACATTTACGTGAAAGACACCAGTATTTCTAATATGGATGTAGTTTCTGCTGTTTTCTTCCAAATACTCCTGCTCATTCCCTCTCCCAATCTATGTCCAACTGCAATCCATCTCTCCCTCGTCTCTGTGGAATACCTTGTGAATGACAGAAATGTATTAGTTATGGACAATGTTGCTAGAAAGCATGTATTATGAGTGAAGCTCCCATTGTGTACCCAAAGTAGCAATTTCAAGGTCTATTGCTGTAAGTGTTAGTGATGATGTGCAAATTGTCTGAGCACTGTTGTCCTTTATGGAACGTGTCTGTGCTCTTTGTGAGTTTGACACTTAGGCCCATATTTATACTTTTTTAGCGTCGCATTTGCACCACATTTTGATGCAAAAGCGGTGCAAACTTACAAAATACAATTGTATTTTGTAAGTTTGCTCCACTTTTGCATCAAAAAATGACACAAATGCGGTGCTAAAAAAATATAAATATGGGTCTTAGAATTTTATTTTATTTTTGCCTAGCTAGGAACCAATGAATTTTGTAATTCTGCAGCTTTCTATAATTATATAATTGAACCTTCATGGTATTTAATGTGTTTTTCTCTGAGCTGCATTTGACCTTTTGTGTATTAAAATCCACTTTTACCCTATGTTTGGCCTAGAACTCAGTATTTTATGCTTCCAATGCCAATATATTTAACTCTGCTAAAATTATGTTTTCCTGATGAGGAGTGTAGTCCCTAACTGTTAGATCAACTGAAGATGCTAGAGACAAATTCTTTTGGTAAACATTGGGGTGATGAAATATTGGGATTCAGGTAAAAATATTGCGATTTGACTTCCACAAATAATTTTTGACTTTTTGACTTTAGGTGCCTAAAACAAAGGACAAAGGAGATTTGCCAATTTCCCAGTGCCAGACCCTCCTGAGAGGTGACAGACTGCATTGTTGTGCAGTCCTGATTGAACTAAAGTGGAAGTATAAATAGGGAGATTTGAAAGCATGAGTATGTGTTTTGTAATGATATACTTCTGTTTTTGTGGTGAGCAGTTTAGTTATGTAATGATGATTTTGGCTTTAATTGGCGGGCTTATTTGTGAACCCATTTGATAATATTTTGTTTAAAGGAGAGAATTGAGTTGGCTATCAGATTTTGTTGCAAATCCAAGATCTCAATATATGATTAATATTTCCTTGTCTTTATTGTGCTGTGTATAGCGAGGCACCACTAGCACAGTGGTAGGGATATGTATTAATACATTTTTCATTTTCAGTCTTGAGAGGTTACTGTGCTTGCTCTGAGTGCATGGGGTTTAGTTAATTAACTTGCGGGAGATGGGAATAGAATTCTAATAGTTGGAAGTTTGCCTAGCTTTGTAGATTGTGTGAGATTCAATCCTGTTTTATGGGACTATTCTCTTCGTTCACTCAAAATTTGGTTTCTACTGTTGAAAGTTTTTTGACTGATGAAATACTGATTTATATTCCTTTCCAGGGTAAACAGATAAGGGTTTTGTTGATTTCCAAACGTTATTTGCGATTCTGTAGTTGTGTGCCTGATCACAAAGAAATTATGCTGTTATTGGATTTTCAGACAGTGAGCCACTCTGGGATTGGTGTGATATCACCACTAGCAATGCTCTGATTGGTTGTTTGTCAGTGTAGCCATGCTATGTTAGAGTGACCTTTGACAGAGACACGCTGCAATAAGATGGTTTTCGCTAAGTCCGTTCTGAGCATTGCTTTGAATTTTTTAGGTTGTTTTGAGCTTGAGTAAGTATAATTATGGGTGGATTATCGATAAAACTAAAGAGAGCAGATAAGCCTAAGGAGGTAAAAAATGATGAAAGAAGGCATGCACACATTTGAAATGGTAGAAGAGGTTTGGTATTATATATACATCTTGGTTCCCAAATGGAAGAAATATACGGCACACAATGAGAAATTGCAATGTCCTAAGGGGGCAGGTTTAACTTTGAGAAATTGAGCCCAGCAGACCATGTACCACTGCCTAGTGGCAACTACACAGCTTGCAGCACTCAATAAATGAGATCACAAGGCAACAGTGATGGAGAGAGAGAAGATGGATAGATCATTTTAAAAGTCTTTCTGGGACTGGCTAGGAGACAGACCAGACAGGGAAGAGAAAGCATGGAAAATGGTCAAAATGGAAAGTGTTAGAACAGTCCCTCCTATAGTGACAGAGACAGAACAGGTTAAAACAGATACATCAAAAGAAAAGAAAGAGAATATTGAATCCGAAGATGATGATAAATTATTTAATGAGTTACTGATTTTTAAACCTCACCCTGTACACTGATATAACAGCAGGACCGACTCAGACTAAAATCAGATTTGGTGAAGGGGGAGACACAGCAGTAATTAAAACTACTTTTGGAGTTTTACCAAGTGCCCCACAAGAAGTTCAATAAACAAGCCAATGCCTAATACAAGTGAGACAGAATGCACTGTCTCTACAGTGGTGATAGAGCCACTTCCAAGGAGATCTGTACTGGGATCCTTATGATAGAATTTGGATAGATGTTTTAGGATAATATGGTTTGAACAGACACATCATAAGGATGAGGGGAGATTTGATTAAAGAACCATGTAGGTGTGCCAATGAAGTGCATGATAAATTAGAAGAATTGACTGATCAATTAGTTGTTCACATAAGCAAAGTGAAGAATGTCAAACACAATTATAAAGTGGAGTTGACACATGATGGAATCAAGGAGATGGATCTCATTACACTGAGATCTCATATTAAAGAGAGAAAACACAAGACTTGGGAGATTTAAAGAACTAATAGAAATGGAAAAGGGGAAAAATTTATAAAAAGTAGATGAGGAACAGTGAAGCAAAGAAGGAAAAATTATAGTAAGTGACTAAGTAATGGGGACGAGCACAGTTTAAGAGAAGTACATGGAGGGAATTTGCTGCATGTTCCTTGAACAAGAGTGAATTTGTTTCATTTTTGTATAACTTTCTAAAGTTGTAAGAAGATCCAGCAAAGTGGTATGACAAGTTCCAAAAATTTACACATCTTTCTTCAATGCTGTGGACAGATTTTATTTCATTATTTGAAATGGGTATTCCAGGAGATTTGTGGTTGGAGTGTAAGGTGGCTACAGGGTGGCCAATGCAAGAACCACCTAGGTCGGTTCTTTAAATGCACCATCAGCAGATGTGGCTGAAAAAGGTCAGTTGTTGAGCATTTGCAGAAACAAATTCCATGAAGGGATATAAATTGGGAAAAGATTGGGAAAAGATTATAAGGACACACTTGAACCTAAAGAGTTAGTGCATTCTAATTTTGAGAGATTGATTCAGATATTTGAAAAAGCATGGCAGAGTTGAAAATTGAGAGAAAGATGTTGTTGGAGGTGTATTTATACTTTTGAGCATGGGCTGAGATCAGAGATTAGCAATCACATTCAGCAAACTGAAACGTGTTGGTTGACAAAAGACGTTGATGCATTTTTTAAATTGGCTAAAAACAGTACTCATTATATAGAAAAAAAACAGAAAACGCTGGAAGAAAAGCTGATGATTGCTCAAACAAAGAAGCTTTAAAGGGAACAAATGGGTTTCAATATGAATTTTGTGACAATGGAGTGGATGGAGTGAATGTAATGAATCAAATGGCGGAGGGGGACAAGATGAGAAGAAATGTTGGAAAAGACTAAAGCTTGCCATTTTTGTGGGCGGATTGGACATTGGACAAGAGAATGTAGACAGAACACAGAGAAAATTCAGGATATTATATAACAAAATCAGCAGATGCTGAGAAATAAAGAATGCCAGCTCCTTGTAGCAAAACATTAGAAATAAAATGCCACATACTGTGGATTACCAACAGATTGCCATGATCAGCACTGATACGATGGCAGGCACCACGTCCTAATGATGGTGCCTGAGAGGGGAGGAAGAGTGCTTACCTGGAGCAGTTCCAGAGGTAGCCCCAATAGGCCATACATTGATGAAGAAGTCAATGGCCATCCTGCTTCATTTCTGTTTGATATGGGGGCTACCCATTCTACAATGAAAAAGAGTTTGTGTCACAAGCCCGCATGCAGAATGCCTGACTACACAATGATTTTCTAATTGAGCTACCATGAAAAAAGACAGATGTGCAATTTCAATAATTGCACTGAAACACAGAGGACTCATGCATGCAATTGCTTATCTTTCAGGGGAGTTGAATCCAGAGCAAAGTTAAGAAATGGTGCTGGGCCATACTTTAATTGTTTATGTTCCACACTCTGTTGAAATCCTTTTAATAATGAAAACACAGCACATTACAAACTGTAGTCTTACGTGTTATTAGCAGGTAATACTTGGAGCAAAGAGCGTTTCAGTTTGAAAGGTGCAATATCCTCAATCCAGTGACACTGCTTCCGATTTTAGACATATGTGAAGGCAGGAAAAATATTGTTGATGACAAATTGGAGTATGATTGTATAGACATGACCAGCTTAAGCACATAGGCAAGGCCAGACAAGTAACACTTAAGTTAAGGACTCAGATGTAACACTGTTCATAGATGTTTCCTGTCTGAGGGATCCAGTAGAGAATTGAGAGCTGCTTATGCAGTTTGCTCGGTTTAAGAAACATCGGAGACAACTTTCTTACCAAATGTGACATCAGCACAAGTAGTGGAATTAATTGCTCTAACAAGAGATTGCTGTTAGTCATAGAATTTAAATGTAGCAATTTATACAGATAGCCAGCATGGTTTTTGGTGTGGTGCATGACTATGGTCAGCTCTGGTCACAAAGAGGGTTAATGACAACTACAGGTTCTCTAATTAAGGATATGTACATTTTGAATTTGTTGTATGCAATTTAAAAAAAAAGAATTGGGAGTTGCCAATTGTCAAGCCCATTAGGCTGGCAAGAATTTGGTCACATTAGGAAAAAAGTATGCTGACATAATGGCAAAGTATTATGCCTTGCATAAAGGTACAGTGGTACAAGAAAAATAAATTGAGGATTTTCCAAATGATCGTGTGAACTGTTTCTTTATGGATTCATGGCAGACTCCCTTAAGTAAGTTAAAAGATCTACAGAAAGAGGCTCATTAGAATGAAAAGTTGAAATTGATGAAATTGGGTTACAAAAGTAATTATTAGGATTTGTGTGTGATTAAAGATCAAACATATATTTTATCTAAGTTAGTGCTATACTGCATGCATAAATAGCTGAATAATCAAACCCATGCAGAGAGAGAGAGCTTAATCAGGTTATTTAAATAGGTTTGGAACAAAACAGGATCTCAATATGTTGCTGAGGACACACGTGAACAATGTCTAATTTTTCACCTAAACAATCATGGTATAAACACTGTTACTGTCATGAATCACTGTCAAGAATGCAAGGAGAATTTATTGAGATGCCACTTTGTAATAGCCTTAGACACATCTTGGCAGCAGTATGTTTGTTAGTATGTTTGTTATCTAAATGGGTCGAGGAGTTTCACGACTGGAGAGCAGGTAGCCTTACAACAGCCAAATTGATGTTGAGGGAGATGATACCAGGTTTTGCTCTCTGGAATTCTGTTAAAACTATGTGCAGCTTTTGAGATCAAGCAGAGATTTGACTGCATGTAATTACCATATTCTCCTAGTATGCTAGAAAGATTGAAGGGTGCCTTTAAGAACCAACTGGCAAAAGTCTGAAATAGCCAGATCCACTTCCCCTTGTGTTGATGAATATGAGAAGTAGTCCAAATAGGAAGACAAGTAAATCTCCCCAGGAGCTCATTATGGGTAGAACAATTAGACTTGCACATGTACCTTCAGCTGCATTAGTTTCAATAACTGATGATATTGTTCTAGATTATTGCAAAGGTCTGGCTGATGTGGTAAATTATGTTTTTCTCCAGGTGGATGCAGTCACAGATGATTACAGAGATATGCCCTGCAGCAATCTAAATGCAGGGGAATGGATTCTCATTTGTACACATGTCCACAAAGGGTGGTTAGATGAGAGGTGGAGTGGCCAAAACCAGGTTATCCTATCAGTTGTGCAGCCAAGTGTATGTGAGTGCCTCAATGGAGCCACTCTGCTCATACCAATAGGATTATAGCAGTTGAAGTGGTAGAGGAGGTAGAAGGTGATGATCAAGGTACATAGAATGCTGAACAAAGTGACAGTTTTAGTGACAGTCCAGGTCAAGTTTGCAGCATTCATCTGGGGGTTGAGAGGGGGGTTCTTTTGTGACTGATGAAGATCAAGTCTCAAATCAAGTTGAAGATTCAAAGAGAAATCTAAAGCAACAGTGTCAAGTGAGTCATAGTTCAGATGAAGAGTTTAAAACATTGGAAGTCCAGTGACAGAGTTTTGCACTGTCCTTATGCTGCTTTCAACTGATGCCATAAGTTGGTGACTGTCCTGCCTTGATGAACTGTCGCTGTCTGCTGTCCCAGGAGGAGAGGTAAAACTAAATGTGGTTTCTTGTTCCCTTTTCAGTTAGTAACTTATAACAGCATATTTTTATAGTGAGTTATCCTAGTTAAATGTTTTTCAAATTATTTTTGTCCTTTTATCTTTTGCTTTTGTCTGAATGTGCTAGTCCACACCCAAACATGCACTTCCAAATTCGCATTAGTGATTGGAGTGGCCCAGCTCTGAAATCTGAATTTAATGTTATATTGTATTTTGATGATTTACTGATCTGCTTTGAATTCTTACAGTAATGTTCATATTGTATTGTTGCTAACCTACATTATTCTTTTGGAGTGTCTAACAGTGTTGATGCTTATTAGGGTAAATCTTTTCAGATGTTTCGGTCAGTCAGAGGTTTTCATGTATGTTTATAACTTAGTTTTGCGCATCATTTATGTGACATGGATTTTGGGTTTGTAATAATGCTTTGAAACTTTATTCGGTTTGGAATTTGATTTAGCGTTAAAATGTTCATGGTGTTTAGTATTGTTTATGGTATATGTAATTGATTTGTGATTGAATGATTCTGACTACTACACTCTTCGCCAAGTTCAAAGATTCAGTCAACCTTCATAGGTGAGAATAGTGATTGTGTATCACCCATGCGCTGGTAGTTGTTGAACCTGGAACTGGAGAGTAGAAATTGTTTTCCGGGGCCCCAGGTGGCGCACCAGCATTTCCTTACAGTAATCACGAAAGTACAGTGGTAGGTATATGTCTAAGCCATTTAACTCCTATCATCCCTGATGTAGAGAATTCCTACCCCTATTTAATACCTTGAACAATCCTAATACATTTTCAAATATGTTCAATGGTCATGTAACCACCATAATATCCCCATGGGGAACATTGGTATGCTCATTTTCCTTCAACATTAACTAACAATACCAGGTATATGAAATAGCCAGTTAGCCACCATCATCCCTATGTAGAGAATCCCTATCCCCATTTCCTATTTGGAGCAATACAAATACATTCCTAAATATATTCACTGGCAATGGAACACCCATAATCCCTCAGGCAAATCAAAGCTCTGCCCTTTTCCTCCAGCATTAATAAAACTAGTAACAGGTATATGTAATAGCCATTTAATCCACATAGCCTGATAGGTAAACAATAAGATTTGCTGAAGAGAGTTTACTTTCACTTTGCCTAGGTAAGCTAAAACACATCCTGGTAGGTAAACAATGACAAATACTGAAGAGAGTTAACTTTCACTTTTCACATGTAAGCATTAAGCTACACTGCCACCAGTGGACACTTAGGAGAATGCAGCCTATCATCCCATCATCCACAGTGATCTTTTTAGTACATCTCACACTCATCAACCATTCTCAATCTCTCCCCATCTATCTCCAGACAGAGCATCAGTCCCTCTACCATTACCATTGCCCACTAACAAAATGGAATCTGAACCCCGCCTCACGAACAGAACATTTGCTAATCGCTCCTGCTTAGTTCTGCAATTATAATGCTTTTCACAACTCCTCTTAGTGTACACAACCTAATACATTTAACCACAGACACATAAATTAAATGCCACTCTTGCCTTCTGTCTCCACAATTCAGGCTAGATTCTTCGAATGCAATGCATGAATTTCCCAACTTGCTTTCTCAATAATAAATACAACTTTAATCCACGTAAAACGTAACATTTTCAGACACAGAGTACCCCTGAATATGCTGCACATTCCTTTACTAGGTAAGAAGAACATGGCAAGTCAGGGTCTACCTTTTAAGTGGAAGATTGTGTGTTCGATCTGCCTGGTTGGCTTTTGTCTGAAGCATTGGTACAAAAGGGTAATTGTCAAAGCAAACAATCAAGAACTAATGAGGGCTTGGTTGTAAGGCTATGAACACTACCAGACAATGAGAAGGGTTTTAGCATGGTGTCAGAAATGCTACCAGTTCAAACCCCTTTGCAGGAAGTGTCATGGGACAACAGTTAGGATGCTTGTTGGGATCCCTGAGGAATTTAGAGTGCTCTGGAGATAAGGTACTGGAGTACAGCAGCATCCTCACCCAACCGCACTTTTTTCATATTTGCAAACAGCAAGGTAATCTTGGACCAGATTGAGAGGATTGGTAGTGGAAACACGGCTGCCCCATGTGATTTTTGCTCACCCGTAAATACAACGTGGGTGCTGCAGCCCGAGATATATGTGCTCCCAATAAAGGAGACCCTTTCTTGCTAATGCCTTTGGTTGAGTGTTAAGTACTGTAGGAGGCTGGCCTGGTTTGTAGTGGGTACCAAGGGGTACTTACACTCTGTACCAGGTCCAGTTATCCCTTATTAGTGTAGAAGAGGTGTTTCTAGCAGCTTAGGCTGATAGAAGGTAGCTATAGCAGAGCAGCTTAGGCTGAATTAGGAGACATGCAAAGCTCCTACTATACCACTGGTGTCATATGCACAATATCATAAGAAAACACAATACACAGATATACTAAAAATAAAGGTACTTTATTTTTATGACAATATGCCAAAAGTATCTCAGTGAGTACCCTCAGTATGAGGATGCCAAATATACACAAGATATATGTACACAATACCAAAAATATGCAGTAATAGCAAAAGGAATTAATGCAAGCAATGTAAAGTTACAGTAGATTGCAATAGGAGCACATAGATATAGGGGCAACACAAACCATATACTCCAAAAGTGGAATGCGAACCACGAATGGACCCCGAACCTATGTGAGCTTGTAGAGGGTCACTGGGACTGTAGGAAAACAGTGAGGGTTAGAAAAATAGCCCACCCCAAGACCCTGAAAAGGAGGTGTAAAGTGCACCCATAACCCCCAGAGAGCACAGAAGTCGTGATAGGGGGTTTCTGCAAGGAAGACCAACACCAGCAAAGCAACCAAAGTGGATTTCCGGGCCTGAGTAGCTGTGGAACAAGGGGACCAAGTCCAAGAGTCGCGACAATGTCGAGAGTGGGCAGATGCCCAGCAAATGCCAGCTGAGGGTGCAAAGAAGCTGCCACTGGATGGTAGAAGCCGTGGATTCTGCAAGAACGAAGAGGGCTAGAAGCTTCCCCTTTGGAAGATGGATGTGCCACATCGTGAAGAAGCTTGCAAAGGTGTTCCCATGCAGAAAGACCGCAAACAAGCCTTGCTAGCTGCAAGGGTCGTGGTTAGGGTTTTTGGGTACTGCTGTGGCCCAGGAGGGACCACGGTGTCGCCACTTGGGTGAGGAGACAGAGGGGGCGCCCAGCAAGTCAGGGAGCCCTCACAGAAGCAGGCAGCACCCGCAGAAGTACCAGAACAGGCACTTAGAAGAGGAGTGAACCGGAGTCCACCCGAAGTCACAAGAGGGAGTCCCACGACGCCGGAGGACAACTCAGAAGGTTTTGCACTGCAGGTTAGAGTGTCGGGGACCCAGGCTTGGCTGTGCACGAAGGAAATCCTAGAAGAGTGCACAGGAGCCGGAGCAGCTGCAAATCACATGGTACCCAGCAATGCAGTCTAGCGTGGGGAGGCAAGGACTTACCTCCACCAAACTTGGACTGAAGAGTCACTGGACTGTGGGAGTCACTTGGACAGAGTTGCTGAGTTCCAGGGACCACGCTCGTCGTGCTGAGAGGGGACCCAGAGGACTGGCGATGCAGTCTTTTTGTTGCCTGCGGTTGCAGGGGGAAGATTCCGTCGTCCCACAGGAGATGTCTTCAGAGCTCCTGGTGCAGAAAGGAGGCAGGCTGCCCCCAGAGCATGCACCACCAGGAAAGAGGCGAGAAAGCGGCAGGGTCAGCGATACAAGGTTGCAGTAGTCATCTTTGCTTCTTTGTTGCGGTTTTGCAGGCGTCCTGAGCAGTCAGCGGTCGATCCTTTGGCAGAAGGTGAAGAGAGAGATGCAGAGGAACTCTGGTGAGCTCTTGCATTCGGTATCTGAGGAATTCCCCAAAGCAGAGACCCTAAATAGCCAGAAAAGGAGGCTTGGCTACTTAGGAAGGAGGATAGGCTAGTAACACAGGTAAGAGCCTATCAGAAGGAGTCTCTGACGTCACCTGCTGGCCCTGGCCACTCAGAGCAGTTCAGCGTGCCAGCACACCTCTGAATCCAAGATGGCAGAGGTCTGGGGCACACTGGAGGAGCTCTGGGCACCTCCCCTGGGAGGTGCAGGTCAGGGGAGTGGTCACTCCCCTTTCCTTTGTCCAGTTTCGTGCCAGAGCAGGGCTGGGGGATCCCTTAACCGGTGTAGACTGGCTTATGCAGAGATGGGCACCATCTGTGCCCATCAAGGCATTTCCAGAGGCTGGGGGAGGCTACTCCTCCCCAGCCCTGACACCTTTTTCCAAAGGGAGAGGGTGTAACACCCTCTCTCTAAGGAAGTCCTTTGTTCTGCCTTCCTGGGCCAGGCCTAGCTGGACCCCAGGAGGGCAGAAACCTGTCTGAGGGGTTGGCAGCAGCAGCAGCTGCAGTGAAACCCCGGGAAAGGCAGTTTGGCAGTACCCGGGTCTGTGCTAGAGACTCGGGGGATCATGTTACATGGCCATGTTCGGAGTTACCATTGTGACGCTATACATAGGTAGTGACCTATGTATAGTGCACACGTGTAATGGTGTCCCCGCACTCACAAAGTCCGGGGAATTTGCCCTGAACGATGTGGGGGCACCTTGGCTAGTGCCAGGGTGCCCACACACTAAGGGGGTCATTCTGACCCCGGCTGGCGGCGGAAGCTGTCGGCCTGGCTGGGACCGCCAGAATACCGCTGCGCGGTCAAAAGACCGCCGCGGGTATTCTGGGTTTCCCGCTGGGCTGGCGGGCAACCGCCAGAAGGCCGCCCGCCAGCCCAGCGGGAAACACCCTTCCATGAGGATGCCGGCTCCGAATGGAGCCGGCGGAGTGGAAGGGGTGCGACGGGTGCAGTTGCACCCGTCGCGATTTTCAGAACAGGATTGCGGTATGGGGGTCGGAATCCCCATGGAAACCGGCGGTACACCGCCGGTTTTCCGTTTCTGACCGCGGCTGTACCACCGCGGTCAGAATGCCCAAGGGAGCACCGCCAGCCTGTTGGCGGTGCTCCCGCAGTTGTTGGCCCTGGTGGATTTTACCGCCAGGGTCAGAATGACCCCCTAAGTAACTTAGCACCCAACCTTCACCAGGTGAAGGTTAGACATATAGGTGACTTATAAGTTACTTAAGTGCAGTGCAAAATGGCTGTGAAATAACGTGGACGTTATTTCACTCAGGCTGCAGTGGCAGGCCTGTGTAAAAATTGTCAGAGCTCCCTATGGGTGGCAAAAGAAATGCTGCAGCCCATAGGGATCTCCTGGATCCCCAATACCCTGGGTACCTCAGTACCATATACTAGGGAATTATAAGGGTATTCCAGTATGCCAATGTGAATTGGTGAAACTGGTCACCAGCCTGTTAGTGACAATTTAGAAAGCAGAGAGAGCATAAACACTGAGGTTCTGGTTAGCAGAGCCTCAGTGAGACAGTTAATCATCACACAGGGAACACATACAGGGCACACTTATGAGCACTGGGCCCTGGCTGGCAGGGTCCCAGTGACACATACACTAAAACAACATATATACAGTGAAATATGGGGGTAACATGCCAGGCAAGATGGTACTTTCCTACAAGTGCTACTCCTGTAATTCAGAAGTGATGTAATTTCATACCGGGCCACATTGCATTCATTGACTGTGATTCTAAAAGAGCACCAATCATGGAGCAGTAGTGTGCACAGAAAATCACATGGCTGGCTTGCCTCTATCAATGAAATAGAAATTGTGTTTGGTTTCTTTTTGGGAAGATACATGCAGTATGCTGGGTGGCTGTTCTGGCAACACTCTTTTCTCCTTGTGTTTCAACCACCTTGGATCCTACTAAGTTCTAAAAAGCAAATGGTTTTAGATCATTGGCCATGGATGCAGGAGCAAACACTCTTGTTGGCGCTTCTGACCTTAAGTAAACTTACAAGGGGACGCAAATAGGTTGATGAACCTTTTGACTCGCAATTAAGATGTTCCCACCATAACTCCAGTACATGCAGATCAATAATCAATAATTAATCAATAATCTTAGTATCAATGATAATCAATAGCATTAGTTATCAATGGAGTCAGTAATTGTCACACACCGTGACCTTTCAGTCATGAATAACCACACCTTTAGCAAAAGATAGAATATTTATTTCCCTATATGAACAATGCTAAGGTCATGTAAGTTAATCTCAAAATCAAATGATACACATACAGAAACAACACTGGCTGTCTAAAGCAATGAAAGAAATGCAATCTAATCAAAGCTTGAACTATTACACATTCTAAGGTTACAGTGCAAATCAATAATAAGAACAATTGCGCAAACGATATCACATACATTTAGATTCAGCAAAGAAAATACATCAAACATTATTCCCTATAACAGACTATCATTAGTGAGAAATCCTTAACTAACACCAGATTATCATCAGCATGTTGTGCTTCATGCAAAACAATTTAGCAAACACAAATTTGGAAAACATCTAGCTATATCACTATCAAAACAGCGTGGTTTGGTACCTAAAAAGAAAAGCAAACATACATCGCAAGTCACTTTTAGTAATTTGTATACCTCTACTCAATTGGATTGGCAAGCTAAGATAGTCTTCGTCAGCAGGACATCAGTTTGGTCAGCAAAGCATCAGGATTCAGCATCAAAGTTCAGAAAATGCGAACTCTTTAAGCAATAAAGTTAAGCACGTCTCCTGCTCAAGAAAATAGTGACCTTTTGGCCAGAAAGAAATGGACAAAAGTCCTGTCTTCCCTTGGTGCAGTCCGGCTAAATGATTCCCTAAAACTACTTCCCAAGTCCCTATTGGTCAAGGGATTGCATGGTCACCCTTTGTCCATTAACACTAAAATTTAAAATCTATGAATTCTACCGCTACTCCGTTCACATGTCGCTGACTGGCTTCTCTTGTAATGTTCTCATCATCCGGCTCATCAGGTAACAATATTGTTGCAGCTTATACTCCAGTCAGTGTCTTCATTGTTCTCCTCCTGAGAAAGTCAGTGTTACACGCATTACATTCATAATGTTACATTTAGCAAGAACAGCATTTTCTAGCAACTGGTTCTCATGAGTAAAGCTTTTTGCTACAAGCACATTTAGACAGCACAGTGGAAAATCACAGTTTAATTCTCTGAACAGCCATTTTATTAAACATTAAGAAATACAGCTTGACATGAGGCTGTGCAACTAGGCCAAGTCCTCCGCTAAATTAAGGCCTAAAATTAATAAAGCCAATACATAATGCAAAACTCTTAATATGACATATTACTACATTAATCAAACATATGCTCAACATTTCATATTAATAAGCCATTAATAAGTACACTTCGTGAACATTGTTGGCCACTCATTGTGATCACATTTTCAAATGTGTGCATTATTTTTCTGTTATTACATTTTCTACGCAAATCCATTTCTCATAATACATGAATACTCATTAATATTTTGAATTAAAACATCTGCGCTAGCACTCATACACCGATTACATTCGAGTTCCTCACACATCCACCAGCAGCAGAGGTGGATTTGCCTGACACAAGGTCAGGGATGAGGATTGACAGAGAATATCTGACTAAAAGATAACGATATTGTCTATCCGACTCTCATTTATACATTAACTGGAGGAATTAACATCGAAACTAGGATAATGTGATATTTATTTCATACCTGTTCCTCTGTGTATGGTTTATATCTCAGTTTTCTTTTTTTTTTATTTATTCTGAAACGAATATTCTTTTGATATTCGGAGCTGGAAATATTTAGGCCACTCTGCTATTCTGAAATGTGAGAGTTTAAAATATTCTTAATAGTCTACTAGAAGCATTACTTTCTTCTAATGCCCTGTAGCAAACGGCCTTGAAAAACCCCTTGCACATAAACCTCGTACTTCCTTTTTGTACGTGTTACATGTATGCGCAGTAGAATACCTCAGTTCACTTTCATTTTGTACATATGGTCATGCACGGATTGCTGTGAAACATACATAAAATAAAAGCCTCGTTACTTCAAAGAGCTATCTGATGCTTGAAAAGTAACAAAGTTAAAAACATGTTAATGTACTGGGTGATGGGTTGATTTCAGTTAGAGTACACACAGTTTTGTCACTGTTTGCCATCTGTCGCCATAAACCAACTGAGACTATTGTTCTAGTCAGCGTGATGGCAAAGCATTATATATACCCTCGGGGGTGTCACTTATTTCGCCAACACAGAATGTTCGCCATCAAAGCAGAGAAATAGAAAATGTTCTTCTCTTTAAGTATTAAACGATTTCCCCCTCAGAACATGTTTAAATGAAGAAATGCTGCACGCCTCTGTTACACGTTGCCCTAGGGACCGATCCTTCGTGGCAAATTTATTTCCAGTACAGTATCTGAAGATTTATATTGACGTTACACTTTGTGAGAACCATGAATGATGATATACTGTATTAATTATTATATGTCATCCATCTCGATCTGTTAAAGCGACTCTGTGGATTTGTCTTCAGAAAGATGATTACTTAGAGGCTGTGAAAACTCTCAGTGGAAAATTACAGAAAAAAAAACGTTTATGGGCTTTGATATCAGTTACTTGTTATAGACATTACATTTATATTAGTTGTCTGGTTGTGTGCCGAAATGCAGATTCTGGGTAGTCGGCATTTTAGGCAAGCAGGTCTATTGACTGAAAGTGTACACCTCCTCAATGCATGATAAGGCACAATGGTGGTCATTATGACATTGACGGTGACTGTTAAAGTGGCGGTAATACCACCAACAGGATGGTGGTAGTTACCGCCAAATTATGACCATGGCGGTGATAACTCCCATAGACAGCCAATGTACCACACCAACAGCCAGGGTGTTAACACCACTGACCACGGCAGCAGCCATCAACAGCCAGGTGGAAGACAAGGTACTGCCCACCATATTATGACAAAGAAAACTGCCATGATTTCCGGGGCGGTACCAACACCATCAAAAGCCTGGTGGAAACATAACACATAAAACAAAAGACTCACCAACAAGTACACAAAGGAGCCCAACGCCGCCATCTATGTCATGCTCTCTATGCCATGCTCTACCTGGAACACCAATGCCGTCGAAGACGATGATGGTGAGTACAGCCGCCTAGCACACAAGCGAGGGAGGGAGGAAAAGGAGTGACACACACACACATACACACACACACAACACACACCATTCACACATGCACCATACAAAGAACCAGCTGCAGAGGAAAACCAATGTCACAGGACCCACATCATAATAATGCAAGGACTACATTTAGGTATAACTGATATTGTCATTTGATGCCAACAGCCACCATATTGTCTATGTGAAAAAATAAAATTGGAGTAAATGTCCAGAAAGGGCTAATGACCAGTTCAAAGTACAACAGGCCGACATGGCCAGGTGGCACAGTCCAAGCCCCAACGTTTTTCTTGACAATATCCACACTGCACTGTGCAGGAGCATAATGTTGGAAATGAGCAGGCACCTCAGGGGGAAGGGGATGAGGGGCACCTCAGCTGAAGTGGGTAACTTGCCTACTGGTTCTGGAGGGGGCTCCATGCCCATATCTCTTTGTTGGGGAGTGCAAGGTCACAGTCTCTGAGGTGGGGAACTTGCCCACTGGTTTTGGAGGGGGCTCCATGCCCATATCTCTTTGCTGAGGAGTGCAAGGTCATGGTCTCTGAGGTGGGGAACTTGCCCATTGGTTCTGGAGGGGGCTCCTTGTACAACAGTCCCTGAATGGTGGCCTACATGCCCTCTGTTGCAGGTGAGGACTGCTGTGTCACAGCTGGAGGTGAGGCCTCCTTGCCCACTGCTGGAGGAGGTTTTACCCGGCCTGCCTCAGCTAGAGGTGAGGGCTCCTTGCCCACTGCTGGTGGAGGTGTTACCCTGCCTGCCTCAGCTGAAGGTGAGGGCTCTTTGCCCACTGCTGGTGGAGGTGTTGTTGCCTTCCCTGCCTCAGCTGGAGGTGAGGGCTCCTTGCCCACTGCTGGCGGAAGTGTTACCCTGCCTGTCTCTGCTGGAGGTGAGGGCTCCTTGCCCACTGCTGGTGGAGGGGGGGTCTTGACTCTCTTTGTTGGTGGAGTGGGAATCTTTCCTTTTTTGGGTGTTGGAGTGGGATCCTTCCCTTTCTTGGGTGGTGAAGTGGGGTCCTTCCCTTTTTTGGGTGGTGGAGTGGGAACCTTCCCTTTCTTGCCTCCACGACTAGGAGGTGCCTCCACTGTCCCTGTCTCATGTCCCTTGGGTTTCATCACCCTAGTACACCCTTTCTGAGGTGCAGGTATGCTCACAGTAGGAGTGGCAGCTGTCACTGTTTGGCTGAGGTGTTGGACTGGGTCGTTGGGACCCTGCTCTTATGGGAAGGACGGGGGGATGGGGAGGGAAGAGGTCAGGTTGGGCAAGTAAAAGCTTCTTAGGGACAGTGGGGTGGGATGAGGGATGAGGGATGGGAGTGGAGGTTGAGGGAGTGGTTGTTGGAGGTTTACGTCTGCTGGACTTGGGTGCAGGTGCATGGGCAGTGTGCTGATGTGAGGTGGATGGCTGTTGGGAGTTTGAGTGCGTGCATTTGTTTCTCTTAGGAGGGGGGCATACAAGCTGGGAGAGGACACAGGGGATGCGTAAATGGATGTTGTGCAGGTGTCTGCAAGTGAGGTGTGTGTGGTGATGGTGGTAGTGGCGGTTGATGCAGTGCATGCAGGTGTGAGTGCGGATTTGACTGTGAGGGAGGAGGAGGAGCTGGAGATAATGGAGGCAGTTGATGTGGTTGTGTGTGCAACTGTCTGGTGCTTGTGTGAGTGCTTGTGGCCTGAAGTGTGCTGCCTGTGTTTGTCTGTGCCACTCTTGTGTGATGTTTTGTGTGCATGCTTGTCTGTATGTGTGCATGGGATGGGTTGGTTTGAGGTGACTGGGAAGTGGTAGTTAGAGGGGGGACGGTAGGAACAGGGACACTGGCTTCCGTCAGAGAGGAGGCCAGAGCCTGAAACAATCACTGTAGGGCCACTGACCCACCCTGGATGCCCTCTAGGTATGCATTGCATTGCTGCATCTGGGATGCTAGCCCCTGGATGACATTCACAATGGTTGACTGCCCTACAGAGATGGATCTCAGGAGGTCAATAGCCTCCTCACTGAGGGCAGCAGGGCTCACTGGGGCAGGGCCTGAGGTGCATGGGGTGAAGGAGATGCCCACCCTCCTGGGTGAGTGGGCACAGGCAACTCCGTGGGGGGCTACTGGGAGGGCGGTGCTGGTATGGGGGTGGTGGCTGTAGCTGGGATGGTCCCAGAGGTGTCCGCCACCACCTGGGAGCTTCCATCAGAGGAGGAATTAGAGTCAGTGTTGTCACCTCCTTTCTCTGCCGTGGTGCTCCCCTCGCCCTCCATCCCACTGGTTCTCTCTGTGTTGGTGGACTCTGCCTCCTGGGTCCTGTGGGATGCAACTCTCTCTGTCACCGGTGCCCCTGCTCCTCTGCCAGATGATGCTAATGCAGACATGGACAGGATGACAGAAGAAAATAGGGCGGGAGAGAGAAAGGGAGAACTGGGTCAATTACAGCACCAACACCACAGTTGGCATACACATTACCATCACACACAGGGATCAGGATCGTGCACTAGGCACCTCACTGGCATTCAATTGGCTAGGTGCCACCGCAGGATGAGAGCCAACCACTGCCACCTGCACCTCCTCCTGGGACCCACTAAGCCCTCGTTGACATGGAATGCAACCTAGGTAATACACTCATTTCCCTTGAGCTTGATCATGCTGCAATGTCTGACCTGCCATTAAGGTGCACCTACTAACCGAAACCCACCACCAGGATCCCATGCCATCTACAAATAATTGTTGTTATGCTCACTGTACCCACCCCCTTGTGGCAGCTGTGATGCCCTCAAGTGCCCATCCAGCTCTGGGTAGGCCACCACCAGTATGCGGGCCATCAGGGGGGTCAAGTTCCGACGGTCACCCAGCCCTCGTTGGGAGGCCATCCCCAACTGGGCCTCCACGGTCTTCCGGGACCAGCAGTCTCAGGTCCTCCCACCTTTTCCTACAATGGTTGCTCCACCTGATGTAGACCCCAAGGGTCCACACGTCCTTGACAATAGCACACCACAATCCTTTCTTCTGAGGGGCTCTGACCTGCAGAGGTAATTCAGACAGGAGGACACCATTACACATACAATCCAGCCTGTCACACATATGGCCCACACATCCCATTATCATCTCCATTGGCAGACACATCACCCAGCGCACACCATGTACACTACCACCAGACATACCCGCCAAATGACATGATGCTTGCACACACATCTTCATGCAATCTTGTCAAATGCATCATGACCAAGGTGTACTCACCTGTTGGTCTGGAGGCCCATACAGCTGTCCATACTGGAGTAGGACCCCATCCACCAAGCACTCCAACACCTCTGAAGTGAAGACAGGGGCCCTTTCCCCAGTCACAAGGGCAATTGCAGGGTCCAGACACAGGTCACAGCAGCACACGCAGTGTAGGTGTTGTCCTGTGGAAAGTCAGGAATCAAGTGAGGTTATGAACAGAAAATGGCGGTCACGTCCACGTTGGTGTACACCGTCACCACCGCCGGTGATCCCCATTGGCCACTGTACTCCGTAGAGCCTCATATTAGCCAATGAGGAATAGCACAGCGGTGCAAGACCGCCTTCCGCCATGACCTCCAACACCGGCAGAGTTACCTAACTTCCACCTGTCCCTACATACTGGACAGGCGGTCACCATTTTATGGTGGTGGACAACATTCAGATAATCGAGAACTGCGTCATTGCTATAATTTGCTCATACATTGCCATTCCCATTGTCCGATCACATTAATGCTCTATGTACACTGAATTGGGGGTTCCATTGTTCTATTTGTGACACCCTACTCACTCTTGTGTCCCTTAGATACCTACCACTGCAGGTGAATCGTAGGAGGAGACAAGACCCCGTATACAGACCCCATGTGGACTTGACTACATTGGAGGACAGGCACATAATATTCACCTTGGCATTGGGGTTGGTGACATGTGTAGGTGCACTGGGCGGAATGGAGTGGAGTGATGGGAGTCAGGGTGAGGTGGTGAGATGGCATGCAGGTATGGAGGTGATAAGTAGTAAGTATTGACTCACAAGTGTCCAGTCCTCTGGCTACTCCAGTGAGTCCCTCAGGATGCAGGATGGCCAAGACTTGCTCCTCCCATGCTGTGAGTTGTGGGGGAGGAGGTGGGGGTCCACCGTCAGTCCTCTGGATGGCGAGCTGGTACCTTGCTGACATGGAATGTACCTTCCCCCGTAAGTCAATCCACCTCTTCCTGATGTCATCCCTTGTTCTTGGATGCTGACCCAGGACGTTCATCCTGTCCACGATCCTCTGCGATAGATCCATCCTGCTGGCAATGGATATCTGCTGTACCTGTGCTCCAAACGACTGTGGTCGGTCAATATCTGCTAAGGAAAAGTAAATGCCAGTCCCCAAAAATGAGTGCCTCATGAACTGAATAACACAGATTCCTCAGATTTGATCCTTCCATGGATTGGGGAAAACCAATAAGTCATCAACCATCATCAAGAGATCTGTGTAATAACCCTTAGCTAGACATTAGTAGTCGGGGAGAAACGAGACATATGAAGAACAACAATGCACACACACATCATCTGTCAATGATGCAAAGAAGGAAAACTGGATAAACTCCCTATACTCACTGTGACATAACACTTAGGATTCAGTTAAAGTGAATACATAAACACAATAACAAGGGCTGTAGGTGGCAAGATCTAATCGTCCACTAGATCATCCCTTAGTCATGGCAACTTATTACTAGGAGTGGGCGGAACTCACCAAATTTCACTTCCGTAGTTACATGAAAACTCTCAAAGATTCCTTGAGCAGCTGGAAATTGTCACATCGCACTGCCTACACTGATTTTTGAGCAGCGGAAGAGTGGACAACTGGGCACTCCAGATTTTTTAAAATAAAGTTTAAAACAACATGTTGCCTACTCCTGTGTGGGCCACTTGGCTGATTGCACTGAGTTGACATGTCCGAGGAGGCCATATCTCTCCACCCATGGCCCCTTTATAAAAAAAATCTGGGTATCCTGGTTGGGCACCGGGACAACCAAAAAGTAAAATAAATAACTGAAAAAAAGAATAATGAATGAGCAGCAGGAGCCACTCATTTATTATTCTCTGTTCCTTGCAAGGAGTGGACCATAATGCCCTGCTATGGCTTTTTACACATATTGTTGGGATCCTGGTGGTGTCCCTAGAGTTGACAGTGGCAGCACCAAGTAGTTTTTTTTTATGTTGTGGGGGTGCTGTAGGAAGTACAGCAGCCCCTCAGCAACAATAAATAAAGAACAGTAATTCTCCTTGGTCATTAAATCAATGACCCCAGGTGAGCTCACCATGGACCAGATGTACCAAAGCTTTTTGCATTTGCAAACGGTGCGAATGCCCATTTGTGAATGCAAAAAGCCCTTTCAGAATGTATCAAAGGCATTCTGAATGCAATATTATAGGAATAGCGATTCCTTAAAATTGCGACCCTGTTTAGAGAGTCGCAAATTGCAACTCTCTAAATAAGAAATCGCAAATAAGGAATCCTTATTTGCGATTTCTAAAGCACATGTATGAAGCAATTCCTTAATGCGAATTGGACATTAAGGAATCGCTATTACCACCAAGTTGAACTTGGTGGTAACCATGTGCAAATTTTAAAAATGCATTTAAAATGCATTTTTTTAATTTACATGTAAAGCACACATGCCCTGTTGGCATGTGTGCACCTTACATGTTGTTAAAAAATTTTTGGGGTGCAGCGGAGGGGGCCTTAGGCCCCCAGCATCCTGGACTTTGCATTTCCCAAAATTGCGAATTCCAGATTGGAATTCACAATTTGGGACATGCAAAATATTCGCAAATATGGGCCTACAGGCCCATAGATGCGAATGGGGGACGGTAACGCAATTTGCGATTCGTTAATAGCATTTGCGATTTTTAAGAAATCGCTATTACCGAATCGCAAATATGATACATTGCATTTTGCGAATCAGAAATAGCGATTTCTTAAAAATCGCTATTTCGGATTTGCAAAAGGATTTTTTCATACATCTGGACCCAAATTTTTTAAAGAAATCTTAGCTAAGGCTCTATGCTCCTCAGATGGAGTGTGAATCCCCCTTGTGCTTCGTTCAATGACTGCACTTTGTAGTTTGAAAATGGTAAAAAACTGACTCAAACATTGATTTTTTTTTACATAAAACTTTATTATTTTTTATCACAAACAATTATATATGGCACTGTGCACATTGTGAATTATTGAAATATACATTTCATTATAAACTATGGTTATTTTTTGACAATACACGTGCAGTATACATGTTGATATCCTGACCCTCTTATAACACCCATATGCCCACTTGTTACATTTTGGTGGTCTGACCCTTTGACAAGTCAGTAACTCTGCCTTACTTAAAATGACACCTTTATATTCAGCCATGTGCGCCTGCAGGTGTTTGGGACCCAGGCCCTACACACAACTGAGAGGGGTGGACACCAGCAGGGGGTTGGATATAAGGCATGGTCTTGTAGGTTTTGCTACATATCTAACATGTAGTCTCTCAAGGTAAGTTGAGAAGATGTGTAGATTGTAAATTGGGTGGTCTCTGCTCAAGCTGCAAATTTGATATAATTGTGCTTTTCCTCCCACCTATCCTATTTATTTTTACCTTTGTCACTTTATATCCTATTTTACTACCCCTATGCTTTTAATTTTTACTTTTTCCCTTTCTATTTGCTTTTTTTGTTTTATGTCACCCCCAGTGATAGCCGAGGCATGCAGTGTAACCACCTCCCACTTCCTTGGAGTTGTGCTGGTGAGACACCATGCAACATATCTGGTGAGAAGTAGGTGGCAGTACTTGTTTTCTATATGCTCTGCCACCTCTGCCACCTCTGCCACCTCCTTCTTAAGTTAGTTGCATGTCAAGCAAGGGATACAACCTTTTATTGCTTTTGAGAGTGTGTAGCCGCAAGCACCACCACACCTCTAACACCTGGAACCAGCAGCAACTTGTACACTGCTGGACTTTGATGGAACTCCTTTCTCCATCTCACCCACACCTCGGATCCTTACAAGGAACAAGACAAAGAAGAAGAAGAACTGCCCTGCTGGACTCCTGGCATGCACCTGAACTTTGCACTCTGAAAGACTGCACCATCTGCAAACCTGTGTTTCACCACTAAAAAGACTTTGCCTGTTTTCTACTGCACTGCTTCAAGAAGGGACTCCCAGTTTCCTACAGTTACAAAGGAGTTGTCCAGAGTCCCCTGCATCATGTCCTGCAAGAAGAGCCCAGCTCACCAGTGTCCAGTGGCCATTTGAGGATTCTGACCAGGTGCATTCTGGGAATTGTAGTCCCAACTCCAAAGGAGCAACTTAGAGCTTCTGAAACCTTGGATCATGTTGTGGACACTTCAATGATCCAAAAAGGACCTCTGGAAGAAGATATGGAAGTTTGGAGATGTTTGGAGCAACTCCATAAGTTGAAGAGGTGCATTGTGGAAGTTGTAGTGTCAGACCCCAAGAGGCAAACCGGAGCCTCTGAATCATTGGCTGGTGCTGTGAACCACTGTCCTGAATCAAGAAATACATCTGAAAGTAACGGTAACAGTGTTACCTCATGGGTAACCTGAACTCTGGTCCTTGTCCATGTCCAGTGTGACATTTATTAACCCTTTGGGTGCTTGTTGCTTCTTTGCTCTAGGAAACATTAATTCTCAAAATAATGCATATCTCCAGGTCCCCTTATCCGATTTTAATCATCTTGATGTCATTTTAAAGATAAAAATATAATCTATTTTTATGAATTGGTGTTGGATTTTTATTGTGTTTTGTGTTTTGCTTATTTACTGTTTTGTGATTTTTAAATGATTTACACACTTGCCTCCTAAGTTAAGCCTTGTCTCTCGTTGCCAATCTACCAAAGGTTGAGCTGGGTTTAACTTATTGAGACCTATCTTGACATAATTGGGGGTAGTGGTCTCTTGCTAGGCGTAGGTACTTACCTGCCCTTACCAATAATCCACTTTCCAACACTGAAAAATTAGGTCACGTACTCTATAATCAAAGCATAGAATTAATTTTAAACCTGAAATCATACTGCACAGAGTGGTTGATAGAAATGTTCTTTTGATCAATGGCAATTATTGTAAATTATATTCCATCTCGGCTAGTTTTTTTAGTCAATGCATGTTCACATCATTACAAAAGGGGGAAAATATTTACATCCAGCTCGACCCCAGATGTAGCAGTCCAAGCCATCTGGTTAGTCCTCTTGAAATCAAATCGTCCTTATGGCAAAGCGAGCTTAATTTCCACATCAAGTTATTAACACTTCGTGGAGTATGAGAGCGATGAAGAAAGTTAATTCAAAGCTAAACAGAATATGTATCAGCTCTAGTAACCAAGCACAAAAGACATCATGTTAAATAATGCATCAGGGATTGAAAAATATTTTGAATGTAGCAAAGATTGAATTTTACATACACTAATTTTAAAAAGGAGATCAGTCTGCAATACTTTTCAGAGAATACAAAAATAATGCTCCATTGACAAGGAGAACTCTCCTGCACTTGAGGTATGCCTAACATGTCCTTCTTTTTCACAGATAAAATAGCCAACATGCAATATCATTTTGCTCACCAAAATCAGACCCACTACACCCTCAACTAAGCTAATGTCTTGTGAGATATCCTTTTTAACATTCCAATGCATTACTTTAGAAACCGTTATTGAGACAATTGAAGCCAGACACGTTAAAGAGGGCAATGGAGATCATAGTGCTTAAAGTTTCAACTCTGACAATTACCAAACCAAATTCAAATGAAAAAAACCTACGCCCTCATTTACAAGAAACTGATGCATCAGCTCCAATGCGTCAGATTTCTTGTGCTGTCATACGACCCCCAAATGACGCCATGGATGTGCTTTATTTACAGCACAGAGCTCCATGGTGCACGTTTTCACAGATGCTTCAGAAATTCTGACATATCTATGGCGCTAAACCCATGAATTGCTGGACTAGCATCAAAAAAATGACGCTACTCCACCAATGCCAGGAGGCCTCCTTTGAGAAAAAGCCATGCATCAGTTTTACATCTGCTTTGAGCAGGAAAAAAGCCTGACGTAGTGAAGTCGCAGACTGACACAGTAAAATGTTGTAAATTTCACTGTGTCAGTTCTGCGTGGCTTTTCCAGTAGGAATGCCTACCTTGCATACATTGTACCTGGTGCAGGTGTAATGTGACACAAGACTTTACAAACTGACGTAATGGGCCCAATGCATCAGTTGTAAATGTGGAGTTGTGTAGAACACTGCTTGTGTCACCATTGCATTAAACAAATCATGAAACGGTGGTGAAAAAGCATTGTAAATAAGGCCCAAGGGTATCTGGACTTTTCAAGGTACTTTGGCATCACAACGAATCCTACAATTTCAAACTAAAGTATTTGATAATACTGCATTCTGCCTTTACTGAGGCTAAAGGTGGAAGCAAGGGAATGTTTCTGCCAACCTACACCATCCTGTTTATTTTATCAGAGTTCATCTTAAGCCAGTGGCTGTCCATGCAGCCATGAGTCACAACATGCATTCTTGGATTTACTTGTAGCGATCACCAAGATGACTCCTTAAATGGAGTAGGATCTCACGCATGTGAAAATAAAGAGTCCCATCACCAAGAAAGCCACTACTTTGACACTGTTATCATGAAAACATTACCACATATTAGATATGTTTGTCATCATCCCTTCTCGTTATTTTTCAACTCAAAACATACATACCTGTGCCAGTAAGTTCTTACCCCCTTCCCAAGAAAATCACGTTTACAGTTTTCTTGGTAAATTTTTTAAAGATTGTCAGCTTTACGGCCATGGCCTTAAAATGTTCACATAATGACAATAAATCTTGGTGTTATAGGCTCTTTTCAAACTTAAATCTTTTGAGCAGACAAAAGTGAGAGCTGATATAAACTTAGAAGAGGGTGGGAGATAGTGAGGATCATTGGTGGACACCAAAGTAATATGCTGACATTAAGATGAAAGAGAAATTAGAATCTTACTCCCTCAAGCAGCCAGGGGTTGGATTCAGTCCAGACAAAGACTGCTACATCCAAACCCATTTATCCGATGTGGATGAGCAAAATTATATTATGAACGGGGCTAAATTTGGCTTAAGTGACAGCAAAATAAAACAGAAACTCTGTTATGATCTACAGCCAGCCTAAAGTCCTCTTGGATCGCTAACAAGATCACCTCATATCTCTATGAGGTAAGATTGAAGTAAGCGTTTGTCTCAATAAAGTTATATATTTTCAGCCAGAATCTTGGATTCCAAAGTAAACAAGAAATGATCTGATACCTTCTTGAATTCTCTGGTGAATGGCTTTTAATATTACAGTGACTCCATCACATCATATAGCTAATTGGATGCAGCTCTTATAGTCGCCTTGATGAATAAACCCACTAACTCAAACTGCTGCTTAGTCTGTTTTAGTTTTTTTCTTTAAAAGACTTTAACTGAACCCTTTCTGTTTTCCTTCAGATTTATCAGATCCTAAAAAATCTGAGGACTTTTATTGGCCACTTCACTGTAAATCAGGCCTTCATAATTTTATTTTTAACTATATTCCTTTCTGAAAAGACTAGCATTCTTATCAAGTCAATCTCTGTCTTAATATATTAGTTTAATACATTTTAATTTTTTTATTATTCTCTTTGTTTCAGTTTGGAATTTTTGAGATTTGTAGTTTGCACATTTTAGATTTTGGCCTTTAAGTTATATAAGTCTAATTTTGAGTTTGGTCAATATATTGTTCACCCAGTCTTTTCTAGGGACCTCAACCTCTACCAAGATGGTAGCCGAAAACTGCCAGATTATGGATTTACACCAGGGTAACGTTTTCTTCACCAATGTGTCTGCATGTGCCCAGGAAAGAGACACTGGTGGATATGTGTTTTTGCTAGGTAATCCACCATTGTCCCTAGTCCTGGCAGTATTTTAACTAGAAATGGCTTGCATTTAGAATGTCCCCAGAATCTCTCCAGATTGAGGGTACACTGAAACACTACCTTACATTGGTGAGGAATATCCAATGGTTTTAGGTACACTTCTCTTTCATGTTCAAATGCCTTTCATGAAATGCACCACAGCAGGTATGCCTATGCCTAGTTACCCAAGATTAAAGTGGCCTGTGACAATGTCTGTTTAAATCTACTTGGTAGATAGCACAGGTAGAGTATCTGCCAGCTTCAGGTGGCACACTATTCATTCAGTAACACATCAAGAGATTCACAGAGAGAATTCATAATTTTTTATCTGATTGTCACCTCCCTTTTCAAAACCAGGCTACACACCTCTTGAATGTGTTGTCATTTTAGGTGTTGTTGTCATACATCCTCACACCTTTGTATGTATAAGTATATTACTTAGCCGGGCCACAAATAGTTGAATGTATTGTCATTTTAGGTGTTGTTGTCATACATCCTCACACCTTTGCATGTATAAGCATTGTACTGAGCCGGGCCACAGATAGTTGAGCCAGTAGATACTTTTTAGAGGCCTACGTTTCACTCTGTGGGGTCTCTTTAATGGGATTGCTGCAGGAGCATCTCTACATCACATATCAACGTTGTTGGGTATTTACCCACCTCAGCAAGCCATTTGAATTTATACATATGCCAAAATGGGACAATGTATCTCTTGGCCAAGAGATATGCAAAATAAAAATCAAAAAAATAAAAATAAAGCCATGAAATAAAAGTAGACCCAGAAAACCCTTAAAATAATGTAAAACTATTAATTTAGTAGTACTTGAAAAGCAGTGCTTGTGTGAATAACTGGATTCGATATATATATTATTCTGCACAAAGGTAAAGCAGCTGATTTTGCAAATTCAAATTGCCAATTTGCAAAATACAAATGATGGTTGTGATTTTCAATTGTCTGTGTGAGTTGCAACAAAAGCCTTTATGATTACAGGAAGTAGTAACACAGGAGTACGAATAGTACTCTCAGAGCATTTGAGAATCGCCACAAAGATCCAACTCACTATTGGTAGAAGTAAAAAGAGAGTAAAGTTCTTTCTATTTTTGCTAAACGTACACATGAATATACCTGGAATGTTCCCTTTTAATGAGGGCCCTGTTAAACAAGAGCATGGAACAACATGCAAAACAATGATACCAGAATACTACTTTAAATACTGCAAAATGCCTTTGCGAGTAGGTGCTTTCATGATTACATGTGAGTAGCAAAGGGAAGTAAGCATCAAAAAGGACATTTCCACTGTGCTTAAGATTCACAACTTAGAACCTTATTACACCTTTCACTGAGGGGTTTCCTCCATCACAAATGTGCCGTCCACCGTATTATGATCTCCATTGAATGTTATGGGAGGCACATACGCCCTCATTACAACCCTGGCGGTCGGTGTTAAAGCAGCTGTAATACCGCCAACTGGCAGGCGGTAAAAAAAATGGAATCACGACCATGGCGGAAACAGTCAACATAGACAGCCACTTTAACACTCCAACTGCCACGGCGGTAGAAACAAACACCGCAGCAGTAACCGCCAATAGATATGCGGAACACAATGTACAGCCCACTGTATTACAACAGGCCTATCTGCCACCTTTACCGGGGCGGTACCAACGCCATCTAAAGCACAGCGGAAACAGGACTTGGAACGGAAACCACTCACCTCTCGACACCCAACGAGGAACCAGGACGCCATGGAGCCCGAGTTACAGGTGTTACCAATTTTGGTTTACCTCCTCTTCTACCACAAGCAGCAAAGACGCCGGTGACGACCACGGTGAGTACTGCACCTAGCACACAGGGGAGGGGGGAGGAAAGAGAGAGTGACACACACACACACGCAACATGCAACACCTCTACCCTCACCCACAACAACATACACACAAATACATGCAGCAATAGGACATTTACACCCCTTCACCCCTTGGAAGAACGCAAGGACAAAATTAAATGATTGTAACAAGTGTAATCATCAAAAAATCTGATAGACGTAGATAACTTTAAATCATCAGTATATACAAATATGTACAGCAACTACACAAGTCCGATAGTGTTCCAATCATTGTCCGTGGACCAGTGGTCCTAAAATGCATGGGCGAAGCCCACACATGATACCTGACTCAAAACGGAGAGAACACTGCTGGGGCATCAGATCGAAAAAAACAGGAATCTCAGGGGGAGGGGGCGCACCTCAGCCGGATGAATGGACAATGCCAATGCTGCACGAGGGGGCTCCATGCCCAGAGTTTGGTCCTGGGGAGTGCAAAGCCACAGTCTCTCAAGTCTCTCAAGTGGGTGGTTTGCCCACTGCTTTATCCTGGGGAGTGCAAAGCCACAGTCTCTCAAGTCTCTCAAGTGGGTGGGATGCCCACTGATTTAACCTGGGGAGTGCAAAGCCACAGTCTCTCAAGTCTCTCAAGTGGGTGGGTTGCCCATTGCTTTATCCTGGGGAGTGTGAAGCCACAGTCTCTCAAGTCTCTCAAGTGGGTGGGTTGCCCACTGCTTTATCCTGGGGAGTGCGGAGCCACAGTCTCTCAAGTCTCTCAAGTGTGTGGGTTGCCCACTGCTTTATCCTGGGGAGTGCGGAGCCACAGTCTCTCAAGTCTCTCAAGTGGGTGGGTTGCCCACTGCTTTATCCTGGGGAGTGCAAAGCCACAGTCTCTAAAGTTGTTGACATGTTCCACTGGTTCTGGAGGGGGCTTGGTGCCCAGAGTGCTTCATCCTGCCAAGGACTGGGATAGTTAATGTTTTTCTCCACTGGTTCTGGAGGGGGCTTGGTGCCCAGAGTGCTTCATCCTGCCAAGGACTGTGTGAGTGGAAGTTTTTCTCCACTGGTTCTGGAGGGGGCTTGGTGCCCAGAGTGCTTCACATGCAGTGTGGCAGGTCCCATTCCCTCACCTGGGTGTGTGTGCCACGAGATTGCCTGGGAACAGGTAGCATGAATCATACTCCATGGAGGCAGAAACACACTCCACCCTGCTGCGACTTTGCCTGCCACCTGCTGGTACAAACAGTGCTGGGTGTCGTGCCTCATGTACACTGTGCAGGGTCCAGGACATCTCTTGCAGCCTCGGACGGCTGTCCACTGGTAATGTTAGCCATGTTGGCTGTGGTGGCACTGTCTGAGCACGTCGCAGGGCTGGTGGCAGTGGTTGCGGCGGTGTCTGTGGCGGAGATGCTGCCGGTGGTGAATGTGTCAGCACCTGTGGAGGGAGACAGCAGGACGTCTCCTGCAGCCTCGGATGGCTGCCCACTGGGGATGATGCTGGGGACTGTTGCTGAGGCAGCAGACGTGCAGGTGGCGGTGCAGGTGGCGGTGTCCATCGCCATCCAGGTTGCTGATCTGGTTGCCTGAAGGGGTGACTCAAGTCCCTCAGCCGGAGGCCCTGTGCCCTGTCCTGACTTACCCTTAGCCTTGTGTCCCTTCCCCACCTTGGATGTCGCTGCTGGTCCCTTGGCACTGTCCCCTAGGCCTTGCTGGGTGGTTGGTGCAGCTTTTCCCTATGGCATGTAGGCACCTTCTTCACCTTGGCAGGTGGCGGAATGGGCTGATCCTTGGCCTCGCTAGGTGGCACACTGGCAGCCCTGATGGGTGCCGCCCAGGATGTGACCGGACTTTCTGAGACCACAGTGCTGGAGGATTTGGTGGCTGAGGTGCTGGGCTGGGACCTGGACATCCTGGCCCTAGGGGAAGGACGGGGGGGGTGTAGGGAAGAGGTCAATGTTAGCCAGGAATTTTTTTTTAGACACAAAGGGAAGAGAAGATGGAGAGGGTTTGGGATGTGTACGTCTGCTGAATTTGGGTGAAGGTGCATGGGCTGGAGGCTGTTGAGAGGTGGATGGCTGTTGGGTGTGTGTGTGCCTGAGTTTGTGTACTTTGGTAGGAGGGCTCACAGACACACCACTGGGAGAGGACACAGGGGACGTGTGCATGGTAGTGGGGTGTTGAGTGCACGTGAACGGTGTGTGGTGATGGGCGTGCTGGTGATGGAGGTAGTGGCTGAGGATGTAGTGCATGCAGGTGTGAGTGGAGACAAGACTGGGAGGGAGGAGGAGGACGTGGAGAAGGGGGACACAGTGGAGGCAGTGGATGTTGGTGTGTCTGCATGGGGATGGTGCTTGTGTGAGTGCCTGTGGGAAGTGTGGTGCTTATGTTTGCCATGTCCACTCTTGTGTATTGATGAGTGTGCATGCTGGTCTGAAGGTGTGCTTGGGATAGGGTGAGGTAGAGGGGATTGGGTCTGGGTAGTGGATGTTGGAGGGGGAGGCTGGACACAGGGACAATGGCTGCCATCAGTGCTAAGGCCAGAGCCTGAAATGCTCTCTGTTGGGCCACCATGCCAGAATGAATGCCCTCCAGGTATCCATTTGTTTGCTGCAAATGCCTCTCGACACCCTGGATGGCATTCAAAATGGTTGATTGCTCAACAGTGAGGGATCTCAGGAGGTCAAAACCTCCTCACTGAGGGCAGCAGGACTGACTGAGGCAGGGCCTGAGATGCCTGGGGCAAAGGAGATGCCCACCCTCCTGGGTGAGCGGGCACGGGAAACTCGATGAGGGGCTGCTGGGAGGGCAGTGCTGTTAGGGGTGGTGGTGGCTGTACCTGTTTTTGCGGTGGGCCCAGAGGTGCCCGCTACTGCAAGGGAGCTCCCATCAGAGGAGGAGTCAATGTCACTGGTGTCTGCTCCTGTCCCCGTCGTGGAGCTCCCCTCACCCTCCGTCCCACTGGTGCCTTCCGACTCCGTAAATTCACCCTCCAGGGCCATGTGGGTTGCAGCTCCCTCCTGCTCCGGTGCCAATGCTTCTCCGCCATATTATGTTAATGAACACAAGGACAGGGTGACAAAACAAAAAGGGGGGGAGGACAGAAGAGACACATGGTCAATGTCAGCAACACCCCTACAGTTGGCGGACACAACACACAGGGAGCAGCCCTCTGCACTAGCGTATGCACTAACAGTGCAGGGGAAAAACACATGCCCATGGGGGACTCTGCATCGACCCATTTCATGCACAGCTGGAACCCATAGGAGCCTGACTAGGTGTAGAGGGCAACTACCACCTTTGGGGTTGGAGTGGCACTGAGCCTGCAAAACAATGGATGTACCTGGCATCTGGCCTGGCCTAGGGGAACCCACAGCCCACCTCCCCCACCCAGACACCTCGTCAAGCGTGCAGAGTCAGCTGAATGAGTCTGTACTCACCCCCTTGTGGCTGCTGTGATGCCCTCAAGCGCTCATCCAACTAAGGATATGCCACCGCCAGGATCCGGTACATCAGGGGGGTCATGGTGCGACGGTCACCCCTTCCACGTTGGGAGGCCATCCCCAGCTGGGCCTCCGCCATCTTCTTGCTCCAGCGGCACAGGTCCTCCCATCTTTTTCGGCAGTGGGTGCTCTGTCCATGGTAGACCCCAGGGTCCGCACTTCCTTGGCGATGGCACGCCAAATACCCTTCTTCTCGTGGGCGCTGACCTAGAGGAATAGTGAAGTAAAAATGGATGTTACTCCCCGGTCCAGTTCTTCTCACTCATTGGCCACAAACCTCCCACCCTGGCCCAGAAAAACATACACTCACCATCCTCACATGCTGACCTGTGCCCCCCGTCTCTTCCATCCACGACACTCCATACAATCATGTGCCGTCCACCATGTACTCACCTGTTTGTCTGGATGACCGTAGAGTAGCGTGTACTGGGGGAGGACCCCATCCACCAGTTTGTCCAACTCTTCCGCAGTGAAGGCAGGGGCTCTTTCCCCTGACACTGTAGCCATTGTCGCTTCCAGACGCAGGTCACAGCAGCACTTGAAGTGTAGGTCCTCTCCTGTTGAAGGTCAGGTATCAAGTGAGGGAACTGATAGAAAATGGCAGCCACGTCCGCGGGGGTCTGTACTGTCACCACAGGCGCACATCGTCATTGGCTCCTGGAACCCATATGGCCCAATGATAACCAATGCTGAATTGCGCAGCGGTCTTCGACCGCCTACCGCAACGCTGCACAACGCCAGAGCAGTTACCTCATTTCCCCTTGTCCCTCCTTGCAGGTCAGGCAGCTGCCATTTCAGGTGGCCACATGGCAGGCAAACTAAGTGCGTTACAGCACTTTTGACCAGGAATGCGGACAGACAAAGGCACACAAAGATTATTTCACTATTGTGCTAAACAGCCTTGTGAAACCTATGTGGTGTATGACCTTCTGCTCACCCTTCTCCTCCATAGGGAACGGCTGCTGGGGCAGGTGATGAGATGGCGGCATCATCCGGTGTACAGACCCCTGGTGGAGCTGTCGACAATGGAAGACAGACACATCATTATCACTTACAGACTTGATCGTGCCACAATCCAGGAACTGCGTGACCAGTTGAAGCCAGACCTGATGTCAGCTATCCACCATTCCACAGGAATACCCCCTCTAATGCAGGTCCTGTCAGTGCTCCATTTCCTGGCTTGTGGGTCCTTTCAAACAACAGTGGCCATGGCATCAGGGATGTCACAGCCAATGTTCTCTAACATGTTGTCCAAAGTGTTATCTGCCGTGCTGAAACACATGCGCAGCTACATCGTGTTCCCTCAGGTGGAGGATTTTTCCACAGTGAAAGGTGACTTCTATGCCCTGGGACATATCCCCAACATTATTGGTGCCATTGATGGTACACATGTGGCATTTGTCCCCCCCACCCCCGCAGGAATGAACAGGTGTACAGAAACCGCAAAAGCGACCATTCTATGAATATGCAGATTGTGTGTTTGGCAGACCAGTACATCTCCCATGTGAATGCCAAGTATCCTGGCTCTGTGCATGACGCATTTATCTTGAGGAATAGCAGCATACCATATGTGATGGGCCAACTCCAGAGGCACCGTGTGTGGCTAATAGGTGAGCCCAAGGTCCCCACACAGTTTAAATAGGTGTCTGAGTATGGGAGAGTCCCTAAGGGTTAGAGGATGCCAAACAGTTTTGCCTCAATATTTGCAGGTGACTGGTTATCTCAACCTGTCATGGCTACTGACCCCATTGAGGAATCCCAGGACAAGGGCAGAGGAATGCTACAAAATTGGGCACATGGGCGAACTAGGAGGACAATAGAGCGCACCTTTGGCCTCCTGAAGGCCAGATTCCGTTGCCTCCATCTGATAGGTGGCTCCCTATACTACTCACCGAAGAAGGTGTGCCAGATCATCGTGGCATGCTGTATGTTGCACAACCTGGCTTTGCGACGCAAGGTGCCTTTTCTGCAGGAGGATGGGCCTGATGCTGGCCTTGTGGCAGCTGTGGAGCCTGTGGACAGTGAAGAAGAGGAGGCAGAAGAAGAAGTTATTGACAACCGAAACAACATCATCATGCAATACTTCCAGTGAGACACAGGTCAGAGGATGGCACTGCTTCTCAAATCTCATACTACTGTAGGACATAGCATAAATCTGCCTTTTTACCTCTGTGTATGGACCCTGACATGTCACTTTGGCTTTCCATTTCACAGATCTGGGTCCCACTTTGTGCCCTCTGCTATGTTTACTGCTGCCCAACAACTGTTTAACATTGGTATGTGAACATGAACATTGACATTGCTATATTTCCGAAAGGTTGCAATTACACATTTGTAAAAGTACAGACTGACTCCAGATTGATTTGTAATTCAAGGGTGTTTATTTCTGTGCTAATAAGTGGAGGGGGTGTGAAATGGGCTGGGGTGATTGTGGAGGAATGTCCATGGTAGAGTTCAGTCTCTTTGTCTCACAGGTGCATTGTCCAAGGGGGCATAGGAAGGGGAGAAATGGCAGTTTAAGGTGGACAGGGTGACAAAGTGGGACAGAAGGGTGACAATCAGGAGAGTGTTATTTCCTGGCGGGGGTCTTGGCAATGTTCTCTGTCTTGTTCCTGGATCTCTGGGACCGTTTGCAGGGTGGTTCTCCTTCTGCAGGGGGTGGGGTGCTGGTGGCCTGTTGTTCCTGTGGCGGGGCCTCCTGTCCACTAGCACCGGCGGAGGTGGAGGGCTGTTCATCGTTCCGGCTAGTGTCAGGGGCCCGTTTGTGTGCCACTGTATTCCTCATGGTGTTGGCCAGGTCTGCCAGCACCCCTGCAATGGTGACCAAGGTGGTGTTGATGGACTTCAAGTCCTCCCTGATCCCCAGGTAGTGTTCCTCCTGCAGCTGCTGGGTCTCCTGAAACTTGGCCAGTACCGTGCCCATGGTCTCCTGGGAATGGTGGTAAGCTCCCATCATGTTGGAGAGTGCCTCGTGGAGCGTGGGTTTTTTAGGCCTGTCCTCCCCCTGTCGCACAGCAGTCCTCCCAGCTTCCCTGTTATCCTGTGCCTCTGTCCCCTGAACTGTGTGCCCACTGCCACTGACCCCAGGTCCCTGATTGTCTTGGGTTGGTGGGTTTGCCTGGGGTCTCTGTAGTGGCGGACATACTGCTGATTGACGTCTCCTGGGGACAGAGGGATGGGCCCACTGGGTGGGTGCTATGGTGGTGGTTTCTGAGGGGGTAGGCTCTGTGGTGGCTTGTGACTGTGGCAGGGGAACCGACTGTCCAAAGGTCCCTGATGGGCCGGGCTGGTCATCCAGATCCAGGTGTGCAGAGTTGCTGTCGTCACTGTGGGCCTCTTCTGGGGAGGGGACTGGATATGTCTGGCAACTCCTGTCCGGTGACATTGGGTATGGGTCCTGTTGGGGTGTAAATGCATAGTTTTAGTATCTGTGTGTGCCATCTTGTGCATTGGGTGAGTTACCCTCTACACCTGTGCTTGCCTAGTTGTGTTTTGGGGTCTGTGTGGGTGTCTGTACTGGACATGCTTTGGCAATGGGTGTCCATGCTTTGGTGTTGCATGCAGGGCTTGGTATTGGGATGCCTGGGTTGTGATAGTGGGGCATATGTGAGGTGTTTGAGTGATGGGGGTGAGGGGGAGGGTGGGGGTATGTGATGGCATGCAGGTGGGGTGGGGGGATATAGTAATTAAGATTTGATTTACCAGAGTCCAGTCCTCCTGCTACTCATGCAAGGCCCTCAGGATGCAGTATTGCCAAGATTTGCTCCTCCCATGTTGTTAGTTGTGGGGGTCCACCGCCAGTCCTCTGTACAGCAATCTGGTGTCTGGATACCACGGAACGCACCTTTCCCTGTAGGTCGTTCCACCTCGTCCTGATGTTATCCCGTGTTCTTGGATACTGTCCCACTGCTTTGACCCTGTCGATGATTCTCCGCCATAGCTCCATCTTCCTAGCAATAGAGGTGTGCTGCACCTGTGATCCGAAAAGCTGTGGCTCTACCCGGATGATTTCCTCCACCATGACCCTGAGCTCCTCCACAGAAAACCTGGAGTGTCATTGAGGTGCCATGATGTGGTGTGGGTGATGTGTGAAGTGATGTTTGTTGTGCTGTGTGAAATGTTGTGTTGGTGTGGGTTCTTTTAGGTGTGTGGATGTTTTATGAGTGATGGTGTAGTGTGCTTGTGGATGCTGGTGTAGTGTTAGCTATTCTCTCTCTGTGCTTCTTCACAAAAATGTTGTTGTAAGGGGTTGTGGGTAATGTAGATGTGTGTTTTATAGTGATGTGGGTGTGCGGGTGTGGTGTGTGTATGTGTATCAGGTGTGTGTATTTCAATTTGTCCAATGTGGTTATGTTTTGTAAGTGTCTGTGTGTATTTTGAGCGCGGCAGTGTGTACTGCCAATGGATTACTGCGGTTGAAATACCGCCGCTTGATTCGTGGGTCGTGATAGTGTGGGCGTATTCTTGTTGGCGTGACGGTGTGGGTTTTGGTATCGCCAGTTTATCACTGACCTTTGGTGTGGCGGACTTGTTTGGGTGTCTGTATTGTGGCAGATTACGAGATTTGGGTCGTAATACCTGTAGTGGATTTCCGTCGCGGCCACAGTATGTTGGCGGCCTTCAGCACAGCGGTAAGCAGGATTTACCGCCAGGTTTGTAATGAAGGCCATAATGTCTAAATATTATGTAACCTCTCCGACAGTGACTAATTATTTAATAGTTACCCATTGTCGCGGACAGGCTGTCACCATCTGCATAGTTTAGGCTTCCAATTCTTGATAGATTACAGTGTGCGTAAAATTCAACTTGGAAGGTGTACTGTGATGTTATCAAGGTACTAGATATCAGAAGTAAAAAACAGTGTCCTCTTCCTGTACTGCTGCATGCTACCAATTATATCTCCTTCTTAATGTTCCCCTTCAGTGGAATTACACCTTTCTCGTTGAGGTGGAAGTGAAAAGGATGTGTGTATAAAAGTGATGATAATTGCAGATTTTTATAACGTTAAGAATACAAAACGTATGCTTACCCCATCCACATAATAAAAGTATTCAATGGTACATAGGTATTCAAATCCTCTTTGGTGTAGCAAAGGGATTATGAGCCTTAATTCAAACAAGGAAAATGCATTTCCCACTCCCTGGCACACTAGTAAAACAAAACAGCAGTAATTAGAGTCCAGTGGACCCTGCAAACACCTGGGTCCTGCTGCCACTGCATCTTTTGCACTGTTGATGGCTATGTCCCTGCAAATGCTGACAGCAAATAAGAACTGTCAGTAGAACCTTATCTTCCTTTCTCTTGGGCTGCACTAAGCAATTTAACACTCGTGTGGCAGAAGCATAGGTTGCTCTAAAATGACTCCCATATCTATGTAACAAGCCTTTTGTTAAATTCTGTTTCTCGTTCAGGTCCATGACCACAAATCCATGTGCTGGCCACCTGACATATTTATGCAAAACATGGGTGCTGAGATTCACTAAGGCTATGTGCTACTTTACGCTATTTTGTCTCAAGGTGACGTTCCATGGTTGTTTCACTGGTGATACATGAGCATTTCCATGCAACCACCATTGGGTTTTGAATCAAACCTCTACCTACTAACATTTGTACACTGGAATTTGTTCCAAAATGTTTTCGATTTCTACTATTTTTCCAACTTTGCATGCCTACTGCATAGTACAGCGCACATACAAACTGTGAAAAGTATTCAAGTATGTTTTGTACAGGAAAGGCCCCCTTCCAGTATTAAACATGCGCTTTGGAGAACGCACACTCCATTGCAATATTGCACAAGGGTGTGCGCATAGGGTGGCAGTCAAAAGTGCTCCAGCACTGGAGAAGAGAAAAAATGTGCCTCATCCTAACATATACAACACATTTTTCTCTATCCCTTTAACTCAAGGCAGCCCCTCAACTTTGGTTGCTGCACTTGCATAAGTCAAATATAAGTAAATCTGGGCCAGGGTTTCTTAATATTGCACACAATAAATCCGAAATATTCAAGACATAAAGAATTATTAGCATTTAAAGTACCTGTTTTGAAATATAAAGCTCCGAAGCATAAATCCATATTTCAGGTTTAAATGTTATGCCCATCTGTGGCTTAAATAACATGGTTTTCGAATACAATATGGAGGCAATTCTAAATTGGTAGCTTTGTTTTTTTCTGTTTGTCTCTCTTATCCTTTTAATATTCATCTGCCATCACACAAGGCGCTGAAGGAGAAACGGATTCATTTCAAACGCTGTAATAATTGATGATACGGTGTTAACAATGAAGCTGTTTATTCTTCTGAAAATGGAGTCAACAAAAACAAGTTAATATTTTAGATTGTTAGGATTCACTGCTCCAAAAACTAGATAGCAGAACCCCACCGTGATTGCTATTCGAGTACCAGCACATAATAAAATCCTGACACATCATGGAGTGTGGCGAAAGCTTCTGACATGTTCACACTTCACACTTTAAGTTGAGATCACAGCTAGCACATCTAGTTATCAGATTCATTATTCAACTCTACCTAAATCGGAGGATTTGTAACTTGAGCATTTCACACGGGTGTTCAGCTCCCTCGGTCTCCTACAGACACAAGTAAGCTTCTCAATTCAATTCAATGCTCTTACTGGGACGCCAGGCGGTTGCTTGCGATCAAAACAACGCTTGGTAGTCGTGACTTTGAACCATGGTTTTCCAGTGCTTTTATTTGTTTTGTATGTGTCACATGGTGCGTAAAGTCACGTGATTTGCTTTTGCATTTGTTCCCTTTTGTAAACCTACATGACTGTCTTGTTCATTTAGTCCTATAAAAATTAGCTTAAAATCCAATTTATTAAAAGGCGAGATTCATCATATTAACAGGGAGAGCTTTACCGCAATAAGCATTATATCAAAATGTTAAAGTTTCTTTAAAAAAAGGCATTTCTTTAAAATGTGGGAGAGTTTGACCTTAGTACATTAAATTATATTGCTGCATTAGTGAACTAAGAAGAAAGTTACATGTTGCTTTGATTCTTATTACACACGGGCAAACATTATACCATAGTAAGCATAATATGTTTTTGTGCAGCACATAAACTGAACTCATGCACTTCAAGGTTTTCTCATATACAATAATGAACAAAAAGTAGGCATAGTGAATTAAAATATTTTGTCTTAGAGCACACAATCTGTTCATGGTGATACGCCAGTATTCATTCCAGATTTTTGGTAACGAATTGTGCAATGCAGCCACTAGATAGGTGTCTCTTACTCTCTCATGTTTTACATCAAACGTTTGTGCATTGTTTATAATTCTTGGCATATGAGGAAAAAGTGTGGCTGGCAGTCAGAAGCCAGTTGAAAGCCCGGTTCGCTTTCGGCCTAAGGGTGTGAAGTAAAGTGTTCATTTCTATGTGGAATAGATTCACAGAATGAACTTTCTTTAGTACTTATATTATATGCATTTTTTGTATTTCAGTTTTATTTTTCAGCACAGTCTTTCAAACAAAGTTTGTGCTGTATTTTGTGAGCCATCGATGCAGAATAATCATCTCCACATTAAAATGTAGTGAGCAATTATGACAGTTTCTAAAGCCATACGTTTTGTACAGTTAAGGCATGATTACAGGTGCCCTAATAAATTGTGATCCCTGCATAAATACGTTTTTGAGCAGGTATTGAAAAACTGCATTGTAAGAAATTGGTTATTGCTGGATGAGGTGGACACCCCACTCAGGCAACAACCGCAATCCTTGTCAGGGTGGACCACAAAAGTCACTAAATTAAACTATGCTTAACCCACTGGTAGCTTAGCCCAAAGCAGTCAATCATAACCTTAAGGAAACGTGTAAAGTATTTATGCAGTACACAAACAGTATTAAAGTGAAAACACAACACAAGACCCAACAAATTCAAACCAATTTAGAAATGTTGAGTACATTTTAATAAGTAGAATGAGAGAAGAATGACAACAATCTAATTAAAGGAGATGGAGATATTCAAGTTTGAAGTTTTAAGTAAATATAGGGTGTCATTATGAACATGGTGGGAATCCCCGCCGTGTTCATGCTGACAGTCTTATCACAGACCGCCAGCCCCCTTGAGATCCCGCCGGCCGAATAATAAACATTCTGCTGGGCCGGCTGGTGGAAACAGTGTTTCCGCCAGCTGGCCCAGCATTCTGCTGGGCCAGGACATTGCAGACGGTTCCACATGGAGCCGTCATCAATGGTGATGTGCGACGGGTGCAGCAGCATCCGTCGCGTAGATCACTGCCCGTAAATTGGGCAGTGACCTGCGCGACGGGGCACTGCACGGGGTCCCCGCAGCACCCCTTCTGCCATCCATTCTCTTGTGGGTGAACCCGCCAGGGAATGGCTGGCAGAACAAGGGTTCTGTTTCCGCAGGGCAGCGCTGATGAAGAATTCCGCCGTCGTCAGGTTGCCTGGCGGTGGTGAAAGGCCGCCTATGGTGGTCCCCACTTCATTCATAATGTGGCGGTCAAGACCGCCATGCCAGTGGCGGTAAATTCAGCCACCACCGGCATAGCGGTCTCGACCGCCAAGTTCATGAGGGCCTTAGTGCCTAAAAGCACAGAGCACCACTCGTGGTCATCTGGTCATGCCTGCCTGGGGGGAGTCACAAATTCAAGCTAGCCACCATGAAGTGTGGGCCAGATACAGGAACCAGGTTGGTCCAGCTGGGAGAGTTACTTTCTCAAAGTCCAGCAGGAAGAGTTCTGTTCATGGTAGAGGAGGCCAAAGGCAGTAGAGAGATCTGTGCGGATGGTTGTCACTGAAGAGTTAAGAGCCGGCAGGGCAGCACAGCTGGTTGCTGTAGCAGGAAGAGCAAGACTCACCGGAGGTTCATCACAGGTGGTAGAGTCTTGGCATGAAGGTGCCCACTCACGGTGGCAAAGAGCCCAAACTTCAGGATTTCACCTTTTCTTCCTGGAAGGAGCTGACTTGATGCCAGCCAAGGGTCCAAGACCTTGGGGAACCTCTTGGAAATCAGGAACTTACACCAGCAGAGGTCAGCAGGACTCAGGCAGGCCCAGTTGCATTTCCAGACAGATCAAGTTGCTTCAGATCAGCTAGGCAGCTGCAGGGAGGCCTCAGGAGCTTGTTATGTCATTGTGGCTGAGGACACAAAACGGTTCAAACGGGAGATCAACAAACTGATCCATGGATTCACTCAAGTTAGCCTGAGATGAAGGTAAGCAGGTCCAGTCTTCCTTCTCATACAGCGAAGCAATCCTGAAGCAGCAGGGCAGTTCTTCTTCTGTAATGTCCACAGGTGTAGGAGTGTTCTGAAGAGTCGCTCTGGAGGTCCAATATTTATACCTGGTGCCAGCCTTTTTGTGTGGGGGGGCAACGTGTCCTACACCCACATCTGGTTCTGGAAGGATATTCCCTTCCTCTGTCAAGGCTCTAAGAATATGGGTTGACAAATGATTAGTGTCAGTTTAAGGAGTCAAACTCTTTGAAGTGAATGTGGGGTGGAGTACAGCTCCACCCACAACCATTCTGGCAGGATGGCCCATCCTGTCCACACTTAGTACCCTTTGTGCCAATGTCTGAGAGGAATACACAAGCCCCCAACAGCAGAGGCATTCACAAACCTGTGACCGAGGACACTGGTTAAAGGCACAAATGGTTAGTACAAGGAAATGCCAACTTTTTAAAATTAGCATTTTCAGAATTGTGACTTAAAATCCAGCTTCCCTTATTAATGAGGAGTTTAAATTACAATTAATTTGAGTGTAGACAGTATATTTCTAACTACTCCCAATCCAAAGTAGGCTCTTATTAAATGAAATAACATAAATAAGTGTTAGGGCCTACATTAGGTGTGTGTTATTTGTATTAAATAAGAAATGCTTAGGCCTAGAAAAATGATTATTTTGCCAGATCGAAATGGCAGTTTAAAACTGCACTAAAGGTTTTAGTGGCAGGTCTGAGTCATGTTTTAAAAGGCTACTTTGGTGAGTGGCAAAATAAGTGCTGCAGACCTACTAGTAGCAGTTAACTTACAGGCCCTGGGTACACGCAGTACCATTTACTAGGGACTTACATCAAAATTCAAGGTGTCAGTTAGGTGTTAGCTAATTGTACCATGTTTTAGGAAGAGAGCACACACTCTTTACCACTGGCGAGGAGGTAACAAGTGCATAGAGTCCTAATGCCAACAAAAATGAATTTAGCAACTGAAGGAAAAAAATGGGGGGGAGACCCTGCCAAAAAAGGGCCAGGTCCAGCATAAACTTTGTTGCACATGGTAATTGTCCGGTTTGCACCTAATGTTCAATTTCATCAGGTCAAATGTGCTGAACTTTAACACATGCAAAATGTCCTGAAAATGTCAGAACATGCAGATTTCGATGCAGTAAGCACCACAATTAAATGTGATGTGTGTCCCTTTTTCCAGGTGAAACTCAGGATAGGTCAAAATTATTGCACCTGATAAATTTGGAGTACTTGGAGGGCAATACGTATTGCACCCAAAACCAGAGCACATATGATAATTGTAACAAATATATCCTATTTAATTTGAATTGGAAATTTGTAAATGTGGGAATGACAATATTTTTAAATATTTTACGGATGTTGAGTTTTGCAAGAGCGTAGTTTGTTAAAAATGTTGAATTTGTATGTTATTACTCCATCTCTTGTCATGTTCACACATAGGCACTTGTAATCAAGCAAAATATTTACATGCATTTGGCAATATATCACTGCATTTTACTCAATAGATAACTAATAAATGGAGGAGAGGAACATGTTTTTGTGTTACGTTTGTATGTATGTTTTGACATTCTGGCTTGACTGTTCAAAAGACCTTCTCTTCCACTTAAAATGTGTCAAACAACAGCTGCTAAGTTTTAACTGAAAAAAATCTGAAAGGAAGACCGACATGAGTTGAGCCATGATCATTCAAATGATTGTCAGCCATAGCAAAATAGTCATCAACGTTTGAACTATTAAAAGCAATATGCCTATTTTACATAGATGTGAGCAAAGGGAGTGAAAAATCTGCATTTCTGCTATTATCTTAATTCTGTTTGTGTTTAACGTGCAGTGTTCCATTTGTAGGTTGAATGATGACCCTTTTATGTAAAACAAAGCATAAATTGAAAGTTGACATTCAACAGTTCTGTTTTTCAGGTGCTTGGTCACTAAATAAAATGATGGACAAAGTGTTGAAACTTTTTGAGGGATTAAACCCAGATCTGAGACAGGGGGTGAGTGTTTGAAAAGTTTCAACACTCTGTCCATATTTTTTTTTTTTTTGTGATCTGTGACTGGGGGTGAGTGTTTGAAAAGTTTCAACACTTCACCCATCATGTTATTTTATTTTATTTTGTGATGTTGCTTAATCATCCGAGCCAATGGAATTAATCATTCATGTTTTACACAGGATGGTGCAAACTAACAACCTAGCTCACTTATTTTTGGCCAGCCACATTACTTGGGCGTATTGTACATCATGTGACAAGAAAGTCTGACTTGCCAATTCAAATTAGTTCTCACCAATTCAAGTCAATGAAAAGATCAACAAAGAAAGGGGTACAAAATTTCCTTAATTTGCTTTCTTGTAATTATGTGATAGTTCCGAAAAAGTTATGTGAAATTTATATCCACCATTTTGTTCTACATTTCAGTGTAAAATGTGTCCTTGCATCAATTCTTTACACAAGGATGCATTGCGCACTAAAAAAGTACCAAAAAAACTTAAAACACTACAAACAGCGGCTTTCATTCTTTTGTACCCATGTGTTAGAGATGAATTTAACCATGAATAATGCATTATTATGAAAAGTGGAATATTCACATACATTTGGGAATTCTTTGTAGTAAGCATGGTGTAAAAGTTCAACAATTGCAATAATTATGTGGCATATTTCAAAGTTCACTGAGGCCTAATTGCCATCCTGGTTCCTTATTATGGCCCTCTTTACAACCCTGGCGGTCAAAGACCGCCAGGGCTGTTTTGGAGGTTGTACCGCCAACAGGCTGGTGGTACAAACTCGCATATTACGACCGCGGCGGAAGCGCCGCAGTCGCACCTCCGGGACCGGAGGTTTTCTGCCACGGCGGTCCCGGCGGTCCCCTTCCTGCCGGTAGGAACCGCCATGGAAAGGCTGGCAGAAAGGGGAGTCGCAGGGCCTTTGGCATGGGCAGTGCAGGGGCCCCTGGCAGAGCCCCACACAGCTTTTCACTGTCTGCACAGCAGACAGTGAAAAGCGCGATGGGTGCAACGGCACCCGTCGCACGGCCGCAACACCGCCGGCTCCATTTGGAGCCGGCTCCCATGTTGCAGCCCACATCCCCGCTGGCCCAGCAGGAATGTCATAATGGGCACCATGGGAGTGTGGCCGCATTAGCGGCCGCACGGCGGCTACAACTTGGGGGGGCGGCAGTTGCCGTCCGTCAATGTCGTAATGAGGCCCTATGTTTCATAGACACAAAGGCCCTCATTACAACCCTAGTGGTCGATGATAAAGCGGCAGTAATACCGCCGACAGGCCGGCTGTAAAAAAAATGGAATTATGACCACGGTGAAAACCGCCAACACACACAGCCACTTTGAAACAGTACGGTAAACGTCAACAGCCAGGCGGAAAACAAGGATCCTCCCACTGTACTACGAGACACCAATCCACCAGCTTTTCTGGGGAGGTACCAACGCCATCAAAAGCACGGCAGAAACAGTACACAGAAGGGAAACGACTCACTTCTGGACATTCAATGAAGAACCATGACGCCATGGAGCCCAAACTACAGGTGTTACCCATGCTGGTTTACCTCCTCCTACACCAGGAATACCAGTGGCAGCGAAGACGACCACGGTGAGTACCACCCCTAGCACACAAGGGAGGGGGGGAGGAAAAAGAGAGATTCACACACACACACAACATGCAACACCCCCAACAACATACACAAAACAGATGCAACAACATTACATATCCATCCCGTACCGCTCAGGAATAATGCAAGGACAAAAGGAAGTAATTAAAGTGAGTGTAATAATATAAACTTCTAGAAATACATCCTTAAAGCACAAAACAGTATCCACATATATACAAATGGAGGGACACTGCCCAGTCCATAATGTCCGTGGGCCACAGGGCCATATCACATAGGCCAAGTCCCCACTTGACTCCTGCCTCAATATGGAGAGAACACTGCTGGGGCATCAGATTGAAAATACACAGGCACCTCAGGGCGAAGAGGAACGGGGGACACCTCAGCCAGAAGATGGTACAATGCCACTGCTCCTGGAGGTGGCCACATGCCCATCACTCTGTCCTGGGGAGTGCAAAGCCACAGTCTCTCAAGTGGGTGGTTTGCCCACTGCTTGTTCCTGGGGAGTGCAAAGCCACAGACTTTCTAGTGGGTGGCTTCTTCTACTGGTTCTGGAAGGGGCCTTGTGCCCAGTGTTCTTCATCCTGGCAAGGAGAGGGTGAGTGGATGCCTTCTTCCACAGGTTCTGGAGGAGGCTTTGTGCCCAGTGTGCTTCCTCATGGCACAGAGGGGGTGAGTGGATGCCTTCTTCCACTGGTTCTGGAGGGTGCTTTGATGCAGATCTTGGGGAGCGCAAGGTCACAGTCTCTCACCTGGGTGTTACACCTACAGGATTTGCAGGGGCCAGGACGCACTACAGCCCATGGAGGCATGACTACACACTGCCCAACGGTAGTGATGGCTGCTCAGTGGTGGTAAGTGGTGGGGCTGGTGGAGGTGCTGCCAGTGGTGGGGGGGGCTCCAGCCTTGGATGGCTGCCCACTGGGGCTGCTGTTGCTAGCAGTGGTGCTGGTGGCAGTGCAGGTGGCGGTGCTGGTGGCAGTGCAGGTGGCGGGGCTGGCAGCAGTGCTACCTGTGGTGGTGGGAGGCTCCAGCCCTTCCCTTGCAGCCTCGGACGGCTGCCCACTAGGGCTACTGCTGGCAGTGGTGCTGGTGGCGGTGCAGGTGGCGGTGCTGGCGGTGGTGCTGGCGGAAGTGCTGCCCGTGGTGGGGGAGGCTCCATCCCTTCCCCTGCAGCCGCAGGATGGCTGCCCACTGGGGCTGCTGCTGCTGGCAGTGGTGGTGGTGGCGGTCCAGGTGGCGGTGCTGGCGGCGGTGCTGCCAGTGGTGGGGGGAGGCTCCAGTCCACCCCCTGCAGCCTCAGATGGCTGAAGTGCCATGGCTGGTGCTGTTTGCTCAGATGCTGCTCCAGCACCAGGCTCCATATCCATCCTGCCTGCGACATCTGTGCCTTTGTCATTGCCCTTGGCAGCTGGTGGTCCCTTCTTGCCCTTGGCAGCTGGTGGAGGCACACAGGCTGTGCTGATGGGTGTCTCCTTGGAGCCTCTCACAATTGCAGTAGCTGCAGAAACTACAGTGGCCGTGGACTGGGTGGCTGAGGTGCTCGCCTGGGTCCTTACCACCCTCGCCCGAAGTGAAGGACAGGGGGAGGGGCAGGGAATAGGTCAAGGGTGGAGAGGAAAAGCTTTTTAGGGACACTGGGGCTGGAAGAGGGTGAAGGTTTGGGAGTGGAGGAAGAGGTGGTAGGAGGTGTCTGTCTGCTGTGTTTGGGTGCAGGTGCATGGGCTGGATGCTGTTGTGAGGTGGATGCTTGTTGGGTGTCTGAACGCTTGTGTTTGTGTACTTTGGGAGGAGAGGGCACAGACACAGTGGGAGAGGACACAGGGGACGTGTGCATGGATGTGGGGGTGGTGACTGCCAGTGAGGGGCGTGTAGTGATAGGCGTGATTGTGATGGGGTAGTGGATGAGGATGTAGTGCATGCAGGTGAGTGTGGAGATGCTACTGGGAGGGAGGTGGACATTGAGGACAAGGGGAACACAGTGGAGGCAGTGGATGTTGGTGTGTCTGCATCTGGATGGTGCTTGTGTGAGTGCCTGTGGGATGAAGTGTGGTGCTTGTGTTTGCCATGTCCACGATGATCTATGTTGGGCCGCCACGCCAAAGTGAATGCCCTCCAAGAATGCATTTGTATATTGCAAATGTCCTGCCAGACCCTGCATGGCATTCACTATGGTTGACTTCCCAACAGAGATGGATCTCAGGAGGTCAATAGGCTCCTCACTGAGGGCAGCCGGGCTGACTGGGGCAGGGCCTCATGTGCCTGGGGCGAGGGAGATGGCCACCCTCCTGGGTGAGCGGGCACATGAAATACACTGAGGGGCTGCTGGGAGGGTGATGCTGGTACGGGGAGTGCCAGCTGTACCTGTAGTTGGGGTGGCCACAGAGCTGTCCGCCACCACCAGGGAGCTTCTATCGGAGGAGGTGTCACTGTCTGAACTGTCCCCTCCAGTCTCTGCCGTGGTGCTCCCCTCCGTCCCACTGGTGCCCTCACCGACGGTGGATTCGGCCTCATGGGCCCTGTGGGATGCAGCTCCCTCCGTCGCCGGTGCCTCTGCTCCTCCGCCAGATGATGCCAATGCACACAAGGACAGGGTGAGAAAACAAAAAGGGGTGGGGAGAGACAGAGGATATACTTGGTCAATACCAGCAACAACACCACCATTGGCGTACACAACACACAAGGAACAGCCCTATGCACTAGGCCATGCACTACCAGTTACAATGCTATTCACCAGGCCATGGAGTACAATGTCTAACGCCAATAGCAGCACACCTGAAACCCACAGGACCCTGCCCAGTAGTAGATACCCACTAGCATGTTTGGGGCTGGAGTGCATCAGACCCTGCCCAACATGGAACCTACCCTGCCTTGTACGCCATGACCGAGGGGCACCCACAGGCCCACATCCCCCACCCAGATAACACCCCACCACGCACAATTTGCTGAATTTGAAACTGTACTCACCCCCTTGTGGCTGTTGTGATGCCTTCAAGCGCCCATCCAACTTCGGATAGGCCACCGCCAGTATGCGTAACATCAGGGGATCAGGGTTCGACGGGCACCTCTTCCTCGTTGGGAGGCCATCCCCAGCAGGGCCTCCGCTGTCTTCCTTGCCCAGAGGCGCAGGCCCTCCCACCGTTTGCGACAGTGGGTGCTCCGCCTGCCAGAGACCCCCAGGGTCTGCACATCCTTGGCCATGGTATGCCAAATACCCTTTTTCTGATGCGCGCTGACCTGCAGAGAAAGATACATAGAAAAAGGTATCAGCCATACCGTCTGGCCTGTTACACTCATGGCCCACCATATCCCTCCCATCCCCTTACGCACAGACATTGACCACCATATATGCAGCACTCTGCCCAGGACCACTCAGCCACCCCCCTTTACATGAGGCTTACACACACAGCACTCCTTGCATTCATGCCCCATGCATCGTGCTCACAGTGTACTCACCTGTTGGTCTGGAGGACCATAAAGTAAACGGTACTGGGGTAGAACCCCATCCACTAGTCCCTCCAAATCCTCTGAAGTGAAGGCAGGGGCCCTTTCCGCAGAGACTCGAGCACTGGTCGCTTCCAGACACAGGTTACAGCAGCACTTGCAGTGTAGGTCCTCTCCTGTTGAAGGTCAGGTAGCAAGTGAGTGAACAGATAGAAAATGGCGGTCACGTCCACGGCGGTGCGTACCGTCACCCCGGCGTACATCACCATTGGCTACTGGAACCCATAGGGCCTAATGATAACCAATGAGGAGTTGCACGGCGTTCCTTGACCGTCTCACGCAATGGTGCACAAAGTCAGCGGAATTACCTCATTTCCACTTGTCCCTCCACACAGGTCAGGCGGATGCCATTTCAGGGGGAGCAGGCCATGGCACCTAACTGTGTCACAGCAGATATAGGCGCATTTACGGGACTACACGTTAACATACTGTTTCTGTCATAACATGCAAGGCATTTTACTCTGAGGATATGTTTCAATATGACCAGCTGCTCACCGTTTTTCACCCTAGAGTACAACTGCTGAGAATGAATGGGAGATGGAGACATACCCCCGTGTACAGACTCATGGTGGACCTGGCAAAAATGGAGGACAGTCACATTATCCTCACCTACAGACTTGATAGGGCCACAACCCAAGAGCTGTGTGCCCAATTGGAGCCAGACTTGATCTCATCTATCCGTCACCCCACTGGGATCCCCCCTCTTGTGCAAGTCCTATCTGTGCTCCATTTCTTGGCAAGTGGCTCCTTCCAAGTGACAGTGGCCATGGCAGCAGGGATGTCACAGCCTATGATCTCAAACGTGCTGACCAGAGTGTTGTCTGCCCTGGTGGAACAGATGCACAGCTACATCGTATTCCCCCAGGTGGAGGATTTGGCCAGGGTGAAGGCTGACTTCTATGCAATGGGACATATCCCCAACATCATTGGTGCTATTGATGGTACACATATTGCCTTTGTCCCGCCCCGGAGAAATGAACAGGTGTACAGAAATTGAAAGTAGTGTGCCTGGCGGACCAGTACAACTCCCATATGAATGCAAATTATCCTGGGTCTGTGCATGATGCCTATATCCTGAGGAATAACAGCATCCCATATGTGATGGCTGAACTCCACAGGCACCGGGTGTGGCTAATAGGTTAGCTCATGGTCCCCACCCAGTGTATGCTGGTATATGGGTGTGGGGTTGGCCCTAAGGATGAGTGTCTGGCTAACAGGTATACCTCAATATTTGCAGGTGACTCTGGTTACCCCAACATCTCATGGCTACTGACCCCAGTGAGGAATGCCAGGACAAGGGCAGAGGAACTTTACAATGAGGCACATGGGCGAACAAGGAGGATTATTGAGCGCACCTTTGGCCTACTGAAGGCCAGGTTCAGGTGCCTCCATCTGACTGGTGGATCCATGTGCTACTCACCCAAGAAGGTCTGCCAGATCATAGTTGCATGTTGCATATTGCACAACCTAGCTTTGAGACGCCAGGTGCCTTTTCTGCAGGAGGATGAGGCTGGAGATGGGCGTGTGGCAGGGGTGGAGTCTGTGAACAGTGACGAAGAGGAGGCAGAGGAAGAGGATGTGGACAACAGAACAACTACCATACAACAGTACTACCAGTGACACACAGGTAAGACACTGTAACCTCACCTTCCATTGCTGTTTGTGTAGTGAATTTTCTCTGGCTGGCTGCTGTTCCCACTAATATGGCCACTCATTGTACCCTTTAACATGTCTATTTGCAGATATTTGTGCCCTCCTGTGGCTCCTGGTGTATTCACTGCAGCACATTACAGTTCATACCTATGTATACATAACTGTACAGTCTATTTGCAATTTCTACAGATTGTTGAACGACTACATCCTTAAATCATTTGACATACTCCATACTTGTATTTTTCCAAGGGTGTTTATTTCAGTGCTGAGAAGTAAAGGGGGGTGTGCAATGGGCTTGGGTGATGGTGGAGGAAAGTCCATGATACAGTCCAGTCTATTGGTATCACAGATGCATTGTCCAATGGGGCATGGGAAGTGGAGCAATGGCAGTTTAAGGTGGACAGGGTGACAGTGTGGGACACAAGGGTGACAATCAGAAGAGTCTTATTTCCTGGTTGGGGTCTTGGCAATGTTCTCTGGCTTCTGCCTGGATCACAGGGACCGTTTGCAGGGTGGTTCTCCTTCTGCAGGGGGTGGGGTGTTGGTGGCCTGTTGTTCTTGTTGCGGGCCTCCTGTCCACTAGCGGCAGCAGAGGTGGAAGGCTGTTGATCAGTGTGGCTAATGTCAGGGGCCCGTTGATGTGCCACTGCCTCCCTCATGGTGTTGGTCATGTCTGTCAGCACTCCTGCAATGGTGACCAGGGTGGTGTTGATGTCCCTAAGGTCCTCCCTGATCCCCAGGTACTGTCCCTCCTGCAGCCGCTGGGTCTCCTGCAACTTGGCCAGTATCTGGCCCATGGTCTCCTGTGAATGGTGGTATGCTCCCAGGATGTTGGTGAGTGCCTCGTGGAGAGTGGGTTCCCTGGGCCTGTCCTCCCCCTGTCGCACAGCAGTCCTCTCAACTTCCCTGTTGTCCTGTGCCTCTGTCCCCTGAACCGTGTGCCCACTGCCACTGACCCCAGGTCCCTGATCGTCCTGTGTTTGTGAGGTGGCCTGGGGCCCCTGTAGTGGTGGACACACTGGCGAATGATTTGTCCTGGGGACAGTGGTATGGGCCTGCTGGGTGGGTGCTGTGCTGGTGTTTCCTGAGGGGGATGCTCTGAGGTGGGATGGGACTGTGCCTGGGTAACCAACTGTCCAGTGGTCCATGATGGGTCAGGTTGGCCATCCAGATCCAGGCGTGCATAGCTGCTGTCATCACTTTGGGCCTCTTCTGTTGGGGGACTGGATGTTGCTGCCACCTCCTCCCCAGTGACATTGTGTGGGGGTCCTGTGGGGATGTAAATGCAGTGTTATTGTTTCTGCGTGTGACATCTTGTGCATGGGTATGTTGCCATCTATGGTTGTTATTACCATGGCAGCATTGCCTTGTGTGAGTTGTTATTTGGTTGGCTAAGTGATTGTCTCTAGTGTGCATGCAGTGGTGATGGTTGTCCATGCAGGTCTGTGATGGGTGTCCATGCATTGGTGTTGCATACAGGGCTTGGTATTGGGATGGGTGGGTTGTGGTGGTGGGGTATATAGGAGGTGGTGGAGTGATGGGAGTGAGGGTGGGGGTATGTGATGGCATGCAGGTAGGGGGGTGAAAGTAGTAAAGGTTTGACTTACCAGAGTTCAGTGCTCCTGCTGCTCCTCCTGCAAGGCCCTCAGGATGCAGTATTGCCAAGACTTGCTCCTCCCATGTTGTTAGTTGAGGGGGAGGAGGTGAGGGTCCACCGCCAGTCCTCTGTACAGCTATCTGGTGTCTTGCAACCACGGAACGCAACTTCCCCTGTAGGTCGTTCCACCTCTTTCTGATGTCATCCCTTGTTCTTGGGTGCTGTCCCACGGCGTTGACCCTGTCCACGATTCTCCGCCATAGCTCCAACTTCCATGCAATGGACGCCTGCTGCACCTGTGATCCCAATAGCTGTGGCTCTAACCAGATGATTTCTTTCACCATGACCCTTAGCTCCTCCTCAGAGAACCTGGGGTGTCTTTGTGGTGCCCTGGATGTAGTGTGTGTGGTGTGTGTGATTGATTGTGTGTGGGGTGATGTGTTGGGGTATGTGCTGTGAGGTGCGTGGATGGTGTATGGGTGATGGTGTTCTGTGGCTCTGGTTCTGTGGGTGCTCTTGGTGTCGCTCTCTCTCTGTTGTAAATGTTTTGGAGTCGTAAAGGGTTGTGGGTAAAGTGGGTGTGTGTTTTATAGTGTTGTGTGGGTGTGGGGTGTGTATGTGTGTCAGGTGTGTGTAGTTTGAATTGTCCAATGTGGTGTTGTTTTGTTAGGTTGTGTGTATTTTGAGCGTGGCGGTATGTACCGCCAATGGTTTACCGCGGTTGAATGTCCGCCGCGGTGATTCGTGGGTCATAATGCTGTGGACGTAGTTCTGTTGGCGTAACGGTGTGGGTTTGGATACCACCAGTTTATCACTGACCTTTGGGCTGGCAGACTTGTGTGTGTGTCTGTGTAGTGGCGGATTTCTATGTGTGGGTCATAATACGGGTAGCGGTATACCTCCACGGTCGTGGTATGTTGGCGGCAGTCAGCATGGCAGTAAGGGGCACTTACCGCCAATGTCATAATGAGGGCCAAAGTCTTTACTAACTGATTAACTGTTAATTCTGAGAGTTCAGCAGTCACAAAAGGAAGTCCCCCAGCTGAAAGACTGCACACTTCATCAAACAATAACTTTCACAATATTTTAAATAGAATAAATCACTTTCCAAATAACACACTTTTAAGTAAATGAAAACTGTTGGACCTTGCCCTTTTTGCAGGGTCATCCCCAAACTTTTTGCCCCCTTCCTCCTATTTTTACTGACCTATTTTTGGTGGCTTTAGAACACTGAGCAGTTTACCACTGCTAATCAGTGCTAAGGTGCATATGCTCACTGTGTAAATTGTACTATTAATTGGTTTATCCATGAATGACTTATTTTATTTACTAGTAAGTCCCTAGTAAAGTTTACTAGAGGTGCCCAGGGCCTGTAAATCAAATGCTACCAGTGGGCCTGCAGCACTGATTGTGCCACCCACATAAGTAGCACTGTAGTCATGTCTCAGACCTGCCACTGCAGTATCTGTGTGTGCAGTTTTAATATGTAAATTCGACTTGGCAAGTGTACCCACTTGCCAGGCCTAACCCTTCCCTTTTCCTATGTATAAGGCACCCCTAAGGTAGGCCCTAGGTAGCCTCATCGGCAGGGAGCAGTGCATGGTTAAGGTAGGACATATACTATTGTGTTTTTTTATATCCTGACAGTCAAATGCTGCCAAATTCGTGTTTCTCCGTTGCAAGGCCTATCTCTCTCATAGGTTAACCTGGGGGCTGCCTTTAAACATGATTAAAATTTAGCTTCCCTTTTGGAGCAAATCGACATTTGGAGTTTGGTGCCTCTGAACTCACAATTTAAAAATACATCTTTTAGTAAAGTTGGTTTCGAGATTGTGTGTTTGAAAATGCCACTTTTAGAAAGTGGGCATTTTCTTTCTTGAACCATTTTTGTGACTGCCTGTTTGTGGATTCCCTGTCTGGGTTAGTTTGACAGTTTGGTTGTTTGCGCCTCTCTCCAGATAGTGACACCGAGGGGGTTGGGGTGTAGCCTGCATATTCTGATGAGCCATCTGTACTAGGAGGGAGGGGAGAAGTGGTCACTCACACCTGAAAGGGCTGTGCCTGCCCTCGCACAATGCAGACTCCAGCCCCCTGGTGTGTGTCTGAGGCCTTGCCTGGGCAAGGCAGGATTTCACAATCAAGTGAGACTTTTCCTTTGGAGTAAGCCTACTTCAAAGTCCAAAATGAGTATAAGAAGGTGACCCAAAACCACAGACTTTAGACACTTCTTGGGGTGGACACTCTACCTCACAGACACTTCCTGGAGAAGAGAACCTGAACCAGAACCTGCATCCTGCCAAGAAGCCCTGCCTGTCTACTCAAAGGACTCACCTGTCTGCTTTTTGTGAAGGACTGCTGCCTCGCTGTTGCCCTGCTGCCTTGCTGTTCTCTGGCTGTGGTGAAGAAGTACTCTCCAAGGGCTTGGATAGAGCTTGCCTCCTGTTCCCTGAAGTCTGAGGGTCAAATAGACTTCATCTCTGCAAGAAGGACTCCTTGTGCAGCAAAAATCGATGCACAGCCTGTTAGAAATGACGCACAGCCTGAACCACAGTGAAAATTTCACTGCACGCTGAACAGGAACAACGCAGCCCGACTTGGCAACGAGAAGATCGACGCAGTGCCAGCGTAGCTACTGGAAATTTGACGCACGGCCTCACCAGATTGATGCACAGCTAAGCCAGAACGATGCAGCCTGACTTCCAGAGAGGAATCGACGTAGCGCCTGCCTTGCGGTAGAAAATTTGACACAACGCCTACCGGATTGACGCAGCTCCTGTGACTTTGTCCTAGCAGCGCCGCAAACCACACATCATCCTCAGGGCGTCTGAAAACCCCGCAACCCGAAGAGGATCCACGACCGAGCACCGGAAATTGACGCACAGCCGTCCCTATGTGAAAAATAAACGATGCATTGCCATATGCGGCCCGAGAAATAGACGCACACCCCTTTGTTTCCACGCATCTCCTCCTCTGCGGTCCTTTGCAGGGATTTTTCATGTGAAGCAGGTACTGTGTGCTCGAATGAGACTTTGTTTGGTTTAAAAAGACTTAAGCCACTTTATATCACTTTACAGTGATATCTCAACATATACTTATTGCATTTTAATCGTTTTGACCTGCAGTTATCCAGATACATATTATATATTTTTCTAAACACTGTGTGGTGTATTTTTGTGGTGCTATATTGTGTTATAGTATGATTTATTGCACACATACTTTACACATTGCCTTCTAAATTAAGCCTGACTGCTCAGTGCCAAGCTACCAGAGGGTGGGCATAGGATAATTTGCATTGTGTGTGACCTACCCTGACTAGAGTGAGGGTCCTTGCTTGGACAGGGGGTAACCTGACTACCAACCAAAGATTTCATATTTTCCAACATGAACTGCAATTACCCATTATCTGGCACTGAATGATTTCTTGTGTAGCCCAAAATCTCAGGTAAAGCAATTGGGCTGTAACATGACAGGCCAAAATTAAAAATATATATATATTTTTGCTATGAATGAACAGTGAATGGGTCTTTGACTCACATGCTTGGAGAAAAGCAAATTTCATCATTAGCTTCCAGATGTTTAGATTGCCATTGCTCCACTGTAAGGAAATCTAGATTTAGGTGTAGTTGATCTATTGCATGATTGTAGCACAGTTCTTCATGAAATTCTGACTAAAAGGGTAGTTGGGAGAATGGAAATCTGAGATCTTGGGAACTGCTACAGAGTAGATCCAAGCTCTCCACAGCCAGAAAATGGGTGTGCATCCAAAGATGAATACCACAGGATCTTACATCTCGGCAGCTATTCTTCAATATCTATATGTGTCCCATAGCATGGGTAACCAAACTCTAGAGCACTAAGGGGCCTATTTACAAGTCCATAGTGCCACCAGAGCACCACTCTTTGTAGCGGTCAGTGGGCGCTGTGCACTGTGCGGTATTGACAAGGTGGTGTTAAGACACTTTTAGTGGCTTAAAGCCACCTTGTAAATACAGCCCCATAACACGCAGCACTTTACATGGAAGGGGCGTGCAATGGGTGTTGCTGTGGGCATTCCATGGCAACACCCATAGCATTTTGACGCTGCTCCAGATTTACAAGATTTCATAAATCTGAGGCAGCGCCAAAATCTAATGCCTCCCCAGGGTTGGCCTTAGCATGGCAGAATGAGGAGAAATGCTTTCATTTCTCCTCATTTTTTGCTTTTTCTATGTGTGCTACATTCTGCAGCACACATAGAAAGAGCTAATTTTCATTGAAGATTGTTTTTTGAGCAGAAAGGTGTCCCTTCTTGCACAAAAACAATCTCCCCTGCAACGCAACCATCCTTTCACCATGGTGCAAGGGTGGCTGCATTGGCACTCTGCTGCAAATTTAGTAACAGTGCAGAGGGGGAAACACAGCGGTGCACCATATTCTTCTTAAGATGGTGCATCCCTGCATTTCTAAAGTAATACAGTGCAGCACTGCAAATTTTGGCGCAGTGCCGTGCTGCACCACTTTATTGCAAATATGCCCCTAAATTCCATATCTATGCCTGCATCTCTTATCTTTACACTCTCCTGGACAATGGATACTACCAAACCCACCATCTTGGAGTTTCCAGAGATCTTGAAGGCCCTATATGAAGTGATTCTCAGTAAGCAATGACCTACTCTTACGTGGTGCTCTATTAGCACACAATTAGCATATCGATCCAGTGCTTCCATTGCCATGTGCATGTCTTTGGCATTATGAGCATGCATATGAAAAAAGGGACCTCCTTTTTTGAAGGCATGTCTAGCTCACTGTAATAGAAGGAAAAACTTCAGTGGTACAAAAGTGTTTTTCAGCCCTATTGGTATTGTCAATTTGTGTCACTAGCATTGCAGCACTGATGGTACCAAATCTGCAATCATAATGCAAGATTTAACATGGCCAAAACAAGTTGAAACATTCAACCTAATATATAGTTTATGTGGATCCAAGAACTATTGCAACTATGCTAATGTCACTATTATCAAAGTCAGAAACATATCAGACTAACCTAGAGAATGTCCTCCATTACTCGGTTACCCAATAGCCATGTTGATTACACAGTGGGTTGTGACTGTGGCCATGCTGTGCCTTTATATAACAAAGGGGGGAGGAGGCACACTGCCTCAGATCCCAGCACTGAGTTCCCTCAGGTGCATTATGGTAAATACAGTGCTTGCTAACATTTAATGACTTTAGTTTTCACCACTGTTGGTGGAGCCAGTGCTGTGTATCTCTAGACACATGTTTATGGATTGTTGTCCTTCTTCAGTAGAGAGTAACAGGTATTTTTACAAGTGCTAGAAATGCTGCTCACAGCCATGTCAGGTCTCTGTACCAATCAATTAGTGCAGGTGCATCGGCCAAAGCTCATCAGATCATCAGCTCAAGGGAGCCTTATCAGACAAAGGTGAAAGAGAGCACGACGGCCTCACACCCAATACTAAGTTCACTCCGATGCTTTGTGGTAAATGCATGGTGACAGTTACTTCCATAAGTATCAGAAAAAAGTGATCCAATAAAAGGTACCTCTCATTAGTTATTATGCAGTCCGGGGTGAAATTAAATTTATGCCTGTGTAATTTGTATAGTTTCGTAATTTTGCATTGCACTTGTTACACAACAAACATGAAATTATGCCACTGCACCATTTCACCTAATTATGAGCCATTCATGATAAAAATATACCACAAAATGTGCTATTTGTGAACAACCGAACACAAGCGGCTGTCGTTTGTGGTGTTTTGTTAACTATTTCTGTTAGACATTGGGTTTCTGGTTGGCAGAGGTAGCACCCTGTCCAAGCGGGTACCACAGTCCAAGTCAGTATAAGTCAGATGTACACTAAAATTTAACCTGTGCTTTCCCTCTGGTAGCTTGGAACAGAATAGTCAGGCTTAACTTGGGAGGCAACGTGCAAAGTATTTTTGCAACACTTCAAACAGTAAAACAGTGAGAACACCATACACAAAGATACCACAACCAGTTACAAAAATAGAGCTTAGTATAATGAACAAAACAAGACCAAAGCAATCAAAAATCCAGTATTCAGAGTTTGAGATATGGATTTTTTAAGGATATCTGCAAATATAAATTGATTAGAAACATAAACTTTCAGCACGCAAAGTTCAGCTGCTGTTGATGATGATTGGTCAAAGTCTTTTGTATCCCTGAGACTTCAGAAGAACAGGAGGAAAGCCAGCAAGCCCTTGGAGTCACTCTAGATTCAAGTGAGGGCAGCAGGGCAGCACAGCAGAAAAGCAGTTCTTCCAGACCAGCAGTCTAGAGTGGTAGTCCTTGTAGCAGAACAGCAGTCCTACTTCCTGGTAGAATTGTTCACGGTTCCAGAAGTGTACTGATTTGGTAGGGTAAGAGGTCCAATACTTATACCCAGTAGTGTCTTTGAAATGGGGGGTGACTTCAAAGAGAGAGTCTTGAAGTGCACATAGGACCTCCCTTCCTGCCCTGGCTCCAGACTCTCTACAGGGGGTTAAGCAGTCCTTTGTGTGGGAGCATGGCACTGCCTAGTCAGATGTGTCAGCTCCTCCCTCCCATCTGTATTGTCATCCACAGCCTAGGTACTCTTTACTGAACATGCCACACACAGAACTTGGTCTTACATGTCTTTATTTTTCTGCGTGCAGCCGAGAACTCAACACTATAAAACTGAAGTCCAGACACCACACCCAAACACGCATGTCATAGTTCTACAGAGTCCTTCAGGAACATAAAGGTCCCATCAATACTAATCACATAACACTCCATCCCCCCCTGGTTAAACAAATGCTACACTTTTTACAGACATATATACATGTGCAGAGGTCTGAAGCTTAAAATGCCTTCTGTCATGGACTTCAAAGGATGGTGAACAGTCACCATGTGTACCTTACTGTAGGAGGCTGGCCTGGTTTGTAGTGGGTACCTATGGTACTTACACCTTATACCAGGTCCAGTTATCCCTTATTAGTGAAATATAGGCAGTGTCTAGAAACCAGGCTCTTAAGAGGTAGCTGTGGATGAGCAGCTAAGGCTTATCTAGGAGAAATGCAAAGCTCATGCAATACCACTGTAGTCACACAGTACGCACACACATGAAAGAAAATACTCGGTGTTACAAAAATAAAGGTACTTTATTTTGGTGACACAAATGGCAAAAATACCATAGGGACTATACTCCCTTAGAAGGTAAGTAATACACAAATTATATACACTAGTATGCAAAAACAGGTGTACAAACAGAAAACAGTGCAATTAGTGAAATTCACAATAGTTAGAAATGGGCCTATGGGGAACACAAACCATATACTAAGAAAGTGGAATGCTATAGTCGGTTTCCCACCTAGGCAAGTGTAGTGTGTAGAGGGGAGCAGGGAGCACTAGAAAACCCCAAAGATAAGTACTAGAACCCAACCCAGTACCCGGGAAAGCAGGAGTAAAACACAGTAACTTTACCAAAACACACAGAAACAAAAAGAAGAATTATGCATGAACCAGAAGAGACTGCAAGACACCAACGGTGGATTCCTGGACCTTTGGAAGAAGGGGACCAAGTCTAAGAAGCACAGAAGAGTCCAGGGAGAACAGGAGCCCCTGCTAACCCAGATGAAGGTGTCACCAGTTAAGGAGAACAGTCAGTATTGCACCCAAGAAGATGAAGTCCCGCTCCACGCAGCCAGTCGTCATTGCAGTAGGTGCCTGCTGAAGCAGGGGAGTGACTCCTTCACCCCAAGGGAGATTCCTCTGCTCTTCTGGTGCAGTCTGAAGACAGACTGTCTTCTGAGGATGCAAAACCAGGAAACAGTTGCAGTTGCTGGCAGGAGCTGAAGATACATTGTTGCAGAAGCCATCTTTGCTTCTTTGTTGCAGTTTGTAGAGTTCCTGGAGGGTCCAGTAGCAGTTTCTTTGGTGAGAAGTTGAAGTAGAGGATGTAGAGGATTCCTGATGGAGTCTTGCATTCCCAATCTGAGAAAGCACCCACCCAAGAGAGAGGCCCTAAATAGCCTTAAAAGGGGGATTGGTCAGCTAAACCGGTAAGCACCTCTCAGGGGAGGACTCTGATGTCACCTTCTGGCACTGGCCACTCAGATGCTCCCAGAGTTCCCTGCCAACTTGGAATCCAAGATGGGAAAACCCAGAAACCATCTGGAGGAGCTCTGCTCTGAGCACCACCCCTGGGGTGGTGATGGACAGGGAAGTGATCACTCCCCTTTGTCCAGTTTTGTGCCAGAGCAGGGACTGGGTGTCCCTGGAGTGGTGCAGACTGGATTATGCAAGGAGGGCACCAAATGTGCCCTTCAAAGCATTTCCAGTGGCTTGGAAAGGCCACACCTATTTCCAAAGGGAGATGGTATAACACCATTTTCCAAAAGGAAATTCTTTGTTCTGCCTTCCTGGACTGGATCTTTTCAAGTAACAGGAGGACAGAGACCTGTCTGAGAGGTGGCAGCATCTGGGGTTCCCTGGAAAACCTCAGAAGGCTGGAATGGCAATACTGGGAGTCCTTTAAGGAGCCCTCAGAGTGCATGGAATCATACAACCAATGCTTGCAAAAGCCTTTGTGTATGATTCCAACGTGTTTGATACCAAATATGCCTATGTTCGGAGTTACCATTATGTAGCTGGACATAGGTAGTAACCTACGACCAGTACACACGTAAAATGGCGTCCCTGTACTCACGAAGTTCAGGAAAATGGTCCTGGAGGTCGTGGGTGCACCTCTGCTAGTGCAGGGGTGCCCTTATGCACAGGCACTCTGCACCCTGCCCTCAGGGCTGAAAGGCCTGCTATTGGTGTGAGTTATGAGTGACCTGCTGCAGTGTAAATGGCAGTGAAAGGGTGAATGCACCTTTTCACGCAGGCTGCAATGGCAGTCCTTCAGAAGCCTTTGCACGGGCTCCCTATGGGTGGCAAAAGATATGCTGCAGCCCATAGGGATCCTCTGGAACCCCAATGCCCTGGGTACCTAAGCTCCATATACTAGGGACTTTTAAGGGGGCACGAGTATGCCAATTGTGGGTGAAATACTGGGTTACCAGTATGCAATAACCAAATTTAAAGGAGAGAGAGCATAATCACTTGGGTCCTAGTTAGCAGGATTCCAGTGAAAACAGTCAAGCACACTGACATCAGGCAGAAAATTGGGGTAACCATGGCAAAAAGAGAGTACTTTCCTACACTTACTAATTATGACTTTAAAAGGTTCAGCATCAAAGGGAGCATTCGATTTATGTCTGCTCTTTTGTTGCACCAACACTCAATCTTCTTTACGAAAAGTAATGTTCTTGGCACCTCTACATTTGTCAGCATACATTTTCTTCTTTGTTTTCAATACAAGACTTTCTGAAAAAATTCACTATCAGTGTTAGATCTTCTGTTTGTCCATTAAAGTAACTTGGTCATTATGGCTCTCTCAAACATCAGTGTGGGAGGACTTTCACCTGTTGTTGAAAGATGAGGCAATCTGTATGCTCAAAGAGTAGCACAGACAGCAGACTTCACACTAAGCTGCTCTAATTTTGCACTCTGTACAGTCTTTTTCAAGGTGCTCATAAAGCGTTCTGCAATGCCATTTGCTTGTGGCCTAAAAGGTGTGATTTTCTGATGCTTCACACTGAGTTGTGTAAGAAAGCCTCTGAATTCTCAACTGTTGAAAAGTGGGCCATTGTCAGATTTCAAAATTGAGTGAACACCCCGTAATGCAAAGATTCCATCTAATCTTTCAATCACTTTCTCTTGAGTAATCGAGAAAGATCTTCGACCAGGTGTTTTCCACCATCAAGAGGACCAAAGACGTCCACAGCACCTCTCTCCCATACATGCTTTGGCAAGTCTGACATATTCAAGGGATGTGGAGTGACTTTGGGAGATAAGCAATTGCACAAATGACAGGTTTTCAATTCTTTGTTGACTCTCTCATCAAGACGAGGAAGTCAAACTCGGTCTTGAAGAGCATGTTTGGTACCAACAATTTCAGAATGTCCTTCGTGGGCCACTTCAATTACTTACTGTGGCAGACTCTCTGGTATGACAATTCTTGAAACTCGTAAAACAATGCCTTCTTGAGTAACTGATAGTTCATTCTTTAACTTCTGATTTTCACAGTCACTTGTGAGAAGTTCACGGTGCTGTCTCCAGGATTGTTGTGTAATGATATCTTTTAGTATCAGCATGTCACTAACTTTGCTTGTTGCAGAAATAATTTGTTCCAAAGAAATAGCAGCAGGAGTATTTGATTTTACAATGAAGATAATGTAGGCTTCAGCCACTTTGGAAGCAGAACCATGACACTATACTGGTATTCGTGAAAAGTAGTCAGCAGGGTTTTGATCCTTTTCTGGTCGATGCACGATAGTGCAGTCATATTCCTGTAGTCACAAACCCTAACATTCAGTTCTGGGAGGCATGTTGGCTTTTGGATTGCCAAGGATAGTAAGCAACGCTTGATGATCAGTTCCAAGATTGAAAGCTGTGCCATGTAAGAATACTTGGAAATGTTAACACGCCCAGACTACTGTTAAACTCTCTTTTTCATGTTGTGAGCAGGCATGTTCAGTTTGTGACTAACTTCTGCTTGCATAGGCCACAATATATCTTCAGGGATTTGGGTGTCCTTTGTGTTGGGCAAGGACCACCTCCAACCCAACTGGGCTTGCCTCAGTAAAAACCTCTGTTTACAGCTTTGGATCAAAATAGGCTGTTTCAATGGCATTCTCAATTGCATGATTGATTTTCTTAAAGCTTTGTGCACATTCATGTGACCGGTAAAATGAAACATTCTTTTGTTGTTAATTCTCTTAAGGGAGCACTTACAGTGGTCATGTATGTATCTAGAACAGTAACTGGCCATGCAAAGGAATGAACGTAGCATGGCAACATCTTGTGGGGGGATTAATAGTACATAAGGCTTGCACTTTAGCTGGATCTGACTTCATACATCCATGGAAAAAAAATATGACCAAAGAATTTGAGTTTTGTTTTGTAGAACTCACACTTCCCTGCTTTCAAGGTTACACCTGCATAAACAAGTAGTTGACAAACTTGTGTAAGAAGTTTAACATGTTCCCTTTGTGAGGCCCCAAAAACCAATATGTCATCACTGTAATTGAAAGCTTTTGTGACAGGTTGTATTATGCATCAAGTTACATGTTGAAACAGTTATGCAGCTGGTGACACATCAAAACTTGTATGTCTGATCAAACCAACACGAGTAGAAAAGGTAGTATTGTACCTGCAATTTTCTTCAAGTTCCATCTGATGATATCTTTTGTTCAGGTCAAGGTGAGAGAAGACTTTGGCACCATTTAACTGTGTGATCATATTGGCAATGTGCGGACTAGAATGTTGTTCTCTTTCAATTGCCTTGTTAGCTTGATGCATGTCAACGCAAATGCATACAACTCCTTCACTATTCTTTTTAGGTATTACCTCTATGGCAAAACCCACGGAGTTCGGACCAGAAGATTGCTCAATGATATCAGGCTTTAGTAAGGTCTCAAGCTCTTTCTCAACAGCTTATTATAAATGACATGCAATGTGTCTATGTCTTTGAGCAACACAATGAACGTCCTCATTGATATGAAGTTGTGCTTTCAAGGTTTTCAGTTTTCCTGTCCCATGAAACAATGAAGGTAATTGACTTACTATTTCGTGATGAGCATTAATAATGCAGTTCACCGATATCAGTCCCATTTCAGCAACAGTATTGAAATTGAGTAAACAGCTACTTGATGCAGTACCTTGAAGTACATGAATTGGTGTTTGTACCTTTGTCTTCTTATGTTGCTATGAATGAATCATGATGTTAATTCAGCCCAGATATACATCTTAGTTTTCAATTTTGTGAGATGGAGCAATGTTGACAATTCATTGCATTTTTCCTCAGGCATAATATTTATCGACACACCACTGTCAATAATAAAAGTTATGGAACAGCTGTTTATCTTCGGTGTGATTTTTGGGACAATTGTTGACTGACTTTTGTGATTTGTCTTGTCGGCTTTTCCTTTACTAATTTTTCCCTTCACTTGCAGCCAGTCTGACATGTGCACTTTTTTCTGAAGTAAACATCAACATTGTGCATCCATCTTCTTCACTATCACTTGACACTGAAACTGAAGAACTCTTAGACAAATATTTAGATGATGATCAACTTTGTTTTGTGTCCATTTGCCTCGAGTTCACGTGTAGAACTTTCAGGTGTCCATTTTGTTTTCTTGGCGTGACACACTTGGATTTTCATTCACCTTGTAAACCATTACAAAATGTCTCTCTTTCCTGCAGCCTTTGCATATGTGTCCAATGGTGGGACATTTACCTTCATGTGGAAATGAAAATCTGCATTCTTTTTCTTTGGAGACATCACTTTGTGTCTTTCAGCATTCTGTTTTTGTTTACTTTTCATGTTCATAACTGTCTCACTTTGGGGTCCTCCGGCCTCCATGTCAGCAGCTTGTCATTCTGAGCATTCCTCAGCTTCGGCAGCCTGGAGTACTCACTCCAGATCAGTGTTTCCCTCAGCATTCATCTTCTGTAGGAATCTGACAAACAACCATGTATGGCTCTAAGACGTATGGCTTCTCCATCATTGTATTAGTTGAACTTACAATGTTGAGCGTATCAAGTCTCTCAACAAATGTGTCAATTGTTTTACCAGCTATTTATCTTTCTTGACTGAAAATACATCTTTCATAATCAACATTCGGCATTCAATTGAATTTAACATTCAGTACTTCTTTGATCTGACAGTAGGATACTTCATCACTATGTGATATTTTCTTTATTACTTCTTTTACTCTTTCACCTGCAGGATTCTTAAGATATTTGATTATCTTATTGACATCTGTTTCTTCTAGTGCAGCAATGATATCATCAAAATTTTCCTTCCAGGCACTCTATATGTCACCAATATTTTGCCTTTTGGCAGGATCGAATGTAACTGGTGCTTTTAAGAAGGAAACTGCAATATAAACATTTGTAGAACATACTGATGTTGTTTTGGACTTCCCTCCAGCATCATTGTCTGTCCAACAGGACCTGTTCTATTTATACCATTGGCCAGGCCTGTTATGTGCTGGCTTCAGGATCATCCTGTGTGCTCTCTGTCTCTGAGCCAGTGCCTTCTTCTTTAACAGTGAGTAGCAGCTTTGTTTCTTGCATGGGTCTTTACTTGTTTGTCTCATTGCATTGTATATAATATACTTGGTTTTCACTGCCTTTAGCATTTCTTTGTATCAGGCTATTACTGCTTTTAGCTCTTCTTTGCATTCAACTATCGCTTCCTCTGGCGCTTCTCTGTACTTGGTGATCGCTGTCTTTAGCATTATCATTCCGTATGTCTCATAGCTCTGTGTTGCGCTGTGGCACTGTACCTCTTTTACAGTTTTACCTGCAGGTTCCTGGCAAATATTACATAAACATCTCTGTAAGGCCTTTGTCTTTTTCGAAAGCTTGTCCCTGGCTGGAGAGGCACTTTGGCTCCACATACACCAAACCTTGATCTTCACTTCGACTGAGGAGAGTGTAGCATGCACAAGCATTTTGCTGGACCACAGCAAAATTTCTGAGAGAGCACTGTCAGTTCTTTGGCTTACGTATCCTCTATCTTGTCACCAGTTGTATCTTCCTCCACAGCCTAGGTACTCTTAAATGAATACGCCACACATAGAGCTTGGTCTTGCTTGTCTTATTTTTCTGTGTGCATGCATGAATTCAACATTCTAAAACTGAAATCCAGTCACCACACCAAAACACTCACATCACAGTTCTATGGCTTCCTTTAGGAACCAAAAGGTTACCATCAGTACTACTCACACAACACTACATCATCCTGCCCAGGATGGTCCAATAACATGCAAATGGCCTCTCAGTCACACCTACCCTTTCTTTGTGTGAGGCTGTCTAGAGGCAATGCAGGAAACCAGCTGTCACCCCAGCCCAGATGTGTATTGGAGACAGGCTGCAGCACACAGGCCTAAGAGCAGGAAAATTCCAACTTTCTAAAAGTGGAATTTTCTAATTTGTAATAGTAAATCTGATTTTACCATTAAAGAGGATCTATCATTACAATTCCGTAGGTAAAAGCCTGGCAGGTCTACTCCTTCTCAATCATGAATTACATGTTATTAAAGGTAATAGAGAATCCCCAATGTTGTCCTATGAGAGGGATAGGCCTCATAGTAGTGACAAACCAATTTGGGAGCTTTCCACTATCAGGACATGTAAAACTATAGGTACATGCCCCACCTTTCAATTATACAGCACCCCGCCCTATGGCCTACCTAAGGCCTACCTTAGGAATGACTTATGTGCAATAAAAAGGGAGTCTAAGGCTTGGCAAAGGGTTTTAAATGCCAAGTTGACATGCCAGTAAAACTGCAGATATAGACTGTACAGTGGCAGGCCAGAAACATGTTTAAAGGGCTACTTGAGAGGGTGGCACAATCAGTGCTGCAGGCCCACTAATATAATTTTATTTACAGGTCCTGGACACATACAGTGCACTTTATTAGGGACTTATAAGTAAATTAAATATGGCAATTGGGGATACACTAATGTTACCATGTTTTAGGTGAGTGAGAACATGCACTTTAGCACTGGTTAGCAGTGGTAAAGTGCCTAGTGTCCTAAGACCAACAAAAACAGATCAGCAAAAGGAGGGATGTAGGCAAATGGGGGGGCACCCTGAGACTAACAGTTCTAACATGGTCCTTGTGCCATAAATTACCAATTACCATAAGGATGTATTTCACACTACAATATAGCCCAAAATTATGGATTTGAGTTTTTTCTAATTACCAGCAGTTTCACATCATTTTGCTGACATTTAGATAACTAAGCAAAAATAAATTGCCTGAATGTCGAACACCCCTTCTTTCTTGCATATTAAAGTTTGCTCTCATGACTCACTACCTTGGCTTTAGCCACTCCAGCACTGGAACATCCAAGTGACAGTAAATCAACTTAACTACTAATATGGCCTCTCGACCAGTAATAAGGCCTTCTAAGCCAATTTGGGTCAATACGTTTTGATTTACGCAATATCTCATGGAATGTAATAAAATCCTTTGACAATAAGTCCTCATGCAACTCCCTAGTGTTGCCTGAAAAACTAAGGAATGGAATGGAATGGAAGGAAACACCTAAGCAGCATAAAGGCACGGTACTTTGGTGCCTACTCATTTCTGTTGATGCATAAAATCAAGCAGTATTTTTATGAATTTTTAATTCACTTTTTTCTTGGTCTTCTTGTTCTTGATTTATTGAGTGAGTGGAGGACTTGACTAAGCAATAGTGTGAAGAGTAGGTAGTATGAGTTAAAGAAGCCCAGTATGACTTAGAAGAAATTTTGTTGTGATTCCAGATGGAAAAAGATTCTGCACAGTGCACTTTGTGATGAGGATGTTGTGGGTTTCTTGAGGAAGGCGTAGATGCCCAAACACAGTGTGAAGGTAACACGCCCCAAGAGAATCTGAAATATCCCGTAACTTGAGGCAAAATATATGAAAATGCATTGATGCTGTGCAATATTTTCCAAGAGAAATTCTATGTAAAGCTATGAAGAGTATAAGATAAAATGTTATATCTAATTTTTATGGCAAATTTAATGAATGTTTGAATGATGTCAGGTTGAATAGATGTCTCAAATGTGTTGGTAAGTAGTTTGTTTTTCACTCGTGTCTTTTCATATAGTTGCATATCTGTCATTTCAAAGATGCAATGAGTATACCTAATGGATATTATGCTGATTGTTGTTATGGATTTATCATAATAAAAAGTTACAGTAAACTAAACTTCCCACTTTTGCCATACATTCCAGTGGGGAAAATAGATAAAGGCTTTTTGGATTGACTAGAGAATTGCCTGGGGGCATTTTCTGCATTTTTGGTTAATTTTCCCTGTCCCAGGAATTATATTTGTAGCAGGCGATCTCTTTTTTTCAATTGCTACTTGTACTTTTGCTCTATTTAGGATTGTATTCATTGTATTCATTGCAGATGTGTAATGGTTTCGCTACCATTTTCTTGACGTCCCCTATTCATTTCCCATTTTCTTTTGCATTGTTCTGTTTTGATCCTTCAATAAAGAATTGTAAAAAAAGAAAAGGACTCCTTCGAATGTTTGACACTGAAGTAGCTAGTCCAGGTCTCAGAGAGAAGTTGTGGGCGAGAAAACCAGAACTCAGGAACTAACAATATTCAGTAAACTAATGTTTAGACAGAGTGTTTGTTGTATAGTAAATACTACATACAAAATTACAAATATGTACAAAATGGCAGGGAGAAAATCCTAGTGAAGCCCCCCTTTTTGCCTCACAAGCTGCATTAGGTGCACACAAAAGGAAGGCTTCACTGGTGATAGAGCGGAACGTGGTAACAATTTACCTGCGTTCGGACGCTCCTTAGGTTGATGAATCTTTTGACTAAGTGGGAACTCTCTGTACTTTTAATCGATCAATCACCTTTTATCGATAATCAATAACGAACATAAGCAACACCTTGAACAACATAACACTTAACAATTAATCCAGAATACATTTCGGCGAACCCTGACCTTTTAGCCAGGAATAACCACACCAGTTTATTGCGAAGTTAGTGAATTTATTTCCCTATATTAACAAAGCTAGCACAATATAAATGTGTCTCAACACCAAATGATAAACATAAATGAACATTAATAGCTGTCCATATCGTCGAAACAAGTGTAATCTATGTAGCATTTGAATCACGAGGCATTCGATAATAGCAATGCAAAGCACTAATACGATAATCTGTAATGAACTAATGGCATACATTTAGTCAGCATAACAAGATCTCCAATTGCATCGTGCGACATATGGAATCCTCGTCTAACCTCAAATTAGCATCAGCATGTAGGACTTCATGCAAAAAAACAATTTGGCAACATCAATTTAGAAAACTCCTAGCTAGGGTCCTTATCAAAATCAGCAGTTGGTTACCTAAAAGAAACACAATGCAATTTTACAATTTCCTTTCATAATTACCAATTCCGATCAGCAATCAATGAACTCTTCGTCTCACAGGTATCGTTTCTCGATCAGCATAGGACGGGACAAAGGGGCAGGGGTGAACGGGGCAATTGCCTCACGGCGGCAAAGTAAGGCTACTACTTCATGCAAAGGGGCAAATCAAAGTTAAAGTCTCTAGGGCAAGAATCATTAAAGTCTCTTTCTCTCGACTAGAGAAAGCATCAAAGTCTCTCAAAATGGCGTCGCAGCAAAATGGGTCATAGTAGCTACGAAGTCAAAATGGCGGGATGTCCGAAGATAGAGAGAGCTTTCCTCTCGTGCACCTGGGTTTTATAGACAACAGTTCAAGTCCAGTAGGGTCTCCATTGGTGGGTTCATAGGTTAGCTTCAAATTGACCAATCAAAAACGACAGTTCTCAAGCTTTTACTTAAGCATACATTATCCTTGGAGATGGGTACGTAATTTGCAACATTGTCTCTCGATTAGCTTACTCTCAGAGCCTCCATTGTCCGCACCTGCAAGCCGACCTTGAATTAAGGAGAAAATATGCCATGCTGGCACCAACTTTAAGATAAGCATGTGAACAGTTTCTTGTGGAAAAATACAGCTCCAAGCAAAAATACACGTTTAATAGCACAGTGGAAAAATACGAACATCTAAACCGTGAGACCAGGCAACTAGGCCAAAGCCTCCGCTAAAGTAATGCTAAGCTAAGACATTTCAAATAAGCAAATCGTAGCACACGTTTATGATTATGTCGAATTAGCACAATTCTACCACACCACGTTATATAAAGCACGCGTATTAATGATGGCAAACTACTCTGAGGGCACATTTTGTCCCCGTACAATCTTTATTAGTTCGGTTAATATCACACATGATTGTTTCACACTACGTTTATGCGTTAATAAATCAAAACCTTCATTTTCTGTTTCATCAATCCCTCCTCTGATGACTACTTGTCATCACACAAATTTAGCCCACAAATTTTATCCCATTAAAATTCTGTCAGCTCCCTTTTCCTTTTAGTTCCCCTAGTTTGCGCTTTGTATTCTTCTGCCATTCTTTTCATTATTTTCTCCTCCTTTCTTCTTTTAATTTTCTCCATAATCATTATTATTCCCCTTTTTATTCCCCAAATTCCAAATACACAAATTATCACTATTAATATCCCTTCTATTATTTTCAACAATATTCTATTCCAAATTCCCCCAATCCAATGTCCCACTGAAGCAAGTCCCTTTCCAACCTTCTCCCACACTCCTGGTTCTTTCAGTTCTTTCAAATCTGCACTTTCTTTTGTTAGATTAGCAAGCATAGTTTTAATTTTCACACTATTATCAGGTATATAGGTGCAGCAGTGACGTGCACCAATCATTTTGCAAACGCCTCCATCCTTTGCTAAAAGAATGTCTAAAGCAAGCCTATTTTGAAGAGTCATAGCTCTTTCCGCTGCAAGTTCAGCATCCATCAGTATTATAGCACCTGAAAACTTTGTCAACATGTTATCCACTATAGTAGACAACTTTCTTATTTTGATGGAATTCAGCACAACTCCTAGTGAAGGAATCATGGCTCCAAATATATCACCTACCACAGCAGCTGCGGTCTCTCTTTTCTGGATACGATGGGATCCAGGTGTCTTTTCAATCATCGATATGTCATCCAGTTGATAAACCTTTGGAAACACTATACCCAAATAACATCTTCCCCACCATCCCTTTGGAAGACGATAATAGGCATTATGCCCACAAATATAATACACCCCTGGAATGACAGGGTCAAGTCCGTCCATCATGAATGTCCATTTGGCCTTAAAAATAAACGTATGTTTGCATTCACTCGCTCCTACAAAAATATTATCATAGTAAGATTCACCTCGATATATACAAAATTTCCCTACATGCCAAGCATCTAAAGCAATTTTCCCTTGTGTCTTTATAGCAGCAAAGTCATAATTATCTACTGAAGTCCTCTTATGCAGTTCTTTTTCTAATTTCGCCTTCATTTGAGCCCTTCTATCATCTGTGCGATCTAAAAAGCTTATTTCTACAGCAGAGACGGAGCAAGTAAGGTTCTCCCTATGAGCATGAGCCGTTTCAAAAGGTTGCATTGGCTCGAAAAAGTCCCTCATAATTTTGTAATCCCAATATTTTGCAGTCTCGCTTAGCTGAGCTATTATAGGAACATAAGCAAAGGTAACATCATAATTTTAGAAAAAATACTGTATGTTAGATTGACCATAAAACCTAGACATTACTATACTACATGTAATCCCATATGTAAGGGGCATGTGGTGATAAGTCACCCCTTCCTTTACTGATGTCGGTATCTGAGTACACACATAACAATCTTTCGCATCCATAGTCTCAACATACTCTGTTAATAAGCGATAGAAAACGTTATACGAAAGCTCTTTCTTATCATGCAAGAGCCTCTCATCCATTGCTAGTCTTTTCAATGGTGTTAGTTCAGTGACAGTAACAGGAACAATAGTGGAAGCAGCAATAGTTTCCTTCTCACCTTTCCCATGCATTCCAAACACAATTGCCATTATTATTAGTACACATGTTAGTACCAAGCCTATACACACGTATTTACAATATCTCTTTCTATTATTCTGCATAGCGTACCCAGGCATGATCTGTATAGAATCAGAAAGCTAGAAGCACTTATAAATGAAACTACTTAGCAATTCAGTTACAAAGCTGAACGAGCACAATGTTCACACCGTCTTCTTCAAAAGGCCAGTCACTTATCGGTTAGCAGCATTTGTCTCAATTCGGTTTAGCAATGTCTCAGCTGGTTGTTTGTCTCACGTTAGATTGCAGCAAGCAATGCCATTTACTACCGTTTCAATCAACAGAGTCTATGAAACTTTTCTTTTCTATTGGTATCTCTTCTTCTTCTTCGTTCTCGATGCTTAGAGATACAAACTCATCAGTCCAATCATCATTGACTGCATATGCCCATTCAGGACCGGAATACCTCTTGTTTGGTATCCTTTTCCTTTTCAATTTTGCTTCTCTCTTTGATTCTGCTTCGCTGGCACTCTCCTCCTTCGCCAAGTCCTTTTCTTCACTTGACGATTGTTCCACGACGGTCACTTCCTTTCTTTTCTCTTTCACTTTCGGCCTTCCTCCTTCGTTCAAACCTTCTTTACCCTTTTCTTTTATCGGTGAGATACTTAGTCTTCTTTTTGCACCGTGTCCGTTTGGTGGACCTGCGACCTTTTCGGTAGTGGTTTGAACTCTCTCGTTCTGCTCTTCTTTGTCCCCACTTTCAGGGGAATCGGTCACGTTCTCTGTTTCTTTTTCTGTATCGTCTGTTTCTGGGAAAGCCCCCTTCTGCTCAGGCTCTCCTGCCTTTTCACTCTCTTCGAGCCCTTCGTCACCGTTACTTTCTTCAGGCTCTGTATCACTTTCAGCTGCTTCAGGTTCCTTGTCACCTTCAGCTGCTTCAGGCTTTTTGCTACCCTCAGCGGCTTCAGGCTCTTTGTCACCTGCAGCTTCGTCGTCGCTGTCTGAACTTTCTCCTTGGTCTTCCCCAAGTGAGTCGGACTCTTCGTTCTCCAATAATATCTCCTTTTCTTCTGCTGTTGCTTGTCCGCTTTCAGTTCGCTTTTGTTCTGTCTCAGCACTCGGCACCGTTTTATCAGGCACTGGTAGTTTCAGCGCTTCAACTTCCTCATCTGTGGGACACAACACCTTCTTTGTATGACTGGCGTGAATCCAGTTGGGAACCCCCGCGCACTTCACAGCAGTAGTTGTTGTCAGGATCACTTGGAAAGGGCCTTTCCAACGGGGTTCCAGACACGACTTCCTCACGTGCTTCTTTATCACGACCCAGTCACCTGCTTTCAGTGCGTGTCCTGGACCTTGGATCGGTGGCAAGGTGGTCGCCTCCACCTGGTGAGAGAAAGAGCGAACCACGTCAGCCAGACCTTTGCAGTAGTCTAACACCATATCATCTGTAATATTCAAAAGCATGTTTGCGGGAACTGCAGGAAGTCTCATAGCCCTGCCCATGAGAATTTCGTGCGGAGACAATCCAGTTTTTCTATCCGGAGTGTTTCTCATTGACATTAGCACTAAGGGCAATGCGTCAGGCCATTTCAAATTTGTTGATGCACATATTTTTGCCATTCTCGACTTCAGCGTACCATTCATCTGCTCCACCAGTCCTTATGCTTCAGGGCGATAGCTACAGTGCAGCTTTTGCTCAATGTTCAGTGCTTCGCAAAGTAACTTCATCACCTCGTTATTGAAGTGACTTCCCCTATCTGATTCTAAAGAGATCGGGAATCCGAAACGTGGTATTAACTCCCTCAATAATAGCTTGGCAACTGTAAGACTGTCATTTCTACGTGTGGGGTATGCCTCAATCCAATGACTAAAAATGCACACAATCACCAACACATATCTTAAACCTCCATGCACAGGCATCTCAATGAAGTCCATCTGCATACGACTAAAAGGACCGCTTGCCCTACCAATGTGGCTCGCGTTCACAACTGTTCCCTTTCCTGGGTTCATCTGTTGGCAAGTGACACATCGATGGCAAACTGCTTCCGCAGCTTGGCGAAATCTGGGGTTAAACCAATCAGTTTTGAACAATCTTATCATGGCATCTCTCCCTAGGTGAGCTTGCCCATGATAGAACCGCGCAAGCTGTGATAAGAGACCATTTGGCAGAACAAATTTTCCCTCATGTGAAACCCATAGCTCGTCTTGTCTCTTTATACATTGTGATTTAATCCAGGAATCTCTTTCATCTTCCCTGACATTATTCTGTAGTGCTTTTAGTTCTTCTATTGTATCTACGACCTTCAAGGCAAATGCTTCAGCTGGTTCGAGTTCTGGTTCACTTATTGTATTCCAATCATCCCTTAACAATATACAGTTCAAGGCACAAAATCTTGCGACTTGATCTGCATAGGCATTTCCCAGAGACACATAATCCTGTCCTTTCGTGTGAGCACTGCACTTTACCACTGCAACTTCAGCTGGCACTTGAATGGCATGTAACAACTCCCTTATTCTCTCCCCATTTTTCACTGGGGATCCTGAAGAAGTCAGGAAACCTCTCTGTGACCACAGTTGTCCAAAGTCATGCACAATCCCAAACCCGTATTGGCTATCAGTGTAAATGGTGACTTTCATCAATGCAGACAATTGACATGCTCTAGTAAGGGCTACAAGTTCTGCTACTTGTGCAGAATAGACTCCTTGAAGCCATCCCGCTTCCAAGACCCCTGTTACAGTACATACAGCATATCCTGCTTTCAAAATTCCCACCCCATCTCTTAGACATGAACCATCAACAAAAAGAATTTGGTCATTTTCATCAAGTTTTGTATCCTTGATGTCCGGTCGGGGTTTTGTGCAAAATTCAGTCACCTGAAGGCAGTCATGCTCGACGTCTTCAGCGTTCTCAATTTCAGCATTTTCTCCAGGAAGCAAGGTAGCTGGATTCAACGTAGTGCACCTTTTCAGCTGCACATTCGGTGAGCCCAGAATAGTCGTTTCATACCTTGTGAGTCTTGCTCCAGTCATGTGCTGCGTTCGGGATCGGGTCAAAAGTATCTCAACTGAGTGAGGGACCATGACTGTTACTGGGTGTCCCATCACTATTCCTTCACTCTGAGTGAGGCTGATACCAACTGCTGCTACGGCGCGCAAACACCCTGGGAGTGCTGCTGCAACCGGATCCAGAGTAGCTGAAAAATACGCTACTGGTCTGTTTAGCATGGGCTTGAGTCAAGACAGACAAGGAACATGCATCACGTTCATGACAAAACAATGTGAAAGGCTTCGTGTAATCAGGCATACCTAAAGCTGGAGCCCTACACATGCACTCCTTTAATTCAACAAAAGCATCCATCTCATCCCCTTTCAGTTCGATCTGATCCAAGGCATCCTTCTGGGTCAATTTCAGTAAAGGCTTTGCTAGAGACGAGAAGTTGGGAATCCACTGGCGACAATATCCCACCATTCCCAAAAACTTCCTCACCTCCTTCCTTGTCTTTGGTGGACTCATTTGAAGTACACTTGTAATTCTTTCCTTCATTATTTTCCGTGACCCTTTCTCTATCTGGTGACCCAAGTATTTCACTTTCTTCTGACAGAACTGCAGTTTGGAAGGAGACACTTTATGTCCATTCTCTCCCAAATGGTTCAACAGAGCAATGGTATCGGCTGTGCAGCCACTTTCTGTCTTTGATGCAACCAGTAAGTCGTCAATGTACTGTACTAAGGTTGACTCGAATGGCAACTCCAACTCTTCCAAGTCTTTCTTTAGAACCTGATTGAATATCGACGGTGACTCAGAGAACCCTTGAGGAATTCGACACCAACTGTATACTCTGTCTAGGAATTTGAAACAAAAGAGGAATTGGCTGTCCTCATGAAGAGGCACAGAAAAGAATGCTTGGGACAAATCGATGACTGAGAACCACTCAGCTTCGCAAGGGATCTGAAACATTATCACAGCCGGATTCGGTACGACAGGGCAGCACTTTATTATGATGTCATTTATTTTTCTCAAATCCTGTACAAGTCGGACTTTCCCACTTGGCTTCATTAGTCCCATTATCGGTGAATTACATGGGCTGCTTAATACTTCTTTCAGTACTCCCTGCTTCACGAATTCGTCAATAAGTTGGGCAACTTTCATGAGGGTATCTTGTGGCATGTGGTATTGTGGGGTCTGGGGAAAGATCGCATTGGGCTTTACCATCACTTTTACTGGTTCTACTCCTTTCATCAATCCCACCTCTTTCCCTGTCATATCCCACACTTTCTTTCCGACTGTTTCCCGTAGTTCTGCTGGGATATCTTCTTCAGTTATCATTGGTAAAAGACAAATCAGAGGATACTCTTCGTCAACTGTTTCTATTTCATCGCCCTCTACACTGTCCTCTTCTTCCCCATCACTGCTCGTCTGTATTGTTATTCCCTCGTTCGAGCACATTATCGAACAACCCAATTTACACAATAGGTCTCTTCCTAACAGTGCTATCGGGCTTGAGTCACACACCACAAACTGATGTACCCCTTGATAGTTACCAATGTTGACTGGTATCGGATCTGTTATTGGGTTCGTCAGATGCCTGTTTGCTACTCCCACCACTTGAACTGTCCTCCCTGAGAGTGGCAAATTTGGTACTTCACTGCTCTTAACAGTTGAACGTGTGGCTCCCGTGTCAACCAGGAATGAGACACGATGACCCATTACTCTTCCCTCTACGTACGGACCCCTTTGATCAACTTCCAAGGATGCCGCAAGCACACAATCTCCTTCCTCTTCTGAGCTTTCACTCTCCCATACATTGTTTATTCCACTCTCACTGTGTAATGGGAACTGTTGTACTGTGCCATTTGTGCTCATTACCTGACCCGTTACCTGTGGAGGAACCATCATTTGCTGCTGACTCATTGGTGCCAAAGGTATTTGCATTTGCTGATTAGGTACCAAAGGTAACTGCTGTTGCATCGGCTGCATTTGCGTCATCTGCACACGGGGCATCTGCATCTGCTGCGGCTGCATAGGTTGTAATCCCTGCAATTGATTTATAGTCTGAAAGTTTGGGTTTAGACCTCTCATTTTCGGTCCTCTCATTGTCTGAAATGCATTGACATCATTGTTTTGCTGACCAACACCTACACCTGCACCTGTACCTTCCTGCACCACCATTGGGCACTCGCGTTTCCAATGACCTACGTTTCCGCACAGGTGACACGGCATCACTTTCTTCATTGCCTGCACACCTGTCACAACAGTGTTCAAATCCGGACCATTATTCACAAAACCTCCTCTGCCTCTGCCTCTGCCCTGTGGCTGAAACGCCATGTTTCCTTGCAACTGCGGCTGCTGTTGCTGAAACACCATGTTTCCCTGCAACTGCGGCTGCTGTTGCGGTACCTGTTGTTGAAACCCTTGCATCCCTGGCAACCCTTGCAGCCCTTGCAGACCTTGCAAGCCTGTCTGAGCCGCCTTAAGCTGCATCATCATCACCTTCTCTTTCAGCTTTTTCTGTTTCACCTCAATTTCATCGCTACAGTATTTCGCATAAGTCAAGACTTCATCAATCGGTTTCGACTGCCAGCAGATCAAATGCGACTTTATCATCTGACTTATCTCTGGTCTCAGCCCTTCCACAAATCTGAACACAAAATGAAGCATATCTTTCGCCTCAATTGCTTCCGTGCCACTGTAATTCTTGAACGCCTTCAACAACCTCTCATAGTAACTATGAATCGATTCTTTAGCCTCTTGGGCAGTTCGATCAATTTTCTGCCAATCCACATTTTTCGCGGCAACCTTCGTCTTCAAATGCTCAATCACCTTATAGTACAGACACATCACCATAGGTGATGGTGCACCCGTCTCTCTGTCTCTCTCTGGTTCACTTGTCGGCCAACCTACAGCTCTTTTGCAATCCTCCCACAAATCTGCCGGAACCACAATCTCGAATAAAGTGTTCAGGTCTTCCCAGAGACATTTTGCAAGCTTCACAAACCTATCAGTCTGTTGATACCATTCGATCGGCTTCTCCCTCAGTTTGGGAAAATCATTCGTAAAAGACTGAATATCGCTCCTGTGCCATGGTACATGTACTAATTTTCCCCCTGCTGTCTCCCTCATGGGTAACATGGTTACGGTCTCGCTGCTCTGCGGTCTTTTCTCATTATGCTCTGTAACACTGTCCCTCCTCTTATCCTTCCTCTTTACCCATCTGCTTTCCCACTTGTCTAAGCACCTCCACACTTGGGCACTATGCAGCAATTCTCTAAGGTGTGCCTTCATGCCTGCTGATCTCATGTGTTCAAAATCTGTGGTCCCAAAATCCAACCTATAGCTCCTGCTCAAGTGTTTCGTCTTGCCTATGTCAATCCCGTTCCTGTCTGCTACTTCCTGTAAACTTTTATGTACCTTGTTTACCTCTTTCGTGATCTTTGGACATAGATACCTCAATTCCTCTTCCGTGTAGGATTCTAACCTGTTCACACCCATATTCCCTTCCACCAACTCTTGTGCTTCCATGTTCAGCCTCATCCTGCTCAAGTAATCGTCTCCTTTCCCACTGTCTGAACTTTGTGTGGAATTTAAACTGTTGAACCATTGTGTCAGCTGTTGCGCATTTACCCCCATCAGTGTAGCATTCACATCGACTGCCATCGATGGTTGCGGCAACTTTTCAGTGTTCGATGTTAATGGTATTATCAGTGGGGGGCTCGACCTCACCAGTGTTGACTGAGCGCATACGGGACTAAACTCCATCAAGGACCCAGACCCAGTTGGCTGAGTCGCTATCGGGGTTATCCCCGGAGTATTTTCTATGCACCTTCTTTCTGTCCCATTCTGCAGCATTTGTCCCTGACTGCTCATACCTAAATTAGGCTGACTATACAAAGGTACCACTGGACCTACGGTAATGGGCAGTGATATCGCATCTGGATTTTGTCCATTTCCCATATTCTGAGGCATGTTCACCCCCATATTATGGGCCATCATTGCCGGCATGCCCATCTGACTCCCCGTCATCTGAGCATGAACATTTCCTCCCTGCATCTGCTTTTGAGGCATCATAAACTGAGTTGATTCAGCTTGTGCCATTGTTGGGTTGTAACCATTCTGTACGCCCCTTACGGCTGGATCTGGAATCATCCCTCCATTGCTATCACTGCTGTAGTACCCTGGCATCTGCGGCTGATAATGTTCTGCTGGTTTCAACACGGGCACATCTGGATACATTCTCCTGACCTGCGGTATCTGTGGAGTGAGCAGTAAGCTCGGATCCTTAGATCCCGATGGTACTCCTATATTCTGCGTTTCACTGTTCTGTACCGATGCCGGAGGGGCAGAACTGGTACTTGGACCTTGTCCATTCTCTGCATAAGGCGGTGGACGGTCGTTCAGCAATTGCATTATCAACTCCTCATCCTCTAACTCCTCTTCTCTTCTCAACTTTTCCTCGTCCTCTCTGTCCTTGGAACACTTCCTGTCTGTCTTACAGGTAGCTTTCTTACCTGTCTCCTCTTCATCCTTAGTAATTGCGGGGAACAATTTTATTCCCTGCAATACATCTGACCTCCACACCTTCTGCGCATTATCCCACCTAGCATCCGCTAGTGTCTTTTCTACCTTCCTCATTCTTGTTTCAAACTTGTTCTTCTGTTGCTGTCTAGCCATGAGTTCCCAGATTGCTAGAGCCTCAAACTGTGCTGGCCTTGGAGGCACCTTCATGTCATACATCGTGAATCTCAAATTTTCTAGGACCCTTATGTTGAATGTCCCATGTATCGGGAATGCTACGCTCCCATGTTTCTCTGTCCACTTGTGCCATTGCTTTAGCCAAAGACACGGAGCTACCCCTTTTTCCTCCATTACAATGTAAGCTGGTGTACCCTCGGGCGGCGTTTCCTCTCCTACGCTCGCTTTAATGTATGACTCCCCCTTCATCGCGCTCCTGAATGCTTTAAGGAATTTCATTTTCTCGTCTTTTAATTCACAAAGTTTATAATCAATAGGTCACTGTTATTCCACAAAATTTGTAATCAATAGGTGACTTTAATTCCCGGAATACTCTTCACCTGCCTTTCCCCTTCCAATCGAGTGCCACGGACTGCGTCCAATCCGTGCGCGACCCTTCTCTCCAACCAACCTATCCCAGCGCGGCTCTTAGTGACGTCACACTCACACACACTGCGGCTGACAAAGCCTCGCGGCTAATCCTCCTTCACACAGTTCCTCCCGTAACAACTTTTTGCATGTATCGCGAGCTACCAAAAAAAAAACTAAAACAGATCTGTCGGTTTACTACAGGAAGGGTAACACAATCGCTTCAGGACCTTAGGGACCTTTCACCAACCTTGGCCACTATTCGATCTCTTTCACCAGCTTCGGCCGCTATTCCGTCTTTCTCAATCCCCACATTCGCAAGCAAATCTGACCCGCAGACCTACTCCCAACTTGTCAATGATCTGTTCTAGTGCACTTAGAATCTTGTCAAAGCCCGAAGTCGAAGTTTCTTTCACTCCCTAACACACGTACCCACTCGTTGACCACGCCCGATCAACCTACTAAACCGCCCAGACCACAACATGGATCAACATACTCCGGAGTCTCTTGACCTCGCAGGGCCCGTCTCAACAACAACAACCACGTAGACCTTTTTATGCACAAAGCGCCAGACGCACATGAAGTTCGACGACTTCCCTACTCTCACACTCGGAGCCGCACCTCCGCTAACTCTATGAAGTTCGACGACTTCTCTAGTTCTACACTCGGAGTCGCACCTCCGCTATCCTTAAAAGAAAACCCTCGCAACCTTTTCACACACTCTGCGGCAATAAGCTGTGCAAGCGCAAAACCCTAACTTCACTCATACCATCACTAGTACCGCCAACGCTGTTTCCACATCTCCTTTCTCTCCATTCGCAAGCTCCGAGATCCCGGGAAAGTCGCGTGGACCTAGCCCATCATCATTCTGTCAATCTGTTTTACCCAAGAAAAATCTAAATCAACTTCTCGAGTGGGGTCTCAAAAATGCGTAACCGCTAATCCAACACCATGTACTCTACTAGTACAGGGTCCCAAAAGACGTAACCATCCTCTGCTACCATCTACTGATAGAGCGGAACGTGGTAACAATTTACCTGCGTTCGGACGCTCCTTAGGTCGATGAATCTTTTGACTAAGTGGGAACTCTCTGTACTTTTAATCGATCAATCACCTTTTATCGATAATCAATAACGAACATAAGCAACACCTTGAACAACATAATACTTAACAATTAATGCAGAATACATTTCGGCGAACCCTGACCTTTCAGCCAGGAATAACCACACCAGTTTATTGCGAAGTTAGTGAATTTATTTCCCTATATTAACAAAGCTAGCACAATATAAATGTGTCTCAACACCAAATGATAAACATAAATGAACATTAATAGCTGTCCATATCGTCGAAACAAGTGTAATCTATGTAGCATTTGAATCACGAGGCATTCGATAATAGCAATGCAAAGCACTAATACGATAATCTGTAATGAACTAATGGCATACATTTAGTCAGCATAACAAGATCTCCAATTGCATCGTGCGACATATGGAATCCTCGTCTAACCTCAAATTAGCATCAGCATGTGGGACTTCATGCAAAAAAACAATTTGGCAACATCAATTTAGAAAACTCCTAGCTAGGGTCCTTATCAAAATCAGCAGTTGGTTACCTAAAAGAAACACAATGCAATTTTACAATTTCCTTTCATAATTACCAATTCCGATCAGCAATCAATGAACTCTTCGTCTCACAGGTATCGTTTCTCGATCAGCATAGGACGGGACAAAGGGGCAGGGGTGAACGGGGCAATTGCCTCACGGCGGCAAAGTAAGGCTACTACTTCATGCAAAGGGGCAAATCAAAGTTAAAGTCTCTAGGGCAAGAATCATTAAAGTCTCTTTCTCTCGACTAGAGAAAGCATCAAAGTCTCCCAAAATGGCGTCGCAGCAAAATGGGTCATAGTAGCTACGAAGTCAAAATGGCGGGATGTCCGAAGATAGAGAGAGCTTTCCTCTCGTGCACCTGGGTTTTATAGACAACAGTTCAAGTCCAGTAGGGTCTCCATTGGTGGGTTCATAGGTTAGCTTCAAATTGACCAATCAAAAACGACAGTTCTCAAGCTTTTACTTAAGCATACATTATCCTTGGAGATGGGTACGTAATTTGCAACATTGTCTCTCGATTAGCTTACTCTCAGAGCCTCCATTGTCCGCACCTGCAAGCCGACCTTGAATTAAGGAGAAAATATGCCATGCTGGCACCAACTTTAAGATAAGCATGTGAACAGTTTCTTGTGGAAAAATACAGCTCCAAGCAAAAATACACGTTTAATAGCACAGTGGAAAAATACGAACATCTAAACCGTGAGACCAGGCAACTAGGCCAAAGCCTCCGCTAAAGTAATGCTAAGCTAAGACATTTCAAATAAGCAAATCGTAGCACACGTTTATGATTATGTCGAATTAGCACAATTCTACCACACCACGTTATATAAAGCACGCGTATAAATGATGGCAAACTACTCTGAGGGCACATTTTGTCCCCGTACAATCTTTATTAGTTCGGTTAATATCACACATGATTGTTTCACACTACGTTTATGCGTTAATAAATCAAAACCTTCATTTTCTGCTTCATCACTGGCTAACTAATACCTTAAAAGAAGAGTAAATCACCCCATCGGACTGAGGCACCCCTAATAGTTTTTATACCAGCAGACAGAACACCTAAAGCATCAATATCCCACATATATGCCTTTAACAAAGTGGTTTTTCTCACAACATTTGTTATGTGTAAACATTTCAGTGAAATACTACAATTATGCTCATATACTTTGCCATTCACTAATGACAAGCTAGGCCTATTAGTTTGACATACTTTCAATAATGACTCTTTCACAACAGACATTTCGTCGAAACCCAATATTTCTACCTTCATAGTACGGTAAGTCACACCACACCTGAGGACAGAAAACACAGTGAGTCCACAAACAATCCCGCTACACATAAAGGCTCAATCAAGGATGGTTTGAGAGTAAGGCTTGCTACTACTAGAACACTATACCTCACAACACATAGGGTAGGAATTTTCTTTCTACTCTCCCTGCTCCAGGGAGACGACTGAAAATCTTCAACCCACTCTGTGGTGTTCCTGCACATCTAGATAACTACAACCGCAACTAATAACTGTAAAAATAAAATCCCTGCTGTCTTTTTTAGCATTTAAATAAAATGTTTGGCTTAGGGTTTTTACTTGTTTGCTGCATCTATCATCAAGGAGCTTAACAGAGAGTGTCACAACCCCTTCTTGGGGCACCCACATAATCCTTGCCTGGACCAAGTGGGATGGGATGTTACAGAGCCCTCATCTCTGCTCAACACTAAGAAGGCTAGGAAGGGAAGCTATCCTTCACCTTTCACCTTTCACCTACTCACACTTCAGCCTGCGAAATGGGAGGTGAACACAATGGTGCATGCACTCTGCCTTTGGAAATATCCACCTCAAAAGGCCACTTCTCTCATGCCAGGGACTCCGTTTGAAGTATATTTTGCAAGGGGTCTTCCATCTTTACAGGAAGAATATTTTAAGATTGGTGCTAGATGTATTCCTGATACATCGGGTGGGGCACCATTATACTGGTTCCCCAGTGTTGCAGATCATCTTTGCCTGGCAGTGCTCCAGGCACCCCAAGTAGACCCACCTTCATACAGGTTCCTCTGGGTTGATTGCTTGATCCCACTGGAGACTGGTCAGTGTGTTAACCACGGGAAACCCGAAGCAGAGATCCAAGTGCCTCATACTAGCAGAAGATTCATTTTAGCATTACCCTGGCTCGGTTGTGCCATTTACAAATGGAGTCCACGATCTTTTGGGGCCTCCTGACTTCCAGAAAGTTCAGAGAAGGGTGGAACTATTGTCCCAGAGGAGATCTGACCTGCTAGCTGAACAGCCAAGTAATTAAGCTCCCCAACAGAGCAGATTATAGCATGAATTCAATTAAGATTTAGCCAATATGCCCAGTTTAGGATTTTTTTAACAATATCGCATTGAGTAAAACCAACTTTAGAAGAGAGTGTGTTACCAAGGAATTGTTAATAAAGGGCACATCAATGACCTTTCTGCCTCACTCCCCATCAAACATTATATGCTACGCACATGTTAACCAAATTGTAACCCACTTTAAAAACGACACATTTAAATTTTAGCCAAAAATAAAAGTGGTGTTTCTCTTTCGATTCTCAATAGAATTAGAAGGTTTTAGCAGCCACAATCAATTTAATCTGAGTCACATCTGCGACAGTGTTCGCTGTGCGGAAATGCAGGGCTGAGACCAACAACAGACTTTGTTGCTCAAACTGCACGCATGCACATACAAAACATGACAACCTTGAGTAAGGAAAATAGTGAAATGCGTGCAATGGGCTGATGAATATTTGCCATACAAACAACTATGCCAAAGCGAGCAGTGCTAAAATATAATAAAATGAGTAAATTGTGTAAGTCACAGGCTATGGGCCTAGAGCTCAAATGAGGCAGTCCAACCTAGGTACTAAAAGGAACCCTCAACAGTGCTAGCATTAGGAAGTAAAAATTGTGCAATCTAGTAATATGGTATAGTGAGACCTAAGGGCAAATCATTTTATACCATTTCAAGTCTGAAGAGGCGATCCCACTTTTTGGAAAATAAACCTCACCCACATTTTGTGGCATGCTTTACCTATGGGTTGTTCCCTCATCCTGAATACATCATTATGTCAGGAAGGGCTCTATCTTGTAGTGGGAGCTCAAGATATTATAATTAGAGATCAGATTATTTTTTTTAAACACATATGGGTAAAAGAATTCCTAGGGCACAAGCCAACTCAGTGAGTTTATTCTTGACTGCCTTTACAAGATTAAAAAATATATTGCATGATTTCAATCGCGTTACAGTGATCCTCCATCCTCAAATATCATTCTGCCTGACAAGTGTGATCTCTAAGTATTATATCCTGTGCTCCCGACAGTGTGCTAGAGCCTGACTCGTCATAATTATATGTCAAAATGAGGAAAAAGCCTGATGATTCATGCGTTGAAATGTGGGTGAGGAATTATTTTCCGATCTCCTCTACACAGTTGAAATAGCATAAAATTAGTTGCCACTAACTGATCTCTCTGTACTATTTTGTGTGTTATCAGATCAGAATACATTTATTTGAATGCAAAAGCAGCCATAAAAGTTGCAAAAACAACATTAAAACAAACTGTGCTTACATAATCATTTAAGTGCCGTTTCAGTTGACATAACAGAAATCTCTTATGAGAATGCAGTACAATGTGATAAAAACTCATGCATATAAATCAGAACGCGGCATATAAAATATTAATCAGGGTGCATAGTACTATGTGACCACACAGAAGCTCGCAGGAAGGAACTGACATAAAAACAAGACTCATCATCCAACAGTTGTTTTAAGACGTAAAAGGATGGGCCGCATTGCCTAAAAATCTGTGGTTCAATAAAAAGATTTAAAAACAGTTCAGTAAATCTTTTATAAAAAAAACACAGAAACAAACGTAATTGATTGCCCAGACCTATCATCACAAAGATTCCTTTGAAAACCCAATGGGAACAAAGTAGATACTTCATTGTATCTACTTACAATGAAATATTAGGTTTAGTTCCATCACCCGCATATTCTAAACAGATAATTAGTTGGTGAACTATGAGGGCTCAGATGCAGATAAACTACAAGAGTGGGATTTTAGCATTTCCATATTTAGCCTATTGGATCAGGGTTGGGCAAATAATAACCTTTGCACATGCTTTCTATTTAAATTGCTGCTAAAGGCGGGCTTAAGGAAGGCCTGGGCTATCCCAGTCTCTTGGAAAGTTTTCATTACATAAACAAGATGGAGAGACCATTGTCACATGCAAGACAGTCGCTAATAATATCTCTTGTGAAAGACACCTCCTCAGTTCTCCAGACAGATAACCACAGCAGTGTTGGGCAGAGTCTAATAAAATCACTCAGAAAATTCAGACCCAGCACGGTATGACACATAAAGTGGGAGGAGGATAAAGGAACATACAAAGCTTTTCTTCAAAAGAGGTTTTCCTCCACGTGTATAGCTTTACAATTTGCAATGCCCCAGATCTCAGCCCACACGTTCTCAAAGGGACACACTGAGTGGTATAGATGTGTAGTAGTTGAGAAAGTGCCCTCCTCCAGGTGGCTGTGGGAGACTGAGAAGCGAGCCAAGTGCCCTAGAAAACTTCATCCTGCAGTGGGTGGTATTAGGTGCCCATGAGGCAGCTGCTTCAAAAGTGAAACCTAGAAAAGAGAAAGTGCTTGTGCTTTGTAAACAGTTTGTACTGAGTGCAACATTTGGAAGCTGGGTACACTATGGGCCGCACACCATAATATATGATTTTGGAAAAGTAGTTTGAATGTCAAGGGCATCCATGAATTGTACAAATGAGTGCACCAACAGATGCAGTGCTGGTGGCGGTGCGGGCCATCAGCACAACTTCTTCAGAGTATAGCAGTATTGCACGAGGGGCACCCCCTTACCTATGGGATGTCAAGGGTGCAAGAGGATAAATGAGGACTCAGGTTGTTAATGTACAATATAAACAGCAAGGGGACGAGCACGCAACCTTGCCGCAACCCGCAAACAATCTTGATTTAATTAGAGACTTCATCAGTTGGGCCAAATCTGATCCTAGCCTTCATGTTCTCATGCAAAGATGCTTTCAAGTGTACAAGTGCTACATCTGTCCCAAAGAAAAAAGGAATTGCCACAGTTTTGAGTGATTAATGCAATCAAACGCCGATGACAAGTCCATGAATGGTTGGTACAGAGGTGTTTGCTTTGCTTTTGTGTACTTGCCTATGATTAGGCTTAGGTTCAGGTATTTCTTAATAGTTCCTACGCAATTTCTAAAGGCATACTGACATGGGTTTATAATAGCATTTTCCACTGTCCGCTCCTTGATCCTGTTCCATAAAACTCTTCCTAGTCTTTTAACAGCTGTATCAATCAGTGAAGTGGGTTGATCGAAACTTGGCAAAGAGAGGTACCCTTTCGTGAATACTGAAACATTGTACCGATGAATGTTTAAGATTGTTAATACATTAGTCATCAGGAGGGCCCAGAGTTCGATGTTACATTTTATCAAATCGATAGGGACTCCTTCCGGGTCAGGGGCCTGTCCACCATCACTCTGTTTACTAGAGGCAATAACTTCGCATAGAGTAACCTGTATATCTGAGTAGTTGCTACCCTTCAGCTTATACTGAGTTAATGTTGTAGTAGCAGAATATATTTAGGAGAAGTGTGACTCCCAGGCCTACGGATGATATGGCAACTAATCAGGCTCACAATATGGTTAGCAGATCTCATAGCAGACACAGCAATCCAGAAGGTCTTCCTGTCTTTATTGGATGCTGCATGAACTAGTGTATCCCACTGGTCTGTAATGACCTCCTTCCATCTGTTAGCAGTAGCTGCTTTATACTGTTTATGAAGAGCAGCTACTTTGAGAGTGTCCCTTGGGTTAGCAGAAAGAGCCCTGTGTAGAGTGATTAGTTGGCTGCCAAACATTCATGAATAAACCATCTTGGGCTACTCTAGGAGGTTTTGATAGGGATTTTTAAATGCCTGAGCAAAGATCGATAAAAAATTAACTACCCCCATTTTCTCCTTCGTCTGTCAGGCAACTCATAACCAATACATGGTTCTCTTTTATTACCTTTTCCAGAAATTGGGCCAGATTATGGAGTTTCCATACCTCTCTAACACTGTCTGTGGATGACTGTAATTTACCAATCCCAGCACCAACATTATATTTCACCGTAGATGGTATAAGCAAACCTGCTTCAATGTGGTTGTGGTCTAAAAACTGTGAACAAATTATTGTTCCATGCTGTAATGAGTTTACTAAATTGCTAATAATAAAGATAGAATCAATTACAGATGAGCTTCCTATGCCCCTAAATGTGATTAACCCTGGGTCACTATTGCCAGCCACATCCCCAACGTTATGCAGATCAAGTGACAAATGGAAGTCCTCTAGTTCCTTACCTCTCTGATCAAAGCTCTCTAAGGCACAAATTATCATTTTGTGATTTGGGATGGGGGAACGCCTTGCATCACCAGTTAGACACAAGTGTGCCTGATGCCCTCCAACAGTTGCTTTACCCAGAAGAAAATCAATGTATTCAAACAAACCAGAAAACCTTGAGTTTAGAATATTACCAAAATCATTATCATAGAAATTGATCAGATACAAGGTCAGATCCCCCTTAAAGAGCAGACCTTGAAAATGACTACACGGGGAACTATGCACTGCCACCGATCATCAAATTTATAGAAACAGTTAACCCCTCAGGAGCACAGCCAGACCGAAATGGGGTGGCCTGCATACTGAAGCCCCTCAAACACAATAGGCTGGAGATCCCAGGTTTCCTGCATCATCAAACTGCCATACCTTCTTACGTAGAGCTGCCATTCCAGGAGGTGTATCTTAGAGCAAAGACCCCAAATATTCCAATTTAAGATTTTCATGGGGTGCACATACATTAGGGGTAGCATTTGGAGGGCTTGATGCGAGGGTCTGTGGTACGACCGCAGCCTGGTTAAAAGCTGCCTTTTTGCTAATAGGCCTATGTTCCACCAGTAGGTCTTTATCAGGGAGACTTGACAAAGCTGAAAACCTGTTTTTACACTCCAAGAATGGCTTGAGCAGAGAAGGGCTACACATAGATGGAGACACTAACCATTAACCACGTAGTTGGCTGATTAAAAGAAAATCGTGGTTTAAGACAATTCTTGATCTGTCAAGATTACTGTCCATGCTAAACCTCAATTGCTTTTGTACACAGGTCAGGTGGCTGAAATGTACCACAATACCTTCTATAATTGCCTTCTATATTTTTAACCCAGCCAACTATGCACATCATTAAGATCTCATTGTGCTCCATTACATTGAAGTTTTTGTGAGTACAAAGCCAGTGACTAACCCTGCTGTGCAGCTCTTCCCTTGATTCAGTTTGGTTGCACCTTAGAGGGGCACTATGACCCAAACCAGCACATAAGAACACTCTGCTGGAGGTAGGGTTAGTGTCACAATATTGTCTGTATTCACCACGGTCCCCAAACCATAATTTTGCGGTGATTTGAAGGAAAGATCAACATTGGCGCCAGTTCGAAATGTCCCTAAAACTAATTCAGGAGAAGAGTGCCTACTGGAGCTGGTTGTGGTAGTAGGGGTGGGGAAGTTATGTTCTGCTTGACTAATACTGAAGAAGGATTAATCCCTATAGTTGCATGGAACTTACAGCAACAGGCATGGACATCAACATTACAAGGGTAGCTATTCTGGCTAGTGACAGCATTACATGGGTTGGTCAGGTTACCCAATTGTTTCTCTAAGCAGGTCCAGTGATCGGTAAACAGTCTTAGCTGTTCTTGTAGTATAGCAAAAAAAAATATTGCACAGTTCCTCCACGCTTGGCAGTCCCAGATTGGGTAGAGCTGCCAAGTTTAGCTGGATTTAACTTTGGCTGTAGCCAGGTTGCACACCAACTAATATTTTTACGCTTGTCAATTAGTGCTCATGGGGCTGGGTAGCACCAGGGGATTAACCAAATTATCCGAATTATCCAAGTTGTCCGTGTGACAGCTATGGTCATAGCTATGTTCATTGTAATAACTGGGAAGGTGCAACTCTCTACCTGACCCTGCTGCCTCGATTGCCACAGGTACAACTGGGTCACCATTAAACGTGCAGGGACTGCTGAATCATGCAAGGACTGCTGCTTATATCAACAGGTGCCTGCTTCTGATCCATAGACTACATTGCTTCTGATCGACAGACAGTCTACATTCAGTTAGTAGGAACTCATTTGGGATCACCCCCACGGCCTTAGAGCACCTGTTTGGATCAAAGAATGCCGGCATGGCGGCCTCCCTGCCACACAGAATTCTGGACCCTGAAGTCCTAGGCTGATAGAGGTGCAGCGAAGTGTCCCTCACTGCGGGGCTGTGACAGTCGCTAAAGAGCCTGTTTGGTGCAAATAATGCAGGTGTGGCAATATCCCTGCCGCACTGGACCCTGGCCCCCTAAGTCCTGGGCTGAAGTGGCTGCAGCAAACCACCCAATGCTGCAGGGCTGTGGCAGTCCTTAAAATGCCTGTTTGGCACGAAGAATGTGGGCATGGAGGCCTCTCTGCCAGACAGGGTTCTCGCCCCTGAAATGCTGGGCTGAAGCGGTGGCAGCAAAGAGTCCCGCACTGCGGACTGTGGCAGTCATTAAACGCGTGTTTAGGGCGAAGATTGCAGTCATGGTGGTCTCCCTCCCACACAGGATTCTGGCCTTTGAGGTTCTGGGCTGAAGCATCTGCAGCAAATCTCAAGGAGGAAGTAATACTTGAATTGAGAGACATCCCCTGTGATAGTGAAAATGATAATCTAGTAAGATATCAGATTCAGAAGTAAGTGAAGATGACATAACAGAAAAAGAAAGACACGTTTAATGGTGGGTTGAAGCTGGAATGGCATAATTGAGGCTTTCAGGCTTCCACCTGTTAACGCGTCTGTCTATGTCAATTTATACACATCAGGACTCGTTTTAGGTCGATGAATCTTTGGGCCCAGTGGTAAGTCTCCGTAAAACGGGATTACCAATCATTAAGTCAATAGTATTATAAAGTAGCATCAAAATACTCCACAATAACCATTAATGAACCTTCGGCACATACATTAATTCTCAGACTCAAATAATCACACCTTGAAGGAAGATTTCGTAATTTTATTCCCTATTGATTACAATCTAGTAATAAAATAATTAGTATCAAATCCAAAAGGCATAAGAGCATAACCACAAAGTGACAATTACAACAAGCTTTCAATAATGCAATGATCAGGAACATAAGATAGAAGCATCAGCAAAGAATAGATCACAGTACATAATGATTCATAAGATATCAGTTCAGCATAGCTATATGTCAGTCACGTCAATTCCGTCAGTCACATGAACACCTCGTCTAACCTCAAATTAGCATTAGCATGTTGGGCTTCATGCAAAACAATTTAGAACATCAATTTGGAAAACGTCTAACTAAGATTCCTAATTAAACATACAGCAGTTGGTACCTAGAAAGAAAAGGCATATAGATTCTGTTAGCAATATAATTACCCTCCTAGAGATAGGTCAGCATTCAGGATCAGTCTTCGTCTTCAGGACATCAGTCGAATCACCGTCAATCAATCTAAGTTGGAAGCAAGGAAAACTTTCCCTTAAGGGGAAAGTTTACGGGCAATCTATGGATAAGATTTAATTTCTAAGTCTCAAGTCATCAAATAGAATGACAGAGTTTCTGGATGCAATCAACATCATCCCCTGCCTAATGTCTCGTCTCTCGTGTCATGGGTTTTTATCCCCTTTTCCGTAGTACATTCCCTCAAAATTCTATTGGTCAATAACTACACCCCATTATTGGTAACCAATCAAATTATACATTAAGTAATGCATTTGTCATTTCACGATATTAATTTGTCTTCTAATTGGTCTTCATAATCGACATTTCCGTAGGCGTCATCTCCGGGGTTACTTCACCATCTTGGCACACATCTCAGGTCAAGAGTTCTCTTCTCCTCGCTTTACTGTCCTTGAAAGTATCTACGTTTGTTTCAAACCCTATAACTCTATGCTAGAAGCTACTAATAGGCGGATGAGAGAATTCTCTAATGTATCTGTCTAATATGCAGAGAAGAACAATAGCTGGGTCATGGTCGTTTGCAAGTCCGCATTCTGGAAAAGCAGAAAAATACGCTTTTAAATGAGAGTTACACAGCAAGTTCGCGACTCATGCTAACTTAAGACATACGATTTCTAATGAATACAGTTTTAAACGTGGTAATACATATAATTAAAGACTATTTCTTTTGTTCAGCATTAGTTGTTCACAAGCGATTAATTTTCACGTTTATTAATACATTTCAATTATTAATTTGCATTGTCGAATGTAAGCATTTCACATCTATAAAGTGTAATATTTAAACTACGCTCTCTCAGTCCCTCCTCTGATGACGCTCGTCATCACATAATTTTTCTTTCAATTTATCACCTTGCGCATAATACGCATTTCAACATCTTGCCCTTTATGTGAACTTTCCCATATTTCACTGAACATTTTCTCTCTTTCACTTTCTTCATTCTGTTTGACTCTTTTTGACAAGTTTCTTCTAATTTTGTCATTAATTTTGCATGCTCCCCATAATCCTAATAAACAAATCAAAACTATTAATAGACCTAACATAATTTTTGCAAGAACTCCATTCCAAATGTTGGTAAACCAGCTTCCCACTCGGGCAATTCCTTTTCCAAATTTCTCCCAAACTCCAGGTTCTTTCAGTTCCTTCAAATCTGTACTATCTCTAGTAAGGTTAGTAAGCATATTTCTAATTTTCTTACTATTATCAGGTATGTAAGAGCAGCAGTGTTTTTCATTAAGCATTTTGCACACACCTCCATTCTTTGCTAAAAGAATGTCTAAAGCAAGCCGATTTTGAAGAGTCATAGCTCTTTCTGCAGCAAGTTCAGTATCCATCAATAATATTGCCCCTGTAAAATTTGTCAGCATGTTATCCACAATAGTAGACAACCTTTGAATTTTCATAGAATTTAAGATAACCCCAACTGATGGGATTATTGCTCCAAATATGTCACCAATGACAGCCGCCACTGATTCTCGTTTTTGTCTAGTATGTTGTATTTCAGAAGATTTAGGTATTTGTTTTAAGTCATCAATCTGGTATATCTTTGGGAAAACTATTCCCAAATAACATGTCCCATACCATCCCTTTGGGAGTCGGTAATATGCATTTAACCCACAGATGTAATAGATTCCAGGAATCGCTGGGTCTTGTCCATTTAACATGAAGGTCCATTTACTCTGAAACAAAAACACATGTCTACATTCACTCGTTCCCACAAATAAATTGTCTTGATCAGATTTTGGCCTATATATACATAGCCTACCTACGTGTAATGCATCTATAGCTAATTTGCCTTGAGTTTTAATGGCTGTGTAAGCATAGTCATTTGCATAGGTACGTTTTTCTAAGCCTTTTTCTAACTTCTCCTTTAATGCTTTGCGTCTATCATCTGTGTGATCTAAAAAGCTTTTCTCTACAGAAGACAGTTAGCAAGTGAGATTATTGCGATGAGCATAAGCCGTTCCAAATGTAAGTGTCGGCTCAAAGAATCCTCTAACTATTTTTATATCATGTTCTTTAGCTACTTTATTCAAAAATTCAATCACAGGCACAAAAGAAAACACGACATCCAGATTTTAATAAAAGTATTGTACATGCTCTTGGTTATAGAATCTTGTTAATAGCAAACTGCAGCTAATCCCATAAGTAAGAGGGAGGCTATGATAAGTAACCCCCTCCTGCACAGATGAAGGAATTTTAGTACATACATAACAATCTTTCGCATCCATAGTTTCCACATACTCATTTAACAAGCGATAGAAGACATTAGTAGAAAGTTCCCCTTTTGTATTAGTTCCCTCATGCAGATGTTTAGTATCTTGTTCAAATTTCTCCCACGGTGATAAGTTATTAGCAATAGTAGTAGTCTCTGGTTTTGAAGTGGTGTTAATAGTTTCCCTCTCTTTCCACGGCATTCCTACAATCACTCCCACAATCATTACTGCACATACAACACCTACCATAAATCCTAACCAGCCACACACCTTACTTCCTTTGTTACTATAAGCCATGTTTGTATAGAATCAGAATAGCAGATAAACAATCAACTCAAAATGGCAAACTCTTTCTGCGTATTTACAGCGTCTTCTTTCACTCCAGGACCTTTTCTTTTTGTCAATTCCGGTTAGCAGCTTGTCGTAATTCTGTTTTCTTAATGTCTAATTCAGGTTTTAATGTCTCTTTCCGGTAAGTTTATAAAGTCTTTTCCTTTTCTGTTTTCACGATTGTTCAAATTTCTCTCCTGTAGTTTATCTTCAGGTACCGTAGTATTGGCCTGGCACTTCTCGATCAAAACAGAATGCTAAGAATTCTTGTTGCCACTCAGAAGTTTAGCATATGCCCATTCAGGACCTGTATACCTTCGGTTTGCTATTCTCTTTCTCTTTAATCTTCGTTCACCTTGCTGTTCTCCTTCACTTAGATCATCTATTTGTGAAGTATCACTTTCTTCAATTATTGTCTCACTTGGTATTTCTCTTATTCTAAAATGTGACTTAGCTGGCCATTTATCACCTCTGTGTGTTTTGTTTCGATGTCTTCCTTCTAGACGTTGAATAGCACCCTCCTCTTGTGATATGTCGTTTTCTCTTGATGAACCTGTAACTAAGTCAGAAGACTCTGATTCATTCTGGTTTAAATTTACAGTTTCTCTCTCTCTGCCAACCTCTGTTTCAGTACTGTATTCAGACTCAGAATTGTATTCGTCTGCTTCTGGGAGAACCTCTCCTTGTCTTAGTTCTCCTGCTGCCTCAACTGAGATAGGCACTCTGTCACCCCTCTCGATCTCACTGTCACCTTGAGTGACAAGGCTGTCCTCAGTGGGCTCACCTGCAGTCTCAGATCTTTCTTGGTCGATCTCTGTTTCTGTGGCCTCTCCACCTGAAGTTACGGTACCGGATTCTTCAAGTTCCTCTTCGACAGGACACGTTACCCTCTTTGTATGACTGGCATGTATCCAGTTGGGAATTCCGGCACACTTCACAGCAGTAGTGGTAGTCAGTATTATTTGATATGGCCCTTTCCAGCGTGGTTCAAGGCAGGATTTCCTCACGTGCTTCTTGACAACCACCCAGTCGCCAGCTTGAAAAGAATGTCCTGGTTCACTGATTGGTGGCAATGTGTTAGCTTCCACCTGGTGAGAGAAAGAGCGAATCACATCAGCCAATCCTTTGCAGTAATCCAACACCATATCATCTGTAATATTCACTAGTGCATTTGCAGGAACTGCTGGCAACCTCATTGCTCTACCCATGAGGATTTCATGGGGGGACAGTCCCGTTTTCTTATCTGGTGTGTTTCTCATAGACATCAGTACTAGTGGTAATGCATCTGGCCACTTCATGTTTGTTGCTGCACACATTTTCGCTATCCTTGACTTTAAGGTACCATTCATTTGTTCAACTAGTCCTGATGCTTCAGGGCGATAGCTACAGTGCAACTTCTGCTCGATGTTAAGTGCTGCACACAGAAGCTTGATCACCTCATTGTCGAAGTGTCTTCCCCTATCTGATTCTATAGAAACCGGAAACCCGAATCTTGGTACTAACTCCCTCAGTTGTAGTTTTGAAACTGTAAGACTGTCATTTCTACGTGTAGGGTATGCCTCAATCCAATGACTGAAAACACACACAATTACCAACACGTACTTCAATCCTCCACAAACAGGCATTTCAATGAAGTCCATTTGTATTCTATTAAATGGACCTCCAGCTCTTCCAATGTGGCTCAAATTTACCACTGTTCCCTTTCCAGCATTCATCTGTTGACAGATGATGCACCTGTGGCAGGTAATTTCTGCGGCATGTCTGAATTTTGGATTAAACCAATCAACTTTAAAAGATCTGATCATGGCATCTCTCCCTAAGTGTGCTTGCCCATGATATAATCGGGCAAATTGTGATAGAAGACTATTTGGTAAAACCAACTTTCCATCATCTGAGACCCATATATCATCTGCTCTTTGAACACATTGCATTTTCTGCCAGGAACGTTTTTCTTCTTTGCTAGCACGATTTTGTAGTGTCTTTAATTCATCTAAAGTGTCAACCACTCGTAATGCTAGACTCAAAGTTGTATCGTTTTCAGGCTGTGGTAGCACTTCCCACTGCTCTTTAAATGATATACAGTTCAAAGCACAAAACCTTGCAACCTGATCTGCATAATCATTCCCCATTGACACAAAATCTTGTGATCCGGTGTGAGCACTGCACTTTACCACGGCAATCTCGAGAGGTAACTGAATTGCATGTAACAAATCTCTTATTTGTTCTCCATTTTTCACTGGGGATCCAGAGGAAGTCATGAAACCTCTCTGCGACCAAATTTGACCAAAATCATGTACAATTCCAAATCCGTATCTGCTGTCAGTATAGATTGTAACTTTCAAATTCACAGCAGCATGGCAGGCCTTTGTAAGAGCTATTAATTCTGCCACCTGTGCAGAGAATACCTTTTCAAGCCAAGAGGCCTCAACTATGCCAGATATAGTACATACTGCATAACCAGCTCTCAATGTCCCTGTTGAATCTCTTAGACAGGACCCATCCACGAACATAATGCAGTCGTTCTCTTTTAACTGGGTGTCCTGTATATCTGGGCGAGGTTTGGTACAGAGGTCAGTCACCTCAAGACAATCATGCTCAAATTCTTCCCCATCTTTGATTTCTGTATTCTCATTGGGAAGTAGAGTTGCCGGGTTCAGTACTGTGCATCTTTTCAGTGTAACATTCGGTGACCCCAAAATAATTGTCTCGTATTTGGTAAGTCGTGCATTTGTCATGTGTTGTGTTTTCGTTCTTGTCAACAAGATTTCAACAGAATGTGGGACTAATACTGTCAGAGGATATCCCATGACTATGCCCTCACATTGTGAAAGGCTTTGACCAACTGCTGCAACTGCTCGCAAACAACCCTGTAAGGCTGCTGCGACAGGGTCCAAAGTAGCAGAAAAATATGCTACAGGGCGATTTGCATCTCCATGGACCTGTGTTAAAACAGACAAAGAACAAGCATCACGTTCATGACAAAACAACAGAAAAGGTTTCTCATAATCGGGCATTCCTAATGCTGGTGCCCTGCACATACATTCTTTCAGCTCTAGGAATGACTCAAGCTCTTCTTTTATCAAAGTGATTGTGTATGGTTCATCTTTGACATCTTTCCCTGTCAATTTTATCAGGGGCTTTGCGATGATTGAGAAGTTGGGTATCCATTGACGGCAGTAACCCACCATTCCCAAAAACATCCTGACATCTCTCTTTGTTGTTGGGGGATTCATCTGTAATACAGGTGTTATTCTCTCCTTTGATATCCTTCGGGATCCTTTCTCAATTAAATGCCCCAAATATTTTACTTCTTTCTGACAATATTGCAGTTTCTTAGGTGACACCTTATGCCCATTCTTTCCCAAATGGTTCAACAATGCAATGGTATCATATTTACAACTGTCTCTAGTTTTGGATGCAATTAACAAGTCATCAATGTACTGCACAAGAGTTGATTTAAAAGGCAGCACAAGAGGTTCCAGATCCTTCTTCAATATCTGATTGAAGATGGATGGTGACTCAGAAAACCCCTGAGGAATTCTGCACCAACTGTAAACCTTATCCAGGAATTTGAAACTGAACAAAAATTGGCTATCTTCATGTAGCGGTATTGAGAAAAATGCCTGTGATAGGTCTACCACAGTAAACCATTCAGCATCACAGGGAACCTGGAACATTATTACCGCCGGGTTAGGTACCACAGGGCAACATTTTATCACAATTTCATTTATTTTTCTCAAATCCTGCACAATTCGAACCTTCCCACAGGGCTTCTTCAAACCCATGATAGGTGAGTTACATGGACTGCTCAAAACTTCTTTCAAAACTCCTTGTCTGAGAAAATCTACAATTATCTGTGTCACTTCAATGAGTACATCTTGAGTCATGTGATATTGTGATACTTGAGGGAATACTGCATTCGGTCTTATTTGCACCTTGACTGGTTCAACTCCTTTAATTAATCCGACCTCTTTTCCTGTCAAATCCCACACTTTCTCTGTTACAGACCCTTGTAGGTCAGCTGGTAAGTCGATTAGAGTGAACACTGGGAATAGAGTAATTAGAGGGTAATCTTCACTCGTCTCACCTCCTTCTATGAACTGTCCTTCATCTCCTTCATCATCACTGTTTGTCTGGACTTCTATTCCCTCGTTGGAACAGGTAATTGAACATTTAGTCTTACATAGTAAGTCCCTTCCCAATAGGGATACTGGACTTGAGTCGCATACGACAAACTTATGCAGGCCTTGGAAATTTCCAATTTCGACCTGTACTGGATCAGTAATTGGATTTGTCAGGTATTGGTTAGCCACACCAACCACTCGTATGGTGCGCCCTGATAGGGGTAGTCTCGGTACTTCTACGCTGCGGACTGTAGAGCGTGTAGCTCCAGTGTCAACTAAAAATGAAACCTTATAGCCCATCACCGTTCCCTCTACATATGGGCCTCTCTGATCTACTTCTAACGAGGCTGCAAGTCTGCACTCTTCACTGTCTGAACTGTCATCTGACCATTCCTCATTCATCTCACTTTCACCTCGTAATGGGAATTGTTGTACAGTGTTGTTTTGACTTGTCATCTGACCTGTGACCTGCTGAGGAAGCGTCACCTGTTGCTGTCCCATCGGAGCTAGGGGTAACTGCATTTGCTGTCTAGGCACCATAGGAATCTGCTGTTGCATCGGTTGTACTGGCACGTTTTGAAAACGCGGCATTAACATTTGTTGCATAGGTTGTACCCCTGGCATTTGCATCAAATTATTCTGTAAATTCGCGTTCTGATGTCTCATTCTTGGACCTCGTGGATTTTGTTGTGCACCGACATTAATGCTCTGCTGAACTGTACCATCATGCACCATATTTGGACAATCCCGTTTCCAATGTCCCATGCCCCCGCATGCATGACATGGTGACATCCTCTTCACCACCTGTCCGTCATTTTGAACGACGACATTATTCATGTCCAAATTACGATTCACAAAACCTCGACCTCTACCTCTCGGCTGTGCCTGAAACCTGCTGTTCATTTGCGGTTGCTGGTGCATCATTTGCTGAACACCATTTCCCTGAATTCCACCTTGTGCAGCTCTTATCTGCATCACCATCACTTTTTCTTTCAGCTTTTTCTGCTTCAACTCAATTTCATCACTACAGTATTTCGCGTACTGTAACACCTCATCAATCGGTTTAGCTGGCCAACAAATCAAGTGATTCTTAATCATCTGACCAACCTCTGGTCTCAGCCCTTCAACAAATCTAAACACAAGATGATTCATGTCTTTTGGTTTGATCGTTTCGGTACCACTGTAATGTTTAAATGCCTTTAACAATCTCTCATAATAGGCATGTATTGATTCCTTAACCTCTTGCGAAGTCCGGTCGATTTTCTGCCAATCGGTCACCTTCGGTGACACTTTTTGTTTCAAAAACTCAATAACCTTGTGATAACATTTCATCACCTCTTCAGAAGGTGCTCCAGTCACTTTATCCCTTGCTGGTTCCTTCGTGGGCCAATCTACCCCTCTTTTGCACTCGAGCCACAAATCCGGAGGAACAATAATCTCAAACAAAGTATTTAAGTCTTCCCAAAGACATTTTGCAAGCTTCACAAATCTATCTGTCTGTTGATACCACTCGATCGGCTTTTCTCTTAGCCTCGGGTAATCATTCGTAAAAGACAAAATATCTCCCCTGGACCAAGGCACATGGACTAAAACACCACCAGCCGTTTCTCTCATGGGCAGGATTTTCACTGAATCTAAATTGGGTGTGGTTGTTGTTTCAATAGACCCTGGACTATCCTTTTTCCCCTTGTCTCTTTTCTTTGCCCATCGGCATTCCCATTTTTCTAATGCTCCCCAAATCTGTGCACTCTGCAGTAATTCTTTCAGGTGTGTCTTCATGCCTGCTGTTCTCATGTGATCAAAATCTTTAGTGTCAAAATCTAATCTGTAGCTTCTTTTCAAATGCTTCGTGTTACCAATATCGATATTGTATTTGTCTGCCAGGTTTGCTAATCTCTGGTGTATCTTCCCTACTTCTCGGGTAATCTTAGGACACAAGTATCTCAGTTCTGCCTCAGTGTAGGATTCCAACCTGTTCACTCCCATTGTTCCTTCCACTAACTCAGCAGCTTCTGCTCCTAGGCGCACAAAATTCAGATATTCATGTTGTCTTCCCTTTTCAGGATCAATTTCGGTTACTGTAGTTTTTCGAGAAACCGAAGTTTTCTCCAACCACTCGTTTAATTGCTGTACTGTAAAACCTTGCAATGAAACGTTTCCTGTATGTATCATTGGAGTATGAGAGATATTCGTACTCACGGTTTGGGGAGTCAGAACTCCCAACCCTGCTTGTCGCATTGCTTCCAGAGGTACCCCTATTGGACTGAGGTCCATTAAGGGTCTCTTTTGCTCACATACCTGTCCTTCCTGGGCCATTATCTGTGGAGTTCTAATAGACCCTCCTCTTATCGCTTCGTGAGTCATAACTCCCTGTTCACAAGTTCTTGTTTTCTCTTGGGCATATAACGCCACTGAAGGACCAACAGTAATAGGTAGTGATATAGCGGCAGGTGTCTGACCTGCTCCCAGGCTCCTTGGAGCTGCAACACCATAGGTCTGTTCTAATGTACCTGGTACAGGTTCTATCGGAGGACCTGCTACAGGGTTATATCCTGGTATCAGCTGTGGCGGTTGTGACACTAGCTTTGGAGTTGACTCAATCTGAATCAGTCTTGACTTTGTATATATCGGGTCTGGCGGCACCACCAAATTCGTAGTAGTCTCAAGCACTGGAACATCGGGATAGATTCTTTTTATCTGCGGTGGAAGCTGCAACTGTGTCGGCACGTCTGGTGCAGTGGGTACACTGTCACTATTCTGTATCAAGGCTGTATCGCTAGTCTGTGCCGTATCAGTAACTCCCTTCTCCTGCGTCTGGTTCCCAGGATCCAAGCTAGTACTCGGAACATCATCGCTCACCGCATAAGGTGGTGGTCGATCATGTAGTAATCTATCCATAAACTCCTCATCCTCCGAATCATTCTCTTCTTCCCAGGATCTTTTTTGTTTTTTAACTTTGCCTGAATCTTTGTTAGTTTTGCCAGAAGCTTTCTTTCCCTGTTTTTCTTCTCCCTGTGTTATCGCTGGAAACAGCTTTAACCCATCTACTATTCCCCGTCTCCACATCTTATTCTCATTGTCCCATCTAGCTTCTGCATAGGATTTTTCTGCCCTTGTCAATCTTCTGTGAAACCTTTCTTGCCTATGCTTGAGAGCCATCAGGTCCCAAATCGCCAAAGCCTCATATTGTGCCGGTCTCGGAGGTGGTTTCTGCGTACTTAACATCCACCTCAAGTTTTCTAACACCTTAGGATTGAATGTCCCATGTTCTGGAAACGCTAGACACCCTTCTTTTTCCGTCAACTTGCGCCATTGTTTTAACCACAAACAAGGTGCAACACCCTTTTCCTCCATAACCGTATAAGCTGGAGTACCCTCGGGTGGTGTAGGTTCCCCATCGGTTGCGACAATGTACACATCTCCCCTCAAAGTGCTTTTGAATGCCTTAACAAAATTCATTTTTATTTTTTTGCAATTGTTTTAATCAGAAAACGGCTTAATTCCCAGGACACTCTTCACCTACCCTTTCTCAACCTATTGCCTCTCACGGACGGCAGCCAATCCGTGCGCGACCCTTCTTAACATCTGACCAATCTCAGCGCGGCACCACTGACGTCACACTCATACACACTGCAGCTGACAAAGCCTTGCGGCTTGTACACACCTCACTAACTTCTTACAACTCATACAAACTAATGCGATTTATTGCAGACACCTAAAATGACAATACAAATCTGTCGGTTTTCTACAGGAAGGGTAACACATTCGCTTCAGAACTTTACAGAGATTTCACTTGAAGCCTCGGCCGCTACTCTCTCCTTCTCAGTTCCCACATGCGCAAGCAGAATTCGACCCGCAAATTCTACTCTCGACTTGTCAATGACTCCTTCTAGTGCACTTTAGAGCTCGTCAAATCTCCATCGAAGGTTTCATACATACGTTATAACTCAAACCTGACTTGTCAACCACGCCCGATTGACCTATTAAACCGCACAGATCACAACACAAACCATGTTTCTCATCCTACTCCGGAGTCTTAGACCTCAACAGGTCCGTGTACATTTACCAACCATGTGGATAATTTTGAACAATAAGCGCTGCATTCACATGAAGTACGCCGACTTCCCTACTCTCATACTGTGGAGTACGCCCACTCCTGCTAAACAACACTTGACTTAACCTAAATACACACAAATCTTCACAATCTTCTGCAACTGCATAAGCTTTAAGCAAGCGCAAAGACCCTAACCACACATACTATGGCGCCGAGAACATTCCCAACTCATCTAGGCAGGCTCTGAGATCCCAGGAAAGCCCATCGTGAACCTAGCCACTCATCGTTTTGCCAAATTTCATTATAACAGAAAACAATTTTTTTAACAATGCAAACTCCGTCCTAGGGCCCCCAAGGGCCAAACCGTACTCTGCTACCAGAACTGTTAACGCGTCCGTCTATGTCAATTTATACACATTGGGACTCGTTTTAGGTCAATGAATCTTTGGGCCCAGTGGTAAGTCTCCGTAAGACGGAATTACCAATCATTAAGTCAATAGTATTATAAAGTAGCATCAAAATACTCCACAATAACCATTAATGAACCTTCGGCACATACATTAATTCTCAGACTCAAATAATCAAACCTTGAAGGAAGATTTCGTAATTTTATTCCCTATTGATTACAATCTAGTAATAAACTAATTAGTATCAAACCCAAAAGGCATAAGAGTAACCACAAAGTGACAATTACAACAAACTTTCAATAATGCAATGATCAGGAACATAAGATAGAAGCATCAGCAAAGAATAGATCACAGTACATAATGATTCATAAGATAGCAGTTCAGCATAGCTATATGTCAGTCACGTCAATTCCGTCAGTCACATAAACACCTCGTCTAACCTCAAATTAGCATTAGCATGTTGGGCTTCATGCAAAACAATTTAGAACATCAATTTGGAAAACGTCTAACTAAGATTCCTAATTAAACATACAGCAGTTGGTACCTAGAAAGAAAAGGCATATAGATTCTGTTAGCAATATAATTACCCTCCTAGAGATAGGTCAGCATTCAGGATCAGTCTTCGTCTTCAGGACATCAGTCGAATCACCGTCAATCAATCTAAGTTGGAAGCAAGGAAAACTTTCCCTTAAGGGGAAAGTTTACGGGCAATCTATGGATAAGATTTATTTTCTAAGTCTCAAGTCATCAAATAGAATGACAGAGTTTCTGGATGCAATCAACATCATCCCCTGCCTAATGTGTCTCGTCTCTCGTGTCATGGGTTTTTATCCCCTTTTCCGTAGTACATTCCCTCAAAATTCTATTGGTCAATAACTACACCCCATTATTGGTAACCAATCAAATTATACATTAAGTAATGCATTTGTCATTTCACGATATTAATTGGTCTTCTAATTGGTCTTCATAATCGACATTTCCGTAGGCGTCATCCCCGGGGTTACTTCACCATCTTGGCACACGTCTCGGGTCAAGAGTTCTCTTCTCCTCGCTTTACTGTCCTTGAAAGTATCTACGTTTGTTTCAAACCCTATAACTCTTTGCTTGAAGCTACTAATAGGCGGATGAGAGAATTCTCTAATGTATCTGTCTAATATGCAGAGAAGAACAATAGCTGGGTCATGGTCGTTTGCAAGTCTGCATACTGGAAAAGCAGAAAAATACGCTTTTAAATGAGAGTTACCCAGCGAGTTCGCGACTCATGCTAACTTAAGACATACGATTTCTAATGAATACAGTTTTAAACGTGGTAATACATATAATTAAAGACTATTTCTTTTGTTCAGCATTAGTTGTTCACAAGCGATTAATTTTCACGTTTATTAATACATTTCAATTATTAATTTGCATTGTCGAATGTAAGCATTTCACATCTATAAAGTGTAATATTTAAACTACGCTCTCTCACACCTATTTGGTTATAAACGGATTGGGTTCTACTGGTCTCATCCTTGTTTTTTCTTTCACTCTTATGAAGCAGTAGCGACAGGTTTGGTTCACCGTGTATTTACCATATGTTCATTAACAGGTTTTATGTGGCATTAAATACAATCGGTGCTTATTTTTGTGAAAAACATATGACAGGCTAGTCTGAAATCCCGCGTTAATAAAACCAAAGCTCATGCCATCATTTATGAAATGGTTATTTCTGCAAAATTCTCGTGTTACCTAAGAAAAGTGATTTTGTTTTAGACAAGCGAATTTTACTTATTAAAATTCATCTGTTCCTTGTTTGGTTCCTTACCTAAACAAGTGCCATCTGCTTGTGACATTATAAGCTGTTGCTATGGAAATATGTATTTGCCGCAAAATGAGGATTATGCTTTTATGTGAGAATTAGCCGGAAAATCTGATGCATTCTAAGCATTACATCGGCTGTTTCTGCAAATTAAGTAAGGAATGAAAAACATGATTTGTTTCTAACTGTAAGAAAATAAAAACATAAACTTTTAAAGACAACCTTTGGGAAGTCTATTGCTTTAAAAACACATTCACCGGGAATCAAACTCAATCTGCATTTGCTAGAAAAGTTTTTTAAAATGTTTTTGAACTCAAACATGTCTGTGTTCGAGCTAATTTACAGTGTTTTGCTATGCAGTTTCTTCAATATTTCTACCGACATTAGTAGTCCTACATTAAAAATAACATCCATATTGTATAAAAGCTGGCCGCTCATGAAGCAACGTTAACATGCTATTCTGAAGCTGCAAGAACAGCTCTGCGAAATTACAACAAAACCACGTCTATTCAAGTTTTACTTTCATTCTATATATTATACAGCAGTGGTTCCCAACATGTGGTCCAGGGATCCGTAGGCGCAAAGCCTCCTAAGGAAGTTCTCGACTACTTAGAAAATTAACTACAATGAAAATATTAATGAGGTGTACATAAATAAAGTGGCTAAATATACAACTACATTTTTTATACTACTGTAAATGACAAGGAATTTGAAATTGGAGGCTATCCATTAAATGAATATCCTCAAATTGATTCATGGAAACAGTGCAGGTGCGTCAAAAATAATATAGTATGGCAAAAATAATATAGTATGGGCGATGTGAGGTTTCAATTGAAGTTTGAAAAGCCCCAACCTTTCAATCAAATCTATTTTTTTCATTTTATATTTGCTTGCAAATTAAATAAAATGTGATATCATTTGTGTATGATAAATGCTTGTTTCTGTATTTTGTGTGCATTGTTTTGTGTTTCATACATCAACAATGTTAAGGCTGGGATCCACCGCTTTCAGTATTGACTCAGTAGGGGGGTCCTGGAATTCCATTAATGATACAGCGGGGGTCCGCACGTTCCAGTATTGATGAATTGGGGTTCTGCAGAAGTCAAAAGGTTGGGGACAATTGCAATATAGCATTTTCTTCATGTTGCGATGGGAACGAGTGATTTGAAATAGTTGACAAATTAGATGGATGCTGTGATAAACCCAGGCATGTGAATAGATTTTAAATGGTGAAGTTTGGGTCCGTTCTTAGTGTTGCCGATTTGCAATCGGTTTATTACACATACACGTCAAAAGGTTGTAAACTATGCTGACTTATTAAAAAACACTATTTTATCTGACATTACTGTAGTTAGTTGATGAGTGTGATCTCGACAGAAGCAAAACACAAGAAAACAAAAGCAGAAATAAAATAATTTTGTGTCAGCCTCATCCAGCTCTACCACATGATGAATATGTAATTTGCTTAGAAATAATAAAAAATAGATATTTTATTCGACCATGCCAGATACAATTTAACTTTTATCTGTTAGACAGCAATACAGCACTAACAATAGACGTATGCGTTAATAACATTTTTGCACTGTTGTAAAAAAGCAGTCTACTGATAACCTAGTTCATAAGAACTTAAAGAAAAAACAAGTTTAAAAGCTACCTTGACTGGTTGTATTGCATAAAGTGAAAGGACTGAAGTAAAAAGTGCTTCATAACAATATGATAATTAGAACATGACAATAGCAAGAGTGCAAACGTTAGTCCTAACTTCAGTTCACAATCATAACTGTTTTTGTTTGCATCAGTTTTCGCCCATTTCATCTCAGTTGGGCAGGAAGCAGATATAAAGTAGTAGCCGATCTTTGAGGATGAGTTAAATCTTGCACATTTGACATTGAATTTCAACAAAGAACATAATTCAGATCTTAAATGAAAGCCAGCTACACCATACCAATTTTTAGAGAACACCCGAAATAAGTAACATCAAAATTCGAGAAGTGCAACACTCTTCAACACAGCAATATCTGAATAGGATGGTCAAAAGTTTCCTCCTCAATGCCCCTAAGAGTCAGACCGCTGAGAATCATTTATTACATCAACTTTTTAAGCTTTCAAGCACCTGAAATGTCTCTGCGGCAGTGGAAACCCTAGCTATTGTGGAAGCCAGTAGTTAGACATTGAGTCTCTAGTTGGAAGAGGTATGCATCCTGTCTAGGTAGGAACCACAATGATAGTCAGGGTAAGTCACAACAAACACGTTGTTGGTCCTGAGACTTCTTAACAGGTGGCAAGCGCAGTCCAAGCCCTTGGAGATGACTTGTGGGAGAATGCAGAGTCCTTCCAGCAGAGTCAGGGTGCAGCAGGGCAACAAGCAGGAGAGCAGTCCTTCCAGAAAAAAGTTCAGATGAGTTATTTGAAAGAGTCCCGTTGTAGATTCAGAAGTGTCTGATTTGAGGGGGTCACAGACCCAGTATATGTACCCAAATGTGCGTTTGAAGTGGGGGAAACTTCAAAGAGTGATTTAGAAGTGCACTAGTTCCTCTTTCAACCCAGTCCCGTCTGGCACGAGATCTGTGGTGTTGGGGGGGGTTTATAAGTCTTTTGTATGAGGTCAGGCTACTAGCCTTTGAAGTGTAAGAGAGAGCCCCTCCATCCTTCCTGCCAAGAAGACCCAATAGTATGCAGATGAATGTAGATGTAGCCTACTGTCCTGTGTTTATGACTGTCTGGGTGGAATGCACAAGGGGAGCTATCAACCAGCACAGACCAGGTGTGGACTGGAGTCAGGCTGTAAATCACAGAGAGCAGTAAATGCATAGAAATGGCTACTTTCTAAAAGTGGCATTTCTAAAATAGTGATGTTAAATCTAACTTCACCAGAAAGCAGGATTTTCACTACCATATCAAACATGACAATGCCATTTGTTTCAGATCAGAAATTACAAATTAAAAGTATATAGGGAATTTTCCAATGCTGGTCTACGAGAGGAGCAGACTTCACAATAGTGAAAAACGACTTTGGTTGTTTTTCACTACCAGGACAAGTGAAAATTACTAGTACATGTCCTGCTTTTTATTTACATAAGACCCTGACCTATGGGCTACGTAGGGCCTACCTTAGGGGTGGTTTATATGTAATAAAAGGAGAGTTTAAGGCAAGTAGTTTTAAATGCCATCTTGAAGTGGCAGTGAAACTGCACACAAAGACCTTGCATTGGCCTGAGACATGGTTAAGGGGCTACTTATGTGGGTGGCACAATCTGTGCTGCAGGCCCACTAGTAGCATATAATTTACAGGCCCTGGGCACATGTAGCGCACTTTACTATGGACTTACAAGTAAATTAAATAAATATGTCAATTGGGTATGAGCCAGTGTTACCATGGTTCGGGAGAGAGCACATGGACTTTTTTTTCTGCTTAGCAGTGGTAAACTGCCCAGAATCCTAAAGCCAACAAAACTAGGAAATGAAAAGAGGAGGAAGGCAAAACTTTTGGGGTGACCCTTCAGAGAGGGCCATTTTCCAACACAACTCCCTCCAGCCTAAAGCCAGGAAAGTTTAATAAATACCATGACAGACTTCCCTGCTTAGGGCAATAGAACATGGATAATTGCTAGAACAATTCCTTAGCAAGCTCCGTGGGGTCAGTAACCTTATTGTCAACTAGGTGGTGGCCCAACTCTTTAAAACAGATACTGAGCATGTGATCCCCCATGATTAAATTTACAACCCAACATAATTATTAACTTTGCTGCCAAACACCCAGCCATTCAGTGACTTACTGAAATAATCAAAGAAATCTACCCAGGATTTGCTGAGAAGCTTCTGACTTCTGACTTTGGCAATCAAAGGATCTGTTCCCCAACCTCTAATGTTAGAAATGTGTCCCTCCCAAGTGTTGGCATGCGTTTCTATAGACCCACCCCCCAGTGCTCTTCAGAAACCCCACATACTCATAGTGCAACTTCATAAGGAGAAAATCATTTATCAATGTCATCTACCACCATATAACTGGGCTCTAAATCTTTGGTTATACGAACCTTCTTGTCTCCATCAGGCACTGGATGGATGCTGCCACCATCACTGCTGGACTCAGACTGCCTAGCCTTGAGGTCCAGCTCATTACTCATTTGCTTAGTCAGAAGTAGTTTCTTTTCTGCTAAGGCTCTTTCAGCTTCCCTTTCAGTGTTCCTCTTCTCTGCCTCCATTTTTAATTTCACCAACTGCAGCTGGAATTCTCTCTCCTTTCTTTGGGGTCTGGCCATAATTAGGGACAGTGCTTCCTGCCTTCACAGGTAGCAGAAATCCACAGGTGTCCCCCTCATCTGCTGCAAATAGCTCCTCAGGAGAGCCATTCACATACTCCCCAAACTCACCATTCTCTTGGGAGTGGCCTTCTGCCCAGGCCCACAGTGCCATTTGAAACTCCACCTTCTTGGTGGCTCCTCGGGCAGGTACCCCATCCCTCTGCAGAAGCTTTTCAACTGGTTAACTGTGTAATCCTCCAGCTTAGTCAGGTCAAACCCTATTGCTGCACTTGTAGAACCAGTCAGGGACATGATCCATTGTATGTATTAAAAATGCAAAGCAGGGAAAATTGCAGAAAAAGAAAAAAAGGAAAAAAATCAAAATGGTCTTTAAGTGTGGGTAGGTAGTGTACAAGTATCTATTGTATTGCATTGCACAAACACAAGTCCTATCCTCATTGCTGCTCACTAATGTTAGAAATTGGTTCTCTAGTTGCAAAGACATGCATCCTGCACAAGTAGGGATCACAATCCTATTAAGGGTAAATCACAACACAAGCTAAATTATCCTGTGCTCACCCTCGGGTAGGTTGGCACAGAGAGGGCAGGCAATGTGTAAAGTATTTGTGCAAAAACTCATAGAGTAACACAGTGAAAACACCACAAAAAAGTACTCCACACCAGTGTAGGAAAATAGATAGTATGTATCTGAATAAAGTAAGACCAAAATGACAAAAATCCAATGTGCACAAGTCAAGATATCACTTTTTAAAGTTTTGGATGGGTCTTAATCCATGAGAATAAGTGGTTTCATCATTTTAATATACAGTACCTGGGATGCGCGAAAATAATGACTTAGACTTGGTTTCCGCCTGCGACCCTAGTGGGAAACAGGCTACAGCATTGTCTCCGGCTCGTAATCGAGCCGGCGGCAATGCTGTAGCTTGCAGGGTGCATCAGCACCCTTGCAACGTTCACTGTCTGCAAGCCAGACAGTGAACATAGCAACGGTGCTGGCCAGGGGCCCCCCCTGCACCGGTTTTACGCCAGCCTTTTCATGGAGGTGAAACCATCATGAAAAAGATGGCTGAGAATAAGGTCTTAATCTGCAAGGCAGCGCTGTCCTGCAGATTACGATCTCTGCCACCGCCAGGCCATCGAGATCATGGATCCTGGGGACGCTGGTGGAACCCTGATAGTCTGACCGCCAAAGTCTTATGTGGCGGTTGACCCGCCACAGCAGAGCCAGTCCTGACCTCCACCATAGCCTTGTATTGAGGCCCTATGTGTGACCAGGAAAACAGGGTTCGAATCCCAGCTCAGTGTGATTTAAGTCAAATCAACTTACTTCACATGTCTAGTTTATTTGATAGTGGCATTTAGGATCACGTTCAAGTATATCAGTTCAAGATGAATCCTCTACAAAAATCTCACCTGTGTATGCTTTAGTGGCCTGTAATGTTTCACCAGCCATAAAAATATTATTGGGCATGATGTAAGGGATACTAGAAAATTGGTTCACTTTGATAATTCCTGGCTTTGCTAGGAGGGAGGGTTAATAAATGTTTTAAAGTACATGTTTAGAAACTTCCACTTCAAATAAATATCAATGCAGTGTTGTGATCTAATGTAGTACATTGAAACACTTCCATGTGTTAAACATTTTCTACATTTGAAAGCTTTTATTATGTTCTTATATTTTGCTTGTTGTGTAATTTGCACCCCAAAGTTTCTGAAGAATCTACATGTTCTTTGGTAGTTACGGATGAACCAGACCAGTGGTTCAGAGTTGGATCGACTGCAGAGCCATTTCAAGACATGGACAGAGTGGACAATTTTTCAGGGCCCAACTTTCCAAGAGCCCAGCCCCTGCCTGCCATCCACAAACACCACCAAATGAGCCTCACACCAGCTGAGTTTACCACTGTGGATGGGCATCGCTTATTCTACCACTTGACAGTGCTTCTTCTGTTTCTGCGTGCTCCACTGAGACTATGATCCACATATGCAATACTATCCGCTACTCATGGAGGGCCCTTCTGATTCCCAGAATAGCTCCACCTTGTTCTTCTTTCTCTCATTTGCTCAGTTCTAGCCTTGAGGTCCAGCTCATTACTCATTTGCTTAGTCAGAAGTAGTTTCTTTTCTGCTAAGGCTCTTTCAGCTTCCCTTTCAGTGTTCCTCTTCTCTGCCTCCATTTTTAATTTCACCAACTGCAGCTGGAATTCTCTCTCCTTTCTTTGGGGGTCAGGCCATAATTAGGGACAGTGCTTCCTGCCTTCACAGGTAGCAGAAATCCACAGGTGTCCCCCTCATCTGCTGCAAATAGCTCCTCAGGAGAGCCATTCACATACTCCCCAAACTCACCATTCTCTTGGGAGTGGCCTTCTGCCCAGGCCCACAGTGCCATTTGAAACTCCACCTTCTTGGTGGCTCCTCGGGCAGGTACCCCATCCCTCTGCAGAAGCTTTTCAACTGGTTAACTGTGTAATCCTCCAGCTTAGTCAGGTCAAACCCTATTGCTCCACTTGTAGAACCAGTCAGGGACATGATCCATTGTATGTATTAAAAATGCAAAGCAGGGAAAATTACAGAAAAAGAAAAAAAGGAAAAAAATCAAAATGGTCTTTAAATGTGGGTAGGTAGTGTACAAGTATCTATTGTATTGCATTGCACAAACACAAGTCCTATCCTCATTGCTGCTCACTAATGTTAGAAATTGGTTCTCTAGTTGCAAAGACATGCATCCTGCACAAGTAGGGATCACAATCCTATTAAGGGTAAATCACAACACAAGCTAAATTATCCTGTGCTCACCCTCGGGTAGGTTGGCACAGAGAGGGCAGGCAATGTGTAAAGTATTTGTGCAAAAACTCATAGAGTAACACAGTGAAAACACCACAAAAAAGTACTGCACACCAGTGTAGGAAAATAGATAGTATGTATCTGAATAAAGTAAGACCAAAATGACAAAAATCCAATGTGCACAAGTCAAGATATCACTTTTTAAAGTTTTGGATGGGTCTTAATCCATGAGAATAAGTGGTTTCATCATTTTAATATACAGTACCTGGGATGCGCAAAAATAATGACTTAGACTTGGTTTCCGCCTGCGACCCTAGTGGGAAACAGGCTACAGCATTGTCTCCGGCTCGTAATCGAGCCGGCGGCAATGCTGTAGCTTGCAGGGTGCATCAGCACCCTTGCAACGTTCACTGTCTGCAAGCCAGACAGTGAACATAGCAACGGTGCTGGCCAGGGCCCCCCCCTGCACCGGTTTTACGCCAGCCTTTTCATGGAGGTGAAACCATCATGAAAAAGATGGCTGAGAATAAGGTCTTAATCTGCAAGGCAGCGCTGTCCTGCAGATTACGATCTCTGCCACCGCCAGGCCATCGAGATCATGGATCCTGGGGACGCTGGTGGAACCCTGATAGTCTGACCGCCAAAGTCTTATGTGGCGGTTGACCCGCCACAGCAGAGCCAGTCCTGACCTCCACCATAGCCTTGTATTGAGGCCCTATGTGTGACCAGGAAAACAGGGTTCGAATCCCAGCTCAGTGTGATTTAAGTCAAATCAACTTACTTCACATGTCTAGTTTATTTGATAGTGGCATTTAGGATCACGTTCAAGTATATCAGTTCAAGATGAATCCTCTACAAAAATCTCACCTGTGTATGCTTTAGTGGCCTGTAATGTTTCACCAGCCATAAAAATATTATTGGGCATGATGTAAGGGATACTAGAAAATTGGTTCACTTTGATAATTCCTGGCTTTGCTAGGAGGGAGGGTTAATAAATGTTTTAAAGTACATGTTTAGAAACTTCCACTTCAAATAAATATCAATGCAGTGTTGTGATCTAATGTAGTACATTGAAACACTTCCATGTGTTAAACATTTTCTACATTTGAAAGCTTTTATTATGTTCTTATATTTTGCTTGTTGTGTAATTTGCACCCCAAAGTTTCTGAAGAATCTACATGTTCTTTGGTAGTTACGGATGAACCAGACCAGTGGTTCAGAGTTGGATCGACTGCAGAGCTATTTCAAGACATGGACAGAGTGGACAATTTTTCAGGGCCCAACTTTCCAAGAGCCCAGCCCCTGCCTGCCATCCACAAACACCACCAAATGAGCCTCACACCAGCTGAGTTTACCACTGTGGATGGGCATCGCTTATTCTACCACTTGACAGTGCTTCTTCTGTTTCTGCGTGCTCCACTGAGACTATGATCCACATATGCAATACTATCCGCTACTCATGGAGGGCCCTTCTGATTCCCAGAATAGCTCCACCTTGTTCTTCTTTCTCTCATTTGCTCAGTTCTAGCCTTGAGGTCCAGCTCATTACTCATTTGCTTAGTCAGAAGTAGTTTCTTTTCTGCTAAAGCTCTTTCAGCTTCCCTTTCAGTGTTCCTCTTCTCTGCCTCCATTTTTAATTTCACCAACTGCAGCTGGAATTCTCTCTCCTTTCTTTGGGGGTCAGGCCATAATTAGGGACAGTGCTTCCTGCCTTCACAGGTAGCAGAAATCCACAGGTGTCCCCCTCATCTGCTGCAAATAGCTCCTCAGGAGAGCCATTCACATACTCCCCAAACTCACCATTCTCTTGGGAGTGGCCTTCTGCCCAGGCCCACAGTGCCATTTGAAACTCCACCTTCTTGGTGGCTCCTCGGGCAGGTACCCCATCCCTCTGCAGAAGCTTTTCAACTGGTTAACTGTGTAATCCTCCAGCTTAGTCAGGTCAAACCCTATTGCTCCACTTGTAGAACCAGTCAGGGACATGATCCATTGTATGTATTAAAAATGCAAAGCAGGGAAAATTACAGAAAAAGAAAAAAAGGAAAAAAATCAAAATGGTCTTTAAATGTGGGTAGGTAGTGTACAAGTATCTATTGTATTGCATTGCACAAACACAAGTCCTATCCTCATTGCTGCTCACTAATGTTAGAAATTGGTTCTCTAGTTGCAAAGACATGCATCCTGCACAAGTAGGGATCACAATCCTATTAAGGGTAAATCACAACACAAGCTAAATTATCCTGTGCTCACCCTCGGGTAGGTTGGCACAGAGAGGGCAGGCAATGTGTAAAGTATTTGTGCAAAAACTCATAGAGTAACACAGTGAAAACACCACAAAAAAGTACTCCACACCAGTGTAGGAAAATAGATAGTATGTATCTGAATAAAGTAAGACCAAAATGACAAAAATCCAATGTGCACAAGTCAAGATATCACTTTTTAAAGTTTTGGATGGGTCTTAATCCATGAGAATAAGTGGTTTCATCATTTTAATATACAGTACCTGGGATGCGCAAAAATAATGACTTAGACTTGGTTTCCGCCTGCGACCCTAGTGGGAAACAGGCTACAGCATTGTCTCCGGCTCGTAATCGAGCCGGCGGCAATGCTGTAGCTTGCAGGGTGCATCAGCACCCTTGCAACGTTCACTGTCTGCAAGCCAGACAGTGAACATAGCAACGGTGCTGGCCAGGGCCCCCCCCTGCACCGGTTTTACGCCAGCCTTTTCATGGAGGTGAAACCATCATGAAAAAGATGGCTGAGAATAAGGTCTTAATCTGCAAGGCAGCGCTGTCCTGCAGATTACGATCTCTGCCACCGCCAGGCCATCGAGATCATGGATCCTGGGGACGCTGGTGGAACCCTGATAGTCTGACCGCCAGAGTCTTATGTGGCGGTTGACCCGCCGCAGCAGAGCCAGTCCTGACCTCCACCATAGCCTTGTATTGAGGCCCTATGTGTGACCAGGAAAACAGGGTTCGAATCCCAGCTCAGTGTGATTTAAGTCAAATCAACTTACTTCACATGTCTAGTTTACTTGATAGTGGCATTTAGGATCACGTTCAAGTATATCAGTTCAAGATGAATCCTCTACAAAAATCTCACCTGTGTATGCTTTAGTGGCCTGTAATGTTTCACCAGCCATAAAAATATTATTGGGCATGATGTAAGGGATACTAGAAAATTGGTTCACTTTGATCATTCCTGGCTTTGCTAGGAGGGAGGGTTAATAAATGTTTTAAAGTACATGTTTAGAAACTTCCACTTCAAATAAATATCAATGCAGTGTTGTGATCTAATGTAGTACATTGAAACACTTCCATGTGTTAAACATTTTCTACATTTGAAAGCTTTTATTATGTTCTTATATTTTGCTTGTTGTGTAATTTGCACCCCAAAGTTTCTGAAGAATCTACATGTTCTTTGGTAGTTACGGATGAACCAGACCAGTGGTTCAGAGTTGGATCGACTGCAGAGCCATTTCAAGACATGGACAGAGTGGACAATTTTTCAGGGCCCAACTTTCCAAGAGCCCAGCCCCTGCCTGCCTTCCACAAACACCACCAAATGAGCCTCACACCAGCTGAGTTTACCACTGTGGATGGGCATCGCTTATTCTACCACTTGACAGTGCTTCTTCTGTTTCTGCGTGCTCCACTGAGACTATGATCCACATATGCAATACTATCCGCTACTCATGGAGGGCCCATCTGATTCCCAGAATAGCTCCACCTTGTTCTTCTTTCTCTCATTTGCTCAGTTCTGAGCAATGACCCATTGAATCATTTGCTATGGTTCTTCCATCTGATCTTGATTTCATCCTGCTCTTTAATTCTTTATCTGGTGATTGGGCTCCCAGTTCTGAGATAAATGTATCGTCCCCGACACACACGCTAACGTATCAGTTGGGTCTTTTTGGTGCTATTACATTAGAGACAAGTTGTGGGTCCTTAACATCATGACATTAGGTGTGAGACTGTCACCCACACCATCTGCTCTGCCTCATTTATTTTTTTAGGTTTAACGTCTCGTGGAGGGTGAGGTGAGCAGAAGATGGAAAAGTCACTTACCTTAATGTTTCCCAAATTGCTTGCCATGGGTATTGCAATGTTTAGAAACAAAATCAAAATCTTGCTGTTGCTTTCTCTCCCAGAAAGATTCAGTAGGTTTGGGTAGGAGTGATGGCATTGACACCGTGCTCAAGGGCATCAATTTCCTGATGATAAAGGACATAATCCACCAACTGAATGTAGCATACCTAGAGGCAATCTCATGTAGCACAGTGCATAAAAGTTGAAAATAGGTGCAAAGTAAAAAATAGTAAATAAATGCATTGATAAAATCTTAAGATTCCTAGGCCTCAGGTGGCTAATTGCTTCTCTGTCAGAGGTATGGTGGCAACATGTTCTAAGGATCACTATTTTTTTTATTGTTACAGATCTTCACCATAGAAATTTTAAAGCACCAATAATACCTTATTAATAGACAATAATTTTGCACGGTAAATACTAGCCCATACAGTGAAGAAGTTCCTGTAAACCGCGCAAGAATAAAAAGCTGGCTTTCGTGCAAAGTTGGGAGCTCTGGAGTGTCTCACATGTCCATGACAAGCTCCTTTGAAACATAATGGCTCAACTTGAGAGCAAAAACATTCCCATCTTATTGCTCTCACAATAAGACTACATAAAATGAACAATTAACGTTCAGGTCCATCGTGCCTGCTGGCACAGTCATGATCGTCAAGCTCCAGTATTTTTTGCTATTGGTCTTAAAAAGCTACATTAAAAAAGTAGTAGACATTTCAGTTGTGTAAAAGTGTTTCAGATAAAAGTCCCGGTGGAGTGGGGCTGCGGTTGATTAATGACCATAAATAAAGGCCAGCTTGCTCTTTTTGTAATAAACCACTCTCCCTTGATGAGGCTGAGCACAGGTTTGTAGATGGTTGACAAGCCTGAGCTGACAGAAAGTGCTAGTGTGTTAAATAATGTTGCAGTTGCTTGGTTGCCAGGATAAGGAAATCTCTTAACTGTTCTTAAAATAAGTCATGCTCCCATAATATAACTTGACATGGGCTTGTAGATAGCTGGCAGATCTGATCTGGCACAAAGTGCTAGTGCACGATGTAATCAAAAAGTGATTGAACAGTGGGATATGCAACTTTGTGCGCAACTGCTTGATTTTGGTACCAAAATAGCATAAAGTGCGTTATAGACTCCTTACATCCCACTTTACAATTGCAGGGTTCGGAGATGGTGCAGCCCTTAGAAAATTTGGCAATGTACATTTTAATAGGTAAAATACCTAGACAGAATTTTTAATGTAGGGTGTAGCATGCACCGGGGCTCATATCGTTCAGGTACTGCTCCATACCCAGGGTATGCTTTGTTTGCAAATAGTTGCAGGATAGAACGTGCTTTCCCATTCGGTGTCTTAAGTTTTGTGTACAGAAACGCTTCCTCTATCATGGCGGCGGTGATACTGTTGATGTTGTCTGGTTCGGACTATAAATACTTGAGGCCAAGGTTTTGGAGACACTTTTTGAATAACCGACCCACGTCTTATGATGTATTTTTCCTGCAGGGAACACTTGAAGCACGACTCTCTATGCCGGTTGCAGTTTAGGCATAGACCGTACGATACCAGATTGAGGTCTACGAGCTCGGAGATGGGAACCATGCTCGTTTCCAGGTACAAGGAGAAGTGATGTGCCAGGGCTCACATGTAGTAGTGACCGCAAAAAAGCATTTTCCACCATTTGGAGCTGCTTACTGTTGCTATACCGCCAGAGCTCAGCACCATTACTTTCTGCAGCCACTGCGTTTTGTTTGTATACTTGTAGCACAAATCTCAATGAATGGCAGACAATTTTGCTCTTAAGCCTTCAGATTGCAGTGGCAGCCCACTGTAGGGTGACAGCTGCTTTGTCAAAAGCGGCACGCCAGCACAACCTGTTATTGAAGATCTCCAGGTAGTCATAGCCCTTGACTATTTCAAGTGCCTTGGCAGTAATTCTTGGGGATATTTTCAATGGTGGTGATAGCCCAAACTGCATTACTTTTGTCGTGTGTGTGATAATGACATGATGTTTCTGCCTACAGTAGCTTTCAAAGCTACCCAATCTCCTATGCAAGTCATTTTGCGTGCAAAAAAGAATTACTGCATCGTCTGCAAACAAGATGATGACTATTTTTTGTTGCCCAGCCTTGAAGCTTCTGTTACTCCATCCAGTAGAAATTTTCAAGTCATTGAAAAAGAGGGAAAATAGTAGCAGGGCAAGGAAGCATCCCTGGCGTACCCTGGAGCAGATATTAAAATAAGTAGTGCATTCTCCTCCACTTCCGAGGCAAATGCAGACCTGTATGTGTTTGTGCAGTGATTTGATGGCCACCATGTGTGCACCATATTTAAAATATGGCACACCGTGGCGCAGGGTAAAGGGCAATAGTGTTAACATTTTTGATGCTATTGATGTACTGTTCACAGTTAGCATCAAAATGTTGGTGCAAACCCTGAACAGTACATAGGGGCCCGTTATAAATAATGGTGTGCCCCCTTTCAACACCTGCTCTGTGCAGGCATGGAAAATGCAAAAAAAAAAGGGCAAAGCCTTTTTTTAGATTACTTTGTGCCATTTTTCAGCCATCCTAATGGGGGAACGCCTCCTTGCATGCATTATGCCTCGTGCAAGGGGTTACAAAGTGGTGCAATTAATGCATTGCGCCATTTTGCAAATCTGGCACTGTGATTTTGGTCTCGTTGGGCCACATTAGCGTACAAAAAATGACGCTAATGTGGTGCAAGGAGAAACTAGGCCCTCCTAAATCTGGGCCTTTTTTTCTTGAGAGTTTCCCATAGTTTGGTTCCATTGACCAGATCAAAACTTTATTGAAGATGAACTATAGTGAAATAGATCGGTTGCTTGATCACCTTTGTATATTTGACATAGATCATGTATAGTTTTGCTGCTTGATCGATGGTGCTAATACCCTTGCAGAACAATGCATGTGCATCTACAAGTACTGTATTTTTATCTGTCCAGGTCTGCAATCTATTCAGGAGGACCCACCTGTAGATTCTCCCAGTGCTGTCCTTAATGAAATTGGTCTGTAGTTGCATGATAACAACTTACTTCCTTTTTTATGAAAGAGGACTAAGATGGCAAATCACCAGGAGTGAGGGGCAATGCCATATATTTAGACCACACTGAATATCGTGGACAGTGCTACAGAGCAGACCTAGTGAGTTGATTGAATTATGTTGCCTGATACACAGTCCCGACCAGGTGCTTTATTGGCCTTCTGGTCTAGGATTGCTCTTTCTACCTCTGAGCAGAGAACAATAGCTTGGTCCATAGTCAGGGGAGTGTTGCGGTCAGGCAGCGTTGGTGTACAGTTGCAGGCAGCGTATATGGTCTTATAATGGTCTACCAAGGTATGTGCTGTGATATTGACAATTTTACAAAAGGCAACAATGGTCTAGATAATGCACATCCCGTTGTCTTACAAGTGTCCCAAAATTAAGGTGCCCCTAAGCTACAGCACACCTGTTGCCCTGATGTGAATAGTCTAAATTCTGCTAGAACCACTAGCACAAACAAAGTAGCATAGCACTCTAGTTAAACATATATTTATAACCAAGGGTCAGGAGCACAAATAATGTACACATTTTACTGTTAATTAAATATACATGCACATTAAATCAAAATACACTGTTTGTAATTAGGTAGATAGAATTATATTAATCAACACAAGTCAGTTTTAACAACAAATTAGTTTAACGTGATACATGGTTCTTGGAATAATTGATGATTTATGTAAAAAAATATATAAAAGCTCTGATCTGTATTGATGTTCTTTATTAAGTCGAGAGTTCAGCCGACATGTGTTTTGTCCCTTATGAGAGACTTCTTCTGGACAAAAAAGAACCACACGTGATTTCTTTCAAAGATACCCACAATGGATAAGGGTCCTGATAACATCCTCCTCCATGGTGAGTATCTTAGACCAACTCCAAGTTATGACATATATAAGTCAAAAGCCGACCATCAGAATGGTGAAAACTTTGAACTTCGAGGAACAAACGTAAGGTGCCGTCTTAACCAAGGGTCATGCCTGTTTCACTAAGCTTTTAGCCAGAAGACTTATCAAGGTTCTTCATCTTGTACCAAATTACATCTCAATTTTAGTAAGTAGAACATCTTGCCAAATAGGATTTCGGACGTCTTACGGAAATAACTATCACTGCTCTGGGATACAATCTTTGCTTGTTCTCTCCTTTAGTGCACATCTTTGGGCTATTTTAGTTTTCTTGTTGTTTTCCCTCCCTGTTTTTTTTTCCTCCTAGGGGCCAACTTCTGGTTCATGGTGTATCTCTGTGTTCTCTATCACCAGCATGGCTTGGTAGTTTCTGCATGTGGTTTCCTGAATATTGGATATAGTTGTTTTCTCTTGTTGCCATCAGCTGTTTCAGCAAAGAGAATTGGCTGTAACATTCTTCTTTGTAAATGGTTGTGGTATTAGATTGGTATCTCTTCCTCTTTGCTTTAGATCTACCCTGCAGTTAAGTCCTGTTGTTACCCTTCTTTATTTTTGCTCTGCTTTTGAGCTCTGCGCTACATTGTTTGTTGCTGCTGTACCTGCAAGGTCTGGCATCTGGCTTGCACTGATGATCTTCCTTATGGCTTCAAGTGGTATTTCGTTCCATGTTTGATGATTCGTTTGCCCTTTATCGTCAGTATGGCTTGCAGCAGTGGTTCTTGTTTGGATGTGTTTTGGTGCTATTTCCAATGGGATTTGTATATCCTGTACTACCGGAATCAGGTCCAACTTGTCCCTTGCTCATTGTGCATCGATCGTTTGAGTCTGGCTCTGCTTCTCAGGTCACCTGCTGGCAAACCTGCTTATGGACTATCGCTTCTGGTTCGAGAGTTCATTCAAGCATTAGCAGGTCCGGTGCAGGGATAGTTGATCCATTAGGTCTAGATAGGAGGCCAGCCTGTGGTTTTGCTAGTACATGTTTGAGTTAATGCTTCAAGCTTGGTCAACTTCGTAGCCATGGCTTCAAGATGAGCATGAGGATGGCAGTGCTGTGGTTGTTGTTGTTGTCATGGCATTCTCCAGTAGTGCAAGTATTGAGTTCAGTACCCCTTCCAGTGAGAACAGAACACTAGAGTGTAGGGACTTGTTCTGGGCTTCTAGGGAATCTTTGTGCTATATGGTTTTCCACAAAGGAGTCATGTGAGTACAAGGGCGAGGGCACTATGGGGTTAACACATTACGTTTCTTTGATGGGCATGTTGGAAGTTCAAAATTTGCCCGACTTTACTATTGAGTTGGTTTTCCCCTGGTTGGATGGTAGTTTGGCCAGTATATGGATATAGATGTCTGGCAGTGTGAATTAATTGGGCTGGCTACCTGCAAGGAGTCGAAATTGTATCATGAAGTAGCTCAATTTGCAGTCTTGTTTATTTGTACTTCCACATCTCTAGTGGCATAACTTTCAATTTTAGGTTTGATGCCTGGCATTTCTCTGGACTGCCCCAGCTCACACAGGGCTGTGGCTGCATGAGTGATAGAGCCACAAGCGATAGTGGAGATTTCTTACTTGGTGGTCCAAAGTTTGCAATGGGTGAAGGTGCCTGTCCATTCGAAGACTGGCTATACCAGAGCTGGTACATGTGCTGCCCATTCATGTTCAGCCTACTAGAGAACTTTAATCTAACTGGCATTAACTAGCTTTACAGGCAAAGAGATCTTCAGCGAATTAGGGAGCGCTCCTGGGATTTTGTAATGGTCATATCTTACGACTACTATATTTAGTACTACAGCCTAGTGCAGTGGCTTGTGGTTACCAGTGGTTACAGATTGCTTGAATAAAGGGTAGCATATCCAAGGCACAATCCAGGCTCAATTTGGTTTAAGGGTCACTCAGGCGGTATTGGGGATGTTTAAGGCAATGTCAGAGGCAAGTATGGTGACAGATTAACTCCACTCGGCTGCACACTGTCACACACAAAGGACAGCCAGCCGAACAGATGCAACATGTGAGCTGCACGAGCATCCTCTCCATCGAATGGGTGCCCAAGCTGGAAATAGGAGGGACCAGCAGAGGGTGGCAAGTCGGTGGGTGTTGGGTGAACTGCACATGGTATGTGGTAGTAGGCTGTAGTAGGTTGTAATTATAAGTGTTCGCCTTGTGGTGGGCATAAGATAAGCTGTGAAAGGCGGCACATGGAGAAGGCTTACCGTGGATACCGCAAATGACATAGACTGCTACAGCCCTCAGGCTGAAATCTGCCTGGCCCAATGCTGGACCAAGGTAGGAGCCTGGGGGCTGCTAAGCTTGACTGGGAAAACTTACAGTGTCAGCTCCTGGCTCCCTCATTGGCTCCGCGTCCTCCACGTTATCTCCAAAGGCCACAAAAAACCTTGACCACGCCCTCTCTGTGTAGATGCTGTGCCCTGTACTAAGTGGAATGCACAGCTCATTGATCTGTAGGGGGTTATGGCCGCACCTCGGATGTGTCCATAAAAATGACCCTTTGTCCTGAATTTTTGTCCTGAATTTTTGACCCTTTGTCCTGAATCTTTTACAGGAGGTTCTTGAATATGCCCCCATGACAGGAGAACACTCCACTTAACAAATATTTTTTCAATCCGCCCATGCCTTCGCCATTCTGTTTTGCTAATGGCAGGAGCTTCCTTCCTCTCACACAGAAGTTTAAATCAACACTGACCAGCCTTGTGACATCACAGGAATAGGAGTCTGTGGAACATTTGTGCAATGAAGAACAGTACTAGCTCTATCATCAGTGGAAATAAAACTATAAAATTATTTCTGAGAAATCCACTTTACTGTAAGAGTTTCTACTGGAATGTTTTTTAGCAAAGTCACTTTCGTGGCAAAAATTAAATCATAGGCATATAAAAAAGGAGAGTTGTTTACGGATGAACAAATATAGAGATAACTGGTTGCACGAGCGAGGTTCCCTTGTTCATGCGAAAAGTAGTGGTATCGCATCGTGATAAGTGTGCATGTGTGAAGTGTGAAGTGTGTAAGTTACAAATGCAGAGCTGTCGTCCATGGCTCGTGAGCTTCAGAAAGGCTGTGATTTTTTTTCATTTATAGGTGACACAAATAGAAGTGAGAAGATATTGGTAAGGAAAATGTAATTTGTACATTCGTACATTTGTAATTTACTGGCTATTAACAAAGATTTCCAATACACTTCCCACCTGTTTTTGTACTTCTTAACCTATGTCTGAATAAAAGCAGCATGCATGATGAAGAAAAGGTATTTAGAAAGAATGGAAAACTCAACGAAAATCTATACCGTGTACATTCACATGAGTTTATTTATTTTCCCTCTTATACTATATACATAGACCCGGCATATATAATACGCTTGGAAGGAGGCACAAATCAGGAAAGGTCGGGTAATCACAAATGTAACTTTCTGAATCCCAGATTTGGTTGGAACTTAATTCTGGCAGCTGCAAAAAGCAAAATGCTCAAATGTTGCTGTTCACAAAGTTTTAAAGTGCATGTACTATGCCTAAAACGGTTTGTTGGGAATAACGCTCAGATAAAATCTTATAGACGTAACGCTCAGTAGAATAGCAACTGATAGAAACCAAAGCGGTCCCCATTGCTATTCACAGCAGCACATAACTTTCCTTCACGTGGGTTTTCACTTTGCTCATGTAAAAATCGATCACTCATCAATATATATAAAAGCATGGGCGGCGATTGACACTCTTCTGTCTACCGTGTGTTGCATTATACCCCTGTTGGTTGCATTCTGCTCCTTGGCAGGGATGTATTGTCATTGTCACGCTAATAGGAACTACGACAAATAACAGAAACATATGTAGGCAGTTTTCTTGCAGGCCTTTTACTACGTGATTGGCGGTCTACCTGAAGGGTGTTGATGGAGCATTTTTGGCATGCTCTAATTTGAGGTCGATGAATCTTGGCATCCGAGCAGGGATTGACAATCGATTAAACGAAGCATAATTCAACAATTAACTTTCAGTATAATCAATTTGACCACACAATAAAACCCCAAATAAGGAAATATAGTTAAGGGTTATATTACACATTAACACTGGGGTTCATGTAAACAAATCTCAAGAAAATACTGTAAAGATACAATATTACCACCGGGTAACCAAAATGGCAGAAAAACTGTAATCTAGTCTGCATGTGGCATACCAGGCACTCAGTAAATGCAATACAAAATACCAGCAGAAGAATGTGAGGCTCTGAAAACACAAGTTGGTTATCTCTCTTTCACATTACTGCATGTTGAAATCATCTATCTTAACCAGCTAAGGTCAAACCAGTAATGTTCCCTAAACACATTTCCAGTTGTCAATACAGATTTAACCACAAAACATGAGAAGAAAAGGTTAAAAGCTAATATAAAACAAAAAAGGACATCAGGGGCAAAAAGAAGCTAAAAAATGAAGTCAGAAAGTAGGTAAAAAGAGAAAGTGTCAGCATTTCAAAAGTTCAGTCAAGAGCCTACTCAAAGGATCAGGTGCCGTGCAAGCCTAAGTCACACTCTGCAAAGCATGGGGAAATGCAGGGCAAGAGAAAGAGGTCTGTACCTCTCCAAATCGAAGTGAATCTCTCCTACTATCGATTTGTGAGAGTCCTAGTTAATACCGCAAATTTAGTCAGGAAACACCTCTTTTGATCACACCACTTCAGGTTTCATCTTTTCTCTTCTCACTGTGGAACTTGCAACAATATTGTGCGTTCCTAATACAGCCCTGGGAAGGTTGCTGTCCTTGGCCTCCTTTACCTCTTTTGCAACATGTATGAATAGCGTCAGTCTCCACATTCTCGGTCTCTCCATGTACCTTCTTCCAGGTTGTTTTCGCAGCTCTCTATGAATAAGACAATAGCACATATATTTCCAAACTATCATTTCATGTGAAAACACCTGCAATGAAATGACACATTAGGAAAAATGAGAATAGTGTCGCTTATTTGGTAATTCAGACCTAGTACAGTCAAACTTACACAGAATTAGAATTGCACATCTAATTCATGCTATTCTATGCATGTTGACTTCTGCCCTATATATTGTCAATTACATTCTTATTTAAGCTTCATGTTACAGTTAATATAAAACCAAATAGAACAGTTATTACATGTAAAAGGATATGATGGGTAACTACATTTCTCAACAGTAGCCAACAACATTAGTACACACGTTATAAAAATAACTATTGTTTTAAGGGTAAACATTCTCCAAGAACATGAGGATGGTTATAAAAACATAATCAATGTTTACATTGCAATTAATACAGGGAGTGCAGAATTATTAGGCAAATGAGTATTTTGACCACATCATCCTCTTTATGCATGTTGTCTTACTCCAAGCTGTATAGGCTCGAAAGCCTACTACCAATTAAGCATATTAGGTGATGTGCATCTCTGTAATGAGAAGGGGTGTGGTCTAATGACATCAACACCCTATATCAGGTGTGCATAATTATTAGGCAACTTCCTTTCCTTTGGCAAAATGGGTCAAAAGAAGGACTTGATAGGCTCAGAAAAGTCAAAAATAGTGAGATATCTTGCAGAGGGATGCAGCACTCTTAAAATTGCAAAGCTTCTGAAGCGTGATCATCGAACAATCAAGCGTTTCATTCAAAATAGTCAACAGGGTCGCAAGAAGCGTGTGGAAAAACCAAGGCGCAAAATAACTGCCCATGAACTGAGAAAAGTCAAGCGTGCAGCTGCCACGATGCCACTTGCCACCAGTTTGGCCATATTTCAGAGCTGCAACATCACTGGAGTGCCCAAAAGCACAAGGTGTGCAATACTCAGAGACATGGCCAAGGTAAGAAAGGCTGAAAGACGACCACCACTGAACAAGACACACAAGCTGAAACGTCAAGACTGGGCCAAGAAATATCTCAAGACTGATTTTTCTAAGGTTTTATGGACTGATGAAATGAGAGTGAGTCTTGATGGGCCAGATGGATGGGCCCGTTGCTGGATTGGTAAAGGGCAGAGAGCTCCAGTCCGACTCAGAAAGCAGCAAGGTGGAGGTGGAGTACTGGTTTGGGCTGGTATCATCAAAGATGAGCTTGTGGGGCCTTTTCGGGTTGAGGATGGAGTCAAGCTCAACTCCCAGTCCTACTGCCAGTTCCTGGAAGACACCTTCTTCAAGCAGTGGTACAGGAAGAAGTCTGCATCCTTCAAGAAAAACATGATTTTCATGCAGGACAATGCTCCATCACACGCGTCCAAGTACTCCACAGCGTGGCTGGCAAGAAAGGGTATAAAAGAAGGAAATCTAATGACATGACCTCCTTGTTCACCTGATCTGAACCCCATTGAGAACCTGTGGTCCATCATCAAATGTGAGATTTACAAGGAGGGAAAACAGTACACCTCTCTGAACAGTGTCTGGGAGGCTGTGGTTGCTGCTGCACGCAATGTTGATGGTGAACCGATCAAAACACTGACAGAATCCATGGATGGCAGGCTTTTGAGTGTCCTTGCAAAGAAAGGTGGCTATATTGGTCACTGATTTGTTTTTGTTTTGTTTTTGAATGTCAGAAATGTATATTTGTGAATGTTGAGATGTTATATTGGTTTCACTGGTAATAATTAATAATTGAAATGGGTATATATTTTTTTTTGTTAAGTTGCCTAATAATTATGCACAGTAATAGTCACCTGCACACACAGATATCCCCCTAACATAGCTAAAACTAAAAACAAACTAAAAACTACTTCCAAAAATATTCAGCTTTGATATTAATGAGTTTTTTGGGTTCATTGAGAACATGGTTGTTGTTCAATAATAAAATTAATCCTCAAAAATACAACTTGCCTAATAATTCTGCACTCCCTGTATGGTTATACCACACAGTATATTATCTCTTAACACTATACTGGGTACACTTTATTATTGACTTCGAGTGCATCACTTTGCATTAGTTTAGCATTAATTCACGAATTATGTTTTTGCTATGGTCACATATAGATCAACACTGTGACATCAAAGGCAACAGGAAATTCTCCACTGCACCAGAGTCCAGGAAGTAATTTAAAAGTTTTTATTGCCCATCTGCCCTTCACAAAGAATAATGTGCTGTCTTATTTAACTCTCAAGCCAATCCCTGTACCTGGGTGTTCTACCAAACACTGATAGCACTTAAGTCTGCGTGCACTTTATATCCTAGCTTTCCTAGCCCTGATTGGCAGTAGGGAAATACAGGGGGAGCCAAGCAGAAACTGTGTGCCCCATTGTGCTGGAAGTCCTGGCCTATGATTTCTGGCAGCAGAGGAATAAGTTATGTGGAAGCCACAGATATTACAGGTAGACAGGGGCATCATGAACCATTAACTTTAGCTGCCTGTGTGGGGCTGAGTACCACTTGATAAATCTAACTAGCATAACATATTTACATTTTGTTTCTAGGTTTTTTTACTTTAACCAAAGTCTGCTAGTCCCCAGTCCAAAACTCCTCAATATCAATTTAAAAGAATAGTAGGATGGCCGGTGGGGTGGGGGAACAAATAGAACAACAGAACATGGAAGGAGGAAAAGATGGATGATTGCAGATTGATATATGAATGCATTCATGGATGAGTGGATGATGAAAAGACTGATGGACAAATTAATTCGAAGAAGGGAATGGATAGGTGGGTAAAAAGAAAGAATTGAGTGAGGGAAGGATGAATAAAAAAGAAAGAAATATGAAAAAAGACAGAAATAATTATCAAAAGAATAAAGGAAGGAAAGGAGTACAAAAGACTGAACAAAGGATGGAGGAAAGGAAAGAAACAGTGGTTATACAAATTCAGATAACTTTTACCTCTCACAAACGAGTATCCTCTAAACTTATTACATGGAAAAACATTGTCATTTTATAATTTTTTCAAGAGTGAAATCCTACTGGAAGTTCCTTCAAGCATTAAGCAATGAAAAATACAGAACAATCTTTTTGTGCTTGCCTGAAGCTGAATGTTGATTACTTTGACAACTGATAACGTTTGTAAATACTATAACAATACCCCTCGCCCATTTTATTGGGATGACAAACTAGATTGACACATGTTGGGATGATTGTTTCTGTGCAGGAAGGAACACCTTCCTGCACAGAAACAATCATTAATGGTGTTTTCCTCTTTCTATGTGTGCTGCAAACGCAGCTCACATAGAAAGTAGAAAAAAGAGTGAGAAAGTATGTCATTTCTCCCCATTGCACCACTTTAACATCACCCCTGATGTGGTGTAGGAATCTAGCTCATTCCCAGCTTTGCAAATCTGCGAATGTGTCAGATTCCGTGGGTGTTGCTTGGGAACACCCAAAGCCACAGAGTTATGCGTGAAAGGGGGGCAATTTACAAGGCCATGAAATGACATGCAAGGTGGCTTTGCGTGGTCTTGTAAATATGGGCCGGCACACTGCACCACCGAAACGTTAAAAGAAATTATGCTTTGGTGGTGCAGAGTGCCACTAGGCGCTTGTAAATGAGGTCCATCATTTTTGAAAATGGAAAAAGAAACATACAGAAAAAATGTGACAAAGAAGAAACAGGAACCTGCAAGAGTGAGATAAAAGAGGAGGGACTATCCAGCAGTAGTTTAAAGAGGCACAGGTTGGTCTTATGTCTCACAATGATATGTCTAAACAATACTTTCCTTTTGATTTAATAAATGTGTTGCAAGTATGTTTAAATATTTATATAAAAAAGCACAATAAGAGGCACATTTCCGAATTTTGTTCCACCATCAAGCAATTGCTCATTTTGTTCTAAGAACCTGGTTAAAATTGAGCAATTGGCTAGAACATGAAACCATTTGTTAAAAAAATACATTATGCACTTAATACATTTGCACCCAAATCAAGTGAAGTGGAAATACCACACTGACACACGTCATTATTCCCTGCACACATTTTGACACATCAAAATGGTGGAAACCCGAATTATTACTGTTTATTTGCACCTTTGCAAACTTTGGAATTTGGAATGGGGAATAATGCTGCAAAGAGGAAAACATTAATCTGTTAAATGAGTAGTTCCCGGGGGGTGGTACAACATATGTGAATTACCATACCTACTTTGATAAGGGTGCATAACTATGCCATGCTAACACTACAGCAATGATAATTTATCAGTATAGAGTTTTATAAATGGTTTTCTCTTTGTGGGTAGTATCATGATTGGTTCCCCTACTTCCACACATAGCCGAGGGCCTGTTTTAATGTGCTTGCAATTAGTAATGTGAATTTGTTTAGCCTATGTCTAAGTTAGCACTCTCTTCTACATGTGCACATTCATAAGCCATCCACATACACACTCACTCACCTCCATCCATTCACAAGTGCGCACATATACACCCACCATTCACAAGCACATACACAAATGCGCACCCATTCCCAGCATACAACCACAGTTACACATTCATACCGTCACACACATAACATTGATAAAAATATATACTTACCAGGCTGGAGGTGAACTTGGATCACAGGATGGAAGCGTTGGTGGTTCCTGCAGGCTTGGGGGTGGACAGAAAATCTCACTGCCCCTCCTCTCAGTGGCTGACCTTGTCATGATCAATCAATGAGAGGAGGACCTTTTTTTTATATTCACCGAGTGGGATGGGGTCACTGATACTAGCTGAATCTGACCCCTCTCTGTAATAAGTGTCACTGATGGGCACTCAGCCTGGGCACTTCAGAAATAAAACTGAAGTGCCCTGGTCAGAGGCTATTGGTGATATACCCATTCATCATGAGTGGGAGGACCTAGAGGTGCTTTGAAGGGCTGAGGAAGCCACACCCACACAGCAGTGTAATCTTCAGCCCAGCAAAGTTTGGCTCAGGCAGCCAGATACCTGCACATTTAGGGCCTGTACAGTACCTGGCTGCCTGACCCGAACATGAAGAGCATCTGTCAGGACAACCTTTGCTTAGCCTAACAAACTCTTATTGCATTGGAAAAACTGTGGTGGGGCAGATCACCTCCACCCTCAACAACAGGCTAGGTATGCAAGTTAGAACTTAATTTTCAGACAGTAATGCTCAGAAAGAGTGAGCATGTCTTGCTTTCTTATTCTGAGCTATGGTCTTTAAAATAATGTGTTAACTTAGAAAAATATTAAGTTAAATTCACTTTAAGAACAGTTGGCACATAAAAACCGGTCCTCTGCTCTGAGGCAATGGATCCCGCCATGAAAGGGACCTATATCTGCATGGAAAAAGTATCAAGTATTTTTGCTGCAAGTATGGTATTAGTGCACTTTGCAAATATATTGGCACCTGTTGGAATATGCAGCACTATTAATGCTTCTTTGCTTTTCTTTCAGCATTTTATTCGCTGACATTGTGGGCTTCACTAGTTTGGCATCGCAGTGCACTGCTCAGGAGCTGGTGAAGCTTCTGAATGAACTCTTTGGAAAGTTTGATGAGCTGGCTACCGTAAGCAGGCGCCTTTATATTGCTATATATTTCTGTGTTTGGTTAAATTATACAAGATTGATTGCTAAACTCTTTCATTTTGTGCAGACAATGAATCAAGAGCGTGTATTGTTCAATTAATTCACTTATGCACATTTGGAGATTTGGCAGTGCAATTCTTCATTGCAGAATTTAAAGACAAATTGGGTTGGCGCTCTGTCTGCTACGCTCTCTGACTGACACAATAATTATTATGGTTATTATAATTCAGTCTTTCAATCAAAAACCTGTCTGGTTTAATGTCACACACACCAGCTTGGTATTTTTTGCTTTCTTTTTGCTGACAGTGACAGTGACGTAGCTTGTGACACATTGGATGCTGTGTTGGCCAACAGTCATTACAGCTGGGCCAGGATATATGTACAGAACCAAACTTTTTCCCTCACCATCAAATGGTTTAAATTAATTGAGAAATTCAGACCAAGCGAACATTTTGAAAAACACACAAAAAAGTAAAAATCTAGCTGTTACTATTCAGTTTAGTAAATGCATACAATTAGGAGTTAGGGTGGCCGCTCTCAGTAACTATTAAACTACTTAAAACAGTGCGGAGTACTTGAATTCAGGGGCTGTTTCATTAACATGTACAGTATTGCACAGCCGTGTTCACGTCTTCATATAAATCCACTTTCTAAAGCACATGCATTTTGCCTTTGAATTTCTCAGCGTTAGCGCATGAGCCGAGGCGGCACAACGTGGCATAAGTGAGCAGTACTTACCTCTTTGTAGTCAGATGGTATTCCCAAATTTGAAGAGGTTTGGTTTAAATCTATTACATTTCACATTACCGTTCCGTGTAATTTCATCACATAACCTTCCTATACTTCTTTGAATGTGTTCTCTTTCCTGTTCACATAGCTGAAAAGCAGGCTCAGCAGTCAATCAGTGAAAGGGGGAGCAATTTCTTCTGCGTCTGGTGAAAATAAGAGCTCTTCTGATGCTAGTCTATAGAGAATTAAGCCATTTCAAATATGGGGTTCTTGGCAAGAGGAGGGAATATTCTCCGACATAACCAAGCCCAAGGAACTTCTTATGGGAATCTGTTATCACAAATAACGGATTATTCCACCTATTCACTGAGAGAGGAATGTGCAGTCCTAGGAACAAGTGAAAAGTACAAATATTAACCTCTTTAGAAATACATTTACTAAGATTATCAAACATCACAACACAATAGTGAGGGGCGGGGTGTTAAACCAATCTATCTATTTCTTTAAAAATGGTAAAACTCAGCGCTGCTTTCAGAAAGATCATACAATATTCTTTAAGTCTGCTTTAAAGCAAATCGCCCACCAATGGATGTAGGCATGCAACATTCCTCAATTGTCAGATACACTCTCATCCTACCAATGTTTCTGAAACTGGACTAAATGTATTATATATAGCAACAGTAGCGCGGGAGCCCCTGGACAAATGGCTTCAGTTTTCAGTGAAAATCTCAAATGGGAGCACAGTCAAAAGCCTAGCAGTGCATACATGATCAATCATGATCCACAATCAGGCATGGGAAGGGAGTTTTTGTGTGCCTTGTGCAAGGCATTTATCAATTTCTTACTCATGCATAGTTAAACACAAGCCTGAAGTCCAGGCTGTTCACTTCAGTGGGATTAAAGACAGATTGTAAATCAGGCAGCTGTACACTACCGAAAAAACACCTGAATTTGGATTGGCTCCTATTCGGAAAATATTGATCCAGGAAATGTGCAACAAGTTTCTGAGACAAACCCCATTAGAGTATCAACCCACATATCGCTATGCCTTATTCCCATAACAGCTGCTTGTGATGATAACAGAGGTCTAGTGAAAAACAAGAATGTTCTTCTAGCTCCCTAAGACCCATACTTATAGAAAGTTAGCACCACCTTAGCGTAATTTATTTTGATGCTAAGCTGGCGCTAACCTAACTCTATGTTTATATTTTTACGCTAGATCAGTCTAGTGTCAAAATATTGGAGTAAGCGCCATTTCTAGGAAGCCCCAACCCACCTTGCGTCAATGAGCTGCCAGGTAGGTGTTCTCTTCCTAAAAATGACGCTAGCCCCCCCAGTGCCATATTTAACTCCCGATGCAGAAATGACGCACAACTAGCAGGAAGGCCTAAATAATGGCACTTAGCCCGATTAGTGTAAAAATTTAACTCCTGGTCAGACCAGGTGTCAAATTGCAGGAAGGCCCATTTCCATTGGATAATACAATGGGATGGGCACATAGATGCCCACCCCAACACACCCCTCACCCCATCACCACCACCCACACCACAGGGACACTGCAGGAGGGAGCCCATCTTAGGTAAGTTGCAGGGAAGTGTATGTGTGGGGTGTGCCAATGGGGGCCTTTTACATGGGGCCTTGCACTGGGTATGTTGGGCTTGCCCGGGGAACCCTGGTCCCCTGTGGTGTGGTAAAGAATCCTGTCTGTACTTAGACAGGAGCCATTTTTTGGCTGCTTGTGCATCAAAAATTAACACTAGGCTGACTAGCAGCAGATATTTTTCCGCTAATCAGCCTACTAGCGACATTTCCCCTAATGTCATCCGTCACCAGCTAGCGTCATTTTTTGAGACGTTAGCCACTCTTTAGCGCCAATGTGCATCATTTTTAGGGTCGAGCCTGCTTTGCATGCGCTCGCACATGCGTATAGCAGGGAGACTCTTATGTATTTAGAAAAGGGCTCCGAGCCCTGGCAACTTCATTTCAGTGCTTTTTATTGTTTTGTGGGCTTCCCTAATTAAATCGGCTTGCTTTCCTTAGTCGAAGGCACACATATGTCATGCCTTTTCCGGTGGCTAGCCCTCCTCGAGCGCAGCGACCAAGTACAGAAAACATGCGAGGCTCGCTGTTTTCCATCGGGCTCGTGGACTTTTTTTTAAACTAATTTACGAGCCCGATCTCGCTTGGCAGAAGTCGAGCGCTTTACCTACTTGATTTCACTTTTTCGGGTTACGTGCATAAATGCACTTTTGCCCGATAGGTGAAAAGTCGGGTTAGGAGTTTACAATGCGATCGGCTCTAACACGAGCAAACGCGAGACCCGATGCATTGTAAATGCTTGTTTAAATATGGTACATGGAGGGCATTAGGGAATGGCGTTTGCTCGCGTTAAATTAAATGCAATTTTTCATAAATATGGGCCTAAATGTGCCTGCATTGGGTAATATTATGCTAAAGAAGAAAGGTTTAAAACCATTTATTTTTCTAAGCAGAAGGCTGATATGTACTTGAAAATGTTTCTTATCCCTGGTGATTCTAAACATCTTAACACTAAAAACATTTCTTTTCATTTGCTTATATTATATATTTAAATTGTTCAAGGTCTGTGAAAATTGTGTAATCCATTGCAGTTTCCTCTGTGTTTTAAAGCAGTAGCCTCATTGTTCTGTGCGATATACAGTATTATCTGTTTTAAATATGGTTCAATTCAGTAACCTTGAATTCAGCTGTTTATAAGGTACGTAGAGCAACATTTTGATAGACAGCAAATATATATTTTTCTTTTATTCACCTTATAAGAAAAATATTTTGAAGGCACTGCACATTCATGAAGGGAGAGGAGGACATTTTCATTGTTTGCACCGGAGCCCATGGCCCCCTTGCTACACCACTGAGAACAATTTAGTCATTAGTGCTTGACCTTCAGGTTGTAATTTAAAAAAACAGAGGATTGTTGTGCCATTGAAACACAGTTTAAGGATAAATTGCCCTCAGACATTTGTACTGATATCAAAGAGATAGAGCCTCAGGGGGGCAAATGGGGTATTACACATCTCTAAAAATGTATTATGTTAGAAATGGGGTGTTTGGTTGACAGTCAGGTTACCTCCTGTTCAATAAGGATTCTCACTCTGGTCAGGGTAAAAGAGAATCATCCTCAGCTAACCCCTGCTTACCCCCTTGGTAGCTTGGCAGAGCAGTAGGCTTAACTTCAGAGTGCTAGGTTTAAAGTATTTGTACCAACACACACAGAAACTTAATGAAAACACTACAAAATGACACAACACCAGTTTAGAAAAAGTAGGAAATATTTATCTAACCAAAACAAGACCAAAATGACAAAAATCCACAACACACAAGCCAAGCTATCAATTAAAATGCCAAAAAGAGTCTTTAAGCAGTTTTTTAAACACACACTAACACTGTTAGCGTGAAAAAGTAGCTTGGGTGCGTCAAAAATAACCCCTCACGAGCTTGCGATGTGTCGATTTCACTCACTCACAAGACCTTGCATCGTTTTTCCTTTCATCGGGTGCGTTGTTTCTTCTCTCTGCAGGAGAGCGATGCGTTGATCTGGTCAGCACTCGGGTCCGGGCAGGCCTTGCGTTGTTTTTACACACCCAGCGGTACTTGAGTCAGAAATACAGCCACACGATGATTAAAAAAACATGCAGCGCAGGTTTCGATCTCCGAGTTTCCGTCAGCGATGCTGCACGTCGTTTCTCCAGCTGCGTGAGTCGATTCTTTAGTTACTTTTCCGGCGAGCGTCAATTTTCAGCTGCAGAGCTGGCGGCACTTCGTTTCTTCAGCCACAGATCGGAGTTGCGTCGATCTTTTCCCCGAACAGCGCTCTGTGAGTGGATTTCTCACTCTTGGGTGCCAGCTTCTCCTTTCAGGGTTCCAGGAACTGGATGGGCACCACAGGGTAGAGTAGGAGTCTCTCCAGAGACTCCAGGTGCTGGCAGAGAGAAGTCTTTGCTGTCCCTGAGACTTCAAACAACAGGAGGCAAGCTCTAAATCAAGCCCTTGAAGATGTTTTCTCAAGATGGTTGGCACACAAAGTCCACTCTTTGACCTCTTACTCTGGCAGAAGCAGCAACTGCAGGATAGCTCCACAAAGCACAGTCACAGGCAGGGCAGCTCTTCTTCCTCAGCTCTTCAGCTCTTCTCCAGGCAGAGGTTCCTCTTGATTTCCAGAAGTGTTCTAAAGTCTGTGGTTTTTGGTGCCCTTCTTATTCCCAATTTCTTCCAATTAGGCCTACTTCAAAGCAAAGTCTCTCTTGAATGTGAAATCCTGCCTTGCCAAGGCCATTCCCCAGACACTCACCAAGGGGTTGGAGATTGCATTGTGTGAGGACAGGCACAGCCCTTTCAGGTGTAAGTGACCACTTCTCCCCTCCCTCCTAGCACAGATGGCTCATCAGAAAATGCAGACTACAGCCCTGCTCTCTTTGTGCCACTGTCTAGTGTGAGGTGCAACCAGCCCAACTGTCAAACTGACCCAGACAGGGAATTCACAAACAGGCAGAGTCACAGAAATGGTATAAGCAAGAAAATGCTCACTTTCTAAAAGTGGCATTTTCAAACACACAATCTTAAAATCAGCTTTACTAAATGATGTATTTTTAAATTGTGAGCTCAGAAACCCCAAACTCTATGTGCCTATCTGCTCCCAAAGGGAGTCTACACTTTAATCATATTTAAAGGTAGCCCCAATATTAACCTATGAGAGGGACAGGCCTTGCAACAGTGAAAAACAAATTTAGCAATATTTCACTGTCAGGACATATAAAACACATTACTATGTCCCTCATTACAACCCTGCAAAAAGGGCGGTAAGACCGTAATCAGGCCGGCGGTCATTACCGCCCCATTATGACATGCCAAACCGCCAATGTCCCGCACCGTCCGCCATGGCGTTAACGACCGCCAGGCTGGAGACAACGGTCTCCAGTCCAGAGACCGTCACTAGTCCGCCGGCTATATCAGGACCCTGCATACCGCCATGGATTTCGTGGGGTTTTCAACCGCCACGAAATCCATGGCAGTATGCACCATTAGTGCCAGGGAATTCGTCCCTGGCACTGATTGGGGTCTCCCTCTTCCCCCTCCCCTGAGTCCACCCCCAACACCCATGACCCCCTACCACCCCCTAAAGGTAGTAGGATCCCCTCCCCACCCGACCCCCATAAAACCTCCCAAACATACCCACACACCCCCTTCGTGCACGCTCACACATACATGCACACATGCACACATACATACACGTTACATTTACCCTACACACATTACACCCCCCGCATACATACACAACCATCTACACACTCCATGGGGGCAGCTCCGCCACCAGCACCCTGTCACCAGAACACCGTCACGCTGAATACTGAGTCGTATTACGGTGGGCGGTGTTCTGATGATGTGGCGGTGACGGTGGAGCAGCCTCCACTACACCGCCGACCGACAGTATGGCTGCTGGTGGCTCGCCATCCAAAAAAGGGCGGAGGGTCGCCAGCAGTCATAATATGGTTTGCGGAAGACCGCCAACACCGGCGGTCTTCCGCCTGGCGGAACCTTGGCGGTCTCTGGAAAAGACTGCTGAGGTTGAAATGAGGGCCTATATGTCCTATCTTAACCATACACTGCACCCTGCCCTTGGGGCTACCTTGGGCCTACATTAGGGGTGTCTGACATGTAGGAAAAGGGAAGGTTTAGGCCTGGCAAGTGGGTACACTTGCCAAGTCGAATTTACAGTTAAAACTGCACACACAGACACTGCAATGACAGGTCTGAGACATGATTACAGAGCTATGTATGTGGGTGGCACAACCAATGTTGCAGGCCCACTAGTAGCATTTGATTTACCGGCCCTGGCACCTCTAGTGCACTTTACAAGGGACTTACTAGTGAATCAAATATGCCAATCATGGATAAGCCAATTACATACACATTTTGTAAAGGAGCACTTGCACTTTAGCACTGGATAGCAGTGGTAAAGTGCCCAGAGTAACAAAAACAGTAAAATCAGAGTCCAGCACACATCAACAACCTGGGGAACAGAGGCAAAAAGTTAAGGGAGACCATGCTAAGGATGAATAGTCTAACACGTGTCCCCCCCAGCTGAATGTGGGGAGCAGCTACCCAACCTCATGGGAGTTCTCATCACTAAGGCGGAAGAACCTGGTCAGACCATCAGCATTGGCGTGCTCTGTACCAGGATGGTGTTCCATCGTAAAGTCCATCCCCTGTAGGTAAATGGACCACCTCAACAGTTTTGGATTCTCACCCCTCATCTGCATTGATCATCTGAGGGGCCTGTGGGCGGTCTGAACTCAGAAGTGAGTCCCAAACAAGTAGGGTCTAAGCTTCTTCAGTGTCCAGACCACAGCAAACGCTTCACATTCTATGGCACTCCACTTACGTTCCCTGGGTAGTAACCATCTGCTAATGAACTCTACGGGAATATATAGGACCTCTTCATCAAGCTATGAGAGTACTGCTCCAATACCATGCTCTGAGGTGTCTGTTTGCACAACAAACTTCTTGGAGTAGTCAGGTGGCTTCAGCACAGGTGCTGTGCACATGGCAGCCTTCAGGGCATCAAAAGCGTTCTGGCAAGCCTCTGTCCAGATCACTTTCCTGGGTTGTTTCTTCAAATTCAACTCAGTTAAGGGGGTAACAATGGTACCATATCCCTCAACAAACCTCCTGTAGTATCTTGTGAGACCTAAAAAGGCTCTCACTTCAGTCTGGGTCTTGGGGGACTCCCAAGCCAGAATTGGGTCAATCTTAGGCTGTAGGGGTGCCACCTGGCCACTCCCCCACCTGGTGTCCCATGTACACCTCAGAACACTGCCCTATTTGACACTTTTTCACCTTAATAGTGAGACCTGCCTTCTGCGGGGCCTCTAACACTCTCCAGAGGTGTTGCAGGTGTTCCTCCCATGTGGAACTAAACACAGCAATGTCATCCAGGTAGGCGGCACTGAACTCATCCAGCCCAGCCAACATCTAGTTGACCAACCTCTGAAAGGTGACAGGGCATTTTTCATCTTAAATAGCATCACTTTAAATTGAAAGTGTTCATCTGGCATAGAGAATGCTGACCTCTCCTTGGCCTCCTCAGTTAAGGCAATCTGCCAGTACCCAGATGTTAAATCAAATGCACTGAGGTACTTGGCAGTGCATAACCGGTCAATGAGCTCATCAGCTCAGGGGATGGGGTGTGCGTCAGTCTTGCTGACCGCATTGAGTCCCCGGTAGTCCACACAGAACCTAAGTTCTGGAGTGGCACCAGTTGCAGCAGCCTTTGGGACCAATACCACTGGGCTGGCCCAAGGACCGCTGGAGTGCTCAATAACTCTTAGGGCAAGCATTTTGGATACCTCATCCTTAATGCATGCCCTGACCCTGTCAGTCACCCTGTAAACCTTCTGTTTAATTAGTGTACTGTTCACAGTGTCCACATCATGTGTGCACAAGTGTGTGACTCCTGGGATCAGGGAAAACAGTGAGGAAAACTGTCCCAACATGTGGCAACAGTCACCTTGCTGCTCCTCAGTCAGGGAGGGGGAGAGGATCACTCCCTCCACTGACCAATATTTTTCTCCTGTAGACAGGAGGTCAGGAAAAGGCTCACTCTCCTACTCGACCCCATCATCTGTCACAAGGAGCATGGACAGTTCAGTCCGCTCAAAGTAAGGTTTGAGGCGGTTGACATGCAGGGCCCTTAAAGGGTTCCTTGGAGACTGCAATTCCACCTGGTAGGTGACTGCGCTCTTGCACTCCACCACCTCAAATGGCCCAGTCCACTTATCCTGGAGCACCCTAGGCTCCACTGGTGCCATTACCCACACTTTTGTTTCCAGGTTGAAACTCGACCAGAGTGGCATTCTGGTCATACCAGCGTTCCATGTCCTCCCGGCTTGCTTCCAGGTTCTCCTGTGCGAGACTCCTGAAGTGGGCAGTCTGGTTTCTCAAAGCCAGCATGTAACTGAATACATCCTGGGGTGGGGTTTACTAGGAGCTTTCTCCAAAGCTTCCTTAACCAGACTCAAAGGTCCCCTCACAGAGTGGCCATAAATCAGCTCAAAGGGACTAAACCCAAGTCCCTTTCAAGGCACCTCCGTGTAGGCGAACAGAAGGCTTGGCAAGAGGACATCCCACTTCTGCCTCAAGGGCTCTGATAGGCCCATGATCATGCCTTTTAAGGTGAGGTTGAATCTCTCAACCAGACCATTACTTTGGGGGTGGTAAGGGGTGGTGAACTTGTAGGTTACCCCACACTCCTTCCACAGAGACTTCATATACGTGGATATGAAGTTGGTACCCCTATCAGATACTACTTCCTTGGGGAACCCCATGCGGGTAAAACCCCCCATCAAAGCATGACCCACCAAAGGGGAAGTGATTGATCTCAAAGGAATGGCTTCTAGGTACCGGCTGGCATGGTTCACCAAGACCAGGATAAACCTGTTGCCCATGGCTGTGTTGGGATCCAGAGGCCCCACAATGTCAATGCCTACCCTCTCAAAGGGAGTACTGACAACAGGCAAAGGCTGGAGGGGAGCCTTACATTTCCTCCCACTCTTGCCATTTGCCTGGCAAGTCTGACAAGACCTTCAATGTGCATCTGAGTGCCTGCTCGTTAGGGGCCAGTAAACCTGTGTGACAAGCCTCTCATTGGTCTTGTCCTGCCCCAAATCTCCAGCTAAAGGCACATCATGAGCCAACCCTAGTAGGAAGGCCCTGAAGCACTGGGGTACCACCAGCACACGGGCTGACCCAGGCTCAGGAACCTTAGGCTCGCTATACAAGAGGCCATCCTCCCAGTAAATCAGGTGTGATCCTGGCTCCTTGCCACCCGCCTGGCCTCCAGCCTGCTGCCGCAAATCCTCCAGAGTAGGGCATGTCTTCTGTGCTGCATAGAATGCTTCCATGGTGGGCCCCCTTCCTGCTGCCACTGCGACATCTCAGGGACCTCCCTCAGTTCAGCTACCTGTTCCCCTGTAGGCTCCAGATCGTCACCCTCAGGCTCCACCTCCTCCCCAGACTGTGGGAACTTCTGGAGCCGGTTTCCCGCGCCTCCTGCCCTTCCTCTTCTTGGCTGTCCCCTGGGCCACTGTTTCAGGCTCCAGGGGCTCTTGATTACCCTGACAGGCTGCCACTGACTGGGTGGATACGCATACCCACCCAAGCAGACCCAACATCTCCAAGTGAGGCCTGTGTTCCACCTCCTTCCAAGGGGAATCTTCCAGGTCATTGCCTAGTAAACAATCAACAGGTATGGTTGGACTCACAGCTACCTTCAAGGAACCTGAGAACCCCCCCATTCAAAGGTAACCTGCACCACTCTGCACAGGTGCTCTGAGTTGTCCACTGCATCTACTTGGTGAAGTACCCTAGGATCTATCTGCTCCTCAGACACCAGCTGACTCCTGACTATAGTCACGCTGGCTCCTATGTCTCTCGGAGCCTCCACCCTCTGTCCATTAATGGTCACCCACTGCCTGTTCTTCATAGTGTTCTTAGGCACGAGGGTTCTCTGAACCATCTCATTGCCCCTTAGTGAGACAAGGGTCATCTCAGCTGGCTCCCACCCACCTGAAACCAACTCCTCCCCAAGAGCTACACTGGCCAAACCCTGGTGCGGCACACAAGTGGGTGCTGGTGTAATTTTGCGGCATTTGGTGTTCCCCCTCATATGAACCACCTGGTCACATGCATAGCACTTACACTTACTTTGGGGACCACCTGCTACTGGCTTCCCTTTGGAGAACCATGGCTTCTTCTCACTGGAGGGTTGGGAATCCTTACCCTGGGATTCAGTTTGGGGCCCTTTAGAGAATTCACCCTGTTTACCCTTGCCCCCCTTTCTTCTGAGAGGGACCCTGCCCACCCTTGGTGTGGTCTCCCCCATACCTCTTCTGGACCCTGGTGCTCTCCCGGCAGTCAGCTTCCTGCGCAAACTTCCTGGGGTCAGTCAGCTTGCTTTCAATCAGGTGCTGGCGCAGCTCTGGAAAACATAAACTGTATAACTGTTTCCCTACTGCCCTTCACCCAACCATCCAGTGACCTGCAATAAGAATCAACACATTCCAACCATGTTGCGGATTCCTTCTTCTTGTAGGACCTAAACGTATCCTTGTACTGCACAGGGGTAAGACCATACCTTGTAAGCAAGGCATCCTTCATACTAGAGTAGGTGAGATTCTGAGCATCCCCTAAGGCTGTCAGTGTATCCCTCTTCTCTACCTCAAAGTGCTTCCACAGACCCACCCCCGAGTGAGCTTCAGGGATCAGATTCATATGGAGAGCAGACTCATAACCCCTTGAACCACAAGTATATGTCATCCTCCCTTTTGTAATCCCTCACAAGATCTTTAGGAATGTGCACCCTCCTTTCAGGCTGCACTGTGATGTGGCTGCCACCATCCCTACTAGACTGGCTCCTCTGATCCAGCTCCCTCAAGCTGAGCTCATGAGCCAACAACAACTTTTTCTCTTCAATGGCTATCCTCATTTTCTCCAACTCCCTCTGGTGCTCCCTTTCTGCCTGTCTGTCCTGCAATTCTTCAGGGGTCAGACCCTTAGATGAGACACTGCTACCCACCCTGGAAACCCTCTCCCTGGACATAACAGGCCCACCCAGAATATCATTGTGTATGGACTCCTCATCCTCCTCATCCTCTGTGTGGCCTTCAGTGCTCTTGGCTGTCACCCAGGCCCTCAGCGCCTTTTTCAGCTCTTCCTTCTTGGATGAGCTCTTCATGGGACAGTCAAAACTTTTACAGAACTGCTTTAGCTGAGTCTTGGTATAACTATCCAATTTCTCCAGGTCAAAAGTAGCTCCAACTGATGCATCTCCAGATTGGGACATGATGAAAAGTAAAAAAAAGTGCAAAGTTCCAAAAAGCAGAAAAGTTACCACATGAAGTTCAGAAGTCAATCAAAGATTACCACAAAAATGGATGTAGGGAAAAATCTAAGCAAAAGAGAAAAATCAAAGATCACCAAACAAGTATTATGTGGGCACGTAGTGGTCTGCACTCAAAACAGTAGTGTACACTTAATTATTGTATGTCAAGTACAAATACAAGTCCATATCCCAACCGCTGATCACCAATGTTAGAAATGGGGTCTTTGGTTGACAGTCAGGTTACCCCCTGTTCAAGCAAGGACCCTCACTCTAGTTAGGGTAAAAAAGAATCACCCTCCGCTAACCCCTCCTTACCCCCTTGGTAGCTTGGCAGAGCAGTAGGCTTAACTTCAGAGTGCTAGTTGTAAAGTATTTGTACCAACACACACAGTAACGTAATGAAAACACTACAAAATGACACAACACCAGTTTAGAAAAATAGGAAATATGTATCTAACCAAAACAAGACCAAAATGGCAAAAATCCACAATACCCAAGCCAAGCTATCAATTAAAAAGCCAAAAAGAGTATTTTAGTAGTTTTAAACACACAATAACAATGTTAGCGTGAAAAAGTACCTTGCGTGCGTCAAAAATAACCCCACACGGGCAAGTCTGCATCTATTTCACTCACGAGCAAGACCTTGCATCGTTTCTCCTTTCGTCGGGTCAGGGCACGTTGTTTCTTCTGTCTGCAGGAGAGCGATGTGTCAATCCAGTCAGCACTCGGGTCCGGGCAGGCCTTGCATTGTTTTTACATGCCCAGCTGTACTCACGTCGGAAATCCAGGCGCACAATGATTCAAAAACCACGCAGCGTGGGTTTCGATCTCCGAGTTTCCATCATGCGCATTGTTTTTCCAGCTCCGTGTCTCGATTCTTCAGTTGTGTTTCTGGCGAGCGTCGATTTTCAGCCGCAGAGCTGGCGGCGCGTCATTTCTTCAACCGCAGATCGGAGTTGCGTCGAACTTTTCCCCGCACGGCACTCTGTGCGTGGATATCTCACTCTTGGGCTGCCAGCCTCTCCCTTCAGGGTCCCAGGATCTGGAATGGCACCACAGGGCAGAGTAGGAGTCTCTCCAGAGACTCCAGGTGCTGGCAGAGAGAAGCCTTTGCTGTCCCTGAGACTTCAAACAACAGGAGGGAAGCTCTAAATCAAGCCCTTGGAGATTTCTTCTCAAGATGGAAGGCACACAAAGTCCAGTCTTTGCCCTCTTACTCTGGCAGCAACTGTAGGATAGCGCCACAAAGCACAGTCACAGGCAGGGCAGCTCTTCTTCCTCAGCTCTTCTCCAGGCAGAGTTTCCTCTTGGTTTCCAGAAGTGTTCTAAAGTATGAGTTTTGGGTGCCCTTCTTATACCCAATTTCTCCTTTGAAGTAGGCCTACTTCAAAGCAAAGTCTCTCTTGAATGTGAAATCCTGCCCTGCCCAGGCCAGTCCCCAGACACTCACCAGAGGGTTGGAGACTGCATTGTGTGAGGACAGGCACAGCCCTTTCAGGTGTAAGTGACCACTTCTCCCCTCCCTCCTAGCACAGATGGCTCATCAGGAAATGCAGACTACACCCAGCTCCCTTTGTGTCACTGTCTAGTGTGAGGTGCAACCAGCCCAACTGTCAGACTTACCCAGACAGGGAATCCACAAACAGACAGAGTCACAGAAATGGTATGAGCAAGAAAATGCTCACTTTCTAAAAGTGGCATTTTCAAACACACAATCTTAAAATCTACTTTACTAAAAGATGTATTTTTAAATTGTGAGCTCAGAGACTCCAAACTCCACATGTCCATCCTCTCCTAAAGGGAATCTACACTTTAACCATATTTAAAGGTAGCCCTCATATTAACCTATGAGAGGGACAGGCCTCGCAACAGTGACAAACAAATTTAGCAGTATTTCACTGTCAGGACATATAAAACACATTACTATGGGCCTGATTACAACTTTGGAGGAGGTGTTAATCCGTCCCAAAAGTGACGTTAAAGTAACGGATATACCACCAGCCGTATTACGAGTCCATTATATCCTATGGAACTCGTAATACGGCTCGTGGTATATCCGTCACTTTACCGTCACTTTTGGGAAGGATTAACACCTCCTCCAAAGTTGTAATCAGGCCCTATATGTCTTACCTTCACCATACACTGCACCCTGCTATTGGGGCTTCCTATGGCCTACCTTAGGGGTGTCTGACATGTAAGAAAAGGGAACGTTTAGGCCTGGCAAGTGGGTACACTTGCCAAGTCAAATTTACAGTTAAAACTGCACACACAGACACTGCAATGGCAGGTCTGAGACATGATTACAGAGCTTCTTATGTGGGTGGCACAACCAGTCTTCAATCCCACTAGTAGCATTTTATTTATAGGCCCTGGCACCTCTAGTGCACTTTACTATGAACTTACTAGTGAATCAAATATGCCAATCATGGATAAGCCAATTACATACACATTTTGTAAAGGAGCACTTGCACTTTAGCACTGGTTAGCAGTGGTAAAGTGCCCAGAGTAACAAAAACAGTAAAATCAGAGTCCATCACACATCAACAACCTGAAGAACAGAGTCAAAACGTTAAGGGAGACCAAGGATAAAAAGTCTAACACTCTAGTAAATATTTAGTTAGTACTTCCAGTCAGGTATGGTGAAGTGTCTGTCATAATTTACCTGGAATTTTTTAATACACTGAAAAAAAAACATACACTCTCTCTCATCTCTGTTTTAAAGGCAGTACATGTTGATTTGTTTGGAAAATATTGTGCCTTACGTATCCCTAACGATTTACCCACCTCTATCTTTCCACTGCTCACTAAGCCCTCTCCTTGCCTGCTTCTTATATGATGTGTTTTAACAAGATGTCCCAGTGTGATTGTTTGGAAACATGAAGCTCACTTCCCATTCTTACTGACCAAGCTATGCTCATGGACATGCATTATTTCCAAGTATCTTTTGGAGAAGTTCATCTTGGTTTATTGGGCATGCAAATATTAAGGCTGTGGTTGATTAGTGTATGTCTGGCACAGCTTTCAGGAGGCCATCATACCTGATGCTTAAATTACTTTAATTATCCGCTATTACAGTTTAGCAACATATTCCAGATTTTGCATTGAAAATGCATAGACATGAGATTTTGTGTCACTTTAAAATTACACTCACTTATATTGCTTTATTCAGAAACAGCATTTGAAGAATTGATCTAGAGTACTTGGATAGGTAGGTGCATGCCTTTGTCCATGGCTGAATGTTGCGTGACTTAACACAGGTTGTAGGCAGATTTTGCACCAGATGCTTAAAATGACTTATTCATCAGTGCTACTCTTTAGAGATTTTTTAGTGGGTTGGCTCATCGTTGATGCTTGTCGTGATTGGTGTATGATGAGGAGGTAGTTTCTGTAATGCATTTGAATCCATTTATTCAGAACTATGGTTGAAGAAGTAACGCCAGATTTGTGGTTGTTAGCTGTGTGACCCAGCACAGCATGTTGCAAGCTTTTGAACAAGGTAATTGAATCACATTTACTAATCAGCACTACACTTCAGAAAATTGAAGCACATCATGAGTGTGTAGGAAAAGATCTGAAGATTTTGTTAATCGATGTGTGATTTAACAAATCCTATGCAAAGCTTTGCAACAAGTACTTTGATTGCCAGACTCTGCTCTGCATTTCAGAGAATGGTACAACATGGAACAGCATGTGTTGGTTGGTTAATACCCACTTTCTAAAAATATTCAGTGAACTCTGGATTTGTAAGATTTGTAAGTGGCATTGAAACACTTCTTAAGCACCGATCACAAGTGAGGCAGAAGGCGTTTAGGTATTTACCTCACTCAGTGACTTGCTCCTTCTTTTAGGATTTCCCTCCGAAAATTAAGCACAACCTGCAGGATTTGGTGCTTACTGCATCACATTCCACCTTTATCGGTATCTATCTGTCATTTTGAAGGTAAATTGCAAGAGGTCCAATCTGCTGATTTTTGTCTGGTAAAAATTGCATGTCTGTGATAACCATGGGATACTTGGAATTCCAGTATGTATGGTACCCAGGGTTATCTGACATATTGGAGTGTAAAACCCCTAAGCCTGAGACTGTCACTCATGAAACAGGTGCTACCTTAGATGTTTTTGCTTAATAATAGTCCGTATTTTTTGGAGTTTTGGCACTTGTGCAAGCAGTGCTGTATCCTTGATTGTTTGGTCATAAAAAAACAGCTATACTTTCAATGAATTTTATTCTTAATTACCTTCTATTTCCCACGAAAGTTAAGTGAATGCTTGATTTGACCAAAAGGTGGAAAGACTTATTATAACGTGTCATAAGACTGAATTCTTGAACCTGTAACACATTTTTCTTCTTAAAATGTTAATTGTTAATGGATCAAAAAAATGAGGACGAGAAGTGCTTTAAAACAACATGCAAGAAACCACAAAAGTTACACTTACTTTGGAGAATACCACACACATCAGCCAATAAACTGGTAATTTCCGACCTTCAGGGATGCTTTAGAGAAGGCCGCATTTCTTATGTGGGCCTCCATAACTTTAGTAATTTCAAAACGTAACATTCTTTAACATAGATGGCACAGAAGCATTTAAACACTACCGCCTCATGTTTCATGTATGCCCTTTTGCAGGAGATCTCCATGCTGCCTAGAATTTTTCATCGCTTTTACCACCAAAGATGCAAAGTGTCAACTAATAATTATCAGACAAAAAAGACCAGGCCATATCCTTCTCTGTCAAATAGCACTGGGAATTACGAACTTGGAGAATGAAGCAGGTTTCTCTGAGGTTTCCCTCTTGTGATATTCTTTATAATTTAAATTATACATTTTGCGCAGACACTACTATATACAACTTGTACAGTCCAGTAACACCAGGTTTTATAGGTTTTTTCCACATTCTTTGCCCAGTATGAACTTATCATTCTAATATTCAAGAAAATAAATGTTGTCTCCATTTACTTCACCCAACTGCTTTCCTAGCATACACCTAACATTTCCCTCTCCGTACAGTATCAAGTCGCCCACACTCCTTTCCAGGTCTGAGAGGCATCCAAATGCAGGAGAATTGGGCTACCCAGTCCAACCCTGGCCAGCAAAAGTTATGCCCTGGGGGGCATGTAAAAACAAAAACAAATGAGAGTGACTGGGACAGCTTCTAAAACCTGACATGTGGTTCACATCTGAAAAATGTGCAAACTGTATAGCAGATTTGTACCTCCAAAGCCAGATCAAAAAGAACAAATGAAAATGAGTGTTCTTTGGACAACTTTGACAAAGCCTGCCAAGATGTCCAAGAGTATAAGAATCCAGATCATCACCACAACTTGGACTACTGCAGCGTAGTTATTGCTGTACTACAAGATGAAAAAAAATTGATTTTGAAAACATCTGCAATGCATTCTACAGTTCAAAGTGTTTGCTGTAATTGAGCAGCAACCCGTTTCAGTAGCTTTTTCCTGAATGAACAGAAAAGTAGTGTGACAGAGGGTGAAGGATAAAGCACCAAGGAGCTGATCGTCTTTTGAACCAGACGTCAAAGGATGGGTCTGGTGACTGAGTGGACTCTTACATCCACTTCAGAAACCTGCTGTGGGCCACAGGTTTGAGTCCAGGTGGGTCCACTTAGGTATTCATCCTTCTGAACCCGACAAAATGAGCCATGCAATCAAGACACTGAACACTTAGTTGAAGATAACGGATTCGATAAATGATATGATAGAGCGCTTGCTGTCTGTATTATGAGTGAATAACAATTTTTTTTCGAAAGATTATAGTTGCCTAAATTTGGAAATTATTTTGAGCATGGTCCCCGTTGCCGGTGTATCGGGTACCTTAAAGTTAGTTTTAGTAATAGAGTAATATTCTGCACAGAAGAACACTTGAAACGTTTTCAGAGAAAATTTTGGGTAAGGCCAGAGGCTGGAATATATGTTTTGAGAAGCTAACATTAATTAAAATGAGCAAATATTTGCAATTTCAAGAGAATAATGAAAACGAATAAGGCTGTTTTATGATATGCTATGCGATGTTTTGCTAAGCTGTGTTATTTTAATATATAGTATGTTATTATACTTTCCCTTCTAACCTACGTAACCACCACAAGTAGCCTTTAATCGTTCTGTCTCGGAAATCATGTTAACAGAGATTTTGGTTGTTGGAAAATATCCAGGATTGTAAGCATTTCCTTAAGGGACACGTATTTTAGACACCACAGAGATGCAAGGATGGCGAGATGAAAGTTGCAGTACAAAAATGAAATAAGCGTTGTGCCTTCAAACACATTTTGCAGACTTTGGGTACCTTAGGTAAGAGTGTACAGACAAAGAGAAAAACTCTAATGAGTCAATGGTCTGAGCAGGACTTTTGCATAATATGTAGACTGCTTACAGCACAATATACAGAAATATAAAAATCAGTACTCCTGGTCTTTTGAAAGAAGCAAGCGATCTAGAGTAGTAGGCTGAAATGATTGCTGCATTACAATACTATCAGGGGGCAGTTTGTGACACTCTCTCAGTCAGAAATCTGGTATTTGAGAAGTTTCAAATACAATCTGATGGCCTGTGCAAGTCGTGTTCAGATTAAGCTGGTCACAACACTTCCTCCCTAACAGAAGGACCAGAAAGGCTATAGCCTCCATTGAGACTACAAATTAAAGATGCAGGCCTTTGTGACTGCTAAGATTTGCAATTTAATTCTTCCCTAGCATAATAAGAAAGGATAATCAACCACTCTGTCTCCTCAGAGTATATGTTCAAAGCTTAACACCCATACTACTGTTGTATTTAGAAATGTAAGTTCCCTTTAAGGAACTTAGGGGATGGAATGGAGAATGGTGATGGGAAGAGAATGTAGGGATGGTGGCATTCTGGCTGGGAGAAACTGGCCGATGGACGTTTGAATGTGGATCAGAATAAACCTTCCTGGAAAATCATTTGTTTTGGACTTGAAGATCATTACAAATTTGGCGACGAGCTGCGGGAACACCACTCGTGTTCTGGAGGACATATTCTACGTGTCCCCTCTGTTCCGCTACACTGCTGATCAAAATCGTTTTTTTTTAAGTACCTTGGACATCCTGTTGGTGGTACTGCACTATCCGATCTTCAAGGATTTTCTTGGAGCAAGTACAAAATTTGTTTACTACTTAACGCGCTTTTCTAGGGTATTTTCGTATATTTCGTTGCGGCTGTCCGTTGCTTAGCATCAGTGGCACTCAAACTGTCATTTGTGGCCGCGAGCGCTTGTTCACGCAAACGCGCATTCAAGCAAGCGCGTTTCAGCACAGCGCAAGTGTATTTTCAAAAGGCGCATGTTCAATAGTGGCGCTCCATACATCAAAGACATCAGCTTATTCTGAATAAATGCGCATTTACACTTTGCATTTATCTGAAATGAAAGCGCTCATTTACACGTTTCATTTCGTCCGGAATAAAAACATTTAAAACTCTACAAAGTATACTTACAGAGTTGGCAACTCGGAGAGTACTCACCTGACTTCATCGTTCCACCTCTCACTTCACTTTCTGGAATCCAATTCACTTCCTGTTTCCCAGGAAGGAAGAGCTCAAGGATTTCTTCCATTTTTATTGTAGTTTTATTTTCTTTCTTTGTGTCTTATTCATTTTAGAACAGTTTATACTTGATAAAACTACAACACTTGTGTGAAGTAAAGACAGATAATATTCAGAATGAGTTGTGAGTTCCAAATAAAATAACAATAAAAGAAGGAGAAAATTATAATAATAATCCCAAGGATGCAGTTTGAACCACCAGCCAAGTTTCTGCAACTTAAAGGGGACCCGCCCATACCATGGTCGAGATGGAAGGAGGAATTTTTGACTTATTTAAAAGCTATTGATGAGGATAATATGTCACAGGAAAGAAAAAATAATATTTTGTTACATTGTTTGGGGTCTGAGGGGCAACTCATTTTCAGGACACTCCTGCAAGGAATTCTTCATGATGAAGAAATTGATGTGTTTCAAGATGCTCTAAGCAAACTGGAGAATAGGTTCAAGCCAACTACGAGTATAGCTTTGAACAGATTCAAATTCTATACTAGGAGTCAACAACAGGATGAGACATTTGATGAGTTTCTGACAGGGTTACGAGGTCTTTCCATGCACTGTAATTTTGGACCCATCACCGATGAGATGATTAGAGATCAAATTATTGTTCATGTCAGAAGCAGAAGAATCCAAGAACAATTGTGGGTGATGGGTGATTCAAAGTTACAAGATGTAATTAATACTGCTAAGGCATTGGAGCAATCAGAAAAATGGATGAAGTCGGTGCAGGAGACAGAGAAGAATAAATTATCGGACTTGGAGGTGGTGGGAGCTGTTGGTGGTAACAACGATAACAGTAAAAAAAAAATGACTTGGAGCAGAAAAGATGACAAAAACGCTAAAATTAATAGAATGTCATGTTATCGTTGTGGCAATCCTAATCATCTGGCAAATTTTCCACAGTGTCCTGCCATTGGGAAAGAATGTAAAAAATGTGGAAGAGCGGGGCATTTTGCGAGAGTTTGTAAAGAGGTTCGGAAGGCTGATAGTGACAGTAGGAGTAAAATTGCATGCATCTATGATGAAAGAGAGAGTGGATTGGTGTTATCTGTTAAGAATGATTTTAGAGACAAAGATGGGAATGTGGTGAAACAACCTAAATGTACAGTTCTCATTGAAGGTCAAGAGCTTGAGCTGATGGCAGATTCTGGATCGCCTTGGACAATTATCACATGTGATTATTTTGTTCAGAAATTTAGTGAAGTATGGAGTGTGTCCAACTTAACATGTCCTGATATTGTGGCAGAAGGTTTTGATGGGACTGCTATTGATATTATGAGGTATGTAAACATGATGATCTGTTTTAAGGACCGTTCTGCACAGGTTAAGTTATATGTAGCGGAGAGGGGAGTTAATGTGTTGGGATGGAGAGACCAGGCAGGATTGGGGATAATTTTGAATCCCAGGGGTCGTGAACCTGTAATGTTGGTTGGGGGAGGTGATAAAGCCAAGTTGATGGTCTCTATGTTTCCACATGTGTTTTCCAATACTTTGGGCAAACTGAAAGACTATAGTCACAGGATTAGACTAAAAGAGAATGCCAAACCTGTGGTGCAAAAGTTAAGGAATGTCCCTATTAGTGTGCGTGAGGAATTGAGAGATATATTGAAAGAAATGGTGAAAGAAGGGATTATTGAAGAGATTGAGTCATCTGAATGGGTTTCACCTATTGTGTTAGCCAGGAAATCGGATAATTCTTTGAGATTATGTGTGGACTTGAGAGCGTTGAATGCCAATAATATAGTCAATTGTCATCCTTTACGCAATATAAATGAAGTTGTTAGTCTATTGGATGGGACAAAGATTTTTTCTACGCTAGATTTGAGGTCAGCTTACCACCAAATTGAACTTACTGAGGATTCTAGACATTTGACTGCCTTCATTACACCACAGGGGTTGTTTCAATTTAAACAAATGCATTTTGGGTTAGCCTCAGCGGCATCAGTATTTCAGAGGGCTATGTTTAATATGTTCAAGGACATGGACAACTTTGTGAAGTGTTTCCAGGATGACGTGTTGATTTACTCCAAAGATGAAGATGAACACAAAAAACATCTAGTTAAGGTGTGTGAAGTGTTTAACGTGAATGGATTGACTCTAAAATTTAAGAAATGTCATTTCTTTGCCAAGTCTGTTGATTATTTGGGACATACCGTCTCTGGTGAGGGTGTTGTTCCCAAACAGTCTTTGGTCAAAGCCCTCATAAATGCACCTGCTCCAGATTGTCGAGAAAAGTTGTTGTCGTTTGCAGGATTATGCGAATATTACAGTAAATTTATTGTAAACTTTGCCACCAAAATGGAACCATTAAAGGAGCTTACAAGGAAAAATGTGGGTTTTGTTTGGTCGGAAAGGCAGGAGAGTGCTTTTCAGACCATTAAAAGGGAGATTGCTGGTGCACCTACACTTAAACCATTTAATGTCCTGGGACAGTGTGTGATAACGGTAGATGCAAGTATGTATGGTGTAGGTGGTGTGTTGTCCCAAAGGTGTGGCAAGGAGATGTGGAATGTTACATTTGCATCACGTACCCTGACAGATGCAGAAAGGAGGTATGCGGTGATAGAGAAGGAGTTATTAGCTTGTGTCTGGGCGATTGAGCATTTTCGGAATTACATTTGGGGTTCACGTTTTGTCCTCCAAACTGATCACAAACCTTCATTGGGTATTCTGTCTCCAGGAAGAGGGTGGAATGCGACAGCCCGCATTGCTAGATTAGTTTCGAGATTGCAAGAGTATTCCTTCCAGGTGGAGTATGTGCCAGGGAAGAAAAATTCTGTGGCTGACTGTTTGTCGCGGCTACCTCAGAAGGATTTGGATGCTCAGGATAAGGGCGGAAGTGGTGACAGTGATTTTGTATCGGTAGTGTCTGAATTTATTTCAGGAGAGTTTAAAGCTATTGAAGAATAAGATTGGTCTGATGAAGATCAAAAAGATTTAACTTTGCAAGAGGTGAGATGCTACTTGAGGGTTGGTTGGCCGAGGAAAGAATGTATCCTGGAAGAAGTAATGCCTTTCTTTAAAGTAAAAGATGATTTAGAAATTGATAATGAGCTGGTATTCAAAAGGGGGAAATGTGTTCCACCTGAAGGCATGCAAGCGGTCATTTTGAAGTTGGCGCACGAAGGGCATCCTGGTATGTCGTCTATGAAAAGGCTCATTCGCACTTCTTTCTGGTGGCCGGGAATGGACAAGATGGCGGAGAGGACTGTCAGGGAGTGCGGGGTATGTGTGAGTGCTGAGAAGATGTTGAAGACAGTGCCAGCCCCCTTACATCCTGTTCAGTGGCCTGGTTCTCCATGGCAGAAATTGGGTTTTGACATTTCTGGACCGTTTTTGTTTTTGCCTCACGAGGCTCGGTTTGCTCTGGTGTTAGTGGATTATCACTCCAAATGGCCTGAGGTGAAGATGGTACCACTAGTCATGACGAATGTGGTGATTGGGTTTTTCAAGGAGGTGTTTGCTAAAGAAGGGTATCCTGAAACTATTGTGTCGGACAATGGTGTTCAATTGGTGTCGTAGGAGATGCAGAGGTTCCTCAAATATTGCAATATTAAGCATGCTACTACTTCGTTATATGAACCACAGGAGAATGGACAGGTTGAGAGATTTAATCGGGTCTTGAAGGAGTGTATTTGTTGGGCACGTGGTTTTGGTGGGTTGTGGAAGGAGAAAGTGAGAGAGAAATTATGGCATTATCGCATCACTCCTCATAGTACCACTGGTGTTAGCCCTTTCAGGCTGTTAAGGGGAAGGAATCCTGTATCCAAATTGTGTCCATGGTGGTTTAAGAGGAAGCACAACAAGGAGTTTGAGAGTGTTGATGTAGAAAAGATTGGAGATTATGTAAGACTGAAACAAGAGAAGAGTAAGGAGGCGTATGATAAGAAGTGGAGAGTAAAGGAACCTATGTTTGTCGTGGGAGATTGGGTCAAAGTAAGAAAACCTGGATTGGTAAGGAAGGGTATGTCCAGATTCAGTAAGGCCATGAAAGTGATAAAAGTGTTCAAGAAGAAAGTGATTACACAAGATGGGAAAGTTTGGAATGTGAGCAGACTAGCTAAGTGTGTTCCAGGATGCGGAGAAACACAAAGTGGAAATTATGCCGTTCCTGAACCCATTGTCTACCAAGATCTGGGAGAACACGCGTCCGAGAATATAAGCCAGGAAGATGGATGCAATGGAAGAGGAGAGAGTGAGATTTCTAGTGGCATAGACTGTAGGGAGAATGACGGACAATGTAGCATGGAAAGTTTAGAGGAGGATTCCATAGCCTCAAGAGTAAAGTTGGAAAGTCGTTCCAGATCAAAGTCTTCTCGGCTTGTGGACTATGTGTGAAGTAGGAAATTGATGTACAACAATTTGTTGTAATTGTATCTTACTCAGTTGTTTTAATTGTTTTCAGTTTATTATAAGGGGGGAAATGTTTTGTATTTAGAAATGTAAGTTCCCTTTAAGGAACTTAGTGGATGGAATGGAGAATGGTGATGGGAAGAGAATGTAGGGATGGTGGCATTCTGGCTGGGAGAAACTGGACGATGGACGTTTGAATGTGGATCAGAATAAACCTTCCTGGAAAATCATTTGTTTTGGACTTGAAGATCATTACAACTACCAGATATTTTACTCATTCCTAACATCATATATTCAGACATGTTGGAAGGGGCAATTAACAGCTAGATGACATGCACAGGTATATAAAGTGAAACCAAATTAAATGACTGAAGATACAGAGAGGGAGTCTAAGGTACATATATTAAAGACCATGGGGCCAAGGTAAATATACATGTGAATAGGTATTCATTTCATTTGTTGGTGAAGATACGTGCCACTAGAGTAGAGATATGCCTATGGGAAAGTGTAGGGAAGTTTAATGACGTGTATTATTTATACAAAAACATTTTATTGTAAAGCAAACATGAAAAATAAAATAAAATATTTAATTTTAATCTATAACTAATAAAATAAAAGTTACTACACATTAACTTATCATATTAAATGCGCATCAAATACCACAATAGTTACATTATACTAATATGATGCATACATGTTATTTTAAACAATAATTTAAAAGAAAACAGCCCTCACTAGCATTTTTTATGGAATTTTCAGTAGGCTTACTTCAAATTTTTGTGTCCAGTTACTGCACATACTTTTATTTTACGGAAAAAAGTTTAATAGTTAAATTTAATATCTATTTATCTATCTATCTATCTATCTATCTATCTATCTATCTATCTATCTATCTATCTACAATATGTTAATTGAAGGGAAAGGGGAAGAGAAGTCTCCTGTGCTTTCACACAGCAGGAGCACAAGGCTCCCCCTTGGTGGGCTAAAAAAAAGTTTCTACCTTGCTGTGGTCTCATGGACAGGGAAACATAGAAATGCTCCTGCCTGGTGGAACCAGGAAGAAAAGCTTCTCCTGTCAGGTGGGAGCAATGCTAGCTCTCATTGCACTGAGGTTGGCAGATGGCAGAAGAGTTGGCAGGACTGCATGTCCCTTGGGGCTCCCCCGACAGCTCTCACCACAAAAAATATTGTGAGGTACCCACGGTGGGCACAGGGGCACCCCAGTTCTTACTTTAAAATATATATATATATATATTTAGTTGGGTCCTGTATGGTCCATGGGTCCACTTGCAGTGAGCCAGCAGGGATACTGTGGCCCATGGGCTCCCTCCTCAGCCCCGGTTGGGTACCAGGTGCCCCAGATATTGAAAAAAAAATACACAAAAAGTGTTGCCAGCTCCTACACAGCCCCATGGAAATATGTGGGTGTCCTTGGTAGGACCAGGATACCCCCCCGAAAAAAAAAAAAGGAAATGAAATGGCCAGCTGGAGCCACTCATTTATAGTTCACTGTTCCTAGCAAGGAGCATGCCATAATGCCCTTCCTGGACTAATTTACAGTGTTCCGACAAAATATCGAATCAAAAATATAAAGTTACAGAAATATCGAGTTTTTAATATTGTGACACAGAAATATTGTGTGCATAAATTATTATTGATAGAAATATTGATGTTTTATGGTAAGAAATATAGGGGGTCATTCCGACCCCGCCAAAAGGCCGCCCCCCGGCCCAGCGGGAAAGACCCAGCAACGATGAAGCCGGCTCCGAATGGAGCCGGCGGAGTTGCTGGGGTGCGACGGGTGCAGTGGCACCCGTCGCGATTTTCAGTGTCTGCAAAGCAGACACTGAAAATCATTATGGGGCCCTGTTGGGGGGCCCCACGACACCCGTTCCCGCCATCCTGTTCCTGGCGGTAACAACCGCCAGGAACAGGGTGGCGGGAAGGGGGTCGGAATCCCCATGGCGGCGCTGCCAGCAGTGCCGCCATGGAGGATTCCCTGGGCCAGGGGAAAACCGGCGGGAAAACGCTGGTTCCCCTTTTCTGACCGCGGCTTTACCGCCGCGGTCAGAATGGCCCAGGAAGCACCGCCAGCCTGTTGGCGGTGCTTCCGCGGTCGTTGGCCCTGGCGGTCGGTGACCGCCAGGGTCAGAATGACCCCCATAGTTTTTTAAAGATTCTTTATGTGTTTAAATATTATTTTGTCTATGTTTTATATTGTTCGTGTAATTGTTGTTGATGTTTTTAAATGTAGATTGTAATTTTAAGTTATTTATATTTTTAATTTAATTGTGAGATAGTAATGTATGGTGCTGTAGTGAGTAGTGAGGTTTTATGGGTTCAGGGTGGGAAATTAATTATGCGTAATTAATTTATATATGTTTTTTAAATTAAAGTTAAGAATTTATTTAATCATTAAGTATGGAAATAGTGTAAATAATATTTTTAAGGTATATTTTAGGTGGGGGTTGTTGGGTTTGTAGGGGTATGAGGTGGGACGTTAATTGAGAGATAATGTATTATTTATTAATTATTGATAACTTGTTAATTAATTGTGTAAGAGGTGTACTTGTATTTTTGTAATTTATATTTTTGGCGTGGGTTGTTCTGTTTGTTGCGGTATAGGCTGGAGAGTAATTTAAATAATAAATCATTCATTATTAATTACTCATCAATTATTAATCAGGTAATCAACTGTGTAGATTGTGCAATTATGATAATTATGTAATTTATAATTTAGTTGTGGGTTGTTGAGTTTGTAGGGGCGTAGGTTGGGAAGTTATTCAAAGAATAAATCATTAATTATCAATTACTCATAAATTATTAATCAGTTAATTCTTAACTATGTACATTCTGTAATTATTATACATTTTTAATTTACATTTTAGGTGTGGGTTATTAGGTGTTTAGGGGTATAGGGTGGGGTAATTAACTAATAATGTATACATTATAAATGATTAATTTATAATTAATTAATTCATTGTTAATTCTTTAAATTGTGCAAGATAGCAATTTTTAGTTTAGATATATGTTGAATGTGTGATTATAGTGTGGAAATTTAATGAAATAATTATTGAATAATAATGTTTTCTTGCATTAATTATTTAAACCATTTATAATCATTTTAATTATTTTTTATGTATATATCTAATTTTATGTTAATAGTTTTATCATTTTATGAAATTATTACTTGTAATAAAATAAGATATGTATTGGAAGTGAAGTATTTTCCCTACTGTTGCACAGACTGGAAAGGGAATAGTTAATTGTACCCCTCTCGATTCGAATGCTTTCCCTACTTTTGCAGAGACTGGAGGGGGAATAGTAAATGTTACCACTACTGAGCCCTATGCTTTTCCTACTGTTACACCAACTGGAGTGGGAATAGTACATTTTACCTCTACAGAGTCCAACACTTTCCTTACTGGTGCACTGACTGGAGTGGGAACATTAATTTTTACCCATCCTGTGCCCAATGCTTTCCCTGCTGTTGCCCCGATTCGAGTGGGAATAGTAAATCTTACCCCTCCTAAGTTCAACGCATTCCCTACTGTTGCCCAAATTGGAGTGGGAATAGTAAATTCTACACCTCTGAATCCAGCACTTTCTCTACTGTTGCACAGACTGGAGTGGGAATATTAAATGTTACCCCTCCTGAGTCCCACGCTTTCCCTACTGTTGCACAGAGTGGAGTAGGAATTTATATGTATTATTCCTAGAAATGTATACTTTTGTTTATATTGTTTAAATTTATATTATTATTATTATGTTTCTGTGTATTTTAAAATATTTTTTAATTAGTAATGTTTGTAATATATTATATATTTTTAGTCAAATGTATTTTTTACATTGTTTACTTTCATACATGTAAAATTCGGTTTATTTGGTATGGTTTTTAAGTTATTGTGTATATGTTTATATATATATATATATATATATATATATATATATATATATATATACATATTATCTAGTGACAGTCCCCACTAGATAGTTATAGTTAGGACCATGTTTCCATAGAAAACATGTTTTTTGACTTGCTTATATCTTTGGGGCCCTTTGACAAATCTTCACGGCAAAATATTCCCAAAAAAGTGTTGCATCAATTTTTGTCGCACACAGATAGTTTCAGGGTGATCCGTCAAGCAGGGGCTGAGAAAAAAGGAGTGTCCAAAAAATTGCGTTTCCCATGTTAATGCACATAGGATCTTTAACACAACTACAGCCCAAATCGCTGGATTGAATTACATCAAATTTGGCAGAAAGGTAGCTTTCGGTACGCAGATTGTGCTTTCGCTTATTTGGTGTAAATCCATTCTGTAATTTTTGAGAAATTTAGGGAAATCCAAATTTGTATATCTCTGGATGCCAAGACTTCACAATTATTTCAGGAATATATTCATAATGTGTGGTATTCATGAAACAAAAACCACAGACTCATTCATATACTAATTCATTCACTCATACATTCACTAAGAGCCCCATGCACCCAACTACACACACCCTCAGACACTCATGCACCTACTCAGATTCATTCATTGACTGACACACCCACTTTCAGACACTCTCAGATACTCACGCACCCACTCACAGATCCACTGACTGTGACAGGGCCTGTGGCCAACCTGCACTGTGCACGGCTAAAGGTCAGGTGTAGCACGGGATTGGGTGGTTATAAGGGCTTGGCGGCAAGGCCTGGCTACAGGACAGGCCTTGCAATCAACCCCCACTGTGCACATCCATACTGCACGTGTTTCTGGGTTTAGTCCTTCATCAGTAGAGAGCAGCAGGCTTTTTTTCTGGGATTGCTGGAAATGCTGCCAAAGTCCTCTCAGGTCTCAATACCACTGAGTACCACTCTCTACTGTTGAAAGGCTAAACACAGAAACACATGTATTGAGATATACAGCACTACCTGCACCCACTAAGCTGAAAAACTGTAGACTACCAATGAAGTAAGCACACATTTGTACTGCATTTAGCATAAAGCAATGGGGCAAACTGCATGCTGAAGTGGGAGGCACTGTGGTCCCAACTGTTTCCTGTTTAATATTTTCAGTGCTTACTATTTTTAACTCCATATATTTAAAAATATTTTTTTTTCTATGTTTTCGATATTAGCGTAAAGCAATATTTTTTCAATATTTTATATTTTCAATATAAGTATAGTAAATCGATATTTTTGTGCTCAATATTTTTGAGACAATATTTCTGTATCATTATGTTTAGGGTTTTGAGATTTTGTCAGTGAACCATCATTTACATATACTTTACTGCTAGCAGTGCCCCCTATCTGGGCAGGGGCACCACCAGCATGTTTTTAAGTATTGTAGAGAGCAGCAGGGAGTGCAGCAGCACAATAAACACTTAACAAAATAACCCTATGTTGTCTGGGGTGTAAGAGATTTTAAGCATTCCCAAATCTGGGGCTTTTGCTTTTTCGCTTCAGAATGCAGAGACCCCTTGTGATTGGTTTTATGTCTGCATTATGTGGCCTGACAAACAGCAAAAAAAAAGTCTGACATGTTAATTTTTTTATTTTTTACTATAATTGCTTTATTGATACATTTATTGACAAAACAAACAGTCTTGCCTTTTATATATTGACATTATCAAACATTACCAACCCTAGAAATCCAGTGAAAGAACCAAAGGTTAACAGGATGTCATAGTTAGGTGAAAATGACACTTAGAATATACTGTTTTAAAGTAACAATGCCTCTGCAATTCACTAGTTATAGTTATCTCAAGTAACAGTAACGTATACTCAAAGTAACTAAAACTTCTGCTCTTGCTGAACACTGCTAAATTTTTCACATCTTCATTCACTCAAGACAAACTTTATGACATCATTGATGACATCACTGACATCACTGATAAAAACACTGTGCTTGGTAAGGCCCTCTGATTGGCAACTGAGCTTTTTCTCCCATCACCCAACCCGATCCTGCTGTACTAGCTTGATTTGGCTGGATTTGATTAGCTGGCTGCATCGTCAACAAAACGTTTACAGCTTTCAATATAGAAAATGGGGACTTGGTCCCCATATCCTCAAATTAAATTAAAGAACGTTAATTGAAGAAGAAAAAAACCCACATCTGGGGAGAGGATAAGGATTCCCTAACTATTGTTGTTAGGGGGACATCCAGGTGTGAAAAATAAAACAAGACTCCTGCAGGACCCATTGTGGCCCTCTTTTGAGGTACTGTGGTACTCTCACATGAGATGTACGAGGGGACTGTTCAACCTTCACTTGGTGAAGGGTGTGTGGTCCTGTGATACCATGGAAGTGACGCTTGTGTGTGGTACCATGAAAGAAATGAAAAGAAGTAGAAGGCAACAGTGTAGATGGAGGTCCACAGTGGTTTGCTTACCTGTGATTGATTAGCCATCCATGAGGCTTTAGGCACAGGGTGTGGTAATAGGTCAACCTGATACAGTGTACATGTGGAGGCCATGGGTAGCGGAACATGGTTTAACCAGCAATTGGATGCTGGGCCTTACCACAGGCCGTTCACCATGGGTTGTTGGCCACCCCTGGGATGTTGGGCAGTTAGGGCCTGATTACAACTTTGGAGGAGGTGTTAATCCGTCCCAAATGTGACGGATATACCACCAGCCGTATTATGAGTTCCATAGGATATAATGGACTCGTAATACGGCTGGTGGTATATCCGTCACTTTTGGGACGGATTAACACCTTGCTCCAAAGTTGTAATCAGGCCCTTAGTCTGTTCGGGCCTGGCTGCAGGTTGAGCCATGTGACTAAGCACTTCCATCCACTGCACCAGTGTATCTATTGGTTGTGTGTGCTCAACAGTGGTATACGTCACAGAGAGTATCACAGGTAGAAGAGCTGAGAGTTATAATCTTGTCTTGGGGCATAGAAATGAGGAGTGCTCCCTTATGTTTGCCATAGTTAAGAAACTGGTGTTTATAGATACACTGATTTAAGCCAAAATACTTTAAAGATTTCTTGCCACTTTTGTTCAATAATTGTGTACATTCTAGGCCTGGCAAAATATAACTTATGCTGGAGTAATCAGAGTAATTTCAGTAATTACTCATTACTCTTGTGATGTAAAATCACTGAAATTACTAAATTACATTAGGTTAAGTATTTAGGAGTAATTTGGTGCAAAAAGCCTACTGCAGGAGCACAGAAAAAATCAATGAGGACAGAGTGAGCGGCTGCTGGCCACTGCTGTCCATGTTCTGTAGCATTTAGTGTTATTTTCTGAGCCAAAATGCATCCTCTGGCCCATTTTGGACATGCTAAATGCTGAATTACATTTCCTAGGTAACTGTGGATAATTTTGCAGTAATTACAAGTAATTATGCTACAGAGATTTACGCCAGCTATGCCCACCCCAGTATCTTCTGCCTATTTGTAGGACAAAATAACATGGATGTGAACACTCATAAATTCTGAAATAATTAAATCTCACATTATATACTGTAATTTTCAGATAAGCTAAGCTTCAACACTAAGGGGGTCATTCTGACCCTGGCGGTCTTGGACCGCCAGGGCAAGAATGACGGAAGCACCGCCAACAGGCTGGCGGTGCTTCATTCCCTATTCCGGGGCCTGCGGTTTCCCGCCGATTTTCCCCCGACGGTGATAATCCGCCAGGGCAGCGCTGCAAGCAGCGCTGCCCTGGGGATTATGACCCCCTTACCGCCAGCTTGTTTCTGGCGGTTTACACCGCCAGGAAGAGGCTGGCGGTAAGGGGTGTCCCGGGGCCCCTGGGGGCTGCCTGGCAGACAGTGAAAAGCGCGACGGGTGCAACTGCACCCGTCGCACGGCCGCAACACCGCCGGCTCCATTAGGAGCTGGCTCCTGTGTTGCGGCCTCATTCCCGCTGGGCCGGCGGGCGCAAACATGGTTAGCGCCCGCCGGCCCAGCTGGAATGTTGGAATGGGGGCCGCGTTATTACGGCCGCATGGCGGTTCCCGCCAGTTAGGATGACCCCCTAAGGGTTTCCCTTCATGCACTTGCTTCCTAAATGATTATAGAACAATTGGAAAATAATTTGCAAGAAATTGCATTTCACTTCTTTAAAACGTAGGTTAGCACAAATGTTGTGTCATGAGCATTATATTGAAGATATCTAGCAACCCAACCTACACTTTGTGGACAGCTTCAATAATATATTAATAGAATAATATCAGAGTTCTATGTGTTTGTATTTAGCAGTTTACTGGCTTGGAAACATGTTGAGTCTCATGGCTTAAGGATCGAATTGCTATAGAGTCTTAAATCTAAAATATCTGGCGATCCAAATAGATGAGTAATACAGTATAAATGGCTCATTGTACATAAAGTGGCAGGTACTAAATGAGGGTCTGTCAAGGTCCTGACCCTCAAACAAAATGTATGTTTTGGGTGCCCAAGTTTTTGGTAAATATGAGAAGATTCTTTGATCTATGACAACCTGACTTATCAAGTGAGTCAGATAGGTGCTGAACTGCTTCGTAGCTAGGTAATCTCAGGCAACTGCTGAGTGTGGGCACTTCGTACAGCCCTTAGCTCACTGATGTGGATGAAGGCTTGTGGATAGCAGGAAAAGCCAAGTGGAAGGGGGTAAAGAGGAATTCCCATGAAGCTGGAACAAGAACACATGTGCACAGAAAAAAAGAATGTGCTCAAAAGCTGTGTCAACCTAAATTTTAACTGCACGTATATATTAATTTTAATCAGCACTAAGGTCTTCCTCATACCCAGGATAAAAGGTGTACTAAAGATAATTGGGAAGGTTGCTATGTAAATGCCCTTGTGTTAACAAGAATTAATGAAACCACAATTCATAATTGATTATGAACTTGAGCATTCATTGAAAAAATAATACAAAAAAGGAATGCTCTTTCTGCTCACAGTATGATTGCTGCCAGCATTCAGGAACAATGATAGGGAAGCCATATACAAAATTTCTTGTAACTGTGGAGTCAATACCCCAATTTAGGGTCTGTCCCATTCAGAGCACAAAATGTAGACAGAAAGTAAAAAATAAAGGGATGGGACAATTGGTATATTCAAGTGTGGACGTCCTTATAGCTTGGATTCATTTTTAGCAATGTTATAGGTAACATGTCTAAGAAGTGGAGTCCACCTCTTCAAGTAAAACTGTGGCAAGGAGGAGTGATGGGGGAAAAGCATGTTTATTTTGAGAAATGTTGCCAAACAGCAGAGTCTTGCACAGTGCGATTCCGGCACAAATGTGGTTGGTGCAAGCTATGGGATTCCTCCGTCATTCTCAAACAGAGCTATGAACACTCAGATTCAAGCCTGCCTGGGCCATTATACTTTCAGTCTGAGATGGCATATCATCTTTACAATCTGTTAACCGCAGGATCTGTTGGGCACACAGCTATCAGAAACTGCTTAACAGAGCTTCCAGACACATTGCTAAATACAACACAAACGTAGACTTTTGACACCATTCCTTTGACCTGTTTAAAGGTACAGACAGACCCACACAGTCAGCTTCCCTCACTTTTTAACAAAGGGGCTGATTATGAGTTTGGCGGTCTGGGGACCGCTACAATGGCGGTTCGACTACCAACAGGCTGGTGGAGTGAACCGCCAAATTATGAGTTTGGCAGTGGTGCATACAGAAGACTACCAGAGTTCCGCCGGCACCACAAGCCAGGGAGGCACAAATAGTCCAGTGGAGACCATGTTTCTGCCTGACCTATTAGGAGGTTGCGCACTGCCAATGTGACCACTGTGGTCCAACCACCACTCATCAGGAGGCAGAAACGGACACAACAAAGGAAGACACTCACCTCTAGGAAGCCATACACTTCCATATCTGCCATGGAACCACAACTAGAGGTCATCCCGCTGTTCCAGCTTGCCAAAAATCAACAAAATCATCACCAATAAGGACAACAACAACAACCGTAAGTACACACACTTACCTGTTTTTTTTAAATAAAATGTAGTCATTTGTACTGTTACAAAACATACAATAGGGAGGAGGGTGCTAAGGGGTGCACTTACATGTATCAGCATAGTGATATGCACACTCACATACTGCATCAAGGACACCCATACATCCACATCATGCACACTTCAGCCAGCACACACATGACATGTCAATACCACACATATATGCATGGCAACACAACACAGACCCAGGGTCACCGAACCCCACACAACATACAAACTCATAACAACAACACAACAACTGCACAAATACAAATATATTTCATACACTCACACCCAACACTGGGCAGGGACTGGACACACATAGAATACACATGTACATCCATATGTAATGGAACGCACACAACACCACCATCAAAAACCCAGCAATTGACACATACATCACACACACACAGCACATCTGACCTATTATGCCATGCACAATACATGCAGACACAAACAGTTAAATCACACAAGGTGACACATCACAACAAGACCAGCACAGCAGTGATAGGAGCAGCAAAACCGTACATGGAAGGAGGTTGTACTGGGACACATCTCATGTTGACCAAGGTCCGCAAAAACATGCCCACATGAATAGGCCCCATTTAGATCTCATGGACAAGTAATACCAACAACAAATGCAATGCACAGTCACACATATGGGAGAAGAGCTACAAAGCATTCACTGCTCCAGACACTATACAAGACAACAGCCAGCTCGAAGGGACACAAAACCTAAATAGTCACCTGCACACAAAAGGAAAGCAATCTTGCACATATCAACACACTCCTTGTCTGCACTGACGAAACTCCAGAACACACACTACATGTACACTATTGCCACATCAGGGTACAAGGCATACATCACACAGGATCACACCGCACATCAGTACAACTAACATATCACTACACACACAACACAATACCATGACACCAACATTTCATCTACATATACATACCTATCATACAAAACACACCCTACCCTGGGCAGGCAACAGCACTGCACACAAATGCACATACTGCTAAAACAAACCATGAAGCAACAAGCAGCACACACACACACACACACAAATACTGGCACAGAACCAATGTCAGCTAGGAACAACAGAAACCTAGGAAAGGAAATGCAGGACAAAGATGTAACCAAAAAAACAACAAATGGTTGGCTTTAATAATGTAAAAGTGCACGTCCAAAATATCTACGATACATGTCTCCAGAATGCAAACAATAAAAGTCATGTAAGGACCAATTAAGCTCACACCAATGCCCCACACACATTTAAATGTTAATTTTTGTGTTTATCAAAAAGACTATTGTACTATGCAAGGAAGGAGGGAGACAGACCTTTCAATCACTAACAGAGTAAACCAATTTGTTGAAAAATGAGAAGCAACAATAGTCCTCATATATCAGACATGGCAAGCATGGCATGTGTCTGTGGATGAAACCCAGAGGCAAAGTATAATTGATGCTAACATTTCTGGTACACCGTCCATGATGCAACCCAACAGTCTAATCACACTTCCCAACCTACACTCCGGTGTAAAGGAACATCCACAACAGCACCAAATAAGTTTATCTTCAAACATGAAGTGGCCAAACACCCTGGCCTCATGTGTCAAATCCATCATAGCCACAGCAGGTACACATGACAAAATACAAACAGTGAGGCATGGATTTTGATGTCAGAATATACATGATGTTGATACAGAACTGTCTGGGCCATAGCTGTGAGTGGACAACCATTGCCTATGTGTGACACCTACAAACGTATCCCAGGAACAAATAATTGATAACTTTTTGCTATCAGGACATCAACATGGCTATTAGATGCTACATCTGATACATACATATGTGTTTCAGTGGAAATGTAGCACATTTATCCAACATACATTTTGTCAACTCTGATGAGACATCCCACATGGCAACGTACATTCCCCACTTAATAAGGGGAATTAATTTACAGTAGGTGTCACAATATTAGCAATGTAAGTCATGTCACATGTATGATCGATACCAATGCATCACAGAATGCTGTGCCACATCAGTAACCAACATACAATGGAGATGACATGCCCCTACCTGAATTTAAATCACACATAGACATCCCCCCTGATACATAGAAGAGGACAGAGAGCAACAACCTACCTACTATTCTACTGTGCCATCAGGGAGTAGGGAGGAGTGATCTGTTGATGGGAATTAACACCCACAAGGGTAGTGAAAGCAGATTAGTGGAACACAAAACATAGTCATTTGTGCTTCATTCTGTGCTATAAGACTGAGGGGTCCCCTTAGTTGAGTACAAGGCCCCAAACCCAAATGAATGTGTGCACCTGTTGGCAATACATGACCTGTGTACACCAATGTGAGTACAGAAGATCCATGACACATGACACTTCCCACATTGTAAGAGCTAGCATTCTGCCCCTCACTCAATCACCATGAGTCAGGTTTGTACTTCCCCGTTGTGTCTGTGTTGCTGCACTGAAATGCCATCCATCCATTAGGCCTTTGCCAAAATGTGAGCAATTAGGGGGTTCATGGTCTGACGAGCACCCCGTCTTCATTGGGAGGACAGCCCCAGCTGGGCCTCAGCGATCTTCCAGGCCCAGCATCTCAGGTTCTCCCACCTCTTCTAAGAGTGGGTGCTCCACCGGCTGTGGACCCCCAGGGTCCGCACCTTCTTGGTGATGGCTCGCCAAATCCCTTCTTCTGATGGTCATTGACCTACATAGATGCAAAAGACAAGACAGAAAATCATGTTCACAAGTCCCACACAAGAACAGGCAGAGTTAACCACAAGTCAGTCCAGCAAACAAATAACAACTTGTCTTGAACATCGTATACACCTATGGCACATAGTAATCATTCGGTAGGGGGATAGTACTGCAAACACTCCCCAGAAGGGTACCCATCTCATCCACCAGCCCAGCCCCTGCACTGACCAGTTAGTTAAGCAGTGTGTTTTGTGTGACATGAGCAATTCACATGCCATTGAGCAGGAACACAATACAACATATCACACCAAATGGCAAGTGACAGGTACACCAAATAGCAAACATTGTACACAAACATCCACAACCCCTAATGATCATAAACTGCATAATGCCCACAGGTCACAGCCAGGCTATAGACAGGCCCATATTGCTAGGACAACGTACAAGGGAGTCACATGTTGTGCACACAAAGATGTAAGCCTTTATTTATCGGCACCTATGCACATACATATGCACCCACATGCTACTTCAGGGAGTGGGGGTCTTTTTGTGTCAGTCCGAAAATGTTAAGCATACTTCCAAAATATGTGTGCACACAAAAACTATGTCAAAGTAAGATACACCTGGCCTTGCATTGGACATGTCCCACACCATATCCGAAACACAGGCTCATATATCATGGAACATCAGTGCACAACACACTGTTTGCAAATGTCCAATGCTCAAATAATTAAGAGCATGCACAATACTCATCAGAGCTGGATTAAGTAGCCAACAGGGCAGTGTGATCATGGGACCTGTCAAGGATATGCAACACATAATATATTGGGTTGATCTGAGCACATCTGTCACAGCTCTCCACCATGCCCCCAATGTAACGGCAATAGTTATCACTGGGCATTGGCTCAATTTGATGAACCTTAGTAGTGAGGCATGATTTTCAACCTTCACATGCTGTGATTGGAAACAGGGTGTGGCTGCAGGCTCACACTTGCAGTGCAAAAGCTATTCAATAAGTGCCCAGATGGCAATATTTATAATTTTGATGCCTCACAATGTGGAAAACATTTCTATAGCATAATTGTTAGTGCTGGCATTGTCTGAAGATGTATATATGTCCTGATTGAAGGATCCTGTTGTCATGTTGGTCTGCTAATTTCAACAAATCATTGGTGGTACAGTCACCACCCACTTGGCCATGGGAAATCTTGTTTTTTGGACATTTAATCCAGGCATTGTCTGATGTTAGTAACACATAGTCTCGCTGAAGTATTAGTTTATATGTATATATCTTATTTGAGGCAAGGAGGTGACATGTGTCACTTTTACCATTGGTATGTGCTGTGTATCATGTGTCAATGCATCAAATGGCATGTCACCGTTTTTTATGTGACATATTTAATGTAATTTACAAGGGACACAATGAGCGATTGGCATACCATTTCATTTTCTCTCACATAGTTACCCTGGAATGAGAAGAGTCAGACAACCTCCTGTCTACCGTACACTAGCAGGCATGCAGACCATGGAGAAAAGCTATGTCGTACAAGTGTACCGCCTGAATAGGCAGACAATCAAGGATCTCTGTCATCATTTGGAGCCAGATCTGATGCCTGCCATCAGTCATCCAAATAGCATACCATCCTTTATTTAAGTCATGTCAGTGCTTCACTTTCTGGTCACAGGCTCCTTCCAAAATACAGTGGCCCTAACTGCAGGGATGTCCCAGCCTATATTCAGTCTAGTCTAGAAGGATCTACTTTCTGCAGTGTTGAAAAACCTGGACAGCTACATCCGATTTCCACAAAGTATGGGGAATTAGCCCATGTGAAGGCAGAGTTCTATGGTTTAGCACACATCCTACATGTACTGGGAGCCGTTGATAGTACACATGTAGCCGTGTTTACCCTATATGCCAATGAACAAGTCTATCGGAACAGGAAGAACTTCCACTCCATAAATGTCCAAGTAGTTTGTTTGGCGGACCTCTACATTTCCTAAGTATGTGCACAGTACCCAGGTTCAGTCCATGATGCCTTCATCATGTGGAGCAATGCTAACCCACAGCTGATGACACAACAGTACCCAGAGAGGGCCTGGCTGGTTGGTACGTTACATATGTCATGTGTGTTTGTATGCTATGTCTGCTGCCAAATGTGATGATGCCCTGGACTCATGTTTTCATACATGTCACAATACCTTACAGGGGACTCTGCCTCCCCAAACTGTCCCTGGGTGTTGACACAAGTGAGGAATTTAACCACGCCAGGGGAAGTTCGCTTCAACGAGGCCCATGGAAGGACACAGCGTGCATGGAGTAGGCTTTTGGGCTCCTGAAGGCAAGATTCAGAATCATCGATAAGTGTGGTGGAGCCCTCCTCTACTCACCCTCTAAAGTGTGTCAAATCATTGTGGTCTGCTGCATGCTCCGCAACCTTGTCCTGAGACGTCAGATCTCATACATCCCGAATGAAGGGAGCTAGCAGTTCCACTGGGTGGAAATGCAGAACGGCCAAGTGAGGATGGCAGTTATGAGAATGAAGGTGGAGACATGCAGGCAGATCTCTTCAATCAGTACTTCACCTGAGTGTAAGTATGTGATGTTCTGTGATTTCACTGACTCCTTGGGGTACTGTAGGGGTCATGACTGGTTGAGAAGGGTGTCTGTGACCATCACACAGGACATTTGATGTTATGCAGTATACAGCTCAGGTTTTCAGGCAAGTTTACACTTGGAGTAGTGACTCCAGTGAGGATCTCCTTCGGTTGGGGCAGTCAAAATGCATGATCAAGAAACATTTGGAATACAATTTTCTATTTCAAGTAAGTCTTTACTTGCCTAAACTCCTTGTTTGTCACTTTTTCCTTCAAGGACTCTTCACAATGTCACCCACATGCGGACATCGTTGAAGTGTGTCAGTGGCAGGTGGCTTTAGCTGGTCTGACATGTGAAGTGGACTCTGTTACATTTTTTCAGGTGTATTAGTCCCATGCCCAGGCCGCCAGGACAGTCGGATGGTAGAGACCTGTGCAACACAATGGACCCGCTTGCCATGGTATGTGGGTCCAATGGTGTCACGTGTGTGATGATATGTCTTTGACACATATCATCCTGTGCAGTCCATTCCCTCTACCTTCACATTGTGTTGACAATGATCCTGTTTGACTTGTATGTAGCTGTCATTGTGTTCCCTCATTGCAGGCCACAGTGCATGTGTGTCAATACTGACATGTGTGAGTAACATGCCAACAGATGCCTGAGCATTGTAAGTGGAAGTTTCTCTGACTAGGGACTGTTGTACTGTCCTCTGTCTGTATTATGGGGTATGTTGATTTGGTAGGCATAGTATTGGTATGTGATAAGGGTCAAGCTGATGACAATTTCCACCAATCTGTTAGCCTATTCTGAGGGACACAGTCTGACATGTGACTTACTTCATTGGTCAGTGGGATGTTACTTACTGACACATAGGCAGAAGCAACAAACGTTTAGACATACTTGACTATGACAGTCCTGACATTTGGGCAGCCTATGTGTGACACAGTGTAATAAAAAAGAGTTTGGGGACTGTAGTGATCCTCAGCCTGACACTACCTGTGACATGTCCCTCCTCACATTTCCTTCTTATGAGATAATCATGAGCATGAAATACATTTCACATTCAACAACTCACATTGATGACAAACTGACTATAATACATAGATAATGTATTAGTTGTTTTTATTTTCATGTGCTCAGGAGATTAGGATGAATGTGAGGAAAAGAATGATGTTCAAACAGTGAAGGAAGCAGCCATGGTGGATGTTATCATTGGAGTAGCTGACTCAACATTTGAAGTCCCAAGTCCAGTGTCCTACTATCCTGGAACATTGGAAAGGTGTTGTAGAAAAGTCAACAGAGCACATCTGATGCACACAAAGGGAATCTATCAGTTAGAGGCTACTTCCTGACAGTGGTTGTTGTCTTGACATCTCCACCTCCTGGTTGTTTGGGTGGACGTCCACACTTGCGGTTCAGTTACAGAGTCAGGGGTGTCTGAGGCAGGTCCTTCCCCTAGCAGGGCCTCCAATCCACTGGCTGCCACAGATGCTGAAGGAGCTGCTGTAACTTGGCCAATGGAAGGGGTCAGTTGTTCTGGAGGTTCCCCGCTCAGGGTGGTGTTGATGTCTCTCAGCACCCCTGTTAGGGAGACCACATGGGCACTGTGGGCCTCCCACTGTTGCATGACTTCCTGTTCCTCTGCAGCTGCTTGATCTTCCACAGCATGGCAGGTACCTGGCCCATCAAGCTTTGGGGTTGTTGGTAGGCTCCCAAGATTTGGAAGATGGTGTCCTGGCCAGAACTATCCCTAGCAGCCGCAGTCCACTGGCCCACACCACCCCTTCCACGCACTCTACCCCCACATGCCTGCTCCCTTGAAACAGTTTGCCCACTGCCACTGGTGCCAGGTCCATAATTTTCAGAGTTTTTGAGTTGTGACTCTGGTACCTGGACTAGGGGCACATGATGGTTGTTACTGTCCTTGGGGCATACGTTTGGGGACGACAGGTTGCCTGGGATGTTGATGCAACAGTGCTGGCAGGAGTCGATATGGGAAGGGTGAGGCTGACAGTTGTCACCTGATCAGGTTTCACAGATGAGCCAGAGCTGTCCTCAATGTCCACTCATCCAGGAGTGCTCTCCACACTTAGGGCTTCATCCAGGGGGGAAGTGGCTGTCTTAGTTGTGCTTTCTGTGGTCCCAGTGTCAGGTAGACCTGCTTAAGATGAGAAACAGACAGTTACAGGATGTGATATGACATGTATCACCAATTTATACAGGCAGATATGCTTTGCGACAATATACAGATTGGCTTTGCTTGATCCCCTAATGTGGCAGTGAAATCTGCTTTCAATAATATAGACCTGACATTAGGGCTATAAACATTTCCTTTTTAAGTCACTTGGAACATAAAGTTTTAGCTTCTTCACACTTGGATGTCTGTTCATAGACTGATATCTTGGCAGCCGTGGAGCATTATATATTTCAGGGTACCTCTCCATTTCTCAACATCATTGTTGAGTTAACAGACAGCTGCACAATGTCATGTGGACACTGACCTGACCATGAGATTTTGAGTAGCAATCCAACCTGGCTATATGTGGCAGGTTACACCATGTACAGCACACTGACTATATGTGAGATCCCCCCAGGTGAGTAGAGCCCATTAGGTGATGGGAGGTAGAAGGGACAGCGTAGCAGACGACACGGTTGTAGCTGTGTGTAAGAAGTATACCAGTGGCAGTTGTCCTTAGCATTCCTGTCAATAGATGTCATATGCCAACAGACTATACAATTGTTATCCACTTAGTTGAGTACAGTTCTATAGGTGATGGGCGGTAGAAGGGACAGATTATCAAAGGGCACAGTTGTAGCTGTGTGGTAGTGGTATTGTACTAGCAGCTGTCTATAGCATTGCTGACATTCCCACAGAACATACAATTGTGAACCATTCAGGTGAGTATACTCCATTGTTTGGTATACATGTATGGCTATTTTAAATATGGTACACTGTTCTGGTTTTAGTGATGGTAGAACAGTGCCTGCTGGGAATTGTAGTGCTGTCAGTCCCTGTACTACCCACACAATACACAGATACTGTGCCCTCAGGTGAGTTAACTTCACATGTGAGAAGCCAGACAGGGGTATTCAGACATTTGGACACAGGGGTGGTGAGAGGTGTCACAGTAAAGGTGGCAAAAACTCCTCCAGGTATTCCTGGCAAGCCTTCAGGATGCAGGATGGCCCAGACCTTCTCCTCCTATGATTTGAACTGTAGAGGAGGAGGTGTGGGACAATCGCCAGTCTTGAGGACCGCCAGCTGGTGCTTGGCGGACATACAACGCACCTCTTCCTGATATCCTCCCTTGTGCGCGGGTAGCTGGCTACAGAATTCAACCTGTCGACGATTCTTTGCCACATTTCCATTTACCTCACATTTGTAGTCTGCTGTACTTGGGCTGCAAATAAGTGTGACTCTATTCTGATAATTTCATCCACTTTGACTCTTAACTTGTCATATGTGAAACAGGGATGTTTTTGTGGTGACATGATGGTGGTACACAACATAAAAAAGGATGATGGGGTGTAGGTGCTGTGTGGTGAGGAGGTGACTGTTAGTATATGATGTGTAGAGGTGCTATTATATATGGTGGGTATGTTGTGCAGGTGTGGGAAAAGTGGTATGTGAAAGTTGGAGGGGTGCCTAATCTATAGTACTGTCTCTATGATCTTGGGCTCTGCTATTCTCGAAACAAATAACTGTGAAACTTTGTGTTAAAATTACTATTGAAATAATGTAATATGAATATTACCATTATGAGGCAAAATGTATTTTACTTGTCTAAAATCAGGTTTAATATAATCTGATCATTCTATTCTCAAACTGAGTTTGTGGAAGATAGATAGTATTGTTGTTGCTGTAAATTGTTTTCTTAGTACATGTAATCCTAATATTTAATATGGGAAATATTAGTACTCCTTTTCTAGCAACATTAATTTATGTATTCCCTTTTTAATGGAATGTCACAAAATGTCTACCAGGCATCCTATTTTGTAAATTTTCATTAATTAGTTTCAACCCCGACAACTCTATTATTTTACTTGTCTATTTTTCATGGTTATGGTTTTCTTTTTTCTAAATACTGTATGCTTCCACAATGTCAGCAATGACCACCACATGCTAATGTTACTTGTTGTCATATGTAAAAAACGTAATCTAAAATATCGAAAGCAACTATAACTAGTCGATGGTAAAGGGAGTATAAAACATTCCTAGCTTCCACGACCTCAGCTAGTTAAATGAGGCCAACAGCTCCAAGAAATGAAGGTCTGCCACATGTTATGGAATTGATCATGATGCACATTGATCCATTGTGTTCTCATGCTGTTAAGTTCATTTTACAATAGAAATAGTGAGTCCTTTGTTCAAATTTACTTAATCTTCTAGGAAGCAAAATATTTCCTCAATAATTGCTCTTTTGATGTCCTGTAATGCTTCATTTGAAATAGTTGCTTCTTGTACGTTGCCCATACATAGTGGTGACTTAACAAATATAGTGGGTGGAATGCATGTATCGGCATAACACTTAAAAGAACTCTTAAAATGTTGGCAAACTATATATTTACTTGGATTGGTTTAGGTGGTTTCAAAATAGTTTTATTTTGTATTTTTTATTAAAGTAGAGTTTGTAGTGCCAATTAACCAAGTACATTTGCAGAAACTCTTCTAAAACGTCCCTTAATGCACCAACAAAATGAAAGTAAACACTGTCATTAAAGTGCAACTTTTTTGGAAGTTTTAAGTTACCTTTGCCATTGCAGAATTGATTTTTTGCCATTTTCTATACATTTGTAAGTTGTTAATAATAACACAACAGCCCCCTCATACCTCTTCAAACATTTATTTGATAGTGTACACTATCTATAATGTTTTCTGCTTCTGTCTCTTCATAAGGTCAGGGATCTATATATGCATGGTATAATAATATAGGGCATGGTGCCCAACAGTTGTCATATAAAACATTCTGCTGTCCTCGGCCGTATACATACAATAGTCAGAATGCCCTAAGTGTATTGGAAATATTGTTACCCTCCCTCCTCTCAGAGGCTATGATGAAGGATACCATACACCCAGTGATGCTGCTTTACACTGATGTTACCCTTTTGTGAGTTGGCACAAAATCAATTCTTGCACATACCTTAAGAGGATAGCATGCATATGATGAAAGTAGGCACCACTAGGTAGTATAATTGTTATACTTGGCATCCTTGGTGTGTCGTTTTTGTCTCTGCTTCCTATGTTTTAGCTGTGTGCTGGACGGACTCTGTTTTTGCTGTTTTTGGTCCTGTGGGCACTTTACCACTGCTGACCAAGCGCTCCTGTGTAAATTGTATGTGTAATTGTCTTTTCCATGATTGGCATATTTAATTTACTAGTAAGTCCCTAGTAAAATGCATTAGAGGTGCCAGGTCCTGTAAATCAAATGCTACTAATGGGGCCTACAGCACTGGTTGTGCCACCCACATGAGTAGCCTTGTAAACATGTCTCAGACTTGCCAATCAGTGTCTGTGTGTGCAGTCCTGCACTGCTAATTCAACCTGGCAAGGGTACCCACTTGCCAGGCCCAAACCTTTCCTTTTTATACATGTAAGGCAACCCTAAGGTAGGCCCAAGGTAGCCCAATGGGCAGCGTGCAGTGTATGTTAAAGGTGGGACATATACTCATGTGTTTTACATGTCCTAACAGTGAAATACTGCCAAATTCATTTTTCACTGTCGCAAGGCCTATCTCTCTCATAGGTTAACATGGGGGCTGCCTTTAAATAACTGTTAAGTGCAGTTTCCCTTTGGGAGCAGATGGAGATGTGGAGTGTGAGGTCTCTGAACTCACAATTTAAAAATACATCTTTGGTAGAGTTGGTTTTTAAATTGTCAGTTTAAAAATGCCACTTTTAGAAAGTGGGCATTTTCTTGTTTAAACCATTCTGTGACTATGCCTGCTTGTGTATTCCCTGTCTGGGTCACACTGACAGTTGGGCTGTTTGTGAATCTCCACTAGACAGTGACATAAAGAGAGATGGGGTGTAGCCTGCATATCCTGATGAACCATCTGGGCTAGAGTAGAGAAAGGGGTGGTCACTTATACCTGAATGGGCTGTGCCTGCCCTCACACATTGCAATCTCCAGCCCCCTGGTGTGTGTGTGGAGACAGGCCTGGGCAAGGCCCAGGCCTTGTGAACAACAGAGACTTTCCTTTGAAGTTTTCCTGCTTCAAAGGCAGAAAGCGGTATAAGTAGTGGACCCAAAACCCCTGATTTTCAGATTACTTCGATAACCAAGAGGAACCTCTGCCAAGAATAAGAGCTGAAGAGCTGGATACCCATTGCCCCTTTGCCTGTAACTGTGCTTTGCTGGGTTGGCCTGCAGTTGCTGCTTCTGCCTGGAAGAGGAAATAGAATGGACTTTGTGGTATATTCCTGCTAGTGAAGAATCTCCAAGGGCTTGGACTGAGCTTGCCTCCTGTTTTGAAGTCTCAGGGCCATCAAAGACTTCCTCTGCCAGTATCTGGACTCTCTGCTGGGACTACTGCCCTTCCAAGTGGTACCCTATCCAGTTCCTGGGCCCTTGAAAGTTGAAGCTGGTAGAACAAGGACTGAAATCCATGCACAGGAAGCCATGTGGGGAAAGGTTTGACAAACCACCTGCAATGCGTCTGTACAAATGATGCGCCACCCGCCTCATGACTGAAATCGATGCACCACCTGCATCGTGGCTGGGAAATCGATGCATCTCAGCTGGAAAAATGACTCAACACCCACTTGTGGCTGCTTAAAACAATGCAAACCCCACGCAGCGTGGTTTTCCTAGACCATGAGGCTGATTTCTCACGCATCCTCGCTGGGCATCAAAATCATGGTGAACCTGTGTGGATCCGAGGTGCCCTGTCCAGAAATCGATGCATCGCTCTCTTGCGGGAGAGAAAAATTACGCATTGCCTACCCGATCAGAGAAGAAACAATTCATGGCCTCACTTGCGAGTAAGGAATCGACGCATTGCTGACTTTTGCGACGCACTCACACTCGTCCGTACAGCTTTATTTTGTTTATGAAAAAACAGTACTTTACGTAAAAACGTTTCCATTGCTTTCCATGGAGTAAGACACTTTTCACTCTAAAATTTCATAACTTTACTTGGATATGTTGGATTTTTTTCATTTTTTGGTCTTGTTTGATTTAAATAAATATGACCTATTTTTCTAAACTGGTGTGGTGTCCATTTTGTAGTGTTTTCACTGTGTATTGTTACAAATACTTTACACATTTCATCTGAGACATGCCTGACTGCTTGTGCCAAGCTACCAAGGGGGCGAGCAGGGGTTATCTTAAATGTCTATTTGACATGTTTGATTGAGGGTCCCCGCTTGGACAGAGTGCAAACTGACTACCGACCAGAGACCCCATTTCTAACAATCTTCCAGTAAGGTTGTGGGAAAAAACACCTTACCATTCCCATTGAAGAACAAACAAAAAACTCAACTGCAAATGTGATCAATATCTGCTCATAATGATGGACATGTCAGTATGACCTCCTTTTAGATGTGGGCAGGGCAATATCTTTTGCTCAACCCTAATTCCAGCCCCACCCTGTCATTCCTTAGTGTCATTGTCAACAGAAATCACCAGGCCAGGCTTTGGTAGGAGAACTACCTTTCTGACTTCATGTTCATGTTACTGTTTTGCTTGCAGGCACTACAATGACTCATTGTTGACACCACAACCGATGCAAACTGCCAGGTTCTAAGGAATTCTCAGGATTTCCAGCAAATTTCCAAACTAGTACCATGCATACACACAATTATGGCAAGTGGATATTGAGGATTCCCCCTTTGTTGAGGAAGATGATCCTTGTAAGTGGTCACAGCAAAGCAGACTTTCGGGTTGGGGCAGTTGCTGGTACGCTGGTTGAAGAAAGGTGCAGCCTTTCCATAATAAGGTATAAGGAGGGGCCCAATTTCTAACTGACTGCTCCACCTTTCAAAACTGAGGACTAATAATTATACCTGTAGAACAATGTTTACACAGCACACACTTTTTATTCCAAGGACAAACTCTGTATATTTCAGGTTATACAGGCAATATAGCTATGGCTTGTATGCCTTATGACACAGCTAGTTTCTTAGGTCTAGAGTACGAGTACGGCGGTCCTCTGACCACTGTGTCCTTGGTACTCTGACCATCAGATTAGGATGCTGGTGGTCAGACCACCACAAGAACAAGAACACCGCCACTGCCAGGGTCTTGGATCCCACTATGGTGACGGTGGGGAAAACTGTGGTCAAGCACGGCAGTGCCGATGTCAGAACCGCCGTGCAGATCATGACTTGCCTTTCCACTGATTTTTTCATGCCAGGGACACCACCATGAAAAGCCCGGAGAAAAGGCAGATACGGGGCCAAAGGAAGGTCTCTGCACCACCCATGCCCATATCGTGGGCAATGCAGATGCCCCCTATGGGCACAGTTGGAATGCGCACTCTCTGCAATGGAAACAGTGCGCATTCTGACTGTGCTGGAGGTGCAGAAAGTGCGAAGGCATTGGCCTCAGCTTTCCATTAGAGCAGAAGCCAATGCCTCTGCACTGTCTCTGCCATCCGGTCCCATGGGACCAGCCTAATACAGACATGGGGAGGCCACCGGCTTGGTGGCGTGTTCCCCAGCGCCATATTGTTGGTCTGGCAGTCGGACCTCTACAATCATAATCAGGCCCTTAATCCTTTGGTTTAAAGGGACTTGAAGTCATCTATGAACAGTCATTGAGTTTCTTTATTCTCAGTCAACTATGAAACCACTTAGAAGCATATTTTAGAAAAACTAATACATATATCAGTTATTTCAACTAATATAATAAACATAGAAAAATCAGTTTAAAGAACAAGTTACTTATCTTCAGCAACGTCTTATCTGGTAGAGATTATGGGCCTGATTTAGAGTTTGATGAAAGTGTTACTCGGTCACAAACATGACACAAACATGACGGATATCTAATCCCCTGTATTATGATGTACATAGGATATGATGGCATGGTAATTTCAGCGGATGGGAAATCTGTCACATTTGTGATGGAGTATTCCCATCTGCCATACTCTTACCTTTGAATTTCCCAGGCAACCTACTGGATCTGCAAGATTTTCATGAGCAGTACCCCTGCATGCCGTCAGGTGCCGCCAATCAGCTTCGCATGCGTAGTTGGCATCCTTTACACAGGCCCCACCCAGGTGCACGGACAGCAGTTACTTTTCACAACTTTCCAGGCCAGAGCACAGAGCCATGATGTCCACTGACCACTGATGAGACCAACTAGGGCCATGAAAGGGGCAGCCCTACCCCTAGAAATCTATTCGCAGATCAGGGATGATGGGTGAGTCGATAAGGAATCAGCAGCTGCATATGGGGCCTCAATACGAGTTTGGCAGTGCGTCGACCTCCATGGCAGTGGTGATGGTCTGACCTCCATCGAGTCACAGTCGGACCACCGTATTACGAGTGATGTGAGCCTATGTAGCAAAGACATGTGGTCCTGACAACACCGCTAGGCAGCACAGACTGCTGCAGTCATGAGGCAGCACAAACAGGCAGGCATTACAAGGTTGCACACCGCCAATGTGACCGTGGCAGTCCAACTACCATGCCCAGCAGGTGGGGAATGAGCACTATAAATGGAGACACTCACCTGCAGGCAGCCTCACAAGTCCGGTGCCACCACGCACATCCTGCTGCTGCTGCTGATCATCGAAGAAGACCAAAATCCATGCTGCTGTGGGTGTAACCATGTAAGTGCACACACCTACTTGAGTCATCAACTGTTACAACAGATCGTTGCGCCTTCATCCACATGGTATGGGGTTCATCCTACCGGCACCAATTACATGTCTCATGTGTGCACAGACAGAAAGATGGACACTTTCACAATACGCCCCCTTTGGGCAGGTCACATACACCTTAACTGTACACAAAAATAGACGTCTGCATCTCAGCACAGGGACAGTGAATGGCACACAACATTCTCTCACACAGCACCAACATTACATATAATAACAACAACTCACATACTCACATTGCACACATACCATGGACACTTGACACATATAACACATATATATATATATATATATATATATATATATATATATATATATATAGCATGAAACACAAACAATACTACCACTAGACAACTCTGCAATGGACACACACATCACTGAACAATGGAAGGACAATGGCATGCACAATGCACAGAGAAACAAATAGACAAAGATCACTATGCAAAAAATGCCCGCATAAGGAGGCTGTACTGAGACACATATCACTTTGCACATGTCCATAAAACAACATTTGCACAGCAAATGACCCTCATCTATCTCTGGGACACCACTACTAGACCTAAATGACATGCCTGTCTGTACAATGTGGAACTGCAAGTCAATAAAGCACATACAACTCCAACTGCATGGGACATACCTCCACATCAACTAGCTGCAACATACACACAGCTAAATGGACACATGCACAGGAAAATGCAAACAAAGATACCATAACTGAACACACTCCATGTCTGCACAACCACAAAACTCAATCTGACACACATCAGATGAATAAATGATCCATATCAGGGGGACAAGTCTAACACCGTACATGCTCACAATGGACAACACAAGATGAAATACTTACCATAAGAAACAGTATACAATGCCATGACACCACCATTGCATGAACACCCACATATCCATACATTCAACATATACCCTTGTCTTGGGGAACAACAACACTGTACACAAACTCACATATTGCAAACAACAGCAAAAGGAACAGCAAGCAGGCTGAAACACACTCAACAGTAGGCACACAACACAAGTCACTCAGGAACAACATAACAGTGGCCAAGGAATTGCAGGACAAAGGTGTCCCAATAAAACAACAACTGTTTGGGTTTATTAGGAAACAATGAATTTGAATGAAGGCCATTGGCCATTGCATGTATTGTGCCATTATAGCATAGTATTGTGCCAACACATGACTCCTAACTGCCATGTAACCTCCAGAGGAAGGGGCATCAAGGGGGAAGTCAAGAACCTCAGGGATCATTCTTTGAGGGGTGAGGAGGTGGATTTGGGAGCTGGGTTTGGTCTTAGGTTTTTAGAGGGAGGGCCACTTTTGGAGGTGCTGGGGATGGAGAGGTGGATGTTTATATGTCTGTTGAGGGTGGTGACTGTGGGTATGGTGGATGTCTGTCTGTTGGAGTGCTGTTTGAGGGTATGGTGCTTGTGATGGATGTCTGGGAGTCTGCTGGGGTGGTGTCTGCAGATATGATGGGTGTGGTGTGTGTGTCAGTTACTGTTGATGTGGTGCCTTTGGGTATGCTGAATGCAGTGTGTGTGTAATGCTGGGGGTGGTGGTGGTATCTAGGGAAGTTGTGACTGTTGTTTGTGTGCATGCTGGTGTTTTTCGTAGTGCTTTGTGGTTGTGTGTTTGTTGCTCTTGTGTGTTGATGTGGATGCATGCAGATCTCTGTGTGCTTTGGCTATGTAGGAGAAGGGGGGATTTGGAGTGGGAAGAGAGAGGTGGAGGGGGAACAGAAGTTGGGGGAGTGACTGGCTGCCATCAGTGTGGAGACCAGAGCCTGAAAAGATCTCTGTAGGCCAGCCATTGTACCATGAATGCCTTCCAGGAATGCATTAGTCTGTTGTAGCTGACTTGCCAACCCCTGGATGGCATTCACAGTGGCCGACTGACCCAAAGAGATACTTCTCAGGAGGTCAATAGCCTCTTCACTGAGGTTAGCAGGGGTAACAGGGGCAAAGGAAATGACCACCCTCTTGGGTGAGTGGGCACGGCCAACTTTGTTGGGACCAACAGGGAGGGTGGCGATAAAATGGGGGGTGGTGGATAAGGATGATACAGGGGGATGCCCCGATCGGTCCACCAACACTAATGAGTGATCACTGGAGGAAGAATATGATGGTGAGGATGATAATGTCGTGGTCTTCCCCCGTGGCACTTCCCTTGTTCTCCGGCCACTTGGTTCCTCTGTGTCAGTGGTATCTTGACCTGAGGTCCCCTGGTCAGATGTTTCCCCACTTGGCTGTGTCCTGTCTCCTTTGCTTGCCCGTGTTGATGCTGCAAATACAAAGAGAACTAGGGTCATCACATGACCATGATCACACTTGAACAACAGCTCTGATTAGCATACATTACCATGATGTCAAGTAGACTACAGCTACAGACTCCACTTAAGTGGCCCATTCATGTGCCATACCACATGCATACATGCCATCTGAACTGTCAATAGCTGACAACAGGAAAATCAGGATCTCAGAAAACTACAATTGCGTAGCTGAAGTTGTGCAATCACAGATTGACAGAACTTAACTCAATCATTTGCAATGGGACAGGCAGGAATATGCCCTGTACTCACCCCCTTGAGGCTTCTGTGCTGTCCTCAATCACCCATCAAGCTCTGGATAGGCCACAGCCAGAATGTGGGCCATTAGGGGGGCCATGGTCTGATGGGCACCCAACCCACATTGGGAGGACAGCCACAGCTGGGCATCTGTGTTCTTCCCAGCCCAGTGTCTCAGGTCGTCCTACCTTTTTCTGCAGTGGGTGCTTTGCAGACTGTGGACCCCCAGGGTACGCACCTTCTCGGCCACGGCTCTCCATATTCTTTTCTTTTGATGGGCGTTGGCCTGCATGGATGCAAATGACAAATCAATAGACTAACTCACTGCCCTGCTCAGGGCCTACAATGACTAAGCAAGCTTACTGACATCATGTAGGCCATGCTCTAGCAACCTGCCTGAGATGTGAGCCATTATGAGACATATCACACCTCTGTGGCTTCTGAAGGGTAAACTTCTTAGGCATGAATTTATCAACACATTCACACTATATAAGAATGACTCTGCATCCAGTCTCTATAAGCAATTGTACAAACTCTTACATTAAGAAAGGTATCAATAAAGGGACTGTAATGGTAGGTGCAAAAAGTGTCCATCCTGTTCACGTGTGGACATGTGGCCTAACAAATGCAAACTCATGTCACTTCAGATGGTGGAGCTCTGTGTTATGTACCTGTACACAGAACACTCCTTTGGACATATGTGCCCATCCTACAGAGATGGCATCCCACAAAGAAAGGCTTGTGTTGTACAGTTTCTGCTATGTGACCAATCTACTGACTCACATATCATGGCCTCCCAGGAATCAACACACTGGTGGTCATTCTGACCTCGGCGGTAAAAGGCGCCTACCGCCGGTCAGAAATCCTCCATAATCCCGCCGCGGTCGCGGAAACCCGCCACGGTCATTCTGACCCGCAGAAGGCAAACCTCCGAAAATCCGACCGCCACAACAGACCGCCAGACCAGCGGTCGGCGGAAAGGTGGAGGTGACCAAACCTCCACCGCCACGCCAACAGAAATACGCCCATGCCATTACGACCCACGAATCCACGCGGCGGTCATTCAAACGCGGTATTCCATTGGCGGGACACACCGGCGCGGTCAGAATACACACAAACGAACAAAACTCAGCCACATTGGACGATTTGAATCCCACACACCTGATACACATACACACACCACTCCCACACACACAATACAATATAAAACACCCACCCACATCACCCACAAACCCCTACGCTTAAAAATTCGTAAAGAAGACAAGAGCGAGACACCAGCATCCAAAACATAACAGCCACAGCCACTCAACACCATCACCCACACACTATCCACACACAAAACAACACACACCACCACACTCAACTCACTTAAATACACATACTCCACCCCACACATCATACACACCACCCCATGGCACCCCAAAGACAACCCCGCTTCACAGACGAAGAACTCAGGGTCATGGTGGAGGAAATCGTTCGGGTAGAGCCCCAGCTGTTCGGCACACAGATACAATACACCAGCATTGCCCGGAGGACGGAGCTATGGCAGAGGATTGTCGACAGGGTGAACGCAGTGGGACAGCACCCCAGAAATCGGGAAGACATCAGGAAGCGATGGAACGACCTACGGGGGAAGGTGCGTTCCATGGTATCCAGGCACAACATCGCCGTGCAGAAGACTGGCGGAGGACCCCCACCTCAACCCCCACAATTCACATCATGGGAGGAGGAAGTCTTGAACATCCTGCATCCTGACGGCCTCGCAGGAGTCGGCGGAGGAATGGATACTGGTAAGTTGAAGCTTCAATACTGCTTCCCCCCCACCTGCATGCCAAATCAGACCCCAACCCTCACCCCCATCCTCGAACCCCACCCTCACCCCCACCCCCATCCTCACCCTCACCCCCACACCATCCTCACCCCCACCACCATCCTCACCCCCACCACCATCCTCACCCCCACCCCCAGCACACCTATTCCCCGCCAATGTCTCACCATCACAACCCACACATCCCAAAACATAGGCCTGCATGCGTCCACTAAGCATGGACACCCATCACCAAAGCATGCCCAATGCATATACACATCCCCCCCACAAGCCACCCTCACCAAAGCCCCCACACACGAATGCCAGCACTTGGGGACACGAGAACCCACAGATACACCCATATGCCACACATTTAAACTATAACCATACCTCTATACCCCTGCAGGACCCGACCGTCAACACACCGCGGCGGAGGGGCCAGAATTCTCCACACCCCCCACCCAAGAGGCCGTCAGCGATGACAGCAGCTCTGTCGACCTGGACACCGATGACCAGCCCGGACCATCGGGGACCTCTGGACAGTCGGTTCCCCTCACACAGGCCCAGGCCACTACAGACCCAAACCCCTCTGGGAACACCAGCACAGCTCCCACCCAGCGGGCCCATGCCTCTGTCTCCAGGGCGCGTCAATCTGCGGTGTGTCTACCACTACAGGGCACCCAGGATAACCCACCACCCCAACAACAACAGGGACCTGGGGGCAGTGGTAGTGGGCACACCGGCCAGGGGGCAGAGGCCCAGGAAAACAGGGCAACTCGGCGGGCAGCTGTGCGACAGGCGGGGGAGGAGAGGCCCAGGGAACCCACTCTCCACGAGGTCCTCACCACCATCATGGGAGCATACAACCGCTCCCAGGAGACGATGGCGACGGTACTGGCCCGGTTCCAGGAGATCCAGGTGCTGCAGGAGGAACACTATCGGGGGTACAGGGAGGACATCAGAGCCATCAACACCACCCTGGTTACCATGGTAGGGCTGCTGCAGGACCTCGTAAACAGCAGGGCGGACACTGAACAACACCCAAGGGCCCCTGCCACTAGCCTGGACCAAGAACAGCCATCCACCTCCGCCGGCGCTAGTGGACAGGAGGCCCCCGCACAGCAGCAGCCCACCAGACCCCCACCTCCTGCAGGAGAAGAACCACCCTGCAAGAGGGCCCTGAGATCTCGCAAGAAGACAGAGTAGGATGTCAAGACCCCCGCCAGCAAAGGATACCACCTGATGTCATCCCACTGTCCCACATTGTCACCCTGTCCATCCTTGAACTGCCCATGCTCCATCTCTCCACAGGCCTCTGGACAATGCACCTGTGTGACTGTTACTCTGGACTCTGCCATGGACATTCCTTCACCATAGCCCCCACCCACTTGAAACCACCCATCCCATTTTGAGCACTTCAATAAACACCTATTTTGCACCAAAATATCAGGAGTCTGGCTGTGATTTCAATAGATTGTAATTGACATGACAGTGCAAATATGTCCTTGTACATGGTGAAGTCAACAAACAGCTGCCACAAAGCTGTAGTCCATGGGGAAACGAAGCACAGGACTCGTAGTGGGGAACCCAGATCTGAAATAGGGAGGGAAAAGCCAAAACTCAGTCATCATACACTGGGGCAAATAGACAGGCAGCAGAGATGCTGCAGAGTAGTTAACATTTACTAAATTATCTTTGAAATGTTACCTGTGTCCTATTGGAAGTACTGTTCAATGATTCTGTCCCTGTTGTCTGTTTCAGCCCCGTCGTCTTCCTCCTCGTCACTCTCCTCAGGTTCCGCCGCTGCCACAACACCACCGTCTCGACCATCCTCCTGCAGGAAAGGCACCTGGCGGCGCAAAGCCAGGTTGTGAAGCATGCAGCAGGCCACGATGATGTGACACACCTTCTTAGGTGAGTACATTAGGGATCCACCGGTCATATGCAGGCACCTAAACCTGGCCTTTAGGAGGCCAAAGGTGCGTTCGATCACCCTCCTAGTACGCCCATGGGCCTCATTGTACCGTTCCTCTGCCCTGGTCCGGGGATTCCTTACTGGGGTCAGTAGCCACGACAGGTTGGGGTACCCAGAGTCCCCCACTAGCCATACACGGTGTCTCTGTAGCTGTTCCATCACGTAAGGGATGCTGCTATTCCTGAGGATGTAGGCGTCATGCACTGACCCTGGGAATTTGGCATTTACATGCGAGATGTACTGGTCAGCCAAACACACCACCTGGATGTTCATTGAATGGTAATTTTTTCTGTTCCTGTACACCTGCTCCCTGTCTCTTGGGGGAACCAAAGCCACATGGGTCCCATCAATGGCACCAATTACGTTGGGAATATGTCCAAGGGCGTAGAAATCACCCTTCACTGTAGCCAATTCGCCCACCTCAGGGAAAATGATGTAGTTCCTCACGGATTTCATCAGGGCAGACAACACTCTGGATAACACCTTCGAAAACATGGGCTGAGACATTCCGGAAGCAATTCCCACGGTTGTCTGAAATGACCCACTTGCCAAGAAATGTAGTACTGACATGACCTGCACCAGAGGGGGAATCCCTGTGGGTTGGCGGATGGGGGACATCAGGTCGGGCTCCAGCTGGGCACACAGTTCATGGATAGTGGCACGGTTAAGACGGTAGGTCAGGATAATGTGGCGTTCTTCCATTGTCGACAGGTCCACCAGCGGTCGGTACACGGGAGGATTCATCCGTCTCCTCGCCCAACCCAGCGGACGGTGCCTAGGAAGGACAACATGGAGCACACAGTCAAGCAACCCACAGGTACGTACTCACAGCTAGCACAGTATACGATTCTCTATGCAGTGAATGGCGTGTCTGAGTGGCTATGCAAGGCCTAGGCCTGTGTGACGCAGTTGAAATTGAGCCATGTGGGCCCTGGAAATGGCGGCTGCCTGACCTGTGAAGTGTGACAATGGGATGTGAGGTCAATGCGCTGGCGTGGCACACCGCGGCGGGCGGCGGGCGAAGACCGCGGCGCGAAGCCGCATTGGTTAACATTGAAGCCTATGGGTTTCAGGAGCCAATGGCGAAGGGCGCCGGCGGTGGCGGGACGCACCGCCGCGGTACGCACCGCCGCGGACGTGACCGCCATTTTCTATCTACTTATCCACTTGCGACTTGAACTTTCACAGGAGAGGACCTATACTGCAAGTGTTGCTGTGACCTCGGTCTGGAAGGGACAATGGCTGCTGCGACTGGGGAAAGGGCCCCTGCCTTCACTGGAGAGGAGTTGGAGAAACTTGTGGATGGGGTCCTCCCCCAGTATGCGCTACTCTACGGTCCTCCAGACCAACAAGTGAGTTTAATTCAATATGGATTTGGGGCCACTGGCTGGCTTGGGGGCCTGGCGGGGATGGGGGGCATGTTGGGGCTGGCGGGGGGCCTGGCGGGGGGCCTGGCGGGGATGGGGGGCATGTTGGGCATGGCGGGGGGCATGGCGGGGGGCCTGGCGGGGATTGGGGGCATGTTGGGCATGGCGGGGGGCATGGCGGGGGGCCTGGCGGGGATGGGGGGCATGTTGGGCATGGCGGGGGGCATGGCGGGGGGCCTGGCGGGGATGGGGGGCATGTTGGGCATGGCCGGGGGCATGGCGGGGGGCCTGACGGGGATGGGGGGCATGTTGGGCATGGCGGGGGGCCTGGCGGGGATGGGGGGCATGTTGGGCATGGCGGGGGGCCTGGCGGGGATGGGGGGCGTTGGGCCACTGGAAAGGAAAATGCTGAGAAACTTGAACGTGGTATTTCTCCCTCCCTTTACGTGTCACATAGGTCCGCGCCCATGAGAAGATCGGGATTTGGCGTGCCATCGCCAAGGAAGTCCGGGCCCTGGGGGTCCACCATCGACGGGGCACCCACTGCCGCAAGAGGTGGGAGGACATCCGCCGCGGGACCAAGAAGACCGCCGAGTCTCTGCTGGGGATGGCCTCCCAACGTAGGCGGGGTGCCTGCCGTCAACTGAGCCCCCTGATGTTCCGGATCCTGGCGGTGGCCTACCCTGAATTGGATGGGCGCGTGAGGGCAGCACAGCAGACACAAGGGGGTGAGTACAAGCATTATCTACTCTGTTGTTGCGCAGTGGAGGTGTCTGGGTGGGGGAGGAGGGCTGGGGGTCCCCCTAGGCCAGGGCGATATCTGTAGGCTGGGCACCCCCGTAAGCCCCTGTGTCCCCAGCCACCACCCTCAGTAGTTTGTCAGTACAGCCATCCCTGGGCCGTGTCATCCATGGGTGCAGTTGTCAACTCTAGGCGTGTAGGCCATGTTCCACGGAATGCGTAGCGTACCCCAAGTGCGCAACTTAGTGCAGGGGGCATCTGTGTCTGTCATGTCCGCTAACTGTACCGGAGATCCATGTACTCAATATGCCTTTATTTCTCTCTCCCCCCCCCTTTTTGTTTGTCTTTCTGTGCTTGTGTGCATCAGCATCATCAGGCGGAGGAGAAGTGGAATCGGGGCAGGAGGGAGCTGCATCTCACATGGCCCAGGAGGGCCATGCCACAGAGTCAGACTGGACCAGTGAGACGGAGGGCGAGGGGAGCTCCACGACGGGGACGACTGGACCCTGCAGCGACACGGACACGTCCTCGGAAGGGGGCTCCCTTGCGGGGGTGGCACCATCCGTGCCCCCGCCATTACAGGTACAGCCGCCACCCAGCGCACCATCTCCGCCCTCCCAGCAGCCCCTCCGCGTTCGCCCCGTGCCCGCTCTGCCAGGAAGCCGGGCATCTCCTTCGCCCCAGGCACCTCAGGCCCTGCCCCTGTTACCCCCGCTGCCCTCAGTGAGGAGGTCATTGACCTCCTCCGAACGCTCATTGTTGGGCAGACTACCCTTTTGAATGCCATCCAGGGGGTGGAGAGGGAGGTTCATCGCAGCAATGCGTACCTGGAGGGCATTCATTCGGGTCAGGCTGCCCATCAGCGATCGTTCCAGGCTCTGGCCTCAGCACTGACGGCAGCCATTGTCCCTGTCTCCTGCCTGCCTCTACTAACTCCCTCCTCCCAGTCTCCTGTTCCTCTGCCTGTCCCACCCACACCATCAGACCAGCCTGCACACACCTCAACACCCAAGAGAAGCTCATCCAAACATAAGCACCACAGATCACGCAGACATTCACACACGCAACATTCCGATGCAGACATGCCAACAGTCACTACCACCTCTGTGACCCCCACCTCCTCGTCTCCCTCCTCCCTCCCTGTGACGTCTACACTCACACCTCCATTCACCTCACCATCAGCCAGTGTTTCCATCACCAGCACACCCTCCACTCCAGTCCGCACACGTGCAGTCACCACCCCCACTGCCATTTACACGTCCCCTGTGTCCTCTCCCACTGTGTCTGTCACCCCCTCTTCCACACCACACAAACGCAGCCACCCACCCACCCAACAGCCATCCACCTCACGACAGCCTATCCCTCCTGCACCTGCACCCAAAGACAGCAAACGTGACTCACCTACAACCACATCCTCTCCCTCCACTCCCATTCCCACTGTACCTACCACTCTCCATTGTCCCAAGAAGCTCTTCCTCGCCACTACTAACTTCTTTCCTGACCCTGAGCCCCCCCTCCTTCTCGTCGGGGTAAGAAGAGCACCTCAGCCACCACCAGCCCTGCAGCCCCCTTGACAAGGGTGCAGGGGTATTGGAGCCCGCCAGCCCGCATGTCTGGATCTTCGCCCAGCAGCAAGGGGACAGCCAGCCCACCCCCTGGGAAGAGGAGCAGAAGGCGGAAGGGGCGCCGCAGGAGCCCGCCTTCTACATCCCCCCCGGACACCACCCAGAGACAGTCACCAGCCACAGCTCCAAAGGGAGGAAAGGGCCACAGGCCGACGACTAAGGAGGGCAAGGGCAGCAAGTTGGAGAGGTCAGGCAGCAGGCCTGCTGCCCAGGAGGAGCCCACAACCCCCATAGCCGCTGCCCCGGGAGGAACCGGCACAGCTGCCCCGGGAGAGCCCACCACCCCCATAGCCGCTGCCCAGGGAGGACCCAGCCCAGCTGGCCAGGAGGGCCCCACCACCCACAGCCCAGGTGGGCAGTGAAGGAGCACCATCCCCGCTGCCCAGGAGGGCACCACCAGGCAATTAGCAGTTGGCCATAGACTGTCCGCCGTCTCAAGAACCGCTGAACTGGGCCCTTCAAGGCAAGGACCGCTGAACTGGGCCCCGCCGTCTCAAGAACCGCTGAACTGGGCCCCGCCGTCTCAAGAACCGCTGAACTGGGCCCCGCCGTCTCAAGAACCGCTGAACTGGGCCCCGCCGTCTCAAGAACCGCTGAACTGGGCCCTTCAAGGCAAGAAGCGCTGAACTGGGCCCCGCCGTCTCAAGAACCGCTGAACTGGGCCCCGCCGTCTCAAGAACCGCTGAACTGGGCCCAGCCGTCTCAAGAACCGCTGAACTGGGCCCTTCAAGGCAAGAAGCGCTGAACTGGGCCCCGCCGTCTCAAGAACCGCTGAACTGGGCCCCGCCGTCTCAAGAACCGCTGAACTGGGCCCTTCAAGGCAAGAAGCGCTGAACTGGGCCCGCCGTCTCAAGAACCGCTGAACTGGGCCCCGCCGTCTCAAGAACCGCTGAACTGGGCCCCGCCGTCTCAAGAACCGCTGAACTGGGCCCCGCCGTCTCAAGAACCGCTGAACTGGGCCCTTCAAGGCAAGAAGCGCTGAACTGGGCCCCGCCGTCTCAAGAACCGCTGAACTGGGCCCCGCCGTCTCAAGAACCGCTGAACTGGGCCCCGCCGTCTCAAGAACCGCTGAACTGGGCCCCGCCGTCTCAAGAACCGCTGAACTGGGCCCTTCAAGGCAAGAAGCGCTGAACTGGGCCCCGCCGTCTCAAGAAGCGCTGAACTGGGCCCCGCCGTCTCAAGAACCGCTGAACTGGGCCCCGCCGTCTCAAGAACCGCTGAACTGGGCCCTTGAAGGCAAGAGGCGCTGAACTGGGCCCCGCCGTCTCAAGAACCGCTGAACTGGGCCCCGCCGTCTCAAGAACCGCTGAACTGGGCCCTTCAAGGCAAGAAGCGCTGAACTGGGCCCCGCCGTCTCAAGAACCGCTGAACTGGGCCCCGCCGTCTCAAGAACCGCTGAACTGGGCCCCGCCGTCTCAAGAACCGCTGAACTGGGCCCCGCCGTCTCAAGAACCGCTGAACTGGGCCCTTCAAGGCAAGAAGCGCTGAACTGGGCCCCGCCGTCTCAAGAAGCGCTGAACTGGGCCCCGCCGTCTCAAGAACCGCTGAACTGGGCCCTTCAAGGCAAGAAGCGCTGAACTGGGCCCCGCCGTCTCAAGAACCGCTGAACTGGGCCCCGCCGTCTCAAGAACCGCTGAACTGGGCCCCGCCGTCTCAAGAACCGCTGAACTGGGCCCCGCCGTCTCAAGAACCGCTGAACTGGGCCCTTCAAGGCAAGAAGCGCTGAACTGGGCCCCGCCGTCTCAAGAACCGCTGAACTGGGCCCCGCCGTCTCAAGAACCGCTGAACTGGGCCCCGCCGTCTCAAGAACCGCTGAACTGGGCCCTTCAAGGCAAGAAGCGCTGAACTGGGCCCCGCCGTCTCAAGAACCGCTGAACTGGGCCCCGCCGTCTCAAGAACCGCTGAACTGGGCCCTTCAGGGCAAGAACCGCTGGCCCTTTGGCAGACGTGGCAGGGCAGGATCTATCTCGGGCAGGGCTGCAGGATGTCCTCTGGCCAACTTGCCTCCTCCAGTGGCAGTGGGGTCTGTTATGGACTGTATGGACTATGGCTTTGCTCTCCCCAGGATGGCCCAGTGGGCAGGCCACCCACTGTATGGACTGTATGGACTGTGGCTTTGCTCTCCCCAGGATGGCCCAGTGGGCAGGCCACCCACTGTATGGACTGTATGGACTGTGGCTTTGCTCTCCCCAGGATGGCCCAGTGGGCAGGCCACCCACTGTATGGACTGTATGGACTGTGGCTTTGCTCTCCCCAGGATGGCCCAGTGGGCAGGCCACCCACTGTATGGACTGTATGGACTGTGGCTTTGCTCTCCCCAGGATGGCCCAGTGGGCAGGCCACCCACTGTATGGACTGTATGGACTGTGGCTTTGCTCTCCCCAGGATGGCCCAGTGGGCAGGCCACCCACTGTATGGACTGTTTGGACTGTGGCTTTGCTCTCCCCAGGATGGCCCAGTGGGCAGGCCACCCACTGTATGGACTGTGGCTTTGCTCTCCCCAGGATGGCCCAGTGGGCAGGCCACCCACTGTATGGACTGTATGGACTGTGGCTTTGCTCTCCCCAGGATGGCCCAGTGGGCAGGCCACCCACTGTATGGACTGTATGGACTGTGGCTTTGCTCTCCCCAGGATGGCCCAGTGGGCAGGCCACCCACTGTATGGACTGTTTGGACTGTGGCTTTGCTCTCCCCAGGATGGGCCAGTGGTCATGGAGTCCCCTCGTGGATCTGGCGTCGTGTACTCAAGTGGCTGAGGTGCCCCCCCTTCCCTTCCCCCTGAGGTGCCTGTCCTATTTTCTTTCTGATGCCCCTGCAGTGTTCTCTCCGTGGAGTTCTTGTCGTGGGACTGGGCCTTGCCCCTTTGCACAGGACCCCTGTGATCCACGGACAGTGGTTGGACTACATTTAGTAGCTGTATATATTTTGTACATAGTTTATTTATTAATTGGGATTACTGGTGTACATATTTCAATATATCTGCCCGTTTATGATCTCTTCTTTTGGTCTTTGCATTATTTCGGAGGGGGGTGGTTTGTGGGTTGTGACAGTGATCTGTGGGAATGCATTGATGTGTGTGTTGTAGTGGGTGTGGGTGGGTGGGTGTGTGCCGGTAATCTTTTCCCTCCCCTGTGTCGTAGGTGCCGTACTCACCGATGTCTTCCGCGCCGCCGGGCGTGCTCCTGGTATATGAGCAGGAATAGGAGTGCGGGGATGACCTGCAACTCTGGCTCCATACTGCCGGAATCTCGCGTGGAGTGCGTAGAGGTGAGCGTTTTTCCGTTCGTAGTCTGTTTCCGCCGTGTTCTTATCGGCGGTGCTCCCGCCCCGGAAAAGGTGGCAGATTGGTGGGTCGTAATAGGGTGGGCGGTACTTTGTCTGCCGCCGGGCTGTTGGCGGGAACCGCCGCGCTGTTTGTTTGTACCGCTGTGGCGGTCGGAGTGTTAAGTTGGAGGGCTGTGTTGGCGGTTCCCGCCAGGGTCAGAATTGCATATTTTAGACCGCCGGCCTGTTGGCGGCTTGGCCGCCGCTTTATCACCGACCGCCAGGGTCAGAATGAGGGCCACTGTCTGCACTGTAGGACTGTCATTTATACAATAAGCCTGCACTGGGCAAACATGGCATTTGGGAAGGTGACAACAGGGCTGTGGAAGCAAGGGACTTGTCATGAGTCAAAGACACACATTATCAATGATGCTAAGACTAGACTAGACTAGATTAGTAACTTACCTCTGTACCCATTCCTAATCTAATCAAAGGAATGAGGCATTCTGGACAGGATTTCACACCATAGTCTCATATTGCCCACATGACAGGATCTGCGTGGGGACAGGGAGTGGACACAGTGCCACAGTTGTACAGCCACAGTGACTCCACCCTATCCTAGACTAGGACCCATACTCGGGAGATACATGTGACAGGCCTATGTCTCCGCAGGCTGAGCAGATAGAACCCACCTGACAATACATTCACTTCACTTCCATGCATGATAGCACATCATGTAGCCAACAGAAAATTGGCATATGGTGTGTGTGGCAACCTGTAGGGCACAGTAAGTTATGATATGCCTTCCACATAACAGCTTAGCAAGGACAGATTTGAAAATAAATCTCTGATGCACCATACACATCACTCACATTGCTCACAACTGACTCATACAACATGCATATTCAGCTCATGCTATCATGCACATACATGTCGGCTGACATTTACAACAATTATGAGGAAAGACATGTCAGTGGATGACCGTAATGTCTCCTCACCAAGTTATGTACATCCAACTCAAGGAGGATCTAGGAACCCAAAAAACCCACCCAGCACAATGAGAATGCATTTTACATATGGCACTGGCCACCAATAGCTGTGCATTGTCCCTCCTATTGTTGCCACACAGACTGCACCAACAGCCACATGAGTTGTCAACCTGGCACACATGGCCACATTCTAGCCTGTGAGGAGGGAAAGGATGGTGAAGTACAGAGGAAATTGTGCACACGGGGTACTTACCTACTCTGCTGGTGCAACATAGAGCTGTTGATAGAGGGGTAGGACCTCATACACCAGCCTCTCCAGCTCCTCGGGGGAGAAGACAGGGGCCCTATCACCTACTGGACATGGCATAATTGCTCCCAGAGGCAGCACACAGCAGCTCAGGTCATGGAGGTATTGCAGGCAACAGTGTCAGGAGTCAAGTGAGTGAATCTGCAGAATGTGGTGGTCACATCTGCCACATATGTGGTTGTCAACACCGGCGTACACAGCCATTGTCCCTCGACTGCCACCGGAAACAACGTTAGCCTATGGCAGTGTCCACCACGTTTGCAGCTGCCTACCGCCATGATGACTTCCAGGGGCGGTCGCTGGTGGTTCCTAATTTCCAGTGGAGTATGTCAGGGAGCCGCCATTTTAGAGGCCTGAAATGCAGTATTGAGCTTCACAAACTTCATCACACCTCTGAAAATGTTGTTTTGAGCTCACAAACATCCTTATCCTGTCTTGTCATGTAGGGATCTACTATTCAACACCACTGTAGTATATTGCTGGGCACACATGGCATTTAAAAGCAGTGAATGGTCCCACCCGCCGACAGTCTTTATTGCACTTGGGGGAGGCAGTCACATTTCAAGGGGCAACTGTGTTGCACAATGTCCTAGTTTGGTCTAATACATGTAGTGGACACATCTGTGTGAAAACATGTGGGTCACATGTTACTCTTGTGTAGTTGCAAGCTGGGGTGTGTTCTGGGTGCCATGTCTATGGAGTCTGAAATGCTATGTCACATGATAATCTTGCCATGCATCATGTATGCTTCTGTGGACACACTGACTAATGTTAAAAATCATGTGTTGTCACACATAGGTACCCAGAAAGAGGGAGGAGACGTCAACCTCCGGTCTACCATCCACTGCCAGAGCTGAAGACCATGGAGCATCACAACATCATAATGTGTTATTGCCTGGATAGGCAAACAATAGTGTACCTGTGTCATTCGATGAAGTCAAATCTGATGCCAGCTATTAGTTATCCAACAAGCACACCACCCATTGTAAAAATCATGTCAATGTTGCATTTCCTGGCCACAGAGTCCTTCCAACATACAGTGGCTCTGCCAGCTGGTATGTCCCAGCCTATGTTCAGTCTAGTGTTGAGGGACGTCCTCTCTGCAATGTTGAAACACTGATATCCAGTTTCCCCGACGTGGGGATTTAGCCAATGTGAAGGCAGACGTTTACAGTTTTGGCCACCTATCACATGTTGTGAGAGCCATTGATGGCACACATGTTGGCTTGGTGTCACCACATGCCAATAAACAAGCCTATTGGAACAGGAAGAACTTCCATTCCATCAACATGCAAGTAGTCTGCTTGGACAATCTCTACATTTCACATGTGTGTGCCTGTTATCTGGGTTCAGTCCATGATTCCTTCATTATGCAGAATACCAGCATACCCCAGCTGATGTCACAACTCTGACTAGAGAGGGCCTGGCAGGTTGGTAAGTCACCTGTGTACTGGTTATGTGTGTGCAATGTCAGGTGCTGCAATCATGAAGTGTGGAACTCATTGATGCAAATATGCCCATTCCTTGGGAGGAGACTCTGTTGTACCAACTATACTTGGGTGTTGACACCACTAAGAAATCCAACTAGCCAGGGGAAGTCGGCTTCAATGAGGCTCTTTGAGGAACAAGGTGGGTCATGGAGCGGGCCTTTGGGCTCCTGAATGCCAGATTTCGGTGCCTTGATCAGACAGGTGGAGCCCTCCTCGACTCACCCGGGAAAGTGTATCAGATCACTGTGACATGCTGCATGCTCCAAAACCTCACCCTGTGTAGGGACATCCCATACATCCCAAGGGGAGCGGGAGCTTCCAGTGTCACCAGGTGAGACTCTTGAAAATCCAAAGTGAGGATGAGAGTGGTGAAGAGAAAGGAGCTGACTTGCAGGAAGGTCTCATCAACAGCTACTCTTCATGAGTGTATGTCCTATGATGATATGACTGTGACTGTACAATGGACTGTAGTTATGAGAATGTGTGGTGTTTGTTTCATATAAAACAGCTAAGGAGCTGACACTCTGCAATGACCAGCTGAAGGCAGTTAGAATAATTTACGTTTGACACATCCCCACCTTGACGATGCTGCTTTGTTAGTGTTAGTTTCCCTGGAATTTAAGTGATTTTCAAGTTGCTGTAAATGTGCATTGTGTCATGGTTATGATATCCAAGCCTATTCTCCTTGTTTTGGCTTTGCACAGGTACCTTCACCATGATATCCTCATGTGGGCATTCCAAAGTTGTGACATTGCCAGGTTTGTGATGCTGTTAGGACAGACGAAGTGGACATGGATAGTTCTAGTAATGTTGGTCACAGATTTTGGGTGTTGGAGAGCTGTGGCAATACAAATTGCACAGTGCCTTGGTGGGAGGTCAGAAGTGCTCATTGGACTTGTTGTATGGGCTGTGGATGGTCCACTTAGATCATGTCTGTCAGCTTATGGGCATGACACATGTAGTCATAGATTGCAAAAAAATAATGTTACCTTTACATTGACTAAACACTTTTTGCAAGTCCCATATGTGGCTGATGATGTGTTTCGACATTGCAGGCCACAGTGCCTGTGTAGCAACACTGACAAACGTGTGCGTCATACCAGTCATACCACCGGATGAATGGTAACTGGACCATGATTGGCCTGTGATCAAGGACTGTTGCACTGCCACCTGTCTGCATCCTGGATTATGTGGTGTTGGAAAACTTTGGTGTGGTATGTGATAAGGCTCAAGCTGGTGACATCATCCAAATCCATGTTTGCATATTCTATTGGACAATATCTGGCAAATCCCTTTCCTCTGAGGTCTGGTGGGGCTGTACCTTGGGATCTGTACTATGACTCAGTATGATTTACACATACTTGTTTGTAGAAGTCCAGACATATGGACAGCCTATGTGCTTTACTCCAGAATTAAATGTATTTGTGTGACCCGACACTTGCTAATGTGTTGGTGTGTAATAATTATAGTCCCGAGCCAGACACTGTTTACTTGTGACATATCCCTCCTTGCACAAGTAGCTTGTGTTCTCATCATATGGTCCACATAGTCTTACATCTCTACGTAGCAATCAGTGGAAATGAAGCAAGCAGCCAACAAGTTTGTGATTGTTGAATTTATTACAATATCTATGCAAAACCTAAATTGTGGACAGATATGGACTTTAAAAAGGTCAGTCATGGTGGATGAAACCATTGGGAGTCCAAAGTCCAGAGTACTCCTCCCAATGGAACAGGTAGGTGGTTCAGGATCAGTCAACAGAGTAAATGTGTGGCACACAAAGGAGGTCCCTTAGGAAGTGGTCACTTGCTGGCAGTAGTGGGTAACTAGCCATCTGCAACTCATGGATTCCTAGCTGGAAAGCCCAGTGTGTGGTGTAGGGGCAGAACTGCTGCTACAGAGGCGGGGTTGACTGGGTCTGGTGGCACCCCTGGCAGGGCCTCCCTTCCATTGGCTGGCACCGATGTCGATGGTCCTGGTGTTGCTGCACGATAGGAAGGGGTGAAGTGATTTTGAATAGCCCTGTCCAGGGTGGGGTTGATGTCCCTCATCACCCCTTTTAAGGAGGCCATGTTGTTTTTCTGGGCCTCCCATTGCTCCTGAATGTCCTGATGGATATCTCTGTGTAGCTGCTTCATTTCCCAGAGTTCATTCAGTACATGGCCCATCATGCCTTTGGAGCCCCGGTGGCCTCACCCTGCTGGCCAACAGCATTCCTCCCACACACCCGGCCACCACGGACCTGTGCCCTTGCAACAGTTTGCCCATTCCCACTTGTTCCTGGAACCTCATTGTCCTATGTATTGCATCGCAACTGAGGATCCAGAACTGGGGGAACTGGATTGTCAACACTGTGCTTGGTACACAGGTTGGGGGGCGAATGACTGTCTGAGATGTTGTGGCAACCGGGATGAGAGGTGTTGATGTGGGCACAGTGAGACTCATCTGACTAGGTTGCCCAAATGGGTCAGGAACGTCCTTCTCATCTAGCAGTCCAAAAGTACTGTTCTCACTGAGGGCTTCATCCGGGGGGAGGGGGAGAAGTCTCCTCTGTGGCCTCTGTGTGCCCAGTGGCTTCTCTATCTGTTGACATTAAACATACAATGTTACTTGTTGTATTGTGATATCTACCTGCAACAGTTTAGTGTTACAGTAAGCAGAGACCTTGTCCAAAGTTCAGTTGCAGTTGATCTCATTGTGCCAAGTGACCATGGTATTGGGTGTTTTGATTTTACACGTGTGAAGTGTGCCAATTCCTTTTGAACCAAGTAGCTGTTGTGATGTGCAGATCATGTGCACTTTGGAGGATGTCCTGGCAATACCAACCTACCACAAGTACAGTCAAAACAGTGTATGTACAGGATATGGCTTTGGCCATTTTGTGGCCTAGCTAATTGAGGTGCAGTCAGAGGCAGGGGTGTGTTGTATATGTGACTGGAGTGATCATGTGGTGAGTGTAGTGTGAATGTGTCTGCTGCAAATTCCACTCTGGTGATGCATCCTGAGGCCTTTGGAATCATTGCTTTGCACACTGGGTAAGGTGTCATTCCTGTCCTCAATAGTTTAATCTGGGGTTTGCATGTCAAGCCAGATCTAGGCAGGCAGACACATCTCTGAGTTGAGCATGATCTGTATCTTGGTTCCTTTCAGTTGAGTGAACTTCAATTGAGAGTTAGGAAGTAAGTGTATTTTGACAAGTGAACACTCGTCTGGTATTTGGAGTAACAGTTGGAGAGCCTGCTAGGAGCTGCAGCCAGGTCACTCAGTATACTCCAAGAGACATGACATATGTTATCCTTCCAGGTGAATAAACTTTAATTGAGCGTTAGGAAGCAAGTGTATTTTGACAAATGGACACTGGTCTGGTGTTTGGAGTAACAGTTACAGGGCCATTCTGGAAGTTGCAGTCAGGTCAGTCCCTGTTCTCCCAGAGACTTGACATATGCTATCCTCCTAGGTGAGTGAACTTCAAATGGGATTTAACAAACAGGGGTATCTTGGCAAGTGGGCTTGTGTGCTTCTGAAACAGTGCCTCCTGGCCTTCCCATTTGTGTCACTCCCTCTACTTCCCCCACTTAACAAATGTTGTTCTCCCAGGTGGATACACTTCCTTTGTGGATTATATAATGAGGGCATTTGGAAACAAGAACACTGTTCTGGTGGTTGGAGTGATGAAACATAGCCTATTCTGAGCTGTAGTCAGCCCCATTCCTGTACTTCACACACTGAACAGTTGGTATCCCCCTAGGTGAGTAAACTGCATTTTGGATTAGACAAGCAGGTGTATTTGGGCAGGAGTGCACTGGTCTTGTGGTTGGAGTGACAGAAACATGGCCTATTGTGAGCAGTAGTCAGGTCAGTACATCTACTACACACCGTCTACCAATGGTATCCTCCCAGGTAAGTAGACTTCATTGGGTAGTTGACAAACAGGGGTATTTTGGCAAGTGACCACTGGTCTTGTGTTTGTAGTCACAGAAACAGCGCCTCCTGGCCTTGGCAGTCCTGTTTGTCCCCCCACTTTCCAACACTAGACAGATGTTATCCTTCCAAGTGAGTATGGAGCAATGGAGAGGTTACAGACAGGTTCATTTGGGCCTGTGAAGCATGTGCTGTTGTTTGGAGTTACAGGCCCAAGGCCTGCTGGTAGGAGCAGACATGTCTCTCTGTATGCTACACACAATGTACAAATGTAATCCCCCCAGGTGAGTCCAATTCAATTGCTCTTTGTTAATACAGATCTCTAGTATCATCACACTGCAGTGGTAGTGTTTGTAGTTACAGACACAGTGGCTCCTGGGACTTGTAGCCATGTCAGTCCCCAGACTACACACACTGTACAGATGTTGTCCCCATTCCCCTTCCCCATCCAGTCTACACAACAGTAGAAAAAGTTTTGTATTCCAGCAAGGTTAGCTTTAATATCTCCACTCCACTCTAAGCAACAGTAGGGAAAGTGTTGGACTAGAGATTTGTTTTATGTACTATTCCAGCTTCAGTATGTACAACAGCACGGAAAGTATCGGACTCCAGAGACATTAGATTTACAATTCTCACTCCAGCCTAAGCAACAGTAGGGAAAGTGTTGAACTCCGGATAGATTATATTTACAGTTCCCACTCCAAGCGACACACCAGTAGAGAAAGTGCAACTTGCAAATTTATATCCACAGAGTTTTTATGTAACTCCACAGAATTTCATGGAGTGAGTTCTGCCCAGCCTTACTTACAAATGCAAAAAGAACAGTTGATGGACGGAATGTAGACCAAATCAAACATTTACCCCAGCCACAGATCTAGTTTAATCCATCAGTTTTTTTGCTCGCCATTCTATTCCAGTTTGGACTTAGCCATATGCAAATCAGTCTTGACCCTGTTCCCTATGGGAACAGTCCAACCCGAATTGCCAGGCCAACAATAGTCACTATCACCACTTTGTTATGATATGAATTAAACACCTCACTTCATCACTCAATCATGCTCTGGGTAATTATTTATGCATCATATGATCTCTAGAAATCCTAATCAGAGTATTGCCTCATGGAGCATTGTAGAAAGACACATTTGCATACTTCAGATGCCACATCACACTTGATGGGTACGAATGTACAGCAAACATCACACACACAGTTTTTATGAAACATCCTGTCTGTTTCATATTTGAAGGGCAATTTCATAGGACCACAGCTATGAGACACATCCATGTTGCCAACAGGGTCCATTGCAGCATATGACACCCAACTATGACACCATCAATCATAAGGTAAAAAAGTGCATCATACATGAGGCAGTGGATGTGCAATTGCATTGATAACAGGAATGTATGACCAGACCCTTGACAGCAGTAAGTGTGACATCAGCTATCTGCAAGAAGCATGTGTGACAAGAAGTGCATCAAACCTGAAAATGGATAGCACAAGTGCCCTAGGTATGACAAGCATTGCTCACAAGACATACCCTGCACAGTCCATCCCAGGTAATAAGTCCTGCCACTGCCATGTTCTAAGTCTCTGCCCACCCTTCTCTAGGGGGCGCTGTAAATGGACTATCTGTACCCTGGGAATCATCATCTAGACTCACCAAGACTCCCATTCTGACTCCTGTGTGCTTCCCTCTTCAGTATGTCACGCCATAGTTCTTGTTCATCAGTCTGCATGGACTTCAGATCCCATAATACACTACCTGGTAGTCGGTAAGACCTGTAATCTGCTGCCCATTTCTTCCCATGTGAAATGTCCGGTTGGCCCCTTATACTGGAATCTCAACTCCAGGACTTATGAGAGAATGAAGCTGCACACACCTGTGAGTACTCTCATGCAGCTCAGCCATTTGACCCTGCCCTTGCTGCTGCCTGGAACTGATTAGAAGCTGCCATTTTCTGAATCTCCTTGTTGTGCATTGGAGTACAATTCATTTGTGTACCAGAGCCCTTGTGGGATTGTGTAACAGTGCAGAGTACACCAGAAACTGCTCTTTGTTTCCACAGTGTTGTTTCTGCTTGTTCCAGTCAGACTCTGCTCATTGTGTATTTGCCTTGTTCATGTTTGTTCCTGACAGAGCCTGCATCCTGTTAGCCAGACTGGTTCCAGTCTCTGCGTTAACCAGAGACGTTCCCTGTGGCTACATTTGCCTCATAGTTGGTTTCCATGCCCTCCATTTCCTCTTCGGGTATTGTGTCTGGTAGGTCTACGATCAGTCCTCAAATGTATAGAATAGTTTAATTTGTTTTCTTATCTTATTTTGTTCTGGGACATATTTTCAAAGGGGCAAATCCAGCCCCCATCCCTTGTCAGGTTTTGCATGTATTCATTAGTGCTAAACAGTGACAGTGTGCTATGGCAGTATGCCTGGATTTGGTACTGTGCCTCCAGCCCAACAATCAAGGGCTGCTAATGTGTATGTAAGGACATTACATGTTTGTGCCCTGACGGTCCAGAAACAGATTCACTTCTGCTGCCAACTTTTGATGGGGCTTGCGTGGTGACTAGCTGTGAGATTAATCAGCACAGAGGCACTGATGTTCCCTGTTGCAGTGGGATTTTCAGAGCCCTACCCTGTGTACAAATGTAGTGATGAAACCTGCCTGTTTTTCTATTACTGATCCATAACGTATTTGACCACACTAATGTTGCTCTGTCATCACCCTTCTGAAATTTCTGCTGTACCATAGCTGCCCTATCCCCTTGTATGCTGTTACCTGATCTTTGGCTTTAGGTCAAATTTGCTTCCAAGGATACTCGGTTAATTCAAGGGTTGGCTCCACAGACTCCTGACTAGACCTGCATGTAACTGTTACACCATGGAGGCCAATACTGACACAGGGTACTCATGGCCACACACTTGAACTGGACACTTTTGTACAATGAAGCACTGGAAATATGTGAACACATGCAGCATGGTCTACTGGTCCACCACAGCCAGAGGAGAAACATAGGTCATTTACATTAGTCAAACTGTGGTGTACATAACAATGTTATGATTGGATTTGAGACTCAGTGTCACAAACACTGTACCTACCTAGCATGTTCAAATGCCTGACTCATGGGTAGTATACTCACAAGTGACCATGAACTGGTAGCCAACATTTCATGAGATGTGAGGGGTAACATATCTGACATAGCCCTCATCAGCCATCCTCGATCTTCCTTGTGTATAGTTAGTCATGGGAAATGTATTGTTCCCAATGTCAAGCAAATACACACAGCATAAGAGGCAACAGATATTACAAACACATATCATGACTGATGTATCTCATTGATTGGCATCTGATGGTTATTCCCATTTGTAACACATTCATACATGAACATTACGCCAAATGTTTTGCATGCCGTTCCCACAGAGGCACACAAATAATTTTAACAGACAATTCACACACAAAACACACAGTAGTGTAGCCTTGCTGTCCTCTATTGATGCAACACCTGCGCAAACTTGAAAAATCCAATCCTGCACAACAACATGAGTATTATGGGCCGCAATAGTATGGTCTGCCACTTGTGCCCAAACACTAGAAAACACACTGCAGGTCATACCATCCTATCTTTGTCTAGTTACAGGCTGTATTCTTGTGAAAATTTGACAAATGATGCAAACACAGTTTAAGACAGAATTTGTGATGCAAACGCATCAAAAAATGACGCATATGCGTTAAAAAATGACACATAGGCAATAAAAAATTACGCTCACGCACGTTATACATCAATTGGTCCCTAGCGTTAATTCCACCAGTGCACCAATTAATGCGATCAATGAATGCGTGGGATTTTAACGTATATGCTTAAAATAATATTGACACAAACCCCGTAAGCGTCAAAAATTTGCATGCAAGACAAAAAACGGCCCGCCAATGAGACAGGAAGTGATGTAATAGGATATCCTGTTTGCAGGAATGGCACAGTGGGTGTACTTTCACTTTGCAGTCTGTGATTATTCTAGACTGTGTGGCTGTGTTTTGGATTGTCTTTCTGTGTGGCTGAGTTTTGGATTGGCTCTCTGTGTATTTTGTGATTTTGTCTCCTGTGTGCTCTGTATATCGTCTTTTTGTGTTTGGTAAGTGTCTTTTGTATCCTATGTAAGTGTATTTGTGTCATGAATTGGATTTATATTTGTCTTTGTACTGTTGGGAGTCTGTTTGTGGGTAGTATTAGTTGGGGTAGTTTTGCGCTGCCTTTGGGTTAGATACGTTTCCTTTTTCTACCTCCTTTCCCTGTTTTTCCCTCCTTACTTTTGAATTATTGTTTTGGTGTGATGTCGGGAAGGCCACAGCTGGGGCGCATGGGTGAGGAGGAGCTAGGGGCATTTGTGTGGCTGGCGTGCCACTTCCTCCCCTGATGTTGGAGGCTGGGGGCCATGTGATACAGGGGAATGAGGTGGGCAAAGGTGCTGTTCGACCCGAGGCGCATTTTCAACACCCAACATAATGATGACCAGCTGAAGCATCACTGGGCTGACCTTGTGGCCGGTGAGCAGGACCTGCTGGACCACCTGGGTGTGGTGATTGGTGGCCCTGTTGGTGAGTACCAAATTGACCAATGTGTACAGTACAATGCTCTGGAGTGACAGTAGCAGATGTTGTGACATGCTGCATACAATGGTTGTGTACATGTGGAATGCAAGTTAACAAACTGTGAGTGTACCAGGAATAGGATGTATTTCACATAGTAATATATGGAAACAATGTAGTCCACAGTTTTGTGGAACCATGTCCGAACAGTATTCAGGGCCATACGTACCAAGCTCTTCATAACCTTCACTATTATCTTAGGCCATATTTCTACTTAGTTTGCGCTGCATTCGTGTAATTTCTAGACGCAAAAGTAGCGCACACTTGCCACATTCAAATTTATTTTGCTAATTTGCGCAGCTGTTGCATCAACAAATGAAGCAAATGCGACACCAAATAAATTACACATCTGGGCCTAAGTTCACTGTTTTTGTGTGTTTACGTCTGGACAAATAATCATTCACATGGCTAAACCCAAATGGGCCATTATGCTACCAGATTGCATTATCACACAACAGGGTGATCTTGTGGCATTTCGGAGTAGGCATTGAAATCCTATCATTGAGTAGCAGGGCCCAAAGACATGTTTTGCTTGGGCACGATTGCTGGAACTGAGCTATTGCAGTTACCATCTGTGTCATTTTGGTGCCAACCCATTTTCTAAAGTGAAAGTGTCAGCATGGGATCCCTGCTCTTTGTAAATGTATGGTCACAAACTATTTTGTGGACTTTTGAACAGTGTCAGTTCGGGTGTACTACCTCTGATCACCCAACTTGCTAATTGTAATTTTAAGTTAAAGAATCTAGCAATGTGTGATTCACAATACCTGATATAGGTACACATGGCGCAGAGTGACACATGTCAGGTGCAATGACTACACCTGTGCCCATGCATTCTGTCAACGATGATCAACTAAGACACTGTCAGCATACACTATTTTGCAGTTTTGAAACAGAAAAGTGGCCAATCTATGTTTAGCGTAACATTGTCATCAATTAACACACAGGATCCCTGCCATCATGTTGTCATAGGGGGCATATACGGCTTAGGGTACACTACCAATGTGGCATATGTAACCTACCTATAACGCTGGCACACCTATTATGGACCACTGAAAGCACAATCATTTATGAAAGCAAATCAACCCACATGCCCATCACACAGTTACTCATTGTCCCTTGATGCACAAGCCACAATACCTGAGTCACTGGTATTGCAGTGCACCAGGAATTTGGCATTGCATGTATCTCCCAATTGCTAAAGATGAAATGGAGTACCATCTGGAATGTATCATCATGTTTGGCATCACATGATTGTTAGGGCCAGTGCATGTGTGCAAATGTGCGTCTAACACTCACTGGAGTGACAGTGTCAATGCATGTTTGCAGTGGTATGTCTGTTGGGGTGTTTACATGCCTGATGTGCAGCTCTATCATATAAAATGTCACACTCAGTGACTTGTTGTTCCAACTTTTGTACAGTGAGCAGACATTGAGCACATATCACCCTTCCATGTTTTACAGGTGGACCAGCCCCCTACACCATAGGTGAAGTGGCTCGATTCAAGAGCCCAGATGTATCCAATAAGTGTGAAAATGTTTGTCCTGTGTTGTGTTTGCAGCTGTTGTGTGATTGACTCCTGTGTGTTGAACTCATTGCAAGATATGATGAGCTGGCACATGATCTGATATGTGACTTGACCGGAGGTTGACATAGTGTTCCATGGAAGAATTAGATATTCACTGGCAGAGAGTCATAAATTGGGAGTTGAGTGCTGCACAATAGGCATTGGCAGGTGAACAAGGTGATTTGTAGCCACATGTATGCCAACATTTGATTTGGAGGTGGCCAGTGTCATAATTTAGTCATGAAGTCATACCCTAATTCACACAAAACAGTGCGCAACCCCGTTAAGTAATGAACATGTAGGACTGTACGGGCGACTGTCTCCACATGTTGTACTCCATTTATGTGGCACTTGAGTGATATGTCATAGGCGTGCATGCAGGTCAAGGCCAGATGGGTGCTTACATCAATGTAGTTGATTTAGGAATTGGGTCAGTGAGATCTGATGTTGATGGTTGTCCACAAATAGAAACATGACTGTAGATGTGATTGTCCAATGGTTAGCTCAATCCTAGTTGGCAGGCCTCCTTACCTGTGGTACACTGACTAAAACCATGTACAGCTGGACAAAGCTTTGTGGTTGTCCTTGATGTTTGAAAATATGTATTGCATGCCCATCCCAGCATAGGGTTAGGGGGAGAAATTATATGTAGCTAGGAGGTGCAGGATCACAGTGTCGATGACAGACAAGTAATTCAAGCATTCATGTGTGCCAAACTACAGTGCCCCCTTAAGATTACCAACTGCATACCATCCTGCCAGTTCCATATACAAATCACAGGTCCTGTGCACCTTGAATTTGATCCAGAAGATAGGGATTAGTTGGCCTGTCACATGTTGAGTACTTGCAGCATTTGTTATGTGACAAATAGCACTACATATATGTACAGATCAGATAATTAAGTACACACCTTGTTGTGCATTGCTGTTAGATAGTCGATGGGTAGGCTGCGTTGGCATGTCATTCCTAAGGAACATTCTATCTTCTGTACTGTGATTTGGACAGCATGTGCTATTTGTGAGGAAGTGTTAGATTATCATCTGTACATGTATCACACAATGATGTCACTAATGTTTGCCTGTGTCTATTTTTACAGCTGCCCTCATGAATGCATAGGAAATCCGTGAATTTCAGCGGCGGGTAGTGCGGTACAGACACATCCACGATGTGGAGGCTGGGTACCGTATGATGGCTAGGTGGTATCGTCACGAGAGAGCCACAGGGGCATGGAGGACTTTTAGCCAAGGGGGGACCAGCATTGGCCACAACAGCCGCCACCACACCAACTTCAAGCACAGTGGTCACTGGGATGACAGCCATTCCAGCTGGTCCCTCAACCTCATCAGCACAAGGCCCAACAGCAGCACCATCTGCACCACCGCCTCCAACCACTGCACCAGCACCTGCAACATCAAGTGCTACTCAGACCACCACAGCTGGAGTAATGGACATGGCAGCTTTCCACAACCTCCAATGTGACATGCAACATATGTTGGGGCTCATGGACAGTCTACAGTAGGTGGTGGCCCGCAACAGCAGGAGACTGCAATCAATTAAAAAATACTCAGGAGGACAAATCTTTGAGTTGATTGTTCCTCACCCCTAATTCCGTCCCCTCCCTCCTCTTTCCTCATACTGTTTTTTAGTGGGTTTAGGGGCCTTAGTGATAGGTTAGAGTAGGCTGTTAGTTTAGATAGGATAAGTGGGTTGGGAGTTATATTATTACATGTTGGTTTGTGGGTGGGTGGGTGGGGGTTGATGTTGGGGTTTATGTGTATTAAAATAAAATACAACAAAATATATATTTGTTTAGGATTAGTTAGTATGTGTTTAGGTTAGTATATGTTGTACTACACGTGTCCCGTCATATACAGGGGGTGGGGGGTTGATGTTTAGAGTGTTTAGTTACATGTGGTAAGTACATTTAGCTTAGGGTAGTTAGGGCCAGTTGTGGGTAATGTATAGTTAGGATAGGTTAGGTTAGTTTAGGTGTTTGGCATAGTTTAAGTTTCCTTTCATACATATACAATAAAGTTTGATGTACTCCTTTACAGTATGTGTTATATGCTTGGGGATCAGGGCCTTTGCATGAGTGTACAGTGTCAAATTTGTTTTTGCCTGTGTATTCCATCCTGTATCCACATCCCATCCTTGACATGGTTATACCCACTTCCAAATGAGCTGTCACATTGGCAGCTACAACAAAGCTACTTCTCTATGCATCTGCCACCCATTGGACCCACCACTTAAGGTAACTATGGCTCCCAATGTATTGTGAAGGTTGGTGTGATTTTAAATCTGCCATCGTTTGAGTCCTGTGTTAGAATCTTGGGCACTGCGGGACGTCTGCCTGCAGCCTGATGTTCATGTGAACTCTAATAAACTGAGTGGTGTCATAATCGTAATTGAGTATACATTAATCACACCTATGATTTAGTACATTGTACTCCCAGGTGACATTATTGTCCAAACACTCGTACACATCCATTCCTGCTATATGGTGTGGGTGTGGGATTAAAGTTTAGAGTCACATGTCACATACATACTGATCGTCTTCAAGGGGATGTGGGCTGCCTTGAGTTTCATCTTGTAGATACTTTGGGCCTGACATATACATTTCTACACAGCATTATACTGTTTGTGATGCTTTAACTTCAGAAATAAGTCAAAGGCAGCACAGATGATGATAAAATCCATACCCTTGTGCATAGATATCACCCCACATTCTTTCTACACTATTAGATTGTCATTCTGTGGCCATTGACATGTTACATGCATTACAAATCTCTTGCACAGCTGATGTGTCACATTACACAGAGACAAAGTGGTTGTGTGGGTGCTGTTTATTTTAAAGTGCTGTAGTGCAATATTTACATAGTCCAGGATTGTAAGTCCATTAGTGTGACGCCTTCTATTGTGATGCAACACAAGTGCAATGGTGAGGGACATGTCATTGGACATGCTGTGCTGGAATGTCATTAAATGCAGAGGAACATGAATTGCCATTTAGGTAGTGAGAGACAATTGCAGTCCATAGTGGTAAGGTAAACAATGTGTTGGAGAACAGTGCATGTTACCAACTGTAGCAAGACTGGCATGTTATCAAGGACAGGACATAGGAAAATCACTGCCCATGTGGCATGGACTGATGCTACCGGGTACTCCTACGACTGAAGGTGATCTTTTCCACGTCTTCATCTTCTGATGTGTGCGTAGTCTCCTCTGCTTATGGTGGTGGTGGGTTTGAGGGGGCAACACACACATCAGTGTTTGAAGAAGTGGACTCTGAATTCCCGGTAGCTGCCAACTGTGGGGCTAGTAAGGGCATAACTGCAGCAAGGAGAAGCTACATCTCTGTGGAAGGCAGCCAGGTTGGCTCTGAGGGGGTCATTATTGTAGTCATGCACGCAGTGAAATGTTTGGGATGCCAGGTGTTGTGGCAACTCCCTAACTGCTGTGGGGAAATCCCTCACACACTGTTGTAGTCCTTGCAGTAGGGATTGTTGGACTTGCATGGCTGCTGACTGTTCTGCGGATCTCATCATGCACATGCCCTCAAGGCTGGCTGCCATATTTTGCATCCCCACCCGCACCTTCTTGGCCAGCTCCCGCTGTACTCCCACTACTGTACTCTCAAAGGTAGTACCAGTGTCATCAGAGTCCTCAGGTGTGTTTGAGCTGGCAGGTTGTTCTATTGGGCTGGTGCGATGGCCTTCTGTGATGGCTGCTACATCTGTGCTCCTCCTTGCAACTGAAGGTGGGGTCTGGAGGGTTCCTAGGACATCTTTGAGGGTTTCCTGGATAATGGTAGTCAGCTTGTCATCCATGTCATCAGGGTAATCCAGGACAGGCATATCCAAAGGGTAGCCATCATCTTCTGCAATGAGATATTGTACAATTAGTGTGCCTGTGTTGTGCCAGTTGTAATGTGAAGTCACTGACTTCCTATTAGTGGAACATTGTAATCTTGGTTCCTGTTCATTGTTCCTGTCATTAATATTGGCATTCTCACAGGCTTATGCCCCACCTGCATGTCACATGTTGTGTGGTCAGTTTGGGGAATTGTCTGCGTCATATCCTCTAGGTGTAGGTTCTGTCCAAATTGTGTCTTGCCACCTTCTTGTCCTACTCACCCCTCTCTCTACTTCCATTAGCATGGTGGGCCTTGCAATGCCTGTGGGTGTTCTGATGCCACTTGCACCACACATAACAATATGGGACTGACCCAGTCTATGATATTTCACATACACCTATACGTTGCTGAGACCTAGCACATACCATGTATTGTATTGTCATGACACGATACAGGTGTCAGCATTGGTAGTGTGTCATGTTGATGTTTGCCAATGTGTGCTACATTGGATTGCACTGATGGGCCTCGAAGTGTTCTATTTCCTCTTATGACTGTGCAGGTGTGCTTCACTAGCTAGACACATATGTCCTCCCCCTCAATGCTGTTGTCTTAGCAGTATGACAGTTGAGATGTTGCAAGATGGCATTGCAGCTATTGTAACACAGGCACGGGGTAAACCCTGGAATGGGCAGAATGGGCATGGCAATACTGCTGTGTACTTCATTATGTAAGTAACAATATGTGATGTTTATTGTGCCTATAGACATGAGCATTTGACAGGATTTACAGTTTGTTAGGAATTGGAGGGGAATGATCACATCATCATCCTGAACCCTCTATTTTGGTTGTGTTTGTTCCATGGGCACCTAACTGCCATTTCCTACTTGACCAGCACACACAGCACAGGTGGTAGTGGCAACTGTTTTCAATGGAAAATGCCGCTTGAATAAATGGCCTGAGACTGGGCATTGTCCCCTAGTTCACGTTCTCACAATACCAGCTGTCCTGTGACAGCAGCCCAGTTTTACGTTCTACCCTACCCTCCTGGACTGGCTTTGCTTTTCTAGCAGCCTGATTTCCATGGCTGACATGCATTGTGAAGTAGGTATGTCCCTCCCCCTGTTTGCAGTTAACATTTAGGCATTTTTGTCCCCCATGCAACTTACCCTGCCATATGTGTTGTTTCCTGGTAGTCTGCGCTGCCCTATCCTATGATTCCTGTGACGATCTCCTCTGGGATGACAGCTACCACCATCTCCTCCATCTTGTCCAGGCCTCCTCCGGTGCTGGACTCCCACCTCCAGTCTGCAGTGCTGACTTCCTGTTTCTTGCCATTTTTTCCTTCGTCCTGCACTTGCAGTCATGCCAGCGTTTCTTGCACTCCGTGACAGTTCTCCGGACCTCTGCCACACTGTTTATCTTGTTGACAATTTGTTGCCAAATTGCCTCTCTCCTCCCAATTGGCAATTTTGAAGTGATGAAAAGTTGATGCTGGTACTCTGTTACCTCTCTGACCAGTATTTCATGCTCCTCTGCACTAAAACAACACCTCCTTTTCTTCTTGTCCCTGGGTCTTGTCTGTGTTCTCCTGGCTGGTTCCTGGTAGATTGGGGTCTCTTCTGGCTTCTGGGATCCATTTTGGGGCTCCTTGGCACTGTTTGCTGCGTTTGCGCCTCTTTTTGACGCTAATGCAGTGGAAAATGGCGCATATCCAGTTTGCGACATCGCAAACTGGATTAGAGTCATTTTCCCCCGCGTTAACGTCGTTTTGCTTTATGACGTGGCGCAATGGTTAGAGTAAAAAAAAATTACTCTAACCCGTGCTATGCGCAACTGTGCGTCAAAGTATAAATTTGACGCACGGGTTGCGCTAAGAAATGGCTTTATCCCGTGTTAACTTTTTTGGAGCAAAACTGCGTTCGCACAGTTTTGTGTCAAAAAGAATAAATTTGGGCCTCAGTTCAATGAGGAATACTGTGATATACATACAAATATTCTGGTTATTTTGTGAGAAGTTCAATTCCAGTTAACAGATTAAACTTGTGAATCTCAACCAAAAGAAAAGATGCTTTTTGGACAGTTGAGCATTTTATGTGGTGTTTCTTTTGTGGTTCTTGCATTAATTGTATAGTTAGGGGCATTTCAATCATATTATGGATCTTCTCAGAAGCCATTTTTGAGTGTTTTTATTTAATTCATCAAATATGTTCGTCTGCTGTTATGCTGTTATTGAATCCAGTTGAAAGCTACCATTATAGTTTGCAAATGTTTTATTGTGCAGACAGTGGCTTCCATATGACCACATTATTTGTTGGTAATTAGTAGTTATCTGAATTTCCAACTTTCCTATGTTGATAGTGTTCTCTCAGTTTTATCTCTTCAAAGTAGCAATGTGTGCTTGTTAGCCAAGAAAGTGAATGTCCCATTTCCTTGGGTGTTAACTTTGAAACTGCCGCCATCGAAACTAAATTGATGGCGGAGATGTGTTGTTTCCTACAATATTTTAAAAGGAACATGAAAGTCCGGATGGTCCAGTAAAAACCGACATAGTGTGGGTACTAGTAGCAAGCTTAGTAGGCACCAGAATTACTAGATGTTTGTAAGCGAACAGCAATATATCTTTCTAAACTGCCACCCATCAAGTACTTTTTATTATAAATTGATTGACTCGTGTTAAGCAGGCCAAGGTCGGGTTGCTTGGAAATGTACATTTTGTGGAGGTTGGAAGTGTATTTGTCACATGTAATTTAGATGACAGAAATTAAACAGATATTAAGTGAAGCCAGTAAAACTCTTCTGGCACAGTGCAACGGGCTACTGAGCTAGTTGTGTAATAATAATATCTGATATATATGCAGAAAATATGATCTTTTTTAGCTTTACATGTATTTTCAATGTTATTGGACAACCTGGTTGGGAATTATTGTTTCAGTTTATTGGGTGGTATTCTGCATTGCTAATAGACTGAAAAAAAAATAGAAAACTATAGTGTGTTGTAAAAGGAATGCGTATATGATAGAATACGGTTTTTATGCTAGTTTTATAGTTCGCAGCACAGAAAATAACCAAATAAAATGTACGACTGTGCAGTTCATAAAAAACAATGAAAAATAAATGACAGGCCATTCAGACATTTTAACTCAATTCGTGCTGTCAGGTTCTTTTCTCCACTTTGTAGAGTAATTTTGTACATTTTGCAAACTATGACTATTGTAAGATGTTTCTATGTCCTGCTGATAAAACAAGCTTTTCAAAACTTTATTATTTTCATTCTGTGTGCCTGAAACACATCTTTTGGGATAACTATTTTCTGTTGCATTGTCTTACTTCATTAAACAAGGTATAAAAGGAGAACAGAAAATTCGCTTCAGTGCTTCTGTAGTTAAGCCGCAAATTCAAATTCACATTATGGAGTTTCTTTTCAACGTCTCTGTAAGATATTCACAGAAGCTGTGCAGGTCTCAGTGAAGTGAGTTGATTTATTGCAGTGAGCTAACTCTCTTTTCTAAGGATCCTTGCCTCAATAGTCTTGAAAAGCGCATAATGTTCTAATCAAGAACACACATTTCTTACCTGCCCTTCTCGGATGAAACTGATTTTCTATTTAATATTTAACATGCCTCACATTTTGTAGATGTGGCTGTTAATTAGTTTCTTGACAGTGCTGCCCTTTCTTTGAGAAAATACATGTACAAACAAAATATTAACATTGAGCACAATTGTACATCGTAATGCAATACCCTCTCACCCGCACCTCATCTTTCCTATGTTGGAGATCTCTGCACGAATACTACTTTGCATCGGGGGAGTGGTCAGAAACAGGGAATATTAAAAAAAGCGGGTGGAGTTCAGGGAAATTAAGCAAGGGTGAGGCAGTACATGCTAATTCAAAGCACACACCCACAAAAGAGTGAGAGATTTGTAATTCACGAAATACACGACTAAGTTAAGAAAGCCCTAAAAGTTTTAAAATAGCTGTAAAAGTGCTCCAGTCCATCCCTGGAATTTATCAAGCACTACACTAGGTCAACAATAGGTACTAGAACACACTCCCATGGAAAAAATGAATAAACATATATATATGTATATATATATATATATGTATATATATATCAAACACCAATGCAGTCATTCAGGATGGCGCGCTCCGCAGCTGGTGCGTGTGCTGGAGGGTAGACCGATCCCTCAAACTGACAATTTACAACAAAGAATTCGCACTGCACTCTGTGAACGTTATAAGTTCCTTTATTCCACAAAATATGCAAGTAACAAAACGGTCTTTGTCACGGATATATCTAAAGATATATATATATATATATATATATATATATATATATATATATATATATATATATATATATATATATATAAAGAAATATATATATATATAAAGATATATATATGTATATACATACACCCACTGTAAGCGGAGGTTTCATCTCTTTCTCTGCCTGCAGAGATTCAAGCAGGGAAAGAGATGAAACAATTGCTCTTGCATATAGGGAGCTGCATGTTTAGCAACCCCCTGTGTGCAAGAGCAATGCAGGCTGGGACCGTGGGAGTCTTGAGACTTCGTTCATGGTCCCATTGCACATTGGGTGCCCTGGGGGCCGAAATTGGCTCAGAGAGGGGCCTGCATGGCCCCCCTTCTCCATTCTGTTGATGGCTGGGCTTGGGGGATGCTGTCCCCATTGCCGAAACCTGCCGCATGGCCACCTTCCCCGAGAGTATGCATATGTCTTTCCGTCCTTTTGCCCGGGTGATGGACAGCTTACCAAAGGGTCCCCTAGTGCATTTCCTGCTGCATGGCCAACATCACCTAGAATCCATGGTTCTCCTTTTAAATTGCTATGAGTATGCAATTGCAAAGCAAATAACCTGGAAGCTGCTCCCGCTTGGACCGGCACTGTCCACATTACTTGTATGCATATGTCTTTCCGTCCTTTTGCCAGGGTGATAGACAGCTTACCAAAAGGCCACGCAAGTGATGGTGCGTTCTTGATGCCGAAGAATATGAGACATCACACAAACCAAAGAAGCACTTGTGTCATATAGAAAAGAGGAAGGACTCTGGTTTGATGGAGATTGTATTATTTGTGGTCTTGTTGGCCTCTCCATAGGAGGATTTATGCTATGACAAAATTCCAGAGAAAGACGCAACAGGAACAATCATGTTGCCAAAATGCACTCAAGGTCACTAGGTGACATTTCCTTGTGCTCCATTTCAGACCTGTATGTGTACAATGCATACTGGACATTTACCCAAAGAGGCAGAAAGAGTTCCACTTGGGTAGATATTTTGTGCATAGCTGTGAACTATTGTTGGATAAAAGGGCAGGTGAGGGTCCTTTGTGGCCAAGTTACTCACACTGCTACTTACACACCACAGAGACACTCACACACCCACTCACAAATGCACTCAGACACCTACTCAGACACTCATGTACCCACTCACAGACCCACTCAGAGAAACAAGCACCCACTCACAGACCTACTGAGACACTCACATACCCACTCACAGATGCACTCAGAGACTCACATTCTCACTCACAGACCCACTCAGAGACGTATGCACTCGCTCACAGACCCACTCAGACACTCACTCGTCACTCATCCACTCAAAATAGTCCCCATCTCTCCCCAGGGGATGGGGGGGTAGAAAGCGAACTAGGCACCAGGGATTTTATTTTTTTCATCTAGGAGTGGGGGCTGCCCAGACTAGGCATTGAAATGCCCTCACCCCACTCTCCCAAAAAAATCAGTACAGCCTTTCTGTCCCCCGGGGGCATCGGCACCAGGGATTATTTTTTATTCATCTAGGGGTGAGGGGCTGTCCAGAATGGGCATTACAATGCCCCCACTCCTCCCAAAAGAAGAAAAATTGACACAGTCTCCCTAGGGGCATATGGAGGATTATAAACTATGATCTGCCACCAGGGAACCATTTTTTAAAAAACAAATAGAGGGGTGGGGCTAGCCACCACCATGGCATGGTTATGCCACCCACCCCAGGGGGCAACAGTCTTTCTGCTCCTCTGCTGACTAAAGCATCTCATCCCAATGGCAATCAAGACAACATTTTAGGTTCTGATTTTCCATATGGGCCAAGAGAGCTTAGCTAACTCCCAATATCGTCCCACCTGCAAGGTTGAGCGGCTGCACTTTTTTGGCTTGGGTACTCAGCCACCTGGAAAATCCTACCAGACCCAGGAAATTCTGAAAACACCTGGGGGAGTCCATCGGGACGGTGTGCTTCACATGCACCCCACACCATTATCTTCCCCACAATGTCCTGCAAACCTCAAACTTTGCCTGAAATCACGCATTTTCTCTACATTTCTGTGATGGAAACATCTGTAATTCAAAGGAATCCACAAAATCTCTACCATTCAGCATTGCCTCATCTGTACTGATAAAAACTTTGCCCCACTTGTGTGGGTGCCCAAAGCAGAGTCAGCCTAAAAATGTATGAAAAAACTGCCCTTTAGAATTTTGGTTCCCTCTCAATTTCTACAGGTTTTTGCCCTTCCCTGTCACAGGCATTTGGCCCACCTACACAAGTGAGGTATCATTTTGTATTGGGAGGCTGAGGGGAAAGCTGGATGGTAGGAAATTTGTGTCTCCCCTCAGATTCCAGATGCTTTTTGGACAAATGTAGAGGTTTGCAAGGGATTCTAGGTAACAGACCCTGGTGAGAGCCACACAAGTCACCCCATTCTGGATTCCCCTAGGTGTCTAGTTTTCAAACATGTACAGGTTTTCCATGTGTTCCTAGGTGTCACGTGAGGTGTGGCCCAAAAACCACATCTACCCTCTTTGCAAAAAACTGCCCAGTTTTGCGTGGACCGATTTGATGTATCAGTGTTGATTTTGTGCCATTTGCTACCACGGGCAATAGGCCTATCCACACAAGTGAGGTACCATTTTCATCAGAAGCCATAGGAGAATGCTGAGTGAAAGGAAGTTGGTGGCTCTGTGCATATTCCATAACTTTCCATCACAGAATTGTAAGGAGAATGTGTTTTTTAGTCAAAGTTTTAGGTTTGCAAGGTATTCTGGGTAAAACAGCTTGGCGAGATCCACACAAGTCACCGCCCCCGGTAGTCCCACAGATGTTTAGTTTTCAAAAATTTACAAGTTTGCTAGATTTCCCTAGGTGTCAGCTGAGGTAGCGTCCAAAAACGAGTTTGTGCTTCCCAAGTGATTGACAGTTTAGGCTAAAAAAAAAGTAGGGACTCAAGTGTCACTTTGGTACTATTATGAGGCGGAGGGATGGACAGAATAATCTGAAATATGCTGCACTTAACGCACCCAAGGACTTCTTCCAGGGCCAAAATGTGAGAGCAGCCTGATAAATATGGCCCTTTCCATAAGTGCAGGTCAGCCTGTGAGTAAAAGCTCTGATCCCGACTCGAAAAGCCAGGGTTCCTGGCCCCTGGCGCCTGCCAGGCACAGATGGGCAAGGGCAGGCTTGCCTTTGGAGCACCACCTGTGCACCCACTGCAGGTGTCTTCTGCGTGTCCCTGCCTTGGCTCGATTTAATTAGGTGCAAGACATCACATGTGTTAGGGGCTGGCCAAAAACGCACTTACCCAAACAAACTGATGGCACAACCAAGATGAATGCCCTATGAAACACACCCCTCTACAAAAACAAACCACTGACCAGGGTGTGCAACAAACAGAGATTTAAGGTAGCTTACACACAGTGATCCCACCAACATAAAAATTACCATAAACATAAGCAATTAAAAAATGAACTCGAGTTAGATAATTAAGGATGCTTACAAACAGTGATCTCAACAACATAAAATAACTCTAAAGACATGCAGATCTAAATAAACATTGTGATAGGCTAAAAAAAAACGTCTAGCTTAGTTTGTTTATACCTATGCAAGCGCATGATATGGGATGAAAATAAACATGCCACAATGTCTTAAAATTACAAATATCCATTCGTTGGAATGCCAAAGCTGACAAGTTGCTTGATGCCAAAATCTTTTTGCATCTCAAATTCTACTAGGGTTAACTGAGCCATCCATATATCTTTTTTTCTTTATAAACCAAACACAATTGACATATGTTAGCTCCTTTTATTTTCAGCGTTGATAAACTCAGATAGGTGGCTCTACTAAAAATTTCACAGAGTGGTTTTGTTTTCCTGGTGAACATCTGAGTGGTATCTGGTCGTTATCCATGACATCAATTAAAATCAACAGAGATCGCTGCTTTTACCCAGAGAACTGAAATTGTGAGCGGATTATTTTAAGCAGATCAAAAGGAGTGACTTTTAGGTTTCTAAACCAAGCAAAATCAAAGCGTGGCTTTGGTCATACATCTGAACCATCACTTTCTCAATGGGACTGCTGCACCATTTTAGAGCCACATTCAGCATTCCATGCATTGCCCGCTTCCTTCTATAAAGTAGTTTTGCAAAGAAAACGTGAAACTTCATGCTCAATGTACAATGACTGGGTTACTTACTAGTAATCTTCATTAATCCGCGGCCATGTGTTCCCTTGGCAGACCTCACCAAGTGAGTAGCTCTGCTGCTCGAGAGAAAACCATTATCTAAAAGAATAAAACAAAAATCCGCCAAAATGGCTGCAGATTACACAGAATACCATACAAGAGGAACTAATGATGAGCACTTCTAACAAAAAAAACAAGAGAAAATATAAGACATAAGATCAATCATCATACAAGCGACTGCAACATGAAGACTTGGACTCAGATTAATGAAGATTATTGGTAAGTGACTGGGCCATTACTTCCTCATCTGTCTTCCTGTCGTAGTCCCTTCCAAGTGAGCCAATACTCAAGCAAACAATGGTTGCTCATAATACAAGAGAAACTACAAACCACAAATTAATCAATTATGATTTTGAAATCAAACATCTTTTGCAGAAGACAACACTCTGGTGCAAAAATCTGCAGATGCTCCACCCCCTACGTGAAGATGGTAAGGTGTCATAAAAGTGTGGGGGAAAACTCATGTGACTGCATTGCAAATGACTTTCAGTAAAATTCCCTTAAATATTGCCCAAGATAAGTCCATGCCCAGGGTAGACTTAGATTGGAGAGAAGGTAGGCTGATGTTTGCCAACTTAATCCATTTTACAAATAAGGAATTAGTCTTGGAAAGGGAATGAGTACGTTGAAGCTAGATACAGATCTATGGACAGCTAGAACATGGAAATTCCATTCATCCAAAGAGGTCAGATTGGGATGAAAAGCTGATAAAACAATGTCCTCTTTATGGTGGAACTGATAAAAAACTTTCTGTGGATAAGGAGACTGGGATTTAGAATAACCTTGTCATCACAAAATCCCAGAAATGAAAGCGAGAAGGGTGCCTATCTCACCGATCCTCTGACCTAAACAAATAACGACTAGGAACAGAACCTTGGCTGAAAGGAAATTAAGGTTGACAGACTGCAGAAGAACTGAGTATCAATGCAGGGAAAACTAAAGGAAGGACACAAGATGGTACAGGACAGCGGGAAGCTGGTCTCTACAGAAAGAAGGATTTCAAGTAGAGAAATGGTAGCCACCTCTGCTCCCCGAAAGGCCAGAATCACAGCTGATTGGGAAAGAACAGAAGAAATAGCCAAACCCAAAGAGAAACCATCCTTCAAAAAAAATCAAGAATGGTAAAACAATGACAAGAAACAGGACACAAATCCCTGTCCCTACACAGATTTATGAAGTTTCGTCAATGGCATGAGTAAGCCTTCTTAGTAGAAGGTTTCCTGGACAACTGATGTCTGAGCTAGTCTGGATGAAGCTATGGACATCTCAATAGAGACAGATGAATTGGGAATGTCCAGTGAGACTGAACCTAAAGATTCAGGAGCAGAGGAAACTAGGATCTTCTGGGCCACTTCAGGACCACCAAGAGAACCTTTGCATGGTCCTGCTGAATCTACCTCAACACCCTGGAGATCAATGGGAAGGAAGGAATGAGTAAAGAAGACCCTAGGCATTCAGAGCTCAGACCCTACTGGAGGGAGTCAGATTGCATAAACACAGAAGAAAAGAGTTCTCCATGGCACACATTTTACCATGGAAGACCAAACGTCTGGATAATTGGATTGAAAAGATTTGGACAGGGGCAAAGAGGAATTGAGGAGGGAATTTTTCCAGTTCAGGCAGTCGACAGGCTCATTCTCCTTCCCCAGGAGATAAACTGCCAAGAGATGATTCTCAGCCCAAACGTCAATCTTCCAACAAAGGAGATATAGATGGGGATTCATACCCCACCCCTGCCGGTTAACATATGTCCTGAGAGCCGAATTGTCTGTCTGAAGACATACATATTTGGATTGAAGAAGAGGAGTAAACCAAAGGATAGCCTTCCACACAGCTGCTGGTGCTTTCTAGTTGGATGACTGGAGCCCTTCTAATGAGTTCCATTTGCTCTGGGCCTGCTGAACTTCCCTAATTGATCCTCACCTCTGGGATCAGTAGTGAAGACTGAGGATGAAGGAGGATTCAGAGGAACTCCTCTGTCTAGATTTTGAGGAGAGAGCCACCATCGAAAATCTTGAGAGATGTAAGACATTATCAGGACACAAGCCCTGTAAGTCTGAGACAGGGGTTTCAAAAGTGTAACCGGTGGTGGACTAAGGGAAACAAATGGAGCCAGCTCTATGCAATAATAGCCACAGTCAAAGCCATTTCTCCCTGGCTCAGCAACCAAAGTCTCACTGGAGCAGAGGACTGAGACAACAAAAAGGACAGAGAGGACATCAGGTTATTCTTGCTGTCCTGCATCTAGAAGACCTTCTTATAATCTGTCTGAAATAAAGCTCCTAAGAACTGCAGTGTATGAGAAGGCTGGAGGTGTGACTTCTTATAATTGAGAAGGAATCTAAACCTCATTAGAAGGTTGCAGATTTGTTGCAAATGAGCTCTTACCTAAGGAAGAGAAGAATATACAATCAGCCTGTCATCAAGCTTTGGGTATACCTTAATACCTTGAGAATGTAAAATACCCACCAAGGGCACCAGATGCTTAGTAACAACTCTTGGAGCTGAGGAAAGGCCAAAAGACAGGACCTAGAAATTATAATGTTCCTGTTTATGGCAAACCGCAAAAGAGTTTCTAGAGTGGGAAATAAACTAATCATGAAAATATGCATCGATCAATGTCTCCTTGATGGACTAGTTGCAGGATGGCCTGAACCTTTACCATCTTGGATGTACAATGAGGAATTAAATGATTCACCCTTTTGAGGTCCAGAACTGGCTGATAGTCTCTTGACACTTTTTTCACTAAGAAGACAATGAAATAAAAGCAGAGTGCCTGTTTGTCTTAGGGAACGGGTTTCATGCTAACTTTTCCAGAAGGAAGAGCTTGGTGGCATATTGGATGTCTTGGCTGAGGAGTTTAACAAAACATGATGTAGGAGGGACTTATAATCAATGTAATAACCCATTAAACCAGTCTGAGGAGCTATTGAATGATTCTATTCCTCTCAAAAGAACAACAATCGACGGCCCAAAGGTACTGCAGCATAGTGCAAACTATTTGAAGAGAAGTTTAGGAACCAGATTGCTGGGACTGGCACAGGTCACTGGCAGGAGTCCTCCATAATGTCCATGACTCCTACCCCGAAAGGGCTGATTGGAAGTTCTAAAGGAGGAAGGACCAAAGTTCTCTGCCTGTTGAGTTTTGACATGATGGGGCAAGAAGCGTTTTATTGGTCACAATTTTTTGGATCAGGTCCTCACGTTGAGACGTAAATACCTTAGCTCCTTCAAAAGGAAATTTCATAAGTACAGATTTCTGGGCTGAATCCACCTTTCAGGCCCACATCCAAACATGTTGTGTAGCAACTATGGCTGCTTCAGAAGCAGCTGCTGACACACATACATTTCCAAAGGAAATATTGAAAAGAAAGAGGACCTGAGACTCTATTATAGCTAAAACGGACGAAGAGCCCTAACCCTGTCACAGCTGCCCTGATAGTGCCTGAAAATCCTTCAGTAACAACTAGATGGTGTAGGGTACTGAAATGTTGGGCACAGAATAAGCCCTTTTATCCACCCCTTCAAACTTTTTATCCACTTGATTAAAGGGCAATGCATCACTGTACCCTGAGGAGAAAGTTCAGCCATGAGAGCATACACCTTTACTGTATGTTGAAAGTCTGCTAAAAAAAACGCCCAAAATATACTGATTTGAGAGAAAACATGGAAAAGAGGATTTATCAATGTCTTGCCACTCATGGGAAATAACCCTGCACACCACACTGTCAATGGGTAATGCTTCAGAATGATGGTAATTCACAAAAAAACTTCCTCATCAGTACCTGCTTGAGGAATAGGCAAATTCAGATTTCCCCTACATGTTGGAAAATCTCAGCTATTTCTGTGCCCTGGACAAGTCAATCTCATTTGTCTTCCTCTTCCAAATCATTTGTTGAGACATCATCCTGCAAGATATTTTTGGAGAAAGGAGTGCTGCAGAATCTCCTGCTCTAAAGGCAGCCTCCACCAATGCCTCAACCATTTGCTGGATTGACTGTGAGGTAGCACATATGTAATTGCTACCCCTAATGTCACAGTGATCCATATGTGACAATTCATGCATTCTGTTAATTGAAGTATTAACAGATTTGTTGTAAAGTGGTGCACTGAAAGCCTATCATAAAATGTGCATTCACTGTAGAGTAGAGAACTAACTAAAGTGTGGTGATTTAGTCTTTAAACTTCATGTTTAATCAAGTAATTCAATACTATGTGAATCTCAATTATGTTAATTAATAGTAAGCACTAAAATGATAAACAATTTCAAGAGAGCAATGTTTAAAATATGACATGCAAAAGTTGAAGATTGCAGATTTGCCTTATAGTTAAAGCAATTTATTAACAGACATTTCATTTTAAATCTACTGTAACATGAGCACTGAGAATGCTTATTGATGATGAATTTATACTTTTGAATGTTATATGTGCCTTATATTGGATAATTGAATGTGCCATTTTAATTCACTTTGGTTAGCCTAAGTAAGGCATGCAGGTCCTTGTTTCTTGACTGTGCAGAAAATGTTTAGTCATTCTTGCTGACGTGACTTTTCTTTTCAGACTTCATTCCCATGAAATGTTAGCTTGATAATAGATGCCCTATTGTTTTACACAAAGTGATCCTGAAACACTAACCTTGAGCCAAGTACATTCAGGAATTGTAGACCTGGATGATGTATAGATTTGTTTCAACCCGCATGGATGAGCTAAGATGGCTGCCTTCTACATGTTGGCAATGGAATATTCACTGATGTTGCAGTTCCATGTTGCATGACTGCCTATGATTGGACAATTATATCTTCTGTGTCATGTGGAGTGATTGTTGAGTGAATCATGTTGCACTATGGACTTTAATATACAGATCCTCAGTTGGACTTTAGGCAGTCTTCCCCTTTCTTCTCTTCCGGCTGGATCCCCTTGGACTCTGAGAGGTACAAACCTCTCTACACGTACCCCTTATTCCAATGCTTTGCTGAGACTTTTGAACTTTTCCACTGACCTCAAGAAGAAGACTTTTGACTGAGCTTCTGACATGCTGATGTCTTCCCTTTTTACTTACTTTTTGCCAACTTTGGTTAGTCACCTTTTGCCTCAAATGTGATTTTTCTAATTATTTTTCTTCTTTTTCTTTTTCTTTCTTGTAAACATCTGCTTTAGCCCGGCATGTTAACTTTTGACTTGCTAATCTGCAGGGTTTTCCCTTGATCCAGTTAGCTAACCTTATATGATTTTTGAGTTGCCTTAGTTCTTAAAAGATCTGAACAGTGCTTATTTTTTGTTCAACACCTAATCCTTCTGATGTTTGTATTGCTTTTGTTGAATGTTTAGACATTTGATGTTAGTTTGTTTGAATCTTATCTGTTATATTGGTCAACCACTGGAGATTCTGTATCTTTATAATTTTGAGAATTGTCTATAAGACTTTGAGTCTGTGCTTGTAATAAAATCGCTCACCTCATTTCAGACTGGGTTTTTTCTTGTATGGTCCATTTGATCATACTGTCACTCTAAAATGATTTGTTGGGAAGTTTCGATGCCTTGTATCTCCACACCCTTATGCTGATTGAAAAGATTTATTGACCTCATTGTAAAGCATAATCCTTTTGCCTTTTCAAGTTTGGTAGCAGACGTCTGGTTTCTCCCACGAGGGAGGAGACATAGTTCGGCATGGTGTAAGAAATCCCTAATTTTTTGTTATGCAAATTGCCCACCCTAGAGTCTCTGTCTCATGGTTTGTTCCAAAGATTGATGAACTTTTGGTGTTATTCCTTTCCAATGGATGTGTGAGTATTAATTGGGTTTGCACTTGCATTGCTTTGGCCTGAGATTGTGGTGAAGTGTGATGTTGTGAAGTATTTTGCAGAGTATCTGCACAGGTGTCGTTGTGGCTCTTAATAATAATAAGCAGTTGTGGCTGTTGAACGGGTAGAGTGTAAGATGTTTGTCGTGAAAGCTCTTCAACAGTGGCAATAGCTTTCCTTGTGTGAATGTGGGTTGGTTGGTATTAAGTGAGTCTGAGTTCACATGGAGGATCTGTATCAACCACAGTAAGATTTGATGGTCGAGTCTCATTCGTTGTGTAATTGTGAAAGCATAGTTGGAAAGTGTAGCTCTGTACTGCTTTGAAGTGTTTGTATACCCTGTCCTGTAGTGAGCAGACGGGTTGTTGGTTTTTGGCTTGCAATATTTTGCCTTAGGTTTGTGTGAAAAGCGATTGTGTGAGAGACAATTGCAAAGGAGGGTGAGCTGCTGCAAGGAGTTAGATTGACCTCATCTTGTGTCTTGCTGGTACTGATCGATTAGAGTAAAGCTATGCTGGTATCGGTGGATTACATCACAAAAAGTTGTGCTGCTATTAGTTGTTAACATCAAAGAAAAGAATTGTGGGAACAGAATTACTTTCTGTTTCAAATAGAAAAATTATTGTGAATTATTGAATTCAATTGCAAATTAAGTTCCTTAAAATATTAAAGGGTCTTATGCAAGGAGATGTATGTATTATGATTAGAGAGGGAATAGAGACACCACCCAAAGGTACTCCAGGTCATTATTTGTTGTCTGAAAAGGTCTTCATGCATGTTTGTGTCTTAAACAATAGCATAAGATTACCAAGTAAGAGGGTGCATTAATATTTCTTCACCATTAAACTTTTAATTTGAGAATCATTGAGAATCTGAGGCGAGTACGTTATGAAATGAAATCGCCTTTGAGACCTGCACAATTTGAAGCACTTAATAGTTAGGAACATATGGATCATCAGAAACAGCATGATAAATAAAAAAATAGAATGAAGAAAGCAATAAGGGCAGTTGCAGAGGCAAGATGGGATAGTCAGCAAAAAGCTTGGAGAGCAGATATCATTGAAGGAGCTAAGTTATATCCAGTCTTTACTAGTGATGAAGGAGAAAGCACTGAACCAAAGACTAAGAAAAAGACAGATAAAGCAGAACAGTCAAGACATGCTGAAAAGAAAACTGAAACTTATGGGAGTGATTCAGATGATGATTGTATAAAGCAGATGTTGTAAATCTTCCACCATATAACTCTGAGCAGATCGGAGCAACAAGTGAGATACCAAAATCGTGACTTTTGATGTGCCATCTTCACCAGTTGAACAGACTCCAAAGGGGAAAGTGCCAGTTTCAAATGTGAGTTCAGTAAGGCAGAGTTTCCTGCCCAGCACCTGAATGAGTGGCTGAATAATTTGAGTCATAATTGTGTAAAAGGAACAATGAGTTGCAATGATAGAGCAGAGAACACTCTGGAGAGAAATAAACAATTTCATATACCTGGATTGGAATTAAAATTAAATTAGATGATCCTGGGAAATGTGGCCCTATTCAGTTAGAAATTTACAAGATGAATTGTGGTTTGTGTGCAAAAACATTACAAAACATGCAGGTCAAGCTTATTTCAGGCTGGCTGAATTATCTCAGAGATATGTGGTTGATTTGAAGAACTTGAAACCATTGAAGAGAACTTACAGACTAGACTTTACTGACAAGGATATATTAACACGAGACGTCCTGGAATGAGTTTGTAGATTACAAATTTGATCACATACATTCAGAAATGGGGAGCCTTAGACAAGTGGGAAAGAAGATGGGCTAAAAAAGAGATCAGAAGAAAACAAGAATAGATTTGCCTCCAGTTGAGGGAAATGTGGAGATGCGTCCCATGATAGAAATTCCTAGCGGAGGATATGTTTATGTACCTTGGAGTAGGAGTGATATTTTGTCATTCACAAATGATTTCTTGAAATTGAGAGAGAAACCAGTAATGTGGTATAAGCAGACAGAATGATTTGTGAAACTTTGCAAATGCCTCTGGGAAGATCTGAATACATTGTAAGTGTAAATATGCTCTTGATTGGCCTGACAGTGAAACTCCAAGAGATCCAATGACAAATACACCATCTGAAGAGGTGATGAAAAAGTACCAGAAGTTAATAGGCTTTTTGAAAAACAAGGTGTCCCCTAAAGACTTTGTTTGGCTGAGAATTGGCAGGATGACTCAGGAACCTAAGGAGTCAATACCCTCATGTTATGAGAGGTTGTTGCAGGCTTCAACCATTTCAGTGGCACTTAAGCCATAGAAGCTGAAGATATGGGTCGTTTTGTGTTCAGGTTTGTGCAAGGATTAAAGCCAGACATTAGTAACATGATTCATCAGAACGTGAATTGTTGCCAGAACAAACCTGTTGATGAGATCATGCAGTATGCAAAATACTGCAGTGAAGAATTGGAATTAAATCAGAAAAGGTTTAAGGAAAAGGTGCTGGTGGTGATACAATTGAAAGCTGCACAGAAAGATAGTCAGATACTGGTGGTAAACAAGGAGTGCAATAACAAAGTAATAATGGTTATCAGCAGCAAGGTAGAGAATGTGGTTTTCCTGTAAATCAGAGTGGAGTTGGTGAAGTCTGGCCTCGGTGTGGCCCATTGCAGAAATGAGTATCCCTTTAATGGTGCAAACAACCAAGTACAGAATAATGGAGTTGTACAGGTGCAAGCCAATAATCAGGTTGAAATACAGAGAGTTCAAAGACCCAGAATGCAAAATTCAAATGTATCCCAGAGACAGCAGATGCAAGTCCTACAAGTCATGATGTCAAAGTAACAAACAAATGTGTAACAAAATAATTTAAATAAGGTTACAACTGTAGATGCAAATCGGTTGACATCACAGTTTCTTTTAATTGAGCTAAGTGATGATGATTTTTCAGACATTTTTCACTTAAGATGCCCTGAGGGAGAAGAGGAATGCATGCTAGGTGCACCCTTAGAAGTGGATCAACATGGCCTATATGGGGATGGTGATGTAATGGGCCACCATGTGTCCTTTCTAATCAAAACAGGTGCCACACGTTATACTGTAAGAACAGCAGAAGTACCGAACTTGCCACTTTGAAGAAAGAGGATTCACGTTGTAGGAGTTCAAAAAACAATTTTCCAATCCAGTAACAGAATCTGTCCTCACAGACATAGGTTCATTTGAAGATGAGCATCAATCCGTGATATGTGACCCAAGTCCTGTAGGTCTTCTTGGACGTGACTTGCTACCAGTCATTTCCCACATGGTATCGAGATACACACGAATGATGAAGATGCAGCATTTAAAACTGTGAATAATACCGCCAACAGGCCAACATAAAAATTTGTTTAATTATTACCCTGGCGGAAACCGCCAACACATACAGTCACTTTAACACACCGACCGCCACGGCGGTAGCAACAAGCACCGTGGCGGTAACTGCCTACAGCCGGGCGGAAGACAATGTACCGCCCACAATATTACAACTGGCCTATCCGCCACCTTTTCTGGTACCAACACCATCAAAAGCACAGCGGAAAAAGTACACAGAAGGCGAAGGACTCACCTCTGGAGACTCAAGGAATAACCACGACACCATGGAGCCCGAACTGCAGGTGTTCCCCACGCTAGTCTAGCTCCTCCCACACCAGGAATACCAATACCAGCGACGACGACCGCAGTAAGTACTGCCGCCTAGCACACGGGGATGGGGGAGGAAAAAGAGAGTGACACACACACGCAACATGCAACACCCCAGCACCATACACACAAACAGATGCAATAACATTACATATTCACCCCCACCCCTCAGGAATAATGCAAGGACAAAATGATTTGAAGAAAGTGAGTTTAATAATATAAAATACTAGAAATACATTCTCAAAAATCAAAACAGCATTTACCGATATACAAATGAAGGGACACTGCCCAGTCCATAATGCCTCTGGGCACAGGGCCATGTCACATAAGCCAAGGCCCCACTTGACTCCTTCCTCAATACGCAGAGAACACTGCCGGGGCATCAGGTTGAAAATACCCAGGCACCTCAGGGGAAAGGGGAAGGGGGGGCACCTCAGCCAGAAGATGGTACAACGCCACTGCTCCTGGAGGGGGCTACATGCCCTCTGCGATGTCCTGGGAAGTGCAAGGCCACAGTCTCTCAAGTGGGTGGTTTGCCCACTGCTTGGTCCTGAGGAGTGCAAAGCCACAGTCTCTCAAGTGGGTGGTTTGACCACTGCTTGGTCCTGGGGAGTGCAAAGCAACAGTTTCTCAAGTGGGTAATTTGCCCGCTGCTTGGTCCTGGAGAGTGCAAAGCCACAGTCTCTCAAGTGGGTGGTTTGCCCACTTCTTGATCCTGGGGAGTGCAAGGCCACAGTCTCTCAAGTGGGTGGTTTGCCCACTGCTTGGTCTGGGGAGTGCAAAGCCACAGTCTCTCAAGTGGGTGGTTTGCCCACTGCTTGGTCCTGGGGAGTGCAAAGCCACAGTCTCTATAGTGGATTACTTCTCCACTGGTTCTGGAGGGGGCCTTGTGCCCAGTGTGCTTCATCCTGGCAAGGAGGGGGTGAGTGGATGCCTTTTTCCTCTGGTTCTGGAGGGGGCTTTGTGCTCTGTGATGCAACACATTGGGAGTGCAAGGTCACAGTCTCTCACCTGGGTGTCAGATTCACGATTTGCTGTGGGCAGGGTGCATGACACTCCATGGAGGCAGGACTAAAGTCCATCCGCCGGCGGTGATGGCTGTACAGTGGTGGCAGTGACAGTGCTGGTGTTGGTGCTGCCAGTGGTGGGGGGAGGCTCCAGCCCTTACCCTGCAGCCTTGGATGGCTGCCCACGGGGGCTGCTGCCAGTGGTGCTGGTGGCAGTGCCGGTGGTGGTGCTGGTGGCGGTGCCGCCTGTGGTAGGGGGAAGGCTCCAGCCCTTCCCCTGCAGACTTGGACGGCTGAAGCGGCATGGTTGGTGGTGGGGGCTCAGATCCTGTCACAGCACCAGGCCTCCTGTCCCTCCTGCCCGCAGGGGCAGACCCTTTGCCCTTGGCAGCTGGTGGTGCCTCCTTGCCCTTGGCAGCTGGTGGTGCATCCTTGGCCTTGGCAGTTGGTGGTCCTTTCTTGCCCTTGGCAGGTGGTGGTTGTTCCTTGGCCTTGCCCTTGGCAGTTGGTGCAGCCACACTGCCAGTGCTGATGGGTGTCTCCTTGGAGCCTCTCACACCTGCAGTAGCTGCTGAAATTACAGTGGCCGTGGACTGGGTGGCTGAGGGGCTGGCCTGGGTTCTGCCCACCCTGGCCTGAAGTGAAGGATGGAGGGGAGGGGTAGGGAAGAGGTCAAGGGTGGAGAGGAAAAGCTTCATAGGGACACTTGTGCGGGAAGAGGGTGAAGGTTTGGGAGTGGAGTAAGAGGGAGTGGCATTAGGAGATGTCTGTCTGCTTTGTTTGGGTGGAGGTGCATGGGCTGGATGCTGTTGTGAGGTGGATGGCTGTTGGGTGCCTGAGCGCTTGCGTTTGTGTACTTTGGGAGGAGAGGGCACAGACACAGTGGGAGAGGACACAGGGGACGTGTGCATGGATGTGAGGGTGGTGACTGCCAGTGAGGGGTGTGTAGTGATAGGCGTGCTGGTGATGGAGGTAGTGGATGAGGATGTAGTGCATGCAGGTGTGAGGGGAGATGCTACTGGGAGGGAGGTGGACGAGGAGGAGGAGGGGGACACAGTGAAGGCAGTGGATGTTGGTGTGTCTGCTTCTGGATGGTGTTTGTGTGAGTGCCTATGGGATGATGTGTGGTGCTTGTGTTTGCCTGAGCCACTCCTGTGTGTTGTCTTGGTTGCATGCTGGTCTGATTGTGTGCTTGGGATACGTTGGGGTTGAGGGGAATGGGACTGGGTAAGGAACGTTGGAGGGAGGAGGCTAGAGACAGGGACAATGGCTGTCATCAGGGAGGAGGCCAGAGCCTGAAATGACCTATGTTGGGCCACCGCGCCAGAGTGAATGCCCTCCAGGAATGCATTTGTATGTTGCAAATGCCCTGTCAGCCCCTGGATGGCATTCACTATGGTTGACTGCCCAACAGAGATGGACTGCAGGATGTCAATAACCTCCTCACTAAGGTCAGCAGGGCTAACTGTGGCAGGGCTTGAGGTGCCTGAGGCAAAAGAGATGCCCACCCTCCTGGGTGAGTGGGCAAGGGAAACTCACTGAGGAGCTGCTTGGAGGGCAGTGCTGGTACGGGGGCCACCAGCAGGGAGCTTCCATCGGAGTAGGCATCTCTGTCAGAACTGTCCTCTCCTGTCTCCGCCATGATGCTACCCTCGCCCTCTGTCCCACTGGTGCCCTCACGGTAGATGGATTCGGCCTCCAGGGCCATGTGGGATGCAGCTCCCTCCTTTGCCTCTGCTCCTCCGCCAGATGATGCTAATGCACATAAGGACAGGGTGACAAAACAAAAAGGGGGGGGAGAGACAGAGGATACACTTGGTCAATGCCAGCAACAACACCACCGTTGGCGTACACAACACACAGGGGACAGCCCTACGCACTATTTGATGCACTACCACTCACAATACTAGTCACCAGGCCATGGACAGTATTACCTAATGCCAATAGCAGCATACCTGAGACCCACAGATCCCTGCCCAGTAGTAGATGCCCACTAGCATGTTTGGGGGTGGAGTGCATCAGCCCTTGCCCAACATGGAACATACCCTCCAATGTCTGGCCTGGCCTAGGGGCACCCACAGGCCCACATTCCCCCCCAGAGACCACTCCACCACGCGCAATTTACAGATTTTGAAACTGTACACCTCCTTGTGGCTGCTGTGATGCCCTCAAGTGCCCATACAGCTCTGGATAGGCCACCGCCAGTATGCAGAACATCAGGGGGGTCAGGGTTCACGGGCACCCCTTCCTAGTTGGGAAGCCATCCCCAGCTGGGCCTCCGCCGTCTTCCTTGCCCAGCGTCTCCGGTCCTCCCACCGTTTCCAACAGTGGGTGCTCCACCTGCCGTAGACCCCCAGGGTCCGCACGTCCTTGGCGATGGCACACATATACCCTTTTTCTAATGGGCGCTGACCTGCAGAAAAATGAAAATGGAAAAAGGGGTCAGTCATACCGTCCGGCCTGTTACACCCATGGCCCACCATATCCCTCCCATTCCGTTATGCACATACATTGCCCACCATACATGCTGCACGCTGCCAGGACCCCTCCATCACCCACCCTTACATGAGGCCTTCACACACATCTCACCATGCATTCATTCCCCATGCATCGTGCCTACAGTGTACTTACCTGTTGGTCTGGAGGCCCATAAAGCAATCAGTACTTGGGTAGGACCCCATCCACCAGTCCAACTCCGCAGCGGTGAAGGAAGGGGCCCTTCCCCCAGTGACTCGTGCCATGGTCGGTTCCAGACACAGGCCACAGCAGCACTTGCAGTGTAGGTCCTCTCCTAATGAAGGTCAGGTAGCAAGTGAGTGAACAGATAGAAAATGGCGGTCACGTCCGCAGCGGTGTGTACTGTCACCTCTGGTGTACATCACCATTGGCTACTGTAACCCAGAGGGCCCAATGATAACCAATGAGGAGTTGCATGTCCGTACTCGACCGCCTCCCGCAACGGCGCACAACGTCAGTGGAATTACCTCATTTACACCTGTCCCTTCACACAGGACAGGCGTCCGCCATTTCAGGGGAGGAAGGCCATGGCACCTAACTGCGTCACAGCTGACATAATCACATTTTGGGAATAAACATAAACATACTGTTTCTGTCACAATGCATTGTACATTGAGGAAATGTTAAGAACTGACCAGATGCTCATTGTTTTGCCCCCTAGAGTACAACCGCTGAGGATGAATAGGAGATGGAGACACCCCCCCGGTGTTCAGGCCCCTGGTGGACTTGGCAACAATGGAGGACAGGCACATTATCCTCGCCTACAGACTTGATAGGGCCACAAACCAAGAGCTGTGTGCCCAAAGGGAGCCAGACCTGATCTCAGCTATCCATCAGCCCACTGGGATCCTCCCTCTTGTGCAAGTCCTATCTGTGCTCCATTTCTTGGCAAGTGGCTCCTTCCAAGTGACAGTGGCCATGGCAGCAGGAATGTCTCAGCCAATGTTCTCAAACGTGCTGACCAGAGTGTTGTCTGCCCTGATGAAACACATGCGCAGCTACATTGCTCTCCCCCAGCTGGAGGATTTGACAACAGTGAAAGCTGACTTTAATGCTATGGGACATATCCCCAACATTGTTGGGGTAATTGGGTACACATATTGTCTTTGTCCCCCCCCCCGGGAAATGAACAGGTGTTCGGAAATCGAAAGAGCTTTCACTCTCACAGATAGTGTGCCTGGCGGACCAGTCCATCTCCCATGTGAATGCAAAGTATCCCGGGTCTGTGTCTGATGCCTATATCCTGAGGAATATCAACTTCAGAGGCACCAGGTGTGGCTAATAGGTGAGCCTATGGTCCCCACCCAGTGTGTGTTGGTATATGGGTGTGGGGTTGGCCCTAAGGGTGAGTGTCTGGCTAACAGGTATCCCTCCATATTTACAGGTGACCTCTGGTTACCACAACCTCTCATGGCTACTGACCCCAGTGAGGAATCCCAAGACAAGGGCAGAGGAATGTTACAATGAGGCACATGGGCGAACAAGACAAATTATAGAGCGAACCTTTGGCCTACTGAAGGCCAGGTTTCGGTGCCTACATCTAACATGTGGATCCCTGTGCTACTCACCCAAGAAGGTGTGCCAGATCATCGTGGCATGTTGCATGTTGCACAACCTTACCTTGAGATGCCACGTGCAGGAGGATGAGGCTGGAGATGGGCGTGTGGCAGCGGTGGAGCCTGTGGACAGTGAGGAAGAGGAGGTAGAGGATGAGAATGTGGACAACAGAACATCTATCATTCGACAGTACTTCCAGTGACACACAGGTAAGGCACTGTCACTTCATCTTCCATTGCAGTTTTGTATTGTAAATTTTCACTGTCAGGCTGCTGTTCCCACTACTATGTCCACTTACTGTGGCAGATATTTGTGCCCTACTCTAGCTCCTGGTGTATTGACTGCAGCACAATACAGGTCATACCTGTGTATGCATTACTGTACAGTCTACTTGCAATGCCTACAGATTGTGAAAGGAATATATACTTAAATCATTTGACATACTACATATTTGTATTTTTTTTAAAGGGTGTTTATTTAATTGCTGAAAATTTAATGGGGATGGTCAGTGGGCTTGGGTGATGGTAGAGGAGAATCCAGGTTAGAGTCCAGTCTATATGGATCACAGGTGCATTGTCCAAGGAGGCATAGGAAGTGGAGCAATGGCAGTTCAAGGTGGACAGGGTGACAGAGTGGGACACAAGGGTGACAATCAGGAGAGTCTTCTTTCCTGGTGGGGGTCTTGGCAATGTTCTCTGGATTCTGCCTGGATCGCAGGGACTGTTTGTGGGGTGGTTCTCCTTCTGCAGGGGGTGGGGTGCTGGTGGCCTGTTGTTCCTGTGGTGGGGCCTCCTGTCCAATAGCGTCAGCGGAGGTGGCGGGCTGTTCATCGGTGTGGCTAGTGTCAGGGACCCGTTGGTGTGCCACTGCCTCCCTCTTGGTGTTGGCCATGTCAGCCAGCGCCCCTGCAATGGTGACCAGGGTGGTGTGGATGTCCCTCAGGTCCTCCCTGATCCCCAGGTACTGTACCTCCTGCAGCTGCTGGGTCTCCTGCAACTTGGCCAGTGCCTGGCCCATCGTCTCCTGGGAATGGTGGTATGCTCCCAGGATGTTGGTGAGTGCCTCGTGGAGAGTCGGTTCCCTGGGCCTGTCCTCCCCTTGTCGCACAGCTGTCCTCCCAGCTTCCCTGTTGTCCTGTGCCTCTGTCCCCTGAACCGTGTGCCACTGCCACTGACCCCAGGTCCCCGATCGTCCTGTGTTTGTGGGGTTGCCTGGGGTCCCTATAGTGGTGGACACACTGCTGATTGACGTCTCCTGGGGACAGATGGGGATGGGCCCACTGGGTGGGTGCTGTGCTGGTGTTTCCTGAGGGGGGAGGCTCTGTAGTGGTATGGGACTGTGGCTGGGTAACCGACTGTTCAGAGGTCCCTGATGGGCCAGGTTGGTCATCCAGATCCAGGTGAGCAGAACTGCTGTCATCACTGTGGGCCTCTTATGGGGGGGGACTTGATGTTGCTGGCACTTCCTCTCCGGTGACGTTGGGTGTGGGACCTGTGGGGATGTAAATGCAGTGTTATTGTTTCTGCGCCTGACATCTTGTGCATGGGTGTGTTGCCCTGTATGGTTGTGAGTCCCCTGTCAGCTTTGCCTTGTGTGAGTAGTTATTTTGTGGGCTAGGTGACTCTCTCTAGTGTGCATGCTGTGGTGATGGGTGTCCATGCAGGGCTGTGAGTGGTGTCATGCATTTGTGGTGTATGTAGTGCTGGGTACTGGGATGGGTGGGTTGTGATGGTGGGGTGTGTGGGAGGTGGTGGAGTGATGGGAGTGATGGAATGCAGGGAGGGGGTTGAAAGTAGTAAAGATTTGACTTACCAGAGTCCAATCCTCCTGCTTCTCCTGCCAGGCCCTCAGGATGCAGTATTGCCAAGACTTGTCCCTCCCTTGTTGTTAATTGTGGGGGAGGAGGTGGGGGTCCACCGCCAGTCCTCTGTAGAGCTATCTGGTGTCTTGCAACCACAGAAAGCACTGCCATAGCTTTATCTTCCTTGCAATGGATGTCTGCTGCACCTGTGATCTGAATAGCTGTGGCTCTACCCGGATGATTTCCTCTACCATGACCCTTAGCTCCTCCTCTGAGAATTTGGGGTGTCTTTGTGGTGCCATGGGTGTAGTGTGTGTGGTGTGTGTGAGGGTGTGTGATGTGATGTGTTAGGGTGTGTGCTGTGAGGCGTGTGGATGGTGTATGGGTGATGGTGTTCTGTGGCTCTGGTTCTGTCGGTGCTCTTGGTGTCTCTCTCTCTCAATTGTCAATTTCTTTGAGTCGTAAAGGGATGTGGGTAGTGTGGGTAGCGGTGTACCGCTGCGGTCACGGTATGATGCCGGCAGTCGGCATGGCGGTAAGCGGGACTTACCGCCAATATTATAATGAGGGCCTTAATGATGTACCCAAGGATATAAAAGAAACTGTGTACCCTGAAGTTTGGGATTTTTCAGTAAAAGAGATAGAACTCATTAAAGGAGTTGAACCTATCAAGATTACAGTGAAACTGAATGCTGTGAACCAGAGAACTCCCTCATATAACATGACACCTGAAACAAATGCAAGAATCACCCTTTTGATTAATTCATTGATAGAACAGGGAATTCTAAGAGAGATATTGGGAAGTCCATGTAACTCTCCCATTATGGGACTGAGGGAGCCCAATGGAAAATACTGCATAGTCCAAAACCTGAGAAAAGTGAATGAGGTTGTTCTTCCATGCTGACCCGTGCAACCGAATCCAGGAATGATTTTATTCCAGATTCCATATGAAGCAGAGTGGTTCACTGTGATTGACTTGTGCCAAGCATCCTTTTTGAAATTCAGGAGTAAAGCCAGTTTCTCTTCATGTTTTGGTTTGATGGTCATGTTTTAGCATTATGCTGAGTCACACAAGGGTATCCCGAAAGCCCTTCTATCTTTAACCAGATCTTGAAAAAGAATCTGTTGTCATGTAAAATGCCCTGCCATTCTGTTTTGGTTCAGTAAGTTGGTGAAGATTAGTAGCATCAAATACTCAAGAAGCCTGTAGGAGAGATAACAATTGCCCTGCTGAAACACTTAACTGAGAATGGACATAAAGTTTCTACAAAAAAATTGCAGTATTGGTAAGAAAGACGCCTTGGGGTATATTTAAAAGTCGCTAGTGCCAGTCGAATGCCACATTGGTGTCATTATTTGATGTTAATGAGGCATTAGAAGGCCAAAAACGTAGCGCCATATTTACAAAGTGGCGTGATACATGCTGAGGCAAACATAAGCACCACACATCCCACAGGCACTCATGCAAGCATCACACACATGCAGACACACCAACACCCACTGCCTCCACTGTGTCCCCCTCCTCCTCGTCTCCCTCCTGCCTCCCAGTCTTGTCTACACTCACACCTGCATGCACTACCTCTACAGCCACTACGTCCCTCTCCAGCACATCCACCACCACACCCCGCTCACGTGCAGTCACCACCCCCACTACCATTCACACGTTCCCTGTGTCCTCTCCCAGTGTGTCTGTGACGCCCCCTCCCAAGATACACAAACGCAGGCACACACCCACCCAACAGCCATCCACCTCACAACAGCCTCCAGCGCATGCACCTTCACCCAAAGTCAGCAAACGAACACCTCCTACAACCACCACCTCTTCCTCCATTCCCAAACCCCCTCCAACTACGCGTCCCAGTGTGTCCCAAAAACTTTTCCTGTCCAACCTTGACCTCTTTCCCACACCTCCCCCACCCCGTCCGGGTCCTAGGTCCCGAACTAGCACCTCAGCCACAACATTTCCGGGACCAGTGGTGCCTGTAGTCACCGGAATCTGGAGTGCACCGGCCACCAGGGCAGCCAGTGTGGCACGGAGCCACAGCACAGACAGTCCCCCACCTGTGAAGCATCAGAAGTTGGCCAGTGCCCAGCGGGAGAGGGGAAGACTTCAGCCACCAAAGCCGCTCCCAGGGGTCCCGGTGCTAGTGTGGAGTCAGCTGTGACACCATCCAAGGTGGGGAAGGTCCACAAGAAACCCGGCAAGTCTGGGAAGAGCAGCACGGCGGAGAAGACCGCCATCTACCCCGCTGCCCAGGAGGCCACTTCCAGCACCAGCCCAGCTGCCCAGGACAGGCTCGCCAGCACAAGCCAAGCTGCCCAGGACCAGACCGCCAGCACCAGGACAGGCCCGCCAGCACAAGCCCAGCTGTCCAGGACCAGACCGCCAGCACAAGCCCAGCTGCCCATGACAGGCCCGTCAGCACCAACCCAGCTGCCTAGGACAGGCCCGCCAGCACAAGCCCAGCTGCCCAGGAGGGGCCCGCCAACACCAGCCCACCTGCCCAGGAGGCCACCGCCAGCACAAGCACCGCTGGGCCATGAAGGACCGCCAGCAAAAGCCCCGCTGGGCCATCAAGTACCGCCAGCAAAAGCCCCTCTGGGCCATGAAGTACACCCAGCAAAAACCCCACTGGGCCATGAAGGACCACCAGCAAAAGCCCGCTGGGCCATGAAGGACCACCAGCAGCTGAGTCCCTGCAATGGAGACCACCATCTCAAGCACTGCTGAACAGGGCACCGCCATCTCAAGCCACACTGAACAGGGCACCACCATCTCAAGCCATGCTGAACAGGGCACTGCCATCTCAAGCACCGCTGAACAGGGCACCACCATCTCAAGCACCGCTGAACAGGGAACCGCCGTCTCAAGCACCGCTGACCTAGAGCGGCAAGGGCACTGACGCAACTGAGTCCGTCACGGGGTGAATGATGCACTCTGGGCACCATGCCCCCTCCAGAACCAGTGGATACTGTCATCCACTACCTCTGTCCTTAGCAGTATGAAGCACTCTGGGCACCATGCCCCCTCCAGAACCAGTGGAGACTGTCATCCACTACCTCTGACCTTAGCAGGATGAAGCACTCTGGGCACCATGCCCCCTTCAGAAACCAGTGGAGACTGTTATCCACTTCCCCAGGATTGAACAGTGGGCAAACCACCCACTGTAGAGACTTGAGAGACTGTGGCTTTGCACTCCCCAGGATTGAACAGTGGGCAAACCACCCACTGTAGAGACTTGAGAGACTGTGGCTTTGCACTCCCCAGGATAGAACAGTGGGCATGTGGCCCCCTCGTGGATTTGGCGTTGTGCACTCAAGCGGCTGAGGTGCCCCCCTTTCCCTCCCCCTGAGATGCCTGTTTAGTTGCTCTCTGATGCCCCTGCAGTGTTCTCTCCGTCATGGTCGGGGATCTTGTGTGGGCCTCGCCCATACCGTGTGGTCCCAGTGTTCCAAGGACTTTATTGGAGCACTACCTGGACTACTATGCTTGGTATATATTTTGTACATGGTGTATATATATATTTCTGCCTACTTGCTTTTAATATATTACAATGGTTACACTCATTTTCTATTCTCTTTGCATTATTCCGGGAGGGGTGGGGGGGTGTAACTGTGATGTATTGATATGCATTAGTGTGTGTGTTGTAGTGGGTGGGGGTGTTGCGTGTTGCGTTTGTGTGTCCCTGTTTTTTGCCTCCCCTGTGTCGTAGGTGCAGTACTCACCGTGTTCTTCGCCGCTGGCGTTCGTGCTCCTGGTAGAGGAGCAGGAAGACTATTGCAGGGAGAATTTGGAGTTCCTGATCCATGGTGTCCTCGTTCCTCGTGGGGTGTGTAGAGGTGAGCGTTTTTCCTTCGGGATTCCTGTTTCCACCATGTTTTTATCCACTGTGAATCTGCCCCGGAAAAGGTGGCGGATTGGCCTGTCATAATATTGTGGGCGGTACATTGTCTCCCACCTGTCTGTTGGCGGTGACCACTGCGCTGTTTGTTTGTACCGCCGTGGCGGTCATAGTGTTAAAGTGGCTGTCTTTGTTGGCGGTTTCCGCCACGGTCGTAATTGCAATTTTTTTACCGCTGGCCTGTTGGCGGTCTTACCGCCGCTTTAACACCGTCCGCCAGGGTTGTAATGACCACCAATGTGTCTAAACCGCTGTGAGCAGGTTATTCTTGCTGCTCAAAATGTAAATCGAATGCATTGTAATACCTTGGATCCTGCTACCCTTTTTGCCAGCTCCTCTGAATGATAAAGATGTAAATAATGATTCTGCTGACGAAGTTGAGCATGACTGTCTCAATGTTACTGAACTATGCAGCAAGCCAAGACCTGGCATCCAAGACCGACCCAAAAATGATTGTGTAATGTTTGTTGATGCCTCCTGTTTAAGAGACAATGATGATACCCGAAGAGTTGGTTATGCAGTTTGCACAGTCTCAGGTGTAGTCAAAGTGTCTTGGCCAAGTAACTAAGTTAGTTGCTCTTACAAGAGCCTACTGTGTTTCTGAACAGCTGAAGGTCACACTTTTCACTGATGGTCAGTATGGCTTTGGTGTCACTCACAACCTAGGACTGTTGTGGTCACAAAGAGGCTTTCTAACATTTTCTGGCTCACCAATTTGCAATGGAGTTAAAGTATTCAATCTTTTGAATGCATTGCAGTTTCCTGCCCAAATTGTGGTTGTGTATTGGTTTGTACACCGCAAAGCCAATGATTATGTAACCCTTGGCAACAACTATACCAATGAGGTGGCTAACTACTGTGCCTTGAATTGTACTGCCTTTAATGAGAGTACTTCAATGAGACAAATGATGAGACATGTCACAATCTTCTGTTACCTGCTACAGATACCTGGAAGGAAGTTAAGAGGTTGCAGGAAGAAGTGTCAGAGGAAGAACAGCAAGGTCGAGTTAGATCAGGTTGTGTTAAAAAAGATGAAGATGATGTTTGGGTTTCAAGTGATGGAAGAGTGTGATGTCTAATAGCTTGTTACCACCTATGGCTAGGCATTACCAACCTGGTCCAGCTCATGTTGGTCATGATGCTATGGTAAGGGCAATTAGATATACTTGGTTCAACCCCAGATTCAGATTGATTGCAGAGGCCCTATGTCACTGATGTGTCACAGGTCAGCAGATGAATGTAGGCAAACATACAGCAGTAACACTAAGTCACATAGGCAGAAGGGAGGACCTTTCAACAGGATGAAGCTCAATTTTATTGAGCTTCCTGTATGCAATGGACTGAGATATATCTTGGTTATTGTTTGTGTTTTCCCTCCTTGGGTGGAGGCTTACCCGACCAGGTGAAATGAAAGTCTTACATTAGCAAAGCTGTTACTTGGGGAGCTGATACCTAAGTTTGGCTTCCCAACTTCTCTATAGTCAGACAAAGGGACACACTTCAACAGTGAAGTCCTGAAATTATTATGTGTGGCATTGCAAGTTAAGCAAGACTACACTGCAGTTACAGGCCTGAAGCTTCTGGATTGGTGGAGCAGGTAAACAAAACATTGAAGTCCAGATTAGCAAAAGTGTGTGCGTCCACCTCCCTGAAATGGCCTGGTGCATTGCCTCTTATTCTGACGAGTTTGCACAGTATTACAGACAGAAAGTCTGGCTTGTCCCCACATGTAATTATCATGGGGGTGCCATGACATTGCCAGCTGTACCTGCAAATGCATTTGTGAACGTCACAGATGACTTGGTACAGGAAGTTTTGCGAAGGACTAGCTGACGTGGTTCATTCTGTGTTCAATCTGGTTGGAGATGCTATGGTTTAGCCATAGCAGGAGCCCTACCATGACTTGTGCCCAGGCGACTTGGTAATGGACAAGAAGCATGTGAGGAAGTCCTGCTTGGAACTGCATTGGAAGGGTCCACACCAAGTTGTGCTTGTGAACACAAAACCTGTGAAGTTCTCTGGTCTCCAGAATTGGGTGCATACTAGCAACACTAGCAAAGTTCCAGGTCCCCGTAAAGATACAGTACCTGGCCCGGAAGTGTCAGTTACAGTGAGTTGGAGGATTCAGGTAAGTCAAGCTGTTGGGGCTGTGCAAGTAATTGATACAGCACAATTGCGATCTGAGGGGTGTTTGAGCTAATCAACAGAAGTGGTTAGTAAAGAAAGGGCTATGACAGAAACAGTTGCCTCTGCAAAGCTCAGATGCTGACATAGGACCTAGGCCCATATTTATAGTTTTTGACGCTAAACTGCGCTAACGCAGTTTAGCGTCAAAAAATTTTGCGCCGTCTAACGCCATTCTGAAGCGCCATGCGGGCGCCGTATTTATGGAATGGCGTTAGCCGGCGCAAGCAGACCGGCGCTGCCTGGTTTGCGTGGAAAAAAAACACGTACACCAGACAGCGCCGGCGTAGGGGGAAAATGGCGTATTGGCGTCTTAAAATGGGGCAAGTCAGGTTACGTCGAAAAAATCGTCGTAACCCGACTTGCGCCATTTTTTTTCGACGCCCATCCCCCATCAACATGACTCCTATCATTGTAAAGATAGGAGTCATGCCCCCTTGCCCAATGGCCATGCCCAGGGGACTTCTGTCCCCTGGGCATGGTCATTGGGCATAGTGGCATGTAGGGGGGCACAAATCAGGCCCCCCTATGCCACAAAAAAAAAAAAAAAAAAATACTTACCTGAACTTACCTTAATGTCCATGGGATGGGTCCCTCCGTCCTTGGGTGTCCTCCTGGGGTGGGCAAGGGTGGCAGGGGGGGTCCCTGGGGGCAGGGGAGGGCACTCTGGGCTCATTTTGAGCCCACTTGTCCCTTAACGCCATCCCTGACCCAGGCGTTAAAAAGCGGCGCAAATGCGCCGTTTTTGGCCACGCCCACTCCCGGGCGTCTCTTTTGCCCGGGAGTATAAATACCACGTAAAGGCCTGGGAGTCATTTTTTAAGACGGGAACGCCTCGCCTTGCATATCATTAACGCAAGGAAGGGGTTCACGCTAAAAAATGACGCACACTCCGGGCACTTTGGCGCCCGAAGCGTCTAACGCCACAGTATAAATATGGCGTTAGTTGGCGTTAGTTCTGCGTCGAATTTGCGTCGAAAAAAACGACGCAAATTCGGCGCAACCAGAGTATAAATATGGCCCCTAGTGCTGTAGCAAAGACAATTGTATCTGGAGACAAATGGACAAATGAGAAAGCTGTGTCAGTAGTTCAAGTGCCCCATATGATTCCAGAAGGAACATGAATCTCGTCAGAGTGACAGTGATACTGATAAACCAGTAGCTCAAAGATCAAAGAGAAGGAGAGTTCCTAGTCAAAAGTACACAGCACCTGAACAGACATAGGGCCTGATTCTAACTTTGGAGGACGGTGTTAAACCGTCCCAAAAGTGGCGGATATACCACCTACCGTATTACGAGTCCATTATATCCTATGGAACTCGTAATACGGTAGGTGGTATATCCGCCACTTTTGGGACGGTTTAACACCGTCCTCCAAAGTTAGAATCAGGCCCATACTTTGCAGCAAATGACTGCTAGACGGAATTTACATTTTGTGTTAACAATACATATCCAGTTGAGCATTCCTGATTTTGTTCTTGTGGCAAGACTGAACTTTAAAAATGCCATTTAATCAACTGAGACATTATACCCTGGATGTGTTTATTTGTGATTTTTGCTTGATCTGCACATTTATTAGAGGCATCTGAACTTTTATTTGAGCTTTTTGAACATTTGCTAGAGAAAATGTGATGAACTTTACAGAATATCAAGAAGATTTTTGCAACTAACTTTTGAACTCTAAGAAAGAAAAAGTTTTAGGGTTAGATGTATCATTCTTCACAATAGCAATTACCTAATTGTGATTTGTAGTGAATCACAATTAAGTAATCGCTATTGGAATGTATAAAACTCCAGGAGTTTCATACCGCTATTCGCAAGGGCTTGTAAATGGACCTACCTCATTAATATTCATGAGGTAGGTCACAATTTGCGAGCCTTTGCGAATGGCTACAATCACAGGGATGGTGGCCTGCTGGGCTCCGCAGTCCACCCTGTCTGTGACTGCTTTTCAATACCCAATCGGTGTGTAGTCGCAAATCCAATTTGCGATTCGGTAACAAGTGGACTTGTTACATACGAAAATGCATTTGCAAATGTAAAATGCTTTTTTGCGATCGCAAATGGCCCGTTGGGCCGTTTGCGATCGTAAATGGCCTGTTGGGCCGTTTGCGATCGCAAAAATGTTTGATGCATCTGGCCCTATGTTTTCATTATATTTTTCTTGATATTTGCTTTGCTCACAAATAAAAAAGGAATGAAAGAGACAATTGATATTTTTGATGCAACATTTTGAATTTTTGATTTATTTGTCTGAAACTAAAGAAGGAGTCGAATAGAAGCAAAAGTGGTAAGTGCAAATACATATGCGTAGGAGTATTAGTTCTGGCAGTCATAATGATTATGTTGCTGCTTATTGGACTGAGTTTACCAGCACCTATTAGTTCTGAGAAGACTAAATCCACAAGTGCCTGAGCTCTCCAAGCCCTTTAGCAAACAAAAAGTCCTTGTTCAATGAGAAAGATTTACATGAAGATGGTTCTAGGGGTGATATGTATACAAATATATATTACTAATTGTAATACAAATATGTAAATAACATGGAAGTTAAAGAGGAATATGTTTGCACCTAATTGCCACCATCAGTTAGTTCATTACTTATTATAGTATCCCCTTGAGATATGGCATTTTCTGTTGTTTGTTGCTGACTCTTTTGTATCAGCAAAAGTATTTCCAGTATTGTTATTCTAATTATGACCTTGTTCTCTCAATTGCCACTATCATGAAACACTTGAGCAACATTGCCAAAGCGAAACACCGTGGCACAGTTGGAGGATTCTTTGAACCTGCTTTGACATTTGATACAGTCAATGCCCATAGAAACAATCTGACCTGTATCCTTACCCGAGTAGAAAATAATTGTATAGGACAAGTTGAAGAAGAGCCATGAAAGCTGAGGTAGAAAAAGGAATAGTGCTACACAGTTGGGGTAGAGAAGAAAGATCCCTTGCTTCAGATTGGCAACATGTAGGCAGGTTGTGTGTGTAGAAACCTAAACTGGAAACTCAAACAAAATTTGTAGGGACTAGTGAATATAGACATGTTTTTGTTTAAGAATGTTTGGACATTCATGTTAGATGGACAAGACCCCACCATACCAGGTGTTTTTTCCATCTGTGGAAAAATGGTTATTATAAGCTACCTAAAGGATGGTATGGAAATAGTTCTCTAGGAGTAGTCTTTCCAAAGAATAATCATGTGGAGCATTTCAATGATCCTCTTTAAGATGAGAAGTCAAACACCAGAATGAAAGAGGTGCCAGTGCTTCAGAGATTGTATGAGATATTTTTGTGCCATAATTCCACCTGTGGGAGTGATCCTGAATGATCACAAGATAAGGAAGTTGTCAACGACAGTAGATAAACCATCTACTGATACAACAGGTTCCTTCTTGTTAGTAGACACAGAAATGATTGTTGTAAGATCTATGGATTTACAAAAATCGACTTGTGTTAGATATCCTTCTTGCAAAAGGGGTCCAACAATGCTGCAATTACATTCCAGACAACATTAAGGAGTTGAGAGAGTATGGTAGGAATATGACAAGCTTGAAAAAGGACCTGAAGGAGTTAGAGACAACAGGTGCCTGGGAAGCAATAGGTAGTGGCTTTTCAGCAGTTGGAAAGTGGTTTGTAAATTTAGGGAAAGGAATTGTTGGTAGTATCCTGAAACCTATATTGACAATAGTTTTGTGTGCCTTGGTTGCAGTTGGTCATTACAAGTTATGCAAGATGCTGAAAGAGATTAAAGGAAAGAGGAAAGAGAAAGGGAGCGATTGAGATGGAGATTAGAAGGAGCATATTTTATAGTGACATTAAGAAGTTAGAGGAGTCCAGTAGACATTTTCTGGATCGACCGCAAAGATTTTGACCTGTCTCATTGAAAATGAGAGATTATAATCTGATGTGATCGCTTGGTTCTCCATCAGAGGGGGTATTGATGTAGCACAAATGTTATTGCTACCCCTGAGGTCACAGAGATCATACATATGTGACAATTCATGCATTCTATTAATTGAAGTATTAATAGATTTGTTGTAAAGTGGTGCACTGAAAGCCTTTTTCGATGTGAATTCATTGTTGAGGACTAAAGTGCAATAGTATACCTTTAAACTTCATCTTTAATCAAGTAATTCAATAGTATGTGAATCTATGTGATGTTATTTATAGTCCACACTAATATTATAAAAGCTTTCAAGAGAGTTTAAAATATTACATGCAAAAGCTGGACATTGCAGTTCTGTCTTACAGTTAAAGCTATGTGTTAACATAGCTATTTAATTTTAAATGTACTGTAACATGAGCACTGTCAAAGCTTATTAATATTGAGTTTATAATTTTGAATGTTATATGTGCCTTGTATTGGATTAATGAATGTGTGGTTTAAATTCACTTTTCTTAGCCTAAGTGAGGCCTGTAATGCCCTGTTTTCTGACTGTGCAGAAAATGTTTGGTCATTCTTGCTAACATCACTTTTCTTTTCAGACTTCATCGCTATGAATTGCTAGCTTGGTAATAGATGCCCTATTTTACACATAGAGAGCCTGAGAAATTAACATTGATCCCAGTACATTCAGGAACTGTGGAACCGGACTATGTATAGATTTTTTTCAACCTGCATGGATGAGGTAAGATGGATGCCTTCTACATGTTGGTAATGGGAATCTTCACTGATGTTGCAGTTCCATGTCACATGACTGACTATTATTGGACAATTAAACCCTCTGCATAATGTAGAGTGATGGATGAGCGAATTATCTTGCAACTATGGACTTTAATATACTGATCCCCAGTTGGACTTTAGGCAGTCTTCCCCACTCCTCTTCTCTTCTGGTTGAATCCCCTTAGACTTTGAGAGGTACAGACCTCTCTACCATTACCCTTTGTTCCAATACTTTGCTGAGTCTTAGAACTTTTCCCCTAACCACAAGATGAAGATTCTTGACCAAGCTTCTGGAATGCTGACATCTTCCCTTTTTAGTTAATTCTTGCCAACTTTGGTTAGTCACCTTTTGCCCCAGATGTCATTTTTCCAAATTCTTTTTGTTCTTTTTCTTATTTGTCCACATGATTTTAGCCTAGCATGTTGACTTTTGACTTGCTTATCTGTTGCCCCAGTTAGCTAAGCTTAGATGACTTTTGAATTGCCTTAATGCTTAAAAGAACTGAACATCCCATGTTTTCTGTTCATCAGCTAATCCTTTTGAGGTTGTGAAGTGCTTTTGTTGAATGTTTAGTCCTTCTGATGTTAGTTAATTTGAATCTTTTCCATCTCCTTAGTCAACCAATGGTGATTCTGTATCTTTATAATTTTGTTTTGAGAAGTGTCTATATGACTTTGAGTCTGAGCTGAAATCAAATCCTTAAGATTGTATTTAACAGTTTTTTTTCCTTGTATGACCCATTTGATCATAGTGACACTCTAAATTGATTTGTTGTGAAGCTTTGATGCCTTGTGTCTCCACACCCTTATGCTGGGTGAAAAGTTTGAAATATGCTTAATCAACTGCAAAGAAGGGGAAACATAGGATGAGCCAGCTTGGCCCTTCATTATATAATGGAACAGCATACCAACAGGAAACCAAGCAAAGCTTCCTACTTGCCCAATTACTAGTAAACAGGTTCACACAGCTCCCAAAATCGTGTGGACGCTGCCATTTAGAAGTCAGACAGTATCCTGAAATAGCTCATAGTGTTCTGCGCTGTTAAGGAGAAATATAAAACTGCCATAAAACTATCAGGAGTGCCTGAAGTGAAGATTTTCAAACACACTCAATGCGTTATAAATCAATATGCTTCAATTGTGCTAATAAGTCAGTTGTAGTCGGGCAGTCTGCCCTTGGTTAGAAATACAGTCAGGCAAAATCTAAAATGGAAAAATAGCATTTAAACCAAGTAACACAAATCTAAACAGACAACTGCTTGCAGGGAATAGTGTCCATACTTCACAGAAAGGCACAGCACTAGGGCCTGATTACGACTTTGGAACGACCATGGGACCCCCAGACATGGGGAGAATGCCACCACCATGGCGATGACGTCCCCCCGAGCATATTACATTATTTCTGCCAGGAACATTGTATTATGCGTTCCCACTGGTTAGTATTGTATATCATAGCACTCCAACACCCTCAGAGTGCTCATTGTCTGCAAAGCAGACAGTATGCATTCCAACTGTGCTGGGCAGAGGGGCCCCTGCACTGCCCCTGCCAAGAGCATGGGAAGTCCAGGAACCCCCTATTGGTCCCCTGCACTGGCTTTCCACCAGCCTTTCTAAGGTGGGGTCCCCGCCATGGAAAGGCTGGTGGAAAGTGGGGTTGGAATCGGCCAGCAGCGCTGAGTTCAGCACTTCCTTGGCTGGTTACAACTCTGGCCGCTGTTAACCTGTCAGGAACCATGTTGCCCACAGGGATGGCAGCCCCCTGGTGGGTCCACCCGCCAGAGATGCAATGTGATGGTCGGACCACCACAGTTGCAGTGGTCCGACCATCACCGCGACGTTGGCAGTTCTGGGACTGTCAGCCTCGTAAATGAGGTCCTAAGTGCTCACTTTTAGTTCCTCCTTTATGGTATTTTGGGTAATCTGGAACCATTTTGGAAGAACTATTTTTATTTATCTTGGAAATGGTGTTCTGCCGAGCAGATGACTGCACACTCTGTAAGGACTGCAGACGTATGAGGAGACAATGATTGATTACATGAGCATGAAAACATTGTGAACAAAAGTGAAACAATGTTTTGTCCTTTAACTTTTTCAAATACAATTACAGTCTAAATGCAGCACAAGTAAACACATGTCGAAGGACTGCAGCAGAAGTGCATTGGTTCTTCCCTATAACCAAAGTCGCATTGTGGTACTTATTGCTACCAAAACAAATTGCATGTCTATAATCTGGCTTGTCAAGTTGCAAAACAGAAGTCATCCCTTTCAGTTTTTTAGTTATGAGATGAAAGATCGTTGATTTTTCCAGTGAGGCTGAAATAATTAATTACACCAGTTACACTGAAGATAACTCCAATTAGCACTTCCAATGACCTTGGCTGACAACCTGCTTCACCTCACCCTGCAAAGCTGAATGGGGTGAAATAGACAGTCACAGCTCACTTCCCAAATGAGGAGGGGGCGGGGCGGTGTGCAGGAGGTGGGGGGTTTAGGTGCCGCGCACGAGTGGGTCTAAAAAATTATTTTTTAAATAATAAAATAAAAACTTACCTGCTCCTTGTGCGCCGCTCCTCTCCTCTGTCTCCTCCCTCAGGCACTGGCTCCCAGCCTGCATTGCGGCTAATCCAGACACTGCTCAGAGCAGCCTCAGGATTGGCTGAAAGCCCCCTGGCTGGGCGTTTCCAGGCAGACTAGGAGCCTGTGCAGGCTCTCTCCAGCCCAGCAATCATGTTGCTGGGCTGGAGAGAGCCTACAGTGCATGTGTGTTTGACCGGCCGGGACGTCCGGCCAAACACACATGCGCTCTGAGGGGAGTGCACAGTGCACTCCCCTCGGTGCTCGTCATCCTGTGGCCCCACCCCTTCCACCACAAAGGGATATGTTTATTATCCCTTTGTGGTGAAAGGTTTTCAGCTTCTGCTGCTGGCAGGGGGGGGCGACGTTCCTCGCCCATATGGAGGAGCCACCCCTGGAAATGGATGAGACTGCATATACTGGCATCTTGATATGTATAGGCTTTTTCTCAACTTGGCTTATTCATCTGGAGACCCACGCAAACACGTGGCTGCTCTGAAAATATCTGGATTATTCTTCTTCTAACACAAAATAGTTAGTAAACCAGCCATGAAACATTTGATTCAAGGTCATTTGGTTGAATGGTCTGGATGATGTTTGGTTAAAAAAGGAGCTGACAAAATGTTTTGAAGGGGTCCTTATTAAAAGCCTGCAAACTAAACGAGTAACAAAAGAAAAAAAGATAAGCCAATTCCTGAAATATTTGTAATTGCATGCAAGTTAATAATAATAATAATAATAATAAGTAAAAGGAAAAGAGCTTTGGAGGATTTTAAAAACGACTAACAGCAGTAGACCTTTTTCAATTTCTACTGGAGCTCTGTGTGTCTTTCATTAATACAACAAACCTGTAGCTAGGAACAGCTGATCTGGATACCAAAGATCTGAGGAGAACTGAGCTACGCAGTATAGAAGTTGTGTAACTGGAAAATAAAGAAGCTGGGAACAGTGACCCTGGAGCAGGAGATCAAAGAAGGTAAACTACTGAATGAACAACACAAGAAGATAATTATGAAACGGGATGTACTCAGCTAGGGTTAATAAGACCCAGGGGTAACTTTATGGGGGAGGGATGTTTGGGGTGTTACCCCCCAATACATGTATTTTCTAAAGGCTAGTTTGGTATGGTTGCTTTCAGTTGGGTATGGGGAGGTGGGTATGGTGAGGTGTCTGTTGGATTTCTCCTGGCATTTATGAACACACACACTGACAAAAAACTCACACTCACTCTCATTTCTGTTTTGAAAGCCCTATTTTACAAAATATTGTGTTTCTCTCACTTAGTACTTCAACCAGTTTGCATACCTCTCCCTTTCCACTGTCTCTTAAGCCCCTCTCGTGCTCTGCTTGTCATACAATGTATTTTAACATTATATGCCAGCGTGATTTCGGGAAATCTGAAGCTCACCCCCCCAATCTTACCGACCAAGCTATGCTCCTGAATAAGACCTGGATATCTCCCAGTGGAGAAAGAAAGGCAAAGGAAACATTACTTAGTAAGCCGTGCTACTCTGTTGGGAGAGAGAACACAAGGTATTGGAATTCCTTTGTAGCTGAAAAGGGCAGGTTTAGCTTAGTGGCATAGTCAAGATGTCACAGGCTCTAAGGCTATGAAGTGGGCCCTCTCACTGCTGTTTTATCTGTGAAATATGCAATAATCAGGATTCAGTGGCTGTGGACTCTGCTGCCGCTGCACCTGCTGCACGGATGGAAGCTATGGCTCTGATTTGGCTATCAAGAGACAACCTCAGTGTTAGAGAAGAGCGGATTTCGCTTGAAAAAACTTCTTTCAGGATGGATTTCACCTTTTAGGTGCCCTTTAGATAGTTCACCTGCTATACATTACTCTCCGCTTAAACAAAATTGTTTGGAAGATGGGAGTGAGGACTGCGGGGAATTATTTGAGTATAGTGTTGTTGGACATCCATTCACATGCTAGATTTTATCTTTAAAATTTAGTCCATTGGGCCTTTTGAAGAAACGTGGAATTGTGAAGAAGGTATGATATACCTCCATTAAGTCGCTAAGACGATTCCCCAAAGGCTCCAACTGCAAAACTAGAAGAGCTATTTCAAAATCAGACTTTACTCTATTCCCCCCAAGACCTGCTCTATGAACCAACAGAGTCAGTTTTCAGAACTACTCCGCTTAAACATTTGGTGCTTCATCTGCTGTGCCTGCTCCTTTATGAAGAAACCGGCTCCTCATATCTTGAAGTACCTGGAGACTGAGAAGGGCCTTTGCTCGATGAAACTCTTAAAGAAAAACAAAATGTCCAGTTTTCCTGTGCTCTACTGCGATGGCTTTGCGGCAGTGCACTGGGTATGAGGGGATCCCTGTTTCTAATTTCAAGGTGCATGCATTTATCGGTATTTCTCCAGCACAAACTATGCTTTCACATCTTTTTAGAATACTCATAATCATTTTGACTTCAAAACCTTAGCTGTTGGTCGTGAAGCCATTTTTGAGACGTCTCCACACTTGCAGGAGCTGGAAAACAACGACGACACAAAAGCTTCCAGGTGACCAAGACAATACTTTTTTGGAGAGCCAATCGCTCTTAGCTCTCAGCATTGGAAATCAGCAAAAGATGTTCACCAAAGTCTTCTGCAGAGTATTTCTGCCACATTTCACATTTCTCTCAAACTGGAAGGTTTCAAGCTCTGTAATAGACTGAAACTCTGAGCACAGAAACTTTGACTGGTGCCATTCACTTCATTGAATATCACAGCGAGCTATCTCTGGTTGCCCTAGTTTGCATCACAATCCTTTACCCTAGGAGTCAAATGTTGTTCCATATCATGCATGTAACCTTATTTTACATTGCCAAGATAGTCTGAAATATGATCCTGCTAGACATGTTCTTGCTTCAGAATTCTTTATATTGCAAGGAGCTAAGATCTGTAGCGTGAATGTTTAGCTTTGCCCATCCGTTTATTAGAAATGTAGTGGTTCTAAATTCATCTGACAGATCCCCCTGAATACTTGTTTTAAATAGTCAGGCCAGTTTGTAGCCCTGAAAAATCCATCTTACTGCATTGCATCCTAAGGACACCAAACCACTTCACTGTTACCTAAGGACACAAAAACACCACAAGATATCCTTGAGTACACTGTAACACAGTCAAAGGTCACTAGAACATTGTCCTGCACCACTCTCATTAGCATTAACCCACTACTTCATACTGTATCCTACGGCTACTAAATTGTCACACTGCACTGCTTCCTAAAGACAACAAGCCGTCACAATATGCGACTGGGGTGCTAATACAGTAGTCTTCACCGCATTCAAAGATTTGACTCCACAACAAACAATACCACACAGCATCCTATGGATACTCATCTACCACATTATACTGCATCAGTGGGACGAAAGCACTGCATACTATAGACGCACAAACACCACAGTGAAATCTAGGGATACGAGCCCATTTCACTACACTGTGTCCCAAGGGCACTACCTTACCCAACTATGCTGTATCATACGCACAATCATGAATCTACTTCAGTGGCTCTCTGGGTGGGTAATTCTAAATACGTTACTATGTGCTGATCTGTAATTACTTCTGATATGCAAGTTTATATTTGTTTTATTCCTTACATTTAGGTAATAGAAACGTGCATTCTGGTGGCAAGTGAGGGACTATACTACCATACAGTCATTCCATGCCTATTCATCACACGTGGCGCTTTGTGGATGTCTGCACCTTTCCTTTGTGTACATTGTGGTGCATAGACAGCGTTTCACGCTATTTTGAAAAGATGTAGAGGCAGTAACTCAATGGAGATAAATGAGAAAGAATAGATGTGGAATAAAACCTTCCCGGGAGAGATTCAGAACACTTATTGTCAAGAAATGTGAAAATAATTGAGAAATGACATCAGAAAATAGTTGAACTCTCGCTAGACTTATTTACGATCTTCCTAATTTGATTTTTTTTAAGTTGATGTTTACAATTCTACGCAACCGCCTGTGAATGAAAAGATAAATGTATTAACGAATTAAAATATGTATTTAGTAGCACCATTTGTGACGAGCTCACCCTGATAAGGCCCTGGGTTTAAAATAACACTCATATACAATCAGATACACACCGAGGATATAGAGGATATATTACACTACTTCCAACACACCCCTGCATCATCCCAAGAAGAAATTCACACAGAATCTTATGTTCAGAAAATTCATTTCTAATATTTCTCGATTTCTATTCCCTGTTTTTAAATAAATGTTCATTAATACATGGCCAAAAGCAGCTCTATTGCTTTTTCTGTGTGTTTTGTCAAACGAGCATTGGTGTTTGATTTGATCAGCTCCCAGCATCTGTTCCACGCTTCAGGCAGTTTCATCAGTCCATCTTCAAAAAGGTTGCAAATGAACATGTGTTTGATGTCACATAAAGCTCCTCCATCAAGGACCATTTCACATTTACAATAAAGCTCCCACGTGTGCTTTGTTCACCTCTTATTTCCCATGTTTCACACTGATTCTTCTTGAGACCCACCCTGAAGCTTGCTGCAGAGCTTATATCATTAGTTCCATCAGTATCTAAACTGAACTCAGTTGGGGTAAAAGATCCAGATCAGCTGAACGGTAGGGGAAATAATAGCTGTCTTTTTTTACCTGAAAGAAAAGGAAACAAAATGAGAACTGTCAACCCGCTTTCACACAGACACGGAAACAGACATTCTGTTAAGTTTCAAGAAGCTAATATTTATAGCTTGCAATGGACGCCTGCTTTTTCCCTCTATTCACAAAACTGGAAGCAGTTCATTGGAAGCACTTAACCGGTTTGGAATTAATATTTCCAGTTTGCACATTGGTTTCATTTTTATTCACTCTCTCAGGCACTTTCCCCCTGTGCGTAAACAAACATTTGAAATGTAATGCCAATAATGATAACGGCAGAAAATGAAACACAGGCATAACCTAATGGATCGATTGTACTATTATCTAACTAGTAAGCATAATTTGGGTTGAAGTGGCATTTGCGGAAATGTACACTTTCACAGCAGTGGGAAAACAGTCTGTCGTTGGAACTCAGAGTAAAATCTATTCCGCTTCCCACAGTCTGAAAGTACTGCGCTCTGCTGTTTTATCTCGCCACGTCTGCAGATAGCACATTTTTTCAATTGTTTAAAATTCTGCCTATTCAACCATTCATTTTCGTTTGAGCTGTAAAGTGCGAAATATTCGTGAAATATTTCAGGCAGTCCGACCAACTGAAACATTTTTGAGTGTTTTCTGTTTTTCAGACATGGTGATTGCGTTCGTTTGCCTTCCAGCCACTGTTCTCTGTACATTGGCGCTTACAAGTAATTGCATTGTCTTTTAAAGCAGATAATCCACACGTTACGCGGGTTTCACATGTAACTGAGCTACCCTTTTCAGTCAAGGAAAGAGTGTCGGGTTGCTTGTTCCTGTGCAGATCAAGGGCCTCCTTAAGGAGTTAGCCGGGAAAATGAGGTGGTAACACTATTGCTAGAATTACCGACCAGACTAGACATGGGGTATTACCATACCCTTTTACTCGTCGTTAGAAGTATGAACTCAGGAATGAGGTATGGCAGATAAGGCCCGGTACTACCCGGTCGGTTGTCACATATTATTTTCTGAATTCATGCTTTTTTCGACGAGATTTATGACCGGAGAAACAAGTGGGAAGCAAGTAGCTATACATGTTGCGGTGTTAACACCAGGACTATCACAGTGTAACACTTGCAATCATTTGAAGTGGTGTTATTACTGAAAAACGTGCTAAAACCACTCCACGTTATTTGCAATGAGGGCAAAAGCATGCTTCACCAAGTGGTATTTTGCAATTGTGAAGACATACTGGATGAAGCAACGCTTGGCTTTTTGCACAGATGACAAGCTGACAGATGACAAATCTGATCTAATTCACGGAGTCCCAAATCCTATGTATACGTACGAATCACACGATTAGTTTCATTTGCTCTCTTTCTCTCCCTCTCTCTCTCACATTCAACTCACAAATGTCGTCATTTCACACAGGCAGAATCCAAGGATATTGAAAGGACAAATAGTCGCATTATTTAATAATATAAGAAGGCAAACTTGTCACAGAATTATGTACTTCTTCAAGAGTATAATTGCTATAGACGGAAACTCAAGTTCAGTGTACACTCCTTGTCCTTCACTCCACGTTTTCAGGCCACAAAACATATTATATGATAAACAAATGTATTCACGCTCTGTCTTTAAAAAGTGATATACATCAACCATAAAAATCCATTACGGGGTTCTTGCTAGTCAGCTGACATACATTTTGAAGCGTCAACTTGAGGTCCCTTTTGTAAAGCCACACATGTAAAAGAACATGCATCTTGAGTTCAGAAGAGAATGGGTTCCATCTTAGTTTCTGCAATGGCTGAATTATGCTTTCCCTGTAGCCATAAAATAATGTGTATTAGTTGCGTTTGTGGAAAGTAGTAACATCAGCAATAGTTTAAACAAATAAAATAAATATCCAAGGGAAGACAACTACCGTTTATTCGGCCAAACCCCATCTTTTATTCTGGGTAATGTTGAGCATCATGGGCCGTATTACAATAAGGGCACAATGTCCCTGTTTCCACAGTGGAATACCTTTAACTAGGTGAGTCATGCATAAACAGGAACAGCGTGACCTATTTCTGATAATGCCCTGTCCCCAGACAGCCACAAGATTGAACTGCCCTGGCTTCAGTGCATGCGTGAAAGACGAACAGAACGATTGAAGCAGCCGGTCCACCTTTCACAGTGCAGGTGGCACCCTGTCAAGGGTGACAGAGATTCTCTATGTAGGCGGATGCACTGAGTGAATGCATCCGCCTGCAGAGGATGTCTGGTGGGCATCAATGAGATTCCCTTAGTCAGCCTCAGGAGACTGTAGCAGCATGGGGATCAACCAAGCCATAGTTATGCTTCACAGTGAACCATACCTTCTAAAAATAGTGTATTTATATTTTTCTATTTATTGCATTTATTATAAAACTTTTACTCGAAGTGCTGCACAACCAAATACAAACACCGTTTAAAGCAAAAAATATCTATTGACCAAAGAAAACAGATATGCTTTGCTTTATAAATACTTAAGACATTTGATTTTTTTTAATGAACTCAAAAAAACAAAGCCCTTAACTGAAGGAGTTAAACTTGCATTGCAATACATTAAAGCAACAACAGTGCTGGTTGCATGTGCTTACAGCGGTGGTTTCTTCTCAAGGGCAGTGGAGCTTCCCCCCTACGATCTGCACAGGAGAAAATAGAAAGGCAATGAAAATATTTATTTGTCATTTTATTTTTTTCTGCCAGAGCACACACCAGCCCAGTGACATGCTGGGAGTGTCCTCTGCTGCAGAGGACTGGGGCAGAGAGGACTGGATCAGTGCAGAGAGGACTGGAGCAGTGCCTGGACTGAACGCTCCAAAGTGCACATATCACTTTGGCTGGCTGTTTTGCACATGCCAAAGTGACATGCACACTTTGAAGCTTTCCACTCAGCTGTCTTAAGAAAGGTGGGTGGAGACCAAGCACAGTCCTTTATGGGCCTGACGGAGAATCTAGCCAGGTCGCTCCATCCAATCCAGGCACTGCACTTATGCTGATTAACAGAATAAGAGCAGCATCTGGATTGGTTAGGGGAGCTCTTCTTCTATCAGAGAGTAGAAGAACATGGAGGAGTATTTGCAGCCTGTAGAGAAATGCCTTGTTTTCATTGTGTAATGTATGTGTGTGTGTAAGTGTGTAATGCATGTAGGTGTAGTGGTCATATTTGTTTTATAGTTAGTGTTATTTGGGCTTTTGGAGGGAGGGGTGGCTTACTTTGAGGTTTTGGAGGGAGGAGATTTTTTTTGGGGGGAAGTGGTGGGGCACTTCACTCGCCCCACCACGTTCGAAAGGCATAAGTCGCCACTGTGCATTTACTCTCTTACTGTACTGAGGTACTTAGAAACCAATTGGTTTTCCAAAATTCAGATCATTTTCTTAGGTGAAAAATAGAAATATTTGCTTGGTTAAAACATACCATGATATAAATATATTTATATTTAGTTACATTTAATACAGAGTTTAAATAGGATGAGTGTTTTTTGTTTTGCTAATAACTTTTGTGCTTTGTAAGGACTCTTCACAAACCTCACCGAGTTCAGCTCCTTCTTGCAAAGTTTCAAAGTGCTTTATAAAGCAGGTACTGAGAAAAGTGCTGTCTGAAAACGTTTTTCCTGTGCAATTTCCATAGGGATTGTGGGAAGTGTTTTAGAAAAAAACAGCTGAGCAGAATAAAATCAAATTTGGAAGCTAGATCTTTACTGAAAAAGTATTTTTTGTGATTGGTGAAATTCCATTTGGCTGTTTTTTTAGACATTTTTGTTAAAACATTTGTGATATGTGGGCAGGATTGAGCAATCTGATTGACGTGCAGCAACATCAACTAAAATGGTGCAGTGGCCATTTTGAGAACTTGGGCACTCTGTCCCAGTGTCCTAGATTTAAAAAAATAAGGTACAAAGGGGCAAGGTAATGGTACCCTGATCCCAAGTCTTCATGGGGTTGGGGTCCCAGAGGAAACCTCCCCACGGTCCTAATATATATTTTTTGTGGCGTGGTTCCACTGTCACACCTGTAGGACCCATTGTCCCATAGGCTCTCATTATCCTAATGAGACTACTGGATTCGGATGGCAGAATCACCTGTACTGCAGGGGACTCAGTTTGATCCCTCACCATTTGACACCTGTCGGCCTAATCTGGGTTTGTTTCGGCTAATTAGCAGTGCCTCATCTCCACCCGAGAGTAGAGATGATTGGGGCAACAGGGCGCATGACAAACATGACTCCTCAGAGGAATTGTGGTCACTCAGATCTCATCCGTTTCTCTCAGTTACATTAGTCTCACCTATGCAAGGACAATCAGATGCAGAGTATAGTTCAGTAAGGTTTTATTGAAGTGACTGCATCTTAGATAATAAAGCATGTATTGCAATAACTAGGGTGACGAAGCACTATATGATTAAAATTGTGACAAGGAGAGTAAAACACAAGAATAACTCTACCATGTTGTCTCTAAGGTTTTTATTGATAGTTCCTACCTAAGCTATGTTAGAGCACAGCATGTTAAGCTCTAATTCTGCCCTTCAGGCTCCCCCTGGGAAGACATCATCCCTCATACCTGAGCAAGAGGCCTGCAATCTACATAAGCAGCTGTAGCGAAGCAATCAGGAGTCAGCACACAGTCGTGGTCATCTGGCTGGAATCTCCCTCTAGCGTACATGGGTCAAAGTAGAGTTTTTATAATAAAACAGCTGATGTTCCAAGAAAGGATCACCACATAAGAATGGGTAAGTTTCTGTGAACATTGGAGACAAAGCGTACCACTTTTGCCAGCAACCTATCTTACTGCAGCCTTGAGAAAAGCACAGAGTGAAAGAAATGTCTTGTTTAAGAACGTAGTGCTTACCTAGGCGAAGAACAGCTAGACAGAAAAAAATAAAGCAATACCGCAAATGTGGCTAATGTTAAAATAATATAACAAAGCTAAATAAAAACATATATAGGTTAAAATGCACAGCGCGGCCGGCCTAGTTTGTTAAAATAACATGTATAAAATTGTAGCTAAAATGGCTACACAACACTATCACAACGCCCCTCCCTCGTTTGTTCCCGCGGGACTTCGGCAGGAGTAGCACAGTACCAAAAAGAAGAATGTGGGTAAGTGTCCACGGGATTGCATGCCTGGGTGGGTCGGCCAGGAATAGGGTTTGGCTGTCTGCAGAGGGTTGGGTGCAGGGCATGGTCACAGGCCTGTCTCTATTGCCAAACCCAGTGTGCCTTTAGGATAGACATGCATCCAACCTCATACTGCCATGGTCAAAAGTTTGCTCAGTGAGTGAGTTGGGTAAATATGATATAAAAACCCAAGAAATTCAGTGACAAAAGCAAAGCTTACAATGACATTATAGTTAGGTAAAATGTAAGATCTTACTTTTAGGGACAAACCCATCAGAAATTCATTAAATAAAACAAAGGTTAAGGCAATGTTATAGTTAGTCCTTTTTAATAATATAAAGGCAATTGTTGTAAGATGAAACAACACTGAAATTCACCAGTTACAGTTTGCTGAGCTCATTGGAACTTGCACACTTTTGCCAAGAGGATAATATCACTCCCATTAATGGCTCCCTCTAGTGGGCTTTCTGGCTTACCCTAGTCAGAAGTTCTCTGTTATTGTGTGGGTTTTGGAAACATTTGCAACCGGTAGGTAAAGTAATTCTGACTAACAGAGCATTGGAATTTTGCGAAATAGGCCTGGGAATTTTTCACTAATGGAAGTGCATGCTTTGTTTCCTTGAATAATTTTTTCACTCCAATTGAACACAAAGATGTGCTGGCCAATAACGTTTTTTTAATTACTACTTTCTTCTGGGTAAGTTTAGTCTTTCTGTTTATAATACACATGTGTCTACGTGCTACATTCAAAACATGCCAGAACAAGAAGCTTGTAACTCTATCATATTTAACAAGACTCCTTTTTGAATGTTGGCTTAGTGTTTTTGAAAGGTCTTCATTAGGGACTATAAGGGAAGGGTTGCAAAGATCCATGACACTATGGCCAGGTTTCCCATGTAGTTGGCCATAAGAAGGAAATGTCATTTTTTTTTTAGATTGTGGCCGGCTTCACCCAACTGCGCACCAAATCTGCTAGAGCCATATGCCTTCTAGCACTAAGAAAACCCAAGAAATCCTAGATCAATTCATGTAAGAGAAGCATGGAGTGGATGGTGGACTGAACTGGAAGAGAGTGATATTGGGCCATGAGCTTAAGTGATGGCAGTGGTGGTGTGAATGTAGCAGGGTATCAGATGATGCCTACAGATGCAGTAGGAATGAGTGGCAATATCTTGTTTGATACTCTTGCCGTGGGTACCTGGATCAAGGGGTGCAGGGCTCTGGGGGGGCTTACTGCAGCAGCAGGCATTTTTATGTTATTTCAAAGGGATGTTGACACTGCCTAATAATAAGCCATATGCATTGTTTGCAGCTACATCAGTGCAGAGAGATCAATGAGCTTATGCTGTTGTATTTCATGAGTGTTTAGGGAGCTAAACAATCAATATTAAGATATTACTACAACTAGCTTGTCAAAGTTTTGAATCCTGGCATGAACAGCACATACCATTATGTAATAGGAGTGACATCTGTCATTCACAGAGCAATGAAACGACAAAAGCTATAGTAGTAAAGTTTATATTAAAACACAATGTATTACTGCCTACATTCTAAACTTCTTATGCTCACTGATTTTCCATAATCAGGATTCACAAACAGTTCTGCCAATGTTCTCTCATTCTGTCTGCACCAACCCAAATATTTGTTTCTGGAAAGTGACCCATAATTCAGAAATCATCTGAGGATATTGTTGCAGTAACATTGGTTTTCCCCATAAATTCTCAATGCCATAGTAGAAAGATAATCATTTACCTAATGTTGAAAGGGCTTGTTTGTATATTTTAGGTTAAAGTGTATTACAGCTGAGTCAACTTATCATGAGACTCAATGACGTAGTAATATGGTTTATACACCTACACCTCATTCAGGCACTGTGAACAAGGCCTGAAGACGGCCTTCACTATTCAAATGAAGCTCTGACTGCTAGTGCACACATTACTATAAATTATGAAGACAATCAAAAAAGTGTACACATTTGCACCTTAAATGTAAAACAAATCCAATTTTTAGACTAAAGTTTCATAGATCAGTTAATTCGTTTTTGGAACCTAAATTGATTTCATAAAATGCCTTCAAGTGATCTTGTATTAAGTGTCAGTCTAAGGTGGAAATTAACTAACTTTTGCTGCAGTGCACATCATCCAAACAATTGAGTTCAATACTATCAGGAAGGTTGTGACAAAAACCAGCGTGTTTCGAGAACTGATAACATATTGAATACTTTTAATTTAAATAAATGCGAAATAACATAGAGACGTGGGAACTCTTTGAAAGATTAATTGGTGCATAGTGTATGTGAAGCAGAGGCAAATATAACACAGAGAATGGGGCCAGTACGATTTTTCTTATGTAGAAGGTGCAAAGCTTGCTCTATCAGTAAAGAAGTAGATCAATACAAGATACCATTTCAGAAAGGAGAGCAAGAATTCAATTGTTTTATCTTTTGCAAAATGCAATATACAGTTTACATCACCGAATGTCCTTGCAAAATAAGATATGTAGGGAGTACCATTAGTCGAGGAAAGGAAATAATTTTACAAAATAAAGGAGCTAAAAGAAATGGGGATTTCTCATTTCCTGTTGCAAGACACTTCCACAAGTAACACCAGGGAAATGCAGAGTGAATCATGATTTTGAGCTAAAGGCACTGTTGAAAAATGTCAACAGAGAGAATAGAACACACACACTGAGAAAACTAAATTGAGATACATAATATCATGTCTTCTGGAACAAAGATTCTGTCAAGGCTAAAGCATGATGAAGAACTGATTGTACATCTGGATGAGTGATAATGTCAAGCATAAAAGAAAAATAATATTTCAACTATGAAGTGTTACAGTTAAAAGAAACACTGAATGAATTATCCTTGCTGCTTTCATTGATTGTAGTTGTGCTATATTTTTGAATCATTTACAATGTTTTCATAAGGGCCAATTGAAAACTATGGGAGCACACAAAATTAATGTTTAATCTTCAAAACGTATAAACAAACATAATAGTGTATAATGAAAGAGCCTATTGGGCACAATTAAATCCTTACGCAAAACATAAAAACAACCACCTACAGATGTTAGTTAAATAAAGTAGTAGATGCAATTAAAAAACATCACCAATAAGGCCTAGTAATAGGAATATGAATAAAAAGTTTACAACACATAGATAGTAGAATATAAGAACAATTGTCAACAAAACCTAATTAATAACTAATAATACATTAAAAAAATAACCTTAGAAAAAGTTGACATACATCTAGGGATGATCTAGTGGGGGTAGTGTAGTAGAAATGTCTACAATTATATTAGGGATTTTGCTTGATGATGCAGAGGTCCGTAGTTTAGTTGTATGATGATACAATAACCAATGATACACAACTGTTTGGAACATGAGGTGAAGATTAATTAATTGAGACTATAGTTATGCATTCCCCGGAATGCAAACAGATTTTGGTGTTTAACTTAATAAAAATAGGTATCCTTTTTTGTCTTCACATATGAAATGTAAATGCTTACAAAAACAATTTACATATAATTTCACATTCTTTTATTTCAATAAAATATTGTGCCTTCATATTTGTGAATATGATTTCACAGTAGTAAGATGAAAATAATGCAAACTAGTAGTTAGTACATTTAGCTTAAAGGCTCATTTATATTTCTATACTAGTATTGATGTTTCCATTTGTATCTGCATTAACCCTAGTTTATGCTAGAAAAAGTCAACTTAGTTTAGACTTGCATAATTGCATTTAGCTGGTATTTCAGTAGCATTTGCTTGTTTCACAGGAATGTAATTTGAATCTGTATATTGGAAGAAAGTGAGGATTACTAAGAGTGAAGGAGGTCTGTTGCTACTAATAGGAGGTAATATTTGATTAAACTCTTGTGTATAAGGCAAACAGAGGAGCTGGCGTGATTTTTAATAATATTTCAAGGTGAAGTGAAGGGTAGCAGTAATTTGGAGGGGAAGGATTATTTTCATTGCAGGGTTTCACAATGTGTTTTCCTTTCACTGAATCATGCTATATATCTTATGTTAAACGCTTTTAATTGTGACTTTTGTGTGGTTTAGGTTAAACTGAAAACTCAAACTGAAATCCGTTAAAAATAGTGTCTGATAATTGGAAAAAGAATATGAAACATTCCCTGCCACATTGTCAGAGAATAGTCTGCATTGTAGCGATGTGCAATGCTTTATAAAAGCCCACAAATAAAATACAGTAAATAAATAAATATTTAGTACAATGATTTTTTTGTTCTAAGTATCCTTTCTAAAGATTGTGTATGTATCTTTGAAATAATTTGCTAATACTGAAATAGTAACTTGAAATATGTAATAACTAAGTCATGTCCGCAGCACAGAAAACCATAAACTACCAAAACATGTCTGCTATAATTAATCAATAGTACATTGGGGTTAGCTTAAAATTGTAGGAGCAGCCAAACACATATTGTACCACATTAAATAAATGTTAAATGGATAAAAAGTAACATTTAGTTTTGCAAAGGTGATAGTGTTAGAAATGGGGTCTTTTTTTGGCAGTCAGGTTTCCCCGTGTCCAATCAAGGACCCTCACTCTAGTCAGGTTAAAGGAGAATCACCCTCAGTTAACCCCCAGTCATCCCCTTGGTAGCTTGGCACGAGCAGGCAGGCTTAACTTCTGAAGCAATGTGTAAAGTATTTGTACCACACATGCAGTAACCCTGTGAACCCACTAGAAAATGACACAACACAGGTAAACAAAATAGGTAACATTTATCTAAACAAAACAAGACCAAAATGATACAAATCCGACATACACAAGTCAAGTTGTGAATTTTAAAAAGAGTAAGAGTTTTAATTCTTAGTAAACAGTGAGAACGCTGTTATTGCACAAAATTACATGGGTGGCGTCAAAATTGCTCACTTTCAAGCAAGACCATGCGTCATTCCTCCTCTGGTTGGTTTGGCGTGCGTGGTTTCTCTTCTCCCACAAGAGAGCGCTGCACCTATCCCAGACAAGCCCTCGGGTCAGGGCAGGCTTTGTGTTCATTTTTCAACCCTAGCGATGTTGTGTTGAAATCCAGTCGCATGGTGTCAAGAGATCGCGCTGTGTGGGAGCTTGCATCATTAACAGTAGCCGCTGTGGGTGTTGCGCATAATTTCTCCAGCCGCGTTGCGTCAATCTCCCAGCCACGATGCAAGTGGAGCGTTGATTTTAGCCGCAAGGCTTATGACGGGTTGTTGAGCACCTGTGAGGCAGGGGGTACATCGAAAGTTTCTAAGCACAGTGGGCTGTGCGTGAATTTCTGTCCTGTTCCACCAGCTGCACCTTTCAAGGGCCCAGAGACAGGTTACAGCACCACTTGGCAGGCAGGACTCTCAGCAGAAAGTCCAAGTGCAGGCAGAGAGAAGTATTTGTTGTCCCTGAGATTCAACAACAGGAGGCAAGCTCAGTTCAAGGCCTTGGAGATTCTTTACCAGTGGGAAGTCACACAAAAGTCAGTCTTTGTCCTCTCTCAGGTAGAAGCAGATACTGTAGGCCAACCCAGCAAACACAGTCACAGGCAAAGGGGCAGTACTCCTCCTCCAGCTTCTCCAGCTCTTCTCCTGGGCAGAGGCTCCTCTTGGTTCCAGAAGTAATCTGATTTTCAGAGGTTTGGGTGCTCTTCTTATACACCTTTCTGCCTTTGAAGTAGGCCTACTTCAAAGAGAAGGCTCAGTTTTTTTGCAAGATACTGCCTTGCCCAGGCCAGGCCCCAGAAACACAGCGGGGGGTTGGAGACTGCATTATCTGAAGGCAGGCACAGCCCTTTCAGGTGTGAGCCACTACTCCTCCTCTCCCCTCAGCCCAGATGGCTCATGAGGATATGCAGGCTACACCCCAGCTCCCTTTGTGTCACTGTCTAGAGGAGAGGTGCAAACAGCCCAACTGTCAAACTGACCCAGACAGGGAATCCACAAACAGGCAAAGTCACAGAATGGGTTAAGCAAGAAAATGCCTACTTTCTAAAAGTGGCATTTTCAAACACACAATCTAAAAACCAACTTCACTAAAAGACGTATTTTAAAATTGTGAGTTTAGAGACCTTAAACTCCACATTTCTATCTGCTCCCAAAGGGAATCTAACTTTAATGATAATTAAAGGCATCCCCCATGTTAACCTATGAGAGAGATAGGTCTTGCAACAGTGAAAAATGAATTTGGCAGTATTTCACTGTCAGGACATGTAAAACACATAAGTACATGTCCCACCTTTAACATACACTGCACCCTGCCCATGGGGCTACCTAGGGGCCTACCTTAGGGGTACCTTACATGTATAAAGGGGAAGGTTTAGGCCTGGAAAGTGGGTACACTTGCCAAGTTGAATTGGCAGTTTAAAACTGCACACACAGACACTGCAGTGGCAGGTCTAGCCACGTTTACCGGGCTCCTAATGTGGGTGGCACAACCAGTGCTGCAGGCTCACTAGTAGTATTTGATTTACAGGTCCTGGGCACTTCTAATGCACTTTACTAGGGACTTACTAGTAAATCAAATATGCCAATCATGGATAAGCCAATGTACACATATAATTTATACACAGAACACTTACACTTTAGCACTGGTCAGCAGTGGTAAAGTGTCCAGAGCAAACAAAAAAGCAAAAACAGAGCCCAGCACACAGAAACAACTGGGAAGTAGAGGTAAAAATTTAGGGGAGACCATGCCAATGATGCCAAATCTAACATATAGTATTTATGGCCTCTCAATAAAAGAAGGAGACTTGATGCATATGCTGCACTTGAGGAGATTTAACATGATAGACCATTTCAAAACAATATATTTAAAATAACATTTGTTCTGAAAATCATTAGTTAACAAGGTATCACACAAGAGAAACAGTGATATTTAGAAAGTTGCAGTTCCTTAAGATTTGTTGTGTGCAGAATGAATTTGTGAGGGCTACTTCACTCATAAACCAAGACCTTCCCAGATCATATACTGCAAGAATGCAGGAATAACCCATAGGGGGTAATTTACATTCCTATTAATTTTGAACGTATTAATTTATATAGCTCCCCCACTTTTTATTTTGTTTGGTGTGAAAGAGCTTTTCTGTTATATCCCTTCATAAATTCAGAATACCTTTGTCCTTATTTAATCATAAGCACTGACTATGCTGCTATTCTACTTATTACAATTTGTGATGTTGATATTACTATACTTATTTTTTGTATTTATTTGCTTATTCTTATGCAGCATGCTCAACCCTGGGGCTCATCTATAGTAACTGAAATTATCTGAATAATTAATAGAAAGTGATGGCCTATTGACTTTGAAAAATCCTGTAAAATACATTTGCAACACATTCACGTTTTCAAGGTGTGTGCTTGTACCCATAACATTTAAGATATAATGGGAATATGCTTTTGCCTCTTTCAACAGTATGAAATCTCATTAATCAAATATGCTGTTTTGCCATTAGCTGAATGTATTTTGATAGATTAAATATACCCTTTTAATCCCCAGTTTAATTTGCTTTTATATCTCTCAGTTATGACCTCTGCAATAGGATCAGGATTACTAAACAGGCCCCTGACACTGCTCTACCTAATCTAACTCGTCTGCCATGCCACTCACTCCCAGTGTGGTACTTGGTAGTGCTAGCCTTGCGTGGGTGAAGAACAAAGCACTAGATCACCTCAGAAGGTGTGGAATATTAAATACATGTATATTGAACACAGAGATAGGAGTTTAGGCCAGTCGTACATTCAAAAGAATGGATTTGGGGTGGTTGATGAAGGATATCTTTAATATTCACAAACAAAAAATACTATGGGGGTCATTATGACCCCAGCGGTCGGCATAAAAGTGGCAGTAGTACAGCCAACAGGCTGGCGGTACATACCGGCCACATTATGACATTGGCAGGTTGGCTGAACCCACCAATATACAACACCGACCGCCATGGCGGTAGCAGCCGCCAGGCTGGAGATAACAATCTCCAACCAGGCTGCCGCTACTGTACCACCTGCAGCATTTTAGCACTGCATACTGCCATGGTTTTCGTGACATTCGTAATGCCACAAAAACCATGGCGGTAGGCCCTACTATTGACAGGGAATTCCTTCCCTCTCACTGGTAGGAGGCTCACCTACCCCCTTACACTCCTCAGACGCCCCCTTCCATCCACGCTCTCCCCCTTTCAATGCCCCCATACACGCACACTCGCAGGCACACACCACGCATTCACACACTCACTCACACAGGCATACACAAATTCATACAAGCTGCAAACATTCATTCACGCATGCATCCATACCCACATTCATAGTGACACGCAGACACGCATTCACATTTCCATTCATACACGCATTCTCACACATGCAAACAACACTACACACATTCACATTCATGCACACACTCACACATTCATGCACACACCCCCACACACACACACAACATCCCCCCACCTCCCACCCCTGTCAAAACGCAACTTACCTGCATCCAGGGGGCTTCCGGCAGGGGACAGGACGGTGCACTGCTACTGCCAGCAGCGCCCACCAACAGAACACCGCCAGGCCGTATTATTTGACATAATACGGCTGGTGGCGGTCTACTGGCGTGGCGCTGCTGGTAATAGCAGCGCCACCTTAATGCCATCTGCCAGTATAGCCACAGCCGGATTTATGCCCTTCTTGTGGCAGATATCCGGCTGTGGTCATATTTTGACTAACGGATGTTAGTCGCGGCGACGGTCTTTTTACGCCCTTCACCGCGAAGGTAGGCGGCACTTACCACCAATGTTAAAATCAAGGCCTCAGTCATTTAGAGAGTGTCAAATCTTCGTAATCTCTTGAAACAGTGTGGTTTCATATGTCAAAAACACTTACGATCCTAAAACCATACCTTTTTAATACAGGTTGTTATTAATCAGATTTTCACTACCTAATTGTAGTTTTCGCTAAAACAACTAGATTTCAAATATATGTTTCAGTTTTTGACTTAAAAGTGCATATAAACTGCAGAACTTCTTAAACCAAGAATTAATTCCAGAGATGAACGTATCTTCTGGGTTGGAAGTAAATCCAAATCAATTTTGCGAACATGCCTGCTGGTATTTAATCTATTTGTTGCCATCTCAAAGACTTACCTGGGCAAAAAGCCAGCTAGGGGAGTTGAGTTGGTTGTGATTGACTAGCAGCCTCATTTACAGTTTGATGGAGAGAGTCCTTCATTACCACGCAATGCCACATTGAAGGTCCACTCACCTCATTTAGAGTCAGGAAAACCTTCAGTATGTCAGTGATGGAGATTGATTAATTTCCGTCACTGACATAGTCCTCTGTCAGCTCAATCAAGCAAGAGTTGTTGGAAGTTTGGGCAATTTAGAGTAGACGGTCGAATGGACAGTTTTTACTTTCACAAACCAGCATCAAAAACATAGCAGTTGTTGATAGTAAATACTTTTATATGGCCTTCCCCCAACACTATGGGAGAAAACGTCCATGGTGAATTTGTTATTGAATTCTTTTAATTTCAAAACAAAAATGCTGCTTGTGATTTGTTTAAAAAAAAAAAAGATTGAGTGTGTACTGCATGCCACCATCATGCTGGCGGAGCTATAAGTGATACTTTTAATTCATTGACAGGAACCGTAATCATGGTGGTTCCCACCAGTGGTCAGATATGTTGCTCGTCCAGCAAACATCTCTAAATGCAGAGTGCGGTTACTCTGAACTCTAAATCAGGCCCTAAATTTCCTACACCAAGAAGGTGCAAAATGTGCCTGTTGTTCAGCTAATATTCACTAGAGTTGCCCTTTGAAGGTGTCTAGCTGCATAAAATTGCAGGATATATTGCTTGTGCCTTTCACAAGAATACAAGGAACGTTATGTCATATCTTAGTGAGAATCTTTTTTTATTTTAGGACACCTCATTTTTTAGAGAGGAGTCAATTTGTGAAGTTGTATGTTAATTAAAGTTTTGAAAGTATGTTTCTTTTACCAACAAAGTATTTGAGTGGCTTGAAACCAGACATCACAGACTTACATGAAGTGGGACTATTATACAGGACTTATTTGATGTTAGAATAGATAGACCTCAGCCTATAACATAGTTAGATTAATCCTTATGTGGTTAAACAGTTATGCACAACTGCATTTCAGGGTGACCAGGGCCCCTGAAAGAGAAGCACAATTTCTGATACAACAGTGATGTAAATACCTGACAATGCGGGTCATTCCGACCCTGGCGGTCGGAGGCCGCCAGGGCCACCGACCACGGGAGCACCGCCAACAGGCTGGCGGTGCTCCTACGAGCATTCTGACCGCGGCGGTTTAGCCGCGGTCAGACGCGGAAAGCCAGCGGTCTCCCGCTGACTTTCCGCCGCTCGTAGGAATCCTCCATGGCTGCGGAGCGCGCTCCGCAGCCATGGAGGATTCCGACTCCCCCTCCCGCCATCCAGTTCCTGGCGGTTCTCCCGCCGGGAACCGGATGGCGGGAGGGGGAGTCACGGGGCCCCTGGGGGCCCCTGCCGTGCCCATGCCTATGGCATGGGCACGGCAGGGGCCCCCGTAAGAGGGCCCCTAAAAGTATTTCAGTGTCTGCAAAGCAGACACTGAAATACGCGACGGGTGCAACTGCACCCGTCGCACCTTCCCACTCCGCCGGCTCTATTACGAGCCGGCGTCATCGTGGGAAGGGAGTTTTCCCCTGGGCTGGCGGGCGGTCTTGCGAAGACCGCCCGCCAGCCCAGGGGAAAACTCGGAATACCCTCCGCGGTCTTTCGACCGCGGAGCGGTATTTCGGAGGGGGGAAGTCTGGCGGGCGGCCTCCGCCGCCCGTCAGACTCAGAATTAGGGCCAATGTGTCCTCACACTATGGGGGTTATTCTAACTTTGGAGGAGGTGTTAATCCGTCCCAAAAGTGACGGAAAAGTGACGGATTTACCACCAGCCGTATTACGAGTCCATTATATCCTATGGAACTCGTAATACGGCTGGTGGTATATCCGTCACTTTACCGTCACTTTTGGGACGGATTAACACTCCTCCAAAGTTAGAATAACCCCCTATGTCTGCATTCACCTGATGGAAAGGACATGCTCTGAATGAGTAGTGAGTCAACATTTCTAACTGTTCATTTGAGAATATTGAGGCCTGTGTTTCTTTTGGTCTGTTTATTTACCTTTTGGCAACCCCTGCTCCTGAAAGCTTGGCGTTGGTGGACGACTTCATGATTCTAGAACGAGCTGCTGTGTAGGATTTCTAGTTAGGTGAAATGAATGTAACTTCTGGTGCTGGTTTCTGATAAATAATATTCATCAATTTTCCCCAAGTGTCCAGGATCGCTGGAGGTATGCTCTAAAGAGTTAAAAAAAAGATTTGTTAAATGGGAAATTCATTTACCAGTTTTGAAATACTGAACTACAAACCGCATTAATGGACTGGGAGGTTGCTTCCCGTTCAAATCAATTATCCAGCTTCAGAACACAGCAGTGGGGGTTGTTTGGTTCTATTAGAGCTTGGAAGACCCTCAGCATGTTTCGGTGAAACATGCAGCTGAATTCACCTTCCTTTGAAACATCCTCTCCAGATATATTGTAAAAGTGCAACCTACTGAAAATATTCAGAATTCCAACATGGATCATCTAAATCAAGGGAAGCATGAAACTTCTAACTCTTAAAGTACATTTGCGTGTCATCTTGACTTTTGGGATCTACAGAGCCTAGAGGTTTCTTATAAGGTGAATATTGTTGGCCAACAGCTCATGCCACATCGATTTAGCCACTATAGAACTCTGCCAGATACAGCTACATTTTTTTCTAAGTATGAACACAAGGCCTAAATTTAGATTTTCGGGGCTAGGTTTCTCCGTCACAAACATGGCAAATATCTTGCCAACTGTATTACAAGTTCATTATATCCAAAAAACGTTGGAAGCGTTTTTCCAACTCTTGAATGAGACTTGTATATTTCACTACTATTTTTCAATTTGAACTTATTTTTAATCAATAGCTTTTCACCATTTACACTTATTGTTGGCATATTTTCATTATTCCTGATTGTGCTAACATTGTCCTACATTTCCCTATCAGATTTCAGGGTTATAGTTTTTATTTTCCTATTGCCAGAACTTTTGAACCTCCCATATATTTGCCTTTGTTTTTAATTTATATACGTATTGTAGCATTGTTAACATTTCTATTTAAATTTGGAGTTAGCATGGACGTTGTGTATTTCTCCTTGGATGGTGACTACGTTTGGGGGCATATTTATACTCTGTTTGCGCCGGAATTGCATAGTTTTTTTTTATGCAATTCCGACGCAAAACTAACTCCATATTTATACTTTGGCGTTAGACGCGTCTAGCGCCAAAGTCCATGGAGTTTGCGTCATTTTTTAGCGTGGACACCTACTTTGCGTTAATGATATGCAAGGTAGGCGTTCCCGTCTAAAAAATTTACTCTGAGGCATGTGCGCCGTATTTACACTCCCGGGCAAAATTCACGCCCGGGAGTGGGCGGGTCGAAAAAAATGACGTCCAGCTGCTTTTGCACCGTTTTTTAGCGCCTGGTCAGGGCAGGCGTTAAGGGACCTGTGGGCTCGGAAGGAGCCCAGAGGTGCCCTCCCATGCCCCCAGGGACCCCCCCTGTCACCCTTGCCTACCCCAGGAGGACACCCAAGGCTGGAGGGACCCATCCCAGGGACATTAAGGTAAGTTCAGGTAAGTATTTATTGTTATTTTTTTTGTGGCATTGGGGGTCCTGATTTGTGCCCCCCTACATGCCACTATGCCCAATGACCATGCCCAGGGGACATAAGTCCCCTGGGCATGGCCATTGGGCAAGGGGGCATGACTCCTGTCTTTGCTAAGACAGGAGTCATTTCAATGGGGGTTGGGAGTCTAAAAAAATGGCGCAAATCGGGTTGAGGCGAAAAATTTGCCTCAGCCTGACTTGCCCCATTTTTTGGCGCCCAAGCTCCATATCCCCCTACGCCAGAGCTGCCTGGTGTACGTCATTTTTTTTCACGCACACCAGGCAGCGCCGGCGGCTAACGCCGGCTAACGTCATTGAATAAATACGGCGCCCGCATGGCGCTTCAGAATGGCGTTAGCCGGCGCTAATTTTTTTGACGCAAAACTGCGTTAGCGCAGTTTTGCATCAAAAAGTATAAATATGGCCCTTGGTTTGTTAGCACAAGATTTTAAAATACTTTCTCTGAGGACAACCTTGAACCTTTGTCTAAGCAACCAAATGTAATCCAAGGTCACACTCATTAAGAAAGTTTACCTTTGGCAACTCAATAAATGATCTGCACAAATAGGTCAGTGTGATGTAAACATTGACAGGGTCATATTCTAGAATAAAAACACTCTGTGCAGCTTTTCTACAGTAGTAGAACAGTTGTTTCTTTCTGGTGGGGCATTTTAAAATTCACCCATGTGACATGCTTTAAAGCACAAAAGTTAGCTGAACAGCACCCATGTAAAAGAACAACAGAAATATATCTAAATTAGAAATGGGCAATTGTTTATAGCAACACAAAAGGATGATGGACGGAGTGTTGAAACTTTTCAAACACTCACCCCTAGTCACAGCTCTGAGTTTAATCCATTGTTCTTTTGCTCACCATGCCACCCCAGTTTGGACCCAACCACATGCAATCAGTCTTGACCCTGATCCCAGTAGGAGCAGTCCAGCCTGAACTGCCAAGCCAGGTCCTCACTGGACAGAATTCAAGCATCCTGAAATTAGTTTCAGGGTATGACCCTTCATCAGCCAGGCTAGCTTGAATCCTGTGGCATAGTGAGCAAGGAACCCATGTCTAGGCATACCCTTCCCACTTAGGGCAACTTTAACAACACAAAAGGATGATGGATGGAGTGTTGAAACTTTTCAAACACTCACCCCCATTCACAGATCTGGTTTTAATCCATAATTATTTTGCTCACCATGCCATTCCAGTTTGGACCTAGTCATATGCAAATCAATCTTGACCCTGCTCCCAATGGGAGCAGTCCAGCCCAAACTGCCAAACCAAGTCCTCCCTAGACACGATTCAAGCTTCTGGGGACCAGCTCCAGGGTATCACCCTTCATCAGCCAGGCTAGTTTGAATCCAGTGGCACAGTGAGCAAGGGACCCACGTCAGGCCGTACCCTTCCCACTTAGGGCAACTTTAGCAACACAAAAGGATGATGGACGGAGTGTTGAAACCTTTCAGACACTCACCCCCGGTCACAGATCTGGGTTTAATCCATTGTTCTTTTGCTCACTATGCCACCCCAGTTTGGACATAGCCATATGCAAATCAGTCTTGACCCTGCTCCCAATGGGAGCTGTCCAGCCAGAACTGCCAACCCAGGTCCTTCCTGGACAGGATTCAAGCATCCTGGAACCGGTTTCAGGGTATCTGGAGGTGAGTGTTTGCATTGTTCAGCACTCTGTCCATCATCCTTTTGCGTTGCAATTGTTATTAGCACCTGCCCACTTAGGTGAATTCATTGAATTTGAGTAGCTCATCTAAAACTAAAAAGTTCCCTGAATTTTCTTATGGGGACAGGGTTCAAATGAGTCCATTCATTGCTGTCTGATGTGTCCTCCTACTTAAATGGGATGTCAGGAAGCAGGGATTTAGGACATGAAATGCAACATTTCCACTTGAAAAAAAGTGGTCACATGTTGTGCGCCAACTTTTTGTCAATGGAAAAGTAACTTACTAACTGGCCTTTGTATTAATAAGACAGCTCACAAAATTCAGAATCAGAGTGGATCGCATGTTGAATGACCTCATCAATATTCATAAGGCACATCGCAACTTGTGACTCACTACAATTGGATGTCATCAGAGGGATAGTAATCTGGTGGGGTCAGTAGACAGCAGCTTAATAAAGTAAACATTTCCTTAAAAGAAATGGGGCTGCATTGAAAAGGAAACGTTTGTGTCTTTTTAAGTTTGACCTAGAGTTGGCGATGGTCCTTGGTACCATTGTATACACCCCAACAAACTTTTTTTTCACTCACAAACGGAATATCCTTTCCTTTTTGTAAAAATGTTACCAGCCCAACTTGGGAGTCTTTATATTTTTTTTGTCAAAATTGTTTTTTTAATTATTTTTTCAAAATGACAACGAACAGCAATACAGTCGATGTAAATTCCATCCCAATCTTCCCAAAACTCTACTGCAATTCAGAGTATCTGTTGTATAGGTGGAGCAAATCTGTTACATTTCAATTCGATGTAGATCTTGCTGTCAAATGAGTCGTATTTAGTAATTAACATTTCCCCAAAACCTTCCTACCCCCTTAAACAAAAAATAACCCCATACCGAAATAAAAAGAAAAAAGGAAGAAATAAAGAAGGAAAACATGTAAGGTACATGGATGCTTCATGTTTTGCTACATCTGGATGTTGGGAAACTAAGCGGGAATTGAAGGAGCTTTATGAGCAAAGCGGGAGGGACCCTGGCCCCAGCCAAAGGTTCAGTTTCACATTGTAAAAACTGGAAGAGGTGTAGCACCCACGTACGTGGCGAACACACACACAATGAAAGCTCTCTGGAAAGTTATTTTACAAGGTGTTCCTAAGTGTACTTAAAGTTTTTATAGTTGCCAAGAAAAATGTCTGCCATCCTTTCCATCTTAATGGACTGCCAGAGACATGCATGTCCCTCTGAAAGTGACAAGGGGCCAGATGTATCAAAGCTTTTTGCATTCGCAAAGGGTGCGAACGGCCATTCCGAATGCAAAAATGCCTTTCAGTATGTATGATAGGCATTCGCTATACAATTTTAAGGAATCACTAAAATAGCGATTCCTTAAAATTGCGACCCCGTTTAGAGAATCGCAAACTGCGATTCTTTAAATAAGAAATCGCAAATAAGGAGTCTTTATTTGCGATTTCTTAAGCACATGTATCAAGCTTTTCCTTAATGCGAATTGGGCTTTAAGGAATCGCAATTACCACCAAATACAATTTGGTGGTAACCATGTGCAAATTTTTAAAACGCATTACATTTAAAAAAAAATTGACATGTAACGCACACATGCCCCTTTGGCATGTGTGCACCTTACATGTCCTAAAAAATGTTTTGGGGGTGTACCAGAGGGGGCCTTAGGCCCCCAGCACCCTGGGGTTTGCATTTCCAAAATTGCGAATTCCAGTCAGGAATTCGCAATTTTGAAAATGCACACAATTCACAAATATGGGCTTACAGGCCCATAGGTGTGAATGGGGTAAGAATTGCTATTTGCCATTCGGTAATAGCATTTGCGATTTTTAAGAAATCACTATTACCGAATCGCGAATATGATACATACCATTTTGCGACTCTGAAATAGCGATTTCTTAAAAATCGCTATTTGAGAATCGCAAAATGGACTCTAAATACATCTGGCCCAAATTATCTTATCTCTTCCAAGCCCCAACTAGTGCCAACTTAGCTATGCCTAGACATAGCCACAGTATAGCTCGATCTCCTTTAGTTTGCGTGTCACCACGGAGGACTAGTATTTCGAAGCCCTGGTTATCTGGAATTAGCTATCCCAAAATGTATTTTATTTGTGCGAAGACCTTTAACCAGAATGGGCCAATCGTTGGGCATTCCCAACAAATATGGTGGAAATCACCTAATTAGCCACACCCCCTCCAGCAGAGGTCGGAAGTGTTTGGAAACATTTTTTGAAGTTTAGTGGGATATAGATACCAATAGAAAACATTTTTGTAGTGTGCCTCTTGCATACCAATAAAATGATTACATTTCGGGATGTTGCACCAGAGTTTATGCCGCTTTGCTACAGGGATCTCCTCTCCGAGAGTCTGGTTCCAAAAAGTGATTTGATATGGTTGCTGGGTAATAAGTGTGTTGAGTAATAGGGAATAGAAAGAAGATTTTCCCCCTAGAGAATCCCGCCTTTCTAACAAAATGCTCAATCAGGGTAAGAGCTGTAGTGGCGGCTGCTTTAATGTCAGGTGAAGTGCCCAGTGTTTTATTTGTGTATAATGGTAATGTGCCGAGTCCGCAAGGTTAAAATTCCACTGACAGTGTAAAAATGTTAGCATGTCCCACTTATGAAAGAGGTTGAAAAGTGTGAGACTCTCTCCAGGTGTCAAAAGGGCCTGGAAGTAGCTCTGGGGGAAAGGCAGGATTATGATGTACTGACGTGAAGGAGGAAGGAAAGGAAGTCCATTCCGCTGTTCTGTTCACCTTATCCTAGTTCTTAAGAGTTGATTTTGCGGAAGTGCTCAAATATGCATTGGTCGAGTGATCTACCTTCGGTTTCCATATGACATCCCATATGTATCTCCCCACTACTACTGTATCCATATGCAACCAATGTTTGTCCGATTTTTTAAGGGACCACTCTGAAATAACTCTCAGTTGTGCTGCTTTATATTAGAGTTGGAAATCCAGTAGTGCCAGTCCTCCTAGATCTCTCAGCAGTCTTAACTGCCAAAAGGGCAAGCGGGCACTACGACTTTGCCATATGAAGTGTGTGATGAGTGTGTGCAAAGTTAGTAAGAATTCTTGGTCTAATTGTATGGGAAGACCTTGAAAGTGATAGAGAACCTTGGGCAGGATTACTATCTTGATGGCGTGGATGCAGAATAGCCAGGAAATATAAATAGGTGCCCCATGTTTAAGATCTATCTTCAGTTGCCTATGGAAGGGGGGGAAGTTGACACAATACAGATCAGCTATCGTCAGCGTGATCTCAATACCCAGATAACTTATGCCTTTTCTTGCCAATTGAAATGGGGTAGAGGCCCCTAGAATCTCAATATCCATGTTGGACAATGTCAAATTCAGCTAAAAGGATTGAGACAAATTACGCAGAAACCCGCCACTTCTTCATATAATCACAATTCTTTTTAGAGACCTGCCAAAGAGGTGGAGGGGACAGTAAGTGTTAGTAGCACATCATCTGCGAATAAGGATATCTCATGTTCTATTGATCCAAAATATAGACCTCTGATTGTTGGTGTGGCAAGCATTTTGGCCCCTAAGTGGTTGATGCTCAGCACAAAGAGGAGTGGGGATAGGGGCATTCCTGCCTCATCCTTCTCACCAGGTGGAAAGCTTCAGAGCTCACTCCATTGACTATTACCCTGGATAGTGGCATTGCATAGTTGCCCTTATCATCGTTATAAATTGGTCGAAAAAACCAAAGAGTTTGAAAGTGTGAAATACGAAGGACCAATCCACCAGGTCGAAGGCCTCAGCGTCAAGCGTGAGTAGTACTGCTGGAATCTTTTTATTACTGGCTTTTTCAGCCAAGTGGATGAACCTCCTCAGGTTGTTGTGTGCCTGTCTGCCCTTAATAAAACCTGACTGGTCTGGGTGTATCAAATCAGGCAACATGTCATCAAGCCTAGATGCTAAGATTTTAGAGGATAGCTTGGCATCTAATTTGAGTAGTGCAGTGGGCCCATAAAAGCCACACACCCTCGGATCTTTACCTGGTTTTGGAATGATGAAAACCAGGGCTTCACTCATACAGTGTGTGACTCTGCTCTCCCCAGCCATCTGATTAAAAAGAGCAGTCAAGTGAGGGACTAGGTCAGAGTTAAATATTTTATAGAACTGTGCTGTGAGACCTTGTGGTCCCAGAGATTTATGTAGTTTCAGAGTTTTAATAGTCATCTGAACCTCTTCCTTACTGATAGGTTGCCCTAGGCTCTCGTTTTGTACAGCACTTGTGGGAGATCTATGCCTTTGAGATACTCTAACTGTGTTTGTTTGTCCTTGTAATCAGCTGAATAAAGCCTTTCATAAAAGCTACTGAATATTTGGGCTTTTTCTACATCCAATTTTGTCAGGTAACACGGCTCCGACTGAATGTCTCCTATATATTCCCTCTCTTGCTTAATTCTAAGATGCCAAGCAACTTTGTTGCTTTGTTCATAGGATGTACTATTAAGACGTATGAGAGTATGTTCCGCCCTATTTTTACATATAGCATCAAGTTTCCCCCTGAAGGCTGTGACTTTCCACTGAAGAGTGAGTGTCAGGTGGCCTTATGGGCCTGCTCCACCCTCTGTAGTTCTGTTTCAGGTGTAAGCTGTTCCTTCATTCTCTATTTATTGTGGGAGGGAGACCAGTGCAATGCAGGGGCATGTCTGAGGAGATTAGGTATAAGAATGCCGACACCAGGTCTTGGGTAAAGAAATGACTGATCAATGTATAATGTATCTGAAAGTATGTACGGGTGGAGTGAAAAAAGAAAGTGTAGTCACAAGAGTCCGGATTTAAAGTACTACAAGCATCGCTTGCTTTAGCACTTTCGGGAAGTTCCATGTAGTCATTCTGTGAGGGTTTGTGCTATGTTGGGGTCCCGGGTAAGGGTAAAATGACCCATCAAAAAGATCTCACCTTCAGTGAATCCCCTCCAATAATGATAGAAGCGATTTTATGAATTTAACCTGATTAGTTTTAGGGGCATAGATTGAGGTGAAAGTGCACATTCTGCCAGTGGTACGACACTTCACCATTACCACCATCCCCTCTTTATCTTTTCTTGCATACCTCTGGATGGAATGTTAGAAATGGGTGATAAAATGATGATACCCCATTATGTTTGTGGGAGCCAAGGACTTGTTGTGGGGTAAGCTGTGTGCCTCAGTCTTTGATCCGCATCTCATTTGAGATGCATTTCCTGTAGCACTACCACATCTTGATGTTTATCAAGTCGATAGTTCCACATGTATTGGTGCTTAGCTGGTGAATTTAGGCCCTTAATGTTCCATGTGTGAGTGGTAATCACCATAATATATTTGATATTCTTATCCTCTTTAAGATATCCCTTGTACATCTTTCCCCTGCCCTTTGTCCCCTCACTGGCTTCACAAATGAGATCTGTGCTGGTGGCAGAATCTCCCCCCACTCAGCCCACAACAAACATACCATCCACGTATCCATGAACAGAAAACCCCCAAACCAGAATATAGGGGACAACTGGTCCCAACTGAGATACAAAATGTGTGTAGAGATACTTCATGTCAGGTGTGTAGATCAATTATCACGGATGCAACTCTGGAGAAGCAAAATCAGTCAAGGCATCATTAGCACAGTACATATAGTACCTGGAAAAAGGGCGATGCATTAGTCTCCCACCGTACAGATGGACATCTCGACCATCGACGTCTGGCCAGTAGGGATCAGGGTGTCTCCACAATGGGTTACCCAGCAGATTGTTCTTCTGTAAATAGTGGATGACCACTGAAGCCACTGAGAAGAGAACCTCCGAAGAAAAGGTCCCATGGGGATGTGTACCCAACCGTCAGGGGTTAGTTCTTCTTGTGCTGTCTAGGTCGATGATGGGAGAGCCATTGCCCTGTTGGCTGGATTCCACTGGTGTTACTTCTAGATACCCCAAATCATCCTTGAGTTGTTGGGCTTGTGGGACTGGAATATCCAGTAGAGTCAGGACTTCTGTAAGGTCTGTCACATGGTATAATTTGTTGTAAAGCTCGAAGGCCAAACCAAATGAGTTAGTTCCAATGGTATTTGATCTTTTCTCATTGCAGCTTGTTGGTCAGAGGCTAGAATTATTGCCATCGGTCCAGTGTTGCCGGCGCCATGTCTTGAAAGGGGGAGCAAGTAGATCCCTGAAATGTGATGAATTCTGTCTTTCGGGCTGCCTGGAGGATGGCCTCTTTCACCCTAAATGAGTGTAATTTTGCTAAAATGTCACGAGGGCGCTTTCTGTCCCCTGTTGCTGGGGGGGTAAATCCAATGCACTCTCTCTATTTTGACTTTAAGCAACTCATTACCAAGAAGCTCCAAGATTAGGCCTGTGACAAAGTCTTCTAAGTCTGAACCCTCCATCTCCTTCTCCAGATTACGAATCTGAATGTTATCACATCTCAATCTACCTTTGAGATCTTCTTATTTCAAGATGGATGCCTGCAGCTGTGTTCAGCGGGTCTGGGTTAATTGTTCCAGCTGCCCAGTGCACTGTTCCAGGTCTGTGGACTTGGCATTGAGGTCAACTACACATGTACCAACTGAGTCTACATCGTGTTGCAGGGATGTGAGTTTCCCATTGAAGTTAGTCTTGAGAGCATCCAAGGAGGAAGTTAGTTCTGCTTTAAGTTCTTCTCGCAGACCCTTTTTTAAAGTCTTTCCGGGGGCAAGCAAATCTTCTTTGGTAAGAGTCATGGGGTCACAAGTATGGGCCACTGGGGCAGAGTCTTGTGTTTCGGCTGGTGCAAAATAGCTAGATACTCTGTTGGGCTGGTGCTTCTTCAGCAGCATAAAGACTGTTGCACCAGTTAGGTGGAAAGACTCAAGAGAGAGGAAGTGGAGCAGTGCGGCTCTGCCTCAAAACCTTCTCAGACTTGTCAGTTTACCTTGGTCAGAGACCCAGCTGTTGACTCTGGAATTGGTGTATGAGGCTCGTCTGACACTCTGCAATCAGAGGTGTGCCCCACTCTCTTAATGGTGCTTTGTGGATATCCAAGATGGGGTAATTCCATCTTCCCCACCAATTGCCTGTTTCTGCCCTTCCATTTCTCACCTGTTGTTTCTTCCATAGGGGGAGGCTGTGGAGCTTGGCGGGCACTAGTATGATTCGTACCACATTGATCTTTGTCTTTTAGTGAAAGCACTTCTTCTCACAAGCCCTATGTTTCATCACCTCATAGAGCCATAAAATGATGTGGTCATTCTTGGTTGGCTGAGACCCTGGTGCTTAGATATGTCACTCCCTTGGATTACCTAGTCAGAGGTGGAGCATTTGTGTGGGCAACAAACAACAAACAATGCTTCTAGCAGTCAAGGTATAATTTACACTCAATGAGGGGTTTTATGCTGTCTGCCTTGCTTTTACTCTTTGCCTAGTGGCCCGTCTCCCATTGCAAGGTCAGGCACTCAAAAGTGCTTTTTATGGTGTTCCGGGGCTGTACAGGTGCTCTCAACTGGGAAAGGCCGTAGACAGGTCAGAGGCACTCATGCTGTGTTGCACTGTCTCATGGGTGCATTAAGGTAATCTTTAGGCCAAAGAAGTCCATGTCCAGCCACCATTTTAAAGTCAGGAACGGGTGGCGGTTTTACCATGTTGGGGCCCTCTGGTTTAATATTACAAGTTCGGGAGGGGGGGACCAATGCCATGTTAATACCCCCCACTGATTGCTGCATCTCTGTCTTTGCTGTCCTCCCGCACCGCTTGTTGTTGCCCAGGAAGCCTGCGGGTGCTGTGAGACAATGCGATGAGGGTTGTTACTGTTATTGGGGCCAAAGGGGCTAATAATAGTCTCCCCCTCCTCCTATAAGCATTGAGTTTCGCAGTCTTGTTGGAGGGGGTAGCCATTGTGACATTCATTTTCTGGGTTTTGCAATGAGCTCAGCCTCTGCAGTAAGGCCAATCTGCTGCCATTACTCCTCCAGCGGTCGCTGCTCAATTGGATGTGATCCTTTATTTTCAGGGTTTCGAAGTCTCTCACCCAGGGTCCGATTTTGCTCCCCCAGCCGCAGGGGTACCCCTAGGTATTCTTTGGGTGACGTAAGTGCCCTGTGCCGTGACTTGCAGCCGAGTTGCAGCAGAGACTGAGTGGATTACGTCCACTCGGCCAAGTTGGTTAGCCCCACCCCTGAGTCTTTAACTTGTCAATGTTTTGCAATCAGATTTTGGTTGCAAAGCATTGATATACATCATAATAAATTGCTATTGAGAAGGGACAACTTCAATTTTAAGCTATTTTGCAGTCACAAACCCAACATGGCTCTGTACATGAGGCCCTTTAATTGTTAATGTTGTTCTTCTTCTCCACTCCCCAATCACAGAGGTCCCATGGCAGTTCTTCTGGCAACAAAGAAGGGAGCTGGCATAGCTATTGAGAGTGTAGCTATTGCGACTGTAGCTACTAAGAGTGGGAGAAACAGTGACATAATTTCCTTTCCCTGATCCCCGAAGTCTCATTAAAAAAATTACAAAGTCATCAGACTTGGCAGATTCATACAGTTCTGGTCAAAATATCTGGTTAGAACTGGGTGAAAAATCTTGTTTTCCTTTCTGAAGTATGATAGGTTTAAAATTGTTTTCTTTGTTCCTTGGACATGACCAAGTCTGCACTTAATTTGAGCTGGTCGTCCCTGATGGGAGCCACTGGCACTCATTTTTGGGGATCAACACTTATTTTTCTGCATTGGAAAGCAGGAGAGAGAGAATCAAACAAAGCAGAAAGCTGGAGGAAGAGAAGGTCTGAAAAAACGTGCTAAAGGGAGAGAACAGGAATCGGAAAGAGCGAGAAAAGGGGTGGGAAGGGTTGGTAGTGAATTAAAGAGGCATGAGGTGGAATAAAGACTACACAGCCATAGTAATAGGAAAGCCAACATTTGATTGCACTGGCCCTGGGCTTCTCAGGAGGGCACCAACGCTCATGCTTTTGCAAATTAAGCACTGGACAATGTCTATGTCAATTTTTGAAAATTCTTGTGAAGATTAATATGGCAGTTTTACACGTTCTTCTTGTAAATATTTAGTAGTCATATTTGGATTATTTCTATTACAGGAGAACCACTGCAGAAGAATTAAAATCCTTGGAGACTGTTACTACTGTGTATCAGGGCTGACCCAGCCAAAAACAGACCATGCTCACTGCTGTGTGGAAATGGGGCTAGACATGATTGACACTATTACGTAAGTGACTTTATTGATGTTACAATCTAACTGTATTTTAGTTTTCTAGTGAAAGCAGCAATTGCGGACTCAGAGATGCAGTTCAGTTGACACGTTTCTACAGAAGAGTACGGAAATATATCACTGTTTAGAAAAATCCAAATGTTAAACTATGATTTGTAACCCCCTTTGACAGTATGCATGCACATATGTGTTTATTTGTTCTTTTGTGTAGACTTGTCAAGCTAGGGCCTGAAATTATAGTCTCACAGTGCTTGGTTTGTGCTAGAGCTTGCATGTGGTAAATTTGGGGATTGGAGTTTTTTGTCATCATCAAACATTGACCCAGCGCAAGAGGGAGAAAGGAGGAAGAGAAAGGTAGAAAAACAGTGAACAGGGGATCAAAGAGAGAAGGAGATAAATAGCCAAAAGTGAAGTAAGGTGTAAGAAAGGGGTATAAGGTGGAATAAAGCCTAGACACACGTAAACATACTCTTACATCAAAACAGAGAGTGACCACGTCTAAAGGGCCAATTTCCATTATGCAGCCCACCCTGACGACCCTAATTGTTTGTTTTTAGGACTCTCATCTCTGGGGTTTTAATTCAGTGGCATTCTTCATCATCAAGTCCTTGAGGCGACACCAAAATGGTATGAGGGTGGGCTCAACCTTGCTAGTTCAAGGGAGCTCTTCAAGTAGTACTTTTATGGAAAAGGGAGGGGGATCTTGATTTTTTAAACTGTCTCTGGGTGCCTACATCCACTTTTTTTTATTGTTTTGTACTCCCAGGTCTCTATACCAGGTTAAAAACAAAGCATTGATGCACCTAGAATTCCTATTATGTACTCTGCATCAAAAATCTAGTCTACATGTTTCAGCCTTTCGTCAGGATTGAATTCCTGGAATCACTAGCTTTTGTTTTTATCAGAATAAAGGTATTTAGTCTAATTCATGTATCTAATGAGCACGTCAGTGCTTTCATTCATCCATACCTGTGCATGCAACTCATACATACGTCTGACAAACCCTCCGTCTCGTTCCAGTGGGTAAGAAAAATAATATTGTCATTTGATGTCGAAGTAATGACTATTTGTGTTCGCTGCAAAATTCTTTGTAAGTGGATTTCACCTACGTGATTCATTGGACGTGTAGAAAATCATGCAAATACACTACCATTCATTGTAACAAATGGTGGTAGAATACAATAAAGAAGAGGCTATGATCAGTTCCAGAAGCGTATCTTTCGTGTGTTGTTTCTCATTTACCATGTATCATTGTATAATGATCTGTAAATGTGATAACATGTCAGGAAAAATAGGAGACAGGAGGCAAAAAGATTGGGGATGACCCTGCATAAGCAAAAAAGTCCAACACTGTCTCCACCAGCCTTTTCATGGCAGTGTTACTGTCATTAAATCGCTGTGGAGAAGGGGGTCATAATCTCCAGGGTAACGCTGCTTCCAGAGCTGCCCTGGCAGATTAGGACCGCCAGCAGTGCCAGGCCATCGTAAAGTCATAATTTGTTGGTGCTGGTGGTCCAACCATTGCGCTACCACTGCGGTCATAATGTGGCGCTGGGACTGCTACATTGGCGGCGGTCCAACCTCCACTGTGACCCTGTTGGCCATTAGACCGCCAGGTCCGTAATAAGGCCCTATGTCTCTCCAATATGTTGTTAGGGATTGACAAAGCCAGACCAAATGTGTAAATTCTGCCTCTGTGCCATGGCATTGTGGGCAGTTACTTGATCTGTTGGGATATATGCAATGTAAAGTTGTTGGGGCCAAATATACTCAGTTTGTGAAGTTATATTGTGTAGGTGTAAAATTCCGTAGAGCTCATCCTTTTAGCCTCTTTGTAAACTTTCTCCCATTTCTGTGGAGTCAGTACGTCCCCCAGCATTTCTTCCCATTGCGTCTGTGCTTTAGGTGTTTGTCTGACAAGATGCTCTTGCAGTGCCCTATAAATATGTGAGATCCGTCAGCATCACCCTGTCACATTCAGCAGCCTAGTTAGGGTGTGTGAAATCTGTGGCTCCTCTGCAAGCAAAGCCATACTGAGCGTGCCCTTGCAGATATTTTAGCATACTGTAAATATTGTCCCGCGCCTAGCCCAAATGAATGAATGGCATCATCATGTGTGATAAACTGTCCAACCAAATACAGATCTTCTAAAAAGTCGCAACCACCGTCTTTCCATCTTGTTATGGACATTGATTCCATAACTTAGCAAACTGATTTAAATCCCACAGTGGCATATCTCTTGCATGCGGACCTGTCATAATACATGGGCTACCGTCTGTGGCCATACCCCACATACATAGTGCTCCAAAAAGGGCATATCATCATGTAGCTGGGTGGCCCCATGAACAGCACTGGTAGCAACTGTTCTCGATATGTGCTCCTGAGAAGTTTTTTTTCCCAATTATCTTCACTATCTAGCCAGTGTATCGCATGCTGCAAGTGCAACTCCAGGTAGTGGAGTGCCAGGATGGGAAGTTTCATCCTGTCCTGGTCCCACATCTGTTTAAGCATAGCAAGGCTCACCCTCTTTCTCTTATTGGCCCAGTGTAAATCAATTATTGCCATATCACGAAATAAAATGATGGACAGAGTGTTGAAACTTTTCAAACACTCACCCCCAGTCACCGATCTGGGTTTAATCCATCATTATTTTGCTGGCCACGTCACCCCAGTTTGCACCCAGCCATATGCAAATCAGTCTTGACCCTGCTCCCAGTGACACAAAGGGAGCTGGGGTGTAGCCTGCATATCCTGATGAGCCATCCGTGCTAGGAGGGAGGGGAGGAGTGGTCACTCACACCTGAAAGGACTGTGCCTGCCATCACACAATGCTGTCTCCAATCCCCTGGTGAGTGTCTTGGGCCTGGCCTGGGCAAGGCAGGACTTCACATTCAAGAGAGACTTTACTTTGAAGTAGGCCTACTTCAAAGGAGAAATTGGGTATAAGAAGGGCACCCAAAACCACAGACTTTAGAAACACTTCTGGAAACAAGAGGAACCTCTGCCTGGAGAAGAGCTGAAGAGCTGAGGAAGAAGAGCTGCCCTGCCTGTGACTGTGCTTTGTGAAGCTATCCTGCAATTGCTGCTTCTGCCAGAGTCGTGTTGCCTTCCTTCTTGTGAAGAACTCTCCAAGGGCTTGATTTAGAGCTTGCCTCCTGTTGTTTGAAGTCTCAGGGACAGACAAGACTTCTCTCTGCCAGCACCTGGATTCTCTGGAGAGACTCCTACCCTGCAAAGTGGTGCCCATCCAGTTCCTGGGACCCTGAAAGGAGAAGCTGGCAGCCTAAGAGTAAGAAATCCACGAACCGACGGTCGTGTGGGTAAAAGATCGGCGTGACTCCGATCTGTGGCTGAAAAAATTGACACGCTACCAGCTTTGCAGCTGAAAATCGACACTCGCCTCCAGCGCAACCTGAAGATCGATGCCGGGGGCTGGAGAAGCAGTGCACAGCATCACTGACGGAGGCTGGTGAGATCGCAACCCATGCTACGTGGTTTTAGGATCATCATGCGGCTGGATTTCTCACGCAAACACCGCAGGGCATGTAAAAATGACGCAAGGCCTGCCCGGACCCGAGAGTGCTGACTGGATCGACACACCGCTCTCCTGCGGAGAGAAGAAATGATGCACGCCGACCCGACCAAAGGAGAAACGATGCAAGGCCATGCTTGTGAGTAAAATTGATGCATCGCAAGCCCTTTTTGACACACACTCGCCCGTGCTGGGTTATTTTTGATGCACCCAAGGTACATTTTCACGCTAACAGCATTAGTGTGTGTTTAAAATTACATGAAGACTCTTTTTATTTTTTCATCGATAACTTGACTTGCGTATTGTGGATTGTGGTCATTTTGGTCTTGTTTTGTTTAGATAAATATTTCCTATTTTTCTAGACCTGCGTTGTGTCATTTTGTAGTGTTTTCATTAAGTTACTGTGCGTGTTGGTACAAATACTCTACACCTAGCACTCTGACGTTGAGCCTACTGCTTGTGCCAAGCTACCGAAGGAGTAAGCAGGGGTTAGCCGAGGGTGATTCTCTTTTACCCTGACTAGAGTGAGGGTCCTTGCTTGGACAGGGGGTAACCTGACTGCCAACCAAAGACCCCATTTCTAACAGTGAATATGTAGGGGTTGTTGAGGAAGATGGTGGCAAGGAGAAATGTGAACTTGACAGATGCAGCAGGTTTTTGAAAACCTGAAATTCACCTGCAGGGTTGTGGACCTGACAGTGTGGATGAGATTTTTGAAGGATTACAATTAGATGTGTGTGACATCTGAGTAATTTGCTTTTGAGGTATAATGCAAAATGACCCGCAAATGTATGTGAAGCTATGATAACAAAAATGAAAATCTGCTATTTTGCATTCTATTTTAGAGAGAAATGCATCTTCACATCTGTTTTCTGGCATGAGAATACTTTTTAAAAAAATGACAGTGAAGAACAGCTGATTACATTCTGTTCTTGTGTTTCTGTTGTACATTTTTACCTCAAAAGTTTGAAATTAAATGCCACTTAATTACTCTAAGTGGGTTAATGACATAGTTTTGCATAACAAATGCAATGTGAAATTCCCGAAATTGTACAAATTTCACGGGAGTAATTTAAATTTTGCTCTGCCTAATTACATTGGTGTGTCAATGTGTATGGCCCCTTAGTGGTATGCGTGGGGCGACAGAATATTTTCAATCACTTCTGTAGTGGAAGGATTTTGCTTGTTATGAAATGGCAGATGGTATGCAGAGAGATGGCTCCATGACTGGAGGAGATGGAAGCAGAGCATCACATTCCTAGAATTCTTTCTGGTGTTGCTGCCAATTTAGCTGTGGGGGAGAGAGCTGGTGAACAGGGTGGTTCTTTTTGTGACTGACAATTGGGCAGTGGTGAGTGTGATCAACAAGTTGTCAGCATCTGAGTGATGAGTATTTAGATTGTTGAGACCCAACCCAGTCCTTGCTGGTGCTGAAATACTTGTGGTATGTTGAGTGCAGCACATACCTGGCTTTGAAAAAGAGATAGCCGATGCTTAGTCTCAAATCTACTAGTTGAGTTTCAGTTGATTGTTGCTGGTGGCAGATTAGAGATGGGAAGCAAGTGCTGAAGGTGAATTAACTGTGGCAGCTTGAGAGATGAGAGTACTTTGGTGGTATCTATGGGGACTGCATACAGAGAGGCATGGATGAAGTTTTTTTAGCGAGGTGCGAGTAGAAGAAAGACCAGTAAAGGCATCTGGGAAACTAGCAGAAGTGGCCTTCCATGGGAAGTGCTTTTGGGGTTGTGAGCCACGTAAGAGAAACATGGTGAGAATATTTGAAAGATGGGCTCACAAGAGGGGATCTTAGAGAGATGACCAGAGGGCCATTTTGGTGAAGATATTGGAAGACATTTTGACCCATGTGAGATATGTAAGCATGTCAGCATAGGAGAAGAGTTATTTTTGGCTATTTTCTCTGAGATGTTTTTGGGGGCTTTCTGAAGTAGTTGCATCACAAAAATATGAGGGATTGGAGAAGGCAGATGTGAGCATGAACAGAGGTTGCCAGTAGCAAGAGAGATCAGGATGGGAAAGGGATGTTAGTGAGGCTAAAGAAGCCAGGTAATGGAATAATGTGTCTATTGAGGGCTTGTAAAGCACACGTGGGGGTAAGAGGGATTTGGCTGAGGAAGCTGTTTAAGTCAAAAGGAGTAGAGAATTTGAGGCACAGGTAGGCGCATGGAGTGTTGTTAAAGTGCTTGAGGAGAGGTGGTTAGCCAGGACAGGATTTTGAGACCCACTCTTTGGAGATGGGTGCAGTGATGGAAGCCTTTGGGCTGGTTGGCAAAAAAAAAATTAAGAATTTGCAAAGAAGAACTCTGCAAAAGATTTAGGGACCCGAAAGTAAAGAGTTGAGGATCTAGATTAATGTGTGCATGTTTTCCCCAAGACTGGACATAGAGTAAGGGAAGAGAAGAGAAATATGTATTTAGAGCTTCTACATGTAAAGTGGGTGGGTCAGCATGCAAGACGCTATGTTTTTTCTAGCAGTTGGGATTGGGTGATGACAATAGTACGGAAAGAAGTTGGAGGACGGGGATAGCTGCTGCTGATGTTGTGGGATTTGAAGGGAAGCAGACCAAGGCCGACCTGATCATAGTTCATTTGCAAGAGAATGACCTATTGCAGAAGCCTGAGTTGGAGCTACTGAAAATGGTAACAAAAGATATGTTGGGGGTGATGGACAGATGAAGAGAGACAGCTGTAATTTGGAAAAACCTGCTACTGAGAAAAGTATAGGCGGAACAAGGAAACCAGTGGTCATTGACAAAGAGAAGAAGATGAACAGAGAGATAGATATTTCTGTAGAGCATGGAACAAATGGACATAGCATACACAATTTCATTGTTATTTCAATGAGGGGGACAGTACATACTTGTTGAAGGTGATGGACGTATTGGAGGACTGATGGAAAGAAGGAGGGCTGGTGTGAGCCACAAATGTGGGGGGACAGAAGGAATACCTCAGGAGTGGGTTTTCTTGTGGCACAAAGCAGAGCTTAGGACAATGCACAGAAAGAGATGACAATTTAAAGAGGAAAATGAAGGAGAGTTATCATGGCTATAAAAAGGTAGGGTAGCGTGGGTAGACCAAAGAAGAAGAGACTCTCAGTTTGCCTCCGGTAAGACTTTTACACTTGCACTAAAGTGTAATGAGCTTTTCCTCCCAGTGAGATGATTTCAAGCTAGCAGCTACTGGCACAGTTGTCATAAATATCTCTACTGGTGTGGTTCACTTAGTACTCAACTTTGCATGTTGGGCTATCCTCTTTCACCCAATTTTAGTTATCTAACCACTGCTTACTCAGTCTCCATTGAAATGAACATGCAACCGCTGGAACCCAACCCAGTCCTCGCTTGTCAAATGCAACATGCTTATAGGGTAACCACCTGGCATTGAGGCAAATTCTGGACAGGACTGTAAAAAAATCAGAACAAAGGGTCAAAATTCAGGACAAAAACTCAGGAAAAAGGGTCAAAATTCAGGGGCAAAAATTCAAGAACAAATGTCAGTTTTACAGACACACGCAAGAGAGGCCATGCCTCAATATGTTGTCAGTGCATTTATTTACTCTTTTTTAACATAGCACTATTTATTCACTGTGGTCTTTTTGTTATTGCCTCCTGGTATGCTACATTCAGGTGTCACATTATGTCCTTGTTTGTTTCTGAACATTTTAAAACCCCTGGCAAACAGTTTGGTAAATATTAAGGTAATTAACCTTATGCTAGTTTAAACAAATTGAACAAAAGCATCTGGCTTACCCCAACCGCCCATGGACTTTCAACCTAAAATGTTTTTAAAGAGGCAGGGCAGATGGTGTGGGCGACAGTCTCACACCTCCCACAAATTGTCTGTTGTCTCACAGCACTAGAGTGTATGCCTGGGACTCTACATTTATCTCAGAAATGGGAGCCCTGACTACCAATCAAAGATAATAAAAGAGAAAGATGAAATTGAGATCAAATGGGAGAAACACAGTGAGTGATTCAAAAGGTTGTTGCTAAAAACTGGATAAATAAGGAAGAGAAGAACAAGGTGGGACAATTCCTAAAATCAGACAAGATGGGTCCACCAAGACTATTGAAAGGTATTAGGTACCTGGGGAGTTGTCTCTGCACACAGGAGAGAAACAGAAGAGGCACGGTCAAGTGGTTGAACAAGCAACACCCATCCACCTTGGCAACAACCTACTTTATGCCACTGCACTCTGTGCCACTGCATTCTATGCCACTGCAGTCTACTCTGAACCTCTCCACTCTATGCAACTGCACTCTTCCCTGAAACAATCTATTCTATGCCACTGTACTCTCTGCCACTCTGACCACTGCACTCTAGTTCAATGCACTCTACACCACTGCACGCTGACACTCTACTCTGCAACACTGCACTGGCCGCCACTATACTCTACACCGCTCTACTCTGTACTACTACATTCTGCACCAATACACTCTTTACCAATGCAATCTATGCCACTCTACTCTGCCCCATGCCACTCTAGGCCACTGCACTCTACACCAGTACATTCTAACCAACTGCACTGTTTTCCATTTACTCTGCACCACTGTACTCTATGCCACTGTTCTCTGTACCACTCTACACCACTGCAAGGATTCTACTCTGCAACACTACACTCTACACCACTCTACTCTTTACTACTGCATTCTATGCCACTGCACTGTTCACTGTGCAACCCTGCACTCTATGCCACTAAACTCTAGGCACTATACTCTGCACTGCACCACTCTACAATTCTCCACTCTGCACCTCTCTACTCCACTGCACTCTATGCCACACGAGTCTACCCTGCACTCTGTGATACTGCACCACTCTGCATTACCTCACTCTCTGCCACTCTATTGTATGCCACTTTATTCCACTGCACTCTATGGTACTCTGCCCCATGCCACTCCATGCCACTGCACTCTGCGCCAATGCACTCTAACCATCTGCACTGTACACCTCTGCCCTCTACTCTGCACCACTGTACTCTACGCCACTGCTCTCTGTGCCACTCTACTCCACTCTATATCACTGCACTGACACTCTACTCTGCAACATTGCACTCTCTGCCACTGTACTGTACATCAATCTACTCTGTAATACTTCATTCTATGCCACTGTACTCTATGCCACTCTACTCTGCATCACTCCACTCCATGAGACTTCACTCCACAGAACTTTACTCTACTCTGCACTGCTCTACACTATGCCACTGCACTCTGCCACACGAGTCTACTCTGCACTCTATGCCACTGCACCACTCTACACTACTGCACTCTCTGCCACACAATTGTATGACACTCTACTCCACTGCACACTATGCCACTCTACTCTGTCCCATGGCACTCCATGCCACTGCACTCTACGCCAATGCACTCTAAACAACTGCACTGGACCGCACTTCACTGTACTCTGCACCATTGGGCTCTATGCCATTGCTCCTATGCCACTCTACTCCACTCCACACCACTATGCCACTAACTTTTAACCAAGCGCTATATAAATATAATTACATCATGATATAGGCTGCTACAAAATGTGCAAATACATATCGGTTAAATATAAAAAAGTGCTTCTCAAATACAGATTTGAATAATATACAGTTTATACCTAGTACTAACATTTTTTATAACACTCTATTAAAACCACACATTCCACAGCTCACCTTGGAACAGTACCTCCCTAAGAGAAAATATCTTTGCCATCAGAAAGCTTCAAGTGACTCCTTCAGTTAAAGTCAATACAGGTTTTTAAGCCCATTTGCATTTGCAGATTTATCAGTTGCCCACATTTGCATTTCTTTAGCCCTGCCTTTCAATCCAGATGAGGAACTAATCTGCCCGTAATTTCGCCCTACCGTCCATTGTCCTTTTGGTGAAAGTCTAAAATTATGGACAAATGTCGTCCGTTAAACCTTTCATTACGGACATCGGACGGCAAGTCGAAATTTAGGAACTGGTGGTCACCCTACATGCTACATCAGCTATCGGTCATGATTTCATACTGCCCAGAGTTCTATGTGCTGCTGAAATTAAAATAATTTAATTTCATTTAACTTTGCCACGGGATGCTGGCGGATGATGCATTTTTTTAAATTTTGAAACGTTTCGCTTTTTATTATCTTGTGATCTGCGTATTTATTTTCCCTAGAGGAAGACATCACGAGGTACATGACATGTTGAACAGTGTGATAACCACGTAAAGATCTTTTAAAAGATATTAATATTTAGAGAATAATCACTTGTGCATACAAATATCACTTAAATTAACCATTTCAGTTACTGTTTTAATAATATTGTATGCTTAAATACACACATTTTACTTAAAATAAAGACAATGAAAACAGATTGTCACATACTTATTTAGTCATGTGAAACATACAGGGTCAGATGTCTTCATTTTGTCTCTAACCTCAAACATGAAAAAGCAACTCAGAATACGTAATTACTGAATCCTTGTGATCAGTGTCATTTTTGTACTTATCACTCACTTGTAATGTTAGAATGCCGTCAATCTTCAAAAACTGTCTATACTAACTCGTGGCAACTGAGGTAGTGTTGGAGGAATGTGGAAGCATATGTTGAAGGAAGGAGGATATTATAAATCTTGCCCAATAGTTTAATGACGTCATTACATATCAACAAAATGTGCTACTTATTTCAACTTTATTTCACATAATGTGCACTTATTCGCTTGCTCATAAATATCCTATTCCAATATTTGTAAATAAGGGGTGAGATAAGATTCGTGTGAATGGATTCATTGGCATCTCCTCAGCTTTTCATGCTTTTGACCCTGTTAATCACCCCTTGGTCTGACATACTTAATATTTTCAAATCACAACATTTAAATAAAAGTGTCTTACATAGGTAGAGTCTTTTTTGCTCCAAAAGAGAAACAAGATGTGTCTTGGTGCCATTACAATGTTTAATTGGAAGGAAGCTGATGCACATTTTTTGCACTGGGAACATTCCTGGTGCAACTCGAGTATTGCCTGCACTCAGGTGGATAGACCTTAGACCTGACTGAGGCTTTCACAACAATCAATACAATTACTTAATGTGAACTACATTTTACCTCACATAGATGGCAGACTTTACTGGATTGGCAAACAATGAAGGTTTAATGAAAAGATCAGGGGCTGCTCCTCCCCTAAGTCGAAAGAGTGTCGCCCCACTGCTTTAGCAGAAGGAAAAATAAAATGATAGTAACAGAGCGTTATTATCATTTTATTTTTGAGCTGAGCCAGGTTAGGACTGGGCAGGGCTGGAGGGGACTGGGGGAGGAGTGGTTCATGCATCAAAGGTGCACATGTGCGGTTGGCCAAACACACGTGCACTTTGCATTTCTCCTCCTGTCCGTATTGCACAACTGGGAGGAGAAAGTGCACAGGCCTTCATTCCATCTGCGAGCGCCAAAGCAGGCCGCTCACACCAATCACAGTGCTGCTGTTGTGCAGGTGACAGCAACTTCGTGATTGTTTGAGGGGAGTCTGGGAGCCTGTGTGCTTCCTGGGCGAGGAGGACAGAGGAGACAAACTCCTCTCCGGAGGAAACAGGTAAGTGCTTTTTAAATTCTTTTTCATTTTTTATCCCCACCACTCCTGTTCACTGGCAGCCGCCACTGCAAGAAATTAGCAAAGTTGCAAATTCAAATCATCAAATTAGCTGTAAGTCAATAGCAAGTACATGAATACATTCACTAGTATAATTCAAAGCAATTCACAATCATAAATGAAAAGACAAACTGTTATAAAGTTGTCTCAAAATACATCTGTTAAACATTTAATCCTTGGTGTGGTTTCCCCTGACTTTTTGCGGTCTGACATCCTCTTTCTCTGATTTCATTTTTGCTGGCTTCAGGATTCTGTGCAATTTACTACTGCTAACCAGTGCTAAAGTGTAGGTGCCCCGTATTCTAAACATAGTGATATTGGCTTATCCACAAAAGTGGACAATATGTGCCAAGGACCTGTAAATTAAATACTACTAGTGGAGTGGGCCTGCAGCACTGATTGTGCCACCCAGTACAATAGCACTTTAAACTTGTTACAGACCTGCCACGGTAGAACCTGTGCATGCAGTGTGAAAATGCCAGTTCAACCTGGTAAGTACACCTACTTGCAAGGCCCAAAACTTCCTTTTTATTACATGTAAGTCACCCCTAAGGTAGGCCGTTTCTAGCCCCAAGGGCACGGTGCAGTGTATTAAAAAAGTTAGACATGTACTCTTAAGTTTAACGGGACCCATATACTTGGGACAGCCAGGGATGCCAAACTGGAATGCAAATCAGGGCCCCCCCTTGATACCTACCCACCGATCCTGCTTGTGAAGGCAGTTGACATTATTAACCCAGTGATTAATTCCATTTTCAATCTCTCCCTTTCTTTGGGGGTTGTGCCTGCCACCTAGAAACTTGCCAAAGTGGTCCTTCTGCTTAAAAAAACTTGCATAAGACCTTAGCACTTTTTGAAATTATGGGCCCATCTCTCTTCTTCCATCCTTTGCAAAAATACTGGAAAATGTAGTCAACGCTCAGCTATCAGAATATCTTGAAGAAAGTAAACCGTTAAATTCCAGTCAATCTGGTTTTCATCCACGTCATAGTATGGAGTCCACAGTTTTAGACATATCTGACCACTTTAAATGGATTTTGGATACATGGAAAAGTGCAGACTTGATCCTTCTGGGTCCATCTGCTGCCTTTGACACTATCCCACACACTATCCTCCTGCACCATCTTTCTGTCTTTGGTGTGGGAGGTTCTGTGTGGGATTGTTTCAAGTCATTCCTGACCACCAGAGGCCAATCAGTTTGGCCTGCTCTTTTTTCCTTGGAGGTCAAGGCAGTTAACCAAGGGGTCCCCAGCACTCTTCACTTCACCCTTTTAATGCTTTCTTGGCCCCCTTGGCTTCTGCAGCCAAGCTGTGTGGATGTAAAATCATTCCATACAGTGATGACACTCAACTGCTCTTTGCTTTCAGTGGTTTGCCTGCCTCCATCGCAGCTACTTTCACCAACTGCATGCCAGCTGTCTCTGACTGGATGAAGAGCAAAGAACTTAAATACGATGCAGAGAAGACTGAAATTATCCAGTTTGGATCACGTATGCAACTGGTGGGAATACCTCTGCCCCCCTGCATTGCCAGCCCCAACATCCCAACCTCTCCTTTGCTAGTGGTTAAAAACTTAGGGTGAGGTTGTATAAGGCCGTCTCCACGAGGGCTCAGATCTCTGTGGTCATAGGCCAATGATTTGCGCTGCTCCCCTCAATCAAGAAATTTCTCTCCCTCTTGCGTTTGGAGACGAGAAGAGTAGTGATCCATGCCATGATCACTTTGCATCTGGATTACGCGAATGCCTTATATTTAGGAGCTGTGGAAGCTTAGGTGAAGCAACTATGGGTGGTCTAAACTGAGGCACCGGCATTCCTTCTTCATCTTGCGAGACGCTTATTGACTGCAGCTGCACTCATGGCCAGGCATTGGCTGCCTGTTAAGAAACAGATTCTGTTCAAAGCCTTAGCTATGGTCCATAATACAGTTTTTTTTTGTTAGCTCTGGTCACATGGCAGAAAGATTCACCCAGCATATTCCCTCCAGAGCGTTGCACTCTGCTTCTGCTTCCCTTTTGGTTATCCTGCGCTTTAAGTGTGTTCAAAGGGGCAGTAAAGCCTTTTCCTTCCCCGCTGCTAAAGTCTGGAATGAGTTTCTGCAGGCATTATGTATGATCTCTTTTGAGCTTATTTAAAAAAAAAAACTGGCTTTTACAGGGGGAAGTAAGTTTCCTTTTGTGGGGTTGCGTACCTGGGCTATTACTGTTAGCACTGGGACACTTTCAGAGCAATTATGTGCTCTACAAGTCCCATCCATTCATTCATGACCTGCTAGTAAAAAGCTATTAATTCATTTTTCACTACTGCAAGGTCTGTCTCTCCCATGGGTTAACTATGGGATTGCCTTGAAAAAGCCTTTAAGTGTAATCTGCAATTGGGACATTGGAAGATAGGAATTTGGAGTTTGGTGTCTCTGGACTCACAATTTAAGATCACAACTTGTGAAGTGGGATTTTAAACTGTAAGTCTGAAAATGCCACTTTTATAAAGTTGGCATTTTCTTATTTTAACCTTTGTGTTCCTCTGTCTGCCTCTGAATACATGTCTGGGGTGGATGACAGCTGAGCTTTGTGCATTCCCTCTAGACAGTCACACACAAAGGGAGCTGGGGGGTGACATTTACATCCTAATGGCCCATCAACAGATTGATGACCCTTCCTGGGGCAGATGGGAGGGAGGAGCTGACACTTGCACCTGAAAAGGGTTGTGCCTGTCCCCAAACAAAGAGCTTCCTAACTCTCCGTAGAGTGTCTGGAGCCATGGAAAGAAGGGCAGGGACTTTGTGTACCTTAAAGGACTCTCTTTGAAGTCTCTCCCACTTCAGAGGCACAACTAGGTAGAAGTACTGTATCCCAAAACCCCACCAAATCGGTTCACTTCTGGATCTGAGGACATTCTGCCAGAGAAAAGGACTGCTGCATTGCAATGAGGGACTGCCACTCTGCTGAACTGCTGTGATGTGTTGGCCTGCTGCTTCTTGCCTGGGAGTGAGAAGGATTTGACTTGCCTCTCTAAATCCTCTAAAAAACTTAGATGACTCCAAGAGCTTGTTGGCTTGCCTCCTGTTCTGAAGTCTCAGGGCCATCAAGGACTTCCTACAAGCTCCTTGGCTGCTGGACTCTTCTGACTGTGAATCCTGTCCTGCCAAGAGGTGCCACTCCAGTCCTGGGCATTAAAAGGGGACTTTGCAGTTGTTCTCCTGCAAAATGTGATGCCTCTACACTGTTGCACCAATCCGAACCACTGCACCCACTCTTGATGCAGCAATAAAGCAGCTGAAGTTGAGGACTGCGCATCGCTGACTGCATGGCTCAGGATCGACGTATCAACAGCAGCCCCAGCACATCACCTTCACATAGCCGGGTGCGTGACTCAATGGCAAGGCATTGCCTTCATCGCAAAGGTTCAACAACTCACCTTGAGGATATCACTGTCTGTGTGGCTTTATCTGATGCATCATCACCTCCTCAACGTTGATGCAACTCTCCATCCAAGGTACTTTTCAGCATGCCCTGTGTGAGTCCTTTAGCTGGCTTTCCCTCAATTGTGATTAGGTCGAACTTTGGACTTATTACTGTCTAGGGCGACCTCAAGTAACCTTTTAGCGCTATTTATTTCTAAGCACTATATTGCAGTTCATTCTGTAAAAACGTATATTTTCAGTTCTCCTTATTGGATTTTTTTTGTTTTCATCCTGTTTTACTTAAAAACATATTCTCAATTATTGTAATATAAATGTTGCACAAATACTGAATACATTGTCTCTTAAGTGAAGCCTGACTGCTCTGTGCAAAGCTACCAGAGTATGAGCACAGGTTAATTTAGGTTGTGTATCAGACTCACCATGACTAGGATTGTGGTCCCTACTTGGACAGGGTGCATACCTCTCCCACGAGAGACCCAATTTCTAACATCATCTAAGCAGACTTACTTCTTTTGTAGGAAAATCCCTTTTCAGCTAAGCTAGAGAAAAGTCATAAAGTTTGTGAGAGGTCAGGCAGAAGTTGTCAGTGTGGAATGCCACTGAAAGTTAGGATATTTAAATCAAAAAAGTTTCCACTAGCAAGCAGGAAAGCTTCTTCCCGTGAGTCAGTTGATCTCCTTTGAGTATGAGAAAAATATCTGCTCTTAGAGGAAGGCATACCTGTCGAGACGGGCCACTCACCTGAAAAGCAGGATGTCTGTAGGGGCGATGGCATGCCCCCAACCTCCTGCAATACCTCTTGGCACTTCCTGGTGGACACAGAAACCCTGGCAGGTGCCCTAAAAGGAAAAGGGTAGTGGAAGAGAAAGAGACAAAACACTACCATGTCTTGCCGGTCCAGCCAGGCACCCTGTATCTTCGGGGGGCAGGTCGTTGTTGACAGAGTGATAGTAGAGTTAGTGTACTCAACTTCCTTGAAACTGAATCTCTCTTTCTGATATGGGCACAGGAATGGTAGAAGAACACTGGTATGCTCCAGCACTTTTCTTGTATAATAATAACTGTTGGCACAATTACTAACACTGCATTACCGAAAACACAAACTGAGTACCATAACAATAAGTACTGCGACACTAGGGCTGGCTTCACAGAGATTCCCTGTTGCACACTACAATTAGAACTGTGGTTGCACTTATCATGCACAAGAAAGACAAACAAGGGCTTAATTATATCACGTATAACTTTCCTGCATGCATAAGTATAACTAAAAGGAACAAAAACAATTCAAGAAATACAAATGTCCACTCTGGGTTTAAACAGTTAGGGTGGCACAGTTTGGTTTGGTCTCACTGTGTGTGCGTAAAACTCTTCAAAAACAAATTCCTCATACCTGAAACACAGGTATGAATGACACAATTTGAATCCAAGAGTTATGCTATTAGAGAAACAAAAGCCACGTAAATGCTCTTTTCAAATTGCACTGTCCCTTTTTGTAGTACTTGAGCTCAAGCAGACTTCCCGAAGCAAATTTAGGCAAATAACTACAATAATAATGTAGAATGTTCAGAAATGAATTTGTCTCTTCAAGATAAGCAAGCTGCCAAAATACGAGGTCTGAAATACACCAGCTGTTCTAGGAAAGCGCAGCGCTCAAAGAACGAACTCCCTGGAGAATACTAGTCATTTAGCTGCAGTCTTTCCCAGAGTGCTGGAGGAATGCCTGGTGTCAGCTGGTACAGGAACGAAGAAAAGAAGTGCCTCAAAAGTCCTGAATACAAGGATGACAGCAAGGGCTGGACTGTCAAATCAGATGCTGAGATCAGGAAGCAAAACAAAGCCAAGCAGGGAGGTGTGCTTTACTCTGCTATTTATAGCCAATCAGGAAAGAAGTTGAATTTCCACATGTGGATGAGTCACCACACCCAATTAGAAGCACATGTCTACACCACACCCAATTAGAAGCACATGTCTGCACCTGCTCACATTAGCAAACAAACATTGGTAAAACAAGCATTGATAAAACCAATTGTGTAACACAGCACATTATGTTTACATAGAAACATGAAGGTTTAACCAAGAACAGAGATATGATTTAACCCTAACCTCTGGGGATGCTGACAGATAACACAGGAGGCAAGATGGGGATTCCTGACAACACCTGTCTAATGAAAGCTAAAAGGAAAACTGCTTTTAAATACTATAAAAACATTACTAAAAATTATAGTTTTCTAGCATTATCAGTAACACTTGAACGTTCAGAACAACCAACCAATCAAGTGAAAACAGGAAAGATACAGTTCCAATCTCGTTAAAATGTACAAAACGTCTCTGAACCACTTTCCAACTGTGACCTTCAATTGTATCACATAGACATATGGGCTGCTTGCAGGAGCAGCTGAAATTCCTTAGTGAGTTGCAGAACCTGGACACAAATAGGCCCATTCAGGGTTACGATTGCGAAGAACCCAAACTTGATCATTTTCACCTATATTTTAAGCGGAGTACACTTAAGAGGCATCTCTTAGGGATCAGAAGTTACTTTAGTAGAGACCAGCAAGGATCAGGCAGGTCCAGTTGGACTTCCATCCAGGCAGGCCAGTTGCAGCAGGTCAGCTGGGAAGTTACATGGATGCTTCTGAAGCTTGCTGTGTCCCAGTAACTCATACATAAGGTCATCCAACCTAACCGTGGAGTCACTGTAGTTAGCCTGTGATTAAACCAAGCAGGTCCAGTCTTCTTTGTCAGACAGCAAGGCAATCCTTAAAGCAGTTGGACAGTTCTCTGGAAGTAGGGAAGTCCTTCTCCTGTAACTTTCTCAGGTCCAAGATAGTACTGAAGAGTGATTCTGGAGCTTCAATATTTATACCGGATGCCAGTCTTTATGTGGGGGGATTCCCTGTCCTCCCCACGTATCTGGTTCAGGAAAATTCCTACTCTTCCCACATCAAGGCTGCAAATTGCCTGGGGATGACCAAAGGAAGGGCAGGCCTGGTGTCATATTCCTTGTGTGTACAAGAGACAGCCCCTCCCCAGTCATCTTCCCAGGATGGTCCATCCTGTCCACACCTAAACCCCCTTGGCTTTGCACTCTGGAATCAGAGACATTCATAGTCCTGAGACCCAGAACAACTGGCAGAAGGCACAAATGGCTGGGACAAGAAAATTTCAACTTTCTAAAAATTGCATTTTCAGAATTGTGACTTAAAATCTTACTTTACCACTAAAGAGGGTGTTAAATTACAATTCATTTGAGTGCAAACACCATATCTCTATCTCCTGCCAATCTAAAGTTAGCAATTATTGAAGGTAATAAGGTAAGCCAGTGTTAGTTAATGTGAGAGATAGGCCTTACAACAGCGAACAAGCATTGGCCATACCAATGGGACTGGTGTAGAGCAGAGCAGCATAGAGTAAAGTGGTGTAGATTGGAGTGGCTTAAAGAGGACTGAAGTTGCATTGTAGGGAGTAGAGTGGCATAGACTTGAGCTACATAGAATGGAGTGGCATTGAGAGGCGTAGAGTAGGGTGGTGCAGAGTAGAGCGGCATAGAGTGAGGTGGAATGGAGTGGAATAGATTGGGGTGGAGTGGTGCAAGTGGAATGGTGTAGAGTGGAGTGGCATAGAGTGTTATGGTGTGCCATAGAGTAGAGAGGCATTGAGAAAAGTTGCATACAGTTTAGTGATATAGAGTGCCACAAAGTGGCATTGTATGGAGTGGAGTGGTGTAGACTAGAGTGGAGTAGTATAGAGAACAGTGGCATGGAGTGGCATCAAGTAAAGTTGTGTAGAGTAGAGTCAAACAATCAATCAATCAGTGCTTGTAAAGCGCAGCTACTCACATTTTAGGGTCTCGAGGTGCTTGGGGGGGTGTAGCGTATACTGGTGAGGTGGTTTAAAAAAGCCATGTTTTCAGTTCCTTAATGAAGCTGAGGAGGGAGGTGGTTTGTCTCATGTGGATAGGTAGGGCGTTCCAGGCGTAGGCTGCAAGGTAGGAGAAGGAGCGTCCTCCTGTTCTGGTTTTCCTGATGCGGGGTACTTCTGCGAGCGATAGCTGGGCTGAGCGTAGGGCCCTGTGGGGTAAGTGGAAGTTGAGTCGCTGGTTCAGGTAGACTGGTCCGGTGTTGTGGAGGGCTTTGTGTGTGATCTTGAAAGTGATTCTTTCCTCTATGGTGAGCCAGTGCAGTGTACGTAGGTGTTGTGAGATGTGGCAGGGTAGGTCGAGGACCAGTCTGGAGGTGGCATTCTGGATGTTCTGCAATTTGCGGAAATGTTTTTTGTTGATTCCGGCATAGAGTGCGTTGCCGTAGTCCAGTCTGCTGGTGATGAGGGCGTGTGTGACGGTCTTTCTATGTTCGAGGGGGATCCACTTGAAGGACTTGCATAGGAGACGGAGGGTGCAGAAGCAGGTGGAGGTGCCTGAGTTGATTTGATGGCTCAATCTGAGGTCGGGGTCCAGGATGATTCCGAGGTTGCGGGCTTGGCTAGCGGGGGTGGGCTGGTTTGCAAGGGTGTGTGGCTACCAGAGTGGTATAGAGCAGAGTGGTGTGGAGTGGGGTGGCTTAGAGTGGGTATCAGAGTGTGGCATTGAATAGCATGGTGTGCAGTGGAGTAGTGTAGTGTGGAGTGGTGTGAAGTGGTGTGGCATGACTTGATGTGGAATGGAGTCACATAGAGTGGAGTAGTATATAGTGGAGTGGCTTATAGTGGTGTACAGAAGAGTGGTGCAGAGTGCCACAGAGCTGAGTATCAAAGAGTGGAGTGGAGTAGAGCAGAGTGACATATAGAAAATTGGAGTGGTGTAGAGTAGAGTGGCATAGGAAAGAGTGATGTGGCATAGAGTGGCATCAAAGACTTCCTACAAGCTTCCCAGCTGCTGGACTCTGTTGACTGAAAGTCTGTCCTGCCAAGAGGTGTCAATCCTGTCCTGGGCCTTAAAAGGGAACTCTGCAGCTGTTCTCCTGCAAAAATCCATGCATAGAGTGACATGACATAGAGTGGCATAGAGTAGGGTGGCTTGAGTGGAGTGGCATAGAGTGTTGTGGAGTGGCATTGTGTGGATTGGGGTGAAGTGGCAAAGGGTTTAGTGGGGTAGAGGAGAGTGGCATAGAGTGGAGTGGAGTAGAGTGGTGTAGAGTAGAGTGGAGTGGCGTAGAGTAGAGTGACATGGAGTAGAGTGGCATAGAGTTTTGTGAAGTGGCATAGAGGGGAGTGGCATAGAGTGGCATAAAGTAAAGTGGTGTAGAGTGGAGTGCCTTCAAGTGTTGTACAGTGGCATCATGTGGAGTGGATGGAGCAGAGTGGCATAGAGGAGAGTGGTGTAGAGTGGAGTAGAGTGGATTAGAGTGGTGTGGAGTTGAGTGAAGGGGCATAGAGTAGAATAGCGTTGCATCCTTGATCGTCCCATGGAGATGAAAGTGTTGTGAGGGAATCATCTTCTTGCAGGTTATGAATAAGAATTTCCTTCAGACTGGGCTTGAAACATGTTCCCCAGGAATAGCTATCTAGAATCTCCAGGTGGCACCATGCGGCTTTCACTGTGAGTCTGTCACTGGATGTAAAGGCATTGTGATACATTAGGTGGCAAAAAATTACTGAGCCTTTTGATAGCAATTAGGTCAAATTCGTTCTCTGATTACTGCACGATCTACTCCCCAATTCAGACTCAGCACGTAGATGTTCTATCGGACCCACATGCCACCTGCTTGTACTGTCTGGATCTAGTCCTAACCATTTTGACTGCAAATCCTATTTCATAAGGCATCTTAAGGTTATCAAGGAGTGGGAGGATGAGATATTACTTGCCAAGGTCCACAGGGACATGCAAAAGCATTAGTCTTCCCCCTCTGGCAATTCTCCAAATACAGAATGATCTCCCAAATGATCTTCTCCAAAAAACAAAAACAAAAACAAAATAAAAATACTAAGGAAATATTCTCTGTACTTGTTTGAGAACACACCACCACACCCGGGACCATCTGGGGTCATGTGACATTTCTTGATTGCCAGAATCATTCTTTTTGGCAGAGAAGGTCCCAAAATTGAAAAAGCTGAAGCAGGAATAGCTGACACCGTCAGACAACCCCACTGGTCAAGGCTTTCCAGCTGGCCATGTTGGAGTTGTTCTTGATGGTTTTTTGATATCTGGTATCCTCTGTGGCATCCTCTAAAGGTGAGCCTGCTACTGTTGGTTTAGTGATTCCAAAGGCTCTGACTTTATTGTCTCCCAACTGTATACCACCTTTAAACAAGACAGTGATTTACAAGGTGTGGTGCATCCCCAATTGTTTGGCACTATGACGTAGACTCAATTGTCATTCTCAGAGCTGTCCGTAGCATTGTTTTCAAAGCCTTTGAACTATTTGAAGTCAGTTGTGGTCATCTAAAAGAGAATAGAGAAAGATAAGGTATATTTTGGGAGTGGGCCCTTTGGGGAAAAACTTCTAAGTGCCAGCAATTTGAGCAGGTAGAAGAACTTTTTGTTTCTGAATATGGTGCCCTTAGCATTCCTGATAAAGTCTATGGTCATACCAAAGACAAAAACAGTGGTCCCTCTTCAACACTGATGCAGGTTTATATCTTAATTGATAAAATGCAAGTGGTCTGGATATTTTGCAAAAAGGGATGTCTCCTATCCCTCTGCCCCCCACCCTTTATAACAAGTTTGTTTGTTCCCTACAGTGTTAAAACAATGTGTGCATTGATGTATAGATGTACTAGAACTGACTCTCCCTTCTACAGAGGCTAAATTCAACATTTCGATGAACACCTTGATGTCCTCCTCTACAATTGTGGAACCTTTGCTTCTTTTAAATGATGTGATTTGTGAGCATTATACGGAACCTATAGAAAAACATTTATTGAGTTCTGCAGTCATCACACGAAATGGCAGCTAACACAGATCTGCTTTTTGTGGTCCAGAGTTCTTATTGCCACACCCTTCACCAGAAAGATTGCTGGTCCAATTCTCTTATTCAAAGCTGAATCTGAATACCTTCCCCACATGCCCTTGAGACAAAGAGTCTAAAAGACTGCACTCATTGGGACAAAATCTTTGCTTTTGGCTGCCTCTTGCTCGCATTGGCAAACATCATGTCTCATCTGTTGCTAAGACCTGCCCTATGGGAACTGATGAAGTTAATTGCTTTGGTTGCTATCAGTCCTCTGGACTGTTTGAAAAAGCCTTTTTCAGACTTGGTCATTGATGGAATGCATGTTTCCAAAGTGTGCAGCCTCAGCTCTAATAAAATTGTGGCCCAATTCAAGGGAAAGGTTGTCACCCTACGTGGACACACTCATGTGCATTCCACAGGCTTTTCCATTAATGTTCAAGCTACTATTATGGAAGCACCCTTTAATCATGAATACCTTCTTGGCAAAAAGGTTCATAGCTCTTTATAATGCTGTAACAACAGCAGAGCTACAGCTGTGTTGCAAGCTGGTTTGCTAGGCATAGCCTCTCAATAGAAGCTATTCCATCAACAATGCAGAAAAATTTGAAACTATTTAAAGACTTTGTCATCACGGAAAGTCAACATTTGCAGCTGACTCAAAAGCACCAGTGTGCCAACCTCACACAGGTAGTGTGTATTCATGGGTTGCCAATACCAAGAGAAAAAACAGATATATCCCTGCCATCTTCCACTTGCTCTGCCTCCTCAGAGCCTCTCTAATTCCCTCTCTTAAACCAGAAAATTGTGGTGCAGGGATGGCCTTCCACAACTTTTTTTTATTTTTGCCCATTGGTACACTAAAAACATAGGAATATATTTACAAGCCACTTGTGCCACCTAGTGTCGCCCAAGTGTTATTTGGTTTACGCTAAGGTGGCACAAAAGTGGCCTTTTCCTTGCACCGTGTTTACAACGTGGCACAAAGCTTGCAATGCGCCACTTTGTAAATCCTTGCGCCACATTATGCTTTAGTCATGCATAATGTAGACAAGGGGGGGTGTTCGGACGCAGGGAGGCCCAAAAAAATGGCGCAATTAAATTTACAACATTTCATTGCACCATTTTTATATCATTTGTAATACCTGCTCAGCGCAGGCATTAAAATGATATAAACATAATAACCTATGGGCCTCCCTGTGCTTTGCCGCGCTAGCATCAACATTTTTGATGCTAGTGCAGCCAAGCGTCACAAAAGCATAAAATATTTTGATGCTAATGTGCTAATGACCGCCATGGTGCCATACAGTGCAAACATGGTGTAGTTAGGTGGCAGTAGGGGGATGCAAGAAAAGTGGTGCATCTGGAAAGATGTGCCACTTTCTTGTAAATCTGCCCCATAGATCACCAGCTCTTCTCCCTTCACAGATTCAGTGTACCATAGTTAAAGAAATCCTCTTGCTGATGGATGAAACCATCTGCAATATGATGGCAAAGGGCCTTTGGTCCAACACACAGAAGCATTTGCACTTAAAAATTGCTAGAGCTATGGGCGGTCTGCGTTGTAATGAAGTAATTTCTACCTTCAACCTCAGGACGTTCCATTCAGATCTTGTGAGACAATATCACCATCATTAACTATATTAACAGATAGGGCAGTGTGGAGTCTTGGACACAGTGTTAACAGTTGATTTGTCATTTGCGGTGGGCTCACCTAAGAGATTTCCTGCTGTATCCCTTGCAGCCTTTCTCCACATAAGGTGGCATGTTCTAAGTTGCTTCTCCTCTGGAAGCCATGAGTGGGAGCTGCTCCTCAAATTGAGAGACTCCACAGTAGAGTTTCCCTTCATGGATCTTTTCATCATGACGCAGAACAGGAAGTATGGCTTTGTACCATACATTTCCTCTGAGTTCATCAAAAGCTCAGCTCTACACATTTCCACTGATTCCACTTCTGTCAAAGGTCATGCTGAAAATGTGAGAAGATCAAGTACATAAGATTCAGATTTTCCCTTAAATGGAAGGCAAAGATCTGGTACACTAATATGTTGATACTGCATATTCAGCCTTCTCTCCCTCTTTTGCACCGGGTGGACATGGACTCACAGCAGGATGGTCAGGTCTTCCACCCTAATCCATATGCAGCAGCACATAGGTGATTAAACTGTGTCAGCTTTCTGCTGTCCATTTGAAATCACAGACATCATCTTGGCAGCTATAAACGTTGCTACTAATTCGAGTTATGGGGGAACACTTGGACAAGTTTGTTCAGTGGTGTGAGTTGTAAGGCTTGAACCCTTATTAGTCACACCTTTCTGATATTCTTTGATTTGCATTGTACCCTTCCAGTACCTCTTGTGCCTAACTGTGTTGTCTGTCAAAGGCTATTTGTCTGCTCTCTGTGCCTTCATGTGCCTCTGTGACCAGTTTTCTTTGTTTCAATTGGTACAAGTGGTGCACTTCCTAGAAAGTTTACTTTATTTCCTCCAACTCAGTTTATTTATTTCCATTGGACTCTCAATCTTAAGTGAACTTTTCTAGCATTTTGACTTCTCACTTTGAAAATTGACTTATTAGTTGCACTGAATTCAGCCACAAAGTCGGTGAACTTCAAGACCTGTTTGTCAGACTAAATGTCATGTTTTTTTCTCGGCTATATTGGTCCTTCATATCTGCCTATCTTTTTTTCCAAAAGCGGTATCTGCTTTGCATTTGTGCCAGTTCATCATTCTTCCTTCAATCTTCCTCCGTCTCATCCAATTAAAAAGGAGTCTGCATAGACCCCAAATCTGCTCTATATTATTACATTGAGTGCACTGTGCAGGATAGAGCGGATCAATACATCTTAGTGTGCCATCCTCTCTATCGCAGTCTCCTTTTCTTTAGCCAATAAAGACATTCCTGTGGGCATACATTTTCACTTCACTAGGACCATAGTGGCCTCTGCTGCTTTCACCAAAGGGAAGCATTTTGGTAGCATAAATGTGCCTTTTAGCCACATAGTCATCCTTGCATGCTGCCTCCCATCACAAACATCTAGTGACTGGTAGTTTGTCCAATCTACATTGCATAGTTTCCTTGGACAAATGGTGCTACTCAAACCCACTTCCACAGGGTATTACTTTGGGACTCAGTGATGAGTTAAGGTATCTGCAGAAAATGTGTAGCTATCTAAAGAAAATGTACTTACCTTCGATAATAATATTTCTGTTGGATACATAACCTTCCCACAGTTTCCTCACTGTTTCCTTCCTCCCCTGTGACTTAATGCCATGATTAACACAATCCCATGGCATGCAAAGATATTATGTGCCATATTAGTTGCTATTGTTTAGGCTCTGTCAGTTCTCTTCTAACATTTCAACAGGGCATGAAAACCTATTGGAAGCAAATGCCAGCACACTCGTTAGTATCTAACATATCCCATTGTTGTCACATTGAGTGAGTCAAGTCTTAGCAAAAGCTGCATGGTGTCCCCATGTGACAGTAGAGGGAAAATGTATCCAGTCCAATCTGGTGTATTAGGATAGATTAATAAAGTGAGGAAAATTTGGGAAGATTATGTATGCACCAGAAATATCACTGGTGAATGTAAATGCATTTTTCACCTGGTCGGTGTTTCAAACTCTAATGGGGCCTGGGGAAACTGTTCTCTGCTAGACCTGCATTAATGAGCTCCAAAATGTGCATGCCCCGCAAGAACTCATAATAAGATTAGTCAATTAATTGCACCCCATGTCACCGAAAATTCCAAATCTAGTTTTCGAATGACAACACGTTTCTGAAAGCTATTAATAAGTTAGTGAGCACACTTTTTAATTTTGTTTTAACTTTTGACACAGAAGAATTATCTAACTATAGTTTGGCCTCTCTGCTATCAGTGGTCCCTAAATTTTGGAGGCTGATGTAATCTCCCTGAATGACTGTATCTGTAAGCCAACAACATATTCCACGTCAATCAATGGGCCTTTTATCCCCACCATGGTATGGAGTCAAACTAGACCAGTGTCTAATGATTGTTATATGTCAGCAAATGTAGGCAGTGCCATCATTATGGTGATTTCAAAACATCTGGCAGCATTCACCACCTTAGTCTATGTATTAATCTTGTATAGATCACATTGTGGAATCCCACAGGGTTCTCTGCTATTCTGTTGTATGTTTAACATGTACATGGAGCATTAGCTACAGTGTAACATCCCAAGGATTTCTTTATTTGCATGTACTTTTAGTGCACCATTTAATCTGGTGGATTGAGGATAAGCAGGAGAAATTGTAAATGTATTATGCAAATGGATGCTGGATATTAATAGTTGAATAGAAAGGAGGAGGCGGAAGTGATTCTGTACCTGGAACCTAGGACTCAAACAAGGAGTGCACACGAGACAAACCCCTATGGGTCTAGCTGGAGACACAGTGGAGATTTCCATGAAAATAGAAATGTCACACTGTCACCTTTAACGCACTTAAAATAAACTGCATGCAATACACAAAGGATGGGGGGAAATGCCTCTTTGAAACCAGGTGTGGACCCCTATACAAAATGAGCATACATATACAGGTGACAATAAAATAGTACACTTACCAGCCACTAAGGGACCAAGAGGAGTCCAAGGCAAGCAGCAGAGAAAGAACAGCTGTTGGTAAACAAAGAAACATATGCAGAGTAAATTGGAATGAATAGAGGAAGGAATCAAGTGAAAACGGGACAAAGGGGTGTTACTAGAGGAAAGAATCAAGGAAAAACTGGAGAACAAACACAGCAGCTCAAGCACTAGAAATCTAGAAATGTAACAGGCAATAAACAAGAACTGCAAGGAAATCAAAGAATGGGAAGCTAGAAACAGACAAAGGGAACATAAAATAATAAGCAAAAAATAATAGAACTCTAGAGCACACACAAGAATAAAAGACAGAAAGTAAAGGAACTAGCAATGGGAGACAATAGGAGAAACAGAAGGAAAAAACTGGGACCAAATTAGAAAGGGAGTTGACAATGGGCTATACCTGACTGTAGCATAAAGCAGATTTAGGAGTAAAGCAAAAACACTGCAGGGCTAGAATAAACTTTGCAGCAAGCTGCACTGGAAAAGAACACTGGCCCTGATTGAAGAAAAGAAGAAATTGGGACGGAAAACAGGCAGCAATACTTCTGTTACACAAAGATTCAAACATAAATACACAAACAATGAGCTTCAGGTACTCTCAAAGTATAAGCAACTTCAGGCAGCAGCAAGCCCAGGGCTTAGTTTTATGTGAAATTCCCATCTCTTACAAATCCTGGAAGTGAACGCAGTGCTGAAGAACAGCAGGAGCAGTCCTGTTAAAAGAAATGCACTGTGAGTACTGAATCTTGAAATACCATGCAGGCAGTAGTAATATTGTGACTTCATATGAGCTTTGATGGTGATTTCCAGGCTGCAGTTTGTCCATGTACAGTGCTCCATATAATAGTTTGTCCATTTACAGTTCGGATATGATGGAACAAGGGAACTGTAACAGGAAGAAGGAGAGGAGTTTGATAGCAACTGATTTGGAAGAAATAAGTTCCATGTACCATTTCTGTCCAGAAACATGCACTACATAATTGCCACCATACAACAAGTAAAAAAGAAAAGGAGCACAGTGGATGGAACTGCATTATCCACAGCACAGCTTTGAAAGGGAGATAATCATGAACTAGAGCAGTGTGAAAACTTTTGTGTATTATACATTATTAGACCTTTCAGCGCTTGGAGTGGCTTCCCTGTCTTTTTGCTTCTGACCTCCTGTTTTTGATTCTGTGCTGAATTTCATTGTGCTGGCTTTAGTACTCTGGAAACTCTACCACTGCTGACCAGTGTTAGAGTGTGAACATTACTAATACAAATTGTGTTATTAATTGAAAGAAAACATGAGTTTAAAAGTGCAAGGCTGAAATGAAAATGAGGCCTATACTGATAATTGACAAGGATTTTTCAAAAATGAAAATAAATCACTGTCTAATTAAATGTATTTTATGTTTTACTAACTGAGAGTAATGAAAAAATAATAATTACAAGTTCAGAAAATAAATAGTTTGAGTTTTATGAAATGTTGTACACTGTACATTTTACTGCATGTTTGAAAAGGCTTACGTTAAGCTAATTCAGAATGAAATAACGTGATGCTTAGAAAACGCTGATGGCAGTGGAAAGGTTTCTGTTCTTTCTGAAAAATCCTGTGTAATGATCTAATGTCCAAGAGAAATGTTCTTGTGATGTAACTTTTATAACATTTTGTTTTATTTAGTTCCTGCTGGTTGTGTTCCACAGGAAACAATGGCTTTCAGTAGTTTTATGTAGTTTGAAACATTGTATTTTTTGCAACGGAAAACTGGTTATGGCAATGAAAGAGGCGGAATCAATGACAGAGAAAAGAACACAAGATTTGCAACATGTAGAAACATGCTTTAGTTTTAATTGGTTCTGTCCAAAACCACCTATAGTCTAAACCAATGGTAGAATAGTTTGTTTTTTGGGGGGACTTTAATATTGTGATGTACGCTCAAACTTGGGGAGATTTTTGTTTTGTCCTTTGCTGTGTTCAGATGTGCTTTTATTTCTGCTAGTGAAATAATGTGCTATGTGCCACTGACAGTTCAGATGCATTAAGGCCAAACTTTACTGAACTGTTTCCCCCATATGTCACTGCCCACTGAAGATGACCAGAAGATGCTCCACTGAAGAAGACTTTGCTACCTGCTGAACCCATTAAGGAGAGGTATAGCCTAGTTTGTGCATTTGTCTTTCTTGCAGGTTTTCATGTTTTTCTCTTCTAGAAACCCAACCACTATTTTTGCTACCACCATAGATAGATGCTTTCCAAATTAGTTTCTTGTCTTCTTTTCCTTTTTGTATGAAGTCCAACATGCTCAATCTAATTAGGGTAAAAGTTAGAATGTCATGTTTTGAATGTGGCTGTGCAAAATAACTGATTGTGACTAATACATCTGTGTTAACTCAATGTATTCAATCTCAACCGTGCATCTGATATTGCTGTTATTCTGTATGGTGATTTTTGAGTGTCTAATGATTCATATTCTGTCGAAGCTGAGATTCTTTAGAAGGTTTGATCAACCTGTTTTATTCATGTAGCTTTATAATTTAGTTTTGCGCTTGGTTTACGTGATCTTAGCATTGTTAATCTGAAGGGCAATAAACGTTTGAACTTTACTAAACTGGTGTGGTGATTCATGGCCAAATGATTAATGATGGTATTGTTTGGTTTTGTTTATTGTTGACTTTGTTTTGTTCAGAGCCAAACCCTCACCCCTATCTGAGTCCAAAGTTTCTTTTGACCTCATGAGGGTAGAATAAATTATCAAAAAATATATAAGGTAGGACGTGCCCACACCAGTGCTAGAGTGCAAGTGCTCTGTGTCTAAATTGTATTGGTGATTGGCTTATCTTTGATTGGCATATTTGATTTACAAGAAAGTCCCTAGTATAGTACACCATGTGTGTCCAGGGTCTGAAAATCAAATGCTGTCAGTGGGCCTACAGCACGGATTGTTCCACCCACATGAGTAGCCCTGTAAACATGTCTCAGACCTGCCACTGCAGTGTCTATGTGGGCAGTTTTAAACTGCCATTGAAACCTGGGAAGTGCACCCACTTGCCAGTCCCAAACCTTCGCTTTTACTTCATTAAATCACCCCTAAAGTAGGCCCAAGGCAGCCCCATGGGCAGGGTGCAGTGTATTTAAAAGGTAGCCCACGTGCTGGTGTATTTTACATGCCCTGATAGTTCAATACTGCTAAATTCAGTTTTCACTATTGCAAGAACTGTCTCTCCCGTAGGGTAACATGGGGATTACACTGAAATATATTTTTAAGTGTAATTTCCCATTGGTAGCAGATAAAGGTATGGAGTTTGTGGTCGTGAATTCACAATTTAAAGCTACATCTTTCTGTGAATTTGGTTTTTGAAATGTAAGTTTGAAGATTAGACTTTTAGAAAGTGGGCATTTTCTTGCTTAACCATTCTGTGCCTCTGCCTGTCTGTGGAACACACATCTAGGTCAGGGTGACAGTTGGGCTGTTTGCTCATTCACTCTAGACAGTCATTCGAAGTTAGCTGAGGTGTGCTCTCCATATACTGATGGCCCATCACCAGGCTGATGGGTCTTCCTGAGCGAGAGTAGTGAGAAGAGCTGATACTTAAACACCTGAATAGGGCTGTGCCTGTCCTTATACAAAGCCATCTCCCATCTCCAACCCCCTGGAATGTGTCTGTGGCCAGGGAAGGGAAAGGCAGGGTCTTGTGCACTACAAAGACTTCACTCTGAAGTTTTACTACTTTATGTATGTATGTATATAGTATTTATAGAGCGCGTTCCGGCCCGAGGGCATTGAAACGCTAACTAAGGTAAATGCGTGCACACACTAAAGAGTGAAGGGTAGGCCAGATCAATGCCTAGCATGGAAAAAGCCATGTCTTAACCAATTTTCTGAAAATTAAATAATTGTGCTCCTTCTTAATTCTAGAGGGAGCGAGTTCCAGCACTTTGCAGCGGCTACTGTAAAGGCTTTATCGCCCCATTTTGCCTTAAAGGTACGGGGAATCTGAATGTTGTAAGTTCCAGCTGACCGTAAATGCCTCTTTGGGCTGTACCAGTTCAGTTTAGAGGTCAAATATTTAGAGCCGATCCCATGGGTGGGTTTGTGGGTCATACAAAGAGTTTTGAAAATAATCCGCTGGGCTACCCGGGAGCCAATGTAGATATCTGAGGCTATCTCTAACAGATGCCGATTGTGGAAGGTTCAGGATCAATCTGGTGGCCGTGTTTTGTATCAACTGAAGTTTATTCAGGGATCCTTTATCCAGGTTAAGTAATAACGTGTCACAGTAGTCAAGTTTAGACATAACAAGAGCTAGAATGACTGTGATTTTCCATTGCCTTTGAAGTTATGGAAAAACTTTTTTTAGCTTTTTCAAAATCCACATGCAGGAATTTACCGTATGGTTAACCTGTTTTTTGAAGGATAGTCAATCATCAAAAATAATTCCTAAATTTCTTGTGGTGGTAACAGGATCAGGAAAGTTCCTGCAGTCTTTGGGCCACCACCGCGGGTTCCACTGCTCCCTACCGTTTCCAAAACAGAGGATCTCAGTTTTATAGCAGTTCAATTTCAGCCAGTTAGACTTCATCCAGTTGTTAACTGCTTGCATGCAATTGCTGAAACCGGCCGCCACTTCCACCCCATTCTTGTTAAGTGGGATGATCAGTTGCGTATCATCTGCATAAGAAGTCGGGATAAAGCCAAAGGAACGTATTATCTCGGCCAAAGGGGCGACATACACATTAAATAAGGTGGGACTGAGTGAAGAGCCCTGCGGCCTGCCGCAGGGCAGAAGGTAGGCAGGAGATCTGAAATCTCCACAACTAACCGTCATCCACCTATTGGTTACAAAGGATTCCAGGAGCTTCAGGGCTTGTTCTCTGAGACCTGTCTGATATAAACGTGCAAGAAGAATATGAGGTGAAATGGTGTTGAAGGCCGCAGATAAATCCAATAAGATCAAATAGGCCCCTGGCGCTCGTCAACCATTCTCCAAATAGAGTCAGAGGAGGAGATAAGAGCAGATTCTGTGCTGTGTGATTTCCTTCCTAAACCTGTGTTGAGAGACATCTAACCCTCCTGATTCTAGCAAAAAATTACCAATTCTTTATTAAGAAGCTTATCAAAGATCTTTGCCAGAAAAGGAAGCAGAGCAATAGGACGTAGATTATTTAGATCTTGACTGTTTCCAGTTTGCTTTTTCTTGAGGGGGATCACAACGGTCTCTTTCCATACATCAGGAAAAATGTCTGAAATTATAATTTCCTGAAAGATAGGAATTAAAATGGGGGCAACCAAATCGGGAACCATTTGGAGAATAGCAGGAGGACAGGGGTCCAAAGGGGAGCCCGACTTGATTTCCAAAATCAATTTACTAATACTATCCTGGGAGGGAGTTTGGAAATTAGATAGCATGTGATGGCTAGTTAGGGAGTCTGATTGTGGTGTGATAGAGAAATCTGCCTTTCCTTCACAGGGGGTAAAGTTTGCATGAATGTTTAGAATTTTGCTTTCAAAGTGTTTGGCTAATTTGTTGCAAAATTCTTGAGAATTCTCCAGGTCGGGCATAATAGGGGGAGCAGATAGAGCATTGATAACTTTGAAAAGCTCTCTGGAGGAGTTTGAGGCCTCTTTTATTCTTAAGGTGTAATATTCTGATTTCGCTTTAAGGCTGGCTTTCTTGTAAATTTTGAGAGCACTCTTTAAATGATCTTTCTCCTTTAAAATGGGACTGATTCTCCAGCGACGCTCCTGTTGTCGATATTTCCTCTGAAGGAGTTTCAGGTCATGGGAGAGCCAAGGTTGACTGGGCTTCTTAGCAACACGTGGGGCACAAACCTTGGGAGGGACTAAGTGATTTACGGGCATTACAATTCCCTGGTTGAAACAATCAAGCGGGGACAAAGAGAACGTGTTAGTCTCGTTCCAGCCGTGTTCTAGCGCCGGTCTCAGGGATTCAGCTTTAATGTTTTTCCAGTGCCTTATTAACTTGCTGTGGGGTTTAGGTGCAGGGGGAAGTTGCCTATGAATAAATTTAAAGATCAGAAGAGAAAGAGAAAGACAGAAATGGGTATAAGTACTCGACATCTGACCCCACATAGTTAAAACACTTCTGGACTGAAGACATTCTGCTAGGAATAAGAGCTAGATGTTGTAGGAGGGATTGCCACTCTGCCTGTTGCTTTATTGTGCTGGCCTTCTGCTTGCTGCTTATTTCCTGGTAGTGAAAGGACTGGACTTGGCTTTCTATTCTTTTTTCCAAGTGGTTGAACTGACCCTGCCTCCTGTTAAGAAGTCTAAGGGCCATCAAAGACTTCACCTGCCAGCACCTGGGCTCTCTTGCTGAGAGTCCTGACTTTCCAAGTGGTACAAAATCCAGTTCCTGGGCCCTTGGAACTGAGCTGTGGTGCAACTAGGAAGAAACTAAGTACATCGACTCCACAGCAACTTTGGAACTGATGCCGCTCTCCGACTCTACATCGCTGCCAGTATTGGAGCTGTGGTCCCCACTGAGTGCAATGACCTACAACACAGGCCCGATGAAGCCACAGCACCTCGGAAGCCTTGCCACAGCCTGAGTCCCGAGTGCCATGTCATAGGTGTTAGTGACACCTGACTACGACTCCGCCGCAACACTTGTGGCCCTGTGGTGTGATTGTGACACTGCAAGGTCGACCCCACACATATTAACCTGCTGGATTCATCAACCCTGCATTGTAATGAACAGGTGCCTCACAACCGATACTGCATCACCTCCTTTGCAACCGCAAAGAACCAATGCCTGCCCTCCCCTGTCTAGTAGTAAGGAACCAATGTCTCACTTCTATGGTAGCAGTAAGGAACCAATGCTTCACCTACTCCAACAATGCCTTGCCTCTTTGCCACATGTTTGTTTCCTCATTGTTTTTCAAGGTACTGTACCCAGGGTCCCTGCAACTCCGTGACTGGCTCTCCTTAACTTGTGAGTGGATTGGGACTGTTGGAAGCGACTGCGTCACGATGCCGTGATAGCCCCAGTTGGAGCTATTGTGTTACAAGTGCTATACTAAGATTCAATCTTTGAAAAATAATATCCTTACTTGTGTATGTTGGATTTTTGTTGCTTTGGTCTTGTTTTACTCAGATAAATATTGGCTATTATTCTAACCTGGTGTCAAGTACTTTTGTGGTGTTTGCACTGTGTTACTGTGTATGTGTACAAATACTTTCCACTTTGCCTCTGAGTTAGGCCTAACTGCTTGAGCCAAGCTACCAAGGGTGTGATGCATCTGTGTAGGCTGGACACCAGTCCACAGAACAGTGGTCAGTATGAGTCTGTCTGCCCCACAAAAGTCACATTCCTAGGGCAGCTATAGTGAAGACACAAGTAAAAGTCAGTTGGAAGTTAGCTGTAATGATGTACCTGCACTGAGTGCACAGGCAGTTTTGGTTGCATCCACCGTTCCGGGCTTCCACAATATTCTATTGCGTTGTTTGATGGACCCAGGACATTTCACTTTTGAAACATGAGAGGACAGGTGGCTGTGGTCAATAATTATTGACAATAGCTATTGGACATCTGATAGTAATTATTATTCCCAGTCCTCTTTAAAGACATCTGCCTGGGTAGAACTTTCATTTACATAGACTCATGAAGGTACCATTAACCTGTGTTTAACAGAATTTCCAGGAGACTCCTATGGCCGCAGTTACTTAGGTGAACCATGCCCGTGCAGTTGTAGTGCTGGCTAGGAAAAGGATTTTGAGAGTTTGTCTAGGATTGGATGACTACCTTATTGGAGAGGAGGGCACACATATTGTAGGCTCCCTGCTTTCAGTTTGTGACTTTATGCAAATTTCTGTTTGCTCACGTAATGGTCCACCTACTCTGGGAAAGTTAATTGTATATGAACTGTTCACTTGTTGAATGAATATGATAGTGTGTGGTCAGTCATATCTTCAAGAGCATAGGGATCTGGGTAGCTATTAGCAGTTGGAGCAGTGCGTAAGTGTTCTTTTATGTCAAGTGATATGCACAAATAACATACTAGGATATAGATCTGTGTATGAGTTTTTTGCGCTTGTGCTTGAACTCTACTGGTAGGGAGGATGGCAACATTATATAATGAAACTGGAATATCCTTGAGGATGCCAGAAAGATAAGCTATGGGCCAGGCACAATCACTGTGTGGAGAGAGTGTATATTATTGTTACACAACCTGAAGGGGGATCTATTTGATGTTTTGATAGTGAGGCGAGTTAAGCTGGAGATCCCCAATGATAAGACTTCACAGGCATTTTAGAAGATGTTTGTTTCTCCAGTGCAGCCTAGTGGGAGTTAACAAGGCATACCAAGTTGACTACCATATACAATTTAAATGCATCCATAACTTGCCATATTACTTTGTTAAGATATGATTATGATTGTGATATGTCACAGTTGACTCTGATGACTCCCAGTGGCAAAAAATCAAAGAGTACCTAACAGTTTCATCTCACATAATACAATGGTTGGCACATTTGCCTTCAGAAACATGTTGGTGTGTTTGAAGCATGTTTTCAATTACGTCTTTGCATTGACATTCCCACTAGGTGTGCTTCAGGATTGTGACCATTTGCAAGAACCTACTTTTGGAATTGCAATGTGTTCTCATCCTTCTTCAATATTTCCCATAATTGTGTATGCTAGCTGGATATGATATGCATATTGATGTAGTCAGGCTCTACTTGCAAGTTATCATCTTCTGTGTAGTTCTTCTCATTTACCATTTTAGGGGTGTATGATGATTGTGTCTGTACTCTTGTGTGATCAGCAAATTGGTTGGAACAGTTATGTGTATGTATGTGCCTTAAATAGTGATGGTTTTGATATTTTAATTTACAGGCATTGGGGGAACACAGCCTTAAATGTTGTGCTCCCTTGTTTGCAATATTCATTTTTGCCTTATATTTCTCTGCTCATGTAATAACCCTTTTTCATCTGGATGTATGTGTCTTTTGTTTCTTTTTCCTTTTGAATTGGTAGATGATTATATACAATGTGCTTTTTTACACAATTTAGACTTTTGAATTCTGAGGATCAACCATTGGTTAAGCAGTAGGTTTCTTTTTTCAGTTATACAAGTGCAGTCTTTGTTTCCTTTGGTTTGGTGTGAGCATGAAATGTACTTATCATCATGAGACATAGGCGGTCATTCTGACCGCGGCGAGCGGCGGTAGCCGCCCGCCATGCGGTTACCGCCATTTGGCCACTCCGCGGTCAAAAGACCGCGGCGGCCATTCTGGCTTTCCCGCTGGGCCGGCGGGGGCCCGCCAAAGGAGCGCCCGCCGGCCCAGCGGGAAGGCCCTGCAACACAGAGGCCGGCTCCGAATGGAGCCGGCGGTGTTGCAGGGGTGCGACGGGTGCAGTTGCACCCGTCGCGATTTTCACTGTCTGCTATGCAGACAGTGAAAATCATGCTGGGGCCCTGTTAGGGGGCCCTGCACTGCCAGTGGCATGGGCAGTGCAGGGGCCCCCAGGGGCCCCACAACACCCGTTCCCGCCATCCTGTTCCTGGCGGTAAAAACCGCCAGAAACAGGATGGCGGAAAGGGTGTCGGAATCCCCATGGCGGCGCTGCTTGCAGCGCCGCCATGGAGGTTCAGCCCTGCCAGGGGTATTCCGGCGGGAAACCGCCGGATCCCCTTTTCTGACCGCGGCTTTACCGCTGCGGTCAGAATGGGCACTGAAGCACCGCCAGCCTGTTGGAGGTGCTTCCGTTGCCCGCGGCCCTGGCGGTTTAGGACCGCCAGGGTCAGAATGAGGCCCATAGTCTCTTTTTGGAGCAGGTGATATCTTTGTGATTGGTAATATAAGGCGTGTTTGTTCGATCTATGTTTGGTTGTAATGTGTGTTTATTGTGGATTTTGAGACCGAATCTGCCCAGACCCTCCTATAATCACACATTTTAATGATGATGGATTGTCTTTTTTGGAATCTAGCGGTCCGAATGCGAAATATTTTGTAGTGATTTATTGTGGATTACTCCTGGTTTACTCCAAAAAGTTGAGGTGTAGGCCAGGCGTACGTCTGGAGTACTCGTGGCTTATCCCATACATTTAGTAGTAAGCCAGGAATATTACAAGACTAAGGCCCTCATTCCGACCCTGGCGGTCCAAGACCTCCAGGGCCGCGGGCAACGGAAGCACCGCCAACAGGCTGGCGGTGCTTCATTGCCCATTCTGACCGCGGCGGTAAAACCGCGGTCAGAAAAGGGGATCCGGCGGTTTCCCGCCGGATTTCCCCTGGCTGGGATGAACCTCCATGGCGGCGCTGCTGGATTCCGACCCCCTTCCCGCCAGCCTGTTTCTGGCGGTTTTTACCGCTAGGAACAGGATGGCAGGAACGGGTGTTGTGGGGCCCCTGGGGGCCCCTGCACTGCCCATGCCACTGGCATGGGAATTGCAGGGGCCCCCTAACAGGGCCCCAGCATGAATTTCACTGTCTGCATAGCAGACAGTGAAAATCGCGACGGGTGCTACTGCACCCGTCGCACACCTGCAACACCGCCGGCTCCATTCGGAGCCGGCTTCTGTGTTGCAGGCCCTTTCCCGCTGGGCCGGCGGGCGCTCCCTTGGCGGGCGCCCGCCGGCCCAGCGGGAAAGTCAGAATGGCCCCCGCGGTCTTTTGACCGCGGGGCGGCCATTTGGCGGTTCCCGCCAGGCGGGCGGCGACCTCCGCCCACCCGGGTCAGAATGACCCTCTAAGTCATGCTTACTCACACCAAAATCTTTGTGAATCTGGTCCTATCAATTTTGTTTCTACAGAATCAGATTACGAATAATCAATGTAATCTTCATTCTTAGGCCCTTATAAAGAGTTGGCCACTAATGGATGTGATAGTTAGTACACCCAATATAAATCAAAATTGATGGGTTTGGTTTTTGTCAGGTGCAATATTTATCGCCTATCATGAGTTTTTGGGGAATAATATGCAATCTGCTTGTTCGTTATTTACCTGGTATTTTCCCCCACATAAAAAGCTGTAGGTTTGACCTACCAGTATTTACCACAAAATGCCTAATTCCGATATGTGCAGTAGCAGAAGTTACCACACATATCAGAATATATTGGCCCACTCTTAATGAGGGCCTTGGTTAATTGTTCTATATGTGTACCCAAGGAAAGTGACTATGAACCTCACTACTATATGTGGTACACAAAGTTAATGTATTTGTACTCTATAGCACTGCCTATTATTATTTTAATTTAAGATTATTCTTTATATGGAGTGGACGACTGAACTACCAAATCTGTGGCAAAACTAGCACATAGTACTTTATTCAAATTGCCACCAATGTTAATTTTAGTTACCCGAATAAGAGTTGCAAGGTACTAGCAATATGATGAACCTGCACTCATGGCAATCGTATAGTGCAGTAACAGTCCACCCGTACTGTGTAATTACGAGTTTTATCTCATGGATCAGGGAATAATCGTGTGGACACTTTTTGTTGGGGAGAGTTCTATTTGGCAAGATATGGGGGACTGTATGTTCATTTGTGCCTGCCAGATAAATGTGAGTTGAGGAGGTTACTCAGGGAGAGGAGAGAGGATGACGGGCAGGGTGGGTGAGGGCAAGGCAGACTGTAGTAGTGTATCTGATGCTCCCTCTGTGTCATGTCTGAGAGCTGAACAGGGATCTGAAACAAATGCAAAGGCACCTACATAGAAATATGGTAAGGAGAGTACAGAAGAAGTATGAAATATCGACTAAGCTCAATAAAATCCAGCCAAGTTCAAAAGTATTGTTCGATTAAAAACTATTAGTATTACATTTTAGGGTCGAGCCTGTAAGTGCATGTGCTAGCACGTGTGTCTCACTTGTGAGACTCTGCTATGTTCAGAAAAGAGCTTGGATCCCACCTGTCGCTCACCATTTGTTGGTTTGTGTGGCACTCTACTTTACAGTCCCTTAAATCGTCAAGGCAGTCCTGGCATCATTTCCTTTTCTCTATGTGGAGCAGAGATCAAACACTATTTGATTAAACTCAATTAGTGCCCGTCCTCTGGTACTATTTGTTCTTTTAATTAACTTCAAGTGCCCCGCAAACAGAAGGCTTGTGACTGGCAAAAACGTGCCCAGCAGGACAAACTAAATTGCAAAGTCTTATGTTTTTAAAGTTAACGTTTTTATTTTGCCACGTTCTCTTTTCTCAGTTTGCATGCATGTTTTCTTTTGTTTTTGCACGTGGATGCTGTCGTCAAAAGATGACAATTAACTTGTTATAAATATGCAAGCTCTATTTGATTGCAAATGCTTGTTGTACTTTATAGCTTTTACCGATGGTAATCTCCACGCGAACACTTTTAACCTAAGGAACCTAAAATAAAGATTATTTTTTAAGATCAGATTTTCCGCTTCTAAGCATACACGACGACAATGAGTTATATATGTTCCAACCAGCTTTTCTGTCAGTGGTCACGTGCCACATACTATCCAAACAACTCTATATGTCCTTTTAATGTGCACCCGAATTTACATTTATGTAGCAAGTATAAATTATGCTGAACACATGTAATGTATTTGAATTCCAACACACTGAAAACTTCATCTCCGTTTGCGATTGAGATTCAAGGCGATTAGCACTGCTCTAAATATGTATATGCCGATGAATTCTTGAGTCTCTTGGTACTTGACTTTGCTACATTGTAAACTCCTAGGAGCTAAACGTGCTTTTTTGGGCTAGTAAAATGACATACTGTCATTTGCAATCCTGTGAACTCGCTGACTGAGTTGAATGTGCTTACTGAAGCATAATATTCAATGCCAACAGGCTTGCCAACAACGATTAGAGAACACTAAAATTAATCGCCTTCTCTTCACTAGAGAACAAGAAATATATATTTTATTACGGCTATTCACAATGATTCACAGAGTGGGAATCCTGGAATGTCCAAACTTGATTTTTCGTAAAATACTGCATACAAGTCGGTCATTTTTGAGCTTGGATTGTGCTATTGGCACACTGGAAGCTTAGAAAAATTATTTGGACGTTTTGCGAGAATATCATTAGGAATATGACATTAAATGCATCGTGACTCCTGTACGGGCTTTAGCACCATCCCTTGGCAGTCAAACATCGTTAATACGTTTACCCACTGAATTTTAGTACATATTTTTGGTAGGCTTTAGGCTGGAACAATACCATCTATGATTTAAAAAAAATATATATGAAAGCATGCCCAGTTCACTGGGATTGAGTTGCACATACTGGTAAGAAATATTTCTTTGGTAAATGATAAGAAAATGTTTAATGCAGTGCTTATTTTTTTCAGCCAGTTCTAGGTGGTGGGATCTGGCACTCAGGGCCTGATTACAACTTTGGAGGCAGTGTTAATCCGTCCCAAATGTGACGGATATACCACCAGCCGTATTACGAGTTCCATAGGATATAATGGACTCGTAATACGGCTGGTGGTATATCTGTCACATTTGGGATGCATTAACACCTTCCTCCAAAGTTGTAATTAGGCCCTCAGTTTTGACGACGATTGCTTGCATTATGTAACACACTGTCGCTGGTTTCACCACAGTAGCCATTTAAACAGGTGCACCCGTTGCAAGGAGGGACAGTGCAACCTTTTATAAATAATGCATTGCCGCCAGGTCAGATGTGAACTTGTACTGCCCGGGTGCAGTGCATTAGTGAAAGAAAGACCGGTTGACTGAAGCATCAGTTTGTCATTCTCTGTGAAGACGGCACCTGCCTGCACTTAAAAGGGGGGGACAGAGAATGGCCTGCAGGAGGATGCAGTGAGTGACTACACCCACCTGCTGGATGATATCTAGGGTGTCTTAATGTGATCTCTTTATCCTCCTTGCAAGGGTTTCCATCTCGGGCGTACTAATGGTGACCCACCTTTTTGTGGTTCTCTCTTGATGCGCTTTATGATGACCTCTGTGCCCATGACCATTAAAAGTTGTGTACACAGAGGCTAAGTGTTCCCCTCATTAGCACTGGGTCATGTTCCCACATTAATGAGGGAACAAACCCTGTACATAGGGCTGGCATTGTATGTGCACTGGCATTATCAGTATCACAGAAGAGGGCGCATGAGCACCTGTGCCACCTTCTGTAATACAGCAGTGCTATGGGAAACAGAAAATGAGCCTTCATGGCTGTTCCATCCTGGGGAAATGTTTGGAACAAGGGCCCACATCTTCTTTTTCGACATCAGACTTTGACCTTGCGCAAGAAAGGGAAAGACAAAAAAAGGAGAAGGAATGAGAAGGAAGGAAGAAAATCGAAGTAATTAAAAACTGTTAAAATGGATGAAAGCAGAGATCTAAAATGCCGACATCATGCCCTCAATGGTTGAACAATTTATTTGTGCCCTACAGAACTCCCCCTTGGAGGGGCCTCATTCTACACGGCATTCAGCAACTGCAGGCAAGTCACCAAGGGAAGCAGTGTTCTCCTCTATGGACCCCAGGGTGGCCACAGCAGGTGTCCCATACATCTCACTGGTCGTACATTCAGAGGCTGGTTTTCCCCAACCTCTGCCTTTCCATTTCTTAGGACCTGGCTGGGCCGTTGTTCCAGGCTCCAGACCTTTTTGGCTCTCATCCTGAGCAGCCATTGACCTTGTCATAGCACAGATCAAGTCAGATAACCCCAACATCTCCACTTCTTTTCAGATAGTGTGCTCATTGTCATTACCAAGCAAACAGTCCACAGGCATGGCAGTGCTCAAAGCAACCTTCAGAAGTCCTGACCCCCATCCCATTCAAATGAAACAAGGGCCACGGGCTAGTGAACATCTCTGTTTTCAGCCACCACAACCTGGTGGAATGCATTGGGAATCACCTACTCTGAGGACACCAGCTGACTCCTTACCATAGTCATGCTGGCACCTGTATCCTTCAGAGGTTCAACACTATGGGGGTCATTCTGACCTCAGCGGTAAAAGGCTCTTGCGGTAAACCGCCACGGTCATTCTTACCCACAACTGACCCACAACTGCCAAACCGCCAAAAACCCGACATCCACTGAAGGCCGCCTCATCAGCGTTCAGCGATAAACTGGAGATGACCAAACCTCCACCGTCACGCCAACACAAACACGCCCATGCCATTACGACCCACGAATCCACGCGGCGGTCTTTCAACCGCAGTATTCCATTGGGGGTACACACCGCCGCGGTCAAAATACACACAACTTTACAAAACACAACCACATTGGACAATTTGAAATACACACGCCTGATACACATACAAACACCACTCCCACACACCCATCACTATATAAAACACACACCCACAACACCCACAAACCCCCACAACTCGAAATTCAGAGACAAGGCGCAATACACAGAGAGAGAGCACAGGGAACGCAAAGCAGAACACACACAGGAACCCAACATCATCACCCACACCACATCTACGCACAAAACACCCCACACCACCACACTCATCACCACAAACACCACCCCACACCTCATCCACACCACCCCATGGCACCCCAAAGACACCCCAGGTTCTCGGACCAAGAACTCAGGGTCATGGTGGAGGAAATAATTAGGGTAGAGCCCCAGCTCTTCGGCACACAGGTGCAGCACACCACAATAGCCAGGAAGGCGGAGCTATGGCAAAGGATCGTCGACAGTGTCAACGCTGTGGGACAGCATCCCAGAAATCGGGAAGACATCCGAAAGCGCTGGAACGACCTACAGGGGAAGGTGCGGTCGATGGTGTCAAGACACAACATCGCTGTGCAGAAGACTGGCGGCAGACCCCCACCCACTCCCCCCGAATTCACAGCATGGGAGCAAGAGGTCTTGAACATCCTGCATCCTGAGGGCCTCGCTGGAGTAGGCGGAGGAATGGACTCTGGTAAGTCTAATCTCAACTACTTCACCCCCCCCAACCACCAGCATGCCATCCCACACCCCCACCCTCACCCCCAACCCCCAGCACACATCCTCCCTGTTTATCTCTCACCAGTACAACCCACCCAACCCAACACCAACCCCTGAATGCCAACACAAACCATGGACACCCATCACCTAAGCATGACCACTGCACATACCCATCCCCCCCCAAACCACCCTCACAACTCCTCCCACAAGGGAATGCCAGCACTGGGGGACAAGGGCACCCACAAATCGCACGCCATGGCACACACAAAAGCAATAACCGTACTCTTTTACCCCTGCAGGGCCCGAACGCCAACACACCGGCCAGGAGGGTCCAGATTTGTCCATCCCACCCACAGAACAGGCCCTCAGTGATGACAGCAGCTCTGTCGACCTAGAACCTGATGACCAGCCCGGACCATCGGGGACCTCTGGACAGTCGGTTACCCTCAGTCAGCCACAGGCCACAGCAGACCTACCCCCCTCTGGAAACACCAGCACAGCACCCACCCAGCGGGCCCATGCTTCTGTCTCCAGGACAGGTCAAGCAGCGGTGTGTCTACCACTACAGGGCACCCAGGGTAACCCACAACCCCAACAACAACAGGGACCTGGGGGCAGTGGTAGTGGGCACACCGTCCAGGGGGCAGAGGCCCAGGAACACAGGGAACTGGGAGGGCTGCTGTGCGACAGAGGGAGGACAGGCCTAGGGAACCCACTGTCCAAGAGGCCCTCACCACCATCATGGGAGCCTACCACCACTCCCAAGAGACGATGGCGACGGTCCTGGCAAGGTTGCAGGAGATCCTGCTTCTGCATGAGCAACAGAATATGGGGTTCTGGGAAGAACTGCGCAGCATCAGTTCCGCAATGGGTACAATGGTGGTGGCACTCAACCAGATTGTCACCACTTTGCGGGACCATGTGGCCCCCCAAAGGGCCCCTGCCACTAGCATGGAGGAAGAACAGCCCACCACCTCCGCCGGCGCTAGTGGTCAGGATGCCCCGACACAACAGCAACGGCCCACCCGGACCCCACCCCCTGCAGAACAAGAACCACCCCGCAAGAAAGGCCTGAGATCTAGGAAGAAGACAGAGTAGGATGTCAAGACCCCCGCCATGCACGGAATCCACCGGATGTCATCCCACTGTCCCACTTGTTCACCCTGTCCAACCTTGAACTGCCCCTGCTCCACCTTCCACAGGCATATGGACAATGGACCTGTAGGAACGACAGTCTGGACACTGCCATGGACATGCCTCCACCATCACCCATCACCCTTTTAGAACTATACACCTATTCTAAAACTACAATAAACACAATTTTGGCACAAAAATCAACTGGATTCTGCTATCTATTTATTTAAACCAATTGTATTCGAGATAACCAACAAAACATTGCTATGAACATTGTGATGACAACATACCAGTGTCACACAGTGGTAGTCCATGGGGAAAAAAACCAGAGGGCACTGCGTGGGGATCAGATCACTGAAATAGGAAGTGAAATACACAACTAAGTTACCATACATTGGGGTGAAAGGTCAGACAGTAGAGAGCCTCTACAGTTACAAATATAATACAATGCAGGAGTAGATTCTTACCTGTGTGTCACTGGAAATACTGCAGTATCACTCTGTCCCTGTTGTCTGTGTCGTCCTCTTCGTCTTCCTCCTCTTCACTCTCCGCAGGCTCCACAGCGGCCACAACACCACCATCTGGACCATCCTCCTGCAGGAAAGGCACCTGGCGTCGCAAAGCCAGGTTGTGAAGCATGCAGCAGGCTACGATGATATGACACACCTTCTTTGGTGAGTACATTAGGGATCCACCAGTCATATGCAGGCACCTAAACCTGGCCTTCAGGAGGCCGAAGGTCCGCTCAATCACCCTCCTAGTACACCCATGGGCCTCATTGTACCGTTCCTCTGCCCTGGTCCTGGGATTCCTCACTGGGGTCAATAGCCAAGGCAGGTTGGGGTAACCAAAGTCACCAATTAGCCACACACGGTGTCTCTGTAGCTGTTCCATCACATAAGGGATGCTGCTATTCCGCATGATGTACGCGTCATGCACTGACCCTGGGAACTTGGCATTTAAATGGGAGATGTACTGGTCAGCCAAACAGACCATCTGGACATTCATCGAATGATAATTTTTTCGGTTCCTGTACACCTGTTCATTGTATTTTGGGGGAACCAAAGCCACATGGGTACCATCAATGGCACCAATGATATTGGGAATGTGTCCAAGGGCAAAGAAATCACCCTTCACTGTAGGCAAGTCACCCACCTCAGGGAAAATGATGTAGCTCCGCATGTATTTCATCAGGGCAGACAACACTCTGGACAACACCTTTGAAAACATAGGCTGAGACATCCCAGATGAAATGGCCACTGTATTTTGAAATGATCCACTGGCAAAAAAATGCAGTACTGACAGCACCTGCACTAGAGGCGGAATCCCTGTGGGTTGGCGGATGGGTGACATCAGGTCTGGCTCCAGCTGGGCACACAGTTCCTGTATAGTGGCACGGTTGAGTCTGTAGGTGAGTATGACGTGTCTTTCTTCCAATGTCGAAAGGTCCACCAGCGGTCTGTACATGGGAGGATTCCTCCATCTCCTCGCAAGTCCCAGCGGATGGTGCCTAGGAAGGACAACATGGAGTACAGAGTCAAGCAACCCACAGGTAAGTGCCCACAGCATGCACAGTACACGAATCTCTCAGGACTGAATGGCTAGAATTAATGTTGGTGCAAGGCCTAGCCATGTGTGACGCAGTAGGAATTAAGCCATTTGGGCCCTGGAAATGGCGGCTGCCTGACCTGTGAAGTGTGACAATGTGAAGTGAGGTCATTGCGCAAGCGTGGCACACCGTGGCGGTAGGCGGTCGCAGTCCGCGGCGCAAAGCCGCATTGGACAACATTGAACCCTATGGGTTTCAGGAGCCAATGGCGGTGAGCGCCGGCGGTCGCGGTATACACCGCCGCGGTACGCACCGCGCGGCCGTAGCCGCCATTTTCTCTATGCTTATTCACACGAGACCTGATCATCCACAGGAGAGGACCTATACTGCAAGTGCTGCTGTGACCTCGGTCTGGAAGTGACAATGGCTGCTGCGACTGGGGAAAGGGCCCCCGCCTTCAGTTCCGAGGAGTTGGAGAAGCTCGTGGACGGGGTCCTCCCCCAGTATGCGCTACTCTACTGGCCTCCAGACCAACAGGTGAGTACACGGGGGGCAATGCATAGTGCCCAATGCCTGGGTTGAGTGGGGAGGATGTACGATGGAGGGGAGGGCAGCAAATGACGAATGCATGGCACGACAGATGAGAGCATGTGCCACATGGCAAGGTTGGGGAGGGGGGGCCACTCACATCGAGCATGCAGAAAAGTGATGATGTTTCTCTTCCCCCCCTGTACATGTCACATAGGTCAGCGCCCATCAGAAGATCGACATTTGGCGTGCCATTCCCAAGGACGTCCGGGCCCTGGGGGTCCACAACAGAAGGGGCACCCACTGCCGAAAGAGGTGGGAGGACATCCGCCGCGGGAGCAGGAAGACCGCGGAGGCTCTGCTGGGGATGGCCTCCCAACCTAGGAGGGGTGCCAGTCGTACCTTGACCGCCCTGATGTCCCGGATACTGGCGGTGGCCTACCCCGATTTAGATGGGCGCTTGAGGACATCACAGCAGACACAAGGGGTTGAGTACCAGCACATTCAGCTATTTAGCGCGCAGTGGAGGTGCCTGGGGGGGGAGGAGGGCTGTGGGTATCCTTAGGCCAGGGCGAATTCTGTAGGATAGGCCCGTCCGTGAGGTATGGTCCTGTGCCCCCGCCCCACACCTCTGTAGGGTGCCTCGTAACGCGATTCATGGACCAGTGTATACTGTGTGGCCAGTTGTCGCCCATAGGCTTGTAGGGCATGTCCCAGTGAATGAGTAGTGTACCCCAAGTGCGCAGCGTAGTGCAGGGGGCTTCTGTGTCTGTCCTCTCCGCCAACGGTGTCCCCAATGCATGCACTCAACTTGTCTTTATGTTTTCCACCCCCCCCCCATTTTCTTTGTCTTTCTGTGAATGTGTGCATTAGCATCATCAGGCAGAGGAGAAGTGGCATTGGCGCAAGAGGGAGCTGCATCTCACATGGCCCCGGAGGGCCATGCAACGGACTCCGACATGACCAGTGAGACGGAGGGCAAGGGGGGCTCCACCACGGGGAACTGTGGAGACGTCAGCGACACCGACACGTCCTCGGAAGGGAGCTCCCTGCGCGGTGGCGGCAACATCCGTGCACACCGATCCTACAGGTACAGCCGCCACCCAGCGCACCAGCACCGCCCTCCCAGCAGCCCCTCGGCCTTCGGCCCGTGCCTGCAAGGCCAGGAAGCCGGCCATCTCCTTCGCCCCAGGCACCTCAGGCCCTGCCCCAGTCACCCCTGCTGCCCTCAGTGTGGAGGTCATTGACCTCCTGAGGACCATCATTGTTGGGCAGTCTACCCTTTTGAATGCCATCCAGGGTGTGGAGAGGGAGGTGCATCAAAGCAATGCATACCTGGTGGGCCTTCATTCGGGTCAGGCTGCCCATCAACGATCGTTCAACGCTCTGGCCTCAGCACTGACGGCAGCGATTGTCCCTGTCTCCAGCCTCCCTCTTCTGACTCCCTCCACCCAGTCCCACTCCCCTGTTCCTCTGCCTATCCCATCCACGTCTACAGACCAGCCTGCACACACCTCAACACCCAAGGGCAGCTCATCCAAACATAAGCACCACAGAACACACAAGCATTCACCCAAGCAACATCCAGATGCAGACACGCCAACAGTCACTACCTCCTCTGTGTCCCCCACCTCCTCTTCTCCCTCCTGCCTCCCTGTGACGTCTCCACACACACCTGCAAGCACACCACCATCAGCCATTGCACCCAGCACACCCTCCAGTACAGTCTGCACACGTGCAGTCACCACCCCCACTGCCATGTACACGTCCCCTGTGTCCTTTCCCAGTGTGTCTGTCACCCTCGCTTCCCAACCACACAAACGCAGGCAGGCACCAAAACAACAGCCATCCACCTCACGTCAGCCTCCAGCCCAAGCACCTGCACCCAAAGACAGCACACTTGACTCTCCTACAACCACATCCTCTTCCTCCACTCCCATACCCACTCCAGCTCCCCTTCCCATGGCTCCAAAGAAAATTTTCCTCTCTAAAGTGGACCTCTTTTCCTCACCTGACCCACCCCTTCCATCCCGTAAGAGTTCCACAAACACCTCAGCCACCACCAGCCCAGCAACTCTCAAGAACGTCGTGCCTGGTTTTTGGAGTCCGCCCTTTCCTTGGTCTGGGACATCGTCCAGCAGCAAAGGCACAGCCAGCCCCCCCCCCCCTGGGAAGAGGAGCAAAAAACTCAAGGGCAGGCGCGACAGGCCTGATACGCCTGCCCCCAAGGAGGGTAGCCTTACACCGTCACCTGCAACATCGGGTAAGGGAGCCAAGGGCCACGGACAGTCTGCCAAGGAGGGCAAGGGCAGCAAGGAGCAAAAGGCAGGGAGCAGCCGACCTGGCCATGAGGGCCCCACCAGCCCCATTCCGGGGGTATCGGAGGAGACACAGGGCCCGAGTGCTCCATCACAGGAGGGCCCCGCAACGGAGAGGTCCGATGCAGACTGAGCGGCAAGTATTGGCCAGGTGTGGTTCACTGGAAACACAAGACAGGCACCGCTGAACAGGGCCCCGCCGTGAGGAGCACCGCTGAACAGGGCCCCGCCGTGAGGAGCACCGCTGAACAGGGACCCGCCGTGAGGAGCACCGCTGAACAGGGCACCGTCGTCTCAAGCACCGCTGAACAGGGCACCGCCGTCTCAAGCACCGCTGAACAGGGCACCACCGTCTCAAGCACCGCTCCGCTGGGCCCTTCCTGTCAAGCACCGCTGAACTGGGCCCTTCCTGTCAAGCACCGCTCCGCTGGGCCCTTCCTGTCAAGCACCGCTCCGCTGGGCCCTTCCTGTCAAGCACCGCTCCGCTAGGCCCTTCATCTCAAGCACCGCTGAACTGGGCCCTTCCTGTCAAGCACCGCTGAACAGGGCACCGCCGTCTCAAGCACCGCTGAACAGGGCACCGCCGTCTCAAGCACCGCTGAACAGGGCACCGCCGTCTCAAGCACCGCTGAACAGGTCCCCGCCGTGAGAAGCACCGCTGAACAGGGCACCGCCGTCTCAAGCACCGCTGAACTGGGCCCTTCCTGTCAAGCACCGCTGAACAGGGCACCGCCGTCTCAAGCACCGCTGAACAGGGCCCTGCCGTGAGAAGCACCGCTGAACAGGGCACCGCCGTCTCAAGCACCGCTGAACAGGGCAGCGCCGTCTCAAGCACCGCTCCGCTGGGCCCTTCCTGTCAAGCACCGCTCCGCTGGGCCCTTCCTGTCAAGCACCGCTGGCCCATTGGCAGTCCCGGTTCTGTGCCGGGCAGGTCTTCACGACGCACTCTGCCCACCATGCCTCCTCCATGACCAGTGGTCTCTGTAATCCACCTGATGGACTGTGGCTTTGCACTCCCCAGCATGTAACAGTGGGCAACCCACCCACTGTAGAGACTTGAGAGACTGTGGCTTTGCACTCCCCAGGATGGCACAGTGGGCAACCACCTACTGTAGAGACTTGAGAGACTGTGGCTTTGCACTCCCCAGGATGGCACAGTGGGCATGGAGGCCCTTCGTGGATCTGGCATCGTGGACTCATGTGGCTGAGGTGCCCCCCCTTCCCTTCCCCCTGAGGTGCCTGTTTTATCTTTTTGTGATGCCCCAGCAGTGTTCTCTCCAATGGACTCGTTCTCGTGTGTGGGCTTTGCCCATGTGTTGCTGCACATTGGCCCACGGACATTTGGACTTTGAAAGACTGGGCCGGACTTTTGCTACTTGTATGTATATAGTTCTAGATGTGTATTTATTCTTCATATATTGGTAAGATCGCTATACTTTATTGTTGCAATAATATAGTTCTACTTTTACATTCATTGCCTTTTGTCTTGGCTTTTGGGGGGGGTTTGGGGGTGTCACTCTGACTTTTTATATGCATAGGTGTGTAGGTATTTCGGTCGGGGTGAGGGTGGGGGTGGGTGTGTCGCGTATGTGTGTGCCCGTAACCTTTCCTCCTCCCCCTCCCCTGTGTCGTAGGTGCAGTACTCACCGTTGTCGTCTGCGGCGAGGTTCGTGATCCTGGAATAAGAGCAGGAAGGCAATGGCTGGGAGGATGTGGAGTTTGGGTTCCATGCTGTTCCGATTCCTCGCGGAGTGTGTCGAGGTGAGCGTTTTCCTTTTGAAATGTCTGTTTCTGCCGGAAAAGGTGGCGGATTGGTGAGTCGTGATAGGGTGGGCGGTACATTGTCTGCTGCCTGCCTGTTGGCGGTGACCGCCGCGCTGTTTGTTTGTACCGCCGTGGCGGTCGGAGTGTTAATGCGGCGGCCTGTGTTGGCGGTTCCCGCCAGGGTCAGAATTCAATGATTTTGGCCGCCAGCCTGTTGGCGGGTTGGACGCCGCTTTAACACTGACCGCCAGGGTCAGAATGACCCCCTATATCCCCTAATGGTGACCCATTGCCTATACTTTGTAGTATTTGAGGGCACATGGTTCTTAGGATCCATCTCACTGTTACCCAGGGACACTATCCCCACCCACCCCACCCCTAGTAACCAGGACAAATACCTCCACCAGCACTACACAAGCCACTCTGGAGTCTTTCCTCCAGTGGGAGGTGGTGCTCTTTTTGGACACTTGGTATCCGCTATGTATTGTCCATGCTTAAAGCATTCATAGCTTTTGAGAGTTTTTGGGTGCTGACTTTTGTCAGGTTAGTTTTTTTTCTGGTGGCCAGATTGAGAATAAGACCCTTTCCCCTGTGAGTTGTTTGAGGTCCTTTAGAGAATGCTATCTTTCTATCTCCCCCTTCTTTCTTGTGGTATGAACCCTGGTCAACCTTTTAGGAGTCCCCCCTGAAGCCTTCTTGGACACTCTAGTGCTGACCCAGATATCCGCCTCCTCAGCAGGTTTCCTGGGGTCAGTTAACTTACCATCAACTAGGTGCTGGTACAGCTCTGGAAAACAATTATCAAACATGTGCTCCTTTAAAATTACGTTGGACAGACCTGAATATTCAACAGCTTGCTGCCCCTCACCCAGCCCTTCAGTACCTTGCTGGCATAATACAGGATATCCACCCATATTTGTGATGAGATCTTGTGGCTGCCCCAGAATCTGAGCCTATACCTCTCAGGGGTCCATCCAAACTTACTGACTAGGATAGCGTTCAGAGCAGTGTGGCATGTCTGGTCCTATACCTCTAGTGTAAGGAGTGTGTCTTTCCCCACTGTGGGCATATACCTACATAAACTACCACCCGAGCATTCCTCATGGACCTTTTGCACTCTCAGAGCCACTTCATAGGCTGTGAACAATTTGTTGGTGTCATCCTCCACCACTTAACTGGGCACCAAATCCTTGGGACTGGACTTTGGACTCACCAGTGGACACTGCAGGTATGCTTCTACCATTGTTGTTGCTGCACCTGGTGTCGAGGAGTGATGCAGCGGTTCAGATAGGTGCATGTGTTGGTTTTCGGAGGTTACAGCAGAGATACTCACTTTCAAAGGTCCTGGACTGGATTGGCACCACTTGGCAGAGCAGGGCTCATAGCAGACAGAGTCCCAGTGTTGGTTGCTGGCAGTCTTTGATGTCCCTGAGACTGCAGAAGACCAGGGGGAAGCCAGAAAGCCCTTGTAGACACTCTGAGTTCAGGTGAGATGTGTCAGGTCCTTGTCCTCAGCAGGGCAGATATCAGCAAGCAGCAGGGCAGCTCAGCAAAGCAGAAAGCAGTCCTTACAGGACAGCAGTCCAGCAAAGTAGCAATAATTGTACCACAGCAGTTCTCACTCCAGACAGAGTTGTTCACAGGTCTAGTAGTGTACTGTCTTGGTAGGGTTAGAGGCCCAATACTTATACACAGTTATGCCTCTGAAGTGAGGGTGACTTCAAAGAAGGGTGTTTGAATTGCATAGAGGTCCTTTATTCCTACCCCTGGCCCCAGACTATCAGTCTATTCAGACTAAACAGCCCTTTCTGTAGGGACCGGCACTCCCTATTCAGGTTTGTGAGCTTCCCCTCCCTCTTTCTACCCAGGAAGAGCTATCGGAATGCAGATGAATTCAAACGAGATCTCTGTCACACCCACACTTCCTGTGTTTGTGGCTGCCTAGAGGGAATGCACAAAGTGTATCTGTCACCCTCCCCAGACCTGTATTGGAGAGAGGCTTCAAGGCACACAGAGCAGTATGAGCGGAGAAATGCTCACTTCCTGAAAGTGGCATTTATAAAATAGCAATGTTAAATCCAACTTTACCATTACATAGGATTTCTCATTACCATTCCAAAGATATGAAACATGATGCAGCTATTTCTTTCTAATCAGGACTTACAGTTTAAATGTTTATTAAAGAATTCCAAGTGCTACCCTATGAGAGGAGTAGGCATCACAATATAGAAAAACAAATTTGGCTATTTGTCACTACCAGGACATGCACAACTTAAAAGTATATTTCCTACCTTTTACTTATACAACAGACTGCCCTCAGGGCTACCTAAAACCCTCCTTAGGGGTGACCTATATGTTATAAAAGGGGAGTTTAAGGCTTGGAAAGTAATGTTAAATGCAAAGTCGAAGTGGCAGTAAACTGCACATATTGGCCCTGCAATGGCAGGCTTTAGACAGGTGTGAAAGGCTACCTGTGTGGGTGGCACAACCAGTGCTGCAGGCCTAATGCATTTAATTTACTGGCCCTGGGTATATGGTATACCACCTTACAAGGGACTCACAACTGTATTAAATAGGCTAATAGTGTATACACCAATGTTACCATATTTAGGGGAGAAGCACATGCACTTTAGCACTGGTCAGCAGTGGTAAAGTACTGAGGGGCAGATTTATACTCTGTTTGCACCGAAGTAGCATAATTTGTTTTTACTCTAATTCGGTGAAAAACTAACTCCATATTTATACTTTGGAGCTAGACCAGTCTAGCGCCAAATTTATGGCATTAAAGTCATTTTTTGGACGTGGAAACTTACCTTGCCGTAATTAGAGGCAAGGTAGGCGTTCCCGTGCAAAAAATGACTCTAAGGCCTTAATGTCATATTTTTACTCCTGTGCAAAAATGGTGCAGGGGAGGGAGGAGAGGTCAACAAATGGTGCAACGCTTGCTTTGACCCAATTTCTAACGCCTGCATCAGGGCAGGCATTAGGGGACCTGTGGGCCTATTTCCATGGTGGAACACCATGGAATAAGCCCACAGGTGCCCTCCCCCGGCATCAGGGACACCCACACCAGAAGGACAGCGGAGGATGGGGACCCCATCCCAGGTAAGTACAGGTCAGTACAGGTAAGTATTTTATTTTATTTTTTAAAGTGCCATAGGGGGGCCCTGAAATGGGCCCCCATACATTGCACAGGGTGCAATGGGCATGCCCAGGGGACCCTGGTCCCCTGTGCTGGCCATTGGGGTGGTGGGCATGACTCCTGTCTTTTCTAAGACAGGAGTCATGTGGTATGGATGGTTTTGCGTCAGAAACTCTAGGCCGGTTAGAGTAATTTTTTTTACTCTAACTTGCCTAGCGTCATTTTTTGGAGCACAACCCCCTTCTTCCATACTGCCAGCCCCACCCGACTAACGTCATTTTTTTTTACACTAGCCTACCCTTTACACCGGCTTGCACCATTCCATAAATATGGTGCCCAGCTGGTGCACAGAAATGGTGCAAGCCGGTGCTAAATGTTTTGGTGCAAAACTGCATTAGTGCAGTTTTGCCCCAAAAAGTATAAATCAGGGCCTTAGAGTTTTAAGGACAACAAAAAGATATAGCAAAAATATGGGGCAAGCAGGCAAAAAGTTTGCGGAAAGACAACCCCATGGCTGGAAGGTTTAACACATTGTGCATGTAAAGCTGTCTTTTAATGCCAGTCAGCAGATTTCTTTAGATATTAACAAGGGTCCCCACAGTTGCATAAGACTGTCAGAAGCGGGGGTGGGGACAGGGGTCATGATCCCCCAGACCCTGTGGATTTTCTGGGTCCTGTGACCATGCTGTAACATTTATTTATACATTTTAAATCAAAGATACTCTACATATTAATAATGAGGCAGCTAAACTGGCTTTGAAAGCTATATGGGACTAGGTGGTGGCTCACCTTTGCAGAGCATTTTTTTTAAACTCTGAAAGACGTCTTTTTTGTATGAAGAGACCCCTGTAGTTCCGGCCTGTAAAACACTCCTGTTATGCCTACAGTTGCTTTTGTTTTTAGAAAAGTAAGGTTCCATTGCCACTGACAATTAGAAGGTAACAAATTGCCATTATTTGGTCTAAATGGAATGATATGCACACAAAATGTTGTCTTATACTCTAAAGGTACCGCCAGTGCTCAAATACGTTTGTCAAATGACCCAAATAAGTTGCTGCATTTTTCAAACAAAACATGATATTTATAAATACTGCAAACATATCTCCCTAAGACTATGGGGGTCATTCTGAACCGCCAGAAGACTGTACCGCGGTCAAATGACTGCGGCGGTCATTCTGACTTTTCCGCTGGGCGGGCGGGCGACTGCCAAAAGGCCGCCCGCCCGCCCAGTGGGAAAGCCCCAGCAACGATGAAGCCGGCTCCGAATGGAGCCGGCGGAGTTGCTGGTGTGCGACGGGTGCAGTGGCACCCGTCGCGATTTTCAGTGTCTGCTAGGCAGACACTGAAAATCATTATGGGGCCCTGTTAGGGGGCCCCTGCACTGCCCATGGCTGTGGCATGGGCAGTGCAGGGGCCCCCAGGGGCCCCACGACACCCGTTCCCGCCATCCTGTTCCTGGCGGTTTTTACCGCCAGGACCAGGATGGCGGGAAGGGGGTCGGAATCCCCATGGCGGTGCTGCGAGCAGCGCCGCCATGGAGGATTCTTTTGGGCAGGGTATTCACAGAAGGCTCCAGCACTTCTTTCTTAAACACTCCCAGGGATAGGCCAGGAACTGAGGGAATGATGCAGCTTTAGTTTTCTTGGGAAGGGAGCACAAGGACCCCGCCCTATGCTGTGACCCCCACTTCCTGCGCCTTTAAAAGGCCCTAGCGACTTCACCCCGCAGAGCCGCTACTAATCAAAAAGGGAAGGCCCAGCACAGCCCCCTTCCTGAGCCTTCTATGGCCCCTGGGACACCATCCCCCAGGGCCAGCTCACTAGCTGTGCCTGGAGAACCCAACCCAGGGAAATAGCAGTTTCCATGCCCACACCAGTTTGAGCGGAGAAACTTTTATTTGTTTCTGCTTGGCATGAGCACTTTTAAAACTCCTGAACTCCCAAACGGGAACCGCCAGAAGACCGTACCGCGGTCAAAAGACCGCAGCGGTCATTCTGAGTTTCCCGCTGGGCTGGCGGGCGACCGCCAGAAGGCCACCCGCCAACCCAGCGGGAAACCCCCTTCCATGAGGATGCCGGCTCCGAATGGAGCCGCCGGAGTGGAAGGGGTGCGACGGGTGCAGTTGCACCCGTTGCGATTTTCAGTGTCTGCTTGGCAGACACTGAAAATCTTGGTGGGGCCCAGTTAGGGGGCTCCTGCAGTGCCCATGCCAATGGCATGGTCACTGCAGGGGCCCCCAGGGGCCCCACGACACCCGTTACCGCCAGCCAGGTTCTGGCGGTCAAAACCGCCAGAACCAGGCTGGCGGTAAGGGGGTCGGAATCCCCATGGCAGCGCTGCCTGCAGCGCCGCCATGGAGGATTCCCTAGGGCAGCGGGAAACCGGTCAGAATGACCGCCAAAGTTTGCTCCCAGCAGTTGGGAGCTTTAAAACTGCTCCCGCTGGCTAGGAGCAGACTTGAGATCTGTTTCTCTGCCTGCACATATGAGGGCTGGGAATCAGATTAAGATATGACTCCCACCCTGAGAGAGCAGCATAAATAGCTTGGTGGGTTCCTTGGGTGGGCACCAGGGCACCGTCAAAAAATAATACAGGTCTCAGAGGATGGGGTCTCTGGAGCTGAATACAGCTTGGGCGGGGGACCATTTTAACAACTATGGCGGTCATTCTGACCCTGGCGGTAGACTACCGCCAGGGCCGGGGACCGCGGATGCACAGCCAACAGGCTGGCGGTGCATCCATGGGCATTCTGACCGCGGCGGTACAGCCGCGGTCAGAAACGGGAAACCGGTGGTGTCCCGCCGGTTTCCCGCTGCCTTAGGGAATCCTCCATGGCGGCGCTGACCCCTTACCGCCAGCCTGATTCTGGCGGTTTTGACCGCCAGAACCTGGCTGGCGGTAACGGGTGTCGTGGGGCCCCTTAACAGGGCCCCACCAAGATTTTCAGTGTCTGCCAAGCAGACACTGAAAATTGCGACGGGTGCAACTGCACCCGTCGCACCCCTTCCACTCCGCCGGCTCCATTCGGAGCCGGCATCCTCATGGAAGGGGGTTTCCCGCTGGGCTGGCGGACGGCCTTCTGGCGATCGCCCGCCAGCCCAGCGGGAAACTCAGAATGACCGCCGCGGTCTTTTGACCGCGGTACGGTCTTCTGGCGGTTCCTGTTTGGCTGGCGGCACCCGCCGCCAGCCAAACTCAGAATCACCCCCTATATATGGCCCTGGGGGGTGGGGTCCCCAGGGCCATAATGGGCTCAGGGTAAGGGACATGTGTCTTCCCTCCCCTTTAACAAACAAATGGCACTGGTTAATGGGGTCCCCTGGGCCATATTAGGCTCAGGGATGGGAGCAATGTGGCCTCCTCTCCTTTCAATATATATGTACAGCCCCGGCGATTAGGGTCCCTGGGCCATAACATGCTTGGGGTGCCTATGTGGACCCCATTCTCTTTAAAATAAAAAAGGGCCCACAAGGTCAAAAGAGGCTAGGGGAAGGGACCACGTGGTCCCCCCTCCCCTTTAATTATAAAAGGCACTGGGGGGATGGGATCTCCAGAGCCTAGCAAGGCTTGGGGAGGGGGCCGCATGACCCCCTCCCCTTCCACATATATATGGCCCTGGGGGATGGGGTCTTCTGGGCCTGAGGAGGCTTGGGGAGGAGGGCCACACAGTTCTCTTTTCTTCAAAAACAAATCAAAGGGCCTAGAGGGTGGGGTCCCCAGGGCCTGATAAGGCTGGTGCAGGGGGGCCACATTGCCCCCTCCTTCCCTTTAAAGTAAATAGAGCCCTGGGGAATGTGGTCTTAAGAGCCTATTGAGGCTCGATCAAAGGGCTACACACTTTCCTCACCTTTAAAAGAAAAAGCCCTGGGGGCTAGGATTATCAGTGCTTCATAAGGCTGGGGAAGGAGGGGCCACATGGCCCCCCTTCTCTTTAAAATACATACGGCCCTGGGGGACAGGGGTCCCTGCAGTCTAATAATGGTCAGGGAGGGGGCAGCAGGTTATCCATCTCCTTTTTAATTATGTTTGGCCCTGAGGGATACGTTTCCTGGAACCCAAAAAGGCTTGGGGAGGGTGGCCGCATTCCCCCTCCCCTGTTTAATTGTATTTGGCCCGAGGGATAAGGTTCCCGGGGCCCAAAGGCCAATTCTATGCTGCGTGGCTAAGGTTCAACTCCCTCTGCGGAGGGCTGAAGGTCATGCACAGAAGGGGGTTGGACGCAGAGCCTGGCCACATGCCAGGCCCTTTGGTCAACCTCCTGCCATGCACGACTGGAGGCTCGATGCATCATGGGGTTGGCGGCCTACAGGGAGTTGGCTGTTTGAGGGGTGGGTGCAGCCCCCAGGGCCATGAGACTTTTCCTCCCCATGGCCAGAATTAGTCTTTTTGCCCGTGATGGAGGTGGTTATCAACAGTCTGGCCCTGGAGGGGCAGAAAGTCCTCTAATGACAGGGGACATAAATGAAAAGAAAAAAAGGGGTGTGGGCCACCCATCCTGACATATAGCATTGCTTACATCCCAAAAGGGGGAAAGACAGGGAGGCAGCTTGGGTGTTTGCCTCCAAATATGCTTCCTGGAGTGCAGTTGTAAACCCACTAGACTCCAGGGTTTCTTTTTTTTTTAAGGGAGGATTGGGGCAGCTGACATTGGCATTGGGCTGTGCTCCCAATCCTATGGGGGCAGTACAGTCTTTCTGCACCAGGAAAGAAGGATTAGGGGTTTGCCCACTAGTCACCAGAAAATGTATAGTAAATAAAAAGAGGGATGGGCCACCCTGTTATAAGGCCACTCCCACACACAGAAAGGGGGAAGAGAGTCTTTCTTCATCTCTCAGAAGCAGATTAGGGTATTTGCTTCAAAACAGCTCCCTAGCAAGGTAGTGAGCCCACAAACACCAGGGCACTCTTTAAAAAAAAATAAAGGGATGGGGGTGGCCCACCTTGGTATAGGGCCATGTACCAACCACAAAATGGAGCAGCACAGTCGTACTGCCCACCTGAGAGTTAGATTTGGGGATTTGCCCCTAATCTGTCCCCCCTTGGGAAGAAAAGCCAATTAGACACTAGGGTAAACAAAAAGGACCAAAAACAGAAGGGTGGGAGGGTGATGGTGTATACCCTACAGGGCAGAGACACTGGTGCACTTATTATGGTGTGGTGGCAAGTCTCCATACCTGAGATGCTGATGCCACCCTCCCACCCTTCTGTTTTTGGTCCTTTGTGTTTACCCTGATGTCTAGTTTGTTTTTCTTCCCAGGAAGGGGGGGGGGGGGCAGATTAAGGGCAAATCCCCAAATCTAACTCAATTGGATTTCTTTGCCTTTTTTGGCTTCTAAACATGAGCCACTGCAAAGGAATAAGCCATTTTGCAAAATGCACTCTGAATCACATAATAGAGTGAATAACTCTGAATGCAGAGGTGTATAAACAACCACTGTTCCTAAACACAGTATCTTATGCACATTTCAGAAAGACAGAGATGTCCTTTCTACCCATTTTCCATTCAATATAATTTTAAAATATGAATTTCTGTATGGCTGTAGACAATAAAAAAATCATTATAAGCTGCAGCTCATTTGTATCTGGGCATCATATTTGTTTGAGTACCTATACTCCCCTAAAGATCACTCTGACCAGAAGGATCTAGCAGACGTAACAGAATAGTGCTTTTGTAAATAGGCCAGTATTAGAAAAAATTACAGTTGAAAACATTTTCACAAATGCCAACGTTTTTTCTTCTCACTTTCATTATATTTTTATTTCTATGATTAATTTGTTTAGGAAACCCTTTAAGTATCTACACAAAGGACTCCTTACTGAATTCAAAATTTTGTCTGCTTTTCCGAAAAATATATCTTTCCACGCTCACCAATAGATTTCATATGTTTCCACTACAAGAAGTAAGTAGGTTTAAACTACACAATTTAGGAAAAGTAGACTACCTCATAGAAAAATACAACAACTTGTGGTGAATCCATTTTAGATCTTATTGGGACTCAGGAGTTTAGCTTAGCCTTTGGCTTGCAGGCCTGTGCCCCTGTCACCTAGTGACTGTTTATCTATTTAGCTTGCTCTGTTTTATTCCATTTATTTTATTATTTCTTCTTAGACAGCTGCCATTGTTTATATATTATAAAAATGTTTTGATTTTCATTATAAGTGCCACTCTGAGATCAGCATCATGATCAGTGTTTACACACAACGTCATGATCAGTGTTTGTATAGGTATTGACATCATGTCCCTTTGTCCTATGGAACATGATGTGCACTTGTTGGGGATTGTTTATGTAATTACCACCACAAGTTTGCCTCCTTATCAGTTGTTTAGGAACATAACTGCATCAGGGATCCTACAGGATCTGTACGGACAAGGTCATTAGAGGGGTTCCATCCTGATGCCATCTATACTGCACATCATCTTGCTGCAGAACTCAGCCTTTGTGTCACCATGGAGTCTGACCTAGAGACTTCATTCCAAGGTAAAGAGGGTTGAGGGGTGCTTCCCATAGACATGATAGAGGCAGATTAAGTTTATCACACCTAGCTCCCATTAGTTTCGAGATTCGGTTAGAGAGTCTTTGCTAGGAATTTTATAACTCATGTTTATTGTGAGATATTGAAAACTCTCCTGCATCTCCTTCATTACTTGTGTGTGTGTATGAAACTTGCTGCTAATGAGAGAAAAGGGTGACTTCCATTCCACCGCGACTTCCATGAGAGGTCTTATCTTGCGTGCATATGTAAAGCTGCGAGAAATCACCTCTGCTTTCTATGTTTTGGTGGGGTGCTGCTTGTGAGCCAGGAGGGTTGAGACAACATTTGCAACTTGAACAAATGACACAGACACCTAGAAACAAACAAAAGTGCTGTCTCCTCCTAAACTAGCAGTCTCACCTAGAGGCGAGAGTCCAACTACAACAAACTGTGGCAAATTTGTTTTTTGATACAGCTCTGCTTGTAACTGAAAGCTGTAAAAATGGTGAGCGTAGCTCAGCAAATCTTATTCTGATACCATTTTTAGAAAAGAACACATTTTGCACAATACATTTTCCCCGATTTTCACTATGAAACCAAAATGAACTACTTTTTGCATTTTTTCTTGGCTCCCTCTAGGGAAAAGCCCCAAACCCAAAGTAGTTTAGAACCCCCAGGATGTTAGAAAAAAACAGGATGCAAATTTGGCATGGGTTCCTTTTCTGAGAAAAAATTATGAATGTTTAGGAGCAAACTATCCCAAGCATCTAACAAAGGCTCAGTACCGGGAGAGGTGGGGTGTGTTGAGGATGGGCTGAAGACCTAACAGTCAAGTGGTTAACTGACAGACTGTTACAAGTTCTGGAAGTACTTGGTTCACTCTACATAGCAGAATGTTTTACTGAAAGGGGTGAGGAAAATATTTGAGAAATCATGGGAAATATGTCCTTGTTTTAGATTTCCAGAATACTAACCATAATTTCTATGACAAAAAGAAGCTCACTGTTTTATTCATTTACTGCAGTACCTTCTGTAGAAAATTAATTTGAGTTTTACAGCTCTCATTTCATCAAGATGGTGATCAGGTGTGCTGTACTTTTCTCATAAAAACAAAGGGCCTGATTTAGATCCTGTTGGAGGGGGTTAGTCTGTCACAAATGTGATGGATATCCTATTCACTCTATTATGATCCCATTACAGCCTACTATAACCTATAGCAATGGTTCCCACACTGTGGTCCATGGACCCCTAGGGTTCAGTGACACATTCCGTGGGGGTCCGCAGGTCTGGGCCAGCAGGAAGGCACTTCTACAGCTGGGACCTCTCGACAGAAATATACACTACTTTTTGTATTTATTACTTCATTTGTGCAGCAGTTTTAAAAGCACTGCAAATTTCCTTGTACATCCAGCAGCTTTAAGACAAAAATAAAAGAGTCAAGATAACTGTGGTGATTGACGTACCTGTTGGAGAAAGATGGGAGTTTTGTCTATTGGCAGTTTTGACTCATCTAAGGTAGCACAAGAACGATTATCATGCGAAGTATTTTGTGCATAGCAGAGTGGGTTACTGTGCGGTTCATAAATTACAGTCGTAATCTAGCACATTGAACTATGAACTGCCATCAAAGAGCTGCATGCCAACTGCATGGCACAAATTAGAAAGTTATGGTTTTTTCTAGCCTTTCATTATCCTTATGCTGCTAAAAAAGGTTTGCTTGCATAGAAATTCATTTTTATCATTAAAGTCAATGCTAACCACTGTGTTATATTCTGAATCCTGAATTTTAACTGTAACTGTTGAACTAATTGTTTTTCGAAATTACAGTTGGATATTGCAGGACAAATTATGTAAATAAAGTATTTACAAACAGGTGGTACAATAGTTCCAGTGCTTTCAGTTGATACTGTTGAACGGTCCTCAATGAGCGTAAAGAATCTCATAGATGAGAAAACTATTTGTCGTTTGGTAGCAGTTCTGCATTGAAAACTACCCAATTCAAGATGGCAGCTACGTATTTCGTGATGACAGAGAGTTGCAAGGCGACGATGTTCATGGGGGAAATCTGAGCGTCTGTGTGTTGAAGGAATCCAAAATTTGGAAAAACAAGTTGCACAAGCACAGTAAAAGAAATTCTAGCATTCGCGCTAAGAATTTTTCAATTTGATTAAGGACACGGAGGCGAGGATTATGCTTCTCTTTCCATGCTTTATTTTTAACAGCAGCCAATGAAAACCATGGAAAGTGAAAAAAACTACATTTCCCAACACTAGTAATATCATGTGATGAACCATAGAGGAGGAAGCCTATAAAGTGTTGCATCACACCCAGCCACTCCTCTTTCTTTGTCCAAATTTGCAACAGAAAAACCAAAGTCTTAACATGAACTTGAAAAACGAAAATCCTGAAAACAGAAGAACTGGAATCCCACTTGACTGGAAGTAGAGCGATATCGGAACGGCCGAACTACTTCTCATCATTTCCTAGGAAAAAGGAAAAAATTCAGGCCATAAAAACTGAATATCATAATAGATACTTATATCAACTACCAAATAGGGTGGGAAAGCACTGAAAAACAGTAACTTGTACATGAACTTAATGAAAATAATATGTACCACAATAAACATATATCACAGTGCGGCGGGATAATCCTCGCCTCCGTGTCCTTAATAGAATTGAAAAATTATTTGCGTGAATGCTAGAAACTTTTTATTCTGTCAGGACCGGAGGCTCAGATTATGCTTCTTCACAGCTGATTCACAACCACAGATGCAATGTCAACAATAGATTTATAATAAAACGTTTTAAAAGTCGAAGGGGAAGACCAGTCTGCTGCCTTTAAAATGTCCTCTAAACGAGAACCCAAAGCCAAAGACTTCGAAGCCATAGCTCCTCTGGCAGAATTAGCACAAAATCTAGAAATATCAATGCCTGCTTCACTCAGAACCCAACGTACCCACCTAGCGAGGGTGGCTGACGAAACAGGATGATAAGGTTTAACTAATGAAATAAGCAATTGCCCTCCCATATCAGAACGAAACTCTTCTGTACTCACCTCGTAAGCTTTGAGGCACTGCACCACACAACGATTGGGGTTATCCACAAAACAAGGATAAGAAACAGTCTTCAGATTGCATTTAGTTCTACGCGAAATAGAAAAAGAGTCCCCATCTGGGGAAAAAACTCTCCCTGCCAAATCCAGAGCCCTGACATCTGAGACTCTCTTGCAGGAGATTAAACATAATAACATAGTGAGTTTAGCAGATAACTGTTTTCTAGACAAAAATCTATTAGATGGCCAAGATTCTGAAAACCGACGTACAACATTAACATCCCAAAGGGAAGAATAACGAGGGCGAGGGGGGTTAGCCAATCTAATACCCCTCTTTAATTTGCACACAATTGGGGACTCGCCAATGGGTTTACCCTCCACTGGAGCGTGGCCTGCCGAAATAGCAGACCGATAGTTATTGATAGAGCGATAAGCCAGACCTGATGCCGCTAGAGAAGAAAGGAAATTTAGGACCAGACAGCAACCTGCTGAAGAAGGATCCACACTCCGAGAACTACACCAAGAACTCCATTGCTTCCAAGCCGAAGCGTGTCTCTTGTGAGTACTGGAGGACCAGGAACCTGCAATGAACTCAGAAGACTCTTGCGAAAGCCCTGGGATGCTCCATCTTTCCCTGAAAGATGCCAAGCCACGAGGGATAGCTGGCCCGACAGGATTAATGGATGCTACAGACCCAAAGGGTCCTGGAGAAGATTCTCCCAGAAGGGAAGAAGGATCGGATGATCGCAACTCAACTCCATTGCCAACGGGAACCAAGCTTGAGATCTCCAAAGAGGAGTCACCAGGACCAACTCCGCTTGCTGATGTCTGATCTGAGCCAAGACCCTGGGAATCATTAAGAATGGAGGAAAAGCGTAACTCTGCTCCTGAGACCAGTCCTGAAGAAAGGCATCTGTCTTTGATGCTTCTGGATCTGGTCTCCAACTGAAAAAGCGTTTTAGCTGTCGGTTGAGGCGAGACGCAAACAGGTCTATTGAAAAAGGACCCCACCGTGCAGAAAGAGCTCTGAAAACTCTGGGATGTAACCTCCAATCGTTGAAGTCTCTCAGGTGATGAGAGTTCCAGTTGGCTCCCGGAAGGTACTCTGCCACAACTAAAATCCTGTGTTGAAGGCAAAAGTGCCAAAACTCCTTGGCTTTCTCCGCTAAAATGCGGGAACGAGTTCCCCCCAACTTGTTGACATATCTCACCGCCGAGATATTGTCCATGCAAAGGAGAATATAGCAGTTCGCCCTGATGGGAGAAAGACTCTTGATTGCAAATGAGCCTGCTAGGAGTTCCAAACAATTGATGTGTAGATCCAACTCCGTGCTGGACCATCTGCCTCCCGTGGACACTGATCCGCACCGGGCTCCTCAGCCCCAACGACTGGCGTTGGACTCTATCACTATGTCTGGATAAGAGCTGAAGATGGCTCTGCCGTTCCAGGCTTCCATATGATCCAACCACCAATTAATCTCCGCACGAGACTCCTCGGAAAGGGGAACCTGATCCGCATAACTGAGACCTTTCTGAAGATGAGATATCTTCAAACGTTGAAGGGCTCGGTAATGCAAGGGACCCGGAAAAATCGCCTGAATCGAAGAAGAAAGCAGGCCCACAATGCGGGCAATCGCCCTCAATGATACAGTCTGTTTGGATAATAGAGACCTCAACTCTCTCTTGATTGAATGGATCTTCCCGGGGGGAAGAATCAATAGAGGATGTGTTGAGTCTATCTGGAAACCTAGAAAGTCTATCCGTTGAGATGGAACCAGAATGGATTTCTGGGCATTGATAATGAAACCCAGACTCTGAAGTAGAGACACTGAACATTCCAGATGGGACAACAGAAGGTCTCGGTCTTGAGCCATGATCAGAATGTCGTCTAGATAAATTATTAACCGGACCCCTTGAGAGCGAAGGAACTCCATGACTGGGCGCATTACCTTCGTGAAACACCAAGGGGCAGAAGACAGACCAAAGGGGAGAACTTTGTACTCGTAGTACTCGGCCTCCCAATAAAACTGGAGAAATCTCCGGTGAGGAGGAAAAATAGGAATGGTCAGGTAAACGTCCTTTAGATCTAAGCGGACTAGGCCAGTCTCCCTCTTGGAGAACGTCTCTCAGCAAATGGATACCCTCCATCTTGAAATGGCGATAGAGCAAAAAACCGTTGAAGTCTTTTAAGTTTAGAACCAGGCGAGAACCGCCACCTTTCTTGTCCACTAGGAACACTGGGCTGACAAAACCTGAATGATGACTAGGAACTTTGACAACGGCGCCCTTCATTACTAGAGGATACATTTCTGCAGAAATGTCACTGTGCTCTTGAAGGGAAAAATATACTTGCCTGGGAAGGCAGTGTTGGTGTGGGGACTTGTAAAATTCTAGCTTGAACCCCTGCACGGTCTCTAAGACCCAAACATCTGAAGAAATCAGGCGCCAGGCCTCCAAAAAACACTGAGTTCTGCCCCCCAAAATTACCTCTGAACTTACAATTAAGCTCACCTGTGCCTCCCGACTCTTGGGAGAAAGATTGATGGCCTTTGGATCTCCCTCTGCGGAATTTGCCTCGACCAGATCTTGGTCTCGACGGGTAGAAGGTAGAAGAAGAGGAGTCGTACTCCTGAAAACCTCCTCTTCCTTGCTGGTAGAAGCCACGTTGAGGACCTTGTTGGTTGAAGCGGCCGAAGGCACGCCCTCTGTAGCGTCCGGCCCCTCTAAAAAGTGGACGCAGCACTCTCCTGATGGATCCTTGTGCATTGTCCAAACTGGCGTAGGTGGAAACAAACTTGGACAGTTCCTTCATAAAGGGGGAACCAAACAGTAAACCCTGAGCCACAGGGCCAGATTCAGATGCAGCGAGGTCTGCCAACTTGGGGTCCAGCTTCATCAGCACATATCTGCGATGTTCAGAAGATATGGCGCAATTGGCATTGCCCAAGAAACAAAGAGCTCTCTGAACCCAACCTACTAAAATGTCCGGGTTGATCGGTTCACCCGACTCCTTGGCCTGAAAGGCTAACTCTAAGATTTTTGTTAAGGGACCAGAAATGTCCAACAGCTTATCCTGGCATCCGTGCCAGGCACGATCAATACCCTTCTTTGGGTCCTTTGCGGATTTCTTGAGGAAAGTGACCAGAGTAGGATCTAACTCGGGGGTCTCTGTAACCTTGGAGGGAAAGTCTGGTCTGGGGCACTCCGACCTTAACCTAGAGCGAATATCCTTATTGAAGCTGTGTCTAATGTGGGCTTCCACATAATCTGCCACCTCCGGGGGTGGTAGCCAAATCGAAGATCTGGGGTGGATAATATCCTCTGGTTCGAATGTCAGAACCTTAGGGGCCGGTGCCTCTTGGTGATGAACTTTCTTTTTGCGCTTATGAGGGGGGTCATCCCCCTGCTCGAAGAGGAGGAAACTGGGTCACTAACAGTTTTCTTATGCGATCTCACATTGTAGTCATGCTCCCTTGCCATATTTCTTAGAAGGGATTCATAGTCCGCAACATGCGGATTAGAAACCTGCTTAGCAGCCTGGGTGTTTGTTGGAAGGGAAGATTCCCCTATGGGTTGGGGGCCCGGCAGGGCAACCCAGCCCTGTTGTCTACCAAACCCAAAAGATGGTGTTTGATGGGTTGAATGGCTTGAGCTAAAGCCTGATTGACTGAGTGGCGCACTCCTGCGTCAAGAGCATACACTAAATCTTGGTCAAAAGAACCAGTATTGTCATCCAGATAATACAATTCCTCGGCTTGGTCATCGTAGCCAGCCATACTGTTGAAGAGCAGAAAGGGCTCCAAAGGAGCAGTATAAACAGGTGAGAAAAAACAGGGCGGAAAACACAAAACAATTAGGACGTGGAGGGAGCTGCCATGTAAAGAGTTAATTATACCCTTGTAAGCAGGCCCAGCCTGAATAATAATTTATTGCAACCCCAGTGTCCAGGCACTGAGGTGTAGGTGGGGAGCTGAGCCGGTGAGACAAGGAAATAAAGTCATTAATAGCGCTCCTGCGCTTAAATAGAATAAAAAGAAAGGGTACCCTGGAGGGCAAACGCTCAGACGAGAGAGAAATCGCCTTGAAAAAGGCTTAATTATTGCAGGGACGTGCTCCGGCGCAATCGATACTTAAAGGGGGACCCCCTGGGGCAAAGCAAACACTTCGGACTCGGCCCGGCTGGAAGCGCTCGGGACGCAAGTGAGATTTAGGCCCCCGGGGCAGAGGTGAGCAACACGCGGCGAACCTCCGAAGCAGACTAACGCTCCAGAAAGCGTGCACATGTGCTGCACAGCTCCAGACCACACGCTCGCGCAGAGCGCAAGTCATAAATCAATAAAAGCAATAAAAACTGGCATCACACCGGCTATAAACAGAGGACTGCGCGGAACGCGCGAGTCCCCGCTCCCCTGCTCCCACTCCACAGAGGTAAAAGCGATCCAAAAGGACGCTTTATAAGGAGGGAAAATACCGCTCCTAACACAATGTAACTAAAGATACGTAAACATAAAAATAAGGGAAAATTACTTAACTGGCTGCGAAGCAGCAAAGAAAGAGGAGTGGCTGGGTGTGATGCAACACTTTATAGGCTTCCTCCTCTTTGGTTCATCACGTGATATTACTAGTGTTGGGAAATGTAGTTTTTTACTTTCCATGGTTTTCATTGGCTGCTGTTAAAAATAAAGCATGGAAAGAGAAGCATAATCTGAGCCTCCGGTCCTGACATAGAATTGGAACGGTCACCTTGAGGTGGGTTATATAGGAAGGATACTTTAAAAAAATAAACTTTGTACAGGTCCGATGTTAGCCGGAGATGTTGCAGCACCTATCTAGGAAGGCACCTTGCTGGGAGTAGTAGAGAGTAAATATACAAAGTGCTCCCGATCATCCAGAAGGTCAAATCCATAAATTAAATCTCTAGCTTGAAATGGCAGAAAATATTAGTTCCACAGATGCACACCGGGATCACCTGAATTCACGTTGATGTCGTCATGGTAATCTCTCAGCCAGAAGTAAAATACAACTCAATGTATTCCAGTCCACTGCCAGGTAACGGCTAGATAGTTGAGATAACTGGCAGAAAACGGGTTCAAAAGAGAGAATATTGTACAGGTACTGCTAGATGTGATGGAATATCCTTTTCCCTCGTCACCATTGTAGGAAGTAGGACTCCAAAAAGTAATGAAGAAAATAAAGATTTAATATGAGCAGCACAGCATCCAATCAAACGTACAGCCATCTTAAACTGAAAGTCTTCTGCATTCTACTGGCAATCCTTCCAATGGAATATGGAACACCATACATAACAAAACATAGCTGGTACATGCAGGATACACTGAGACAGTCCAATAGAACAAGAGAAGCAAATATAACACAATCCTAATATCAGACAAGTTACCTGTTATCACTAAAAGACTTGCACCTGATCTGCCCCATTTCCAGTTTCTTTGGTTGTCATTTAAGGGTGGCCCTAATTTAGTGGTGGTCAACTTTTACAATGATGTATGTGATTCCTCTCTCAGAATGATGGCCCATGTCCTTATTGTAGGGTTGGAAGCTTTCCTGCATCCAATCCATTCTACTTTGTCATATTATGGGTAGCAATTTTAATATCCAGGCGTGCCCCCTCCCAGAGAAGCAGATATGCGGCATCTCCACTGTAGAGGTTGCAGGTATATCACATTTCCCACATAATAATTATAGAAATGCATTGAATTCTTTATTTTTTTAAATATGACCCTCTTTCATTAAAAAATGAAAATGTACCATAATGGTGAGCGGATTCCTTCTTTTATCAGCAGAGATGCCCACACTAACATTGACATGTACTGATGTCCTATTCTGTAAATTATTTGGTCCGTACTCCTTGTGTTACTCAAACTTTAATGAGTGGTCATAACCCAGTAGTCTTGTCAATGCTTTTCTGAGTTAAAAGTGCCAAAGAATTTGCATGTGTAGTCAATATCACCCCAGTTAAGCCTAACGGCGTTTGCATGAAATGGGAAGGAATAGATCCCAGTAGTGTACTATAACTACTAAGTAGGAACCCTGCTGAGTTCAGTTACTGTTTGAAGAAGGTGGTGGATCACAAAAAATACTGTTTTCCTTTAATCAGGTCACCTGGAGACTAAGCTCAGTACTCATATGGCCCCTAGGATCTAACAAAGCTAGAAACTGTGGGTGATTTGACCACTCGTATACCCATGCCTCAAAGCTGTTGAAATCGGTCTTACACTGTTCCCTCAGGGACTATGCAGTATCAAGCTTTTGCACAAGAACTATAACCAGACACTAGTTGCCAGAAAGAAGGTGTTACAAGTGAAGCTTGGTGAAAATTGCTTTCGGCTGCTGAGACAAAAGACACTAAGCTGTTCTGGAGCATGGTTAATGTCCCTTTTTAAAGACGTGATCTTATCCCGAAGCTCAATTCCTTTTTCTCTCGTGAATCATGGGTACCACATTTTTCAACCATTTTTAATTCAAATCAGGAAGTAGGCAAGTTAGTCATTGGCAAGAAGGACTTGTGCAGGAATTATCTCCCATTAGATATTACCCTCAAGGAGGTTGTTCTTGCCCTAGTGCAAAGTGCAGCTGGGAAAGCACCAGGCCCCGATGGGGTACCAGTGGACACATTTAAAGCACTGGGGGATCTATGTGACCCCATTTTGACACAGGTGTTCAATGTGGCTGCCAAGTGCACGATCCCTTCCTCCTGGGCTGTTCAATTATGCTACCCATTTTGAAGAAGGGAGACAAATCCGACCCCAACTGCTATCAACCCATTTCCCTCCTATACTTATCAGTGAAACTGATAAGCAAGACACTTCTGATGAGACTTGAGGAATGGGCCCTGGATAATTCTATCCTATCAGAGGTACACTTTTGATTTAGGAGGGGCATGGGGACAGTTGAGGAACGTGTGAATGTTGAGTTGTTCATTGGAAAGTATAATAGGTCAATGGCTGGAACTCTTTATCTTTTTTTTTCTGATTTAAGAAGCGCATTCGATCTGGTTGACAATTCAATCCTTTGGTCAACCTTGATCTTACTTGGTGCCCCGGAGGAGATTACTTGTTTTCTTGCACATCTGTTTGGAAAAGTGTTATCCAAGGTTCGGTATGGCCCCAGTGGTGAATATTGCCACCCCTTTAGGGTAAAGGGGGGGATTAGACAAGGCTGCATATTGGCACCTTTCTAGTTCTCACTCTTTTATAATCGAGTTGGTGGTGCCCTTCAGGCTCCTCAGTCTGATGCACCCAGCGTCGCAAGGCATCCTGTCCCTGTGTTGTTATATCATGATGATGTTGACCTACTATCTAGGACACCCATTGGCCCTCAGAAGCTGATGAATGCGTAAGCGGTTTTTATGGAATCTATGAAAATGGTGATTAATAAATCAAAAACTCATACAATAGTTTGTTGGAAGAAGGTACAGAAGTGTAGATTTTTTTTATTGGGGACTCATCAATAACAAGAGTAGACTCATTTTGTTATCTAGTGATTCTATTCTTGAGCATGGCACATGGTCCCAACAATTTCAACTGTCAAAGATGAGCAGAAACTGCCAATGGATTTTTCAGTTTACCTCAAAAGTTGGGTACCCAACCGGTTAAAGGAGATGGTCGATATATATAAGGCAAGAGGATTGTCCACTGCTACATTTGGGGAGGACTGTGGGGGTTATACCTCTAGTAACTCCCTTCAGGTAGAGGAGAATACCTTTTTAGAGTGTTTGCTATGTTAATCAGCCTCAGCTTCATCTCTGATTGTTCATTAGAGAGCTGGTTGTAATTCAGGCAGATCTGCTTTTATTAAAACGGTTTTTACTCTCGTTTTTCATCCAGTTTAAAACTGAAACAAGTTTGACCAAATCGGGTATTTTAGATTGTGTTACTCTGGACCATGTTTTAAATATCCCTTGGCTTTCTTATATAAATATATCTCTTAGTACACTGTTTAATATGTCTGTATTTCAAGATCCACTTAGAATGTTATCCCTCGATAAGTGTTTCATTAAGGCATCCTTTCTTAAATATAGACAGCATCACAGAATGTGTGAGGAACTGAGGAAGCCAACTGTTACTTTTTTTCATGTCGATTTATTTACAGGACGTATGTCAGTATTACTTGTCTTGTGTGAATAACATTCAGCACCTTTGTGTTATCACCAGACTGCATTTGGGCACAGTTCATCATCAAGTTACTTTCCATGAAATGAATGTACACCCACCGGACATGATGCCCTGTCCCTCTGATGGTCGGTGTAAGCAAACCATTCAACAGAATTTTTATAAACACCTACGGAGACATTACTTTAAACCATTTAGTTTTTTCCACAGAATATTAGAGACCACAAAACTGCACTAACCTACCTATTTGCACTTTAAAATCCCTCTATATGTTTTAATGTTGCATTTTTTACAAGGGAGCCAATACACCTAAGGAAAAGTATTGTATGTTAGTTGTCAATACAAAGGTAGATAAAGCTGTTTCTTAATCATATTTTTAGTCTACCAGTGCATTTTTATGTTTCCTATTTATTGATGATTTTATATAGGCTCTTTTATGGCTGTTTTTAACTTGCAGACTAACGTTTTTGAATTAAAATCAAATTGTATTGCTATATGGACAGGTGGTGTCTAGATATGCTCTGATTGGCCACTTTAATCGGGACTAGTCAATCCTGATTTGTTGGTCACAACCTGAACAATATATGGTTGCAGTCACTACAGGACTCAATGATAGTGTCCTTGTGAGATAAAAAATAATTAAAGACATATAAAAGGACAGATTGAGCACAACTGGACCCTAAAGGGCATGTGTCCCCCGTTGATTGGCTGTTCACAACATTGACAACATCTTGTGACAACCATTGCAAGACTCGGGGACATGGTCGCCAGTGAAACGCATTGTAGTGAAAGCCTGCTTTTGAGGGTCACACAAGGAGCACATATAAAGGTTGATTAAAGATTTTATTCACAATATGAATAATTTGTTGAAGATACCATACAAATTTTAGAAATTGTGGTGTATTCGAAAATTATTTTACCCTGTTCTCATGTTGTTGGGAAAAGCACTTTAATATTCATTGTTCCTTCTGATTCCAATAAACATCCAATTTATGTTATAATTCATATGGTTGTTGTCCAAGGTTGAAAAGAAGATGTTTGCCACAAATAGAGCTCCAAATTTCCAAATCTTTATGATTTCTTAGTTCAGTCAATAACTAAGAAATAATAATGATTTGCAGATCTGTATCAGCAAGGGCATCACAACAGGCCATAGGTTGCAGAGGGTGGGGCACGTACACACAAATTAAGAAGGGAGGAGAGGGCAGGGGTGAGGGCAGCAAGCTGACCATGTAGGACAGCTGTCATGGGGACAGGCTGCAAGCCCTCAGCAGAGGTCTGATGGGATTGGGCAGTGACATACAGATGGTGAACGAAGGCAGGCAGAGGGGGGAATGGGCAGTAGTCTGACCATGGCAAGCAGACCTTCATTGGCAGGGTCAGAACAATGAGCCATGCTGGGCTGGACAGAGGGACAGTGGCATGCACATGGAGAATGGAGGGCTGGGGTGCAAGGCATGGGAAAAGGTAGCAAGTTGACCTTCGAGGGAAGACCGGCTTGGGTGTGGGTGGCATCACAGTAGACCACAGAGCACAGGTGAGAGTGGGCACTGAAATCTGAGAGCAGTGTGGAGGGGCAGGTGCCACAAGCTGACCACTAAGGGCAGGTGGGAGGGCCTGAGACATGTGCACGGAAAACAAATGGTAGTCAGGAGCTGGCAGATTAAGAAAGATGACCTTGGAGGCCAAGAGGCGGAGGCAGAGGCATGCATATGGAGAATGGAGGTCAGGCTCGAGGGGAACAGGGGTAGGAGCAGCAAACTGACAATGGAGGGTAGGCTGCTGTGGGTTGGCGACCAGCAGTGGATGGGCCTTTGGTGGCGATGTTGTCTGAATATGTTCACAATAGTCGGGCATATGATTTTTCCCAACAAAAAAAAAGAACAGAAATTCACTGCACTGAATACTTTGGTTAAAAAGGTTAAAGTTACATTAGAGATAGGTATGGTAATTGGATCTTAGCTTTTGTTAGTAGATCCTAGAAATTCATTTAAACAAAGGGTGAAGTAATTTTATAGTTAGGTGTTAAAGTGAGCTAAAAATGAATGCTTGAAAACCAAGCAAACACTACATTTGTCAGTTATAGTTCAGTGAGCTGAGTATAACTTGTGTCCCCACAATGCAGAGTTTATGACCTTACATATTATTCATTCATGACATGTTAAATGACATCACTGATGACATCCTACATAACATCATTAATGACATCTCAAGTGACATCATCCTATGAGTGTAACATTTTGCAACACATGTTTTGCACTGGAAGGTAACAGCGAGCTACACCTTGACCTAGACTAAAGAGATGGCACAATTTTCAGAAAGAATTGTTTTTGCCTTACAAGAATTATCTGAAAGACAAGATAGAGGTTCACAAGGGAGTTAATAGTGGCATAGATGGCTCTTGGTGTAAGGGCATAAGGGAGGGTAGCATGGGGGTAGGGAAAGAGGTGACAAGGATGGAAACGACTATGACACTGAGGCAGACAAAATAGAGGTAGTTGAGACAGGTCAGCCAGATGGCATTCACAAGGACTAGGAGGACAAACGGAAAGTCTAGGAAAGTCAAGAGGTAGAAAACACATGTACATGGAAGTATAGGAGGTGTTGGGTCATTACTGACAAGCAATGAAGAAAAATATGGACAGGCACATATGTGGCAATTTTTAAGCTTTTACTCAGGTAGATGAGATGCAAAGAAGGGTCAAAAGTGGAGGATCTGGAATTGACTAAACATTCACAAATTCCCAGCAAATAAAGACATGTGGACAGTAGTGTTTACCATGTACGGTATTGCGAGATCTGAGAAGAAACTTAAAAAGAGTGTGGGATTTTGGGTAAGCATGTATGTGATTAGAACAGCCACTGTCACCTTTGAGATTTTGCTATGGTTGAGATATGGCAAGTAATTTTGGTCCCACAGGAGTATTAACCTTTCCCCAAATGGGCTGATTTAGATAATGAATTATAGATACAACTTATGACACCCATCAGGCCTCTCCCAACCTTGCACACCATAGATTGCTGTTTCCTCCAAAGCATGCACCAGGGTATACCACTTCAGGTAAGTGGGTCAGCCAAGGAAAACAAAAGTGGTGGTACCTCCTGGAAATATAACAAGGGAACTTGTTAAAGATACCCCTGCAAATTCAGCCATGAATGCCAAAAGTGTAATGGCAGATAACCAATACTGCACTGCTGTGGGATGGAAGGGGGCCCAGGGAGGCAGGCATATGGGGGTTCCTCTAAAAGACAATTATGCCAATTAAGTTTGAAGTGCTGACACAATGGTAAGGTACTCAGATTGCGCAGTGGTGGAACCCTTAGTGACGGCCTTCACAGAGGGATTCAAAATACCTCACACAGGTCCAAAGGAGTGTGTGGACAACCTCAAATCATGTGAGGTAAAGAAGTGATCGTACAAGACAAACTGATCAAGGAGGTAAAAGAGGGATGATGGTCGGCCCATTTATCACCCCTCTGATAAACAACCTGATATATCACCAATAGGGCTGGTACTTAAATAGACAAAATGAGAGAGGGGAGTAATTCATCACCTCCATTGCCTAAGGTGCTATTGATTAGTAAACATAATGACCAGAGGGAAGGCTCAATGGCATACACCAGTCTAGTGCTGATGGTAAGGGTGTGCAGGTCCACAGATGAAATTATAGAGGCCAATATAAAATCCACATTCTGATTATAACTGGTTCATCCTCAAGACATGCTATTGTTTAGGAATGTAATTTCAAGGAAGGATTGGCTTGTCTGGATTCTGAAAATTCAGCACAGTCATAAATTGGGTAATGCAGTAGGTAGGGAGGTGAGTGCATGTGCTATTGCACCTTGATGACTTTCTAATACTCAGGATGAAAAGCAGAGAGGGAAGTGTGCTCGATTATTGACAGGTTTCAAGTTGGCAAGTAGATGTCTGGGCCATTGAGGACGCTAAAGGACCTGCTGCCATAGGAGTTGGACAAGGAAAAGTGCTTGATGCATTTTACTCAACAGATACTCAGGCATTTGAACTTTACTTACAGAGTAGTGGCCCTACAAAGAATATTTAGCAGCCAGTTAGCATTTGCAAAGAGGAGAGCATCAGAGCATTGAAGCCCCATAATGGCACATGTATAACAGAGAATATGTGGCAGGACTTACGATGAGTCAGAGGTTTCTTTTGATTTACAAGTGAGTGACAGTTTCGCAGCAAATCTAAACCACCTAAACTAGGCAATTATTCAGATTCATCAGGAAAAGGACGTTTTCGACTGTACTCGGAAGGGCAGTGGAGAAGCTGTGCTAGAGCTACGGCAGGCAAAGAAGTACAGTGTTGCCGTTTTGGACTTTTTCCTCATAGCAGTTACTGTGTGACTATGGAGATGGGAGTTCCACAACAGGAAGGTTACGTTCAGGATTGACAACTAGGCATGTGGTGGTCCATGAAGTGAACAGGTAAACCACAACGGACCAGCTGGGACTGTGATTGTTGAAAGAATTTGTATTGTTGTGTCTGAAAAGAAGCATCAGGTTCAGAACAAGGCATGTCCCGGGGTTGGTGAGCCAGAGGGCTGACACATTGTCTCTTTCACAATCGGAGAGGTTCTGTGGCTCATCCCCGGAAAAGGATAAGGCAACAACTGTAGTGTCACCCGAGATGTGAGACCTTTGAATGGACCACAAGCAGCTATTCTAATTGTTTACAGGTGGGTATGTTGTTTGGGTGATTTATGCTCCAAACTCTCTTGTCTGAAATATCATTATTTTGGCCTGGGTAGTGTCTACTTGTTGCCTCCATATAGTCCAACCTGAGAAGTCATATTTACTAATTACAAACATGAGGTTGACATGACAGGTGGCATGTTTGAGTCCTGATGGGACCCATTTGAATATTTGAATGGGTGAAATGTTGAAATTCACTCAGGGTTTGTCTAATGTGGAAGTCATACGACCAAGGAGCAATATACATATTATACTAGGGATTGTATTGAAAAGAAGGGGCACCCCTTACCATATATATGTGTATCATATTTTATACATGTTTGCACTTTTATTTTTATGCACTGCACTATTATCAGCAATGTCACCTATTACATCAATCATAGAAAATACAGTTTATTTGTATTCTGAGATGCCTTGATGATGTTTTTTCTTGATGATTATAAATCAGAGCCTAAACAGGTTGGCCTAAATGGAATATACATATGTTTGAATGAGATCCTTGGAACATTTATTCTACTTCTTGCATTTGCTATCCTCATTCCACATTTCGGGGACATGTGAAGCATGACCTCAGTTGAAAGCACGTAAGCTGATGGAAAAATCTATAGCGGAGTCTACGAGGTGAGCATACAGGGCGGCTTGGAGCGAGTTTGTGAGGGCAAAAAGAGGGGTGCTGGGGACAAGACTGTCTGCCGCACATACAAGATGATGTGGTGCACTTCATGATGGGGTTGACTAAAAACTGGTTTTGCTGGCAACAATAGCAGGAAAATGATGTTCAATGCCTTTCATATGAAGTGCTTCTGGGGCTACAAGCTGGGTAAAAAGGAATTCAAAGAGCATATTGGAGGGAACGGTGAAGTAAATAACTGAAGAGATATTTGGAAAAGTGGCTGAATTGGTGAAAACCTAAGAAATCCCTCTTTTTTGTGCAGTCTTAATGATGATGTTTTTATTGCATTCAGGCTAGTAGAAGTGGTGGAATCGAGGTCCTTCAGAGGTCTTCAGTTGGAATACATCATTGTAAGGAGGTGTGGGTACACCTATGCTGGAGCAAGAGGGATCAAAAATGAAAAGGCATTTGGATGTCAGTGTGGGAGGGGAGATGTTTGAGTTGATGGAGACGTCGTAGAAACTGACGGAAAAATGATCTCTCCCAGACACATTGTTGATGCATGTGGAGAAAATTATTTAGTTCCGACCGCAAGCTTGTTACGCTTAAAGTTGCTTTGCAAGGATTTGGAGATGGTGAGGGAGTTGTTGCAGGAGACAGTAGTGATGTGGACAGAGTTGTTGCCCTCGATAGTGTGGTGGGGGCGTGCAAACTGGTGGGCATAACTGTGAACAGAAATTGTGAGGTTTCTGCAAAGCACAGGGGACAGATGTAATTAAGCACACATTGTCCACAAATGTTCGCGCATAACAGGATTCATTTATCCCTGCTGCAGAAAAAAAACATATATTTGGGACAGGTGAAAGGGCTGGTGGATAGGTGGTGGAAGGAGACAGAAGTACCACCTCAGGAAGGGGGTTCTTAAGGTGGCGGAATGAATGGCAGTAAGGATGGGACTAGGGGTTACAGGAAAGAGAACAATGGAAAGTAAAGAGAATGAGGGAAGGAAAAGATGGCATGGTTGGTTCAGGGACGGGCAAGCCGCTGAGGAGGAGAAATGGGAGCATGAGAAAGGCTACAGAGTCTTGAGCAAGATATAAAAATGGAAGTGGTCAAGTTGAAGTCAAAGAGTCCGATTTTAATGAGGGGTGGGAACTGTTTAAGGTGGTGAATGGGTTTGTTGACACATGTTATAATGTTGTTAAGGCATTTTAGTTTGTATTAGTTTATTTGTTTAGTTTATTTGCAGTACCCTGCAAGAAGCCGACGGATGTTGTTACTTTTTGTGCCCAGCTGTTAGACCTGACAGCCTTAGGGTGGTCACCCCTAACATTTTGCCTGCCTCCCTCCACTTTTCTGACACTGTTTTTGCTGGTTTTAGGACTCTGCGCACTTTACCAATGCTAACCAGTGCTAAAGTGCATATGCTCTCTCCCTTAAAACATGTTGACATTGGCTCATACCCAATTGGCTTATTTAATTTACTTGTAAGTCCCCAGTAAAGAGCACTACATGTGCCCAGGGCCTGTAGATTAAATGCTACCAGTGGGCCTGCAGCAGTGGTTGTGTCATCCACGTAAGAAGCCCCTCAACCATGGCTCAGGCCTGCCACTGCAAGGCCTGTGTGTGCAGTTTCACACGTTCTTTGCAGTAGGCACATTAACCCTCCAAACTACTTTAGGACGAGACAAAACTGCTGCTAGACAAAAGATCTCTCACCTTTAGGAACATTAATCAGTGGACTTATTTTGACATTTTTGCTGTTGCTTGAAAACTGCTGGACGCACAAGTAAGTTCACGTGCTTTTAAACCAATAGTTATTTTTTATCAAGGCGCCAGGTGCGGCTGTACTGGTACCCAAAGCCGGCCCTGAATACACGTCTATAACTTTCATCTGTTTTGTAAGTGCAAGCCTTGTTTATTGATCACACACTACGCGATAAAAACACAGCCTTCAAAGAGGAAATTTATATCAGAGACTCACGTTTTAAATAGGCCATTCACGTGAACCATGAGACAAAGACTTGGCAATTCGTTCTCTTTTATAACTGAATGAAATCTGATTATAATTTACACGCATGATTTTATGTTTAAAGAAATAGTGGCTGAAATTGCTAATGTATGTATTTATTATGTAATTAAGTACGTTTGAACTCAATTCACAGTAGCTCAATGGGAACTTTCATCACTGCAAAACTAGTAAATGAGCACTTCAAAGATCTGACATCAAAATAATGATAAAAGGTGAATTATTGCATAAAAATAATGCGTATTTCAGAATGTTAACATGATGTTATGCTCTAGTCGGATGTACTCTGTATGAAGAAAGCTGAATTTGACAACAGCACTGCTCTATGTATGTTGTTTTATGATTTTGGGTTGCCTTGGAAGTCAAAGAGTGGAACCAGGGGTAGTGACAGCTGACTTCCTTTGCTACACATGGCACTACCATTGGGAGTCAGAAGTCATGAATACAATGGCAGGAACAAAAAAAAGTGGCCACCAATGGAAGCACTGCACTTTACCCACATGTGGACTACAAGTCTGACAGAGTAAATGTATTGATACTTCATTCTTTGTATTTACTCTTGAATACAGGATGTTTATGTTCTCAAAATGATATATAGGATCAGCCTCTAACATTTGTGCATATGCGACTGGGATATACTTGTACAATTTTACTTACATATTAAAGTGTACATGTTAAACAAGCTCTTTGAGTAATTAATAGTGAAGCTGGAGCAATTCTGAGCAGTTAGGCATCCTGAATAACTGTAATATACAACATTCACCTTTTCAAGTTGTCTCAGTAACTTTGAGCAATAATCCTGCAGCATATCTTCATCCTATAATAGAAGGATAGAAGGACATTGGGATGAACATGGAGTAATAACGACAGAGAGTGTATATATAACTAGCGAAGACGTTGTATGCAATTACGTTATTGTAATAAATAGTCAATAATGGAGTGTAACACCATAGCAGATCTTGGGCAATTTAAAGGGACATACGTGGACTACATTTTATATAAAAATGTACAGAAAAATAGTAATCTCGTGTGGTGATCACATCATATAAAGGTATATTTCTTGTAGTGCTCGAACAGTTAGACCTCAGAGGCTAAATATGTCAGATTACACAGCGGCATTTACTGCATTGGTAAATACTGACACCCATCGGCAGTTTTTACTTGGGGCTGTAAATACCTCCTACCACAAGTTCGCCAGCATAGAATGAGTCATAATGTGGATTTGGTAGTTATTGCATTGAAATTATCATGTTCAACTTTTACTGAGCCTTTATCCCGGAGAAGTAAACAGCCGTTCAAGTAGTTATTGCATAACTTGAAATACTGCAACGGAAAACCTTCAGGTTTTACGTGACAAACTTCACAGTCGACAGCAGTCCTGGAAATGTTACTGGCTGGATTTATAGAAGATTCTGACATTAAAGAATTTGAGAGATTATTGGCATATCTATAAACTCTAAATGAAGGCCAGTGCAGCACTTGGGTTGCCAACCTCACGAACACAATTAATTAAACAGATAGGGTACAAACACTGAATGCAAGACTGCAGTTTAACTACAACCAGAATCCATCAGGTATTACTCCCACCAAATTCTAGACTCTCACAACCTCTACTGGGAGAAACAGGAACTTCCCTCCCGTATATAGAATGTAGTGTGTGATCATGTTGGATCCAGTTGTTGGGTCCAAAATAAGCACCATCTACTTTTCTAAGGGTATGTAGCTTCTCGATGGTCACTCAAGGGTGTGAGCCTCAAGGTTCTGGCTTAATAGCTAGGTAAACCTAAGCTCACTGTTCGCCATAGTTTGCTACCAACAATTTGCCAAAGTAGGTTATAGAAAAGAACTGGGAGGTTAATGCATAAAAGCTCAAGTCATTAGACACTGCTTAAACATCAACCACACTTACAACATACTTGTAACCCGTTGGTGTCTTTAAAGGTGTTTTTTTCAGATATAAATCAATAAAACATTCAAAAAATCTTTGGTGTTCTTTATTTCAGCCCTTAAGTTCAACGTTTACGCTCCACTATTGGTATGCAATTGGAAACTATAGAGATGTACTTTGAATACCCTGCAGACCAGCTCTCTCCAGACCAACAATGTAAAAGGAACAAATCTAGGGATCATACTCGACAAGGATCAATTCATACAACTCAACCTAAGAGTGTAATCAAAAGTGTATCTCTTCAGTTATGTATACTTAACCCTTTCATTGCTAGGGTGTTGCAATATGCCTTACCCAGAAGTTTAAAAAAAATGTATTAGGTATTTCAAGCACATGTAGCCCTTTGGATTATTCGTACATGCACATAAACTAAATGCTTAGTACAATGCATTCAGTTCTATGCACTGAATCGCCTTGTAAGAGAAAGTGAGAGGGAGAACAGTTAGTAAGAGGGGTGTGATTCTGTGAATGAAGGAAAAAGAGAAGGAGCGGTTAAGGATTCAAGGATAAGGTGGAGAAAAAATTAGGCAGAATGAAAGGACTGGGCTGGATGGGTGGTTACAAATTTATGCCTAATTTAGATCATGGTGAATGGCCCATTGTACTGCCAGGGCGACGGAGTAAATTACTCTGGTTACTGGTGGACTGACCGCCTGCCAAATTTATAATGACTGCCAAAGTAATTTATACAAGATTGGCAGGAACCGCCATGACAGCAGTTCCTGTCAATGTATTTTTCTGTATGGTACCAAGCGGGTTCTTTTTTCAATTCTGACACTGGATTTTATTTTTATTTTTTTTAAATAAAATGCTCCTCTCACCATAGTAGCCCTCTACCATGGTGAGGAGAGCATTTAGCAGTTTTCACAGCGCCTTACCTCCATGGCTTTCCTGACAGTGATGGGTAGTGACAAATGAGATGTCATTCTTCCCATCTAAATTAGATGAGTCGAATGAAGGGTCAACCTCCAACTACCCTTACTCCACAAGGCTGTTGAAGGGATTAACCATGGCAGAGATGGGATAGTCTCTGGTGTGATTGACCCTAAGATCCACCCGCATTTAAATTTGGCGGGAGAGCACATTCTTGGTGGCAAGAATACTCCATCATCATTGTGACATAGTATCCTTAGCACAAAGAATTACATTTTTCCTTAAAATTGATAAGTGTGAGATGGAGAGATGTTTCAGTGAGAGCATGAGGCAGGAATGTGTTAGATTTAGGAAAGTAATCTTCCTTTGCTAACTCTAATACTTTCTTGCTTCCTCTTCTCATTCTAGAATAGAATTGAATAGGTGAGGCGGGAGTGATATGGTAGAGATTAGGAAGAAAATACTACACCAGTGAATATTGGAAATATAAGTGGTGCTGGTTAGCACCAGTTCCTGATTGAGTAATTCATTGAGTAGAAAGTGGAAGCAGAGTTAGAAGGATAGGTTTCGATGTAATATGTGGGTGCGGATTTGAAGAGGTGGATACTACTGTATACATGGGACATACGGTGGAGTCAGGGGGGATTTTCTTCACACTCACATATTCCAGTAGTTGTTATTGCCTTTTTGGTGGTATTTCTTTCTGGCGTTGTCTACTCTTATTGATGAGATGCTTCTTTTCCTTTTATGGTCAAAGGAATTAGGCAGAGTTAGCTAGATTGTTGATGAATAGTCTTTATTTGGGTATTTAAGCGTGAAAAGAAAATATTCGGCATACCAGAGACCACAGACATTGGTGTGTAGGCTCTTGTTTGACAAGTGTGGTATTTGAGGCCAGAATAAGAGAAAATAGCAATATTTTGATTTGTGGATTGGAAGCCAGAGATTTCTCAGCTAGGAATTTATTGTGAGCTTGAATTAACCCTTAATTTTGTAGAATGTTCACAAGCATGCCTGTAATCCATTTTCCACATGTTTATTTCTTTATGGATTGAGAAATGGAACACACCAACTGACACAACGTTGTGGAAGGAAAACATGAGGCAAACATTTTTCACCATATTAGTCGCTTAGTAGAGAGAACAACGTTCTACACTTTTCAAATTTGAAATATGGAACTACATTTGAATCATGATGAACTTAGTCCTATTCGTATTATATAAGGGAAAAACGCAAGATCTTTTAGTACACTAGTCATTAAAATCTCTTTGTTATATACCTCCATGTGCAACAAATCAAGATGGAAGATGTACGCAGACTTTACCGCTGCAAGTTTACATTTTTCACATGAAGAGTTGCAAAAGTTACAATGTTTGGTCAAATATGGGGAAGCTTAAAACACTTGAACACTCGAACTTCATGAAGTTGCAAATTTTTCTCTGAAATTTGTGATAAAACACCCATGGGTGCAACCAGAATTAGATAAAATACTCTATAGTTTAAAGGTGCCTTGCGTGAAAAATGAGTGCAAGAGCATACCACACCTTTGAAATTTCATGAAGATAAATATAAAAGCAAGGGGACTGGTTCGAGAAGACAATGGGGGTCATTCTGACCCTGGCGGTCATGGACCGCCAGGGCCAACGACCGCGGAAGCACCGCCAACAGGCTGGCGGTGCTTCTGGGGCCATTCTGACCGCGGCAGTAAAGCCGCGGTCAGAAAAAGGAAACCAGCGGTTTCCCGACGGTTTCCCACTGGCCCAGGGAATCCTCCACTGCTTGCAGCGCCGCCATGGGGATTCCGACCCCCTTCCCGCCATCCTGTTTCTGGCGGTTTTCAGCGCCAGAAACAGGATGGCGGGAACGGGTGTCGTGGGGCCCCTGTGGGCCCCTGCAGTGCCCATGCCACTGGCATGGGCACTGCAGGGGCCCCCTAACAGGGCACCATTAAGATTTTCAGTGTCTGCTTGGCAACTGCACCCGTCGCACACCAGCAACTCTGCCGGCTCCATTCGGAGGCGGCTTCATCGTTGCTGGTGCTTTCCCGCTGGGCGGGCGGGCGGCCTTTTGGCGGTCGCCCGCCAGCCCAGCGGGAAAGTCAGAATGACCGCCGCGGTCTTTTGACCGCCGTACGGTCTTCTGGCGGTTTCCCCAAGGCGGGCGGCTTCCGCTGCCCGCAGGGGTCAGAATGACCCCCAATGTGTCCCATGAGATTGTGGTGATAATGCTTTCATAAGCCTACTATACAGGTTAATCATTAGTAGTTACGAAACAGAATTCTTCATCTACTGGATGTTTTATTTGTATCACCTTGAGGTCATCATCAGTATGTATTTTACTTTATGCTGAAACTTTCCCTGTGTGACCCACGCCTAGAACAGAGCAGCTGACCAAGGAACTAAGGAACTTAGGGGCATATTTATACTCTGTTTGTGCCTGATTTACGTCATTTTTTTTAAGCAAATCCGGCGCAAACTTAACTCCATATTTATATTTTGGTGCTAGACATGTCTAGCACCAAAATATTGGAATTAAAGTCATTTTTTGCCTGCGGAAAACAACCTTGCGTCAATGAGATGCAAGGTAGGCGTTCCCGGGCAAAAAATTACTCTAAGGCCCTAGCACCTTATTTATCCTCCTGTGCAAATATCACACACGAGGTGGAGGGGTCAAAAAATTGCGCAAAGCTTGCTTTGCACCATTTTTTAACACCTGGGTCAGGGCAGGCGTTAGGGGACCTGTGGGCCTATTTCCATGGTGGAACACCATGGAATAAGCCCACAGGTGCCCTCCCCAGACCCCAGGGACACCCCCACCCCCAACAGAGGGACAGCGGAGGATGGGAGACCCCATCCCAGGTAAGTATAGGTACGTACAGGTAAGTATATATATATTTTTTAAAGTGCCATTGGGGCCCTGAAATGGGCCCCCCTACATGGCACTGGGTGGAATGGCCATGCCTAGGGAACCCTGGTACCCTGTGCTGGCCATTGGTGTGGTGGGCATGACTCATGTCTTTTCTAAGACAGGAGTCATGTTGTATGGATGGTTTTGTGTCAGAAAACGCCGCTAGGTAGGTTAGAGTCATTTTTTTTACTCTAACCTGCCTAGCGTCATTTTTTGGTGCAAAACCCCCTTCTTCCATACCGTCAGCCCCACCTGGCTAACGTCATTTCTTTTAATGCTAGCCTACCCTTTGTGCTGGCTTGCACCATTCCATTAAAATGGTGCCCGGCTGGTGCACAGAAATGGTGCAAGCTGGGGCAAAACTGCTTTGGTGCAGTTTTGCACCAAAAAGTATAAATCAGGGCCATAGAGTCACTTTCCTGATTATTGCACTGAAGAATTTCTGACGCACAACAGAGTGCCTGAAGCCTGTCTGGCTGAACAAAAAGTTTACAACTGCACATTTTTCCTGCCTGCACTCGTGTTCTGTTTTCCTCTGTTCTTGAGCAGCATAGATGGTCTGGTAGACAGAGGGATAAGATGCTGTTAACAATAATTCCTAGTAACTAGCAATAACTAGGCAAACTGCTTTAGGCTTGAGAAGCCACCTGCATCTTGAATTTGCTTAACAATGTCGGACCAAACAATCCTAAAGATTTGGGTATTTTTAAAGTAGAAAAAATCTAAGGTACAACATTTTTAGGAAAACTGGGACGTACAAAACATGTCATCTCGTAAGGACAGAGACAAACTGTGTAGCATATAAAAAAAAGCTTAATAATTGCAGGTTTTCCTGCTTTGAGAGTGAAGTTTCTGGCGACTGATGAGAGCATCACCAAAAATGCCCACATTTATGGAGTTCTGCTGCCAATTTTCAACATTTACAGGTAAACTCTTTGAGCTGGATGAACCCCCAACTTTTAACTTCTTGCAGTTCATTGTCAGACTACAGTGAATGGTACTCATGTCTCAGTCAACTGCTTTTGGTAGACTATCATTTAATTTTCTCTGTACCATGGATTCTAGTGGTTTTTTGTTGTTTTTACACACTTATTTATCCCTATATCTAATTCAACATTTCTTTGCTGTTCCACCTGTCATGTCTATGACAAAAATGCAGTTGCGCCATGGATTCCTTCCTGTTAGACCTGAGATCCTTAGGGTGGTCATTCTTCAACTTTTTGCCTGCCTCGCTCCACTTTTCTGACATTGTTTTTTTCTGATTTTAGGACTCTGAGCACTTTACCACTGCTAACCAGTGCTCCAAGTGCATATGCTTTCTCCCTTAAACATGGTAACATTGGTTCATTTCCAGTTGGCCTAATTGATTTACTTGTAAGTCCCCAGTAAAGTGCACTACATGTGCCCAGGGACTGTAAATTGAATGTTACTAGTGGGCCTGCAGCACTGGTTGTGCCACCCACATAAGAAGCCCCTTAACCACGTCTCAGGCCTGCCATTGCATGGCCTGTGTGTGCAGTTTCACTGCCACTTCGACTTGGCATTTAAAAGTACTTGCCAAGCCTTAAATTCCCCTTTTTCTACATATTAGTCACTCCTACGGTAGGTCCTAAGTAACCCATAGGTCAGGGTGCTATTTAGGTAAAAGGCAGGACATGTACATGTGTGTTTTATATGTGCTGGTAGTGGAAAACTCCTATGCTTGTTTTCCACTACTGTGAGGCCTTCTCCTTTCATAGGATAGCATTAGGACTACCCTCATAAACTGTTTGAGGGGTAGATTCTGATCAGAAAGGGGTAACAAGGTAATATTTAGTATGGCCAGAATGGTAATAGAGAATCCTGCTTATTGGTGAGGGTGGATTTTGTATTACTATTTTAGAAACGTCAATTTTAGAAAGTGAGCATTTATCTGCACTTAAAATCCATCTGTGCCTTACAGCCTGTCTCCAGTCAACGTCTGGGCTGGGCTGGTTCACAGCTTCCTTGTGCATTTCACCCAGACAACCACAAAAACAGGACACTCAGTCACACCTGCACTCATTTGCATTCTGAATGGGTCTTCCTGTGCTGGAAGGGTGGAGGGCCTGACACTTACATTTCAAAGACTGATGGCCTGCTGTTAGAAATGGGGTCTTTGGTTGGCAGTCAGGTTGCCCCCGGTCCAAGCAAGGACCCTCACTCTAGTCAGGGCAAAGAAGAATCACACTCTGTTAACCCCTGCTCACTCCTTTGGTAGCATAGGGTCCTTACTGCAGAGTGGTGGAGGTGAGATGGCATCAGTTGCGACGTATCAGTCCCTTGGTTCCGGCAGATACGAAGTCTGGCGAAGTCGCAATGCTGCAGGTGACCTCATGGGGTCGCGATGACGTCCCTGGGCCGCAGGTGCTGTGATGGATTCGAGTGTCACGGATGTTGGACTTATGACACTCTGATCTCTTCGAGGTCGTTAGGGATGAGTGGCTGCAGCAACACGAGGCCTGCAGAGTCGTTGGGGTCGTCACGCTTCTGCAAGGTCCACGGCTTTGGGACAGGCAGGGTCGCAGTTCCTGTGCAGCGGCATCCTTAGTGAAGTCGCACAGTGTCATCCGGCGTCATTAGACAGGTTTTCTCCAGGTGTTCACATCCAGGTAACCCAGGACCTGGAATGGCACCCTCTGGCAAGCAAAAGTCCACAGCCTGTAGACTCAAAACTGGATAGTGAAGCCTTTGCTGTCCCTGAGGCTTCAAAACAGGAGTCAAGCTCTATTCCAAGCTCTTGGAGATACCTCTCAAGCAGGAATGCACAACAAAGTCCAGTCTTTGTCCCCTTTCACAGGCAGAAGCAGCAACCTCAGGATAGCCTAACAAAACACAGTCACAGACAGGAGCAGTACATCTCCTCAGCTCTTCAGCTCTTCTCCTTGGCAGAGGTTCCCCTTCATTCAAGAAGTGATCTAAAGTCTGGGTTTTAGGTCCAATTCTTACACCCCTTTCTGCCTTTGAAGTAGGCAAACTTCAAAGGAAAGTCTCTCTTGTTCACAAGATCCTGCTTTGCCCAGGCCAGGCCCCAGACACACACCAGGGGGTTGGAAAATGCAATGTGTGAGGGCAGGCACATCCCATTCAGGTGTAAGTGACCACTCCTCCCTCCTCTCTAGCACAGATGGCTCATCAGGATATGCAGGCTACACCCCAGCTCCCTTTGTGTCACTGTCTAGAGGAGATGCACAAACAGCCCAACTGTAAACTGACCCAGACAGGGAAACCACAAAAAGGCAGAGTCACAGAATGGTGTAAGCAAGAAAATGTCTACTTTCTAAAAAGTGGCATTTTCAAACTAACAATCTAAAAACCAACTTCAATAAAAGATGTATTTTCAATTGTGAGGTCAGAGACCCGAAACTCCATATTTCCATCTGCTCTCAAAGGGAATCTGCACTTTAATAATATTTAAAGGCAGCACCTATGTTAACCTATGAGAGAGATAGGCCTTGCACAGTGAAAAACGAATTTGGCAGTATTTCACTGTTAGGACATGTAAAACACATCAATACATGTCCCACCTTTAACACACATTGCACCCTGCCCATGGGGCTACCTAGGGCCTACATTACGGGTGCCTTACATGTATAAACAGGGAAGGTTTAGGTCTGGTAGGTGGGTACACTTGCCAAGTCAAACTGTCAGTTTAAAACTGTACACAGATATTGCAGTGGCAGGTCTGAGCCATGTTTGCAGGGCTATTCATGTGGGTGACACAACAAGTGCTTCAGGCACGCTAGTAACATTTGTTTTACAGGCCCTGGGCACCTCTAGTGCACTTTACTAGGGAATTATTAGTAAATCAAATATGACAATCATAGAAAAGCCACTCATAGAAAAGCCAATCACAAAAACATATATGCCAATCATAGAAAAGCCAATCATAGAAAAGCCAATCACAAAAACAATCTCACAAAGGGAGCACTTGCACTCTAGCACTGGTCAGCTATGGTAAAGTTCACAGAGTAACAAAAACAGCAAAAACAGAGTCCAAACCACACAAACAACCTGGGAAGTAGAGGCAAAAAGTTAGGGGAGACCATGCCAAGGATGCCAGGTATAGCACCTGCCCTAACACAATGGACTGCCAAACCCCGTACTGGGACCCTGCAGACAGAGCTGTACTGAAAGGGGAACTTGTGCACTTCAAAACCACTCTTTGAAGTCTCCACCACTTCAAAGGCACTTTTTGGTATATAAACTGGGTCTCTGACCCCACCAACTCAGACACTTCTGGACCTGAACCTGCAACCTGTCAAGAGGAACTGCCTGGCTGCATAAACAACTCATCTGGACTGCAGCACCTGCCGTATGACAGAAAATTTCACTTATCGCCATTCTGGATGGATGCAATGTCTGTGACCTCTTCCATTGTGCCCAGGATTTCCCCGCATCGTCTCTGGGCATAAAAAAGATCCTGCATCGCAGTAAGTAACCAAGACGGCACACCGAAAAACAACGCAAGCCCCTTGCAGTAGTAAAGAAACAATGCATCTTCTGTCCTGCATCGTAAAATCCGACGAACACCTTATTTTCCCATGCATCTCCTCCTCTGCAGTCCCCGTGCATGTTATTTTTTATGCAAATCAGGCACTTTGTGTAATCAAGAGACAACTGTTGATTTCTAAAATGTAATACTCTTTTTAAACTTGCAAAAGTGAAAGCTCAACTTCTGCTTATTGAATCTTTATCGTTTTGATCTTAATTTAACCCCATACGTATCATATATTTTTGTGGTGTTTTCACTGTGTTACTGTATGATTTATTGCACAAATACTGTACACATTGCCTTCTAAGATGAGCCTGACTGCTCAGTGCCAAGCAACCAGATGGTGGGCACGGGATAATTTGGATTGTGTGTGACTTACCCTGACTAGCATTGTGGTCCCTACTTGGACAAGGGTGTATACCTCTGCTAACTAGAGGCCCCATTTCTAACACTTACCAAAGCCAGTGGCTTTGTGGAAGAAAAGTGAGAGTTTACTACAAGACTGGGCCTCTCTGCCACCTGGGAAAACAGTTCTGTTTCCTACAATATTGTTAGACTAGTAGCCTTGGAGAGGTCTTCCCCCAAACTTTTTGCCTTCCTCCTACATTTTTACTGACCTTGTTTTGCTGATCTTAGGACTCTGTACACTTTATCACTGCTAACTGGTGCTAAAGAGCATGTACTCACTCCTTAAAACATGGTAACATAGGCTGATCCCCAATTGGCATATTTAATTTACTTACACGTCCCTAGTAAATTGGTGCTTTGTGTGCCCAGGGCCTGTAAATTAAATGTTATCAGTGGGTCTGCAGCACTGATTGTGCCCCCCACTTAAGTAGCCCTTTAAACATGTCTCATGCCTGCATTTGCAGACTGTATGTACAGTTTCAAACTGCCATTTTGACCTGGCAAAATAAACCTTTTGCCAATCCCATACCTTTCCTTATTTGATACATATAAGTCCCAATAAGGTAGGGCCTGGACAACCCAGAAGACAGAATGCAATGAATTTAAAAAGTAGGATATATACTTTTAAGGTTTACAAGTCCTGGTAGTAAATGCAATTTAAATGTGTTTTTACTACTACAAGGCATAACTCTCCCATTGGATAACATTGGAGTTGACTTATTACATGTTATAAGTGTAATTTGAAAATGGGAAGAAATAACACGTTTAAGTTTGTTTGAAATTGTAATTTGGAAATTCCAGTTTTAGTAAGTTGGAATTTTCGTGCCTTAGCCATTTGATTACTGTAGCCTTTCTCTGGTTTCTTGACTGGGTTTAGCTGACAGTTGGGCTTTGTGTATTCCTTTTCTTGACTGGGTGTAGCTGACAGTTGGGTTTTGTATATTCCTCCTAGACAGTAACACACAATAGGGAAATTAGGTGTGCCTGCAAGGGCCATCACTGGCAGGTTGCGAGGGAGGAGCTGGACACAGCCCCACTAACACCTGAATAGGCTGTGTCTTACCTCCAAACAAAAGGGCTGCATACCCCCTGTAGTTAGTTTGGAACCAGGGCAGGGAAAGCAGGATGCCTGGGGATTTCAAAGGCAAGCCTCTAGAAGCATCTCCCTCACTTCAAAGCAGCAACTGGGTATAAATACTGAACCTCAAGCACCACCATTTGAGTACACAGCTCGACTTGTACATAATGTGCCAGGAAGATGGACTGCTGAGCTGATACAAGAACTGCCTCTGTGCTGGACTGCTGCTTTGAGGGAGCTGCTGCCCAGCTGTACTGTCCTGCTGCCCTGTTGCCTGGGTGACAAGTACTAAACCTGCATCTCTCTATGCCAGAACCCAGATGACTTAAAGGGCTAGTTGGCTGGCCTGCTGTTTTGATGCCTCAGGGACACAACAGGTTTCCAACAACCTTGCATCTGCTCCTGGACTCTGACATCTATAAGTCTACCCTGCCAAGTGATGCTATCCCAGTCTTAGCCCCTTGGAAGTGGGATTAAGGTGCTCTGCTAACCTCTCGGGATCCAGCAGAACTGATGCATCCCATCTACTGTGTGGCACAACCCAAGCAGAACCAAGGCATCTCTGCTGCTGCACATGTTGGTCCCATCACAAAGACCTGCATCACAGTTCTTCGGTACCACAGCATCACCCTGACTGAGTGATTCATCCTCAGTGCAGGCCCTCACTTCCCTCACCAACAGCAGCCTGGAAGATGACAACAGACTCCACATCGCAGCCTTGGAGTGCTTTGGAAGTGAGAAATCACCTTGACTGTGTGACTCATCCACAGTGCTGAGTTTCACATTGTAAGCCCTGTCGTCTGGATTCTCAGTGATGGCACAGGACATCACATTGCAGCCCCACCACATCTCAGAACCAACTCATCGTTTCAGCTGCACAGTGCATCTTTGATGCAGATCCACGCAAAGCAGGGTTTAAGGTACTTTGTTCAGTTGGCCCAAGTGGGTCCCTGGAGCTAGCCCACACTTCATCGCCTGAAATTATGACTTTGTCCCGGTCCAGCGCAACCAACTATCCACACTTGGTGCTTTGTACTTTTTGGTACTATTTTTACTTAACTTTTTTAAATTGAGTATCACCAGTTATCCCAATTGTATTTTTGTCATTTTGGTCTTGTTTTATTTATTAAATTAAGCTCTATTTTCTAACCGTTTGTGTGTTGTTTTCACTTTGTTACTGTTTGAAGTCTTGCACAAATACTTTACAGATCACCTCTGAGTTAAGCCTGACTGCTCTGTGCCAAGATATCAGGGGGCTGCTGAGAACAGGTTCATTTGGGGTTTGCTTGTGCCTTTCCCTGACAAGGATAATGGAACTGCTCATCAGGACTCATACCCCAGTGAACCAATAACCCATCTTCTTACAAATACATTTATGATACTACTGTGAATAGTTGAACCACGTTCATGGTTAATGCAACTGATTGCTTCTGAGAGCTAAGACCACTGACTTAGGTCTGTGATGGCCATTCCCTATGTCATTTTCATGTTGGCATCTACTTCACAAGCTACTTCATTATCTGAAAATGTCTGCATCAGATTATACCTACGAAATAACTTTCAAAATCTTTAGTTGCCTCTAATAACACATTGTATAAGGATCTGAGGACCCATTCACCATTATTTCCTACTGTTTGCTTGGATAAATTGAGAACTATTATACTCCTTTTTCTGGTCAGGGGAACAGATTTTTTTTAAGTGGACATGCAAATGTGATTTTTTAATTTGTTGTGATTTAGAAAAGGATTACTGAAAAGAAGAAATTAGTTTATTCAAATCTTCCAGATGATCCGAAGCTAAGGAATACCACCAATTATCTGTAATAACTTTTATAAATTTAAGTAGTGATTGTGGTCCTTACCATGGAAATTGGGGTGGGTAATGTATGCAGTGAAAGGAGCAATGTGCTTTCCCTACATCTTCCTACGATCAGATAATGCTTCAGGTTTGCCCTTTTATAAATGATGTTTTTGTTTCTCTGCCAATTCAATTTCACCACATCTTCATAGCCAAGCTTCTCTTTACAATTGTAATATGTTTTACTAGAATCTTCCACCACAGTTCAGGAACCATCCCCAAGCAGCACTTTCTAGCTTGTGTTTTCTTAAAGTTATCAATCAAGGCACATTTATTCCTAAGAAAATAGTCTTAAGTATCATCACCAAGACAGCTTTAATAGAGCCTCATTTAGAGTTTGAAAAACATTGTAAATCCTCCAAATTCTAGAAAACCTGAAGTGTGTAGTAGAATTTGCCACAAGAGTTTCTGACACCACAGGAAAAATATTGCTGCAGTATTGTAGTACTCATCATACAAATCTTAAACAATAAATTGGAGAAGTTTTGTTCCCTTCAAATAAATGAAACAGGGACCATAGCACTTTTTTTTTTTTACTTTGCAGCTTCCTTTCTTCCATCCTTCATACTAACTTTGTCTTTCCTTCATTACTTCCTCTCTAAGTTTCTTCATGTCTCATTTTCTTTCTTGCTTTCATCCTTTTCTCGTTTGTACTATTTTTTTCTTTGTAAACCGGAGTTGTTGTCATTGAACCAACATGTTATGGGATGCTTTGAATACGTTTCATAGTTTATAGTGTGAAAGACTGTGGTTTATTATCACACAATGGACATAATGTGCAGTTGCCATTAGCTGAACAGTGCAGCAGCAGTTGCATCGATGGAATGTACGCCTGTGTAACCTGTCTCTTGCACTCTGTGGGTGACTAGCTGAGTTTCTCAGTGGTGAGTGCTGTGTGTAATTGCAGTACGAAATGAAGTACATTTTGCCCATTTTGTCTTTCACACACACATCTCGAACCTCGGGAAATTCCTGATTTTGGGATCATGCCTATGGTTCTGCAACTGTTTTCTGTGAGGGTGCTGCCATTAATGTTAAAACACTGAAGTCATATGGATTGTGAAAACCCCATAGAAGTGTAGTAAATGTGCTACACTCATTCAGTAGAGAGTGGTAAGAGTGCAGAATTTAACAGGTGGCGCATTTTGGAGCACTGATGTGGTAGTGCACTGTCATTTATAGAAAGCTCATTTTCCGCTGGAAGGGACACTAAATTTTCATGGACATAGAGTTTTACTGTTAAAACTATATAGTGCACAAATGATAACGTGTGGAAATCAGGTTTCAGCGAATATTTATTATGTGCACATCACCATGTAAAGCGTGTACATTTAGTTTGGTCCTATTAAAATCTTTGTTACCATCACACTTCAGAATTACCACTAAAATACTCTTAATTTGTTTTTGCTAATTGCTGATATATTTCGGAATATGTTAATAGTTCATTTACAGGTATTTAAATGTTGTTGCGTGTTAGAAAAAAAACGAACTGACATCCTACAGTATTTTATTTCTTTTTCTGTAAGGGAGCAAGATTAGCTCCTAGTTCCTCTCTCTTTACAGTCAGAGAAAGAAAACAATACCAGTTTCCATACTAAGGAGCAATTTATCACAAGACATAGCTTGACATTTGACTTCTGTCTTTGAGTGAGAACCACTGACAAGATAAATACAAATGTTAAATACATCATTCACCTTCCGAACTGCAGCATGGTTATTTTTTGGGGGCAGCATCCCCAGCACCCCTACTTCCAACGCCTATGGAGTATGCCAGGGAATGTGGCAGCTTTAGATCACAAGTCATCATTAATTCATAGCTGCAAGGCTAAATTCGGGGTGCCCTTTAACCTCAGACTTGTTAATTCTACTTCAATTGATGCCTGATGTGTGGGAGAGGGAACCAGCTTCATTCTCAGGACTACACGAGCATCCGCACTTGACTCAAGACAGCAAATACAAAGTACAACATCGCAGGTCCTAATCATATTCGATAAATGCGGGCTTTTTGATCTTGGGTACACATTTGTTCTCCTCAGCTGTAGGCCCGTGTTTTGCAAATTGGAAGCAATTCATTAGCACTGAGCTGGTGTCTGCATTTTTTACAAGCACTCAGCGCAAACTTGCCCTTGCATAATACCCGACGTTCAGCACGTTGTTCTCTTCATCCCTGAGTGTTGCACTCAACTGTAATTTACCGAGAATTGCTCTGGATTCTTTAAAAATAATCCCCAATTGTGCTTTTGCCCTACGTTATCAGAGCACTTTAAAACTTTATATATTGTCCAACGTGGCAATTACATTTCTTTTGACATTTCAGTAAAATAAGGCAATCAAATTATGTGCTCGATTGTACCCGAGAAATTGAATGCTTTTCGTTAACACATTCAGAGAAAGGATATTTTTATTTCATTTCACAGATATACAACTTTTAAAATATGTAGAATATTTAAATGTAGCTCCTGTGATATTTTTCTCTAGAAGAACTGGTGCTGGGTTAACATACCAACTGACATGTGATAAAGAAAAAGCGTAAGACTACAGACAGTATGATCTCGGAAAAAATGTTGCTTTCTTCAGCCAATTGCCGATCTAAAAATTCAGGAGACCGAAGAGATGCATTTTCATAATATTTGACCAAGTTTTCTTATGATTAGCAGTCCTGTAGTTCTTGTGTCTGTCTTATCATTTCGTGTTCATTTTCACTAATTTTCTTTTTCTTTTTTTTTTACTTGTGCCCTAATCCAGATTCAAGCCACGCGTTCTGGACCTGAATGTGTCAGTACCTTAATACATTTCTTCATAAATTCCTATCCCGTGTCAATGTCTTGGTGGCCATCCTAGTAAAAACCCACACGTGTTTTCCTGTGTTTCCATTTGTAGAAATTGTTTTGTGGAATTTCCCCTAAGATCTGCCATACCTATCTCCAGTATTCCATTAGCTTTGTGTTTCCAACCTTCGAAGTTATGCCACTTAAGGACAATGAGAAAAAACACCATTATGCCTTGTGTTGTATCGTGTTGTGTTGTGCCACGTTCCTCATACTTTTTATTTTTTAATAACTGTTTAACAGGACTATTTGTAGACTGTGTATCTTGATGCTAACAGCAGCACTTGGCTATTGGGGGCCACAAAATATTTGTAGGACATTTGTTAATTGCATTGTACATAAAACTAATTATTTTCCCAGTTGTCTATATAATGTACTCTGTGAAAAGTGTTGACACTGTTTAAATGAAAAATACGGTAGGTGGTTGTGTTTTTCCTTGGTACATGCGGCTAACTGGTTTTGATATACACATCAACATACGGGGCTGGACGTCGTAGTTTGCCCTAATACTTCCAGGTAGGTAAAGGTTGAACGCCTACTTGACTCTGGTAATCAGACACTTAATATGTTTTTATTGTGTATCTAAATTTTTAATGCAATTATTTTAGGTAAAACTGTGGTGCAACCATTTTGGGAAACGATATGAAGTTATGAAAATAAATATGTCCTTAATATTTATTATTGTATTATGATTATTTAGTGCTGCTGCTGTTTGCCTAGTTTGAATAGTGTCCAGTGCATGTGGGAGCCTTCTAAGAACACTTTGAATTATAAAGAAGGGTTATTGGATGAGTGGTTCTTGAGGAATAACAGAGGATCCTGTGCTCCAGAATGCTGGCGATGCTAATTTTAGGATCTGTAATTACAAGGGGAAATACATGGTCATTTAGAGTTTAGCGGGTGGCCTACTAGCCATACTGAGAGATCCTCTCTGTTAGGTGAGATTATTATGCCTAACTTTCATCTGCTGGTTCTTCTCTGGATGCACTTTAAATACATTAGAATGCCAAGTGGTATATTATATGAATCCAGCCAACTCTCCATTCAGATGTTTTGGAAGTCTGAATCCCTCACAATCGACTGTTTGTGTACTGGTTCAGTAATTCTTGTAGTCTTTGTAGTGCAAATGTAATCCACTGTCTCCTACAATATCCACTACTTCAATGTATGCAGTGGAAATCAGGGGTGAACCAACAAATATATTTTCTGATGTTGGAGTTGGTTTTATTTATGGTCGTTAGTGACTTTGCATGTAGGTGAGCTAAGCTTACTGAACACTAACTTGCCAGAGTCTGTTTTTAATGAATTTTTAGGGGTTTGAGCTAGTGTGTTTGTATTGTTATCTTTCCAGTTCCTGCAGGAGAGCGACATGAACCAGTTTGCTACCTATTCTGAATTTTTGCAGATCGTTTTTGCTGGGCTATTATGTGTAGGTTTATTAAAACCTAATATGAACGAGCAAAGGACTTCAATTTTTTGGGAATTTGGTGACCCCTCTGATGCATAGATTCTAGTGTGGTTTCCTCCTGTAATTGTCAAATGTTGTTTAGCCACAATAGTGGCTATAGGACTTCAGAGACTTGCTTTGAGTGTTATGACTTATCACTTGAATGTAGATTTTTACTTTTAACTTTATGAGGGAACCCATTATCGTTGCAGCTTCCAGTGGTTACAGATCTTGCCGAGATGTTGAATGTCTGACTAAATATTTTTTCCTTCCTTATGAAGAATAATAGGTCCGTGCTCAAAGTGTTTTGGTGAAGTAGAAGCAGGTATATACTTTTAAGGTCTACTGGTATTCCGTGAGGATGGTACTCTAGATTTTTTCTTTCTAATTGTTGTGAGAATAACAATGAGTTTCTGATGATTTAAAAATTTGCGTCATCTCTTGTGATGATGTAATTGAATGCATGGTGATGGAACATTGCGAGAAACCAAGTCTTTTTTGAGTGTCCCACCAATTATTGCCCCGATTTCTGAACCCTAAATGCTGGTGTTCTGACTCTGATGGTGCCCTGGGCTCTACTAACCAGACCCAGGGCCTGTGCTTTGATTATAAGTGTATAAAAAATTAGGCACACTTGTAATTGGCATGACAACCTACCTGTAAGTCCCCAGTTTACTATGGGGCAACAAGGATTAGAGGCTCAGTGGATTTAATGCACTTAGGTGTGCTTTGCTTTGGTGCCTGTTGCCATTGTAAACGTCGTGCCTTGCTGTGGTGCCTGTTGCATTATTAAGGCAGCCCTGCTTTGCAGGCTGCTTTACAAGTAACATATGCAAATTCAGCTTTGGAATTAAGGGTACTTCCAAAGTGTCAAACTACCTTATCTGTACATATAAGGCACCACTACTGTCCACCCTGGGTGCCCCAGGGGTAGGGTGCCTTGTAACTATAAGCAGGTACATTATAAAAGATGTTTTATATGCACCGGTGAGGGTAAAACTGCCAATTTCATTTTCCCCATTGTAGAACAGTAGCTCCATAAGCTAACATATAAAACCTTTATGAAGAATGACTATTGCTAGGAAAAAGATACACTTTTCATTTATGGACTTAAAATGATAGAATTAATCCAACAACTTGTCACTGTTAGGTTTGTTATAATTACTACATAAAATAAGTTATGGGACTTTGTTTTCTGTAAGACAAAATCAAGCCTTCCAGCAGCTCTCTGATTGGCCAGCCTCTGCCAGTTTGAGCCATGCTGCCCTTAATCAGGCATGACATGAACTACATTGAGACAAAGTGACATGTGCTGGGTAGAGATCTGCAGGGTGCAGAGCAAAAGGCAGGAAGGGGGCTGGGTAACCAAACTGGTCTTCAAAGAGGGAATGACAGGACAGGACCCAGGCTCACCCCCACATCCTGCCACCCAGCCAGCTGGGAACCTCAGCTATTAGATTAGCAGACTGGCTGGGCTGTTAGGGAAATTAAGCCACAACATTGGGTTGGCTCAGCCAGTTCCTAACCCCAAAGAGCGACTTTCTACACCTTGGATTTTGGAAGAATAGTGCTTCCTGGGATTAATTTTTGCCAGACTTCACAGGAGGTGGTCACCCAGAGGGTTCCTTCCTGCACCCCGTTCGTCAGACTGCCCCCTGGTTGCCAGCCCAGAAAAACTGGATAAATATGGGAGAGTTGTCCAGCAATTCTGATTCCTGACCTGAAACTACAAGGAGAAGAAGGGCTGTCCTGCTGGAACCCTGGTCTGTACCCTAAATTACTACACTCTGCATCACTGCACCTGCTGCACATTGAGGAACTACAGCTCTAAAGACTTTGCCTGGCTTCAAGAAGTGAAGGAGTGATTTCCCTGGCAGCAACAGGTTAACAGAGCTTCACCTGTACCACCTTCATCAAGAAGACCCCAGCTGTACAGCCTACCTAAGCCTTTGAAGGAATTGGCCAGGTGCATTCAGGGAAATATAGTGCCAACATCCCAAAGACCATCTTAGTGCTTTTAGACCCTTTGATTGGTGTTGTGGACACCCAAAGATCCCCGCCTGGAACCAAGAAGAAGAAAGACTGCCCTGTGAACCCATAGTATGTGTCAAGAAGGACTGCAGGCACAAGGACTGCACCTGCTGCACACTCTGGGCTTCACAAAAGAAACCTTTGCTTGGCTTCTAAAGGATTCAGGAGTGAACTCCATATAAGCAACAGGTACAAAGGAGCTACCAAGAGTCACCTGCATCATATCCTGCCAGAAGAGACCAGCTGGGCAGCGTTCAGTCGACTTTTAAGGATTTGACCAGGTGCATTGTGGGAATTGTAGTCCCAACATCCTAAAGAGCAACTCAGAGATTCTGGAACCTTGGATTGATGTTGTGGACCACTTTCCTGCATCAAGAAACATTACTGGAAGTAAGTGTAAGAGTGTCACATCATGAGCTGCCGGAATGCTCGACTTTGTCCCAATCCAGTGTGACCTTTTTTAACCCTTTGAGCGTTATTTGCTTCTAAGTGCTAGTTTTACTTTTAATCTTTAAAAATTAATATCTCGGATTCCGTGCATTGGATCTTTGTCTTTTCGGTGTCATGTTAATTATTAACATATTTCCTATTTGTATAAATTGGAATTTTATTGTGTGTTGTTTTCAGTCTAAGAGCATCTGGTAATTCACATGTGTCTTCTTACTACCATGTGTTTGTCTGTGGTGGCCCCAAGATCTTTAAGTGTGCTCCCAAAAGGTGTCTGTCTGGGGGTGAAGGTGTGATGAGGCATCTTGTAGAACTTCTCACCTCCACTTTTAAACCCCTATACAATGGCAGAAAACAGGAGAGAAGTGAAAACTAGAGAAGACAAAGGATAAGCTCTGTTCGGTGAACCTCTTCCTGGAAAGTACAGGCTTGTACTTTCTTGGAATCTGTGTCTCCATCACTAGTGGCCCTGGCCTCCCATTTCCTATTAGGGGACATAATTGAATGGCCCTGTTCGTTTGGACTTCTCTGGACCAGGTCTGGATGGAGGTGCCTTAGGATGGGGTAATCCAGGTTTTTGCAAAACACACAGGGGGCCTGCAAGAGGTCAGGAGGGCCTGATACCCAGAGTGTGCTGCAGCAATGCCGTTTTCCTTGATCACTGTGGGGAGCTATTACTGGAAGACCCCAGACCAAGAAACTCCTGTCATGACCCCATTGTAAGCCAGGTGGGTGGAGGGAGTTCCAATGCAAGTCCACCAATCTTTAGCAATTGAGAAAAGTAAGTGGAGGAAAAGGATTCTCCAATTTAGTAGTTCATAATAAGAAAAAACAGGGACAGGGATGAGAAAGAAAACACACTGGAGTGGATGTTCTGTACCACGGGTATTTAAACATTTTACAGCTCAGGTTTACACTTTCGCCTTTGGAAATCCAAACAAAATCACAAACATCACTTGTACAGCAAGTTAGACTGATGCTTTTTATGAGAATGTTAATATTCCATCCACAAGGCACCCAGCAACCTTCTCTTAGCTTAAAAGCACCAAGGGACACTGAGAAATAATTGTCATGCTGAATATCATACAGCTGGTGTGAGTTTCAGTAGTGGTCTTTAGAGGCATACAAAGTAAAATAGGAGGAAGCATGGGAGACAAGGGATGCTTTAAGGCATGGGCAAATCGGGCAATTGCACGGGCCCCACTGGGAAAGTTAACTTTCTCTCTCTCTCTCTAGTTCACCTCTATTTTTGTATCTCAATCTTTTCTCTACCGCCGACTCTACCCACTATCAATTAATGGATTTGTGGAGCCCCCAGAAACACATATTTCAAATATTTTTTGGTTGTATTTTTGAAAGTTTGTTTGGCATCAGATGGGATTCAGTTACCCAAAAATAGGTAATAACATTCAAAATTGTTGTGAACAGGGGGGCCCAAAATGTATCTTGCCAGGTTACCAAAAATCCTTAAGACAATGTGGAAGACTAGGACAGAAAAAAGAGAAGCATCAAAACTTTGATCAAACTAAGCAAGTGGGAACCAAAAAATCTAAGCTTCTTCAATGAATTCTTACTGCGGGTATGATTGGCAGCGCTTCTCTGTCTGACCTGATACTGCTGGCTAATTATGGAACTGTCTGTGAGTGGCATCAACAAAAGAGACAGCCTCCCATTGCCTATCTGAGACATCATAACTCTTCCAGTTTATTAGATTTTTAAAAAAGCCTTTTTTAATTCAGGAATCTGAAACGACCTCTGCTTCGAATTGGTGTTGACCTTGGCTGATAACAATGGGAGCTAGTTTAATTATTTGACTGCATTTAGATAATTTAATTCTGGTAGTTTGAAGTATTGATTGAATGTTCAATTGTTTTAGTAATTTCAGTTTTTCTGCTGAAGCACCTGCTAGCTTTAGAATGGGAAAGTGGCTTACAAAACAGGAAAAAAACTTGGGATGTGATCCAGGAATGACTAAGGGCCTGATTACAACTTTGGCAGAGGGGGTTAATCTGTCCCAAATGTGACGGATATCCCGCCCACCGTATTACGAGTTCCATAGGATATAATGGACTCGTAATACGTCAGACAGGATATCCGTCACATTTGGGACAGATTAACCCCCTCCACCAAAGTTGTAATCAGGCCCTAAGTTGTCTTGTAATAACCAAGCATGTTGTTTTTCTGAATATATCACTAATGCATCTTTCATTCTGTTTGTAAACCTTCGGATTGATGCCTTGGCTTTTAAAATATGTTGCATTGCAGATTTATGTGAAAAGGACAGTTATTTTAATAAGTCATTTACAGGCAGCATCTCATCCGAAGAGAGACAGGAAGGCTATACACAAAGAAGGAAAACATTTATAGAGAAGAATGGGGAGAATCAAAGAGAGCAATGCAGTGGGTTGTTATATGAAAACTCCACTAATCATATTCAAAAGACCAATTGTCCTGTTGTCCCTCTATAGAGCATCTTCAATATTGCTTCATAGTCTTATTGAGTCTCTCAGTATGCCCGTCAGTCTGAGGTGGTTTTAAAGTATACCTTCCCCATACGTTTCAACAATGAGTTCTAAAAAATGGACATAAACTATGTTTGCCACTCAGTTATTGGGTATACCATGGAGCCTAACAACCCTTTTTAGCAAATTTTTAGCCAATTCTACAGTTGTAGGAAATGGAACCGACACCATATGGTCAAGTTTGGAAAAAGCATTTACAATAACCCATAACACTGTTTTTCTTTGAGAGTCTAGTATCTTTATTTTATGTCTGTTGATATGCAAGACCAAGTGTTTATGGTGTAGTTAGAGGTTGTAATTGCACCATTGTAGCTATCTGACTTTGAGCACAAACTGCGCACCTCTGAATATAGACCACTACAGTTTGATTTAAGTTGGCCCCCAAAATGTTCTGGCTACAATATTGTGAGTTCTCTAACTCCAGGATGTCCTGCCGAGGGGAGGACATAATTTTCTGTTGCAATTCCTCTCTATGAACAAAAATTAATTCTTGCTAAATCAATAGTTTGTGAATTTTCTTTTTAGATTCTCCATCTCTCATAACCAATTCTCCTGCTCTAATACCTGCTGTTTCAATTTCATCTGCCCCAACAATTAATCATCGGGTAATGGTAATACTGTTTGCGAAGGAAGAGTTTTACTTCAGTTTCTTCCTCAGAACCCTGTCTGGAGAGAGCATCAGCCTTTCCTGTTGTGAATCAGGTAATGTATAGCAAAAACATACATTTCCTCATGAAAAAGAGAAACCATTGAGCATGAATGACATTAGCACACTTTTAGGAAAGTTAGGGTTTGTTTTTTGATCTGGCAAGACCTTGGTTGTATGGAGATAGCCATCTAAATAGCGTCTCCAGTGTGTAACTGCTTCCTTGATCATAAAAAATTCACAATTGTATTTGATGTAGATTTTCTCAGGAACTGACAGGGCACAAGAAAAATAAAGTGGCCAAGGGTATGCCCGGATGTGGGTCACCTCGTCTGCTCACTGTGCTACTGGAAGCATGCTGCACCCAACCGACAAGTCTCAATCAAGGTGAAACCAGTCTTGGGTCACTTGTTTTCCAGTTCACTGAGGACCTGGCCTGGCAGTTCAGGCTGGACTATTTCTATTGGAGCAGGACCAAATCTGATTTGCATATGGCTGGTTCTAATCTGAGGTGGCATGGCAGGCAGGAGAACAATGGTTTGGAATACTACCCCAAGTGATAGCCAATGTTTAGTCAAATTGTAAACATTCCTCTCATCCTGTTTTCTGTGTTTGATGTAACACCATAAGTGAAAAGAAAATGTCAAGACTTGTGCCCCTTGCTCTCTACTGGGTACAAACTACACCGAAATGACAAGCCTCAATCAGGGTGAAACCTAGCTTGGGTTGCTTGTGTTCTGGTTCAGAGAGGACATGCCTTGGACTGTTACTGCTGGGACAGGAACAAGACTTATTTGCATATACCTGGTTCTAATCTGAGGTGGCATGATGGGCAAAATAACCGTGGGGTTGCTATAAACCCTAAGTGATTGCCAGTGGTTAGACAAATTACAAGCATTTCTCACCTCACTTTTTGTGAGCTTGATCCAAGCGAAATAAGCTGCTGCATAAATGTCTTGAGTTTTCTGATGTTTCTGAGACAAGATCACTCCTATTACCAAGGAATCTGTGTCATCTCCACAGAGAAGGTTTGAGTGCAGTCTACATGCCTAAAAAATGCTGCTGACGTGAATTTCCTCAAAGGTTGATTCTTTTCAGTAATAGGCTTGTTGATCAGGAAAACATGTTCTATAAAGTATCTATAAACAGTGGCAAAGCCCAAGATTGCTTGTATTCTTTTCACAGTCTTAGGAGAAGTCAACTCCACCATAATTTTGACTCGTCTGAATCTCTCTGTATTCCTTGATTTGCAATTACAAAGCCCAGAAAGATCAATCAATTCATATTGAAGATTCTCTTTTCAAATTTATGTATACAGTGAGTGTTTCTACAGTCTATCTCTAGGACTTTTCATAAATTAAGATCTATTTTTCTAACCTGGTGTGAACTATTTTTGTGTGGTGTTTTAACTTTTTTAGTGGTTTTAATGTTGCACAAATACTTTACACATTATTAGCCTTCCTGCTCTGTGCCAAGCTATCAGAGGGTGAGCACAGATTAATTTATGATGAGTAACTGACTTACCCTGACTAGGATTGTGGTCCCTATTTGGATAAGGTGCATACTTAAGCCAACTAGAGACCCAATTTTTAACACTTGTCCAGGGATTACTCTTCAGAGACAAACCTGTTGGTTTCTGGTAAACTGTCTACATTGTCCTCAATACAAACAAACTGCTTTCTTTCAATGCTCTCATTCTACTGCACTCAAGGGCCCTTACACAGACCCTATTAATTTTGCTACTTCAGCAGCATTTGTCATGATCCATCTTCATCGAGTCTTCTTCATCTCTGCTTTATGAACTCTTTTTTGGCTCTCAGGCTGAAGGATTAGATCAATCAGTGCTTCACACATGTCTTTCATTTCATCTGATTATTCATTATAAGCACCTTTGGCCACGGCTCATTAGTCAATTAGTTTCAGCTCTCATATTGGCACTAAGGGCCTGATTTAGAAATTGACGGATGGGGTTGCTTCATCACAAACGTGTCTGATATCCCATCTTCCATATTCCAATTCCATTATATCCTATAGATATTGTATTATATATATACTCGTTTTTGATGAAGTAACCCGTCTACCAAACTGTAAATCAAGCCCTGAATCTCTTTCTGCTTGCTGAAGATTTACAGCCTCAAATGAGCATTCTGTAGTTTGTCAGTGATGCAAGACCTTATGAAATTGACAGAGCAGAAACTTTGGAGACTAAAGAATTGCTTCTGTTAAACAAAGGGATTGTATAGTTAAGTGCTTCCTTAGTCAAATATGAAAGGAAAAATAGGCAATTTTGTGTCACTGAGAAATGCTTGTGGTCTGGTTAAAAAATTCAATCTGCATTGAACCACAAGAGCTTTGAATTGCTGAGGCTCCCTGAAAGATTTTCAGACGGGGCTATCCCTGTGGCTTCATTGGGAACCCAGTTATTTTTTTTTTTCCGAAGCCACTATTCCCAGATTCCACATTCACTCCACATATACTACAGAGGTAATGAGTTTGGAGGGACTGGAGCTTTCCCAACTTTACTAAGCTTCATAATCATGGTTAACAAGAACGTGCGCTCTTGCAGATCAACTTTTATATCTTTCAGTATCTGAGTGAAAGACGGAAATATAGGCCCTCATTATGACATTGGCGATAAATCCCACTTACCCCCATGCTGACTGCTGTTCACCATATTATGACACACACACACCAATACTTCACTATTCAGCCACAGACACAAGTCTGCCACAACAAATATCAGTGATAAACTGGTGGTATCAAAACCCACATCGTTACGCCAACAGAACAACGCACACCACATTATGACTCACGAATCACCACAGCAGACATTCAATGCCGGTAAACCATTGGTGGTACATACCCCTGTGCTCAAAAATACACACATACATAAAAAACAACACCACATTGGACAATTCAAACTACACACATACATACACCACTATAAAACGCACACCCACATTACCCGCAACCCTTTACCATTACAAAACATTGGCACGAGACAGACACCACGACCAGAGACACACACCACCATCACCTATACACCACCCACGCACCCCACATCACACACCCCAACACATCATCCTACACACCCTCACCCACAATGCTCACACTACACCCATGGCACCACAACAACACCCCAGATTCTCTGAGGAGGAGCTAAGGGTCATGGTGGAGGAAATCATCCGGGTAGAGCCACAGCTGTTTGGAGCACAGATGCAGCAGATATCCATTGCTAGGAAGATGGAGCTATGGCGAAGGATCGTGGACAGGGTCAATGCCGTGGGACAGCAACCCAGAACAAGGGATGACGTCAGGAAGAGGTGGAATGACCTACGGGGGAAGGCACATTCCATTGCAGCGAGACACCAGCTTGCAGTACCTAGGACTGGCGGCGGACCCCCACCCCTCCCCCACAACTAACAACATGGGAGGAGCAAGTCTTGGCAATCATGCATCCTGAGGGCCTGGCAGGAGTAGCAGGAGGACTGGACTCTGGTAAGTCAACTCTTTACTACTTTCACCCCCTACCTGCATGCCATCACATACCCCCACCCTTAACCTCCCTACCATCACCCCACCACCTCCCAAACACCCCACCATCACATCTCACTCATCCCAGTGCCAAGCCCTGCATGCACAACCAATGCATGGACCCTCCTCACAGACCTGCATGGGCACCTATCACTAAAGCATGCACACTAGAGAGAATCAGCTAGCCCACCACATAACAACTCACATAAGGTAAAGCTGCCAGGGCAATAACAGCCATAGAGGGCAACCCACCCATGCACAATATGTCACATACAGAAACAATAACACTGCATTTGCATCCCCACAGGTATTCCAGCCAGTGTCACAGGAGAAGAGGTGCCAGCAACATCCATCCCCCCCCACAGAAGAGGCCACAGTGATGACAGCGACTCTGCTCGCCTGGATCTGGATGTCCAACCTGGCCCATCAGGGACCTCCGGACAGTCCGTTACCCAGGCACAGTCACACACCACCACAGAGCCTCCCCCTCAGGAAACACCACCACAGCACCCACCTAGCGTGCCAATACCTCTGTCTCCAGGGCACGTCAATCAGCAGTGTGTCCACCACTACAGGGACCCCAGTGCACACCACAAACCCAAGACAATCAGGGTCCTGGGGTCAGTGGCAGTGGGCACACTGCTCAGGGGACAGAGGCACAGGGCAACAGGGAAGCTGGAGGACTGCCGTGTGCCAGAGGGAGGGCAGGCCCCGGGAACCAACTGACCAGGAGGTACTCACTGAGATCCTGGGACCATACCAACATTCTCAGGATACGCTGGGCCAGATCCTGGACAACGTGCAGGAGAACAGGTGACTGCAGGAGGGACAGTACCAGGTGATCAGGGAGGACCTGAAGGCCATTAACACCACCCTGGTCTCCATTGGAGGGGTGCTGGCAGACATGGCCAACATTATGAGAGAGGCAGTGTCACACCAGCGGGCCCCTGCCACTAGCCAGACTACTGAACAACCCTCCATTTCCGCTGCCGCTAGTGGACAGGAGGCCCCGCCACAGGACCAAGAGGCCACCAGCACTCCTCCCCCTGCAGAAGAAGAACCACCCTGCAAACGTTCCCTACCATCCAGGCAGAAGCCAGAGACTATTGCAAAGACCCCCACCAGGAAATGAGACTTTCCTGATTGTCACCCATATGTCCCACTCTTTCACCCTGTCCACCTTGAACTGCCATTGCTCCCCTTCCTATGTCCCCATGGACACTGCAGCTGTGCTACAAATAGACTGGAACTATACCCTGGAATTTCCTCCATCATCACCCCAGCCCATTGTACTTCTCCCTCTTCTTCATAGCACAGCAATAAACACACTTTGAAAAAATACAAGTATGTAGTATGTCAAATGATTTCAGTATGTATTCGTTTAACAAGGTTTAAACATTGTAATTCAACTGTACAGTAAGGTTTACATAGGAAAGACCTGTATTTGGCTGCAGTGAACACACCATGAGCGATAGTGGGGCACCAACATCTGCAAAAAGAGTTGCCAAAGGGTACAGTGAGTGGCCATAGAAGTGGGAAATCACAGCCTGCCAGTTACAATGTGAAACAAAAAACTGAAAATGAAATGTGAAGTTACACTGTCTTACCTGTGTGTAATTCGGAGTACTGTCATATTACTGCAGTTCTGTTGTCCTCATCCTCTTCCTCCTCATCTTCACTGTCTACAGGGTCCACTGCTGCCACACGGCCATCTCCAGCCTCCTCCTCCTGCAGAAAAGGCACATGGCGTCTCAAGGCAAGGTTATGCAACATGCAGCATTCCACGATTATCTGGCAGACCTTCTTGGGTGAGTAGCACACAGATCCACCAGTCAGTTGGAGGCACCGAAACCCGGCCTTCAGGAGGCCAAAGGTACATTCAATGTTCCTTCTTGTTCGCTCATGTGCCTCATTGTAACATTCCTCAGCCCTTGTCCTGGGATTCCTCACAGGGGTCAGTAGCCATGATAGGTTGGGGTAACCTGAGTCACCTGCAAATATCGTTGGACAACTGTTAGCCACACACTATCCCTTATGGCCCACACCATACCCATACATCAACATCCACTGGGTGGGAACCAGGGCTCACCTATTACCCACACCCTGTACCTCTGCAGTTGGCCCATCACATTTGGGATGCTGCTATTCCTCAGGATAAAGGCATCATGCACCGACCCAGGATACTTAGCATTGACATGAGAGATGTACTTGTCCGCCAAACACACCATCTGCACATTCACTGAGTGAAAACGTTTTTGATTTCTGAAGACTTGTTCATTTTGCCAGGGGGGGACAAATTAAATGTGTGTTCCATCAATCGCCCCAATGATGTTCAAGAAATGTCCCATTGCATAGAAGTCAGTCTCCACTGTGGGCAAATCCTCCACCTGGGGGAAAACAATGTAGCTGCACATGTGTTTATTCAGGGCAGGCAACACTCTTGTCAGCACTATTGAGAACATTGGCTGTGACATTCCTGCTGCCAAGCCCACTGTCACTTGGAAAGAACCAGTTGCCTAGAAATGGAGCACAGATAGGACTTGCACAAGAGGGGGGATCCCAGTGGGGTGACGGATAGCAGATATCAGGTCAGGCTCCTATTGGGCACACAGCTCTGTGATTGAGGCCCTGTCAAGTCTGTAGGTGAGGATAATGTGCCTGTCCTCCATTGTTGCTGAGTCTTCCAGGGGTCTGTACATGGGCGGATGTCTCCATCTCCTATTCATCCTTAGCGGTTGCAATTTAAGGGACAAAAGAGTGAGGAGCCTGTCATTAACTGTACATTGTAAACACTACAGTTCAATGCATGATGTGATTTTTAAATGTATTAGTGGCATATGTCCTGTATGTACAATTGTGATCTGTAACGCAGGTATGATCGATGCACTGCCCCACCCCCCCATGAAATGGCGTCTGCCTGTCCTGTGCTGGGTGACAGGTGTAAGTGAGGTAATTCCACTGACATTTGTGCCGTTGCGGGAAGCAGTCGAGAACCTCCGTGCAATGCCTAATTGGATAATATTGGGCCCTATGGGGTACAGTTGCCAATGTTGATGTACGCCGGTGGTGACGATATGTACCGCCGCTGACGTCACCGCCATTTTTTTATCTGTTCACTCACTTGCTACCTGACCTTCAACAGAAGAGGACCTACACTGCATGTGCTGCTGTGACCTGTGTCTGGAACCTACCATGGCCCGAGTGACTGGGGATAGGAGTTGGAGAGACTACTGAATGGGGTCCTACCCCAGTACGGACTTCTGTATGGGCCACCAGACCAACAGGTGAGTACACTGTGATTATAATGCATGGGGCATGAATGCATGGAGTGCTGTGTGTGAAGGCCTCGTGTAGGGGGTGGTTGGTGGATGGGCCCTCGGAAGCGTGCTGGGCAATGTCTGTGCGTAAGGGGATGGGAAGGGCTATGGTGTGCCATGAGTGTAACAGCCAGGATGGTCTAACTAGTACCTTTCCCTGTGTATATTTCATCTGCAGGTCAGCGGCCATCAAAAGAAGGGTAAATGGCGTACCATCGCCAAGGACGTGCAGACCTTGGGGGTCTACGGCAGGTGGAGCACCCACTGTCGGAAACGGTGGGAGGACCTGAGACGCTGGGCACGGAAGATGGCGGAGGACCAGCTGGGGATGGCCTCCCAATGAGGAAGGGGTGCCTGTCAAACCCTGACCCCACTGATGGCCCGCATACTGGTGGTGGCCTATCTGGAGCTGGATGGGCTCTTGAGGGCATCACAGCAACCACAAGGGGGTAAGTACAGTGCCCATCATTACTACTTATGCATGGTGGGGTGGTATCTGGGCGGGGGATGTGTGTCTGTGGGTGCCCCTAGGTCAGGCCTGATAGTGCAGAGTAGGTTCCATGTTGGGCAGGGATCTGATGTGACACTAGCTAGTAGGCATCCAATACTGGGCAGGGCTGTGTGGGTCCCAGGTATGCTGCAGTTGGCGGTATGTGTCCCTCCCCATGCCCTGTGACTAGCATTGTTACTGGTAGTGCATTGCATAGTGCGTAGGGCTGTTCCCTGTGTGTGAGGGTGCTGTGTACGCCAACAGTGGTGTTGGTGCAGCCATTGACTCAGTGTATCCTTTGTCTCCTACCCACCCTTTACGTTTTGTTATCATGTCCTTATAGGCATTAGCATCATCTGGCAGAGGAGCAGAGGCACCGGTGACAGAGGGAGCTGCATCCCACAGGACCCAGGAGGCAGAGTCCACCAACGCTGAGGGCACCAGTGGAATGGAGGGCAAGGGGAACACCACAGCGGAGACAGGAGGGGACAGTTGGGACACATATACCTCCTCCGATGGAAGCTCCCTGCTGGTGGCGGACACCTCTGTGCCCACCCCAGCTACAGGTACAGCCGCCACCCCCGTACTAGCACCGCCCTCCCAGCAGCCCCTCATCAAGTTGGCCGTGCCCGCTCACCAAGGAGGGTGGGCATCTCCTTCGCCCCAGGCACCTCAGGCCCTGTCCCAGTTAGCCCTGCTGCCCTGAGTGAGGAGGCTAATGACCTCCTGCGATCCATCTCTGTTGGGCAGTCAACCATTGTGAATGCCATCTAGGGGCTGAAGCCCAAATGCAACCGACCAATGCATTTCTGGAGGGCATTCACACTGGCTTGGCGGCCCAACAGAGATCAATCCAGGCTCTGATGTCAGGCATTGTCCCTGTTTCCACCTTCCAACTTCCTCTACCCAATCCCATTCCCCTCAACCCCAACCTAACCCAAGCACACTGGCAGACCAGCATGCACACAAGACAACACACAAGAGTGGTTCAGGCACACACAAGCACCACACTTCATCCCACAGGCACTCACACAAACACCATCCAGATGCAGACATACCAACGTCCACTGCTTCCACTGTGTGCCCCTCCTCCTCCTCCTCCACCTCCCTCCCAATTGCGTCTACGCTCACACCTGCATGCACTACATCCTCATCCACTACCTCCATCACCAGCACACCTATCAGAACACACACACACTGGCAGACACCACCCCAACCGCCATGCACATGTCCCCTGCGTCCTCTCGCACTGTGTCTGTTCCCGCCACAAGGTATACAAACAGAAGCACTCTGACACCCAACAGCCATCCACCTCACAACAGCATCCAGCCCATGCACCTGCACCCTAACACAGCAGACACCTCCTACAACCACTCCCTCTTCCTCCACTCCCAAACCTTCTCCCTCTTCCTGCCCCACTGTCCCTAAACAGCTTTTCCTCTCCACCATGGACCTCTTCCTTACCCCCCCTCTTTCACGTCTGGCCAGGGTGGCTAAAACCCAGGCAAGCACCTCAGCCACCCAGTCCATGGGCCCAGTAGTTTACACAGCAACTCGTAGTGGGAAAGGATCCCGGGCACCAGGCAGCCACATGGAAAGGGTGCCTGCCCCAAGTGCTGCCAGGAATGGCAAGGAGCCCTCCCCAGCTGCGGGGGGAAGGTCAAGGTGCCACCCCCAGCTGCTGTAAGAAATGTCAAGGAGCCACCCCCAGCTGCTGCAAGGAAGGGCAAGGAGCAAATCCCCAGCTGCTGCCAGGAAGGGCAAGGGGCCTGCACCAGCAGGCAGAAAGGACAAGAGGCCTGGTGCTTGGACTCAGTCGGAAACCCCACCACTAACCATGGTGGTGCAGCCACCCGAGGCTGCAGGGGATGTGCTGGAACCTACCACCACCAGCACCGCCACGAGCACCACCACCAGCACCGCCACCAGCACCACCAGCAGCAGCACTGCCACAAGCACCATCACCAGCAGTGGGCAGCCATCCGAAGCTGCTGGGGATGGACTGGAGCCTCCCCTCACCAGCAGCAGCAGCATCGCCACCAGCACCACCACCAGCAGTGGGCAGCCCTCCGAGGCTGAGGGGATGGGCTGGAGCCTCCCCCCACCACCACCAGCAGCCGCACCACCACCACCACCAGCACCACCACCAGCAGTGGGCAGCCGTCTGAGGCTGCAGGGGATAGGCTGGTGCCTCCCACACCACCAGCAGCAGCATCAGCAGTACCACCACTGAGCAGCCATCACTGCCGGCAGACAGTCTGTAGTCCTGCGCCCATGGGCTGTTGTGCGACCTGCTCCCTGCAAATCCTGTGGGCATGACACCCATCTGAGAGAATGTGACCTTGCACTACCCAAGATCTGCATCACGGGGCTCGATGCCCCCTCCAGAACCTGTGGGTATGGCACCCACTCACCCCATCGTCTCCAGGATAAAGATCACAGGGCACGATGCCCCCTCCAGAACCAGTGGTAAAGACACACACTCACCCCATGTTCTCCAGGATGAAAATTACAGGGCATGATGCCCCCTCCAGAACCAGTGGTAAAGACACCCACTTGAGAGACTGTGGCCTTGCACTCCCCAGGACCAAAAAGTGGGCAAGTCACCCACTTGAGAGACTGTGGCCTTGCACTCTACAGGACCAAGCACAGGGCATGTTGCCCCCTCCAGGGCCAATGGGCAAGTCACCCACTTGATAGACTGTGGCCTTGCACTCCCCAGGACCAAGCACAGGGCATGTTGCCCCCTCCAGATCCAGTGGGAAAGTCACCCACTTGAGAGACTGTGGCCTTGCACTCCTCAGGACCAAGTACAGGGCATGTTCCCTCCTCCAGAGCCACTGGGCAAGTCACCCACTTGAGAGATTGTGGCCTTGCACCCCCCAGGACCAAGCACAGGGCATGTTGCCCCGTCCAGGACCAGTGGTGTTGTTCCATCTGCTGGCTGAGGTGCCCCCCCATTCCCCATCCCCCTGAGGTGCCTGCCTATTTTTGAACTGATGCCCCTGCATTGTTCTCTCTGTGTTGTTGCAGGAGTACAGTGGGGCCTTGGACTTTGTAATGTGGCCCTGTGGCCCACGCACATTGGGGACTGGGCAGTGTCCCTTGTTTGTACATATGTGTATACTTTTACATTGAATTATCGTATTTCTACTTTATTTATATTATTACACTCACATCTATTCCTGTGGTCCTTGCATTATTCCTGAGGGGTACGACGCATATATGTTATGTTACTGCATCTGCTTGTGTGTATGGTGTTGGTGGTTGTGGGGGGGGGGTGTTGTGTGTGTGTGTGTCACTCTCTTTTTCCTCCCTCCCTCCCCTGTGTGCCAGGTGGCTGTACTCACCGTGGTCATCTTTGCCGTCGTTGGTGTTTGTGGTGGAGCAGGATGTAGAATAGCATGGGGAAGATCTGCAGTTCGGGCTCCATGGCGGCGTAGTTCTTCCTTGAGTCTCCAATGGTGTGTCGTTTCCCTTCTGTGCTGTTTTTCCGCCAAGCTTTTGATGTCCTAGGTACCGCCTCGGAAAAGGCAGATTGGTCTTTCATAGTACAGTGGGTGAAACATGGGCTTCCGCCTGGCTGTTGGTGGCTACCGCCATGGTGGCTGTTAATTCCACCCTGGCGGTCGGTGTGGTGAAGTTGCTGTCTGTCTGAGCTCTTTCAGCCATGGTCATAATTTGGCAGTATTTACCGCCAGCCTGTTGGGGGTATTACCGCCGCTTTATCACCAACCGCCAGGGTTATAATGAGGGCCATAATGTGGAGAGCATTAGCATAGGAATCCAGTGGTCCTCATCAACTATTAGGAGCCATTTGGAAGTAGGGAGGTCCAATTCTACTCCATCAGTCTCCTAACCTAGTAGTTTGAGATAAAATGTAGATTTAAAGCAGAGAGAAAACATACGGGAGTAGACATTGAGGGGCTCATTCTGACCCCGGCGGTCAAGGACCGCCGGGGCCGGGGATGCAGGAGCACCGCCAACAGGCTGGCGGTGCCCCGCAGGGCATTCTGACTGCGGCGGTTTGGCCGTGGTCAGACCAGGAAAACCGGCCGTCTCCCGCCGGTTTTCCGCTGCCCTGGGAATCCCCCATGGCGGCGCAGCTTGCTGCGCCGCCATGGGGGATTCCGACCCCCTCACCGCCATCCTGTTCCTGGCGGTTCCGACCGCCAGGAACAGGATCGCGGTGAGGGGTGTCGTGGGGCCCCTGGGGGCCCCTGCAGTGCCCATGCCAATGGCATGGGCACTGCAGGGACCCCCGTAAGAGGGCCCCACTTTGAATTCCAGTGTCTGCTCAGCAGACACTGGAATTCGCGACGGGTGCAACTGCACCCGTCGCACCTTCCCACTCCGCCGGCTCCATTCGGAGCCGGCTTCCTCGTGGGAAGGGGTTTCCCGCTGGGCTGGCGGGCGGCCTGCTGGTGGTCGCCCGCCAGCCCAGCGGGAAAGCCAGAATGGCCTCCGCGGTCTTTCGACCGCGGAGCGGCCATATGGCGGTTCCCTCCAGGCGGGCGGCTCCCGCCGCCCGCTGGGGTCTGAATGACCCCCTGAGTCTCATACGCATTTAGATGTCTTATGGCTCTGGCTTGCACTCTCTCCCTTGAAGTTTTAAAGGAGTTCCCTTGAAGTTCCACAAATGTGACTCATGTTCCATAAGTGAATGCTGATAGTGAACCCGGGAAGCACTCAATAACCTTCCACAAGCTCTCAAACACTAGAAGATGTTGAGAAGTGGTGATCACACAGCAGGTGAAAGTCAATTTGAATTCTGATCTTCAGAGGCATTCAAAGTCAAAATAAGGGGACAACATGGGAGACATGGGTAGAACAAAACAAAGGGGCAGGGGAATGACAAAATGCTGATTGAACTAAGAGAGCAGGAACCAAAGAACTAAGCTATTGTGAGGTAACTCGCTACTGCCACTGCTGCACATCTAATTGGCTGTCCCTCTCTACCTTGTTCAGAAGAATCAGATCCTATCTCCCAGCCCCAGTCTCCCATGAACTGGCCTCCACAGTCTCCATCTTTGTAATGTTCTCGTTCTGCCTTTCTTCCATATTCTCCTTCCCAGAATATTCAAATCTCACCTGGTCTTTCCCTGGATTATGACACCTACAAGGAAATGTGGAGGATGAGTCCCTGAGGCTGCTCCTCTATGGAGGAAGAGCAGCTTAAAATAATCTTCCAAAAATGTGTGAAATTTGAGAGGTCAGCGAGGTCTGAAAATACACTCCTAGGGGCTGCAGGACACTATGAAGAGCAAAACATGGAAAATACCTTCGAAAAAAGACTAATTGCTGGAAAAAGTTACATTTGTTTCCCAGGCTCATTACAGAATATGGCCAGTAGGTAAACCTCTACCATGCTTGGTAGTTTATCATCTTACCACCGGGGTAGCCCTCTACCTTGGGGGCATCTTACCACTGAGGGTCAGTGCCCCATGGAAATTAAGGCATTTGGAGGGCCATGCTCTATTATCGGTATTTGCCATTGGAAGAAGGGGGGCATACTATAAGTATCTTTCTAGTCTGTGGATGCTGTGTCCCTGCCATGCTTGACCTATGAAGTTTGAGCTGAGTAGGCACTCGTTACTCTGTCCACCACTCCTGCATCCTGTACCTGGTCTCTCAAAGCATGGGCTTGGAGAGCTGAATGGGAGAAGAGCTAAGCTGCTCAACCACTGGCACTGAGGAAAATTGTCTGGGTTAGGGGCTGGCTGAAAGGGATGTGGTGCTTGCTCCAGTCTCTACTCTTTACTTTACTGTTATCCCAGAAAAAAGTAGGGAAATAAGTGTAAAATGCAGCACAGAGCTTCCTAAGAATGAAAAAAAGAAAAACCCTCAGGCTGCTTCAAAAGCATAGCCTGAGGAAAATTGAGCATCCCAAATGTAATAGTAGAGCTCAAGTTTCAGCATGTTTCTTTGTTAGTGCCCTTGGAGGAGCAGGGGCACCCAAGCAGTGTCTTCCTCTGTTGAGGACTGCAAGGAGAGTGGCAGATTTCCCATGAAAGGTTGATACTTGTTTTTGCAACCTCACCTTACACTCCAGAACATCTAGAATGCAGCAGTGCTTAATTTGATCCAGTGGTTGCCAATAGGGGGACGCAACAGTTATTTGACCCCATCAGACATTTACTTAGAGCAAGTAATAGAAAAAAGCACAAAAAGGAAGGGGAGAGGAAGAGAACGGTGGAAAATTACACAAAGGGAGTATGCAGGATCCTGGAAGAATGAGATAAAGTTGAAGAGAGTGTCCCGTAGGCGTTTAAAGAAGCCTGAGGGAAATTCCAGACTATGTAGCATTGATATTAGATGTGCTGACGTTGAATAGCACTGGCTGCAGGCATCTGAGTAAAGCTTCGGGCACCTGCAGTCATTATTTTACAAAATGAGAACTGGAGGGCATGGACATTTGGTCTTGTTGTTTGTGAAACGTGGTTAAAAATAAAAGTAAGATGAACAGTAAAATGGTGAACAGTGAAATGTGTGAGTGACATGGGCAAAATGAAATTTAAACTTGCTCTATGTTTCTAATATCAATAAAAGCGACAAACTCTACGCATTATACCTCCTGAAATGCTTTAATGTTTATAGGGATTAATGTTTAGAGGGCTGGTTTTGCATTTGACTATTAGAGTGACACCCTCACTTTTCATTAATGCATTCCTCCGGTTGAGCATATGGGCAGTATAGTGTTTTTAGTGGTTGGGGCTTGCTGGTGTGCAGAATATTAAAGATGCCTCCAGCACAGGGTCCCCAGGGTACAATCAAAGGGGCTACTTGACCTGTACACCCATTCCTTGTGGTGCACTTCCTGCAGATTGCGAGGTTCTTTAGATGGTGGCATTGTAGGTATTTCCATCTACCTTTAGCGAATATTTGTTTAAAGTATTACGTTTCTAGGCAATAAAAAGATTTTCCTACTTATAAGAAAAAGCACTGGCTGAACTGCGATTTATTAAGCTTTGTTAGTTCCTTTGCTGAGCTCTGAGTCTCTAGCCTCGAACCCTACTCTGAGTAAGCCTTGCACTACTCCGCCTCGATGTCCTGAGAGGAGTTAAAAAGGGGTACTTCGTTCTCAGTTTGGTGGTTCAAAGTATGGATTGCCCAAGGACACAATCTCTTTTGACCCAGATCTGCCACAATTGGATATATTTATATAATTGTTTGTTTTTCTCTGTCAGAGTGTATAAGACGGAGCTGTGCTTTGTATGTTTTTTTGTGTGTTATGACTTGTTCATTGTAAATTAAATTAAATGCCTGTATTTTGTGCATCTTTGTGAGTTTTTTGTGTATTATACACTGTGTAGGTGTCTGTAGTTATGTGAGAACACGTGGTTCGGTTGCAGAGGGTGCAAGGTTCTGGATTGTTTGATTTCAGTGGTTTTTGAAAACTGAGGAGTTTGGCGGAGTGGCAACATCAATGCCCTAGATCTCTCACCCGGAGGACACCGTTACCCAAAAGTCCATCCACCTGTGAGACATTGGTGAATTTATTTTATAAAGTCTGCCCTATTTAGGTCAACTGTTGTGACACCCATTTTCCTGTTCACAGTGCCAAGTAAAGGCGGAAGGTCTCGAATAGGAAACAAGAGAGATTACCCCCATTACTGGGAGAACACGGTCAGTGCATCACGGCCGAAAAGTTTTTTTTTTTTTTTTTTTTTTTTGTAATACTCTCCTGCTTTGTGCGTTTGTTAATGAAAAACAGAAACCTTTGCTGAACACGTTCATTAGACATTGTGGCTGCTTGGTATTTTTTGTTTTTCAAAAAACATGCTCTGCCTTTGAAGATCTGGAGTATAGAAACATGCAAAGCCAGACAATACATGGCGGTCCAACCCCCTTGCAAGATTTATGAAAGTGGTCCCGGTTTGTTGGCAGGAGCACGTTTAGAGAAAAATTCCCGTCATGGCAGAAGAATCCTAATTCAGCAGTGCCAACAGGCTGTTACCCCAGAAGTTTGGCGGCTTGCTGGCCAGGTCTTAAATGCCACACTGTGTGCAATCTGCATTCTTGAGGTGAAACAAGGATGACAAACAATAGAAATTAGAAATTAAAATATTTTAAAATGAATAGAATTTGACAAAAAAATTAAAGCTAAGACAATTGACCGGCATGAAAGAGAAAGTACAAAATCACATAAAGCAGACCATTAGTTTACCCTAAGGTAAAAAATAAAATATATATATATATATATCTTGGTGTGTGAGTGTATGTATATATATATATATTTAATTTCAGAGAAGTCATGATGCCATCCAAGCAGTCAGTGACGATTTAGGGGACAGTGCTAAAACATTTAACTATGATAAAATAGGACGTATAAATACATTCTACTCAATGAAACACGATATTTGAATAAAAATACACGTGCCATTCTTTTGCCAGATAAAAGCTAACAAAAGCCTTGGCCTCATGGCCTTGATTATGAGGGCTTTATTTAATTTGACACTCATGCAAGCCAGTTTGCAGGGGTAACTGAGTTGTACATTTGTTGTGAAAATACCATAGACGGATTGTTTCCCAAATAAATGTCAGCGAGACAAATATATTTAATTGACTCGGTGAAAAATGTATGCTCTTCTATCTTTTAATGGAGAGACTTGTAACTGGTAAAATTTACAGCATCCAATAAATAAATAAGGAGCCACAGGATATCAATGTTTATTTTGTACGATAATTTCCACACAAATACAAAGGTTTTTTTGGCATAGAACATAACGTTGAGGGCCCCATGTACTATTTACTAGTGACAAATTGCTGGTCATAACTTGTGACTGGTAAATATTACTACAAACCGGCTGATGTGTTAATGTAATTGTTTGCTATTCATAAAGAGATTTACAAGTGTGGAGTCTGTGCACACAAAAAGCAGTTGTAAAGATACTACTCATAAATCCCTTTTGAATAGCACACAATTGTAACCTTACACAAAAGTGTAAGTTTGCCTTGGTGGATCTGGCCCAGAATTGGACTGAGTCACAATCTGACCTATCTGGTTAATATTCATTAGACTGTTTGCAGATTGTGGCTCAATACGATTGCAGCAGTCCCATAGATAGTGGCCTCCAAGGGTCAGCAGCCCTATGGCTATGATTTAATTTTCAATTACGTAATTTTTTTTAAAAAATACAGCCCATATTACTTAAAGGAAAATTGTTGTACTTAAATTAAAAATAGAAAGGACCATTATCTGTGCTTCAACATTTTTTTTTACATTCTCAAAGGGAAAGGGGCCCCCTTTTCTAATGTATTATCACCTCCTCTGAGGTGCTGGTATATTTTCAATGTTTTTGTGACCAGTTTTCTGATGCAAAACATTGATACATAAGATACCTATTTTGTATTTGGAAGGGACACATTTAGACCTGTCAACCCTAGGGTGGTCTTCCCCCACCTTTTTGCCTTCCTTCTCAGTTTTTGTGCAGGTCTTGTTTTTGCTGGTCTAAGGACTCTTAGCACTATACCACTGCTAGCCAGTGCTAAAGTGTTTGTGCTCTCTCCTCTAAATACGGTCATATTGGGTCATATTGGCTTATCCTCAGTTGGCATATTTATTTTAGATGTAAGTCCCTAGAGAAGTATAGTACATGTACTAGTGGGCCTGCACCACTGATTGAGCCACCCTCTTACATAGCCCTTTAAACATATCTCACGCCTGCCTTTGCAGAGCCTGTGTGTGCAATTTTAAACAGACATTTTGACCTGGCAAAAAACTTTTTGGCAGGCCCAAACTTTTCTTTTTAACACATATAAGTTACCCGAAGAGAAGACCCTAAGTTGCCCATAGGGATGTATGGAGTGTATTTAGAGAGTTGGGCATGTAATTTTAACTTTTACATGTCCTGATAGTGAGAAACTCTTACATTACTTTTTCGCTACTGCAAGGCCTACCTCTCCCATAGGCTATTATTGGGTTACCTTATTACATTTAAAAAGTGCTAACTTTCATTTGGGAGCAATTATGAATGTTGAGTTTGGTATCTAAAGAATTGTCATTTAAAACCCTCTTTAATTGTTGGATTTAAAGTCACAATTCTGAAAATGCCACTTTTAGATAGTTGGCGTTTTCTTATCCTGACCATTTGATGCCCTAGCCTGCATCCTGGGTCACATTACTAGGTGTAGTTGGCGGTTGGTCTTTGTGGTTGGCTCCAAAACAGTGAGACAAAAAGCAAATTGGTGTTGCCAGATGGACCATCTTACTGGAGAGGAGGGGAGCGGTCACCTACCACACTTACATTTTTTTTTTTTTATATATTTTTATTAACATTTTGTTGTTACACAGTTACATACTTGTTCATTTTACATTTCCTCATTTGTTGCACTTTTTGCTTTTAATGCTATATTTTACTTTTTACTCATTGTTAGCCTTTTTGTTCCTTATTTAATAAATTGTGCTCATTTACTTGTTAAAGCGTATTTCCTTTCTTCGTTTCACTGTTCTGTATAATCAACAATCAATCAACAAACTTGAACCCCTTCTTCCTTGTAACTTGGGAGGGTGGTGTGGGGGTTAGGTGCGGGAGGACAAGGGTAGTGAGGGGGGGAGGAAGGAGGAGAGGAGGGAGAACACAAGGTATGTGGTATACAATTCCAGGTGATAGTCATGTTGGCCTAATTGGAGGTAGGGAAAGGAGGAAGGGGAGAAAAAAAAGAAAAGACCCCAAGAGGACAACTTTACAGCCTTGTGTGAATGGCTTTTGTAGTTGTTAGCTTTTAAGGTACGATAGTGTATCAATTTTTGGGCGAGAGAAGATGTCAACCCAAGGCGCACCAGCCGACAGCAGGGGCGGCGGGTCACTCACGCTGCTTGCTATTTCTGTCAGCGGAGTGGGGGTCAGAGGGCTAATTGTCTTCGCACCCTTACCCTTGGTGTGATCTATTTGTGGTTTGGGCCTGTTTTGGGTGCCTGCTTATGTGCTTTCGCCATTTGGTTCTATCCTCGGTGTGGACTGGATTTCACTTGTTTCTCCTACTGGGCTTGCCAGCCTCTTATTTATACTCTCCCAGTTCGTCATTAAATTCTCCCATCCCGGGGCTATAGGAACCTGGCGAGTATTCTTGGCTTCTTCTGCTTTTAGGACCTCTAGTTCAGCTCTAGACCATGTTGATATATCCCTTTTCCAGTCAGACAGTAGAGGGTTATATGGGGCCTTCCAGCCCCTAGAGATTAGTCTCTTATAAAGGGCCAGGGATAGGTCCAGAAAGCGCCCCCTCACTTTTCCGCAAAGCGCAGCTGGCCTGAGGCCCAGCAGGCACAGTTCAGGGGTGGGTCTCAACTCAAACTCAAACAATTCAGTTAGGGTGGGCAATATTTCCCTCCAGCCAGACTGGATCGCAAGTCCAAACCATGTGGTCAAAATCCGCCCCTCCTCCTCCGCATCTCGGGCAAGTCCCCGGGGCCCCTCCGTATATACGGAACAGTCTGTGAGGCGTGAGGTACGTCCTGTGCAAATAATTGTATTACGTGATATCTTCCGGGGGTAGGCCAGTGCTCTCTTCCACTCTGAGTCAGTTAGTTCCCGCCCAATTGTGTTCTCCCAGCGCCCTCTCAGCGACTGTAAGGGGTCTAAGGCTGCCTCAATTTGGGCCCGATATATTTTGGTGATCAGATGTGATTCCTCCCCTAATGTCAACAGTAAATGCAGGACCTCGTGGGTGGCGGGTTCCGCACTCACTGTGTCCCAGTGAGCTTTAAGAGTGTGCACTAGCCTCCCATAGAGTAGGAACTGCCCCCCGGGAATACCCTCTTCCACTAATTCAGCAAATCCCCTCATCACTCCCTCCTTGAAGAGCCCTCCCACTGTTTCTATTCCAGCTGATAACCAGGGGCCAAGTCCCGTGTTTCCCGGTCCCCTCCCCCTAGGTTCTAGGGCGAGCACCGCCAGTGGCAAAGCTGGGGAATATGGAGGGCCCACTCCCACCCTTTTCCTGCATCTTTTCCAGCATGCCACTGCCACTTTTATCATTATATTGTTCCGGGGGTGGGTTATCTTTCTGTTTGTCATACATGCCGCAATCCATGCCGTGTCCATTACTCCTTGGGCTGTATATAAATCCAGTTGGCCCCGGCCCGCAAGCCAACCGGGTATCCACTGCAATTGGGATGCCAGGTAGTATGCCTCAAAGTCGGGGGCTCCCAGTCCTCCCGCGTGGGGTGGTCTGCAGATAGTCGTAAGTGTAGTTCGTCTACGTCCATTGTCCCATATTAGTTCTCTGAGTAATGTGTTCAAATCGCGGAACCATGCCTGGGGTATCAACAGTGGAAAGTTGGTGAAGTAGTAGAGAAGTCGGGGGAGCATGATCATCTTGGAGAGCGCCACTCTGGCCATCATTGGCAGTTTCAGAGAGCGCCAAAATTCTACCGAGGATCTCAGGGATCGGAGCGCTCTACCAAGGTTGCCCTCTCTCAAGTCTCCCAGGTCATGGTAGATCTGAATCCCCAGGTATCTAAATGTCCGTGAGGCCCATTTCAGGTCCATTGGGCACATTGCGGGACATCTATATCCAGGCGTCAGGGGAAACACATATGTTTTGTTACGGTTAAGTCTTAATCCTGACACCTCTCCGAACTCCTCCAGGGCCTTCAGGGCCCAGGGGAGACCGCTCGCCCCGTCTCTAAGATAGATCAAGATATCATCTGCATATAGCGAGATAATGTGATCAGTTGGTCCCCACTGAATCCCTCTACCCGCTCCGTCCCCGCGTACCCAGGCCACCAGGGGCTCCATCGCCAGGGCGAACAACAATGGAGATAGGGGGCATCCCTGTCTAGTTCCGCGGTGTACTGGATAAGCACCAGAGATTGTCCTACCCGTCTTGACCCTTGCTAGTGGGGATGAGTATAATAGGTCCACCCATTTGACCCAGCCCTCGCCCAGGCCCATTTTTAACATTGTCGCCCTCAGGTAGTCCCATCTGATTGAGTCGAAGGCCTTTTCAAAGTCCACCGCTAGCATGGTCCCGGTTGGCGGCTTCGATTCACTGTGCATATGTATGATAGAGAAAATACGTCTAAGATTCAGAAAGGTGCTGCGACCGGGTATGAAACCGTTCTGGTCAGGATGTATCAGGGTGGGCATATGAGGTAATAGTCGGTTGGCCAAGATCTTACTGAGGATCTCGAAGTCGCTATTTAGCATTGATAGTGGGCGATAGTCTGTTACTGATGCCTCCCTACTATTTGTTTTAGGGAGTGGCACTACCAATGCCTCACGCAGTGTGCATGGGAGTTCTCCATTCTTTGCCGATTCCATATACATTTCTATCAGTCTGGGGACTAGTAAGGATTTATACTTTTTATAAAAATCCATGGGAAGACCATCTGTACCAGGGTCTTCCCAGGGGCCAGCTGTGCAATTGCTTCAGTTGTCTCATCCGTGGTCACTGGGCCCCCCAGGCCGACACTGTCCTCTAGGCTCAATACCGGTAGGGGTATCCGAGTCAGGAAGTTGTCAAGAGTCCCCGTCCCTAAGTCTGTGGGCTTCCTGTATAAGTGGGTATAGTAATCTCTGAATGCGTCGTTAATGGATTCTGGGCTGAGTCTACGTGTTCCCCCCCTGTCCAGTACACTTGCAATGGGGTCACTATCTCCGTTCGGGCGCACCAGCCATGCCAAGAGTCTACCGGATCTCCCCTCCTCTGATTGTATGGATGTCAAATATCTTTGCATACTGTGGCATCTAAGTCGCTCTTCAGTTTGGGAGTGCTCTCTACGTGCACGTTCGTACTCTTCATCCACTTGCCCTGCAGGGCCCTGTCTCAGCTCCCCCTCGTGAATGACCCTCTCCAATGCGTTTAATTCTCTCTCAAGCGTACATTTTATCCCCACAGACTGTCGAAGACAGTAACCCCTCGTCCCCACTTTGAGTGTCTCCCACTCTATGCCTCTGGCGGAAGTGGATCCCTTGTTAGCTTCTATGTGCTCTGTTAGGTAGCATCGTAATTCCTCCCTGTATGCCTGGTCTTCTAGCGCTGTCGGGAGCATTCTCCATGACGGTATGGGGGGTCTGTCCTTTGATACCCTCAATGTCAGTAATATAGGGTTGTGATCTGATATTGTGCGAGCAAGGTACTCAGCGTGGGTCATACTTCGAGCCAGTCCCGCAGTGCAAACTATCCTATCAATTCTAGTGTATACCCGGTGGAGGCCCGAGTAAAATGAATAATCCCTGGTCGCTGGGTGTTGAAACCGCCAAGCATCTACCAGCCCCCAGGTGTCTAGCCACTCAACTAGTTTTTTTGCTGTTTTGGTTGATGTTGCTCCCTGTAGTGGGGGGGTAGATCTGTCCAAGTCAATGTCGAGCACTGCGTTAAAGTCTCCTCCTATTAGTACTTCCCCCATGTGTTGATGAGTGAGGTGTCTAGACAGGCCCGTCATGAATGAGGTTTGGTCCTGGTTGTGGGCGTATATACAACTCAGGATCAACTGGAGCCCCTGTAATTTCCCTTCCAGTATGACAAACCTTCCCTCTCTGTCTATATTGGAGGAATCAATCGTGAAGGGGACATCGCCCTAATCCAAATCAGAACTCCTCTTGCGTAAGCTGAGTATTCTGTGGCAAACACCTGTCCTCTCCATCTCCGTCTTAGCTTCTCTCCCTCTCCGGGTGCCAGATGGGTCTCTTGTAACATAGCTATCTGCACCCCTCTCCTTTTTAGGAAGGAAAGAATTCTATGTCTCTTAGCTGGAGTACCCATCCCTCTAACATTCCAGGTTATGATATTGTAGTCCGCCATCCTATTCTCAAAGCCTGTAGTGTGTAGGCTCGGCACGCCCCTGGCCCGACCGATTCCCCCACAAGCTTGTACCTTCATTGTGTTCAGTCCATTTCACACATGTAGCCGATATAACTAGTAACAACAAACCCCAACTCCCCATCCCCAGCGCACCTCCGGAACTGTAGGCTGCCCAATAAGTTATGCAACACTGCAAATTATTCAAACACATCAATGCAATACTCGCCAGCCAAGACTGACAGGCGAGAGTCAGGTCCGGGGGGGCGGCCAGGTCCGGAGGGGCCATTTCACTACTTAGCTTGTCTCGCCTTTCAGCGCCGGTGCAGGTTCGATCTATGTGAGTTCGTCAGCGGTCTGCGGGGTCACTCTTGGTGTGTAAGCCGGGTCCCTAGAGCCATTGGGCGAGGACACCACCGTATCGTCCAATTCTTCTTCAGAGACTTCCCGGGGCGCTGTCTCTCCACCCACCTTGGCCGCCGCCTCCAGGGCCTCTCTCTTGCCAGTTTCCCTCTGTGTCCGCGTTGGCACCAGTCGTAGGCGGTCTCTGGGTCTTTTCCCCTTCGGGGCCCGTCGGGTCCCGCCCGCCCCGCGATTCTCCGGTGCAGGTCGCGCCGGCCGTGCCCCAGATCTTTCGAGCCATTCCCATGCCTCCTCTGGAGTTTGGAAGAATGTGGTTTTTCCCTCCACAATCACTCGTAGTCTTGCTGGGTAGAGCAGCGAGTACTGTATCCCCTCTTCTCGCAAGGTTCTTTTAACGGCTAAGAAGGAGGCGCGCTTGTTTTGGACCTCCAAGGTGAAGTCAGGGAACAATGTCGCTTCGCCATTGGCTACTTTAAACGGGCCCGTTTCCCTGGCTTTCTGTAAGAGGATGTCTCTGTCTCTGTAGTGCAGGAGTTTAGCAATTACAGCTCGTGGTGGCCTGCCAGGAGCAAATGGTCTGGCTGGCACACAATGTGCTCGCTCCAGTGAGTAAAAGGGGGTCAGACATCCTGGTGCGACAACTGTGCTTAGCCATTTCTCCAGAAATTCCACTATATTCGTCCCCTCGGCCCCCTCAGGGAGGCCCACCACGCGGATATTGTTCCTTCTGTTTCTACCTTCTGCGTCTTCAGCTCTCTGTTCGAGCTTTGCCACTATGCCTGCCAAGGAGGTCACCTCCGCTGATACGTCTTCTTGTTTTGGGACGACTTCCGCTAGTGTTGCTTCCGCTTCTTTTACTCTGTCTGCCAATTTATGATGATCGGCTCTCAGGAGGCCCACCTCTATCGCCACCTGATTGATGTTGCGCTGTAATGTGGATTTGGTGTCTTCAATGGCACCCAGTATCTTGTCTAGGGTGTCTTGTACTTTGATTTGTGACTGGTACTGTATGGTCGGCTCATTGTCCCCCGGTGGTGTCGGTGTCAGGGGGTCCATGGCTTTGTTCTTATGTCTGCCCTTGGGGGGCATTGGCCAGGTAGGGAGGGGCATCTCAGTGGGTCTGGCGCACAGTTCAGGCGCTTATGCTGTTCGCTGTTGATTTGTCCACTAATCCAGGCCACTGTTGTCGCAGTCTCTGGGCCCGGGTGCTCCAGGGCGAGGCCCAGGCGCTCCGCCAGCTGCTCCCAGCGTGATAAGTGACGGTAAGTGGCAGGGTCGTGGGTCTCCGTCAGCGTTGTGTTGTCCGGCTCCACCGAGTGTCCGTGCCGGCGCTACGGTCTGGTCCCAGCGACCCCTCTTGTTCGCGCGGGTCACCGCGTCCGTCCCTCGATAGAGGGTCACCTGGTCCAGTGCGCTCAGGCCTGGGTCCGCTGGTGGCCCTTCACAGACCAAACGATCATGCGTGTGCTGTGTTCAGGCCCCCGGTCACATCCCGTCTACACTTTACTTGAGAAAACAGTTTGGGCTAAACCGGGGTTGGTGGGTTTTCATGGATTTGCGCTGTTGTGCGTTGAAGGGGTGGGTACAGTAGACCTTCAGCTCAGCGATGGTCCAGTCAGCCAGAGGGGGCCCGCACCCGGCAAAAGGGGTACTCGGCCTCCAACCTTGGTAGACGATGTTGGCTGGCGCAGGGCTATTCCGCGTTGCCCCGCCCCACAAAGGACAATCAATGTTCATTCTGAGCTGCCCCGGGTGTAGAAAGTCCCGTCGTCAGCATCCGGGGGTTCCCGGGCAGCAGCCACAGCCACGCCGACTGTGCGTTTCCCAGGGGGTGTGCCCAAAGCGGACTCCTCGCTGGGCAGCCAAGGTGGGCCCCCCGTCCCCGCGTCTCCGCAGCGCAGGCAGTCCCGCAGCCAGGGGCCATCAGGCCCCGCCCCCAGAGAGGGAGGCCGGCCAATCACCGGTAGGTGTTTTCACCAGCCGCTCCGGTTTATACCTTCCCCTTCAGGGTGGGCCCACGTCCGCATCTAGCGCCGGGCGCAGCGCGCGGTCCAATCTGGGGTCGCGGCCTCAATCTGGCAGGGAGTTCGCGGGTCCCAGTCCGCGCCGGGCCGCCCGAGTCCGCCGGAGGCCATCACCGGGGTCGCGCTCGAACGGTCCCGCCCGCACCAGCCGCTCACCGTCTCTGCCTTGAAATAGGGAGCCGCCCAGTCCGGCGTGTCCCGGCCCTGCTCGCCGACAGGGCCGCAGGCTCTCGTCAGCCCCAGGCAGCCCTAGTCCCCCGGGAGTCTGCACCAGGGCCGAGACCGCACCTCTGCAGCCTCGCCCGTCCGCATCGGTCGTCCCACACTTCTTTGGGTGTAAGACCGCCCGCTCCAGCGCGTCCAGGCTCTGGGTTAAAGTCGGCCCCTCCGGAACTGAACAGTTAAGCGTGCGCCATGCTCGGCTCCGTGGCCACGCCCCCACTTACCACACTTACATATCACAAAGGCTGTACCTGAGCACACTCACAAAGTATTTAACACTCTTTTTTGTGCCAGGGCAAGGTGACCGGAAATTCCATTAATCAGATAGAGGAACAGGGTCAAGACTGATTTGCAAATGGCTGGGTCCAAACTGGGGTGGTATGGTGAGCAAAAGAACGATGGATTAAACCCAGATCTGTGACTGGGGGTGAGTGTTTGCATTGTTCAGCACTCCATCCATCATCCTTTTGTGTTGATAAAGTTGCCCTAAGTGGGAAGGGTATGCTCAGACATGGGTCCCTTGCTCACTGTGCCACTGGATTTAAGCTAGCCTGGCTGATGAAGGGTGAAACCCTGAAACCGATCCCAGGATGCTTGTTTCTGGTCCAGTGAATAAAGATCCAATGAATGGAATCTGACAAATGAATTTTTAAAGATTAAGGGCCAGATTTACAAGGCCCTTGTGCCCCTTAGCGCCTCATTTGCAGCATACTTTTTGCCACAAATGTGACACTAACGGGGCACTACCATAGCGCCATATTTACAAGGTGGCTCAAACTAGGTTTGCGCCACTTTGTAAACCCTTTGCACCACATCATGCATAATATATGCATGATGTCTGCAAAGGGGGCATTCTCTCATTAGAGGGTCGCTACAAATGGCGCAAGGGAATCTACAAGATTCCATTGCACAATTATTAGCATCATTTTTAATTCCTGCTTGCAACAGGCATTAACAGGAGGCTCCCATTGATTTCATTTGGCCTCTTAACACTATACTCGATTTGGGTCATTTTTCTTGATGCTAATCCAGTATAGCATCACAATAGTGTAAAAAAAAACTGATGCTATTGCCCCAAACGTGCACCATGGTGCACCGTATCGTAAATAGGCCGCTGCCATGGTGGCTTTTGGGGACTGAAGGGGGCCGCAAGAAAAGTAGCGCATCACTAGTGTTGTGCCACTTTCTTGTAAATATGTCCCTAAATGTTTTCTAGTGCTCAGAAATCAAAAATGCTAATCTGGACATCTGGTCACACTCGACTGGGGCAAAGTCAAAAGTTGAGGATGACAGCGATGGAGCCCTGCTCAGCTACAGTGAGCAGGAGGCCTCAGTTAAAGTTTACCTTCACACTTAGTCGTTTTCTTGAAGATTTTCCCTCGACCGGGACAAAGTCACAAGTTGAGGCCGACCTCGCTGGAGCCCTCTTCGGATACATGTTGCAGGAGGCCTCAGTCATATTTTCTATGTTCCGAATTAGAAACTTTTTCAGGACAGAAATCTTTGTCCGGGTCCTAGGTCATTGCACGGGAAGCCTCAGTCAAACTTTTTTCTTTGGACTTAAAAACATTTTGGGAGCTTTTCTTGCCCGAAATCAGTCGACCCTTCACAGCAACTGTGGAAAATAAGACTTTATTATTGTAAAATAAAGTCTCTCCATGTTAGCCTGTGGAGCCAATTCACTACAATGGGGAAAACACGAAGGCTATTTTTCTCTCACCAGGGCTTATAAAACATGTTTTATAAAGCTCCTGCTTATAGTTACACTGCATCCAGCCCTGGGGAACACTTAGGGCATACCTTAGGGATGACCTATATGTAAAAATTAGGTAGCTCAGGACTTTAGAAGTACTTTTAATTCCAAAGTCGAAATTTGGAGTTACCTTTAGGGGTAACAGTGCTTAATTTGAGGAGGTGGTTTCTGTGCAGGGCACCACCACCTATTTTTGAGAGCCAGCACTTAATTTTCTGCCTCAAGCATTAACTGTGAGCAAAAGACACATATGGTAAAGACGGTGGAAGAGAAGAACAAAAAAGTGTCACAAAGCGAAAAAGCACAAAGTTGCAAGAGTGAGCTGTAGGGGCAGGGAGTGGCTATAAATGGATTAAAGAAGCCCGAGATGGCTTTAGGATTATGCTGCCACAGTATTCCATGCTCACACATTTAATTTCAACAGCCGTGTTTTTCAAAGGAGAGCGTTGGGCACCGGCACACTTTTCTTTACAAATTAAGCACTGTATAGTAAGGGGAAAAGTAAAGTCCATAGGATATAGAGAGGGGTGATGGGGCTAGGGGAAGATGTGAATTTGGTAGGCTAACTGTGTGTGGGGGTGTTGGGAAGTGATAGAGCATGTCCACATTTGTAATAATGGTATTTGTTTGCTTTCTACATTTGGGGGAACTGGATCTCTTTTATCACAACACCCTTCTTAAAACAGCAGCATAAAGTTTCAATTACAGGGGTGCCAGCATACACTTTTTAAGCCCCCTATAGATTAGATTTTATGTGGCGCAATTAAACCGTCCGTAGGCTAAATTTGCACATAGGTGTTGAGATACAGTGTCTGAATTGCTTTTTACAGGGCACGCCCCTGTTGATAACATAAAAGACTGACTTGAAATCCATAAAACATGCATCTATAAGGTTCCTCCCATTTTGATCAAACTTTTAGGGAAAGAAAATATAAAGTACTTTCACCACATAGGGATATTCGATACGTATCTACAACTAGTTAAGCCAGGAAACATACTAAAAAGTAATTCCGATTTATTAGTCTCTTCTCCATCTTCTAAGGATTGACTAATGAAGTTAAATAAATAGATAACAATTACAATCTGAATAGGTAATCCTTTCGACATCAATGTCTGAAAGATATACTGCATTGAGTTCTCCTTCTTGCTTGATTGAATTAGCTCCAAGTAATCGCCTTCTGTCATCAGCTGACATTCAATACAGCTGGGTGCATTTGAGCCCACATAAGTGGCAAGTTCTTCAAGCAATAGAGAAGAAATATAATCTATCACTGGAGAAATTAGTGTTATCATTTAACTTCCTGGCAGCAGTGAGATATGAATCAGTGGTTTAAGTAAAAAAATAAAAATAAAAAGTTGGATTGACCTTTTTATGCTCTATTGTGTCATCTGAAAGAGATGAACTGAGAAGGATTATTTCAATTTATTTATTTCACAATTTGGAACAATGCACAGGTCCAGATGTTCAACCAACATTTAGCCAAATATATAAATAATACAGTCCCTATCAAATATATACAAACCCATCTTAGGTACTATATAAAACACAAAAGGAATAAAACAGAATTGTATTTCAGTACGATGTAATCAAGTCACGGCCCAACATTTGTCAGTTAAACATCATACAGTATTTACATAAAAAACACTAATCGATAAATAACCAGTTTAAAATGAGAAATAAAATACCAATTAACAGGAGAATTAATGCCTACATCCAAACAAGAAGGCCTATCATACGTCCCGAAATATAAAATACCAAAACATTTGAGATTATGACTACAAATTATAACTACCAAGGGAGTGCTAAAGTCAATAAAAATTTAACAAAAGCCTTACAAAATGTAAACATCCTAAATCAAAATATTTTGTTTGGAGAATTATACATGAATTTCAGTACCCCATCATAGAACATATTTTGAAATTCACACATACCGGTTTCAACCATTTTTTCCTTAACTCTTCTAAGGATGGATAAACAATTAACATGTGCACAAAATTTTGTATCCCTAGCTGGCAAAGATCACAAATATTCAAGGAACCATCCCACTTAGCAGTTACATCTCTTAAAGATAATCAGTTAAATCTCAACAGGATGAGGAAATGTCTTACCCCATGAGGTAAATTCCGCTGTAAATAAGGTTGTGGGTAATTAAAAATCGCAAAATTTGTTAGTGACCTTAACCTCCACTTTTTAATGCAGAACTCCATGTCCAATGAGAAGCTTTTTCCCCTTGTAGCTTCTTTTAGACTCTTTTTAAAGAACAAGGGGTGTTGAGATAACAACGAATGAACATCTAACTGAAGAATTTGCATAGCACAGTTAATATTTCTTTCAAAGTGAGAGTTATCTCTTAGTGAGCCAAATATTTCTTTATAGGCTAGGGATCTTAAGGATTGTGTTGTACTCTCTACTAAACAGTAGGCTCTCTGGATTACTGCAGCTAGGCCCTGTATATAAATACTCTGGAAACCAAATTCTAGCCTTAAGGCTGCCACAGAAACTGAATTATTAAAGGCATCCAGGCTTCTTAGAATCCGGCCTTCAATTTTATTCAGAAACTCCCATTTCGAAATTTTGATTCCCTCAATGGCATACAGGATAGAAGATGGAATTTTTGCTTGATAAACAGATAGTAAGTACGAGAAGTGCAGCCGACCCACCGCTTTATAAAAGGCTAATATCCCCTGAGACTGAGAAAGAGGCTTACTGCTGTTCTTACATATGTGGTGTCGATCACTAGGGGAACAGGACAGGATTTTACTCAAAAAACAGTAAGTTTTCACCCGCTTCAAACTCTGCTGACCCACTGACCATATAAAATTACTTTTTACACAGGATTTATTCCTCTGGAAGCATACTACTTGGGATTTTAACACATTTATTTTTAGGTAATGCTGATTCGAAAAATCATGTAAGGTCGCGAGTCGCCTATTTAGACCTTTCGGGGTGAGATCGAGCACAACAATATCACCAGCATAGAGAAAGCAAGTAATTGGAGCGCCTCCAATTATGGGCGCAAACCCTTGGGTGTTCCCTAATACAGATGGCAGGTCGTGGATATATAAGGAAAAAAGAAGAGGTGCCAACAGGCAACCCTGTTTTAAACCATTTTTTGTCACGAATTTAGACGAAAGACCCTGCTCTCCACCTAGCAGTATTTTACACCACGTTGAAGAGTGCAAGGCTATAATTAGACATAACAAATTTAACAGGAACACCCAATTTTGATAATTTCTTCCATAATATCTTACGGTCTACCCTGTCAAAAGCTGTAGACAAGTCGAAAAAAGCGGTGTATACCACCCCACCCCTAAGCTGAACATACTATTTATTTATGATCTGCATTAAAAGAATATTATCTAGGGCAGTGGTTCCCAACCTTTTGATTTCTGTGGACCTCCACTTTAACATTAATGGAACCCACGGACCCCCACTGAATCATGATGGGAATCCGGGGACCCCCCTCTGAGTCATTACTGAAAGCTGGGGACCTAATTTGGAAATATTTGTTATTTTTATTTTTTTTTCTAGGCTCTCGCTGACCCCCTGCGAAGGCTTCGCGGACCCTCAGGGGTCCCCGGACCACAGGTTGGGAACTACTGATCTAGGGTGTTATGCTCCTTCCTGAAGCCTGCCTGCTCGATAGGGAGGATTGAGTTTTCTTCTACCCAGGAAGTTATATGTATGAGTATGCTTTTAGCAAAGATCTTACCAACATCATCCAACATGGCTATTTGCCGATAGTTTATCGTTAAATATTTATCGCCCTTTTTATACAAAGAGACAATGATACTCCCTGTCGAAGACGCCGGGATAGTACCATACAAATAACAAGAATGGAATATTGGGTTAAGGATCTTTGCCCAAGTGAGGGCTCTTTTTTAATTACTGCCATAGGGACTTGATCTGGACCCATTGCTCCTGAGGCCCTCATCGACCTTATATACCATTCTATCTCGAGGATTGTAGGGGCACCGAAAGCATCGCGCTCCAACCAACAACCGTTTTTTAGGTCTAATTCATCTAATTTCACAACCTAATTATCAGCATACAGGGAGAGGATATACTCCCACCATTCTGACTTAGCAATTGGTGGTGCTGAGGGAGTTTTAAGAAGTAAGTGACCAGGATTTACAACTGTTTTTCACCTTGGCTGCTTCACTCCGAGCAATCCAACGCTGATCTGCTACCTCCTTCCTTATTCTCACCTTCATCCTTACTCTTCTCCTCTTGAGAAGGGAAATTCTTCTACCCCTCTCCTCCAATTCACTGTAACCTAACCAATCTGTTAATTTCCCTATTCAATAGGAGAAGCGGGAGCCTTAATTTCTGTTGTGGAGGTTTGATACATTTTGACTGGATGTTCTAAATAATATTTCCCATAAATTCGGAAAAACATTTTAGTGGATCTTTATACCAGGCAACAGTATTTCTCAACACTATTTCAAGTAATTCCTTCAGGGACGAAATTTTCAAAGGTGACCAATGCATTCGACCCGTTTTCGCATTAAAATTCATATTTTGACTCTTAAAATTGCATGTTTCAATAGGAGACATTTGGAGTTTTAGCGAGAGGCTCAAAATCTTATGGCCACTAAGTGAAGTATCCATAATCAGCATATCCTCCACAATTTGTGCTAGGGGGTAGGAGGCTAGAAAATAATCAATGATAGAATTACTCAAGTGGGATTTATGAGTGAAAGCTGCTGGGGAGTCCGACTGAAATCGGCCATACAAAATTATACAGCTAAGTTCCCTCAAGCCTTTTAGCAGAGAATGCCCCCTTTTGTCTGTCCTGATTCTGGGAGGAAAACAAATAGGTGGAATATTGATGAGGGATTCCCTCTCTATATCACTAAAGATCGAGAGTGATGCATTTGAGATTTTGCAATTTAAATCCCCCACTATTAAAACTTCAAATACAGTTTCTTGTGAACTTAAAATAAGAAGAAATACAATTCAACATATGCAATAACATCCTATCATGCTCCTTGTCAGGGGGAATATAAGCATTTACCACTAAAATTGGCATTTTCCTACCATCCTCCAATATTGGCACAATTCCAATTATCTGATAAGAATTGTGTAAAGTCGGAATGATTTCAAACTCCCATCTGTAGTTATCACTTAAGAATATTACAGTACCCCCTTTTGCGTGCCCCATCTTGGACAGCTGTGCTTTTTCACAAAGGACTGTGTCCCCCGGGCAAGAAATATTAGTTACGCTCCAAGTCTCCTGGATGCAGATTAGGTCCGCTTGAAGAGAGCAGATATGGTCTAATGTAACTATATAATTCTCTAATCCTGCAGCATTCCAGGAGACCACATGAAGATTATGGTTAAAAACCATGGTGTAGGTATTTCCCCTTCACCTTAATGTTATTTAAAGCCCCTGCCAACCAGCTCCAATTATCTTGGGAGGGACTCCGGGAGGGAGATTGAGCCTATTTAACGAGCTTCACCGCTCTTCCTCCCAGGGAAAGATAGACCTTCATACTTTCCGGGGGAAGAGCCGGAGACCCACACCCAAGAGTGGTGTTGCTTTTATTCACGCCTGGCGCAGTCGGGGAGACTGGAGTCTATGGAAATGAGGGTCCATACTCCTAACTGAGACCACATCTATGCCTCTACGTTGCAATTGTTCACAATTGACTAAAATCAAATTTGCAATAGTTTTTGAGTAAAACCAGACTCTTGATTTTGCAGAGTCAAGACCCTGCCTTAAAAGTACATGAGCAATATCACCACTTTCAATGAAACTTAACTCTGGTACATCTGCAAAACACAATATTAAAAGAGAATGATATAAAGATAAATTTGAGTCAAATAAAACGCAAAGCTCAAGGCACGACGTTGACCCAGAAAAATTGAAAGGATTTTCCCTTTCCCCATTAGAAACTCCACCACCCAAGTCGTCAGAAATGAAATGCAAGGTATTACAGAACACATCAGCATGTGGGGTAAGGGAAGAGGTCACCTTCTTTACAATCAATAGTTCCTCTGGTTTGTCCACAGGCAGATCCCAAAAGGGAACTAAATCAAGTTCTTCCTTAAAAAAGGAGGGTACTATAACTTCCTGGTCCTCCAAAACATTCATCCTCTCCTCCATTGGGTCTTTATTGACAACATCCATGGGGGGAGAGATTCCTGAAGGAGTCTGGCCGTCAAACTTTACCTTTCTAGTTTTCTTTTTAGAAATTCGTCTTTTAGTTTTTCTTCCCTGCTTTATCCCTTTTTGGGACTTTCCCATATTCCCTTTATTGACTACTTGCTTAATCGATTCCATCCTCTTGTGCTCCACATTTCGACAAATGGAGAGTTACTTAGACTGAGGTAGAAAGATAGGAAATGGAGCCATATATGAGGATGATTTTAACTCTGAGTTTACTGACACAGGGGTATTCGGCTGCGGAGGTGATGGAGAGAATAACTTTTCCAGAGAATAATCAATACTTTCCAAGTCAAAACTTTCCTCACACTTCACCGGAGAAGGGGACACTTGTGGTTTCCCAGCCTGGGTTCCTCTGGTAAACAAAACTGAAGGTTTGATTGGGTTTGTGTAGCAATTTTCATCCAAGGGGTCCTGAAGTATACTAGGACAACTACCCCCCAATTCCTTGGAGGCCTTCTTTACAGTAGACGGATTTTCCTCAATTGGGGTTAAACCTGCCTTCTTTTGACCAGTCAGGACTTTCAATATAGCCAATAGAGTATCTTGGGAATGATCAAAGCTGAAATGATTTTTCCAAATGCGCTAAGATAGAGGAAGGTATTCTCTCTAGGCATTTAAAGGGCTCCGATATTACTGTATGTTGATCCAGGGGGGCACTTGGCAAATTTCTAGAGAACAAAAACTCAGGGGTAAGTAAGGGAAATCCTGGAGATAGAGAGAGATCCGAAGGTATACTACTAATAAGTCTTAGAGAAGAGGATTCCTCTTTTCCCTCCAAGGGCGGAGACGCCAGATGAAGAGACAAGCTCTTTGTAACAAACATCCCTTTTACCTCAGTGTCCGGCAGGGCAAAGTCTCCCACTTCTGGGGGAGGTCCCATATTGAAAGAAGGGAGAATTGTGTTCTCTAAATCGCCCCAACAATAAGCAACTGACTAAAAGAAGGAGATGTGGCTGGAACCTTCCCGGAATTATAGAGATTATCAAAACCCTCAGGGTTTGCAGGAGCTTCCTTATTAGGAGGGGGATTGCCAAGAATTTCCTTTTGCAAAAAGGGAAGAATTGTGCAGGAGTTTTTTGTATTCAAATGAGACATAGGGCCTGATTACAACTTTGGAGGAGGTGTTAATCCGCCCCAAATGTGACGGATATACCACCAGCCGTATTACGAGTTCCATAGGATATAATGGACTCGTAATACGGCTGGTGGTATATCCGTCACTTTACCGTCACTTTTGGGATGGATTGACACCTCCTCCAAAGTTGTAATCAGGCCCTTAGTCTTGTTTCTTAAGGGATTTGATTTAGTCTTTTTGCAGGCCTGGTTGAGAAATGCTCTGCCTATCCGTAGGCGTTTGGCTGTCATAACCCGAGAAGGGATTAACTTAACAAGCTGGACAATAGTTCTTTTTTCCTCTCAGCCCCTGTAATCAGGATACTCGGACTCTTTGACTACAGGCGCGCCCCGAGGTTTAGGTAACCGGGCAGGAGACTCCCAGAAGTTATATTTATGGCTGTATAGGCTATTTAATCAAGGTTGATCTTATTCTGAACTTCCCAGGGTTTTCATGTAGCTGGTTCTCCCAGGGGGGCTCTTAATGGGGTCACGGCAAAGGCCGACAATCCTCCAGCCCACCGCGACTGTACTTTGGGCTGAGTACCCACCAGTACCCACGGGGTGAAGCCAGCCCTAAAACAGAGTGGGGCGGCAAGGGGTTGTGGGGGGCGTTCTCTATGTTGGGAACCCACTCCCTTTCAACCCCAAGTAAATTGCTGCTCGCATTCACCAGTCTCACCCCACTGCCTGTCTGGTATATATTTTTATCTGCCACCAGCATTTCTCCAAGTAGGACTTGTACCTGAGTGCTCCTTCCTGCATCACCCAGTCAGCCGGAAACACTAGCCGTCTTTGTCACTGCGCTGACTCGGCTCCAGGCGCTTTCAGGGGCCCAACCACCCGCCGATTTTCTCGGGCTAGACGCCTGACCAAGGAAAGCCAAGGGCCGCCACCTACGCTGGCTAGGCTTCGCGGCTCCAGGCACAACCGTAGGACCCAACGATTTCCTGGACAGAACGCCTAACCAGGGAGGGCCAGGGGACCGAGGGCCAAGCAGGGCCAAGCAGGAGGCGAGAAGTGCGGGAGCTGCCTCAACTGCAGCCTCGCTCATTGCAGCTGGAAACGCCAGCCTCCCATGCCGACTGTCACAAGGTCTCACGAGAGTGTGCAAGTCTCACAACAGCTTCATCAACCTGGTATTATCTCAACAGATGCCAAGGTCTGCTCGACAAAAGTCCAGCAGTGCCACGCACACGACCACACGATCCTCCGCACTGTGTAACTGAGGGCCAAGCAGGGGGCGAGAGGTGTGGGAGCTGCCTAGGCCGCTGCCTCGCTTGTCGCAGCTCGACACGGCTGGCAACGCCGACCTCCCCTGCTGACCATCACAAAGTCTTGCAAGGGAATACGAGACTCACAACTCAGAGTGCCTCAGAGTGAGAAGGATTATAAATAACTGTAATTACTTGCCACACATATGGTCAGGCGGCGCTAATGGGAGAAGATTAGTAGGTAAAAATAACATCACTGTTGTCATAGACTTCACTACTACTACTTCTATTATTATGATGATGATGATGATTAATAATAATAATAATAATAATAATAATAATAATAATAATAATATTGTTAATATTTATATATCATGTACCTAACCCAGGAGGGTAGCAGAACATTTTACCTAAAACAGGCAGTTATAAGTAGCAATGTGTGTGTCACAGAAACATAAAGAGTGGTTAGCATGTGCACAGTGAAGACACAGATAAGCTACTCGAGAGATCCTACAGTACTACAGATTGTATTTTTCCCTGGAGTACTTGTGTTTATGGAAGAATGTTGGTCTGAGGCAATGCAAAGAGGGACACCACTTCACTCTCAGGGGGGCTGGTCAGAAAGCTCCTGATAGAGGCCCCTCTCATGTTTAAATTGTGATATTAAAATGCTATCCAAGATGATTTCCAATAGACGGGCAGTTGTGATCCTGATTTTTGTGCACTGTGAGAACATCAACAGGAGTTGTTTCCTCCCTATACCCTGAGACAACTTCACTCCCTCTGTTTGGAGTGGCTATGTAGGCTATAAAGCATATTTTGAACCATGAAACTAGATCCATAAATGAGAGACTAGATTAAAACTTACACAACCACCCAATTGCTTTGGTGCACTTTTCCGTCTTCCTGTTATACAGTGGTACAAAACACAACCGTCCCATTCACCTTACACTATTCCCTTCGGGTATTCACCCATTATCACTAATGTTTTAGGCTGAGAAATGGGTGTGAAATTGGACATTTTTAAGTCCCATGAAAATGTTTACTACCTCTGTCTTGTTCACATTAAACCAAACCCTTATAGCTATCTCAACAGCTTTTCAGAGAGCCAGAAAACAAATTAATGCTCACTGCAAAACATTGGTTTAGTGAACAGAGGTTGAGGTCTTCCACCTAGCAAATATCTTTAAGACTGAAGATGTGAGATTACAATTCAGATGGCCTTAAAATGAACTCTTGTTTCGAAATGACTATAACAATATCCAGGCTAACTGAGAAATTAGCAAAATGAAACAAATTACTACATTCAACTATGAGACAATAGTAGTCATAAATAAAACAATCTTGTTCAAATTCAAACTTGTATGCTTTTACCAACTTTCCCTTTACATTGCCAAGGAGTGTTTAAGGCCCCTGAGTCTACATTCTTATTTATAGTATGGCAGATGGTATGCTCCTTCCAAACTTTACAGATGTCCAGTTCACTGTATTACAAGTGCCATGGCAGATTGTACACTTATAATATGGCCTCTGTAACCGTGTATTCCCATCTTCCAAACTCTAAATAAGGCCCTATGTCTGGTTGGGAGGGACCGCCATGTTCGATGGAATGTGATAGAAATAACTGATGAACACGATGGACTCTCTTTTCCTAGTTTATGACACTATTGCTGGGCTGCACAAATGGGTCACAGGTAGGAAGATACATGGACAGAAAAAATGTATCTTATAGATACGCTATTGATATTAGAGTGTGGGTCAATGTTTAGGAAATGAAGCAACCATTGTACTCTTCATGACAATGGTTAGTTTCCATGCTGAATTAACATATGCGATTTGACAATAATAAGTGACTTGTTTGGTAGTACGTTTGAAATGATTGACACTTTGGTAGCCATATACAACCTTAGCAAGGCATAGTTCCTCATCCAACCTCCCAAGAATATGTTAATTAATACCCTAATAAATATCACAGAAAAGAGGAGAAAGGTGATTCTGTTGTGCAAAATTGTGAGGGGAGCTACCCCTAAGCTCTACAAAGGCACCTGAGACAAAATATTTTTTAACTTTGTATTGAGTTCATATATATAGTAGGGCAGGTGCTTGTAATTTTGCATACTCATTAGCTAATGTAAAGTGACAGCAATTCAAAAGTGTAATGGGAGAGAAACACTTGGAAAGTGTAGGAAGCTGGCCTGGTGTGTGGTGGGTACCCAAGGTACTTATACCTTATACCATGTCCAGGTATCCTCTATCAGTGAAGTGTAGGCAGTGTCTAGACGCCAGGCTCTCTAGAGGAGCTGTGGATGAGCAGCCAAGGCTTATCTAGGAGACATGCAAAGCTCATGCAATGCCACTGTAGTCACACAACACTTACACACATGAAGGAAAACACTCGGTGTTACAAAAATAAAGGTACTTTATTATAGTAACACAGCACCGAAAATACTATAGAGGCAATATTCACTTAGGAGGTAAGTAACACAAAAGATATATATATATACTAGTAGTCAGACATAGGCATAAAAATTATTAGAAAACTGTGTAAAATACAACAGAGAATAGTGACCCTAGGGAAAGCAGAATATTCTAAACAATGGAACGTGAAAGTTTGGCCCCACCTTGGTAAGTGGAATGTGTAGAGGGGAGCTGGGGGTACCAGGAAAGCACAAAGGTAAGTACTACAACACCTACCCAGTGACCTGGAAAGCAGGAGTAAATCACTAGAATTTCCCGAAAACACCCACTAAGAAGAATAGAGAGGAGAATTGCAAAACCCAGAGACACCTGCAAGAAATTATTGGTAGATTCCCGAAGAGGGAGACCTGTGGAAAGAGGGGACCAAGTCCAGAAGACACAGCAGAGTTCAGTTTGGCAGGAGCCCATACCCACCAGGCTGAGGATGCAGAAGTTGGTCGACGGTGAGGAAGGAAAGTCAGCACTGCACCGCTGTAGTCAGTGCTGAGTTACTGGAGGATGCAGGTGATGTCCCACGCTGGAAGAAAGATGGCAGTCGGGTTTGCATGTTCGGATTCCACCAACAAGCCTTGGTACAGGCAAAAGTTGCGGTTAGCAGAAAGTAGAGCTGCCGGGGATCAGCAAGGCACAGGAGGACTCAACCCAGGTGGGGGAGTCAGAGGAGATCCTCAGCATCACTGAGAGCCCACAGAAGCACAGGCAGCACTCACAGGAGTCCCACATGACAGGGATAGAGGAGTTGCAGATGGAGCCAAGGCAACACTACAAAAAGGAGTCCCACGCCGCAGGAGAACCACTCAGGGAGCTGTGTGTCACAGGAATGAGTGCTGGGAGCAGGAGCTACAGGATGCTTGAAAACCCCTTGGAGAAAGTGCCAACAAGCCTTGGCATAAGCAAAAGACACGATGCATGGGGTATTGTCCTGTGTGGGAAGGCAAGGGCTTACCTCCACCCAAGTGGGACAGCTGGTAGAGAGGACTGAAGGGACCACTTCCAACCACCACCCATGATGCAGGTTCCATGCAGCTTAGCAGGAGATCGTTGTTGCAGTTGGTACCTGCAGATGCAGGGGAGTGACTTCTTCAGTCCAAGGGAGATTCCTTCTTCTTTCCTGTGGAGACTGAAGACAGGCTGTCCTCAGAGGATGCACAACTGGGGAAATGTTGCAGAAGCTGTAGAAACAATGCTGCAGGTGAAGTCTTCATCTTTGTTGCAGATTGTCGGGTGCAGGACAGTCCAGATGCTGTTTCTTTGGTCAGAAGTCAAAGTGGAGATTGCAGAGGAACCCTGCTGGCATCTTGCAAGCTGGATCTGAGGAACGACCCAAAAGAGAGACCCTAAATAGCCCTGAAAGGGGAACAGGTCACCTAGCTGGGTGATCACTTATCAGGAGGGGGCTCTTACGTCACCTGCCTGTCCTGGCCACTCAGATGCTCCCTGAGTTCCCTGCCAACCTTGGATTCCAGATGGCAAAACCCAGGGACCCTCTGGAGGAGCTCTGGGCACCACCTGTGGGGTGGTGATGGACGAGGGAGTGGTCACTCCCCTTTCCATTGTCCAGTTTCACACCAGAGCAGAGACTAGAGGTCCCTGAACCAGTGTAGACTGGTTTCTGCACAGAGGGCACCATATGTGCCCTTCAAAGCATACCAATGGTTTGGGGATGCTACCCTTCCCAAGCCCAGCATCACCTATTTCCAAAGGCGTAACACCTCTCTCCCAAAGGAAATCCTTTGTTCTGCCTTCCTGGGCTTGAGGTTCTCAAGCAACAGGAGGGCAGAAACCTGTCTGTGAGGTGGCAGCCGCTTGGGCTGTCTGGAGAACCTCAGAAGACCGTAGGATGAATGCACCCTAGGGGCTCTAAGAAGCCCCCAGAGTGCACAGAATCGTACAACCAATACCTATGTTCGGAGTTAACTTTATGTCGCTGGACATGTACAGTACATGTATAAAATGGCATCTCTGCACTCACAAAGTCCAGGAATATGAAGCTGCAGTTTGTGGGAGCACCTCTGCTACTGCAGGGGTGCCCTCACACACAGGTACTTTCACCCTGCCCCCTGGGCTTGGAGGGCCTGCCATAGGGGTAACTCATAGTGACCTGGTGCAGTGAACTGGTAGTGAAAGGGTGCAGTCACCTTTTCATGCAGGCTGCAATTGCAGGCTGCAATGGCAGGCCTGCAGAACACTTTGTATGGGCTCCCTATGGGTGGCATAATGTATGCTGCAGCCCATAGGGATCCCCTGGCACCCCAATGCCCTGGGTACCTAGGCACCATTTACTAGTGACTTATGTAGTGGCACCATTGTGCCAAATGTGGAAGGAAGTACAGCGATTTTGGAGAAACAGCATGATCACTGGGGTCCTGGTTAGAAGGATCCCAGTGAACACAGTCAAACACACTGACATCAGACAGAAAAGGGGGTAACCATGCCAAGAAAGAGGGTACTTTCCTACACAACCCCTCCCCCCAAGCGAAGGACAAGAAGGCTAACCTTACCCAGATGAGTTGTCACTGTCTAAGTGGAAATATCTGGAGAGTCCATCTACATTGGAGTGGTTACTCCCAGGTCTATGTTCCACTGTATAGTCCATTCCCTGTAGGGAAATGGACCAACTCAACAATTTGGGGTTTTCTCCTTTCATTTTTTCTAGCCATAAGAGAGGTTTGTGGTCTGTCTGAACAATGAAGTGAGTACCAAGTAGGTATGGTCTCAACTTCTTCAAGGCCCAGACCACAGCATAGGCCTCCCTCTCTGTGGCTGACCAACGCTTTTCTCTGGGGATCAACCTTCTGCTTATAAAAGAAACAGGTTGATCCTGACCCTCTGTATTAAGCTGTGAGAGAACTGCCCCAACCCCTACCTCTGAAGCATCAGTTTGTAGTATGAACTTCTTGGAGCAGTTAAGGCTTTTTTAGAACAGGTGCAGGGCACATGGTCTGTATGAGTTCCTCAAAAGCTTTTCGATAGCTGGCTGTCCATAATAACTTTTTAAGCATCTTCTTTGATATGAGGTCATTAGAGGGACTACAATGGAGCCATAGTTCTTAATGAACCTCCTGTAGTACCAGTGAGGCTCAAGAAGGCTCTTACCTGGGTTTGTGTGGTAGGGGGAGTCCTATTGAAAATAGTTTGGATTTTCCACTGTAGTGGCTGAATCTGTTCTCCTCCTACCAGGTGTCTCAGATACACCACTTTTATCTGTCCTGTCTGGCACTTTGAATTGCATGTGTGTGGTAACTCAGAAACAAGCCAATTAAGTACTCTGGTAAGTCAAAGCGATTTCTACATACTGAAATGCCCTATTTTGTTCAGGCAGTGCTGGTAGTTTGTATGTCTGAAAGTGCCCTGAGGCAGTAGTGTTAGCATCAAACTTCACCCATAAGTAAAATGTCTCAAAGGGATACACTGCTATTACAAATGTAACTACCTCCCGCAAGACGTACACCTTTATTCTTGAGATGATTTGTGACTACCTCTAGTAATTTACGCGTATCACAAGAGCCACCATTTTAACAGAGAAGTTTAAAAAACATTTGATTTAAAAGATTTAGAGAATTCACTTAAGGGGAATAACCTTTCTAAACATAAGGTTTTTACAAACCTACACCAATAGCTGTTCCCTTATGCCCTGTAGGAGATAGACATGATTACTACAGACATCTCTTTTTAACAGTAGTGATGATTTTTCTTGGAATTGCTTATTTAAAGACTACTCAAAGACCCAAAAAGTGTGAATTCCAGCATTGGGTTCCATGTTCTGTAAAGAAAGGCATTGGTTTCATTCTGCAAGGTCTGACTTTCATGGATACCTGAACTTAGCTCAGTGCACCACTGCTTGAGCATAACAGTACAGGTACTTCTACCCCCATACAACTCCACTTATTACATAGTTATTGGGGTGTCTGTCCTTTCTGAGATTCTAATAGTCCCTTTGAAAGGGGCCAGGGTTGCTGTAGTAAATCAAATCCAATTTTGTTCTTTAAAATATCACAGACAATTACTGCACAAAGAGAAAGACACCTTGGCCCAAATTTAAGAAGGGCTTGGCGCCACCTAGCACCACATTAGTGTCATTTTTTTGGCAATTTGTTTCCAAAAACACCACTCAAAATTTACAAAGTGACGCAATGCATGCATTGCACCACTTTGTAAACTCTTGCAACACAATATGCCTGCGCCAAGCATAATGTATGCAAGGGGTGTGTCCTCTGTTAGGAGGCCCAGAAAATGGCACAGTGGAATATATGAGATTCCACTGCACCATTTGTCTCATCAGTTGTAATGCCTGCTCAGTGCAGGTATTAAATTGATACACACCATTGTTTATAATGAGCCTCTATGTACTTTGTAGGATTAGCACCAAAATGTCTGGCACTAATCCTGCAAAGTACCACAGTAGCATTGATCCCTACTGGCACCCTAACACTCTAAAGACTACTTCTAGGCGTTATACTATGAGAGCATGAAGTAGCTTACATCTATTTAGATTTTATGGGATCCCGCACCCTGCATTCCTGTTTACAGCAAGAAGCTTTAATTATCAGTAGCTGAGAGGGTGTGTTACCTCTCAAGAAAAAAACACATCAGCTTCTCTCCTCTCAGACTTGGCTCAGTATCAGTTCTCAGCATAGGACTGGATGCTGAGGCATTGAAGCAATCTGGCAGCCTCTAGCAAGATCTCTGGTAGTATTTTGTGTGACAACATGAGGCGCTGGGCCTCTCATCTTAAATGGCCACTTAATGAACCGTTTGTACTATTGGCCACCAATATTATCTTGTATGGGGAATTTTGGGGGGAATTTCTATTAAATTCCTAACTTAGCATATTTGCATCACGTGTTAGTCTTAGACACACTAGTATAACGAGTTTGGTAAAAAAATATCTCAATACCTCAATTCTGACTACATTGTTTATATTATTTCTGCTATCTGACATTGAAATATAGCTAGCAAGGCACTTGATCCAGACTGATGTTCCATTAGTCGCTTTATCAATGTCATTGTCTGGATAATTTGACACTTTCACAGGTTCTTCAAAGATAAGGACAGGCATTATCTAGGTCAAAGGCAGACAGGCTGATAATCAGGCAGAAAATTGAGTCTTGGCCTGCACAAAATGGAGTCTGGCCTTAGGGTCTTTACGTTAGCCCATATTGTCAGATGTTTCTGGAGAGTTCATAGAGTATATGAACACTTTCATTGACTAGTTGCACCTAACCATATTTGCAAGATTGTAGGTGAGCCAAATGGAGACATTTATGATTTTTGTACATTTTGGTGTGTTAATTTAGAAATACATTTTTGTGGGGAATGTTATACCATGTCTGCAAAGTTGTACACTATAAAAATCTAAATCCATTTATTTGATCTTCAGTTTATCCATTCATTCATAATTTCACTCTTCAGGTCACTCACTCACCCATCATTTGTGAATGTATTAATACATTAATTATTTGAAGATACTGTGCACAAATATTAGTGATGTGAGATTGCCAATATTTGATAGTACACACTGATAGTATTAACTGCATTGACAGGACACATCCTTAGTCAATCCTACCAGCCATTCATGAATGTTAGGGATGACATAAGAATGGTTTAAATAATTGATAGTATTAATGTTGTAATTACATTTATTTTTACTGAAACTAAAACAATCTTCACTTCCTTTCCAGGTCAGTAGCTGAAGCCACCGAAGTTGACCTCAATATGAGAGTGGGTCTGCATACTGGCAGGGTACTATGTGGAGTCTTGGGACTTCGAAAATGGCAATATGATGTCTGGTCCAATGATGTGACGTTGGCTAATGTGATGGAAGCTGGAGGTCTGCCTGGGTGAGTTCTTGTGAATACATCATCAAAGGCTGGAGAAACTTGGTTCTTAATTTAGTTTTTTTGTGAATGCATCTCTGCCAACTTTACATTTTGAGCAGAAACGAAGATGCAACCAAAGTGAAACATGAGAGGACACATTCATAAAACTTAACTATTTGAGATTTATATGTACCAACAACCAGTGAGTCCAGTTCCTGTTTTGTGTGTGTGAATGCTACAAATGTCATATTGCATAATCCTTTACATGTTTATGAAGAGCAGACGTCTCATTTTCCCATACTTTCACACCTAAATATAGTTATGTTTAACCAAAATCGCTCTGGGACAAATTTTCAAAGGTACATCTTCAGGTGATAATGTCCACATAAGTAGACTTATCTCTACATCTAAGTGTGCATCTCTACCTAAATGCAATTCAGCAAGCAAGGTGTGTGATTTATTGCTAATTGTAGAAGTACATGCCCCCACTTCTCTTTACGTGAGGGAGTGGAGACATATAAGACTCAGAATATGACTTTACAATTACTACTAGTTACCTCTGAGAAGCATTCTAAGTATAAATCTACCAAATGTAGTTCTACATATGGTAGGAAGAAACTTCCTCCTACAATAGTCAGCACTAGCAATTGGGAAGAATAGGGTAACAGCAGTCACACTGGAAAAACACTACTACTAGCAACACATACATAGAAGCCACACTTTTGACCCTGTTCCATTGATGTGAGAGGAGTCAGAAACCTAAAAGAAAATGACATATTTGTAATTGTCCTATTAGATGCATTTAATATGTATATTTTCTTATAATGTGAATTGCATAGATGTCTTTGTTGTTTAATGTTGAATGACTATTTTTCACAATAACTTTGTTTTATTTTCTTCATTTCATCAGCTGGTATGCAATGCTTAAAGATATGTGAACAATTGTATTCATTTACTACATTATCCTATATATTAATGTATTTAAGGTTCAATGAACATTTACATGTATTCATTTATTTCTTTACAAATTTAGTACAGCGTTGGTGGTTTGAGCTGGGAGAGTTATTTTGTGCCTCCATTGTTTTCCATATGATTTCCTACCAGTAACTGTGAGTGCCCCAGACATGATGTGTGGCTTACTTTATTCTTGTCTGAAGTACATTTGACTCTGTTCATTCTGCAGTGGTACTGGAGTAGGCATGTGTGTAATGTTTATGAACTGCAACTAATTTACCATTTTGCAGATGTGTTTTTATAGTAGCATGCCACTCACTGTGTCACTTCTTCAGTTTTCCTTTTCTCCTCTCACTTTGTTATTGATAGTCACCATTTCCCAGCCCCCCAAGCTTGCCACTCACACCTAAAATATACAACATTTTTGGCAGAGTGGTATGTGCTCTCGGTAGAAAACTCCCTCCATACCAATACAGGAGTACTACTTCATATACCCTTAAATGCCTTTTGTGAACTGGAACCATTATGCTGGAGTATTCCATTAAACCACTAATAGTCATGTATTGGTACTGTTCTTGCCTTTGGCATGCACTTATCTCTGGTTGTTCTTGCAATATAATGTGGATCTTCTAGTCATGTATTTATCTCTCACTTCACTTTTGAATTTAATCCTTGAATCAGTTGTACATTTAAACACCATTTTACTACTTTATTGGTCTTCTCATTAGGAAAAGTTGAAGGGAGGAGATCAGAGAGCTATTTGGGAACTCACAGCTTCTTCTAAAGAGGTTGAGGGAAGGCCGAGCGGACCCACCTTTTCCTATCTTTTATGTAAGAGACAGTTCCTGCTAATGCAATACTCCCCATTTTTAAAGGTGTGTGTGATTCTGGCCTTGTTACCTACCTGCAGCACAAGTTTGGCATTTTGTGCCTTTGACCTGGGCTTATAATTTTAGGGAAGGTAATTACCAGCCATTTTTGCTCACAGATGCCCCCACTAACTCTTAAATTATTCTGTGTGAAATTAGCATCTTTTGTAGGATGTCCCCCAATATTTGCCCTACCTGCTTTGCTGGATTTAGAACTCTGTTCACTTTAGGAGTAAAGTTCATTTTTCCCCCTTAAACATGGTTAAAGTGGCTTACCCATGACTGACACATTTATCTTGCATATAAGTCTTTAATATATGGTAAAGAAAATGTACCAAACGCATGGAAGTGAAAAGCCACCTTTAGACTGCGGTGCCTGTTGTGTGCTCCCCCGAGTAGGCCTACAAAAACATGGCTGCAGGCCTACCATTGTAACCTGACTGCTGCAGTGTAACATCTGCAGTGAGACTTGCAAAGTAAGAGGCAAAGACCTACCTTTCAAATATTATTGTCACCCCTAGGTAGGCATTGTAGCTCACAAGGAGCTCATGGTATTTAAAAGTGGGACATGTAGAAATCAATATCAGCAGGTTCCATCAGCAACAATACCCTAACAGCTATTTTCACTGTAAAAAGCCTAAATGACCAATTCAAAATGCAGAGTACAGATTAAGATATACATTCTGTATTTCCTGTTTGGGATCAACGAAAAAAATAATTTAGCCGCCTTTTGCAATATATATTAAAAGCCCACTTCAGAGGTGAACTTGTATTTGAAATAAATAATTAAGAAAAGGACTTTAAAAAAAGCAACTTTTTCTCTACTTAAAGCTCCTGGAGACTAATTTACATTAGATGCCCAGCAGCTGTCAATAAACTGTTTGACAGTAATGCAGTATGAAAACTGCTCTTAGAGAAGGACAATGGCTTGGGAGATGTGGGATATTTTGCTTCCCCGCTGGAACACCAGTTGGGAGTGGGTACAAGAACTTTAATTGCTTCAAATGGATCTGCCATGCCACAAGTAAATGTCAAGTGGCACCTGGAAAAGCACAGCCGTTGCCTCCTAAAATCAGACTGGCACCAAACACAGTGAGAGTAAAGTTACCCTAACAACTGGTTTTGAATGACCACAGTCTTTGGTACTGCTCATTACCATGGGAACACCTCTTTGTGGAAACACAGGCTCTGCATAAAGGGAGAAATGGTTCTCCATCTTGTGTTTATGGAATAAGATGCACTGTGTGATTGTTGCAGTAGGGAAATAGGAACTGCTGCAAAAAAGTGGGTAGAGCTGCATCTGGAAACCTTTGGTCCATTGCTCAGGTAGAAGCCCAAAATTACCTCAATACACTCGACCGTACCAGACCCAAATGTGGCACCCTAGGGCATCCTTCTCAGAACACTTTCTGGACCTGTGAAAGATCAGATGAGATGTTGACCTGCTGCCTATGACCTAAGAGGAGCTTTAAAGGACTGGAGATGTTCCCTCTGATATCCAGGACAAAGAAGTGGACTCCAAAGTTCAGTTTTCTGGCTTCCTGTGTGGTTAAAAGGAATCAACAAACTGCAAGAAGCTTATTCCTTAAACTATGCAGCTGAGTAGTTCCATTTGTGCCTGAACTGGTCTTTACTGCTGGCTTCTGCTTAATGCCCTGAGAGCCTCTAGGTGCCTTTCCCTAAGGTCCTGAGAGCTTTAAAATATTACATTGGTGATTGTTTGGGCACCATAAGAAAGTTTGTAAACTTCTGAAAACATTTCCTCCAGAGGTTCTGAGAAACCCACCAGAAAAAAGACTGTCTCATTCTGCATTAGACTTAGACATTTCCATTGAACAATCTCAAATGTTCCAGGGAGCCTGTTTGATGAACCTGCTTCAAGTAACTGACCACCATTTTTACAGCGGTGACTACAATCTCAATGTTGAGGATGTTTCCACAAAAAATTGATAAAGTCAGATTCTGCATTGGGACTTCTAAGAAATGTCAGTATTTTTCTCAAAAAAGTGACAAAGTCTCTTTCTGAAGTGGGACTGTGAAATGTTTTGAACCTATTCACAAGCAGACTTACATCAGGACCAATCAACTTGGTGTATCTGACCCAGACTTTATGATATTGGAACTACAGGATTAGCATTGAGTTGGCTTGCGTCTTTTCTCACAAAGAAGTTTGGATTCCTCCTTGCCCTGCAAATCCATAGGAAGTGGCAGGGGGTATCCCTCAGGGCTTGGCCTTAAGTCCTACCTTGTTCAATATCTACCTCACCCCTTTGACCCATCTAGCAGACATTTTAGGAGCAAATATGATATCCTATGCATTGACAGTCAACTGCTCTTCTGCTCGCGCAAGGGCGAGGAGTTGGATAGAATTAAGACTAAGATAAAATTTTGCCTAAAAACAGTCTTTCATTGGCTTGCCTACTATGAACTAAAACGCAATGAAGATAAAACAGAACTTCTCTTTTTTGGGAATATTTCTTTAGACTTTTGGCAAAGTTTCTGGCTGGAAGATGCCACCCCTCCAGGCCCTCAGAAGGGTGTAGTTAAATATCTAGGGATCAAATTTGCTAACAACTTATTGTTTGACCCCAGACAAAACAATTGACAGGCTCCTGTTTTGGAATCATGAAGTCTTTAAGGAAAGTACTTCCCTATCTGTCCCTTCAATCACAATAATTGGTGATGCAGGCCTTACGATTATCTATATTACCTTATGGTGATGCTCTAAATTTGGGACTACCAGAGCAGCTTCTGGGGAGGCTCCAAGTGGTTCACAACGTGGCAGCTCATCTCTTGTTGAGTGTCCCAGTCAGAACACGCATCTCCCCATACCTACAGACACTACAATGGCTTCCAAGAAGAGAATCCAGTATAAAGCACTCATTTTGGCCCATGAATCCCTGTACCAAATGGGTGCATCTTATCGCAAAGCCAGATTTAAATTCCATAATCACACAACACCAGAGATCCGTGAAAACATTGATGGCAGTTATTCCTCAAATCCAATCTGCTAGAGCAGGTGGAAGATATCTCACCTATCTGGGCTCAACTTTATTAAATCAGTTACTGATGGAGTTGCATCCACTGATGGACACAACGGCGTTCAGGAAAAAACTCAAAACATGGGCTTTTGTTCTGCAACAGCCTATGCAGTTCCTGCTGTATGACCTCGCTGTTTCGCGCTGGGACACTCCTGGAGTACCTGTGCGCTATAAATTGCATTCATCATCGTCATCATCATCAGAGTCTATTGTGTTCAGCCTCAAATCATGCCTAGGTCCTGGTCTACAGCTTCCATAAACTACCATTGGGGCTTGGTGATTTTACTAAAATCTTCTTCCCCTAATTGTATCTTAATAGGTGTGTTCTTCATTCTGCAAACAAATACTTAGCTGTTATGTCAAGGTAATCAATGTTTTCATGACTCATTAATGTGATAAATTATGTTGCACCATGTTTGCTTTCGAGTTCCAGTTATTAGACTCCAATTGTCTGCCTGTGCCCAACTGCTTGTGAGGCTCAGGAACCTGCTACTCATGAATTGACAATACATCTTATCCTATTGTTAAGCTCAGCACACAACCCCCCGTGCAGTTAATCCTCTTGTGCACATTCTGCCCCATGCGTAGCATGTGCTCTCCAAACAGTTTGGCATGAGTCCAGACTTCGCACACAGGCAGGGTGCCCAATCAAACATATGCCCAATTTTGGCTGGAGGGCTTGTGCCCAACTGCAACTGCTGCAACCTCTGTTGTGCATGGATCTTGGCACTGTGCAAACAGTTTAGCTGCAGGCCCTGCACCAACCCTTCCACGTGCCAACCCCCTGCATAGGTGTAGGATGTAGTGGCTGTAATAACATATTTCATTGGGATGTACTTATTTTTTCAACCTATGGAGTCATAAATTTACAACAGATCTGGATCCATGCAGTATCTACAAGTGCCAAAACATATAAAAAGCTCTGTTTCATTAATCTCTTGTAGGTCACACAAAGCACTTTTGTAATGTAAAAATCTTAAAAACATCTGAACATATCTACAGCAAACACCACAAAGCATTTGCAAAGTCAATTGCTCTAGCTTTGACACTTTTGAGTGTGAAAGACAACTTGACTTTGCCTGTGGCAGATGGGTCATGTTAAAAGGTTTTAAAATAATTGTTTTCATTTGGGGTAGTAGTTAAGAGGGTGAGGGCACTCTGTAAGGGATAATCACAAATCCTTGTTAGGGTGAACCACTAAGTTAACGTGAGTTCAACCTCCTTCTAGCTACCATACAGTAAAACTAGGTTTAATTTAGAGGCAATGTGTAAAGTATTTATTCACTACCAAATCAGTACTGCTGTCAAAACACAGCACAAGAACAAACCCAACCCAATTTAGAATAAAAGAGTACATTTTAATATATTATTTGACCCCAAAATGAGAAAAAGCTAAAAAGAGGAATCAGAGGTATGAATTTTTTACATTTTATGTAAACATTATGTCAAAAAGTGCTTAGTGCCAAATGTGGTCAATTGGGAATGGTTGGCATGATTTGAGGTGGATTGTAACGGAGCAGGTGTTAGATACAGAAACCCGGGTTCAACTTGGACTGATGATGTACCTTGAGCCATAGGGCATACTTATGAGAGACTTGCACGGCCTCCCATCACTTTTAGTGATGCAGTGGCAGCACAAACACCACTGAAACATATCTATGAGGCCACAAAGTCACTTTGCTTGGCTTTGATTGGCCTCATATATATGGAGTAAGGCAAGGCAGCATTAATCGCTGCTTTGCTTTACTTTGAGCCAGGTCGGCGTTCCCTGGGCATTGCAGTGGGTTTTCTCACACAACACACATGGATTTTGATACATCCCCAGATTTATGAGATCCTGTATACCTGGGGATGCACCAAAACCTTATACCTCCCCAGTGGAGGCGCAACACAAGTTAAATTGATTCATTTCTCATCAGTGTTCCCTCTTTCTATGTGTGCTGCACATTGGATTTTTAATAACTATGTTAATATTGGAGTAATTGATGTCGATGTATACAATGATACCCTCATATACACAGCCAAAGACACATCATCATTATTAGATTCCCCTGTCGTGAACTCTTCATCAACCCCAGCGCATATGTGTGTGGTCAGGCAGGCTCTGAGACCTAGGCCTGAGGTTACTGAGTGAAAGGTCACAGGTGGGGTAACAAATCCCACAGATAGGTGCAGTGATACCACAATTGTCCCAGGAGATTGGCCCCAATAAATCTCACAAGGTTCCTGTTTTGCCAGCAGCCTCTTATCATTTGTTTGTTCAAGTAAATTCACATACGAGCAACATTTTGGCGAGCAAGATAGGAGCTGATTGGTTCCTCGGACCAAAATGCAGCCGCAGGAAGGGCACCCCCCCCGGATGAATTCACATTTGAGTAACAAGAAAGGTGGGCAGATGCCTCAATTGATTGGAAGTTCTGCTGAATATGCATGGCGGAGGTCCATCCTGAAACTGCCATCAAAGGGGTAAGAGACTACATCAGAGCTTTAGTCCTAGCATTTAGCGTATGAAATAAGTGTAACCTGCAAAGTCACCTTTTTTTAATAGTCAGCGCTAGGAAAGGAGAATATTGCTTGAATCGTTTTTAATATTGTTTTGGTTGTTGATCGCTTGGACATCTGGACTCTGGGTGTGCTATTGGGCCCATACCTCAATCTTATTAGGCTAAATGGGTTTTCTCAGGGCTACCTGTTTCTTAACAGTGTTGGTATCGGTAAGAAGTGAGAGGTGTGCTCGCTTGCACCGCTGGACATGACACAGATGGTATGCTTGACCCCTGGGTGTGATATAGGGTGTAATTTGGATGTTACGAAACAAGAACAAATGGGATCCAGGAGATTAGGGCTTTGGCTGTTGAAGTTATTCCTTCTTTCTCCACATAAATTGTTGTTATCTCTGCCCCAGAGACAATATTGACAATATTGACATGATTATCAGGCTCACTTAGTCCCGAGTGCTGCGCAGAGCTTCTCCTGGTCACAGAATAGTATGCACTAGGGTCAGGCTAAGGTACTTTTGACAAGGTTGTACCTTTATTTGTTTTTGGTGTGCCTTGTCAGATTTTCTTCGTGTCTGTTGAAATGCTCTTGTTTTCATATTGCGATGCTGATAAATTAATGTAACTGTGTTTGTCTTAAGTACTGTGTTTTGTCGATGTGCGATGAAGACGTTGCTAGTTCTCACAATTTGCTATTTGACACCAAAGTAAATCTTGCTATTTTGAGCCAAATTCCATAAGTCTGAATTAACAACCGCTCTTTCTTCTACATTGTGATCCTTCATATGCATTGTAATTTGTGTTTGTTAATGGGTTATTTTGATGCATCTGTAATTAACATTGAGCTCATTAGTTCTACCAATCCCTATTTATGTATTTCCCTAATACCAGAGTAGAGCTAGTAATCCCTGTGTATATATTTCCCCACTACCAGAGTAGAGTTTAAGATTCCCTACAACCAGAAAATGTTAGATGCATATAACTTAAGACCCCCTTAAAACTCAAAAAATAAAAGAGTAACTATCCCCTAAAAGACATAGATTAAAAAGCTTTGCATGTTTTGCCTAGTTACACGCACATACACTAGGGTACACACGTTCCCCTGGCCAAAAGAGGGAACCTTTGACATTAACATAATTGAACACACGAGAACACACATACAAACATAATACACAGGGCTAAGAAGGACAAAAAAGAAGCATTAATTATGGGCCATCTTTGAGGCTGATAACACTAACCTGCAATCAGCAAGCAAGGCATTTGCACCTCCCTGCCATATGCAAGAATGGCGATGCTCTCTCTGATGCCTGCTATCCCTGATTTAGTTTACACCAGTCCGTCCGTCAAAGAAGTCCAAGGGGCCCCTTCTGACTAACAAGCTGTCATGTCTAGGCATGACAGACTAACAGGCCAACAATTTCAGACTCTCCCAGCACCACCCCAGTCCAATGCCAGACCTTCCTGAAGTTCAACCCCTCCATCCGTCGCATTCAGACCACCAAACCTCAGCGGCACAGAGAGCACACATTCCCACTGGTTCTGGGGAACACTCCTGAGTGACAGGGAGATTCATAGCAGTTCTGGACAATGACAGAACTATCGAGGGTGAGGAAAGGGGTCAGAGACCTCCGGGATCTGATGACGGGTGGGGAACCACAGGGTATGCTCAGGTAGTTGAGGAAACAACAGAAAGAGTCTGAGGCCAGGTACCGACTAAGAAGAACAGAACATAGCTTGTCGTAGTTTGACTCTTGCTCTAGGCAAGACTGCCTGTTTAAGGATGACAATACATATGTTTGTAGGCGACTATGCCAGTCCTATAACAAGTCACAACTGTTGTCCTAACCCACCCGGCTCACAAGCAGCACCTCACCAAAAACCCAAACAGTAAAAGGTGACTTGTCTCAGCCTTTATGCATAGACTCAAGAGTGTGACATCTCAGGGAGTGTCGTGGTTAACAGAGATTACTCTGTTCTCACATGAACAACATGTCTCAATCAATAACAGGCAAGAAAGGAGATGCAGTAAAGTTTTCAATAGGTTTTATTAACAAAACTGCAATCTCCGATAAGTTGCATGGGCTGCAATGCTAAGAAAAATGAATAATGCAAGAAACAGAATTGTGAACACGAGAGTCATTAATATAAAGATCTCCACCATCTTGCATTAACTTGAAATGACATGTGATATGAAGTATGTCCTAATACCCTAGCATGATGAACCTAATCTCTAACCTAAATTGAGTTAGGTATGTTAAACCTAATCTACCAGTGCCATGTCCATGAGAAAAGCCCCCCTACCCTCGTTACCTTAGAGTGAAGTCTCTAGATCAGACTCCATAGGTACACGAAGACTGGGTCAGCGTCAAGGCGATGTGCAGCATGGATAGCGTCAATGGCACCTGGTAGGAATCCCTCTGACTATCTGTCTATGTGAGGTGCATTTATACAGATCTCCTTGGACCCCTGATGTAGGTCTGTTCCCAAACAATAGATAACAAGACATGCTTGGGGCGGCAATTACATAAACAACTCCCTTGAAAGCACAAAGTGGTGCTGTACCTAATGTGAATACCAACATCTTATCTATCTCTGCCGCTGATAGTGACGCCTTAGCAGAGTGGCACTGATAGTAGGAAACTAAAACAGTGTCCTGACTAAAAACAATACAGCCACCTTGGAGAGATATAATTAAATAATTGTGCGAAACCAGAGCAAACTAAGTAGGGTAAAAGTCACTGTGTTAAGGGGGCACATGTCTGCAAGCCAGAAGGCTAAGCTAACTCCTGCTAGCCATTAAAACACGTTAGGATTCACTACAAGCTTAGAATGAAGGAGGCAATCTAGATGGGATTTAGAGGAAAGGCGTGAACTAAGGAGAGAGAGTTTGCACCCTGGAAGCACACGTGAAAGAGCAGAACAGTGCATCCTTCACCTGAGGAGAGCAGGGGTAGGTACAGTGCCCCGGTTGCTGAATAATCTTAGGCAGAATCAGAGGGGAGGCTTTTGACTGGGGTTCAAGCTTCACCAGACCACCAACAAAGGAGAAAGGCTGACCCGGAAATCAAGGACCACAGCAGCCTAGTGCAAACTCTGCTTAGACATAGGCAAACCAAGATCGTAACTTTGCGTGAGCACAAGGAGAGCAGCAACAAAGACAACCGCTGCTCCTCTGAACGCGCAGGACAGATAAACTAACACCAAGGAATACAGTAGTTTGAGAGGAAGGCAACATCTTGGCACAACCGTTTTGTCATCATCTAGCCTACTGGACAGAAGGAAGTTATCACTATGATAGACCCTGGCCGCAGGAGGGATCCTTCAAACCAGAGAAGATAGCTGTTGCGAAAAACTACGTCCAGTTGAGGAGAAACCAGTGGAGCTTCCGAGAGTGAGAATATGAGCACTACTGCAGAGGGGCATGTCAGGGACCATCTATGTGCCATGGGCTTTGATGGATAAGGAAGGACTAAGAGCATAACTGCTGCTGTTGAATGGGGCACGGAACAGGATCTCAAGCTTGGAGAAAAACACCGCAGGAATTACCCTAGCCATAGACAATGTTAAAAGTCTGCTAAATAGTGCTATCAGAGAACAGACTAACACAGTTTTTGCCCGATTTTGCTTCCCAGTAATCACGCTGACAAACACAGAGCATAACGGGCCGCATTCAATTCATTTAGGCACCATATATGGACGTCCCTAAGGGAAATGTTCCCTGACTGCCCAGAGATAGGACGGTTGATGACAGAAACCATGAAACTTGGGGGGACCATAACTGATTTTCTAGAGAGGAGGAAAGAATAGTGGAGACAGGACAGTCATGGACTGATAGGGCCCTTAAATCCTATTCTTTTACAATATCCTGAAAAAGGGGCTGCAAACTGAAATCCAAACAGGTTTGGACAACGTAGCAGGACTAGAAACCAAACCCTGACAGGAAATACTGGCGCACATATTGCATTTCAACAAAAAGAAACAGAAAAATGAAAGGTAAGGTAAGAACAGGAGCAAGCCCAGAGAGACACTGCTGTGTTGGTCCAACACAAATTGAGGAAGACTGCCCTCGAGAGGGCCACATTGGCTGCAAGTGTGCAAATGGCACCAGTTCTGAGGAGGGCTCACCGCAAAACTCAGAGGGTTTCAATGTAGCATTAATGATAGAAATCAGGGAGGTGGGCAGAAGTCAGACATCATAAAATTTCACTATTGCCACAGAACGGGCCACATGACAGAAAAATGCTTGTGAAAGGCATACCATGAGCAGAAGTAGATGAGCAAAAGACAGGCCTGTAAAATTTCCATTCGCAACAGCAAGCCCAGGAAAACCTGAATACACCTTATACTGCTTGGAAATCAGTCCACTGCCGCAACATCACAACAGGGGTCAGGTAGTTGGACCAACACATGGCATCAGCAACCACAGACAGGGAACCCAGCCCAACAAGAACCAGGGCCACAATCGTGGAAGGAAAGTGTAACTGTTTGGAGAAGCAATGCCTTTGCACAGATGCAGAACCAAAATGTGCAGTAAACCTTAATACCACCAATTCATAGCATCCATTTCACACACACCTTAAAATGTACTGTACTAAAACTCAAAAGAAAAGCAAACAAAACAACATTAGAGATTCAAGCCTTTACTTTTATTCAGGAATCTCAAGGTTTGTGTGTTATGTGTTCTATCAACTGGTGTCCTCACTAGAGTTCACCGTTCAGGGTGCCTAACTGGGCCTAGACCCCACAGTGCTACTGATCCACTAGGGAGGGGCTAGTCGACCACGCCACAGGGGAGGGTAGTCTGACAAGGGGGGTAGGGTGGCTCCCCATCCACTGTTTAAAAGCAGGCACCCAGGTTCCTGCACCTATCAGTCAAATGGGACAGGTTACTATAATGAGGTCAAAAGATCCCCATTTTTGGACACCCAGCTGGGACCAATTGTTCATTTTGACATGTACTCCCAACAGCAATAGAGCCCCCAGAAAGCTAATGCCTCCTGCCAAATGGAGGCCCCCTTTTGGTTCCTGTTAGAAATGGGGCCTTTGGTTGGCACTCAGGTTACCCCCTGTCCAAGCAAGGACACTCAATCTTGTCAGGGTAAAGGAGAATCACACTCAGTTAACCCCCACTCACACTCTTGGTAGCTTGGCATGAGCAGGTAGGCTTAACTTCAGAAGCAATGTGTAAAGTATTTGTACTAACACTCAAGGAAATAAAGTGAAAACACTACAAAATGGACACCACACCAGTTTAGAAGAATGGGTAATATTAATCTAAATCAAACAAGACCAAAACAACAAAAATCCAACATACACAAGTTAAAATATGAATTTCCAAAAGAATAAGAGTCTTACTCCGTAGAAAACAATGTAAACGATGAGTTTGCACTAAATGCCTTGTTAGCATCAAAAATAAAGCCGCACAGGCAAGTGTGCATCAGAAAAGGCAGCAATGTGTTGATTCCTTCTTCACAAGGAAGGCCGTGAGTCGTTTCTTCCCCAGTTGGGTCGGTGATGCATCGTTTTCTACCCACAAGAGAGCAGTTTGTTGATTTGTGGACGGGGCACCTCGGATCTGCGCAGGTTCATAATGACTTTGACACCCAGGTACGATACGTGGAAAATCCTGTTGCACAGTGTTAGAAAAGTGCACTGCGTGGGGTATGCGTCGTTATCAGCAGCCGCAAGCTGGTGTTGCACATTGTTTCTCCAGCCACGATGCATCGATCTCCCAGCTGATCTGCCAACTTCACCTTTCAAGGGCCCAGGGACTGGATAGGGCACCACTTGGCAGGGCAGTAGTCTCAGCAGAGAGGCCACGTGCTGGCAGAGGAAGTCTTTGATGGCCCTTAGACTTCAAAACAGGAGGCAAGCTCAGTTCAAGCTCTTGGAGATTCTTCAAAAGCAGGAATGCACAACAAAGTCCAGTCTTTTTCCCTTTTCACAGGCAGAAGAAGCAACTGCAGGATAGCCCAACAAAGCACAGTCACAGGCAGGGGCAGCACTTCTTCTCAGCTCTTCATCTCTTCTCCTTGGCAGAGGTTCCTCTTGAATCCAGGAGTGATTTTGAAGTAATCTAAAGTCTGGGGTTTTGGGTCCAATACTTATACCTCTTTCTGCCTTTGAAGTAGGCAAACTTAAAAGGAGAGTCTCTGTTGTGTACAGGATACTGCCTTGCCCAGGCCAGGCCCCAGACAAACACTAGGGGGTTGGAGAAGGCATTGTGAGAGGGCAGGCACAGACTATTCAGCTGGAAGTGACCGCTCCTCCCTCCACTCTAGCACAGGTGGCTCATCAGGATATGCAGGCTACACCCCAGCTCCCTTTGTCCCACTGTCTAGAGGGGATTCACAAACAGCCCAACTGTCAAACTGACTGAGACTGGCAATCCACAAACAGGCAGAGTCACAGAATGGTTTAAGCAAGAAAATGCCTACATTCTAAAAGTGGCATTTTCAAACTAACAATCTAAAAACCAACTTTACCAAAAGATGTATTTTTAAATTGTTACTTCAGAGACCCCAAACTCCAAATTTCTATCTGCTCTCAAAGGGAAACTGCACTTTAAGGATATTTAATTTAAAGGCATCCCCCATGTTAATATATGAGAGGGATAGGCCTTGCAGCAGTGAAGACTGAATTTAGGAGCATTTCCCTGTTAGGACATCACACACATCAGTACATGTCCCACCTTTAACATACACTGCAGCCTTCCCATGGGGCTGCCTATGGCCCTCCTTAGGGGTACCTTACATGTATAAAAGGGGAGGTTTAGTCCTGGCAAGTGGGTACACTTGCCAAGTCAAATTGGCAGTGCAAGACAGCACACACAAACACTGCAGTGGCAGGTCTGAGCCATGTTTACAGTGCTGCTAATGTGGTTGGCACAACCAGTACTGCAGGCCCACTAGTAGCATTTGATTAACAGGCCCAGGGCACCTCTAGTGAACTTTACCAGGGACTTACTAGTAAACCAAATATGGCAATCATGGATAAACCAATCACCAATACAACTTACACAGAAAACATATGCACTTTAGCACTGTTTAGCAGTGATAAAGTGACCAGACTCCTAAAGCCAACAAAAACAGGTCAGAAAAAATAGGAGGAAGGAGGCAAAACATTTAGGGATGATCCTGCAAGAAGGGCCATTTCCAACACTTCCAAAACAAAGCTGTCATTCAGTGTCAGGAGCCCGGCGTCCTACAAGATGCAATAGCAAAGACTCCATAAGCTTCACAGCACACACACAAAAAAATCTAGATTGTGAAGCACTGCATGGCACCAAGTCCATATAGGGGGTTCACCAGAACATCCCCATAGTCTGAACAAACTATGACTAGCTCTTGGCCTTGCTCCAGACTTTCCATGATGCAATATTTTCGCCTTCTCCTTTCCCTCAAGGTTTTCCAAGTAGCAGCCAGGAACTGCAGGTCCAAATAAGATATGTCCAAGGGAAAGGGGTGTGCCAGGGCAAAAGGGCATCATACCTCCAAGTCCAATGGAACACAGAGATATGCTCACCTCGTTTCAGACCCAGCTTTCAGGTAACATGCAAGGCCTCACACATACTGTCAGAAGAGAGCAACAATCCCAATTTTGAACACCACAAATCAAAGGCACATAGGGCCGCAGAACAAGTCCCTGCCCCCTCAGATTCATGGCAATTAAGATAGCAGATCATTCAAAGGTCTAGGGAAGAGCCCAAAGACTCAATAAAAGAAGCCCTAAAGCTAGCTTAAAGGAAGCCTCTAGAAAAGGACATATTCAGAACAGCTGGTGCCACTTGGGAGGGTCATGTTGCACGCCACATGCTGGGAGTAAGAGGGAAACATGTGACCTTGGGACACGTTATGATTGCTGCCCAACATTCAGTGAGAAACACCTCCTCTTTCTAAATCCCAGGTGCATGTGTAGGTCAAAAACACTGCCCACACCCGTAGCACACCCATGTGCACACTAGCATACTGAAAGGCTAACGAGGCTGATTAAGCATCACTAAAAAATTCAAAATTACTCACATGCTCATGAGAATCACCCCATTAAACATACTTACAGACATATGTTTAGTCAGGCATTGAGAAGGGGAGGTCCAACAACACATAAAAATTAAATAAGTTCATAAACAAATAACCCATTTATTTCCAAACTAGGTATCCCAAGTGGGGCCACCTTCCCGTTCCTTACTAAAAGCACGGAAAACACTGAAATTCCTAAGAAATAATCAGTGACATTCAAGGATGTAATGTTTTTTCTTTCATAACAACCAAACCTAGCTCTTATCCAACAGGACTGCAGTTAAGCTGCTAAGTGGACCACCTGTACAGTGGACAATCACTTTCTCCGTGGCCCCCCAACAGGACTGAGAGCTGCAAACTGCTCCAACAACTTTCCTCTCCAATATCCCCAACAGGATCAAGTGCTACAACCTGCTCCAAGACCTTACCACGTCAATAACTCCAGCGGGATCCCAAACTCCACAATGCTCCAAAGACCTTTTTCAATCTGTTCACAACCAAGAAACTCCCATCACCAGAAGAGTACAGACATCTCCACTGGAATCATTTCAAGACCTACAATGTTTTACAAGTTATGTGCTGTGAAATATTTATACACCCTCTGTTCAGTACGGGTGCTACTGCCTCCATGTATTTCTAAAGAGCAACATAGTCTAATGGTATCAATTCAGCAAATGTCACAGCGCTTGCTCTCCCACATCACCTATAATTACACCGCACCCAAACACTTGCAGTCCACATGCACTACACAGCGCCCTTTTACACAACATGCGGGTTCAGTATATGACTGCCGTAGGTTCCAATACATCAGCCGGGTCATGTTACGTCTGTTCGCTGATACGACATGCAGTAAGAGCAGATAGGTTTTACTTATCCTAAGAGATAGCCCCTGAAAAAGCAAAATGCTTTCTCCAGCAATACTTATGTAGGATTAGGGACAAAATTCAACCTAATAGGTTAGAGCTCCATAGTGTATTAGTAGATCTAAGCCACTATAACACTAACCCGGCAGCACTGAACCTTCTCATCGAGCCTAGCAATATCCAAACTGACCTAGATAGGATGTGCAGAAAGGGCATTATAGCGGAGGATACTGTATGGCCCGACATTTATCCAGAATTCTTGGAGGTAGCAAAACTAACTAACTGGTCCACAAACATGTCCGCTCCCACTTACATCTGCGGTCTCAGGGTGGCTCTTAGCATATTCAGGGCTGTCTTCATTAACAACAAATGGACTCCAGACATGGAGTTTCAGTGCAGGACCATCCACCTTGATGATACAAAGGGAAATGGGTCTTGTAAGGAAGGAATGAATAACAGCATGGATCCCCCATGTCAGGAGATCTGGGACACTGAGGTAGATAGGTACACATGGATAGAAGGGAAGGGGCAACCCATAATTCTACAGAAACTCACTCTGTATTCCTTATGTCTCAGAGGAAATTCAACAATTCTGCAGAGTACGAATGAAACTGTGGCACAATCTTGCACATTCCAGACATGCAATGGGACACCTGCACACTGATGGACACTTACTGGCAATGCAGCAAGTTTGTATACACTCAGCTCATCCCTCAATGGCGTGGTCACTGCTCCCTCATCACCATACACTCGCCAACCCTGGTCATCCCTGGAGAAGATCTGTCATAACTGTACCAACACCCGCTAGGGATGAAGATGATTCTGTTGCATCAGGCTCGAAAGAAAAGAACTGATGATTATTTTGGCTGGGCTCATTCCAGAGCAATTCAGACTGTTCACCAATGCCCAAGTATTGGCCAGAGTGTCCATACCATTCTTCACATTGCAGACAAAAGTGAAAGCCCGCTGGTTGCAAATAACCCAGTGGGGAATGCTCAAAATGATGAACAGCACTGAACTTGCCCTTAATGCAGTCACGGAAAAACTGAGAGCCATCCACTGCATAGTGAAGCAACATCGATACATGTTGGACTTGTTGACAACAATGGAATGTGGAGTATGCCCAAAGATCGGTGCATATTGCTGTACATTCATACCTGCCAATGAAATGGACAATGGGGCTTTAATTCTGGCAATCCAAACATTGCACCTACTACAAAAAGATATGTGTGAAGAGGTAGGTGCCCCTGGGCAGGAGCGGTTTACTAACTGGTACTCCTGCCCCCACCCCCTGCCCTTTCCCCACCGGTGTTCCTCGTTTTCATAGTATTACTGTTTTTGTGTGATTTCCCGCAAGTGGGGGTTTCCTGCTGTAAAAATACAGTCACCAAACTGGGTAGAATGCAAATAGCTAGGGAAATGGGACAAGAAGCTCCCTACAACGTGACTATCATGACTTATGGGCTTGATGGTTTAGTTGGGAAGAATGTTAATATTGGAGTAAATGTTGAACACTATGTTTTCACTGTGTTACTGTGTGTGTGTTCATGTACACGATCAAAGTTGCATCACCATTACCAGCCTGTAGGTACGTGGTCTTGCAGGCTCTGAGAACTAGGCCTGAGAATACTGACTGACAGGTCTCAGGTGGGTGGACATGTAGCCGGCTGACCATGTGCAATCAGGAAAGTTAGATCAAATCCTACAGATAGGCGCAGAAACACCACAATGGACCAAGGAGAATGGCCCCAATAAAACACACATGGCAAGAGGGGTGCATGCATGTCCTAAAACACCATAAAGATAGGTTCTGCATGTAGTTACAAATACTTAGCCAATCAGAATACAGCAAACACATCACACACAGCAACCAAGCACCCCTCAGCCCAGACATCTGAACACCTACTGACTGGCCCACAGTGGCCCATATTTAAGAAAAGGTTGAGCATCAGCTATGATACGCCACTTTATCTGCCCCTACCAGCACCTAACAACACCATGGTTGTACTGTATTTATAATACATGCACCATGGTGGTCGTTAGTACCATAATTTCAACATTTTTTACGCTATTGTGGCGCTTAGCTACACTAGCGTCAAAAATGTTGACACTAGTGTAGCAAAGTGCAAGGAGGCCAATACGTTTCTATGGGTGCATCATTTTAATGCCTGCTCTGAGCAGGAGTTAAAAATGATGACAAAAATGGAGCAGTGAAATCTGTTAAATTTCTTTGCACCATTTTTGTGGACCTCCTAGCACCAGAAAGCCCCCTTTGCATAAATTATGCCTAGCACAAGCATAATGTGGTGCAAGTGGTTATAAAGTGGCACAATGCATGTATTGCAGCACTTCGTAAATATGGCACATGTAAAAGGCCACCTTAGCATAAAAAAATTGATGCTAAGATGGCACAAGGGGCTCTTAACCCCTCGGGTGCCGTGGACGAGCTGGGCTCGTCCTGCACCCAGCCTCTAGCGCTCCCCCTGTGGGCCTCCCACCCACACCCCCATCAGGGATGGAAGGTGAATCGCTTCCCCTTCCACCCCGATTCCCCCGTGATGTCTGAGGTCACCTCCCATTGCGGAAGAGAAATGCTCAGCATTTCTCTTCCGCTCTGGAGGGGGTGGCAGGCAGAGGCATGAAAGGAAAGGAAAGGCCTTTCCTTTCATGTCTCTGCAAGCATTTTGTTTTTATACTTACGTATAAGGGAGCGGCCCCTTGGGTAAGGGTCGCTCCTCTGGGAGGCAAATTGTATTTAGGCCATTTCTTTCCCCCTTTGGGGCGGATCGGCCTATTTTTATTAGGTCAGTCTGCCCCCAATGGGGACAGAAACCACTAGACACCAGGGATTTTTATTTTTTGGCGTCAATTCCACGCAAGGGGAGCGATCCCTTAGGCAAGGGTCGTTGCTCTGGGGGGGGGCAATTTATTTTTGGCCATTTCTGTCCCCCCTTGAGGGCAGATTGGCCTATTTTTATTACACCGATCTACCCCCAAGGGGGGGCAGAAACCCCTAGGCACCGGGGAGTTTTTTTTTGCACCAATTTCACGGAAGGGGACCGACCCCTTAAAATAAGGGTTGCTCGTCTGGGGGGGAAATTTATTTTAGGCCATTTCTGCCCCCCTTGGGGGCAGATCGACCTATTTCGATTAGGCCAATCTGCCCCCGGGGGCAGAAACCACTTAGGCTCCAGGGATTGGTGTGTGTGTATGTGTGTGTTTTGTATGGGGGGCAGCCCCTTGGGCAAAGGTCGCTCCCCATGGGGGCACATTACTGTTGGCCATATCTACCCCCCTTGGGGCAGATCAGCCTTTTTTTGAAGGTCCATCTGTCCTTAAGGGGGGCAGAAACCCCAACAGAGATCAGGGAAGATTTTTTTTCAAAACAAGAGGGTGGGGGTACCACCCCAAATAAATGGGGCCAAAGTTTTTCTGCCCCCCGATCCACACGCCGGGGGGGGGGGACAGAAAGTCTACTATATGGCAGGGAATAAAAAAAAAATAGTGTGGTGGTGGATACCAAAAAGTATGGGCATAGTTATGCCTCCACCCCAACTGAAGGGGTAACAGTCTTTCAGCTCTCCCCCCACACACTAAAACATCTTATCCCACGGCAAGCAAAAGGACATTTGATTATTTTGGGTTTTGGTTTTACATGTGGGCCATGAGAACTTGGCTAACTCTCAAAATCATCCCACTTGGAATGGTGAGGGCTGCACTTTTTGGAATTTGGGAAGCTGCCAGGTAGGAAAATCCACAAGACCTAGACACATCTGAAAACTAAACATCTGGGTGAGTCCAGGGTAGTGTGCTTCACATGCACCCGCACCATTTTCGTACCCACAATGCCCTGCAAACCTCCAACTTTGCTGGAAATCACACATTTTTTCCACATTTTTGTGATAGAACCTTCAGGAGTCTGCAGGAATCCACAAACATCCTACTACCCAAATTGTCTCATCTATACTGATAAAAAGTTTGCCCCATTTGTCAGCCTAAAAATTATTATTTTTTTCAAACTGCCTTTTTGGACCCGCTTTGGTTCCCTCTCAATTTCTACATGTTTTTGGCTCTTCCTTTTGCAGGCACTTGGCCCACCTACACAAGTGAGGTATCATTTTTACCGGGAGACTGAGGGGAACGTTGGGTGGTAGGAAATTTGTCCCGGTGCTGTGATCCCACACAGAACTGTGGGAAATTTTTTATTTTTTAGCTAAACTTGAGGTTTGCTGAGGATTCTGGGTAAGAAAACATTGGGGGATCAACGCAAGTCAAACCTCCCTGCCCTTGGGTGTCTAGTTTTCAGAAATGTTTGGGTTTGGTAGGTTTCCCTATATGGCAGGTAGTTTAGTATTTGATCATTTTGATGTGTCCACATAGTGTTTTGGGGCATTTCCTAATGCGGGCTCTAGGCCTACCAACACAAATGAGGTACTATTATTATCGGGAGTCTTGGTGGAACGCTGGGTGGAAGGAAATTTGTGGCTCCTTTCAGATTCTAGAACTTTCTGTCACCAAAATATGAGGAGAAAGTGTTTTTTTAGCCACGTTTTGAGGTTCGCCAAAAGGATTCTGGGTAACAGAACCTGGTGACAGTCCCACATGTCATCCCATCCTGGATTCCCCTAGATGTCTAGCTTTAAAAAATGCATAGGTTTGGTAGGTTTTCCTAGGTGCCGGTTGAGCTAGAGGCCAAAATCTACACATAGGCACTTTGCAAAAAACACGTCAGATTTCAATGTAAAAATTTGATTTGTCCATGTTGTGTTTCCTGTCACGGGCATTAGGCCTACCCATGCAAGTGAGGTACCATATTTATTGGGAGACTAGGGGGAACACAGAATAGCAAAGCAAGTGTTATTGCCCCTTGTCTTTCTCTTAATTTTTTCCTTCCAAATGTAAAACATTATGTAAAAAAGAAGTCTATTTGAGAAATGCCCTGTAATTCACATGCTAGTATGGGCACCCCGGAATTCAGAGATGTGCAAATAACCACTGCTTCTCAACACCTTATTTTGTGCCCGTTTTGGAAATGCAAAGGTTTTCTTGATAACTAGTTTTCACTCTTTATATTTCAGCAAATGAATTCCTATATGCCCTGTATAAAATGAAAACCCTATGCAAGGTGCAGCTCAATTTATTAGTTCTGGGAACCTAGGGTTCTAGCAGACGTAACGGTATATTGCCTTCAAAAATCTGACATCGCAGGAAAAAGTTAAACGTGGAGAAAAATTTCTGTTTTTTTCATCTCAATTTCAATATTATTTTATTTCAGCTTTTATTTTCTGCAGGAAAACCTTGTAGGATCTAATTACCCTTTGCTGAATGCAGAATTTTGTCTACTTTGCAGAAATGTTTAGCTTTCTGGGATCTAGCATTGGTTTCACACCCACATCTGTCACTAACTGGAAGGAGGCTGACAGTACAAAAAATAGTAAAAATGGGGTATGTCCCAGTAAAATGCCTAAATTGTGTTGAAAATCGGGGTTTTCTGATTCAAGTCTGCCTGTTCCAGGAAGCTGGGAAGATGGTGATTTTAGCACTACAAACCCTTTGCTGATGCCATTTTCAGGGAAAAAAACACAAGCCTTATTTTGCATCCCTTTTTTCACATTTAAAAAAAAAAATGTTGTTGTATTTTGGCTAATTTCTTGGTCTCTTTCAGGGGAACCCACAAACTCTTGGTACCTTTAGGGGGAAAAGGCCTGGCAGCGAAGGGGTTAAACATACCCCAGTGTGTCCAGGCAAGGTCTAGGCCCACCTTTAAATGTTATCAGAACCTTATATATAACTCTATGACAACTGTTCTCATGCTTAACCAAGAAAGGAATGTTTTTAATTACTTTATGGTACTCAGACAAATGTATAAAACACCACTCCAAACTGATGTACATTGAGAGACAGCCCTCAGACCCAGGTTCTGTAATTGCTCTCCCGGCCATAATGTTTCACTAAACGAACTGTTGCTGTTTTGACAGAAGTCTCTTGTCTTTTATTTTTTAAGGTAAATTCACATTTGAGCAGCAGCTATTAAAAATAGTTGTTAAATATTTTTCTCGCTAGTCCCATTCTTGTGATACGGTGTTAGCATTTTAATCTGCACTCTAGTTTTATACATAGGAATTCTATGCCTGCCACAGTGGAAAATAGCTTTTGGGAGCTAGTCACTGTAAGTACATATTACCATCTTTTAACTACTATCCACCCTGCCTTTTGGGCTACAAGGGCTAATGGGGGTGGACATAATAATATTTAATAGGGAGGTTTTGACCTGTTAAAAGCATTTAGTTTTGACACAGGTTGAATTGTAGCATTTATACTGCTACACCCAGTTTACAGAGGGTAGTCCTGAAATCGCAGTAGTGGACGGCGCAATAGGTGGTGCAGACCACTCACAGCATTTAACTTCTAGTCCCTGGGTACAGCTTCTGCCATACACCAAGGACTTTTAAGTAAGGTAGATTTACAATTTAGGAGTATGCCAATTACACTATGTTTAAAGCGGGAGCACTCACACTTACTACTGGTTAGCAGGGGTAAAGTGCACAGAGTTCTAAATCCAGGAAAAATATAGGGTCCAGCATATGGTGAAAAATTTGGGGTGACTAAGAAGAAAAGGGGGATTTACTACAATAATGAATATAATAGTTTTTTCACTTTCAAGTTGGCCGCCTTGTTGTGTGGGGCAATATGTGTCACTTTGCACCGCTGTGACATGACAGCACAACATCAATGAATGTAGTGTCCATATATAAATTGTAATATTGAATTTGTTTTCTATTGTTTTAACACAGCCAGTCTCCTTTATTAGCTTTGCCAATGCAGATAGCGTTTAAAATGCTCTGGCACTGACTAATCAATTACCAGCGACCACCATGGAAAGGGCATTTTTGGGTAACACAAAGGGGCAGCACTAAGAGCATTATCAAGCCCGCCATCTGGCACCTGCTGCACTGCAAAGGAGAATTCAAGGGGGGCAGTTAGGAAAGCGAGGTAAGCCAAACATCCAGGGCATCAACAATGCCATGCTACAATATCTTGAATACCAATGAGGATCACTATAGGCAGAAAGAAAGAGAGATATAATGAGTAGAGGGGAAAGGAAAGATAGCAGTGTGCTCCGAGAACCAAAGCATGCATTTCCATGGTTTGCTAAGCAAATAATGAAATATAAAAAAGTAGTTCGAGGATGTCAGCAGTTGAAAGCTACACCCTAGCCAATCAAAATTGAGATTAAATAAGGTATGTTTCCATACGGGACAACACATAATAGTGAGGTAAGCCAGCAGTTAAAAGTAGTGTACTGAGATCTACAAGGAAACCATCTAATGATGAACAAGGGCTGAATCTATGCATTATTTTGTACATTGCTGCCTCAGGCAAACAACTGTAAAAATCTGCATTGAAACTACAAGAAGGTACCATACCAAGGAAAGTTCTGGTTTCATGCTCTGTGTGCCGTATTTAATTTCTGTGTTTTTTCCTGTAGAAGAGAAAAAACAATTTTAAGGTAATGGAAAGGATAACACACCCCATACATCATTTTACTCTCTGCTCCGATGTGCACAAAATTAAAAATGACAAATGTAGCTGGATGGACTAAGCAAGTGCCAAATTTTGTTCAAACTAGCCAAACGTCACTATGGCTACAAGCAAAGAAAAATATGCCTTTTCAATGCCGACTTAGACTTAAGCATAACCACAGAGTTTCTATTGCCATCGCTGTTATTTTGTAATTCTTTTGTCTGTACATCCATTTTTATAAAGAATATTATTGAAGAATATAACATGTAACAATTTACTCATTGGTACAACATAATGAATTTGTTCTCTGTGGCATTGATATAGAGGATTGTCATTTTCTCATGCTTCACCACACAAAGGTGCTTTTTTCAAAATATATTTGGAAAACTAAGTCACTAATACCAGGTGTCTGAGTAAAGTTAATTATAAAAAATGAAGTGAGTCCGCCAATCTCTGACACATGACCCTGAGGAAGACTACATTTGTCTAAATAGTGCCACTTGTTTTCATGTTAGCTAAGATTTGGTCGTTTTGGGGCATTCTGGGCAAAAATTTGGATGGATCCACAAAAGTGACACCATGTACACTTTCCTGTGTGTTTAATATTCTGAAGATTCTAAGTTGAGTATGTTTTCCAGGGTCCCTATGGTGCATAGCCCCAAATACCACAGATAGTCAAATCCCAAAATGGGTTACTTTCCAAGGTGAAGATTTGATATCTCCACATTATGCTTTGGGTGCTATTCTCACTTTATCACTTTATTTCGGTAAAAACATACCAATAAAGTACAGTTCAAAACAATCCAGAAAATAAAATAGGGATAAAAACAAGTAAAATTGGAATCGGGCTCTAAAATCAAGGAAGTTTAAAACAGAATAAAATAGTAGCTAAAAAATATTTCATGAATATAAAAGATAAAGAGAACATACAACCTCAGCTAGATAATAAATGCAGTAAGCTAGTATCTATACCCTTATGTGTTACAGCTATGCTCTGCGATGCCTACTTCTAGCGTCTACTACTGAGTTTTGTTCTTTAAAATCCCAAGTCTAAAGTGCCAAATAGATTAAAAAAAAATTGCCAAAGGGCACACAATTTGTACAGATGAGTCTGACTTGAGTACTCTCAGAGCAGGTAAACAATTCCTAAAGCCCATTTGTTTGCATAGAGGGATAATCCAGAGTGCCCTCTGTTTGCGATATGCAGGACATTGAAAAAGAACATGGGTAGCAGTCTCTTCATTCTCACAGCCCATCGGACATAACTTGGACCTGTTGTTTGTGTTGGACCATTTATAGGTTAGGGTGCGCAGAGGAAGAGACCCTATTCTAAATCTAGTATAGAGGGCATGCACAAATGGAGAGAGTACAGCATCCATGTAGTGCTCGAACTTGTAATGCATTTGATTTAGAGAAAACTGTTGGTCATAGAAGAGGGTGAGACTTCGGGCAGTTGCACAGTTTGGTCATTAAGCCAAAATGCGTCCTTCAAAATCTGAGCAGCATTTTTAGGAATAGAGGAAGGATCCTTCCACTAGGACCCCAAACCAAGATGAGATAAGGACCGTTCAACATAGGCACACCACTTAATTCTAGTAGTAAAGTTAGTGCCCACCAAGTTGGGTAGCCCACATCTAAATGGAATAAGAGTGTCTAATGACAATAAACTAATCCAGAACAACAGTGGCCTTAGGATGGCAATCTGGTTAATTGGGAGAAGATTTAAGTCCATTCGGATGGGCAAAGAAAGGGTACTTGAAGGAGCTCTTAACAGCATCTTTAAAAACAAGTTTGCCGCCCTTACCAAATCCTCCAGATTGCAATGGCCCCATAACTCCGCTCCATATAAAGCCCCCCTCCCCCCCCGGCTTGAGATTTTTATATTTCAAGAGCAGGAGTCAATGCAAATCTGGGGGATCTGGCTATAAATCTCACAATACCACCCGCCCTTTGTTTCAGACACATGACACATGGTTGATTTCTGAAGGTGGGCATGCCATTTATGTGAATCTTCTAGTTTGAGGCCTAGATAATCAAAAGTGCCCACTCTTTCCAATGTAGCACCCTCTAAGCAAACAGGTCTTCTTAAGCTTTTTATCTCCAAACACCATGTATTTCGTTTTTAATGAGTTAATTTCCAGACCATGGTCTTTACAGAAATCCATAAGCCTCGCAAGCAAGTTTGAGAGGCCTATAGCTGTTTGAGATATTAGCAAAGTGTCGTCAGCAAATAGAAGACATGGAATCTCCTGCTCTCCCATTTTGGGGGCATCGCTAGAGCAATCCAAAAGGTAGGGAATACATGCATTAATGAATAAAAGAAACAATGTGGGCGCAAGTACGCAGCCCTGTCTTATGCCACGATCCGTGGGAAACTCTGAAGTCAGTTCACCTTCCGGTCCCCATTGAATTCTGGCACGATTTCAATCAATCAATCAATCAATCAAAGGCATTTGTATAGCGCACTGCTCACCCGGAGGGTCTCAAGGCGCTGGGGGGGGGGGGGGAACGCTACTGCTGAACAGCCAGGTCTTGAGTTGCTTCCTGAAGGCGAGATGGTCTTGCGTTGTCCGGAGGTGGATGGGGAGGGAGTTCCATGTCTTGGCTGCCAGGTAGGAGAAGGATCTTCCTCCGGCGGTGGCTCTGCAGATGCGGGGGACGGTGGCGAGAGCGAGGCTGGTGAGCGGAGCTGGCGGGTGGGCTTGTGGAAGGTCAGGCGGCTGTTGAGGAACTTGGGGCCCAGGTCGTGGAGGGCCTTGTGTGCGTGGGTGAGGAGTCGTAACATGATTCTTTTGTTGACGGGGAGCCAGTGCAGGTCTCTCAGGTGTCCGGAGATGTGGCTGTGTCGGGGGATGTCCAGGATGAGTCGTGCTGAGGCGTTCTGGACCCGTTGGAGTTTCTTCTGGAGTTTGGCGGCGGTGCCGGCGTAGAGGGCGTTCCCGTAGTCCAGCCGACTGGTGACGAGGGCCTGGGTGACCGTCTTCCTGGTCTCGGTGGGGATCCACCGGAAGATCTTTCGAAGCATGCACAGGGTGTTGAAGCATGAAGATGAGACGGCGTTGACTTGTCTGGTCATCGAGAGGGAGGAGTCCAGGATGAAGCCTAGGTTGCGAGCGTGGTCCGTTGGCTTGGGGGTGGCTCCCAGGGCGGGGGGCCACCAGGAGTCGTCCCAGGCGGAGGGTGATGATCCCAGGATGAGGACCTCCGTCTTGTCTGAGTTCAGTTTCAGGTGGCTGTTCTTCATCCATTCGGCAAAGTCTTTCATCCCTTCGTGTAGGCTGGCTCTGGCGGCGTCCGGGTCGCTGGTGAGGGAGAGGATCAGCTGGGTGTCGTCGGAGTAGGTGATGATCTTGAAGTTGTGTTGACGTGCGATGGTTGCGAGGGGGCTCATGTAGACGTTGAAGAGGGTGGGGCTAAGCGATGACCCTTGTGGAATTCTGCAGATGACTTCGGTGGCCGCTGACCGGAACGGGGGGAGGCGGACTCTCTGGGTTCTTCCGGCGAGGAATGAGGTGATCCACTCCAGGGCCTTCTCCTGGATGCCGGTGTTGTTCAGGCGCTGTACCAGGGTGCGGTGGCAGACAGTGTCGAACGCTGCGGAGAGGTCCAGGAGGATGAGGGCCGCAGTTTCCCCATTTACCATTAGGGATCTGATGTCGTCTGTGGCTGCGATGAGGGCGGTCTCCGTGCTGTGGTTGGCTCGGAAGCCGGATTGCGAGTGGTCGAGGGATCCGTTGGTCTCGAGGAAGGCGGCTAGCTGTCTGTTGACGGTCTTCTCGATGACTTTGGCAGGAAACGGGAGGAGCGAGATGGGGCGGTAGTTCTTGAGGTCGGAGGGGTCTGCAGTTGGTTTCTTCAGCAGGGCACTGATCTCGGCGTGTTTCCAGCACTCCGGGAAGGTGGCGGTTTTGAAGGAGGCGTTGACGATGTCGCGGAGGTGGGGTGCGATGATGTGGTCGGCCGTGTTGAAGATGTGGTGTGGGCAGGGGTCCGTAGGGCATCCGGAGTGGATGGTGTTCATTGTGCGTGTTGTGTCTTCGGTGCTGACTGGGGTCCAGGTGCGGAGGGTGGCGGTGGGGGGCATCGGTTCGGTGGTGGGGTTTGTGGTTGGTGGGCCGAAGCTGTTGTGAATGTTGGCGATCTTGTCGTGGAAGAAGGCTGCGAGGGAGTCGCAGAGGTCTTGCGAGGGAGTGATGTCATTGTTTCCGGCGTCGGGGTTGGAGAGCTCTTTGACGATGCTGAAGAGTTCCTTGCTGTTGTGGGTGTTGTTGTCCAGTCGTTCCTTGAAGGCTGTCTTCTTTGTGGCGCGGATCAGTTGGTGGTGTTTGCGGGTGGCGTGTTTGAGGGCCGTCATGTTGTCTGTGGTCTGGTTGGTGCGCCAGGTGTTCTCCAGGGAGCGGCAGTTCTTCTTGGAGGTGATGAGCTCGTCGGTGAACCAGGAGGCTTTCTTGCTGCTGCGTCTGCTGGGGGGGTTCTTCTTCAGTGGTGCGAGGGCGTCTGCGCAGTTGGTGATCCACTGTGTGAGGTTGTTGGCGGCTTCGTTGGGGTCCGTTGAGCTGGTGGGGGGGTTCTGGCTGAGGAAGGTGGTGAGCTGGTCGCCGGTGATCTTGTTCCAGCTCCTGCGGGGGGCTTGTTGAGGGTGTAAAGATCTCTAATTATGTTTAACATAGAGCAGGGAACCCCTGCTTTGCTCATAACTTCCCACAGTTTGTGGCATGGGACAAGGTCGAAAGCGGATTTCAGGTCTACAAATGCCACAAAAAGATGGCCTGAGTCCACATTTGCAGTTTTTCACTTTATGGTGGTAAAACGGAAAACTTGGTCGATAGTGCTGACCTTGTCTCTGAACCCTGCCAGGAGGTGACTTAGTGCCTGATTGGGTGCTATTCTATTGTGAGGGTGTTAGAAATGGGGTTTCTGGTTGGATAGGGGATGCACCTCAGCCAGGCACTTACACTTCCTAACCCCTGCTCACCCCCTTGGTAGACTGGCACGAGCAGTCAGGCCTACCCTGGAGGCAATGTGTAAAGCGTTTGCACAACACACCCAACACACGTGATGCACTATCCCCACCACAAAGGAAACATAACACCAAGTTATATGCAAATATACTGTACTGTACACAACACAATTATTAGACCAAACATCACATATCAGTAGTATCCTGCTACCTTAGCAGTTGTCAGAATGGTACACATTAGTTACTCTGCAAACTAGCAGTAGTCACATATAACACACAGGTTACTCAGTATTCTGCAACGTAAGCAGTTGTCAGGAAACACGTTATTACACCAAAACGCTTGTCATAAGAATATCATAAACACCCATATTAGGAACATTATAAAACGTATGGCAAGGCAAAAAAACATATTAGCATGTTATGCCCATAAGAGGAACATTTGCATACACATATGAAGGCATCATAAACAGGTAGGCAACATATAAGTCACTAAAGTCTCTAGGAAGAATTTAGTCCATATATATTGTTCCTTAGGAAGTACCTGTGTAAGATGAAGGCACCTCCAGTCCTCAAAGGACGAAGAAGGGGCACCCGGCGCTCCTCTGCGCAACACAGGGGCCTCTTTAAAAACTCTAGGGGAGAGGAGGGTGGCATGCACCCCCTCTGAACTCCTGACGGGCCCCTCCTGGCCTCCACTGGCTCTCACGAGGGGAAGCCAAGGTCAGCCAATACTTTTTGGAAGGGAGGGGGCACCACGCACCTCCTCCGTTTTAAGGACCGGTTCCTCCTGGTGCCCGCGATCACTGGGGGCCCCCCCAGGCTCTAACCGGCCCTCACGAGGGGGGGCCAAAATCAGGGAAATGCTTGTAGATTTCAGGAGCGATCACGCTCCTAACGCAGGGCGAAGGGCAGAGGGATTCTGCCTCGCCTCCCGTGTCCTGCTCCCAGAGTGGCTCTGGGATCCAAAGGGAGACCTCCAATGAGGTCTCCCTTCCTCTTAGGGCTGCCAGTAGCCACTCACCCGCATCCAGTCCGGGGCGAGAGTGTCTGAGGTGTTTGGGCCCAAGTAAGGGCCTCCTGGTGCCCTGGGGGCGCTCCTCGGAGCGATCCTTGCCCCAGGGGCACCGCTAGGAGCACGCTTGCTCCTAAACCACTTTTGAAAGTTGTTTCATGCCACGGGGCGCAAAGGGCAGCGCTGCACGAGACACAGCCCAGGTCGCGGTAGTGAGGCCCCCCCAGCCTGAAAAAGCACTTTTCAAGCGCTATAGCAACAACAAAGGCAGCACTTTTCTATCTCCAGTGCTAAGCCTCAAACATATAAAGCGCTTTCAAAAGCGCTTAGGCTGGAGAGACCTTAAAGCACTCCTCGTGCTAAAAATGGATACAGGGGTCAGGGGCCACAGCACCTTGCCCCTGGGAGCAGAGTTCCAGGGAAAGGCCCACAGGAGAAGGGGCCCAGCAACAGGCCAGCACAATGAGGATGCAGCAAGTGGCAAGTCCTTTACAGTAACCAAACAGGTCACAGGTCAGCACAGCAGCAATAGTCCATGGCGGTCCCTGGTGAGTCCTTCCAGCATTTCTGTGTCCAGTTCCAAGATGTTTCAAGGATTCTCCAAATTATGGGAAAACTCCCCTGTACTTATACTCAGTCCTTACAGTGTTTTACAATGGTTGGGGAGAGGAGGTTCCAACCACTTACAACTGGTTCTGGGAGTGCCCCCTCTCTCCTCCAGCACAGGCTCCAAACATCGTTTGGGGGTAAACAACCCTATTTTGTGAGGCCAGGGCAGAGCCTTTACAAATGCAGGTATCTCTCAGCCCAGGAAGACGATTCAGTATGCAAATGCACCTCTGTGACACCTCCACCCTCCCTGTCTACAAGCCGTCTGAAAAGTATGCACAAAGCCCCAACTGTCACTCTGCCCAGACGTGGATTGGAGTCAAGCTGCAAAACACCAGAGTCATAAGCACAGAGAAATGCGCACTTTCCAGAAGTGGCATTTCTGTAATAATAATAAAAAATACACCCACACCAGTAAGCAGCATTTATTATCACCAACACAACCATACCAAACATGCCTACGCTACCCCTCATAAACCAGACAATACCCCTACTCATAAGGCAGGGCGTTTCTAATGCAATCCTATGAGAAGGCAGCACTCACAGCAGTGACACACCAAGTTAGGCTGGTTGTCACTACCAGGACAGGCCACGCAACCTGGCACATGTCCTGCTTTCTACATACATGGCACCCTGCCCATAGGGCTAGCTAGGGTGTACCTTAGGGGTGACTTACATGCAGTAAAAGGAGAGTTCTGGGCCTGGCAAGTACATTTAGATGCCAGGTCCCTGTGGCAGAAAACTGCACACATAGGCCCTGCGCTAGCAGGCCTGAGACAGGTTTGAATGTCTACTTCAGTGGGTGGTGCAAACAGCACTGCACGCCCACTAGTAGTATTTAATTTACAGGCCCTGGGTATAGAGATACCACTATACAAGGGACTTATGGGTAAATTAAATATGCAAATTAGGTATAGGCCAGTCATACCAACTTTAGATGGGAGAGCACCTGCACTTTAGCACTGGTCAGCAGTGATAATGTGCTCAGAGTCCTAAAGCCAACAGCGAGAGGTCAGGAAAAATAGGATGAACAAGGCAAAAAGTCAGGGGGTGAACCTTTTACAAGGGTCAGGTCCAACAGAGGGATAATCCAGCTACATAAATGGGTTCCCTCTTTATGTTATTAAAAGTGTTTGAATACTGAATAGTAGAACATGTGGTCATGTTCATATGCTCACCTTAGTATCAGATCCCATCAGGTAATTTGTTAGTGATCTTTATATTGCATCTGCTACGCCATCCACTATTTCCTGTTTATCAGCTCATAGTCCCAACTTTTCAAAGAAATCTCAGCAGTTCATCTGACACTTAGCAGCTTATGGCCCTGAGCATGAGTATTATTAGTTGAGGCAGATGATAATCTACCGCAAGTAATAATATCACTACTCTTGTTAGGTCCAATAATGGTTCTAGTAATTTAATCCTGAGCTCAACCACTGGTAGGTGTGGCAGAGGGTAGACAAGCTTAATTTAAGAAAATATGTAAAGCATTTAGAAGTGCCAAAACTGTTTAAAAGTCAAAAGCACAATACAATAAAATACCACTTCAATGTATACAAATAGAGAATATTTTAATGAACAAAATGACAAAAAATACACAAATCCAATAAGGGGAATCAGAGATTTTTCAAATGTTCAAAGTGCTAAATAAACGTAGCACCAGACAGCATTAAGTACCAACCACTTTTATCTGATTGCATTTGACTGGTACCGAGGTGCAAGTTAAGTTTGACTGCTATGGAGCATGGGTCTGAGATAGAGACCAGGACCATCTTGTTCAGACACTTTACCTTCCCGTGTAATCTCTAAAATGGAAGTCAAACATCCTCAGCAGGAGGCTGAAATGGATTCCATGTTGCTGGATAGCCATTGGACAAAGTCACAGCAAAGCCATTGCCTTTTTTTGCAGAAACGCTTTAAGTGGGAGAAAGTTAAAATTTGCACCCAAGAAAGGTCCCACGCCATCTGGATATTTCTGGCACCTTCATCAGGAAACAGTTTCTACTTCCAACTTATCTTAGATTCCTCCAGCAGGGCAACGCTGAAAGCTGTAGCTGAACATTGCTCTACAGGGATGGATACCTTCTTTGTGATATCTTCCTGAAAAAACCCTGAATCTTTGGTGGCCCAGTGACAATGCACCTTTGTCAGGTTGACTTTGCAGACCTGTCCTGTCTTATGTTGGTTCTCCAGGCAAAAAGTCCTGAAAAAACTTCTAATTCCCAGTGTGAGAATTTTGGTTGTTGGTTGAGTGTGGGGGAAACACTTCTCAACCAGCAGCCACAATTTGTCCCAGGATGAAGTCCCAAGCAAACCCTAATTTAACCTGTGCTCAGCTTTCGGGTAACTTGGCAGAGAGCGTTCAGGCTTAACTAAGAGGCAATATGTAAAATATTCCTGCAACATTTCAAACAGTAACACAGTGAGAACACACCAAAAGGAACCCACACCAGAGTTTGAAAACTAGAGTAATTTTTACTGAATAAGCAAATCCCAAACAACAAATATCCAATCAGTAGAACCAGAGATATCCAGTATTAAAGATTTTAGTAAAAATAGCTAAAAAATGCTTAAAGTGCCAACAGTGGATATCTAATCGCACCGGACCAGAACAAAGTCACATGGTCAGGTCGATCATGATGGAGCATAGGCCAACTACAGGAACCCACTTAGGCCCACTGAGCAAAGTACTTTCAATCTTGGTTTGAGGAGGATTGAGAGGATCTGGGTGGGTCATCATTGAAGATCCAGTTGACAAGGGCTTGCAATGCAGCGTTCGGACTTGCAGATGCATTTTGCATTCAGGGTAAAGTGTCAGTTCTAAGCCGTTGTGTGGCTGCAATGCAGAGTCCAGCGTCATCATGAAGGCTACTGTTGATGAGGAATGTGAGGACCTATGCCTAGGATGTGTCATGCAGCAGCAATTTCAAGGCAGCAGCGGGCTGTGATGAAATGCAACTTTTTGTGTCTGTTCCGATCTTTGCAGTAGCAGCAAAGCATCAGATCTGCCTGGGTTTTCACTGCACAGCAGAGGAGATGTGTCAGTTCTGCTGGGTCAACAGAGGCTGGCAGAGCACCTTAGGCACCTGTCCTTGCTCCTGACTAACTACAGGGATTATGCAGCCATTTGACTGGAGACAGGATACAGCTTATTCAAGTGTAAGTGGAGTTGGGCCCATCTCCCCCCTTCCATTCTGCCAGCGATGTTCCATTCAGGCACAACTTTGCTTCCTATTGTATATGGCTGTCTAGGAGGACTACACAAAGCTCAACAGTCAGCTACACTCAGTCATATGATCCAGGAACAAGCTGCAGGCACCAAATGGCTAAGGCAAGAAAATGGCAACTTTCTAAAAGTGGCATTTGGAAATTGTAATTGAATCTGACCACCATAAGTGAGGATTTTAAATTAGAATTCCAGAGACAACAAACATAAATTGGTTACCTGTTCCTATTTGAAAATTACATTTATTTAATGTAAGGTACCTCCAATGTTATCCTGTTGGAGGGGGGCCTTGTAGTATTGAAGAATGAATGTAAGAGTTTTTCACTACCAGGACAGTACAAAATTTGAAGTACTTGTTCTACTTTTTAAATACATTACACCCTGTCCTCTAGGCTGTCCAGTGCCTACCATAGGGGTGAATTAGTGTTAAAAAGTAGGGGTTGGGCGTGCAAAAGGGTTTACTTTGCCAGGTTGAAATGACAGTTTAAAACTGCGCACACAGGTTGCCATGGCCGGCCTGAGACATGTTTAAAGAGCTACTTAAGTGGGTGGCACAATCAGTACTAGTACTATTTTGCTAGGGCCTTATATGTGAATGAAATATGCCAATTGCGTATGAGACAATGTTATCATGTTTAGGAGGGAGAGCACAAACACTTTAGCACTGCTTAACAGTGGTAAAGTGTGCAGAGTCCTAAGCCAGAACAATAACAAGATCGGCGGTGGAAGGTGAAAAGTTTGAGGGAAGCCCACCATAAGGCTGACAGTTCAGTACCCAGGTTTCAGGGTGAGGCACAAGCAGTACACTCTGACACCAGCCAATGGTATCGTGACCTCAGGAACATCCCTTTGGGGTCAAGACACACTCCAGCATAAGTCACAAGTAGGTTCCAGGGCAGGTCTGGTTGGAACTGGTCAGCTGGGCAAGTAAGCTTCTTGCAGCTTTGGTGTTCCTGTTACTGAGCAGGATGTCAGCTAACTGACCCATGATGTCCACTTCTTAGCCCTGGTTACAATTGGGAGCAGGTCCAGCACTTAGGGTTCTTCTCAGAGATCATGACAGCAGGTGGAGGCCTTTTTTCTGTCTTCCACAGGACCAACATGGTTCTGAAGAGAGTGCCGAAGGGTTTCACATTTATGCCTGGTACTAGCCTCTGGGTGGGGATGACTCCTGGCCCTTCCCTGACCATGAGGGAAAAAGCTCCCTTGGGTAACCCTACCCACTTTTGCAGCAATTCCTGTGTGTCCTACTGTAAACAATCTCATAGTACCCACCTCTACATCTTTTCGCCCTTGTGCAGATCTACTGTGCCCACGCTAGAGGTGTGGTCAGAAAAATGAGAAAACCCTCCCCTCTTGTCACTAAATACCAGTTATGAGGTAGCTCTTCCCCACTAGGATTAATGCATGGCTGGCTAGGAAGACAAAAGAGAGGCAGGCCCAGGTGTGAACTACATCTGCCAGTGACAGGATAGGCATCCTTTAAAGTTAATAAGGTTTTGTGTACTGCCCAGATGGTCACCATGTCAGAGGAACAAAACATCTCTTCCTACTCAGGACCTTCGATCAGCTCTGGAGCAATTTAACACCTCATCAAAGAGGCAGTGTGCTCCTCTTTGACAGTTTGAAGCTCATACAAATGGGATAGGTCTAGATGTTTTAGTCAGACAAATGTGACATTTTAAGAGTACCATTTAGAAAATATTTATTACAGATAGGACTTTACCAATTAATTGTATTTTAATAAATATTTTAAATAGCCCAATATAGAACTTTTTATCTGGTTCCTAGATGGAGGTTGCATTATTTATTTTTAATATTAACTCCCAATGATTTCCTATTTATATGCTAATCCTGCTACAGTGGAAAAAGCTTTTTAGGCCTTTCCACTATAAGGACATTTAACATTAAGGTCTTAAATTACCTATATTTAAATATCATGCAGTCTGCCTAAGGGGCACTTAGGCCTGCAAAGGGGTGACTTATTAATATTTAAAAGGAGTGTTCAAGCTTGTCAAGTGGGCTTATTTATACATGTAGAATTTACAGTTTAAACCTGCACTGCTTGGTTACTGGTGGCAAGCCTTCAGTCATGTTTTGCATAGTCACTTTAGTGGTAGCACAATATGTCCTGCAGACCACGAGTGACATTCAACATATAGGCCCTGGGTGCACTTCATGCTACATGTTAGGGCCTTATAGGTAAATGAAATCTGCCAATAAATAGCATAGGTCATTTTGACATGTTTTAGGAGTCAGAGCATACGTACTGGGCCATTAGTCCTATTGCACAGAATCAATCAAACAACATCATCAGTCTCAAAACATTGGGGGCAATCATGCTGAAATAAGCATTTCCTACACATCCCATCTCTCTACATTCTTTACATCCTTGAGTCAACTCTCTTCACAATGTCAGAAGAGCTCAGGATGACAGCGAATCAGGGCAGGAAATTCTACTTGATCTTCCTTGTTCTAACTGTGCCTTTGACATGATATCTAGTGTATTCTTCTCACCTGCTATTTGAACATGGTAATCAGGTAAACATTTTACCCTGGTTTATATAAAGTCCCTTCCTTGAATTGCTTACTGTCGCAGGGTTCAGAGTGTCTTTTTACCTGGGCTATACAATGATGGTACAACGCCAGGGGACTTCCTTTAAGGGAGTGAAGCTCCAGTTCAGAATCCTTGGTCTGAGATATGCATTGATATTCCCAGCTAAGCTTAAAATCATACATGAATGGCACTCGCATTTTTTCGTTCACTGGCGGCAGCCAGAGAGTGGCTAGACCAGAATTTTCAGGAATCACAAGATAGACAATCACTTGGGACTGTGCCTCGTACTGTTATGGGCAGGGGGGTGGCACGTTCCCTCAGCATGCCCAGGTGAGTTAACTTGAAGCCATTCAACTTGTTACTATCCTGTGCGATCCAAGCCAGAGGTCCGGCACAGAATTATCCCTGACTGGGGACTCAAACTCAGAAACTGAGGACAGCACAGCTTTAGTCCCGATTGTAACAACACAGACAGCCAATGACTTGTAAAGGCCCAGACTGTTGGGACTCTCATCTGCATGCTTCAAGTACAGAGTTGCTGCCTGTGGTATTCTGTGAGAAATGTCCCCTGCCACACTGTAACCCATATTGTTACAATGATCGCTGACTACTGTTCTGTTTCTTGCTCACCAGTCCAGTAATTGCTTCTTGGTATCTACTTGCAATATCCTTATATTCTTTGCCTTGGTATCAGGAATTGTCATATATGCATTTTGCCATTGATAGGGCCTGGGTCCGAAGCAGCTTTAATAAGACAGGAACATGTTTGTCTTGCAGATGTGTAGCATGGTGCAGGGACCACAGCACCCCATTAGCGTAAGCCTTGGTATCTTTATAGAAGTTCACTTCTGTTCTGTTTGGTTAATTGGTTGAGCACCATTTTTCACACTGGACCATGTATAGGGTAATGTTAGTTGTTATTATGCTTCTGTCATTGTTAGAACAAAGGTGGTGCTCACAGGTTCCTTAGTGGGGACACTGACTTGCATTATATATACTAATCGTACTGGGCACAATCTCTAAATCTTGCAGTATAATCATGTGGAATGTTAAGGGTCTGGGATAGATTTATAGAGTGTTGGCATAATTTCACCGGTGTTCTGCTCACATGGCCTTCCTACAGGGAACACATCTTACTGCACCAGAAGCCCTAAAGTTAAAACGCAAATGGAGGCAGCAGTTTTTCCATACCTCCCTTTCTGCCTTTGCCCAGGGAGCAGCCATGTGGATATGGACGGGGATTCCATTCTTAGTCCAAGACATAAAAATGGACACACAGGGCTGTTATGAGCTGCTAAGGGGCATCCTTGATGGTGAGCAAGTAGTGTTGGGATGTTTTTATGCACTGAATCAAGAACAATACATATTCCTTACCCGTATCTCCAAGGTGTTATCAGACTAGGCCCATCTCCCTTGGGTCCTGGGTGGGGATTCTAATGCAGTGCTCAACATTCTCTTTGACTGCTCACCACCCCCTCTGAATACTGCATCGATTCAACAGGCCAGAGCATTGCGACAGTGAGCCAAGGGTTGGGATCTCTTGGATGTGTGGTGCAGTCATAACATTGAGTCTAAAGAATATTCCTTTTACTCCCACCCAAACATGCTCCACTCCCACCTAGATCGGTTCCTGTGCACCTCCTGCTTGCAACCCCATATAACCCATGCCACATACTTAGGCAAAACATTGTCAGACCATAATCCACTTGAAATTATGCTCTCTTGGGGCCCAATGTCCAGTCCGATACCAATGTGGCACCTACAACCCACGTTATTAGAAGGCACAGTATTTCGGGTGACACTGGCAACTACTGTTGATGCATTCTTTTCAGAAAACACTGACACAGCCTCATATCCACTGGTTGAGTGGGAGGCCTCCAAGGTGGTTTTGTTGGGGGCATCCATTTCTACACTGGAAGGAGCACGGGGAAGTACTTAAAGAGTTCACACAACTTAAAAAAAATCTCAGTGCCATGGAGCAGGCAGTAGCGTGGCGTGACACAAATGAGCCACAATTACAATCAGCTCAAATCCTCCATGCCGAACTCCTTGAGCGTCTTAGGGTAACTGACTATAGTTCTCTGCATTCAAAAGGCGCATACGGATGCAGACAAGCCTGGCGACCTCCTTGCTAAATTAATTAGGCTGCAGCGATCTCCTACACCTATACTAATGATATACTCCCTGCACTTGGCCATAGTGAATACTCAAATAGGCTTTAATGATGCCTTCCGTCAATATTATGCTGACCTATACTCTGTTCCTCTGCCTATTGAACTTGATACCATATGCTCATTTCTGCACTGTCACACACTCCCTCAAGTGATGGTCACAAATAGGGAAGCCCTGAGAGCTCCTATTGCGACAGCAGTGATCCGAGAAGCGCTCAACGAGCTGCCACGTAATAAAACCCCTGAATCTGATGGATTGCTTGTGAAGATTTACTCCATATATGCCAATTATCTGCTTCCCCATCTTGAGAAATTATATAATAGGTCGCTGGAAGAGGGAATACTTTGTGCTACAACGTGGGAAGCAGTAGTAACCTCGCTTCTTAAACCTAATAGGCTCACTGTAGAGATGTCCTCCTATAGACTCCTGTCTATTTTCAATACAGAGTATAAGCTCCTCAGTAAGATACTGGTGAGCCACCTCCTTCCACTCCTTCTGATCTCCTACACCTGGACTAAAGTTACTTTGTTCCCCACCATGGCACGTCAATGAACATTTGTCGGCTGTTCCAGGTGATGGATGAGACAAAGCACCACTAGCTTCATGCCAGCTGCATCTCCTTAGATACGTGGCAAGCATTTGACACTCTCGGCTGGCATTATATGTTAGTAACTCTGGAAGTCTAAGGAATATCTCCAGATAATGTTGTGTGGGTGAAGCTCCTTTATTCGAATCTCACTGCTAGAGTTAAGATTGGTGCACATATCTCTGCCTCCTACCGAATATATTGTGGAACTAGGCAAGGCTGTCCCCTATCACCCCTTTTATTTGTGTTAGCATTGGAGCCCTTCACACACCACCTTCGCCATAGTGTAGGGGAGTGGGGAATTGTTTTGGTCCCATCACTCACCCTTGTTTGTTGTATGCAGATGATTTGATCCTATATTATAGGGATTCGAGGCAGGATAGGGGGTGAACAGCACAAATATTATCTCAATTCACAATTCTCTCTGGGCTTTAAATTAATCTTGATAAATCCTATGTATACTACTCTGAGGGCACTTACCTAGAACTCTCAATTCGATTTGAATCCCTGACCATTGCAACAGCACCTGTGTCCTTCCGTTATCTTGATATCCATGTATACTGCGATCATGCAGATCTGTTAGAGGGCAATGTAATCTGGGCAATTACAACACCCTGATCTCAAATAGATTTTTGGGCCACTCTGCCCTTTTCTGTGTCAGGTGGGATGGCATTGCCAAAAATGGTAATGTCACCCCGTGTTCTATATTATTTTGTTATTCTGCCAGTTATGGTGCAGACTTGTGTATTTCAGATACTAAACTCCTTGCTGATTGATCTGATATGGAGGAAGGGTCCACACCGAGTCAGTCTAGCAAAACTGCAATTGCCACCAGACATGGGCGGTCTTGGGGCCCCAGATTTTAAAGCTTATAGAACAGCAGGCCAAATACAATGGTCATCCTACTGCCTGGCCTGCCATAATCTGGGGGAAATCATTTGTATGGCCACAATGTTGAGGAGAGGCTTCTTACATCGATTGCTATGTCCACTCCCCCCAAAACTACCTACAGGTGCTACCTTAAAGTTGCGCATTGCTTTAGCATACTGGAAGCTAGCGATGCGATACACAGCCTCATCGGTCCCTTACACACCAGATGTTCCCACCACCTTAGGGACTATTACTGCTTCCATGCTCCGTGTCTGGGAACAACAAAGAATCCGTTCACTGGGAGACCTGTTTGAAGATTACATGGTAATGCCACATTCAGATCTTGTGCAGGCTCATGGACTGCCTGGGACTCTTTTTCTAACTCATGCTAAAATACTAGCTTCTGAACTGGTAACACATGGATTCCTTCAGGCTATTCATATGATGGGACATGGTAGGCATCTTGTCAGCTGGCTGTATCGGGGACTCGGCACACATCTCAGCACATCTTTAGATTTGCTCAAAACAAAATGAGTAGCTGATATTGGAAGGGACATCACACCTAGGGAATGGACCTTCCTACTTCAATACGCTAAAAAAGTTTACTGCAATTCTAGATTCAAACTGATATAATTTTTCCTCTTTCATCGTGCATATCTCACACCACACAGACTTAACACGATATACCCCACTCCATCAGCTCACTGGTCTCAAGTGTCATACTCCCGATGCTGACCGCCTTCATATGATCTGGGTGTGCCCTTCCCTCTCACAGTACTGGTCTGCAATAGGAACATCACTAACAGATATCACATGTGTTGCTATGGCACTAACAGCCAATTATTTTCTATTAGGACTATACCCTAGACTACGAGGCACTAAAGTGACTTCACACTTTGAGGACCTTGCTGAGCTTTTAGCGAAGCAACAGTTAATGAGGCATTGGAAATCACCCCATGTTTCATCCATTATTTTCTCCTGGAGAGAGGAAGTATAGTGCTGGGACCGAGAGTTTGGCACTCTGACGTGTAGAATACAGAGAGCTATGAAATAAATCAATATCATTGGAATGGGATACATTGTTTGAGACATTTAGAACACAGTGTGAGAGTGAGGGGTCGGAATACTGAAACTAGCTGTGCTATTAACAAACTGTTCTGGACAAGTTAAAGGCTTTGGTCCTCAGTTCTTTATACTTATATATTCAGGAAGTTCCCACCCTCACCCTCCCCTCTTCCCTCCCATATCAGCAAGTTGTTATTATATAGACAGCCTCATACAGTCGTCAACACGAATATACATACAGGCCCCACTCTGTTTGTTTATTTTTCCGTGGATTAATTTAGACTTGCTACCCACATTGGTTTAGTTACCAAATCGGTTGGCAGAAGCTAGTTGGGAGGGTGGGTGATTGCGGGTTGGCTTTACATATTATGGAAATGATGGATTGTGCTGATGTTGGTCTCATCCACTAAACTGTCCTATAATCAGGACTACATAGTCCTCCCACTATTATGTACATCAACGTACCTGTCTAATACAATGTTAATGAAATTCTCATCAAAATGCCAATAAAGTTTGTGTTAAAAAAAGTCCCTTTCTATCACTCACAAGCATTACATCTTACTATATTGTTGTGACCCAGCGCATCAGTTTGTGTTAGCTTGCTGTACAACAGAACAAGAGGGAGCTAAGGTCAAACCCTAATATTGAATCAACAGTAGCGAAAATGACTTGCATGGAGCGCAAAAGAAAAATAACAGTTGGAAGAAAATATATGCAGAGCAATGTTTTTCTTAAAGAAAATAGAATAGATCTTACAGTGTTTATACTATAAACTAGAGTTGTTCAAACTATAGCCCTGACTCCCGAGGATGAGGAGGTCGTCAACCCAGTTGCCTCACCCCCTGCTGTATTACAATGTTCGCACCGGGCTGACTGACGGAAACATCGTATTATGATGTTCCCAACTGTCAGCCGGTGAGAACAGTGTTGCGGGAGCCAAGGCCTGGTGGGAACAGTGCTACAGGAGCCTACGCCAATATCGTAGCACCATTACACCTTCGGAATGCGCATTGTCTGCAATGCAGACAGTGCGCATTCCGAGGGTGTGGGCAGTGCAGGGGCCTCACTGTGGCCCCCTGCACAGTCTTTCTGCCAGCCTTTCCACGGTTGGGATCCCACCATGGAAAGACTTGTAGAAAGGGGACTTGTGCTCAGCACGGTAGTGCTGAACTCAGTGCTCCTATGGCTGACAATGAGTCACACTGCCATCAGCCCATCGGGAACCATGTTACTGGTGGGGACTGCGGTCCCCTGGCAGTCCGACCGCCAGGGTCATAATGTGACGATCGGACTACCTGGAGTGCGTCAGTCTGACTGCAGCAGTGAGGCTGACAGTCTCAAGACCGCTAGCTTCATAATGAAGCCCCATATGTAGGTTCAATGATCAGAACAGTTAAAAAATGTTGAAGAGAACATGTAAGAGCATTACAAAACTGTAATGATAAACACCTCAAGTATAATCAATTACATGAAAGCCGTTGTGAACAAGTCATTGAAAAAATTGAATTCAGAGTAACTAGGAGGGTGGGACAACAGGGGACACATATTATGAGTAAATGAAAGGTTTGGATTTAAAAATTAGAAACAATCTATATGGATTTATTAAGGATGGTAAAACCCATGTTTTTTTAAAGAGAAAATTATATGACTATTATAATGCTACTTTGTAGTTTATATTTATTGAAGTGGAATACAACCTATATTATAGCCTCTTTAGGCCCTGGTTTGGTGTGATAACAAGTGTTAGACCTGACAGCCTTAGGGTGGTCACCCCTAACTTTTTGCCTGCCTGCCTCCCTCCACTTTCCTCAGGCCTGCCGTTGCAAGGCCTGTGTGTGCAGTTTCACTGCCAATTCGACTTGGCATTTAAACGTACTTGCCAAGCCTTAAACTCTCCTTTTTCTACATATAGGTCACCCCTAAGGTAGGCTCTCTGTAACCCATGGGGCAGGGTGCTATGTAGATAAAAGGTAGGACATATACCTGTGTAGTTTATATGTCCTGGTAGTGTAGAACTCCTACATTTGTTTTACACTACTGTGAGGCCTGCTCCTTTCATAGGCTAACATTAGGACTACCCTGTACTGTTTGAGTGGTGGATTCTGACCTGAAAGGACTAACAATGTCATATTTAGTATGGCCAGAATGGTAATACGAAATCCTGCTGACTGGTGAAGTTGGATGTAACATTACTATTTTAGAAATGCCACTTTTAGAAAGTGAGCATTTCTCTGCACTTAAGTCCTTCTGTGCCTTACAATCCATGTCTGGCTAGGTTAGTTAACAGCTCCCTTGTGCATTTCACTCAGACAACCCCAAACACAGATGCTCAGCCACACCTGCACACATCTGTATGCTGAATGGGTCTTCCTGGGCTGGCAGGGTGGAGGACCTGACACTTACATTTGAAAGGACACTGGCCTGTCCTCACACAAAAGTCTGCCAAACCCCTTACTGGGTCCCTGGCAGACAGGATGGAACTGAACGGAGACCCTGCACACTTTTAAGCCATTCTTTGAAGTCTCCCCCACTTCAAAGGTACATTTGGGTATTTAAAAAGGGCCTCTGACCCTACCAACTCAGACATGTCTGGACAACATACCACTGGTGAAGAAACTCTGAACCTGAACCTGCAACCTGCCAAGAGGAACTGCCCGGCTGCCCAAAGGACTCACCTGACTACTTTTCCGCAAAGGACTGCTGCCCTGCTGTTGCCCTGCTGCCTTGCTGCCCTCTGGCTCTTCTGAGAAGTGCTCTCCAAGGGTTTGCATAGAGCTTGCCTCCTGTTTTTTGAAGTCTCAGGGCTAAAAAGTCTTCCTCCTACAAAGAACTCCTTGTGCGGCAAAAATTCAACGCACAGCCTGCCAGAAACAACGCACAGCCTGCATCGCGGTGAGAACATCACTGTACGCCGAACTGGAATGACACAGCCTGGCTCCCCGAGAGGAGTTCAATGCAGCACCAGCGTTGCTACCGGAACTTCGACGCAAGGCCCACTAGATCGATGCATAGCCTACCTGGAACGACACAGCCCGACTTCCTGCGAGAAAAATCGCCGCAGCGCCTGCTGTGCAACCAAAAGTTCACTGCATCTCCCACCGGATCGACACAGATCCTGTGACTTCGTCATGCACACCCAGGATTTCTCCACATCGTCCCCGGGGTGTTCGAATACCCACAACCCGTCGAGGGCCCAAGTCAGCGCACCAGAAATCGACGCAAAGCTTTCCCTGTATTGAAAATTATCAATGCATCATCTGTGTGCGCTAAGAGAAACCGACACACACATCCCCGTTTTCCACACATCTCCTCCTCTGCGGTCCCTTGCGGAGAATTTGAACGCAAACCAGGTACTTTGTGCTTGCAAGATACACTTGTTTCTTTTTAAAGACTAAAGACTCTTTTTATCATTCTCTAAAGTGATATTTCAACGTGTACTTATCAAATCTTGATTGTCTTGACCTTCATTTAACCAGATAAATATTCTGGGTTTTTTCTAAACACTGTGTGGTATATTTTTGTGATGGTATACTGTGTTATTGCATGATTTATTGCACAAATACTTTACACATTGCCTTCTAAGTTAAGCCTGACTAAAAGTAGTTACTCTTTAATAATACATTAAAATGTGGAATTCAGTATGAATTGACAATCAAAATCTCTAGCACAGACATAAATTGTATTTATCCCTTATTTCAATTATTGAGAATTTTAAAACAAATATTGAGCCCTATCAATTTTTTTCTATTAGATGTTTCCACTATAGACTATATTATTGATGTTTATTTGACATAGCATTTATCTTAAATAATGTTATTTAATGAATGCTTATTGTACCTGTTAAATGTTTGTTAAATACATTGGGACTAGGATATGTTAGCTGCCACTTCATAGAGCCCTGCTGTGGGAAAGGTTGGCTGCATGAATACTTCAAATTTAAAATGTCAGACCACTATACTGTATTTTATCATAGGCATCTGTCTGTCATTTTGTATTCCACTGCTTGATAGCGCCAAATCAGTTCATACTCAACTCTGGGCCACTGCAACATTTCTCACATTAACATTCATCATAATGGTAAATTATAATACTTACATCAAATTATTTCATCATGTTGATATTTGAAATTGTAAATATTAATTGAACATAATATTATATTTGGCTTTACATTTCTCTTAGTGGAACAACTGAGTGGGAATGGACACTCTGATTTAAAATACATGCTTTTTTGTTTTTTGCAATGAGAAGTGTAATGAAAACTTTGAAACAGAGTAGTTATATCATTCTTCTTAAGCTAAGAAAAATTGATGGAACTTGGGGCCAGATGTAGGAAGCCTTTTGTGCTTCGCAAACTGCAAAAAATGCAGTTTGCGATGCGCAAAAGGCTTAACGCGATGCACAACCTCAAATTGCGAGTCGGTACTGACTCGCAATTTGAGGCTGCGACTCGCAAATAGGAAGGGGTGTTCCCTTCCTATTTGCGACCGCATCGCCATGCTGAGTTGGTTTGTGACCGCGAATGCGGTCGCAAACCAACTCACAGTTACCATCCACTTGAAGTGGATGGTAACACATTCGCAAAAGTGAATGCCCCAAAAAATGTTTTTTCAGAGCAGGCAGTGGTCCTATGGATTTCGGAAGTTTTTCTTTTTGCAGCTCATTTTCCATTAAGGAAAACGGGCTGCAAAAAGAAAAAAAAAAACTGCTTTATTAAAAAAAGCAATCACAGACATGGAGGTCTGCTGTCTCCAGCAGGCCACCATCCCTGTGTGTGCATGGACTCGCTATGGGGTTGCAAACTGCGACCCACCTCATTAATATTCATGAGGTGGGTCTTTGCGACTCCATAGCGAGTCGCAGAAGGTGTCTGAGACACCTTTCTGCATGCACTTTTGCGAGTTGCAATTTGCGAGTCGCTATGACTCGGAAATTGCAAGTCGCAAAAATATACCTACCTACATCTGGCCCTTAATCTTTAACTCTTATACTAAGGTTGACATTCGTATACAGATAAGGCAAAGAATTTCCTTTTTTTAAGTAGTAGACAACAACATTTATCAGAATGTTTCGGCAAGCAAGTGTTAAATCAAGACTACATGAACTTTTGGTAAAAGTGGAGGTGAAGAAATAACAAACATACAATTAAAATAATCATTTGCATCTACGAACATCATAGTTCAATTATTGTAACATTCACTGGAAAGATTGTGCCTTAATATAGAAAATGTAGTGGTGATATTGTTGTGGGAAATGTACTTATAAATAACTTTTTTAGCACTAACTTATAAAAAGGTATGTATAATCTAATGATTGGAGCCAAAAACAAGGTATAATTTAGTGCCTTAGATAAATATGTTTGCTTTTATTAATAATATTCCAAACAACATTTTCTATCATTTGCTCTCTCCTCTTTCCTTTTTAATATAAGCTATTAAAAAATATTATTTACTAACTTGATATGAATTAAAATTATTAAATTTGCAGATGCTCATTTGTAATAATATGTCTGACTTTAGAAACATTAAAATTGCTCTGAAAAAACAAGAATACCAAACAAGTTGCAAAATGTGTTTGTGTGTATTTATCATCTCTGAGAGATAAACTTATTTGTAAATAATTTTGGAATAGGTTGATTCTACAAAGATGTTATAAAATGCAAAAATTGGTGCCTCAATTTCATGCATACAGAGGTCATCAAACATAGGTTACCACTTATAGTTTGAAGCAGTCTCAGTAGAGTTTCCTGAATGACAAATTACAATGAATAAAAAGATCATAGCAGGTTTTAAACTACAGGTGGAAGAAGAGAGAGACAAAGATGGGAAAAGTCAAGATAATTTTACCAGGTGACAAAAGCCTAAAGTAAAACACACATAGAGGAAACAGGGAACCAAGATAAAGACTAAGGGGGTTATTACGACCCTGGCGGAAGGCGGAGAACCGGCGGTAAGACCGCCAACGGCTGGCGGTCTTATCTTGTGGAATTATGACCATGGCGGTTACCGCCATGGTCATCCGCCGGTTCTCCGTTCCGCCGCCGGGCTGGAGACCTGGGTCTCAAGCCCGGCAGCCGTCACTATACCTCCGGCGGTATTTTGATCTGGCTTACCGCTGTGGATTTCCAGCGGTTTGAACCGTCATGAAATCCATGGTGGTAAGCACTATCAGTGCCAGGGAATTCCTCCCTGGCACTGATAGGGGTCTCCCCCACCCTTCACCCCCACCCGACTCCCTCCCCTACACCCCCCACCACCCCTGCCACCCCCCAAAGGTGGCAGGGGCCCCCTCCCCACCCCGACCCGCAACATCACATAACTCACACACACCTGACATGCATGCAGGCCCCACCAACACACACACGCACACACCCCGACATACATGCCAACATCCACACACACAGTCAGACACGTACACCCACATTCAAACATACACGCACACATCCATACAGACATACCCACAGACATACACGCACTCATTCCCAAACACGCATCACCCCCACAAGCAAACACGGACTCACATACCCCCTCTACATACTCAGATGCACACACCCATGCACGCACACAACACACAACACCCTCCACCCCCTCCCCTAACGGACGATCGACTTACCTGGTCCGTCGATCCTCCGGGAGGGGACGGGAGCCATGGGGGCTGCTCCACCGACACCACACCCCCAACAGAACACCACCACAGCGAATCACAGGACGTGATTCGCTGGGCGTTGTTCTGTTGGAGTGGCGGTGGAGGTGGAGCAACCTCCACTTCCCCGCCTCCCGCCAGTATGGCTGTTGGCAGCTCTCCGTCCGTAAAGGGACGGATAGCTGCCAACGGTCATAATAGGCTGAGCGGCAAACCGCCTGCACTGGCGGTCTTCCGCACGACGGTCCCTCAGCGGTCTTTAAAAAAGACCGCCGTGGTCAAAATGACCCCCTAAATAATCAGGTGTTTAACTAATGATATTAACTGAGGAACAGTTTGAACAAGTAAATTGTTTGTATTTTGAGAAATTGTAGGAGTTTTGTACAGCAACTCAAATCAACAGGTATTAAGACCACAGTGAAGTGATTTGTACCGGAGAAGGACTTTGCAGAACCTTTTCAAGAGAGAACATGTTGGAGTCCAGACTAAGGGCCTCATTATGAGTGTAGTGGCTTTATGACCACCACACTCGCTGTGGCAGTCTGGACTTCCGCCTATGCCGACTGCCACATAACCACCAGGGAACCACCAACTCCACCAGGATCTTAGATCCCGGTGGTCTGGAGGTGGCAAAGATCCTAATCCGCCATGACAGCACTGCATGCAGTGCTGAACTGCAGATTTTGACATTGTTCTCCGCCAGCCTTTTCATGGTGGTAACAAACACAGGGGGCCCCTGCACTGCCCAGGCACTTCGCACTTGGTGTGGGCATTGCAGGGCCCCCTTGCCCAGCACCTTTGCAATGTTCATTGTCTTCTTTGCAGAGAGTAAACACTGCAAGGGTGCTGGTGTACCCTGCTGGCTAAAGCATTGCCGCCGGCTCGATTATATGCTGGAGACAATGCTGTAGCCTGTTTCCCACTTGGCTGGCAGGCTGAAACCTAGGTTTCAAGCCTATCGGGAGACTCTTAATGGGTCCAGTGGGGAGGTAGCCAGTGTGGTGGCAACTTCCCCATCAGAAGTCTGTCAGACAGTGAAAACAGTCTGCTGAACTCCTAATGAGACCCAAAGAGTCTAAATACTGGCAGTCGGGCCACCCACCAGCAGGATGATGAAGTACTCTGATGCCCTAGTAGTGGTCCTGACTGCGAAATTTATAAATGTCCGTTCGATATTTAAAGCTTTAACAGGAGCCGCTGTCAAGGTGGTTCCTATCAATGTATTGTAACTTAATCCCTTGAAACATAACAGAGCTATAAACAAGGTTACAGTTTTTTTTATTTTAAAAACCAAACTCCCAGATAATGATTTTATTCTTGAAATAAAAAAAAAAGATATCTCCCATGGTGAGAGGGCATTTTGCAGTTTTTACTGCCCCTCATTGCCAGGGTTAGCTGGAGGTACATTCAGGTCAACTTCAAAGGCCCTTACACCAGCAGGCTATTAGAAGGATCTAACCATGGCAGACACAGAGTAGCCTCTATCACAGTTGCACCAAAGGTTTATATGCTTTTAAATCTGGTGAGTTGATAATTGCAACAGATTGCCGACATATAAATTGGGCCCTACGTTTATTGACACTACTTAAGTTCTTGATGCCATTCGAATATTTGAGAGAGGTTTCTAAATAATCTGGTATTGATTTATCTGATAGAGAAAACTTGTATTCTGTTTCAGATTTTGGAGTAAGCCATTAAAAATCTTTCAATATTGATGATTTGTGATAATACTATATGTTTCCAGATATTATCCTGGCCACTGAGAGCAGGATCATTTTTGTGTGTGTTAATGAGGAGCCTGTTAGCTTGAGAGACAGGAGTTGCCATAGTTTAGGTAAGTTAAAGCAATAGCCTGACTAGCCAGTAGTTTAGGAATGGTCTTAAGTATAGCAATGAGAGTAATTTGTGATTTTATAGATGCCCATTAATTCATATATGTGGGGGTTTAACTTATATATTTTGTATGTACGAAACCATTAATGTTGAGTGCAGATAATTAGAACCTTTTTAAATTTAGGGGGTCATTATGACTCCGGCGGACTGTGCTAATATGGAGGAAAGTACTGCCAACAGGCTGGCGGTACTTTTCTCCATATTAAGACATTGGCAGTTTGGCTCAAGCCAAACACCCAATGTACCACACCGCCCGCTACAGTGCTAACAACCACCAGGCTGGAGACTTCACTCTCCAACCCAGCGGCCGTCACTTGCCCACCTGCGGGATTGTGACTCCGCCTACTACCATGGTTTTCGTGGCAACCTTACCACCACGAAAACCATGGTGGTAGGCACTATCAGTGACAGGCAATCCCTTCCCTGTCACTGATAGGGGCCTTCCCTGCCCCCCTCCCCCTCCACAGATTCCCCCTATCTCCCCTTCCTCTCCAGACACATCCTTCCTGTTGTCTGAGCCTGTTTTTGTTGTCGTTTAGTCCCCTGTGCACTTAACCACAGCTAACTAGTCCTACAGTGCTTGTGCTCTCTCCTCTAAACATAGTAAAATGTGCTTACACCCGATTGGCACATTTAATTTACTTATATGTCCCTAGTAAAGTGGCAAACAGGATTCCATGATAAGGCTATAATTCACAAGCTTACATAAAGGGGTGCTGAATATATACTATACAAGTGCCTCCAACAGCCAAAGGTAGGAATTGGCTGTTGGAGGCTGGGCAATAAACCCCGGTCTGCCAGCAGAGTTCTCAGAGTTTTCCCACTCCACGTTATGCATATAATGCAGAGTTCTAGCCAAATTCCAATGAACACCACATGGTGAAGTTTTTTTTCTCAAGCATGTCTCGGCAGCTGTAAGTTGTCAAGCCTGACTGAAAATTTGCATCCCCAGCATGATTTTCATGTTTTTCATGTGCTAGGAGGCCACACACACAGATTTTCAGATTGAGGGATGTCACAACCGTTTGCATTGGGAAAGCTGCCACTCGAGTAGAAAATCTACTTGAGCGGTAGTAAAACCAACTTTAGCAGCAGCACCCTCTGTCACGCCACGTTGTGCTGTTCAGTCTGATTTTCCAGCATGGAACAAGCTCCTGGCAATGAAAAACTGTGCGACATACCGATTTTCGCCTGCTCACAGAACTCTGTAGAATGTCATGGAGTTTTTAGGCAATGCAATGGAGTGAGTTCTGGCCACCCCTAATAGGAATGAGCTAACGACACACACACCTACCATATGATCTGAGTAATGCTAGCTGCTGAAGAAAACGGAATCCCTGCTTCACACCCAGTGTGGGTCTCTGCAGACTGAGGTGCAAGCTCATGGCAGCATAGGCTCACTATAATATAGGAGTGCTTCTGCGAGGCACAAAACAGCAACATGCACCTCTTTACCTTTATTTTTTTTTCATCATTCTCAGCAAATTTTGTGGCACCCGGTCAAATGATATAACCACATGTTGCTTAATTTCCCTAAATTTGTCAATATGGTGTGAATAGAAACCAACCAGGCCTCTCTACCTGTATTCATCAGTTAGGAAAAAGGGGCATTTTGCACGTACTAATGATACAGTTTAAATCCTAAATCCATATAAACCTCTTTAAATGAGCCTGTACACATTTCTGGAACCTGGATAGCAGTGGACGTGTAGGTACTGCTAATGCATTGCATGGGAAATCTTTGTGTCTTGAAGTTCTACCCTGAAACACATCTGGTCTTTTCAGATAAGTGGCCCTGTACAGCACTGTTCACTACTTTTGACTCAGACCCTTTCCCTTTTTCACTCTGACCTTGAAATTCAAACAGCACCTTGTGATTTTCTATACTTTATGAGTTACAATCCCACTGTTCAGATTTCTGCATGCAAAACTTTCAGTTTTTACTTACCTTATGGGTCTTTCAAAACAAGTAAGGGAATCAAAACACCCAAATGATTCATACTGTCAGGTGCATCTGAAAGTGAAATGTCATAGCTACATGATGTAGACACTAGAAAGCACACCCTCATCTGAAATGTGTACAAAACTCTGTATCAACTAAATCATCTTATCATTTTTGACTCACATGCTAAGTGCATCCTCTGTCTCATGCTTCAGGCAAGGTTTGGGGCAGTCCTCCTTTCAAATGTCCTTTCCAGGTTGCTCTTCCAGAAACTGACTTTGTGTAGAGATAACTCTCATAGCAGCTTAGTCTCTAGCCTGGAGCATCCACAACAGAGGCACAAAGAGGTGTGTGTATTCTGTCATCAGTCTAAGTGTGCTCAAAGAAGACAAACTTCTCTGCCCACCCAAACGGCTACTTCACCTTGCACAAAATAATCTGCAACTCCACCCTCACCCCTACTACCTGCCAAGGGCAGTGCTTGGGGAAGTCTGGACAGCTGGCCCCCTTCTTATCAATTAAAGTCTTCATTAAATTCTAAACAGGCCAGTCACCTTCCTGACAGTGTCTGGATCAGCCACAGAAAAGCAGGCAATACACTTCTGCTTCCCGAAGAAGCTGTACTCCTCCTTCATCCTGTGCCATGCCAAACAAAAACACATCCAAATGTATCCTTCTTTGCTTGTGTGATTGTGAGAAATTGGGTGATTAGTTATGCAGGTTGTGAGGCATGTGCAAGAAATAGGTCCACAATTTCCACTTACTATGAGCCAAGCACCACATTGTAGTGCTTGACTCTCTCAGGGTAGAGAAGCAGAGATGTCCAAGGCCCACTCAAAGAATGTGGTGTTAGCTACTAATCACTATTCACTGGCACACAACAATACCATTCAAAAAATGATTGTTCTGTCGGTGCTTTTCCTTTAGAAGAAGGAAAAGTAGATTTATCATACACATGACTAAATACTATGCATTAATTTTCAAAAACCTACATAAATCAGGACTATTCCTTACATCACATCATGCAAACAAATTGGACCACTGAAGGCTTGTGACTGCCACAATCACAGTATACCCTTATCATACCAGACAGGAAATCACTATATTTACAAAAAAACCTCCTATTGGCTTTATTAAGCATTCACCATAGTGCAACAACAACTAACCACATGTTAAAAACACCATAATTTTTGCACAAATGCAATATTTAATAATAAACAGATGTAAATGCAATTATTAATGTCAATAAACCATATTGTGGTTGTGCATTTTTTATATGCTTTCAAGCCACAAAAATGGAGTAATAAAACCAGCCTCCTACATGGTGCTGCAATCCATGTGTCTTTAAACACTTTCAGCCACATAAAATGCAACTATAGAGCGATCCCTTAGAGGGTGCCCTATTACCAGATACATAACAAAAACGCCATCCTTGGCAATGCTTAAAAAACCTAATGAAAATCTTGGTGGGGTCACAGATTCCTTGACCCTGTAAACGTAGGGTCAGTAAAAGTACCCTTTTGGAGAGGGACTACTGCACTCCTTTAGCCCTCCCACCTTTTCTTTTTAACGTTGGGACCATCACTTACCAAGAAACATATGATAATAAACATCTACTGAGGCATGATGGGCTGCTCCAGCTAGAGAAGCAGTGAATATTTTAGTGGCAACTCTCTCACTTTGCCAGGGATAGCAGCAAAGCTTTTTGTTGCTGTTTCCATTTTTAATTTCTGTTGTGGTGCCCAGTTCTACCTGGACACTCCTTGTGTTCTGCTTTTGTGGAGGCAGCTCAGGGAGCCCACCCCGGCTGCCTCAGCCAGCTCCCTCATGAGCCAGCACTCCTTGTTGACAGCACAGTAGCCGGCAGAGCGCTTCTACCCTACCCATTCCATGTGGGCAAGGAGTTTGTTCTGTGGTGACCTGGTCACATTAGCAGGGATACTGCCACTCCTATGGGGTGAAGCAGTTACTGGGCTGTACCATATGGTAGTCTCATGCATGCATCCTGCACATAAGTGTACAGGCATGTGCACGTGTTCATCTGTAATGAGACAAGTACCCCTTACCCCAGCTTTGTTGCAGGGGCCTTATATGAGACATATGTAGTGAAACTCATTCTCAGTAAAAAGTCCACAGAGCCGAAAATCGGGGTGTATTAAATAAACATAACCCATTAGGCAACTGTAATTAACACTTTGAGCCAATCTGAAGGATGAATATCAGGAAACATCCACTCTAGCATTTTCAATGTCTATCTAAATAATTTTCAAACATTGTTTGTCTCTCCTTTATGCTTTTTCTTACCTTTCCCACCACCCTGTGAATGCCTCATCTCACTGAAAGCAACATGTTTGCCTTAATTTCTATAATTGCATTTGTGCAAACTGCCCACAACTCATTTACAATACTACAACCTCTCCTCCTCTGAAACTCACATCCCTGCAACCTAACAAAGCCTTGTCTCCTCCAGCTCATCTAGTATTCCCACCAAATATCTGCATGAGCTCATATACCTCACTAATCATCACAACTAACTTGTTTTTTAATCTGCCACCAAGAAACTGGCATGAATGCATGGAATGGTTATCTTAAATGCACTTAAATGCACAAAACTAATCTCAATAGCCAGGAATAACCAACAATACTGGACTAATCTCTAAACTTAGTTTCCATAACAGAGCAGAGTGCTACCTAACGTAAAGTACTTCAATGCCCCATCAGGGGTAGTGAGTGCTATACAAATTGAATTACAATTATAATTACCACTGTACCCAGGGCTTGTAAAGTAACTGCTACTAGTGGGCATGCAGCACTTTTGTGACACCCACATAAGTAGCCTTTATAAATATGTCTGAGGTTTGCAGTTGATACATGTGTGCAGTTTTAATCTCACATTTTGACCTGGCAAAATAAACCTTTTTCTGTGGGATAAACTTTCCTTTTAAATACATATAGGTCACCCCTAGGGTAGGCCCTAAACAGCCCATAGGGTGTGGTGCATTGTATTTAAAAATTACTGCATGATTTTTTAAGGTTTATATGTCCTGATAGTAAACATCCTAAATTCATTTTTAACTACTGTAGGGCCTATCTCTCCCATATGAAAACATTGGCTTACCTTACTGCATTTATTACATGCTAACCTTTGATTAGGAACAAGTACAAATGTCTCTAATGAATTGCAATTTAAAGCCAAATGGTAAAGTCAGATTTGAAGTCATAACTCTGAAAATGCAGCTTTTAGAAAGTTAGTCTTTTTATCACAACAGTTTGGTTCCTGCAGCTTGTATCCTGGTTCACAAGACTAGGTGTAGTAGGCAATTAGCCTTTGTGCATTATTCCCAGACACTATCACAAAGGGTGACTAGATCTTAGCAGGATGGGCCATCGTTACTATCACCTGATGGGAGGGCAGCGCTGTTACCTGTCATACTTGCACTTCAAAGGAGCAAAGAGTTGCAACGTTTTTTACCTTCAAAAACACTTGCTAGTGGAATTGGAATTATCGGAATTCCACACACTTCTAGTGAGATTGTGTAATACCATAAAGCTTTTAAACAATTGAGCCTGATGTTGAAAAGACAAGCTACCTCCACTAGCGAATCATTTTATATAACACTTCCTTGTTACAGCTTCATTGTGATCCATTGATTTTTTTCCCCAGGAAGGTTCATATCACAAAGACCACTTTAGAGTGCCTAAATGGGGACTATGAGGTTGAGCCAGGCTATGGCCATGAACGGAACAGTTTCTTGAAGAAGCATAACATAGAAACATTTTTTATTGTGCCATCACATCGAAGAAAGGTAAGTAGTCTTACTTTTTATCTGTTCAGCATACCTACAAAGTACTGTAAAGACATTTGTTATGCACAGTTGCCATTCTGATTTAGTATAATTAATACAATAAGTGTAACTTTAGTAACCTAATCTAAATGTAAATTAGTTGTGACCTTTAATGTTTGCCTAGAAAAGGCTAGCTTTATTTTAAAATCAACATGCAGCAAAGAAATGACACAAGAGCAGTATTTTTGGCAAAGAAATTGTGAGAAATTGGGCTGTTGACTGAGTTTTGAGCACTGGTCAGCAACAGACACAATCCCTTGCAGAGTAAACCACAATATGTAACTAAATTAATCTGTGCTTTACCCTGGGTAGCTTGGCACAAAAAGCAGTCAGGTATAACTTAGAGGCAATATGCACAGTATCTATGCAGCACACACATATTAATAAAGTGAAAATGGCATGAATCCTAGTTTGTTTTAATGAGATACAGGAGTTAGCTTAGCCTTTGGCTTGCAGACTCATGCCCCCGTCACCTAGTGACTTTTACTATACTTAGCTTGCTATGTTTTAGCACATTTATTTAATTTAATCTTTAAAGATGGCTGCCATGTTTTTAGTTATGCCCATGTTTTAGTTTGTGTTATCAGTGCCACTGTGCTAAGGTGTCAATATCAAGCAACAAAGATAAACAAACTGTAGGTGTTCACATTAGGTACTATCTCTCTTTACGTTTTTGAGGGAATTGTTTATATAAATTACTGTCCCAACCATGTCTTGTTATCTATTGTTTGGGAACAGACCTACGTCAGGGGTTCAAGTAGATCTGTATAAATACTCCTCACTTAAACAGATAGTCAGAGAGATTCCGACCAGATGCAATCAATGCTGCACATCGCCTTGACGCTGGCCCAGTCTTCGTTTCCTTACGCAGTATGAGCTAGAGACATCATTCCTAGGTAACAAGTGTTAAGGGGCTCTTCTCATGGACATGGCATTGGCAGATTAGGTTTATCATACCTAGCTCTCTTATAGGTTAGAGGTTAGGCTCACTATGCTAGGGTATTAGGATATATCTCATAATTTATATCATTGCATGTTATTGCAAGATGGTGGGGGTCTTTGTATGAATGACTCTTGTCTTTACCATTCTGTTTCTTGCACTGTTCATTATCCTAATCATTGCACCCCATGCAACTTATCGCAGATTGCAGTTTTGCCTAATAAAACCTATTGAAACTTTACTGCATCTTCTTCATTGCCTGTGTTTGATTGAGACATTGAGTTTATGTGAGAAAGGGGTAATCTCTGTGTAACCACAACACTCCCTGAGATGTCACACTTTTGAGTCCATGCGTAAAGGTTTCCACAAAACACCTTTTACAGCTTGGGTTTTTGGTGAGCTGCTGCTTGTGGGCCAAGAGGGTTGGGAGGACAGTTGCGAGTTGTTGTGGGACTAGCATAGTCACCTACAAACATAAGTACTGTCATCCTTAAACCAGCAGTCTTGCCTAGAACAAGGGTCAAACTATGACAAAAATACAATGCAAGAAAAATCCCAACACAAATTTAGAAAAATAGAGTACATTTTAATAGATTACTTGACACCAAAGCAACAAAAACAAATCAGTAGAACCACAGTTATGAATTTCTAAAGACTTTAGTAAAAATTGCCAAAAACTGTAAAGTGCCAACTGTGGCTATCTGGCCTTGCTGGACTGGGTCAATGTCACAAGTTCAGGACAGCCACCTTGAAGGGCAAGTTGGCTAAAGTACCATATTTGTTCTGTTGAAAGAGAACCTTCTTAATTAGTGTGAAGAGTCCTGTTCACTGTGGAGACTGCTGTGGTAGCTCGGAGAGCAGGCCAGGCGTAATGGACAGGCATTGCTTGAGCTTTGTGTTGGTGGTCCCCGCAAGTGGTTGATGCTGATGTGCAAAAAGGCAGCTGCCAGAGCTTCACATTAAATGGTGGTGTGGACATTGAGGTCTTGGTGAAAATGGGCCATTTTGCAGTTGTGAAGAGCCCAAAAACGTCAATACTGCTCTCTAAGGGACACATTAAGGGTCTAGGATCTGAGGAACACTACTTGGGGTCAGGAACACCCTTCAGCTGGGTGTAGGGGCTGGTGCAGGATGCTGGGGAGCCTTTCATATATCTGAGGGTCAGATCAGGAAGCCAGCACACTAGCCCTTGGAGTTACTTTGGTAGCCCCAGATTTAGGATGAAGTTGCAGGTCCAGTTCCCCTATCCCAGGCAAGAGTACAGTAGGGCAGCAGCTCAGCAAGCAGCAGTACAGCAGGGCAACAGTCCAGCAGAATGGCAGACTATTCAGCAGCATAGCAGTCTTTCTTCTTGGCAGAGCCCACAGGTCCAGGAGCGTACTGGAGGGTTGTGTCTGAACTCCTCTTTTTATACCCTGGTACCCTCCTTCTAGATGGTGGCTGTGATTCCCTGACTCATCTGCCCTGGCTCCAAGCTGGCTGCAGTGAGAATGTGTAGGTGATAGGTCCTTTGTCACTTGCAAGTGGGACTGTGGGACTGTGCTCAACTCCACCTACTCATCCTGCCAGAAGATAGACCATCAAAGCACACTAATTCCTCTATTGTGTGACTGTCTTGGAGGAATTCACAGTCTGTCAGTTATACTCAGTCATGTGACCCAAGACAGACATGAAAAGATTAAGGGCAGAAAAATGGCAACTTTCTAAAAGTGGCATTTTCAAAATTGTAATCAACCTACTTGCCCCCAATTGGATATTACAGTTTATTAAATGTAATCGGGAATCTCCAATTTATCCTTTTGGAGGGGCAGGCCTCACAGTAGTGAAAAACAAATTTATGAGTTTTGCACTACCAGGACATGTAAAATGTAAATGTACGTGTCCAACCTTTCAATTGCAAAATACTCTGCCCTCTAGGATACCTAGGGCCTAACTAAGAGATGATCTACAAGTAATAAAAGGGGAGTTTAGGGCTTGATGAGGTGTTCTTGTCAAATTATCATGGCAGTTTAAAAACTAGGGCATTGCTTACAGGTGACCTACATGTAATAAAAGGGGAAATTAGGTCTTGGAGGTGTTCTTGCCAAGTCAGCATTGCAGTTTAAAACTGCATTCAGGCTGAAATGATAGACCTAGGGCAAATTGTAAGGTGCAACCTAGTAGAGTGGCACAATATGTGCTGCAGACCCACTAGTAGTATTTCATTTACAGGCCCTGCACTTATGGCATACCACTCTATAAAGGACATACAGAGGTCACAATAAAAATTACAGATTGGGTATAAGCCATTTTAACCATGTTTTAGTGGAGTGAGCACAAGCACTTTAGCAGTGGTTATCAGTGGTGAAGTGCACAGAGTCAATCAATCAATCAATCACTTGTTAAACGCTCAACTCACCCATTAGGGTCCCAAGGCGCTGGGGGGGAGGTGGGGGTTGCTACTGCTCGAATAGCCATGTCTTGAGTCATTTCCTGAAGTTCAGGAGGTCTTGGGTCAGATGTAGGGTGACGAGGAGGGAGGTCCAGGTTTTGGCAGCTAGGTGGGAGAAGGATCTGCCGCCGGTTGTGGTACAGTGGATGCGGGGGATGGTGGCGAGGGCGAGGTTGGCGGAGTGGAGCTGGTGAGTAGGAACGTGGAAGCTGAGACGCTCATTGAGGTAGGCAGGGCCTGCGTCATGGAGAGCCTTGTGAGCATGGATCAGGAGTTTGAAGATGATCCTCATGTTGACAGGGAGCCAGTGAAGGTCTCTGAGGTGGGCTGAGATTTGTTCGTAGTGTGGGAGTTTGAGGATGAGGCGTGCAGAGGCGTTCTGAATGCGCTGACGTTTCCTCTGGAGCTTGGCTGTTGTTCCCGTGTAGAGTGCGTTGCCGTAGTCCAGTCTGCTGCTGATGAGGGCATGGGTGACCGTTCTTCTGGTTTCAATGAGGTTCCATCTGTAGGTCTTGTGAAGCATGCGGAGGGCATTGAAACATGAGGATGAGATGGTGTTGACTTGCTGGGTCATGGTGAGCGATGAGTTCAGTATGAAGCCGAGGTTTCGTGCGTGGGTGGTGGGAGTTGGAGTGGCTCCTAGTGTGGCAGGCCACCAGGAGTCGTCCCATGCTTATCGTTGGAGCTGAGGATGAGGATCTCAGTCTTATCCGAGTACAGTTTGAGGTGGCTTAACTCCATCCAGTTGGCGATTGCATGAAGTCCGTTGTGGAGATTGGTCTTGGTGGTGGCGGGGTCCTTAGTAGAGTCCTAAGACCAAAAAAAAAAAAAAATCATCATAAAGTAGAGAGAAAAAAGCAAAATGTTTGAGCCCAACCCTGCAGAAAGGGCCAGGTTCAACACAAATGCAATGTTGGTAGCAATGTTTTGAACAATATGGTACCACTGCTCTAGCCCACAAAAGTTTCAGGGAACATTATTTCTAAGGGCATGTTGTACCTTAAAACTTGGCATATATCAGTGTACGACTGCTTGTGTGTGTTTGTGTGGGTGTGGGTGTGTGTGTGTGTGTGTGTGTGTATGTGAACATGTTTGTGTAGCTCTAATGCCTCCACTGTACTGTGTATCCTCAGCTGAAACTACTGTGAAGGAGACAATGTTAGATTCTATGCTCATTAATCCATGACAATTATTCACTTCAGTGATGTCCAACTCTGGCCCTTGAATTGATACAGTCACACTGGAGTTTAAGAATAACCACCCATAGTATACTGCTATTTATCATCATCCCCATTCCCATTTTAACCCTATATATTAACATTGATCAATTATGGATATTGTAAAGATCTGGCTACTATTACTGAGAGGACAAACCTTTGTTTCCATGTTGAATTCAAAGTATGTTTTGGTGTGTCTGAAGACTTCCGCCATCTTGGAATTGCCTATTGCACATTCCATTTTTGGGCTTGTTAGCCGTAAGGCAAATAGGGCCTATTGAAAAGTGGAAAAGACAGTGCATGGGCACATTTACCTCATTGGTTAGAGGGTTCCCAGAAGTCACGCCAACCATCTACCTTGTGCCAGGCAAAAATTTGGAATCCCCAAGCACCATTCACAGAAAACATTTGGGTTATCAGAAGATCAGAAGAGGAAAGGACATGCTGTCTGTTACTTGAGAGGAGCCCTGAAGAACTGGAGAAGCTCTCACGTATACCGAGGACAAACAGGTATACTCAAAGGGTCTGTTAGCTTTTTGATTATTTAGGTACTTCTAAATATTTTACACATTCTTTTGAGTTATCTCTGTCTGATATATCCATAGTTGCCAGGGGTTGAGCTCCATTTAAAATGACTGAAACCTTTGACTAGCTCTAACAGGAGAGTGACTTTATGACCTGTTGTGGACTATCATCCATTCTAAATAACAGTTCACTTTCTTACTATATTTAACTCTAGGCTGTTCATTTTGAATCAAAGTAATTATGTAGAAAATCCCAGGAAGACTTTCATATGGTTTAAACCCAGTGACTTGTGATAATAAAATAATAGTTAAGGGACTGGACCTCACCAAATAAACAACATGGGGCACAGAAACATGAAAAGTGTGCTGAATTATATTCAATGCGATGCCCCCTGGGCAGCCGCAAACTCGCATTTAAGACAAATACGGAAAAGCTGCTCCATGTTTATCTGTGCATTTTTAAAGTGGATTAGAGATTCCCTTGCAAGCGGGTGCAGTGAGTGAGTGATCCCACCTACAAGGGGATGTCTGGGGAGGTCCATGGGACCCCCTTTTTGCTTTTGGAAGGAGCACTGTAAGTGTGCCATCTTTTTGTGGTGCACTTTTAGTGCGCATTTTAAAGACACGTTTGCCTCTGCGTCCACATAGGCAAAATGTTTCCCTCATTTGCACGTGCCACACCCCCACGCAAATGAGGGAACACCCTCCAATTATAGCGCTGGTGCTATATGTGTGCCAACACTACCTGTATTACAGAAGGGGCTGCACAAGCGTTTGTGACCCCTTCTGTAATACCAAAGTGCACCAGGGGCACGCAAAGTGGGCACAAATGCCTGCTACACTTTTATAATACAGCCCAAGGTGGACAGACTTTCTTAGTTTGAGGAATGATATCAAAATATGTCGAGAATGTCTGACTAATTCTCCAGGACTCCATATGGAGTCAAATAAATATCTGCTGTTAACGTGTCATAATGTTCCACAAAAATAACACAGTCTGGCTTCTAACTCGTACATTCTAGAATGCATTTGAGATTGTATTGTATTGTATATTCAAATTGTTCTCTCACATGTTGTATGAACCATGATAGTATGATGGGACAAGATGTTTTGTAATTGAGAATTCATCTTAGGGTACTCAAACAAATATTAACGATGTCATGAGGGGCATGGTTGTTTCTAAGACATTGGTGCTGGTACGAATATAATTGTAAACTTTACATTCTGGTTAACAGAACCAGCATTTGTGCAACTTTATGCCCATAAAGAACGCTTACAACATAAAAAAGCCAGTATCCTGGGCTTTATGCATTCGGGTATACTGTACAAGAAAATATGCAGGAATGTAGATGAGTCATCCTCCACAATCTGATGAACACCAACGTAGATCCATATACACTAGCTTCTATCAAAGAAAGTGGGTGAGAATGAGGGTGTGAAAGATATTGTTTTACATACGGAAAACCATTTTTCTCAAAGTGAAAAATAATTTATACCATTTGACCACCTTTTGTAAATCCCTCATGCGTAAAGTTTGCACTTTTGAGTGCTCTTTAAAATATGTAGCTGGCAAGGATTCCAACAATGCTCCTGGAATTATTTATGCATCCAAAAAAAATAAAGTAATACATTCAAAATAGGAGTAATTCTACAAGAACAGATTTTTACTTTTTTACTAATGGCTTCATGAATTGTGTCCAAAATGTCTCTGATGTAATTGTGACACACCACAAGGGTTGGTCCATTTAGGTACAGTCATGGAGCATTTGTTTATTGAATTTGTGCTGTAGGTTTAAATATTAGAAAGAAGAAAGAACACTGAGTAAAGGATATGATGAAGTTGCCATCTTCCATAACCTATTTTGGCTATACATGTTTGTCAGGACACTACTTAATCATGTAATGTGGCTTTTCAAAGTGATAGGTTTCACCACAGTATGAATTGTTAGACCATGTTGTCTACAAATAACCCCAAATATGATTGCAGAATGTGTTAGTCAATCGATAGTTGTGGATTGGATAGTTCATACACTGCCACATAAGTTACCCTCACAGCTTGTAGATCAGACCTACCACTTGTCTTGGCACTGGATTTAGCTGTAGGGAAAATGTCTGCAGTAATTTAAATGAATTTGCTGAAAGTGACACCTAAGGCTGTAAATTGAAGGGAACTTACCATGTCTTATGAATGGGAAAGCCAAAGGCAGCATTATAAAATGCTTGGATTATATTAAACTTTCTTTGGAAGACTACTTTGTTGCAGGCACATTGCCTACAATTGTGTATTGGTATGTGAATATTTCAGCCACATTTTAGTTTTTCACACCATTTTGTAAAGTTTTCCATAAAACAGAGTAAATCGAATTTTCATCATTGGCTCTATTAGCATAAAAAGATTTGGAGCAAATTGGTTTTGCAATAGTTCATTTTACATCAAATATTTTCATGCATACATGTTTACACTACTTAAAGAGCTTATTGTCAAAAACCTTTTTAGAAAAATATAGACCAACTATATTATTAAAAGTACAATTTGAAGAATATTGGAGAAGTCCTTGAAGTTAGAAAGAATATGTTTCAGCTATTTTGCCACTTCACTGCAACCATCATGCGCACATGACCTGAAGCCCCACAATACATGCTACTCATTATATATAGAGAAAAAAGGGAAAACTGTAAAAAAAAAAAAAAAAGAATCCCGGTTGAAGGCACCCAAGGTAAACAGAGGGGTCTGGCTTTAATTGTAACATATAGCTCTTTCACCACTGGTGTCATGGCACCCCGTGCTGTGAACCCCCAAACAGGAAACAAAGTACCCCTTTATGGCACTTGACTCTCATGTTAGCAAGGGAGAGCAGTCCCAGGCTTACTGAGGTGAGGTCTTGTGGACTAGAAACTCAGAACTCAGCAACGCAGCAAACAAGACGTAATAAATCACTGTCCAGTCAGTGCCTTTTCATTTCTAAAGTAAAGGTACTTTATTACACTCAGCACTAAATATTACACAGAAACTAACAAAAATGTACAAAATGGCAGGTGGAAATACAGTGACACACTCTAAAGGGCTTCACAATTGCAGGGGGCACCCACCAAGAAGATATCTCAAGAATATGATAACCTGTTGAATGTTCCCTGGCCCTACGTGCTTTAGCATTCAGTGCCCCTGCAATACTAACTCCTAAAATCGCCATATGCCTCCTATGTGCCTAACACAACATAATGAGTTCCTCAACAAAAACAGTTTCTACCAATGTTGTCAGAGAGTCATCACAGAAAACAAATACAGGATACAAACCTTTTAGCTATTATGCAATATGACATTCAAAAACTTTTACATTGATGCTATCATGCTTTGATATTAAAGTACATTAATTGATTTATTAAGAAAAGGCATATATGAATACAATGTTCAGTATTCACAAAATAGACTGTTAGAACATTTCTTCTTCACTATGAAGCCATGGGACCCTACAACAACAATCATTAAGCACCAGAGCCTTTAGGCAAACACCCTAGCTCCACAGGACCTCATAACTCCACACCACTCTTCCATATCCACTCTTATTAATAATTTAGCTGATTTAGTCCATAGTTCCATAACTGAGGAAGAATCTCTGATTGGGGCTCCCAAATGTCAACAGCTACTCCCTGCTGGACATTTCCTGGTTAAGCCATGGAAGGAGAGGACAGTAAAGAAAGTTACATGTTGTGCGAAGGCAATACTCAAAAAGTAGTATGCTTCAAAGGCAACTTATCCTGATTGCGATATACACTGATTTAGAATTTTTCAAAAGTACTTGCTCACACGTCATGATCATGTTAGAAAAAAAGAAAGGGGGTGTGTGAAAAAAAACCCTCTTTTTGCTTACTCACCCTCATTTTTTTGATAACTGGTATTGCTGGCTTTTGGTCTCCACACACTGGGGTAATGCTGTCCAGAACCCTGTGTACGTACTTTAACCCCTAAAACATAGTACATTTATCCAATCCCTGATCAGTATATTTAACTTTCCAGTAAATCTAATGGTATATGGTGTAGGTATTACACCAACAGCATAGATGTTGAATGCCACCTGCGGACCTAAGAACAGATTTTGCCGACAATTAGGTTAAGAAGAATATATATTGTACATTCAAAAATGGTTTTTTTTCTGGCTGCAACCGGCCCAATTCTGTGAATTGGACCGTTAACGAACAGAAAAAAGCTTTCTACATTTGGCCCTCTATTTTTAAATATTAAGTAAATCATACCTAATTATACCTTGTAATCCACAAGGTAAGGTAGCTGTTATGTAAAAGTGAAATATGTAAGAATTTCATGTTTGCATGTTCCAACAGTGAGTAGCCCCCCACAACTATTTTCAGTATGTAAGGTTTTAGCTGGTCTATGAAAAAACTAAAGTGCAATTAAAATGTTATTCTATATCTTTTGCTTGGAATAAGGCACTCAATTCGAACCACCGTTTTAATATGTATCAAAAGTCCAATTCAATGATAAAGTTGGATTTTTGATAAATAGCCTGGAAAAGTAACTTTTAAAAAGAGATACTTTCTCTGCCTGGGTCTCCAAAAGGCCATTTAACCCAACCTGCCTGGGATGCCCCCCATGTTTTCTCCTTGATTAGGTGTGAAAACTGGTCCCAAACCAGAGACAATAGTTAATGGCTTTTGACAGGCAAATCTGGCTGTTATGTCTTAGACTCATTCAAGCTCATGAAGGTCAGTCGACGAGGGTTCAGTTTTTAAATTAACTTTAAAAGGACAAGGGAGAGGCCTTTTGACTCATAGTTAACTGTAAATTTTGTTCAGGGGAAGTGTGGTTCCTTGATCCCAGTGCCAACAATAGTCATCTTGGTGCCATCCCAGTGGTGGAGGGAGCTGATACCATAACCAGGTTGGTGTGGTTGAGTAGGAGGGGTCTGCTCAGAACCTAAGACAACCCCCTGGCTGGGCCACCAGCCTCCTCCATGGGCAGAAGGGATCTGCCATGTTGAATGTCATCAAGAATAGTGTACTGGGGGATAGTTTGCAGTAAAGCAATGTGAGAAAACAGGGCTGATTACAGAGGCCCCCTGATTTTTGCCCCTGGTGTTTTCCTGACTCTAATGGTGCCCTGGGTACTGCTAACCAGTCCCAGGGCCTGTGTAAAATCAGTATATAAATTAGGCTAATTATAATTGGCTAAGTCAACCTACCTATAAGTCCCTAGTATATGGTAGGGCATGTAGGTTTAGGGACCCCAGAATATGTGGTGCACCCATAGGTGCACTGCTGAGGTGCCCAGTGTCATTTTAAAGGCAGGTCTGTCTTGCTGGCTGCTCTTAAATTAAAGCTACATGTATATTCAACTTTGGAATTAAAAGTAGTTCCAAAGTCTTAAACTACCTTATTTTTACATATAAGTCACCCCCAAGGTGTGCCCTATGGGTGCCATGTAACTATAAGCAGGGACCTTGTAAAATTAGTTTTATAATCCCTGGTGAGTTAAAATAGCCAGATTTGTTTTCCCTCATTGTAGTGAATGGCCTCCACAGGCCAGTATGGGGAGACTTTATTTTAATTTATGAAGTCCCCTTAGGTGACAGATACCACACGTTCGTTATCTAATGAATTGTTATATTAAATCCCACAACTTACAATTGTTGGATTTAATATAACTTTTTCAGGTAGAGAGTTTTAAACATTACCTAAAACCTAAAAAGTTGCCAACTTCAACCCTGCAGTGTTTTTCTGCTTTGCTCTGATTGAACAGCCTCTGGAAGCCTGGCCAGGCTGCCTTGATGAGGTGTGAAGTGGCTTGGCTCAACACAAAGAGATGCGCCTAGGGGAGGAGATCTTCCCTCAGCAGATGGGGAAGCAGGAAGGTTGGGGGGGTGTCAAACTGGTCTTCAAAGGCAGGGAATGACAATTGGAGCAACCCAACACCTCCATCTCATCCTGCAAACCCAGACAATTAGGTACCCCCCGATTAGATTAGGAGAGGGCAGGAAAAGGGTGTGTTTAAGAATTTTAGCCACACCAGTAGGTGGGATCAGCCAGATGTAACCTCCAAAAATCAGTTTCAGCCATCATGGATTTTTGAGGAATGTTGCACCCTGGGATTGATTTTTGCCACACTTCCCAGGAAGTAGTCATCACAGGGGGAAGGACCCTGCTTCTGATTGGAGAACCAGCCCCCCCCTCCTGTTTTTCACCCAGGAACAAGGATAAAACTAGCAGATTGCCCTGCTGGACCCCTGACCTGCACACTTGGGCTTCAACACAAGAAGGACTTTGCCTCATTTCAACTGGTTCAAGGAGGGACTCCCTGTTTGCTGCAGGTGATAAATTGCTAACCAGAATCCAGTGCACCAACCCCTGAATGAACTGACCAGCTAACCACTGACCAGTGGCTGTTTTGGAGTTTGTGCCAGGTGCATTCTGGGAGTTGTAGTCCGCACCCTCTAGGAGCATCTCAGAGATTCTGCAACCTTGGGGTCAGCTGTGGACACCAATAGAATCTTAAAAGATCATCTGAAAGAAGATCCAAAAGTTTGGAGAACTTTTGGAAAAAAGCTCCATAAAAGGACCGAGCCACCGCCGAAAATCTAGCCGGCTTGCCTCAAGCGTGACCCTGCCTGACTTGCAGGTTTGCCCCGAAAAAGTGACTAAGTTTGAATGTAGGAAGTTGTCAAGGACCTCCCAGGCAGTGTATATGAAGAGGGCTTCAGGGACGTCGGATCATGATTCAGGTTTGCCCCGTAGAAGGATTTTCATTTTGAAAAAATGACTAAGTCCGAAGGTAAAAATCTCCACCAAGGGCTACCGCTACACATATCCGAGGAAGAGTTCTAGGAGGTCAGATTGGACTGGCCCCTTGGTCCCTCTGAAGGAAATCTTCAAGAAAACTACTAAGTCTGAAGGTAAACTTTTGACCGAGGCCTCCCGTGAGCTGTAGCCGAGCAGGGCTCCATTGCGGTCGGCTCAAACTTTGACTTTGCCCCGGTCGAGGTGCGACCTGATGACCAGATTGACATGATTTGTTTCTAAGTGCAAAAAACATTAATTCTTTAAAATTCATATCTCCGGTTCCCCTTATCCAATTTTAATAGTTTTGGTGTCATTTTAAAGAGAAACATAAAATCTATTTGTATACATTGGTGTTGGGTTTTTATTATGTTTTGTGTTTTACTTATTTACTGTTTTGTGATTTTTAAATCCTTTACACATATGTCTCCTAAGTTAAGCCTTGTTGCTCGCTGCCAAGCTACCAAGTGTTGAGCTGGGTTTAATTTATTGAGTCCTAACTGGACCTAAGTGGAGGTTAGTAGCCTATTGCTAAGTGTAAGTACTTACCTGCCCTTACCAATAACCCATTTTTCAACAAGCAAGCAGTATATGCTGCAACAATAGAAAGGTTTGAGCTCGGAAACTTTTTTCTCATTTGTTAGGAAGTGGCCTGGAGGCAAACAACATCTATTAGCTAGTGAATAATACAAAAGTGATAGCTCAACCCCAGCTCCTCAGAATACACTTGAACCTGTGGAGGAAAAGAAGAAGACTTTAGCTCTGTCTGTGACATGAGTTGAGACCCACAAGGGCTGGACCTGCTCACACTTGTGCCCAGGCAGAGAAGTGGACTCCAACTCTTAATTGGCTGATGCCCAGAGTGGCTACAGGAACACAACAAGCTGCAGGAAATATTTTCCTGGAGTAAACATCCAACCAACTGGACCTCAACTAGGGCTCCATCATATTGGTGCTTTCTGGAGTGAGTCCAGACCCTTAAATGTTGTGCGTGAGGTCCTTGTGAGCCTTAGAAGAGACCAAGAGGAACTGCCCAAGTAATACTGAAAAGTTGGCCCATTTTTTGACTTTTAAGATCTCTGGTATTTCAGTTGACCATCACCACACAGAACTTGATTTTTTGTTTTTGAGAGGACTTCATTGGATACAACTTCAGGATTGCTCCACTTGAGGATATCAAGCTCCAAAAAAGAGACTGAGGGGGTCATTACGAGTTTGGTGTCTCTTAGGACAACCGCTGCAGTTGTGGCCACCAAAAATCCACCATATTGGCAATAATCTGACCACCGTCTTAAGAGATACACCGTGAAGTCCACCAAAAAACAGTCAAATATTCAAATCCATCAGGACACTGGAGGACGGAAAAGAGGTGGCCCCACCACCAGCACCACCAGCCTGACAAAATTCCTCCCATCATGTTACGATCCACAAATCACAAATCACAACAGCAGTTCTTCCATGGCAGAAAACCATTGGCGGTGCGAACTGTGATGGTCTCAACTCACATCACACTGAACACAATACCACATTGGATAGTTTGAATATCCTATACCTGACACACATCCACACACTCAACACTATGTAACACACCTTTACACAACCCACAATCCTTTGCAACCAGAATGCCAAACATAGCCACAGAGGAGAAATAACCATCACAGATTTTCTATAACAACTGTTGCTACCTGTACACATTTTAAATGCATACATCACACACCTGCACAGCATACACAAAACACAATTAACTTTCACACATGTCAACCGTCACCTACTCACATCACAGCACCTACACCTCATCAGATACTTCTCGTACAGTCTTCAACTTTTTTAATACTACTTCACTGTCTTTACCACCACTATCATGTCCCTACAAAACACCCATGTTTCACTGATGATGAGTTGCAGGTCATGGTGGACAAAATTGTCAGGGTAGGCCACACCTAGTCGGAGCACAGATCCAGCAAACATCAATAGCAAGGAAAATGGATTTGTGGCAAAGAATAGTTGACAGGGTCAATGCTACAGGCACCTATCCACACACAAGGGAGGACTTCAGGAAGAGGTGGGAAGGCCTCAGGGGGAAGGTATCAGGCGGCATCCAGGCACCAACTTGCAGTCCTCAAGACTGGTGATGGATCACCACCTTCTCCCCTTACTTTCACATCTTGGGAGGAGAAGGTCTTGAACATCCTGCATCCAGAGGGCCTGACAGGAGTACATGGGGGAGTGGAGTCCGGTAAGTCCCCACAACATCCATGTCACCCAATTGTATTGTCCTGCATGTACTCGCATCACCTTACCCCACCTCAATAAAGAAACCACCCACCAACCCTCTCTCCAAATGCCCAATATTGTTCTTTGGCATTCCACATGTCGACTAAACTAACCTGGCTCAACAGCCCTTTGGAATGGCATGTGAAGTACTGGGCACTGATGGCACTACAACTCCAGAAGACAGTATTCCACCATAATGAAAACCTGAACAATTCACCAAATATGAGAAGTCATGCATGTGAAAATAACTACCAATGTAACCCATCAAGAATGTTCCACTGTGAAACAGTATATGGCAATGACAGCAATGCAATGACCCACTCCCACAATCATTACAAGCAAAACACAGATACAGCTGAGTGCCCCATCAAACTGCCCTTAGAAAAACAATGCATAGAATGGAATTGACTTACCTGTGGGGGAAATGTGAATGCATGTGCAGTACATCCACTTAGAGGTCAAGGTCAATGGCTTACTACATACTGTGTCCGTACTCTGACACTATTGTGCATTGTGCAGCTTTTTGTACCATGTATCATGCCAGACACTTCACTAGGCAACAAAGGTTAACACCCTTGTCAATAGTCAGACAACATAAGAGGGTATCAGCAGTCTGATAACTACCAATATAGTTTAACATCTTTGAGCATGGTGGATGGTATGGAAATATCAGAGTCTCATGTTATACTAAGTTAGAGTTGCCAGCAGCTGTTACTGTCATTTCTGGAGATCATGTTAATCCACTGTGCGCATCTCACACAATTTCACTAATACTTAAACTGAAACATCACTTGTTCTATCACTTACAGCAATACTGTGTTCCACTTCCCTCACAGGTAACCTTGCCATTGTCACAATGGAGAGGATAGCAGAGACTGCCACTACCCCTCTGGATGATGGCCCCAGGGAGGACAGCACTCCTAGAAGTTTGGACACTGACAACCAAGCTGGCCCATGAGGGACACTTGGTCAGTCAACAACTGTCAGCCTCACCCTGCCCACATCCACACCTCCCAGCCCAGTTGCATCCACATCACAGGCAACCATTCACTCTTGAAACTGTGTCCCAAGGACTGTTTCTAACATTGTGTGCCCCCCAGTACAGGTTCCTGAATTTCCTCTTGTCACCCTCCTGCCACCACTGGGAGTGGGAACATTGTGCCAGGTGCACATGCACGTGGGGATAGGGTATGTGGAATGGATGGTGTGGACCAGAGGATGGGCAAAAAGGGACGATACTGACCAGGAATCCATCTTCCAAGTCTTGGGAATCTACCACAATTTACAAGGCATGATATGCCACGTAGTCACTATGGTGGGGGTAATCCCAACAGCTGGAGAGGGACAAACACCAGGAAGTCATGCAGCAGTGGGAGACACAGAGTGCCATCTTGGCTTCCATTGCTGGGGTACTGAGGGACAGCAACACTACCCTGAGTAGGTCTGCCTAATAACATCAGGCCTTTTTCCCTAGTACTGACTCGCCTGGCCCTTCTACATCTGTGGCTGCTAGCGGAATGGAAGCCCTACCAGGAGAAGAGCAAGCCTCAGACACCTCACCCTCTGTAGCAGAGGACACCCAACCCGCAAATATAGATGTCCACCCAGACATCGAGTAGGAGCAGATGCCTAGGCCAACTCCACTTCCAGAAGTGAACCTCTCCTGATTGTTTCCCCTTGTGTGCCATAGATACACCCTGTTGACTGTTCTGAAACCTAAATCTTTTTTCCTATGTTACAAGTACACTGGACTTGTGTTTCCAAATGGTGTAGCAGCTACCCTAATGATTTCAGCCACCATGACTGAACCATTCACTGTTTGCTTTCTGTTATTTCTGTTACAATTCACACATATTGTTTTGACGCTTCATTAAATACACCTTAAACACAAGTTATGTGTAAGTGCCATTTACCAACCATACACTATTGTCATGTGTGACAACTCTGTTAACAATATGTCCCTCTGTATTGTACAACCTTTGTTATGGACATCACCTGTTTACTTTATCACAAGGAGACTCATTACTTTGGGATTGCAACATTGATATAAGCAAAAACAGCTATAATGGACATCTCCACACATTTATTTTTAGATTTGCTAACAGCAGATAGAGTAATACTGCTAGTGACATCAGATTTTCACCTTAGTTGTCATACACTACCAACCCACAGGATACAAAATTTAGGGAAATATCACTCTTCCTACAAGCTTGGAGCCATACAAATTGTTTTTTTGTATCACCAGGGAAAGCCTTATCACATACACATACCTTAGCCTACTAATAATCATTCCCTATGACACAGACAGAGATCAGTACTGATGTTCCCACTCCTTGGATCTTTCACTTACATTGGTCCCGCAGCTGTAGGCTTGCCACTTACCTACACATATGTCCGTCCACAGATACATGCACATTAGTCTGCAAAGTAGGAACACACTGACAGCTATGTCCAAGGTAGGTCACATACAACAGAAACCATTATGATGACAGAAGCTATGGTGCAACATTTTCACATGTGTCAGACACATATGGACATACACATGACACCATTTGACCACCTCTATTATCAAACAGGTCTCCTTGGTGGGAAAACATACTTTCACCCCAGCCTCCAGACAGTCTGGCCATATTACTTACACTCCACAAATTCATGCCAATCTGTACCTGGTTTCATCCATGTTCACTCCTCAGGTCTGCCTGCAATTCCCATCTGCCTCTGACACTGTCTGCGATCTGCCAATAATGAGGAGTCAAACAGAAACTCAGGAAATCTGTGACTGACAGAAATAAGGGGTAGGACATATTTGTAAACAAACATCAATTCTGACAAATAATTTGGACAAGTGTAACTTTGCTTACAACTTACAATCTACATGCATATCTGAATCATTGACATTGGAGAAACTAAGACCTCACAGTTGATGGTAAATAGGAGGTGACGTGCCAGCCATCAATTGTAGTATAAAACATGAACTCTCAATATTAAGGAGTCATCACGTGCATTTAGTCAGTAGAAGTACTGATTGATTTGATCTGCCCTGAAGCTTCCAGCTTCATCTTCATCACACTCATCATCACTTGGCTTTCTGCATTTCCACCCACAGGTTCTGCTGGCTCCAACTCATCTAGTATTAATGGAATCTGATATCTCAGGGTAAAGTTGTGGAGCAGGCAGCACACAACAATTAAATGACATACCTTGTTGGGCTCCTCCAGATATGTCCAGACAGCGAAATCTTGCCTTCAGAAGCCCAAAAGTCTACTTATCAACATGCCTTGTCCTTCTGTGGGCCTCATTGTAACAGACATCCCCTGGCATAGTTGGGTACCTCACTGGTGTCAACATCCAAGGATGGTTTGGGTAGCCTGATTCCCCTGTAAGGAATAGTTACAACAACACAAACATATATCTTGGACATGGACATTTGTGATAGCAGAAGATAAACTCTACAAACACACATGTCAAATGCGACTCACCAACCAGACAGGCCCTCTCTGTGTAGAGTCGTGTGATCAGCAGTGGGATATTGCTGTTTCGCATGATGAAGGAATCTTCAATTGATCCTGGAAACTTTGCACAGACTTCTGAAATGTATTGGTCTGCCAAACACACCATTTGGACGTTGATTGAGTGTTAGTTTTTCCTGTTCCTGTACACCTGTTCATTGGCACTGGGGGGAACCAAGGCTACATAAGTGCCATCTATGGCTACAGCGTCATGTGGAATGTGTCCCAAAGCATAAAACTCTGCCTTCACATAGGCCAACTCTGCACGTTGGGGAATCCTGATGTAGCTGTCCAGGTGTTTTAACAATGCACACAGTACATTCTTCAAAATCAGACTGAACATGGGCTGAGACATCCCTGCAGTTAGGGCCGCTGTAACCCAGTAACCCAGTGGCCAGGAAGTGTATTGACATGGCTTGTACTATGGGAGGTTTGCTCTTGGGACTGTGAATGGAGGGCATCAGATCTGGCTCCAACTAATCACAGAGATCCATGATTGTATGCCTGTTCAGGGACCTAGATCTTTATTATGTATCTTTCCTCCATGGTGTCCAGGTCTACTGGTGGGCGGTACACTTGAGGTTGTCTACCTCTCCTCATTCCAGTGTAACTATGTGGAAAAAAATAGATTGCAGGTGACTTTGACAATGTACACATAATGGATATGTTCAAATAGAAGTCACACATATCTCCATATAATGTCAGATACAACATATGACATTATAAGTACAGCATTTTTCTATGCATCCTGTGACGTCAAAAGAAGGGACTCCGTCGTGCCATCACGAAGCAAGTGTGCATCTTAGAGGTCCCAGCCGGCGGGGCACCCACTGTAGGAAGCATTGGGAAAACCTGAGACACTGGCCCAGAAGATCGCAGAGGCCCAGCTGGGGATGTCCTCCCAACGAGGGAAGGGTATCCATCGGACGTTGATCCCCCAAAGGTCCTGGATATTGGCAGTGGCCTATCCTGAGCTAGATGGGCATTTGAGGTTAGCACAGAAGCCACAATGGGGTAAGTACTGACTACACACATGTACATCCTTCTGCCAGTTCAGTGTATGATGTGTGAGTATTTAAGCAGTGACAATGTGGTAAGTGCTAAAGGCAAATAGTTCCCTAGGTACGCCTAGATGCATAAGTTGTAACCTTGACATACAGGTGTGGAGCTTCTAGTTTATAGGGGCATTAAACTCACCAGTGTTAACCATATTGTATTGAAGCATGTGGTGATGCACATGTGACAGTGTCATATGTGTACCACTATACTGCTCTATATATAACCTGTTGGGACATCCTTACCACCTACTGATCCATACTCCAGAAATTCTGTTGGTAAGTTGTTCAGGTCTTTGGTCTTTGGTCTCTGTCAATTCCTATTCCACTGCATCTAGCCCTCTGTGCAACATAGGGTCTGACAGGTGAGAAACTGGCCAATTAATCATGATTTGTGACCTAGATGTAAATTTCCTGTGAGGTTGTGATCTCAATCTGAACATTTAAATGCCATACTTGCTACACTTACTCTGAGGTGTGAGGATGTGTCCTTATAGTTAAGTGAGGACTGTACATTGGGAAACTGTGGTGTATAATCAGAGTGGGCATCCTACATGAGGAATAGAATGGTGATATAGCAACATTCCCAGTGCAAGACATGTCATAGAAATGTGAATTCAGGCTTTTTTTCCTATGTACATGGTAATGTGAAGGTAAGTGGTTAGCCTTTTATTCCAATATACTGTGGGCATGCTACATAGGTCAGGACATCTCCTTATTTGTACAATATACAATGTTTTTAACCAACATCATGTGTTCATTGGTAATTCCTGCCATTTACCAGATTTCTGATCCAAGTATGGCATACTTACTGTAGCTGTTCTGAATCTGATAAGATGGATGTAAGTATGGCTAAGCTCAATTTGCACTGACTTCATTGTGTTGCTTGTTTTGTTGTTGACATTCACATGTTAGTGGAATGGTACATGTTACTAGTCAATTTGCTGACCTCTCGGTGTATGTCTCAATCCTGGTCACTTACGAGGTTGTTTCTGTCATTGTAACTTGACTCCAAAGATGTAAGATTACTCATGTCTAAAGTGCTGAAAGTCATATTGTGAGTTTGATAATGTTGATGTGAACTTGTTGATCATCAGTAGTAGTTGAACTGTAGGTGCCCTTCATGCACTTGACATATGCCCATTCTATTGAAGGTGTTGTTATGGTTCCTGGGGTTGCCTGTGGGTAAATCCTGTGTTCTGGGCAGGCCCCTATCACTGTACAAAACTTTGTTTATTATCTGATAGCTACAAAGATGAGTAGGCCCACAAAGTATGCACTAACATTTGTGTTGGAAAATGGGTTATTGGTAAGGGCATGTAAGTACCTACACTTAGCAATAGGCCAATAACCTCCACTTAGGTCCAGTTAGGTCTCAGTAAATTAAACCCAGCTCAACCCTTGGTAGCTTGGCAACGAGCGACAACGCTTAACTTAGGAGACAGAGTATAAAGCATTCAAATATCACAAAACAGTAATTAAATAAAATACAGGAAACAGTTTAAAAATCCAAAACCAACTTATAAAAATAGATTATATTTTTATTTTTAAAATGATTCAAAAACTAATAAAATCGGATAAGGGGAACCGGAGATATTAATTTTTAAAGAATTATTGATTTTTTAGCACCTAGAAACAAAAAAACGCCAGGGCAAAGTCAAAGTTTAAGGCCGACCGCGATGGAGCCCGGCTCGGCTACAGGCCGCGGGAGGCCTCGGTCAAAAGTTTACCTTCGCACTTAGTCATTTTTCTGAAGATTTTCTTCAGCAGGACAAACCTGCCAGTCCAATCCGACCTCCTGGAACCCTTCTCCGGATATGCGTCGTGGGAATCCTCTGTGGAGATTTTTACCTTCGGACTTAGTCGTTTTTTCGAGGTGAAAATCCTTCGACCGGGGTAAACCTGGATCTTGATCCGACGTCCTTGGAGCCCTCCTCGGATACGCTGGCTGGAAGGTCCCGGTCAACTTTGTACGTTCGGACTTAGTCTCTTTTTTTTGGGAGATTTTCTTCACCGGGACGAACCTGCAAATCAGGCCTGGTCGCGGTTGAGGCAAGCCGGCTAAAGTTGCTGCAGTGGGTCAGTCCCTCTATGGAGCTTTTTTTCAAAAGTTCTCCAAACTTCTCCAAACTTCTGGATCTTCTCCCAGATGTTCCTTTAAGGTTCTTTTGGGGTCCACAGCTCACCCCAAGGGTCCAGAAGCTCTGAGATGATCCTTGGGGTGTGGACTACAACTCCCAGAGTGCACCGGGCACACACTCCTTTTTGGCCACTGGACAGTGGTCAGCTGGTTGATTTCTTCAGGATTTGGTGCAGGGGACTCTGGTTAGCAATTTTTCACCTGTAGCAAACAGGGAGTCCCTCCTTGAACCAGTTGAAGCCGGGCAAAAGTCCTTCTTGTGGTGAAGCCCAAGTGGGTAGCTGGTGCAGTCCTTCTGAGTGCAGGTTCCAGGTGCAGGCCAGGGGTCCTGCAGGGCAGTCCTTCTTCTTCTGTAGTTCTTCCTGATAGGGATGTGGTAGGGAACTGAGGTGTGGGTGCAGGTCTGCCAGTTTTATCCTTGCTCCTGGGTGGAAAACAGGGGGGTCCTGATTCTCCAATCAGGTGCAGGGTCCTTCCCCCTGTGATGACCACTTCCTGGAAAGTGTGGCAAAAATCAGTCCCAGGAGGCAACATTCTTCATCCATCATGGCTGAAAATGATTTTTTGAGGTTACATCTGGCTGAGCCCACCCACTTGTGTGGCTAAAAATCAGAGGCTGGCCAATCAGAGCACAGCAGCAAAAGCAATGCAGGGCTGAAATTGGCTACTTTTCAGGTAAAGTTTCAAACTCTTTACCTGAACAAGTTATATTAAATCCAACAACAGGAAGTTGTAGGATTTATTATAACAATTAATTTGATACCAAACTCTTTGTATCTGTCACTTAAGGGGACTTTTAAGAATAAAATAAAGTCTCCCCATTCTAGCCTATGAGGGCCATTCACTACAATGAGGGAAAAACTAATTTGGCTGTTTTTACCTCACCAGAGCTTATAAAACTATTTTTATAAGGTTCCTGCTTATAGTTACATGTCACCCAGCCCTACAGGCACATAGGGCACACCTTATGCTGGTATAGTTTTTGTTATAGCTGTACTGATAAGATGGTGATGTAGTGTTCAGTTAGTTGGCTTATGTTGTGTGTGACATTCTTGTCATATATGGTTGTGTAAATTATGTTGTTATGACATGATATTGGCTCAAAATGGTTCCTACCTTGGATTATTTTACTCATAGGTGTGATGTTACTGTTGTGTATGATGTATGTGTAAGTAAAGAATGTGATGACGGGGCACAGCCGAGTGGGGAAGTTGCTGTCCTTGGGGCCCAAAGTCATGATACGACTGACACCGAGGGACCCAGTGACCTGGAGGGCAAGGGGAGTGCCACGGGGGACAGGATCATGTTCTTCATCCTCCGAATCTTCCTCCAGTGGACACTCCCTGGCAGTGGCGGACCCATCTGGGATGACCCCAGCACCATTTAAGTCCATCATCCCCCCCTTACTACCACTGCCCTCCCTGTAGTTCCCCACCTAGTTAGCCGTGCCCGCTCACCCAAGAGGGTGGGCATCTCCTTTGCCACAGGCACCTCAACCCCTGCCCCTGTCTGCCCTGCTGCCCTCAGTGAGGAGCTATTGACTTCCTAAGGTAGTTCCCTGTCAGTCAGTCGACTATCGTGAATGCCATCTGGGAGCTGGCAACTCAGATACAACAGAGTAATGTGTTCCTGGAGGGCATTCAGGGTGCACTGGCTGGCCTACAGAGATCCTTTCATGCTCTGGCCTGTACACTGACAACAGCCAGTCACCCTTTGTCTCCCGTCCTCCCTCCACCTTCCTCTTCCCAAGCCCCAACCCCCATTCCCCGACCCAGCCAAAACACACATACAGACAGGCATGCATCCACCTCAACATCTAAGGGTAGCTCACACAAGCAACATACATATGTAGATACAACAACAGTCACTACCTGCGCTGACAACCCCACCACCCCCAACATCACTGACACTGCACTTGACACACCTACAGACACTACACTAACATTCATAGATCCAGGCCCTACCCCTATCCTACCCACAGTCAGCACAATAGCAAGCCCTCAGATATACACCTCAGTAACCAGACCTGCAGACACCATAACCACTGACACTCCTACATGTAATACATCCACCACACCTGCAGTCACTACCCCAACTTTCACTCACCTACCACGGCATCCCCCCACACCTTCATCCCCCCTCAGTCCTGTACACATAAACACCCTCACTCACCCTCTCAACAGACACCCACCACCCACAAGCATACCTCCCCCATACACACACCCACAACACCCACACATACACATCAGACAACCACTCCCTCACCCTTCACTCCCAAATCCCCTTCTGATGACCATGCCCGTGCATCAAAAAAAGTGTTCCTTTCATGTTTTGACCTTTTCCCTACTGCTCTTCCCCCGTAAGACCGCTAAACACCCTGTTTCCCTCCCCACGCCTATCTCTTCCACCTCCAAGGCTGCCCCTTACTGCACTAGTACCCATGCCACTCCCTCCGCCAAGAAGTCTACCCCAACCAAGAAAACCCAATCCTACCCTAAACCCAGACCTAAACCCCCCTCCGAAGCCCAATCGCAAAGGATCCCCTCCAAAGCCTAGACCCAACTCCCTTACCCCCTGATAATCCCTAAGGTGTCTGCCTGCCCCCTTGATGCCCCTACCTGTGGAGTTTACATGGCAGTCAGGAGTCAAGTTCAGGGCACACAGATGTACATTGTGTTGCACTATTTATAATTGGATTGGCATAAGGCCTTGGACATTTTATTATAATTCTCATTTTTACTATATCTTTGGACCAACAAGTTGTTGGTTTCAACGTTACAAATTTGTCCTGCATTTCTATTCCTAGGGTATATTTGGGCATGGCTGACATTGTCTGTTTGTTGGTATTTGTGTGTAAGTGGTGCTTGTGCTACCTGTTTTGTCTGGGTAGCATGTCGCCCAGTGATGGATGTGTGATGTGTGATGTGTGATTGACATGTGTATTTTGGGGACATGTTGTTGTCCTGGTATCGAGTGATGTTTGTGTTGACATATGTTTGTTGCAGTATTGTGTGAATTTGAGTGCTTTGACTGTGTGCGTGTTTGGTGCATGGTATGTTAGATGCGTTGTGATGTATGTTTGATGTGCATGTCTATTGCTGTGTTGTATGGTTGAGTGATTGTGAGTCTTCCTTCCCTGTTGGACGTACGTTGTGTTGTATGTGTGATTTGTTACTGGGTAGTGTCAATTGTGGGTGCTTACCAATGTACTGACGGTGTTGTGGTTGTAGTGTTGTAGTGACATGTTGTGGTGTTTTTTATTATTGTGTGACTAAGCCTTTGCTGTGTTTCTGGGAGTCAGTGTGTGTTTTTGACATGTGTGTGTGATGGCCATAGTGTGTGTACTTTTTATGTACGGGTGTGTATGTGGGTGTCTGTGAGTGTGCATGTCAGGTTACATCTGTGTGTCACCCTGTCCCCAGTTCCCTATTGGTTTGTTGTGTGGGCGTACAAACTTTAGCAATTTACAACAGTGACAGGTAAGTGTGTGTACTCACGGTTGCTGTTGTCGTCTTCTGCATTGTTTCCAAAATCTCTGGGCGAGTATAAGCAGCGGGATGATGTGGAGTTCTGGTTCCATGATGGCTTTGGACGAGTATGGCTACCTGGGGGTGACTTTCTCCTTTTATGCAGTTGGTTTCCACCTGGGTTTCTGGGGTGGTGCGACTGTAGGTGAAACCTTGGCAGTGTGCATCCTCGTAATCTGTCTAGTGGAAACATGGTCTCCGCTGGCTTGCAGGTGGCTACCGTTGTCTGTGGGGCCAGACCGCTGTGGCGGTGCTGGCAGTGCTTTGGCTATGTTTTGTAGTGGATATCACCAATGTCATAATTTGGCCATCTTCTCTGCTAGGCTGATGGTGATACAACCGCCACCAGCAACATGGCAGTCCTGAGACTGCTAAACTCGTAATGAGGCCCTAAGAGGCTAATTTAGATTTTTGCAGATGGGTTACTTCATCACAAATGTGATGGACATTCTGCCCACTGTATTACAAGTACCATTGGATATAATGTACTTGCAATATGGTGGACAAAATACCTGTCACGTTTGTGACACAGTAATCCATCCACCAAACTCTAAACCAGGACTTCAGTGCCTAATTTAGATGTAGGCAGAAAGGGTACTCCATAGCACAAAATGGTGGTGGAGTGCCCTGTCTGCCAATTTGAAGGTCCATTCATCTGATTTACAGATGAACAAACATTCAGTATGTAGATGGCAGACACTCATTAAGGGCTGCCAGAGGTTGAGCCGTTTGTCCACCCACCCGATTTAGAGTGGACAGACACATAGTCAGTTTTTACTTCAACAAAACCACGGCAGGGTGTACAAGTAAAGGTTTTTCAATGACCCCCACACCATTCGAGAACACTCCAATGGTGAGGGGGTCATTGTTTTCTTTATTTGATAAAGCAAAAACCCACTTTGAGATTTTGCTTTTGAAAATAAAAAAAAGAGAATGCGAGTGTGCAGTGTGGCACCATCATGCTGGCAGCTTCAGTAAATTCAAGAGATGTCTTCTGGGCCAGCGAAGAACTCTAAATATGGTAGCAGAGTACCCCTGCCATGCGCAGAGTAAACTACTTTGCCATGACAATGGTGCTAATACTATCCAAAAACATTTTGGGGGTCATTACAACCCTGGCGGACGGTGTTAAAGGTGCGGTAAACCTGCAAACAGGCCGGCGGACAAAAAAAGGGAATTATGACCCTGGCGGAAACCGGCAACAAAGACAGCCACTTTAACAAACCGCCCGCCACGGCGGTACAGACAAGCAGCGCAGCGGTCACCGCCAACAGACAGGCCGAGGACAATGTACCGCCCATAGTATCACAACCCGCCAATCCGCCACCTTTTCCGGGGCGGATTCTCCGTGGATAAAAACACAGCGGAAACAGTTACTGCAATGGGAAAACGCTCACCTGAACACATCCCACGAGGAAGGAGGATAGCATGGAGCCGGAACTCCAAATCCTACCAGCCCTTGTATTCCTACTCATCTACGAAGACCAAAGCCTGCGCCGGCGACGACAACGGTGAGTACTGCACCTATGACATAGGGGAGGGGGGAGGGGGGCGGCAAAAGTTAGGGGGACACACACGCAACACCCCCACCCCACCCCACCCTCGCATATTACAACACACACACCAATGCATTCACAAAAATCACAGTAACAGCCCACAACCCCCCTGGAAGAATGCAAAGACAAAACGAAATCAGTCCAAACATTGTAATGTATCAATATACATGTCTCAAAAATATACAGATACATTAGAAAATCATACAAATATATATACATTCCGAAAAATAGTTCAGATATGCACATAGAAATGTCCGTGCACCACTAGTCCAAAAATGCATGGGCGAGGCCCACAATAGATACCTGTCCACACACGGAGAGAACACTGCCGGGGCATCAGATAGAAATACTACAGGCACCTCAGGGGGAAGGGAAGGGGAGGCACCTCAGCCGGAGAAGTGCAAAGCCAGATCCACAAGGGGGCTCCATGTCCATTGATGTATCCTGGGGAGTGCAAAGCCACAGTCTCTCAAGTCTATACAGTGGGTGGGTTGCCCACTGTTCAATCCTGGGGAGTGCAAAGCCACAGTCTCTCAAGTCTCTACAGTGGGCGGGTTGCCCACTGTTCAATCCTGGGGAGTGCAAAGCCACAGTCTCACAAGTCCCTACAGTGGGTGGCTTGCCCACTGTTCAATCCTGAGGAGTGCAAAGCCACAGTCTCTCAAGTCTCTATAGTGGGTGGCTTGCCCACTATTCCATCCTGGGGAGTGCAAAGCCACAGTTTCCAAAGTAGATAACAGCCTCCACTGGTTCTGGAGGGGGACTGGTGCCCAGACTGGATTAGTCTCCCCGTGGAAGTTCCTGTCCCGTCACTGTCCCACCTGCACATGGGATAACGATGCTTAATGTGGCGGCCTTTTCATTCTTCCCCGGTGCATGCCCTGTTCAGGGGTGCTTTGGCATGGCGGTCTCTGGACTGTTCAGCGGTGCTTTGCCATGGCGGTCTCTGGACTGTTCAGCGGTGCTTTGCCATGGCGGTTCTGGACTGTTCAGCTGTGCTTTGCCATGGCGGTCTCTGGACTGTTCAGCGGTGCTTTGCCATGGCGGTACTGGACTGTTGAGCGGTGCTTTGCCATGGCAGGTCTGGACTGTTTAGGGTTGCTTTGCCATGGCTGTTCTGGACTGTTCAGCGGTGCTTTGCCATGGCGGTCTCTGGACTGTTCAGCGGTGCTTTGCCATGGCGGTGCATGCCCTGTTCAGCGGTGATTTGCCATGGCAGTCTCTGGACTGTTCAGCGATGCTTTGCCATAGCTGTTCTGGAGTGTTCAGCGGTGCTTTGCCATGGCGGTCTCTGGACTGTTCAGCGGTGCTTTGCCATGGCGGTTCTGGACTGTTCAGCAGTGCTTTGCCATGGCGGTCTCTGGACTGTTCCTTGGTGCTTTGCCATGGCGGTCTCTGGACTGTTCAGCTGTGCTTTGCCATGGCGGTCTCTGGACTGTTCAGCGGTGCTTTGCCATGGCGGTCTCTGGACTGTTCAGCGGTGCTTTGCCATGGCGGTGCATGCCCTGTTCAGCGGTGCTTTGCCATGGCGGTCTCTGAACTGTTCAGTGGTGCTTTGCCATGGCAGTTCTGGAATGGGCATTGGTGTGTGGCATGACGTTCTCTGGACTGGGCATTGGTGTGTGGCATGACGTTCCCTCATTGCCCAGCGGGGCTGTGGCAGCCGGGGCCCTCCTGGGCACTGACTCCGGCGGTGGTCTCCTGACCAGTGACGATACTTGGGCCCTCCTGGGCAATGACTCTGGCGGTGGTCTCCTGACCAGTGACGATACTTGGGCCCTCCTGGGCACTGACTCCGGCGGTGGTCTCCTGACCAGTGACGATACTTGGGCCCTCCTGGGCAATGACTCTGGCGGTGGTCTCCTGACCAGTGACGATACTTGGGCCCTCCTGGGCAATGACTCTGGCGGTGGTCTCCTGACCAGTGACGATACTTGGGCCCTCCTGGGCAATGACTCCGGCGGTGGTCTCCTGACCAGTGACGATACTTGGGCCCTCCTGGGCACTGACTCCGGCGGTGGTCTCCTGACCAGTGACGACGGTGCTGGCGGTGGCGTCCCGGCCGCCGGGAAGGATGCCGCCCTTCTCCGCTGTGCTGTTCACACTACGCTGTGCAGATTTCTTCTGGCCCTTCCCCAACTTTGGAGGAGTCACAGCTGACTCTGCAATCCCCCTGGAACCCCTGTGAGTTGTGTTGCCTCCAGGAGTCTTCACAGGGTCCCGTCGGCCCGTTTCCAATTTCAGAGCCTTTACAGGGGGTGGGCTGCCAGTGCCTTGGCTCCGGGTCACACTGCCTGCCCTGGTGGCCGGTGCACTCCACACACCTTGAACAGGCACCACTGGTATTGGAGGCTTTTTGTATTGTAGTTGTATTTCATCCTCCCATTACAGAATTTTGTACAAGTGATCGTTAACACATAAGCCACATATTCACTCTCACATGTGATAATATTTTTCAAATTTAATAATGCTTTTCACGTGCTCATATGTATGATACATCAACACCATTAGCACTTGCCTTGTATTTCTTGCATATATGAAATCTTTGCTTTTTGCCAATGTCAAAGTGTCTTAACACTTCGTTTTTTTAAGATGTCGCTTTTGCAAATGTCATTACTGGGGTGCTATTAGTTTCATTCTTCAGGCGTTCAAAATTTGTAAATATCGACCATTGCTTTACTAATGTTTTTTCACTCTTGCACCATGGTAAATTTGATCACGAATGTACTCTTTTGCTACTCATCTGTTTTTTTCTCTTCATAATAACTATGTTGCTCAATAGATGTTTAGTTAGGATACTTTTTATTTCCTTCTTTTGCATTTTCTAATACTGTGTTCAGCTATTTGCTTCTTTTAAACCTTCAAGAATCTTCTCTATTTTTTATCTGCATTGTTCATCTAAGCCACGTTGTCTCCCACCTTTACTTTACTGGGTGCTATTTGTAATCAGTGGAAATCATTGTGAGCTACTGAAGGTCAAACAAACTTGTGCATTGTTACTAGACATCTCCATGCCCATCTTTATTCACTTCAAGTCCATAGAGCCAGATACTATTGTTTGAACAAAATAGTTGACTAGGGGCACTGTGGAAGGGCTGCCATGTTTGTGAGTGATGGTATAGTCTTTGCTGGTGTATGAACATATGTGGATATGAATGGGGTATATATGTATTGGTGACTGAGAGCCAGTGCCATATATAATTGTGGCACAGGACATAACTTTCACCATATCTGGCACTGTCACATGGATAACACAACCATATTGTTAACTTGGAGGAATATAAAGTGCAGCATTATGGACAACCTAGCTGAAGGCAGCCAACGTTCCCTCCACAGGCTTCCAACCCCATGCCATGCACGTCCTTTGGGGATGAGTGTAGACTTGGCCTTCGAGGCCCAGGAACCACATTTCCTGGGGCTAAAGCCATTTAAAATACAATTATACAGGGAGGGGGCATGCACCCCCCAAGTCTTTCTGGGCCCCTGAGGCCCCATCATCCGTGGCCAAATATATAAAAAGGCAGAGAGGACTGACGACTGAAGATGGATAAAGATCTTGCTTTCTGCCAAATTTGGTGCAATTCTATTCAGCCGTTTTCTCTATATTGCACTTCAAAACTCCATATGGAAATTACATGGGAAGTTGTGCTTTGGGACCCTCCATTTTAATTGGCCTCTAATTGAAAGATCATCCTGAAATGTTGCAGGCAGGAGCAGAGATGAGTTAACTTTCTTAGGAAAGTTTTGTGAAGATTTGTTAAGTGGTATCAAAGTTATTAGTAAAACAATTTATCTATCTATCTATCTATCTATCTATCTATCTATCTATCTATCTATCTATCTATCTATCTATCTATCTATCTATCTATCTTTTAACACATTAAAGGTTGTTTTGATTTAACATCATTTTATTTAACATAAGTCACCCTTAGTTTTATCCTGCTGGTTTCATGCCTCCATTGGCAAGTCTCACTTCTGTTTGCTCCTCAGGAAAGGCTTTAAATTCAACAGCTCTTGATCCAAACAGATGGTGTTCAGGGGTACCTTTCCTATGTCTTGAATACAAAATGCAAGCACTGTAGTTGGTCATTAGATGTCTGTGGTGAAGGTGCAGTTGATCACTAGGGAGTTAATTGACAAACTGCTGCTTGTGTTAGAAGTATGTTTCACTCTGTATGATTTTAGTGTGCTTTTTGATTCATATTTATTTACATGTTGTGATTTGCATTATATGTCTGCATCATAACATTGGAATGTTATGATGGTGTTCATTCTATGCTTCAAAGAATGTTCATTTCTGATTGCTAAATGAGGATCAGTTGCCAGAATATCAGACATTAGTCCCACTTGTCTGAGGAATATGGTGTGAACTTATGGAAAATGTTTTCCCATTTCTGCATCTTGAGTACCTTCCATAATGTCTATGAGAAAAGCACAAGAGAAAACCGTTTTCCCACTAACGTAGTTCATTAAATCCTAGAAGAGGGTCATCAGTTTTCATAACTGAAAATCACCTGAGAACTCGCCAGAGGTTCTACGATATGTATAACACCATCAAAAATGATTTACCTTGTGACTAAAATCTGATATTGCACCATATATATGCTCCTTTTAGTAACACTCAAAATCTGGCATTCAGTAGAATGTAGTTCAATGGGAACCATTTCTCCAAGTCCTGAAATGGCTGCCCCAAAATGTTATCGACTTTGTGTGTTTGCCACTAAGTAGTTATAATTAAGACGAAGCCCTTCATTACCAGTCTGGCGGTCTTAAGGCTGCCAGACTTCTGGTGGCGGTCAGACTGCCGCAGTGGTGGTGGTCCGACTGCCACATTACGACTGTGGCGGAGCCTCCATGGTCCGATCGTGACACCGCCAGTCGACAGCCTGGCAGTCTCGGTGGTTGTAATCCTCAAGGGTGGCGTTGCATGCAGCGCTTCCCTGGGGGATTACAACTCCCCATTCTGCAAGCCTATTCCTTGCAGTTGGACCGCCATGAAAGGCTGGAGGAATAGGGGTGTCCTGGCCCCGCTGAGGGCCCCTGCACTGCCCAGGGACTTGGCATGGGCAGTGCAGGGGCCCCATGGACAGCCCTGTTGTGCTTTCCACGGACCAAATTACGGGCAATGGAAAGCACAACGGGTGGTGCTGCACCTGCCGCACAGCCATATTGCCGCCGGCTCGATTAGGAGCCGGTGCCAATGTTAAGCCCTGTTTCCCACTGGTTTGGCAGGTGGAAACGCTGTTTCCGCCCACCGGTCCTGCAGGAAACTTGTTTTAGGTCCGGCGCTGTTCTGTCCGCAGAGGCGGTCAAATGGAGGGACGAATTTGGCAAGCAGACCCTAGTTTTTATATAAAAAGCATTTTTTTTTTACCTGTCTACATCTTTGGCTCTGCTTGATGAATCTTCACAAAACTTTCCGAACATATTTGCCAGTCATGTCAGCTGCTGTCTGGAAATTTTTGGGGAGATTCATCCAGGGGGGCTGTGAAAAAGGGGGTCCCATTACACGTTTTCCCCTGTTCATTTTTCCATTAGGATTTTGAACAGCGATTGTGCCAAAACTACTGGATGGAATTGCACGAAATTTGACAAAAAAGATAGGTCCTAGTCCAGAAAGAGTGCTTTTTGTTTTTGAGTAATTCCATTTAGGAGTGTTTGAGACATTAAGTAGAAAAGAAATTGTATATTTAGCGACGCAAAGGATTCGCAATCCCCCCTAATCTCGTGCTGAGAACTGATTGGCTGATAACCCCTCAACAACAGAAGCCATTGATGTGTTGTCAACCATCTTGGGACTCAGCTAAAGGTCAGGCAAATGATGTGGCAATTTTTGCTTCGGTGAGCTACATTAGCATAACATAAAATCACGTAGGTGTAGCGCAAGGAGGTGCTAAGGCCTTGTAAATCTGGCCCATAGGTTAAAAACTAGTACACTACTCACTTTGGCTTCTGTGTTGAAAGTTTTGGGGTGATTTATCATGCTGAGGCTGAGAAGAATGGGGGTCTCAAAATGCAATTTCCCCATGCAATTTCCCATATGGATTTTAGACATAACTAAAGCCCGAACCGCTAAATGGAATTAGACCAAATTTGGAGAATGCTAGTTCTTGGTCAGGAAAGAATGCTTTTCGTATCTTGGTGCAAATCCGTTCAGTAGTCTTTAAGAAAAAAAAATATATAGTTATCTACAGATGCGGATCCTACATGGATCCACCTAATTCTCCTGGATTTGAGTGGATTTGCAGATCCACTTGTCAACAGCAGTGCAGTGACTGGCTGTCCGCAGCCTGAGAGAAAAGTTGTGGCTGCCATTTTGTTCATTGGGAATTGGTTCCCAGAGGGGAAAATAAAATCAAAAAGTAATAGAAGGGGTCACAGTAGAGGTACCCTGACCCCTTGGGATTATGAAAGGGTATATGTAAGAACCTTTATGGGCATGAAATGGTCAAAACCTTTTATTTTAGCACCCAAAGATCCATGGATCCACCTGGATTCCCATGGATTTAGTTGGGCCCAATTAATTTAAAAAAAATGTAGTCACTCATAGACGCACACACCTACTCACACACTCACTCACTCACTCACCCACCCACTCTCACATCCACACAACCACTCACTCACCCACTCCCACACCCATACAGCCACTTACACACCCACTCACAGACTCTCACAACCACTCACACACCCACTCACAGGCTCACACAGCACTCACTCACTCATACAACCACTTACACACTCACACAACCACTCACACACCTGCTCACAGGCCACAAAACCACTCACACAGCCACTCGCACACCTACTCACACTCCCACACAGCCACTCCCACACCCACTCACAGACCAACACAGCTAGTCATACACCTTCACACACCCACCACACACTCACACACCCATGCACACAAACATGCACAATTACTCACAGTCCCACTCACACACCCTGCCAATACACCCAGGTTACAAGGATGTTATAGTTAGGATATAGTATTAAAAACCATAGAAATTCACCAAAAATCAAAGTTTACAGGGACGGTACAGTTAGGAAATAAAATGTAGAAAAAACCTTAGAAATTCACTGAAAAACAAAGAGGCACGAGTTATAGTTTCTGTAGGGTACACGTTATAATTACTTGGGATAACTCTAACTATAGCTTCTGAATTTCTATGTTTTTTTGTTTGTGATATAGCGTCTCTGCAACCTTTGCAACTTTTTTTTAGTGTATATATATATATATATGTATACATATATATATATATATATATATATATATATTTATATATATATATATATATATATATATATATATATATATATATACATATGTGTGTGTGTCTATATATATTGTAGCATGGATGGGTTGGCAAATAAACAACTGTGAACTTTACTTTGAGTGCTAGTGACACTCTCTCTCTCTCACTTAAAAAACCACAGGTTACAGGGACGTTATATTCTGATGGATAAAACTACTAGTGGATTCCTCATCTTATTAATTCTCCCACTGCACAAGCATTCAACAGAAATTTTCTTCCCAGCTCTGCACGTCCACGAGGACGTCACAATTGCCCGACTCCATGCAACTCTGACGTCATCATGGCAATAAGAGGTCCGTGCTGGCGTGCTGGCATGCTGACGTCAGTTCCCTTTTTTCCATGCCTTCGAAGCATAACGTTTTTCTCCTTGCTCTTGGGGAAGGCTACTGTTGTCGAAGGTGTTGATTCTTGTTACAATGTCTCCCCCTAGAAAATCCAGTTTTAAACCTGGTCGGGAGTGCGGGGGTCTCATGTATGTGACCTATCCACACAATGATTGCCTGTGGTGCTTGGGTTCTGAGCACGACGTGGAGGAGTGTGGGTCCTGCCAGAAAATGAGCCTGAAGGCACTCAAGGAGAGGGAGGCCAAATTATTTATGGCCAAGGCAAAGAAGGACAGGAGTCATTGGAGGTCTTCTTCCGGAAAATCCTCTAAGTTGCACAAGACACTGCGTCAACATCATTCCCGGCGTCGTTTGGTCTTGGTCGAGGTCTCCATCCAGTCGGCGTTGTGCAACGTGGTTGGTGAGTCCGACGGTGACTCCACAGCAGAGTCCTCAGGCTTCTCCGACACCCCCAGTCTTCGAGGTGGTTGAGCCTCAGTGAAGTCCTCACTTCTCACCTGGAGCACAGTCGGATGTACTGGATCCGGCACTGACGCCGCAGGAGGAGCAGCGGTATCCTGCCTTCCCCACTCCGGGAGCGGATCCGGAGGCATTTCTGAATGCCATGTTTAATATTAATATATTTAACGCCATGGCTCCTGGTGGTGCACCGGCTGGTCCCAGAGGTCCTTTGCCCTTTACACTGGGTGCTCTGGCTCCATACAAGCCTGCGCCGTTTATGACCTTTTATCCTGCGGAGGGTGTTGGTCCAGAGCCGATGCCGATGGTATCACCTGGAAGACCTTTGACGCTGTGTCTTCACCTGCTAGACCAGTGGAGCCGATGACGTCGCCCCAGGTTCGATCGACGCCGGTGAAGCGGCCCCGAGAGTCCACGGCGCCATGGATTTGGTTCCGGCACTGGATGAATCCGGAGATCGGGTGTGTCTGTTGGTCGTCAGTCAAGCTTGAAGCCGATGTCGTCGACGTCGGCGAATTCCATGTCGACGCCGAGATTAGAGCCCAGATTAAGATCTAGGAGAAGAGCACCGAGGCTCTTAGAAGAGCAGGAATATCATAGGCGGCTCCTGGTGGAAGGAGAAATTGCTGAGCCCCTGGGGGACTATCAGGGCTTGGACTCGGCAAGTGGTTTAGACACTTCCCCTAGTGGGATCTAGTCTCTCCCGGAGAATACACAGAAGAGGCGGCCTCTTTTCATTCAGTGGTACGAAAGGCATTAGAGTTCCTGGACCCCCCACTACCTGCTGCAGAGGTTAAGACCAACATCTTGATTGAGGTCCTGCATCCTGCTTCAGCTGCTGCAGAACCACTACTTCCTTTTAACGATGCTCTTACGGAGCCCATTCTGGAAGTCTGGAAGAAGCCTGTAATGTTGTCAGCTGTCAACAGATCAGCGGCAAGAAGGTACAGGGTGGCTACGGGCGATCCAGAGTTTGGTGGTAAGGCTTCTTGCTCCTCTTGTTCGGCTCCAGGTTCCTTCCCTGTTACACCTTCAGACAGGGAGTCCAAGAGGATGGAGCAGTCGGCCAAAAAGACCTTTTCATCCTGCAGCATGGCCCTCAAATCTGCCAATGCGACTTTTGTATTGGGCAGGTACACTCATGCCCTGATGGATGCTGCTAAAACTGTGGTACCTGATCTGCCTCTAGAATTGCAGGGACTCCTGTCGGATGCGCAGGCTGCAGCTAGGCAAGTCATCCAGTTGGGCCTGTGACTACAGACTGGCCAGGGCGATGGGCACTTCCATTGTCACCAGGAGGCATGTGTGGTTGAGATCTTAGGATTCTCTATGGATGTCCAGATGACCCTTTTGAACCTACCTTTTGATGGGGACAAATTATTTGGAGCAAAAGCTGACTGCCTTGGAGCGTTTTAAGGAAAGCAGGGCTACTGCCACGTCCTTGGGCCTGCAGGCCTCAACTGCCACCCCATTTAGGTCTTTCAGAAGGTTTAGGGGGCTCAGGAGACGAACTTCCTTTCGTGGGAGACCTCAGTTGCCAGCCCAGCAGCCTTCAAGTCTGCCATATAGTTCCTTTAGAGGGCGGGATAGGGTTAGAACAAGGTGGTCCACCAAGCAGCACACTACCTCCTCCTCTTCCTCAGGGGGGACGCAGCAAGGAAAGCAGCCTTAGTTCTCTGCCCATTTTGTCTTATGCTTCTCCTGTAGGGGGAAGGTTATTTCATTTTCTCAGCGAGTGGGAGTTAGTCACATCAGACTCCTGGGTTCTCAACAATGTGGGGAAAGGTTATGCCCTTCCTTTTCTGGAGTTTCCTCCTCCTTTCCCTCCCCGTCCATCCTTTTGCACAGATGATCATCTCCTGTTGTTGCAGCAGGAAGTTCTAGCCCTTTTATCGAAAGGGGCAATGGAGTTGGTTCCAGAGCAGGAAAGGGGTCAGGGTTGTTATTCAAAATATTTCCTGATCCCTAAGAACGATGGTTGTTTGAGGCCTATCCTGGACCTGAGGGTTTTGAATTGGTTCCTCAAACAGGAGAAATTCAAAATGCTGACCCTTGCGCAGGTGCTTCTGGCATTGAAAAAGAGGATTGGATGGTGTCTGTCGACTCACAGGATGCTTACTTTCATATCCCTATTCTGAAGTCGCACAGGAAGTATCTCTGGTTTGTGGTAGGGTCGCAACACTACCAGTTTGCAGTCCTTCCTTTTGGTCTTACTTCAGCACCTCGAGTCTTCATGGAGGTGATGACGGTGGTTGCAACAAATCTCCGGAGGAAGGGAATATCGGTATTCCCTTACCTGTACGACTGGTTGATCAAAGCCAAGTCTCCAGAGCTTGTGCTGCATCACCTACAGATGACAACCCAGTTGTTGTTCGATCTGGGTTTTTCGGTAAACGTGCCCAAATCTCACCTGGAGCCCTCTCAGTGTCTCCTGTTCATAGGGGCAATACTGGACACAATGTTGGATCGGGCCTTTCCTCCTCCTCAGCGGATTCAGGACATTCAGGCATTGATTCCAATGTTTTGAAATGGGGCGGTTGTTCCAGTCCTGAAGGTCCTACGGCTGCTCGGTCTGTTTGCTTCTTGCATTCTGTTGGTCACTCATGCACGCTGGCACACGAGGGCTCTTCAGTAGTGCCTCCACAGGCAGTGGTTTCAGCACAAAGGGGATTTTGAGGAGTCGATAACGATTTCCAGAGATGCTGCGGCAGATCTACGATGGTGGGCTGTGGGCGGCAATCTTTCACAAGGAAGGCAGTTTTCACTACCGCCTCCGGTGGCCACAGTCATAATGGATGCTTCCACTCTAGGGTGGGGAGCACATCTGGGGGACCTGGAGGTCAAAGGTCATTGGTCTCCAGTGGAACAGATGTTCCATATCAATCTGTTGGAATTACAGGTGATACGTCTGGCTCTCAAGGCCTTCCTCCCCTCCCTTCATGGTCAGTCGGTCCAAGTCCTGATGGACAACACTACTACGATGTGGTACATCAACAAGCAGGGAGGAGTAAGGTTGTACCTTCTCTGCATAGAGGCTCTGTGGCTCTGGTCCTGGGCTCAGTACCATCGGATTTGCTTTGTAGCAAACCATCGGGCTGGAGTTCTAAACGTGCATACAGACAGTCTCAGTCAGCATTTCTCAATCGATCACGAGTGGCGCCTTCATCCAGTCCTGATCCATTACATCTTCCAGATGTGGGGGTTTCCTCAGGTAGACCTGTTTGCCATTCGGGAGAACGCGCACTGCCGTCGTTCTGCAGCCTCCAGTATCCGGTGCAAGGAGCGTTGGGGGATGCGTTTCAGATGTCCTGAAAAGGCCAGTTGCTTTACGCATTTCCCCCCATACCCTTGATTCCTCGGATTCTGAGGAAGATTCGTGAAGACGGGGCCCAGTTTATCTTAATAGCTCCGGATTGGCCGAGAAGGGTGTGGTACACAGACCTTCTCCAACTCTCACTGTGCCCTCCACTTCGTCTCCCTCACAGGGTAGACCTCCTCTCGCAGTCGCAAGGGCAGGTTCTACACCCCCACCTCCAGAGCCTGCACTTACATGCCTAGAGATTGAACGGGGCAATCTGAATTCATTTTCTCACGCGCCAGAAGTGGTGGATGTTATTTTATCGGCCAGGAGACACTCAACCAAGACTGTCAATGCCTGTAGATGGGTGAAATTTGTTACTTGGTGTGGAGAGAGACAAATTGATCCCTTAAAGGCCCATTTATCTGATATTTAGCTTTTTGCAATTTCATTGGCACAGAAGGGTTGCGCCGTTGCAACGGTGAAAGGCTGTTTATCAGCGCTGACGGATTTTCTTTGCCTTCCTGATCAACCTTCCTTATTTAAGTCTCCTATAGTTCTTAGGTTCCTCAAAGGGTTAACTAACAAGTTTCCTCCCAGTCAGTTTGTTATGCCTCAGTGGGATTTGAATTTAGTTCTCACTTTTATGCTTGGTTCACCGTTTTAACCTTTGCATTCTTGCCTGTTAAGGCTATTGGTTTTGAAGACAGTTTTCCTCACAGCCATCACATCTGCTAGGCGTGTGAGTGAGCTACATGCTCTTAGTGTAAAACCCCCTTTCACATCCTTTCATGCAGACAAGGTGGTGCTGAGAACCAGGACGGCTTTCGTACCAAAGTTAGTTACTCCATTTCATATGGGGCAATCCATAACACTCTCGTCCTTTTAGCCTCCTCCCCATCCATAGAAAGAGAAGGAGAGACTGCATCAACTTGACCCAAGGAGGGCTTTAAGCTTTTATATTGAAAGGACCAGAGAGTTTCGAGTGGACGATCAACTGTTCATTGGCTGTGTGGGGAAGAGGAAAGGAATGGCAGTCCACAAGAGAACACTGTCCAGGTGGGTCATTCTTTGCATTAAATTCTTATTCTTTGGCAAAGAAGGTTCCTCCTGTTGTTATTAGGCCCCATTCTACCAGGGCTAAGTCTGCCACTTCAGCCTTGACAAGAGATGTCCCAGTTGCTGAGATATGTAAGGCCGCAACTTGGGCTTCCCTCCACACTTTCGCAAAGCCTTATTGCTTGGGTTTGGAAGTTAGGAGGGATGGCCATTTTGAATGTTCTGTGCTGCTGGATTTCTTGGTATGACCATTCAGGGACCCGCCTCCGAGTGCGGTACTGATTTGGGACTCTATTCATAAGGTGAGGAATCCACAGGTAGTTGTATCCATCAGAAGAACAAGTTACTTACCTTCGGTAACGCCTTTTCTGGTGGATACACTAGCTACCTGTGGATTCCTCACAGTCCCACCCGCCTCCCCATTGCCGGTCTGGTCATACCAAGATTTCTTAGGGTGTATGTGTATATTAATTTTTGTTCTTTTTATTTGAATAAATATTATGTATTATATTTGATTGATGTATGTATATTAAGTTTGTGAAGTCGGTGATCACCTGTTCGCCTCAAAGGCACGTAAAAAATGCTGAAAACTGACGTCAGCACGCCGGGAAGCACCTCTTATTGCCCCAATGACGTCAGACAGAGTCGCGTGGAGGCGGGCAATTGCGACGTCTTCATCGATGTGCAGAGCTGGGAAGAAAATTTCTGTCAAATGCTGGCGCTTTGGGAGAATTCATAAGGTGAGGAATCCACAGGTAGCTAGTGTAGCCACCAGAAAAGGCATTACCGAAGGTAAGTATCTTGTTCATTAGGATCCATTTTTAAATGTACAAAACCATAGAAATTAAACTGTTATAGTTAGAGGTATTTCTAGTAACTATAACTTTTGCCGTACTGTAACCATAACTCCTGCTCCCGCCATGCACAGTTATGTGAGCAATCATTTTACTGCAGATATTACAGTGACATTATTTTACCGCAGATATTACAGTGACATTATCAATTATGTTATCAATTATATCATCAAAGATGTGATCAGTTCTGTAATTTGTGGGGTAATTAGAGGAGAGCATGGCGAGATCGCGAGTTATAGTTGCTTGAAATAACTATAAAAGGTAAATTTCTATGGTTTTGTACGTCTAACAACTGAGTCTAACTATAACATCACTGTAACCTTTGGGTTTTTTTAAGTGAATTTTTTTACAGTTTTTTAATGTAAAGTAATTTTCCTTACTTTACGTTAATCCAACCACCACCGTGCACAACCTTTGGCTGCACGCGGCAGTGGTTGGCCACAGGCCCTGACTCAAAGAAGGCGTTAAAAGAACGCACCTATTGAAGTCATTGGACCTCCTTGCACTTTGCTGTACTATCGTCAACATTTTTGATGCTTTTGGCCTAATGTGTGCCATTGTGCACCGTATGGTAAATACGGCACACCCATAGTGTGGTTAGGTGGCTACACAAGAAATCTGGCTCCTCAGTACTGATGCACCAGATTCTTGTAAATCTGGGCCTATATAAATATATATACATACATATATATACAGGGAGTGCAGAATTATTAGGCAAATGAGTATTTTGACCACATCATCCTCTTTATGCATGTTGTCTTACTCCAAGCTGTATAGGCTCGAAAGCCTACTACCAATTAAGCATATTAAGTGATGTGCATCTCTGTAATCAGAAGGGGTGTGGTCTAATGACATCAACACCCTATATCAGGTGTGCATAATTATTAGGCAACTTCCTTTCCTTTGGCAAAATGGGTCAAAAGAAGGACTTGACAGGCTCAGAAAAGTCAAAAATAGTGAGATATCTTGCAGAGGGATGCAGCACTCTTAAAATTGCAAAGCTTCTGAAGCGTGATCATCGAACAATCAAGCGTTTCATTCAAAATAGTCAACAGGGTCGCAAGAAGCGTGTGGAAAAACCAAGGCGCAAAATAACTGCCCATGAACTGAGAAAAGTCAAGCGTGCAGCTGCCACGATGCCACTTGCCACCAGTTTGGCCATATTTCAGAGCTGCAACATCACTGGAGTGCCCAAAAGCACAAGGTGTGCAATACTCAGAGACATGGCCAAGGTAAGAAAGGCTGAAAGACGACCACCACTGAACAAGACACACAAGCTGAAACGTCAAGACTGGGCCAAGAAATATCTCAAGACTGATTTTTCTAAGGTTTTATGGACTGATGAAATGAGAGTGAGTCTTGATGGGCCAGATGGATGGGCCCGTGGCTGGATTGGTAAAGGGCAGAGAGCTCCAGTCCGACTCAGACGCCAGCAAGGTGGAGGTGGAGTACTGGTTTGGGCTGGTATCATCAAAGATGAGCTTGTGGGGCCTTTTCGGGTTGAGGATGGAGTCAAGCTCAACTCCCAGTCCTACTGCCAGTTCCTGGAAGACACCTTCTTCAAGCAGTGGTACAGGAAGAAGTCTGCATCCTTCAAGAAAAACATGATTTTCATGCAGGACAATGCTCCATCACACGCGTCCAAGTACTCCACAGCGTGGCTGGCAAGAAAGGGTATAAAAGAAGGAAATCTAATGACATGGCCTCCTTGTTCACCTGATCTGAACCCCATTGAGAACCTGTGGTCCATCATCAAATGTGAGGTTTACAAGGAGGGAAAACAGTACACCTCTCTGAACAGTGTCTGGGAGGCTGTGGTTGCTGCTGCACGCAATGTTGATGGTGAACAGATCAAAACACTGACAGAATCCATGGATGGCAGGCTTTTGAGTGTCCTTGCAAAGAAAGGTGGCTATATTGGTCACTGATTTGTTTTTGTTTTGTTTTTGAATGTCAGAAATGTATATTTGTGAATGTTGAGATGTTATATTGGTTTCACTGGTAATAATAAATAATTGAAATGGGTATATATTTTTTTTTGTTAAGTTGCCTAATAATTATGCACAGTGATAGTCACCTGCACACACAGATATCCCCCTAACATAGCTAAAACTAAAAACAAACTAAAAACTACTTCCAAAAATATTCAGCTTTGATATTAATGAGTTTTTTGGGTTCATTGAGAACATGGTTGTTGTTCAATAATAAAATTAATCCTCAAAAATACAACTTGCCTAATAATTCTGCACTCCCTGTATATATATATATATATATATATATATATATATATATATATATATGTATATATATATATATATATATATATATATATATATATATATATATATATATATATATATATAAACACACACAGCATTCTAAATTGCCTGTTTTATATTTCACTTAATTTACACTGTTTGAAAAACTTGAACGCTTTGCTGCTGGTGTGAATTCTGTTTATCCCATGATCAAGGGAAAGTGCTCCCTCAAACACGTTGGGCATGATGGCTGCAGCAAAATATATCACCTGCAACTAACACCTGGGCTCGTTTTTTCAATATTGAGCAATTTGGAATGCTGTATGTTTTTGGATGATTTATGGGCTTTTCCATGCCCTACTGGCGGTCACCAATATTTAGTTACAGTTAGGACCATGTTTTCATAGAAAAAGTATTTTTTGACTTGCATAAACCTTTGGCATTGTTTGATGGATCTTCAAAATTGTTTTTAAAAAAGTGTGCTGGTTATTCTTTTTGTACATGGAAGGTTTTGGAGTGATCTGACAGGAGGGTGAGCAAGAAAAGGGGGAGTTTTGGGGTGATCTGACAGGAGGGGGAGCAAGAAAAAGGGGAAGGTCAAATAACATGTGTTTCCCATGTTGATTACCATAGGATTTTTGAACACGACTACAGTCCGAACCACTGGATGGAACTCCATCAAATTTGGCCGAAAGCTAGATTTTGTTCCATAGCATATAGTTTTGGTTATTTGGTGTAAATCCTTGTAGTAGTTTTTGCTATACTAATGGGAAAATAAATTTGTATATCTGGGGTTACAGGTCCGTTCCAATGTTTTCACGGCAATCATGGTATATTAATGCGCCAACAGGAATCCTGTGATTGTCTGGCTGCAACCTGACTAGAAAGTTAGGCCCACCATGTAAGGTTATGGGACATGGTCCCTGGGGCTAAAAAATGAAATAGAAAGTGGCATAAGCGGTAAGGGTGGAGGTAATCTGACCTGAGTGGTGGGATATACAAAGCTTTGGCAGTCAAACTGTGACCTTAAAATGATTTTTTCAGGATGCACAATATTCGCAAACATGTTGTGAAGCTCAGCACAGTCCCTATGTAACGTTGTGATTAATTCACAAATTTAAAAAAAAAACATTCTCAGACTCATTAATACACTAAATCATTTGCTCATCAAAGCACCCACCCAAAGATTGTAAGAAAGTAGCCCCTTTCTAGCATAGTTACGCCCATTTTTGGCCTGTTTGTCAGTGTGGTTTGACTGTGTCACTGGGATCCTGCTAGTCAGGACCCCAGTGCTTATGGTTTGTGGCCTGCTTGTCAGTATGTTTCACTGTTTTTGTCAGTATGCTTGGCTGTGTCACTGGAGTCCTGTTAACCAGGACCCCAGAGCTTATGCTTACTCTGGTTCCAACTTTGTCCTTACATATTGGTAACCCAGTATTTCACTCCAAGATGGCATACTGGTGCCCCCTTATAAGTCCCTAGTATATGGTGCATAGGTACCCAGGGGATCCCTATGTGCTGCAGCATTACTTTTGCCACCCATAGGGAGCCCATGCAAAGGCTTTTACAGGACTTCCATTGCAGCCTGTGTGAAATGGTGCATGCACCTTTTCACAGCCATTTTGACTGCACCAGGTCACTTATAAGTCACCTGTATGTCAGGCCTTCAGACCCTGAAGGCTGGTTGCAAAGTACCTGTGTGTGAGGGCACCGCTGCACTAGCAGAGGTGCCCCCACATCGCCCAGGCCCATTTTCCTGGACTTCGTGAGTGCAGGGATGCCATTTTAAGTGAGCACTGGAAATAGGTCAATACCTATGTCCAGCTTCACAATGGTAACTCCGAATATGGCCATGTAAGGTGTCTAACAACTGGGAACTGTACCCCAATAGTGAATCCAGTATTGGTTGCACTGTCCCATGCACTGTGGGGCCTTCACTATGGACCCCCAGGACTGCCATACTAGCCTTCCGAGGTTTTCCAGGCAGCCCCAGCTGCTGCCACCTCACAGACAGGCTTCTGCCCTCCGGGGCTTGAGCAGCTCAATCCCAGGAAGGCAGAACAAAGCATTTCCTTTGGGAGAGGGGTGTTACACCCTCTCCCTTTGGAAATAGGTGTTACAGGCATGGGAGGGGTATTCCCCCAGAGCCTCCGGAAATGCTTTGAAGAGCACAGATGGTGCCCTCCTTGCATAATCCAGTCTACACGGTTCAGGGACCCCCAGTTCCTGCTCTGGTGCGAAACTGGACAAAGCAAAGGGGAGTGACCACTCCCCTGTCCATCACCACCCCAGGGGTGGTGCCCACATCTCCTCCAGTATGTCCCTGGGTTTTGCCATCTTGGATTCTAAGGTGTTGGGGCACTCTGAGAGCATCTGAGTGGCCAGTGCCAGCAGGCGACGACAGAGACTACTAATGATAGGTGCTTACTTGGTTAGGTGACCAATCCCCCTCTCAGGGCTATTTAGGGTCTCTCCTCTAGGTGTTTCTTCAGATTCGGATTGTAAGAATCCAGCAGGAATCATCTGCATCCTTTACTCCATCTTCTACTGACATAACAGCCGCTGACTGCTCCAGTAACTCTACAAGACTGAAACAAAGAAGCAAAGACAACTTCTGCACCATTTTAGCTTCAGCCCCTGCCAGCAACTGCAACAGTTTCCAGGTCGTGCCTCCTCCGAGGACTCCCGGTCTTCAGCCTGCACCAGAAGAACCAAAGGAATCTCCTGTGGAGTGACGGAGTCACTTCCCTGCTTCAGCAGCACCTCTCTGCAGAGACAGCTGGGGGCTTGGGTCTCCTCTCCAGACCACAGGCATGGATCCAGCAATACATGTTGTAGACTAAATTGACTCCAACAGTCCCAATGTCCAGCTGTCCAACTTTGGTGAAGGTAAGAGCTTGCCTCCCCACGCAAGATAGTACCCCGTACACCGCATGACTTGCAGTTACAAAGGCTTGTGTACAACCTTCCAAGAAGTTCTTCATGCACAGCACAGCTTAGGTCCCCAGCACTCCATCCTGCAAAGCACAGCTTCCTGAGTGGTTCTCGAACGGCGTGGGAATTCTTTGTGTCATGCTGCGTGGGCCTCCATTTGCACCTTCTCTGTCCCTGTGCTGTGGGGCTCCTGTGCATGCTGACTGGTCTTCTGAGGGCTCTCTGAGTTCCTGAGAGCCCCCACTGTCTCCTTCTTCTGGGTAGAGGCCACCAGGTCCCTGATGGTCCGGGCAGCAACATTTTCTGCCAACCGTGTGTTTTGCGTGAGCCAAGGCTTGTTGGCAGAATCTAGCGATGCAAACCAGCCTGCATTCATCCTTCCGGCGTGGGATATCTCCTGCATCAACCAGGACCCCACATCTGTCTTCTTTGGTGCATTACTGACTTTGTCATCTCACTGGTGGTTCTTCTTTTGCACCTTCATCCGGGTTAGCAGGGGCTCCTGTTCTCCCTGAACTCTTCATCGGTTCTTGGACTTAGTCCCCTTCTTCCACAGGTCTTCAGGTCCAGGAATCCATTGTTGGTGTCTTCCAGTCTCTTCTGGTTCTTGCATTATGTTCTGTCACGACTTCTAGTGTGTTTTAGGAAACTTGCTGTGTTTTACTCCTGCTTTCCTGGGCTTTGGGGTGTGGTCTCTTACTTATCTTTGGTGTTTTCTTACACTCCCAGTGCCCCTCTAAACACTACACTTGCCTAGGTGGGAAACCGTCTTTCACATTCCACTATTTTAGTATATGGTTTGTGTTCCCCCTAGGCCCATTGCAACCTATTGTGATTTTCACTATTTGCACTGTTTTCTGACTATTTACTTACCTGTTTTTGCTTACTAGTGTATATATAGTATAATTTACTTACCTCCTAAAGGAGTATTGTCTCAAAAGTATTGTTGGCATTGTGTCACTAAAACAAAGTACCTTTCTTTTTTTCAACACTGAGTATTGTCTTTCATGTGTGTGAGTAGTGTGTGACTACAGTGGTATTGCAAGAGCTTTGCATGTCTCCTAGTTCAGCCTTGGCTGCTCTGCTTACAGCTACCTCTAGACAGACTGGCTTCTAGGCACTGACTACATTTCACTAATAAGGGATAACTGGACCTGGTATAAGGTGTAAGTACCTTTGGTGCCCACCACAAACCAAGCCAGCCTCCCACAAAGACCCACTCAGAGTCATACACCCACTTTCAGACCCACTCAGACCCTCACGTACTCGCTCACAGACCCACTTGGACACTCATGCACCCACTCACAGACACACTCGAACCCTCATGCACCCACTCGCAGGCCCACTCAGATATCACACATCCACTCACAGAACCACTCAGACCTTCACACACCCACTTTCACATCACAACAGACACTCTCACAACCAGATACACCCCCTCACACCTATTCTCACACCAAGAGAGACAGACCCTTTGGCTGTGTGCTGAGCGGGGTTGGGTGGTTACATGGGTTGGGTGACCCTGCGGCTAAGCCATGCTGTGCATGGCTGAAGGCCTTGCGCATCAGTGGTTGGATTAACTTATAGCAGTTAAAACTACTTTACGTTTAAAAAAACAGAAATTCACTGGAAAAAACAAAGGTTACAGGAACACTATAGTTATGAAATTGAATTAAAAAACATGGAAAGTCACTTACAAAAAACAAAGGTTATAGGGATGGTTATAGTTAGAGTTATTTCAAGTAACTATAACTCACTCCCTAAGGGAACTATAACTTGCACCCTCGCCATGCACTGCTAATTACCCCAGATATTACAGCACTCATGACAACTTCTATAGTGTCATTATATATAAATGAAACATTAGCAGTCAAATTATTGAAGAACAAATCTGTGCATGGCGAAGGCGCGAGTTATAGTTACCTTAGTTACCTTTTTATCAGCCCTCGCTTGAGAGATCACCCCGAAACGTTCCATGTGCAACAAAAATCAAAGGGAACACTTATATGGGAGCGTTTTGTGAAGATTGGTCAAATGACACCAAAGATATAGGCAAGTAAAAAAATGCTCTTATTATGGGAACATGGTCCTAACTATAACTACCTGCTGGTGACTGTCAGTATAAATATCTGCATAATCTGCATTACATAAAAATGCAAGAAAGAGAACCTGCACCCAGAGTTCACTGTTTGAGAGACTGTCATTAGAAAAATAAGGCAATATTGCAATGTGATGAACTTTGTAGTGCAGGCTCTGTTTCTTGCATTTTTATGTAACACAGATTATTGTTTATGTTGAGCGGATCCTGCACCCACTGCTGCGTACCAACCATGGACTTGGGGAAGAAATCAGGAGATCTGCAGGGTGGAAGTTGAAGGATAGATATATACACAAATATACAGGCAGTGGTCTGCACTCTTCTATGCAGTGGTGCGGAAACTCCAGTTGCAGGACCACGGCGCTACAATTCCGCCGCTACTCACTTTCACCAGCAAACAATTGAGTTTCACTATCTGATCAGTACCATATTTTCATTTATATGCATTCTCACGTGAACAAGGTCAAAGTGGACCAAACTGCGTTGGGGGCTTTTTTTCTTGCTACTCCACCAACAGAATGCAAATAAATAAAAATATGGTCCGGATCTAAGAGTGCAACTCAATTGTTTGCTGGCGACAGTAATGTGTTTTAAGTTTTATATATATATCTATAGATATATATATCCTTTTCCAAACAACAATAACGCTGACTTACGCTGTCTCTAGGTTGGGGTGTCTCGTATAATTGGACGTCGAATCGATACTGCACATGTATAAGAAACTCTTTTGGAAAAAAGGAAACGCACAATCAGGGCTCTGCAAAGTCTCCTTTTATTTCTTTTACACCAATACCAACTCATGGGACGCATTTCAGCCTACTGGCCTTGTTCACACTAGTATGTTCCAAACAGAGCCACCATTTTAAATTGTTCATAGTAATAGTAACAAAAACAGACTGTGAAAACGCTGTAAAAGTCGAAGAGTCTAAAAGAGTCAGCTATATTGAAATAAATAAGCAAACATAATAGAAATATCACAGTTCAAGTGAAAACATAGTCTTGCTCTATAAATCATGCCCCAAAACCAGAACTCCTTCATAATTTCCATCATCCTGTATAATATAACTTTTGAGTATCTTAAATATGCAAGTTAACAAAAGTGTTTACAAAAATTTCAAAATTGTTTTCATTCGTAGAAGGAGATTTCTTTAAACATGAACTGGTCAGGGTGATCAAATCATATGGTTGACTTTCAAGAGTCCCACAATATTGCCCAAGTCGGTTTAGTCAATATTCCCTGACAAATTAAAACAATCAAAAAAATCAAAATCAAAATAATAATAACAGAAGTTACCCAATCAGACCAGAAGTAAAAGATGTGTACAAATTGAAATCTACAGTTCATGCCTCAAAACAATATATAACAGATAAACAGTTTTGCCCAAGTGGACCAGCTTGCAAATAAACATACTAATCCTGTCATAATGTTCTTAACCAGTTCTGCTTGCTCTCGAACCAAAGGATACAGGCATTTATCATCAGCTACAGTATGAAGGTATCATGGCATTATTCAGTGGTAGCCTATGCAGAGGCACTCTACATGAATACACCTGTGAATTATCCCAGTGTGTGGTTTCAAGCTCACAGTAATTGGAGAGGATCCTGCTACCCAGTGGTTGAGGAGTCTTGAACCAGCAGCCTTGGGTCCACGACACCTGTAGGATCTGCCCCTCACCAGACCTACCTCACAGTATTTTGCTTGGGCTCAGACTGTAGTGACAGCAGCAATAAGCGTTTGTGAATAAAGCTGCAGTGACCTTGTGTGGTTTGAGTTCTGGCAATGTGATTGTTCCTCAAGCGTCTTCATACAAAAATATGCAATAACATGAGTCTTCGAGTTGAATCTCCACCACACAAGGCTACTTCCTCCTAATTATATTTATCAAGTGCTTTTTTGTTTGGTGGAGACATGCTCATATTTCCCTGCATCAAGAGCGCATTTCGGAAATCAGTGGGAAACATGCTGAGGGGGCCTTTTGGTAAGCTGTCCATCATACTGGAAAAAGGCAGGAGAAAGTTGCATACCATTAATGTATATGTGGCGGGGCAAATCGCGGGGGGTTCTAGGTTATTTTACATAATCAATGTGGTTAAAAGAAATATCTGTTCTCAACAGGGCATGACAAGGAAGAACTCACTCATCACAGTCAATACATAAGATATTTCACTTAAAAGAGAAACAATGCAAACATCTCCGTAAACTATTTCAGAGAAGGACTGCAGGGCAAACCTCAAGGCTCCCTCGGCCAAATGCGACTCCTCACTGCAAATGGGAACCAGCATTGCTCCCGCATGCAGGGAGCAGCTAAAAATGCTGCTCCCTGCTTGTGGGTGCAATCCTTTCATCGTTTTTGAAAATAGAAGAAAAGTCCGCTCCTAGTGAGCCGGAACAGTTTTCCAGCTCCCACCAAGCAAAAACATATTGCTATCTCCCAAGTTTGGGCACCTCAGTAAATAGGGAGCCAGCCCTGCCAGTGGTGTTCCCCAGTGCTATTAATGGCTCCAGGAGGGGGGCATTCAGCCCCCCTCCTTTTACCTTGCAGGGGCCAGCCCCATGAAGGTGGTGGTCCCCAGGGCCATATATGGACTGGGAGGGGGGCCAAATGACCACCCTCCCCTGTAAATTGGATTTCTGGCCCCCGGGAGGCGGTGGTACCCTGGTACCTATAGGGCTATGGCAGAGGGTCTTCATCGATCCCCTCCAATAATTTACTAAAGCCCCGGGGAGGTCATGATCCCTGGGGCTATTGCCAGGGACATGAGGGGGGTCTGTGCAGCCCCCACCATTTTTCTGTTATGTTCCAGGAAGGTGCTGGTCCTAAGGGCTTCAAGCAACCTGTGGAGTGGGATTGCACGGCCTGCCTCCAATATGGACATAAAGCCCCTGGGAGGTTGTGGTCCCCAGAGCTCAAAAGAGCCTGAGGCAGGGGGCCATGTGCGCCCCTCCTAACTTTTTGTACGGCACAAGCCCCCAGGTCCTGGCCCACCCAGGGTCTGAAAAAAGAACTTGCCTTTTTTTTCACTTTTCACTGGACCCACAGATCCAGTGTAGTTTCCACTAAAAATGAAAAAAAAAATATTGTTGACCTGGTGGTGTTCCTGGGGGACCCTAGTACCAGAGCTAGGGGGTCAGGGTATTCCTACCATGCACCTTTTTCTTCATTTTTAGGTTGTTTTTGGGGCTCAGCTGAGTCTAAGTGCCAAAATGGCTCCCAGCACTTCCAGGTTGAAGTGTTGGGAAGTGTTGGCAGCCGATCAGATATCAGCACAGGGATTGTTGGATCTCTATAAGATCCATATCCCTAGATATCTGTATTTCCTTTTCCTTTAATAACTCCAAAACTACTGAATGGATTCATACCAAATCACAGAAAGCGCACTTTATGGACCAAGAGCAAGCTTTCTGTCAAATTTGGTGCAGTTCCTGCTAGCAGTTTGGGTTATATTTGTGACTAAAATCTCCATGGGAAATTGCATGGGGAAAATGCATTTGTCATCCCCTCCCCCCTTTTCTTGGCCCCTTTTCCTGAAGCATCTTGAAACTTTCAGGACAGCAGCTGATGTAAGTGGTGTAATATTTTTGAAGATTTTGTGAAGATTCCTCCAACAGTGCCAAAGTTATTGTCAAAACAAAAAGCTATTTTTTGATGGAAACTAGGTCGTAACAGTAACTACCTACTGGCTACTGCCATAGGTTACATATCTCTATATCTAGTTATATATCTCTATATACCTATATTGATAGATAGATAGATAGATAGATAGATAGATAGATAGATAGATAGATAGATAGATAGATAGATAGATAGATAGATAAGCCAAGGTGGATAAAAGGTTTTTGGAAACTTTTGTGCAGATTTGTCAAACAATGCCAAAGTTATTAGTGAAACAAAAAACACCTTTCCTCTGGAAACTCTGACCTAACTATAACTGCATAGTGTCTACATGTTAAATAATCTTTGGAGCCTTGGCAAACGTAAAGCCCTGCACAGTGGTTTGGGGCTGTCATTGTGATGATGAAATTGTGTTACACAGGCAAGCATTAGATATGTTCCATATTTCCTCGTTTTCTGTGCTACATGTGTTTAATACCACAACAGTTTCTGCCATAAAAGCACCAAGACAAGTAATAATTATACTAGGGAAAAATTTGGCCCAATATCAAGCATTATTTGGAGGAAGTGCACTATTTCAAACACACATCCATCCTTTTATTATTAACGTGAACGATGTCACGACCTCACTGCATGCATGCTTCAATACCTTGAAAGAGGAAACCAACTTTGGTAATAGTCAAGAGGTGGGCTTCTCAGTGTAATTTTACCTGAAGGTACGGATTTAATTCATTTTATCCTGTATCTAATTCTGTGCCTTTGTGTATTACTACTAGACATGACAAAACAACATGACATAAACTATAGATGCAGAGACGCATAGTCTACTATGTTATTTCTTACCATTGCTGTTTCTTTGAAAATATATTTATTGAATTGCTATTACCTTTGTTGGAATTTGACTCCCACATGAAATTTTGTAAAAGCCCTTTCAAAAGAGGCTAAGTTAAAGGTATGGAAGTGAAAAAGTATACATTTCATATGTTAGTCCACATAGACAACTTTGCTTCCTAGTATATCAAAAACAGCTGAACAGATAAACACACACACACACACACACGTATATACACGTGTATATATATATACATATATATATAGAGAGAGAGAGATAGAGAGAGAGAGAGAAAGAGAGAGATGTTTAAAAATGTATCAGTTGGGCTTTCAAGTTTTAGACTGAACTACTGAGGCTGAGGCTTTTGTCTTTACTTTGGGGATGCCTGTTGCTAGCACAATTCCTTCCTGTACCAAGGTCCCAGAGCAACAATTGGTGATAAGCAAGCAGCCTAACAAATGTCACAAGGGAGGAAACCCTTGAAGGAAACACACATCCACATGCAGATGGAAGAAGACATTCAGAGAAACAGATCAAGAGTTGATGTGAAGATAAGAATCGGGACTCTAAACTACCCAGTACTGAAAAGAGAAGAATCTGGAACCAGTACACTTCTAGGAGAGAATTGCAGAAGATTCTTGAATCCAAGGACAATCCTGAGGAAAAAACATTGGGACAAAAATCTAGTACAAAGGGCAAAAAAGCATTGAAAACACCATCCTCTGTGTTGTGATGCACTTTTCTTGAATACAGCATCCTTTTAAACTAAAGAAGAAGAAATTGATATCACAAGACGTACAAAAGCCATCTTGGATTGTTAAGCAGCCATAAGAATCCATAGGGTCCACCATCTTTGATTGCAAATGATGGTATAGTTCAACTCTCTGTCTTCCTGGAGAACTATGAGACCTGTAAAATTGCAGAGACATGCAGTGATATCATAGGTAGTACCGGAGCCAACCTGCACTGGGAATTTAGCATAGGAATTCTCTGCTCCCAACAAATTGTATTGAATGATAAAATAGTCCACCTCCTCCTCTTCCTGGAGAACTGTGGAACAGACAAGGTTCGTGGAGGATTCTCGAATATAACTAGATGAATTTCTGAAACAACTAAGCTCCCTCAAACACCTATTTCTCCCAAGATATTAGGTGTGGAATTTTAGGCTTAAAAGGGACAATCTGTTCTGATCAGCAAAAGCAAAATACCTCTGTAGCATTATCAGTGTTCCAATGGCATGGCAAACCTTCCTTCTCATGAAAACGTGTCCAAGAAAAGTTGTGAAGGTGAGCCAATATGGAACACCATGATTGAAGTAGAGAACGTTTGCTTCATTTTCAAATGTTTGAACGATTTGGTTTACTACTACAGTTAAAAACATAGATGCAGCAGCATGTGAGTAACTGTGTCTTTTTTAGCTTGGAGGCATTTTCCTAAAAAGTGAGATGTTCTAATGCTGTTCTCTGGGGCGATTGGGGTAGTTTGTGTATGTGATAAAAATTAAATGCACTGTTGCTTCTAGTGGACAATTTGAAAAGCAGAGCCCTATAGGACAGCATTGACTACTCAGAACCCTATTGTTTTCTAGGGGCATTTTTTTTACTTTTCTTCAAAATCAATAAATGTTTCATGCTACTGTTATTCTTCCACCCGCTACTCTCTGGCAACATACTAAGAGGGGAATAGGTTACAGACAGAAATTCCCATCGGACAGGTGGTCTGCCTTAATGTGCATCAAAATGTTCAAGACTATTTCTGAAGTGTCAAAATGTATCAAAAATAAAAGTTTGTTTAAACGTCGACTATGAAGCACCTACGAAAAGCATTCCAAAAAACTAGGACTAGATTCACAACTATTTTGCTGTGATTTAGTCCTATAGCACTCCTGGCTTACTGTTGGGATTCCGAAGTAAACCGGTGTTGTGTTGTGTGCTGGACCACGTGCAGGATGCTGGCACTGCAATCAGATCAGTGAGCAGAGCGGATCTCGGAATAAAACAAAGTTCGACACCTGGGGTTACTGTAGTTAGGAACTGCTGTCACCCACATAGCAGCAGTCCAGCATTTACTGATGAGGTGACATGACCTCTGGCATACCATTAACCACTGACTCAGAGGGTCCCGTAAGGAGCACCCCTCCTGTCCAATATTACATTCCTCCTAAACCACGACCAACAAAAATACAGAAAGACTTGGCAACACCTTCTCTGATGACTTAACCTGTCCTAAAACTGATCCTAAAGCTACAATAACTGGTCAAATATAAAGAGATATATGGTAGCAGCCACTCGGGTACATGGCGATTTTTACTCATGAAGTCATTTCAAAGTCCACGAACTGCTGATGGGGATGTGTGGATTGCGGCGGAGGTTGTAGTTATGAAAACCCCTTTGAAAGTCCCTGCCTTGCTGGATTTGAGAGTCCCTTAGATTCCTTTAGGGTGCTTTTCCAGGGTGGTCTTCAACTCCTCTTCCGGAGCTGGGTGTGTCTACTGGGAGGTGATGTGAAGTACCTTGGCTAGGAGTTGCAGTGGCAACGGGAAACAAGTCACAACATCATCTTTTTTGTCTGTGTTTTCGGATTCTCGATCTGGGTCACCACCTGATATATCATCAACTACAGTGGGCAAGATACTCTCTGGTGAACCATGAAATCTCTTGCAAACCAATGTGCTCTGTGTGTCAGTGTCTGTTCCCCATTTTACAGTTACCATAGTGCTTTTGACATAGGCAACCTTCCAAGGCTGCTATTTAAATGGGGGCCAGACCTTACTCCCGCAGTGTCAGTCCTTTATCAACACCCCATCTCCAACTTGCAAACTAAGGCCCTGATTTATACTTTTTTAGCGCCGCATTAGCATCATGTTTTTGTAAGTTTACGCCACTTTTGCGTGAAAACATGACGCTAATGCGGCGCAAAAAAAGTATAAATCAGGGCCTAAGTGACTTAGCTCTTTTCTTTTGTGATACTTTTTGATTTGGTGTTGGAAGGATTGGGTTGGCTGATTAGAGGGTTGATTCAAAGTAGCTCACATGGGGCTAGAGATTTATCTCCTCAACCAGCCTGCCAAAACAGAGCATACTGGGTGTTACCCCTGTTGTGGTGTGAGGGGTCAGATGGTATTCCCTGAGTAACGCATATATGGCTCCATCAGTGCACTGCTGATCAGCCTGAGCAATGTGCATCAACTTGATAAGTGTCCTTATGAACCTCTCAACTTCCTCGTTGGATTGAGGCCAACAAGGAGGGATTTTCAGATGTTTGGTCCCCCAAAGCGTGAGCTAATTTAGTAATTCACAGACTACTGGCCATTGAATGGTGGTTCATTGTTGGTTCTCAGTTCTTTGATCAGGCCACGTGTAGCCATTATATTTTTTCTAGCTTTGGTGTTGTCTCCCCTGATGAGCATGCAAGTCAGTTCGCCAAATGCCAGGAGTAGCGGAAGTGACATCACACGCCCTTTCATCTTCTCTTTCACTCACACAAACAGGCTTACACATACACAATCTCACATAAACACACTCTCACCCGCAAGCACACACACACCATACATTTGAAAAACATTTTTGTATACTTACCTCAGCTACCACCAGCTAAATGAACTCCTTTTTTATTACACTAATAGTGAAAAATAGGCAGGACCTGCCTATGTGCCCCTGGCACTGATTTTGCCACCGCTGAGGCCAGTCGTAAATGCAGTACCAGGAGTCCCAAGGGGCAAGGCAGTGGTTGCAGCTGTGATCCCTGGCAACCCCTAGATGATGTCCATGCTGATGAGGCTTATTTGACCACTGTCATCTTCCGATACTTGTAGAAAAATTCAATGTCGATTAACATTTATTTTCCATTGGGGAGACTCATGCAAGGTGCCATAGTGTAGCTGAAAAGGGTTCCATGATGATAAAGGTTGAGGGGTCCGGAGACCCAGTGGCTTGGCAGAGTTTGCATTGCCTGTTTGTTCCATAAGGTCATCCAGCCCAAGAAACCAAGCTTTATTGGCCCACCATTTTTTTGTCTTGACAATGCCTTGGTGGGAGCAATGTGCCAGGTCGACAATTTTCTAGGTCACCACTCGCAGTATGACCAACCAAGGATCCCTTTACAAGCACCCTTCTTCAGTGACTGTTAATTCTTCCCATACATGACTGAGGGAAGTAAGGGTTTGTTCAACTGTCAAGGTCCTTTGTGCTATTTCCTTTATGATGCCCTTATAGTTTCTGGACTGAATGGCTGATATAGCCACCTGAATGCAGTTGTCATCTTTGATGGCTTGCACAATGTTATAGAGAGCCTCGGGGAGCAGTTAGGATTTCTCAAAGACCAGTCTGACATACTCCTCTATGTCGTCCGCTAATGACTCTTCCTGGGAGTGGTAGGTCGAGAGCACCACAATAGTTAGTGAGGAGGGTTCTGTGCCCCTAGTTTACATTTAACAGAACAATGATACTCCTGCAATGGGACGATCCACTTTTTGATCTTTTGTGGGGTGGGGAGGCTTGCTGAGGATCTTTTGAACAAAGGGATTAAAGGCTTGTGGTCTGTGTTTACCATAAACTGGTGACCGTACAGGTAGATATAGAAATGCCAGCAGCCCTAATAAAAGGCAATCATTTATTTTTCAATGAGTACCGTGGTTCAGTTGTGGGGCTGACATCAATAAACCTTTAGATCTCCTTCTGGGAGTCAAAGTATGACAGGGTTGTAGGTTCAGAAAAGCCTGCTCTTCCCCCCACCTCGAAGACATTGATACTTTGGTGAACTCTCTGAAGGTGCCTGTGAGCGAGATAAGATTTTGCATGAAACATTCAGAGCACATGATCATTACCAGGAAACATCTGACACCAGTCACAGTGGTCAGGGCTGGTGTTGACTGTATGTCACAGACATTTTTTTGGGTCAGGCATGACTCCTCTGAGAAATAAACCGCCCAAAAAATAATTTCCTCTTTCAAAAACTCGCACTTCTATTTCTGTTTCATGAGTCCGCTATCTTGGAGCTGTTGGAAAACAACATATAGCCATTCATGATGTTCTTCGAAAGTTGGGGTATGTACCAGGATACTATCACTTATGCTGAGGACCTTTGGAAGTCCTACTAGCACCTCTTGGATTATATCCTGACATACCTCAGGAGCACTGGGAATGCCAAAACTGAGATGTTTGCGTTGTCTCAGGCTGAGGTGTGTGGAAATGTTAATGACCTGATGTCAGACATACTCAAGCAACATCTGGTGGTGTCCTGATTTAAGTCCCATTTTGGAGAACCATTAGGAGCCTGAGAATTCCCCCTTGATGTAATCAACAGTTGGCATCAGGTGCCTCTCTCTTTTAATGGCCATGTTTGGTATGAACATATCTACACATATTTGCATCTCCCCCAGATGCTTGGGCTTCCTTGCCACTCTGTGGGAGAACACCCACATGGTCGGTCCCTAGACTTTTTCAGTAATATCTTCAGTATCTAGTTTTTGGAGTGCTGCTAAACTTTGGACTGGAAGTCAAAAACCACACACCAGTAGCTCAGGGCCACAAGTTGAACTGACTGATCAATGTGGAGTCAGACTATTTGTCCTTTCAGGCAGTCAATGCCCTTGAAGAGAAGCGCTAACTCTCCCAGTAGGGAGTTTAGGGCACTGAGGTTGATGCCAAATGAAAATTGGATCAGTTGTAAGCATTCCACTGTGCGGCAACTGAAGAACATTTCTGCTCTTTCCTTGGTGACACAGACTTTAGCTGTCATTCACTACTCCTGTAAAATCCCCCTGCAAGTGGGAGGCAGGTTGCTGTGCCACACGCATACACTCGGGTGCTGCTGGGTCAGAAAAGCGACGGGGTGGGCATGATGCTACGTAGTGCTTGAGGCATTATGTTTATTGATGCCCTGGTGTCACTGAGACCCATGAGGGGCTGACCATCCACCAGGATTCGGCATGTAGGCACAGGGCAGATGCCCCTCAGAGATGGTGTGGATTACATGCATGGTACCTTCGTCGTCATCCATGTCTTTGACATCTGGTGGTGAAGCTGAGCTGTCTACAGAGTTGACAGCTTTCTTGGTGGTAACCCGAGATGTGGGATGGAACAAAATATCTCAGCACAATTTTTCATCTTTCCACATGCTGAACATTTTTTTCCTTTCACTGGACACTCTCCTGCATTTGGGAATGGGCCACTGCACCACCTGTAGGGCTTGCTCACCTTTGTCATTTTGGAGCAATTCCTCCTGCTGGCAGATGAGTCCTTCGTAACTTGGTTGATAGGCTCCACCTTTATTGATCACTGTAGTGCAGCCTCCATGTGGGAAGCACTGGGTTTTGACAGTTCTTTTGACCTACCCAGCATGAGTACATCAGCCATGGACATTCCCGTGTTTTATAGGATTTGCTCCTCTAGGTTCACCGAGGAACAGCCCTGAATAAATTGTGCAGAAATGTAATCTTGCTCATCCTCAAGGGTGCACGTAGTTGCAAGTTACTTTAGGCAAGCGCAGAACCCACCAACAGACTTCTCAGATGCATATCAGGCTTGGCATAGCAAGATGCATAATCTGGGTTTGAAATGCCTTGTTAGAGTGTTTTTGAGGGTGGTGTTTTTGTAGGGTGGCCCTGTTTTGACTGCCATCTTGGAAAGCTTATAAATTGCCTCCCCTGCCAGGTGTGGGCACATAAGGTGTTTTCTGTCATTTTCTATGCTCACTGCTACAAAGTACATTTCTAACCATTCAACCCACGTCTTCCATTTGGCAGTTTGCGAGGACAGAATGCCAGTCAATATGAAAGGCTCAATGGAGAGGTCTGAAATCATATTGCCTATTTTCAGTCAAGACCAGAGAGACGTGAGATGCTGTGTGGTGCTGAGTGTATATAGCACTTGCATTGTGGAACATGCATCCCTATACTATCCAGGAATGGTGGGGCGAAACGGGCACTACTCTGACTTCAGCAAGGCCTCAGTAGTCTGACGCTATTAGTAGCCTGTGCCCTCTCTTGTTTTCCAGTCCAAAATGGTGCACTCACCTGCGGGTTGGCCTGGATAGGATCGGATCATTCCTGAAGATGATTTTCTCCTGCATGACTAGCTGATACTTTCTATCCACACCTTGATGTTCCTCTTTACTGTGAAGTTCATCCAGGATTAGAAACTGGTTGTTGAAGCCTGCAGGGCAAGGCCTTGAGGTCGCCCGGCCACACATGCTGTGTTCTAGCACCAAGATGTCTGGCTACCTTCTGGCAGAAGCATGTGCTGAACACCTCTCCAAACTTTCTGAGCCTCCCCGTTGCCTACTTATCACAGCAAGAGTTGCTGGGCGGGGCCAGCATGGGCGGCTGCTGTTCTCCTGGTGGGCACAGCCGATGAAGGCAGGCCTCAGCAGGCCTAATTGAGAGCCAGAGTGGGCAGCAGTCAAGTGGTGCCAGATAGCCGTTTTGTGTGTAAGGCAATGTGTAAGATGCTCACATTGCAATCAGCCCGAGGAGTTGAGAAGCCTGAGGAATAAAACAAAGTTTAACATCTGGTATTACTGCACTCAAGAACTGCCATCACGCGCCCGGAAATCCAGCATTTATTGATAAGGTAACAAGATCTCCGGGCATACCATTAATCACAGACACCCCTCGAGCCCAACATTACAGCCAGGATGTCTAAAAGAATAAAACATGCCTACTTGTAACCAGTGCTTTAAAAAATAGAAGTGGAGGTACTTACTGTTTTGACTACCTGTTTGGTCCTGAGAAGTTCCGGTACTCCTCCATTAAATGTATTGCAGCAGTGCTGAGAAGAGAAGGGACTCTTCCTGTCAAATTAAGGAAGTGCAAGTACTCTCTACAGGTCGGAACTTGCCCATTTTAAGCACTGCTTGTAAAAAAATTATTTTGGATTAGGCCCTAGTTTTCATTCACTCCTATGCTTTTCCTTATTTCCCTACAGGTTTCCCATTTCGGCACTCCTATTTGGAAACATGGCAACATATCTTCAACCCCTTTTGATGTCCAACATTGGCCTGAGCAGTGTTTAATTTGTTTCCATGCGTTGCATTTTATTGACACACACGCACACTACACAGAAACATCGTGGGCTCAAATAACACATTTTGCAGTGCCTTGCCCATGTTGTACTCCTTGCTTACTGATGAATTAAAGGAGACAGCAAAAAGTACTGCAAGAGTAAGTCACACCTGCTCCAACGAAAACCGTTGTGAATCTGGCTCCTTATAGTGCAAGTCGTGTGTAAAGAAAAGTGAAAAACATCACACACCAATTCTAAAAAATATCAAGAGAAAAAAGTAAACCATCAACCATCGCCAGATATCTGATTTGGCTGGCGAACATCATGGAAAGGTCAAGTATTTGCCATGGCGCAGTTGTCATATACCAATCAAAACTTACAAATAATTTACATATATGTATATATAGCACAGTGCTGAGTTGTCTGGTAAGAGTATTTTATGCAGCATAGTCCGTTTTATCCAACTGGATCAAGTTGTACTTACTTTTGGACTATATACGTAGAATGCCATTACCTCCAAGCAGCATATGAAATTGGTTTCTACAGGCTGGAAAGGGATCGTTTGGCTATACATTTACAAAAGTGAAAACAGTGTGAGACAAGGACGTGTCAACAAGGAATTATGGTTATTGTAGATACTAACCAAAGCAACACGGAAATAACTTTTGCACTTTGATAAACACAATCAGTATTGTGTGCATGGGCGGCTCCTCAATAAGGGCGTCACCCCTTGCCAGCAGAAACCGCTGCAAATCCGTTCACAAGGAAGGATAATAAACTTTGTTTACTATCCCTTCCTTGTAAAAGGGTGGGGGCATTGGTGGTGACGAGCATAGGGGAGTACACTGTGCACTCCCCTCAAAGAGCATGTGTGTTTGGACAGCCGTCTCGGGCCGGCCGGATGGCCAGCCAAACAAACATGTGCACAGGGCTCTCTGCAGCCCAGCAACGCAGTTCCTAGGCTGGAGAGAGCCTGCACAGGCTCCCAGTCTGCCTGGGAGCGCCCTGGCTGGACGCTCCAAGCCAATCTTGATGCTGCTTTGAGCAGCGTCAGGATTGGCCGCAGGGCAGGTTGGGAGCCTGTGCCTGCGTGCAGTGGAGGAGTGGCATGGCGCAGGAGCAGAGGTACGTTTTTTAAATTTTATTTCTTTTAGATGTAATTAATCCAACACCCCACCTCCCCCGCGCCATCCCCAGGAATCCCTGTGAGCTGCGGCTGACTGTGTGAATAACATTTGAGTAACTGAACGGTTCTGTGATATTGTAGATATGATGCAGATATTTCAGGACTGCATTTAGGAACTTTTAAACATAATAATAATAATTGGATAGGTTTAAAATGAGATAAAGTTAAACCAAAGTCTTTTCTCACTATTTAAATGTCTTATAAGAACCAAAACAACTGATCTGCATACATACGATGCCATCAAGACCATTACTAGGTCGAAGCGTGTTATGCTGTAATTAATTTTGGATGTCTGCAGCGATTAAAAGCTCCGGATGGTGTGGCTCATTTATGCTCTGGGAAGCCAAGAATTAGTTTTTTGTGAATATAGGTGTGGTGACATAGGTGTGGTAAAGTCCCTACACATGAGACACAAACCCCGACCTGAGAGCCTCAGAGGAAGGGGGCGTTCTTTCTGGTGTCTGTGATACATGTGTATATATTTGTGAAAAAGACCCGGCACATCAAAGTGTTTGCTAGTGTTGAAAACCTTTTTGACTCATCTCTTCAAATTTCATTCGAAAACACACCGCCGGGAGTGAATCCTTTAATGGACTCACCAGGTGTAAACTGTTATCTAAAGATATATAAATGATGTATGAGCATCTGACCGTTTTTTGCGATATACTAGGTCTATGACGTTTTGCCGTGGAGCGCCTTAAGTGCATGTATTTTGAGCCCTGAAGAAGTCTGTTAGGACGAAACGCGTTGGCTATGGATTATGTCATTTTAATCGGATTAATAAAACAACTGTGATTCCATCAAATTGGAGAGTGGGACTGTGTGAATTTGAATGAAATTTGAAGAGATGAGTCAAAAAGGTTTTCAACACTAGCAAACACTTCGATGTGCCAGGTATTTTTCGCAAATGTTCAAAACCCATGGTTATTTGAGGCGTATGGGGTTGGTCCTCAAGACCTGAGCACCAATAGTGTATCTAACCATGGATGTAACTATGGATGAAGGTGCAGCAACAATCACCTCAACCCTGGTGCTATATTGAAACAATTGTATATATATATATATACATAAATATATATATCAGTACTCGCCCACTGGTAATTTAAAAAAAAACATTGTTTAAACTGATAAGCATAAGCACACGATGTGTAGTACATTTGTTTCATTGTCAGGCTCCTGCGTACAACAATCATGATATACATTAGCACTTGATAGCTTGCATGATGGGGAAGCTATCAACATGCGTATCAGGCAATTTCGTTGTCTTTATATTGAACGTGATTCGTCTCAGTCACCTGGAACCCTTCGTTGATGAAAAGACAGCAGCTTCAGCAGTGTAGAGAGAGGCCTGTCACATCACGATCATGCAATGAATAAACAGGCACAGATTAACATTTTCAGCGGAGGGAAAATGTCACCCGTACTTTCACTCTAGCAGGTTGGTGATGGCGGTGACAGCCTGAAACACAGCTGTGATGTGCAAGCTGTTACATCACTACTCAGCAGCAGTCAAAAGTCCACTTTTTTGCTTTCTGCCACATTCACAGCTTACATGTTTTCAATATGTTGGACTGTTGTTTTATTTCATATACGTTTCTTGACTGAATGACACGTTAAAGCGGGCAAGAGAATGGTGCATTTTTTAGGGCAGTATGAGAGGGCTGAATGTCAAAAAGTGGGCAACTTTGAATGATCTACTCAACAGCTTCCCGGCATGTTCTCCTTTTTTTACTCAGAACTGAAAAAGCAGAATTTATACTTTATTAATTATGCAAACACTGTTTTCATGTAAAGAAGGACCATTGTTTTGCTCACATACAACTCCCCAAAATACTTTTAATGCATGGGATTTTGTAATCCATATATAAAAATCAGGCTCTAATTTCTTTTTAATCAGTGACTTGTGACGCACCCAGTGACGCACCCAGTTACCATTATAGAGAAAAGAGTCTGAACTCATCTAATATAAGATATAATAGTTCAGTTTGGATGTCAAAATGCCTGCTGCCAGCACGTGAGGTAAAATACAGGTAAGGTCACGGAGAATAATTGAAGCAGCCGATTAAAGCAAAGAAAAATAGAAGGTTGACTCTTTCTGCATGTTTCTACACATTACAAGCTACTAAATTTGTTTCAACTTATTGAACTGTTTTTAATATGTTTGCAACAAATATCTAAAAGTTTAATTTTTGACTAACAGTTTTAGTTTTATTCTTCATGTTTGCATACATGCTTGTTCTTTCACATGAGAGAGCTGCACACCAAGGCTGATAGAGGTTTGTAGTTAAGGTGATGTTGTGACCATGTATTATATGGGATTAAGTACCCACTGGCAAACATGGTAAGCATATTACAAGTCACCTTGGAGTTCCCTAACCTTATAAAAGAACTTCAACTTTGGCTTCGCTGCTCTATATTGGGAACCCCTCAGTGGCTTGCACTATCCCCACAATGTACAGCAGGGGGTACTTTATCCCTTATATGCTTCCACTTTAACATACATTGATTCCTGACCTTTCACAAACCACTACCAAGCTAATTTGCATTGTTAGGACATTTGATAGCAGATGGTTTATAACATAAGGCTGATTTTTCTCGGTCTCTTAATGCCAAAGAAAAAAGAACAAGATTAGGGCGATCTGGCTGAAAATTAATAATGTGAAGTACAAACTCCCCCACCATCCTTCTATGATCAACTCCAGGTGCACATGGACAACTGTCATCCACACATTCAACCAAACAATAACACCTCAAAAGCCAGGAACAGTTATAAGCAAGATATAGTCAGGGCCGTAGCTTAGTTAACAATGATATAGGCATGCAATTCTGAGATTTTCCCAAAAATGACAATATATACCCAAATAAAAATGATAGGGGTTGGCTTGGGAAGCCAGGGAGATGAGCACAGGGGGTTGGTTGTGAGAGAGGTAATTGGGTGGGTTAGGGGGATTAGTTTCAAGTTTTTTGGAACAATGGGCGAGTATACCATGTCTTGGGGGAAAGGAGTACAGACTGAGGTACATTGAATCCTTACTTATACCTGTTCCCCAAAGCTTTGGCTGCACCAGCAGCAGCATGCACATGGATCTCCTTCCTGGATATGTTCTCCCCACCTGGTTGAGTGACTCTTCTGGTGCCAGCCATGAGAAAGACATGCACTGGCAGTTCCTCCAGTAATGAGGACTTCAGGTCTGGATGTAATTGTTGGAGTAGGTACTTTTCAAATTGAGTGGCTGAAGTTTGTTCATTCTTGCAGTGATATGCATTGGACCTGACCTGATCACCAGCAAATACCCATCCTTAAATTCCTGAGCATCAAGTGAAGCATCAAGTGAAGAGGTGTTCTACAGGGCATCAAGTGGAGAAACATCTTTGTACATTTTCATTCCATGTTACCCTTTCTCACTGTGGCGGGGTTCATTTGTGAGGTGCTCTGTGGAGGCTCTGTGCACAGGGATTTATGACCATGTTCTCTCTTCCAGGGTGAGACACCTAAATCTGGTGGTTGTGGGCAGAGGCATAACATAGGCATAACATAGGCCTTCACAGCCCCTGCAGTGTGGGTAGACCGAGATATATTGTTTATAATATATTGTTTGTTGCACCTGTCCCCTTTGGCAGGGTCATCCCCAGTCTTTTTGCCTCCTTCCTCCTAATTTTTCTGACCAGTTTTTGTTTGCTTTAGGACTCTTGGCACTTTACCAATGCTAAACATTGCTAAAGTGCATATGCTCTCTGTGTAAAATGTACTGTTGATTAGTTTATCCATAATTGGCATATTTGATTAACTGGTAATTCCCTGGTAAAGTGCACCAGATGTGCCAAGGGCTTGTAAATCCAATGCTACTAGTGGGCCTGCAGCACTGGTTTTGCCACCCACATTAGTAGCTGTGTAAACCTGGCTCAGACCTGCCACTGCAGTGTTTGTGTTTGCAGTTTTAAACTGCCAATTCAACTTGGCATGTGCGCCCACTTGCCAGGCCTAAACCTTCCCTTTTACTACACGTCAGGCACCCCTATGGTAGGCTGTAGGTAGCCGTGACCTGCTGACGCCACACGGAGTTGCATTGGCCCACTTCGCACCGCAAACCTGGTCTCACAGACGATGTCATCAGATGACTTCACCAAGCTGCTGCTCGCACCACGACCTGTGGGCCCCACACTCTGGCATCTCCTGCTTACACCACAGCCTGGGCATCTCTGCTGCCACCGCTCCTGCTGACACCGGTGCCACTGCCTGCACCTTGGCCTGTGGACACCGCTTGTGAGGTACACAAAGCACCGTCCCGTCACACACTGCAGCCCCGGTCCACCAACGCCAGCATCATCGGCTCCAGTGTCGTCACCAGGCATCCGGCCGCACCGTGGCCTGTGGACACTGCTTGTGACAGTAACAAAGCACCGTCCCATCCCGCACCGCTGGCTTAGGCCTTTCGACCACAGCACTTCAGCAACGATAATGCCCGTGCCTGCACCGTGACCTGGTGACACCGCAGGTCGCACAGCCCCGGTTCACACCACAGCCCTGGTCTCACTGACGCCCTGGATGCCGTCACTGAGCCGCTGCCTGCACCGTGACCTTTGGGCACGTCACGTCACATCGTCCTACTTCACACTGCAGCCCCGATGCCATCCACTCCAGTGCTGCTGATTTCATCAGCCCAGAGTTTGATCCACAAGGCGTGTGACTTCAAGGACCCGATGACTCCTGCACTGACTCTGGAACTGGCACCGCAACGCCAGCGATGCCATTCTCCGGAGCTCACCACGAGGATCACGACGTCCTGCAAATCCAAAGGTACTGTTTGCGGGTCTTCCCAACACCGTAGCTGGCACATGACGCCGCAGATGGCCTGAACTGTTGGTTTTGTTGATAACGACGCTGTGATAGCCCCAGGTGGAGTTATCAACTTCAAGGAACTGTAAATCTTGCAAAATTCATATCTTTAGCACTGTATGTTGGATTATTATCATTTTGGTCTTGTTTTACACAGATACATATTGGCTATTTTCCTGAAACTGGTGTGTTTTCCTTTTGTAGTGTTTTCAATTATTACTGTGTGTTATGTGAAAATGCTTTAGACATTGCTTCTGAGATAAACCTGACTGCTTGAGCTACCAAGGGGGTGAGCAGGGGTTATCTGAAAGGGTATCTCCCTTATCCTGACTAAAGTGAGGGCCCATACTTGGGCATGGTGCTTGGATTTGCAGGGCGTCGTGATCCTCGTGGTGAGCTCCAGAGAGCGGCGTCGCTGGCGTCGTGATGTTGGTTCCGTAGTTGGTGCAGGAGTCATCGGGCCCTTGAAGTCACATACCTTGCGGACTGATGAAGTCAGGAGCGCTGGCGTGCATGGCATCGGGCTGCATTACGAAGCGGGACGATGCGACGTGCGGTGTCCACAGGTCACGGTGCAGGCTGCGGCTCGGCGACGGCATCCAGCGGCATCGGTGAGACCAGGGCTGTGGTGTGAAGCGGGGCAGTGCGACGTGCGGTGTCACTTCTTCTTATACCCTGTTCTGCCTTTGAAGTTGGCAAACTTCAAAGCAAAGTCTCAAGTGTTTGCAAGATCCTTCCTTGTCCAGGCTAGGCCCCAGATGCACACCAGGGGGTGTGAGGGTAGGCACAGTCCTTTCAGGTGTGAACAACCACTCCTCCCTCGCCTCTAGCTCAGATGGCTCATCAGGATATGCAAGCTACAACCCTGCCCCCTTTTGTGTCACTGTCTAGAGAGGTGCAAAACAGCCCAACTGTCAAAATGACCCAGACAGACAATCCACGAACAGGCAGAGTCACAGAATGGTTTAAGCAAGAAAATACCTACTTTCTATAAGTGGCATTTTCAAACAGACAATTTAAAAAACAACTTCACTAAAAGATGTATTTTAAATTGTGAGTTCAGAGACCCTAAACTCCACATTTCTATCTGCTCTTATAGGGAATCTGTGCTTTAAGGATATTTAAAGGCAGCCCCCATGTTAACCTATGAGAGAGATAGGCCTTGCACAGTGAAAACCAAATTTGGCAGTATTTCACTGTTGGGACATATAAAACATACTAGTATATGTCCTACCTTAAACATACACTGCACCCTGCCCCTGGGTTTCTTGCGTCCCTTAGTGTCCCCCTAAAGCCACTGTGTGTGCGCCGTATTTAAAATAGAGCGCACCATGGTGGTAGTTAGGAAACAAGCATCAGAATTTTTGACGCTAGTCTGGCACTTTGCAGGATTAGTGTCAAAAATGTTGACGCTAATCCTGCAAAGCACCCAGAGGCCCATTGCAACTAATAGAAGCCTTCTTTTAACACTTGCTCTGAGAATTAAAAGTGGTGAAATAAATGATACAAAGAAATCTCTTAGGGGAACGCCCCTTTTGCATACATTATGCCTGGTGCAGGCATAATGTAGCTAAAAGGGTTACAAAGTGGGGCAATGCATACATTGCACCACTTTGGAAATATGGTGTGGCGTTTTTGGCCTTCTAACGCCACATTAGCGTAAAAAAAAATGACACTATTGTGGCATTGGAGTGGCGCTAGGGGTTCTTAAATATGCCTCATAGAGCCTTAAAGCTTAATGTAAGGTAATAGAAACCTCAGTGAGATACCCTCCAGTTTATTTATAAAGCACATTAGACAGTTACTGAAAGTTATCTTGTACTTCAACATGTGAATGTACACTTATATTTGCCTTGCCTAATTCAAGCATCTGTTTACAGTGGATGCATAACCCTTTCCACAGTTTACTAGGATTGTAACTAGGCCTGAGAAAAATAACTGTTATGCTGGGGTAATCTTGCAAATTTCACATTATACTTGCTATGTAAAATTCCTTAAAATATGCTTTTCTGTCACATGGTGTAATTAATCCAAGTTTGCAGCAACAGTTTAGGATGAAAGTACAGGAATAAGCAGGACGCAAGTGGTTATTGTTCACAAAACATATTTTTCACTATTTTTTTAAGTGCATCCGCATGTCAATTCTTGCTAAAATAGACCACTAAATGGTAGTTTTGCATTTCATTTAATTTTACATTATTAAGCAAAAGCAATGTGCATGAATTTGGCACACTCCTAATTGTAACTTGCAACCCACATGTTAAATAAAGATCTCTGCAACAAAAGAATGAAACCACAGAGCTCCCTTGCTTAGAATACAAAGCTATTGCCTAAGTTTATGAGCACTGAAGGTGGCTTCACTAGAGGGTCCAGCATTTCTCCACCACAAGAATTTTCCCCTTGTGGTCACCCAGATACTTCATGATTTCCTGGATAGATATGTGGGGGTGACGAGTGGGCTGGAGGGTAAACGATATACTGTCTGTAGCATCTATGTTCCTCCGCACATGCAAACACAAACTCTCCACAACCTGTTCCAGCTTATACTCGGCTTACCATGTGGTTTGTTGATTCTTGGAGGCGACTTAATGCAGTAGTCAATCCGCTCCTTGACATGTCCTTCCCTGTCTCTTGAGATTGTCAGGCTAGGTCCTGCTCCTTAAATGACTGGCTGACTGCCCCACGATTTTTTTGTGACAACTGAAGGGTTTGGACCCCATGTGAGAGGGCCTACTCCCACTTGTCAGCTTCTGCTAATTTGCTTTTCCAAATTGACCATATCTTCCTATCAGTGATGGCCATTTCCGTCACAGCTGGAATGTCCATGCTTCCTTATGGCATCTCTGAACACTCTCCACAACTCCAGCTGGGGGGTTCGTCTCTTGTAATCACCCTGTGAGGGATTTGTAGAGCAACTAACTAAGGAGCTCACCTCCTACTTTGACACCTACTCTGGGACTGTGCAAAGCCCTGGTTCTCTGTGGGGTGGGTGTCCAGTAAACCAATGATTCAAGGATAGGCAAGGAGTTACCTCAAATGTAAAGAACATAATAGATGACAAAATATTGTTGATCTGGAGACCCATATCCTTGCCAATAAGTCTAAGCTGAACCGGATGTACACTGAGACACTCACACACCAGCTGGATATAGATAAGGCCACGCTATGGCAACTATTCTCAAGTGAAGGGTGCTGATGTTGGAGGACAACCACCATGTGTGTTTATGAACATAGTGACAAAAAGGGTGCGCTCTTGTATCAACTGGCAACCCACGACATTGTCTCACGCTTTATTCCAGCAAAAAAAGATTGCTTTGGACCCATGGACACTACCGCCTTGAGATTGCGGCAGTATTTGTGGCCTTTTATAGACAGCTATACACCCGCAGTCCATGGCCCCCATAGAGAGTGCTCAACTGTTCCTTCATGATATTCAAACTCCTTCCTTAACTCCGACCCAGCGACGAGCCCTTGATGAACCGATCATGGAAGACAAAATATATGCTGCCATTAGAGACCTGAAGTCTGGGAAAACCCTTGGCTCAGATGGCTTTCCCCTTGAGTATTACTTCCAAAAAAACTCTAGCTCCCCATCTCTTGTGGCTCTATATGGAGGTCTTCTAAAAGGGATTATTTCCTATGGACCTATACCAGGCGACCATTGTTGTCATCCCGAAGACCACTCCGCCTTCGCTAGATTGCTGTACTAGTCACCCTTTAACTTTAATAAATGTGGGCATTTAAATATATGCTAAGACTTTGGTGGCAAGACTTCACTCGATCTTCCCATCCCTAATAAATCCTGATCAATGTGGCTTCATGCCAAATCGTAGTAACAGTCATTGCATTCAGCAACTGTAATGTGTCCTTGCCCACACAGAGGAGCTGCCAAGAGATCTGTAGCTGTTTCTTGTTGACTTTGGAAATGCCTTTGACACTGTCATCTGGGATTGTCTAGCAGCAATGGTGTAGTGTATGGGTTTTGTGCAATGGAGTCCCTTCTTTACTCACCCTTGACAGACCAAGTCGGATTCAACGGGACACTCTCCAATGAATTTTCCATTGAATGGAGCAGGGTCGTCTCCATTGCTCTTCACCCTGGCCATTAATTCCTTGGCTTGTTTGGTCCGATGCATAGCACAGCCTAAGGGCTGGCACAGGGCAAGTGCCTTTGAGGACAGAATCACTTTATACGCTGATGATGTTCTCCTCTATCTTGCAAACATTGGGAATTCAGGCCCCCAAGCTCTTGAGCTCCTCTGCCTTTTTGAGGAGGGTGAAATCCATCCTTGTTCCTTTGAGGGGAGATATTGCATCAATTAGCTGAGGGGCGGATATTCTCCTTCACACGTTCAGCTTCAAATCTTTGGGCATGCATGTGTCAACAGTGCCTTACCTAGGCTGGGTCCTTAACTTGATGCCTCTCTTGTGCAGTACCAAGGCCAGTTTACATGCATGGCGGGACTTCCGGTTAAATCTTCATGGCAGAGTATAGATAAAAATAATGATACTGCCCTGTCTTCTCTGTATAATGCAAACGTTCTCACTCTACATTCCTAACACTTGGTTTCCTGGGGTGACATTGCTACTTCACTTTTTTCTCTGGCACGGGTGCCCTCCCCAAATAGCTCAGGGCACATGTTACTCAGTCTATGAGGGAGGGATTGGAGCGATGGACATTTTCTATATTATGGCCTTCCTACCTCCTAGTTATAAATGATTGGTTGATGGGTGGCTGGGATAACCCGGCATACCAGCTGGAGATGAGTGGTTTGAGTCTGAACGACATAATGCACTACATGTTTGGTTACCTGCTTCTCATCTCAATTCCAGAGGACACAATGGTAGTTTTCTTGATTTTTGCTTCCTGGGCTGGAATAGATGCCTGACGGGTCAGACCCTTCTGTGCCATGATCATTGGCTGGCACAGTTGACACAACTTCAGGGGTTTAACCATTGGGATCTGATTGGCATCTCCATGCTGGCTGACATTTGAAAAGATCCATCATGTACTCCTTTGCTGATTGCCTGTCACAGTTCTCCCTTTCCAATACCCAATTCCATCAATACCTGCAAATACATGATGCCCTTGAGTCATACAGTGAGGGTGTGGTGCGGTCCCAGACTTCCTCCATCTTGAGGCCTGACTGCTGATGAGGAAGTTGGGTAAGAGTGGAATCTCCCAATTATACGAGGCCCTGGTGGTTAACACAACTGGATCATTGGTACCATTGTCCACAAAATGAGAGGGTTCAATTGTTGAGCTGGATGACATTGACTGGCGGGAGGCCTGTATGGTGCCCAGAAAGACGGTGATATCCACACACCTGTGATTCATTTAATTACATTATCTCCACTGCATTTATATGGTTCCCCAGACACTGTGCAGCATGCAGATTCTCCCAGATGTGCACGTTGCCAATCGTCAGAGGCTACCTTATTTTACATGGTGTGGCTGTGCCCAAAAATTACTCTGTATTGGTCCCGGGTGGGCAAACCCTATCTGCAGTTTGGGGAACCCCATACAATTAACACCCAAGGTGGCACTGCTGGGTTTGCTTGGGGAGTTGAGTGGGTGTCATGTGGGGCCGGGCATAGAACTATGCTCTGCCATTGAAGTTTGTAGAATTCAGAAACTTTGCGCTACGCGGAGTAGCATGGAGTTTCCAAATTCTGCACTCCTGCGTAGTGCAGAGTTTCATCGTGCTCATAATTGGGTTTTGGCTCAAGACTTCGCATTCGTTCGCACTGCTTCCAGCAGCGCCTGCGGCAAGAACTGCTGCTTGCGAGCACAAAATAATTTCTGGAATAGGATTTTCTACTCCAGATGCCACTAAACCTAGTCAAAAAGAGATTTTTGACTATAAATCTAGTCAAAAAAAGATTTTCGACTAGATTTTCTTCTCTAATGAACCCTGCAATTTGTTTTTGAGATTGAGAAGCCTTTTTTTTTAAAAGAGGAAGGACGTGTGTTGGAGACTCCAAATTCCTGTTCCTGTCCAGCATGCTCCTCCCAGTGCTTTGTACATCTCCTGGTCACTTTTCACTTGGATTTCCATGTCGAAGGATTACTCTCTTTGTCTCCTGGATATACCTTTGGATTTAAGGACTTTGTTTTTGTTGAATCACACAAGTAAATTAAAAAACTATTGGATATGTGTGTTACTTGTTTGCTTAGCCATGCACCAGTATTTGTTTTTACATTGATTATATTTTTACATTTTATAGTGGTGAGTGGCCTGGAGTTTTAGTATAGACCAAGTTATTATTTGTTCTGCATTTCATTGATTTTTCACCTATTGTAACGGAAAATTGTTGCACAGCTCAGTACCTTTTCTACATGTTTGTAACATTTGCAATATTATTTTAATAAGTGGCATAGATTTCCAAAGAGCCACCTAAGCAGTAGGAGCCAGCACTAGTAGTCATCTGTGTATGAAATAAATGTTTCAGTGGTATATTTTTTAAACTTTATTTAGGGGAGGGATGGCATTGGATTAATTAAAAATGCTGGCTATCGTTTGGATTTCATGTTTGTTTTCTTTTTGCAAAAAGTGTATATGTTCTGGGGTAATGTTAGATAGTATAGGAGGATGTGTGTTGTTGTGAATTTCTTTTAGCTCAGTTAATTGTTATGTTTTGCATTGCTGAATTAATGTTGGTCACTTTTCTTCAGTGTTGTCACCACCATGCCTCTTTATGGCCAGTGTGTGTGTGTGTGTGTGTATGTGTGCTTGTCTTCGTTCACCATTTCTCTTTGTTCTCCATGCAGTATGGCCAGAGACCATTTTCTTTCCATAGGCATGCATGTGGTCTTTGTTCTCCATGCCTCTTTGTTCACAGTTGTTGTTTGACCATGTAGCTGGCAGCCATTTTGTCCATCCAGCCAGTGTCCCTTTGCCATAGACTTGCATGTATTCTTCTTTGTTTGCCTTGCTCCTGTTGTTGTTTGACCATGTGTCTGGCAACCATTTTGTGCATAAGGCCAGTGTCCCTTTGCTATAGGCATGCATGTGTATTTTGTTCTCCATGCCTCCTTGCTCCTTGAGGTTGATGTTTGACCATTTGGCTGGTGGCCATTTTGTCCATTAAAGTCAGTGTTCCTTTGCGATAGGCTTGCATGTGTTCTTTGTTGTTTTTGCATTTGTGTTCTTTGTTCCCCATGCCTCTTTGTTGGCAGGTGTTGTTGTTTGAACATGTGTCTTGCAGCCATTTTGTTCATCCAGCCAATGTCCCTTTATCATAGACTCGCATGTGTTCTTTGTTTGCCATGCCTCCTTGCTTCTTGTTGTTGTTGTTTGACCACTTGCTGGCTGTCAGACATTTTGTCCAACCAGCAGATATTTCTTGCCATAGGCTCGCATGTGTCCTTTGTTTGCCATCCATCCTTGTTGTTCTTGTTTGACCATGTGGTTGGAGGCCATTTTGTCTATCCAGCCAGTGTGCCTTTACCATAGGCTTGTTGTCTGTGTTCTTTGTTGGCCATGCCTCCTTGCTCTTTGTTGACGTTTGACCATGTGGTTGGCTGGCAGGCATTTTGTGCATATAACCCGGGATTCTTTGCCATAGGCCTACACACAAACATTATTAATTATTAATCATTTGTTTCTTACGTTCCTATTTTTAGTTTTTTTTGCAATTTTTATTTATTATTTTTAATTTCTATTTTCATTTTTTATTTTTATTTGTATTTCATTTTTATATTATAATTTTTGATTTCTTTTTTATTTTAATTTTCTTATTTTAGTTTTTTAATTGTTGTTTTATTTTTTATTTATTTTTTATTGTCATTTTAATTTTTAATTTTACATTATTTATTTTCTTTTTTAATAGTTTTTAAAAATATATAATTCTTTATTTTTATTTAATTCTACATTTTGCCTTGATCCATCCATCCACATCCATCCATCCATCAATCCACCAAAGATACACAGCTGCTCTACAGCATTCAGTTTCTTTAGGTGTAATTCCATTTCCTCTAGGACACCCTTGCTGCGGAGCACTGCAGACAAATCAACAGCGTAATTCATTTTGTTGATGATTATTCCATTTCCCCTAGACCACCTTGCTGCCATAGGTTTTTTAAAGGATGCAAAGAGCTAAATCTGCATGTTGTGCTATCTGACTTGAAATGTAATGTTTTATGGTGTGGTGGTGTGGATTCACTTTACAATGTTTCATTACATTGGTATTTATTACATAAGTAGCCAACCGCAAAAATATTGCATTTTTCTGTACTATTTCAACTTGCACCAATGCCGGGGGTCACTAACTACACGTTTTTCTTGCTTGGTTGTTTTTAGGTGCAAAAGAGAACAGACACCCACATCACCCGCAGTACTGCCAAAGAGAAGGCCTTACAGTTATTCAGTCCTCCAAACTCTTTCGCTTGTGCATCTTAGTGCCACTGCCAACCTAGAGCTTAAGATAGCCCCAAAGAAAGTTACTCCCAATAAAGTGACCAATGAAAAGAAGACACAGCTTTATGTCAGTGGTGTGCCAACAGCGGCCTCAACAGTACCACCCCAATCAAAGTTCAAGACCATGTCTGTCAGTGAGGCAGTCACTGCAATCATGGCGACACTGACGAGTAGTGATATTAAATTGGATTTGTTCAGTTCGCAAAGTAGTACCTAATCGTTTCAGGACACAGAGGAAAGTAGACAGCAGCTGCAGAAATGAAGATCTTCCTGATGTTGGAGCAGAACAGGAGGTTGAGTGTCCTGCAGAGCAAGAACCTCCTCTTTTAGAATCAGTGGCTCCAAGATCTTCAGAAAGAAAAAGGAAGGGTACTACTCCACCCTCTTCTCCAAGCACCACTTCTGATGATGATGATAGGGACATGAAGTGGACCCCGGCAAAGTCCAGGAGACACCAATCGGGTCAATGGAAATAAAAAGTTCCAGAAGGCTTAGAATCATGAAAGGGGATGATGATGAGGAAGAGGATGATGATGAGCCAGTCATTGTGAAAACTGGCATAGAGGCGTACGACATTGCTATCCAATCTGCTCTGAGGGATGTGGCACAGACAACACCACCAGCTCCCATATTTTAATGCCTCAGCAGAGGCCTACACCAACCTCAGTAGAAGTATGCACTGCAGAAAGGCAATCAACACCCATCTACCTCCAGTTCTTCAGGCATTGGCAGTGGCTCAATAAGAAAGTACTCCTCCTCAGTTTGGGACTTTTTTACAATTAGCGCACAGGAGGAGAACATTGCTATATGCTCCATTTGCCACGCAAGTGTTCATCGAGGTAAGCCTGGTTTACATTATGGTACTGGAGGCCAGGCGACCCATATGAAAAAAACATTACCTAATCCGGTGAGAGAAACACCTTAAAAAAATGGCTGAATGTGGTTGCAGTGGTGAAGGCAAGGAGAGCCAGGAAACATCTGCTAAAATTGGTCAAATCACAGTGGAAGGTGAGGAAGAAGAGGGTGACATCCTCATGCAAAGCAGCCCAGTCCCCAGCAGTGTGCTAGAAACACCCACTTCAGCGACCTCACAATGGCACTGGAGAACTCATAGTCAGATGAAGATGCCATAGCATAAAGTGGTTGCACCATGACACTTAGGTACACTGTTCCAAGGGGATCCCCACAGGTCAGCTAGGGTAGGTCTCAGTGTTTGGACGAAGCACAAAAAATCTTTGCGGTAGTTTTGCGGTAGTTGCTCGGCTTGCATGTGCCCAAGGGACCCTTTCCTTAATTTTAGAGGGTCAACTTCTAACTAGGGTTTCTAGTCTTTTTATGAAACTTCTTTATTTACCTTTTCATGCATTTTGAACACACTTAGGTTCCCCAAGTGAAGTGTAGGAGTTTCATTACTTACTTTTTGTCCTGAAGAAACACAAACTGATCTGTACGTGACGATATAGGGGTGAAACATGTTGATCATTAATGAGGGTTAAAGGACTAAATTTCCTTTCCCTATTCTTTTTCTCATTTGAGTGGAGAAACATTACTTCCTTGGTCACTCCCCCTGTTTTTAACCTTGACCTAGACCCTTTAGTGACAATAAACTGAGTTATGTTAGGGCCTGTTGTCAATTTTAACACACTACCTCTAGTCCTTTACTTCCCAATGTAGGTTTGAGATTACTCCTACTACTGACTACGGCACTTGTTAAAAGATCTCCGGCAAAGAGCCTTCTGAAGGGGGCCGTTGGGCATTGCAGCGCCAGCCTGACGAGAAGCATGCCCAATGATAAAGCTTGACACCCATTGGGCGTGTGAGGGGTCGTGCTTCTACTCACTGAAATGCCTAGCTGACCTTTGGTGATCCCCTTGGAACAGCGTACCTAATTGTTTTGTATTTGACTTTCGTGAGAATGTACACTGGACCAATTTAAATCTCGCAATCCCTCTATTGTATTCTGCACCATGACACACATTGAGTCTACCACCGCCTATACCCAAAAAGTCACCTGCATCATTGGCCCCACAAAATAGGAAAATCAAGGCTACAATTATAGATAGAGGGGGCCTACAACCTCAAGCACCCAATGGCACTTTTGTACAATGGGAAACTGTCAAAAATGTTAGGACTGGACCTCCTCCCTTTTTCTTTTGTGGAAGGATTGGGATTCTTAGAGTTTGTGACTACCATCTGCCTAAAGTGGAAGGTTATAAATAATATCTAGTTTTCCAGGGTTGCTGTTCCAGTGCTGCATCACAAAGTACTGCAATTGCTTGGACAAGCTTTGCAGCAAAGTTTTGTACACACTATCCACCTGATGATAGACATGTGGACCAGTTGTCAGGTGAGTTATTACATGTGAACCACTGAACACTGGATCTCTTTTGTGGGGTTTAAGCAAAAGCTATCTACAGACCTTGGCCCTGAAGACATTTTTAAGAGCGTTTGGCGGCTTACAACAGTATCGATGTTTGCCATGGAAAAGTCACACACAGCTGCAAACAGCTTAGATGAAATTAATAGCAAGGTGTCTGAATGGCTGTGTACCAGAGGTCTTCAAATTGGATTTGTTGCCACACACAATGGCAGTGACATTGTCAAGGCCATAGCAGACAGTGGCTATTTCAGGGTCCTGTTTTTGGCACACTGCAACAACTTTGCTGTGCAAGACTGTCTTAAAAAGGAAGACATAGTCAGCAACATACTGACCACCTGTAGATACATCTGCACTCATTTCAGCCATTCTTTTAAAGCCCAGAAACAGTTGCAGATTGTTCAGCATGGTTATAGAGTACCAGTTAAAGCCTGATACAGAAGGTGCCAACACATTGGAACTCAACCTATTATATGTTGCAACATCTGTTTGAGCAATACAAATAGATAAATGGCTATGTCAATTGGGAAAGCTATGACCATGGATGTGGACAAATGGGGCCTAGTCAAATGCCTCACACAGATGATGCTCCCTTTTGAGGTTTTCACGTAGGAAGTTACCAAGGAGGACTGTACAATGGACCAAGTTATGCCGTTATTGCATCTGCTGCAAGAGCAACTAAAGAAGGTGTCTGAAAGGTTCGCATTTGGGGTGCAAATGAAAACCCAGAAGTGCATGCCTTGGATGAGAGCCTAGGCTATCACTTGACTTGTAATTCAAGGCTGCAAAATGTACATCTGTGCCACCCTACTTGATCCACACTACCAAAAATTCTTTACACTTTAATTCTTTTTTCTGAAGGGGATTTTTCACAATACAAGAGGTAGATTGTTAAGCAAGCAGGAGAACTGGAAGAAGAATGGCTGGAACTTACAGTCCCACTCAGCAGTTCAGAAATGCTGCCTTCAACTTCCAGAGAGGGCAGTCTTGTCTCACATCCGCCAACCTCAAAAAAAGAAAACCAGTGAAAACAGCAACATAAGAATCGGATCCAACCTCTGCATTGGCTTGGATCAAGTGGCAGGTCTTAAGTCCAGTGCAGAGGTGAAGGCAAAAGCAATCAACCAAGTGGCAGCGTCATTGACAATTCAGAGGATGTTCCAGGAGTATATGGTTGGCCTGAAAGAGGTGTACGGGGAGCAAAACCCATTGGTGTATTGGTATGGGAAGATGCAATAATGGACAGAGTTCAGCAGGTTGGCAAAAGTTTCTGGCTTGTCCTGTATCCAGCATGTCAGTGTGTCTGCTGAATGTGTGTTCAGTGCAGCTGGTCCAGTTGTTACAAAGAAAAGGACCAGTCTCTCACCTCAAAATCTGGAGAGATTAACCATGATCAAAATGAACCAGCATATTATACATCCTAATTACACTGTTATCAAAACACCACAGGAGGAGGAAGAGGATGATTGATCAAAATCATGTGTGTTAGCTGACCGACTTCTGGGTGAACCACCAGAGCTTGAGGATGAACTCTACTTCCCGGACTGAGTATGCCAGTATGACCATAGAACTTTTTAAATATTTCTTGTTAGAAATCTTAATTTATGTATTTCTTTGTAACCACTAGCAGCACATGGGGCTTGTAAATAAGCTTCCTAGGCGAGTCATGTAATTTAATCTTCAGGAGGGTGGCGAGGGGGTGGGGACAGACGGCTTTAAGCACTACTATTGTTGCTTTTGTTCTTTCCAGTTTCTTTATTCTTGCTATTTTTATTTGAAACCCAATAAAATCTGTTTATCAAAAACGTTTATGCGCACTGCTCTGGAAAAGGTGCATCAGAGCTGCACTTAATTTATCATCACCCTGGCACCACCACATTGGACCATGGACGCTCTGTCAGACAGTGCATTGATGAATGCATGACAATGACATGCCAAGGGAGCGCCTGTGGAAACCGGAGGGTGTGGTGTTACAGAGAGTCAGAATATCGAGTCCTTTTCAAAAGAGGATCCAACATCCGACTTAGAGACATCTTTATGAACCCCTACAGCCACCGGAGCGTCACTTTTCGTGATGCTCCAGTAGTGCAATGCCCTAGGCCATATTTACAAGGTGGCCTTAAGCCACTTTTTGTGGCTAATCACCACCTTGTAAATATGGCCCCTTCACATGCAGCACTTTGTGTGGAAGGTGCGTGCAATGGAAGTTGCTGTGGGCATGCCACAGCAACACCCATTGTATTTTGATGTTTGTTTAAGTGCGGAATGTGTCCTTTACTGCACATAAACAAGCTTTTCAAAATAAAACTTTGGCACTTCTTTGTGTGCTGCACTCTGCAGCACACAAAGAAGTGCCAAATCACCATTAGTGATTGATTATGTGCAGGAAGGGGCAAATTCCCACACATAAACAATCAAACCCCTCAATGCAGGCATCCTCGCACGATGGTGCAAGGATGCCTGCATTGGCACTGGCAGAAAAATTTAGCACAAGGGGTAACACAGGAGTGTGCCATATTCTATTAAATGAAGTGCATCCCTGCATTGTGAAAATGATGGAGCATGGCGCTGCCAATTTTGGCGCAGCGTCGCGATCAATAATTTTTTGTTAAATATAGGCCTTAATCTTTCAAAAGGTGAAGCATTCATTTGGGTCCAAACCGATTACGATCACAATTAGAGTCACTGAGAGCACAGCTCCACCATTCTGTTTTACACACATCGGTGTGGGCCTGGGTACTGCTGTGGTGACAAAAAGTGTAATTAGAAGTGTAATTGGAAGCCCTTATTTCCGGTCATTGTATGAATATAACTCAAGCTTCGGAATTTGTACACCCTGCATGCATGTCAGAGTATTGGGGTCATCCAGCCTGGTATGCAGTGTGAGTGAGGCTGGGGCCCGCTGTGCTGGCTCACATTTTTAAATCACATCTACAGACTGTTTCAAGTGAACAGATGACCAGTAATTGTCTCTTGGGAAGGTGGCAACCCTAGATCAGAACCGACTGTCTCTCTGATCCCTGACCAGACTCAAAAAATTATTTGGGGGGTGTGACACTGCAAACACCCCTCTGAAGGCTAGTTTGATTAATACTTCTGTGATAGCCAATTCTGAAGAGCCCATAAGTTCTAGGCTTCAGTAATGTAATGCTCAGCTTGCTGCATTGTTTTAATTCCATCTCTTTGATGGAAGCTGAATCTGGTATTTTAGAAATTAAGACAGAATCGCCTAATCTTAGACCCATTTACCTCCTTTCTGGATCTCCAAGGCCTTGAAAAGCTAATAAGCTTATTGCCTTCTTCCTCCTATTTTTTCTGACCTGTTTTTGTTGGCTTTGGGACTCTGGAAACTTTACCACTGCTAACTAGTGATAGTGCATATGGTCTCTGTCTTAAAATGTATTGATGATTGGTTTCTACATGATAGACATATTTGATTTACTAGTAAGTCCCTAATATGTGCCCAGGGCCTGTGGATCAAATGCTACTAGTGGGTCTGCAGCACTGATTGTGCCACCCACATGAGTAGGCCTGTAAACATGTCTCAGACCTGCAGTTGCGGTGTCTGTGTGTGCAGTTTTAAACTGTCATTTTGACCTGGCAAGTGCACCCACTTGCCAGGCCCAAACCTTCCCTTTTACTACATGTAAGTCATGCTTAAGGTATGCCCAAGGCAGCCCCATGGGTAAAGTGCAGTATATTTAAAAGGTAGATATGTACTGGTGTGTTTTACATTTCCTAATAGTGAAATACTGCTAAATTTGGTTTTCACTATTGCAAGGACTATCTCTCCCATTGGTAACATTGGGATTGCCTTGAAGTATCTTTTAAATGTACTTTCCCATTGAGAGCAGATAGAGATATGGAGAATGGGGTCTCTGTACTCAGAATTAAAAATATATATATTTTGGTGAAGTTGTGTTTTAAATGTAAGTTTTAAAACATCACTTTTAGAAAGTGGGCATTTTCTTGCTTAACCATTCTGTGCCTTTACCTGTTAGTGGAACACATGTCTGGGTCAGGATTGAAGTAGGGCTGTTTGTGAATTCACTCTAGACAGTCACACAAAGGGAGGTGAGATGTTCCCTGCATATCATGATTGGTCTTCCTGAGCTAGAGTTGTGGGAGAAGCTCACACTTGCACCTGAATAGGGCTCTGCCTGTCCTTACACAAAGCAGTCTCCAACCCCCTGGAGTGTGTCTGGGGCCAGGGCAGGAAAAGCAGGGTCTCTTTGAAGTTTGCCTACTTCAAAGACAGAAACAGATATAAGTGCTGGACCTTTGACCGCACAAAGTTAGAACACTTCTGGACTGAGAACAACCTGCCAGGAAGTAGATCAGGATGCTGTAGGAGGGACTGCCACTCTGCCTGTTGCTTTGCTGTGTGGTCTGCTGCTTGCTGCTTCTGTCATGAGCGCCAAAGGACTGGACTTTGTTTTCTACATCCTGCTTTCCAAGGTTCGCCGAGGGCTTGAACTGAGCTTGCTTCCTGTTAAGAAGTCTCAGAGCCATCAAAGACTTCACCTGCCATTGCCTGGGCTCTTGTGCTGAAAGTCCTGACTTGCCAAGTGGTGCCATATCTAGTTCCTGGGCCCTTGGAAGTGATCTCTGGGCAACCAAGAAGAAACTAAGCTCTTTAACTCCACAGCAACTTTGGAATGGGTGCCGCTCTTTGACTCTGCGTCGCTGTCTGCACCAGAGCCCTGGTCCCCGCTGAGTGGAACGACCGCAAACTGCAACACAGGCCCAATGCCGCTGTAGCGCCTCTGAAGTCCTGCCACAGAGTGAGTCCTGAGTGCTTTGTCACTGACGTCCGTGACATCTGACTCCACCGTAGACCTGTGGCCCGGTGATGTGATTGCGATACCACAAAGTTGACGTCTGGCATCTTGACCTGCTGGATTCATTGACCATGCCTTGTCATAAAGAACGAATGCTTCACCACCGATGCCACATCACCTCCCCTGCAACAGTAAGGAAACAATGCCTCACCTTCCCTGCCTAGAAGTAAGGAACCAATGCCTCCCCTCTTCGGTAGCAGTAAGGAATCAATGCCACACATACTCCAGTGATGCCTTACCTCCCCGACTCTGTGCAATGTCTTTGTTTCCTCATCGTTTTCCAAAGTACTGTACTTGGGGTCTGTGCAACTCCATGACTGGCTGACACTCCCTCGCGAGTGGTGTCAGACTCTTGGAACAACTCCATCAAGACTGTGATAGCCCCAGTTGGAGCCATTGTGTTTCTAAGCGCTACGCCAAGATCTAGGGCCTCATTATGACATTGGAGGCAAATGCCACCTACCGCCACAGCGACAGCCGGCAACATACTGTCGCCGTGGCTACCGACAGTCCATCGAATTATGTCTGTAGCCGGAAGTCCACCAGAAGACTGGTGGAATTCTGGCTATGGTCATGGCAGTGAACGGTGGTAAGGTGGCGCTGCTGCCAGCAGCAGCGCCACGCCAGCAAAACGCCGCCTACCGTATCTTGTTCCATGATACGGCCTGGCAGTGTTTTGCTGGCTGACACTGCTGCTTGCAGCAGCGCCGCGTCCCGTCTCCTGCTGTAGGACCCCTTGCAAGCAGGTGAGTTTGGTTCTCCAACAGGAGAAGAGGGTGGGGGTGTTGTGTGCATGTGTCGGGGGTGTGTGTGACTGTGTTTGAATGCGTGCATGCGTGTGTAATGCATGTGTGCATGAGTGGGTGTGTGCGTACATGCATGTTGTGTTGTGTGATTGCGTGTGTGCCTGGATGTATGTTCGTGAGTGTTGCTGTGAGTGTGTTGAATGTACGCATGTGTGGGTGAATGTGTGGATGCGTGTGTGTATGGGTGTGTATGTATGTGCGTGTATGTGTGTGTATGTGGGTGAGTCAGGAGAGGGAGAGGGTGGGGGAGCACTCTGGGAAGGGGGCGGGGGAGACCCCTATCAGTGCCAGGGAATTAATTCCCTGGCACTGCTAGTGCCTACAGCCATGGTTTCCGTGGAGGTACAGAAACCACAGAGACCATGGCGGTTGGCGGGGTCAAAATGCCATGGGCAGCCTACTGACGGGTGCCAGGCTGAAGACTGTAGTCTCCAGCCTGGCGGTCGTTACCGTCGTGGCGGTCGTGTGTTAACCTGGCGGTTTGGCATTGGCCAAACTGCTAATGTCATAATAGTGGAGGTATGTACCGCCAGCCTGTTGGCGGTACTACCTCCACTATTGCACAGACCGCCGGGGTCATAATGACCCCCTTAATCTTTAAAAATCTGTTTCTTTACTTGTGTATGTTCGATTTTTGTCGTTTGGCCCTGCTTTACTAGAATAAATATTGGCTATTTTTCTAAACTGGTGTGGAATGATTGTCTGGTGTTTTCACTGTGTTACTGTGTGCGTGTGTACAAATACTTTACACATTGTCTCTGAGATATGCCCCACTGCTCATGCCAAGGTACCAAGGGGGTGAGCAAGGAGTTATCTTGGCTGTGTGGCTCCCTTACCCTGACTAGATTAAGGGTCCCTACTTGGATAGGGTGCAACCTACTGCCAATTATAGACCCCATTTCTAACATAGTTATAGAGTTACGTGAAGTCCAATAAACCGCATCATTCCAGTCAATCTGGCAGTCACCCAAGACATAATACTAAGACAGCGTTACTTGAAGTAACTCAATACATCAAATATATCCTCAGTCAAGGTGGAAAGGCATCACTGATCTTACTTCCCGCAGCCTTTGACATCATGTCACATGAGGTCCTTCTGCAATGCTTGAAACCTCTTGGATGTGATGGTTTAGCACTAGATTGAATTGAATCATTTTTGGAAAACCATGGTCAATCTATTTGGATGGTTCCTTTTTTTTCCGGGGCGAGGCCTTTTCAATTGTGCTGCCTCAGAGTTTTTCCCTTAGACCAGCTCTTTTTGTTGGTAATTTGGCCTGGTAAGCAGTTTTGTTGGAATCATTTGGCTTTCAGGTGGTGTCTTATGCTGATGACACTCAGCTTCTTTTCTTGTTCACAAAGGTGGGCAAGTTTAACTGCTGTCTTCTCAAGGCCCGCTTCACTGCCATTTTTGAGTTATTTCATGCCAGTCATTTATTATGCAATACTAATACGTCTAAGATTAATCTGTTTGGGTACTTTAATGAGCATTGGTGGCTAAATTATGGATCTAATCGGGCTCCATCCCCGCCATCACCCTCAACGGTTGTAAAAAATCTAGGGTTGAGGTTTGATAACCTGTTATCCTTTCAACTGCAGGCTTCCCCAATGGTGGAACATGCTTTGGTCTGCTATAGGCCTTAAAGAAATTCCTCTTTCCTCCTCCTTTCCCTTCTAGAAGACAGTGGTCCATGTCCTCATCACATCTAGGCTGAAATATGCCTATGTCTATATTTGGTCCTTCTAGACTATGGCTCAGATTTAAGAGGGCCTGGTGCCATCTAACGTCACATTAGCGTCATTTTTTTTAATGCTGAAATGGCATTAGATGGACAAAACCGTTCCACCATATTTACAAAGTGGATTGCACCACTTTGTAGCTCCTTCCGTCACATTATGCCTCCGCCAGGCATAATGTATGCAAGGGGGTGTTCTATGGGATTTATATTTAGGTAGACAGGATATCAGTCACCATTGAAATGGAGTATCCCATCTGCCAAACTCTACATTAGTCCCTCTGTTTCTCTTCTCTGATTAGGTCTTTACATTCTTCTCAGTCATTTTTTACTATAGTCCCTAGGACCAGACAAGCAAGGAGGAGAGGATGTTTCTTCTACTATCTTACAGCAAAGGTCTGGAATGGACTTCCACTTGAATTCCACTCTCTTAATACTGAGTATATTTAAAAAAAAAAAAAACAGGAAAGCCTGGCTATTTCCTCTGGCTTAACTGTCCATTTGCTATTAGTCGTTAGCGCCAAAACATCGTAGGAGCATCTGTGTGTTCTATAAAACCTTTTCCTTTCATTCATTTATTCAAGATACACCCCTTGATTGAGGCAAAGGTTAACATGATGTGCACTGAAGGGAAAATGGTACCTTCACTACCAGTTTTATAATTGAGATCCTAAGGCCCAGGTATGTGAGAGAGGACAGAGTATCTACCACACCCAGTAAATACCATTTCTAAAGTTTACATAGTTACCTGGTAAAGTAAATACCTCCTATTTGGGGTTTCAACTTCAAATGATGCATAATATGCATAATTGGCATTTAACACATCAAATTATGCATGTTCTGCCTTTTTTATTAACCTTTTTCAATGACAAATTTCAGAAGGTTTGACCTATGAGCTTTGAATCTGTCAGGGGACGACTGCGCAGATGTGATAATTACCACCGTCTCATACGTCCCAACACAGGAAGCTCCTGTTATGTGCAGGGATCAATCAATCAATCAGGGATTTGTAAAGCACACTACTCACCTGTGAGGGTCTCAAGGTGCTGAGGAGGGGAGGGGGAGAAGATGGGGAGGCGCTGCTACTGCTCGAACAGCCAGGTCTTGAGAAGTTTCCTGAAGGTGAGGAGATCTTTGGTCTGGTGCAGGTGGGTGGAAAGAGTGTTCCACGTTTTGGCAGTGAGGTGTGAAAATGATCTACCGACAGTTGCAGTTCTGCGGACACGTGGGACGGTTGCAAGGTCAGCGGAGCGTAGATGCCGGGTCCGGGTGTAGAAGGAGAGTCGTTTGTTGAGGTATTCTGGTCCGGTGTTGGGCAGTGCTTTGTGAGCGTGGGTGAGGAGCTTGAAGCTGATTCTGTTGTTGACTGGGAGCCAGTGCAGGTTTTTCAGGTGGTCTGTGATGTGGCAGTGGCAGGGATGTCCAGGATGAGGTGTGCAGAGGCGTTCTGGATGCGTTGTAGCCTCTTCTGGAGTTTGGCCGTAGTTCCTGCGCAGAGGGCATTGCCATAGTCCAGTTTGCTGCTTACGAGGGCTTGGGTGACTGTTCTGGTTTCGGTGGGTATCCATTTGTAGGTCTTTCGGAGCATGTGGAGGGTGTTGAAGCAGGAGGAGGAGATGACGTTGACTTGCTGGTTCTTGGATAGTGAGGTGTCCAAGATGAATCTTAGGTTGCGTGCGTGATCGGTGGGAGTCAGAGCAGTTCGATGACTGGCAGGCCACCAGAATGTGTCCATTGACTTGCATGAAGTGTCTAAATATTCTTCTCAATCACACAAGTATTTTTTCACCCCAATGCTAATAGAAACAAATTCCTTTTCAATTTTATAAATGTTCTTGCGATTCTAGTAAACCTCTAATCTACTAAACCGATGACACCATGTAGCACCTACTGAGTTGGAAGACGATGTGTTATGTGTGTGGTTTCTCACTCCATGGTAACTGCAACCAAATTGGAGTTGGAAAGTTGTTTGGCATAAATGGTCTAACTAAAAGAGACACTTTCTGTACCACAGAAAATAAATGACAATTGATAAATGACAATTGATATTTAAAAGTAGTTTAGAAGCCAAAGAAGCTCCCAGACTAAAAATATATTTCTCCTCACAAAGTCAAGTTAACTACTTATTTTTCTCATAATACAGGGCATTGGAGCTTAAGAACTTTGGGGAAAAGGATCTACTCCCTTATATCTACCCTTATATCGGACCTTCTCTTCCCTACTCATTTGCCCCTCATCATCTCCCAAACCTAGTCCTCCCTCTTCTCCATCCCTCAATATGCTCTCTTTCAGAATAAAGCAATTTTCCAAACGCCCACACTCATCACCTCTTTCATGTAACATTTCATCTCTGCCCTTCTTCTCTCCCTCCTCCCCAGCCTCTATCTTCCTTTCTTGCTGATCTATCCCCTTATCTCTCCACTTCTTCTTCACTACATAACCCAGCAAACTACAAGGGAACTGGCAAATTAAAAGCTGCTCTTGATGGAAAATGACAGATAAGGAAAAAAGAACGATAACAAATGGACTAAATTACACACACTAATTTAAAGTGTTTGGTCCACCAAGAACACTCTCATAATAATTAGGTGATAAATAAGATACAAAAAAGGAGAAATCTGCACGCAGGTTTATTCAGTTAACCAGTTGAAACAAATTTAAAGCCAAATGTACTCAATTCTCTGGTTACTACAGGGGTATCACACTCTGATACTGGGCCCTAGATAGGAAGTGAAAGCAAAGTATCCCTCCACTCTGGGAGAAGTCCCCCGAATGCACTCACTGAGAAAACAAATGTCAGCCTTCCAGAAGTATAACAGTAGAACATCAATTTCAAAAGTGAAAGTTCATCAAAATCCTTTATTACTGTATCATCTTAATCCACTCATTAATTTCAAAATCAGTTTCAAAAGAAAACATGTTTGCTAATATCTTCAACAAGTCAAATGCTCATCATGCAGTTAAATGTGCACAGCCCAATGCATTTGGGGCAAAGCCCTTCATCAGGGGACTGTTTCCTAGGATAGACATACCAGAAAAAAGAATTTTGGAGAATGAGACTGATCGTACACTAGAATATCGAACAAGTGCAAAGCCAACTATTTTGAAGAAATGCAGTGCACCGATACCTTAACCAAAACAATTCCAAACCAATCGAACAAAAACATGTCCAAAATTAATACAAATCAGTGAACAGAGCCCCATGCACTGGGTAAACGTGTGCATGCTAAACTCATGTACGTCGAAAGAATGAAGCACCAGTGCTCAGTACTCGTGCAAAACCAAAAAGTAAAATCCAGTAAAACTCATAGCATTAAATTAAATGCAAATCAAATAAAACCCACAAAATCGGAAAAAATATAAATGTGCTCGGGTATTCAAAACAAATCTGCCATGCTATCCAAATTCACGTAAGTGCAGAAAAACAACATCTATAGAGTATAGTACCCGTGTCCATAAATAGTGTCAGCCGATGCTGGCCGAGGACATTTGTTTTTTCAGTGAGTGCAGTAGGTGATAAATAACACGGATGTTGAATTACTCTGCCTACGGTATAGGTAAAAGTAAGACCACCCTTAAGTCCCTTCTTAGGTCTTCAATGAAGGATGAGACCCGTAGTCTCTTTAAGACCAGGCAGCCACAGATTCATGGTCAACACTAATGTGGGCTTACCAAAAGATTCCAATCAGGAAGCACACATTACTTGTGGATTCTGGTTCCAGAGACTATTACAAAGCTCATCTCTTTTGGAGGGTGTTCAAAACTTTCATTCAGTGGTGGTGTGCCATAGTCTTGTTCCTTCCAGCAGCTATTTTTGTGGCACAAGCAGTTGTAGATAGCATATAGTACTGATAGCACAGTCGGTCTACACCTGAACACATAGAAACAGGCAGTACAGCAGCACCAGGGTACCTTCAGCCTGAGATCTCCCATGTACAAAAGGAGTCACCACAACAGAGCAGGGATTGGTGGTTCTCTCTTCAGCTGGCCACTCAAAGCTTTCTTTTAGCCTCGGTAACCTATCAGGGCACACAAAACATACTCTGCATGTTACTTCGCAAGTAGGTCAAGGAATAAACAGATGATAAATAAAGTCATACATAAAGTGATGTATCTTCGCAACTACAATATTAATGACCATTTCTAAGCTCACAATACATATTGATTTTATTGTGCCATCCATCAAACTCAATTTCATCAATGTTGTCAATCCAAAGGGAAAAATGACATGGAAACGCTGAAAGGATTCAAACAAGCTTTGAAGGTTAAATGTGGATTTCTCCAACAGATGCATAACAGATGTACCATTTTTCAAGGCATGGGCCTTGCGACTTGTTTATTACTCAAGGATCTCTGCAATTTACATATTCACTCAGTCAGTAGGAAGTTTAGTTTGGAAAATGTATTCAATAAACCACAAATAATACACATATTTAAATAAATTACTAATATTGATTAACATCTTAGTAAATAACCCTATACATTTCTAAACAATTGTTTGATATTTATGAGAAATTGGGTTGTTGGTCGGGTTGGGCACTAAACCTGCTTAACTAACTGCCACAATCCCTGTTGAACCACAAAAGTCACTAAATTAACCTGTGCTTAACCCTCTGGTAACTTAGCACAAAATAAGTCAGGCTTAGTTTAGAGGCAATGTGCAAAGTATTTATGGGACACACCAGCAGCAATAGAGTCAAAACATAACACAACAAAAATGTGACCTCATATTAGAAAAATAAAGTGAATTCCAATAAATTATTTGACAACACAATGACAAATATCCAATTATTAGAACTGGAGTTATGACTTTTTAAATTTTAACACACAAACTATCACCTAAAAAATCAAAGCGCTCACAGCAGACATCTAGTTGCTTGAGACCAGGTCAAAGTTGAAAAACATGGTTAACCGCAATGGAGCGCAAAAAGTGGATTGGGCCCAGTCAGTGATTACCTCCAGGCTTAAAAGTTATTTTGAAGAAAAATGTTTTGAGATGCTAATGTTTCAGCAGAGCAAGACCGCAGGAGGTCTCTAAAAAGGAATGCAGTCTCCAGGGAGCTGCTGGACGAAGCTGTGGTGAAGATTTCTTTCTTCAAAATTAGTCACTATTTTGGAAGTGGAAAATCTCCAGTGGGGAGAAACTGGAGGCTGTAGCTGATGAGAGTTCCACAGGGCTTGATATCCTTTGGCAAAGGATCGCTGAACAGAATTTGCTGTGACATAGAATACCATAGTGGGAGCAGTTGCACATTCAGATCAGCCAGAGGTGGGAAACCTTGGGCAGATAGATGAGCAAGTTGGTCTCTGTCTCTTCTCGGTTTTCAGAGCAGAACTTAGCCAACAAATTTCCAAAGTTCAAAATTTTACAGTTTGGCTATTTGAGCACCCTTAGCACCACCTCCAATGGTCAGGACTGGAACGGAACCAATTGGGGGTTATAACTGAGTCAGGCTGGTTCCAAGTGTGGATTCAAGTTGGTTAGAATCTTTTCTGTCCCTGATGCCCTGATCAAAAGTCATGACAACTAGCCCTTGGAGTCACTCTGGTAGTCCTAGGTTCAGCAGCAGAACAGAGCTCAAACAGCAGGGCAGGCCTCGGAAGGTTCAAGGTAGGCTTCAGGCAGCAAAGCAATCATTCAAGGGACAGCAAAGCAGTCTTTTGAAGTACACTGTAGGTTCCAGCAGCAGGCAGTCCTCTGAGAGTCCTTCCACAGGTCCAAAAGGTGATCTGATCAGTGGGTCTGAGAGTCCTATTTGTATACTTAGTGCCTCTTTTGCAGCAGGAGACGTGTCCATAGAATTACCTTTGAAGTGATTAAAGGTTCCTGCTTCCCCTGCCCATGGGTTTAAATCCACCAAAATTCCAGGAGTAGCAGAAGTGACATCACACACCATTTGATCTTTACTTTGACATACACACATATGCATACAAATACACACCTGTCCCTGTGTTCCAGAAACTGATTTTGCCACCTATGAGGCCAGGGATAACAAAGCCAGATCCAGGGGTCAAAAGAGGCAAATCAGGGGTCACAGGTGTGACCCCTGGCAACACCTAAATGATGTCCATGACCCTACCCTGCCTCTAAGCTGGCTACATTAACAACGCAGGGATGACAAGACCTTTGTGTGAAGGCAGAGCACAGCCTATTCAGTTGCAAGTGGGGCTGTGTCCAGCTCCGACCCCCATTCTTCCAGTTAATAGCCCACCTAGGCACACCTAATCCCTCTATTGTGTGGCTGTCTGGGAGGAATAAAGTCCAACTGCCAACTGCACCCATTCATGTGCCCCAAGGACAGGCCGCAGGGACCAAATGGCTAGAAATGGAAAATGCCAACTTTCTAAAAGGGACATTTTCAAAATTGTAACTTAAAATCTGACTTTACCAAAGAGGATTTGTAATTACAGTTTCTACCTGCTCCAAATCAAATGTTACACTTATTAGGTGTAAGAAGGCATGATAATATTATCCTATGGGACAGGTAGGCCTCACAGTAGTGAAAAATGAATTTAGGAGTTTTTCACTTTCAGGATGTGCAGAAATAAAAGTGCATGTCCAGCTTTTTAATTACAATGCTCCCTGCCCTATGACCTACCTAGGAACTACATTAGGGATGACGTATTTGCAATAAAAGAGGATAATAAGCCTTGTCAAGAGGGTCATATTACTAAGACGAACTGGCAGTTTAAAACTGCATTCAGGTTGCATTGGCAGACTTTAGACACGATTTAAGGGGCTACTTCCGTGAGTGGCACACTAATTGCTAAAGCCCGCAAATAGCATTTAATGTACCGGCCCTGGGTATTTGGTATGTCAGTTTACTAGGAGTTTATAGGTAAATTAACTATGCCAAACATGTTAAAACCAATTCTACCATGTTCAAAGGAGAGAGCACAAGCACTTTAGCACTGGTTAGCAGTGGTAAAATGCACAGAGTCCTAAGGCGAACAAAAAGATTTGTGAAAAAATAGGAAGGCGGGGCAAAAAGTTTGGGGGTGACCCTGCAGAGGGAGCTAAGTCTAATAATATTAAGGATAGCTGAAAAAACATCCTTGTAAAAGGTATCCTATTCCTTGCCCACCTGTTTTTACCTCAAGGAATACATCTTTTTCACATGTTCGAACCAGAGAACAAATTTTAGAAATAACAAAAAAGCAGACTTGCATATAACCTTAGTGCAACATCACAATTCCTTACACCTCTATTCTATAATCTAGGTATTAGGTTGTTTATTGTTTTTTTTCTGAATATCAGATATTATGGTCAAAAATAGAGGTACATAGGGGGTCATTCTGGCCCTGGCGGTCACCGACCGCCAGGGCCAACGACCGCGGAAGCACCACCAACAGGCTGGCGGTGCTTCCTGGGCCATTCTGACTGCGGCGGTAAAGCCGCGGTCAGAAAAGGGGAACCGGCGGTTTCCCGCCGGTTTACCCCTGGCCCAGGGAATCCTGCATGGCGGCGCTGCTTGCAGCGCCGCCATGGGGATTCCGACCCCCTTCCCGCCATCCTGTTCCTGGCGGTTTTTACCGCCAGGATGGCGGGAACGGGTGTCGTGGGGCCTCTGGGGGCCCCTGCACTGCCCATGCCACTGGCATGGGTAGTGCAGGGGCCCCCTAACAGGGCCCCATAATGATTTTCAGTGTCTGCTTTGCAGACACTGAAAATCGCGACGGGTGCCACTGCACCCGTCGCACCCCAGCAACTCCACCGGCTCCATTCGGAGCCGGCTTCATTGATGCTGGGTCTTTCCCGCTGGGCCGGCGGGCGGCCTTTTGGCGGTCGCCCGCCGGCCCAGCGGGAAAGCAAGAATGGCCGCCCGGTCATTCGGCGGTTCCCGCCAGGCCGGCGGCGCGGTTGGAATGACCGCCATAGTGTTCGATTTAGGCACAGGGTGACCAAAGAAGAATAATGTCCCTTTTCGTAAGATCTTGAACTCCATTATTTTGTCAAAGTTTGTCAATGGAAGAATACTCATGAGGATTTATAAAAGCAGTTTCTTGGCTTGTTGTGGTACAACAAATCCAAGAGATTCCCACATTTTAGCTCACCTTTCAGTATAAAATGTTGTTTAGGCAAACAACTTAGGACAAAAGAAGATTGAATAGTTTGTTTTCACTAAGAGAGTTGTTTCAAATGTGAGCTCTAGTGGGGTGCTCCAAACATTCTCTAAACCAGATGCCTAGAGCAAATTATGCAAGAATTTCACCCAGTCTAGAATTTTTTATCCATTAGTGAAGGGCAGCTTGCAAGGCAGCCTCAAAACCGTCAGCATCAGTATTCCTCCTTAGTCGCACACAGTATAATTCCTGTTTTAGATGACCCTTCTTACTCATTTCCTCGCATGCCATGCCACAGCACCCTCTTGTTGGTGGAAAATTGTGTTGGTCTTGTTAATTTGACAATCCCATGTTTTATTTATGCTAACTCTTATCCCAAAATAATTCAAATTATTCAACAATATATTATCACGGGTGTTCCTTTGTGGGTTTAAAGCCATAAACGTCTTAAACTTCATGTTTATATTGTTAATAACTAACACTTAATTACTACAATACGTTTTAGATCGGTCAAGCCGTTTATGTACTCCTGCAGGGGTGTGAGACACTACTAACAAGTCATTTGCAAATATTAAGGTGAATATTTTTCAATCCCCACACCCAAAAGACAGGCCATGGCTGATACAATTTTAAAGCAATCCTCCACACTATTAACTAGTAAAGGAAATAGGGTGGTGGCTAAAACACACTCTTGGCAAATACCTTGCTTGACGGGAAATGAATTAGTTAATTACCCATTCGGGCACCGGTCTACTTTAGCATACTTATTTATGTGCAAAAAGGTTTACATAGTTAGTGGCAGAACGCATTACCGTTTTGTAAAAATGAGCCCCTAAAAGATCTCGACTAAATCTATCAAACGGATACTTTAAGTCCACAAAAAACACATAGAATGATTCTTTCCCTTTTTAACCGTAGGACTATTTCTATAAAAGTCGGATCTCCGGCACTGTACAAGAACGTGTAACGTCATTCGCCAAGGCAGCAAGATTGGGTGCCTAGGATATTGGTGCAGCCCTAAAATGGTCAGTTTGGGACTTTAGCACGTTCAAGAGCTCTAACACACTTTTTTGAGGCCAAAGTTCTCAATACTTCTTCAATAGAAAGTGGCACAAACCAACCCATCCCTCTGTTCAACACTTCCACTTTCTTCTTGCCCGCCGGCAGTGCCAATAGTGATTGCAGAAGTGTGGTTACCTCGGTATGTGTCCCTGCGTTATCGTAGTTGCATGATTAATAATATGTCAAAATGCCTGGTTATCTTTTGACTTAGATGCCACTAATAATTGCTCCCATTATGGAATAATTCGTGCTTTATTCGTATTTTTCAATATTATTTTATAAATGTCATGTCTCATTCTTCTTTTAGTTCATTTTTTGAGAGCATCAAAGATAGCTTTTTCCCCCGCATGCATTCAGCATCAGTCCACTCATGAGTGCCCTGTAATCTGTTTTAAGCACAGATCGGTTTAGTAAGAAAAGATCTACAATTTTCAGCCATTTCTTCATACAGTCGGAAAAACAACAAAGGATCCATATAATTCTAGTAGAGGTAGAATGGTGCACTACAAAGCAGTAAAACAATCCCTACATATATCATCCCAATTTACGTTTTTTTTATTATTGGGTAACAGAAACTAGCTATCTCCTCGGATTCCCTAGATTTTATTTTTACTTAGGTGAGCAGTATCCAGTTTTAATATCTCAAAAAGTGGGTGATCATCACTCTCTGCTCTGATATTTACACACATATCACGGACAATCAAACTGTTGCATAAACGCATGATAAATGTCGCTATGTGACCAGCCAGAACCAAAACTGAACTTTACAGAGAAGCTAAATTCATTCATTATTTGCTCTCAATCCTTGTCTGATCGTCAACAGTGCAAAAAAGTTTGCCATAAAGAGTGCCATATTAGAAATATGTTTCACATTGGAAACCTCACTAGGCGGAATGACCACATTTCATCCAATTCATCCTAAAGGTCACTGACGCCATTTACAGACTCAAAACAGACAGTAAAATCCCGGCTGTTGTTCAAATATGGGACAAAGATGACCAATTCTAAACCACACTTCTACCCAAGATTTAATTTGAAATAAGTCTATGGTCCATATTTTGGTGCCCGAATGACTATCAGAATACACTTGATTATAGATATTAAATATTAGAAATACTTACCTCAATGGAAAAATTAGCTCAGTGCATTATATGTCACTTGCACTAGTGCCAACAAACTCCATTTGGTGTTTAACCTTATGTCCAGCCAGATTGCTAAAACAGAAGACCATCTTCCTCTCTCTAAAGGAATTACAGCTGTAGTTATATGTATATATGTCTGCATAAATATTGATTTTAAGACACCAGGTTTTCTGACAAAGACAGATGTGGTGGTGTAGTATGTACTCATATCAATACTGATAATGACATACCGATTTCAGGACAACACCGTTCCAAGACAGTATTCTGAGTCTCTTTGCCACTGTTGAATATCCTCACTGACCACTAACAAAATGAGCATCAGTATCAACGGGCTTCTTCAACAACAAACCTTTCAATGAGTCATCATTGATAATGGATTTGCCATTAATTCCTTGGCTACCTGCAGTCAGTCAATCAACCTCGTTTCACCTTTAGTCTTCTGACCTCTGCAATTTTAGAGTGCTTGTGTTTTACTCAACAATAACAGTAAAGTTTCATTGCTGAGAATCTGATGTCTTCTTGATCTGTCATCCTGCTTCTCGTGAGTGTTTGAGCCAATAGAGGAAGACATGTAAGTACAGATGCCCTTCTTCAAATTAGGAATTCTATCATACCACTGATCATTGAAATGTTTGTCTACAATATCATCTGATCTTAATTTAGGAGAACAACCCTGATCTGAATTTCAGTCTGTAGTGTTGGAAATGTTTTCTGGTCAATAGCAATTAGACCATCAGAAATTCTACATGAAGTTGATGTAATCATGCGAACCATCTATGTCTCTAAATCTTTGAGCACATCAAATATTACAATATATCACTGAATACAACATCCTATCACCTTTATTCAGTAAATAACCCTATTGATCAGAGAATATTCAGTTTCCACCCTACTCTCCATCACCAGCTTGGGCATTCCCACCATGTATGCTACGGTGGAGATGCTAATTGGACTGATCTCCCATTATGATGAATGTGTTGTAGTAAATCTAATTCTTTGTTGTTTTCCTATTTGAACTGTGTTTTAGACTATCAATTTTCTATGCATCTCTAGGATAACACATTCTATCCTGTGTAGTCCTCAAAAGGTCCTTCTGTGCCTCATTAAAGAAGTTACTTGATTCATCTGTCCCATTTAGCTTAACATCATGATTGAAGTTATAATGAGGGCTAATCGTTTGCAAAGTATTTTTTCCATGCTTTTCACTCTATTATTCAATTTCTCCATCATATACCTTAAATCAACCAACCTAGAGCCATAGTACCTCTACACAATTGTTTGAACTAACTACCTCAGACCAGCTTTGCATAGAGTATTTACATTTTTCCATTAAGATACTTTTACATGGCCCCAAATATAATTGGTAAACATTTACTTTTTAATGTTGACCTCTCATTGTAATTCTTTCTTAAACACTTGCTTTTGTCCTTAAAGAGGTGAATGGATTTGTACTGGTAATGTCAAAGGCAATCACACATTCTGCTTTCAGTACATTTCTACTCCATACAATTGAGTCCTTGTTAATTACAAGGAGACTGCATATATCTTTCCAGGGATTCAGGGCAATGCAAAACAAATTAGTAAAAAGTAACTTGAGCAAAGGAATAAAGAAGACTTGATTGTCTTGTGAACCATATTTCATTAGTTGTCAAAAATGCAAAGCAAGCATGTAAATGGAGTAAATAGGAGATCATATTTATTACTATTTTATTAGAAAACTTAAAGTTGGGTGGACAAGGTACTCTGACACATAGGAAACCGAGTACCTGGTCCACCAAACCTTTATTTAGAGATAAATAAAGTTAGATATGACTTTAAGTTTTCTTTCAAGGGAGCTTCCTTAGGCTCCATTGACAGAAAATGCCCTCTGATGGTCATGAGAGTAAGGACATTAGTGTGCCCATCCTTTTTAAGGCGGACAATATAAAGCCCTTTTTCCTGTCCATAACTGCCAGCAAAAATCTTGCAGTGAGAGACAGGAAAAAACGAATAAACCCACCTCCTAGGAGAAACTCCCACAGTGTGAAGGTCATTTTGTTTTTCTTTTTTAGAAACAAACCCCAGCTTCAAAAGTTTGTTCTGTAAAAAGTTTGATGAATTGCACCCAAAACTGATGGCAGCAGTCTACCAAGCTTTTTGCACATTGAAAGGAACAGCTCTGATGGAGGTTCTTTTCAAAGTACAGAAATAACTATTGGGCTAGTGATCCTCTGTAAAGTTAACAGACAATAATCTATTAGGGTAGTGGATGTGTAAGGAAATGCCTCCTTGGCATGGTTGCCCCCTGACTTTTTGCCTTTGCTGATGCTATGTTTACAATTGAAAGTGTGCTGAGGCCTGCTAACCAGGCCCCAGCACCAGTGTTCTTTCCCTAACCTGTACTTTTGTATCCACAATTGGCAGACCCTGGCATCCAGATAAGTCCCTTGTAACTGGTACTTCTAGTACCAAGGGCCCTGATGCCAAGGAAGGTCTCTAAGGGCTGCAGCATGTCTTATGCCACCCTGGAGACCTCTCACTCAGCACAGACACACTGCTTGCCAGCTTGTGTGTGCTAGTGAGGACAAAACGAGTAAGTCGACATGGCACTCCCCTCAGGGTGCCATGCCAGCCTCTCACTGCCTATACAGTATAGGTAAGACACCCCTCTAGCAGGCCTTACAGCCCTAAGGCAGGGTGCACTATACCATAGGTGAGGGTACCAGTGCATGAGCATGGTACCCCTACAGTGTCTAAATAAAACCTTAGACATTGTAAGTGCAGGGTAGCCATAAGAGTATATGGTCTGGGAGTCTGTCAAACACGAACTCCACAGCACCATAATGGCTACACTGAAAACTGGGAAGTTTGGTATCAAACTTCTCAGCACAATAAATGCACACTGATGCCAGTGTACATTTTATTGTAAAATACACCACAGAGGGCACCTTAGAGGTGCCCCCTGAAACTTAACCGACTATCTGTGTAGGCTGACTAGTTTTAGCAGCCTGCCACAAACCGAGACATGTTGCTGGCTCCATGGGGAGAGTGCCTTTGTCACTCTGAGGCCAGTAACAAAGCCTGCACTGGGTGGAGATGCTAACACCTCTCCCAGGCAGGAATTGTCACACCTGGCGGTGAGCCTCAAAGGCTCACCTCCTTTGTGCCAACCCAGCAGGACACTCCAGCTAGTGGAGTTGCCCGCCCCCTCCGGCCAGGCCCCACTTTTGGCGGCAAGGCCGGAGAAAATAATGAGAATAACAAGGAGGAGTCACTGGCCAGTCAGGACAGCCCCTAAGGTGTCCTGAGCTGAGGTGACTCTAACTTTTAGAAATCCTCCATCTTGCAGATGGAGGATTCCCCCAATAGGGTTAGGATTGTGACCCCCTCCCCTTGGGAGGAGGCACAAAGAGGGTGTACCCACCCTCAGGGCTAGTAGCCATTGGCTACTAACCCCCCAGACCTAAACACGCCCTTAAATTTAGTATTTAAGGGCTACCCTGAACCCTAGAAAATTAGATTCCTGCAACTACAAGAAGAAGGACTGCCCAGCTGAAAACCCCTGCAGCGGAAGACCAGAAGACGACAACTGCCTTGGCTCCAGAAACTCACCGGCCTGTCTCCTGCCTTCCAAAGATCCTGCTCCAGCGACGCCTTCCAAAGGGACCAGCGACCTCGACATCCTCTGAGGACTGCCCCTGCTTCGAAAAGACAAGAAACTCCCGAGGACAGCGGACCTGCTCCAAGAAAAGCTGCAACTTTGTTTCCAGCAGCTTTAAAGAACCCTGCAAGCTCCCCGCAAGAAGCGTGAGACTTGCCACACTGCACCCGGCGACCCCGACTCGGCTGGTGGCGACCCAACACCTCAGGAGGGACCCCAGGACTACTCTGATACTGTGAGTACCAAAACCTGTCCCCCCTGAGCCCCCACAGCGCCGCCTGCAGAGGGAATCCCGAGGCTTCCCCTGACCGCGACTCTTTGAACCTAAAGTCCCGACGCCTGGGAGAGACCCTGCACCCGCAGCCCCCAGGACCTGAAGGACCGGACTTTCACTGGAGGAGTGACCCCCAGGAGTCCCTCTCCCTCGCCCAAGTGGAGGTTTCCCCGAGGAATCCCCCCCTTGCCTGCCTGCAGCGCTGAAGAGATCCCGAGATCTCTCATAGACTAACATTGAAAACCCCGACGCCTGTTCCTACACTGCACCCGGCCGCCCCCGCGCTGCTGAGGGTGAAATTTCTGTGTGGACTTGTGTCCCCCCCGGTGCCCTACAAAACCCCCCTGGTCTGCCCTCCGAAGACGCGGGTACTTACCTGCAAGCAGACCGGAACCGGGGCACCCCCTTCTCTCCATTCTAGCCTATGTGTTTTGGGCACCACTTTGAACTCTGCACCTGACCGGCCCTGAGCTGCTGGTGTGGTGACTTTGGGGTTGCTCTGAACCCCCAACGGTGGGCTACCTTGGGCCAAGAACTGAACCCTGTAAGTGTCCTACTTACCTGGTAAAACTAACAAAAACTTACCTCCCCCAGGAACTGTGAAAATTGCACTGTGTCCACTTTTAAAACAACTATTTGTCAATAACTTGAAAAGTATACATGCAATTTTGATGATTTGAAGTTCCTAAAGTACTTACCTGCAATACCTTTCGAATGAGATATTCCATGTAGAATTTGAACCTGTGGTTCTTAAAATAAACTAAGAAAAGATATTTTTCTATATAAAAACCTATTGGCTGGATTTGTCTCTGAGTGTGTGTATCTCATTTATTGTCTTGTGTATGTGCAACAAATGCTTAACACTACTCCTTGGATAAGCCTACTGCTCGACCACACTACCACAAAATAGAGCATTAGTATTATCTATTTTTACCACTATTTTACCTCTAAGGGGAACCCTTGGACTCTGTGCATGCTATTCCTTACTTTGAAATAGCACATACAGAGCCAACTTCCTACATTGGTGGATCAGCGGTGGGGTACAAGACTTTGCATTTGCTGGACTACTCAGCCAATACCTGATCACACGACAAATTCCAAAATTGTCATTAGAAATTGATTTTTGCAATTTGAAAAGTTTTCTAAATTCTTAAAAGACCTGCTAGGGCCTTGTGTTAGATCCTGTTTAGCATTTCTTTTAGAGTTTAAAAGTTTGTAAAAGTTTGAATTAGATTCTAGAACCAGTTGTAGATTCTTAAAAAGTATTCCAACTTTTAGAAGCAAAATGTCTAGCACAGATGTGACTGTGGTGGAACTCGACACCACACCTTACCTCCATCTTAAGATGAGGGAGCTAAGGTCACTCTGTAAAATAAAGAAAATAACAATGGGCCCCAAACCTACCAAAATACAGCTCCAGGAGCTTTTGGCAGAGTTTGAAAAGGCCAACCCCTCTGAGGGTGGCAACTCAGAGGAAGAGGATAGTGACTTGGAGGAAAATTCCCCCCTACCAGTCCTATCTAGGGAGAACAGGGTCCCTCAAACCCTGACTCCAAAAATAATAGTCAGAGATGCTGGTTCCCTCACAGGAGAGACCAACACCTCTGAAATCACTGAGGATAACCCCAGTGAAGAGGACATCCAGTTAGCCAGGATGGCCAAAAGATTGGCTTTGGAAAGACAGATCCTAGCCATAGAGAGGGAAAGACAAGAGATGGGCCTAGGACCCATCAATGGTGGCAGCAACATAAATAGGGTCAGAGATTCTCCTGACATGTTGAAAATCCCTAAAGGGATTGTAACTAAATATGAAGATGGTGATGACATCACCAAATGGTTCACAGCTTTTGAGAGGGCTTGTGTAACCAGAAAAGTGAACAGATCTCACTGGGGTGCTCTCCTTTGGGAAATGTTCACAGGAAAGTGTAGGGATAGACTCCTCACACTCTCTGGACAAGATGCAGAATCTTATGACCTCATGAAGGGTACCCTGATTGAGGGCTTTGGATTCTCCACTGAGGAGTATAGGATTAGATTCAGGGGGGCTCAAAAATCCTTGAGCCAGACCTGGGTTGACTTTGTAGACTACTCAGTGAAAACACTAGATGGTTGGATTCAAGGCAGTGGTGTAAGTAATTATGATGGGCTGTACAATTTATTTGTGAAAGAACACCTGTTAAGTAATTGTTTCAATGATAAACTGCATCAGCATCTGGTAGACCTAGGACCAATTTCTCCCCAAGAATTGGGAAAGAAGGCGGACCATTGGGTCAAGACAAGGGTGTCCAAGACTTCAACAGGGGGTGACCAAAAGAAAGGGGTCACAAAGACTCCCCAGGGGAAGGGTGATGAGACAACCAAAACTAAAAATAGTAAAGAGTCTTCTACAGGCCCCCAAAAACCTGCACAGGAGGGTGGGCCCAGAGCCTCTTCACAAAACAATGGGTACAAGGGTAAAAACTTTGATCCCAAAAAGGCCTGGTGTCATAGCTGTAAACAGCATGGACACCAAACTGGAGACAAGGCCTGTCCCACGAAAGGTTCCACTCCAAACTCCCATCCAGGTAACACTGGTATGGCTAGTCTCCAAGTGGGATCAACAGTGTGCCCAGAGCAAATCAGGGTCCACACTGAAGCTACTCTAGTTTCTGAGGGTGGGGTGGATTTAGCCACACTAGCTGTCTGGCCGCCTAACATGCAAAAATACAGACAGCCACTCTTAATTAATGGGACTAGAATAGAGGGCCTGAGGGATACAGGTGCCAGTGTCACCATGGTGACAGAGAAACTGGTTTCCCCTGGCCAATACCTGACTGGAAAAACTTACACAGTAACCAACGCTGACAATCAGAGAAAAGTACATCCCATGGCAATGGTTACTTTAGAATGGGGAGGGGTCAATGGCCTGAAACAGGTGGTGGTCTCCTCAAATATCCCAGTGGACTGTCTGCTTGGAAATGACCTGGAGTCCTCAGCATGGGCTGAGGTAGAACTAAAAACCCATGCAGCAATGCTGGGTATCCCTGAACTGGTGTGTGTGAAAACAAGAGCACAATGCAAGGCACAGGGTGAAAAAGTAGAGCTGGAGTCTGGAAAAATGGCCCAGCCTACCAAGAGAACAGGAAAGTCAGTTGGGAAACCAACTGCAACACAGCAAAAGAAAGGGAACCTCTCTTCTCAGGAAGAAGTTCTGCCCTCTGAGGGAACTGAGCCTTTGGAGCTTGAACCTTACCAGGTTGAGCTCTTAGGCCCAGGGGGACCCTCCAGGGAGGAGCTGTGTAAGGGACAAGAAACCTGTCCCTCTCTTGAAGGCCTTAGGCAGCAAGCTGCTGAAGAGTCCAAAGGCAAGAAAAATGGAACGCATAGGGTCTATTGGGAAGATGGACTCCTGTACACTGAGGCCAGAGACCCCAAACCTGGTGCCACTAGGAGAGTGGTAGTGCCTCAGCTGTTCAGAGAGTTCATCCTAACATTGGCCCATGACATTCCCCTTGCTGGACATTTGGTACAAACCAAGACGTGGGAGAGGTTAGTCAACCACTTCTACTGGCCCAATATGTCCAACATGGTTAAGGAGTTTTGCCTCTCCTGTCCCACCTGTCAAGCCAGTGGTAAGACAGGTGGGCATCCAAAGGCCCCCCTCATTCCACTTCCAGTGGTGGGGGTTCCCTTTGAAAGAGTGGGTGTGGACATAGTTGGTCCACTGGAACCTCCCACAGCCTCAGGAAATATGTATATCCTGGTAGTAGTGGATCATGCTACCAGGTATCCTGAAGCTATTCCCCTTAGGTCGACTACTGCCCCTGCAGTAGCCAAGGCCCTCATTGGTATCTTTACCAGAGTGGGTTTCCCTAAGGAGGTGGTGTCTGACAGAGGTACCAACTTCATGTCAGCATACCTAAAGCACATGTGGAATGAGTGTGGAGTGACTTATAAATTCACTACACCATACCATCCACAAACTAATGGCTTGGTTGAGAGATTCAACAAGACATTAAAAGGCATGATCATGGGGCTCCCAGAAAAGCTCAAAAGGAGATGGGATGTCCTCTTGCCATGTCTGCTTTTCGCTTACAGAGAGGTGCCACAGAAGGGAGTAGGATTCTCACCCTTTGAACTTCTGTTTGGTCATCCTGTAAGGGGACCACTTGCCCTTGTTAAAGAAGGCTGGGAGAGACCTCTCCATGAGCCTAAACAGGACATAGTGGACTATGTACTTGGCCTTCGCTCTAGAATGGCAGAGTACATGGAAAAGGCAACCAAAAACCTTGAGGCCAGCCAACAGCTCCAGAAGTTTTGGTATGACCAAAAGGCTGCACTGGTTGAGTTCCAACCAGGGCAGAAAGTCTGGGTTCTGGAGCCTGTGGCTCCCAGGGCACTCCAGGACAAATGGAGTGGCCCTTACCCAGTACTAGAGAGGAAGAGTCAGGTCACCTACTTGGTGGACCTGGGCACAAGCAGGAGCCCCAAGAGGGTGATCCATGTAAACCGCCTTAAGCTCTTCCACGACAGGGCTGATGTCAATCTGTTGATGGTAACAGATGAGGATCAGGAGGCAGAGAGTGAACCTCTCCCTGATCTTCTGTCATCAGACCCAAAAGATGGTACAGTAGATGGAGTGATCTACTCAGACACCCTCTCTGGCCAACAGCAAGCTGATTGTAGGAGAGTCCTACAACAGTTTCCTGAACTCTTCTCCTTAACCCCTGGTCAGACACACCTGTGTACCCATGATGTGGACACAGGAGACAGCATGCCTGTCAAGAACAAAATCTTTAGACAGTCTGACCATGTTAAGGAAAGCATCAAGGTGGAAGTCCACAAGATGCTGGAATTGGGAGTAATTGAGCGCTCTGACAGCCCCTGGGCTAGCCCAGTGGTCTTAGTCCCCAAACCTCACACCAAAGATGGAAAGAAAGAGATGAGGTTTTGTGTGGACTACAGAGGGCTCAATTCTGTCACCAAGACAGATGCCCATCCAATTCCAAGAGCTGATGAGCTCATTGATAAATTAGGTGCTGCCAACTTTCTAAGTACCTTTGACTTGACAGCAGGGTACTGGCAAATAAAAATGGCACCTGGAGCAAAAGAAAAGACAGCATTCTCCACACCTGATGGGCATTATCAGTTTACTGTTATGCCCTTTGGTTTAAAGAATGCCCCTGCCACCTTCCAAAGGTTGGTGAATCAAGTCCTTGCTGGCTTGGAGTCCTTTAGCACAGCTTATCTTGATGATATTGCTGTCTTTAGCTCCACCTGGCAGGATCACCTGGTCCACCTGAGGAAGGTTTTGAAGGCTCTGCAATCTGCAGGCCTCTCTATCAAGGCATCCAAATGCCAGATAGGGCAGGGAACTGTGGTTTACTTGGGACACCTTGTAGGTGGAGGCCAAGTTCAGCCACTCCAACCCAAGATCCAGACTATTCTGGACTGGGTAGCTCCAAAAACCCAGACTCAAGTCAGGGCATTCCTTGGCTTGACTGGGTATTACAGGAGGTTTGTGAAGGGATATGGATCCATTGTGACAGCCCTCACTGAACTCACCTCCAAGAAAATGCCCAAGAAAGTAAACTGGACTGTGGAATGCCAACAGGCCTTTGACACCCTGAAACAGGCAATGTGCTCAGCACCAGTTCTCAAAGCTCCAGATTATTCTAAGCAGTTCATTGTGCAGACTGATGCCTCTGAACATGGGATAGGGGCAGTTTTGTCCCAAACAAATGATGATGGCCTTGACCAGCCTGTTGCTTTCATTAGCAGGAGGTTACTCCCCAGGGAGCAGCGTTGGAGTGCCATTGAGAGGGAGGCCTTTGCTGTGGTTTGGTCCCTGAAGAAGCTGAGACCATACCTCTTTAGGACTCACTTCCTAGTTCAAACTGACCACAGACCTCTCAAATGGCTGATGCAAATGAAAGGTGAAAATCCTAAACTGTTGAGGTGGTCCATCTCCCTACAGGGAATGGACTTTATAGTGGAACACAGACCTGGGACTGCCCATGCCAATGCAGATGGCCTTTCCAGGTTCTTCCACTTAGAAAATGAAGACTCTCTTGGGAAAGGTTAGTCTCATCCTCTTTCGTTTGGGGGGGGGTTGTGTAAGGAAATGCCTCCTTGGCATGGTTGCCCCCTGACTTTTTGCCTTTGCTGATGCTATGTTTACAATTGAAAGTGTGCTGAGGCCTGCTAACCAGGCCCCAGCACCAGTGTTCTTTCCCTAACCTGTACTTTTGTATCCACAATTGGCAGACCCTGGCATCCAGATAAGTCCCTTGTAACTGGTACTTCTAGTACCAAGGGCCCTGATGCCAAGGAAGGTCTCTAAGGGCTGCAGCATGTCTTATGCCACCCTGGAGACCTCTCACTCAGCACAGACACACTGCTTGCCAGCTTGTGTGTGCTAGTGAGGACAAAACGAGTAAGTCGACATGGCACTCCCCTCAGGGTGCCATGCCAGCCTCTCACTGCCTATACAGTATAGGTAAGACACCCCTCTAGCAGGCCTTACAGCCCTAAGGCAGGGTGCACTATACCATAGGTGAGGGTACCAGTGCATGAGCATGGTACCCCTACAGTGTCTAAATAAAACCTTAGACATTGTAAGTGCAGGGTAGCCATAAGAGTATATGGTCTGGGAGTCTGTCAAACACGAACTCCACAGCACCATAATGGCTACACTGAAAACTGGGAAGTTTGGTATCAAACTTCTCAGCACAATAAATGCACACTGATGCCAGTGTACATTTTATTGTAAAATACACCACAGAGGGCACCTTAGAGGTGCCCCCTGAAACTTAACCGACTATCTGTGTAGGCTGACTAGTTTTAGCAGCCTGCCACAAACCGAGACATGTTGCTGGCCCCATGGGGAGAGTGCCTTTGTCACTCTGAGGCCAGTAACAAAGCCTGCACTGGGTGGAGATGCTAACACCTCTCCCAGGCAGGAATTGTCACACCTGGCGGTGAGCCTCAAAGGCTCACCTCCTTTGTGCCAACCCAGCAGGACACTCCAGCTAGTGGAGTTGCCCGCCCCCTCCGGCCAGGCCCCACTTTTGGCGGCAAGGCCGGAGAAAATAATGAGAATAACAAGGAGGAGTCACTGGCCAGTCAGGACAGCCCCTAAGGTGTCCTGAGCTGAGGTGACTCTAACTTTTAGAAATCCTCCATCTTGCAGATGGAGGATTCCCCCAATAGGGTTAGGATTGTGACCCCCTCCCCTTGGGAGGAGGCACAAAGAGGGTGTACCCACCCTCAGGGCTAGTAGCCATTGGCTACTAACCCCCCAGACCTAAACACGCCCTTAAATTTAGTATTTAAGGGCTACCCTGAACCCTAGAAAATTAGATTCCTGCAACTACAAGAAGAAGGACTGCCCAGCTGAAAACCCCTGCAGCGGAAGACCAGAAGACGACAACTGCCTTGGCTCCAGAAACTCACCGGCCTGTCTCCTGCCTTCCAAAGATCCTGCTCCAGCGACGCCTTCCAAAGGGACCAGCGACCTCGACATCCTCTGAGGACTGCCCCTGCTTCGAAAAGACAAGAAACTCCCGAGGACAGCGGACCTGCTCCAAGAAAAGCTGCAACTTTGTTTCCAGCAGCTTTAAAGAACCCTGCAAGCTCCCCGCAAGAAGCGTGAGACTTGCCACACTGCACCCGGCGACCCCGACTCGGCTGGTGGCGACCCAACACCTCAGGAGGGACCCCAGGACTACTCTGATACTGTGAGTACCAAAACCTGTCCCCCCTGAGCCCCCACAGCGCCGCCTGCAGAGGGAATCCCGAGGCTTCCCCTGACCGCGACTCTTTGAACCTAAAGTCCCGACGCCTGGGAGAGACCCTGCACCCGCAGCCCCCAGGACCTGAAGGACCGGACTTTCACTGGAGGAGTGACCCCCAGGAGTCCCTCTCCCTCGCCCAAGTGGAGGTTTCCCCGAGGAATCCCCCCCTTGCCTGCCTGCAGCGCTGAAGAGATCCCGAGATCTCTCATAGACTAACATTGAAAACCCCGACGCCTGTTCCTACACTGCACCCGGCCGCCCCCGCGCTGCTGAGGGTGAAATTTCTGTGTGGACTTGTGTCCCCCCCGGTGCCCTACAAAACCCCCCTGGTCTGCCCTCCGAAGACGCGGGTACTTACCTGCAAGCAGACCGGAACCGGGGCACCCCCTTCTCTCCATTCTAGCCTATGTGTTTTGGGCACCACTTTGAACTCTGCACCTGACCGGCCCTGAGCTGCTGGTGTGGTGACTTTGGGGTTGCTCTGAACCCCCAACGGTGGGCTACCTTGGGCCAAGAACTGAACCCTGTAAGTGTCCTACTTACCTGGTAAAACTAACAAAAACTTACCTCCCCCAGGAACTGTGAAAATTGCACTGTGTCCACTTTTAAAACAGCTATTTGTCAATAACTTGAAAAGTATACATGCAATTTTGATGATTTGAAGTTCCTAAAGTACTTACCTGCAATACCTTTCGAATGAGATATTCCATGTAGAATTTGAACCTGTGGTTCTTAAAATAAACTAAGAAAAGATATTTTTCTATATAAAAACCTATTGGCTGGATTTGTCTCTGAGTGTGTGTATCTCATTTATTGTCTTGTGTATGTGCAACAAATGCTTAACACTACTCCTTGGATAAGCCTACTGCTCGACCACACTACCACAAAATAGAGCATTAGTATTATCTATTTTTACCACTATTTTACCTCTAAGGGGAACCCTTGGACTCTGTGCATGCTATTCCTTACTTTGAAATAGCACATACAGAGCCAACTTCCTACATTGGTGGATCAGCGGTGGGGTACAAGACTTTGCATTTGCTGGACTACTCAGCCAATACCTGATCACACGACAAATTCCAAAATTGTCATTAGAAATTGATTTTTGCAATTTGAAAAGTTTTCTAAATTCTTAAAAGACCTGCTAGGGCCTTGTGTTAGATCCTGTTTAGCATTTCTTTTAGAGTTTAAAAGTTTGTAAAAGTTTGAATTAGATTCTAGAACCAGTTGTAGATTCTTAAAAAGTATTCCAACTTTTAGAAGCAAAATGTCTAGCACAGATGTGACTGTGGTGGAACTCGACACCACACCTTACCTCCATCTTAAGATGAGGGAGCTAAGGTCACTCTGTAAAATAAAGAAAATAACAATGGGCCCCAAACCTACCAAAATACAGCTCCAGGAGCTTTTGGCAGAGTTTGAAAAGGCCAACCCCTCTGAGGGTGGCAACTCAGAGGAAGAGGATAGTGACTTGGAGGAAAATTCCCCCCTACCAGTCCTATCTAGGGAGAACAGGGTCCCTCAAACCCTGACTCCAAAAATAATAGTCAGAGATGCTGGTTCCCTCACAGGAGAGACCAACACCTCTGAAATCACTGAGGATAACCCCAGTGAAGAGGACATCCAGTTAGCCAGGATGGCCAAAAGATTGGCTTTGGAAAGACAGATCCTAGCCATAGAGAGGGAAAGACAAGAGATGGGCCTAGGACCCATCAATGGTGGCAGCAACATAAATAGGGTCAGAGATTCTCCTGACATGTTGAAAATCCCTAAAGGGATTGTAACTAAATATGAAGATGGTGATGACATCACCAAATGGTTCACAGCTTTTGAGAGGGCTTGTGTAACCAGAAAAGTGAACAGATCTCACTGGGGTGCTCTCCTTTGGGAAATGTTCACAGGAAAGTGTAGGGATAGACTCCTCACACTCTCTGGACAAGATGCAGAATCTTATGACCTCATGAAGGGTACCCTGATTGAGGGCTTTGGATTCTCCACTGAGGAGTATAGGATTAGATTCAGGGGGGCTCAAAAATCCTCGAGCCAGACCCTGGTTGACTTTGTAGACTACTCAGTGAAAACACTAGATGGTTGGATTCAAAGCAGTGGTGTAAGTAATTATGATGGGCTGTACAATTTATTTGTGAAAGAACACCTGTTAAGTAATTGTTTCAATGATAAACTGCATCAGCATCTGGTAGACCTAGGACCAATTTCTCCCCAAGAATTGGGAAAGAAGGCGGACCATTGGGTCAAGACAAGGGTGTCCAAGACTTCAACAGGGGGTGACCAAAAGAAAGGGGTCACAAAGACTCCCCAGGGGAAGGGTGATGAGACAACCAAAACTAAAAATAGTAAAGAGTCTTCTACAGGCCCCCAAAAACCTGCACAGGAGGGTGGGCCCAGAGCCTCTTCACAAAACAATGGGTACAAGGGTAAAAACTTTGATCCCAAAAAGGCCTGGTGTCATAGCTGTAAACAGCATGGACACCAAACTGGAGACAAGGCCTGTCCCACGAAAGGTTCCACTCCAAACTCCCATCCAGGTAACACTGGTATGGCTAGTCTCCAAGTGGGATCAACAGTGTGCCCAGAGCAAATCAGGGTCCACACTGAAGCTACTCTAGTTTCTGAGGGTGGGGTGGATTTAGCCACACTAGCTGTCTGGCCGCCTAACATGCAAAAATACAGACAGCCACTCTTAATTAATGGGACTAGAATAGAGGGCCTGAGGGATACAGGTGCCAGTGTCACCATGGTGACAGAGAAACTGGTTTCCCCTGGCCAATACCTGACTGGAAAAACTTACACAGTAACCAACGCTGACAATCAGAGAAAAGTACATCCCATGGCAATGGTTACTTTAGAATGGGGAGGGGTCAATGGCCTGAAACAGGTGGTGGTCTCCTCAAATATCCCAGTGGACTGTCTGCTTGGAAATGACCTGGAGTCCTCAGCATGGGCTGAGGTAGAACTAAAAACCCATGCAGCAATGCTGGGTATCCCTGAACTGGTGTGTGTGAAAACAAGAGCACAATGCAAGGCACAGGGTGAAAAAGTAGAGCTGGAGTCTGGAAAAATGGCCCAGCCTACCAAGAGAACAGGAAAGTCAGTTGGGAAACCAACTGCAACACAGCAAAAGAAAGGGAACCTCTCTTCTCAGGAAGAAGTTCTGCCCTCTGAGGGAACTGAGCCTTTGGAGCTTGAACCTTACCAGGTTGAGCTCTTAGGCCCAGGGGGACCCTCCAGGGAGGAGCTGTGTAAGGGACAAGAAACCTGTCCCTCTCTTGAAGGCCTTAGGCAGCAAGCTGCTGAAGAGTCCAAAGGCAAGAAAAATGGAACGCATAGGGTCTATTGGGAAGATGGACTCCTGTACACTGAGGCCAGAGACCCCAAACCTGGTGCCACTAGGAGAGTGGTAGTGCCTCAGCTGTTCAGAGAGTTCATCCTAACATTGGCCCATGACATTCCCCTTGCTGGACATTTGGGACAAACCAAGACGTGGGAGAGGTTAGTCAACCACTTCTACTGGCCCAATATGTCCAACATGGTTAAGGAGTTTTGCCTCTCCTGCCCCACCTGTCAAGCCAGTGGTAAGACAGGTGGGCATCCAAAGGCCCCCCTCATTCCACTTCCAGTGGTGGGGGTTCCCTTTGAAAGAGTGGGTGTGGACATAGTTGGTCCACTGGAACCTCCCACAGCCTCAGGAAATATGTATATCCTGGTAGTAGTGGATCATGCTACCAGGTATCCTGAAGCTATTCCCCTTAGGTCGACTACTGCCCCTGCAGTAGCCAAGGCCCTCATTGGTATCTTTACCAGAGTGGGTTTCCCTAAGGAGGTGGTGTCTGACAGAGGTACCAACTTCATGTCAGCATACCTAAAGCACATGTGGAATGAGTGTGGAGTGACTTATAAATTCACTACACCATACCATCCACAAACTAATGGCTTGGTTGAGAGATTCAACAAGACATTAAAAGGCATGATCATGGGGCTCCCAGAAAAGCTCAAAAGGAGATGGGATGTCCTCTTGCCATGTCTGCTTTTCGCTTACAGAGAGGTGCCACAGAAGGGAGTAGGATTCTCACCCTTTGAACTTCTGTTTGGTCATCCTGTAAGGGGACCACTTGCCCTTGTTAAAGAAGGCTGGGAGAGACCTCTCCATGAGCCTAAACAGGACATAGTGGACTATGTACTTGGCCTTCGCTCTAGAATGGCAGAGTACATGGAAAAGGCAACCAAAAACCTTGAGGCCAGCCAACAGCTCCAGAAGTTTTGGTATGACCAAAAGGCTGCACTGGTTGAGTTCCAACCAGGGCAGAAAGTCTGGGTTCTGGAGCCTGTGGCTCCCAGGGCACTCCAGGACAAATGGAGTGGCCCTTACCCAGTACTAGAGAGGAAGAGTCAGGTCACCTACTTGGTGGACCTGGGCACAAGCAGGAGCCCCAAGAGGGTGATCCATGTAAACCGCCTTAAGCTCTTCCACGACAGGGCTGATGTCAATCTGTTGATGGTAACAGATGAGGATCAGGAGGCAGAGAGTGAACCTCTCCCTGATCTTCTGTCATCAGACCCAAAAGATGGTACAGTAGATGGAGTGATCTACTCAGACACCCTCTCTGGCCAACAGCAAGCTGATTGTAGGAGAGTCCTACAACAGTTTCCTGAACTCTTCTCCTTAACCCCTGGTCAGACACACCTGTGTACCCATGATGTGGACACAGGAGACAGCATGCCTGTCAAGAACAAAATCTTTAGACAGTCTGACCATGTTAAGGAAAGCATCAAGGTGGAAGTCCACAAGATGCTGGAATTGGGAGTAATTGAGCGCTCTGACAGCCCCTGGGCTAGCCCAGTGGTCTTAGTCCCCAAACCTCACACCAAAGATGGAAAGAAAGAGATGAGGTTTTGTGTGGACTACAGAGGGCTCAATTCTGTCACCAAGACAGATGCCCATCCAATTCCAAGAGCTGATGAGCTCATTGATAAATTAGGTGCTGCCAACTTTCTAAGTACCTTTGACTTGACAGCAGGGTACTGGCAAATAAAAATGGCACCTGGAGCAAAAGAAAAGACAGCATTCTCCACACCTGATGGGCATTATCAGTTTACTGTTATGCCCTTTGGTTTAAAGAATGCCCCTGCCACCTTCCAAAGGTTGGTGAATCAAGTCCTTGCTGGCTTGGAGTCCTTTAGCACAGCTTATCTTGATGATATTGCTGTCTTTAGCTCCACCTGGCAGGATCACCTGGTCCACCTGAGGAAGGTTTTGAAGGCTCTGCAATCTGCAGGCCTCTCTATCAAGGCATCCAAATGCCAGATAGGGCAGGGAACTGTGGTTTACTTGGGACACCTTGTAGGTGGAGGCCAAGTTCAGCCACTCCAACCCAAGATCCAGACTATTCTGGACTGGGTAGCTCCAAAAACCCAGACTCAAGTCAGGGCATTCCTTGGCTTGACTGGGTATTACAGGAGGTTTGTGAAGGGATATGGATCCATTGTGACAGCCCTCACTGAACTCACCTCCAAGAAAATGCCCAAGAAAGTAAACTGGACTGTGGAATGCCAACAGGCCTTTGACACCCTGAAACAGGCAATGTGCTCAGCACCAGTTCTCAAAGCTCCAGATTATTCTAAGCAGTTCATTGTGCAGACTGATGCCTCTGAACATGGGATAGGGGCAGTTTTGTCCCAAACAAATGATGATGGCCTTGACCAGCCTGTTGCTTTCATTAGCAGGAGGTTACTCCCCAGGGAGCAGCGTTGGAGTGCCATTGAGAGGGAGGCCTTTGCTGTGGTTTGGTCCCTGAAGAAGCTGAGACCATACCTCTTTGGGACTCACTTCCTAGTTCAAACTGACCACAGACCTCTCAAATGGCTGATGCAAATGAAAGGTGAAAATCCTAAACTGTTGAGGTGGTCCATCTCCCTACAGGGAATGGACTTTATAGTGGAACACAGACCTGGGACTGCCCATGCCAATGCAGATGGCCTTTCCAGGTTCTTCCACTTAGAAAATGAAGACTCTCTTGGGAAAGGTTAGTCTCATCCTCTTTCGTTTGGGGGGGGGTTGTGTAAGGAAATGCCTCCTTGGCATGGTTGCCCCCTGACTTTTTGCCTTTGCTGATGCTATGTTTACAATTGAAAGTGTGCTGAGGCCTGCTAACCAGGCCCCAGCACCAGTGTTCTTTCCCTAACCTGTACTTTTGTATCCACAATTGGCAGACCCTGGCATCCAGATAAGTCCCTTGTAACTGGTACTTCTAGTACCAAGGGCCCTGATGCCAAGGAAGGTCTCTAAGGGCTGCAGCATGTCTTATGCCACCCTGGAGACCTCTCACTCAGCACAGACACACTGCTTGCCAGCTTGTGTGTGCTAGTGAGGACAAAACGAGTAAGTCGACATGGCACTCCCCTCAGGGTGCCATGCCAGCCTCTCACTGCCTATACAGTATAGGTAAGACACCCCTCTAGCAGGCCTTACAGCCCTAAGGCAGGGTGCACTATACCATAGGTGAGGGTACCAGTGCATGAGCATGGTACCCCTACAGTGTCTAAATAAAACCTTAGACATTGTAAGTGCAGGGTAGCCATAAGAGTATATGGTCTGGGAGTCTGTCAAACACGAACTCCACAGCACCATAATGGCTACACTGAAAACTGGGAAGTTTGGTATCAAACTTCTCAGCACAATAAATGCACACTGATGCCAGTGTACATTTTATTGTAAAATACACCACAGAGGGCACCTTAGAGGTGCCCCCTGAAACTTAACCGACTATCTGTGTAGGCTGACTAGTTTTAGCAGCCTGCCACAAACCGAGACATGTTGCTGGCCCCATGGGGAGAGTGCCTTTGTCACTCTGAGGCCAGTAACAAAGCCTGCACTGGGTGGAGATGCTAACACCTCTCCCAGGCAGGAATTGTCACACCTGGCGGTGAGCCTCAAAGGCTCACCTCCTTTGTGCCAACCCAGCAGGACACTCCAGCTAGTGGAGTTGCCCGCCCCCTCCGGCCAGGCCCCACTTTTGGCGGCAAGGCCGGAGAAAATAATGAGAATAACAAGGAGGAGTCACTGGCCAGTCAGGACAGCCCCTAAGGTGTCCTGAGCTGAGGTGACTCTAACTTTTAGAAATCCTCCATCTTGCAGATGGAGGATTCCCCCAATAGGGTTAGGATTGTGACCCCCTCCCCTTGGGAGGAGGCACAAAGAGGGTGTACCCACCCTCAGGGCTAGTAGCCATTGGCTACTAACCCCCCAGACCTAAACACGCCCTTAAATTTAGTATTTAAGGGCTACCCTGAACCCTAGAAAATTAGATTCCTGCAACTACAAGAAGAAGGACTGCCCAGCTGAAAACCCCTGCAGCGGAAGACCAGAAGACGACAACTGCCTTGGCTCCAGAAACTCACCGGCCTGTCTCCTGCCTTCCAAAGATCCTGCTCCAGCGACGCCTTCCAAAGGGACCAGCGACCTCGACATCCTCTGAGGACTGCCCCTGCTTCGAAAAGACAAGAAACTCCCGAGGACAGCGGACCTGCTCCAAGAAAAGCTGCAACTTTGTTTCCAGCAGCTTTAAAGAACCCTGCAAGCTCCCCGCAAGAAGCGTGAGACTTGCCACACTGCACCCGGCGACCCCGACTCGGCTGGTGGCGACCCAACACCTCAGGAGGGACCCCAGGACTACTCTGATACTGTGAGTACCAAAACCTGTCCCCCCTGAGCCCCCACAGCGCCGCCTGCAGAGGGAATCCCGAGGCTTCCCCTGACCGCGACTCTTTGAACCTAAAGTCCCGACGCCTGGGAGAGACCCTGCACCCGCAGCCCCCAGGACCTGAAGGACCGGACTTTCACTGGAGGAGTGACCCCCAGGAGTCCCTCTCCCTCGCCCAAGTGGAGGTTTCCCCGAGGAATCCCCCCCTTGCCTGCCTGCAGCGCTGAAGAGATCCCGAGATCTCTCATAGACTAACATTGAAAACCCCGACGCCTGTTCCTACACTGCACCCGGCCGCCCCCGCGCTGCTGAGGGTGAAATTTCTGTGTGGACTTGTGTCCCCCCCGGTGCCCTACAAAACCCCCCTGGTCTGCCCTCCGAAGACGCGGGTACTTACCTGCAAGCAGACCGGAACCGGGGCACCCCCTTCTCTCCATTCTAGCCTATGTGTTTTGGGCACCACTTTGAACTCTGCACCTGACCGGCCCTGAGCTGCTGGTGTGGTGACTTTGGGGTTGCTCTGAACCCCCAACGGTGGGCTACCTTGGGCCAAGAACTGAACCCTGTAAGTGTCCTACTTACCTGGTAAAACTAACAAAAACTTACCTCCCCCAGGAACTGTGAAAATTGCACTAAGTGTCCACTTTTAAAACAGCTATTTGTCAATAACTTGAAAAGTATACATGCAATTTTGATGATTTGAAGTTCCTAAAGTACTTACCTGCAATACCTTTCGAATGAGATATTCCATGTAGAATTTGAACCTGTGGTTCTTAAAATAAACTAAGAAAAGATATTTTTCTATATAAAAACCTATTGGCTGGATTTGTCTCTGAGTGTGTGTATCTCATTTATTGTCTTGTGTATGTGCAACAAATGCTTAACACTACTCCTTGGATAAGCCTACTGCTCGACCACACTACCACAAAATAGAGCATTAGTATTATCTATTTTTACCACTATTTTACCTCTAAGGGGAACCCTTGGACTCTGTGCATGCTATTCCTTACTTTGAAATAGCACATACAGAGCCAACTTCCTACAGGATGTAATTGTCCTCCACCACCCTAAGGGACAGAGTATCAATTGTCAAAGGATAATCGGGCCCTGAGACAGATATGAATTTCTCACAACTGCAAATGTGAATATGTTTTAAGGCTTTTTTCTTAACGTTTTACTGCCACTGGTCCATGTGGAGTTCTCTGCCTTATCAGATCTCTAGGTTGCATCACTTGTGGCTCATTGTGGCCTGAATGGTAAGGCTGCTGTGGCATCCTTGCACCCGGCCATCAATCCTTCTACCAAACTTGGATGGTTTTCAGGGAATTCTGAGCTGATTTCCTCCCTGCATGCTGGAAGATTTCCTAAGGCCTACAATGTTTTCTTTTTAAAGTCATGAGGATAAAACACATAAAAAAATCCAAGATGGGTGAAGCACATTTGAATTACCACACATCCTGTTTTGCACTTTAAAACAAGAGTCCAATGTGAGTTCATTTGTGTCACAAATGTTCTTGCTTGATGGATCATTCACTGTATTCATGGAATCTCCATTTTCTCCATTTCCTACTTATTTCCCCTGTGCTCTTTGCCTTGTTGCTAGCCCTGCACAGTTGGAAAGTTTTTCTTGTATGCAGTCTTTCCATTCCTGCGGGAATTATTTTCTGGAGCAATTTTAGACTCCAAGTTTTATTAAGTGTCTGGATTCATTTCCAGAGATAGTAGGCCACTCCTTCACACTAAGAGGACTCTACACCCACTGTTAAAAAGAAGTGTTCTTGACATATTGAGATCCCAGAGCAATCCTAAGATGGATCTGGTCCAGGAAATTGTAACAGCATTAAACATCTTAATTCTCCAAATTTAAAGCCTGACCACCACAAATGCTTCCCTACACCAAACCCTGGCTGTCCTCCAACTAGGTTCTCTGGATCTTCCTCTGGCTGGCTTGGTGGAATTAAAATTTGTTGGGAACCCAAACAAGTTAAAGGCATTTCTAAATACTTGTCAGGTCCACTTTACATTTAACTCCCATATTTATGTCAGTGACAGAAACAAGGTGCAGTTTACTGTTAGTAATGCAACTGGAAATTATCTAGTGTGTACTATGCCTTTAGTTTCTGGTGCCAGTCAACTTCTGGCCAATTTTCCAATCTTCCTTTCAGAGTTCCACAACATATTCATCCATCACGATCTGACGTATTGTGCCCAAGAAGAGATTTTAGAAGTGAAGCAAAGTTCCATGGACTTGCATACTTTCATCACTACGTTCATGGACTTAGCTAGAGAGATTGAATTGCCTGACTCAGCTCTGCTCACTCTATTCTTAAGGGACGTGAAGGCTGAGTTGAAGGACAAGCTCACTAGACCAGTGTCCGTATGAGGTATTATCAAACTAACCATCCAGATCATCAGTCGTTTACAAGAAAGACAAATAGAACTTCAAAACGAGTTCAATTTTAACCCTCTTTAAAACTAACATTAAAGAAAACATATGAGTCCTTATTACAATTTTATTTGACTGTGGAAGAAAGACAAGAGCTATGAATGTACTATAGTCAGAAAGCCCATCTTCTAAACTCTTGTCCTGCATGTCCTGTTTGTCATTGTAAGCAGTACAAAAGCTACACAAAACTCACCCCTTGCACAGCTAATAGAAATGAGTATTAGGCAGACACCCCTGCCTTCTCTTGAACTTTTCTAACATCATCCTTTTGTAAGGGGAAATATAGATTTATTCTTAAAACCTTTAGCACCTGTTCTTGTTGACTACAGAGCCTCCAATGTTTGTATGGATATTCAATGAACTCCCAATAATCAGATCCCAATTAAAAACAAAAAAAGAAGTTCCAGTTGCAGTAAAAGCTGTAGCCAACTCAGATTTTGTCCCTTCGGATAGATGACTATTATGATAAACGTTCTTTTTATTGCATTTTCTCTCCTTGTTGTCCTTTCATTTTGGCCATCAACCAGCTAGCTCTACACAATCCTTATATAAACTGGCCTGTAAAAACATTGTTATTAGGCTCAGAATGTTGTGTCTCCCATTGACATCTGATCACCTTACTTCTACTGAAAGTTCTGAAGTCCTTCATAGTGGTGTCACTCAATCAGTAGCACAATAATATGAATTTCCTGAAATCTATCTTGAATACCTTAATGTCTGCCAAGTCAAGTGCCAAGGAGAAACCTTCTCATCAACCTTATTAGTGTGCCCTAGAAATTCTTTATGCAGCAATAGTTTCCTATTTGCAAATTTTTTGCTTATCTCCCTTGGAATGACAAACTCTAAGAGAATATCTTGATGCAAATCTTGAGGATTATCTGATTTCTCCATCAAAATCCAATGCTGGAGACTCTTTATTTTTCAAGCCAAAGAAAGTTCTTCTGAAATCTGGTCTTGTATCAATGAGAGGGGTTTAAATCTAATAACTGTCAAGGACCTCTACCCCTTGCCTCTCACTTACGATTTTCTGGAGGCAGTTCAAGGGACTAAAATATTCGATAAATTGGATCAGAGAGGAACCTATCATCTGATTCAGATTAAATCAGATGAGATAGTAGAAGTCAGCATTTAGAATACCCTTTGTACACTACAAATACTGCATAATGCTGTTTGGCCTCTGTAAAGCGTCTCCTGTCCTCCAGCTGTTTATCAACCCAATTTTTTCAGATTAGATCCTTCAGATGATGGTCATCTAGCTAAACTGACATCTTTACATTTTCTAAAGATTTAGCAGACCATCTGTCTCACATTAAACAAGTCATGCAGCACCGTAGGAAGAATACATTTCTAGCCAATTCAGAAAAGCGTTAATTTGGGAACAATTTGGTTTACTATTTGGGATATGTTTTTCTTTTGAAGGAGTAGCCATGGGCTCTCAGAAGATTTGCCCATTCTGTCTCCAGTAAAAGAAACACAAAGTTTTTCGACAGGGCAAATTGTTAACAGAAATTTGACAAGATGTTTGCCAAACGTGTCTCTACAATCACAATCTACAAAAAAAGAACAAGAACGTTCAGTGGAATCATAGTGCCACTTTAGCTTTTGAAAGGTCAAGAAAGAGTTTATTTTAGCTACCATTTTACAACAACGTGATGCATCCAACCCTTTATGACCGATTCCTCAGACCTGCCTTTGGGAGCTGTCTTGATCAAGTTTGGCCAAGATGGAGATGAGCATCGAGTTGGTTTTTTGCCTTGAAAATTCTCCCCAGTGCAAAAAAACAATTTTGCTCTGTAAAAAGAACCTCTAATTATAAAAAGCTTTGGAAGGTCTTTGAGGAAATGGGTAGCCCTGTAATCTACTGAACATGTTGGTGTGGTTACACTCAGAAAATTAAAAGTGAGGTGGAGTGAAAACGGACAATCTGTGGAGCCCATTACAATACAATGCAGAGTGAGGCATATCTGCGTTCTATCCCCAACCCTGTTCTTACTGTATATTAATGGAGCAGTGGAATATCTGAGTAAGTGTGGGCGTGATTCTCAAAAAGGGGGGTAGTCAGAGGGTACAGCTTTACTTTTTGCAGATGATAACCTCTTACTTTTGAAATCACTCCAACGGCTTAAACAGCTGCTAATAACTTTAACGCTTTTTGTATTGAGTTGAATAGCTTGAAAACAAAATTCATGGGGTATTCAGCCAGGCAAAACAAAAAAGTTATAAGAGGAATATGTTTGTGGGCGGTTCAGGTTCCTTACTTTGACTATATAGGAGTGAGATTAACATCAAACTTGAATTGAGCTCTACAACTCCAAAAATACATACAGTATTAATGCAGCACACAGTGAATATAGCAATGATCCTTAGATAGACAATATCTAGTAGTGTTGCACCGGCCTTAGAGATTTATAATCCAAAGGCTTTAGGTGCAGCCTTCTAAGGTTCTGAAATTTGGGGATATGTGAATGCCAAAATTCTAATAATAGCTGAAAATAAGTGTATAAGATCTCTTCCTGGACTGCGAGTGAGCACACCAGTGAATACTGCAATGGCAGGCTCCTGTAAGTCCCTAGTATATAATAGGGCAAGGGGGATTCAAACTACCTATAGGTCCCTATTATATAATAAGACATGGAAGTTTAGAGGCCCAGAAGATTCCCTGCCCTGCAATATGCACTGCTGTGTTGCCTGCTGTCATTTTTAAAGTCAGCCCCACCATGCAGACTGTCTTTAAAATGTGCACAAATTCATCTTTTGAATTAAAGGTATTGCAAAAGTGATAATCTACCTTATTTTTACCTATGCCACCTGTAAGGTCTACCCTGGGTGTCTCAGGGATCGGGTGCCATGTAACTTTAAACAGAGACATTATAAAATATGTTTTACATGCCCTGGTGAGGGAAACAACTGCACATTTAATTTTTCCTCATTGTAGATATTTACCTCCATAGGCTAAAATGGAATGTTTTCCTTAAGCATAAGTATTGCTAGGAAGGGGCTTAATGTGTCGTGAAAGTACTCACAAGATTGGTAATGATAAATCCAACAATGTGTCACTATTTAATTTATCATAACTAATACAGAGAATATGTTATAAGACTTTCTTTTTCTGTAAGCCAAATTACAGCCTGCTAGTGGCCTCTGCCGATTGGTTAGCCTTAGCAGGATTAGCCAGGCTGCTTTGATGAGGTGATAAGTAGCCTGCACTGAGCAGAGATTATCTGATGGGTGGAGGTCTGCAGCTGCACAGGCCAGGCCAGAAAGGGGCTGGGTAAATCAAACTGGGTTTCAAAGGAAATAAAAGGGTAAGACCTGGCATCCTTGGCATAGTCTCCCCTGTCTTTTTTGCCTCTGTTTCCTATGTTTTGACTTTGTGCTAGACTTTATTTTTGCTGTTTATTGGTACTCTGTGAGCTTTTATCACTGCTGACCAGTGTTAAAGTGCAAGTGTTCCCTGTGTAACTTGCATGTGTAATTGGCTTTTCCATTATTGGCACATTTGATTTACTAGTAAGTCCCTCGTAAAGTGCATTAAAGGTACCTAGGGCCTCTAAATCAAATGCTATTAGTGGGCCTGCAACACTGATGGTACCAACCATATGAGTAGCCTTGTAAACATGACTCAGACCTGCAACTGAAGTGTCTGTGTGTGCAGTTTTAAACTGCCAATTCGACCTGGCCAGTGTACCCACTTGCCAGGCCCAAACCTTCCCTTTTTGATGCCACCCAAAAGGTAGGCCCTAGGGTTCAGTGTATGTTAAAGGTAGGAGATGTACTGATGTGTTTTACATGTCCTGGCAGTGAAATACTGCCAAATTCGGTTTGCACTGTTGCAAGGCTTATCTCTCTCATAGGTTAACATACGGGTTCCTTTAAATATATTTTAAGTGCGGTTTTCCTTTGGGAGCAGATAGAGATTGGAGTTTGGGGTTTGTGAACCCACAATTTAAAAATACATATTTTGGTAAAGTTGGTTTTTATATAGTCAGTTTAAAAATGTCACTTTTAGAAAGTTGGCATTTTCTTGCTTAAAACATTCTGTGACTCTGCCTGCTTGTGTATCCCCTGTCTGGCTCAGATTGACAGTTTGTGAATCTCCACTAGACAGTGACACAAAGGAAGTTGGGGTGTAGCATGCATATTCTGTTGGGTCATCTGGGCTAGAGTGGAGGGAGGAGCTGACGCTTATACCTGAATGAGCTGTGCCTGTCCTCACACAATGCAGTCCCCAACCCCCTGGTGTGTGTCTGGGGCCAGCCTGGGCAAGACAGGATCTTGTGAATAACAGATACTTTCCTTTTAAGTTTGCCTACTTTAAAGGCAGATAGAGGTATAAGTAGAGGACCCAAAACCCCATATTTTCAGATTACTTCTGGAACCAAGAGGAACCTCTGCCAAAGAGAAGAGCTGAGGAGCTGGAAGAGGAGGCCTGCAGTTGCTCCTTCTGCGTTAGAGAGGACAAAGAATGGGTTTTGCTGTGTATGCTGCTTGTGAAGTTTCTGCAAGGGCTTGCCCCCTGTTCTGAAGTCTCAGGGTCATCAAAGACTTCCTCTGACAGCACCTGGACTCTCTGTTGAGACTCCTACCCTGTCAAGTGGTGCCTAATCCAGTCCTTGGGCTCTTGAAAGGAGAAGCTGGTGAAAAACTAAGGAGAACCAAGTGCACAACTTTGAACAACTCCGGACTGATGCCCCAGGAGGATCCTGTGATGCCGCCTGCAACTGAAGCCATGGCCCTCCCTGGAGTGTGATCAACCCACAGCCTTGCTGAAGTCCACGAATCCGTGAGTCCTGAAGTGCTGTGTGACCGATGTCCGTGACACCTGACTTCGCCGCACCACGTTGTGACCAGCGGATATCGACTCTGCTGGAAGTGCGCTGATCCAACGCTTCACACCGGCGCCACCTCACCTCCACAGCTCTGCATCAAGGACCCGACACCTCTAATGCCTCCGCTCCTTCACTCTGCAGCACCAGAACCGACACCGCACCTGATCCAGCGACTCCGTGCCCAGCTTGTTTTCCTCATTTTCACAAGGTACTGTACCTGAGGGTCCATGTGACTCCGTGACCAGCGCCATTAGCGTCGGATTGTTGGGAACAACTCTGTCATGATGTTGTGATATCACAAAATTGAAGCATTTGTGTTTCTAAGCTCTATATTGAAATTTTATCTTTAAAAATTTATAACTTTGCTTGTGTATATTGCATTTTTGTCCTTTGGTCTTATTTTACGCAGAAAAATATTGTCTACTTTTCTAACCTGGTGTTGGTGTTTTCACTCTGTTACTGTTTGTGATTGTACAAATTACTTTACACATTGCCTTTGGGATAAGTAGGACTGCTTGTGCCAAGCTACCAAGTGGGTGAGCAGGGGTTATCCTAGGTGTGCATCTCCCTTACCCTGACTAGAGTTAGGATCCCTGCTTGGACAGAGGACATACTGACTCCCAACCAAAGACCCCATTTCTTATAAGGACAAAAAGGAATGCTAGCCAGGCCTTACTCCCACTCTCATCCTGTACTCCACAGAAAGATAGACGGCCCAGGAAAGGAATTTGCAGATGTCTTGTGGGGAAGTGGTATTGTAAATGAGCCACACTAGTAGGTTAGTTTTTGCCAAGTATTTCTCCTCTGGAGGAAAATCGTCCATCTTGGATTTTAAAGTGCAGCGCTTTATCGGGCAAGTAACTGCCATGCTTTGGAGGAAGCGGTCATGCTTTATAGTGGCACCCTGCAACTAATTGGACAAGGGAGCCCCTCTGCTTATCCCCAGGATGATTGAATGATGCTAGCTGAGCTGCATTGCAACTCAACTCTGCTTCCTAAAACCACAAGAAGCAGGACAGATATGCCGGAACCCTGGTCTGTAACCCAGACGACTGCACTCTGAAGTACTGCTCCTGTTGCATCCCGGAACAACAGCCCTACAAACTTTGCCTTGCTTCAATAAGGATTCAGAAGTGGACTCCCTGAAAGCAACAGATTAACAGAGTTTGCCTGCGTCAACTATTATAACGGTCCCCCCCAGAGTGTGTCTAGTGGACTTTTAAGGTTTTGACTAGGTGCATTGTTGGAATTGTAGTCCTAAAATTCCAAGGATCTGCTCAAGGCTCCTAGACCCTTGTATTTGGGTTTTGGATACTTTGAACCCTCCAAAGGCTCTTCAGGAAGAAGTTCCAGAAGTTTGGAGCAACTTTTGGAAAAAGCTCCACAAGTGGACCGACTCACTCTTATGAGTCAAGCCGAATACCCTCAACCACGATCTGGCCAGGATTTCAGGTTTATCCTGCTGAAAGCTCTGCACCTCCAGACTTCCAGGATTTGACCGGGATCCAATGGAAAATGAGTCCAACAGAGTTGCAGTTAGCTTGCTGAGGAGACCCACACAACACAGTGAGAGAAAAGCTCCAGAAAAGTTCTAAATGAAAAGTTGAAATTTTGGCTGAGGCCTTCTGCTCAGTGTATCCAAGCAGGGCTCCATTGCGGTCGGCCTCAAACTTTGACTTTGTCCTGGTCAAGCTGGTCTAGATGTCCCCGGTTGGCGTTATTGATTTCTAAGCACTCAAAAGCACTTTTTTTATTTAATGTTTAAAAATGCATAACTCCGCTTTCCTAGATTGGATTGTTGTCATTTTGGTGTCATTTTAAAGATATTTACTCTGTTTATAAATTGGTGTGGGATTTTCATTGAGTGTTGTATCTTACATATTTACTGTATTGTTGTATTGAAATGCTTTGCATACTTTTCTAAGTTAAGCCTGCCTGCTCGTTGCTAAGCTAGCAGGGGTTGAGCCACGGGCTGATGTTTTCAGAACTTGAATGGACCTAACATAGGCCCTCATTATGAACATGGCGGTGGCGGTAAATTCTGCCAACGGCATGGTGGTCCAGGCCGCCATATAATGAACGTGGCTAAACTGCCATGTTTGAAATGCCGCCACCACCAACCAGGCTTCCGCCACCAGGCATCCTGGCGGCGTATCCGATCCGACTGGGCAGCGCTACAAGCAGCTCTGCCCGCCGTATAATGAGTCGGATTCCACCAGCCTTTACCTGGCGGTTTACAGCCTTACCCTGGTGGTTTACACAGCCAGGGAAAGGCTGACAGAATGAGTGACTCGGGCCCCCCTGGGAGCCCCTGCACTGCCCATGCACTTAGCATGGGCAGTGCAGCCCCCCCCATGCACAGCCCTATCCCGCATTTCACTGCCCGATTTACGGGCAGTGAAATGCGCGACGGGTGCTGCTGCACCCGCCGCACTGCTACATTGCTGCCGGCTCCATTTGGAGCCGGTGTCAAATGTTCAGGCCCTACATTCAGCTGGGCCAGCTGGCGGAAACACTGTTTTCACCCACCGGTCCAGCTGGATGTTTATTATGTGGCCGGCGGGGGAGTTCTGCGCGCTGGCTGTCTTCTGTTGACCGTCAGCGCCGATTTCGGCGGGTTTCCCCACCGAGATCGTAATGACCTCCCATTGTCTTGGGAGCATTATTGCTAGTGGTAGGTGCATCCCTACTAATAACCAGCCTCCTCCAGGCACTAGTCAGTAATAGGAGTGTCTGTAGAATCTTCTATTCAGACACAAGTAGATAGGCGGTTTACTGTATTGCTAGATTTCTTATGTCATCTTGGATTTGGCATTGCAAGTGCATCCAAGCTAGTGATCAGCTGGTGTAATCTGGCACTGCATGAAGGTGGTGTGCGATTGCCAATTTACACTCTTCCACAGGCTTAAATGTTGTGAAATCCCTGATGGACATTTTCTATCTATTTTGCATAGTTTCCACACAATTTGTATATTTGATCTATTAAAAGAGATCCCCGTTTGAGTCAGAAGACCCCCCTCATGGATTCAATAATTTCTTAGCATGTCTTTGTACAGCATCTGGTAAATACTGAACATACTGTGAATATCAAAAGTTGGGATTCCAAGCAGGGCATATATTATTTGTAGCTATTACAGTTCATTGCTTTTTGCACACTTTGAAAATGGGAGCAGCAACTTTTAAACAAATTAGTTATTCTGTTCAAGAAATCAAGTTAGCTTGAAAATATTTGTGCTAACGAAATTGGTTTTAACTTTTAGCCTTTAACACAATTTGCAGTCCAAAGCTGATTGTAGCCTGTATCTCGTTATTTTGTACTCTGTCTCTGTGCCCAAAGATAACTAATTCCCTATGCATTTGCTCTTTTATTGTTTTAAGTAGAACCTCTCTTTTCGCATTTGCACGTACGTGCACGTTTTAGTATTATTGCCATAATTGAATCTAAACTTATTAGAGGAAAGGTCGTTACGTCTTCTGAAGCAACAATAGTCATTAAATATGTAGCAACTGACTTCTTAATTAGATTGGCGCATAAATGATTGGATTTTATAATTGCTTTTAATCCCGAAGTCTCTTTATCTATAGATTCAAGCAACTTTGTTGAAGTATTATTCGAGTTAGATATGTGGAAAAATGATGCCTTACTTGCCTTTGGACTATGGTTTTGTGTTTGTGTGTACACTATTGTGATGATTTAATGTTTTGTTTGTACTTTTATGAGCTTAGTAATTGAAATAAAGTTAATATGATGATGATGATGAAAAAGCTGTGACAGAATGGAGTTTTTTTACTTGGAGTCCAATTTTGAGTAACAGTCTGCACTGATCACAAAAATCTTCAAATTCTACAGCAGGTGGAATGTCATACTAGTAGAAAAGCCTGTTGAGTATTCTTCTTTCATGAATGAATTTTTTTTGCTCACCTACATGCCTGGTTCAGGAAATGTTATCACAGATTCCTTGTCCAGAACATATCCTGAACAAGATGATTTCAAGATTGTGGAAAAGATCACTGCTACTCAAACCTTCATTTTCTGGATTATTTCCACATTTCTGGAGTTAATACATTAGGAAACCATGCGCTTTAATCTCCACAACTTAGAAAAACCTTTCTCCTAAAATCCTCAATTTTAGTTAACCCCTTCACTGCCAGGCCTTTTCCCCCTCAGGTGCCAAGCCTTTTTTTGCTGCTTGGGGCAGTTTGTGCTTAGACCCTCATAACTTTTTGCCACATAAGCTACCCACTCCAAATTTGCGTCCTTTTTTTCTAGCATCCTAGGGATTCTAAAGGTACCCAGACTTTGTGGGTTCCCCTGATGGAGACCAAGAAATTTGCCAAAATACAGCGAAAATTTAGTTTTTTTCAAACAAATGGGAAAAAGGGATGCAGAAGAAGGCTTTTGTTTTTTTCCCTGAAAATGTTATCAACAAAGGGTTTGTGGTGTTAGAATCACCATCTTCCCAGCTTTCAGAAACAGGCAGACTTGAATCAGAAAACCAAATTTTTCAACACAATTTTGCCATTTTTCTGGGACATACCCCATTTTTACTATTTTTATTTGCTTTCAGCCTCCTTGCAGTTAGTGACAGGAATGGGTGTGAAACCAATGCTGGATCCCAGAAAGCTAAACATTTCTGAAACGTACACAAAATTCTGAATTCAGCAAGGGGTCATTTGTGTAGATCCTGCAAGGGTTTCCTACAGAAACCAACAGCTGAAATAAACAAAGTATTGAAATTGAGGTAAAGAAAAAACAGCCATTTTTCTCCACGTTTTACCCTGTAACTTTTTCCTGCAATGTCAGATTTTTTAAAACAATTGTCCATTACTTCTTCTGGACTCTTCTGGTTGTGGGGGTATGTAGGGCTCGTAGGTTCATCAAGAACCCTAGGTACCCAGAGCCAATAAATGAGCTGCACCTTTGAATGGGATTTCATTCTATACCGGATATACAGCAATTCATTTGCTGAAATATAAAGAGTGAAAAATAGGTATCAATAAAACCTTTGTATTTCCAAAATGGCCACAAGATAAGGTGTTGAGAAGCAGTGGTTATTTGCACATCTCTGAATTCCGAGGTGCCCATACTAGCATGTGAATTACATGGCATTTCTCAAATAGATGTCTTTTTTACGCACTGTCTTACATTTGGAGGGAAAAAATGTAGAGAAAGACAAGGGGCAATAACACTTGTTTTGCTAGTCTGTGTTCCCCCAAGTCTCCCGATAAAAATGGTATCTCACTTGCGTGGGTAGGCCTAATGCTCACAACAGGAAACGCAACATGGACACATCACATTTTTACATTTAAATCTGACGTGTTGTTCACAAAGTGCCTAGGTGTAGATTTTAGCCTCTAGCTCAGCCGGCACCAAGGGAAACCTACCAAACCTGGCAATTTTTGAAAACTAGACACCTAGCCGAATCCAAGATGGGGTGACTTGTGGGGCCCTCACCAGCTGCTGTTACCCAGAATCCTTTGCAAACCTCAAAATTTGGCCCAAAAAACACTTTTCCCTCACATGTCCGTGACAGAAAGTTCTGGAGTCTGAGAGGAGTCACAAATTTCCTTCCACCCACCATTCCCCCAAGTCTCCAGCGAAAGGAAATGTCCCAAAACACTATGTGGACACATGAAAATTATCAAATACAAAACTACCTGGTTTTGCGGGGGCACCTGCGTTTTTGGTCCTGGTTTCAGCAGCAATCTAGGGAAACCTACCAAACCCAGACATTTCCGAAAACTAGACAACCAAGGGAGTCCAGGGAGGTATGACTTGCATGGATTCCCCAATGTTTTCTTACCCAGAATTCTCAGCAAACCTCAAATTTAGCCTAAAAATCACAACTTTCCCACATTTCGGTGTGGGATCAGCGCATCTGGACAAATTTCAGACACCCAACGTTCCCCTCAGTCTCCCGGTAAAAATGATCCTTCACTTGTGTAGGTGGGCCCAGTGCCTGTGACAGGGAAGAACCAAAAATATATACGATGTTGGCACGAACTGGGAGGAAAGGAGAGATATAAATACGGACATTACCTGTGTTTCAGGTGGTAAGGGACATTCAAAATTGTGCTGTCCCCTAGTTCAGACCAGAGGTATAAAAGAAAGTTGCAAATAACATTTTATGGGCTACACCTTGAAGATACCAAAAGACGGGGTTTTTTCTTGCTAAAATCGAGTCCCTAAGTTGGCTACGGGGCCAAGTGACATTGGAATGCTTAACCCTTGAAGAAGTCCGGTTTGGACGAAACATGTGTCGGCTCATGTCCTTTGTATTGTGTACTTATCTATGGATGGTGTTTATTGTCTGTATTATATGTACAACACTGTGATTCTTTCATGATATAAAGTTTTTCTTGTTTGGTATAATTGTTTTTTTTAAATATAATTTGTTCTGTATGTTAATTTTTCTACAATTACAGTATTAACACCATTATAAAATATGATTAGAAATAATAGTACCAACACCACTATATAATATCATAAGAAATAATTTGAGGGTTGTTCTTCCTTCTGATTCATAAGAAAGTCTTGTGAGGTAAAAAATATTTTTGGGAATATATTGATTTGTTTCTGGTGTGCTCCACTAATTTTGTGTTTGTTCAGTTGATTCTACTGGCTTGCGTTTTGGAATCCGGTATTACACATCACGGCAACGATGTGTTTTAGTGTATGAGCACCCCTACCTTGTGTTATTCAAACTAGTAGAATGTGCATTTATTTCAATAGTTGTGTTGCCAATTCTTTGTTTGTTATATGAGAGTCAAAAACATGTTGAAATCGAGGTAGAACCAAAGCAGGTCCAAAAGGGCAGTTTGCAAAACAACAGTTTTAGGCTGACAAGTGCAGCAGAATTTTTATCGGTATAGATGAGACAATGCCGGGTGGTAGGAATTTTGTGGATTCCTGCAGATTCCAGAAGGTTCCATCACAAAACTGTGGGAAAAATGTGTGATTTCCAGCAAAGTTGGAGGTTTGCAGGGCATTGTGGCTAAGAAAACGGAAAATGGTGCGGGGTGCATGTGAAGCACACCACCCTGGAATCACCCAGATGTTTAGTTTTCAATTGTGTCTAGGTCTTGTGGATTTTCCTCCCTTTGCGTGAAATTGGCACCAAAAAAAGTCCCTGGTGCCTAGTGGTTTCTGCCCCCCTTGGGGGCAGATCGGCCTAATAAAAATAGGCTGCTCTGGCCCCAAGGGGGGCAGAAATGGCCTAAAATAATTTTGCCCCCCAGAGGAACGACCCTTGCCTAAGGGGTCATTCCCCTTGCGTAAAATTGATGCAAAAAAATAAAAATCCCTGGTGTCTAGTGCTTTCTGCCCCCCTTGGGGGCAGATTGGCCTGACAAAAATAGGCCGATGGCCTGAATACAATTTGCCCCCAAGGGGAGCGACCCTTGCCTAAGGGGTCGCACACCATATAGGAAACAAAAGTAAACTTAAAAAATATATATATCCCTGGTGTTTAGGGGTTTCTCCCCCCCCAAAAGGGCTCAAAATATCCCCCCCCCCGGAGCGGCCCTTGCCCAAGGGGCTACTCTCCTCATGTCAATAGCAACAAAAGAAAAATCCCTGGCTCTTAGTGGTTTCTGCCTCCCTTGGGGGCAGATTGGCCTAATAAAAATAGGCAGATCTGCCCACAAGGGGGGCAGAAATGGCCTAAAATAAATGTTGCCCCCCGGGGAGCGACCCTTGCCTAAGGGGTTGCTGTCCACTTATTAAAAAAAACATAAAACTTTACGTCCTTGGCTGCAAAGGGGTTAAAGAACACCATGATTGTTCTAAATAAGCTCTTTATTTGTTCAAAATATTCACAAAAACCGTACCTCAGCCTTGTATCCAAAGTGCACTGACTACTGCCTTTCACTCGCAAGCTAATGTACAAAAGTGTTGTAGTGGTCAGAGTTGCTGCCGTTTGGCTGGGGGGGGCGAGGAAATTGAGTACAGGAACCATATTTTTGAGTTTGAACTACAAAACGCACTATAAAATGTAGTGTGGCAGTTGGCCCCAAATTATTTTTGAATTGCTCCTAAAAAGCTGTGTTTAAGGAGTAGGCATCATTTGAACCATTTTGGACTCTGGATTACCCATATTACCCAGTAATTCCAAATAAGTATTTTCCAGACATTGGCTTATATTAGAAAGGCAGAATCACAGGGAAATGCAATAGTGAATAGAATATGTCATAACTTCTTGAATTTCTACACTTGATCTGTTTTCAACAGAACCTCAAAAATATAGGGGAGCCCATTATCTGCGAAAGAAAAGGCCTGTGAATGCACCATGGGTTGAGCAAAAAAAAGGTTTGATTGATGTTTGTGTGTCGGTAGCTGACATATTTAGACCTGAGATTGGCTGGCATCTAGGGGACCTCTTATAAGTGGTGTGGAAGAGACGCTGGGTGGTCGATTGTACACCCTCTCAAGCTAATGATCATCTAAATCATGTATGACGTTTCGTAAAGAAGGAATGAGATCTGTTTGTTTGGAGCATTAGAAAGCTCCTAATAGGTCAGCAGCTGGATGATTCTCATTTATGATATTCAGTGATCATTACCCACTGAAGTGGCATTCCTCGTGCTTGGGTCCTGCTTCTTGTTGGGTGGGGGTGCAATACCCAACAGGCCCGATGGTTGTCATTTTATGGAGATTCTTTATTTTGTGTTTTTCTGCAAGTGGTAGAATGAGTGCCCCCTCTCTTAAGATTATTTTAGCAAAGAGAGGATGTGGCAAGGTGTTTCTAGATTGGGCCTCAGTACTTTAAAACATCTATCAAATTCCTATATAGACAGAATTTATTGGCAAATCATAGTACTGAGGATATGATTAAAAACAAAGATTGGCTCATTGGGCACAATTATCCATATTTACAGAAGTAGAAAATATAACATTTCTATACTTTACATATTGTCAAGTGTTTGATATCTTGCGGAAAAAAAATAGTGCAGCATAAACAGTGTTTCTGTTACAATGTTGCCATTTTTGCTAATTTTACCTACATTGAATATTCAAACTACATTCCCTTGGAATTGGTATTGCCAGACCTGAGACATTCATAGCAACATTTCTTTGGTAATCATTCCAGGATTCATGTTAAAAATATAGAGCAAATTTGTTAAAATAAATACATGTATTTCCTAATATTTCATTATATATTTAGGTTTCAGTGGAATATTGGTAAGGAACTTCCACCAATACATAGCCCTTAATGTGCCAAAGAAATATGGGCCCAGATCTAAGAGGGCCTAGCGTCATCTAAAGACACAACAGCATTGTTTTTTCTACACTGATGTGGCGTTAGATGGCCAAAAATGCCACACCAGATTTACAAAGTGGCTCAATTCATGCATTGCACCACTTTGTAACCCTTTGCACCACATTATGCCTGCACCAGGAATAATGAATGCAAAGGGTGTGTTCCCCGTGAGGGGGTCTGAAAAAATGGTACAAGGAAATCTAAAAGATTTCTTTGCGTCATTTTTTTCAGAGCAGGGGTTAAAAGGGGTACACCATCATTTATAATAGGCCCCTATGTACTATTCAAAGTTAGTGCCAAAATCTGGTGCTAGCCCTGAACAATACATCAATAGCATCAGAAATTCTGACACTATTGCCCCCCCTACCCTGCACCAATGGTGCACCGTATTTTAAATACAGTGCACACATGGTGGCAGTAGTGTGGCACAAAGCGGTGCAAAGAAAGTGGTGCTGCGCTGGGTACAGCGCCACCTTTCTTAAATCTGCCCCATAGTATCTATCAGTGCACATACAGACCCAATAGATGCGTGTGGATAAACAGCCTGATGCTGATTTTTATAGAAGCAAAGGCACAGAGCTGCACAAATACCTCGTAAGAGCAAGGGTTAAATTAAATGGCTATGTTGCAGATACCCTGGAATAAAAGTAATGTTTAATGACTGATAAACAAGCAAAGGGTCTGATTCATGGAAGTTTTTTTAATCTTAAAAGCACTGTTACAAGTGAAAATGGTAAGGTTTAAGACTGTTAGCCATACATAAAAATGACTAACAGCTATAAATCCATTTACTCCCGCATAACATGACTATGGCCCTGCTTGCAAGTTATATGGAATTCCATGTGGAGAACCCCAGCAGTGGGAAGTACCATTACTGGTCACTATCTACACATGGGAACAGGGAATTCCGCCTAATATGAGTTATACCCCTCAGAATGGGTGATAATTATACAATCATGGAATTACCATACAGAACATTTCTATATTCCAGACCTATTCCATATTTCAAGGGGTTTAACACGCACAGCAGGTAGAAAATGTGTGTGGGGTTTTGTGCAGGGATGAAGAAAGGAAGGGAGGGAAGGATATTTCTGTCATTGTGGAGCATCGCATGCTCCCTTAGCCATGGAAATGGGTTGCCAAGGGCTGAGGGGCAGTAGTTGGTTGTTCTTGCAGCCAAATCCTCATCAGATGTTATAAGCCAGAATTAACTGCCAGTAAAATCATGTCTATTTCTCTTGCACCTTAGAAAACCAGGTGCAGGAACACTCTGCTAGTCACGATCAGGATGATCGGTACCCCATCCAGGAAAAACTCTTTGCGTGACTCATAATCAGCCCACATAATTTAGCATATTACCCAGGTGAAATTTGCATGAAATGCATGGGGAGTAGGTGATTTTAGCCACGGTTTGCCTTAAAAGTTGGTGTCTGCCTTCAAACATGGATATTTCTGAGCATTCACAAATTCCTTTCCTTTCTCACCCTGAATGTGGTCAGAGATTTACACCAGTCAGGGGAGTAAATCTCTTTACCGATTATATTGAATAACATGTCAACCTTATCTCATGAATGAATTGTTGAATAAAAAACATATATTCTAAATGGGGAAAAAAGTTCAATCGCTCATAGACTCTGACTTCTCCCTGTGGAGAATTGTATTTGTAGTACAGTACAAAATTGGGGAAAGCAAAGACCGCTCTTTGGCATACTAATGGGAAAATCGCATAACTTTCCCAGGACTATGGCTGTGAAGCTGGGAAGTTTGCTAGGTGCCTGAAGTCATAAATCTACACCAATATATTGTAGTGTTAGGTGTAGATTCTTCTTTTTTCTCTGTAAGTCCGGCTCAGAGGTCTGCATCTGTTGGGAAAAGTAACACAATCACTGATTGTTAGAAATGGGGTCTTTGGTTGGCAGTCAGGTTAACCCCTGTCAAAGCCAGGACTCTCACTCTATTCAGGGTTAAGGAGAATCACCCTCAGTTCACCCCTGCTCACCCCCTTGGTAGCTTGGCACAAGCAGGTAGGCTTAACTGCGGAAGCAAGGTGTAAAGTATTTGTACCAACACACACAGTAACTCAGTGAAAGCACTACAAAATGACACAACACAGGTTTAGAAAAATAGATAATATTTATCTAAACAAAACAAGACCAAAATGAGAAAAATCCAACATACACAAGTCAAGTTATGAATTTAAAAAGCAAAAGAGTCTGAAATCAGTGAGAATGTTGTTAGCGTGCAAAAGTACCTGGGTAGTGTCAAAATAAAGCTGCATGGGCGAGTGTGTGTCGGAAAAGCCCAACAATGTGTCAATTTCTCGCCCGCTGGCAAGGGCGCGCGTTGTTCCTCCTCCGGTCAGGTGTGAGTGTGTTGTTTCTTCTTTCCTGCAAGAGAGCAATGTGCTCTCAGCGTTTTTCAGCCGTGAAGCAGGTGGTGCGTCAAAAGTTTCCCCGCATGGCGGTCTTTGTGTGGATTTCTGTCCTTTTCCACCAGCTGCACCTTTTAAGGGCCCAGAGACAGGTTAGGGCACCAATTGGCAGGCAGGACTCTCAGCAGAACGCCTAAGTGCTGGCAGAGAGAAGTCTTTGCTGTCCCTGAGACTTCAACAACAGGAGGCTAGCTCAGTTTCAAGTCCTTGGAGATTCTTCACCAGTAGGAAGTCACACAAAAGTCAGTCTTTCTCCTACCTCAGGTAGAAGCAGCTACTGCAGGCCAACCTGTCAAAACACAGTCACAGGCAAAGGGGCAGTACTCCTCCTCCAGCTTCTCCTGCTCTTCTCCTTGGCAGCGGTTCCTCTTGGTTTCCGAAGTAATCTGATTTTCAGGGGTTTTGGGTGCTATTCTTATATCCCTTTCTGCCTTTGAAGTAGGCCTACTTCAAAGAGAAGTCTCTGTTGTTTTCAAGATCCTGCCTTGCCTAGGCCAGGCCCCAGAAACCACCAGGGGGTTAGAGACTACATTGTGTGAGGGCAGGCACAACCTTTTCAGGTGTAGGTGACCACTCCTCCCCTCCCTTCAGCCCAGATGGCCCATCAGGATATGCAGGCTACACCCCAGCTCCCTTTGTGTCACTGTCTAGAGGAGAGGTGCAAACAGCCCAACTGTCAAACTGACCCAGACAGGGAATCTACAAACAAGCAGAGTCACAGAATGGTTCAGGCAAAAAAATGCATACTTTCTAAAAGTGGCATTTTGAAACACAATATCTAAAAAAACAACTTCACTAAAAGATGTATTTTTAAATTGTGAATTCAGAAACCCCAAACTCCAGATGTTTATCTGCACCCAAAGTGAATCTGTTTTTTAATAATATTTAAAAGCAGCCCCCATGTTAACCTCTGAGAGAGACAGGCCTTTCAACAGTGAAAACCACATATGGCAGTATTTCACCATCAGGACATGTAAAACACATACGTACATGTCCCACCTTTAGAATACCCTGCACCATGCCCATGGGGCTACCTAGGGCCTACCTTAGGGGTTCCTTACATGTATAAAAAGGGAAAGTTTAGGCCTGGAAAGTGGGAACACTTGCCAAGTCGAATTGGCAATTTAAAACTGCACACACAGACACTGCAGTGGCAGGTCTGAGCCATGTTGACAAGGCTACTAATATGGGTGGCCCACTAGTAGCATTTGATTTACAGGCCCTGGGCACATCTAGTGCACTTTACTAGGGACTTACTAGTGTTGGAAAATGGGTTATTGGTAGGGCAGGTAGGTACCTACACCTAGCAACAAGCCACTAACCTCCACATAGGTACAGTTAGGTCTCAGTAAATTAATCCCAGCTCTACCCTTGGTAGCTTGGCATCGAGCGTCAAGGCTTAACTTAGGAGACAAAGTGTAAAGCATTCAAATATCACAAAACAGTAATTAAATAAAACACAGGAAACAGTTTAAAAATCCAAAACCAATTTATAAAAATAGCTTATATTTTTATCTTTAAAATGACACAAAAACGATTAAAATCGGTTCAGGGGAACCGGAGATATGAATTTTTAAAGTATTATTATTTTCTAGCGCTTAGAAACAAAAAGCGCCAATCGGGTCATCTGGTTGCACCAGGACCGGGGCAAAGTCAAACTTTCAGGCCGACCGCGATGGAGCCCTGCTCGGCTACAAGTCGCGGGAGGCCTCGGTTAAAAAGTTACCTTCTGACTTAGTCTTTATTTTGAAGTTTTTCTTCACCGGGACGAACCTGCCAGTTGAATCCGACCTCCTGGAGCCCTTGTCCGGATACGCGAAGTCGGTTTCCTCGGTGGTGATTTTTACCTTCGGACTTAGTCGTTTTTTCGAGATGAAAATCCTTCGACCGGGGTAAACCTGGATCTTGATCCGACGTCCATGGAGCCCTTCTCGGATACGATGGCTGGGAGGTCCCGGTCAACTTTTTACGTTCGGACTTAGTCTCTTTTTTGGATGTTTTTCTTTACCGGGACGAACCACGAAGTCAGGCCGGGTCGCGGTTGAGGCAAGCCGGCTAGAATTTCCGCGTCGGGTCGGTCACTTTATGGAGCTTTTTTTCAAAAATTCTCCAATCTTTTCCAAACTTCTGGGGCTTCACCCAGATGTTCTTTCAAGGTTCTTTTGGGGTCCACAGCTCACCCCAAGGATCCAGAAGTTCTGTGATGGTCCTTGGGGGTGCGGACTTCAACTCCCAGAATGCACCTGGCGCAAACTCCTTTTTGGCCACTGGGCAGTGGTCAGCTGGTCGCTTCTTTCAGGAGTTGGTGCAGGGGACTCTGGTTAGCAATTTTTCACCTGTAGCAAACAGGGAGTCCCTCCTTGAACCAGTTGAAGCCAGGCAAAGTCCTTCTTGTGGTGAAGCCCAAGTGTGCAGCTGGTGCAGTCCTTCTGAGTGCAGGGTCCAGGTGCAGGCCAGGGGTCCAGCAGGGCAGTCCTTCTTCTTCCTTAGTTCCTTTCTTGTTGAATTCTGGAGGGGATCTGAGGCGTGGGTGCAGGTCTGCCAGTTTTATCTTTGCTCCTGGGTGAAAAGCAGGGGGGCCCTGGTTCTCCAATCAGGGACAGGGTCGTCCCCCTGTGATGACCACTTCCTGGGAAGTGTGGCAAAAATCCATCCCAGAAGGCAACAGTCTCTAAAAATCCAAAATGGATGAATCTGATTTTTGGAGGAGAGATCTGGCTGAGCCCACCCACTGGTGTGGCTAAAAATCATAAACACACCCCTCTCCTGCCCTCTCCTAATCTAAACAAGGGGGCACCTAGCTGTCTGGGTTTGCAGGATGTGGGGGTGTTGCTGGGTGCTCCAGATGTCCTTCTCTGCCTTTAAAGACCAGTTTGGCAGCCCTCCCCCTTCCTGCCTCACCATCTGATGAGGGGAGATTCTCTCCCCCAAGCACATTCCTTTGTGTGAAGCCAGGCCACTTCACACCTCATTAAAGTAGCCTGGCAGAAGCTGCTGCAGGCTGGCCAATCAGAGCACAGCAGCAAAAACAATGCAGAGCTGAAATTGGCAACTTTTTAGGTAAAGTCTAAACTTTTTACCTGCACTAGTTATATTAAATCCAACAACTGGAAGTTGTGGGATTTATTATAACAATCAATTTGATACCAAATTCTTGGTATGTAACATTTAAGGAGACTTTAAAATTTAAAATAAAGTCTGCCCATTCTAGCCTATGAAGGCCATTTACTTCAATGAGGGAAAAACGAATTTGGCTGTTTTTACCTCACCAGGGCGTATAAATCTATTTTTATAAAGTCCCTGCTTATAGTTACATGGCACCCAGCCCTAGGGGCACATAGGGCACACCTTAGGGGTGACTTATGTGTAAAAATAAGGTAGTTTAAGACTTTGGAAGTACCTTTAATTCCAAAGTCGAATTTGCATATAACTTTATTTTAAAAGCAGCCAGCAAGGCAGGCTTGCTTTTAAAATGACACTGGGCACCTCAGCAATGCACCTAGGTGTGCACCACCTATGCTGTGGTCCCTAAACCTACATGCCCTACCATATACTAGGGACTTATAGGTAGGTTAACTTAGCCAATTATAATTAGCCTAATTTGCATATCCATTTTACACAGAGCACAGGCCCTGGGACTGGTTAGCAGTACCCAGGGCACCATCAGAGTCAGGAAAACACCAGCATAAAGTGGAAAATGGGGGCAAAAAGTTATGGGGCCTCTGCAATCAGCCCTAGTGTCTCACACAACCCCCCCCCAGCCCACACGCCCAGGAGACTCAGCCCAACCCTGGGAGAGTCTTCCTGGCTTGTTAGGCGAGGAAGACAGTGAAGAAAACTGGCTGTCCCTTTGCAGGGCCTACTCTGCCTTATATCCTCCTGTCAGGGTCACTCCCTAGTGAAGCCATCCCAACAGTAAAAGGACCCAACTCAAACTGAAACTTCCCTCTAGGGGGGTCTTCCTCCTCTCTCTCTGCCAACTTGGGTAGTGAGGTGCCCACCTCCCCTACTCCTAACTTTGCTAGGGCAACACCTAGCTTACCCAAAGAGGTCACCCAACACTTGAGCAACCCCACCATGACCAACAGGGTCAGGGGGCCTATTTTGCTATTGGCCTTGGGGTCTGCCTCCCAGGCCAAGTACAGTGCTGCCAGGAGGGCTAGCACCCAGCAGAGGCTACTGACAGCTGTCAGTACCCAGAACCACACCCTAAGCTCTCCACTGACAGGTGGCTGAGCTGCTTTAGGGGCATCTTTGGGGTCCTGGCACCCCTCTTGCTGTCTAGAGTGGGGGGCTACCACCTCCTGTGGCAGACACCCTCCTTCCACTCTCCCTTCTGTCAGTGCAGGGGCAACACCTTGCATCTGGACAGCTGCCTGACCACTCAGGACTCCCTTGGGGTCAGGTGAGGCCTCACCAGTGCCAACTCTGGGCTCCCCCCCTACTGGGGCAGAAGGCCTTTGGCTCCCTGGAACTCTCTTTAAGAGTGGCCTACCCTTCCTTTTCTTCTTTCCTTTTCTTGGGGACCCCTGTCTCCTAATTGTAGGGACTGACTCCCCAGGACTTTGGGTTGGGGGGGCGCCCTGGGCGACCACCCCATCTGTGACCAGACTCACCTCTGGGAGGTCATTGCCCAGGATACAATCTAGGGGGAGGTCAGCACTGACTACCACCCTAATCCAGTCAAGGATACCCTCCCTCTCTAGGGGCACTATGGCTACAGGTTTGGAGGTGACCTCCCCTGTGGCTATCCTGACTTTCTTTGTCTTTCCTGGGACATACATGTCTGGGGTCACTAACCGGTCACTCACTATAGTGTGACTGGCACCGGTGTCTCTCAGGCCAGTGGTAGGGATCCCATTCACTTGAATGTGGTGGAAGTGCCTACTCCCACCCTCAGGGATCACCAGCTTACCATCTGGTCCTGTCTCCCAGCACAATGCTAGGAGGACTTCATCATCTGAGGAGTCCTCCTCTATGGCTACACTGGACAGCCCAGTGCTAACCACCTTCTTTGGACAGGCTGCATCTCCTCTGAAGTGACCTGTCTGCTGACAGTCAAAGCAAGCCCTACTGTCCAAGAGCTTTTTTAACCCTGGGTCTAACTGTCTCTGCTGGTCAGAGTGGGATTTACTCTCCTCCTTCTTAGGGTTCTGGGGTACAGAGGGAGTCTCTGTGGTGGGCTTACCACCTCCCTCCTTAGGTTTTTGGGGACCTGTCCCCCCCTTCTTGGAGTCTCCCCCCTGGGACTTGACAACCACCCTGGTTCTCAACCACTCATCAGCTGCCTCCCCTAGCTCTCTAGGGTTGGTCTGCTTAGAGTCCACTAGATGCTGGCGTAACCTTTCTTGGATACAATTGGTCAAGATGTGCTCTCTCATGATCAGATTGTATAACCCCTCATAAGTATCTACTTTGTTACCAATAATCCAGCCCTCTAGTGCCTTTAGTGAAATGTCCACAAAGTCAACCCAAGACTGGGTACTGACCTTCTGGGTGTCCCTGAACTTCATTCTATATTGCTCTGGGGTCAGACCAAACTTCTTGGCTAAGCACCTCTTCATACTAGGGTATGAATCTGCCTCCTCCCCCCTTAAGGTCAGAAGCCTATCCCTCCCTGAGTTGGGGACCAACTCCCACAAAAGGGAACCCCAGTATTGAGGCCTAACCCTTCTCATTTGGAGTGCCCTCTCAAAGGCCCCCAGCCACTTATCTATGTCATCCCCCTCTACATAAGCAGGAACTACCCCCTTGGGTAATCTGGGGCAAACTCCCCCACCCATGGACACCTCAGCTTCTTTATCGCTGCTTCCATCTCTTTTCTCTTTGTATGCCCACTTTTTCTTTTCTAGGGCCAGCTTCTCTGCTTCCAAAGCTATGTATGCTAGCTGGGCCTCCAGCTCTCTTTCTCTGATGGATGGGTTCTCTCCTCCTGAAAGGACCCCCTTCCCACCACTAGCTTTGGATCTGCCCCTAGTGACTGTATTTACTGAGGACCGTTCTTCCTCATCCTCACTTGGGCTCAGATGCCTTCCCTCCCCTGAGTGGTTAGAGCTTGCATCCTCCCTTCTTTCTCCCTCCTCTGGAGCTTCTTCTGACTCTACCTCTTGGGCCTCAGCCCATGCTGTCAGGGATGTGATCAGGATTTGCTTCCTTAGATCAGTGGTTGCAGGCAACCCTCTTTCAATACACAACCCCCTAAGCTGGACTACTGTCAGTGTGGGTAGGCTAGCCAGATCAAGCTCCATGGTTCCCTAGTTTTGTGTCAACAAAAACTTTTTGCAAAAATTGGAAACAAGAATTTAGAAAAATTACAAAAATTCAATAATTGAAATTAATCCAAATTAAAAATTAAAAACAATTTTTGCACTAGGACAATTTAAAGGATTTTTAATTTGTTTTACCTAAAACTGTAACGTGATATTGAACACAAGTACTGGATCCCGTCGCTGCTTCCAATTATGTTGGAAAATGGGTTATTGGTAGGGCAGGTAGGTACCTACACCTAGCAACAAGCCACTAACCTCCACATAGGTACAGTTAGGTCTCAGTAAATTAATCCCAGCTCTACCCTTGGTAGCTTGGCATCGAGCGTCAAGGCTTAACTTAGGAGACAAAGTGTAAAGCATTCAAATATCACAAAACAGTAATTAAATAAAACACAGGAAACAGTTTAAAAATCCAAAACCAATTTATAAAAATAGCTTATATTTTTATCTTTAAAATGACACAAAAACGATTAAAATCGGTTCAGGGGAACCGGAGATATGAATTTTTAAAGTATTATTATTTTCTAGCGCTTAGAAACAAAAAGCGCCAATCGGGTCATCTGGTTGCACCAGGACCGGGGCAAAGTCAAACTTTCAGGCCGACCGCGATGGAGCCCTGCTCGGCTACAAGTCGCGGGAGGCCTCGGTTAAAAAGTTACCTTCTGACTTAGTCTTTATTTTGAAGTTTTTCTTCACCGGGACGAACCTGCCAGTTGAATCCGACCTCCTGGAGCCCTTGTCCGGATACGCGAAGTCGGTTTCCTCGGTGGTGATTTTTACCTTCGGACTTAGTCGTTTTTTCGAGATGAAAATCCTTCGACCGGGGTAAACCTGGATCTTGATCCGACGTCCATGGAGCCCTTCTCGGATACGATGGCTGGGAGGTCCCGGTCAACTTTTTACGTTCGGACTTAGTCTCTTTTTTGGATGTTTTTCTTTACCGGGACGAACCACGAAGTCAGGCCGGGTCGCGGTTGAGGCAAGCCGGCTAGAATTTCCGCGTCGGGTCGGTCACTTTAAGGAGCTTTTTTTCAAAAATTCTCCAATCTTTTCCAAACTTCTGGGGCTTCACCCAGATGTTCTTTCAAGGTTCTTTTGGGGTCCACAGCTCACCCCAAGGATCCAGAAGTTCTGTGATGGTCCTTGGGGGTGCGGACTTCAACTCCCAGAATGCACCTGGCGCAAACTCCTTTTTGGCCACTGGGCAGTGGTCAGCTGGTCGCTTCTTTCAGGAGTTGGTGCAGGGGACTCTGGTTAGCAATTTTTCACCTGTAGCAAACAGGGAGTCCCTCCTTGAACCAGTTGAAGCCAGGCAAAGTCCTTCTTGTGGTGAAGCCCAAGTGTGCAGCTGGTGCAGTCCTTCTGAGTGCAGGGTCCAGGTGCAGGCCAGGGGTCCAGCAGGGCAGTCCTTCTTCTTCCTTAGTTCCTTTCTTGTTGAATTCTGGAGAGGATCTGAGGCGTGGGTGCAGGTCTGCCAGTTTTATCTTTGCTCCTGGGTGAAAAGCAGGGGGGCCCTGGTTCTCCAATCAGGGACAGGGTCGTCCCCCTGTGATGACCACTTCCTGGGAAGTGTGGCAAAAATCCATCCCAGAAGGCAACAGTCTCTAAAAATCCAAAATGGATGAATCTGATTTTTGGAGGAGAGATCTGGCTGAGCCCACCCACTGGTGTGGCTAAAAATCATAAACACACCCCTCTCCTGCCCTCTCCTAATCTAATCAAGGGGGCACCTAGCTGTCTGGGTTTGCAGGATGTGGGGGTGTTGCTGGGTGCTCCAGATGTCCTTCTCTGCCTTTAAAGACCAGTTTGGCAGCCCTCCCCCTTCCTGCCTCACCATCTGCTGAGGGGAGATTCTCTCCCCCAAGCACATTCCTTTGTGTGAAGCCAGGCCACTTCACACCTCATTAAAGTAGCCTGGCAGAAGCTGCTGCAGGCTGGCCAATCAGAGCACAGCAGCAAAAACAATGCAGAGCTGAAATTGGCAACTTTTTAGGTAAAGTCTAAACTTTTTACCTGGACAAGTTATATTAAATCCAACAACTGGAAGTTGTGGGATTTATTACAACAATCAATTTGATACCAAATTCTTGGTATGTAACATTTAAGGAGACTTTAAAATTTAAAATAAAGTCTGCCCATTCTAGCCTATGAAGGCCATTTACTTCAATGAGGGAAAAACGAATTTGGCTGTTTTTACCTCACCAGGGCTTATAAATCTATTTTTATAAAGTCCCTGCTTATAGTTACATGGCACCCAGCCCTAGGGGCACATAGGGCACACCTTAGGGGTGACTTATGTGTAAAAATAAGGTAGTTTAAGACTTTGGAAGTACCTTTAATTCCAAAGTCGAATTTGCATATAACTTTATTTTAAAAGCAGCCAGCAAGGCAGGCTTGCTTTTAAAATGACACTGGGCACCTCAGCAATGCACCTAGGTCTGCACCACCTATGCTGTGGTCCCTAAACCTACATGCCCTACCATATACTAGGGACTTATAGGTAGGTTAACTTAGCCAATTATAATTAGCCTAATTTGCATATCCATTTTACACAGAGCACAGGCCCTGGGACTGGTTAGCAGTACCCAGGGCACCATCAGAGTCAGGAAAACACCAGCATAAAGTGGAAAATGGGGGCAAAAAGTTATGGGGCCTCTGCAATCAGCCCTAGTTTCTCACAACTAGTAAATCAAATATGCCAATGTACACATATAATTTATACAGGGAACACTTACACTTTAGCCCTGGTCAGCAGTGGTAAAGTGTCCAGAGCAAACAAACATCAAAAACAGAATCCAGTACACAGAAACAACCTTGGAAAGTAAAGGCAAGAGTTATGGGAGACCATGCCAATGATGCCAAGTCTAACACTGATTAATACTGATTTCTAAATGTTAGAAAACCACTGCATAAAAACCACCAAAGCAACAGAAAAAAAACATTGATGAGAGGAAACACAACCATAATTCTTCCACACTTTCATATGGGAAACTCTGCAATTGGGAACCAGATGCAAAAACATATCTGAGTTTTACAAGCTGCTTTCTGGTATTTTGTTTGCTCTACACTAGCAAACCTGTTAAAAACGTGACTACAGATCTCATGTTTCATGATTTTGTACTCCTTGAATGTTTTAGCAGATTCGCCTGCCATTTTGTATGATAAACTCATTGAAGAGTATATACTCCTTCACTTACCATCTAGATTTAAAAATGCAAAAATGTCAGAAGTGACAAACTTTCCAATCATGAATATATACTGCAACCAAAATACCATGCAATTTTTCCTTTGTGAATCAAGGAATCTTACTCCATATGTAAGTTCCACATTTACATATTGTGCCAGCCTTCTCATTGACCTTTTTAGCTTGTGTGTATTTGGTCCAATTTATGTTGTCTCAATATGGATGAGTCACAATCAGGAATCAAAGGAAGGACAAACCACGGTTGAAAATATTTTGGGGCATGGACTGGAAGTTTATTTGTATACTTCATTTCTATTTTCAGAATGTTAGCCTGGGGGGGGGGGGGTCCCAGATGGTACACCAGACTATTTGTTACACAAAGAAATACACATTGATGTTTTCAGTGGGCCCCAGTAACAAAAGTATATGGGTCAGGCTATACAACGTCTTGTTGTTACTCAGTTATTGGACTTGGTCCTCTCTGCCGGGTCACCCCCAAACCGTTTGCCTTTACCCACCACTTGTTTTTTACTGAAATTTGTTTTGGTTGGTCCTAGGACCTTATGCAGTTTACCACTGCTAACCAGTGTGAAAGTGTTTATGCTCTCTCCCCTAAACATGGTTAAATTGGCTTACGCCTGATTGGTATATTTAAATTACTTCTAAGTCCCTTGTAGAGTGGTATACCATATCCCTAGGGTCTGTGCATAAATGAAACTAGTGGACCTGCAGCACATATTGTGCCCTCAACCTTATAAGCACTTTAAAACATCTCTCAGGCCTGCCATTGAGCTTGAGTGCAGTTTTAAGCAGTCAATTCGACTTGGCAATATAAATCCCCTGCCAAGCCTTAAATTCCCCATATATTGCACAGCATTCACCCCTAAGGTAGACCCTAGGTGGCCTACATGGCAAGGTGCATTGCAATTAAAAGGTTGAACATGTACCTTTAAGTTTTACATGTCCTGGCAGTGAAAAACTCCTAAATTCGTTTTTCACTATTGTGAGGCCTATCTGTCCCATAGGATAACATTGGGTTGCCTTATTACATTTAGTAAGTGCCAACATTTGGTTGGGACCATGTTTCCAGTTCATGTTTGGTATATATGAAATTGTAATGAAAAATCTTCTTTAATTGTAAAGCCAGATTTTTATTACAATTTTTTAAAATGTCCCTTTCAGAAAGTTGGCATTTTCCTGCCTTAGCCCTGGTCTGCTTGCAGCTGATATTGGGTCACATGACTCAGTGCAACAGACAGTTAAACTTTATGAATTCTTCCTAGACAGTCACACAATAGAGGTATTAGGTGTGTCTGAATGGCCATCTGCTGGCAGGATAGGAGGGCAGAGCTGAGAACAGCCCCACTTGCAACTGAATAGCGTGTTTCTGCCTTCACACAAAGGATCTATCAACTCCACGTTTTTATTGCAGGCAGCTTGGAGCCAAGGTAGAGAATTTAGGAAACTCCATGCACTTCAAGGAACCTTTCCAGATGACTGTCCCACCCTCTAGAGAAAGGGCACCAAAGTATAAAAATAGGACCTACAGACCTACTCTTCGGTTCACTTTTGGACCTACAGAATTACTCTTGGAGGGCTGCCTGCTGTGCCCTCTGCAAGACTGCTGTGCTATACCTGGAAGGACCTCTTTGCTGCCTGGAGCCTGCCTTGTACCCTCGGAGGCCAGCCTTGCTGTCGAGCTCTGCATTTTCCCCTGATCCAGGAATACCAGAGTGACACCTAGGGCTAGTTTACAGGCCTACTGTTCAGATCCACAGGGACACAAAAGGCTCATACCATCTTCAACCCACACCTTGCCCCAGTCCAAGTAAGTCCTCAACCCCCACATGGTCTCCCAGAAGTCCTGGACCCTTGGTTGTGGTGCTAAAGGTGTCCAGATGGCCAAATCCCCAAATTGAGGACATATAAATATTTTGGCCATAAACTGCTATGAGAAGCAGGAGGACACCATTGTCAAGTAATGTATAAACATTTACTCAGATTTTCTAAATTGGTGTGGATTTTACTTGTGTTATGTTTCTACTTTAGTACTGTTTGTGTGCTTCATAAATACTAAGGGTCTGATTTAAGAGCCTATAGCGCCACCGTAGCATCACTTTTCATGATTCTCCAGTGGCTCTAACAACTGCTCCATATTTAGAAGGATGTGTAACACCACTTTTTGTGGTGTTATGCCTCTTTGCAAATATGGGCCCCACTGATGCAGTTTTCTGTGTCTGAGAGGCATGCAATGGGTGTTGCTGTGGGTTTCACCGCAACACCCATTGCTTTTGTCCCCATATTTATGAAAAATCGTTATTCTGTGGTAGTGCCAAAAACTGAAGCCACCCCAGGGGTGGCGGTAGCATGGCGAAACAAGGAGGAATGCTTTTATTCCTCCTCGTTTTTTGCTTTTTCTATGTGTGCTGCGTTCCGCACAAAAATAGAAGAAGCAAAATGCCATGGATGATTGTTTATATGCAGGAAGGTGTCTCTTCGTGTACATAAACAATCATTCAAAAATGATGCTTTGGCACTTCTATGTGTGCTGCACTTTGTGTTGGCGCAGGCAGCTTAATTCAGCACCAGCGCAGGGGGAAACACAGGGATGCATCGAATTCCTGTTAATATGGCACATCCCTGCATTTCCAAAGTGGCCAGAGCGGTGCTGCTATTTTTGGCGCAGCACCTCGCTGACCTACTTTGGCATAAATCTGGGCCTTAATACATTGCTTCTCAAATAAGCCTTACTATTTTTTTGTGCCAAGCTACTCAGGGTTAAGCACAGCCACATTGTGGCTATTGCTTGTCCAGTGATCACACGCCAGTCAACCAACTACACAATTTTTCACATCAGTGTTATTACATACTTTCTAAAGTATAATGCTCATCGTGTGGTGAAAGCAACGTTCACTTCTTTTGCAGGAAAGTGGGTTTGTGGTGCTGGTATTGTGTGTGTGCATGTGGAAGTAGACAGAATTTGTTAAGTTACAACCACTCACTACATTACTATAACAGCAGAGCACAACATCACAATGACCTATAACTACAGTAGCACGAGAGCAACACAATTAAACCACAGAATAACACAACGAAATATAAAACAAGAAAGTAAAATTTAACACAACAACGTATCAATGAGAAGCTTCTGTGACTGTAGCAGCTTCGTTTTTCTAAGTGCACAAACGCTGGACGTTTTTTCAGAATCCTTGGTTTGATGCTGAATCCTACATGGAATTCTGGAACATATCTATTAAAATACAGAAGTTGAAGAAAAATGTATTGTTGCATCTTCTAACCAATAATTGTTTGACTTTTTCTGCATTCCTGAATGAAATAATCAACCAGGTCTCGTGAGACATCTTTTGATTATGTAGCCACAAAATATCTGTGTCATGTCAGGAGATCATTAAACGATCCATAATATTTTTTATCAATTTACTCTGACATATCGAAAGACATACTCAGGGAAATGATGCATAAAGTGTTCCTTGATTTATAGACTGCTTATAAAAATTAATCACCCGCAAGTTGCAAATAAATCTTGTCTGGGAAGCATCATGCATCATGATGAGAAACAGAATGAGGCAAAAACATTTTTTTATAAGATCTGAGAAAAAAAGTAATTTCTCTTCATTCATATTGTGTGCACTGCAGAGAAACATAGCTATGTTGCTGCCAACATATTCTAGGAGCATGAGATGAGTAGATGTGAGTAACTTACTCCTGGGGCATTCCAGACTTCCTATTTAATTCCAGGAGTCAGCCAGACATACTACAAATTATCTGTGAATCCGTTCATTAGTATCAGTATACGAGCATAAACCTAATGGAAGAGCAGTTGGATATCTTGACTGCCACAGTGTATTCATTTGATAGTGGGAATTTTCCCTTGTTTTAATGTTTTTTCTGGAAATTGTGAAATGAGCAGATACAAAATTATCATAGTTCCATGCATAGGACAGGAAACCATAAACCTAATGGCAAGCAGATTGCTCATTCATAATCCATTTACGGACAATCTATTTATTGGGTTTCCTCTCTGAATTTCAGAACACTTCAACCTCAATCTTCCTCAGGCTGTAGCCCTAAAATCTGCAATTTCACCCCTTCCCACAAACAGCAGCAGTCACTACCTTATTGCTCTCTCTCAAATCTGCTCTACGGCAAATTTCTTCCTTTCTTCGAGATGTAACACCTTTTCCTTTTACCCATTTGATTGCTTCTTACCTTTACCCAATCTATGCTTGTTACCACACTCTTCCCTTTTTACACTACCACAAGATTTAATTTGCTAATATAGCTCCACTTTTCCTCACACCCACTTATCAAAATTCCTGTTTCTCACTTTAGAGCTTGTTTTAAAAGTAGCCTTCCTTACTACCGCATTGTACATGCTTTACAAAATCCCATAAATAAATTACTTGAAATACTACACTTATATATTGGCTCTAATGTATCTGCCCTTTTTTTAAACATCTGTCTTTTATGTGGAGAGAGTATTGACATCCGTGGAAATCTTCTTCAAACACACTTTTATCAGGGACACAGCAAAAGTGCCATCGATCCTTTAGCATTGTGTAAAAAGCAGGGGAATCTTCCCTCTGTTCTTTGATTCAGTAACAAAACACATTCACCACTACATCTGCAGCATCATTGCTAGCTACACTCCTGACTCTCACTAAGCACAGTAATATTTCAAGCCCCTTTCCACCCTGATGATCCCTTAATAGATTTTGTTGTAATAGATTTGCTTTACTTTTATAGTTGGAATACATTTGAAAAATGTCCATTAAAATCTATTTTATGGAACCGACAAACTAGTAGCATCTGACAAAGCATCCCTAATCACTCCTTTTGCCCTCCTTTCTCCGCACACCAACTCTCATTTATTTCTTCCTAAATATCTGGTGTCTAAACTTTTCTACAAGATTAAATCCAATTTTGCGCAATATCTGTGATTCTTTGAATCAGGATTCCTGCTTTTCATGTCGAAACCTTGTTTATTACTTATGTGTTTGCAGATTTGAGCATGAAGTATTGTGAAATGGGACTCAAATTTATAAAAAGATCAGTAGGAATGTTACACATTTTCACTGGGGACACAGGCGCTACACAATAGCACTAAATACACTTCTTAGTAGCTTTTATGTATACAATGACATGGAAAACTAGCTAACCAGTGGTGGCTCCTCCTCTAGGGTGGAGGAGCGTCGCCCCCCAGCCAGCTGTGACAGCTGCAAAACCTTTACAAGAAAACGATAATAAACAGTTTTTATTATTGTTTTCTTGTAAAGGGGCGGGGCTACGGGCACTGACGATCACTGAGGGTGAGTACACAGCACTCCTCCTCTGTGCGCATGTATGTTTGGCCAGTATTCTCGGACCGGCCAAACACACATGTGCACAGGGCTCTCTCCAGCCCTGCACTATGTTGCCTGGCTGGAGAGAGCATGCACAGGCGCTCACTCTGCCTGGGAGCAATGCAATCCTGACACTGCTCTGAGCAGCTTCAGTATTGGCTACAGGGCAGGCTGGGAGCCTGTTCCTGCATCAGAGGAGCAGCGCGGTGGTGTCGGCAGCGGCGGGGATGATCCAGTAGGTGTTAAAAAAAATTCTTTAATGTTCATTCCCCCACGCACAGGCCTGCCCCTTCAGGGTGCCGCGAGCTGCGACTGTAGTTAACTGCTGGCTTTCTGTAGAAGAAACAGAAGTAGATCTGATACCCTTTTCATCGTAAATATCTACACCAACTGGTTAAACCTACACTTTATATGAAAAATATAACAAATGGAAACATAGGAAGAAACCTCCTTTTACATGATTTTTAAATAAACCTGATCGTTTGCATAAGAGATTAGCAAAATGAATAAACGGATGCGCTGTAAGAGCTGATAACCTCTGCTCCTGTTCTCTTAAGTATTAAATCAGAGCTAATTGGCACTGTGAAGTCTATACCTGTTGAACTACAGTGTTTGTTTGATGATCTGATTAAACAGGATACCTTGAGGCCAGATGTGCTAAGAGTTTGAGACTTAAAAAAGGCAAGTCAGGAATGTAATGAAGGCACACGTTTGTGTCAGAAATGTGCCATTTGCAACTGATTGAGAAGGAGTAGGGGCATGAAAGAGGCATAGCTCCTCGCAGTCAATTTGTAATGCAATTTCCACTGCACGTGAGATTGCAAACTATTGGCTGCATTCTGACACCCAATAAGAGGATGTCTCATTTTACAGTATGAAAGCTGACTGAGGAACTGCTTTCAACTTTATGGACATGGGTTGTGGGTTTTACTGGGAGCAATCTTTGGTCAAGTGGACCGCTGGATGCCCTTCTAATGCCATTCTCAAAATGGCTTGTTTGAGTTTTTGACTGCAGTCCCAATCCGTGCCAATCCCTACCAGTGGTACAGGTGCCTCAAATAAAAATGTAAAGAAGGCATTCTGTGAATGAGAATATAGGAATGGAGGTCTATTCCTACCAGGTTCATCCCCTGCATTTGCAGCCAGCCTCCCTCATCAATCTTAATGGAACAGGATACAGCAGATCATAGCAAATGTCCTCTTTGCACTGCAATGGAAAGGTACAACTTTTGCAGCACAAAGTGTAGGTTGTCCAAAAGCAACAAGTGTGCAAACACACCAAAGTGGCATGGGTCAGATGCACCACTGTTCTTGAGTCGTCCGTGCCTCACCTATCGACACCATGGTTGCACAGGATTTACCATACGGTGCACCAGGGTGGATGTAAGGACAATAGTGCCAACATGTTTGATGCTGTTCTGGTGCATTGCTGTACTAGCGTCAACATTGATTAAAATAGTTGTGTCATTTTAACGTCTGCTCTGAGCAGATGCTACAAATGATGGTGGAGTGAAAAGTTGTGAAATCTCATTGCCCCCCGCATACATTATGCCTGGCACAGGCATAATGTGGCGCAAGAATTTACAAATTGGCGCAATGCAAGTATTGCAACACTTAGTAAATTTGGAGCGAGAGAAAAGCCTCCTTAATGTAGCCTTAGCGTAAACAAAAATTACACTAGGGCAGCGCAAGGTGGCACTAGGGGCTTGTAAGTATGCCCCCAAATGTTTTGTAAACCGGCCTTCAGTGCATCAGCTGCCAGGTCTCTGACGTTTACATGTGTATACTGTACTACAATTACATTTCAGTAGTAAAGGGAGCAAAAAGAAATTAAAACTATAGTTGTAAATGGACCTCAATTAGTGTTTGATCTCATGTACAAATACCCCTTACTTATTAGAAAAGATAAAAGGATTTTTATCATTGATTAAATAAACATTAAAAAAGTATTCTCAGGATAAGAAAAATGCTGCCTTGAAACACATCAAGATTTTCTGAATTCAAGAACTTTTAATCTATGTAATTCCATTTGCGAGATGCGATTTGGATTTTGCATCTTTCACGCATCATGCAACTTCTAAATAAAAATTGAGCCTGGTTAAAAAAAACACATTCACTGCCATTAACTGATATTTGCAGACGTGAATGGCTAAACCTATTCCCGGCAGCAGGTGTAACGTGTTTTCTGGGGTGGGAAGTAAAATGGATCACCTCCAAACTTACGAAAAATAAATTTCCCCTGTGGACAAAAATGTTTGCATTTGCCAGTTGGGCTGCCTTTTAAAACTATAATTGTACACCATTCACAATTAATCACTGGGGAAATAGAAAGTTGTAAAAATGTCACATCATTGTTCCAGTAGTATGTTTGGAAACCTCTTTCTGGTAAAGCTTTCCAGGTGTAGTTCTAGGAAGATTTGTTGATTTCAATAAAGTGTAAGTGTCTTTTCAAGCAGAGGAGTAAGTCTCCACCTCTACATCTGCCCTTTCTTGATGAGCCAGGCTGTTAGAAACGAGGTTTCTGGTTGTCAAGGGTATGGACCTAAGCTAGGCAAAAAAAAACACACTCCAATCAGGGTAAAAGAGCTACACACCCAAGGTAACCCCTGCTCACCCCTTTGGTAGCTTGACAAGAGCAGTCAGGCATATTTCAAAGGCAACGTGTACAACAACACACACTCCAGTGACACAATAAATACAACACAAAAGATAATCTACACAGGATTATATAAAAATGTATCTTGTGTATTGTGCATCGATCATAGACCAACACAACATTGTTCATAAATCCTGCACATACTATGCCAATCCTGAGTTCACATTCATTATCCTGACAATGCACAGCAGAAATGACATATATTAGAACATCAGGGGATGATATGTAGAAGAATATGAATAAGCATAAGCATCATTACAAGAGTGCTTGTACTGTAATGACCTTTAGGGACAAAACCACGCATATCATCATGAAATCATGGGGCATGATGCATTGGTGCTCCTAGTAAACCTTGTGTGGTCCTTCCTTTATATCATAGAAGTAGCTGCATGCTTACTATAGGAAATACGTTAATTCCATGATCTGACTAAGATGAGGACATTTAAAAAATACGGCGCTGCTGCACTTGTGTGCTTATTTATAGTGATAGGGTAAAGGCATGTCAGTGATTCAGAGGCCTCCATCGAGGTGTCCCCGTAATGTGGAGTCACAGACCAAGTGCCCCCCCAGGTATGTGGCAAAGTGGGGGGAGGACACCCACTGTAGCCGGCTATGGGGTGACCCTCCTCCTGGGTCCCCAGTGTGGAGAATCACTACGGGCAGTGGCCACAAAAATGTGCCATAGCTGCTACTGCCCAGGGTCTTGGGCCACCTCCATTTGGTCCATGTGCTTCTGGCAAGTTCCCGCTGGGTGGAGGCTGCGGCTGAGAGGTGCTCTCAGCATCAACATCAAAGACCAATACTTACCATGCACTATTGGGATCAGCAGCGACCGGTCACAATAATCTCCCCCAGCCTCTAATACAGCATCCTCTCTTAGGTTATTGTGACATTCCACCCACCATGGACCTCATGGAGAAGGGATTCCATGCTATCGGTAATGCTGATTCTTGGCAGGGAGAGGATGCCACGGCATGGTACCTCTCTCTCTTTTGTTCGGCATCGCAGCACCCTTGCTGAAGAGAAGAAGGGGGACCGTATAGAAGGAACACACACTGCTCTATTTGAAAGAATCAGGAGTGCTCACCACGCATTCTGTGGAAACTGGGGAAGGCACCTTCAGGTGCTATGTGGAAATAGGCAAAGAGAAGTCCCCCCCAACTCCTGGCAGTTTGGGGAGGTTGTGCTGTAGGCCCACAAGTAGCATTTAATCTATGGGCCGTAGGCACATGTAGTGCACTTTTACTAGGGACTTATAAGTAAATTAAATACGCCAATTGGGTATGAGCCAATGTCATCATGTTTTAAGGGAGAGAGCATATGCACTTTAGCATTGGTTAGCAGTGGTAAAGTGCGCAGAGTCCTAAAACCAGTGAAAACAGTGTCAAAAACATGGAGGGACGCATGCAAAAAGTTGAGGGTGACCACCCTATGGCTGTCAGGTCTAGCACTACTCCTCACAGATCAGATATATAAGGGAATTCCCAAAGCAAACCTATGAGAGAAGTAGCACTCACTGTAGTGGAAAACAAAATAGGATGTTTGCCACTACTAAGACGCGTAACACATACATATATATGTCCTACCTTTTACGTACACAGCACCCTGACCATAAGGCTATCAAGGGCCTATGTTAGGGGTGACATAAGTGTAGTAAAATGGGAGTTTAGGCCTTGGCATTAGTTAGACTTGCAAAGTCAATGTGGCAGTAAACTGTGCATGCAGACTCTGCAGTGGCAGGCCTGAGACAAGTTTGAAATGCTACTTCTGTGAATGGCACAATCTGCGCTGCAGGCCGGCTAGCAGCACTTAACTTACAGGCCCTGGGTATATAGTATACAATGTTACAAGGGACTTCAGGTAAATTAAATAAGATAAACAGGTGTAAGCCAATTATACCAAACTCTAGGGGAAACAGCACATGCACTTTACCACTGCTTAGCAGTGGAATTGTGCCAAGAGTCCTAAAGCCAACAAAAAGAGGGTTAGAAAAGTAGGAGGAGAAAGGTAGTAGGTTTGAACATAACCCTCTAGAAAGGCCCATTTCCAGCTCAGGCCAATAGCAATGCTATTTAATTTCTAACTCAAAAAAGTCTTGGCAATTGTTAAATATGCAATCCATGTCAAAAAGCGTTTTTGGTTTTGAATAGTGATACAAATAATTTCAGTGCAGTGTGTTACACTATTTGCACTTATATAAATGGGTAAATTTGCCTGCATTGATTTTGCTCCATATTTACTCTTTGTTTCTGTAGAGTATGCTAGCGAGCAGATTACATGCAAACATTTTTGAGTTGATTTGAAATTTTGAAATACAAAGATAAGTTAGTTGTGTACATATTCTCTGCATGTTGAATTGTATTATATCAAAAAGTAAAGGCAATATTGCCATTTTCGTAAAAGGGCAACATGGAGACATTGTTGTCACATATTTTGTGTGCAAACAAATTTAAAATTGCTTCACTTGGAAATTCTCTTGAAGAGAACACAACCATCTTTAACCTGTTTTGCTTTAGGATTAATTGTGGGAAGCAGTTAGAGCACCGTGAATTGACTGAATCTATTTGAACACCCTGGTCAGCTGACATAGGGGGTCATTCCGACCCTGGCGGTCCATGACCGCCAGGGCCGGGGACCACGGAAGCACCGCCAACAGGTTTGCGGTGCTTCAAGGGCCATTCTGACCGCGGCGGTAAAGCCGCGATCAGAAAAGGGGAACCGGCGGTTTCCCGCCGGTTTTCCCCTGGCCCAGGGAATCCTCCATGGCGGCGCTGCTTGCAGCGCCGCTATGGGGATTCCGACCCCTTCCCGCCACCCTGTTTCTGGCGGTTCTTAGCGCCAGGAACAGGATGGCGGGAACGGGTGTCGTGGGCCCCTGGGGGCCCCTGCACTGCCCATGCCACTGGGCCCCATAAAGATTTTCACTGTCTGCTTTGCAGACAGTGAAATTTGCGACGGGTGCCACTGCACCTGTCGCACCCCTGCAACTCCGCCGGCTCCATTCGGAGCCGGCTTCCTAGTGGCAGGGTCTTTCCCGCTGGGCCGGCTGGTGCCCTTTTGGCGATCACCCGCCGGCCCAGCGGGAAAGCCAGAATGGCATCCGCGGTCTCCTGACCGCGGAGCGGCCATTTGGCGGTGACCGCATGGCGGGCGGCGGTCGCCGCCCGCCGCGGTCAGAATGACCGCCTAAGCCTTATCTTGAGTATATTCCATAATGGGGAATGTGAAAACTCTCCTGAAGGTGCTCTACTATGACCAATTTTACAAACATTTCTCACCTATCCCCATTTACTGTACTAGGTGATGATGCAGTAACTGTTAAATATGTCTTCACATCATCAGGAAGAATCCATACACCTAATCCTCAAAGGCTTGTGTGCATCAAGGTCCTTACAAACAATGCCAGTACAAGGCCACTCAAGTTAAAAATCATTTGACATGAAAGTAAAGCATATAATTTCTAATGAAGAGCCCCAGATGTATTGAAAATAAAGTTTTGGAGTGTAAAACAGGATGACTAAGATGCAATGTTTAACATACGAAGAGAAAAACCTTAAACAGATATCCTGGAGTTAGACAACTCCACTGATAGGAACATTATTGGTGTATTTGTATTCTGAAGAGGTGTTGAGCTGTTGTCCTGCAACAGATTTCTTGTGGCTTGTCTTCCACAGTTGCTGAGGCCAAACCTGCAGCAGATGTTTTGAACTCCAATCGACAAATGAGCTACATATCATGACCCATGTATGAATAAGGCAGCCTGAGAATTGTAGGGCAAATAAAATGAACCTATCAAGCAAAGCCCTGGTCAGAATGATTCACCAAGTTGTGAAGGTACCTTAGCAGATGTCACAGAAAGGGCACCCTAAAATGATTGTGCATATTTTTCCCCAAACCTGAACCAAGCTCGACATATCCAGCTATAATAATCAATGACTGGCCCTATGTCGTCTTATGATTTATAAATCTGAGAAAAATATTATGAGCTGTGTTTGTAGTTGCAGTAAGATGTTTGTAATTTATTGTTTATTTACCTATCCAGTCTCAGTTACATTCAGTGTTTTTTCTTCTGGGTGTTAAAGGCCACTCCAAGTGAAATCAACTCTAGTAGTGACAGGGATAATCTTATGAATTGGAAATGTGATGTGCCCAATGGGGCAGGCTAGCTGGAAGTTTTTACCTCATTGGCCTATGACAGTAATTTTTAAAGGAAGCATTCAATTTTTATTTCATTTGTATTTCATTTGTATCGTTTTCTCCATATCAGTAAATAATACACCAGGTCATTCTCAGTACTTAACATTATAAATACTAATTCAAAACAGTACATCTCATGGGTTAATTAAAAAACTAAAATGTCTTTAAACATTCATATGCCATGACATTGGTTCTTGTCAATGGCAAACAAAAGTGAAATAAATCATATGACTGGGTAAGTAAAAAAAGAACCTGAGTAACAGGATATGGGAAAGGAGAGGCATCCGAAGAGGACGGAGGATTCATTGTGTGCCCTTACAAGCCTTTAGTAACAATGTAGTTATCAGTAATGGTAAAAATAATAATGCAGTGTCAGATATGTCCATTAAATAAATAAATGACAATCGTCTAACATCTCATTACGTTCAATGAGCTTTCTGTTGTTCACTGACTTATGTTGCAGTTTGATTTTCAATGTTTCTTTTTTCATATTACTGTTGTGGGCAACAGAATAAATCATCTTAAATGTTCTTGTATCAGGTTTCAGGATAGAACAGTAGAAAAATCACATCAACTTTGCCTCTTAATCTACTCTAGAAAGTTGAGAATGCAATTTCCATGGTAGACTTTAGGGGAATGTAAATTAAGTAGAATGGAACAAAACACGGTGGGTGACATCAACCTCATCGCTTAATAGCAGTGGAATGTCAAAATAGACTCAGTTAAGGCAAGTAAGTTATAAGCACACAACCTAGAAGCCTGCACTCAAACAAAGATGGTCCATCTTTCCAGGAACTTTTCATAAAAGTTATACAAAAGTGGAGTACAGGTAAACAAAATAATTGATTTTATCAGATGGATACAAACTGGCTGGCAATAGCGGTGAATAAGATACAGCAACAACCAAGATGACCATAAACAGTGTCAGAGTTTCAACAAAGTGAGCTGAAAATATCTCTTAACCAGAAATGTAAAGTAGCAACTGTTAGGTGAAAGTAGGCAAAGAAATACATTTTTGTCTGATGTGGGCACCCTATATGAAAATGGATCAAAACAAGCCACACAATTTTAAAAAGTAAGCTGGGTGAAAGAAAACAAAAACAAGTTACAAATTGATAAAGAACAAATATTGGTAGAAAACAATGGAATGAGCCAAACCCAACGGCAGTCTATAGGTCATGGGAGACTGGGCATCAATCATACTTTTAGGACAACAGTGATAGGGTGGGGGTCAGTTAAACCCTGTATTTTCACCATGATCAATCGTTTGTTTAACCTGTGACTTTTCTTCAGGCAAAACGCCTTCAGAAGGTCAGAGCAGGGTGCTATAGCCAACATAGGCTCCACAATTTTTGCTATGTCAAATTCTGGATCCTTCTGAAAGCTTGAGTTTATATGCCAAAAGAGGGGCATAAAAACAGAGCTGTATTAATTGTCACCTTTATTTGCTTGTAGGTTCAGACTTAGGAGATTATTTTGAAACTGGAGGATGCAGGGCATCTGACACAGAGGCCCTCATTACTAGGTGGTGGTCAGCAGATGCCCAGCCTCACTGTGGCTGTCTTACCACCGTAGACCCAGTGGTAAAGACCGCTGCATTACAAGCTGTGGTGTTTGCCAGAAGCCACACTGCCACAACACTGCCTGGCCCGACGGTGCAGTCACACCGATATGGCCGGCGGTGAGCTCCTCCTGCCCAGTGGCAGGCCTCTGCCTGCCCGCCAGATTACAAGGCTGCAGACTGCCAGGCTTTCTGTGGCGGTCACCCACTGTGGTGGTAACGCACCGGGTGACAGGAATCCCCATTCCTGTCGCCGGCACACGCAGCGCCACATGACCGCACACATGCAGACACCCCGCCCACCCGTCGACACACTTACAAATACCACCCCCAACCATACACATCCATTCTAACACTTACACCCGCTCTCACACTGACATACACACACTCCTACTTACACATACTCACCCCTGCAAACATTCACTCCCCCTCCGCAATCATCCACACCCCTACCCCCATCATGAATGCATATATTCACATACACACCCCTCTGCAAAAGCATACATTCAAACACACACACCCCCACTCACTCGCAGACTTGCACACATGCACCCCCACTCACTCACAGACTTGCACACATGCACCCCCACTTGCATGCATCCCAATACACACACCTCACTCACACGCTGACACCCCCTCTCCCCTCCACATACAAGCAGACCTCCCCCCAACCGCAGGCATACATCCAGAGACCTGCACTCGCTCACTCACAAACATGCACTCAGACACCCCCATTTACACACATACACACACTCAGACACCCCCATTTGCACACAAACACAGACTAAGACACCCCCATTCGCACACATACATGCACTCAGACACCCCTATTCGCACACTTACATGCACACACCACACACATGCACCCAAATCTCCACCCCAACCCCCACTTTTGGACGATCAACTTACCTTTTCTGGTATGCTGGTCGTCCGGGTGGGGATCGGTCCTGGCGGTTTTGTACCGCCAGCACCACGATGCCAGCAAGACTCCGCCAAGCCATATTATGGCTTGTAATACGGTGGGTAGAGTCTTGCTGGCGTAGCAGTGCTGGTGATGCCTCTTCAACTTCTTTGGCCAGGCCAACCGAGTCGGACTTCCTCCCATAAATGGTGAAAATCCAAACACAACTCCTAAGTTGGCGGTCTGTTGGCTGCAGCGGCTTCAGCGGTCTTTGGAAAAAAACACAAAAGTCATAATGAGGCCCAGAATGTTATCTGTCATAATATAAATTTACTGTTGCTCTTACATAAGTTAATTATTAGCATTTATGTCCAGGGTGGAAAGGGGCTGTGGGCAAGTTTGAGAAAACCCACAAAAGGTTTCCCTTCCTTAACTACAATGTGGTGAATTTCCCATTCTGTGAGTGTGACTAGTAGCAATAATGCTATCCTTGCATGAAAAAATAAAACATGGCTGAGGATAGCCGTATAACAACATGACTGAACAGTTCCTCTATTACAGCACTTCAGCCTTATCCACTCTAAAGGCATTCCAGTATTGTTTGAGAATGTCTCACAGAGTACCAGAAACAGAGGTAACACAAACCCCTTCCTGAAAAAGAAGCTTGATGGTATGAGGGCTATTTGTTAAATAACCCTTATACCACCTCATATCAGATGGCACATCTCATATGGAAAAATATAAATGTGTGTTTCTGAGAGACATGGCAGTCAGTTTGATTGTAAGAGAAAATATATTTCTCCAAAGTTCCATACTGATGACAAGCAACAGGCAGTGTTGCCTATAATTTTACTGTTTTCTTAAAATAGACTATTTATGAATAAATTATAATTCTTCAGTGCCAGCTTAAGGTCTTAGCAGACATCCAGGCTATTCCTTCACTAGCACTGTTTTAATTGGAAAAGCAAAGGCACAACATTTACATATGGAACAGTTGCCTTGGACTTTTTTGCAAGCCGAGTCTACAGCACAATTTATTAATTTCATAGATCTAAAAAGAAACAAAGAGGAAACACTATTCAGAAATAATTTTCTTCAAATGTTTTCAAGATGTTTTCGCAGAAGTATCATGTCTGGTTTCAGTATTTGAAACTTCTCATCTTACTTTAGTTAATCATAATCACCTTGTGCAGGTACCAGCCCTGGGTAACATTTTGTTTAGCCCATGAAATCTCACAAAATGACACATTTTATGTTATGCAAGTTGCATGAAATTTGGCAGATTTCGTGGATATGAAATTGTGCATGTTTTTTAGACAAGGGAAAAACAGAACATGTATGTGTCAGTGGTGAAACAACTGCCAAGAGATATTTTTCAGAAAACAAGTCTCTTTCTGGGATCTCCAGTTCAAATTTCAGACAAGATACCAAGATACAGAGTAAATAAAAATAAATTCAAGATGTCATCCACTCCTAGCCTATACGTCTGTGTCCAATGTATTATGAACTTGTAGTCTTTGATCGCACTAGTGCATCATCTATTTCTCTGCATCCTCATTTTTCCCTATGTGTTTTAATTATATAAATGTACTTTATTTCTGATGTGCTTTTGTATGAAGTTCAATTTCACACATACATATTAACCTTATTACATGTCTTTGTTCCAGGATATCTAAACCTACCATCCAAATGAGAATCAACATCAAAATGATTAAACAGCTATTTGTTGCCTCACTTCAGAGGAGAAATGTAATTAATGTATAACATCTCCTACTTAAAAAAGATCTTTGTCTCAAAAGAACAACCTTGTTTTTAGATGATGTATGATTGTGCGACTAATTTATATAATTTTGAGTGTTGATATAAATGCACCCAATCAATTGAGAGTGTATTCTATCTAGAGATCAAATAAATGAAAACGGTATTGTACTCCCAAAGCTGACCCAAATAGCATTACTTATCTGTAATAGATCCAGGTATTTGAATGTACAAATAAGTACAATAAGTACAAATAAAGAATCAAAACAAGAGTCATGCTGATGTTGATTCTCATATGAATAGAAGATATAGGGGCCAAATATGAGTTCGGTAGTTGAACTGCCCAAACTCCAATACAGCAGAGGTGAGGCCACCGTCAAACCTGCGGCCTCACCACCATCATTTTATGATGTTTCCACCGGGCTGACCAGTCGTATTATGACATTCCCGCTGGTCAGCTTGGCGGAAACTGTGTGGTGGCATTGGCCGCAGCTCCCTCAGGGAACCGAGGCCAATGCTGTCACACACAGCAACCTCGGAATGAGCACTGCCTGCTAGAGCAGACAGTGCACTTTCCAAGGGTGCTCACAGGGAGTTCCCTGCACTGCCCATAACATGATCATGGGTAGTGCAACCCCCTGCTGCCCCCAACTCTGGCTTTCCACCAGCCTTTTCATGGTGGGCACCAGGCTGGCAGAAAGTAAAGTTGTGATGAGCATGGCCCTACCGAACTGGGCACCATCATGGTTGACCACAACTTTCACCACCACCAACCCATCGGGATCTCTGGACCGCCACCGTGAGTTTGGTGGTCTCAGGACTGTCAAACCCGCGATGAGGTCCTTAGTGTTTTTTAGTGTGTTTTCTAAGTATTTAGTGGGTACTCTGCTACCCTAAATTTCCTACCCACATTTTTGTTACTAATTATTTGTTCCATAATCTGACAACAGAAAACAACTATCATTGCAACATAAGAAGAGATAATTTTGTTTTTTGTTGGTTTGTTGCCGTTTATCGTTTATGACTGAACTTTGTTGTTTCCAACTAAAAACATTGATTCTGTTCTGTTTTTTTCCAGATATTTCCAGGGCTGATATTGTCTGACATAAAACCTGCCAAAAGGATGAAGTTTAAGACTGTTTGCTACCTTCTTGTGCAGCTCATGCACTGTCGTAAAATGTTTAAAGCTGAGATTCCTTTCTCCAATGTGATGACATGTGAGGATGATGACAAGGTAATGCAGATATGTTAACATCAGTAATGTTATCCAAAAAGTGACTGATATAAATGATATGTGTAATGCAAACTGAAAACAATAATATGAATGAGTTGTGACACCCACTCTGATGCAATTATGATGGTTGTAAAGCTTTGAAGCAGGTTTTAGAAGTTTATTTATAACCTCATGTTATTATTCAATTGTACTGCTTGATGTATCTCCTCAGATTATGGGCAAATGCATGCACACATTCACAAAGGGCTTCATTCACTAAAGCAAACTTACACTTTTGTTTATATTTTTTTGGGGATTCAGCAATTGCAATTTTAATTTCACTTATAGTAGTTTTACAACTGTGGAGATTCTGCACATAAAAAGATAGGCCTTCTATGTAACATTACATTTGTCAATTTAATAGCAGATCGAGCAATTAAGTGTGTCTGGATCTTAGTGTGGATGCAATTGCAGTAATGCTCTAAAATTGTATGGATTGATTTGTACTTTGGTGTGCTGAAATGTCCCTTCACATTCTAGAAGAGACCGAGGGAATCATTTCACCTTAATACATACTTTCCTCCTATGTGTTATGGTGTCACTTCATGTGGTTCTTGAGACTGTCAGTAATATGTTCAGCATTATTAGTGATTCCATCTATTCTTGTGTCAAAAGAGAAAGATATGAAATTAATTGTCAACTTGAGTCTATTAGATACCTTAATCTAATATTGTAAAATAATGTTTTTCCCTGCTAAAATTTGGATGATGAATTTTCCACATCTGTGCTTGCCTCTAAAATATAAGCAGTGACAACGTCAGTAGACTCACACTTGGAATATGCCTTTTGATTGTATAAGATTCTTCTGGACAGCGCAGTCTAATAATTAGGAGTTTTAAATAGTTTTGCTTACCAGTCCAAAACGGAACACATAGGCCCAGATTTATAAAAATCTGCCACATCAATAATGATGTGCCAGATTTCTTGTGCCCCCCCACGCTACTCACGATATCATGGGTGCACTGTATTTACAATACGGTGCACCATGGTGCAGGTTAGGCCAATAGCGTCAAACCTTTTGACACTATTTGGCGCTTTGCTGCCCTAGCGTCAAAAATGTCTACGCTAGTGCAGCAAAGTGCAAGGAGGTCCATTGACTTCAATGGGTGTGTCCTTTTAAGGCCTGCTTTGAGCAGGTGTTAAAAATAATGCCAAAAATGGCGCAATTACATTTTGTAGATTTCATTGCGCATTTTTGCAGGCCTCCTAACGCCAGAATGCCCCCATTGCTTAAATTATTTCTGGCTCAGGCATAATGTGGTGCAAAGGGTCACAAAGTGGTGCAATGCATGCATTACGCCACTTTGTGAATATAGCACTGTGATTTTGCCTGGTTCAGCCACATTAGCGTATAAAGAAATTATGCCAATGTGCCACATGGAAGCGCTAAGGTCTTGTAAATCTGGCCCATAGTTCCATAATTTAGAATTCTTGATTGTCTTCTATGGGGAAAAACAAAGACTTTGAAGCCCTCTGGATTATTTACCAGGCACTCCACTAAATAGGACAAATGTTTCTCAATAATACATGTTAATATAATATGTTTACTCTAACCTGTAAACACTACAAGCCAAAGACCAACTGAATTAGTGAGTACTAAGACGGTCTCTATTAAACAGAGAACACTTCTTCCCAACAGCAAGTAATATCTCCCTTGATTTTAGGAAGGGGGTAAATCATGGTTGTTTCCAAACAAACAGGTTACATGTGTGCACAGGTGGTGTTACTTTACTCTCTATGATAGTAAATGATTCTATGGAACTACTCTGTGGCAACATATAGAATCTAGCAAATCCTACATGTATAGCATACACCCAAAAATGTGGACTAGCAGTAAAAGGAACATGTTTATGCTTAGAAATTTCTTTTTTGTAAAAACAAAATATAGGTATAAATTTCCCATTCAAAAAATAAGTTAGATAAACATTCCAAATGAATAAAGGTTTAAGCATATATCAATACATTCCTAAACTGCAAACAGAAACCTTTTACTATGTTATAATATTAGTCAAAGCACAAGGATGTTAATTACATGGTGGGTGAATAGGAGCAAGTAAGTAGTGGAACATCTGTTTTCATTATAAAATTATTAACATTTCAAAATTTAATTTAATAATGATACGCACAATATCATCTTTTGCTTTTGACTTAACCAACATTTATCTTCAAAAAAGGGTATTTGTATTATTAACAAATATGGAGTGAGACAAAATATGCTATAAGTATAAAAGGGGGTTTGAGTTGTATTTCCTGTTGCAGAGTGAGTAAAAAAAGGGATGGAGAAATAAAGAAATACAATAGACAAACAAATAATATGGCTATGCAAATCTGTGAACTGGTACCAGTCACAAACCTGATTGTTTTGATTGAGAAAAGACAAATAGACAAATGAGACAGTAACAACATCAGGGTAGTGGGACCCATTAGAGAATAACACACTGTTCACCTAACAAAAAGCCCAGACAACTCTTGACACAAATACCAATGGAAAAGGCCATAAAGAAATTCACAGTTTGAGTAAACCTAAAAAAAAAAAAAAAAACAAGCAAATAAATAAATAAATAAACATAAATATTACAACACAAAGGACACAAACTCAATTTGGAGGCTCCGGATCAGAAACAAAATGCAGCAAAAGGGTGACCCAACATTTGCGTATTGAATATAAAAACACAGAACAGTTAAGAGATTTCAGGTGTGCATAGCTTCATTTTAACATTGATTACTGATTTTTAAGCTTGGCTGGGTCAGCATGGGTTACAGTTTTATTATGGTGAGTGACTTTAAATAGACATAGATGAATATGGCCACTGAGGATATTCATGTGATTTAAGGTTAGTCTTGGATTTACAAAACTGTTTTCTTCTGTCTAATCTTGGTTTAGCCACATCTTGTGTAATAAAACATGAATGAACAGAACAAGAAAGTTTTTTCTCTTACTAACGACAGAAATTATTTTCAACAAAACTGTAGCTTCAAAAACTGAACAACTATTTCTTTCAGCTTGACAATACCAGTGGAGATTTGAGATTTACTACATAGCCAATGGGCTCTTCTCAGTACATTTAAAGGAGGACTTGTGGGACCCAGCACATCAGAAGAAAACTTTTTTCATACAAGGCACTGCACACCCCCACCTTTTTGAACTTCCTATATTCCATAAACTCCTAGATTCTTTCAACTACTTCTCTTTCCTAAGTCTTCTCCATGGTGTTTAAGATGTTTAAATTCTACTTTGATCTTAGAAGTATTCAACCTTACAGCCTCTGCATTGCCTCTTCATTGTTCCGCTCGTAAAACACCTTTTCTTAACATTTGAACCCAGTTATCATCACTTTTCTGCTGCTTTATAATTGTCTCTCCCATAAAAGGCTTCATAGATCTTACTTATTTCGGAAGTACATCTATTGACAAGGGAAAGGTAGGTTGTGAAGGAGAGTGAGGATTTTTTTTCTGGTGCTTGTTGGAGTTGGAAAATGCATCAACGTTATGTAAGGAAGTTGCAGGCTCTATTCCTAAAGAAATTAACCCATGGGACATTAAATGCTCTTCCTGAGTCATGTGATTAGACTACATGCTGATATGTAAGCATGTCATAGTTGTACTGAAATATAATTTATCATTTATGAAAACATTAAACAATATGTAACTTATTGACTTTCTTACCTCTGCCCATAGACTAGAAGAGGACGTATAGTTATAGCCAAAAAAGTAATAAAATAACCAAAATGCACAGTAGTCAAAACTTTCCTGGTTTAAATCTTTAAGGCCTTAGGGTCTCTAAAATTAGGTTGCAGTTGCACAAAAGAGATTAGAGCCTTCTCAGGAAGCAACATATTGTTTGCACTTCAGTCACCATATCAAAATGCTGTTGTGCATAAGAACATCTCAAACTGCATTCTTTTTGTCTGTAAAATTGTCATAAAATTCATAAAAAGGCTATCATGGCCCTGTAAAAGTCATCCTCAACACTGCTAAGAAATATGTCTGCATTCCTTTTAGGAAAACTACAGTGCATATTACCATAGTAAACAGGCATCCACGTCTGCTAGCCCATATCTATTGTGAAAGTAAATATGTAGGAATATTATTTGACTTTTGTGAGAAATTGGTATACTGGTTGAGGAGGGTGAAACCCTACTCAATCAATCAATCAGTTTTTGTAGAGCGCAACAGTTAGAAATGGGGTCATTGGTTGGCAGTCAGGTTACCCCCTTTCCAAGCAAGGACCCTCACTCTAGTCAGGGTAAAGGAGAATCACTCTTGGTTAACCCCCGCTCATCCCCTTTGGTAGCTTTGCAGGAGCAGGCAGGCTTAACTTCAGAGACCTGGTGTAAAGTATTTTTACCAACACACACAGTAATAGAGTAAAAATGCCACAAAATGACTCCACACAGGTTTAGATAAGTAGCCAGTATTTATCTAAACAAAACAAGACCAAAACGACAAATATTCGACACACACTAGTCAAGTTATGAATTTTTTAATATTAAACTCAAAAATAGCGCTTAGAAACACAAAATGCTTTGGTGAGGTGATAACACAACGTTGTGATGGAGCCCTTCCCAACAATCCGACGCCAATAGCGCCGAGTACAGAGTCCCGTAGACCCCCAGGTACAGTAACTTAGTAAACCGTGAGAACAAGTCGGTGCGCAAAGTCGGGGATCGTGGCATTGTCGAATCCGAGGTGGCCTCGGTACTGGTGCTGCGGGGCAAAGGAGCAGAGGCGTCACAAATAGGCATCTTATCCTTGCTGCGGAGCGGTGGAGGTGAGGCGGCGTCAGTGTGAAGTGTTGAATCTGTGCACTTTGGGTGGAGGTGCGGACTTTGGCAGGGCTACGGCGGTGTAGGGCCTGAGAGGGTCATCACACTCCAGCGAGGACCACGGAGTCAGTTGCAAGCTGCGTCACGGGATTCGGCAGCGGCGTCAGTCCAGAGTCGTCCGTCCGAACTAGGTTTTCTTGGATTTTCACCAGCTTCTCCTTTCAAGGGCCAAGGGACAGGATAGGGCACCACTTGTCAGGGCAGGAGTCTCAGCAGAGAGTCCAGGTGCTGGTAGGGGAAGTCTTTGATGGTCCTGAGACTTTAGAACAGGGTGCAAGCTCAGTCCAAGCCCTTGGAGATTCTTCACAAGCAGGAATATACCACAAAGTCCAGTCTTTGTCCCCTTTCACAGACAGAAGCAGCAACTGCAAGATAGCCCAACAAGCACAGTCACAGGCAGCAGCAGCACTTCTCCTCAGCTCTTCAACTCTTCTCCTTGCCAGAGGTTCCTCTTAATTCCAGATGTGATCTAATTTTCAGGGGTTTTGGGTCCACTACTCATAATCCTTTCTGCCTTTGAAGTAGGCAAACTTCAAAGAAAAGTCTGTCTTGTTTGTAAGATCCTGCCTTGCCCAGGTCAGGCCCCAGACACACAACAGGGGGTTGGAGACTACTTTGTGTGAGGGCAGGCACAGCTCTTCCAGGTGTAAGTGACCACTCATCCCCTTCCCCCAGCACAGATAGCTCATCAGGATATGCAGGTTACACCCCAGCTCCATTTGTGTCACTGTCTAGAGAGAGGTGCAAACAGCTCAACTGTCAAACTGACACAGACAGGCAGAGTTTCTGAAAACGCCTACTTTTTAAAAGTGGCATTTTCAAACTAACAATCTAAAAACCAGCTTCCCTAAAAGATGCATTTTTAAATTGTGAGCTCAGAGACCCTAAACTCCATTTTACTATCTGCTCCCAAAGTGAATCTGCGCCCTAAGGCAGCCCCCATGTTAACCTATGAGAGAGATAGGCCTTGGACAGTGAAAACTGAATTTGGCAGTTTTCATTGTCAGGACATGCAAAATACCTAAGTACATGTCCCACCTTTAACATCCACTGCACCCTGCCAATAGAGGCTACCTAGGGCCTATATTAGGGGCACCTTACATGTAAAAAAAGGGAAGGTTTAGGACTGGCATGTGGGTACACTTGCCAAGTCGAATTGGCAGTTTAAAACTGTCTGAGCTATGTTTACAGGGCTACTAATGTGGGTGGCACAACCAGTGCTGCAGACCCACTAGTAGCATTTGATTTACATGCCCTGGCATGTAAAGGCACTGTACTAGGGACATACTAGTAAGTAAAATATGCCAATCATGGAAAGTCAATTACACATACATTTTACATAGGAGCATTTGTACTTTAGCACTGGATAGCAGTGGTAAAGTGCCCAGAGTAACAATAATAGCAAAATTAGAGGCCACTATACATCAACAACCTGGGAAACAGAGGCAAAAAGTTAGGCGAGACCATGCCAAGGATGAAAATTCTAATAGCAACTACTCACCAGTGAGGGTCTTAAGACACTGGGGGTTTCGCGGAGGGGATCGGACAGAGCCTCATCTGAAGAGCCACATCTGAGGGTCTTCCTGAAGATGGTGAGCGATGGGCTTTGTCTGTGGTGCATGGGTATGTTCCAGCTCTTTGCTGTGAGGTAGGTGAAGGACCTTCCTTCACTCGAGCACAAACCACAATCCTTGTCAGGGCGAAGCACAAGCAAACCCCAAATTAACCTGTGCTCAACCCTCCGGTAGAGAGGCACAGAGCAGTCAGGCTCAACGTAAGGGCAATGTGTAAAGTATGTATGCAGCACTTCAAACAGTAATTAAGTGGAAACACAACACAGGAAAAATCCCCCACCAGTTTAGACGAATTGAGCTATACTTAATAAACAAATCAAGACCACAATGACTAAGATCCAATCAGTAGAACTGGAGCTATGTATTTTTAAACATTTAAGTGAAAATAATGCCAAAAAACACAAAGCGCCAGTCATGGATATCTGGTTGTGCAGGACTGGGAGAAACTCACATGTTCAGGTGGACCGTGATGGAGAACGGGTCAGACACATGGACCAGGTTAGTCCCACTGAAAATGTATCTTCTCAGTCCAGCAGAAAGAGTCCTGTGTATGGTAGAGGGGGCTGGGAGGAGCTGGGAAGCATCAGGGACGGTCATCGATGAAACAAAAAGAGCAGGCTTGGCATCATAGATGGTTGTCGCTGTAGTGCAAAGATCCTATTGTCATCACAAAAAGTCAAGCTGTAGCTTCAGTGTGGTGTTCCAACCGAGTGGATGAAGCTGTAGAGCGAAGAATCAGGATGACAGAACTTCTCATTGGTGGGCAGTGTGAGCTAGAAGGGTTGGGCACCAATTGGCTTGTTCACAGTCACAAAGAGCCCAAAAAATGTGATTAAGCTCCACTGAGGCCACACCAATTGTCTAGGACCTGGGGGGCACCACTTGAGGGTCAGGGTCTTACTCCAGCTGGATCTGGGTACTGGTTCAGGAGGTTGGGAGCCTGTTATGTACCTGTGGCTCTAAATAGGAGACCAGCAGACTAGCCATGGAGTCACTCTGGGAGTCCTGGACTCAGGTTCCAGTCCAATCCCTCTGACTCAGGCAGAATGGTAGCAGAGCAGCAGTTCAGCAAGGCAGTAATCCAGCAGAGCAGCAATCCAGGAGAGAATCAGTCCCTTCAGCAGCACAGCCGCCCTTCTTCCTGGCAGAGTATTTACAGGTCCAGAAGTGTAGTGAAGAGTTGATGTCTGAGGTCCGATATGTATACCAGGTGCCTCCTTTAAAGTGGGAGAGGCTTCCAGAAGTTTGTCTTTAAAGTGCACAAGGTTTATTTTGCCAGGCCAAAATGTCAGTTTTAAAAACAGTGCAGACAGACTGCAATGACAAGCCTGAGACATTAAAAGGGATACTCAAGTGGATGGCACAATCAGTGCTGCATGCTCATTAGTAGCATTTAATTTACAGGTCCTGGGTACACGCAACACCCCTTTATTAAGGACTTGTAAGTAAATAAATATGCCAATTGGATGTGGGCCAAATCTATCAGGGGAGAGAGTGCAAAAACTTAGCCACAGCTTAGCAGTCCTAAGGCCAACAAAAATAAATTCAGAAACAAATAGGAGAAGGCAAAAAGTCAGGGGATTACCCTGCAGAGAGGGCCATGTCCAACAACTTTGGTGCTGAATCAGATTCTGTGAAAACTGTCACTAGAAAACCTGGTGAAACAGAGCTAAAAGAGGAAATAAACAACAAAGTGAATGCAAAATGACTGATCGTCTGAGAGCTCTTGTCCACTTCATCAGTAAGTCTGAAACATAAACTGAAACAGAAAGTCTTCAAAGGTCAATAGCACCAATCTGAGAGACCTTTAAAGGCCCCTAGCTCTGATTTTCATTGTGTTTCCTACTCCCGTGTTTCTTAAGTGAAGTGAAGTTAAAACTCCATCACAGAGCAATCGTGAGAGTGGTCATTTTTCGTGGCATCCAAGTCACGAGAATAGAAGATTATTTTTTAAGGTCAATTGTGTGTGCAACAACTGCCTTAAGTTAGGTCTACGAACACACCCATGTGCCTTTAAATTATTCTTTCCTCAGTTGACTGGAGAAAAGAGAACAGCGCGATTCTACATCTTAAAAAGAATCAATAATGGAGATTTTCCTAGTCTTTTGACAGAAGGTCTTAATTTTCTTAAAGACACAGAGGCGAGTATTATGTGTTTCTTTTCTTACATTAATCAAGCAGCAGCAGTCAAGAAGCGTACTACAGTTCCCACGAGGATAGGAAAAAAGAGCCAATGGGAACAAAAACATAGTCAGAACATGTAAACCAATCAGCATGCATATAGAGTATTATGACATCACTTGACTGCGAACAGAGAGAAGTCAGTCAGTATTAAATAAAGGACAAATGGCAAATAGAATAAGAATAGCCATCAGAAAAGACAATAAGTCAGAACAAAAGTTCAAAATTCCAGGGAACCGAGGATGATCCCGGCAGACAGCGTCAGCAGGTGGTCCAACTCTGGAAGACAACGATGAAGTTTGAAGATTGGAAATGCAGGAAGAAGACGATGCCTTAAGTGGAAGTTTGAATGGTGGACGTTGACTCTAAAAAAGTGGGGGAAACAACAGAGGTTAAACAATGTCGAGGGATAATACTCGCCTCCGTGTCTTTAATAAAATTAAGACTTTCTGTCAATAGACTAGGAAAATATACATTTTATGTCAAGACCGGAGGCTCCTATTATGCGAGTTCAAAGCATATTAATTATATTTAATGAAACGTTATCAACAGGTTTACAATAAAAAACTCTAAATACATTGTCATTAGACCAGTCTGCAGATTTAAGAATATCCTCTAAACGGGAACCTGCCCAGAAGGCTTTAGAAGCCATAGCTCCTCTGAAAGAGTGAGCCCCAAACCTGGAAGTGTCAATACCCGCCAAAGACATAATCCATTTGAACCAACAAGCCAAAGTAGAGGCCGAAACAGGAATATAGGGTTTTCTAAAAGAAATTAGAAGTTAGGATACAGAAGGTGTTCTTAAATCTGCAGTCTTTTGTTCATAGACTTTTAAGCATTGTCCAACACATAGCTTAGGGTGACCTGGAAAATAAGGATAAAAAACTGAAGATAAATTGGTTTTGGTTCGACGAACCACAGTAAACAGTACTCCAGATGGAGTAAATTGGCGATTAGAAACATCTAAAGGTCTAATATCAGAAAGATGTTTGATAGAAACAAGACATAATAGCATTGTTAACTTAGCAGATAACATTTTTAAAGAAAGCATGACGTTATCAGGCCATGACAGGAGGAATTTTAGAACAATATTAACATCCCATAGTTGTCTATATTTGGGCATTGGAGGATTAGAAAATTGTACTCCCTTTAAAAGACGGCAAATAAGAGGGTGTTCTCCTACTGGTTTTTCATTCACGTAGGAATGGTTGGAAAGGAAACTCTATTGAGAGTTCCAAGAGATTTGGAAGAAACCAGACCTGGGATTGCCAAAAGGGAGATATGAGCACTAAAGAAGCTTGTTGTCGTCTTAGCTAAGCGAGCACCCTGCTAATCATGAAAAATGGAGGGAAGGCGTAATTCAGGGAGATTGACCAATCCTGTAAAAAGGCATTGCATGCTAAAGCCAACGGATCTGGACGCCAACTGTAGAATTGAGGGAGCTGAGTGTTGAGGCGGGATGCAAACAGGTTGATAACTAAAGGGCCCCATTTGTTCTGTATCTTTAGAAAAATTGATGCATGGAGTTTCCAATCGTTCGAGTCCTGAAGATGGCATGAATACCAATCTGCAACTGAATTGAGAGTTCCTGGAAGGTACTCTGCATGAACTGAAATATGGTTTGAAAGGCAAGATTCCCAAAAGCCTTTGGCTGATTCCGCCAAGGGTTGGATTTCGTGACCCCCAAGGTGACTTATATATCAGACTGCCGAAATGATGTCCATCCTGAGAAGGATAGCACAACAAACTTTGTTTTTTGCAAGGCTTCTGATTGCAAAGTAGCCAGCAAGCATCTCTAAACAGTTGATATGCAATTTGGACTCCTCTTAAGACCATGTACCTCCAGTCGAGATTGGCCCACATCGGGCTCCCAGCCTGAACGGCTTGCATCTGATTCTAATACTAGATCTGGGGCTGAAGCAAAGATAGTTCTTCCGTTCCAGGCGTCTAAATGCTCTATCCACCATTGAAGTTCTGTGCGTGAATCGAGATCTAGTGGGATAGTGTCTGAATATGATAGGCCTTTCGTTAAGTGACAAATTTTCAATCTCTGTAGAGCCTGATAATGAAGGGGACCTGGAAATATTGCTTGAATAGAGGAGGAAAGAAGACCCACTATTCGAGCCAACGATCTGAGAGAAATTAGAGAGCTGCGGAGAATCTGCAGAATCTCCGATTTTATGGATTTGATTTTTGCAGAGGGAAGAAGGAGAATGGCTGAAACTGAATTTATTTGGAAGCCTAAGAATTCTATAATTTGGTTTGGGTGAGAAATTAATTTTCTCTGTTGATGATAAATCCTAGGTCTGACAAAAGGGAACATGTGAGAGTTAGGTGGGACAAGAGAGGCTGAGGAGACTGGCTCATTATGAGAATGTCATCAAAATAAATGATGAGTCTTACACCTTAAGCTCTGAGAAAAGCTACCACTGGTCTCATGAGCTTGGTGGAACACCATGGGGCCGATGATAGACCGAAGGGTAGAGAGGTAAAATGAAAGTGTTGGTCTAGCCACTGAAATTGGAGAAACTTCCTGAAATCTGAATGAATTGGAACAACTAAATATGCATCTTGAAGATCCAAATGGACCATCAAATCGTGTTGGAGGAGCGTATCTCTGAGATGAAGGATGGTTTCCATTTTGAAGTGTTGGTAGACCACGAAATTATTAAAGAACTTGAGATTTATTACAGGACGCATCTTTTTGTTTTTCTTTTGAACCAAGAAAATGGAGCTGGTACAACCTGATGGATCGGGATGGGTAAGAGAGATGGCCTGTTTTTGCATGAGGGATTGTACTTCTGAAGAAATAAGGTCTGCCATTTCGGTAGAAAAACATGGAAGGGAGGCAGCTGTGTTTGAACAGGGATTGAATAAAGTTCGATAATATAACCTTGGACAGTGTTCAGAACCCAAGGGTCTGATGTGATTTCTGACCATTTTGGAAGAAAATAACAGAGGTGACCTCCCACAGGAATAGAAGGAAAAGGTAGACTTACTTGATTGATTGGAGGATCTGGAATTTCTGTAACCTCTGGAGCAGAATCCTCTGCCTCTCTGCGGGTAGAATTGCGGCCTATATTCCTGGTTAGACGCATTGTGGTAGCCTCTGCCAGCCTTGCCAAAAACACGTTGTGAAAACATCTTTTTTAAGGATTGTTGGGCCTTATCCAAGGATGTGAACGTTGCCACATATTTACTTAGTACTTTGATGAATGATTCTTCTTCGGTTTTTAAATGAGGCTGAACAGTCTCCAAGTTGACCAATTTAGGATCAAGCTTTAACAAAAGACCTTTTCTCCTTTCATGTGTAAGCACGGAGTTGGCATTTCTGAGAAGACAGAAAGTGCACTGGACCCATAAGGAGAGCTCTTCTGGATCAATTCTGGCCGCCTCTGCAAGATCAAATATGCATGTGAGAGGTCCGAGGACATCTAACAGTTGGTCTTGGCAAGATGACAATGCCTTGTCCACACCTTTGCGCAGAGGTTTACCAAGTTTGGTAAAAAATGTCAGTAGAGGTTGGTCAATAGAAGGGGTAGTAGAGGTTTTGTGGGAAAGGGAAGGACGAGGGCATTCGGACTTTAGCTTGGCCCTGGTTTGTTTGCCTAAAGGGCAATTGAGTTTGGCAGAGACATATTCAGCTATGTGGTCTGCAGGGACCCACTCAGTAGAAGTGGGGTGAAGAATGTGGCAAGGGTCAAACATTGGAAAACCTTCAGGGTCTAAGAGAGAAATGGGTTTGGGATTGTCAAGGGAGGATAACCTGGGTTTTTTTAAAGGAGGGGTGATAAAGAACTAGTGTACTCCTTGTCAGATAAATTAGTATCTGAATCCAAATCAGGCATGTCGTCATCCGTATCTGGGATGGAAGTAATGATTATGGGTGGTGTAAATTTTTTTTATTTAGATTTATCTTTTAAAGATGATTTTGCATTGTCCAAATTTTTATACTCCTTGGAGGGAGCCTTGTGAGGAACCGCGTCCTCTGCCATGTGTAAGTAAACCTCACTCGTCTTTGGTGCCATTTTTTGTAATTTTTTGGGATGTTTGATAGGAGAAAGGCACTGACTGCATTCCCCCGCAGACTGGGCCGAAATAGTCCTGGAAATCATATTGGAAAAAGATGACTCCAGATTTTTTGACAGTTTTTGAATGGAACATGAAACAGCTTGCTGAACAGAGGATTTAATAAAAGCATTTAGTTCCGGACTAGTGGAATTAATATCATCAGGGGCATCATGCCCTAAAGGAGAGCTGTCCGTCTCCATAATATGGTATAAACAAAAAATGTAGTGGGAAAAGCGAAAAATCGGCAAGAAAGGGGTTAAAACTGAGCAGGGAGGAGAAGGAACTAAGCTCTGCCTGTGGGCGTTTCTAGAAGAGATGCAGGAAGCTGTGGCTGCCACTCGAGGCTAAACGAGGAGGCGAGCACAGGTAAGAAGAAGATTAAATGTGAAAAAGTAGTGGAATAAATGCTCAGTCGCTTATTCAGATGCAGTAAAGGTCAAACCGCTGACTGAAACAAGTGACGAAGCTCCGGAGCGTAAATAAACTCTGAATTTAGAGTTTGTTAAGCGGAGGACAAAATGGGACGTAAGCGTTTCCTCAGACGCGGCAAATATGGCGACCACTGTCCGAGGAAACTTTGAAACGGTTTGAAAGAATGAAGCGTGTGAGACGCAGCGCTCAATAAAACCGTGCGGCAACTTGCCGACTAAACAGAAAACATTACAGAAGCACGAAAAAGCATGAAAGGAGCCTATTAATAAACATCATTTATAAATATAATGCAAATACAGAACAAACACAAGTTATATTTCAATCCAAACAAATGAAGGTACTTAACTTGACTGCAAGCAGCAAGAAAAGAGGGATGTTCACAGTCAAGTGATGTCATAATACCCTATATGCATGCTGATTGGTTTACATGTTCTGACTACGTTTTTGTTCCCATTGGCTCTTTTTTCCTAGCCTCATGGGAACTGCAGTACGTTTCTTGACTGCTGCTGTTTAGTTAAAGTAAGAAAAGAAACGCATAATAGGAGCCTCCGGTCTTGACATAAAATTAGTATGTGAAAACTCTGACCAGATGACATTCAATAGTACCTGAATAGGTAGTCTTAATTGGACCAAAACTAAGAAGATCACAAGGGGAAGATTAAGTAACTTTGAACATTTCAACAAATCCACTCAGCCAAGGGCTTAAAAAAGCTTGTTTCAAATTGAGTTTACCAATAAAATCATCCATCTGCAGTGGCGGCTCTTCCGCAATGGTGAAGGAGTGTCCCCCCACTGGCTATGAGCCAGCAGCTGAAAAATGAAACAATATTTTATTATTGTCTTACTTTTCAGCTGATGGCTGAGCCAGAGTTTGCAGGGAGGGGCGGGGCTGTGCCATGGGAGGGGCTTGGAGGAGTAGAGTGTACTTAAGTGCGCTTGTCAGCTGGGCCAGCTGTCTTAGGCCAGCCAAACAGACATGTGCACTTAGGTTTCTCCAACCCGGCTGTCTTGCACAGCAGGGTTGTAGAAACCGAACAGACTTCAATGCACTGTCTGAGCGGCAGACCAAGCTGCTCAGACCAACCCTGGTTCTGTTCTCATGCCTGGTATAGCATGAGAGCACTGCCAAGATTGCATTGAGAGCCTCTGATGACGTCCCAGGGACTGCTGGAGCACCGTCAGGAGTGAGAAGAGGAGTGAGGAGGCCTCCAGCAGAACATGTAAGATTTTTGTTATTTATTTTATCATTTCCCCGTTACTACCCCCGCCCCCTTTATATTTGTGGCGACTGTCATTGTCCAGCTGCTTATTCAACTCAACATTATCTGATTTGGGTTTAGTTAGGCACAAGATGGGGTTCGTTTTAATTTATGGCAAAATTTGAAACCAAATAAGCATATGCAGTGTTCAAAGTGACTGCTCATATTTTCAGAATATTATTCATCGTCTGTTTCTTTATCTCTTCAACCTTCACGCTTTTATACTATTGCCACATACTAGATGTTTGTAATTGTTAAGTTCATACACTTGGATTCACGATATTACATTTCTAAAAAAATGCTAAACTGTTCGAGTTTGTTAGATTGCCCAGAAACTCTCACCTGTGTGCTTTTAAACTGCATTTGAAGGCATTCAGGTGGTCATTCTGACCCTGGCGGTCTTTGACCGCCAGGGCGGAGGACCGCGGGAGCACCGCCGACAGGCCGGCGGTGCTCCAATGGGGATTCCGACCGCGGCGGTAAAGCCGCGGTCGGACCGGCACCACTGGCGGGGTCCCGCCAGTGTACCGCGGCCCCATTGAATCCTCCGCGGCGGCGCAGCTTGCTGCACCGCCGTGGGGATTCCGACCCCCCCTACCGCCATCCAGATCCCGGCGGTTGGACCGCTGAGATCCGGATGGCGGTAGGGGGGGTCGCGGGGCCCCTGGGGGCCCCTGCAGTGCCCATGCTGCTGGCATGGGCATTGCAGGGGCCCCCGTAAGATGGCCCCTACATGTATTTCACTGTCTGCTGCGCAGACAGTGAAATACGCGACGGGTGCAACTGCACCCGTCGCACAGCTTCCACTCCGCCGGCTCGATTCCGAGCCGGCTTCATCGTGGAAGCCTCTTTCCCGCTGGGCTGGCTGGCGGTCTGAAGGCGACCGCCCGCCAGCCCAGCGGGAAAGTCAGAATTACCGCCGCGGTCTTTCGACCGCGGAACGGTAACCTGACGGCGGGACTTTGGCGGGCGGCCTCCGCCGCCCGCCAAGGTCAGAATGAGGGCCTCAGTGCCCAGGAATGCCTAGCCATTACTCACGTGCAGACATTTCTGTATCATTAAACAATATTCACCTAATTGTATGTGTAAGTAGATCGAATTATGAGGTTAAATCCAATTTAATCAAAACTAAATGTGTCATAACGCGATTTGTGCATCAACGGGATTGTGTTTGTATGTGTACAGATTGTAGCCTCCATATGTACGGATACGGTAACGTTCAATATTAGGGAACTCTGTAGCCTAGGTTTTCTGTCTGTCGGTGTCCATAACCATCGGCGAGCATGTCAATGTATTTCACACATGGGAACTGACATGCCTGTATTTTTAATCTCCTACACTCTCACTCCCCTTTTGCCAAAAGTGCAGCAGTGTTCCAAACACTTTCGCTCAAATTTTTGAGCTCTAAATTTAGAATAGTACAGCAAGCACTACAGGCATATTTTGAGTTTGTACAAGCCTCTTCCTCCCCCCCGCCCGCGAGGTTTCAGGGAAGCATAAAATTACAAGCTCTTCGAGGAGGCGTACACAGTTTGTGGAGCTTGGATTTTTTATAACACTGCTTGTGATAGCAAATGGACACCGTGTGCTTAACAAATGGATGTTATTCGTGTTTGTAGCGCGGAATCATAACACTTTTCCATGACACGCAATCTACCAAAACAGACCACCGTTTAAAAACAATAGTGCCATCAGAGATGCATTTACCAAAATACCAAGGCCCATTATCTAGGTCCCTTGTGTGCATTCATAACAATTGTTGAAAAATATGTTCTAAAGATAGCTCCTTGCCCTATTAAAGACCTTGTTTTATTGTGTTGCCTCCTTCTCTCCAATTCTGCTGAATGTTGGCTCGGGTTTCAAAGAAATCCCTGAGTGCTGTCTATTTGCTAATGTCATATGCAGCAGAAATTGAATAACACTGGATCGTCTGAAATGCATTTAGTTTGAAGTGCTTTCACTTTCAGACTGAAGGGTACTCTTGCTTGGATTATAAAAAGACCGCCTCTTGACCTGGCAGAAAATGGACATGGAGGGCTCCTTTGATAAATGGTCCTTCACCTGAGAGCCTCTGACTAATGTGACAAGTGAGATAGAATGTGGGATAAAAGTGCCATTATTTCTAGAAAATGTTTGCCTGCAACACAAAAAGTGCTTATTGTGTGGACCTCTGAGCAGTGTCATTATTTGCCTACACCTTAATGCACTCTAAACATCATTTTCAAACAAGTCACGGTCGCTGTTTACTTACAGGCCAATTTTGTTTTTGTAAAGTAGATGTAAATATGACCATACCCTTTTATTCTAAATAGAATGAGCTGAACAAAAGAACAATGCTATGAAAACGTACCAATTAACAATAGTGTTACTATTTAAGTATGCAAGGGAGCCAGAATCACCAAATTATTGAAGAGGCCCAGTCTCTGGTCATGTGAGCACTACACAAGGAAAGATGACAGGCCTGGCCAACGGGATGCTTTGACTTATTTGCTTAATGGTCCATGGAAGTCCATGTAAAGGATAAGCCCCAGAATTTAGAAGCACAAATAAGCCACTTGTTTATTAGTTTTGAAAAGCATCAACCAACCATTGCTTGACACCCAAACTGCCATCATTGAACCCGGAAAGCAGAGAGCAAGTCTTTAAACAATATGTCGGGTACTAATTAGAATTGTGAATTATGTATCTTCACCATAGGAAGGTCTGTCACAAGCTTATTATATCCTCTTTTGAAGGCTTTGCAGAAGTTCAAATAATCATAAATAAAGGGTGCAATGTAAAGTTTATTCACAAATCACACATCATTTCCTTACAACCACCGATGCATTACTACTAACGAGGTAATATGAGTCCTTATTAAAAATAAAAAAAAACTCACATGAACAAACTTTAATTCTTGTACACCACACAATAAAACAAGAACTAATACATGTTCATTGTGAACTAATGTTACTCTGTATATTTTTAATTCATAAAGTTAATACCAGTAATAGCATATCTTATCCAATGCACTCATTTGTGATGGATTAAATAAAGTGGTCTAAGGTAGTTCAGTTTTTAATTCACGGATCTAATAGGTTACCAGTATGTTTTTTAATGCTGTACGTCATCGTCATCATAATCTTCATTCGGATCAAATATACAAGCCATAAAAGAATCACAACTGCACATAATAAATGTTTCTCTATCCACGTAGATCTTGATATAGTTCTAATTTTACATAACTCATGAAATACCTTATTACAATCATAACATTTATACAACAAAACAACTGTCAGAATATGTTATTCTCTTCCCACACCGAAACATATATTACCACTAAAATGTTTATACTAATTCATTTCTATTCCTTCATTGTTCAATAACTCTCTGATGGGAAGGACCTTTGAGAGGAACATGGCAACCCTGTAACAAATTGTCACACAACTAGGATCATATAAAAATGTAAAAGCCTGCAGATGATGAATAAATCTTTAATTAAAAAATAGGTATAAGATACAATTTCCTTGGCACTAGATAAAACCGACAAAAAAGTAAAATGTGTTGGGTGGATTACTCCGACCGTTTATCACAAGGTCATTTCTGTGTAATGGAACCCCTCCCTATTTTCCTTGGAAATGCCATTTTATGATGGAATGTAAGAAGGTGGAAATGTGTTAAGAGATACATACGGTACGTTTTGTGAGTAGAAGTGAGATACCTCTTGCAGCCAAATTGCTCATTAAGCAGAAGATACTGGCCCATTAATTCTTTGTTAGCATACGTCTCTACCCTTTTTACTCGACAGACCTGTTAAACATAGGCTCATATTTATACTTTTTTAGTGCCGCATTTGCATCATTTTATGACGCAAAAGCGGCACAAACTTGCAAGATACAAATGTATTTTGTAAGTTTGCACCGTCTTTGCGTCAAAAAAGCAATGCAAATGTGGCGCTAAATAAGTATAAATATGGGCCATAGTCTGTTAGAATCCTCTTAGGGTACCCACTGATATCCTCAGGGTGAGCCCAAAGATCCCTCCCTCTATGCTCCAGGCCCTGTAACGATCATTTAATGGAGCATAACCATTTGATTTTATTGTTATAGTCAAGGCCCATACAATTCTCAATGATCAATCTGGTAAAATGTGTCTCTAATTTTCACCACACTGATCGCCAGAGTAAAAGCGGTTTGCTTTCTAAAATTCAGAGATAAAATGGATTCCTAGTTCCCAGTTAATAATGGCTTCCGGGGTTGAATGAGGTACAGCCAGTAATCGCCTAACAAACCTATTTTTTGCATTGGCAGGGCCCTTTTGTCCCTATACCCCAATTACCTGCTCCATAAGTAACTTCAGAGATGGATTTAACATTATAAAGGGTCAATAGCTACGAGATTGGTTTCAAGCCTAATTTCCTGGCGTTTATTGTTCCTTATCATATTTGACTCACTGATTTCACTGAGGAACCAGATTAGAGGATATCCAAAACTCCAAATAGCTAAAACAGTTGCTACTCTGCATCCTTTCCCCCTTGACTTAAAATGAATTATGAGTTCTCTTAGTATGACCACTGCACATAGTGCAAGTTTTAGCTGTATTAATCTTCATGCCCCTCTCTTCCACAAAGTCTGAGAAAGAATTAATTAAGGCCTGCAGGAGTTTTGGGATAAGCGCTATTGACGTCGCATCATCGCGTACAGCAATACTGGAACCCAGCGCTGACCTATTCTGGGGTATCTTCCTGAACAGCCTCTAGTGTTTCATCCACTCCATTAATATACAAGAAGAAGAGGAAGGGCACCAACACGCATCCCTGTCTTATCCCTCTCCCTATAAAGAATGGTGTGGTCATTTCTCCCTTTGTTCCATAGCGGACCCTACCTGTCAGATTACTATATAAGTGGGGCAAGGGAGAAATAATCTCTGTTGGCGCCCCAGTTTATCCATGCACTCCCACAGTTTAACATGGTTGAAGGGATCAGATGCACAGCTTAAGTCCACAAAGCATATGTGTATTGATTCTCCCTTTGATTGTATGTACTTCCACATATAGAGATTCAAGTTGAGCGATTGCTCTGGAGTCCCCAAACTTTTTCTAAACCCATACAGGTTGTCAGAAAGAATATTTCTATCTGTTGTCCATTCCTCTAATTAGAGTCAAGAAGAGAGATAGGTTGATAGCAATTGGGGGGGGGGGTCATTCCTGGATCCCTTCTTAAAAATTGGTGCTATGAGTGAGGAACACCAGGAGGGGGAACATACCCAGCATCTGCAGCTTTAAGACCTTTGTCAAGAATGGCGCCCATAATTTAGGTTCTGACTTATAAGTGTGCATTGGGATCCCAATAAGGCTAAAAGCCTTCTTTAAGGGACTTTTGACGAGAGCTTTCACAACCACCTCAACTGTAAAAGTCATTGCTGATGTAATTTCCACTGTAGGAGGAGTAATATCTCTGTCAACTGAACCAGGAATGGAGAATACTGAGCCAAAGTGCTCAAACCAGAGTACCGGGGAAATATAGTAATCTAAATCAGGACCTATTCCCTTAGTAAACAGGGGGGTGTTTATTGTTCCCCCTAGAACAACACACTATCCTTTGTTTCTACTGCTTGTTTCAGATTAGCCCTTGCTTCCCCTTGTAGCTTTTTCTTTCTGTCGCTAATAGCTTTATTATACAGGGCTCTAGCACCTTGAACTGCCTGAGGATCCCTGGGGTGGTGATTACGAATTTTCATCAGGTTGCTTCTGAACTTTGAGCACTGGTGATTAAATAATCCCTTTACTTCCTTATAATGTCTCTTGGGCCTTGCTGTCAGGAGTTTATTAATGGATTTATTCATATATATATATATATATATATATGAGTGTCCAGAGACTTCACATGATTTGCAGTAGGAGCTTAACCTCTCATAAAGTGGGACAACTTCCCCTTTACTAATTCCTTTAAGGAGCTTGAAGGATCAACACCAGCCCATTTAATTCTAACTCCGTTCAGGTCTGTGGGAATGATATTACCACCTTTACCTTAAACGTGGCTAATGGTTTAGTTAAGCTTTAGTATTAAAGTCACAGGCTATTGATCACTTGTACAAACAGGCCTACGCAGCATTCCAGGACTGTGATCCTCTCATTATCAGTAGTGACGATATGGACAATATTGCAGCTGCATGCTCTGCATATGAAGGTGGAAATGTGTGGATGGCTACTAGAGCTACAGTATTCAGCATTTCAGGCCATTTAAGGTGAATTCATATGTACTAGAACTAAAATGGGCCAGAGTATACCCACTCATATCTCTATACCCGTGTAGCAGTTTTGACATAAATGGACTCATTTTGATTTGAAGATCACACAGCCAAGAAAAATGGATCTTTACTGGACATATCAACAAAACAATCCAAATCTCCCTTAAGGGCTTTCACCACCTCCACTCTGGTTAAGTCAAGCACGTTATTATAAAAATGTATTACTAAATCTATTACTATAAAGTCCACATTATTATCTAGAGTAAATAGAATGAATTGATAAGGAGAGGTTAAAAAACTTTTCTTGACCCGTGGGGCTAAGATCATAGAGATAAATGTGACCAAGCCCTCTAGCTTTACCCATAGCAGAGGAGACAACTGCAGTACTGAGGGAAACAAAACCATCATCTCTATTCACATAGATGCCTATATTTCCTGTAAGCAAACTATGCGAGCAGATTTGACATATTTGTCCCAGTCTTAAGTATCCAGTTTGTTTGCAAAACCAGCAATATCCCACGAGGTGACCAACATCCCCTGATTCTAGATACCTGGTTTTATGGATACTGAAGTCAAAACATTTTCTTTCTCTGTGGGCTGTGGCTGTGGCTGGCAATGCGGGGAGACACATTTGGGGAGTCAGACCTGATGATCAAGTTATGAAAGTACCTGGAATCTATTTGAGGTGGTCACTGGGAGGGGATAGGGAGGTGGAACATAAGACCTTGTTCTCATAGGTCTATAAAATAAACCACTGGGGTAGGTCCTCATTTGACGAAGGTGATCGCCCAGAAAAATTAATCCTGGATAGAATATCTTTTGTAGTAGCCTCATCTTCAAAATTAATAAAAACACAATTATTTTGTCTATTTTCACCTAGTTTCCCACCCAGCCTACCCTCCATACAAGATTAATTTGATCAAGTAATAACACTTGTTCCTCTTTTTTTATCATTCACCCAATATGCCACCTTGTTCAGGAGCTGATCACAGTCTTCCCTGGCTCCCTGGCTCAGAGGAGGCGCACCTTTTAGCACTGTTAGGTACGGGGTAGCTTGAGGGGACAGACTAGGGTTGCTAACAATGGGTGTTCCATAGGGCAGTTAACCGGTTGTATTGAATTGGTACCGTGGTTCTGTAGACGGGCCTCTCTCTGTTTAGAATCTCCTATTAAGTAGAAGGAGGAGGAGGGAACACCCAGGGCGCATCCCTCCCTGTCAAAATGATGGACTGGTATATATTCCCGTATGCCCGTATTTATATGAACCACCCAGTTCCCCTTCCCCACCCCATGTTCCAATTTTGATAGGGCCTCTTCGATCTTGGTAAGGCATTCTAAAATAGGATTCAAGGCAACAGAAAGTGATGCAAGAACATCCTCTGAGATCACTTCTTCCTGTAGAATAGATCGATTGAGTTGCTGCTCTCCACGTGGTTGCAGTTTGTCCTTGATTTCAGCTGTACTTATTTAGATGTTGCAAAGCACATGCATTTTTTCACGTGGGATAGGTGAATTGTTAAAAGTTTCAAAGTGGTAACATTTAGAAATAAACGAGAGGTAAACTTTGTAGTTGCAGTTCTAAAGGTCAATTTTCCAATAACTAAATGTTCCACGATTAGTATAAAATGCCCAGTGTTAAATGCTTGGGTTTCGACAGTGGGTGCCAACAGTCAGATAAGTTTGAGGTGGCTAACACTTGGAGCTCTAAGGGCGACTCTACACCCTCAATCGCACACCGATATATTGATTACTGTAGTTCACACCTTGTCTTTCTAAAGAGCAGTGGGTCTAGCAAGTAAACAAAGTGAAAGTACCTGATCCTGCCCTTGGACGGTTAACATAAAGTCTTTGCCAGGCTCGTGTTTCCCGAGCCCGTGTACTTAGGCACCTTTGCCAGTATTGGCAATATGCTTCACATTTTACAGTAGCTATTAATTTTGTTTTGAGAACAGAATTAGAAGCTGATTCGTGATACCAATTCACAACAACACCTCTTGACAAAATCTTTCTGAAAATAGAAACACATTTAGGTGCTGAATTGCAGAGCAGAAGTAATATTCACCATACCTTATAAATTTTATACAGTGTTTTTACTTAAAAATGTTGTACCAAATGTAGGTCCTTTTTTTGCAAATGTAAATGTTATGCACATTATTGGTATATACTGTATTACTCCTTGAATTCCGCAGTGCAGTATTCAGTCCGCTGTTGATTTAGTTATTTGGTGCATTATAAGGAGCATCAACTAGATGCAAATTGCACATGGTGCTGCCACACAAAAAGACCCTAGCATCCCTAACATGTATTCACTGCTGATGGGGATTTTGTTTGAGTCACAACCTGAATTTGTAAATTTGTAGGTGCAATAACCTGTAGACCCATATCTGGGTACAACACATAAGCTTAGGCAGAATCATTGAGACAACAAAAAAGTGAACTGGTTGATCCTTTTTATTTTATCCATGGAAACTAATCTGGATAACTTTTCATTACAGCCATAAGCCTGTATGTTTGTGGACTGATATATCACAGAACTAACTACAAATCTATAAAATGGATGCACTTAAATGAAATAAGGAAATATTGAGGGCTAAGAAAGGGAGAGGGGGCAAGGAATACTACTAAAGGAGGGAGAGTGAGAAAAATAGAAAGCAACGATTGGCAGGGTAGACTGAAATGGCAGGGGCAATGTGATCTGAAGTTAAACTTCCAAGAGATGTTTCTTAAAGAGCATGGTTTTAAGCTCTATTCTGAAGCAGGCTTTGAAGAAAATCAGGCTCGTTTGTACGAGATTTAAGGTCCCAACTCTTTGAACATACCAGGAATATTCTCTCAGGTCCCCAGATCATTTCTGAATATTGTGAACAATGGAGGTAAGTGTATATATCCCAAATTCATGTAAATATACTGTCTTGATTTCCTCTGCAATACTGAATAGAAATTAGTGAATATTTCCAGTGCATAAGTCATAGTACAAACATTTCCCGAATTTAATCTAACGGTTAGAAGCACAAGGGTTCTTAATTATCTTGTAGCTCAAATATGCGGTACCTAACATCAACGGTAAGAAAGAAAAGGCGGCTAGGAATTTTCGAGGGCCTTTAAAATACCTTTACAGGTATCCTCTAGAATGTACTATATAGTAGAGGATGGTTTTATATGTCATGGGTGTACTAAGTATCTCAGCGTCCTCTTCTACAACCATCAAATCACAAAGGACATTAGGGAAGTCTCAAAACTGATCAAATATAATGCAACCTATTACTTAAATTGATGAAGAGTAACGCTCATGTTTTTCATTGTTGCTTTGTACCGCAGAGGAGGGCGTTAAGGACAGCCTCTGAAAAACTCAGGAACCGTACGTCATTTTCTACAAATGTTATTCACAATACTCCAGGAACCCGAGTGAACCGATACATCAGTAGATTAATAGAAGCCCGACAGACCGAGTCTGAGATGGCAGACTTGAATTTCATCACCTTGAAGTATAAACACGTTGATCGTGAACAGAAAGTAAGTAAAGCTATAATGTGCTTTATTAGAGGTACATATTAAAAATTTAACTTGTGCTTCTTTATTTCTTTTTCTACATTTTATTTAGCACAGAACATCGCAACTGTAAGAATTGCGAGCGATTTATAGAATGATTCAAAGTGATAAATTAAAAAAATACAGTGGCAGAACCACAAATGATAAAACCAGAAATAAGTGAAAATCCAAAATGTATAAAAAAACAGATGAAAATCCATAAAATTCAAAGGGAAGATTGGACGAAATACACCTCTCTTCAGGCTCAAGAAGACACGCCCAGTATAAATGAAATGAGAATCTCAAATTCGTGAACTAGTCATGTAGAAAACCTAATGAGTGTGCTATAATATTACAGCTGGAGGTAATCTGGGACTGCTAGTGGTGCATTCTCTCTCATTAAACAGTAACTTAATTTCAAAAGCAGTGACATCTTATGGATTGTGATCTATGGGCAAGTCATAGTTTGTGACACATGTGTAGAACAACTTAGAATTAATTACCATTGTTTGGCTCATTCAAGCCCTGGGGGTGCTCAACAATATTGAATTACATGTTAAACATTTAGAAACAGGGGCACACAAAACAGCTGAACGCTTTAAGTGCCTGGTGTTCGACAGACAAATAGTGCCAAAAGATTTAGCCTGGATCTAGATTTTCGTAGTTTCAACAACATTTTAAGTGAAATTCAGGGTCTAACCAACTTGATATTTCCAGTGTAGGAACAACATGCGTAATAGTGGCTTGATTCCTGTTTAGTGTGCTAGTGGGTAATATTAACGTTACACATATGCAATTAGTGTTTGGAATTGTAGCTTTACTTGGCAAATAATTGTAACAACAAACACACCCCCCTTCACCCTGCTGCAGCAGTGAAAATCAAAGTGCTGCATTGAGGATCTTCACCATCCCATCAATTAGAATCTGACATTTTTCTCATAATTTCTCTTTCCCTGCGTTGACCTTCTTCTCCTTTTCATATATGTGCACTTCTCTGGATAGACAGTCACCTATGGCCCTGCTGAGTAGGAGAAATGGGGTGGAGCATTATACAGGAAAAGGACAGAGACATAAAGTAAACAGTATATCAAGAAATGTGAGGAAGAGGGAGAATGGTCTAGAGGCAGAGATAATGTAGAACGGTATATGAAACAATAAAGTCAGTGGAAAAAAGTGAGGGAGACAGAAGGAACGATAAGTAGAGGTAGAAAGAGGAAGATGTAGGTAGAGAACAAGAGGCAGAGAAATATATAAAAGGTTTAGAGTGAAGTACAGAGTTTGAGAGAGTTAGGGAGAAGAACATTTAGAGACAGGAATAGTAGAACATTACCTCAAGAGGTGTGATAGAGAGAGCTAATGTAGAAAAAGAGGTGAATTAGAGAGAGCCAAGGGCAGCAAGAGGTACAGATAAAAAAACAGAGAAGTGTGAAAAAGCAAAGAGATACAAGGAAGAGAGAGAGCTTAATGAGCACAGATAAAAATGGGTTAGTGTAAGGAATTGAGTTAATGGTTGAGGGGTGAACCCCTTCTCAAGCAGGAAAAATAATCCTTTTCAGGGTGGAAGCACAAACAATTCCCAAATTAACTTGTGCTCATCTCTCTGGTGGCTTGGTAAAGAGTAGCCAGGTTTATCTTAGAGGCAATGTGTAAAGTATTTATGCAACACTTCAAACAGTAATAAAGTGAAAACACAACAAAAAAAAACACACCTATTTAGACAAATAGAATACATTGTAATAAAACAAGACCAAAATGACAAAAATTAAATCTGTAGAACCAGAGATATGCAAGTTTAAGGATTTGAGTGAAAATAGTGCCAAAAGCACAAAACGCCAACTGTGCATCTCTGTGTGGGCTTGATAGGGACAAAGTCACAAGTTCCGATCAACTGAAATGAAGAATGGGACTCAGTTAGTCCCACTGTTTAAAATGGGGTCTTTGGTTGACAGTCAGGTTACCCCCTGTTCAAGCAAGGACTCTCACTCTAGTCAGGGTAAAAGAGAATCACCCTCAGCTAACCCCTGCTTACCCCCTTGGTAGCTTGGCAGAGCAGCAGGCTTAACCTCAGAGTGCTAAATGTAAAGTATATGTACCAACACACACAGTAACTTAATGAAAACACTACAAAATGACACAACACCAATTTAGAAAAATAGGAAATACCTTGGGCGTATTAAAAATAACCCAGCACGGGCGAGTGCACATCAAAAAGGGCTTGCGAGGCATTGATTCCACTCATGAGCGGGACCGTGCGTCGTTTCTCCTTTCTCTGGGTCAGGGTGCTTCGTTTCTTCTCTCTGCAGGAGAGCAATGCGCCGAACAGGTCAGCACTCTCGGGTCCAGGCAGGCCTTCCGTTGTTTTTCCATGCACAGCGGTTCTTGAGTGGGAAATCCAGCAGCACGATGATCCGAAAACTCTGCAGTGCGGGTTGTGATCTCCCAGCCTTCGTCAGTGATGCTGCGCTTGATTTCTCCTGCTCCGTGCATCGATTCTTTGGTCGTGTTTCCTGCAAGCATCGTTTCTCAGCTGCAGAGCCGGCGGCGCGTCGTTTCTTCAGCCGCAGATTGGAGTCGCGTCGATCTTTTCCCCGCAAGGCACTCTGTGCGTGGATTTCCTTGTCTTTAGGCTGCTAGCTTTTCCTTTCAGGGTCCCAGGAACTGGATGGGCACCACAGGGCAGAGTAGGAGTCTCTCCAGAGACTCCAGGTGCTGGCAGAGAGAAGTCTTTGCTGTCCCTGAGACTTCAAACAACAGGAGGCAAGCTCTAAATCAAGCCCTGGGAGATTTCTTCTCAAGATGGTAGGCACAGAAAGTCCAGTCTTTGTCCTCTTACTCTGGCAGAAGCAGCAACTGCAGGATAGCACCACAAAGCACAGTCACAGACAAGGCAGCTTCTTCCTCAACTCTTCAGCTCTACTCCAGGCAGAGGCTCCTCTTGTTTCCAGAAGGATTTCTAAAGTCTGTGGTTTTGGGTGCCCTTCTTATACCCAATTTCTCCTTTGAAGTAGGCCTACTTCAAAGTAATGTCTCTGTTGAATGTGAAATCCAGCCTTGCCCAGGCCAGGCACCAGACCCTCACCTGGGGGTCGGACACTGCATTGTGTGAGGACAGGCACAGCCCTTTCAGGTGTAAGTGACCACTCCTCACCTCCCTCTTAGCACAGATGGCTCATCAGGAAATGCAGACTACACCCCAGCTCCCTTTGTGTCACTGTCAAGTGTGAGGTGCAACCAGCCCAACTCTCAAACTGACCCAGACAGGGAATCCACAAACAGGCAGAGTCACAGAAATGGTATAAGCAAGAAAATGCTCACTTTCTAAAAGTGGCATTTTCAAACACACAATCTTAAAATCAACTTTACTAAAAGTATTGTGAGCTCAGAGACCCCAAACTCCACATTTCTATCTGCCCCCAAAGGGAATTTACACTTTAATCAGATTTAAAGGTAGCCCCCATATTAGCCTATGAGAGGGACATGCCTTGCGACAGTGAAAAACGAGTTAAGCAATATTTCACTGTCAGGACATATAAAACACAAAACTATGGGCCTCATTGGATCCCGCCCTCCAAATTACCGCGCCGCGGTCAAAAGACCGCGGCGGGTATTACGAGTTTTCCCCTGGGCTGGCGGGCGGTTCCAGTTAAACCGCCCGCCAGCCCAGGGGAAAACGACCTTCCCACGAGGATGCCGGCTCGTAATCGAGCCGGCGGAGTGGGAAGGTGCGACGGGTGCTACTGCACCCGTCGCGTATTTCACTGTCTGCAAGGCAGACAGTGAAATACATTTTGGGGCCCTCTTACGGGGGCCCCTGCCGTGCCCATGCCATTGGCATGGGCACGGCAGGGGCCCCGCGACCCCCCCTACCGCCATCCTGTTCATGGCGGCTTTCCCGCCATGAACTGGATGGCGGTAGGGGGGGTCAGAATCCTCATGGCTGCGGAGCGCGCTCCGCAGCCATGGAGGATTCCAATGAGCAGCGGAAAGTCAGCGGGAGACCGCTGACTTTCCGCTTCTGACCGCGGCTGAACCGCCGCGGTCAGAATGCTCATTGGAGCACCGCCAGCCTGTCGGCGGTGCTCCCGTGGTCGGTGGCCCTGGCGGCCACCGGCCGCCAGGGTCAGAATGACCCTCTATATGTCCTACCTTAACCATACACCGCACCCTGCCCTTGGGGCTACCTAGGGCCTACATTAGGGGTGTCTGACATGTAAGACAAGGGAAGGTTTAGACCTGGCAAGGGGGTACACTTGCCAAGTCGAATTTACAGTGAAAACTGCACACACAGACACTGCAGTGGCAGGTCTGAGACATGATTAGAGAGCTACTTATGTGGGTGGCACAATCAGACCTGCAGGCCCACTAGTAGCATTTGATTAACAGGCTCTGGAACCTCTAGTGCACTTTACTAGGGACTTACTACTAAATCAAATATACCAATCATGGATAAACCAATTACATACAATTTACACAGAGATCATATGCACTTTAGCACTGGTTAGCAGTGGTAAATTGCTCAGAGTTCAAAATCCAACAGCAACAGGTCAGAAGAAAATAGGAGGTAGGAGGCAAAAAGATTGGGGATGACCCTGCATAAGCAAAAAAAAGTCCAAACACCCACTAAACAAGAGTCCCTTAAATTCTGGTTGTGAGTGTTTTTGCAGAGTACTGTGTCCAGGATGGAACATGTAGGAGCTGAAAAGCTAAGAAGTAAGGACCTGCGTCATCATCAAGGATGATGTTGATGAGGGGCTTGGAATACGAAGTCCCATGTTGAGATGTGTCACACACCAGCTGGTTCAGAGGAAGCTGTAGGGCTTCCAATACAGAGACTTGCATCGTTGCCTAGGATGCCGTTGACAAGGGACTTGTGTTTCTGGAAGGATGAAGGCTGCGATACAACGTCCTTGTGTCAGGGAAATCCACTCAGCAGAGGTGATGCTTTGACTCTGCTCAGGAATGCGCCACTCAGCAGAGGAGAACTGTTGGTCCTGTAGAAACCACAGATGTCTAACAGAGCACCTTCAGGCCCACTTCCACTGGTCTAGGACTGGGGTGGCACCACTTGACAGGATAGGACTCAAAGATAGCAGAGTCCAGGTCCTTGGTTAGAGGTTGTTAGAGCCTTCTGTCCCTGAAGCTCCAGACAGGAGGCCAGCTAACTAGTCCTTGCAGTCACTCTGGGGTCCTGGGATCAAAAGACGTATGTCCAGCCTTCTCACTGAGACAAGAGGGTAGCATGTTGCAGGTCAGCACAGCAGGGCAGCAGAGTGGCAGTCCTTTCAACATCACAGCAATCTTCTTCCTGGTCCAGAAGAGATGGGTCTTCAAGTCCAATATTTATACCTGGTGCTCACTTTGAAGGGGAGAAAGCTTCAAGAGGTTTTCACGCCCCTGAGGTATCAGGCATCCCCTTCTTCCGTTTCCTGGCCCCAGCTAAGATGAGGTGACAATAGATTAGAGTCAAACCCTTTGTTAGAGCGCTAATGTAGAGCCTTTGTGATGTGCAAGGGTGGTAGGTGACAGCTCCTTCACCTCGTTAACTCAAAGGGCCCATCCTGGCAGGACCCATCTTCCCTTTGTCTCACTGTCCAGGAGCAATTCAGAAAGACCAACTGCCTGCTACACCTGGTTGTTTGACCCAGCATTAGGCTGCAAGCACCAAATGGTTAGGACAAGAAAATGACAGATTTCTAAAAGTGGCATTTTCAATATTGTGATTAAAAATCGATTAAGAAGGGCTTGTAATTACAGTTCTTTAGAAACCAAATTCAACCTGTACCTGCTCCAAATTAGAAGCTACAGCCTATAAAAAGTAATAAGGTACTCCAGTGTTATCCTACGGTAGTTATAGGCTTTGGAATTATGAAAAATTAGTTTTTCGCTACAGGACATGTAAACCGTAAAAGTGCATGCCCTTCTTTTAAATGTACTGCACCCTGCCCTCTGTGCTGTTCAGGGCCTACCCTAGGAGTGACTTGTATCTATTGAAAAAAAAAGGTTTAGGACTGCCAGAGGGTCTGTTTACCAGGTCAAAATGGCAGTCTACAACTACAAACACAGAATGCAATGATAGCCCTAAGACATGTTTAAAGCGATACTTAAGTGTGTTACACAATCAGTGCTGCAGGCCCATTGCTAGCATTTAATTTACAGACCCTGTGTACAAGCAGTACCACTTTAGTAGGGGGATACAGGTAAATTTAATGTGCCAATTGGGTGTAAGCTAATTCTACCATGTTTTAAGGAGACGACAAAAGCACTTTAGCACTGGTTAGCAGTGGTAAAGTGTACTGAGTCCTCAAGCCAGCATAATTAGTCAACATAACAGGAGAGTTGAAAGCAAACACATCAGGGGAGGACCATGCCAAGGATGCCAGGCCTAACTGTCACATAACAAGGGTAGTGGGAAAGAGAGAAAAGTAGAGAGGCCTGGATGATAGAAAGAGAAATGTGGTGTAGAGTGAAATGAGGAATTTGGGAGGCAAACGTGAAACAGAGTTAGAGAGTTGAGGTTGATATTGAGCGAGAGAGACTTGTGAGATAAAGAAAGTGGAAGAGATGGTACCGTACACAGATCTACAAATGAAGAGGTAGAAATAAATTTATAAAAAATGAGATGAAGAAACTGAACTGAATTGTAGAAGATGGTCTAGAGAGAGATTTGTGTGTGTGAGTGTTAGAGCACTAACTATAATTTCAATGACAAAATAAAACCTCTAATTTTGAAAATTTCCAAAGGAAAACATTTCAGTTTTACATCTTTAATAGTATCAAGATGGCTTAAGGTGTGCCGCACTATTGTCATAAATACCAATGTTAGTTCTGTAGTTCATATTTGAGCAATGTTAGGAAGCTGCACTAGCACCCTGGGGAGTTAAATGACAGACTGCTGCTGGTGTTGAAAGTACATGTTTTACTTTGCCTATCAGAATGTTTATTGACATGAATGAAAATTATATTTGAGAACTCATAGAAAATGTGTCCTTGTTTTAGTTTTGTAGAAAACTAACCATATTTTCTATGAAAAGATGAACCTCCTCATTTTAATCATTTTTAAATAAAATGCTTTAGGTTTTTACATCTTTTAATCCATTAGGATGGATTTATGTATGCCACATGCCTGCCATAAATACAGAATATTAGTGTTCTAGTTGTTCATTAGAACAATGTGGGAGGCTGCAGTAAAATACTGGGGAAAAACTGACTTCATTGCCACATGTCTCTCTGTTATTAGTTCACAGATCGTTTGTGGGAAACTCAAAACACTCCAGCACAATCTCCAAATACAGATGTTCTCCTTCTCTTGCCTACACTTTATAAGTAACTTTGCCAAATGTGAATAGTAAAATTCAAAAGACCTTAAGAATTCTCACTAAAAGATACCTTAGCAGAATTGCTTGGTTTTCTTGCTAGATAAAGCCCTAAAATCTAATTTAGATATCAGGGAAGCCACTAAAAATTCCAGACACCAATTAATATTTCAATTCAGTATCAAACATTAGATATCCATCAAGACTTTAAAATTGCTGTTCCGGGGGCGTGGCCGGGCCACGAAACAAGATGGCCGCTTAGAGCGAGAGCTCTGCGCCGAGGCGGTCCCGGAGGGGCGACGGGGGCGAGAAGACAGCCAGACAACACACCGGGTTCGGTGCCCCTCCAGCCCTACAACAGCGGCGACACGGAACCATGTCCGGGGACCCCGTAGGAGCGGGACGCAAGGCAGGAAACTCGCGACTCGCCCCAGGCCGATAAGGCCTGGAAAAAGGGGCGGAGTCGCGTCTTCGGAAGACCGCGGACGGCGTGCCCGTAGCGGCAAGGAGCAAGCTGAACAGGCCGCAGGGACTGCGGGAGCCGTGACGATCCGCATCCATCTCCCTACAACGCCAACAACCACCCGTGGACCTTCCCCCCCCACAGGGAGACGGGAAGACGCAGCAAAGGGGTGCGGCCCCTTCGACAGCCGGGAGAGAAACCCAAAGAGAGGTAGGATCGAATCTCTTCAAAATAAGAACGGCATCGCCGGAGGCAGAGGCACGACTTCTCCCCTCTTTTCCATCACAGAGGGACAACAAAAACCCTCCCGCTGAGATAATAAACTTTCTCCCCCCCCCTCCAGACAACTAATACTGAGGAGGGCAGAGGGGCATGACGGGAGGCACGTGGAGGCGAGGGGATGAGAGGGGTGAGCGACTGGGGGGGCACCGGAGATGAGGAGAGCCAGAGGGAGCCAAGAGAACAGAGATACAGGAGAAGGGAGTGGACTGACACCAGTGTAAGCCACCGAACATCTATATCCTTATCGGAATCTACGGAGGGAATCTCGGGCCCCACGTGGTCAGACTCTGTAGACAATTGAGGCGATGCCCGGCAACAAACCGAACCATAAACCTATCAGCAAGCCTGCACGACAACTATTATTCTCAGAAGCGCTACAACACAAACGCCTAACCCCCACGAAGATAAACCCTCAAACATCGCCACCTTTAAACGAGTCCACCACGATGCCTGATAAAGATCAATCCACGACTATGGACAGGATACTACAAGAGATCACCACCGTCAGCCGCCGCATAGAGGGGATGGACGCCTCTATAACTTCATTGACACTAGAAACCAAATCCATGCGATCTGACATTGCCGGCTTTCAATCTAGAGTGACAGGGCTAGAACAACGCATGGGATCACTAGAGACGCAGATCAACACGTCTCAGGTGCGAGAACAAGACTTCATCTACCTCAGGAGCAAACCAACGGACATGGAGGACAGGAGCCGGAGAGACAATATCCGCATACTTGTGATCCCGGAAAACGAAGAAGGCTCGGATATGCAGACTTTTCTGACCTCCACTCTTCCAAAAATGATTTCATTGGACTTTGACCTGCCGCTAGAATTCCAACGGGCACACAGGATAGGCCCAAAACGCTCTGACAACTCCTCAAGGCCCCGCCCAATCATCGCATGCTTGCTGCGGCATAATCAAACCCGACAAATACTCCAAGTAGCACGCAACCACGGCCCTTTCCGAATAGACCAGCACGAGATCCGAATAACCACCGATTACACCAAGGAAACCAACGAACGTAGAAAGGCTTTCCTAGCCCTACGACCCCGGCTTCGTAAACTAGAGATGAAATACGGTCTCTTTGACCCTGCAAGAATGTGGGTTACAAAAAATGGAGTATCCAAGGACTTTTATAACCCCGACGAATTGAGTCTCTTCCTTGACTCTTTCCAATCCCAGCCTATGGACTCTTACAACACAGACAGTGAGCATGACATTGTAGGAGGCAGTGATAGGGCCGAAACCCCCCACTCGGGAATAGAAAAGGTGAAGACGGCTCTACACGACACCGGAGCCAGTCATAGAGGTAGAGACATGGAGAGACTAACTAGATCATATGATGACAGGGGTCAGATTTTACACGCAGTAGTAACCCACACCCAATTATCGGAAAGAGACAAATCCTGCTCCCCTTTAAAGCCTACAACTGGGTCTTCTTGAGAAGGTAACGCAACAAGACGACTTATGGGACTATCGCCAGAGAGTCGAAAATAACAACTATAGACTCTGCGGAAGGATGAGTACCTTTCCAGATCATATGTGTATTACTATTGTAATTGTCTAAGACTGCTAGTATCAATGTTAAAACCAGATACATGAAAAATCTATGCTCTTTATGACTAGAGCCGAGGCCCTATAATGGAAACTACCAGTAAATCGTTATTTGCCCTCAGTACACAACAGATGATGATTACTAGAACAGGGATCAGACCCCACCAACTCACTGTATGTTGAATAAGGGCCCGGTCCCGACCCTATAACCCTATAACAAGGTAACAAGGTAACAGGGGCATTAAACAGATAACAAAAAATAAACACTAATTAACTATCATGGAACTTACCTTACATTCCACACACTACAAAGTATCTCATGGTAGTAAACAACAAAGTATGTAAAACTTTCCTAATACACACCACACTCGACCAGCGCCGACATTAGAACCGTTTAGCCCCCATTATCACCCCAAGGGATGGGACTAGACCACGCAAAGATAAATTAATTCCAATACAGGCACACACAATACGATATAACCTGAAACATATCAAAGCTCCCACTACTTGACTTTACCTTATTCTACAATAAGAAACTGGGGAAAAAAAAAATAGAACACGAGGACATAATACAACATAATACCGCATAACAAAGCGAAATATTATGACATTCTACACTGCCACTCCACACCACATTATAACATCACAATGTAAATTATAAACTATTAGCTATTCTTTTCCCCAGATGTTCGTACCTACCCCCATCCTAATCATTATTACTATCTTAAATTATCATCAACAACAGAATGACTATGATGGTGGCACATACCAAGTAAGACCTTAGTAGGTCAGTATTATGATGTAATAATACACGGCAAGGAGTTAGTAATAGGATGAGATACGCACTATCCTCGCGTAACCCGGGGCTCAGCTACACTCATTACCTATCCTACGATTAATAGAGAGACGTTTGGCATAATGGCTCCTAACATGATAATGTGATAAGATGCCAGGATATGTTATGTTGATCAACCTAATATATCATTGAACAGTTGTAAGGCGAGACGAGACGAGGCAGTGTTATAGTTGAAAAGAAATGCTCAGGAAGTATTATATTATACTGTATATTGGTATCTTTATGTACCCATGCATACGCGAGAACTATAATACTCTGTTTGAGCTCTCTCCCCCCCTCCTCTGCCCTGCCCCCCCCCTCCCCTCGCCAGCCGGTCTCGGTCTTTCTGTCTGCCCAGTCCCTACTTTAATTTACGACCCTATCTTATGAACTCCTAAACACCCTACGATACCATACAACATCAAGTACTAGGCACAACATCCTAAACACCATACCCCATCAACACCCGACACCCCCTCCCTCCTCTCCAGCGCCGCTCAGGTACTATAGTTATTAACCGATCATTACTTCTGCCAATATACACTTTAGTTATATAACTAATACACTAGCCACTAACCACCGATGAACAGACCCACTTCCCGATACATAAACATAAGCACTGCTGTGTGCCCCCCCCACCCCTCCTTATCACCGACATATCGATAACTGGCTGTCTGCTGTTTCCCCCCTTCGCCCCCCCCGATCGAGACCGCCCGACGGCACGAGAGCTCCGAGAGAAATCGGTCCCGCCGTTTACAGACCTAACGAACGAAGGAGGTTGGACTCCTAACCTCCCTCATCCCTACCCTTCTCCACTTCTTCCCCCAAATTGCACGCTCTCTTGCTATACTCTCAATCTCAATTTCAGCACACGCATCCATCCCTTCCCCCCCTTCTCCCTCTTTTCTTCTCCCTCTCATTTCTCCTTGCCTTCTTTTTCCCTCATATTTCCCCTCCATCTGGCTCTCGTCCTACTTATATTACCTCTCTTCCTTCACCCTCTCCTCTCTCTTCTCTTTCTTCTCCAGAGGATTCCCTTGGCCTCCACCAGCTACTAACCCCCGTATAAAATAAAATAAAATAAAACACCGTATCATATCGAAACACAACTCCCACTCTAACTACTAAGTCAATATCTCCCACCCTCCCTCCCCCCACCAACACCAACCCCGGATCGAGGGTGCTTACTTGCTCACAATTATCCAATATGTCGAAGCCCCACCCTCAAGCGACGCGACCATTACGCATACTCTCTTGGAATGTACACGGCATGACGAGCTATGTTAAGCGGAAAAAGATACTGTCCTATCTTCAATCCAAAAAAACAGATATAGCTCTGATTCAAGAGACTCACCTTGACACTCTGGAATCCAGTAAACTTAAACGGGATTGGGTAGGGAGGGTTGCCTTCAGCTGCCGTCCAACGAGTCAGGAATCTGGAAGTAACGGACCCCGCAAATGTGGAGTGGCGATACTAGTGCGTAAATCCCTCCCGGTCACTATCATTAAAACCTGGAATGATACGGAAGGAAGGTATATATTTGCTAAATTAAAACTAGGGGACACTGTTTTATGCGTGGGATCCGTTTACGCACCAACCGGCCCAAAACGCCCATTCCTTCTACAGCTAAATCGCCTCCTGACAGAAATCGGAACTACTCGATACATAATTGGGGGAGACTGGAATCTCGTCCAAGACGCCATAATGGATAGGACAGGCCCTGTCGATGTATGTAACAATCACGACAGAGCGCTTCTGACAGACCTGACCACTGACGTCGGTCTGGTGGACTGCTGGAGAATACAACACCCGAAAGATAAGGAATATACTTTCTTATCCACCGTCCATGTCACCCAATCGCGTCTGGATTATTTCTTAGTATCACACACTGTAATCCCTCATATACAAGACACCTGTATCCTAGACAGCGGGCTCTCAGATCACTCCCCAATACTAATCCGGATCCAGGTGGGACTCTCCTTCTCTGGTCGTAAACCATGGCGACTGGCTGTACACAGATATCGCTCTCCACAAGGGAAGGAACAATTAAAAGCTCATGTAACCACATACATGGCCGAGAATTCGGGCACTGTATCCTCAAAAAGGATCCTATGGGCGGCAGCAAAAGCAACCCTAAGAGGGAATATGATGCGAGATGCAGCACTGGCCAACAAAGACAGAATAGCCCGCCAAACCACCTTAGAGACCACGATACAGGACCTCACTAAACAATATACCGCCCAACCATCCCCTAGGCTGCGACACGCCTTAGAACAGGCCCGCATGGCACACAATGAACTCTATACATCTCAGGCGGAATACGCACTGCAAAAATTGCGAGGCTGCCATTACGAACAAGGGGAAAAAGCAGGTCGCCTCCTAGCGGCGCAGCTCCGACAAAGAGAGGCAGCCTCTGCCATTGCGGCCATAACATCTTCTTCAGGAGCAGTGCTAACTCGCCCACAAGACATTGTAAACGAGTTCGCCAAGTACTACCGACATTTGTACACTCCTGAAACAACGACAGATCAAACACAAATGGAGACATTCCTTGCCGCGGCCAATCTACCCCGTCTGTCTGAGGCAGGCAGGGCCTTCTTGGACGGTAACATAAGCAAAGAAGAGATAACCCAAGTTATAACAAGCCTCCCCTACCATAAATCACCAGGAGAGGACGGATTCCCTGCGGAATTCTATAAATGGGCTGGGGAGGAGGCAATAACCGCAGTACATGAAGCACTGACGGAAGCATGTCAAGAAGGCTCCCTGGGCGCTCTATCCAATAAAGCCACGATTGTCATCTTGCCTAAGCCAGGGAGAGACCCCCTTCTTTGCGGCAGTTACCGTCCTATCTCCCTTTTGAATGGGGATGTCAAACTCCTAGCCAGTGTTCTAGCAGCGTGGCTCCGCAAGGTGATACCATCATTGATTCACAATACCCAAGTAGGATTTGTACCAGGCCGTACCTCCAGAAATCATATGCAAACTCTTTGCCATACACTGTTAGAATCCATACAATTACCTGACGAAGCCCTAGCCCTGTCCCTAGACGCGGAGAAAGCATTCGACCGCATTGAGTGGCCCTACCTATTCACAACCATGAAGCATTTTGGCCTGGGGGAACAATTTATCTCTAAAGTACGTTTATTATATGACCACCCCACAGCACAGGTTAACTGTGGGGGCATCATGTCAGACCCATTCCCTATCGGAAGGGGCACACGCCAGGGATGCCCCTTGTCGCCACTTCTATTTTTATTGGCCATGGAACCCCTAGCTGCCACCATACGAAATTCTCACCAAATAAAAGGGATCCATATCACCGGGGGCATATCCAAAATATATCTCTACGCAGACGACATTCTGTTAACAATGTCCGATCTAGAAACCTCGCTCCCAGCACTACTTTCCACTATAGAAGACTTTGCATCCCTATCCGGATATCGGGTAAACTGGGATAAAAGTGAGGCACTCCCATTATCCCGCATAACGACGAGGGCAGCGATACATGGCCTTCAATTCAAATGGACCCCGACCCGCCTTAAATATTTAGGAACGTTTATTAACAGAGGTCTAGAACATATGGTCAGGGACAACATAGACCCCCTTATATCTAAAATGAAACAAGACTTTGCCAAATGGTCCCTACTAGGCCTGTCCATGTGGGGCAGGACACAGGCGGTCAGAATGGTCACCTTACCACGCTTCACATACGTGTTAGGCATGCTTCCCCTACAGATACCTCTTTCCTCACTCCGATTAATAGACGCATCCATAAGGGCCTTCGTCTGGGGCTCCTCACGCCCAAGACTGAAACCTGCAATAATACTGGCACGACGGCTCTACGGAGGATTAGGACTACCCTCGGTAGAACAATACTCTCTGGCCCTACAACTCTCACAGCTAATATATACGCTTCCGGATATAGCCGATCCACCGCAATGGGTGATCACAGAGAAACTCCTATATGGACAGTATACGGAGATGGGAGGAACATACGCTGACCACGATCCCTTAACTAACCCCATCCTCAAGGCTACAAACACAGCGTGGTGCAGAGCCCATCGACTACTAGGAGTACAACCCTCCCTGCATACTCAGGCTCCCATAGCAGGGAATAAAAGCATTAAAATAGGAGGGACTATTCTCAGATGGCCCCAATGGTCCGAGACAGGTATCCACAATATATCTCACATAATAGATGGAGATAGCTTCCGCACATTCGCCTCCCTCCAGGAAGAATTCGGTATCCAAAGTAACCAGGAGTGGCGATATCTACAGCTCAAACACTGTATGCGGAGAACATTAGGAACCCCCCCGTGGCTGCTCAAAACCTCACCCATCGTCACCTATCTTCAGAACTGGGGCCGACAAAAAGGCGTCTTGGCTGGCCTCTATGTCGAATTAACTAACCACCTTTACTCTCAGCCTTTACTTGAACGACTACGCTTACAGTGGCAGGACATACTAGAGATAACCTACACGGACGAAGAATGGCCAGACATACTAGAAGCCCTCGACAGGGGCGTACGTGAAGCACGCCTGAAATTTTGCCTATTTAAAATCCTTCAGGGATGGTACTGGACCCCCGTTAAACTCTTCAGGGCAGGGTTGATACCTCACGCGAACTGTTGGAGATGCACAGAGCCATATTGCGACCAACTTCATATTTTATGCCACTGCCCCACGGTACAGTCACTATGGGACGCGGTACGCCTCGCCTTATCGGACTTCATACAGATACCAAAACCGACCCCACCAGCATTTATCATTCTACATGACATTCGCCCGTATCCCTCCCTATCGCGGGCACATAAACGATTAATCCACACGGCGCTAGCCACGGCCAAAATATGCATACTCCGGCACTGGAGATCTAGCATTGCCCCCACACCCATGGAATGGATGACGGCCATGTATCAAACGGCTACCCATGAACGAGTGATTTATAACCTACAGGACCAAGCAGAACAATTTGAGGAGGTCTGGCGCCCATTCTTGAAGAGACCATGAAGCGGCTGGTGGATGACCAACGGATGATCAATGTTCAATGATCAATGATTAGGGAATATTAATTACCAATCACCCTCTGAGAATCCTAGACTCCTGAAACACATTTAATCTCCTACTGCCCCCTCTCTCTCTCCCTAGCTACGCTATCCTCTCTTCTCTCTCTCTTTTTTCTCTCTCTCTATCAATCCACAGGCCTCTAATTTTGTCACATGCCCGAGACCCTGAACTACCCAACATAGTAATACAAGTCGCTTCCTAACACAAACAAGGACTGAGAAATCAACTCATATAAGACGTAGACACTCTCTAACCGACCTTACCATATCTATCATACATATTATCTACCCCTAGATAATAACTTGCTACAGACGGAGAAGTACAGAACGATCTACTCTTAGGCCTGAACAAGCTAGTCTCAGGATACAAAGACCCCCTGCCTACCTCGAGTCTCTTCATTCTACATTCCCCCGCGATTACCCTTCCTCTTTCTCCCTCTTTCTTTCCCTTCTCTCCCCCTCCCCATTTCATATGACTATTTTGTCTCTCCCCTATACCAAGACCAACCCCTCCTACACAACCCTATCCTCGCTCCCCCTCCCCTTACCACCCCCCCCCACCTGTTTTCCACTCTTCTTCAAAATAAGGGTACACAACTCAACTATGCAACTGGGAATTTTTACTTACCTGACAGTACATGTATATATGCTTACAATGGAAATAATTGTGGTAAACGAACAAAAACAATGTTTTGAAAGCTAAACAGTTTGTTTATATGCTGTATGTACCGCCTTATATATTCTTAATAAAACTTTTGAAACTTTAAAAAAAAAAAAAAAAAAAAAATTGCTGTTCCATTGCTAGGGATATCACATAATGACTATGAAGATTGCCTCTTTATGTGACTTCCGAAGCCATGACATGTGTCCTTTAAAACAATTATCCACTCTGTTGCTGGACATATGAAAAATCTAGTAGCATCTCTCCTTTTCGTGATTCTTTCAATTGGCTTCATTTGGACATGTGGGGCTGTACTGTGGCCAGGTGGCATAATGGGCATGTGCACCTGTTCCACCTCCCACCGGGCACTGTAGTATGTAATACAAATAGTGCCAGTGCTATCTTAAGGCGCACTATACCCTAATTCCCTCATTTGTCAGAAGATTATGCCCAATGCAAATGAGGGAAATACATTGCTTCTGTGCCTATCCTGCATTATGGATCAGGATCAGAGACAAGGAGGACTTCAAGAGGTGCACTGACAGTGTGCTCAAAGGAAATGGTCCACTGCCAGTGTGTGCCCTGGGGTCAGTCCTCTAAAGGTGGAAAAGGGGTCGCATAGAACCCCCTTTAAACAGGCCCCTGCAGGAGGCTGCAGTAACACTCTGCACCCACCAGCAGGCATAGATTGCCAGTACAGTCAAAGGAATAATGGTCATTTTAAGCAGCTCCTACATTTTTCACTAAGGAGCTTCACCAATGGCAGACTCAAGTTTATAGCTATCTTGAGGGTGATGCATTGATTGTAATAATGTGCACTGTTCCTGTTTGTGCCTGACGCACCTTTTTAAAGGTATGCCATGGACAGTGTGCTTGTTTCATTGTATAGGCCAGGGACTCATCACAAAACAGCTTATCTCACTTGCAAAGCAATTCACCCAAACTCACTGACTTACCTCTCCCAAAACATCAAAGAATAGACAGCAAAATATACATAGATCATCCTTAAGAGTGACCAGTAAATTTATGACAGGACGTCTAAAACCAGTTACGAGGCCCATTAGAGTAATACAGTTTTTAAATAAAGATTTAGACTGTAAGTAGCTGCAAAAATTGTATTTTGATAATCCGTGGAAAGCACATGTGATTGAATGTGGAAACACCAATTTCCACAAGTTTTTTCCCAACCCTTGTTATTCAATGCCCCCTGAATCAGTGGTACCCCTGTAATAGTAATTCTGGGGCAGGGGAATTACGGGTATTTTAAAACGCCAATCATAAGGGTGAAAGAAGCAAATGCATACAATTCCTCAGGAATCAAAGTTTAATGGAAAAGTTCCACATTTAAAGAATCTTCAGAGGGCATGCACCATAAACATTAATTGCCCTACTGATCCACAAAGTCTTCTGCACTTCCTCCAAAAACTTAAAAGTAAGCTGATGTCTTACTTTCTGCAACCTGTATTATCTTGGAACTCCTGTCCTATTCTAATCTAACACTACTACTGCATGCCATATAGGTCCCCCTAATTCAGGATCCCATCCATTTTCAAACATGGAGGTTTTATCCTTTTAAGGGTAAAGCTTCCTGATGTAAAATGCCTATGTTAAATCCCTTTGAAACTAATTTATCCCTATGCCAAATGCATGTGTTTCACCTAAAATGCCCTCCTAGAAATACTGTTCTCCTTCTTGCAATAGTATTTCACCTGTTTAGTACAGGAGAGAAATTAGAAAGATTGTGTCTGATGAAATCATTGATTCAATCAATCAATCAATCAATCAATCAGAGAACTTATTAAGCGCACTATGTACCCGTCAGGGTTTCGAGGCGCTGAGGGGCGTGGGGGGGGGAGGGAGCTGCTAGCGTTCGAAGAGCCAAGTCTTGAGGAGTCTCCTGAAGGTGAGGAGGTCCTGGGTCTGGCGTAGCGAGGTGGGGAGAGAGTTCCAGGTCTTGGCGGCGAGAAAGGAGAAGGATCTGCCGCCAGAGGTCTTGCGCTGGATTCGGGGGACAATGGCGAGGGCGAGGTTGGCAGAGCGGAGTTGACGTGTGGGGACGTAAAAGTTGAGTCTGGTGTTGAGGTAAGTGGGTCCGGTGTTGTGTAGAGCCTTGTGAGCGTGGATGAGGAGTTTGAAGGTGATCCTTTTTTCCACGGGGAGCCAGTGGAGGTCTTTCAGGTGGGGGGAGATGTGGCATCGGCGGGGTATGTCGAGGATCAGGCGGGCGGATGCGTTCTGGATTGATCTGATTAAGTTGATAATGCCACTGGTAATGGATTTCGTGATGCCATTGCCCATATCATATATGATATTATTGGAGTGGTCATATGCAGTGCAAAATTAAGTTGACCTAATATACCCTCACTAATGATTTTTGTGAATTGGATGGTTTGTGCTCTACCCTTATTTATCTCTAAACTGAAGAATTTGTCAAATAATATGCTTGATTCCTTTGATAAAATTGGCTGATATTTCTGCATTGGTGATGCATTTTTGCTTAAGCAGGCAAAGTACATCAAAATAAGATTTGAAAGAGGAAACAAATATTTCTTGACAAACTTCTTTGAAGAACCATAGGCACAGGTCTACATCAGGCCTGTTGATAACAGTTGTTTGGGGAGTGGGTGTCGTGTGCTTAAAGCAGGCTACAAAAATAAATAAAAAAAAACACTTCAGAACATTGGTTTACTGTCAATTCTTTACAGTAGGCACCATCTTTCCGTACATATGATGCTTCAAAATATTTTCAAACACCACAGGTCTCAATACAGAAGTCTTATAGTAGCCCATCAGCTCACAGCTAGCCAGCTCTCCAAAATCAAATGGTTGCAGTCCAATGGACATTCACAATATCTTTCTGCAGCTGATAAGCATGTAAAGGAAAACAATATTGTCTGCTTGCTCAGATTTTTGTCCAAGAAAACAACCTTAATCTGTTTGATTCATCCCAAAGGGCTATGCAGTCTACCACTGTTGACAAAGAATTTCTGTAATCCAACCTAAATTTGGTCCACATCCTTGAGATAAGAGTCAGGGAAAAAAATCCAGTGTTCTTTTGCATGTAAATAAGGAGTTTTCTTAGACAGAGAGAGGAATGTCTTGTTTTCTCTTCCTCTTCCAAACTTTGATCAAAGGGCAAGTGGAAATGCATGAATTGGAAACTGAAATCCATAGTAAATCACACACCACCATCTTACTCACCAGTTTCACTCATTAAAATCCAGTGTTCCATGTAGACTGACATGTTTCCTAGGCTAGGAGGGTACATTTTGACAATAAAATATTCCAGAAACTTGCAAAGAAACCCATCATGGATCGTTTTACAATGACTGAAACACATCACTTTCTGAGGCCTAGACCTCCTCCTCACACATCCTAACAAATAGCAGACAAAACCAGTCCTCTATGATAGCAAGATCATTCCATAAATACTGGTGAAGCCAAAAGGTAGAAGATTCTACAGAACACTCCAATCAGTATTACCGTGAGGATAAACTCAAATAAAATAGCCTGACAAAAGACCATTTACATGTTACTGTCAGAAACAAACTATCAAATATATATATATTTTATTTTTTCACGAAAGACTTGTTCCCCTGGGACTACCAGAGCCCAACATTTCTATATGTTTAAGCTACTGTTTAATTACAGCCAAGTAAATGTAATTATCCCTGTTGTCAGAACTTGAATAATTGTTCTTGGAAGGGACATTTCTCCCCAGCCAAGAAACACATCAGGATTGGGCCTGTTTTCAGAATATGGGTTATTATTTTGGGAAGGGAAGGTTCTTATGAACCTATTACCAATGTCATGGTTAGGTCTCAAAACAGTTTTGAATGAAAGTGTCCTCAAGACCTGAAGCTGTGGCACAAACAACAGGCACTTCCACTGGAAATGTGTGTTATGTTCAATCTGTTCCAACACTATAGAAGAGAAAAACAACACAGTAACATTCCCAAAGCAATTTAGAAAAATAGAGAAAAATGATTAAGAAAAAAGACACCAAAATATTCAACATTCTATAAGGAGAACTAGATTTATTTTTATCCAGATCAGGCAAATAGGATGTTAACCTGCTTGAGCCTTAAAGATCAGTTTCAGTACCTGGGTGCCATCGTGAGTTCTGAAGTCTTCTCCCAGCAGTCATGCAGAGTCTACTTTCTTCAGAATGTTTTCTTCCTAGGTCTATTAATGATCTGAGGCGGTGTAGTGTGGTTCTTGCATTGTCCTGGGTACCCAGTGATTTCACAATTCTCTCCGCTTACTATTTTCTTGCTAACCTCAACCTCATTTTCAGTGCTAACTCATTTTTTTGCAAGTTTCCAAAGTCCTAAAACCTGAATAGGTGTTGCTATTCTCCATCTGTATGACCTCTGATCCACCTCAGGCACACACCTATTTAGATGAGGCATACTATCGCCTTCATCAGTATCCAACCTGGTTTTGCCTCATGCTCGAGTTGAAGCCAGAAAAGTCAAGCTGTCACCATTTTGGCATCACCTGCTTGTAAAACCTGAGTAGTTGTCACTATTCCTTCACTTGGTTGAGCTCTGCTTCTCCACTAACCACTCTTCCATTTATATGAGGTACCTTATTCCATTAGTGTCCAACCTGGTTTTCCCTCCTGCTGAATTTGAAGCCAGAAAGTCTAGATGGCACTAGGAAATAATGGGAAGAATTTCCTCCAGCCTCATTTTAGCATCACCAAGTCAAATGGAATAGTGTTAAGGGTGTTCTTTGTTCTGTCAACTGTTCCTGCCCTCCTCTCAGATGAATCATCTTTGTCAAGTGACACTCTGTTGACGACACCTCTACCTTCCTGGCCCAGAGGCCAAGCAATTTGTTTTTCTCTTTGCATTCTGCGGCACACATACAGAGAGGTAAAACAGTATTAGCTGGTGTCAGGGCATATGGGGTGGTGGGGTGGGGGTTGGGGAGCTGCACAACATGAACACACAAAAAACACCAAATGGACAAACACAAACAAAAAATATAAAAGAACTTGCCTGATGCCCACCACATTGGTGTTCTTCTGCTCCTCTCCACTGCAGTACAGGCTCCCAGACTACCCTGCAGCCAATCCAGAAGCTGCTCTCATGCTGCTGGCAGCTTGAGAGAAGCCTCAGGATTGGCCTGAGGGCCCTAGCTTTGTACTCACAGAGAGACTGGGAGCCTGTGCCTGCTGTCTCCAACCCATCAACGCAGCTTGGGTTGGAGACAGCTCAGTATGCATGTCCGTTTGGCCACCCTGAGATGGCCAGCCAACCCGCATGCACACTTATAGTAGTGCCCACCACTCCCCCTCCATGCCTGGCCCCGCCCCCAAGACTGAGCCCAGCCCTTAGAACTAAAAAAATAAAGTGATAATGAACCTGTTTTATTATTGTTTTATTTGTCAACTTTTGAGCCTGCTGGAGGGGGGACTCTCTTCCACTATGGCGGAGGAGCCGCCGTCAAGGGGAAAAATCCTCTAATGATTTTGTTTGTGTAGGGAGGTACCCCTTCCTGCACAAAAACTACCCTAACCATAGCTCAGGCACCCTTGCATTATGGTGCAAGGGAGCCTGCATTGGTGCTAGACAGCCCAAAGTGCACCTTGCAAGGAGAAAGCAGAACTGAGTTGTTGCTTTGAAAGTATGGTGCAGTTCTGCTCTTTCTCTTTCACGCAATGCAGAACAGAAACTTCACTTGCTGTGTTGCATTGCGTGAAATGTGTGTAAATCTGGTTCCTAAAGATTGGCAGGTTACAATCATGATACTCAACAGAGCAAGGTGTATAATTTAATGGGGTAAATGTACCTTCTATTATTTATTGGCTGAAAAAATTACATAACTTTGATATGAAGCACCATATAAAAATAAATTAGTATTATTGATTTTAGGGTATATATATTTTTTAAACTGTTGTTCGTCACATATATTTGTTTTTTCTGAGTTCTTCTTGTATTTTATGAATGAAGATGCTAGGCAGCCTAAACACCTTGCATCAAATTATACTAATCCTAAACATGATCGTGTTCTCCACAGGATCCATCTTCCTCAAATGCATCAAGAGCAGAACATGATTACATGACCCTGCGCTTGATTACGGGAAAGGATTATCTGTCTAGGATGTAAAATGTGATCTCTGAGATCCTGTGTCCTCCTCCCATTATGTGTCCTCAGGGATCTCAGACTGTGCTACCTCTACTTTGCAGCAGACAATTATTACACCCTTGCAAACACTATGGCATAGATATGAGGTCATTGGCCAGTGGCGTAATAGAAAATAATACCCCGCCTGCAGAATGTGATGAGGAGCCGCGAGTCTCCTGTATTTCATAGACCTGCATTGATCTTGGGCTACTTGGGAACTGAATGGGCCACCCTTCTATAGCTGGGGCCCCTTGTAGGATTAGGGCCCCCTGAGCCTCAGGAGCTGCTGGGGCCTGTGTTATGCCCCTGACTTTGGCCCCGTGCAAATGAGGGAACCACTCCTTTGAATCATGTGGGAGAAGAGATTGTGCCCATGCAAGGCCTGTGTTGGTGTCTCACCTCTTTCGTACTATTTAAGTGGCCTGGAGCATCAAAAAGGACGCAAAGACCATTGCGCCCTAGGTCAGTTTGTGTAGTATAAACCTGGATATATTATGATTAAATTAGAGAACAGCATTACAGCATACAAATAATTTATTTTAAACCGTTTTACAATCAATATCAATGACCAGATGTGTACCTTATATTATTGCCACCATAAAATACTTAAATGAATGCTGACTGGATGATATATGCAAAATCTGAACGTGCAAAAATGTTTTCTTCTATTTCCTTCGCAGTATCACCAGCTTCATGATGAATATTTCACCAGTGCTGTTATTCTGTCACTGGTTTTAGCTGCCTTATTTGGCCTTGTCTACCTTCTAATCATCCCACAGTGAGTATCATTTTAGAAAATGCATTTGTATCAAAGGCATTGTTTTCCGCTATATTATGAAAAGCTGTAGTTCTCGATATTGTGACGTCTGTTCATGACAAAAATCAAAATCGGGGTGGACTAAATGAATGGAACATATTGCGGTGTGAGCTATTATGAATATCAACTAACCCGTATATTCTGACCTTCTTACTAAGCACTGCATTTCTAAAGTGGCTTCCTGTAAATATGTGATGCATGCGAGGCGTTAAATGTTCTTATAATAAAACTAATTGTTGACAGCCGCTGTGATAAGAAGTACACGCGACACTCTTTAGCCCTGAGAGACACTACATTTGTCACCATACAAACTCGCCACAAAGTTTGTTACGTCCAACCACAAGGTGACCTTAACTGTAAGAGTTGATACAACAAGCATTGACAAAGGTAATAGGCCTGTATACCATTTTGAGCCCTGTCTAAAGCATTAAACAGCACACTGCGATTAAAAAACAACAAGCGATTCAAAAACAACACATGAGGTATTGTATTCTGTATTTCCTGTTTACATTAAATAAATACAGTAATGTGTGATGAATCATTGTACTTTTGAGGCATAAAAGTGTTCCTCTTGAATTGTAAAGCGAGTGATACACCAAATGACCATTACCATAAGGCTATAAAGACATATACATCACAGGGCAAAGCCAAAGTCCCCCCTATGAATATTTAAAAGAAATGGTAACAGCAGGACAAGAAGTTAGCTACGTTTTCAAGACAGGCCTAAAGTGTCCTGCACCCTCATGGCAGGAAGCCACAAAGGGGACACATGACTTGATGCGAATTTGCCCTTACCTTAGTCTCTTATATGCCACTTTTCAATCATTCAATGTAAGTTCATGATACATCCCGCTCAATCCTTGAACTACCCGTTTAGTGAAGTCTGATGCAGCAGGAGATAAACAGCACTAAGGAGATGCAAATGTTTTTGTCCCAAGCTACCAAAATGTATGAACGTTGAGCTGACATTGATTAATTTCACAAGCTATTGTTTTTTTACTGTAAAAAGCAAATACAGAAATAGTGACTCTTTGTTCCAGTTACTAGAGCCCAGGTTGACATAGCTGAACACTCAAGACTACAACTAGATTTGAGATTCACATCTAATTACAAAAAAACGAAAACACCTTTGCTTAAATAAATACTCAATAAGAGCATTCAGGCCCAGATTTATACTCTGCGCTGAAATAGCGTCATTTTTCTTTACGCTAATTCAGCGCAAACTTAACTTCATATTTATATTTTGGCGCTAGACAAGTCTAGTACCAAAATATTGGAGTTAAAGTTATTTTTTGGATGCGTGACCCTACCTTGCATCAATGAGATACAAGGTAGGTGTTCCCATCCAAATAATGGCTCTAAGGCCCTCGCGTCTTATTTATCCTCCATGCAAAAATGATGCACAGGAGGGAGGTGGCCTAAATAAAGGCTCTAAGCCTGCTTAGCGCCATTATTTAATGCCTGGGTCAAGGCAGGCCTTATGGGACCTGTGGACCCATTTGCATGGTGAAAAACTAGGGAAGGAGCCCACAGGTTCCCTTCCCAAGCCCCAGGGACACCCCCACCCACACCAGAGGGACACCAGGCAATGGAGGACCCCATCCCGGGTAAGTATAGGTAAAAGGAGGTAAGTATTTTAGATATTTTTTTTTTAAAGTGCCTTCGGGGGCCCTGAAATGGTGGCCCCCAATGGGGGGATGGTATGGCCTAAAAAAAATGTGGCCACCTGGGGAGCGGCCCTTGCCCACTTGGCCCACCTACACAAGTGAGGTATCATTTTTACCGCAAGACTGAGGGGAATGTTGGGTGGTAGGAAATTTGTCCCGGTGCAGTGATCCCACACAGAAATGTGGGAAAAATGTGATTTTGTTTTAGCTAAATTTGAGGTTTGCTCAGGATTCTGGGTAAGAAAACATTGGGGGATCCATGCAAGTCACACCTCCCTGGACTCCCTTGGGTGTCTATTTTTCAGAAATGTCTGGGTTTGGTAGGTTTCCCTATGTGGCTGCTGAGCCCAGGACCAAAAACGCAGGTCCCCACTCCCCACAAAAACAGGTAGTTTTGTATTTGATCATTTTGATGTGTCCAGATAGTGTTTTGGGGGCATTTCCTGCCACGAACACTAGGCCTACCCACACAAGTGAGGTACCATTTTTATCTGGAGACTTAGGGGAATGCTGGGTAGAAAGCAATTTGTGCTCCTCTCAGATTCCAGAACTTTCTGTCACCGAAATGTGAGGAAAAAGTGTCTTTTGGGCCAAATTTTGAGGTTTGCAAAGGATTCAGTGTAACAGAACCTGGTGAGAGCTCAACAAGTCACCCCATCTTGGATTCCCCTAGGTTTCTAGTTTTCAAAAATGCGCAGGTTTGGTAGGTTTCCCTAGGTGCCGGCTGAGCTAGAGGCCAAAATCTACAGCTAGGCACTTTGCAAAAAACATGTCAGCTTTCAATGCAAAAATGTGATGTGTCCATGTTGCGTTTCCTGTCGCGGGCATTAGGCCTACACACTCAAGTGAGGTACCATTTTTATTGGGAGACTTGGGGAAACACAGAATAGCAAAACAAGTGTTATTGCCCCTTGTCTTTCTCTTCATTTTTTCCTTCAAAATGTAAGACAGTGGTTAAAAAAGACATCTATTTGAGAAATGCCCTGCAATTCACATGCTAGTATGGGCACCCCGGAATTTAGAGATGTGCACTGCTTCTCAACACCTTATCTTGTGCCCATTTTGGAAATACAAATGTTTTCTCGATACTTATTTTCCACTCTTTATATTTCAGCAAATAAATTTTTGTATACCCGGTATCGAATGAAAACCCATTGCAAGGTGCAGCTCATTTATTGGCTCTGGGTGCCTAGGGTTCTTGATGAACCTACAAGCCCGATATATTCCCGCAACCAGAAGAGTCCAGCAGACATAACGGTATATTGCTTTAAAAAATCTGACATCACAGGAAAAAGTTACATAGTAAAACGGAGAAAAATGGCTATTTGTTTCACCTCAATTTCAATATTTTTTCATTTCAGCTGTTATTTTCTGTAGGAAACCCTTGTAGGAGCTACACAAATTACCCCGTTGCTGAATTCAGAATTTTGTCTAGTTTTCAGAAATGTTTAGCTTTCCGGGATCCAGCATTGGTTTCACACCCATTTCTGTCACTAACTGGAAGGAGGCTGAAAGCACAAAAAATAGTAAAAATGGGGCATGTCCCAGTAAAATGCCAAAATTCTGTTGAAAAATTGGGTTTTCTGATTCAAGTCTGCCTGTTCCTTAGAGCTCGGAAGCTGGTGACTTTAGCACTGCAATCCCTGTGTTGGTGCCATTTTCAGAAGAAAAAAAACATAGGCCTTCTTCTGCAGCCCTTTTTTCCCATTTAAAAAAAACAAAACACAATTATTGCTGTATTTTGTCTAATTTCTTGGTCTCCTTCAGGGGAACCCACAATGTCTGGGTACCTCTAGAATTCCTAGAATGTTGGAAAAAAAAGGACGCAAATTTGGTGGGTAGCTCATGTGGACAAAAAGTTATGAAAGCCTAAGTGCGAACTGCTCCATGTAGCCAAAAAAAGGCCTGGCACCTGAGGGGGAAAAGGCCTGACAGTGAAGGGGTTAAATGATATGCCATTTTCAGGGGAAAAAACACAAGCCTTCTTCTGCAGCACTTTTTTCCCATTGTTTTGAAAAAACGAAATTTTCACCATATTTTGGATAATTTCTTGGTCTCCTTCAGGGGAACCCACAAAGAATGGGTGTCTCTAGGATCCCTAGGATGTTGGAAAAAAAGGATGCAAATCTGGCATCTGTAGCTTATGTGGACAAAAAGTTATGAGGACCTAAGCGCGAACTGCCGCAAACAGCCAAAAAAAGGCTTGGCACCTGAGGGGGAAAAGGCATGACAGTGAAGGGGTTAAAGGAGCTTTCACACTCCGAACAGCAGGGATTGCAATCTCACCCTTTATCTCCACCTTCTAATAAATGGAAGTACTCAAGAAGACTAATGAGTTTCCCTTTTTAGCAAAAGGACCTTCTTTAATTTGCTAAGGGGAGCCTCTCATCCCCAACTCCTCTTCAGCGCCTAGGCCCCCACAGTGCAGACTCGGGTATGTCAGTAATATACTTCCACTGTCTGGGAAAGTAATCTCACGTCCATATTGTGAACATGAACAGCCAGTGACTTCGGAAATGGATCCCCCAGGCCTTCTTTTCTCTGGTTCACAGTCACGCACAATGTGTGTAACACACATACCACAACTGCATGAATACTCATATGAACTTTGGAAGTTTGCATGAGGATCTGGGTTCATTTGTAGCAGCAGGAGTAGACCCATAGGCCACCACCCTGTGACAAAAATAAAAAAGGTCTGATCACTCTAAGATTAAAAAACAATGGGACATATTGAAGAGCCCCTAGCACCATTCTAATCCCACATTAGCGTCATTTTTTTATGCTAATGTGGCGTTAGGAGGCCAAAACCGCTGTGCCATATTTACAAAGTGGCGCACTTCATGCATTGTCCTTCATTGTAATCCTTTGTGCTACATTATACCTGTGCCAGGCATAATGTATGGAAAGGGGGTGTTCCCCATTTAGGAGGGCCAAAAAATGGTGCAAAGAAATCTAGGAGATTTCTTTGTGTCATTTTTTTGGGACCTTTTACGGCTTCAATTGGTTACAATGGGCCTCTGGGTGCTTTGCAGGATTAGCGTCAACATTTTTTATGTTAATCCTGCAAAGCGTCGAACTAGCGTAAAACATTTTGATGCTAGTCCCCTAACTTCTGCCATAGTGCGCTGTATTTTAAATATGGTGCACACTTGGTGGTGTTAGGGGGATGCCAAGGGGTGCAAGAAAAGTGCCTCTGCCCTGTGTGCAGCGCCACTTTTCTTAAATATGCCCCTAAGGGCCTGATTTGAGAGACCCTAGTGCCACCTTAGCACTGCCACAGCATCATTTTATTTATGCTAAGGCAACGCTTAAGTGGCTTTTTACATGTGCCATATTTACAAAGTGGCGCAATACATGCATTTCACCACTTTGCAAACCCTTGTGCCACATTTTGCCTGCGCCAGGAATAATGTATGCAAGGGGAGCGTTCCCCCATTAGGGGGGCTAGAAAATGGCACAAGGAAATCTAAAAGATTTCCTTGCGCCATTTTTTTCAGAACTTTTGATGCCTGCTCAGAGCAGGTGTTAAAGGGGGACATGCCACTGAATACAATGGGCCCCTATGTTCCCTGCAGGAGTAGCGCCAACATTTTTGCGCTACTACTGCAGAGTACATCAATAGCATCAGGAATTCTGATGCTATTGCACCCTACTATACGCCATTGTGTGCCATATTTTAAATACGGAACACACAAGGTGGTGGTAGGGGGCGCTAAGGGGTGCAAGGAAAGTGGCGCTGCATTGCCTGCGGCACCACTTTTCTTTAATCAGCCACAATATGCTGCCAATCCCACTGCACATTTAGTGATAGCAAGAGTAGTCTCCAGTTGCCATGTAGGGTGCACAGAGTGCACCCTCTAGATCCAGGACAGACCTAAGACTGCAGTCATGTAAAGGGACATACATAGGCCTTTTTGCATATGCTAGTAAGTAAATATTATTGCTGCTAATAAAAAACACCTACAAAACTTTTTTACATGCGCTATATTAGCCTGGGAGTGGTGCCAAAAAAAAAAAAAAAAACTTCACACAAGACACCTGCAGTTGGGTATTTAGGGTGGAGACTCCGCACTCATAACTTTACGAGTCGTAAGACCCTTTGCAAATCGGGCCCTCAGTCCTTAAGGCGCTAGCTCCTAAGAGACAGTCCGTTTGCCTTTTTAAGAAAATGTTATTTATGTTTTCAAACCATTTGTTGAACTGTGCCACCTCTAGACAAAGCAGTCACACATTTACACTCCTCCAATAGAATCACCCTATTGCATCCATGAAACATATTCTGACCCATCTTATACACTACAAGCATTTAAATAACTGGGAAGCAAAAATATTTGTATATGACAATTTATCTTAGAAAAACCGTGATAACTAAAGAGTGATATTACTTAAGGCTACAGCTGCGTTTCTGAGTGTCAACTGAACATAACTCTTATTAATAAGTGATGGACCAGTTTGAACATTCACTAAGAATTACTGCGTGATGTGGCACGTTTGAATGTGCCTTCAAGATTACATAGTGATGGCGTAAAAATAAACATGCTGTTAGGATTAATGGGTGATGGTGCAAATGTAAACATGCATAATGCCCTTTAATATTGACAAATTGAACCAATCGTGGCATGATGGTTCTCAAACCACGGTTAACACTTCTATTGACATATTGATAGTAAGTATTTGGGTATTTTTGTCGCATAGACCTTCTGCAATAATTTCTGGCATATTATTATTAGTAATAATATAATTACATATCTGCTGCTATCTGAAAACGAATTCTGTGAGATTGGGGTAACCTGTCCTCATCCATATACTCAGTTCAATGCATTTCAGTTCACTTCATAAAGAGGGAATTCGGAAATTAGGCCAGATGATCTTAAATAAAGACATTTTTAGTACAAAAAAGTTAAGGTTGCATTTGGCCTGGTAAAACATTCGCTGACAAATAGGGGGGCCTTTCCTAAATTATTCCATTAGCAGCGAGCTGCCAAGAAAGATAGTCTAGACTACCTTTTCCGGAGAGGAATAATACCGCATGAAATAAATAGGTGCATGGGAGTTATTTTGAAGATGTCCTAGATACATTGTCAGCAAGAGGAATATGAAATCTCCATGTGTCAAGGCCACGAATAAAAGCAAAAAGTTTCGGTCATGGCTAGACGATAAAACCTTATTGGCCAGTCGATCTCACACCTGGATGATTATACAATTATGATGAACAAAAACCCCAGTCTTATCTAGAATGCACCTTCTGAAGTTTCAAGAAGAGTAAAGTCTATAACATCAAGGTTCGGGGTTCTTCCCATGCAGGAATACGCGCCTAAGTGGCTGAGAACTGACAAAGGAAACCTATGCAGACTATGTAGGAGTCAAAGTGAAACAGTAATTCATATGATCTGCATTTGTCCTGCATTATTGAAGAAAAGAAAGGTCTTTCTGTGCACAAAATAAATAATCTAGGAATCCGCCCATGTAGCCATGCCATTATTGTGGTCTTGAACCCTAAGAACACCATAATGAACGATAAACTTGTTACATTCTTCTTGGTACTGTCAAATAAACTGGGGAATACGCAGCTTTTTTGTGCTATGCCCAGTTTTTGGATTGAACTAAGTGACAGCTGGACACCAAATGGACAGTTGGCCTGAAACTATTTATATACCGTACAACTTGATCTTGAAAAAGTAGCTGACAGAAAGGATGTCCTACCAGTACTTAGGTCGACCCACATGGAAAATATTTATTTTGGGAGCAATACTGTGGGCACAGGATTCTCTAATTATGTTTTTATTGATTCTGCCAAGAGTCCTTCTACATGTGTGTTTTTAGCGTTTTTTTGTGATTATATGATATTTTATATTCATTTTAGCTTCATAACAGCAGCATTAATAGACTAATGAATTGATATTAATTGAATTTGTATCATTTGCATCTATTTCTAAATGAATTGAAGGAACATGTAAAGTTTTAATGAATCACGCAAGAAAAAGATAGATTGTAAAATTCACTCAGTTCAATTAATTTCAGTTCAGGTCATCAAGAGTGAATTCGGAAATTAACCCATAAAATCATTTATTAATAAAGACAGATTTGCAGTATAAAAAACGTTAAAGCGTCTCTAAAAAAAATCAATGTCCTAAAACTTACAAACAACTACCATACAGTGCATCCAAGCTCCGGCACGTTACTTATACAAAATACCCATAGTACTAATGAAAAAAGTATCGTCCAATCAAAGCTAAAAGCAGTAAGTAATTTTCATCCTAAAGTATAGCTTCATTAAAACACATAGGAAACATCAATCGTACTCAAGTCATTCTCAGTTGAACTATTAATTATTTTTGCTCCGTAATCACTTCTTTCATGTATGACTTGCAATGACATATTGCTTAGACCTCACCATTGCACATATACAAAGGACAAGCTCTTTTGCTTTAGCTTGGTTCCTGCACCATCTCAGAAAAGGTTCAAGCTGATTATGCCTCGTAACAGAAAACACTGGGCATAAAAGTAGAAAGTGGAATTCAGAGTCTACAATATAGTTGTCACCCTTTCAACAGTCCGAAGATGTCCGTGTCCATTCATGAAATAGGGTGTTCACTGTCCAGCTGCAATATGCTTCAATGCAATCTTAGTAGAAAAGTGTACAAACAGTGAGACCTAGTTGAGGTTTGCTTAAAGTTGCAATAGGCTGAGCTCTGATAAATCAAATGAATATGTTCTACTTCAAAATAGTCATTAAAAGGATGTTTAATGATTTTCTGGTTCCCACGTGATAATGTTTTTGCTTTTTGTTCAAAGGCTATTGAAGGCAATCTGTAAAAAGATGTTTCAAACATATACACTCCGTCATCCATTTTTGCCCGAAGCTTTATGTTAATCCATTTTTTTGGCACTTTTGAAAAAAGATCTGTGCAAATTAAGCATAGTTCTTTTTCCATTTTTATTTCTTAGTCTTCATGATGGTGTCGCCATAAGCTCCAACTAGAAAACGGACAACCCCGTGGGCTCATGACGAACACGTCCCTCTAAGTCATGGGATAGGGTTGATTCTCAGCCTAGCCAGTCAGGGGCGACTAATCATCGGACCTGTTAGCACCTTGAGCACATCAAAACTTTAAGAGGTCCCAGAAATCTTTCCCATTCCTCTTCACTTCTCTTTTATCTACTTCTCTAAATAAGAATACAGATCTTTTCCATACATGCCAACTTGGAGCAGAGGTTTGTCCTCAGCTTCTACAAATTTCTCTCCTTGCCAGTAATATCAAGTAAACGCCAGGTCTCTATGGTGCGACTTCGGAGGGTGGGCAACCAATTTTCTTTTTCACACGCTCTAAAAACCTGAATTAACATAAAGTTTGGTGCAAAACTATGGTTGTTCCATCATCATCACCAACACAAAATGCCCTTCACTTCAATCAACTGATATGCTTTTCCTCTGTCCTTAATTAAAACTATAATAATGAGTTGATTTAAGAGCCCCTAGCGCATCCTTGGACCACATTATCATCATTTTTGTTACGCTAATGTGGCCCAACGAGGCCAAAATCGTCACGCCAAATTTACAAAGTGGTGCAATGCATGCATTGTGCCACTTTGTAATCCTTTGTGCTACATTATGCCTGCCCCAGGCTTAATATATGCAAAGAGGGAGTTCCCCTGGTAGGGGTAGGGGGCTTTGCAAAAATGGTGGAAAGAAATCTCACAGATTTCTTTTCGTCATTTTGTTTGGCAGTTTTAATGCCTGTTCAGAGCAGGCATGAAAAGGAGGCACATCATTAATTATAATAATGGGCCTCTATGGGCTTTGCATATAAGACCAATATGTATGGCTCTAAAGTGCTAATGCATTCAAATTGAACATGCGCTTGACTTTGTTTGCATGTGTTAGTACTTTAAAACTAAACCTTTTGGCTATTCCAGTGCTAGTTTATCAGCCACTCATGTAGTGCCCAAAACGTTGCAGCAAATCTTTACTTGTTAGTAGACTTTAAACATCCCAAGATTTCCAAGTGTGCCCCTTATGGCTAAATGATAACACAGTGTTAGAAATGGGGTTTCTGGTTTGCTAGGGTATGCACCTATGCCAGGCAGAACCCACCCACTCTAGTCAGGGCAAGGGAGTTACACGTCTAAGATAACCCCTGCTCACCCCTTTGGTATCTTGGCACGAGCAGTCAGGCCTATCCCAGAGGCAATGTGTAAAGCGTTTGCACAACACACACAACACACGTGATGCACTATCCCCACCACAAAGGAAACAGAACACCAAGTTATATAAAAATAAACTGTATTGTATGCAACGCAGTTATTAGACCATACACAACATAGCAGAAATACCCCGCTATTTGAGTAGTCTTCAGAACGTTACACAAGAGTTACTCTGCAGAACCAGCAGTAGTCACACATAACACACAGGTTACTTATTCTTCAAAATAAGCAGTAGTCAGGAATCACATTACTAAATGAATGCAATTGTCATAGTAATATCTTAAATGCCCATATCAGGAACATTATAAAACATATGGCATGTCATGAAAACCTATCAGCGTAGCATGTCCATAAAAGGAGCATCAGCCAACATATATGGCACATCATCAGAAGTCCAGGAAAACATTTAAGCCTACAATGTCCATGGCAGGTACATTTAGAGCACAAAGTACCTGTAGTGCTAATGGCGAGGCACTTCCAGTGTCAGGAAAATCAAGAAAGGCACTCCTGGTGCTCCTCTGTGCCAAACGGGAGGCTTGTTATAATTTTGGGGGAGGAGGGTGGCACGCACCCCCTCCTGCTTTTATGATGGGCCCCTCCTGGGGCCCGTGATTTCTGGAGCCCCTCCCAGGTTGTAACTGGCCCTGCAGAGGAGGGGGGCAAAGCCAGCAACAACGATTGGGGTCCGAAAGTAGTAGGGGCCTCACCCGACACTTGTGGGGGACCCCAAAACAACAACAAAGGACTACACGGCGCGGGGAGCCTCCGGTGAGGCTTCTACCCCACCCTCATCCTCTAGAAACACTTTGGGGCTCTGATGGGGTAGGGGGAGCCTCCGATGAGGCTTTCTTCACTCCTGCCCGTCCACAACAACAGCGAGCGGCTCAGTGGGCGGGAGCCTCCGATTAGGCTTCCTTCCCCGCCCATCTCCTTCTCTTGCAGCACAGAGCCCGCCCGGCTGCTGCAGAGGGCAGGCACCAGAGCAGGTGCCTGATTGTGCCCCGAGGGAGCTCCTTGGAGCATGCTTTGCCTCGGAGGCACGGTAGGAGTGCGCTCATGCCTTTCCTTACTCTTAGTGGTGCCCGGAGGGCACTAGGGACAGTGTAACTCTGGCACACTTGTGAAAAAAGGTGGGTCACGGCGGTGAGACCGGGCAGGAAGAACGCGCTTCCCAGAACGCATAACAATGGGCTAATACAGCGCTTACAAGTGCAAAACACCCACAACGAAAGCGTTCTCAAGGGGGTTGGGCTAATTTCTGCAGAGCGCTCTCCAGGCGCTATATATATAAGCACTGCCAATCACTCTTCAAGTGCTATGTGATGTAATGAAGCACTCCTTGTGCTTAAGGCAGTTGCAGGAGTCAGGTGCTACTGCACCCAGCCCATGAGGGACAAAGTACCAAGGAAGCAAAGGGCAACAGGGCCCAGCAGCAGGCCAGCACAAGTTGAATGCAGGCAGTTGGCTGTTCCTCCACATGACCAAGCAGGTCACAGGTCAGCACAGCAGCAGCAGTCCATGGCGATTCCTGGTGAGTCCCTCCACCAGCATTCTGTGGTCCGGTTCCAAAATGTCACCAAATTGTGGGGAAAACTCCCCAGTACTTATACTCAGTTTCAGCAGTGTGTTAACAAAGAAGGAGAGATAAGGTTCCGAACAGTTACAACTGGTTCTGGGAGTGCCCCCTCTCTCCTCCAGCACAGGCTCAAATCATCAGTTGGGGGTAAGCAACCCTTTTGTGTGAGGCCAGGGCACAGCCTTTACAAATGCATGAGTGCCCTTCCTCTCCCCTCTCTCAGCTCAGGAAGACTATTCAAAATGTGGATGCACCTCTGTGACAACTCCACCCTCCCTGTGCACAGGCTGTCTGAAAAGTATGCACAATGCCTAACTGTTACTCTGCCCAGACGTGGATTGAAGTCAAGCTGCAAAACACCAGAGTCATAAGCACAGAAAAATGCTCACTTTCTAGAAGTGGCATGTCTGTAAAAGTAATAAAAAGTCCACTCACACCAGTAAGCAGCATTTCTCACTACCATTACAACCATACAAAACATGCCTATGCTACCCCTCATAAATCAGACAATACCCCATTGACATAGGCAGGGCATTTCCAATGCAATCCTATGAGAAGGCAGCACTCACAGCAGTAAGAAACCAAAAAGGCTTTTTGTCAATACCAGGACATGCCATGCTACTTGGCACATGTCCTGCCTTCTACATACATAGCACACTGCCCATAGGGCTAGCTATGGCCTACCTTAGGGGTGACTTACATGTAGTAAAAGGTGAGTTCTGGGCCTGGCAAGTAAATTTAGATGCCAGGTCCCTGTGGCAGGGAACTGTACACGCAGGCCCTGCACTAGCAGGCCTGAGACAGGTTTGAAAGGGTAATTCAGTTGGTGGAGCAAGCAGCGCTGCAGGCCCACTAGTAGCATTTAATTTACAGGCCCTGGTTATATAGATACCACTTACAAGTAAATTAAATATGCCAATCATACCAGCTTTAGGTAGAAGCCAATAATACCAACTTTAGAAGGGAGAGCACCTGCACTTTAGCACGCAGTGATAAAGTGCTCAGAGTCCTATAGCCAACAGCGAGAGGTCAGAAAAAATAGGAGGAAAGGGGCAAAAAGTCAGGGGATGAACCTGCCAGAAGGGTCAGGTACACACAGTATACCCCACTGGGTTACTCTCAGATTTATTTATCTTTTACCCATGTTTACTCCACTGAACAGCTTTTTTCCTGTAGATTTGACCACACTTCGTGGCTCCCACTGATGAAGACATGGCTAATGGGTCTTTTGGAGCTTTACTGTAACTTTTACTTCTCCTCCATCTCTCACTTTTAATTTATATTCAATATTACACTCAAAGAAGGACTAGAGCTCAAATAAGCCATGGCAAAATTTTCCAAAAAAACCCTAGACAGGTGAGGGCCGTGACTAGTATGGCGGCAACCAGATCATACCAATGGCATGGCAGCTCATCCAGTTGTGAGCGCAGCCTTCAGTAAGCCAGGGACATGCCAGTAGCAGGACGGCAATTTCTGTGTTAAATGCATTGCGTGATCTACACACACAGAGGGAGACAAAGTAGCATTTGGTAACGTGTGAGTCTGTCTCCCAAAAATAAAATGTACATAAGGTCCCCATTTGTATATAAAATTTACTTTTTATAGTGTCAGTGACCTCTAAGTGCGCCCTCTTTCTTGTCTCCAAAGAATAATAAAAAAAACCTCGAAGCATATATCTGTAGGGTCGGTGGTTCATTGCTACAGGGACAACGCTCTAATAGTTCCTTGATTATAAGAAATCAACCAATGTAATTTACATGCACAAGAAAGAAAGGCTGTCTTATTTAATTTTAGTTGATGTGTACTTAGACATAATTGACGTGTGAGTCTTTTTATCTTATGAAGGATCATGTTTAACGCTGATCTGGCAAAAAGCACAGCAGACCAACGAGGCAGACATCAAAAAGCTAAACGTTATGCCCTTTCAAACTCATGAAAGAACAAAAAGAACAGGGCGGATATATTGCACTTTGACCGTGATTTCACTTACCAGCATTTGCATTTCTTTCTCTTCTAGGAGTACCATAGTCCTCATCCTCCTGGTGTTCTGCATGTGCTTCCTTGTGGCTTGTATTATGTACCTACATGTCACACGAGTGCAGGTTAGTGATTTATTCCCATCCTTCCTTCTTTGAACATCTGCTTCTATTTGATCATTTTTAATCTCCTATAGGTTTGCTACAGTACCACATTTCAAGGCATGTAAATTGAGATTTTCACAAGTTGATAGTGGTTTTGTATTACAATGTTTGGCTCTACTCACAAAGGTATTCATGTCCTGTAAACATATGTTTTAGGACAAAATATCATCCATTTACAAATGCAAGAAAGTGACAAAGACATTCCTCGTAAGCATAAATAAGTTTACTATTCTGGACCGCAAGTGTGGTGAAATCCTCAGTTATATATCTTTCTCAAAGGGTGGGAAGTGAGTGTTCCAAGGTGTGGTTTACATCGAAAGTTTGGCAATACCCACAGATAAGAACAATTGTTTGCATTCCCAAACACTGATTTGACCTGGGTCCACCGTAAAAATGGTCTGAGATTCACTCAAGCTACGTGCTGGAGTAACTTCCATTCTGGGATGGCAAGTGGAATGAAGCATCCCGTATTCTTGATGATGTAAGGGACTGTCTTTCTTCATGGGGAAAAATGTTTCCCCTGTGCAGAATTCTAAGCTGTGTGAAACTTTGCAGGAGGAATTCAACCTGGTGGGACATTTCACTTGATATACCCACTAGTACATTTCAAAATCTGCACCTGGTGCTACCTTACAAGATGCAGCAAATTTCTGTCCTCTCCCTTTGCACTGGTGCACAAATTGCTGCCGAGCACCGAAGCAGACAACCTTGCACCATGGTGAAAGGATGATTGTTTTTTTCCAGGAAGGGATTCCTTCTTGCACAAAAACAATCACAGGATGTGTTTTCCTCTTTCTGTGTGCTGCTATAGAAAGAGGAAAAAATGGGGAGAAATAAAGATATTTCTCCCTGTTGTGTCACTCTCACACCACCCCTGAGGTGGAATAGGAATGTCACGCATTCCCAAACTTGTAAATCTGGGAATGGGTCAGATTCTTTCATGTTCCATGAGCGTTGTGTGGAACACCCATAGCAACACCCATGGAACACCCCTTTCACACAGTGTTATGCGAGAAAGGGGTCTATATTTACAAAGCCATGAAAAGCTACACAAGGTGGCTTGCATGGCCTTGGAATTATGGGCTGGCACACTGTGCCACTGGAGCATAAAAAAATGACACTCCCGTGGTGCAGTGTGCCGCTAGGGCCTCGTAAATAAGGCCCTAAGTTTGCAACCATGTGTACACGCATTTCCACAGGTTCAGTACCTATACATTTGTGAATAGGACCAATTATTTTTTCAATGAAAGCACAATTTTGTAGCTGCAATGAGGGACCAATTTTGAAGCAGTGTTGGCAAAGGTATGCAGCAGCAAAAGGCCAATTAGGCAGCAGAAAGTGGCACATTGCTTTAACAGTATTAGTTCACTATGTTATCATTCCAATGCATAATCTGAGCAAAAGTTGAGTCTAGGAAACTGAAAAGGGACCAGCTAACATTTGAAAAGGGTCTGCAGTTGAACAGCACCATGTCTGGCACTTTTGTATACCCATTCCTGTCAACTCATCTGCATTTGGTGGATATTACCCGATTTATACCTCTACTTGTCAACCTGACAAGCAAAGGGGCAGTTTTAAGGAAAGTGGCACGGCACCCAATGCAGTGCCACTTTCCTTGCACCCCTTAGCGCCCGCTACCGTCACCATGTGTGTGCTGTATCTAAGATACAGTTCACCACGGCGCAGGGTAAGGGATCCTTTTTGGAGGCTATTGATGTACTGTTCAGGGTCAGAGCCAAAAATGTTGGTGCTAACGCTGAACAGTACATAGGGGCCCATTATAAATAAGTGCCACAAAAATGACAAAAATAAATCTTTTAGATTTCTTTGTGCCATTTTTAGCCCCCCCCCCCCAACTGGACAAAACCTCCTTTGCCTGGTGCAGGCACAGTGTAGCGCAAAGGGTTACAATGTAGCGTTCATGCATCGCGCCACTTTGCAAATTTGGGGTGGGGATTTTGGCTCGGTTGGCCACATTAGCATAAATAAATGACACCAATGTCACGCAAGGAGACACTAGGCCCTCTTAAATCTAGGCAAAAATGACTTGAATGAGTCTCCGAATTATCAAACATATATCACCATCCAAAACAGTGTTCATTCCCCACTGACCTCAAGGGGATAAGTCTCTTAAACACCTAACTTCACCCCTATTTTAGAGGCATGAGGTTGGCAGTTATGAGTTCCTTTTAATCAGTATGTGCTGGAAGCAGTCTTTTGATGAAAATGCAGAACATGGTGCAGCAAATACATAATTATGCTTGAAATACCTTGGTCTCAGAATTACATAATTCTAATGGCCCTGCTTACAGTCAGGCAACGTTATCAATCTGAAAACTGACTGAAATTGTGTGTTTCCAATCTCTTGCCAGGCCTTTGTTTTCAGTTTTCCCCATATGATGTCCTACTTCAAGTCGTAGTACTACTCCACAGCCTAGCAGTAATACATGGAAGGATGTGTGCTGTAAAAACTATACTGAATTACAAGCTCAGTGTAAATATGTTCGTAGCTCATCATCTCACTGAATGTTGCAAACTGTCCTAAAATATACAAAAAGTAGGTGGTAAAGGAGGAGAACATGTAGGGCTGATGGGTTATTTCCAATGGAAATATCGTAAACACACAGCCTAACGTACGAAACATTTTCACACACCCAAACATTTACTTCAAAGTGGGGTGATTTTTTCATCTCGACACTTTCGAACACACTATGGGTGTCTAGAATATTTAAAAGTTTGAGGCAAAAAGTTCAAATGTGGATCACACCAGTAGGTGTCAATGTTTATGATATCTTGCATATGAGTGTGATGTGCTGAGAGCCATGAAAGATTACATTTGTGATCAGTGCCACTGTGATCATTAGGTACACGCCCCAAATGTTACACACGTGCTTGGAATTGATTCAAGGTGTATTATTCTTACTGCACTTCTCTCAGATCTCAGCAATACCTGCATGCATCGTTTATTGCACACAGTGCTTAATTTGTACATCAAAACGTGCTGGTGCCCAAAACTCTCTTTTGAAACTCGCGGCTGCACAGAATACTGAGGCCGCGTAATCCTAATGCCATCTCTGGCCTGTTTAATTGAGTTACAGCCACTCCCAATCCCTTCAGCTCACTTTTGCATCTTTCTGCTCTCTCCGTTTTTGACGCTTTTTCGTTTTTCTTTTTCTCCAACTTTCCCATATGTGTCTTTTTCTTGCAGTAAATGCATGGTGCAGAAAAATAACTGCTGGCCCTCAAAAATAAGTGCTGGTGCCCTGCACTGGAAACCACCAGCTCAAATTAAGCACTGACTGCACACCTGTTAGACCTGCCAGTTTAGGGTGGTCTTCCTTCAAACTTTTTGCCTTACTCCTCCATTTTTGCTGATCCCATTTTTGTTGGCTCTTAGTGCTCTGTGCACTTTACCACTGCTCACCAGTGCTCACCAGTGATCTCTACTTTGAACATGGTGAAATTGGCTTACATCTAATTGGCACATTTAATTTACTTGTAAGTTCCTACTAAAGTGGTACTACATGCACTCAGGGCTTGTAAATTAAATGTTACTAGTGGGCCTACATCACCAATTGTGCCACCCACTTACGTAGTCCTTTTAAACATACCTCAGGCCTGGCATTGCAGCATGTTTGTGCAGTTTTAGACTGCCATTTCAACCTGGTGGTAATAATGTTTTTGTCATGCCCAAACCTTTCTTTTTAACACATAAAAGTCATCTAGTATAGCCATATCATATAGTCATATTAGTGTAGTGTATTTAACAAGGGGGATATGTACTTTTGACTTTTACATAGCCTGGTAGTAAAAAACTCCTAAGTTCATTTTTCAATGCTGCAAGGCCTATCTCTCCCATAGGATGACATTGGGTTACCTTATTACATTTAATAAGGGATCATTTTCAATTGTAAGCAGGTAGGAATGTCGATGCTCTCCCTGCCCCCGCAGCCCCTTCTACTCCAAACAGAAACCTTTGCACCGGACTTTAGAAAATAACTCTTTCAGCAGAAATAAACTGGTCCCTGTAAGTAGCCCATGCTACTTTGGGGATGGCCTGAACATTTTACTTCCTCACAGTCTCACATAGCTTGGTAGTCATGAGAGGTGCTTTGTGCTTTTAGGAGCTATACTTACCGAAATCTTTAAAATTGCATATATCTGGCCTACTGATTGGATTTTTGATGTTTTGGTCTCAAAATGTTTAATTACATTTTACTCTATTTTGCTAAATTAATGTGGGATTTTTCTTGTGTGGTGTTTTCACTTTATTACTGTATGAAGTGTTGCATAAATACTTTGCTCCTTGCCTCTGAGTTAAAACTGACTGCTTTGCGCCAAGCTAACAGGGGGGTTAGCAAAGGTTAATTTGGAATTTGGTTGAGTTCCACCATTACACCTGACAGATTGAGGTTGCTGCTTGAGGGTTTCAACCTCCTTAACCAGTACCCAATTTCCAACAACACCACTCTACACTACTGTCAATTGGAATAGATATTAGCACAAATTAATTTAGATCAAACTGAACATTTGCAGAGCTGGAGAAGCTCAAGCAAAAAGGAAACTGAGTAAAAACTAAAATCGAAGTTTTTGGGCCGCAACACTGCATTTTAAGCAGTAAAATCGTAGTAAAAACTATCTGACACTCATTTAAAGTTGAGTCTTTATGATTTGTCAGCCTTAAGTTGTCTTTCCCCAAACCTTTTGCCTTCACTATCCTATGTTGCTGATTTAGTTTTTGTTAGCTTAAGGACTCTGTGCACTTAACCACTGCTAACCTGTGCTCACATGCTTGTGCTCTCCCCCTAAACATGATAAAATTGGCTCATACCAGATTGCCACATTAAGTTTACTTGTAAGAAGTCGCAGATGGCGACTCAGCATGGTGGCTGGGTGGAGGCGGGGGAGGCCAAGTAAAAAATATATATATATATATATATATATATATATATATAAAAAAAAATCTACTCACCTCGTAGATGTGCAGCTCCTGCGTCGCTGCCGTCCCACTCCAGGCACAGGCTCCCAGCCTACATCATGATGGTGCTCAGCAGCCTTATGATTGGCTTGAGAGCCCCGGCTGGGCGCTCCAGCACAGACTAGGAGCCTGTGCAGGCTCTCTCCAACTTGTCACTACAGTGCCAGGCTGGAGAGAGCCCTTGTGCTCATGTGTGTTTGGCCGGCCCAAGACGGCCGGCCAAACATACATGTGCACTGAGGGGAGTGCTCTGTGAACTCCCCTACTCCCCTCCATGCTTCTCACCTACATGGCCCCACCCCTTTAGAAACAAAATTACAATAAACAGTGTTTATTGTCAATTTGGTTCTAAAGGTTGCAGCTCCTCCTGCTGCTGGCGGGGTCGGGGGCGATGCTCCTCCACCCTAACGGAGGAGCCGCCCCTGCTTGAAAGTCCCTAGTAATGTACTATGCCATATACAAAGGGCCTGTAAATTAAATCGTACTAGAAGGGCCTGCCGCACTTATAGTACCACCCACTTAAGTAGCAACTTAAAACATGTCCCAGGTCTGCCATTGTAGCCTGAGTTCAGTTTTAAAATGCCATGTTGACTTGGCAATATAACCCCTTTGTCAAGCTTCAGACTCCGCTTTTATTGCATGTAAGTCACCCCTAAGGCAGGCCATAGGTAGCCCAAAGGGCAGGGTACATTGTAATTAAAAGGTTGGATATGTACTTTGTAGTTTTACATTTCCTGGAAGTGAAAAACTCCTACATTTGTTTTTCACTACCGTGAGGCTTACCTATCCTATACAGTATCATTGGGTTGCATAAGTACGTTTAATAAGTGCTAACATTTAATTGGAAACAGATGAGCATTTTATGTTTGGTGTCTGACAGATCATAATAAAAAATCTGCTTTAATGATGAAGTTGGATTTCAAGTTACAAGTTTGAAATGCCGCTTTTAGAAAGATGTCATTTTCCTGCCTTAAACTATTTGGTGCCTGCAACCTTCCCTGGGTCACATGACTGGGTGTTCTTGGCAGTTGGACTTTTTTATTCCTCTCCGACAGCCACACAACAGAGGAAATAGGTTGACTCTATGGGCGGTCAGCTGGTGGATCGGCCAAGCAGGGCACAGCCATACTTGCAACAAAACAGGCTGTGCTCTGATTTCAAACAAATTACTCGTCACCCTTGCATTGTTCATACAGCCAGCCCCGAGCGAGTGCAGGGGAGTTAGGAAACTTCAAGCACTTCAAATAAAATTCTCTAGACACATTTACTTCAAAGAAGGCACCATGTATAAAAAAGGGACCGTTAGATCCATTTGTCAGTTCACTTTCTGGACCTGGGAAACAACTCTCAGAGGAATGTCTGCTGCTGTGACCTGCTGTGTACTCCACAAGACTGCTTTGCTACACTGGAAGGACTGTTTGCTGCTTGAAGCCTATCTTGAACCCTCCTATGCCTGTCGTGCTGCTTTTGCCCTGCTTTATCACTTGAACCCAGGACTTCCAAGGGTTAGTTGGCTGGCCTGCTGTTCACAGCCACAAAGACATAAAATAATCTAACCACGTTGCACCTGCTCCTGGACCCAGCTTGAGTAAGTCTTGAAAGCCCAAGTGGTGATCCTCCAGTGCTGGACCCTTAGTTGTGCCGTTAAAAGTACCCAGACAGCCAAAATCCAAAACTTGGTCCTTACAAAATAAATTTTTGGCTTAAAACTGCTCTCAGAACCGAGGGAAGAAGAGACCAACATGGTAGTCTATCTATCCAATGTGCATCACCAGATGGCTTTATTTCGCAGTACCTGCAGTTACATTCTTCTCCACAGCAAATCTCTGCAGCAGTAAATCAGCATACAGGTATCCAGCCTCCTGGAATTCTCTTCAACTACAGCCTCCAGCCTTGTCCCCCTGATGATTTTTAACTTCCAAAAAAACAGACTAAATCAAAACAAAGAAAACATCACAGCAACTTCATCCAGCAGCTCCCAGACGATGATGCTCCCTGCTCAAACACAGCCTGTAGCTTTGCTCTGCTTTCCTTTTCTCAGAACATTTTTTCCAGAATTTCTTCTAAGCTTTAAGGTAAGCGCTGACTAGGCCAAATCCCCTCTTCATATCTGGTGCTCCATCGTGGTTGGCCATATTATTTGACTTTGACCTTGAATTTGTCTTGTGTGACTAGATGTACGTGGTTAGAGCTTTGATCTTTTTACTAAAAACATTCAATATTCATGTCTCTGGTTCTACTGATTAGATTTTTTTTATTTTGGTGTCAAATCATTTATTGAAATGTACTTAAATTTTCAAAATTGGTATGGGATTTTTCTTGTGGTGTGTTTTTTCTTTATTACTGTTTATGTACTGCATAAATACTTTACACATTGCCTCTAAATTAAGCCTGACTGCTTTTGTGGCAAGCTACCAGAGGATTAGGCACAGGTTAGTTTAGTGAATTTTGTGGTATACCCTGACAGGGATTGTGGCTGTTGTTTTATAACAGATGTCACCCCCTTCCACTTGAACCAACAACACCATTTCTCACAGGTGGCCTCTTTCCTTTTGACAACATAGTTGGCCTTTTTACATGCCATCATTGTATACAGGTTGGATTACTGCACCAGTCTTTGCATTAACTGCATAGAATACCAGTTTAGAAAAACTTTAAACACTTCCAGACTAGTTTAAAGCTTACCACCAAATGTAAAATCTGACAAACTGTGACACCAATAAGTCATCATCATCATCATAAGCTTTATTCAGGTTTTTTTTAACAAACCAGAAAAGCAACACCATATAAAACACTCAATCAATATGCAAAAAACAAGTCATTAAAAATACATATGGAATTGACATTAAAAAGTGCCAATAATGTTAAAAATTGGAGGCAAAGTCAGGTCATGGTTTGTGAAAACAACATTAAGAAAATACACATTAAAACATGCTCACAGTAAGAAAATTGTGCCCACCAATAGTCATAAAAATTACATCTCAATCTCATTGCAGCTTTTAAAAGACTGACTACATTAAAAACAACTTCTCCTGAGAGCAGTTGAAGGTACAAGAGAGCAGGGCACACTTTTTAATTATTTTAAAACTTTAGCCCATTTTATTATATGAATACTATAAGCCTTCCTCAGGACCACATAGAATTAGCAAAATATTATAAAATGCATATGGGTATATTTACAAGCCTCTTGTGCCTCCTTGCGCCTCATTAGCACCATTTTATTTACGCTAATGTGCCGTTAGGTAGGCATTTCATGTGCAGTATTGACAAAGTGGTGCAGTGCTTGCATTGGACCACTTTGTAACATTTTACCCCACATTGTGCTTGCGCAAGACAAAATATATGCAAGGGGGGGGGTGTTCTGGCTGTGGCAGCCCCAAAAACACAGCACAGTGAGATTTACAACATTTCACAGTGCTATTTTTGCATCATTTGTAATGCCTGCTCTGTAATGCACCCATTACATTCAATGGACCTGTCTGTGCTTTGCTGCACTAGAGTCAAAATTTTAGGTGATAGTGTAGCACCACAAGAGCATCAAAAATGTGGGCATTATTGTACAAATGACCAACATGGTGCGCTGTATTGCAAATATGGTGCAACCATAGTGTTGTTAGGTGCTGGTAGCGGGGCACAAGAAAAGTGGCGCATCATTTATGATGCGCCACTTTCTTATAAATATGCCCCTTCGTATCCTGTGGAGACATATTGCTGCAGCCGCAAGGTTCAAGATTATAGCCCCCTTTCCTGTGTTGGGGAAAAGCGAATAGGTCGTGCAATAAATCCATTATCAATATAGTGGGCCAAAAGAGATCATGCATAATATTTACATCTGAGAGATATGGCTCCATTACTGAGACTGTTTACAACAGAATGAACCTACAGACTTGGACATCTGTATGGCTATATGAACACTGGCCCCAGACCTCTGCCTCATAAAACAATTTTTTAGCCTTGCATTACCAGCTTTGACTATTCTCTCAGGTGTATTAAGTAGATCAAGCCTTCTTACACTCTGCAGGTTTTCCTTAACATATGTGAGCCAGGGATGTAATGGGAGTGGTCGAGTGACAAACAATCCTTTAAAATATTCTTATTCAATTTTGTCTCAACCTTTAGTCAGACATCTAACTAGAGGGAAAGAGGGTGAAACACAAAGGTTTCAGTTATATAACCAACCTCCAGTTCTTCATTCACTGCAAATGTTGAGAGACTTTGGTGATCACTTAATAATCATATTTTCCTACAGCTGGGTCTGTTTAATGTATCCAAAAAACCTTCCTCCCTAAACTACCTTAGAGACACTTTTGGCTTTATAGACCTGTTGTAGGGCCCTGGTGGGTCTTCTACCCAACCTCGAGACAAAGTTAAATACTCTTGCATTAGCCCTTAGCAGCACAGCCTTTTTTCCATTCACCAAAGGGCTCCAGCTCAGAAAGGAATCAAAAAACTTACCCAGGTAACATTTTAGTCTTGGGTAAGATACAAGTTCCCAAAACGAACTGTTTAGTTTTTGTGGAACGAGAGCCAACAACCATCGCAAAAGATTTTTTAACATTGGCCTTTAGGTCCAGATCATCCATAAAAGCAGCACAGGAATCCAGCAAGTGTTGCAGACCCAATGCAGTCTTAGCCATCAGGACTGCATTGTCTGCATGTAATAGCACCGTCACGGAGCGACACCCTACCCAGGAATAATCAACAATGATATCAGTCGGGGCCTGCTCCAATTTATTAATGTACAGGTTAAATAAAAAAGGGTCTGAGATACAATCCTGACACACTCCTCTGCCAATGTTAAAACAAAGTGTACATGTTATTTCTTTGGAGTAACGTACCAATGCTGCTGTGTTCATATGGAGATCTCTTAAAAAGAAAAACAATATCCAGATCCACCCCAATAGATAGCATAATATGCCACAATTTGACTCTGTTTATCTGGTCAAAGTCTGAAGTAAGGTCCATAAATACTCAGAGAATGGACCCTGTGCGGGTGAAAGTGAATTTACTTTAAATCATATATAGATTCAAACACTGGTGCACTGTTGACCTGCCAGAAGGAAATCCATACTGTACGTCAGAGATGATATTATGTTCCTCAGCCCACATTGCTAATCTGTCCAGAAGAACTCGCACCACCACTTTCACAACTGAGTCAAGCAATGAAATAGGCCTGTTGCATTGGGGAACGTCCCTTTCGGTCCTTTTAAATATAGCGACAATATTGGAGTTAGCGCAAGACTGTGGAGGTCTCTCTATATTTGATGCATTCATAGCTGCAGGTAAGACTGGGGCCCAGACTTCCACATCATTCATATACAGATCTGGAGGAATTCCATTGGGTGTGGGGGGCCTTATTCTTGGTCAATCCAGCTATACCCTTCTTGACTTTATCAATGGAAAAAGACAGTTTAGCTATCCCTTCCATCAAGCCCTCCCTCCACCAATAACAATCATCAATGGAGGTAATGTTATTATAGGACTCCTCAAAATGAGAAACCCAGCTATCCTCAGTAATGCTTGAGCCCAATCAAGCTGCAGCTTCTGGTGCCTAAAAGGGGCTATTAACTATGCCCCAAACTTTAGTGCTACATTTCAATGTGCTTGCCTCTAATAGATTGTCCCAGAGGTTGCCCTCTATAGCATTCTTATGTCACAGAATTTCCATTTTATACTGTTTGCGACAATTCCTTGGCTTGGCATTCCAAGCACATTTGAGGTACTTTAGCACCTGGGAACACCCTCTGTAAAACCATTTCGGAATGACAGTATTCTTCTGAGTCACTGTTACCACCAGGAGGTCAGACCCTATATTAGAGATCATTGCAAAAAGCCCCCATGTTCGCACGGGGGTCAGAACTACTAAAGGTGCAAATTATAAGCTCACTTTCACAACAAGAATAAAGCAACTTGTTAAAACTCTCAGGAACTACCTACGACCATCTTAGCCTTCTTCCATGGCTTGTTGCCTTAACCACCCCTCTGGCATCTGAAGGGCACCCTTGAATCACCTGAGTCCAGGCTAGTGTTAAAAAGACTGGGTTAGGTTCACTGAAGGGGCTCACTGGAATTGAGATCTCTACAGTAGGAAGAAACAGGTGCTGACACAAAAATTAAGCAGATCATTGAGTCACATCCCCTCCATATAAAGATAGGATTAATGTCCTTATCTTGAGAGAAATAAAGCTCATCAAGAGAGGACACTAGGTTAAATTAACTAAAAATTGTATTTAGTAATAAAGTAATTTAGTATTCCAAATGCAACCCAGGTAAAGACATCCAACGATAAGCTTGGTCCCCAGCTTCCCTATGATCCCAAAATATAAATGAACATTAAAATCTCCTGTAACAATAATATCAGCCATAAAGAGTTTAGACCCATTCTGTTTTAAAAAAAAAAAGAGCCCAAGATTTGAGAGCCCAACAGAAGAATATTTAAAAGCCTGCAGGGTGGAAACCCCCGACAAGAGTACTTCAAGCCTTCATTTAACTGCCAAGGATACAAAGATAATCAGGCCTCCTTGTGGTCTACAGGCCTGGGATTTCATGGCAGGAATGAAGAAGGTTTTTATATCCCCCCAGAAAAAAAGCAGCTATTGGTTTCTCAAGTTTCCTGAAGACATATCACTCCAAATACTCTAATAAAGCCCAGCCAGTTAGGGTCCCTAAATTTGAACGCAAGCCCTGCGGTGTTCCAGCTAACAAGGTTTAGAACATTAGAATTAAATTTTGATGAGACCTTGGCACATGGAACATATCGCCCTGAAGATATCTACCCGATGATCATGCCCTATCAGTCAATCACAAGCATCGAGAAAAGTCATGAAGGTGTATCGTTTAGAGAGATCCAGCTGATGAGTGGCTGCATACTGACCATTACTTTTCTGAGTTTGGCATCTTGAGATATGTCATGGAGCAGGGTCGACTGCCTCAGGCCTATCAAAGAAACCCAAGGGAAGAGCTAGTATAGAAGTTGGAAGATTATTAACTTGTGGGCGCATGACAGATGCAAGAACTCTCCTCGCAGCAAAGGGCCTGTTAAAGTTTATTACCATACAGTCCCCTTCTAAGGTTTTTGCAGCCTTTCTTAGCCAGTTTACCCTTCTTACTAAATTGACCCATCCTCCAACTTGAGCCTCCAGAGAAGAATGCAAACCCATCTAGTGAATTACTTTGTTTTTTGATTGGTCATAGCTTTCTGAGCTGCCAGGTTTGAGTGAGGCACATTGCCCAGTACTACAACATAGGGTACGGCTTCTGGGAGTAAGTTAAGGATGGCATCATTGGTGAGGGGGTCTGATGCTCATGTCTAGTGATGGTGTTAATAAAGTCCCTTCCCAACAAAACCTGCATGATGCACTGTGAGCGTGTACATTCAACACTGGGCAAGCCCACCCCAAGTGTAACGGAAACGGTTTGTCTATCCTCAGGCTGTCGACTAACAGAACAGGCCTGCTTGGTAGAGACTGAAGATTGATGGAAATGCATCAAGGCAGTCATATTATTATTATTACAACAGACTTGTCAAGTCAGAGTCCCCAGGATTAGAACAGAAAGCTGTGACAGCAGCCACTGATGGAAGAGAAATAGGTGCAGGAACTGCCAAAGGTAGGATTGGCAAATTAAGGTTTGTAACTGCAAACGAATCAGCTCCAATTTGTCATCCTAAGCAGAAATAAATTTACCAAACAAAGCATCCTGTAGGGCTTCCATTTTATCCTTATTCTTGGTAGTAGAATCAGTTTCTCTCAAAAGCTGATTATTTGGAGCATCTAATTGGATTTAAAGCTATCCTCTACTCTCTTCCTTTTCCCTGCTACCCGTTACTATTGTTAGTGACCACCTGCAAGTCAGGTTCCAAGGGTACAGTAGTCCTACGGGACAATGGTAAGAGGAAAGCTACCAAAGTGGATGAATTGGGAGGATGGGTATCCTGGCCACCATCCACCAAAGATAAGTTCAGCAGGCCCAGCCTTGGTCCAGAGCCATGGGATGAAGGCCACTGCTCAGCTTGAGGTGCTATAGGTGGAGGAGTGAGAGAAAAAAGACATAACTGGTGTTCACCCAGCTCAACCTCTATGTGAAGCGCACCCACAGCACATTACAAAAACTCACCCAGAGACAGGCTGGTATGAGGCGTAGTAGCCCTTGCAGACAGCTTGTGTTTATTTAGTCAGAATAAAAAGCTATTAAAGATCAAGGTGGAAAGAAAGACAGAAGTAGGATCAGTACCTGCTGATGCAGAAGACATATTGTGTGGCCTCCTCTAGGCATTGTGCGTCCAATGCCATTGGGCTCGAGCACTGGTTAAATGCTCTGGAATAGTGCGCTGGTGGCCTCCCCTGCCGCAAGGTATAATGGAGCTCGTAGTCCTCGGCTTGTGTGCAGATTTCCCTCACCATGGGTTCAAGCGCTGGATAAACGCATTGAAATGGCACTCAGAAATTAGACAAATAATTAAAGATGGGCAGGAAATTGTTCAAGGCATCCTGAATCAATTTGCCGTAAAGTCTGTTCTGTGAGAGATGTATAGGTGGTGGGAGCAAATAATGCAAACATAATCCGCACCCCAACCTAGTGGGGCCACTTCCACGAGTCCAGGCTCAACCCACTATGGTGCTGCTAAGCAACCACCCAATGACACCTCTGCTTGCCACTCCACCTCTCCGTTACTCCAGTCTGCCTCACCACTGCTCCACTGTAACAGCAGTTTGTATGCTATGCTGTATGCTATGCTGTGCCAGGTTCATATGGTTGTTTTGCAGGGCTTTGCCAGATTTATAGGGTTTTGACCTGAACTGTACCTTCAATTGGCCACCACTGTAGCTGGCTCTGCCTGTCTGACTGGCATGTCTGACTAATCTGATCAACACTGGTGTCACCTTCTTACTCTATTCAAGCTCCTGCACCCTGCTACCACCATGACTTCTAGTACTCCTGGAAGCCCCGGTGACTCCAACAGTTTCTTCCAGGTGTCTGTGGTTCTCAAGAGTGCCTGGTAGCCACTGTGCCACTGGGAAGTCACCAGGCCCTTTGCCTCCAGGCTGCTAACCTGCAAACAGGCACCCGCCGGCTGCCTGCACATGCAGCTGCTGTTGATGTTGCAGCTGTTGCAGCTTATCGCAGTCAATTGCAGGCTGTTGTGAGCTAGCTTCGGGCTGTTTTGGTCTGTGCAGTTTAGGCTACTGCTTCATTTAACTCTGTTCCTCCACTCCTCCGCTCTACTCTGTTTCTCTCCACTCAATTTGCCTGTATTGATCCTTGGGTATCCCTTTCGTTCACAGTGGGCAGCGGAGTCCTAGCAGATGTTGTGGTGTTCGCGATGGACCCTGTGCGGGTTTTTGGTGCAGGGGTTGCAATACGGGCCCTGCCTCAGTCCCTCATGGCAGTGCCCTTTCCCAGGGGCGGCTCTTCCATTTGGGCAGAGGAGCATTGACAGTCCACCAGCAGCGGCAGCTGCAAAACGTTTCCCAAAACTGTGTTTATTATAGTTTTTTTAGTAAAGGGGCGGGGCCTAAGGGGTGATGAGCAGGGATGAGGAGTGCACAGCACTCCCCCTCAAAGCGCATGTGTGTTTGGCCAGTCATCTTGCCCGGCCAAGCACACATGCGCAGTGGGATCTCTCCAGCCCAGCAACGTAGTTGCCGGACTAGAGGGAGCCTGCACAGGCTTCGTCTGCCTGGGAGCGCCCTGTCTGGGTGCTTCCAGCCAATCCTGACGCAGCCCTAAACAGTGCCAGGATTGGCACAGGGCAGGCTGGGTGCCTGTGCCTGCAGAGGAGCGAATGGTGCGGCGGCGGTGGAGGTAAGTGGTTTTGTTTTTTATTATTTTATTATTTTTAATTTAATTTTCCCCCAACCCCTGCACCGCTCTGCACCTTTTGCATGCTGCGAACCGTGACTGCCTTCTCCCACTTACCATGGCCACCACTGCGCACCAGTAAATCAGTTTCCTGCTTGGGACTGGCTTTTTGGTCAAGTTTCAATGCTTAGAACAATTTACTCATGGGAGGCGTTCGAATATATAGATATTACTACCAATGCTAGAGCATCAAAACAGATGCCTAGTATCTTACTCAATTAAGACCTGACAGTAAAAATGCCGGTGAAGTCGTTCCTACTAAGTACATTACAGACCACCTATGCATTTAATGTAATAAGAAGAGACTCAAAATAAAAACTGTTACAGCCAGAACTGGGTAGATACAACTAGGACTGAGAAGAAAAAAAACAGGGCCAAATACGGATACCATTCCATTTTGATGTCAACTTACATCAAAATGGAATGCCAAATGTTTTGGCACCTTATCAAGCTTAAGGTCATGGCCAAAATGTTAAACTGCTCTGCAGGCTACCTTTGCATCCATCCTTTCTACATTTAGACCTCCACTCTGGGTTGTGTCAGTCGATACAATTCCTTTCCTCCGTCGGTTTCACTGAACACTACCCATATGTGTTTTTTTTGGGCTTTGCACAGTGCAAACTTGCACGGTCCCCTGAGGCAAAACTTCAAGTTATTTCACTAGCAAACTCATCTATAATCATCCTTATTATTATTATCTGCATCCTAATGTCAAAGGGACTCATATTTGCTCTTCCGATCAAAACATCCACTGATGAAGTCATGTTTTTCTGCTTTCCACCTGCTGGAAAAAAGGCACTCTTTCCCTCAAACACTCTTGTTATATAACTACATGCAATATTTCGACAATAGCTCCATAGAAGCCTCAATGCTAGTCTTTTCTAATCAAAACGGCTTCTTTTAGCATATCATCATTACCCATTTAGGAAATGATTCACAAAGTTTTCTCTAAGAGTATTTTTGCTATACTCCTGGCATATATACAAATTACACCAGATTAGTAAGGCCTAACTCACTAAGCATTTTCTATGTGCAGTTGTGTCCCGTCCCCAGTTGAGGTATGTCTTATACATTGATTTCCAGGAGTAAGACATGAATATTCATAAAAAAATAACGTTTTGATTAACAAAGCCTTTTTATGAGCAAGCATGACATACTCATGCATATTTCTTTTACACAAACCATTTGTAAAAAAATAAGGTTATCTGGCATATCCACTATAAATGTGTCATTTTCACATAGCATTCCAGGATGTCATAACCATAGGGTGGAATGAATTAACTTTTCATAAAAATATTGCCCAAACAGACTCCTTTCTACTTCAATGTATATGGAAAATTACTATGAGGTATATTTTTGGTTTATTTGTGGCAGGCCTCATTCAGGGGTGAGGGGGGCAAAAGAAGCAGAGGCCACTGTAGTGTAGTTTGGTTTCTTTGTCTCAGGTTCGCCCTACTATGGCTAAACTGGACCAAGTCGAACCCTTCTAGCACTTGAATCTCTGGAATAGTAATGGCAAGCTGTCACAAGCTCCTCATGGAGGTTTCCGGGGGGAGTTGTCAAACTTAGGACACAACATTCACTAGACAAAGAAATAACTGATTGTCCAATCTAGTATTTCACTTTCAAAAAGAAACATACTTTAATGCACAACAGATCCAAATACTACATACACAATATTGGCACAATTCAGCCTAGTGTTCTGGGCCCTGGGACCCACTGCACTTCTACCTGCTACATTCCTCATTTTTCCCACTTCTTGTCTAGGTGGTTCCAACCAGAGACAAAGTTATAGCTTGATTAGACTCAGATTCAGGCTACCCCCTGTTATTTTGTAAGTGTGTTCAGTCGCACACAATTGAGTTTAATATAAGTGACGTTTGGCTGCTCACAACGTGGTGCCACCATAATGGTCAGGTGATTACCCAAATTTTCATGTGTGCCACCTAACTCCTGCTTCTGGAAGGGTGTGTGAACTAGCAACTTGGGTGACACCTGTTCTGGTCTCTGGACTCCTGTGCTGCGGTCGCACCTTTGGTGAGGATTTTGCTTGCAAGTGGCAGTCTTTGCAGAAGTTGATCACCCACAGAACAAGTGGGCAAGTGTACTCTATTGATGGTGGTTTTATACACCAGCCTGACACATCGATGCACAGGCCAACTTCAGGGGCAGCAAGCTCACCAATAGGCCCCACTTTGCTCGGCAAGGTGGCTAGGACCAGCTAGTGCTTTTCTCTTTGGCACAGCAGCAAAGATCAAGCCCCAACATTCTTTTTTGTCACAGTGGCATAGGTCTACCAGCATCTTTTTTTCTAGTCACATTAGTGCAGGTCTAATCACATTTTTTATGGTTTTTCCCTGAACCTCAATTTGAGTTTGATACCTGCCAACACCTGGGGTACTCAGATTGCTGTGGTCTGTCCTCTTGCTCTGATAGACCCCACCAAAACTGAGTTCAATCTGCACCACACTCCTACTAATCAGTCACAACTCCTTTTGTCAAGCTCTCAAAAACCTGTCTTTGTGTAGAATGATGAGTCTCACAGCAAGGTAGCCCTCAGCTTATAGCACCCACAACAAAGGAACAAAGAGGTGCAAGCTTTCAGTACCTAGATATCACCAGCCACACTGAAGAGTGATCAGGAAAAAGACAAAAGGCTCAGTTCACCAAAGGGGCCCTTTTTACCTTGAACAAAAGAGTCTGCAGTCTCCCCTTTCACCTTACATCTACCAAATGTTATTGCTACATGAAGACTAATCAGCAGCCGTTCTCAACAAAATGTCAACTTGATTTTCTTTAAGAAGCCTTTTCTCCTCTCTCCCAAATTTATTGTGTGAGTAATCTTCCTGCAGCTTCAGGAATGTCAGCAGTACACTTCCACTGTCTGGGAACACAACCTCACCTCCATTTTGTGCACAGGATATTGTCAAGGGCATCCAAAAACTGGACATCCCAAGGTGTCCATTACACCGGTTCACTCATAGACAGAATGCATATACTATACAGGCCACATACACAAACATGCACAGCATATGTTTGGGATAATAGCACCAGGGTCCACTTTAACGCAAAGAACCTGAACTTTAGATAAGTGTGCCAGTAGGTGTGTCACCCTAGGGTGGTCGTTCTTCAAACGGTTTGCCTTATTCCTCTGTTTGTGCTCAAGTGACACAGATAAAATGGTCTTGTCACCACTGTAGATTCAGAAAACATTGTACACTCCTAACACCGTTCTATGTACTAAACCGTTGACAGTGACAATTGAATGAGGGCATGCTTGGGGCTCCCCTCCAAGTCACAGGATAGGTTTAGGACATCCCTAATATCAAATTGCAAGCTTAGGCCTAAGCATGCAAGCTAGATTAGTGTGAGGCTGGGATCAATATCAATAGCACGATACCAGAAACACACACCAGGGACACTTGATTTGGGGGAAAACAAATGTATAACATGCAAGTTTTTTCTAGTTTCAATAGTCTGCATTTTACCTTAACATAATTCTAAAACAACCTTTTTGTTTTCACTTCATTGTCCTGATTATCAATTTAGGTTTATGCTTTGATAGTAAACTATTTTACCCTCAGCAATCTCACAAATAAAATGTAAACAGAACTCCATCACTACTTTATTTGTTTCTGTTGGATCTGGCTCTTAATGCAGGGTCGTCCTCAAACTTTTTTCCTTTTTCCTCCATTTTTGCTGGATTTGTTTGCCAGGCCCAAACCTTCCTTTTAAATACATGTAAGTCACCCCTAAAAGAAGCCCTGGTGAGCAAGGTGCACTGTTTTTAATAGACATGTACTTTTAGGTTCAACATGTCCTGGTAGTGAAAAGCTATTAAATTGTTTTTTCACCACAGAAAGGTCTATCTCTCTCAAAGGTTGGCATTTAGGTAGCTTGAAGCAACCTTTAAGTGTAACTTCCAATTGGGATAAGATAGAAATTCAGAGTTTCTGTGTGTTGTGACTCACAATCTAAAATCACAACTGATGGTGAAGTAGTATTTTAAACTGTAAGTCTGAAAATTCCACTTTAGAAAGTTGCCATTTTCTTACTTTAAACATTCTGTGCCTTTGCCTCTCTCTGAATACACATCCTCAGTGGGTGGCAGCTTGGCGTTGTGCATGCCCTCTAGACAGTCATAAACAAAGGGAGCTGGGGTGTGACATTTGCATCTTGATGGCCAATCACCAGGCTGATGGTTCTTACTGGGCTAAATGAGGGGGAGGAGCTGATACTTACATCTGAAATGGGCTGTACCTCTCCCCACAGAAAGTGCTGCATAACACTCTGTAGGGTGTCTGTAGCCAGGAAAGGAAGTGCAAGGAGATTGTGCACTTCAGAGGCTTCTTTTTAAAGTCTCCTCCTCTTCAAAGGCTCAACTGGGTATAAGTACTGGACCACAAACTACAGCAAATCAGAACTTTGCCGGAAACAAGGACAATCTGCCTGGAAAAAGAGCTGCTGTGCTGCAGGAGGGACGGCCACTTTGCTAACTGCTTTGCTGTGTTAGCCTGCTGCCACAATTTGCTGTGTGGAAGGAGGCTCTGCCAATTAGCTACCTGCTGTGCTGTGTTGGCCTGCTGCCTTTTGTTTCTTCCCTGGGAGTGAGAAGGAGTGGACTTTGTATGTCCTTGAACCCAAATTTCTCCAAGGGCTTGCCCCCTATTTTTGAAGTCTCAGGGCCATCTAAGACTTCCTTCAAGTTTGCTTCAACTGCTAGACTCTGCTAACTGTGGGTCTTCCCTTGCCTGAGGTGCCAATCCAGTCCTGAGCCTCAGGGTTCTTCATCTGTTTTTCATCAAAAACTGACACATCAAGGCTGATGCACTGCTCTGAACCGCTGAAGTGCCCTTCTTTGCCACAGCAGTGCCAATTCCTTGACACGGGACCCGACTGCGAGATTCATTGATGACGCAGAATAGATCCAAGAACATCACTGCATGGCTCAATGATAATGCAGTGCCTGCATTGAGAAGAATTTGATGCCGATGCAGGACCTGACTGTGAGGCTCGATGACGATGCATCTACCTGATTGCATGTATTGGAACCAATGCATCGAGTCTACGATGTCAACGCTTGCTCCATCCAAGGTATTGTTTCATAGGTCCCTGTGTGGATTCTGTAGGTGGCCAGCCCTCCATCTGGGTCAGCCTCAACTTTTATTTTATCCCAGTCTAGGGCAACTTGAAGTAACCTTTTAGCACTATTAACTTTAAACTACTACATTGCAGTTTATTCTTTAAAAAATCATATATTGAGCTCTACTTTTTGGATTTTTGTCATTTTGGTGTTGTTTTACTCACATAAATATTCTACATTTTTCTAAGCTGGTGTGGAGCCTTTATGTGGTGTTTTCACTGCGTTACTGTAATTTATGTGTTGTACAAATACTTTAGACATTGCCTCTTAAGTTAACTCAGACTGCTCTGTGCCAAGCTACCAGAGGGTGAGCACAGGTTAATTTAGGGTGTATATCTGACTTATCCTGACTGGGATTGCGGTACCTATTTAGACAGGGTGCATACCTCTGCTAACTAGAGACCCAACGTCTAACAGTTTGAAAGAAATCAACTTATACTACAAAATATATTTCTGACCTAGAACGAGATTTCACTTCTACAGACAACAGACACAAATACACACACAAAAGCACACAGGATGTACTGAGTTAAGCAAACTGCCGTTTTTCAAAATCAGAGTTCTGCCGGTTACTCTATTTCCGTATTGCATATAGGGTGCACTCTCCCTTTTTGCCCTATTTGCGCCACTGAGCACCTTAAAACAAATGGGCCATGTGCAAATAAGGAAAGTGCTTCCTACTAGGTTGAATACGCTGCATTCAGGCCAGCCACAAACATGTTCTGCCCCGGGGATAGTAAACTCAAGTGAAATACAGAGCAGCTACTTCAAAGCCACTCCATGTCTCAGTGTGCAGGTGGCACTTTAAACAGGAAAGAGAGATTCCCTTACAGGTGGGTGCAGTAAGTGACTGCACCGCCTGCAAGGGAATGTCTGGGGGAGTCCATGCCACCTTTTTGTGTTGCACTTTCAGTGCACCTTCTGACAGCTTCTTTACTTCTGCACCCATAATATGGTGTGGGTCCCAAGGTAAAGAGATTCCCTCATTTGCATGGGGTAACACACTCATGCAAATGAGAGAACACCTTCCGGAGATAGTGCTGGTGCATCATTTTCACCAGTGATAGCTGCATTACAAAAGAGGCTGCACAAGTGTCTGTGGACTCTTCTGTATCACAAAATTGCCCCGGGGGCACACAAAGTGTGCGCAAATGCCTGTTGTGCCCCAGGGGCACTTTGTGTAATAAGACCCCTGATGTGTTCAAAGACACCACTAACACAACTTTTTAAAGGTGATATAGTACAGAATCCAGGTTCTGGATTAATTTGCTAGTGATACTTCGAAAAGGGTAGATAGAGAAGTGCACATGATTAGAGATCCAGTGTTCAAAGCCAGTGGACTGCGTATTGAAATGTGGGATATGAGCAACTTTCAGTTTGAAAGTTTTTTCTCAGAGTATGTGACATCCAAGTTTCATATGTGGCCAAATGTATATTTCATTGAAATTGACAGAAAAGGTTTGTGATGTTAAGAAAATGAACACATTTTGTTGTAGGTAGGACAAGTTAGATGTTAATAGAAAGCCTCACTTTTGATTTATTTATTCATTATAACATGCATGTTTTAGTAAATGCAGGGGGTAAATGGAAACTGATTCATAAAGTTGTTCGTTCAATTACATTTTGTGCTAGGCACAGTAAAACAGCCAAAGGCAACAGGTCTCTCTTGGATGAGCTACGTAGTTTTTTTCATTTAAATAAATGTCTGTTTATAAACCCTATCAGCTGCTACACAAATCACTCTGTTCACAGTTACTGAACAATTTCCTCTGAAAAAAGGTTACTGATAGAATACCATTCTCTCATTTTATAAAAGTAAAAATTATAGTAAACACTTTAAGAGACTATGGGCAATATTCATGGCCTGGTTTGTGTAGCTCTTACATCACACCACGTGGTGCAAGTGTGATACAAACCTTAAGTGAGATTTATGAGGCCCTGAAAGGCCACTTTGTGTGGCCTTGCGTGGCTTCATAACTCTTGAGTAATGTAACTCCATGTAACTATGTAACTATATAATTCTATTATCGTACGGTAATTATATATTACTTCACATTAAAAAAATGAAATATATGCATTTATACATATTTGTTTCCACCAAATACTTCACAAGGAAGAGAAGGAACATTCACGGTCATTAGCAATCCAATTTATTAGGCAGGCATGTTTTGGCAGGGAACATGAGGCAAGAGAAATTTTAAAGTGCAATGTCTGCACTCTGCATGTAATAAGCATTGAGAAAAGTGTTCCCTGCGAAAATGCATCTGCCTAATAAATTGCCCGTTCAGGCAGAGGTCAGCAGTTAATTAGTGGCATTCGACAAGGATACACATATATATAGAATTCCAGCGTTTCCCGGCTACATCCAGCTACATCCACCATAACGGGGTAGGGGCGAGTTGCGGATGCCGGCAGCCGATTAACAATTACAACGAAAGTGCCACAGTCGCCGTCACTTGAAAAACTCTCCAATCGATCGAAACGCGTCTCCATTAAATTATTCTTTGCATACAACAAGCCTCTCTCCAATCGATCGAAACGCGTCACCATTAAATTATTCTTTGCATACAACAAGCCTGCGACTGCGGCACTTTTGTTGTAAAAATATATATATATATATATAATAATCTTCAACAGATGGACCAATGACCATCTGACGGCTGTACCGATCCCGTTAGTCAGAACCGAATTATTGAAACAAAGTCATATTCAGCAAGACCAGATTCAGTTCATTGAATTTATTTCTTGTAAGGGTAACACAGAGTCCTAAAATGAGATGTCAACGCGTTTCGGCAGAACGCCTTCTACTGGACAAATCCGGCTAACAAGCCGGCACCATATAAATACAAGTTAAAATCCTTCATTTATTTCCATAACATTCTAGTGTGATCTAATGCGGCGGCCATCTTAAAACATGCCAAAAACCTACAATTTAAAATTTAAAATCTACAATTGGTACATGAATCGCTTACAATGATTTAAATAATTTAAACATAGATACATCATCTATGACACCTAGGTATCCCAAATATATAATACATATCATTAATTCATTCTTATAAAAATCATTGGTTAACTATTCTATACATAACATTACATGTTAATGCATCATCAAAACCACTGTCATCAGTTGTTCTGGTCAACCTCCATGAATCAAATTGATCAAGTATTTGTAGAATATATTTTTGGGGGTATATTTTTGTGGAATATATTTTTCTCTGCAGGTATACAAATATTTATAATTCTTTCAATTGTTAAAAGTAATCAATTTATCACAAATATTGTAAATATTGCAAAATACTGTAAAATATTATAAATCGTTTGTTGTAAAAAATTCATCAATATATGAAAAACAATCAACAAAATAACTCTCAATACAGTTATAATTTAAATATATGAAATCATGTTCATCATTGAGTTCAAATTAAAAACCAATTATATATTATCAATTCGATCTCATATCGATAACAAATTACAATATCTAAGTAGACTTCAGTGAAGTGTGATCTTTTATTGTAGTTACTCACTTTACTACCAACCTACAATTTATTTTCTATGTCTAATCAATAAGCACCTTGAACCAAAATTATGTCTAATTATATCATGGTACATGAATGCATATCTAAAGGGCGATACATGTATTTTGTAGATTGAATCTTCTCTATCCTGATCTATATTATAGGTTGCTCTATAAATGCATGTATTCAATATGAAATTAGGAAGAGGCCTCAGCTTAAAGTGCAAGGTGCTATGTGATATAAAATATTTCTATGTTCAAAAAGTGTATATAACAGGTGCAAATTAGTATTAAACAACTAATATATGATAAGAAAATTCCTATATATATATATATATATATATATATAATAATTCAGTCTTCTATATTTATTAAATTGTAAGGAAGAAACAATTCTAAAAAATTGTTTTCAAAAAGGATATGTATAAAAGTGAAAATAAACACTAAAAGGTTCATAAAGCCTCAATTAGAGACAAATGTAAATTCCTAAGTATCTGCCCCTTTACTTATAATAGTTCTAGTCTTAACATCATCCCTCATAAATGGCAGTAATAAAAAGATATTATATCCACAGTTATGTAAGAACAGAATTGCACAACATTCAAGATCTTTTTGCTGATTAGGAGTGAATACAATTGATAATCATTGTATCATCTAAAATGAGCATATAGCTCAGCATCAAGATTATGTCCCCAAGGAGATTCAGAGCCTAGTAATAGAATCATCTTCGATTCCATTTGTCTGAGCTCCAATGTTCTATCCCCGGCTCTGGGATTATTTTTGATGGATTTAATGCCATACATATATATTATAGGTGAATATAACTTGCGTCCCAGCCATGCACAATTTTTTCATCGTAAATTTTACTGCAAATATTACATTGCTATTATCAATGATGTTATCAAAGATCAGTGCCGTAATCTGTGGGGTAATTAGAAGTTCATGGTGAGGTCACGAGTTATAGTTGCCTTAGGGCACAAGTTATGGTTACTTGAGATAACTCTAACTTAAACAGGTGAATATCAATGGTTTTGTACATTTAAAATGCAACCCTAACTTTAACGTCCCTGTAATATTTGTTTTTTTAAGTGAATTTCTAGGTTTGTTTTAAATTTAATTTCCTAACTTTAACGTCCCTGCAACCTTTGTTTTTTAAGTGAATTTCTATGTTTTTTTTTTTTTATGTAAAGTAAATTACTATTTGTTAATCCAACCACCATCACACACGGCCTTCCGCCATGTCCTGTGGCAGTTGGCCACAGGGCGTGGCCTTTGGCCAACCCCTATAACAACCCAACTCCACGAAGTGGCCAGGCCCTGCGGCCAACACCTAGAACCACCCAAACCCATGCTGTGCACAGCCTTCAGCAGTGCACAGTGGAGATTGGCCGCATGGCCTGGCCTGCAGCCAGACTCTATGGCCTCTCGCTCTGGGTTTGAGAACAGGTATGACAGGGTGTATCTGGTTGTGAGAGTGACTGTGTGGTTGTCTATACGGGTGTGAGAATGGGTATGTCAGTGTCTTAGTGGGTCTGTGAGTATGTGAGTCAGTGTCTGTGTGGGTCTTTAAGTGGGTGCGAGGATTTCAGTGGGTCTGTGAATGGGTGTGTGAGTATGAGAGATCTATGAGTGGGTGTGTGAGTATGAGAGGTCTGTGAGTGAGAGTCTGAGGGGGTCTGTGTGTGGGCATGTGAGGGTCTAAGTTGGTCTGTGAGTGGTTGCAGGAGGGTCTGAGTGGGTCAGTGAGTGGATGCGTGAGAGTCTGAGTGAGCCAGTGAGTGGGTTCGTAAGGTTCTGAGTGGGTGCATGAGTGGGAGAAAGAGATTGAAACAGAGAGAGAGAAAGAGTGAGAGAGGGAGAGATAAAGAGTTTTTTAGGCTTTGATGATTGATATACTTAAAATGAGATATTTCTGGATAAATTGAAAAGACAAATGTATTTGTCAATTAAAAAGTGTGAAATCACCTTTGAGTACGAACAACCTTAAACTTTTGAAATTCAAAAGAAATTAAAGTAGGAAAATGACCACGGGGACACCTGGAGTAGAACCCCCATTTTACAGTGTAAGGGGCTGTGATGTTAACTTTTAGGCCATAGGTGACTCCTTACTGTGTTGCTTCCAGACATAACTATGACTGTAAACCTAAGCATGTGATTTAAAAAGAAACGTGAATGTTCCATCACTAGGAAAGTTTAATTGTCAAAACATCAGTAAATAAAGAAACCCACTGCCAAGTGATACTAGGATTTGAACCTTCAGCATACTGGTTGACAGCACAAGACATTGACCATTAGGCCAGAAGTACCTATGTTCTGCTCTACATCCAAACGTAACTATAAGTTGTAGTTACATTTGGATGATGAGCAGAACATTCTTACAAAACAATTTGCTAGTTTGACTCTGTGAAGACATTGCAAGGAGAGAGCATTGCAATGACAATCTCTCTCATCTCTATGGTATGGAAGAGAGAGAAAGAGTGACAGGGCGGCGGGGAGCCTTAAGGACCCCGCAGTCCTAGCATGCTCCCAATGTCCTTGGGAGCCGGCATTGGTCCCACAAGCAGGTAGCTGCAGGTAGCTGCTTCAAATAGGAGCTCCCACATGATTTGCAGGTTAAGCAACAAAACACAGATGAGTTCCCTGGCCTCTAGTTTCCAAGTCCAGTAAATTAATGCCTATCCACACATCTTAATTAATCACAGAACATCATTAAGGGACTGGAGGGTGGAGAGCAGAGGTGAGTTTTCAACAATTGATGCTCCATCCGGAAGGCATGCTAGTCATATATTCCTGCTGAAAGACAAATCCTTTGGTCACACCTTAGAATCGTTCAGTTGTTTCTTGACTATAACTGTGAGCTTGTACAAAGGAAATAAGGATGATTGTAAGCAAATTCTGAAACAAAATAAATCTAAACTTATATTACTCAAGACCGCTTCTCATCCCAAAAGCACAGCCTTTCATTTTCACCTAATTGCTTGCACAGTCTCTTGTGCCCAGTACCTTACTGATAACTCCCGACTTTTATGTGATTACTCACTCCATAAACACTACCCACTTTCAACACAGTGTTCCCCAATAACTCATAAGCTTTGCTAGCAATAACAATAATACAAGAAACACAAAATTCTATTTCACATTATTGTGTTTTCACCCCTGGCACTCCTAATGCACTGTCATGTTCAATTTGCAGGACATTATGCGGAACGCCTGGTAATCTACGGGGACTTCATTACAGGGACACATCTATTCTTAATGTGAACTATAATCCTGAATATATGTTCAGCAGAAGGCCATCTTCTTTTGCTACATCCCTTGAAGGCTTGTGCGATCTTGATGTACTCAATTAGCATCTGGAAGCACACATTAGCAAACAGAGCATGCTGCAAAGTGTCAAGTGATATTAAACCCCTCACTTAGCATTAATATGCTGACTATTTTGGGATTACTGAGTGATGAAGAAATGACCTACAGGGATTGAACTCAGGCTCTCTAAACAGAGACGCATTCCTAATACAGTAGGATTTGTCTATTACGACCGAATTTTCATCAAACACATGCTTTGCACATGACAGCGTGAGATGTTCCTTGGGAGTGGAACTGTGAATAAAATGAAACGCTTTATGAGTTTAAATAACAAGGATATAATTACGTCCTAATAGGCCGGTCTGTGCCATTTATTCGGTGCTTAAATTAATAACATACTCTTTTTGCAAACCACTGCTGTCTTGTTTTTTTTCTTTTTTAGCAATATAAAATATACGTCATTAGTACATGTACCTAATGTATGCACCTGTGAAGGATGAAGGATTAAATGGCCCTGTCATTATTCAAAACTGTGAATGCAGATTACTCACACGTCTCAGCAACAAGGGTTTAAGTCACGGAGCTATCTGATGTCGATAGTCGGGCATCCGAAATATTCATTTGAGATAATGCCAATGTTCCATGGATTGGAAGGTTGCATGTACCAACTACCACACTGTTCGTAAACAGCATCATTTCTTTACCTCACTACCTCCAGCAGCTAAAGATTTCAATTAGAAATACAAGGTGGAAAATGGTTTATGGTTGCATGTGGCCAAGCCGGCTGAGATGGACCACTCGTTTCTAGGTATGGATAAGCTTGATTTACATATGTTTGCTACTGAGGAGCAGAGCATGATAGCATGATTGGGTTCACATAGTAATTACTGGAGGTTGAGAACAGTTCCAACATTTGAACCCATCAATTTGCCATTTCGTATTATAAATGGTCTTCACACAAGAATGTGAGAAGCAGGTTTTTATTCCAGATTTTATAAAATTTAAATGTATACAGCAAACATCTCATTTTACATCCACATTTCAGCAACCCAAACGTGACACAACTTGCATAATATTTCAAGTGGGCCATTTCAACCTTTTTAAGACTAAACTCGAGTCCTGACTCCTACAAAATGATGCCCTGGCAGACCTGTACTAATCTTATAACAAGTATACGTTAGGAAGAATTTAAGCATGAGCTATGAGAAAATACTTCATCCTTTATACTCTGCTGTATTCAATTCTTTCACTGCATAAAAATCAGGCTTTCTCATTGGTGTCTTTATATTGCATGAAGGTAGATTTACCACTCCCATCTTTGTTCAAATAGCCCGAGAGCACTGCCAGATCTGGAGAGTTTGCTGCAAAGAAATAACTTCGGATGATTCCCACTAGAAAAGGAGAAAGGGAGGCTAGTCATATAAAAGTCAGTGTATCAAATGTTCACCATCAACGTTGGATTTTTTGTTAAAATTAGCCTGAAATTGTGCTCCCCTCGACCTTGATGGAGCTGAAGGAATTTTTCTGTGGTCTGATATTAGAAAAGCAGGAGGAGGTGGAAATAGTTGCTATTAGATAAGTACCAGGTAAATGAAAAACACTTGTGGCGAAATCCATTAACATACATTTCTGGCTGTGTGAAGGAACTGCTTTTGGGGTTCCTTCGGAAATACAAAAAGTGGAGGGTGCTAAAACACGTTACAGGCTCGAATTCCAAAACAGAGGGCACAGTCACTTTTGGGGCATGTTTCCTCTCTTAAATAATGTTGTGCTCCTTTTAGTAGCCCACTAGACTGAAGACATGACTGTCAGCATTAGAGGAACATATTTAACCGACAGAAAGAAGTGCAAAATAGGATGAATAAATACAATCCTGAAAAATTAGAGTCTGAAATTAAGATTTCAAAGATTTAAAAGATTCAGCAGTCTGTCTCTAAAAGTAGTACAAAAAACACAGCATACAAGTCTAACTGCACCATGGTGCAAACAAATTGCATAGATGGCTCCTTTTACTTTATTAAGGAGAATGACAAGCTACCATAAAATAGTTATCTGCCTCTGACCACAATTAGACAATCTAATTTGTCCATTTAGGAGTAATGTTGCCCCTAGTTGTACTGACTGGATTTTTCCAAAGACTTTAGCTGAAACAATCAGCAAGTCAAATATTTAGGCTGGATTTCCCGAAACTGATAGTATCAAGAACTGATAGTTTGTTAAAGCAGAACAACATAAATATTCAGTTTAACTCAGGCTAACCTCATGGACACAGTAATTAGGTGGCTCGCCTGGGGTAACTATCTATAATCTCTTGAGGTGCGTATCACCTGCACATGGAGTCAGTCCTGTTCAGAGTATAGTTGATAATATTTTTTTCTTCACCTCACATTTGAACTATGATTCACTTACATTTTCATCTTCCAATGTAGTATTACGAGAATATTTGTCCATCCATTTAAGGTCACTAGCAAGCACACTAATCATAGAATACAAACTCTGTAATCATCTCTATGTAGTAGCTTGCCTCACCTCATACACAAGTCGCACCAAACTATACAACACCATAGCTTTGACTGGGCACAATGTGCGTTGTAATCTGATAGCCTCAGTAGGAACTGATTTCCATAAGCACAAGAATTATTTCCACAAAAACCTCATCAGATTACTACTTCACAGGTGATATATTAGGGTGGTGCCTCGTGCATGCAGCATCCAGCTACTCAAGGAAGAGAACTTGTTGAATGTATTTTAGCTAGATTAATAGTTTTGTCATTTCTCGGTGGCCACACCGTACTGCCAGGACAGCAGAGGCTACCTGGGCTGAGAGATTAACAGAGGCTGCAGCCACCCATCAGTCTAGAGGGGTTCAGTAAACCTACAGTAAACCCACTGCACTACTGGGCCCACTGTAGACTCAGACTGATGCTGAGCAAGTGCCATGTCTTTTTGACCAAACGCAGCATTTCTGTAGGTTTACCATATTTAAAGTCCCATAATGCAAATGCGTTAGTGTGAAATACTGTCCTGGCCCTGGCACACTGGGTGTTTTGTCTCTGTGCAAGGAGACATTAATAGATTTCCCTCTCTGGGACTACCATGCATTTGGGTCCCAGGCAGTGAAATCTAGTGACTATTACCCTGCTCTAAATAGGATGGGGGTGACTGTTACTCGGCCTGACAGCCCTGTGTCGGACGGGACACCAGTTCATAGATTTACATCCCCAGAGGAAACCGGGGCTCCACTAGTGCAATCCTGGGGCTTCCCCCACCTGTAAATAAGGTGAGGAAACACAGTTCCGTTGTGGTTGGTAAAATGTCAATGTTTTCTGATGTTCTGTTGTAATGGGTTATCTTAGAATAGTAGGGATGTAATAATTGGTATGAGGTTAATGGGATCCTAGGGGACTGTATGTAAGTGACAGTTAGAGGAAGATACAGAAGTGGGAGAATGTGTTCTGCCTTGTACCTTGCTACTTCTTAATTCACTTTAATAAAGTACTTTCAGCTACTTAAGTACAGCAGCCTTGTCACTGACAACATGCACCCACTACACCAAGGTCTAAAAAAACGCTTGGTACATGTAAGATTGAGGATGGTTTTAACGCAGTATTCCATGGGACAGATCAAGTGGGCACCGCAAACGTATCAAAGAATAACTGCGGCGTACCATGTTACCCTCATAAAACAGAGGATGGCATTTTAGATGCCAAATTAGGTGGAAAGGCAGTAGTTTGAGGTCATTTCTTAAGAAGATTTCCAATACCTCATTTGGTTGACAATGGAGCACAGAGTCGTCACTTCTTTATGCCGTCAAATTAGGCCTAGGTTACATTACTTTTACAGTGGGATATTCTTGCATAATATCAGTAATTTTACATTACACTTGTTACGCAAAATGTGTGAGTTTATGCTATTACACCACATTGCGTGATTAAATACTGTTCATAGGTAAAATTATAGCATGAGTGCATGGATACAGTATGAATAAGCAGAACGAGATCAACTGCTACTTGGGCCGCTTTTTAAGTAGGAAAATGCATCCTTGTTTCTAAAATGGACGTGAGCATGCGTTTGAAGCTAAAATATAGTGTCAACTGATGCTGTTGAATTTTGCATAATTACGGGTAATGTGGCATAATTTTACCAAAATTTTGCATAATTACACAAAAGCAGGTAAGGCTCTACTAGCAACACTTGCTAATATCAGGGAATTCAAAATAGTAAATTTTGTTTTATTATTTTTGCAACCATTTTGGTTGACAGGCCATATATGGCATCATTCTCCCATCTGTTATGAACACTATCAAGCAAGCTTAAATTAACATAGGCATTTCCTTTTATTGAGTATATCTTTTTTAAATGTATTGAGCAGGTCACTTTCGTATGCTTGTGGACATAAAGAATCACATAAGCGTTTTCAAGATCTCAGCCAGGATTCTCTCTTTCTAATCAAATAATCTTTAAGAGCCCAGTGTGTGACTTTCTTCCTTCCTTTCCCACTTTTTCCATGCAATTGAGTCGCAATTTTGGGCATCAATCACATTGTTAAATTAGAAATAAACAGATAGTTCTCTGGATTACCTTTGCTTACGTTTACTGTCCCGCCTCAGAATACTTGATCACTGATGGTTTTCATTCCCAAGTATTCAAAGCGGCTTAATACCAATCCTGCGTATCCAGACCTTATCTTTTATGAACGTCTCTTGTGAGGCCTCCGGAATAAATGCCATAACGTGCGGCATCTAATCAATTTTGGGCTCAGACTGAGTTTGAGATAGTTTTACGGATTGAAAGGGCTTTCCACTTAAAACTGTGAAATACCTTAAAACATGTCGTGTTGTTTGGTAAATCACTCTCCCCAGCTCCGGTAAACGTGGTCATTGAACAGGGCAAGCAAAGCGAAAATGTATTTCGCCCTTATTGACTCCGAATAATATATGATTGAACATTAGTATAAAAATGTGACACTGCTCGATCATTATTTTCATAATGGCATTTATTGATCAAAGTGGCTTAGGTCATTTTGTATTTAAATCCCTATTTATTATCGTGAAAGACAATAATCTGTCGGAAAACAAGGATTCCTATTGAGATGAGGTGATCTACAGTCAAATCAAGGGAAGAATCGACATTCTCTAACCAATTCCAGGAGAAAGCCAGGCCAAGTCATACCAATCTTTGTGAATCATTCCCGCCATAATTTTTATATATTGTCCTGTTTAGTCAAATGTAGTTGTAAAATAAGGAATGTTTAAGTTTTACAATGTTTATGCACTAAAACAGTTCCCGTACATTAAAAATAAATGCCATCAACTGTTCCTGAATGGTTAATGCTGACTTTGAGTTGCCTCAGGTCGAACTGGAAGGAGGGGGTCTCCAGTATTGTGAAAAAAGGTAAGGGACAGACAGCTAAAAGAAAAAAAAAAATCTCTCTAGTGTGCGTGCTACTTTAAAGAAATGTAAATGTGTGCATTTAGTTATTGACAAAGCAAAAGGTTGCTTGTGAGGCAATATGAACTTTAATTGACATAATCATGTGAAACTTCATTGTGACAAGGGTTATGGTTTTTCAGAGGCACTGAAAGGGTTTCAGCAGTCCTGGAATGCATCCTTTAAGTGTAAATCTACAAGAAACATTTGCACCACACACAGTCTGATTGTGTGTACTAAAAACATTGGGGCATATTTATACTCTGTTTGCGCCGGAATTGCGTCGTTTTTTTTGACGCAATTCCGGCGCAAAACTAACTCCATATTTATACTTTGGCGTTAGACGCGTCTAGCGCCAAAGTCCATGGAGTTTGCGTCATTTTTTAGCGTGGACACCTACTTTGCGTTAATGATATGCAAGGTAGGCGTTCCCGTCTAAAAAAGTGACTCCGAGGGATGTGCGCCGTATTTACACTCTTGGGCAAAATTCACGCCCGGGAGTGGGCGGGTAAAAAAAAAATGACGTACGCCCGATTTTGCGACGTTTTTTAGCGCCTGGACAAGGCAGGCATTAAGGGACCTGTGGGCTCGGAAGGAGCCCAGAGGTGCCCTCCCATGCCCCCAGGGACACCCCCTGTCACCCTTGCCCACCCCAGGAGGACACCCAAGGCTGGAGGGACCCATCCCAGGGACATTAAGATAAGTTCCGGTAAGTATTTTTTTTTATTTTTTTTGTGGCATAGGGGGGCCTGATTTGTGCCCCCCTACATGCCACTATGCCCAATGACCATGCCCAGGGGACCTAAGTCCCCTGGGCATGGCTATTGGGCAAGGGGGCATGACTCCTGTCTTTGCTAAGACAGGAGTCATTTCTATGGGGGTTGGGAGTCGAAAAAAATGGCGCAAATCGGGTTGAGGCGAAAAATTTGCCTCAGCCTGACTTGCCCCATTTTTTGGCGCCCAAGCTCCATATCCCCCTACGCCGGTGTATGTCGTTTTTTTTCACGCACACCAGGCAGCTAACGCCGGCTAACGTCATTGATTAAATACGGCGCCCGCATGGCGCTTCAGAATGGCGTTAGCCGGCGCTAATTTTTTTGACGCAAAACTGCGTTAGCGCAGTTTTGCGTCAAAAAGTATAAATATGGGCCATAATATTTTCCACATTTTTGCCGACTTGTGCAGCCTATTGTAATACATTTTTTATCCAATGAAAACATTCGCAGAGTGCCTTCTGTCACATGCTGGGATCTAAAGCACTCCAAATCCACAAGCAACTATTCCTCTGTGCACCAACCAGGTTTCAAATCAGGGATCTTCCGGATGCACACAAACATCAGAAGCGATTGCATTAATCCCATCGGGAATGTGCACGATCAATTTCACGGTCCAAAAAATCAAACAGTCAGAATTTGTTTATTAAGAATCTCAATCCTATAAATTCATGAGTACATATGTCTACTAACTTCTCCGGTTAAGTGCACTCTTCCCCTCAAGATGCGTCTATTTTCAGTGCCGAGAACCTCTAATTTTAAATGATAATAATAATTCATAAATAATGTTATTGAAGCGATTCTTCCTGAACGTGTTTCGCTAAAGAACGGCCACTAGATGTCGGGCTTAGCTCATCTAAAAACATGTATTTGCCGATTTAGTTTATGTTACTCGGCTTTTGTTTTAAGTGAGTTTGTGAAAGTAAATATGCGAGTATCACAAAGCCGTATAGCATAATATATGAATCATGAACAGTCTATCTCGAACAAGAATTCTGATTCTTACCTTATGCTTTGTGCTGCTGTGGACTATTGTGTAAAATCAAGTTCTCCCGTCCAGAGCAATTGGTTCCATAAAAGCAATTAATCTAACTAACAATCAAAGATAACCCATAAGATTTCACCTACAAAACTGCTTATCACCTTAAATCACTTGTGTCTACTCCTCTCGCCCTTAGTCACAATAGAGTAGTAATCACATAAAATCCGTTTGCCTTACAGAAGGAAACAAACAGTAGGTTGTAATATATTTTGCTTTTTATCTCATTCGCTACTGAAATACTGAAAAGTTTAGATTTTGTGTTGACTGTTTCCTACTATATGTAAACATCGGCATGAAAAAGCAAAAACAATATAATCCGACCTAGGCAGATACAGAACACCAAAAAAAAACATATTTATACTTTTTGCAGTAAAACTGCGCAAATGCAGTTTTGCGGCAAAACGTATAGCGCCGGCTTGCGTCATTCCAAAGCGCTAGCCGGACGCCAAATTTATGGAATGCCGCAAGCCAGCGCTCAGGTTGGGCTAGTGTCAGAAACAATTACCTTAGCTGGGTGGGGTGGTGGTAGGGGTGAATGAGATTTTGCCTAAAAAAATATGCCTCTAACCAGCCTAGCGTCATTTCCTGATGCAAAACCATCCACACCACATGACTCCTGTCTTATAATAGACAGAAGTCATGTCACCACCTAAATGGCCAGCACAGGGGACCAGGATCCCCTGGGCATGGCTATTGCACCCAGAGCCATGCAGGGGGGCCCATGTCATTTTTAAAAAATACTTACCTATACTTACCCTACTTGCCTGTGATGGGGTTCCCCATCCTATAGTGTCCTTCTGGTGTGGGGGGGGGGTGTTCCTGGGGCTTGGGGTGGGCTCCTGTGGGTCCATTACATGGTGTTTCACCATGGAAATGGGTCCACATGTCCCCTAACGCCTGGTCTGACACAGGCGTTAAATAATAGTGCAAAGCAAGCTTTGCACCATTATTTAGCCCCTCCTCCCACCCATCTCATTGATGCAAGGTAGGTGCACGCATCCCAAAAATGGTCCTACCTCCAATATTTGGACGCTAGACGTGTCTTGTGTCATAATATAAATATGGAGTTAAGGTTACATTAAAAAAGACACAGATTGGCAAAAAACATAGTATAAATATGCCCCCAAATGTGTATGTATTTAATAAGAAACATTAATGGATTTTAAAAACAGTGCCACTTGTTCAATTTTTTGGATAATGGCTTTCAAGAAATGACATGGTATTTTTCTATATGAAACAATTTACTATTATCAAGTAGGATCATCCTCATAGCAGGTATTGTCAAAGGAAATTTGCCTCTACTTAATGTGCTAATGCATGCATACAACCTTTGGGCATATGTTTGGAAGCACTGGCACGTTAAAGCCTATTATTTCCAAAACCATTGAAACCTGGGCGAAGATCTCCCTCCAATCAATTATAGAAACAAGTACAAGCATTTTTATAAAACTTCAGAAAATAGTACAAAAATATTATTGAATTAAATATTAGTGTAAAATAACTTTACAAATATTTATTTTAAACGTCTAACATGATTTTTACAGCATATTTCACTTAATTTTGAATTAAATATTTATTCAATCTAAACATATTAAATTGACATTTCTAAAGATGCATTCACCAAAACAATTCCATGTGTACTAAAAACATTTTTTACTATGCATTAGAAATGATCAAAAGTGATGTATAGAATTAATTAAAACTAACTTAATATCAATTAAAAATCAATGCAAGCTTGATTTTTAATCACAAATACGGTTATTAAAGTATGTTAAACATTTAAAAAAATCTTTATTTCCAGATACTTTTTAATCTTTAAATTATACCTATTTAAAATAATATAATTTAATATAGCATTATTTCCTATAGGGGGGAGGGGTACTTTAAGTCCCTACCCACATTGTTTGCTATGAGAGGGAGTTGAAGTATCAGTGGCTGCAGTGTGCGGTGCAGGACTTACTACTGTTTTTTTGGTAATAGCAACTTTATACTTGTAAGTTTGGCTCCATCATCTGTTTCAGAATGCCGAGACATGTAAGTCTACACTTTTGAGTAACTTTACATTTGAATTTTGTGAATAGCTGAAAGTGGTAAAGTTACTTAAAATTAAAAAGAGTGAAACTGTAAATTTACTACCAGTAAATCTACACATGCAGATTTACCTTTGTAAATAGGTCCCTAAGATTAATTTTATTAGTTATTTGTGTTGCTGAATTCTGAACCTCATCACATAATTTCTGTGAAATGCTTTGAACTACTGTGGCTCATCACTCTGAAACGTGTTATTTGTTATGTTATATTATGTTATGTTATGTTATGTTATGTTATGTTATGCAGATTGTAGAGCACACTATCACCCGGAGGGTATCCTGGCACTGAGCAAGTGGGAGTCTAGCCAAGGCTACAATCTATTGGGACTATTCTAAAAGACAGTTGTTCAGCTTCTTAAGTGAGGAGGAGGCTCATAAGTGAGGAGGAGGCTCTTATGTGTAGTGGCAGGTTCTTTAATACTTTAGGAGTGATAAAGGAGAAGGCTCTGCCTCTGGTTTTCTGTATGTGTTGGATGTGTGCATGTAGAAGTCCAGACAAGTGGAGGTGTTTGAAAGAACAGTGAAAGCTGATGCAATTGTTGAGATATACTGGGCCACTGTTATGTTGTGTCTTGAATGTGTGAATGATGAGTTTGGATTGTGCTTGTTTTTTTTCATTTTTTATTGGGGGTCAGTGAAGCTCGTTCGGGTGTGATGTGATGTCAGTGTGGCATGGGAGGTTGAGAGAGATTTTGGCTGCCAAGTTCCTAATGTTCTATCACCTTTGGTGAGTTTTTTAGAACCAAGCATAGATGGTGTTCTTGTAGTCACGCCTGATTGTGATGAGGGCATGTGCGACAGTTTTCCATGTGCTGATTGGGAGCCATTTGAAAATCTTCCTCAGCATCACAATGAGAGCATAGGTGTGACTTAATGGGTCATCTGTGACTTGATGCGCCATCTTGGGCAGGATGGGGAGAGGAGATGGACACAATCTTGCTTACACCTTGATAGGCTGCGTCTTGTTATCACACAAAGGGCTGCATAATCCCTGCAGTTAGTCTGGAGCCAGGGCAGGGAGGACAGGACATCCATGCACTTTAAAGGCATGTCTTTGAAGTATTTCTCATATCAAAGACACCACTGAGTATAAGAACTGAACCTCAGACACCACCACTTTAGTACACTACTGGACCTGTGCATACTCTACCAGGAACAAAGACTGCTCATGCTGCTGAAGTACTGTCACTCTGCTGGACTGCACTCTGCTGGACTTCTGCTTTACTGTGCTGACCTGTTGCTTGCTGCCCTCCTGCCTGGGAGTGAGAAGGACTGGACCCGAATCTCTTCTGGTTCCAACACAGAAGACTTGCATAGCCGCCACATTCCACATCTTGAGTTCAACACATCACCTTCAAAACTGCCATCGCACAACATTTCCCTGGAATGGGTCCTCGCATCCCACATTGACAGCAGATTTGAAGACCATGCCAAAGCTCCTCATTGCAGCATCACCACTCATTGGAACCGACCCATCGCCTCGGCTGCACAACGCAACCCAGTCACTGACCTTTGCATCACAGCCCTGTCAACAGGATCCTCAACGTTGACATGACAGGACCTTGAACCACAGCCTTACTGCATATCCGAACCAACGCCTCACAACAGCTGCACAACACATCTATGACTCAGATCCACGCAATGCTCTGCAACCAGGATTAAGGTACTGTGTTCAGGGAACCTAACTGTGTCCTTGTAGCCGGCCTGAGCTCCATGACCGTTAACCTGAACTTTTGATTGTGTCCCAGTCCTGCACAACCAGATGACCCAAGTTGGTGCTTTTTTGCTTTAAAGCGCTATACTACAGTCTATTCTTTAACAATTCATAACTCAGGGCTTACTGATTGGATTGTTGTTCTTTTGTTCTTGTTTTATTTATTAAATTAAGTTCTACTTTTTAACCTAGTATGAGACTCTTTTGTGTGGTGTTTTCACTATTTTACTGTTTGAAGTGTTGCACAAATACTTTACAGATCACTTTGAAGTTTAGCCTTACTGCTTTGTGCCAAGCTACCAGAGGGTGAGCACAGGTTAATTTGGGGGTTGCTTACCTTGACAAGAATTGTGCTTGCTGTTTGACCTGGGTTCACACACCAGTCAACCATCAACCCATTTTTCCACAATGACCATTTCGAGGTTCTTGGCATGGATGTTGGGCCTAGCTATGTTGGCCACCAGGTGGAGTCCCACTATGAAGTGCTCTTCTGCAAGATCATGATTTTAGTCTTACCGGTGTTCAGCTTCAGACAGTTGCTCTTAATCCAGTGTGTGATTTCAGTTATGCTGAAATTGAACTTGATCCGGGTATTGTGTGTCCTGTTCGTGAGGGAGAGAATGAGCTGTGTGTCATTGGTGAAGGAGAGAACGTTGATATCTTGAGAGTGGATGGTGCTAACTCATAGGATGATGTATGAGTTGAAGAGGGTTAGGCTCAGGGAGGATCTTTGCAGAACTCCACAAATTAGGTCACAGGTGTCTTAAGTGCCAATCTGAGGGTACGCAATAGAGGAGCATAGGATGCCATAGATGAAAGACCTCAGTTGGTACCATTGTGGCCTAGTAAGTTCTAAATGCCCGGAGAACTCCCTATCTAAAATGTATTCTTTACGTCAATAACACTGGCTATTTTCACAGAAACCTTTTTTCATGAAACAGTTCACATTTCTGCATACTCTAGATGAAAACTTGATTATGTGAACTATTTGGACCTTTGAAAAAGTCTGATCATGATGGGGCCAATGAAGGGAGTTACTAGTCCCATTGTGATTACTAAACCTGTGCTTGCTCTGTGGAAAGCAGCAGACCTGTTCAAGTGAGGTTCCAGGGAGAGTTTGCTAGTTACTGTTTGCTCTAGTTGACTATTAAGTGTCACTCAGAATCCTTCGGTGTATAACATGCCCGTTATTCCCAGTTACCGTTTTATAATTATATAGATATTAATAGCAAAGAAAAACACAGTATTTCATATTTCCTTCTGATTCTCAGATCTCGTGCAAAAGGTACATAACCTAATGAGTGCTCGATAATGTTTTTTAATGGGTTAAACAATAAGATGCCTTTGTACAGGAGAAGCATTTTGAAGAGTTATGGGGAATAATCTACACGAACATCGCACGAACAGTGGCATTTGACGTGTCCCTCTCCTGTATGCCGTTGATAACCACAATTCTGTTTCTGGTGAAAAGTATTGGCAGAAGTTACAAAATGTATGTGGTGTTACCACAGGCAAATACACAGTAGTGCAAAAAATTGCAGTAGTAATTATATCAAACATTTGTGTACGATTAAGGAATTCCAGATGTGGTAATTATCCTTTCTTGTAAAACGAAAGCTGGATCAAAAATCAAAAGCGTTCACTCCAGTTTAGCCTCAGCAATGATAAGCAATGTGTTAATCCGTCCCAAAAGTGACGGAAAAGTGACGGATTTACCGCCAGCCATATTACGAGTCCATTATATCCTATGGAACTCGTAATACGGCTGGTGGTATATCCGTCACTTTACCGTCACTTTTGGGACGGATTAACACTCCTCCAAAGTTAGAATAACCCCCTATGATTCTTATTTCTGGATTGTAGCACTATTAGTCTACATTGAAGCTGAACTCATCTTTTTACTTTTTTTGTCTTGCAGTGCTTTCCAGGGTGCCTGACAATACAGATTCGTACAATTTTGTGTATATTTATTGTGATTCTAATTTACTCTGTGGCCCAGGGATGTGTGGTGAGTACTAAAAAGAATACATTATATAAGTTTATCCATGATATCCAGGTATGTTCAGCCTTATATCTAGCACACCAGGAACAAAAGCTGGAATTAAGGGCCATATGTACGAACACTTTTTCCCATAGACACAGAATGGGCTAAAACCTTTGCTACATCTGGCCCTAAGTTTTTATTAAATTCCTAGTATCAGTAATGATGATAACGAAGACCTTGTTAAATACATCATTAGTGGCATCAGAGCATGTAGTAAGGGAATCCAATTGTCATGTTTGGCTGTATTGTAATCCAGAAGTTGCAGACTTTCTGATCCTGACTTTGAAGCGACTGATAGCACGGGTCTGCACAGGTGCACGCAGTTTGGTGCAAATGGTGCACTTGCACTGTCCTGTTTAATACAATTCTCATTTTCACATTTACCTACAGAAAACAGGTACTAATAAAACATCAGAATCGCAATCCAGCTGATTAGTCACGGGAGTGAATACATGTGGAGTTGTTGTATCTGCTCTCACATATCCACTCACATATTGATTAATAACAATCTCTACTATTAAGCACATGAAATTGAGTTGCCAAAAAGTTGCGGTATAAATCAAATATTAATCCACCAACTTCCCTGTTTAACGATTAGAAGCTACCCTGGGTGAGTCACATGCACAGGTGGGAACCATAACTGCTGGCTGCAGAGTAGTACGCATTATGATTAGGAGTGCTTATCAATAGGCAAAAGTATGTTATCTCGCAATGACAATATCATAACAGTTGTATTATGTGAGAGAGGTAAGTATGCTTTTAAAGGGCCTCAATTGTGTTTAAGCCTCGATATTGGTGGTACCAGGTCACCATATATTTCCAACTATTCATTATTATAATAAACGATGGAGTCCAAACTCATTTTGAATCCAAGGGACCTTCTCTTACCCCAGAGGCAACCCAGCAGTTTTTTGCCATCAGGAGTGCCAAGTAGTGAATCTTCGATGGGGGGGGGAAGGAACTTTTCCCACCCAACCCAAAAGCACAATCCTACGGTCTTGGGCATTTAATAGTCAATCATGATGAACAGCGTGAACAATCTTATGAATAATAAGTCAAAATGTGATCAAAATGGTAGAGTAAGCATGAAATCTAGAGGCATTTCTAGAAACAAACTATACGGTGTGCCGGTACAACAGGAAATGAATGCATAATAACAGTCAAACTGGTCTTTTTTCTGCCACATTTGATGGATTGATTTCCTTTGAATGAAACACTGCAGGACTGACTAACGCCAGGTTTGTTTATTTATAATGACTTTAAAAGCATGTAGGCACATGCAAATAAAACTAAAATACATATAGGTATGACTCGTAAAGAAATCTCCTTTGACAAACAAGCAAAGATCAGGCTTATAACAGAAATAAAATAATAAACAGGGGGATGGGGAGGAATCATGGTCCAGTGTATGACCTCCCGATTAGTGATACTAGGTAAATGAATACAATACACTGTTCCAACGGAAAGAGGAGAAAGGATACAAAGGAGTCCTAAATATTAGGAGCAAGAAACCTCACACACCCAATTGGGTGTCATGCTTCATCATCGGAGTTGCTCCTCGTCAGACCGGCACTGCAATGTCTGACGGGCACCACCCCAAAGGGGGGGCTCTTTGCCAGAGATCTTTTTGTGATGATGCCAAGACCCTAAGAGTGAGTTTGGGAAGGAGAAAAATGGAAGAATCAAGCTAAAGGTTAAAATTGGCTCCCAAAACTAAACACAGGGCAATCAATTTATTAGTCCATACGGAGGATTGAGGCCAAGATTAAAAAAGAGTCAAAAGAGTGAAACAGAGGTAATGGTCAATCACTCTATACCACATGAGAAGAAAGGGTGGGGAACTTCCAACCATCACTAACAAAGGGTCAACATGTTTCGCGTCTCTGTGGTCCATACGGGTCCAGCGACTCTTCTTCAGGACCTAACGACTACATGTTTCTCCTAATTATAAGCTGCAGGGGTTGCTATAACCTGAAATTCTCAGTTGCAATGTATCCAGTCACTTACACTAGTCCGAGAACATATTGGATGTACTATTCCTAAATGTCGCCCTGTAATCGAATAAACACAGGTCAGTCAAGGGTGGCAAAGTCAGCACGTATTTACATAGTGACGATGTCATGAATTCAAAATAATGAAACAACAGTATCAGACAGTGGGAAAACACGGTGAGGGTGTCAGACGTGGCACACGTATGCATGCAAGGGGAAAAACCCCAGCTTACCCTCCCTATCAGGGAACGAGCTTCCTGGGACCACACGGACCAGTGGTCGGGTGCAAAATACTCTGAAGCAGGGGTACAACAAATATCAAAAACAGTAAAACAATTTGTTATTGTATGCAGTTGAATGTCTAATCAAACATAGTGGTACTAGGGAAATATGTCAAATATTAATGCCCCAGAAAAAAAATATACATATCTTAATGCTCATGTCACCAATCACAGACATACCTCAGAATCAATTGTCAAAAACTATAGATTGTGTGCTTGGTAGATAATACATTCATTTACATTATAACAGAAATAGCCTTTCCAGTCACCTTTATTGTTGGTATGCCTCCGTACAATCTTTGCCAGTACTTTGTTAGTACACTTAGAAAAGGTAAAAATATCTACAATATTACAGCTGACAAAACAATATAGAACCCTATTTAAAACAGGATGACAAGGGTTCTCAAAGTTAGAATCTACACTCAGGGTTTTATTATAGAACAGAACTAACACGAAGGACCTGGAATAAAATGGTAATCTCTGAGATTCCACATAAAATACAGGCCAAGAATCTTCAACTCAGCATAATGACAATCCACCTGTACAAGAATATTGTCTCTAATACATGCTTTTCACAATAAATTCGTCAGGCCTACAGTCTTTGTCATAACATTTCTAAATAAGTGGATCAGTGCTATGGCATCTAGCATAACTGTCTTAAAGAAACCAATAATATCTTTTGACTTTATAGTTGGCTTGTCATCATCACCATCACCACTTCAGGCATACTGTATCTAGCATACGCTTTCTCACAAGTGAGCCGTTAGGCAAACAGTGAGCAGAACTATAGCTATGTGTAAGTTAGCAGTTGACAAAACAATATACAACAGCTCTTGAAGTCTTCTACCTCAATGGTTTATCTGAGGGGGTACCCAACACCAAACCCTTCCTTACTAAGTTAACCAGTGAGATTCCATGTAACAAAATACCAGCATACATCAGTCGTTACAGTCTAGCCCTCAAGCTCTAGGCTAGGCCTTTCCCCACTAAAATTCGAAGCCCTTTTTTAGCTATTTGGGGTAGTTGGCATTTAGGCCTTCATAACTTTTTTCCACATAATAAGGTATCCACACCAAATGCACATCCTTTTATTCAACATCCTGCTGATTCTAAAGGTATCCAGGGTTTGTGGTTTACCCTGGAGGGAACCAAGAAGACTTCCAAGCTATAGCTCAGTTTTGATGTTTTGGGAAAATTGTAAAAAACTACTCCGCAAAAAATGTGTTTGTTTTTTTCTTTCCTACAAATGCCATCAGTGAAAGGTTTTCTGTGCTATAGTCTCCATCTCCCTAGCTTTCAGAAGCATGAAGATCTGAATCAAAATAACCTTTTGTGCCACAGTTTTAGCATATAAGAAAGAGGTGGCCTATTTTTCATAAAGTTTGTGTTTCAAACCAACTTGAGGTTTGTGATGGAAACAGGTGTGAAACCAAGGGGTGATTCTAGAAAGCTACAGAATTCTAAAACGTATATACAATTTTGAATTCAGCAAGTGGTTGCTTGTGTTGATCCTCAAGGTTTTCCTGAAGAAACTAAGGGCCTGATTTAGATCTTGACGGAGGGAATATTCCATCACAAACATGATGGATACCGCATCCGCCATATTATGAACTTCATAGGATATAATTGGATCGTAAAATGGCAGATGGGATATCCATCACTTCTGTGACTAAGTATCCCCCTCTACCAGAAACCAAATCAGGCCCTAACTGTTTTATAATAAAAAAAAGTAGCAATTTGTGACAGTATTTTCTTCTGTAACCTCTTCTCACTATGGGTGTTTTATGAAAGCAATATACTTTTAAGCTTGCTACATTCTAATAGTTACAACAATATATAGGGTTTGTAGGATCCCCATTCAACTTAGGTAGATGTCATCACGTTATCTTACCTAGAAACCTTTGTAATTCTCACATTGACTAAAAACACATGGTTTCCTGATATTTCTGTGATGTAAATTTCTGGAGTCTGCGAGAAGTCACACATTTCCTACCACCTAGCATTCCCCCAGTCTCCCGACAAAAATGGCACCTCACTTGTATGGGTGGACATAGCGCTTGCAACAGGAAAGGGGCCAAAACACAATGTGGAGACATCAACATTCCCTGTCAAAAAATTATCTGAGTTGGCAATGGGAGAAGCTGCGTATTTGGGCCTGGGCTCAGCAGCCACAGAGAGAAACCTACCAAACCAAGATATTTTTGAGACCAAGGCACAAAGGAGAGTCCTGTGTGGTGTGACTCGTGTGGAACCAACAATGCAAACTTCAGACCTTGTCTAAAATGTGTACTTTTCCTTGCGTTTCTGTGGAATAAAATTGCAGAATCTGCAGAGATCCACAACATTCTGATCACCCTGTGTATTCCCACGTGTCCCAATAAAAACGCAGCCCCTCTTGTGTAACTGGGCATAGTGCCAATAGCAGTCCTGTGGGACAACTCTCATTGACCCTGGGAGAGGCAGGCCTTTCAGTAGTGAAAAATGAATTTAAGAGTTTTCCACTACCAGGACATGTAAAAGTTAAAAGTAAATGTCCAACATTTCAAATATACTACACGCTGCCATACGGGTGATTTAGGTCTGGCACTAAGAGTAACGTGTATAAAAAAGAAAGGTTTAGGCCGGGCAAAAGGTTTATTTTGCCGGGTCGAAATGACAATTTAATACTACACACACAGGGTTCAATGACAGTACTGAGACATGTTTGAGAGGCTACTTAAGTGGGCGGCCCAATCAGTGCTGCAGACTCACTAGTGTGGAAGCAGGATATAGCCTAGTTAAGTGTAAGTAGGGGTGTGCCCAGCTCTGCCATCCGATCCTACCTGTAATGGCCCATATGGCACACTTAAATTCTCTATTGTGTGTGCTGTCTTGGAGGAGTACAGAAAGCTCAACTGTCAGCTACACCTAGTCATGTGACCCAGAGACAGACTGCAGGCACTATGGCTCATATTTATGAAAAGGTGGAGCTGATGCGCCACTTTTTCTGTGCACCCATACCCTCACCTGGCGACACAGAGCACCATGACGGTCATTAGCCCAATAGCGCCAACATTTCTGACGCTATTGTGGCGCTCTGCTATGCTAGCGTCAAAAATGTTGACACTCGTGTAGCAAAGTGCAAGGAGACCCATAGGTTTTTATGGGAGCACCATTTTAACGCCTGCACTGAGCCAAAAATCAGTTAAATGTCACTGTGCCATTTTTGCAAGCCTACCAGTGCTGGAACTCCTCTTTTGCATTCATTATGCCTAGCACAGGCATAATGTGGCACAAGGGTTTACAAAGTTGAGTAATGCATACATTGCGCCACTTTGTAAATATGGCCTGATGAAAAAGCCACATTAGTGCCACCTTAGCATAACAAAATGACACTGTGGCAGCACTAGGGGCTCTTAAATATGCCCCTGAACGGCAAAGGCAGGAAAACACCAACTTTCTATAAGTATTAAATATGCTAGGGCTACCCAGCATTAAATCAGGAGACCGGGTATACCTTTTATTATGAAATAATAGGCTTCTGAAGGAGTCACTTGTGTACTCAAAATTGAATTGGTATCACAATCTAGCTAATATTGAATTAAACAAATATTAGATTGGGTCATTGCTGGTCAGATTTCTCATGACCATGTACATATTGTCTGAAAGACTGCAGAACTATCAAGTAATATGTATTCACATACATTGGGATTATGGTTTAGTGTATGTTGATATTTTTGATTTTTCAGGGGACTGTCCTTTTGGCTTTGTTTACTTCACTGAGTCCTGATGACGGTCTTACAGAATGGGTTAACATTTGAATCTGAAAAAACATTGATAATACATCCTTTCTAACCTCCATCAGTCAACTTCGATCATTTCCAACCATTTTGTCAACTATGACTGAACTATGATCGGAAAATGTGGGATATGATAGGTGGATACACCATTTTCAATTGATCGTTATAGTGGCACAACTAAAATTGTTTTTCTTTTATCAATGTGAGTCAGTATTTCTTTCTACAATGTCTTATGGTGGAGCATGATTGAATATCACTGTAATAGATTGTGAATAATATATAGACATTTGTAGTCATATTCATAAAAAATACAATTTTCTATAAAAACTTAGTTTAATTCAATATTAGTTGGATTAGTTTGATTGTTATAGCAACTCAGTTTTGAGTACACAGGTGTGACTCCTTCAGGAACCCATTATTTTATAAGAGAACATTCTAAAAGTGGCATTTTCAAAATTGTAATTTTAAATCTGACTTTAACATGAGAGAGGTTTTTTAATTTCAAATACATCAAACGTGAACTGGTTACCAGTTCTCATTTGGAAGTTACAGCTTATCAAATGTAATAAGGTAACTCCAGTGTTATCTTATTGGAGGGGTAGGCCTTGCAGTAGAGAAAAAGTAATTTAAAGGTTTTTTACATTCAGGACATGTAAAACTTAAAAGTACATCTCCAACTTTTTATATACACTGCACCACACTCTCTGAGCTCTCCAAGGCCTACCCTAGGGGTGACTTATATGTATATAAAAGGAAGGTTTGTACCTGGCAAAAGGTTTATTTTGTTAGGTTGAAATGGTAGTTCAAAACTCCACACATAGGCTGCAGTGGCAGGACTGAGATATGGTTAAAAGGCTACTTAGGTGGGTAGCACAATCAATGCTGCAGGCCCACTAGTAGCATTTCATATACAGGCCCTGGGTACAGATGGTACCACTTTACTAACGACTTACAAGTACATTAAATGTGTCAATTGGGTGTAAGCCAATTTAACTATGTTTAAGGGAGTGAGTCCACACTTTAGCATTGATTTGCAGTGGTAAAGTGCACAGAGTCCTAAGGTCAACAAGAAGAGAAAATCAAAAATAGAAGAGTAAGCAAAAGGTTAGGTGGAAGGCCGTCCTAAGCCAGACATGTCCAACAGATGGGGATGCTCTAATCCCTTGGTTGGGGGGGGAAACACTCTATTGCTCATTCTGGAGTAGGAGTATTGGCTTAATGCCAGAGTAGGTCACTCTAGCCTTTTGTTTGTTTTGGCACTATGTTGAAATGCATTGTGTCTAGTATCCTTTCTCGCCCGAAGGGTGGATTTTGGGTGAGTACTTACAAGCCACTCCCTAAGGGAAAGAAATATAGATGTGTCCTGGGTGGAAGCACAGCACAATGCCCACTTCGTGGGGACGGCTCACCCAGGCATCATGCTGTGCTCCCATTCCAGAATAGGTTCATCAGCCTGTTGTCCTCGCTCCTAGGGGTGGGTTGAGTGTGTTTAATCAAAATCTGTCTCCAGGGGACAGAAAGATCACTAAACACCCAGGCAAGAATATTCCTAAAAGTAAAAATGAGGTGTGCCAGCTTTTGGCCCTTACCACTCTCATAGGTGAACTGAACTGTTTGGCAAGATCTGCCCCAAGGACAGAAAGGCTACAAGACATAAGGGGATAAATATTCCCCAAAATACAAAAAGGGAGTGGGGGCAGGTAACCTAGGCATCACACTGTGCTCCCACCCAAGAATCCCACCCAAGAATAGGTGAATCAGTCTTTCTGCCCTCCTTGTGGTAAATTGAGGGTAACTACCCAAATTCTACTCTGTGGGACAGTAGGGCCACTAGGCACAAGGGGAAAAATAGATTAATGAAATAAAAAGGGGGGTTGGTTTACCCACACATCATACCCTGTCCCTTTTCCTGAATGGCCACAGCTGTTTTTATGACCAACCTGGGGTATATTATGGGTAAATATTCTCCCACTGCTTTTTCTATCTAGCACAGAAAATACTCCCTAGTGTTTAGATGACTTTCTGCCCTGGTAGAGACTTCCCATCCCCTGCCCCCAGGGAGGGCATATAGACTGTTGGGGTCATTTTAGGGGTGGGTGCTCGGCCAAAGGTCTGGGTGGGCCTCCCCCACCTCTTATAGTAATAATAACAAAACTACCAGGTGTCTAGTAAGCCTTCTGCCATCCTGAGGGCAGATTGGAGGTAAGGACCTCCTATTCCTCCCCCCAGGGGACCCGGGGGGTGGTAGAAATACTGCTGAGGTAATTTTGGGGGTGGGGGCTAGGTCTGATATGAGGGTGGGCCACCTCAACCCCTTTTTCTATCCCTCAAAGAGCATCCCCGGTGTCTAGTGAATTTTGTGCACCAGGTTGACAGATTGCAGTTAATAACCTCCTATCTACCCTGGGAGGGTGTGGGGGTGAGGGAGGTGGAGCGGCGGGGGATAGTTTTGGTGGCTTGTTAAATGGATGACACTAGCCTATTACTGGGGGGAACCCCCCCTCCAAATAGACTCCCTAGGTTCTAGTAGGATTTCTACCCCCTGCCAGCAGGCAGATTAGAGGAAAACACCTTTTGGCCCGTATGGGGGGTGGGGCAGAATGACTGTTCCCCGGGGTGGACTGTAGAGAATAGCCTCTAATCTCCCCCCCAGGTTGGCAGAAAGGCTTTTGGGGCTGGGGAAGGGGGAGCACTAGACATTGACAGGGGGACCTCTCCCCCCTTCAAAACTGATCTCTGATGCCTGGTGGGATCAATTAAGGAGAGACACCACTGGAAAGGGAAAATACACCTTTTTCCAACAACACTGCCCCATAAATCAGTGCTCTGGGGACTTCAGATATGCCCGAGCACCAATTTAACTAAAGATAAATGAACCAATCGTCACAGTTTACTTTCACTTTCCCTATAGCGACGTCATCGTCATGCTTGCAATCATCATTACAGAGAAAATAAACTGTGTCAGGCTGCTGGGGAAACCCTCTGGTTCTCACACTAAAGTGATTTCCTGCCCCTAATGCCAGGGTCTACTGGAGCTGTCCACAGTTCCCAAGTGCTGCTATGATGGATGACTCCAGCATGTCCTTAGCATACAAGAGCTTAAATACTTTTTGAAAAATCAGTAAGGTAGACCTACTACTTTTGGTCCAACGTTTCATAACAAAGAGATCAGGCCTATGGCTTATGAGATAAATATTCCCAATGAACTGACCATGCCTATAGTCTTCATCATTTGATTGTTTTCCTAACTAACTGAAGCATCCTGTACTGCACATAAACTGGCAGCCATTAGTCACACAAATTATGAAACTACAAGTATACATACAATATTATATTTAGTGAAACAATATACAACCATCTGAAAAGTGCCTAAAAAGGATAATCGCAAGGAAAACCTTCAACTCCAAGTGTTTGCCAGAAAGAGTAACCAACACCTAGCTTTTTAGACACAGTAAGCATAAACATTCAATGGCGCAAATACAACATAGACAATAATGGGAGACAGGGAAGTGAAAAACACAGCCATATGCAAATATGCAAATTAAAATGTTAGTTAAGTAGAGATTTGATTCATTAATATCAATCAGTCAAAAGTCCTTCAGAAGGATGTTGCTTGAAAACAACAAACTTTTCTGTAAAAGATTGATTTAGTCTTGTTACACTTTCTAAAGGCAGTGATTTAAAGAATGAACGAACTGCAGAGATAGCGTTGACATCCTCAACAGTTAGTTGGCAAGATAATTTATTGTTTCGACAAGTAGTGAATTATGGTTAATGCAGCCATTTTAAAAATAGTTCTTGCCTCAATAGGGATCAACAGAAGAGGGATGAAAAATGGAATTATCTGATCTAATTTTCTTGTCTCAGTAACCAGCCTGGCAACAGCAAAAAGGGCTGATTGGAAAGGGGATTGGTTGAGCATGGGAATTCTGACGAGTAAGGAATTGCTATAGTCCATTCTTGGTAATGCAAGGAATTGAATCACTTGCTTGAAATCTTCTTCTGTGATGAAAAATGTTATTGCTCACAGGAGTTTAACATGGCATTGTGTCTCTTTTTCCAGCAGGGATAATATGTGCTTGGATTTGTACATTGTCAGCAAGGCAAATGTGTTATTATTTAGAACATTCCACCATGTAGAGATTGCTGTCTCTACGTTTAGGGCCTGATTATGATGTGGTTGGTGTATTTACACTTGTGCGTGCACCTCTGTTTACGCATGGTTTGGAATTACAAGTTAAAAGATATTTAACGTATCTCATAATAATCAAATGCTTTAAATACCTTAACAGGGGAAAAGCATACTGTATTTATGGAATCATGCGGATGTTGGTGTGTTAAAAACCAAAATCTGCATGATATTCCCCATAAACTAGTAATAGGTGCTATATTCAAACCAATAGCATTAGTGTTAAATATGACTGTACAGGTCCATTTTCCATTTCATTTAACCCTTGGAAGGTCACTCCCACTGTTCTGACTGCCCACAAAACTCACTCCAATAAGACCAACTCTTGGGGAGGGCAGCAAGTATTATGTATTTTTCAAACCTCCATGGGGCATACACCAACGTCACTGGTGGTTGGGTGCTTATTTATCCACATCCATCATATTTTCGAAGAATGTTCTTAACACCATCCAAGTATTTTCAAAGTTTATTCTCAATTTTTTAACATTGTAGACCCAGCCAATGTGTTTTGTCTCTATACAGAGAGTACATCAGGGCCTAAATACAAGATACACATCAGCATCTATAACACAAACATTTTTAAAACCTTTTTTTAAAAGATACATTTGATTTATGTTTCATTTTTAATAATTTATATACAATTATATATACCTCTCTGGTATTCATGCATCTTACTCCGATTTGCTCAACAACTCAAGTCAGAACCCATTATTGGAAATCCAATTCCTATTCATAACCACCTAACCCCAACATTTCAATGGACAGTGTTGCTCTACAGAATTTATTCAGTGTCACCCATGTTTAAATTATTGTTTTTTATATATTTATATGCATTTATGGTGTACATGTAAGCAATGTATTGATGTCACCAAAATTAATTTACTTGCACTTTACATTTATTTTGTCTTAGCTTCAACAATAATTCTCATTATTTTAATTTCCAATACTCACTCTCCATTTCCTCACAGCTTTACTGTTAAAGAGAGAAAATAACCTCAGTTCCACGTTTACATATAGGCACAGACCAACCAATCAAAGAAACTATACTTCATTCCTCCACTCTTGATTCAATATCCCATTGTTTATCGCTTTCCAATCTGTTTGAAACTTGTGCCATAACTGAATAGAAAAGGGGGTAAATCTCAAGAAAAAGGTTATTGTCCAACCCCTAAATGGACATATTAAATTCACCTCACATGTTTTGTTACAACAGCTGCCCCCCATGAGTCACAAAGGATCCCCATTAACAGGTAAATTGGTGATAAACGTTAGGATAGTTATGCCCCAAATCGGGTCCAATGACCCGATTCCACGAAATTTGCTACTGTGTAAACACATAGAGAAAGTCAATTGTCAAAGTAAGTTATCATACAACCAGTAGTGAAAGGATATAAACTTAACTCCAGATTCTGACCAACACCCTTAGGAGTACACCTGTTAGTTTAAACCTTATGTCGGGTGGGAAACAGAAGGGTAAAAGGTCAGTTTTCTCAAGTACATGTTTCTAAAGTTGTATCTTGTAAAACAAGCCAGATGTCATTTCCAGTCCGATCCCCAAACACCCTGTCTTCTACTTCCTACACATTAAAAGTCCCAGGTCATAGCAGAAACATATCATTTAACCCCTTCGCTGTCAGGCCTTTTCCCCCTCAGGTGGCAGGCCTTTCTTTGGCTATTTGGAGCAGTTCCCGCTTAGGCCCTCATAACTTTTTGTCCACATAAGCTACTCATGCCAAAATTGCATCCTTTTTTTCCAACATTCTAGGAATTCTAGAGGTACCCAGAGACTGTGGGTTCCCCTGAAGGAGACCAATAAATTAGCAAAAATACAGCAAAGAATATGTTTTTTTTAAAAAGAAATGGGAAAAAGGGCTGCAGAAGAAGGCTTGGGTTTTTTCCCCTGAAAATGGCATCATCAAAGGGTTTACGGTGCTAAAATCACCAGCTTCCCAGCTCTAAGTAACAGGCAGATTTGAATCAGAAAACCCCAATTTCCAACACAATTTTGGCATTTTACTGGGACATACCACATTTTAACTATTTTTTGTGCTTTCAGCCTCCTTCCAGTTAGTGACATAAATGGGTGTGAAACCAATGCTGGATCCCAGACGGCTAAACATTTCTGGAAAGTAGACACAATTTTGAATTCAGCAAAGGGTAATGTGTGTCTACAAGGTTTCCTTCAGAAAATAACTGCTGAAATACAAAAATATTGAAATTGAGGTAAAAAAACAGCCAAGTTCCTCAACATTTTACTCTGTAACTTTTTTTCGCAAAGTCTTTTTGATTTTTTAAAGTAACATACCGTTACGTCTGCTGGACTCTTATGGTTGTGGGATATATAGGGCTTGTAGGTTCAGCAAGAACCCTAGGTACCCAGAGCCAATAAATGAGCTGCACCTTGCAATGGGTTTTCATTCTATACTGGGTATACAGCAATTGATTTGCGGAAATATAAAGAGTGAAAAATAGGTATCAAGAAAACCTTTATACTTCCAAAATGGGCACAAGATAAGGTGTTGAGAAGCAGTGGTTATTTGCACATCTCTGAATTCCGGGGTGCCCATACTAGCATGTGAATTTCAGGGCATTTCTCAAATAGACGTCTTTTTTACACACTGGCTTACATTTGGAAGGAAGAAATGAAGAGAAAGACAAGAAGCAATAACACTTGTTTTGCTATTCTGTGTTCCCCCAAATCTCCTGATAAAAATGGTACCTCACTTACATGGGTAGGCCTAATGCTCGCAACAGGAAACGTAACATGGACACATCACATGTTTACATTGAAATCTGACGTGTTTTTTGCAAAGAGCCTAGCTGTAGATTTTGGCCTCTAGCTCAGCCGGCACCTAGAGAAACCTACCAAACCTGTGCATTTTTAAAAACAAGACACCTAGATGAATCCAGCATGAGGTGATTTGTCGGGCTCTCACCAGGTTCAGTTACCCAGAATACTTTGCACACCTAAAAATCTGGCAAAAAAAACACTTTGCCTCACATTTCAGTGACAGAAAGTTCTGGAACCAGAGAGGAGCCACAAATTTCCTTCCATTCAGCGTTCCCTCCAGGTCTCCCGATAAAAATGATACCTCACTTGTGTGGGTAGGCCTACAGCCTGTGACAGGAAATGCCCCAAAACACAACGTGGACACATCACATTTCCCCAAAGAACACAGAGCTGTTTTTTGCAAAGTGCCACGCTGTGGATTATGGCCTCTAGCTCAGCCGGCACCTAGGGAAACCTACCAAACCTGTGCATTTTTTAAAACTAGTCACATAGGGGAATCCATGATGGGTTGACTTGTGGCGTTGTCACCAGGTCCTGTTACCCAGAATCCTTTGCAAACCTCAGAATTTGGACCAAAAAACACTTTTCCATCACATTTTGGTGACAGAAAGTTCTGGAATCTGAGAGGAGCCACAAATTTCCTTCCACCCAGCATTCCCCAAGTTCTCCCGATTCAAATGGTACCTCACTTGTGTGGGTAGGCCTAGTGCCCCCAAAAGGAAATGCCCCAAAACACTATGTGGACATATGAAAATGATCAAATACTAAACTACATGTTTTTGTGGGGTGGTGACCTGCGTTTTTGGTCCTGGGCTCAGCAGCTATATAGGGAAACCTACCAAACCCCAAATTTATGAAAACAAGACTCCTAAGGGAATCCAGGGAGGTTTGACTTGCGTGGATCCCCCAATGTTTTCTTACCCAGAATCCTCAGCACACCGCAAATTGAACTAAAAAAATCACATATTCCCACATTTCCATGTGGGATCACCACACCAGGACAAAGTACCTACCACCCAACGTTCCCCTCAGTCTCTCTGTAACAATTATACCTCACTTGTGTAGGTGGGCCACGTGCCTGTGACAGGGAAGAGCCAAAAACATGTTGAAATTGAGAGTGAACCAAAGCAGGTCCAAAAGGGCAGTTTGAAAAAAAAAAAAACATTTTTAGACTGACAAAGGTGGCAGAATTTTTATCAGTATTGATTAGACAATGCTGGGTGGTAGCAATTTTGTGGATTCCGGAAGGTTCAATCACAAAAATGTAGGAAAGAAGTGTGATTTTCAGCAAAGTTGGAGGTTTGCGGGGCACTGGGGGTAAGAAAATGGTGTGGGGTGTATGTGAAGCACACCACCCTGGAATCACCCAGATGTTTAGTTTTCAGATGTGTGTAGGTCTTGTGGATTTTTCTACATGGCAGCGTCCCAAAGTCCTAAAAGTGCAGCCCTCACCATTCCAAGTGGGAAGATTTTGTGAGTTAGCCCAGCTCTCAAGGCCCAAATGTAAAACCAAAACCCAAAATAATCAAATGTCCTCTTGCTTTCCATGGGATAAGATGTTTTAGTGTGTGGGGGAGAGCTAAAAGACGGTTACCCCCTTCAGTTGGGAGTGGGACATAACCAGGCCCATACTGGTTGGTAGCCAGTACCACACTATTTCTATTTTTTTATTATTCCCTGGCATCTAGTAGAGTTTCTGCTCCACGGGGTGTGGATTGGGGGTAATTGCCCCATCTGCCCACTGGTGGGCAGAACAAGTTTGGCCCCATTTATTTGGGGTGGGGGTATGGGCCCCACCATCTTATTCTGAAAAATAAAATCATCCCTGGTCTCTGGTGGGCTTTCTGCCCCCTTTGGGAGCAGATGGGCCTTTGAAAAATAGGCCGATCTGCCCTGAAGGGGGGCAGATATGGCCAACAGTGATGTGCCTCCATAGTTAGCGGCCCTTGCCAAAGGGACTGCCCCCCAAACAAAACACACAGTTACACACACACCAATCCCTGGTGCCTAAGTGATTTCTGCCCCCGGGGGCAGATTGGCCTAAAAGAAGTAGGCCGATCTGTCCCCAAGGGGAGCAGAAATGGGCTAAAATATATTTGCCCCACCCCAGGGGTGCGACCTTTGTGTGAAATTGGGCAAAAAAAATCCCCAGGGCCTAGTGGTTCCTGCCTTCCTTGGGGGCAGATTGGCCTAATAAATATAGGCCGATCTGCTCCCAAGGGGGGCAGAAATGGCCTAAAGACATTTTGCCCCCCAGGGGAGTGACCCTTGCCTAAGGGGTTGCTCCCCATACATAAAAACATAAAGTAAACAAAAAAACATATCCCTGGTGTCTAGGGGTTTCTGCCCCCGGGGGGCAGAAAAGGCCTAAAAATATTTTTATCTTCCGCATCGTGCTGGAAGCGTTCTTCCAGCGCAATGGGTGGTGACCTCTGATGAGGTCAGCATGCGATTTCGTGCTGACGTTATCAGATGTTACTGGGAGAGATCTGGGGGGGTCGGGTGGAAGTGGAACCGATTCCCCTTCCATCCCGGACGGGGGGTTGTAGGCGGGAGGCCCACAAGGGTTGGGCCGTGTGCCGGATGCTGGATGAGCTGGTCTCGTCCCCTGCACATGAGTGCCGTGGCCGAGGGCAACACTAGCTCTTCAAAGGCACACAAGGGGTTAAATCTGACCTGTTCCAAGAGAGGCACTCCTCACACACTGCTTTTATTATTATTTATTTTCCAACCACCCCATTCAATCTGATTCTATACACCTACATAGTATTGGGGCGAGATCATGGTTAACAGCTAACACTATCAAGGACTTCATTCCTCCAGGGTTAAACCTTCCCCTCAAGATTATACACTGTGAGGACAAATGCCCTTACACGCCTGCCCTATTTTTACACCACATTACCATACTGACTTGTTATGAGTTGCAAATGTCAGGCAAAAAATTTACAGCAAGGCATCCTTAAATCCTAGCCATTTTAGGGAGTATGTTGTTCATGCCCTTCTTTTAAAACCTACTCCAATTAATGTCATGCCGACTCCTGTGTTGTGTCAAAACGAGGCCAGATCCTAGTTATGAGTTGGCGCCATCGTAAAATGCCTCCAGCTCTGATTTTAAATCACCCACAAACGTTTCCAATCTTGTAGACCTTAATCTCTCAATATGTCATAACATCTAAGTCGCTTAACAAAATGGCATGAATGTTACCCAATGAATCTATAAGCACATTACACAGGCCGTTGTACAGATTTTCGAGGTGTGGTCCAGTCCTTATTTTGAGCCGGTGCCATCTTGGAATGCCTTCAACCTAGATTTCACATCACCGGTAGGTGTTTTTAAAACAAGTTATTCAGGCATACACATTTTGTATCTAAAACACCTATTACTCAGGCCTATAGTTTTAATTTCAGTTTTTCGGATGCCTAATTCTCTGGTAAATAGCAATAAACACTAATTCTGTTCAGAGTGTCGGTCAGTAGAAACCATCTCAAATCGAGGTGTAGTCCAGTCCTTATTGTAAACAGATGTCATCTCAGAAGCCTTCTATTCGGATTTTACATCACCCACAGATGATTTTTAAAACAAGTTGCTCTGGCCTGCCCTTATTGTACTTGATGCGTCTAAAAAACGTATTACTCAGGCCACATAGTTCCAATTTCAGCGTTTCTGATGACTAAGTCTCTGGTACATAGCTACAAGCACTATTTCTTTTCAAAGTACTGGTCCATAGATACCATCATGTCAGTACTAACATCAATACCAAGCTCGTCTTTAAATTTCACCTATACCCTTAGTTTCTCTCCAAACCAGAACAGGGATTATATTATGTCACCTCCCCACCCAATCTAGCCAAACCTTTCTTCTAGTAATCCTATCTCACATTGTGAAGTTTAATTACAATTTTCTTCTAATCATTATGTGAACGCAAGTCCAATGCAGAAAAACACATTCTACCCTTATCTAGGTCTCCTGTGTCCTCTTATCAGATCAAGTTTCCCCTCAGTCTCCTAATTCTCAGTACTGCCCCAATTTAAGGACCTACTAACAGAAATCCATTTCCTCCATATCTTCTAGTTGCATGCATAAAACCCAACTATACATCCTCCGTATTCCAACCATTCTGTATAGAAACCCAACTAAGTAACTCTTCCTATACAGGCAAGAAATTATAGCCAGATAGGAGCAGTGCTACCTCATTTCAGATCTCATCTAGAATTGTTTGGTTCCCCTCAGACCTCCGTCCGTTGTCCTCATACAGGTTTTCCATTTGCGTAGCTTGAGTTAGCCACGTAATGGTTATTCAGGCCTCTCTCCACTACCTTAGTCTAGCTATCCATTTAGCTTCCTGTTGCCTGAGAATCAATTGCTGATTCCTTCCCTTGAGGTTGGGATTAATCCTCTGAACTCCATGGAAAGTAAAGCCTACATCCTCAGGGTAAGTTACTCTCGTATGCTGGAAAATGGGGCTTTTGTATCACCATTTCTAATTTCCCTCAGATGTTCTTGCATCGTTAATTTCATCATTTGTGTGCTGCATACATTACAGGTATTTAACATCATCTGGTATGAAAATGTTCATGCATAGACAACTTTCGGCAACATGAAAGAGGTAGGAATTGTTGTAGCGTAAGAGACGAGAAGGAAAGTGGTCCATGTACAGACGGACAACAGAAGGAAAGACAGTCTGTCCTCGGGGGACCAGTATTTGGAACAAGGGAAGTTTCCATGCAGTATGTGAATGAAGCAGGACCATGCCAAACATATCCATTCTTTTCTTGAGGTTTTTCTAGAGTGTGTAAGGGTTAACACTAAGTCAGAAGCCCCTCAAAGGTCTAGGACAGAGCTCTTCAAACTGGGGGGTGGGCCCTCTTAGGGGGGCCTCAAGTCATCCGGGGGGGGGGCGCCAGACTCTAGCCAAAACAAGCGTTATACAGATAACAGTCCTTTGTTTTAAGCAGAAGCATGTTATTGCATTTTTAAAAAAGTAACAGTACTTAACTGCAATGTTTAACTGCAATGTTTAAATAGGTCTAGACATATTTAAACATTGCCATCTTTATAAAATAATTGTTAAAAATTCTGAGGGGGGCAATGATTTTTATTATTCAACTGGGGGGGTGGCATTAAAAAGTTTGGAGACCACTGGTCTAGGATGATGAGATGGAGGAAGACCCTTTTGTTTACTATACAGAATGCACCATCAACTGTTTGTCAATTCTGGGTGCTGCATCAGTGTTTAAGGCAAGGATGAGACCCCCTCATTAGAAAATCAGAATAATTCCTCGTGCCAGGCAATCACTGGCTCAATTTAATTCAACAAGGTGTCTTAGAGGGACAGATATCTTTGTAGTTAGTACTTATTCTTCAAGACATATTTGCCTTTGACTTCCCGGTTTTTGCTTGTTTTTTAATCTCTTTTTAAAAAGATGTGCCTGGGTGTCTCTTAAATTACCTTTCCCCTTAAGCTTTCTAAAATGTATTCAACGTGTCCTTCTGGTTGTGTTCCCTGTGCACCTATTTTTTAACCAGATTGTAGTTTGATAAACTATTATAATTTCCGGATACTCCCATGACAGACCAGGCAAACAAGTTTAAATCCAACACAAATACTTTTGGAAACATCAACATGGTTGATGTTACTCTGTCATAAATCACCTCTGCTGCTCTGCTCTAGTGCTCGGTCAAACCCGGGCCATGAACCATGTAAATAAATGTTCAGTCAAAACGTGCTCTAACACGAAATATTTCCTGTGACCAAACATTCTCAATCTCTTCCAGAAATTTGGTGGTGCTATTTAGAGTCTCTACCTACGTCCGACACAATGTCACTCATTTGCCGACATTCCGCACCGCACATTACTATACAATATGTTTGAGTATAGGGTAGGTAATAGAGGGTTTATGAAATTCCCGTCTTACCAGCTGACAATGGTTTCAGAACGTCTTAGCAAATCTAAACAAATGAAGCGAATATGCGCAGTCGACAATGTGGCATTGTTTTCAAGAGATGACTACATTTGAAGGCTTTTTGAGAACCGTATTGCGTGAAACAGAAAGGGTTCTATTCCTGAAGCCTTGCATGACAGTACATTTAAATGAACAGTTTATCTGGGGTAGTTTTACACGCTGTTAAAAGATATAAAAAGTTGATTTAGATAACAAAAGTAAAAAAACCAAACAATCTTTAACACATTAGATAGGGGAATCTACATAACTTGCCACCACCAATTAGAATAAACAAGGCAGCAACAACATTGTTCAAGAGTTTCGGATTTATAGCACTGGCAGCCACAGTTTGCAGAACATAACTAGGGCAGACAAAAGTAGAGGATCTTAAGTAGCCATGGCGTGAGCCAGCAATAGGGCACAGGCTGATATTACATGCTGGGGATGCGGATGTAAATGCATCTTCCAGAATAGCCAGAAGTCACCAAGAAATTGAGGGGAACATCTGGAGGTGCCATTTAAGAGCAGTAAATGTGCAACCATGTTTCTATCAAGTCAAGAAATGGCAGTTTTAGCATATCATACTCCCACCGTCCCTCTACAGCTAGTGCACAAAGGCTCCATATTCACGTTAACGATGTAAAGAACAGATATTAGAACATTGGAATATTGGGAGCTCCATTGAAAACAATGGAGTGCTCCCGACTTCTAATGGCCGGTAGAAACCCAGAGTTCCAACATTCCAATGTTCTTGTTCACAGCTGTTGCTGTGAGCATAAGCTTCACGGAGCCCAAGGGGACTTTAGTTACATTTCTAGTGGGGGAATGCTCTAATAGTCTGATAGCCCTCCATAGCTGGGCCAAACCAGCATCAAAGTCCCGCTCCCTTGTTAAAGGCCCTTGTCTTTGCCTTTAATGGCTGGTAAAGCCCGCTACAGTGGGCTATAAGGCTATATTATAACCTTCACCCACACTTCCTACTCTCATTCCTTCCCACCAGCACCATTTTAGCTGCATGTCACTTCATCAATGACATTACACCGATAAACTGCTGCATGAACGCCTCTATATCTATGGCTAGTAAATACCTAAAATAAGCTTTAAATGTATTTTAACAGTACCTCAAACCTCCTGCTGTGATCCTATAACTACCTTAATGTGAGACTTTGGGTTGCTAGTTGAATGGGGAGTGACCCTTGCTCAAACAACAGCCACAATCCCTGTCAGGGTGAACCACTAAAGTCACTAAACTAACCTGGGCTTAAACCTCTGCTATCTTAGCACAAAAGCCATCAAGCCTAACTTATAGGCAATGTGTAAAACATTTATGCAGCACACACAAACAATAATAAACTGAAACTACAGCTCAGAAAATCCTACTTTAATTTAGAAAAAATTAGTTTTCAGGCAGTAGAGCAGTCCTCCTATATGCAGCAATCTTCTGAAGTACACAGCAGGCCACATCAGCAGGCAGTCCTCTGGGAGTACTTCTGCAGGTCCAGAAAGTGAACTGAAGGGGGGCCTGAGAGGCCTATTTTTATATCTGGTACTTTCTTTCAAGTAGGAAACGTTTCTAGAGAATTGTCTTTGAACATGCTTGGAGTTTCTGGCCTTCAGTGCCCTTGCTCTAACCTGGCTGCATGTACAATGAGGTAGGGTGATGTCATTTGTGTAAAGACAGGGCACATTTTATTGAATTGCAAGTGGGGCTGAGCCCAGGTTTGCCACTCTTCCTGCCAGTGATAACCCATCCGAGCGCACCCAATCCCCTCTAGTATGGCTGTCTGGGAGGAGTGAACAATGTCCAACTGCTAACTACACCCAGGCACGGCACGTAAGCCAGGAACAGGCTGCATCTACAAAATAGTTAGGACAGGAAAAAGCCAACTTTCTAAAAGTGGCATTTTCAAAATTGTAACTTAAAATTCGACATTACCACTAAAGAGAATTTTAAATTATAGTTTATTAGACACCAAACTTGCACCTAATCAAAGATTAGCACTTATGAAATGTAATGAGGCAACCCAATGTTACCCTAAGGAAACCACCATTTACATTAACTTTGAATTCATATCTGTTTCATTTTATTTAATCACCTGATTACTTCAACCTAGCACTATTACAAACCATTATCCTCATTGTGAATTAATGTGAAATAAATTGAAATCAACAAGTATATTTTATCTAGCCATAATGCTAACCATCCAAAGAAAAAGCTATGAAGACAGTTATGGCAAACCACCATTGCACTCTGTTAACTCCCCACCTGTAAGCTGCTCACTTTATGGACCAACTGTCAAGAAATGCCCCAATATATGTTGCTAACAGAAAAAAGGGAGGAGGGAGAAGCACTCTAAAATCAATGTTCATCACAATTGTAAAAACAAAAGAAATGAAAAGAGTCTATTTCCCCATAGGTCATCAAAACAAATATTCATATGTCTACTATCAGGACAGATAAATAGCATTGAACAAATGTAGAAGCAGAGCTTGAGAGGGCTGAGGAGAAGAGAGCCTTAGCCCTGAAAAAAGAAAGGATAGCAGCTCAAGAGCTGAGCTGTGAAAAGCTGGTTCACTTCAGATGGTGGCAGCAAAAATCTTGTATCCAGTACTGCTGAAGAAGTGCACATGCCCAGAGATGTGGTGCCCTACTTGAAGGAGGGAGTTAACACACACCAGGAGGTTCAGGGGTATGCAGTAACTCCAGTGATGCACAGGGTCCCTGAGGTGGATTGGGGAACTGGCATGAAGAGTCATATTCCTACTGGTAGGAGGGACACTCTACTGACTCTAGGTGAGAGTGACAGGGAGAGGGGTTCCCCCCAGGTAGAAGTCCTGGTTATGGAGTGTGAAGAAATCCCAGAAGAGTGTGGGTTGAGTGTCAGGGACAGTCAGGTATTGTCTCACCAGTCTCAGGAGGGTGATGTGGGGTGCTTTTTCAAAGCAGAGTCACTGGATGGTTGGGTGAAGGGTACTTTGGTTAATTCATGTGAGGGGCTGAGTGATGTAATTGCTGGAGAGCATATGTCTAGTCCTTATTTTCCAGAGCTACGCCAACACCAAGTGGAGTGTGAGTTCTCTGAACCCAGGGAGCTTACAGTGGAGGCAGACTTCTGGCTGAGTACCAGGGAGTCTGACAAGGCATTTGGGGGGGCTCCTGAGAGGAGTGGTCTAGTATTTCCCAACCATGTAAGGTAGGGAAGGATTGTAGTGTCACAGGTAGATCCCAGTGTAGTGGGATGGGTGAGGAACCCCATGTCCAGTCTCAGAGGAGAGGGAATGGGGATGGGCTGAAGTCCAAGGTGCCCAAGATCCGGTCCCAGGTCCTGGAGGGTTCCATGAGTGGAACACCAGGAGGGGAGCCTAGCCTGTACTGTAGGGCCATCTGTTGAGGGAGACCCAAAGTGTCGGGAGAACTTGGAGGGGCGGCTGTAGTCAGCGTCGCACCAGTTCTGGTGTCTGGCAGTACCACTCCTAGTGAGGGGATGCAGAAGTCCAGACGGAGGGTTGAGAGGGGGTTGCGGACCCCAGTGGAGAACCTGGAGGGTCAGGGGTCAGCTCTGAGAGCAGAGCCCCCCAGGAATGACCTTGGTGAGACCATTTCCGGGTTGGGGGGAATCCAGACTCTGTCAGATGGGCAGAGGTCAGGAGACCTGCACCAGCCAGACTCTTGTGTGGCCCTTGGGGACAGTGTGTCCCTTGAGGGGGATAAGTGTGCCCCCCTGGAAGTCCTGGTGCGCCAGGCAATGGTTCAGCCGCAGGGTGGTGACTCTGGGTTGAATGGTCAGGTTCAGGGGGTAAACTCTGACCTGATGGGGGGTAGGTGTGCTCCCAAGGAAGTCCAGCTGTGCCAGGCAGTGGTTCAACCGCAGGGTGGTGACTCTGGGTTGGATGACCAGGTTCAGAGGGTAAACTCTGACCTGGTGGGGGGTAGGTATGCCCACCAGGAAGTCCAGGGTTGCCAGGCAGTGGTCCAGTCTGTAGGTACAGACCCTGGATTGGAAGGCCAGGTTCAGGGTGTCCCCCCTGACCTGGAGGAAGGGGCTACTGCTAACAGTGCCCCTACCATGTGGACTTCTGGGGGGCCACTCCTAGTTGGGTGGTTCAGGACCCCGAAGAGAGTGTGGGGGAGGGAAGCCTCACCCCTGGCCCTGGTCCAACCTGAAAGTACAGACCCCAGGTTGGAGGACCAGTTGCAGATTAACAGCCCTGCACTGGTGGAAGAATTGTGCAGGACTGCTTCTACAAGCACCCTGACAATTTTTGACTCTGGGGGTGCCACTCCTGGAGGGAGGGTACAGAGCCCCAGAGGGGTGGACCAGGGTCAGGTTGTCATCCCTGACCTGTTGGAAGGTAGAGTGGTCAAAGGGTGTCAGGCACCTGGGGCTACCGCCCCCAACTCTCCACAGTCACAGTGGTTGGAGAGGCCTGAGGTCAGGCTCTCATCCCTGACAGTTGTCTGGGGTCACTGTGGCTTGCTGTCCTGGTGGACAGAGTTGCCCCTGGGGGGGGGGGGGGACGAGAGTAACACCCCAGGGGTGGAGTGGGCAACACCACTGTGTTGGCCCTGGTGGTACTATCTGCCCATTGAGATACATCTGAGAGCAAAGTAAAGTTAGGTACTGCACAGATGGTATCTGCAGATGTGGACAAGGGTTCCCCAAGGGTTAGCTTAGTGGGCCCTGAGAGTATGGACAGAGGGATCCAACTGGAGTCAGGAAGGCGTAGAACTGGAACATGCCCCTGCTGTTGTGGGCCCTGGTCCTTGTTCTATCGCCCCAATCAGGGAAGTACATCAAGGTATTGATTGTTTTCCCCTGGCTTTAGGCTGGTAGGGGGTCGTGTTGGACTTTTTTGCTTATGCAGGGTCATCCCCAATCTTTTTGCCTCCTGCCTCCTACTTTTTCTTACCTGTTGCTGTTGGCTTTTGAACTCTGAGCCCTTTACCACTGCTAACCAGTGCTAAAGTGCATATGCTCTTGGTGTAAAATTGCATGTAATTGGTTTATTCCTGATTGGCATATTTGATTTACTAGTAGGTCCCTAGTAAAGTGCACTAGAGGTGCCAGGGCCTGTAAATCAAATGCTACTAGTGGGCCTGCAGCACTGGTTGTGCCACCCACATAAGTAGCTCTATAATCATGTCTCAGACCTGCTACTGCAGTGTCTGTGTGTGCAGTTTTAACTGTAAATTCGACTTGTCAACTGTACCCACTTGCCAGGCCTAAACCTTCCCTTCTCTTACATGTCAGACACTCCTAAGGTATGCCCTGGGTAGCCCCAATGGCAGGGTGCAGTGTATGGTTAAGGTAGGACATATATTAATGTGTTTTATATGTCCTGACAGTGAAATATTGCTAAATTTGTTTTTCACTGTTGCAAGGCCTGTCCCTCTCGTAGGTTAACATGAGGGCTACCGTTAAATCTGATTAAAGTGTAGATTCCCTTTTGTGAGCGGATGGACATGTGGAGTTTGGGGTCTCTGAGCTCACAATTTTAAAATACATCTTTTATTAAAGTTGATTTTAAGATTGTGTGTTTGAAAATGCCACTTTTAGAAAGTGAGCATTTTCTTGCTTATACCATTTCTGTGACTCTGCCTGTTTGTGGATTCCCTGTCTGGGTCAGTTTGACAGTTGGGCTGGTTGCACCTCACACTAGACAGTGACACAATGGGAGCTGGGGTGTAGTCTGCATATCCTGATGAGCCATCTGTGCTAGGAGGGAGGGGAGAAGCAGTCACTCACACCTGAAAGGGCTGTGCCTGCCCTCACACAAAGCAGTCTCCAACCCCCAGGTGAGTGTCTGGGGCCTGGCCTGGGCAATGCAGGATTTCACATTCAAAAGAGACTTTACTTTGAAGTAGGCCCACTTCAAAGGAGAAATTGGGTATAAGAAGGGCATCCAAAACCACAGACTTTAGAAACACTTCTGGAACCAAGAGGAACCTCTGCCTGGAGAAGAGCTGAATAGCTGAGGAAGAAGAGCTGCCCTGCCTGTGACTGTGCTTTGTGGAGCTATCCTGCAGTTGCTGCTTCTGCCAGAGTAAGAGGGCAAAGACTGGACTATGTGTGCCTACCATCTTGAGAAGAAATCTCCCTGGGCTTGATCTAGAGCTTGCCTCCTGTTGTTTGAAGTCTCAGGGACAGCAAAGACTTCTCTCTGCCAGCACCTGGAGTCTCTGGAGAGACTCCTACTCTGCCCTGTGGTGCCCATCCAGTTCCTGGGACCCTGAAAGGAGAAGCTGGCAGCCTAAAGACAAGGAAATCCACGCACAGAGGGCCGTGCGGGGAAAAGATTGACGCGACTCCGATCTGCGGCTGAAAAAACGATGAGCCGCCAGCTCCGCAGCTGAGAAACAACACTCGCAGGAAACGCGACCGAAGAATCGACGCATGGAAAAGGAGAAATGACGCGCAGCATTGCTGAAGGAGGCTGGGCGATCACAGCCTGCGCTGTGGGGTTTTTGGATCATCGTGCGGCTGGATTTCCGACTCACACCCGTCCGTGCGGGTTATTTTTGACGCACACATGGTACAATTTCACGCTAGCAGCGCTAGTGTGTGCTTAAAACTACTTAAAGACTCTTTTTGCATTTTTATTTATAACTTGACTTGTGTATGGTGGATATTTGTCATTTTAGTCTTGTTTTGTTTAGATAAATATTTCCTTTTTTTCTAAACCTGTGTTGTGTCATTTTGTAGTGTTTTCATTAGGTTACTGTGTGTGTTGGTACAAATACTTTACACCTAGCACTCTGAAGTTAAGCCTACTGCTCTGCCAAGCTACCAAGGGGGTAAGCAGGGGTTAGCTGAGGGTGATTCTCCTTTACCCTGACTAGAGTGAGGGTCCTTGCTTGAACAGGGGGTAACCTGACTGTCAACCAGAGACGCCATTTCTAACAGACACTAATTAGGAAAAAAAAAACGAATCAAGATTTTTAACACACACATATGTTCCATCATGGTGTCACAGGCACATGTTGCAAATAGTGTATCCAGCATATTCACAAAAGCCTTTCATCAAGACAATCCATAAAAAATCATTTAGTATTGTCCCTTTTAAGTCACGCACACAAGGCAACCAAACCAAAGTTATACTCTATCAAAAGAAGGTCCCATACCCCAATTGCTAGACATCCACCACTCTAATTTATACTATTATACAGTCCTTGTGCTAATCCATGTGAAAGGAAGTGCAGGGAATCCAGAGCATGCTACTAGAGCTTACCCCATGATAAGGTGTAAGGAATCCTGATCAGGATTTTGTTGTTCTAATTATTTAAATGTAGCTCTGAATTGTCACTCCTTAGATGCCCAAAGTTTTCCAACCACGATTTCAATATTTGTAATGAAATTCTTTCATTCTTCTGCTAGTCAGCACTTGAGTCCCTAAAAATGTAAACAAAAATTTGAACTATATCCATATCTCATATTGGCCACCCCTCTATTCCATGGAAGAAGTTATACAAATTAACCCCTTTGATATGATATAGGATAACTTTGGTCTGCACAACAGAATTCCAGAGAATGTAAAGGTGGGATTAAGTGTCAAAGTTGAAGGGCAGACTCTCACAATTCAGAATCTCAGGATGAGAGAACTTGCCCTTTAAAGTGTCTGTTGAACTTGGCCCTTTTACAGGGTAATTCCCCAAACTTTTTGCCTTTTTCCTCCTTATTTTTCTGACCCTTGTTGGCTGACGTTATGGCTCTAAGCACTTTTTCACTGCTAATCAGTGCTAAAGTGCTTGTGCTCTCCCTTGTAAACTTGGTATGATTGGCTTATACCTAATTGGCATATTTAATGTACCTATAAGTCCCTTGTAAAGTGGTATCGCTATACCCTAGGCCTGTAAATTAAATTCTACTAGTGGGTGTGCAGCGCTGGCTGCGCCATCCACTGAAGTAACCTTTCAAACCTGTCTCAGGCCTGCTAGCGCAGGGTCTGTATGCGCAGTTTTCTGCCACAGGGACCTGGCATCCAAATTTACTTGCCAGGCCCAGAACTCCCCTTTTACTACATGTAAGTCACCCTTAATGTAAGCCCTAGCTAGCCCTATGGGCAGGGTGCAATGTATGTAGAGGGCAGGACATCTGCCTAGTAATGTGGCCTGTCCTGGTAGTGACAGACAGCCTATTTGGTGTCTCACTGCTGTGAGTGCTGCCTTCTCTTGGGATTGCATTGGAAATGCCCTTCCTTCAGTGTAAAGGGGATTTTCTGATTTATGAGGGGTAGCGTAGGCATGTTTGGTATGGTTGTAATGGTAGTGAGAAATGCTGCTTACTGGTGTACGTTGATTTGTTATTATCATTACAGAAATGCCACTTCTAGAAAGTGAGCATTTCTCTATGCTTATGACACTGGTGTTTTGCAGCTTGAGACCAATCCACATCTGTGCAGAATGACAGTTGGGCTTTGTGCATACTTTTCAGACAGCCTGTACACAGGGAGGGGGGAGGTGTCACAGAGGTGCATCTACATACTGAATAGTCTTCCTGGGCTGAGAGAAGGGAGAGGCGGAGCACACCTGCATTTGTAAAGGCTGTTCCCTGGCCTCACACAATAGGGTTGTTTACCCCCAACTGATGTTTGGAGCCTGTGCTGGAGTAGAAAGGGGAAACTCCCAGAACCAGTTGTTACTGGTTGAAACCCCCTGTCCTCCTCATTGAAAACACACTGTAAACTGAGTATAAGTACAGGGGAATTTTCCCCACAAGTTAGACTTGAAGAGGCTTACTTGAAACTGGACACAGGACTCTGCTGAATGGACTCACCGGGTCCCACCTTGGACTGTTGCTGCTGAGCTGACCTGTGACCTGCCTGGTCAATAGGAGGAACTGCCACCATCTGCATCCCTTGTGCTGACCTGTTGTTGGGCCTGCTAGCCCTGTGCTTCCCCCCTATCTTGTCTCGAGGGGCAGGGTGCTGTGGCCCCTGACCTCTGCCACGAATCAAGGCTGAGGAGGGCTGCTTCCCTTTTTATATAGCGCTGGGTGAGTGCTTTTTCTGTGCCCCACTGTGCTTCATAGCATCTGATCCTTGAGGAGAAATCACAGCCGCAATCCGGGATCCGTAAACGTCGTCTCAACGCTGGAGAAGCGTTTTACTGCTCTTGAAATCACTGCCGCGACCCGGGCATTATTATTTTCCAAAGCGCAAGTGACACGTTGTTTCTGGGACCCCCTGGGCACCATCCATTAAGCAAGAGGAGCGAGCGCGCTCCTACCGTGCCCGTGGGGCAAAGCATGGCCTGAGGAGTGCCCCTGGGGCACAAGCAGGCACCTGCTTCGGTGCTTGCACACCGCCACAGCCCAGGCATGCTGATCTAAAGCAAGGAGACGTCAGGCGGGGAAGGAAGCTTTGTCCGAGGCTCCCCGCCTCACCGGAGCCCCTGTGGTGTTGTGCACGGGCAGCGGGAAATGAAACCTCATCAGAGGCTCCCCCTGACCCCCCTGGCCCCTTTAAGCCCTAATCCTTGTTAGTGGAGATTGCTGGTGGGGCAGAAGCCTTGACGGTCCCCTTTTTCTGCCCCCACTGTGGCCCTGGGTTTTCCTTGGGCTTACCTTGCCTCCCCCCTCATTATACACACCAGAGCGGGTGCGGACTGCCCCCCTCCCTCCAGGATCACTCATGGCCCCCGTTTTGCACATAGGAGCACCAGGGGCCCCACATATCGATCTTTTTCAGACACGAGGAGTGCCCCTCATCATGATTCAGGTACTTTTTTTGGACATATTCGTCCCTAAGATTCCTAGATCGACATTGGGGGGGGGGGGGGTGAAATGTTAACCTGCTCACTTTATGGTGTGATACAGATATGTACTTGTGTTCCTTTTATGGGCATGACATACTGATAGGTATTTTATGAGTTGCCATATATCCTCTAATGACCTTTTATGCGTATTTAGGATGTGTTTATGACAAGTGCATTTCGTTACTGTGATTCCTGACTACTGCTTATGTTGCAGAATCCTGAGTACTTATGTGTTCTAATGTAAATACTCCTAATTCTTGCAGAGTATTAGTAACCTGTGTAACGTTCTGACAACTGCTAAGGTAGCAGGGTATTTCTGACATGTACTGTTTGGTCTAATTATGTTTTGTGCAATACAGTTTATTTTTATATAACTCAGTGTTGTGTTTACTTTGTGGTGTACATATTGCGTCACATGTTTTCCGTGTGTTGTGCAAACATATTGCTTCCAGGTTAGGCCTGACTGCTTGTGGCAAGCCACCAAGTGGATGAGCGGGGGTTATCTTGGACGTGTAACTCCCTTGCCCTGACTAGAGTGGGTGGGTTCTGCCTGGCTTAGGTGCATACCCTAGCCAACCAGAAACCCCATTTCTAACATTGGTTGTCAGCAGTGAGAATACGACTTGTGCTTGCACAATATCATTGTGACTCATTGTTGCACCATAAATTGCACTTAGACTACTACATGTTCTAATTCTCTTTTTTTTTAATTATGCTCCTGTTCTCTCAAACCATACTTGCACTTTGGACTTTGGTTGGTTTACACCTGTGTTGTGCTCTCATCAAAATGGAGTCTACCTTTGATGTAGAAGACTTGTGGTTTTACACTCTAGAAGAGTTGAAGGGATTCTGCAGGGAGTGAGGGATATTTGTTATGTGTGGAGAATGCAATAAAATGGCCCTCAGGAGAGCCCTGTATTATTTTTAGCGGGCACATGAGGAAGCAACAGAAGAGGAGACCCAAAGGGGGGATGGTTCTGAGGGAGACCCTGAAGAGACTCTGAGAAGGAGAGTCCCCAGTCTACACCCCAGTGGGACAGTGACCCCAGAGAGTTAGACACTGAAGGAGAGGATAATTGACCAGGGACGCCAGTAGAGAGAGAGGACCCCATAGATAGGGAGTCCCTTACTGGGTCCTTGCTTAGCAGCAGCACCACCTCCCACTCCCTGTCACCTGAGGAGCTCAGAGATAGGCAGGAAGAGAGGAACCTGAGGCTTCAGCTAGCTGGGCTGGCTGTAGAAGAGAGACAGGCTGAGGAAGAATATACCTTAGTTCAGGAGAGGATGGCAGAGGCTGAAAGGGTCTTTGCCAGGGAAAGGCTCGCTCTAGAGTGCAGTCTGACAAATCTGGACTCACCAGCACTGCAGGTGGAGTCCAGTGGTGGCAGCATTGATTGTAGTGTTAGGCACAATCCTTACCTACCCACAGAATTGGTGCCTGGGTTCCAGGAGGGGGATGACATACATCAGTGGCTGAGGGAGTATGAGGAAGCTCTAGTTGCACGCAGGATCCCTGAGTGGGATTGGGGAACTGTCCTAGAGAGCTATATTCCTGAGGTGGAAAGGGATACCCTACTGGCCCCAGAAGGGAGTTACAGGCAGTGATATCGCCACATCATGCTCTGATAGAAAAGTATGGTCTCACCCCTGAAGACTACAGGTTGAGGTTCAGAGGCAGCAAGAAGCGGTCTCACCAGTCTTGGGAGGATTTCATGGGGAATTGTTGCAAAGCACTAAAATGATGGGTGGACAGTAGTGCAGCAACCACTTCCACCACCTCCTTTGCCTTACCTGTCTAACCTAGTAACACAACAACAACCAGAAGGTAGGGCTTGAACCATATCAGTAGCAAAGCTCTCATGTAGCCAGATATCAGTAAGGAAAAGCAAATCAGGTGGTGATTCCATTAGGAAACAAAAAAATCAAACTTCTAAGCAGCCAAAGAGCAACAATCAACTATAAACATGCGCTGAACTGTGGATGTGGAAATCACATGTAACCGATTAAAATCAAGCTGGGGCTGGAAGCAATAGCTGTTACAGGCCAATGAAGATTGACTAAGATCAATAGAATGAAGACAGCCGTCAGCCACAGAGGTTTGAAAAGGAAGTAATTGACTTGCAGTATAGTTTGCCTTATTGTGAGTAAAAAAGGCATGATCCCGGTCCCCTGGTCCTAGGTGGGCCAGAGCACCAACAGAATGCCAACTGTGCACACCCCCCCGTCATTCATGAAGACTAGCCCGAACATTAGAGCGTGTTAGAGAAAAATAGTGGCTAAAAAATATGCAAACTGTGTGCAAACTGTGCATAAAGTGCGCATGAGTAAAACAGTATTCCCCCTTCTTAATGGCCCCAACCCAGCTCAGTTTAAAAACCCTGTTTACCCCAACAATTCAAGCGTATTATTGTACCAAAGTTTTCCTTAAAAGGCTTAAAAACAGCAGTCTAATGAGCCCCCGGTATGGCAATTGTTCTGATTGCGAGTTTGGGCTGTGTCTTTCATTTAATGAGGGCCAGCTTGACCACTAGAGCGCGTCAGAGAGATAATGGTGGCTGAAAAATGTGCAAACTGTGCATTAAGTGCACATGCCCAAAACAGTATTAACCCTTCTTAATGGTACCAGCCCAGCTCCATTTAAGAACTCTGTTCACCCCAACAATTAATTATTTTTCCGGGTGTGCGGCCGCAGGTAGGTTCTCCAGCGGGGGCCCGTCCATATTTGTGACGACAGCCCTTCGGCCAGCACTTTGCCCATGATGCCCTATTCTTAATATGGTCGGGTTTACGCTGATTGTGCATTTTTTCTTTTTGCGTAGCTGTTCATGTAAGTTTTTTGTTTTTGCTTACGCCCAATGTGTTTTTTTGTTTTTTTGAGTAGTTAAGGTGTTTGTGGTCCTGATGAAATGGCAATTGATCCTTAGGGACATCTGAGGTGTGAAACATGTTGACCTTATAGTTAGGGCGAGAGCCAATGTCCTTTTTGCCCCACATGTAAATGGTTAGAGTAGAGGAACATTATTTCCATTATACTCCCCTTGTTTTTAACCTTGACCGAGACCCATCATTCACAATAAATTTGTTGCTGGGTGGTTCTCGAGACAGTTTTAATGTTCTAGCTCTCTATGTTTTGTAGTAGGTCTGATTTTCTTCCTACTCATCTTTCTGGCCCGCACTTTAAAAGATCTCCGGCATAGAACCCCCTTTTTGGGGCCCGTCGGGCATTGCAGCACCAGCCCGACGAGAAGCAGACCCGAGGATGAAGCCAACGGATGTGTGAGGGTTCTACCTTCTAAATTTAGAAGTGCCACTGTGTCTTCCTTCTTTTTCTTTTCTTTTTAGGAACAGTGTGCTCAGCTTGACTTTTACCTATTGCCTGGGGAGACTGCACACTGGACCTATCCTAACACTCCCTGTCCCTCGTATTTTGACACACCCCAACAACTCAACAGGCAAGCAAAAAATTGTGATAATTAAAAAAAAAATAAGCTTAACAACAGCAGTCGAATCACCCCCGGTATGGCAGCTGTTCTGGCTTCCCAGCTCTCCAGCCGTTTAGAAAACCTAACCGTGTTTTTTTCAGTACATGCTGCTCTTTCACCCACTGAACTGCACCTTCAGGAAGGTAATGACCATGTATTAAAAAGAAAAAGACGATGGCAAACCCTATTCAAAGAAGGAAGGCAAGTACAGTTAATAGGAGCCACAGATATTTCCATGTACAAATGAAATAGTTTATTTTGAGCCAATTTATCAGATTACATACTCTTGACAATCTTGTTGCAGAAGAGGCGGATGAATCAGTGAAAGAGTTGTTGATGTCAGGAAAATATCCAGAAGCAGTTTGTGCAAAACCAGGAGCCGTGTATGGAAGAGGATAGCTAGCAGAAGTCATCCTTGGTGGTTCATAGTAAACAATTCCATCTGTTTGAGTTGAATTTGAGAACAATTGCTCATTGTTGTGGATGTTTTGTGTCACAGAAGAAGATAGTGGTACTAATGAAGGATCATCTTCCGCCATCCCCAAGCTCAGGGAAGTGTCAGTTTTGCTGCTCAAAACTTGTAGAGGGACATCCTAGTCTGTAGTGAGAGGGAGTCAAGGATAGCTGAGGAGTCATCTAGGTCTGCTGTGTAGGATCGGCCATACGGTGTAACTTGACACTGTTGATGGAGACAAAGCGATTTTCTTAGAACTAGGCAGCAGTGTTAGAATAACAGTTCTGGTACCCTGTATACCCAGGGCTGGAACCAGTGCATAATAAGAAGGACCGAACTCCTTTTTCACAGCAATATTTTCACGCACCAGATCACCAACTTTTGGAACCGAGCCAATCGGTGTTATTGGTCCATCCTTTATTTCCAAGGAGGAGGCACTGACAGATGTGTTGTCATCACGGAACTGTTGTAGGTCCTGCAAGACAGTGACATGTTAATTTATGTCAAAAGGTGTATCTGCCACCCCTGCCCCAGGACCATCAAGACCTGGAACATACATTTGTGTTCCAATCAGGACTTCATATAGGGTACGCCCTCCCAGGGACATTCTGAGCAGATTATTAAGTGCTCTCTGTACTCCATAGAGGTGATTAAGCCAACTACGAACTGTGTGTAATACTCTCGCTGTGAAGGATTACTGTAAATCTTGAATTCCTCACTTCACAACACTATTTCCCTCTGGATGATAGGAAGACAAAGAGTGCAGTTGTACCCCTAATATGGCATTGGTGGCCTGAATGCTCTTGAGGTGAAAGCTAGGCCCTGGTCCGAGTGGAAAGCAGCAACTTCATATCTGCCGATAAAGACTTGCAAATGTTTAATAACAGTATGAGCATCAGCTGAGCATAGAGGCCATACCCATAGAAATCTGGAGCATGAGTCGACAGCAACTAAAATGTATTTGTATGCACCATCAGGTGTCGAGGAACCACAATGGTCCAGGTACACACATCGTAGAGGTTTGTTGAAAATTGAGAGGGGTGTCTGCAGTTGGCGTTTGATGATCGATCCTTTTATTTGCTGACAGATGTCACAGTAAAGGATAGACTGTTTGGTCTACTTGTATAGACCTGGCAACCACTAACATGATTGTTTTAGTGAAACAGTAGCTGCCACACCTGCAAGGGCAGAAGCAGCTTCCTCATGTGCTGCACAAATCAACTCAGGTCTTTGGTCTTGATTGAGGATTCCATAATCACCCACCCCTGGTATTGTTACTACGGCAATACTTAGGCTAGATATGTGGTAGGAACATTGGCAGGATATACCTTTGGCATGGGCTTGCTTTCAGCCGAAGCTTTCATAGCAGCCAATGTTTCATTATCCAACCTCGTCCGTGAATAAGTTACTGCAGCAACAGAAGCCCTAGCTTCTGATGATTTGGCCACTTCATCAGCCAATGTATTGCCTCTGATGTGTATTCCAACACATTGATGCCCCAGTGTATGAACTACATGGACGCTTGGTAGCGTTTCTTTTAGATTCACTACTTTCCCCTGCAGTAGTCTGTGTTTGATGGTGTTACCTTTTGAATCTCTGAACTCATTCTGGTGCCAGTAATGAAGGTATTCTTTGAAGGACTGGACACAATAATACGAATCACAGACTAATAATGTCAATTATCCTGGATCTGTGTGTTCCAGTGCCATCAACAGAGCCTTGAGCAGTGTAGTCCCCTGAAGTCTGCATATAGGTATGGCATGGATGGAATTCACCATCCTTCATGTAGCCATTCACAACCACAAAGGCGGCAGAGTATTGATGTTTAGTGCCTATTGCTGGTTGGATTCAGCCATCAGTGTAAATGATTGTATGATTTTGTTCAATAGGCAAAGTGTTTGCTGGAACTGGGTATTCTTGATTTTGTAATTTAGGGTTGAAAACATAATCAACATCAGTGGCTGTCAGAGACATTTCCCAATGGATCCAACCTGGATGTAGTGCCTTGCCATTAGGAACACTGGGACGATAATGTGTTTCCCCTGGGCCAGAGGTCTCTCTTTAATGACAGCCATCTGAACAGCAGTCAGATTGTTTTCTGTGGGAGGAAAGCGTTGTTCAACTGTGGAATACAGAGGTTATGCTATAGGGATGGTATTACTCTCATTGAATGTTACATAGGTGAAACCAATAGCACCAGCTATTACTCTGATTACCAAATGTGTTTTTTTGTCCTTTGTGTGTGTTTAGCTGCGAGCATGTCTTGATGCAATGCTCTAAGAACACGTGTGTGACTGTCCAATATTTACTTGAAAAATTAGGTTGTATTAAATCATATAATGGTTTAATGCGTTGTGAATAATCTGGAATGTAAGTTCTGCCAAAGTTTAAAAAGCCCAACAATGATGAAGCTTTTTTGTGGCTGCAATTGTGTGCACTTTTCTAGAAAGTGGGGAGCTAGGCTATTTGTCTGATAATTCATATCCGAAAAATAAGACACTAAGGAAGGCTATTTTTTTAAATTAAATTTGTAGCCTAATTTGACAAATCCCACAACAATGTAGCTCACCTGTCTTATATGTTGAACGAGATCATCATCCGTATGGTAGATATCATGTACGTAGGACAATGCCTCAGGGTCAATATCATGTAAAATTGAAGTTACATGACCTGAAAACAATCCTGGACTATTTGCATATCCCAGTGGGGTCTGCAAAACTTTTTTTGTGAGACTAAAGTGCTAAAACCTGTTAACTCCCTACTTTCAGGTGCTATATTGTGGCAGAAAAAAACAAAATATCTAAGGTTGTTTTGTACTTTGTGCACTATATTGTTAATAAGTGCAGCACTGTGTGCATTTTGAATGGAAAATGTGTGTGTACGACTATTAAAATGTCTGTAGTATAAAACTATTGTATATGAATGGTGCGGGTTAGCTACAGGAAACAACGAGTTGTTCATTGGTGAGACACAGGGTTCAATTATGCCCTGGTACTCTAGCTGCATGAGGATTTCTCTCATGGGTGCTTTAGCTTCATGTTTGATTGGATATTTGAGTTGAGGTAGTGGTTGGGACCTAATTGGTTTGATATGGTAGGGAGAATCTTTATCCCACCCTACATGGTTATGACTCAGAGCAAGGGCCTGCGCCAATGCCCAATCAATAGCGCAAGCCTCCCCGAGCATTACTGGAACTAGTGGCGAGAAAGATAGTTTAATTACCATATGGGGGATTACGGACAAATTCTGGTGGACAATCTTTTTCAACCAATAAAATATCATAAATGGTAGCTACGTGATCCCAAAATATACATCAATTGTGAGCTCAATGTCTCCTTCTAATTGTAGGCTCAGTTTATACACCCTATAGGGTGTCAAGATGCACATTTCCACAGTCTCGACTTGTAAAAATGAGTTAGTTGCTTTCACCTCCAGATGCTCGAGAAGATACCGATGAGCTATTGTGACCTCTGCCGCGCTGTCTAGCAGGGACAGTGCCCACATCCTATTCTTCAGTAAAGCTCTCATCCTCAGTGGCATTTTATACAGAAATTGCTTTCACCTTCTTCTTTTTGAATTTCGTTTTTTCTTGGGGAATTTTCTCTTCTTTTTTAACAGAAACGTCTGATAAGAGTCTCGGTTTCACGTAAACAGTCCACTGTTCTGACCACCCACCTATCTCACTGCATTTATCTGATGAGTCCTGAAACTAACGAGATTGGCATGTATTATTATATTGATATCTATCAGGAGTTTTTTTTTATATTATCTCTATTTCGAAGATTATAGCACTTTTTAGCTATTTGTTTTTGTTTATCCCAGCATTTTTTAGAACCCTCAGGTGCTTGCTTGGTAGAATCCTTATTGGATTTACTCTGCATTTGTGGTTTACTAGGTCTGGCTCCCAGACTATCTCGACCAATACAAGAGTAGGTCTTGGCGATAATCTTTGGCAGGTCGCATTCTTGATCCTGTAAAGGACCATCCAGGAGTCTCAAGTGCATTGCTAGTGCTACTGTTTCCCCCTCTAAGATTACTTAATAATATTGAAGACACAGTGGAAAAATTGTCCATTAATTGCTTCTTTAAATCCATGGCTCCATATTCATCTTGAATTTGCTTTAACACTTCCGTAAGATTGGCAGTCTCAACGAGCAAAAGTCATCTGGCGGGACCCTCCCTCTAACGTGTAGGGGATGTTTTCATAATAAAACAGCTAGTATTTTGAGGAAAATGTCCCCATGTAAAAATATGTATGTTTCTGTGAAACATTAGAGACGCAGTGTACCACTTTGTGCGAGCAACCATATCTTGTTGCAGCCTTGAATAAAGTTGTGCTAAGAAATGTAAATGCTTTCATAAGCAAAAGAGCAGCAAGATAAATGAAAATTAAACATCACCATTAATGTGATTGTTCTTGAAAGAATAAAATGAAATAAAATGAAATGTTACAAAGCTAAAGGGCACAGACAGCAGGCCTAGTTGCTAAAATAACATTCCCACAAACAACACTAAAATGGCTTCACTACAATACATTCCCAGTATTGGGTTCTTTAAACTGCCTACTTTTGCTGGCAAGTTCTCTGCAAGGATGGGATTAGAGATGCATGCCAGGGTTATCTCCTCTCGAGGCAACTTAGTTGAGGTAGCTTTGAAGGCGTTGTTTGCAGGGAGTGAGAAGGTGGTAAATATAGCGACAACACTATCCACCTGATGCATTATTGGCTTGAATGGTCATCTGGTCAGGTTTTAATCTTACACCACATTGCTAACAGTTTCTTTTCGGGCATGGCTACGGGCGTCAAGATGGCGGTCGCACTCTGAGAGTGCTCTGGACCCCTCCGTCATCCGCCCGAACTCACTACCTTCCCTGATCCTGTGTTCCTGTTCGCTGGGTCGTCAAGAATAGCCCAGTGGCTCCTATCCTAGTGGGTCGAAAGCCGGAGCTCCTGGGGGCCTGCGCGCCGTCGTGGGGCGGTGCGGCCTCTCAGTGCGAGAGGCGTTCGGAATGGGAGCCGCCTGGCGTCCTGTGCCGTGGCGTAGGCTCCCGGACAAGTCATCCCTGAGGAAGCGTGCCGGAGCCGCCGGAGCTTCGCACCATTCCGGTGCAATTGGAGGAGAAGACTCCGGGGCCAGCCGACCCAGACGGACTCAGCGAGCCTAGAGGCGGCTCCCCCAAAGGGCTGACTGCCTCCCCCGGGCGGGCCGCGGGGCGCTCGGGCCACACCCGCAACAGAGGAGAGAGGGGGTGGAGCAGAATAAGCCAGACCCCCGGCCATATGGAGGCCCACGCGTTGAGGGCCGAAACAAACATCGAGGAGATGCCCCGACCCACGAGGTGCCAAAATCTGACTCCTGGAAGAGCCTGAGAGGGGGCATAGGAGGTGTTGGTTTTTTTTTGCCCCCTCCCCTGCCCCGATTCCGTCGAGACCAAGAGTGAGTTACCCCCCTTGGCTGGGACCGGGCCTGGGCCTGGATGAAGTGGCCGGACCGGGGATCTGGTCGACCCACTGTTGAACGGGGTGACGACCGACCTGTGCTGGCCCTGCAGTGGTGATCTGTAGCGGCGGGGCCGTGGTTCTCTATCGGAAAGACCGCGGGGAGCCTTGGACCTCCGCTGCGTGAGCTGGGGGAGCGGGAGCAGCCTTGTCCCGACGGAAGAGAAAGGGAGATAGCGGGACTTACCCTTTGCCTTGAGTGCAGCGATGGGCCCCACCCCCGGGCTCCAGGGGGGCATCAGGGTACCAGAATGCGATGGATGTCCGTATGATGACCACAAAACCAAGACAGCACTAGGGGCACCCAGTGGGCGACCACTGCTCCGAGGGAACTCACCAAATGAATACTCCCTGATCTACCGATCCGACGTAAGAGGTGTTTCCCACTACTGGACCGATTTGAGGGCCCACCCCGCGACTGCTGGCCTGCGCCCAGACATCTCTGGCTAGACACCCTCCCCCGGGGGCGATCTGGTGGGCCCGGGGCCGCCCCGGGAGGAGTAAGTGAGAGGCCCCTGACGCGGTTAGCCCCGTCCCCACAACACCGTGACTGCTTCCGCTCAGCCTCACAAGAAACATGGGCAAAGATAGAGCCTCAAGACAGACGCAACCGTCCCAGCAGAGGATTGACCAATTTACCACACCGACGGTTCCTCGGAGCGGAGGCGACATACCACCTAATGACCCTGCCCCAGACGGGGTCAGTGCTATCCTTCTTGCAATCCAGACATCACAGCGGGCGATGAAAACCAAAATTGGAGAGGTGAGGGAAGATATGGGCCTCATGAGACAGGATCTTAGGAATGCAGTGGGCCGGATCACAGAGGTGGAGGGCCGCGTCTCACAGACGCAGGATGACCTAGCCGACCTCAGAACTAAGGTGGCCCAAATGCAAACTCGAACTGGTGAACTGCACTGCAGGGCCGAAGATGCCAAAAATCGCTCCCAATGCAACAACCTGCGCTTCGTTGGCATCCCGGAGGGAGCAGAGGATGGCAAAGCTCCCGAATTTCTGGAGGGCTGGATCAGGTCCTGGATGCCGGAACACACTCTCTCACCATGGTTTGCGATTGTACAAGCACATAGAGCCCTGGCCCCACTGCCCCCGCCAGGTGGGCCTCGGAGACCTAACGCTCCGGCGGATGAAGGCACTCAGCCTAAACTGAACTCCCCAACGGATGGGGGACACGAAGACCCCTCGGGGGCCCGGGCTCCGGGGGAGGAAATGAGAGAGGATCGCTTGAGCTAGTCCCCTGCACTTGGTTAAATTGACCCCGCACACATTAGACTCTAGTACACTGGGTCAGACCAACTATACTAGATACCGACCCGCAGAAGCAGAACAGGACCACATACGTGATAACACAATGTTGTATACTCCAACGCCTTTTTAGGGTAGGGTTTTCGTTAGTTGATTGCAATTGATCCGACATGCAGGAGGGGTCCATCACTCCACTTAGTGACAGTCTATATGACTGTGATACCCCTGTTGGGTACTTGGGCGACAGATGCTTCCAGGGTAGAAGAATGGGGTGGGGGAGGTTGGGGGGTCCAAATTTTTCATTAGGGTTTAGTAAAGTTGTTATAATAAGTTTCCTTTGCCGCACCTACACCTACCATAATGATCCTCCTCAGTCAAAATGTTCATCTCTGTGTCCCCGCACGGGCTTCCGACACTTCACCACACAGACACTGTGCACGTAGCTCTCTCACTGACACAGATTCTCTCGTGGAATGTGAACGGTCTCCTGGATAAAATTAAGAGATCCGCAGTGTTCAACACTGCGCAGATATGCCCCTTCAGTGGTCCTGCTACAAGAGACCCATTTACTCGGCACTAAATGCCCAATGCTAGCACGGGGGCTTTGACAAGGTTTTCCACGCAGGTTTTTCAAGGGGCTCTAAGGGAGTAGCCATTTTATTCCACCGCTCGTTACCCATAGTGGTTACCGCCACACAATCGGATCCACAAGGTAGGTTTGTAACGGTGACCGGTACGTTACACGGGTCGCCGTTCAATCTCGTATGTGCATATGCACCCCCAGCTGGCTTTGACACCTTTTTACTTACTCTCCGCCTGGTGCTGACAAGCCTCCCGCAGGGAATTACGCTTATTGGAGGGGACTTTAACTCTGTCCTAGACCCAAAACTAGATGTGTCCGGACCTATATCCACCACTCAATCCGGGAGGGCATTCAGCATGAGTAGGTGGGCTGCGGGTCTGGGTCTGTGCGACGTGTCAAGGACCTGGCACCCCAGAACACGACAATACACACACACCTCGACTGCTCACCATTCTCAGGCCAGAATCGATCTCCTGTTTATGCCAGCACTGGATGTCTCTAGGGTCACCGGCGCGGAGATATTACCTCACGGAGTCTCAGACCACTCTCCAGTACGAATCCGGTTAGATGGCGTCGACCCGACCCAGCATCATACGTGGCGCATGAATGCATGGTACGTACAATATAATGAATATACCCTCGAGATAAGGGACCACCTTACCCAATATTTCGAGCAAAACCTGGGGTCCGTGCAGTCCCCAGGCATGATCTGGGCGGCGTGTAAAGTCACACTTAGAGGCTATGCTAAACACTGCATGCGCGCCCGAGAGCATGCACGCGACTTGCAAGTGGCGGCCCTTGAAGCCAAGGCTTTAAGCCTTGAGCGGTCAGAGACCTCCGCCACATCAGCGTCCGTTTTGAGACGCCTTACTATGGTTAGAGAGGAAATAAGACAATTTGTACTTGAGGCCGTGAAACGTACCTGGAGGGCATCGGCAGCTCACGTGTACAGCTGGGGAGATAAGAACGGCAAACTCCTACATTGGTTAGCCTCGTGCCCACTAGCCGACAGAATTATTCCCGAGGTTGTGGACGAGACGGGCTCACTTGCGAAGACTCCCAATGAAATTGCTAAGAGCTTTGCCTCCTACTACACACAACTATACGCGGAACGACCCCGTCCCCCGGCTGAAAGGGAGTCCCCCCTCCTGGACGACATGGTCCTTCCTTAGATCTCGAAAGCGACCAGGGAGAACTTAGATGAAATCATAACGCTAGCGGAAATCACAACAGCGATATCCGGCCTGTCCTCAGGCAAAACGCCCGAACCAGATGGCTTTCCATCGGAGATTTACAACAGATGTGGGAACATTCTAAGTCCCCACCTACTCAACATGTATGACGAAGCTGAGAAGACCGGCCGCTTCCCATCTGGGATCGACGAAGCCACAATAGTGGTAATCCCGAAGACCCAACCACTGTCGCGTAACCGTTCGGCGTATAGACCTATCTCCCTCTTGAACGCCGAGATCAAAGTGCTATCAACTTTGCTCGCTACCAGGCTGAGGGAAGCGCTCCACTCACTAGTACACCCAGATCAATGTGGATTCATGCCGTCTCGCAGTACCAGACACTGCATTAGGCGACTGAATGTCGCTCTGGCACACCGCAACACTCTGACCCAGTCCCCCCTCGCCCTCCTTTTGCTTCATTTTGAAAAAGCCTTCGATACTGTGGACTGGTCCTACTTGGAACAAGTCCTAAGAAAGAATGGAATTGGACCCAAATTCCGTGGCCTTGTAAAGCTACTTTACTCCAATCCAACCGCACGTATTCAAGTAAACGGAGTAGCCTCTGAACCATTCCCCATCCATCGTGGAACCTGGCAGGGATGCCCACTGTCTCCGCTGCTCTTTGCTCTCGCGATTGATCCATTGGCTAAGCTGTTGAGGGAGGACCCACTGGTGGAAGGCTGGTCGTGGCCTGTGGGCCCAAAGGACCGGGTAGCACTGTACACAGACGACGTCCTCATTTAAATTTCTAACCCAGCCGTGAGCGGCCCACGAATCTTACAACTTCTAGACCTCTTCTCTCAGGCCTCCGGTCTAACTTTAAATCCAGGCAAATCCCTGTTGGTCCCCTTATATCCCTCTAGAGACTGTATCAACTGGCAACAAAATATCCTAATCCACCGCAATAGTTTTAAATATCTGGGTGTCCACATAACCCTATTGCCCAAACTAACATGGGAACTAAACATTAACCCACTCATCAAGAAATCTACAAACAAAGTCTCCAACGCTGGCGGAGTCTACCCCTCAATACACTGGGGAGAATAGCACTATACAAAGTGATGATACTCCCCAGATTCTTATACCAACTACAGAATTTCCCACACCCAGTCCCCCGGAAGTGGTTCAAAGAAGTGGAGGCGACGGCGTGCCAATTCCTGTGGCACGGCTCCCGCCCCAAACTATCCCTTGTTAAATGTCAGAGGAGAAGACGCCGATACACGGGCGGACTGCAGCATACTTACTCACGAGACATACGTTTGGACCTACCGGGGTTCTCTTTGATTGACAGCTTCTTATGCCTTTTTGGATTATTTATGTCACAGACTGACGAAGATATTGAAGAGATTACTAAGTACCGTTTGGACTATTTATTATTTCTGAGACGTATCTGACTTAACTTGCCTGGAACTTTTTTGTCATTTTCAGCCTTGAAAAAGTCACTGATGTGACGAAACACGTGTTGGCTGTTTGCTTTGGAAAAATGCTCTCTGTTCTATGGAATATCACTTCGTTCAGAATAAATGAACTCTTCTCTGGAGACAAGATTTGAACATCGTTGTGCTCGACTTCTTCAATCATTTTTCACCTTACAATGACTAAATACTCTGATTCCTTTTTGTTTTACTTTGCATACTGTGTGCTGTGATCTCTGTTTGCGTATATTAAATGTCAAAGAGATATCCACGACGGGGGGCTGGGAATGTCTAACATTTATTTCTATTACTTGGCCATGCACCTACTGGTGGTTAATGATTGGCTGTCGGGAGGCTGGACAGACCCAGCGTACCGACTAGAACTTCAAGCAATGGGCTACAATGGGATCTTCAACGCACTATACGGGGGCTCGATCCCGCAGACTATTCCAGAGGTGACTAGAGTGATTCTTACAGGGTGGCGGACGGCCCAGAGGGTCTCGGGTTGGTGGACTCGCCTTACTCAACAGACCCCTCTTAGGCAAGGGAAATGGCTGAGGGAAGTTTCCGCATTGGAAGGGTTCCGGAAATGGGACAACATTGGGATATCCACTGTCGGGGACATCTGGGGCGGGTCACACATTCGATCCTTTGAGGAGCTTCAGAAAATATACTCATTAAACAAAACCCAATTTCACAAATACCTACAACTTAGACATGCTCTACTGGTACACGTGCGACCAGGGGACAACATTCCTGAATACAGCCCACTAGAGGCGAAGGTCATGATGGGAAGCCTGAGTAAAGGGGGAATCTCCCAGATATACCGCTCTATCCTCACTAATACCTCCCCCTCCCTCGAGGGACTCCGTCAAAAATGGGAGGGGTGGGCAGGCCCCATAGAAGATATAGATTGGAGGGAGGCATTAATGGCCCTCGGTCTATGACCATAACCTCACGATTTCAACTGCTACAAACCCTTTACCTACATGCAGCCTACCTTACCACCAAAAGACTCTTCGGGGCAGGTCTCCGACCCACAGATAATTGCCCTCGATGCTCACACCCAGAAGCTGAATTTTTCCACATGGTCTGGGCTTGCCCAACTATAGAGTCATATTGGAGGGCGATCGTTGGGGAGATCTCAGAGGTATTACAATCAACAGTAGTGATGTCCCCCGTATCGTTTTTACTCGGGCCATGGGAGAGACAGGGCTGAATAGGGCAAATCAAACCTTTTTGGGAGTGGCGTGCCTGGTGGCAAAGAGGGACATCATGACAGAGTGGAAAGCAGAAAAAGCACCGGCCCTCACCAAATGGAGACGATGAGTAGACTGGTGTGCGCAATGCGAAAAACTTGTATACGAAGCGAGGGGGTGCCCAAACGAGTACAATAGAGTGTGGGGGAAATGGGGGAGCACACTGGACACCTAACCCACCTGCGACAGCTGGATTAGCCGAAAGACATCTCTTTCTCGATCAGGAGTTCACCGGGGGGGGGAGCCCTAACTCTCCAGTGTTTGGGGAACCATGTCTAAGTTACATAATCATTAAGAAGATCTCTTTCAATCACTGCAACGCAGAGAGCTAATGACCCCGAGCTATATGAGCACAGATACTTAATGTTTGTAGAATCCGCGGGGACCAGCGAGACAAATGACTTATTCAGACGGATGGAGCTAAGCTATTTATATTGTATTTGCATTGTGTTTTTCTTTTTGTTTCTTCTTAAAATCAATAAAAAGTTCTTTATAAAAAAAAAAACAGTTTATTTTCATGTTATCTATAAGATACCTTCTTATAGGATAATGACTTACATAGTGGGCAGCCTATCCATTTTCTGTATTTAGAAGCGAAGGTGCAATATAAATTACCCTGGCCTCTCAAACAAGACAAGTGAATTAGCTCTGCATGTACTTCTGAGAACCATGCTGCTGAAACACACACCCTACTCCATAAATGTAAGCTGCCCTAACATTTGTATTGACAAATGTGATTAATATACAATGTACATTTTACATGTAACCAGGCCTGAATTTAGCCATAGTAAATTCAGAATTTACTTATCATAAATGCTAATGGTTTTCATCTAACTTAAAGTACACTGTACCCCAATTCACCACAGATCAAACAAAAAATGTTTTATGGACTGTTGGGTAAGCCCTTTTTCCATCAGGCAGTATGTACTTACCTGTGTATTCAGACATTTCTATCATTGAGATATTTCCAGTTATGACATGTATAGAAACAGCATTAGATAACATTGCAACATTTAGTTGTGTGAAAAAACATGCAGCTCATGTGGTCCCGGACTTAATCCTTCACCCAGAATTTTGTGATTAAAAAAATAAAACAATTAAAATGTATTGGACTTAGCTATAACACAGACATTTGCAATGCATCACTGCTGAGAGGATCAGTTAATTGAAGGTCCTGTTCAAAGATATTACAGCCCAATTCAAATGACTGAAGTACTCCTAGGGCAAATGGGGAATTCCGTAAATGTTCCTTAGCTCTGTCTTAGGGCTTGATTTTGAAGTTAGCTGATGGGATTTTAAAGTCCTTTGTTGCCCTGAGGGAGTACCCACCCATTTATATAATGTACTGTACTATAATAGTGCTACCAATGTCCTACCGAATGCTATTCATATACCTACGTGCTAAGGGTTAAGCCTCCACCTCTGCCTTTCGTATAGTTTATTTGCTGAGATATCTGCCTGGCTGAGGAAACTTCTGTACACATAAGTATATGTTTTAGTAGTAAATATGGGAGGGATAAAAAGCGTGGCTGGAAATCGGGCAATACTTCCCATTAAAGGGGGGGGAGTCAAGGAAATAAAGAGAGGTTAAGGGTGTGACAAGCAGGGGATTAAAAAAGGACATGGAAACACCCATGAAAGAGTAAGCCCGTTGCTATTCACAAACTTCCCTTCTATAAGTACTACAGTCAAAAAGGATAAAAAGGATCCTAAACAGTTGTAAACGTATTCCATAACAGAGCTGGCATAAGTCCAGCAAAACACACAACCCACCACAGGTACAGGAACTCCTTCCTGTATATAATAGTAGAGGAAGGAATTTAAAGTTAAACCCCACAGGAAGTAATATTAAAAACTATATTATGTAAGCTATTTAATAAAAAAAAAACGTGAATTTGATTACTGTTCATTTAATTGAACAAATATCTAAAATAAAACATCTGAATTATCCTATGTTTACATATTTTAATATATTTTTTAGTTTTGAAAATTAATGTATGTTAATTTATAAGAAATAATTAAATTATTTGTGATTCATTCAACACAGAGTTTCCAATACATAATTCAAAAAATATATTTTTTCTTCATGGGGTATTTTTTTCTTCATTTAAACTACAGAAAAAATAATTTGATTTAATTTTATATATTCTAAATAATAATCTTTTTATTTACAATTATGTTTTTAATGCTGAAGCGTTTTTTAAAATATTCTATGTTTAAAAAAATTCAGAAAAATCTATTCACATTGAAATAACACCTGCATTGTGTTATACTTTGCCTATCTATGCCCAGGTTGTGAATATGTCTGCAAAGTCTGTGAAAAGTAAAATATTGTCATAAGCCACTACTAGTATCAACGTCATGGTTGTATTTAATGATTTAAACAACTTCACCTCATATTTCGGGGGTGGGTAAATGTAAGTCTACATTTTGAGTAACTTTACACTCATAGATGGAGAGTAGTCAAAAGTCGTAACGTTACTTGAAAGTGTAAGATTAAATTTACTTGCAGTAAATCTACACGTCGATTACCTTTGTGAATAGACCTCTATGTGCGTAAATCTGGTCAAAGGGGTTTTCAATGCTTTTTTCCATACAGAAGTGCTGCACCTTCATTCTGGACTTTTGTAGAAAGAGAACTGCATGTGGAGTTGTTTAATTAATTTTGGGCTTCAGTATGGACTCAACATATGTTCTTTTCATGGATCTGTATCTATATTTTGTTAGGTATTTAGTGATGCAACATGGGGACATGATATTGATTTAGTCTAAACTCTAGTACAGCCCCTCGTGTCACAAAGGTCACAAGAATGTGCCAGTTTTTGTTTCATATTAATTGTAGTTTTAATGGTTAAACATAGAAAGCTGCACTGACAACATTTAAATGTGTACTTGCTTGTATTTCAGAGTTCGACTTAGGAGGCATTTGAATTAATTTACATGTTAAAAGGATAACATTGATGCATAATGTAATTTCGACTATAGACTAAGTGCATTTAGAAACAATATTGAATTGCTGAAGAATAGTAAATGATTAATGTATTTAAAAATACATGCAAAAGAGAGATAAATGTAATTCTCTGTTGTACTTAATGAAATGCAGCAGCAAAGCTTTCCGATTTGAAATTAAATATATTATTCATATTAATGACATTTTATTAATGCTGAATTTATGAGTTTTCATGTTACATATGTTTTACTAAAACATATTAATTAAATGCATTATTGTGATTCCTTTGTGTTAGTATGAGTGAGGCCTGTTAAAGCTTTCAATTTGTGACCATGCTAGAAATGCTGATTTGTTTCCTAACATAAGCTTTGTTTTAGATTATGTTCTCATGAGAAGCTCAGCTAGTTGGTACTAGGCTCTATTATTTAAGTATATAGAGAATGTAACTTAGTGTCCCTGATGGAAGAACATCATGAAACATGGACTGACATCATGTACAATATTTATTTTTATTTTTTTAAATTTCTTTATTGCATTTTTATTTAAAAAATAGCATATTTCAGAACAAAGGTACGTGCAAACCACACATATGCAGTCAACTATAATTTGCAACAGATAACATATGGGGAAGATTCGTAGGCAAGGCATATCCATGTACTCACATTACAGAATTAGTATAACAATTATGTATAGGGGCTCAGCAGTCTATTCCCATACATGCATTTTATGTGTATAGCATTTGGCGTACTGGTCAGTATCTTGAGGAGAATGTCCATCTGATCTACACACGCATACAGGAATGTGGCAAGACATGTGGAGTACTTTACGCTATGGACATCCACCACTCGGAGCTGAGCGGCGCAGGCAATAGCGGATTACAGAGGTCCATCAACATTAGCTCCCATTGTGACGTAAGAGAGTATTTGCGTAATCCCAACACATCTTCACGTCGAAGAGCAGTACACTCCGCTCTTGCCCAGATAGTTAGTGAGTGCACCCATGCTTCATATGACGGTGGATCAGGGGACCGCCATTTCGGGTTATAAGGCGTTTTGCTAATTAAAACACTAGATCCAGAAAATGAGATGTGTCCTTTAAATCTTTACTACTAGGGAACAGTCCCAGTATGCTTGTCTCCCATGTCTGTGGTATGGGCCGGTCCACAGTGCACCAAGCGCGCTAGGACTGCTGACCAGTAGCGGTGCAGAGTTGGGCACAACCACAGCATATGCGAGAAGTCTGCTCCCAGACTCAGGCAGCGTAAGTATCTGTTGATCTTCTCGGGTGTGAGGTAGGCCCTCTGAATAGCATAGTGTTGTATGAGGCAGAATCGCATATTGCGAGGAACATACATTCGAGTTTCCAGCCCACTCGCCCATTCTTTGTCAGTGAAAGGTCTCCCCTTGTCCCCCTCTCATTGCCCGTGAAGGGTCAGAAGGGTACCAGATGCGAGCAGTCGCAGAAAGTCTGCCATCCAGCGTACCAAATGTCTCCCATCTCCAAATACATGTAAGTACTGAAGTGTGAGATGTATTTGGGACTTCCTTATGAGGTCGCCCCATGCACACTGTAAGACTTGCTTTAGGAAGCTCTACAAGTGAAAGGTACCTGGGTGAAGACCAGTGGCCTCCATCAGCGTGTCATGGGTGTGGAGTGTACCATTTGTGTAAACGTCCCCCAGGATGTGGATTTCTGCCTCATGCCGGGGAGCCAGCTCTGTAGGCAATGTGATACACGCGCCATGAGGTGTCCCCAATAGTGGTATCACCAGTGCATAGGGTGTGATGCCCCTTCTGAGGTAGCAGCATCTACGGTAGAAGCGTTATGCTAAGTTTAGTGACACGTGTGCTGACGCAGGGGACTTGGTACAAGGGTGAAATAAGTGAAGCAATTTATAGCGTGACCATGCAGGCAAGTTGGTAGCAGTGTCTGCTAACTGTTGGAATGAGAACCAGCAATCCACCCATTGTAGCTGCACAGCCAGACAGTAGTGTTCCAAGTTGGGCAGCAACAACCTTCCCTGGTTTGTTGGGCGATAAAGTTTAGAGAGGGCCACTCTACAGCGGGAGGGATTCCAAATTAAACTACGCATGTCCCACTCTATGGAGCGAAAGAAGGAGGCTGGGATATATAGAGGCAGATTCACAAAATTATATAGTAATCAAGGTAGTATTATCATCTTGATAAGGGCTACTCTGCCCATGACTGTCAATGGCAATGTCTGCCAGAACGACATCTGACAACACAAACCTGACACAGCATGTGTCAGGTTCCCATCAAACAGTCAGATTCCCTATGGTATATCTGTATGCCAAGGTACCTGAACGTGCTAGATTGCCACGCAAGTCCAGGGGCCACAGATGTGAGGTCAGGAGCAGGCGTAGTGGGTGACAATGGAAAAACACAGGACTTTGCCCAGTTGACCCGCATCCCAGAGACCTCTTCATGCGCACTGAACAATGATATTATATCACTGGGAAAATCCGCCAGGTCTCTAATATACACTAGAAGGTCATCTGCATGTAAAGAGACCGCATGTGCACCATCCTCCTGTGGTATCCCCCAGACATGCCTGCCCTTTGGAGCACCACCGCTAAACGTTCCACTGCAAGAGCAAAAAGCAGAGGGGACAAAGCACATTCCTGCCGTGTACGCCTCTTAATGTGAATTGGTGATGATACAAAATGCCCTGTTTTGTTACAGGCTGAAGGGAACGTGTATAATAATTTCACCAGATTTATAAAATGAGGATCAAAGCCGTATTTTGACAGAACCGCAAAAAGGTAAGGCCATTCCAGCGAGTCCAACGCCTTCTCCAGATCTATCACTAGGAAGTTCATACTTGGCCAGTGACGGGGGCATATCACAGCAAATGGAAAAAACAATGTATGTTAAGGGAAGTCGAGCGGCCTGGCACAAATCCACTTTCATCCTCATGTACTAACAGAGGCACCAGAGGGGCCAGTCGTGTTGCAACGACTTTGGCTGGTATCTTATAGTCTGTGTTTAGTAGTGCCAACAGCCTGTACACTAGTGGGATCTTTATGGGGTTTGAGAAGGGAGACCAGGGTGGCCTCACGTAAAGTAGGGGGTAGATGGGTCAGAACTATGGCCTCCTCATATAAAGTAAGCAGTTTGGGTGCAAATTGAGTGGAGTATGTCTTATAGAATTCAGCCGGTAGTCTGTCAGGACTGGGTGCTTTGCCATTAGCGAGGGAACGGATGGCCTCCTGTATCTTGGACAATAATGGAGGGCTGTTAACCTCCAAACACTGCTCAGCCATGATCTGGGGGAGAGGCAATCCTGCGAGGAATGAGGTGATATCATTTAGAGAAGAATGTGAGGCAGTGCCGTACAGCTACTCTTAATGAGCATGAAACACCTCGTGAATAGAATCCTGCGTATACAACAAGTCGCCTGACTGCGTACAAATAGACATTACCAAACTAGGGGAAGTTTTCTGTTGTATCAACCAGGCAAGCAGGGTCCCAGCTCTGTCTCCTTTAGCATGCACATTAGCTGAGTGAGCTGCATAGTTAAGACATCTCAGGCGTTCCAAGGAGTTCTGAATGGGTTTTATGCATGGCCTGTAATTGAGAGCTGGGATCCCGCACCACCTCCAATTCATGCTGCAGTAGTTGCCACTCCACAGCGGATACCTAATGGTTCAGCTGCCTGCGCATGCCAAAACTGAGCCCTAGACAATGACCCCACAATGTAGCCTTAAACGCATCCCATTGCACTGAACAAGGCGAGGCCGTGTCTGCATTAAGATCAAAATAGTTAGTGATCTGCTGGCCAGTTGACTCACAGAACGCTGAATCCTCCAGCGTCACAGGCTGCAGCCTCCACATGGGAGCAGGGGGATGTTGACATCATATACAAATGTTTCAAACACAGATGGAATCACACAGATGGAAGATGTTCCCATGCAGACCTGGGAGAGAATTGGACTGTTTCAACTTGAAGTCTGGTGATCGATTACTTCTGGATAATGCACATTCAATGTGACATGAACTGATACCTTGGGTGAATCAGAATGCTTTGTGAATTCTAAAATACTGATAGGCTTTTGAACTTCAAGAAGTTCTGAACAATCCCTGACAGATCCTTCCAGTCCTCAGATGCTGTTCTGATACTTGCTGATCCTGGTCCTTTGCTGATGAAGATTCCCTGAATGCTCTACCCCTGGAGAGGTATTTTCCTCTCTGCCATTGCCTTTGAAATGCCATTTTAGATTTAGAAATTCTCTTATTTTCCTCTAAGAAGACTCCTGACCGAGCTTCCCTTTTTTCCTTATCTTTTGCTTAACTCAGTTAGTGACTTGTGGCCCCAGATTATCTTTTTCCAAATTATTGTTGTCCTTTTTATGCTTTTTCTATTTTGCCCACAAGTGTTTCTCCCAACACGTGTATTTCCCTGATTTGGTTAGGTGTAGAGTTGACCTATGCCCAGCCAAAGATTTTTGTCTCTGCTAATTTGATTTGACTGATGATTGTAAAGTTCTGAGCAATGCCTCATCTTTGTTACCCAGGTATTCCTGTTGATGATTTGCATTTTTCTTCTTGAATGTTTCATTTTATTAATGTTAGTTTGCCTAAATCTATTTCAACACCATGGGAAACCTTTCATGATTAGTACCTTTACAATTTGGTTTTGTGCATTGTCTACATGACTTTGAGCTTGAGTTTGTAATAAATGGTTACCTTTATTTCCTGATTGGAGTTTTCCTTCCATGGCCGCATTGGTCATGAATTTTAAATAGTTTGGGGTTGTAGTGGATTTTGTTGATGGCTCTACCACACCACTTATTGGGTCCAAGGATTCATCCACCTTTAAACGCATTGATTCCTGTGAAGGATGAAAATGCTACATCAGTTCTGGTAGCAGAGATATGGCTTTGCCCCATCAGAGGGGAGCACCATTGTTGTTTAGTGTTAGGGAGATAGGATTGACCCCATGCGATTGCCCAGTCTAAGCATTTTGCACCCTAAATCTTGTCCCATGGTTTGTTCTGAAGATCGATGAAGTCCAGTGTTGTGCCTACAAGTTATGGGAGCTTGCGTATAAATAAGGTTTTGCACTTGCAATGCTTTGGCTTGAAAATTGCATTGATGTGTGAAGTTGTGAAGTGTTTTGCGGAGTCATCATACTTAAAGTGATTGTGGTGTGGCCTAAGATCCTGGGATAATGTACGAGTGCAGAAGACACTTGGTTAATTTATTTTCTGCATTATGGTACTTGTCATGAGACCCCATTGACAGTGCCAATAGTTTCCTTGAATGACTTTGAGATGTTGATATGTAGGGAATCCTGAAGGCTTATGGAGGATCTATATCAACCGAAGTGAAAATTGCTGGTCAGGTTTCACTCGTTGTGTGATTGTGAAAGCTACAGTCAGAGAAGTGTAAGTCCATACAGCTTTCAAGTGTTTGTCTTTCTACTCGTAGAATGCAGACAGATTGTTGGTTTTTGCTTGAAATATTTTGTTTTAGGTGTGACTGAGTGATTGTGTGAGAGGCAATTGTGAAGCGATTGCAGCTGTTGAATGAAGTGAGTGTGATATCATATTGTACCACACTGGTATAGGTCATTAGTTTGAAGCCACGTTGGTATTGGTGGACAGTACAATGTTGCTATTGGTTGAGAACCGTGAGAGCAAAGGATTGTGGGGCTGAAATTACTTCCTGATTCAATTGCAAGTTGTGGAATTAATCACATTTGACCGAAATATTAACATTTTCAAAGCCTTAAAGAATGCTTTAAAGGGACATGTATTTTTTCCGGTTAGAGAAGGTATGGGAACACCACCCAAAGGAACTCCAGGTTATATTGTGTCATCCACAAAAGGTTTTCATGCATGTCTTTGTTGTGAACAATGGTGTAAAATTTTTGAGAAAGACAGTGCATTTGCTTTTCCCGTATACAGGACATTTAATTTGAGAATATTAAAAATTTGAGGTGAATAATCTATGGAATGATAACGCCCCCAAGACTGGCCCAATTTGAAGCCCTCAGTATTTGGGAACTTGTTGCCTGTGAAAGAATGTCAGCTAAAAATGAGAATAGAATGCTGAAAGCAATTAAAACACTTTCAGAAGCTAGATGGCATGCAGAAGAGAATATATGGACAGCAGATATATTAGATGGAGTTAGAATGTTTTCAGCTATTTCAGAGGAAGGTGATGGAAGTACAAAACCTAAGACTCAAAAGAAACAGAGAAAGCAGGAAAGGCGTCAGAAGATGAGAGTAAAAGGACAATAACATATGACATTGGTTCAGATGATGAGTTTATAAATCAGTTATAAATGAATAGTCCACACTGTATCATTCAATTAAGACAGGAATGAGAGGTGAAGCAGTACAGAATGTAGTCCCAAATGTGCCAACTGCTCCAGTTGCACAGACTCTGAATCAGATTGTTTCAGTTACACCTGTAATTTCAGAGACACAATTGTCTGTAGTTTATCCACACAGTTCATCCAGTTCCAAATCCAGTCATAAATCAAATTGTCCCAGATTCTGATGTGAGTCAAATGGTGCAGACACTTTATGTGAATCAGCCCGTTCAAATCTGTATCCCGCATCATTTCATACCAGTGTTTAGTCCAGTTCAATCAATGCCAAGATTGACCCCAAGTCAAACAGGACAAAGTTTCAGCACTTTTGTAAGAGTACCGAGTACCGGAATGCAAATTCCTCAAAATATGACAAATTTTAGGGGTTCTGATGCACTAACAGTTCCTGTGACTATATGTCCAATTGCTCCCTTGTATGCTTCATGTCGTACCGGAAGTAATGCCCATTCAATAAATGTCCTGACTATTCCTAAAACACCAGTTACATCTGCTGGTATTTCACCAATTGGTATGCAGAGACCAGTAATTCAAAGAATTCAGAGATGGAGAGAACAGCTACTTTGTTTAATCATTGCCCCATACATGAATTGCAGAACCTACCCAGATGGTAAATCACGCCGGACCCATTCTTGATGCGAGGTTTCTTCAGGGAAAGCAACCGTAATCCATGCTCAGACTAGATCAGATTCTGAATGTACATAGTAGTTCCCCAGAAGATGTACCCCAGAAAAATAATATTAGTTTACCAGGTTTCACAGCACAGCAATTGACAGATTGGTTAAGTAGTTTGAGTCCACAAGGTGCAACGTTATAACAGATCTCAATGCCATAACAGAGGCGACACCAGAGCGAGACAGATCAGTGAACGTGCCCAGATTGAAATTAGAAGTGAATTAATTGATTCTGGGAATGTCAGACATAGCTCAATTGGAAACTTACACAGAAGAAGAATTGTGGTTCATGTGTAAGGATGTTACTCGACACGCAGGACAGATTTATGAGAGATTAGCTGAATTAGCCGAGAAATATGATGTGGATTTGCAAAAATAAAAACCTTAGAAGAGAAGTTACAGATTAGAGTACAGTTCAAAAGAAATACTTAACAGGAGATCTCCTGGAATGAAATTGCACTTTAAGGGATTGATTACCTATCTACAGATTCGGGGAGCATAAGATAAGTGGGAATGCAGATGGGCTAAGAAAAGAGAACATAAGAAAGCAAAGCACAATGTGTCTCTGGCATGAGCAAATCAAGCCAAGCACAATGTGAAAATAATACCTACGAGAGAAATACCAGGTGGAGGTTATGTTCACATACCTTGGAGTAGGAATAATATATTGTCATTCACCAATGACGACCCGAGATTGAGAGAAAAGTCTGTGGAATGGTAAAAGCAGAGAGATTAGTGAAACTTTCAAAGCGCTTGTGAGAAGATTTCAATATGTTGTGGTTCCAGCTGATTTGTGGACAGTGTGTAAAGTGCATGTTGATTGGCCTCAGCGTGAACGTTGGTGAAATTCAGTAACAGGTGCAACATCTGAAGTGGTAATGTAAAAGTATTACAAGGTGATTAAGTTCCTGAAAAATAAAGAACAGCTCAGGAGACAAAAGAATTGATTCATGCTTAGTATGGGAGATTGTTCCAAGCTTTCAAACATCACAGTGGTACTGAGACTATAATCATTAGGGATATGGGTCATTTTGTGTTCAGATTGGTACTGGGATTGAGGTCAGACATGAGTTATATGATTCAGCAGCACTTAATTTAAACTGATTGATGAGATTCTGCGCTATGCGAAATACTTTAGTGATGAGACATAGATGAAACAGAAAAAGCTAAAAGAAAAAGTCATGGTTTTGCAACTGAAAGCTGCACGGAAAGCAAATTAGGTTCCGCGGGTGATGGTGAACACTAGTGTGATGCAAGGAGTATTACAGCAAGTGAGAAATGCTGTCCAGTCTAGAGGTAAATGACGTGGTGCTCAGGTAGATCAGAGTGGATGTGTTCTTGATATCCAGTCTTTGAAGAAGACTCATCCTTGCCATAATTGAGGAGAAATTTGGGTCATTGGTTACAGGAACTTTCATATAGTAATGTGAATGTTAAGTGCAGAATGCTGGAGTAGTTCAGACTTAAGGTAATAATTAGGTTCAAATTCAAAGAGTTCAGAGACCCCAAATTCAGACTGTACATGTGTCCCCAGGACAACAGATGCAGGTACTACAAGCCCTGATGACACAGCAGCAGGTGGTTGTTCCTCAGTAACACATGAATCAAATGGCGAGTTCAAACATGAATCAGATAGCATCACAATTTACCTTAATTGATTTGATTGATGAGGAATTCATGGAAACGTTTCAAAAGTGATAGTTTTGATGATGAGGACTGCATGTGTGGTGCATCCTTAGAGGTAGATCAATGTGGTTCCTATAGAAACGCAAATGTTATGGGCCATGATGTATCACTCATGGTTGACACTGTCAGAACAGCTGAAGTACCAAGTTTGCCCCTTTCAGGAAAGAGAATTCAGGTTGTAGGAGTTGCCAAAAAGTGATTGCCAAATTCTTAACAGAGTTTGTCCCTGTTAAAATAGGTTCATTTGAAGATGAGCAACAATTTGTGGTCTGTGATTCAAGTCACGTAAGTTTGCTGGGACTTGATCTGTTGTGTAAGCTGAATTGTTCCATTAGTTGCACACCACACAGAAAAGCGATTCAGATAACTGAGGAGGATATGCCCTGTAAAATTGTAGAGCAGAGCCGGAGTGTTACATTGTACCCAATGATGACATGTAATAATTTCCCCAAAGATTTGAAAGAAACTGCAGCAGCAGAAGTTTGGGATTTTTCAGGAAAAGCAATAGGACTCGTTAAAGGTTTTGAGCCCATTAAAATAACAGCAAAACCAAATGCAATGTATCCAAAAGCACCCCCGTATCATATGTCCCCAGGGATAATTGCTCCAAATTACCCCCTTAATTGATTGCTTGATTGAGAAGGGCATTTTAAAAGAAATAGTGAGAAGTCCCTATAACTCTCCTATTTTAGGATTAAGGAAGCCCAATGGAAAGTACCACATTGTTCAAGATTTGAGAAAGATGAACAAGATTGTTGTTCCATGTTGTCCCATGGTACTGAATCCTGCAGTAATTGTATTCCAAATTCCCTGTGAAGCTGAATGGTTTACAGTCATTGAACGTTGCCAAGCATTTTTCTCTGTACCATTGCATGAGGAAAGCCAGTATTTACTCACATTTAAATTTGGAAGTCATGTTTTGGCATGGTGCTGAACTCCTCAGGGGTATACGGAGTCACCATTGATTTTCAAACAGATCCTGAAAAAGAATTTGGAGTTTCTTAAAATGCCCTATCATTAAGTCTTAGTGCAAAACATTGAAGACCTGTTGGTTGCCCCAAACACTAGAGAAGCATGCTTATGAGATGCCATTGCCCATTTGAATCATTTAGGAGAGAATGGCCATAACATCTCAGTGGAGATTTCATTACCCTGTACAAAGACTCAATACCTGACAAGTTCCTGTTTAGCCCATAATGAGCAAGTGATCATTGCCTTGTTGAATGTGAATAGCAGAAGATGTACAGTATTAAACCCCAAGTCCCTGATGCCTATTCCTGTTGAAAATGCAAGTGACGGCAAAGATAAGGTTGAGCATGACTGTCTTAACGTGACTGAATTGAGCCCCAAACCATGACGTGATATTTAAGATGTTCCTTTAGAGGAAAAAACAGTCTCTTAACGGATCATGCTGTGTTTCTGAACTGCTTAAGGTGACAATATTTTACTGATAGACAATATGGTTTGGTGTTGTTCATGATTTCGGACCGTTGTGGTCGCAGAGAGGTTTAATGACCTCTTCTGGTTCCCAAATCTGAACAGTGACAACATTTATCATTTGTTGGAATCATTACAGTTACCAGCAAAAATTGCCATTGTGAAATGCCTAGCCCATATGAAATCAACTGATTATGTTTCCTTGGTTAATATGTATGTGGGTGAAGTTGCTAGGTATTGCGCTCTTAGTTGTACCTCCTTTAATAGAGAGTGGAACAGTGATAAGCAGGATGAGACAAGCCACAGTTTTTTTATGATTGCTGTTCACACATGGGAGGAAGTGAAAAGATTGCAGGAAGAAGTGACAAAGGAAGAACAGTAAATTTAGATTAGGACAGGATGTGTAAAAAAAAAAATGAAGATGATGTTTGGGTTTCAAGTGATGGAAGAGTAGTGTTGCCAAATAGCTTACTGTCACCTATTGCAGGACATTACCGTGGACAGGCACACATAGGTAAAGAAGCAACGGTCAGAAGATTCAGACAAACTAGATTTAATCCTAATTTTTAGAGTGACTGCTGAATCCACATTTCACCAATGGTAGCGTGTCTGACCTTAATAAGTAAACTTACAAGGGGACGCGAATAGGTCGATGAACCTTTTGACTCGCAATTAAAATGTTCTTACCATATCTCCAGTACATAATCAATAATCAATGATCATTAGTAGTCAAGTAAAATCAATAATCAATGGAGTCAGTAATTGTCATGCACCATGACCTTTCAGTCATGAATAACCACATCTTTAGTAAAAGTTTAGAATGTTTATTTCCCTATATTAACAATGCTAAGGTAATGTAATTTAATGTCAATATCAAATGAAACACATACAGAAACAACACTGGCTGTCCAAAGCAATGAAGAAACATAATCTTATCAAAGCTTGAACAACAACACATTCTAAGGTTATGGTGCAAATCAATAGTAAAGTCAACTGCGTCAATGTGATAAGGTAGATGATGTTTAGCAGAGGATTTCATCAAACATTAGTTCCTGTTATCATAATTTCATTAGTGAGGATCCTTAAATAACATCAGATTAGCATCAGCATGTTGGGCTTCATGTAAAACAATTTAGTAACACAAATTTGGAAAAACATCTAACTATGGTACTATCAAAACAGTGCAGTTGGTACCTAGAAAGAAAAAGCAATTATGAATAATAATCACAGTTTAGGCTATACCTATCCTCGGTACGGATCAGCAAAGCAGAGTCAGTCTTTGTCCTCATGACATCAGTTGATCTGCAAGACATAAGGCTTCAGTATCAGAGTTCAGAAAAGGCAAAGTCTTAAAGCATTAAAGTTAAGCACGTCTCTTGTCAAGACCAATAAGAAAATAGTAAACTCTCGGTCAGGAAAAATAGGGCAGTAATGTTCAGAATGAATGTCTTCTCTCCCTGTACTTTTGTTAAGTCAAAACTTAAAACTACCCCCAAATACCTATTGGTCAGTTAATCATATGCTCACACTTTGCCCAATAAAACTAAAATCCCAGCTCTATGAATTCTGATATTACTCCATTCACACATCATTAATTGGTTTGTCTTGCAATGCCCTCATCGTCCAGCTTGTCAGGTAACAATATTGTTCAGCTTCTAATCTAGTCGGTATCTGTCCTGGCAAAGTCCTTCTCACACATTACGTATAAAATGTTGCATTAGTTATAACATTATCTTCTAGCAGTTTGTTCTCGGAAGACTTCCGCTATGAGCACATTTAAACAATACAATAGAAATTCACAGTTTATTCTATCTTGGTCAGCTATTTTACTAAATGCTAAGAAATACAGCTTTTACATGAGGCCTGGCAAGTAGGCCAAGACATTCGCTAAGTTAAGGCCTATAATTAATAAAGCTAGAGCAAAAGTCATAACCCTTCATATGACATATTAATGCATTAGTCTAACATATATTCAACATTTCATAAATATTAAGTCATTGATTAGTACATTTTGTTAACATTGGTGGCCATTCTTTGTAATCACATTTTCAAATGTGTGCATTATTTTCCTACGTTATTTTATTTTCTACACAAACTTATTGTTCAAAATACATAAAACTCTTGAAGCTGCATTGGAAAGGCCCTTAGCAAGTAGTTCCTGTGACAACAACAGCTGCGAAGTACCCAGATCTCACTGATTGGGTACATGCTAGCCACATTCGGCAAGATCCAGGTCCCATTGATGAAACAATGCATGTTTAAGAAGGGTCGGTTACAGTGAATGCGAGGGTTCAGGTTAGCTAAGCTGTTGGGGCTAGACAAGTGGCTGTGGCACAGACTCGGTCTGGTGGGGTTCTGAGTGAGTCAACAACAATGACAACAGTGGATGGTACAGAAGGGTCGAGGCATAATTGTTTAATTTATGCAAGCTTGGATGCTGATTAAGGAACAGGCATGCTAGATAGAATAGTTGAACCCGGAGACATCTAGGCTAAAGAGAAAACAGGTGCCTGCTGTACAAGTGCCATCACCTATGGTTGAAGAGGCTGAAGAGTCCAGTCAAAGTGAAAGTGATACTGACAGTCAAGCACCTGAATGGGCATATTATTCTGCTGATGTCTGGGAACAGGTGTTTGTTACCTTTTGTGCTAACAAACCAAATCTAGCTTAATATTCTTGAGAATGAAATTGCTTAGGAACTGAACTTGAAATCTCATTGTCAGTCGATGAAGAGAGACATTACATTTTGGAAGTGATTATCAGTGATTATGAATTCTGTCTTTATTTTGGACATTTGAATCTTAGTAGTAGCTTTTGAACATTTGCAAGTAGAGAAACTTTTGATGAGCTTTCTAAGATCAAGACACTTTGTGAATAACTGCGTTGTTGAAAGAGACTATTTTTTAATCGTTTTGCTACAAATAAAAAGGACAGAATAGAGACCTTGATAAACAAAAGGCGCTTTGATTTTTTATTTTTTTATTTTATTTTGAATGCAGATTGTTTGGTCTGGAATTACAGAACTCATGGAGTCAAATCACAATAGAAGTAGTGAGTGTAAATATTTATTTGTAGGACTAACAGCAGCGACAGTTATCATGATTATAATATTGTTTATAGGTTTGAGCCTGCCCATAGCAAATGATTCCGATTAGATTGCACCTACACTTACTTCAAATTTAGTAAATCCCTAGGCAGATCAAAATTTATTTCACAAAGGTGAGAAGGTTTTTGCACACTAATAGTTCTAAATGCGATTTATCAGCAAATGTGTATTATAAATTGCTGTATGAATATGCTAAGACAATTGAAGTTATAGACTGTTACATATGTGCCTTCATCAGTTAATTAAGGAAATTAAGAAAGTTCACCTCTAACCTATGGAAGTTCCGGTAGTCTGTTTTATCAGCAGGAGTATTAGCAATATTTATATTCAAACTATGATTTAGTATTTTCAGTTGTCCCTGTCATGAAAGATTTAAGTAGCATTGCAAAGGAGAACAACATTGATTATTTGGGAGATTTCTTTGAACCTACATTGACATTTGAAAGAGTATACGCACAGAAGACTAGCATTTTTAGACCTGTAGAAAATCAATTCATTGGACAAGCTGTGGAGAGAAGGAGAACAATGCAAGCCAAAATACAAAACGTTGTGGTTTTGCAGAATTGGGGAAGAGATGTCACATATTCAGTGGCTGGAAATCAAGGATTCCAGGCAATTGATTGGCAAGATGTAGGGAAGTTATGTATATATAGGCTGAAATCAAAGATTGATACTGTACGCATTTTTTAGGTACTAGTGAGTGTAGACATGTTATCTTGTTTAAAAATGTTTGGACATTTATACTGAATGGTCAAGATCCCGCCATACCAGGTGTTTATCTCATATTTGTGAGGAATGCCTAGTACAAGCTGCTGAAAGGCTGGTATGGTGCATGTTACCTGGGAGTAGTTTTTCCAAAGTTTTATCATGTGGAACATTTTAATGATCCAGGTTAGAGTGAGAAATCCAACTCTAGAGTCAAAAGAGGAGCGAGGGTTTCAGAAATTACAGGAGATATTTTTGGTGCCATAATTCCATCAGTAGGTGTGATCTGGTATGACATCAAGATGAGACAGTTGTCAACAATAGTGGAAAAGTTGTATACAGATACCACAGGTGACATATTGTTAATGGACACAGAAATGGTAGCTTTGAGATCAATGTTTTTGCAAATTCATCTTGCTTTACACATATTACTTCCGAAGGAAGACAGAGTTTGCAAAATGCTACATGCACAATGTTGCGCATACCTCCCTGACGATATTAGGGAGATAAGAAGGTACATTTCAAACATGACTGACTTAAAACAAGACTTGAAAGAACTGACAGCAACAAGTGCGTGGGAGACTAAATTGTTTGGAGTTGTATTGGATTTTTGTTGATGGTTCTACCACACCATCTACTGGGTCCAATGATTCATCAACCTCAAAGAGCATTGATTCCTGCAAAGGATGAAAATTCGACATCAATACATTGACCATACAATTGTTATAACTTCAGGCATCAAGAGGATTATACAGCATTTAAGCAAATTCTCAACTAAGGCAATGCATTATACAAGATTAACAAAATCTCACTTTTGCCACAAACCCATTATCATCCACAACAGACATTGTAAAATTACAGACATTTAAAAATGAAAAAGAGAAGAAATAAGGAAGAAAAAGAAATAGTGAGGTTATAGTATTACAGTAGAAAGCATTATCTCTGTCAGTAATAGATAAGACAGATCACCCTTGAATGCCTTGGTGCATGCAAGCACTTCTATGTCATAGTGCATCATAAGTATAAGGTCCTCAATTTAACAGACAGCTTCACACAGCAATTTGAAACCAAGGGATTAACCCTCTGTCATTTCTTCTGGGGAAGAAACCGTACAACTTTCAAGGAAGCTGAGATCACACAGCCTCAATCTAGCCAGAAGAACCAGCATTTGACCTGGGTCCAACATAGGTTCAAGTTAATGGCTCAGAGTTTCTCAAATTTCCACATTCTGTCCCTAAATATAGAAGTGAGCTTTTTTATGGTATAGATCAACCAGATCCTGCTGGTACATGAGCCAATTGGAGGTGCATGGAGGGATTTCCAAAATTGAGTCAGGGCCAAGCAGGCCACTACTAACAAATAAGTTACTAAGGGCCAGATGTAGCAAAGCGTTTGCGAGTCGCAAACGGCGAAAAACGCCATTTGCGAGGCGCAAAAGCCTCACCGGAATGCAGAAATGCATTTTGCAAGTCGGATCCGACTCGCAAAATGCATTTCCGACTCATAAATAGGAAGGGGTGTTCCCTTCCTATTTGCGACTTGCAATGCAATTCAATTCCATTTGCGACCATGGAATTGCAGTTACCATCCACTTGAAGTGGATGGTAACCCAGTCGCAAACGGGAAGGGGTCCCCATGGGACCCCTTCCCCTTTGTGACTGGAAAAAAAAATATTTTTTCAGACAGGCAGTGGTCCAATGGACCACTACCTGCCCTAAAAAAATCCGAAACTAAAGGTTTCGCAGTTTTTTTCAAAGTGCAGCTCGTTTTCCTTTAAGGAAAACGGGCTGCACTTAGGAAAAAAAAAACTGCTTTATTAAAAAGCAGTCACGGACATGGTGGTCTGCTGTCTCCAGTAGGCCACCATCCCTGTGAGTGCCCATACTCACAATTGGGTCGCTAACTGAGACCCACCTCATTAATATTAATGAGGTGGGTCTTTGCGACCCCATTGCGAGTTGCAGAAGGTGTCTGAGACACCTTTCTGCATACCAAATTGCGACTTGCAATTTGCGAGTCGCAGGGACTCACAAATTGCAAGTCGCAATTTGGTGTTTTGCTACATCTGGCCCTAATTTCCCACTCAAACTGGTCATTAGGTTTTCTGATTCCCCTGTGACTCCCAGTATTATATGTAGGATGGTCTAGTGACAAATGTAAATAATAATAGATTTTATTATGGCGATCACCCCTATCCAATAGGTCTGAATAAAGTTGCATCCCCACCACATATGAGTCACTTTACCTTTTCCTGCATTACAACTCTAGCAATCTGGGGAAGAATCAAACATTGCTCCCAATTGGGCCATAGAGAACTGCTAATGCATAAGGACTGTGTAGCTGTTCTCTTCACATTTTATGGAATTTGAAAATTTGGATGGGTTAGAGTACTAACCCAGGGTATTGCCAGAGGTCAGACTCACTGCACGCAGCCTCCTATCACCTTTGTTCTCACTCATGTACTGCCTTAAGTGGAATGGGTATGCCCAGTCATGGGTCCCATGCTCACTGGGTCACTGGAACCAAGCAGGACCTGGCTGATGCTGCACATAACTAGGACAAAACCGGTTCTGGGTTGCTTGTGTTCTGGGTCAGGGAAGATCTGGCTTGGCTCTTTCCTTGGGGAGCAGGGTCAAGACTGATTTGCATATGGCTGAGTCCAAACTGAGGTGGCATGGTAAGCAAAAGAATGATGGGTTGGAGTGCTACCCTGAGCTATTGCCAGTTGTCAGACTTATTGCAAGCACCCTCCCATCACCTTTTGTGTGTTTAATATACTGCCCTAAGTGACATGGGTATGCCCAGATTTGGGTCCCGTGCTCACTGTCTCACTGGAATCAAGCTGTGCCTGGCTGATAAGCCCATACCTAGGAGGACACTGGTCCTGAGTTGTTTGTCTTCTAGTTCAGGGAGGACCTAGCTTGGCAGTTCAAGCTCAATTGTTCCCATGAGGAGTAGGGTCAAGACTGATTTCCATATGGCTGGTTCCAAACTGAGGTGGCATTGTGAGCATAGAACAATGTATTGGAGTGCTATTGTGAGATATTGCCAGTGGTCAGACTTATTGAAAGATAAGCTCTCCAGGGTGACTATTGGATAGGATCTCTGGCTCCAAAGGTTTCCTCTTATTGCAGAGCTGGTTCAACTTAAGATGTTTTGTGGTGTTATGCTGGATGTATGTTTTACACAGGCATTATCCAGGCTCAAGGAGTGGAGCTTAGGCAAGGCACGTGTTTCCTGGTCCGTGGCCATGCCACATCCCCCTTCTTTATCTTTTAAAGTCTATTATAGTTACTATTTTATTGTCTGTGTATCACTGTAAGTAGTGGGAGTATAGCCACAAGTATTTTCCAAAATGAAAACCTATTTATTTTGAAACTTACTGCATAAATGTAATTCATAACCTGTTCACTATACTCAATACTTTAAGAAATCGTTCTTCAAACTTCTCATTATAAATTATGCACTAATATAGGGAAAATATTTCCTTTGCATTGTTTGTAGTAGAGTAACTCCTGATTCTGGCACTGACAATGATGCAGTGTGTGACAGGGGATGTACTAATATTGTTTGTTAATACCAGTAATGTGCTACTGGTTATATAACTGCTTTGAATAGCCCTCTCTATATGTACCAAAAACCATGCTTGACTTATCAGGCACTTTCTTTGATTGGTTAGTCAGTCAGTGACCCAAAGACATTAAATACTGATAGAACATAATAACAAGTACTAGTGTTAGTATGCAGTTGTATGGTCAGAAAAACACAGCCTATTTTGAAATTCAAGTCATTTACATCATCTTATTCAGTAAATTATGTATACATACTCTTCAACAACAACTTTACAGCTAGCACCTCTTAAAAGAACTTCAATGTTTGGTAATGGAATTTTTCCTGGCTTCTTTTCAGATAGTGTACTATCTGCGGGTAAATATATGTTAGCTCAGAGAGGATAAAAGACTTTAAGAAGTAAAAAATCATAGTAATTGGTTTGGATATTAAAACAATTGTTTTTTTTCAATATAAGGTTTAAAATTTGGCTACAGCATGGAAACAACTACTGTCTAGGTGTTTGAAGTTGATGTGAACATTGGTGATAAATTAGAATCCTGCCTCACCATCCTAATAATCATCTCTGTGGCCTATATTACTAAGGGACATATGATCCTTTTAGACATCTTTCAAAAACGGCTAGTCATTGAGGACTCTGCACTACAATGGCCATCCTCATATCTTAGCAAATTGAAAATGGAAATACCCATGAACAGACACTGATCTGTCATATAACCCATGTTGGAAAGTGTACTTCAAGGTTGTGTTCTCAATCCTATGCTATATTGTCTTTAAATTGAGTTCCTGGCATCCTCCTAAAGGGACTTGGCATTTTTCACCATGAATATTCTGATGACACTTGCTATATGGAAGGGTAAAAACAGTGGAACAAGTGTCATTGATCACAAACAGGCTATATGTTTGAAATGGGGTCTCTGGTTCGCAGTCATTTTGCACTCTGTCCAAGCAGGGACCTCACTCTAGTCAAGATAAGGGAGTTACACTCCTAAGACAATCCCTGCTTACCCCCTTGGTAGCTTGGCACAAGCAGTCAGGCTTATCTGAAAGGCAATGTGTGAAGTATTTGTACCAACACACACAGTAATACAGTGAAAACGCCACAAAAGTGAGACAACACCAGTTTAGGAAAATAGCCAATATTTATCCATATCAAACAAGAACAAAACAACAAAAATCCAAGATACACAAGCAAAGATATGAATTTTTAAATTAAAAAGAGTCTTACTCCTTAGAAATCAATGATGCATTGCTTTTACACAAAGTACCTGGTTTGTGTCAAAAATAAAGCTGCACTGGTGAGCGTGAGTCAAAAGTCAGAGGTTGGTTCCTTATTCACAAGTGAGGCCGTGCGTTGTTTCTTTTCCAGTCGGGTAGGTGATGTGTAGTTTTTCTCTCCCGCAGAGGAGCGATGCATCGATTTCCGGATGGGCAACCTCGGATCTGCGCAGGGGACATGCTGATTTTGATGCCCAGCGATGATGCATGTGAAATTCAGGTGCATGGTGGGAAAGAGTTGCTCTGTGTGGGTGATGCGTAGATTTCAGCAGCTGCACACGGGTGTTGCGTTGATTTCCCAGCCGCAATGCAGGTGGTGGATCGATTTTCCAGCCTTGAAGCAGGTGCTGCATCGATTTTTCTCCTGCATGGCTCCTGTGCATGAATTTTAGTCTTGGTTTCACCATCTTCTCCTTTCACTGGCACAGGGACTGGAGTAATCACCACTTGGCAGGGTAGGAGTCTCAGCAAGATAGTCCAGGTGATGGCAGAGGAAGTCTTGAATGGCCCTGAGACTTCAGAACAGTGGGAAAGCTCTGTCCAAGCCCTTGAAGACACTTCACAAGCAGGAAAACACAGCAAAGTCCAGTCTTTGTCCTATTTCAGGCAGAAGCAGCAACTGAAGGCCAACCCAGCAAAGCACACTCACAGGCAAAGGAGCAGTATACCTCCCCCAGCTCTGCAACTCTTCTCCTTAGCAGAAGTTCCTCTTGATCCAGAAGTAATCTCAAAACCTGGGGTTTTGGGTCCACTACTAAGGAAAGTCTTCAGAGGAAAGTCTATGTTGTTCATAAGATCCTACCTTGCAGAGGCGTGGCCCCAGTCACACACCAGGGGGCTGGAGACTGCATTGTCTAAGGACAGGCACAGTCCTTTCAGGTGTAAGGTTCAGCCTCTCCCTCCCCACTCTAGCCTAGGAGACTCATCCGGATATGCAGGCTACACCCCAGCTCCCTTTGTTTCATTGTCTAGAGGGAATTCACAAACAGCCTAACTGTCAGTCTGACCGAGACGTAGATTCCTCAGGCAGGCAGAGGCACAGATTGGTTAAACAAGAAAATGCCAATTTTCTAAAAGTGGCTTTTTTTAACTGAAAATCTAAAAAACTACTTTACCAAAAGGTGTGTTTTTAAATTGAGAGTTCGGAGACCCGAATCTCTAAATCTCCATCTGCTCCCAATGTGAACTGCACTTAAAAGCCATGTTAACCTATGAGAGGGCTAGGCCTTGCAACAATGAAAACCGAATTGTGCAGTATTTTACTGTCAGGACATGTAAAACACACCAGTACATGTCCTACCTTTAATATACACTGCACCCTGCCCACGGGACTACCAAGGGCCTAACTTAGAGGTGCCTTACATGTACAAAAAGGGAACGTTTGAGCTTGCCAAGTGGGTACACTTACCAGGTTGAATTGGCAGTGCACAACTACACACAAAGACTCTGCAGTGGCAGGTCTGAGACATGTTTACAGGGCTACTCATGTAGGTGGCACAATGAGTGCTGCAGGCCCTCTTGTAGCAGTTGATTTACAGGCCCTGGGCACCTCTAGAGCACTTTAACCCCTTCGCTGCCAGGCCTTTTCCCCCTCCTGTGCCGAGCCTTTTTTTGGCTATTTGGAGCAGTTCGCGCTTAGGCCCTCATAACTTTTTGTTCACGTAAGCTACCCACGCCAAATTTGCGTCCTTTTTGCCAACATCCTAGGGATTCTAGAGGTACCCAGACTTTGTGGTTTCCCCAGAAGGAGGCCAAGAAATTAGCCAAAAAACAGTGAAAATTTCATTTTTTTCTTTAAATTTGGAAAAATGGGCTGCAGAAGAAGGCTTGTGGTTTTTTCCCTGAAAAGGGCATCAACAAAGGGTTTGCGGTGATAAAATCACCAGCTTCCCAGCTTTCAGGAACAGGCAGACTTGAATCAGAAAACCCAATTTTTCAACCCAATTTTGGCATTTTACTGGGACATACCCCATTTTTACGATTTTTTGTGCTTTCAGCCTCCTTCCAGTCAGTGACAGAAATGGGCATGAAACCAACGCTGGATCCCATAAACCGCAACATTTCTGAAAAGTAGACAAAATTCTGAATTTAGCAAGGGGTAATTTGTGTAGATCCTACAAGGGTTTCCTACAGAAAATAACAACTGAAAAAGAAAAATATTGAAATTGAGGTGAAAAAAACATCAATTTTTCTCTAAGTTTTACTCTGTAACTTTTTCCTGCAATGTCAGATTTTCGAAAGCAATATACCGTTACGTCTGCTGGACTCTTCTGGTCGCGGGGATATATAGGGCTTGTAGGTTCATCAAGAACTCTAGGTACCCAGAGCCAATAAATGACCTGCACCCTGCAGTGGGTTTTCATTCTATGCCGGGTATACAGCAATTCATTTGCTGAAATATAAAGAGTAAAAAATAGCTATCAAGAAAACCTTTGTATTTCCAAAATGGGCTCAAGATAAGGTGTTGAGAAGCAGTGGTTATTTGCACATCTCTGAATTCCGGGGTGCCCATACTAGCATGTGAATTACAGGGCATTTCTCAAATAGACGTCTTTTTTACACACTGTCTTACATTTGGAAGGGAAAAATGTAGAGAAAGACAAGGGGCAATAACACTTGTTTTGCTATTCTATGTTCCCCCAAGTCTCCCGATAAAAATGATACCTCACTTGTGTGGGTAGGCCTAGCGCCCGCGACAGGAAACACCCCAAAGCGCAACGTGGACACATCACAGAAAACAGACCTGTTTTTAGCAAAGTGCCTACCTGTAGATTTTGGCCTCTAGCTCAGCCGCCACCTAGGGAAACCTACCAAACCTGTGCATTTCTGAAAACTAGAGACCTAGGGGAATCCAAGATGGGGTGATTTGTGTGGCTCGGACCAGGTTCTGTTACCCAGAATCCTTTGCAAAGCTCAAAATTTGGCTAAAAAAACACATGTTCCTCACATTTCTGTGGCAGAAAGTTCTGGAATCTGAGAGGAGCCACAAATTTCCTTGCACCCAGCGTTTCCCCACATCTCCCGATAAAAATGATACCTCACTTGTGTGGGTAGGCCTAGCGCCCGCGACAGGAAACGCCCCAAAGCGCAACGTGGACACATCACAGAAAACAGACCTGTTTTTAGCAAAGTGCCTACCTGTAGATTTTGGCCTCTAGCTCAGCCGCCACCTAGGGAAACCTACCAAACCTGTGCATTTCTGAAAACTAGAGACCTAGGGGAATCCAAGATGGGGTGATTTGTGTGGCTCGGACCAGGTTCTGTTACCCAGAATCCTTTGCAAAGCTCAAAATTTGGCTAAAAAAACACATGTTCCTCACATTTCTGTGGCAGAAAGTTCTGGAATCTGAGAGGAGCCACAAATTTCCTTCCACCCAGCGTTCCCCCACGTCTCCCGATAAAAATGATACCTCACTTGTGTGGGTAGGCCTAGCGCCCGCGACAGGAAACGCCCCAAAGCGCAACGTGGACACATCACAGAAAACAGACCTGTTTTTAGCAAAGTGCATACCTGTAGATTTTGGCCTCTAGCTCAGCCGCCACCTAGGGAAACCTACCAAACCTGTGCATTTCTGAAAACTAGAGACCTAGGGGAATCCAAGATGGGGTGATTTGTGTGGCTCGGACCAGGTTCTGTTACCCAGAATCCTTTGCAAACCTCAAAATTTGGCTAAAAAAACACATGTTCCTCACATTTCTGTGGCAGAAAGTTCTGGAATCTGAGAGGAGCCACAAATTTCCTTCCTCCCAGCGTTCCCCCACGTCTCCCGATAAAAATGATACCTCACTTGTGTGGGTAGGCTTAGCGCCCACGACAGGAAACGCCCCAAAGCGCAATGTGGACACATCACAGAAAACAGACCTGTTTTTAGCAAAGTGCCTACCTGTAGATTTTGGCCTCTAGCTCAGCCGCCACCTAGGGAAACCTACCAAACCTGTGCATTTCTGAAAACTAGAGACCTAGGGGAATCCAAGGAGGGGTGACTGGCGTGGCTCGGACCAGGTTCTGTTACCCAGAATCCTTTGTAAAGCTCAAAAATTGGCTAAAAAAAACACATGTTCCTCACATTTCTGTGGCAGAAAGTGCTGGAATCTGGGAGGAGCCACGAATTTCCTTGCACCCAGCGTTCCCCCAAGTCTCCTGATAAAAATGATACCTCACTTGCGTGGGTAGGCCTAGCGCCCGCGACAGGAAACGCCCCAAAGCGCAACGTGGACACCACCAAAATTTTGGAAGAAAACAGAGGTGTTTTTTGCGAAGTGACTACCTGTAGATTTTGGCCTCTAGCTCAGCCGGCACCTAGGGAAACCTACCAAACCTGTACATTTCTGAAAACTAGAGACCTAGTGGAATCCAAGGAGGGGTGACTGGCGGGGCTCGGACCAGGTTCTGTTACCCAGAATCCTTTGTAAAGCTCAAAAATTGGCTAAAAAAAACACATGTTCCTCACATTTCTGTGGCAGAAAGTGCTGGAATCTGGGAGGAGCCACAAATTTCCTAGCACCCAGCGTTCCCCCAAGTCTCCCGATAAAAATGATACCTCACTTGCGTGGGTAGGCCTAGCGCCCGCGACAGGAAACGCCCCAAAGCGCAACGTGGACACCACCAAAATTTTGGAAGAAAACAGAGGTGTTTTTTTGCGAAGTGACTACCTGTAGATTTTGGCCTCTAGCTCAGCCGGCACCTAGGGAAACCTACCAAACCTGTACATTTCTGAAAACTAGAGGCCTAGGGGAATCCAAGGAGGGGTGACTGGCGGGGCTCGGACCAGGTTCTGTTACCCAGAATCCTTTGCAAAGCTCAAAAATTGGCTAAAAAAAACACATGTTCCTCACATTTCTGTGGCAGAAAGTTCTGGAATCTGGGAGGAGCCACAAATTTCCTTGCACCCAGCGTTCCCCCAAGTCTCCCGATAAAAATGATACCTCACTTGCGTGGGTAGGCCTAGCGCCCACGACAGGAAACGCCCCAAAGCGCAACGTGGACACCACCAAAATTTTGGAAGAAAACAGAGGTGTTTTTTGCGAAGTGACTACCTGTAGATTTTGGCCTCTAGCTCAGCCGGCACCTAGGGAAACCTACCAAACCTGTACATTTCTGAAAACTAGAGACCTAGGGGAATCCAAGGAGGGGTGACTGGCGGGGCTCGGACCAGGTTTTGTTACCCAGAATCCTTTGCAAAGCTCAAAAATTGGCTAAAAAAACACATGTTCCTCACATTTCTGTGGCAGAAAGTTCTGGAATCTGGGAGGAGCCACAAATTTCCTTGCACCCAGCGTTTCCCCACGTCTCCCGATAAAAATGATACCTCACTTGCGTGGGTAGGCCTAGCGCCCGCGACAGGAAACGCCCCAAAGCGCAACGTGGACACCACCAAAATTTTGGAAGAAAACAGAGGTGTTTTTTGCGATGTGACTACCTGTAGATTTTGGCCTCTAGCTCAGCCGGCACCTAGGGAAACCTACCAAACCTGTACATTTCTGAAAACTAGAGACCTAGGGGAATCCAAGGAGGGGTGACTGGCGGGGCTCGGACCAGGTTCTGTTACCAAGAATCCTTTGCAAAGCTCAAAAATTGGCTAAAAAAAACACATGTTCCTCACATTTCTGTGGCAGAAAGTTCTGGAATCTGGGAGGAGCCACAAATTTCCTTCCACCCAGCGTTCCCCCAAGTCTCCCGATAAAAATTATACCTCACTTGCGTGGGTAGGCCTAGCGCCCGCGACAGGAAACGCCCCAAAGCGCAACGTGGACACTACCAAAATTTTTGAAGAAAACAGAGGTGTTTTTTGCGAAGTGACTACCTGTAGATTTTGGCCTCTAGCTCAGCTGGCACCTAGGGAAACCTACCAAACCTGTACATTTCTGAAAACTAGAGACCTAGTGGAATCCAAGGAGGGGTGACTGGCGGGGCTCGGACCAGGTTCTGTTACCCAGAATCCTTTGTAAAGCTCAAAAATTGGCTAAAAAAAACACATGTTCCTCACATTTCTGTGGCAGAAAGTGCTGGAATCTGGGAGGAGCCACAAATTTCCTAGCACCCAGCGTTCCCCCAAGTCTCCCGATAAAAATGATACCTCACTTGCGTGGGTAGGCCTAGCGCCCGCGACAGGAAACGCCCCAAAGCGCAACGTGGACACCACCAAAATTTTGGAAGAAAACAGAGGTGTTTTTTTGCGAAGTGACTACCTGTAGATTTTGGCCTCTAGCTCAGCCGGCACCTAGGGAAACCTACCAAACCTGTACATTTCTGAAAACTAGAGGCCTAGGGGAATCCAAGGAGGGGTGACTGGCGGGGCTCGGACCAGGTTCTGTTACCCAGAATCCTTTGCAAAGCTCAAAAATTGGCTAAAAAAAACACATGTTCCTCACATTTCTGTGGCAGAAAGTTCTGGAATCTGGGAGGAGCCACAAATTTCCTTGCACCCAGCGTTCCCCCAAGTCTCCCGATAAAAATGATACCTCACTTGCGTGGGTAGGCCTAGCGCCCACGACAGGAAACGCCCCAAAGCGCAACGTGGACACCACCAAAATTTTGGAAGAAAACAGAGGTGTTTTTTGCGAAGTGACTACCTGTAGATTTTGGCCTCTAGCTCAGCCGGCACCTAGGGAAACCTACCAAACCTGTACATTTCTGAAAACTAGAGACCTAGGGGAATCCAAGGAGGGGTGACTGGCGGGGCTCGGACCAGGTTTTGTTACCCAGAATCCTTTGCAAAGCTCAAAAATTGGCTAAAAAAACACATGTTCCTCACATTTCTGTGGCAGAAAGTTCTGGAATCTGGGAGGAGCCACAAATTTCCTTGCACCCAGCGTTTCCCCACGTCTCCCGATAAAAATGATACCTCACTTGCGTGGGTAGGCCTAGCGCCCGCGACAGGAAACGCCCCAAAGCGCAACGTGGACACCACCAAAATTTTGGAAGAAAACAGAGGTGTTTTTTGCGATGTGACTACCTGTAGATTTTGGCCTCTAGCTCAGCCGGCACCTAGGGAAACCTACCAAACCTGTACATTTCTGAAAACTAGAGACCTAGGGGAATCCAAGGAGGGGTGACTGGCGGGGCTCGGACCAGGTTCTGTTACCAAGAATCCTTTGCAAAGCTCAAAAATTGGCTAAAAAAAACACATGTTCCTCACATTTCTGTGGCAGAAAGTTCTGGAATCTGGGAGGAGCCACAAATTTCCTTCCACCCAGCGTTCCCCCAAGTCTCCCGATAAAAATTATACCTCACTTGCGTGGGTAGGCCTAGCGCCCGCGACAGGAAACGCCCCAAAGCGCAACGTGGACACTACCAAAATTTTTGAAGAAAACAGAGGTGTTTTTTGCGAAGTGACTACCTGTAGATTTTGGCCTCTAGCTCAGCCGGCACCTAGGGAAACCTACCAAACCTGTACATTTCTGAAAACTAGAGACCTAGGGGAATCCAAGGAGGGGTGACTGGCGGGGCTCGGACCAGGTTCTGTTACCCAGAATCCTTTGTAAAGCTCAAAAATTGGCTAAAAAAAACACATGTTCCTCATATTTCTGTGGCAGAAAGTGCTGGAATCTGGGAGGAGCAACAAATTTCCTTGCACCTAGCGTTCCCCCAAGTCTCCCGATAAAAATGATACCTCACTTGCGTGGGTAGGCCTAGCGCCCGCGACAGGAAACGCCCCAAAGCGCAACGTGGACACCACCAAAACTTTGGAAGAAAACAGAGGTGTTTTTTGCGAAGTGACTACCTGTAGATTTTGGCCTCTAACTCAGCCGGCACCTAGGGAAACCTACCAAACCTGTACATTTCTGAAAACTAGAGACCTAGGGGAATCCAAGGAGGGGTGACTGGCGGGGCTCGGACCAGGTTCTGTTACCCAGAATCCTTTGCAAAGCTCAAAAATTGGCTAAAAAAAAACACGTTCCTCACATTTCTGTGGCAGAAAGTTCTGGAATCTGGGAGGAGCCACAAATTTCCTTCCACCCAGCGTTCCCCCAAGTCTCCCGATCAAAATGATACCTCACTTGCATGGGTAGGCCTAGCGCCCGCAAAAGGAAACGCCCCAAAGCGCAACGTGGACACCACCAAAATTTTGGAAGAAAACAGAGGTGTTTTTTGCGAAGTGACTACCTGTAGATTTTGGCCTCTAGCTCAGCCGGCACCTAGGGAAACCTACCAAACCTGTACATTTCTGAAAACTAGAGGCCTAGGGGAATCCAAGGAGGGGTGACTGGCGGGGCTCGGACCAGGTTCTGTTACCCAGAATCCTTTGCAAAGCTCAAAAATTGGCTAAAAAAAACACATGTTGCTCACATTTCTGTGGCAGAAAGTACTGGAATCTGGAAGGAGCCACAAATTTCCTTCCACCCAGCGTTCCCCCAAGTCTCCCGATAAAAATGATACCTCACTTGCGTGGGTAGGCCTAGCGCCCGCGACAGGAAACGCCCCAAAGCGCAACGTGGACACCACCAAAATTTTGGAAGAAAACAGAGGTGTTTTTTGCGAAGTGACTACCTGTAGATTTTGGCCTCTAGCTCAGCCGGCACCTAGGGAAACCTACCAAACCTGTACATTTCTGAAAACTAGAGACCTAGGGGAATCCAAGGAGGGGTGACTGGCGGGGCTCGGACCAGGTTCTGTTACCCAGAATCCTTTGCAAAGCTCAAAAATTGGCTAAAAAAAACACATGTTCCTCTTATTTCTGTGGCAGAAAGTTCTGGAATCTGGGAGGAGCCACAAATTTCCTTCCACCCAGCGTTCCCCCAAGTCTCCCGATAAAAATTATACCTCACTTGCGTGGGTAGGCCTAGCGCCCGCGACAGGAAACGCCCCAAAGCGCAACGTGGACACTACCAAAATTTTTGAAGAAAACAGAGGTGTTTTTTGCGAAGTGACTACCTGTAGATTTTGGCCTCTAGCTCAGCCGGCACCTAGGGAAACCTACCAAACGTGTACATTTCTGAAAACTAGAGACCTAAGGGAATCCAAGGAGGGGTGACTGGCGGGGCTCGGACCAGGTTCTGTTACCCAGAATCCTTTGCAAAGCTCAAAAATTGGCTAAAAAAAACACATGTTCCTCACATTTCTGTGGCAGAAAGTTCTGGAATCTGGGAGGAGCCACAAATTTCCTTCCACCCAGCGTTCCCCCACGTCTCCCGATAAAAATGATACCTCACTTGTGTGGGTAGGCCTAGCGCCCGCGACAGGAAACGCCCCAAAGCGCAACGTGGACACATCACAGAAAACAGACCTGTTTTTAGCAAAGTGCCTACCTGTAGATTTTGGCCTCTAGCTCAGCCGCCACCTAGGGAAACCTACCAAACCTGTGCATTTCTGAAAACTAGAGACCTAGGGGAATGCAAGATGGGGTGATTTGTGTGGCTCGGACCAGGTTCTGTTACCCAGAATCCTTTGCAAAGCTCAAAATTTGGCTAAAAAAACACATGTTCCTCACATTTCTGTGGCAGAAAGTTCTGGAATCTGAGAGGAGCCACAAATTTCCTTCCACCCAGCGTTCCCCCACGTCTCCCGATAAAAATGATACCTCACTTGTGTGGGTAGGCCTAGCGCCCGCGACAGGAAACGCCCCAAAGCGCAACGTGGACACATCACAGAAAACAGACCTGTTTTTAGCAAAGTGCCTACCTGTAGATTTTGGCCTCTAGCTCAGCCGCCACCTAGGGAAACCTACCAAACCTGTGCATTTCTGAAAACTAGAGACCTAGGGGAATCCAAGATGGGGTGATTTGTGTGGCTCGGACCAGGTTCTGTTACCCAGAATCCTTTGCAAACCTCAAAATTTGGCTAAAAAAACACATGTTCCTCACATTTCTGTGGCAGAAAGTTCTGGAATCTGAGAGGAGCCACAAATTTCCTTCCACCCAGCGTTCCCCCACGTCTCCCGATAAAAATGATACCTCACTTGTGTGGGTAGGCTTAGCGCCCGCAACAGGAAACGACCCAAAGCGCAATGTGGACACATCACAGAAAACAGACCTGTTTTTAGCAAAGTGCCTACCTGTAGATTTTGGCCTCTAGCTCAGCCGCCACCTAGGGAAACCTACCAAACCTGTGCATTTCTGAAAACTAGAGACCTAGGGGAATCCAAGGAGGGGTGACTGGCAGGGCTCGGACCAGGTTCTGTTACCCAGAATCCTTTGTAAAGCTCAAAAATTGGCTAAAAGAAACACATGTTCCTCACATTTCTGTGGCAGAAAGTGCTGGAATCTGGGAGGAGCCACAAATTTCCTTGCACCCAGCGTTCCCCCAAGTCTCCCGATAAAAATGATACCTCACTTGCGTGGGTAGGCCTAGCGCCCGCGTCAGGAAACGCCCCAAAGCGCAACGTGGACACCACCAAAATTTTGGAAGAAAACAGAGGTGTTTTTTGCGAAGTGACTACCTGTAGATTTTGGCCTCTAGCTCAGCCGGCACCTAGGGAAACCTACCAAACCTGTACATTTCTGAAAACTAGAGACCTAGGGGAATCCAAGGAGGGGTGACTGGCGGGGCTCGGACCAGGTTCTGTTACCCAGAATCCTTTGTAAAGCTCAAAAATTGGCTAAAAAAAACACATGTTCCTCACATTTCTGTGGCAGAAAGTGCTGGAATCTGGGAGGAGCAACAAATTTCCTTGCACCTAGCGTTCCCCCAAGTCTCCCGATAAAAATGATACCTCACTTGCGTGGGTAGGCCTAGCGCCCGCGACAGGAAACGCCCCAAAGCGCAACGTGGACACCACCAAAACTTTGGAAGAAAACAGAGGTGTTTTTTGCGAAGTGACTACCTGTAGATTTTGGCCTCTAGCTCAGCCGGCACCTAGGGAAACCTACCAAACGTGTACATTTCTGAAAACTAGAGACCTAAGGGAATCCAAGGAGGGGTGACTGGCGGGGCTCGGACCAGGTTCTGTTACCCAGAATCCTTTGCAAAGCTCAAAAATTGGCTAAAAAAAACACATGTTCCTCACATTTCTGTGGCAGAAAGTTCTGGAATCTGGGAGGAGCCACAAATTTCCTTCCACCCAGCGTTCCCCCACGTCTCCCGATAAAAATGATACCTCACTTGTGTGGGTAGGCCTAGCGCCCGCGACAGGAAACGCCCCAAAGCGTAACGTTGACACATCACAGAAAACAGACCTGTTTTTAGCAAAGTGCCTACCTGTAGATTTTGGCCTCTAGCTCAGCCGCCACCTAGGGAAACCTACCAAACCTGTGCATTTCTGAAAACTAGAGACCTAGGGGAATCCAAGATGGGGTGATTTGTGTGGCTCGGACCAGGTTCTGTTACCCAGAATCCTTTGCAAAGCTCAAAATTTGGCTAAAAAAACACATGTTCCTCACATTTCTGTGGCAGAAAGTTCTGGAATCTGAGAGGAGCCACAAATTTCCTTCCACCCAGCGTTCCCCCACGTCTCCCGATAAAAATGATACCTCACTTGTGTGGGTAGGCCTAGCGCCCGCGACAGGAAACGCCCCAAAGCGCAACGTGGACACATCACAGAAAACAGACCTGTTTTTAGCAAAGTGCCTACCTGTAGATTTTGGCCTCTAGCTCAGCCGCTACCTAGGGAAACCTACCAAACCTGTGCATTTCTGAAAACTAGAGACCTAGGGGAATCCAAGATGGGGTGATTTGTGTGGCTCGGACCAGGTTCTGTTACCCAGAATCCTTTGCAAACCTCAAAATTTGGCTAAAAAAACACATGTTCCTCACATTTCTGTGGCAGAAAGTTCTGGAATCTGAGAGGAGCCACAAATTTCCTTCCACCCAGCGTTCCCCCACGTCTCCCGATAAAAATGATACCTCACTTGTGTGGGTAGGCTTAGCGCCCGCGACAGGAAACGACCCAAAGCGCAATGTGGACACATCACAGAAAACAGACCTGTTTTTAGCAAAGTGCCTACCTGTAGATTTTGGCCTCTAGCTCAGCCGCCACCTAGGGAAACCTACCAAACCTGTGCATTTCTGAAAACTAGAGACCTAGGGGAATCCAAGGAGGGGTGACTGGCAGGGCTCGGACCAGGTTCTGTTACCCAGAATCCTTTGTAAAGCTCAAAAATTGGCTAAAAGAAACACATGTTCCTCACATTTCTGTGGCAGAAAGTGCTGGAATCTGGGAGGAGCCACAAATTTCCTTGCACCCAGCGTTCCCCCAAGTCTCCCGATAAAAATGATACCTCACTTGCGTGGGTAGGCCTAGCGCCCGCGTCAGGAAACGCCCCAAAGCGCAACGTGGACACCACCAAAATTTTGGAAGAAAACAGAGGTGTTTTTTGCGAAGTGACTACCTGTAGATTTTGGCCTCTAGCTCAGCCGGCACCTAGGGAAACCTACCAAACCTGTACATTTCTGAAAACTAGAGACCTAGGGGAATCCAAGGAGGGGTGACTGGCGGGGCTCGGACCAGGTTCTGTTACCCAGAATCCTTTGTAAAGCTCAAAAATTGGCTAAAAAAAACACATGTTCCTCACATTTCTGTGGCAGAAAGTGCTGGAATCTGGGAGGAGCAACAAATTTCCTTGCACCTAGCGTTCCCCCAAGTCTCCCGATAAAAATGATACCTCACTTGCGTGGGTAGGCCTAGCGCCCGCGACAGGAAACGCCCCAAAGCGCAACGTGGACACCACCAAAACTTTGGAAGAAAACAGAGGTGTTTTTTGCGAAGTGACTACCTGTAGATTTTGGCCTCTAACTCAGCCGGCACCTAGGGAAACCTACCAAACCTGTACATTTCTGAAAACTAGAGACCTAGGGGAATCCAAGGAGGGGTGACTGGCGGGGCTCGGACCAGGTTCTGTTACCCAGAATCCTTTGCAAAGCTCAAAAATTGGCTAAAAAAAACACATGTTCCTCACATTTCTGTGGCAGAAAGTTCTGGAATCTGGGAGGAGCCACAAATTTCCTTCCACCCAGCGTTCCCCCAAGTCTCCCAATAAAAATGATACCTCACTTGCGTGGGTAGGCCTAGCGCCCGCGTCAGGAAACGCCCCAAAGCGCAACGTGGACACCACCAACATTTTGGAAGAAAACAGAGGTGTTTTTTGCGAAGTGACTACCTGTAGATTTTTGCCTCTAGCTCAGCCGGCACCTAGGGAAACCTATGAAACCTGTACATTTCTGAAAACTAGAGACCTAGGGGAATCCAAGGAGGGGTGACTGGCGGGGCTCGGACCAGGTTCTGTTACCCAGAATCCTTTGCAAAGCTCAAAAATTGGCTAAAAAAAAACAAGTTCCTCACATTTCTGTGGCAGAAAGTTCTGGAATCTGGGAGGAGCCACAAATTTCCTTCCACCCAGCGTTCCCCCAAGTCTCCCGATCAAAATGATACCTCACTTGCGTGGGTAGGCCTAGCGCCCGCAACAGGAAACGCCCCAAAGCGCAACGTGGACACCACCAAAATTTTGGAAGAAAACAGAGGTGTTTTTTGCGAAGTGACTACCTGTAGATTTTGGCCTCTAGCTCAGCCGGCACCTAGGGAAACCTACCAAACCTGTACATTTCTGAAAACTAGAGACCTAGGGGAATCCAAGGAGGGGTGACTGGCGGGGCTCGGACCAGGTTCTGTTACCCAGAATCCTTTGCAAAGCTCAAAAATTGGCTAAAAAAAACACATGTTCCTCACATTTCTGTGGCAGAAAGTACTGGAATCTGGGGGGAGCCACAAATGTCCTTCCACCCAGCGTTCCCCCAAGTCTCCCGATAAAAATGATACCTCACTTGCGTGGGTAGGCCTAGCGCCCGCGACAGGAAACGCCCCAAAGCACAACGTGGACACCACCAAAATTTTGGAAGAAAACAGAGGTGTTTTTTGTGAAGTGACTACCTGTAGATTTTGGCCTCTAGCTCAGCCGGCACCTAGGGAAACCTACCAAACCTGTACATTTCTGAAAACTAGAGACCTAGGGGAATCCAAGGAGGGGTGACTGGCGGGGCTCGGACCAGTTTCTGTTACCCAGAATCCTTTGCAAAGCTCAAAATTTGGCTAAAAAAACACATGTTCCTCACATTTCTGTGGCAGAAAGTTCTGGAATCTGAGAGGAGCAACAAATTTCCTTCCACCCAGCGTTCCCCCACGTCTCCCGATAAAAATGATACCTCGCTTGTGTGGGTAGGCCTAGCGCCCGCGACAGGAAACGCCCCAAAGCGCAACGTGGACACATCACAGAAAATAGACCTGTTTTTAGCAAAGTGCCTACCTGTAGATTTTGGCCTCTAGCTCAGCCGCCACCTAGGGAAACCTACCAAACCTGTGCATTTCTGAAAACTAGAGACCTAGGGGAATCCAAGATGGGGTGATTTGTGTGGCTCGGACCAGGTTCTGTTACCCAGAATCCTTTCCAAACCTCAAATTTTGGCTAAAAAAACGCATTTTTCACACATTTCGGTGACAGAAAGTTCTGGAATCTGAGTGGAGCCCCAAATTTCCTTCCACCCAGCGTTCCCCCAAGTCTCCCGATAAAAATGATACCTCACTTGTGTGGGTGGGCCAGGTGCCTCCAACAGAATAAGGCCCAAAACTTGTAGAGATACAGGGGATAGCACTGCGAGTTTATAAGGACATATTCTTTTATACATCTTTAGACTGACTCTGCTTTGGGGACCCACATACGTGAGGTGTCATTTTATTTGGGAGACTGAGGGGAACACTGGGGAGTAGGAATTTTGTGCTGGAGTGGTGATCGTACGAAGAAAAGTCAGGAAAATATGCTTTTTTTAAGCACATTTTGAGGTTTGCAGAGGAGTCTGGGTAAGAAAATGTTGGGGGATCCACGCAAGCCACACCTCCCTGGACTCCTTGGGGTGTCTAGTTTTAAAAGATGTCTGGGTTTGGTAGGTTTCCCTAGATGAAGGCCGCACACAGGACCAAAAACATAGGTGCCCTCTCCCCCCCCAAACACAGGTAGTTTTGTAATATATCGTTTTGATGTGCCCACATACGTCCGTGATGTGCCAAACACTAAAATTTTGAAAAGAAACACACTTAGGTTATGTGAAAAAGACCCCTCACCCACCAACCAAGTTGGTGGCATGCTTCATCATCGGGGTCCCACCTGAGGCACCTAGCGTGTCATAGGTGTGCTGCGACGCCTGATTACAGCGGAGCAGGTTTTGTCATTTTTACCACACATACTGGTTGGATTTGGCACGAGGGTGAGTGATGGTTCAGTGGATCAAATTTTACTAACAAGAGCTTTCACAAAAATGAAAAGCACTGTTAGTAACTGAAAGGCAAAAAACTGAACCAATGACTCACAGCTCGTGAGCTGTAAAGCCGCGACAAGGCACCAACCGCTTTACAGTCCATTCACACAACTTTCATACATGACACACACAAGGCCATTCACACCGCCAGCCACGGGCCCAGCACATTACAACACTCACATCGACAGACAGCGCCACTCAAGGGCCCATCACTTACATACGCCCACATGCCTGATACAACAATCACACCAGCTGATGGGAGTGTGTGGACTGGTGTTTGGCTGGCAGTGTGTTGCAGTAGCCAAAATCAAGTCAATATGTACAGTCTCAGCCAAGCCCCACTCCACACACAATGGCATCATATTTTTTTTTTTTTTTTAAACAGAGGAACCCCTAACTAAGTAGAAAGAATTACAAAACAACAAACACAAAAGCTCTAACTAAGAACATGATAGAAATGCTAACCATGAAACTAAACACATGAAAATACAAAACAGACATGAGTTTACACTCATGGTTGTTCCCAGAAATTCTTCTGGGTGTGGTAATTCTTAAAACAAGCACCGACACACAGCCCAGGCTTTGAAGGACAATCTGGGCAGTACATTCGAGACTCCCTCCGGATACCTCTTCGAAAACACACTCTACATTTCTTAGCTGGAAAGTCTTTTTTGGGTGTGGGAGGAATGTGCTCAGCAAAGTGGCGATCTTTCAATCTAGCCACATCCTCCACCACTGCTTCTCTAGGAACTCTGGCCTGTTCCACCACAATAAGGCTCTCTATCACTGACTCCTGAAATTTCACAAATGTCATCTTTGAGTCTGGAGACCTATCCCTAAACACAATAAAAGCATTGAAGGTTGCTAAGTGGAAGAGGTGAAGTGCTAACTTCTTATACCAAACATAAGACTTACGAATAGCAGTATAAGGTTCCAACCTCTGGTCAACTCTATCTACACCTCCCATGTACTTATTATAATCTAAAATGCACACAGGTTTGCGCACTTCAGCAACCTGGCCCCAAACAGTCACAGGGGAAGTACTCTCATCATGGATGGTACTTAGCATGTAGACATCCCTCTTGTCTGAAAATTTCAAAGCTAGCAGCTCCTCGTTCCGCAAGGCACAGCACTGTCCCCTCTCAAGTTTTTTACAGACAAGCTCCCTTGGATAGCCTTTCCGGTTAGAACGGATTGTGCCACAAGCAACTGTGTCCACTCTAAACAATTCCTTGAACAACTGCACACCAGTGTAGAAGTTATCTACATACAAATGGTGACCTTTGTTGAACAGTCGTCTACCAAGATCCCACACAATTTTCTCAGTAACTCCAAAAGTGGGAGGACAACCAGGGGGGTCAATATTGGAATCCCTACCAGTGTACACACGGAAACTATACACATATCCTGTCCTACTTTCAGACATCATATACAATTTAATTCCATATCGTGCCCTTTTGCTAGGAATGTACTGCCTAAAAACCAAACGACCCTTGAAGAGGACCAAAGACTCGTCCACACTTAACTCTTTGCCTGGAACATAGACCTCCGAAAACCGATCTACAAAATGATCAAGGACAGGCCTAATCTTAAAAAGACGGTCAGAATCTGGGTGATCTCGTGGCAAGGCTAATGCATTGTCAACAAAATGCAGCATCCCAAGAAGAAGCAAATACCGATTACGACTCATGGTAGCTGGAAATATAGCTGTTGCCATCAAGGGACTAGTAGACCAATAAGAAGCCAGTGACGGCTTCCTTATCAACCCCATCAAAAAAGTCAAACCCAAAAACTTTTTTATCTCCTCCAAATTTGTGGGAATCCACTGGGCAGCTCTAGAGTGTGGCCTAAGTCTAGCAGCGTTGTCCCTCAAATGCTGCTCTGCATACAAATTAGTCTGCTCAACAATCTCTTCCAAAAACACATCATCCATGAATAACTCAAAGAAATTGATAGGCATAAAGTTCTCTGTATTGGCGTTACACCCCGGGAGACCAGTAAAGGCAGGCAACTCTGGCTGCTCCATGTTTGGGGCAACCCAGACATCAGGTCTTCTAACGGGAAACCTTTCAGCCCCAGGTTGCTGCACTATTGGCACATCAATGTCCTCCTCTAAAACAGAACCTTCATCTGCACTGAGTGTGGCTTCATCATCAGAAGATTCCCCTCCAACAGAAAAATCACTGCCAGAATCTCTGACTTCCTCCTCTGCCTCAGATGCAGAGTCCGTCTCATAGTCATGATCAGACTGTGACTCAAAAAGCATACCAACCACCTGCTGAGCGGTCATCCTGCGGCTAGCCATGATCTCTCCTGCTAAAATTAACTGGACAAATTCACCACCAACAACCAGCACTGTGTAAGACAAGTAACAAAGTGTAGCTTTGTTAGTAAGAGTTACAAACTCAAAAACTATACCGCTCACTTGCCTGAAAAAGCTTGATTCACCAGCAACTACACAGCAATCACCAATGATATCCCACTAAAAAGAAAGAAAGAAAGGCAAATTAGAAATAAGACTAAACAAATATCATTGTGCACAAACCTAAGGACAATTTCACACACAATCCTGCATTTAGTACACCTCCTACAAACATGTCATTCATGCATGGCAACAATACTCCCTTGGAGTAAATTGTTTTTACTTACCTAAAACATGCAACTGTGCAAACTGCAGGTCAACCACCGCCAAAACCGCAAGGAGCCACAGCAAATAAAGCAAAAGCTTTGAACTAGAACAAAAAGGAGGAAAACATTTTTTATCACAAATGCAAAGACTTCTTCAGTTGACAAACACCCCACCATCAAACATTTTAGAAATTGGTGCCTAAGTGGATTCTGCCATAGGGGCAGATGGGCCTACTAAAAAAATAGGCCTGTCTGCCCCAAGGAAGCCAAAAAATACCTTTAGTACTGTGTCCCCATGGAGAGCGACCCTTGCCAAAGGGGACAGCCCTCAAACAAAAAAAACCAAAAAAAACACACACAACACTATCCCTGGTGCCTAAGTGGCTTCTGCCCCCTTGGGGGCAGGTGGGCCTAAGAAAATAGGCCCATCTGCCCCCAGGGGGTGTAGAAATGGCCAACAGGTCAATGCCCCCCTTGGGGGGGCGCCCGTGACCAAGGGGACGCCCCCCCACAAAAATAAACAAATACAAAAAAAATCCCTGGCGTTCTAGTGGTTTCTGCCCCCCTTGGGGGCAGATTAGCCTAAAAATAATAGGCTGATCTGTCTCCAAGGGGTGCAGAAATGGCCTGGGTACATGTGCCCCCAAAGTGGGGGGCGACCCTTGCCCAAGCCCCCCCCCATCCACTAACACACACACACACACACACTATCCCTGGTGTCTACGTGGCTTCTGCCCCCCTTGGGGGCAGGTGGGTCTAGAAAAATAGGCCCATCTGCCCCCAGGGGGGGCAGAAATGGCCAACAGGTCAATGCCCCCCTTGGGGGGGCACCCCGTGCCCAAGGGGACGCCCCCCACAAAAATAAACACATAAAAAAAAATCCCTGGCGTTCTAGTGGTTTCTGCCCCCCTTGGGGGCAGATCAGCCTAAAAATAATAGGCTGATCTGTCTCCAAGGGGTGCAGAAATGGCCTGGGTACATGTGCCCCCAAAGTGGGGGGCGACCCTTGCCCAAGCCCCCCCCCATCCACTAACACACACACACACACACACTATCCCTGGTGTCTACGTGGCTTCTGCCCCCCTTGGGGGCATGTGGGTCTAGAAAAATAGGCCCATCTGCCCCCAGGGGGGGCAGAAATGGCCAACAGGTCAATGCCCCCCTTGGGAGGGCGCCCCGTGCCCAAGGGGACGCCCCCGCACAAAAATAAACACATAAAAAAAAATCCCTGGCGTTCTAGTGGTTTCTGCCCCCCTTGGGGGCAGATCAGCCTAAAAATAATAGGCTGATCTGTCTCCAAGGGGTGCAGAAATGGCCTGGGTACATGTGCCCCCAAAGTGGGGGGCGACCCTTGCCCAAGCCCCCCCCCATCCACTAACACACACACACACACACACACTATCCCTGGTGTCTATGTGGCTTCTGCCCCCCTTGGGGGCAGGTGGGTCTAGAAAAATAGGCCCATCTGCCCCCAGGGGGGGGCAGAAATGGCCAACAGGTCAATGCCCCCCTTGGGGGGGCGCCCCGTGCCCAAGGGGACGCCACCCCACAAAAATAAACACATAAAAAAACATCCCTGGCGTTCTAGTGGTTTCTGCCCCCCTTGGGGGCAGATCAGCCTAAAAATAATAGGCTGATCTGCCCTCAAGGGGGGCAGAAATGGCCCTAAAAGACATGCCCCCCAAAGGGGAGCGACCCTTGCCCAAGGGGGCGCCCCCCCATCCACTACACACACAATCCCCACATAAATACACATAAAAATAAAAAACCCTGGTGATCTAGTGTTTTCTGCCCCCCTTGGGGGCAGATCTGGCTAAAAAGTAGCCAATCTGCCCTCAAGGGGGGCAGAAATGGCCCTAAAGGACATGCCCCCCACAGGGGAGCGACCCTTGCCCAAGGGGGCGCCCCCCATTCACTACACACACAATCCCTGGTGCCTAAGTGGCTTCTGCCCCCCTTGGGGGCAGATGGACCTAAAAAAAATAGGCCGATCTGCCCCCAAGGGGGGCAGAAAAGGCCAACAGTTCTCTGCCCCCATGGGGGGGGCGCCCCTTGCCCAAGGGGGCACCCCCCCCAACATAAATGCACAGAAAATATAAATCCCTGGTGATCCAGTGGTTTCTGCCCCCCTTGGGGGCAGATCCGCCTAAAAAGTAGGCCAATCTGCCCCCAAGGGGGGCAGAAATGGCCGTAACTAATTGCCCCCACAAGGGGAGCGACCCTTGCCCAAGGGGCCGCTCCCCGCAAACAAGAAACAGTGAAGAAAAATAAAAAAAACAAATCCCTGGTGTCTAGTGGGCATTCCTGCTGCCCGATCGCAATGCGATCGGGCAGCAGGAATGCTCAAAGAGACACCGGGGGAAAGGAAAAGCCTTTCCTTTCCCCCGGTGCCTCTTTAGCCCAAACCCCCCACCCACCGGGAAGAGGAACTCACCTCTTCTCCGTTCGCCGCACAGGAAGCAAATGGCTTCCTATGCGGCGAAATCCCCATACAGAAGTCAGCGCGCGATCGCGTGCTGACGTCATTATGGGGGGGTGGGGGGGTCGGGGGTGGAAGGGGAAGGGCTTCCCCTTCCATCCCTGACTTTGGGGGGGTGGGGGGAAGCACACAGAGGGAGCGAGAGCGCTCCCTCTGGGCTGTGTGCCGAGGACGTAGTGGTTACGTCCTCGGCACAGCAGCACTGTGCCGCAGGACGTAACCACTACGTCTGCGGCACAGAAGGGGTTAATAGGGACTTAGTGGTAAATCAAATATGCCTGTCATGGAAAAGCCAATTACACATACAGTTTACACAGAGAGCACTTGCACTTTAGGACTGGTCAGCAGTGGTAAAGTGCCCAGAGTATAAAAAAAACAGAACAAACTAAGTCCAGCACACAGTCAAAACATAGGAAGCAGAGGCAAAAAGACAATGGAGACTATGCCGAAAATACCACGTTTAACACTATAGAAAATCAGTCCCTGGCTTTCACAACACCAACTCAGCCCATAGTACTGCATACCTGAATTCCAGTTATTTGCTGTTAAGTTTTCTCCTAACACAAATTGTTCTCAACACCGTCACTCTTTAACAAATAAACCACCTACTTTTATAAAAAACTATTTAGGATTCATCCCGGACAATAAACGCAATCTTGATGACCACACCAGAAACCTACCCAATGGTGCTCAATAACAACAAAGGATGGTGTAAAAATTGAAACCAATCATCCTCAAACTAGACCTAAGCCCAGTACCTTAAATTATCAACAGAACTGACTACTAACTGGGCTCCCATAAACAATACTTGTTCTTTTAAAGGTAATAATTCCTGCTGCTGCATTCTAAATCACAGATACCAAAAGTATAAACTATATCACTCCTGTGCTAACAGACATTCTATGGCCCTTCTTGAGGACCAGTATTATGGTTTACTAAAAATGCATCCTGCCTGTGAGATCTGTCAGACTTAGGGTGGCCTTCCCCAAATGTTTTGCCTCTCCTCCTCCATTTTACAGAACTTATTTTTGTTGGCCTTGGGGCTCTGTGCACTTTACCAAAATTAGCCAGAGCTGAAGTGCTTGTGCTCACTCCTTTTAACAATGGGTAAATTGGCTTAAAAACAATTGCCATATTTAATTTGAATTGGCTTATAACTAATAGGCATGTTTAATTCCGATATTAGGCCTTTGTAGAGTGATATATCATATACCCAGTACATGTAAATTAAATGCTACCAGTGTGTCTACAGTATTCATCATGAAGCCCACTTAATTAGCACATTAAAATATTCTTCGGACCTGCCACTGCAGCCTCAATACAGTTTTTAACTTCCATGTTGACTTGGCAATAAAACTCCCTTAAACGTCCTTGTCATGTTTGGTGTCTTTTGAATTGTAATGAGAACCCCTATTTAGTGGCAAAGTTGTTTTTTTTAAGTACAATTTTCATAATGCCACTTTTAGAAAGTTTGCATTTTTCTGCTCTTAGCCCTTTTGTGCCTGTATCCTGCCTTGGGTCATGTGACTGGGTGTAACTGACAGTTGTGAATTCCTCTCAGACAGTCAAAAAAATAGAGGGATTAGGTCTGCCCGAATGGGACATCTGCTGGCAGGATTGGGCAGAGCTAAACACAGCACCACTTGCAACTGAATAAGGAGTGCTCTACCTTTGCACAAATGACCTAGGGCCAGATGTAGGAAAGGAATTGCAACTCGCAAACGGCAAAAACTGCCGTTTGCGAGTTGCAAATCACATTTTCCTATGCAGAAATGCATTCTGCGAGTCCGACCGACTCGCAAAATGCATTTCAGAATCGCAAATAGGAAGGGGTGTTCCCTTCCTATTTGCGATTCCTAGTGGTATGCAATACCATTTGCGACCGCATATGCGGTCGCAAATGGTGTCGCAGTTACCATCCACTTCAAGTGGATGGTAACCCACTCGCAAATTGGAAGGGGTCCCCATGGGACCCCTTCCAGTTTGTGACTGGACCCAAAAACATTTTTTCAGGGCAGGGAGTGGTCCAAGGGACCACTCCCTGCCCTGAAAAAATACCGAAACTAAAGGTTTCGGTTTTCTTTTTAAGTGCAGCTCGTTTTCCTTTAAGGAAAACGGGCTACACTTAAAAAAAAAAAACTGCTTTATTTAAAGCAGTCACGAACACGGAGGTCTGCTGACTACAGCAGGCCTCCATGTTTGCAAGTGCCCATAGTCGGTATGGGGCCGCAATTCGCGACCCACCTCATGAATATTCATGAGGTGGGTCATTGCGACCCCATACCGACTTGCAGACGCTGTCTGAGACACCGTTCTGCATAACATTTTGCGACTTGCAAACAGCGAGTCGCAATGACTCGCTATTTGCAAGTCGCAAAATGTTATTTTGCTACATCTGGCCCCTAGTCCCTCCACACTCTCACTGTAGCCAGCTTGGAGCCAAGGCAGCAGAGTCAGGATATTCTGTGTACTGCAATGTCACTGTCTAGAAGCTTCTCCACTTTACAGAAGGAGGACACAATGGTATAAATATAGGACCTCAGACACTGGCTCTACAGCTAGACCTGTGGAAGGACTCTCAGAGGACTGCATGCTGCTGTGACCAGCTGTGCACTCTGCAAGTCTGCTTTGCTGTACCTGCAAGGACTGCTTATCTGTGTGGATCGTGCCTTAAGCTCTGAGAGACCAATTCTGCTGATGAGCCCTGCATATTCATCTGACTCTAGGACTATCAAAGTGACTGCAAGGGCTAGTTTGCTGATCTCCTGTTCAAAGCCACAGGTATACAAAGGGCTCTCACAATCTTGAACCTACACCTGGCCCCACCCTCAGTGACTTCTAAATTCCCAGGTGGTGTCCCACCAGTCCTGGACCCTTGATTGTGGTGCCAAAGATGGCCGAATGGCCATATCCCAAAACTGAGGACTCTCTGCCACAAACAGCCTTGAGACCAGAAGGAAATTGGGACTAAGCTGCTTGTCTATCTGCCCGAGGTGTATTGCTATTCAGATTGAACTTGCAACTTTTCCTTCTTCATTATTCTCCACAGTAGCAAAACCTTTTCAGTGGTCTGTCACTGAAGGGGTATCCGGCTTCATGGAACTGTCTTTGGCTACAGCCTTCTGCCTTGCCCTACTGGAGATTTTCATCTTTCAAAAAAGAGATTAACTCAGAAGGTAGAAATCTTCACTTCTGCTTTAAACCAGGGATCACTAACAATTACGCTCACTCCTCAGACACCGACTGCAGCCTTGTCCCACTGATTTTTACTTTTTCTCAAAATTTCTTCTAAGTCTGAAGGGAAGCAATGACTGGCTCAATCCAATTCTTGTATCCGAATTGCACTCCATCACAATCAACCATATTTTTCTACTTTGACCCTGCCTAGGATACTATATTTATGCAGATAACTCTTTGATCTTTAAGGCACTAGTTTTTACTAAACTTTTTTTTTTAATCTGGTTCTACTGATTTGATTTAGGTTATTTGGTGGCAAATAATTTATTAAAATTCACTCAGTTTTCCTAAATATGTTTGGGATTTTTCTTGTATTGTGTTTTCACCTTATTACTGTTTGTGTGCTGTATAAATGCTTCATAATTGCCCTCTAGGTTAAGCCTAACTGCCTTTTAGTGCCAATATACTCAGGGTTAAGCACATATTAATTTAGTGACTTTATAAGGTTCATCTCTTAAGGGAATGTGGTTGTTACTTGACCAGGGCTCACACCCCAGCCAATGAACAACTCAGGATCTCATACTGCTCATCACATCAACTAACTAGCATGAAAGCTACAGCTATTGTGAGGCATCAATATAGAAGAAATTAAACCTTATGACTGGAAGTCCCTGGATTCTGGGAGTAAGGGACTATGGTAAAGGCTTTCTGTGGAGTCTCCCCTCAACTCTTGGTCTTTCAGAAACTTCTTCTGATAGAAAGATATGATCATGGCTTGTTATTGCTTGACAGCATCCCATTGACAAGAATTGCAAACCTTCAAAAAGCACTACCTAGAAAAACACTTTTGATTTGGGTGAGGTGCAACATCTATTTGACCACCTTTGGCTACAATGTAATCTGTTGGGATGGTAAAATTGACTTTTTTGTACTCATTAAAATAGGTGGACTACTTGGTAGTATTGTTTGCAGCTAGGACATTCTGTAACTTCTTGTTTATCTCAGCTGTGGTAAATTTTCACAAGTGCTGCCCATAAAATTCAGACATTTTCTAAATGCATTTCTTTTGTTTTGTATTTTAGGTTGGGTGCATGCCTTGGATGTGGAGTTCAAATTCCAGCAATTCCATTGTCATCCTTGCTCCTAATGGAGTAAATGAAACAATGAACGAACTGCCGTGCGATACAGCACAATATGCTTTCCTTGCCTGTGTGGTGGGGACTTTGAGTCTGGCGATATTTTTACGAATCTCTTCATTGCCAAAAATGATACTTCTACTTTTTGTATCCATTTTGTATATAGCTGTTTTAGAATTGAGTGGTTATAGGAAAGCAGTGGGGTAAGTTTTGAAAATAAGAAAAACATATTAAATGTATGTAACAAATGTGAACGTGTCTGTATCAGTAAAGATTGATAACATAAGTGAGCTATATATTTTAGACATTATTTTGGATAGTGTTCATGCAAGTGTCATAAAGGATTGTGTCCATCCAAGGGGACATTGAAAGCAATTATGTTGAGTTGGGCAAGAACACCTCTATCTCGTCAGAGACCATTCTGTTGTGACTGCCAATGTTCAGAATAAAATAAATAGCTCAATTGCATGGGTAAATTCAATGAAATGAATCCATCTCTACCGTACCGTGGATCTAAAAAAAAAATCAATATATTTGTAAAACATTTAGGTCTTAATTATGAACTAAGTGGGTATAGGAAAGTTGATTGGTGGCATAAAACGTTTACCCCCACAGTTTTGCCTAGATACATATCAGCAGATCAAATCTGCTGAAATACACCAAGGTGTTTGGACAGAATATCGAGTCAGAAATGTTGAGTGGACAAAATGTTTTGTCAAGGATACCAAACACTAAAATATCATGAAGGTATGTTTCTATGGGTAAGGAAAGTTTTACTATACTTAACTTTACATATATGTACCATGACTATCTATCTATCTATCTATCTATCCATCTATCTATCTATCTATCTATCTATCTATATTCACTTAAGAAAACAAAGGTTACAGGGACTCATGGTTACGATTTAAATGTACTCGCACAAAACCATAGAACTTCAGTAGTGATAGATATAGTTAGCTCAAGTAACTCTAATTCATGCCCTATGGTAACTATAACTCATTCCCTTGATATGCACGGTTTTCTCATCAATAATTTCACTGAAAATGTTACAGTGATATTATAAATGATGTTCTCAAAGATGTCATGAGTGATGTTATATGTGGGGTAATTAGCAGTGCCTGGCGAGGGCGTGAGTTATAATTACCTTAGGGCACACATTATAGTTTCTTGAGATAACTCTAACTGTAACTGCTGAATTTCTATGGATTTGTGCATGTAAATTCAGATCCTAACAATAATGTCCCTGTAACCTTTGGTTTCTTAATTGAATTTCTATGGGTTTTTTAAAATTCTATTTCCTAACTATAACATCCTGATAACCTTTAGTTTTTTCAGTGAATTTCTGTTTTTTTTATGTAAACAATTTTAATTACTACAATTTAATGCAACCACCTCCATGCACGCCCTTTGACTGTGCGTGGTAGGGATTGGCCCATGGCCTGGCCTATGGCTAGCCCTTGCATCCAACCTGCCACAACTAACCAACCGCGTGCATGAGTGTCTGAGTGGGTCTGTGAATGGGTGTGTGAGTGTCTGGGTGGGTCTGTGAGTGGGTGCATGAGTGTCTGAGTAGGTCTGTGAGTGAATGTATGACTCTTTGAGTGGGTTTTTGAGTGGATGAATGGGTCTGTGTGTAGGTGTGTGAGTTTCTGAGTGGGTCTGTGAATGGGTGTGTGAGGGTTTGAGTTGGGGTGTAAGTTAATGCATGACTCTCTGGGTGCATCTTTGAGTGAATGAATTAGTGTCTAAATGAGTCTGTGAGTTTAAAATAAAATGTTGGTGTAATTTGTGAATTCATTGCAACGTTACACGGGGGCTGTGTTGATGGTTGCAATGACTCCACGAATATCACACTTGGGGGGGGGGAACCTTTTGACATATTCTATCCATTGACATCCCCAAAGACCCCTATACTACAGACATGGGGTCAGGTTGCATCCAACCTTACCCTTATGCAACTTTCTGCCATTTTATTTGAGCCTCAGAAACAGTTTGAATCAATTAAAATGGCAGCTGCAACTCTCTGCTCAGATTGCATCCGGGCAATCATGGCGGTCGTATTGGCATGAGCATTTGCGAATTCACTGCGAATGATCCACGTCCCTAGATTTACAAACTTGTATTTCCTTTAATTTCTCAACAATTAGTGAATGAATTTACACCAAATAACACAAAGCATAATCTGCAGAGCAAAATATAGCTTTGTGTAATTCTATCCAGCAGTTTGGGCTGTATTTATGTTCAAAGTTCCGACGGGAATTGACATGGAAAACACACTTTTTTTACCTCTTCTTTTTCTCAGTCCCAGCTTGGCAAGTCAAGAAATGCTTTTCATTTATGTACATTAACTACTGGCGGTCACCAGTAGGCAGGTATAGTTAGGACCATGTTTCCATGTGGTGTGGTGATTCTTGTTGCATATGGAAAGTTTTGGGGTGATCTATCAAGCGGGGGTCCAGAAAAAGTGGGTGTAAAAAAACATGTGTTTTTCCATCTTAATTCCTGTATGACCTTTGAACACAACTATAGCCCAAACCACTGGACGGAATTACACCAAATTTGGCAGGAAGCTAGCTTTCAGGACACAGATTGTGCTTTTGCTTATTTGGTGTAAATCCGTTCAGAAGCTTTTGTAATAATAAAGGGAAAAAAACAAATGTATATGTAGGGCAGCGGATCTGTTGCAACATTTTTGCAATTAATGTGGCGAATTTGTGAATGCACGTGACAGCAGAAATGCTGTGATTGACTTCTGACCAGAATGTTCTGGCCGCCATTTTGAGTAATGGGACATGGTCCCTGGGGCTGAAAAAAAAATTAAATGTTACATGAAAGGTCAGGGTGGCAGTATCCTGAACCCAGGGATGTGACATATGAGTGTTTGAGGGTCAAATCATGGGTTTTAAATGCATTTTTTTCACTACGCGTGATATTTGCAAATATTTGAGAATTTCCTCAAACATCTGAGAATATTGAAAAATATTCAAAGATATTCAAGAATATTCGAGAATGTGCAAAAAAAATTTAAACAAAACTTTCACATACTCATTTATACACTAATTCATTCACTCAAACATGCAGTCGGAGACTCATGTGCCCACTCTCACAACCACTCAGACACTCATGCACCCACTCATGGCCTCACACACCCACTTTCAGACTCACTTAGACACTCACACACCCACTTACAGATCCACTGACAGAGACAGGCCCTGTGGACAACCCCTGCTGCATATGCCAAAGGCCATGAGTGGTTTGGGGTCGGATGGATATAAGAGCTTGTCTGCAGGGCCTGGCCACAGATTAGATTAATGTATAGTAATTAAAATTACTCTACATTAAAAAACATAGTAATTCACTGAATAAAACAAAGGTTACAGGGATGTTAAGTTAAGTTCTGAATTTACTTGTACAAAACTATAGAAATTCAGAGGTTATAGAGTTATAGAGTTCTTTCAAGTAACAATAACATATATATATATATATATATATATATATATGTAGATGTGGAGTTAAGAATATTAAATCTATACTTATCAACTTGCACTTACCTTCTCAATATTTAGGTCCTCAATATTTTTGACATGATATTCTGTCCACACGATATTTTTAGCATCAGTTAGACAACCTGTTGCAATTTGAAGGGCGAAATGCAGAATAGGTGCTAGTTATCACACCAAATAATATCTAAACCCCTGGGCATTTTTTCTGAACGGAAGCAATCAAACGCACTATACACTTAATCAGGACTTAAAAGACCCCAATGACGAGGTGTGGGCTAAATACCTATCCATGTGCAAACAGCAATTTTTACAGGGATGAGAATTATGTGTTGTGTGGTAATTATCACACCTTTTAGTTTTCCTCTGATAAAATTCCTGCAGGTCACAAGTTTCTTATTGAAAAAACGGAACAGAAAAAAACATGTAGGATGCAGTATAAAAATTTATTCTGAATGGCATGCCTCATTTCCCTGTTAGTAACTCAGAAAATGATGTATTTACCTCATGAGGTAAATACCGCACCCTGGGGTAATGATACTATATATAGTAAATATTACACCATATTTCGACAAATATGTAGCATGGGCCTACACTTTGTTGTGTAGTACACTTTGGCCCTCAATATGATTGACAGAGTAGTTGGCGGACTATTTATTGCAACTGATAAAATCCGAGTCCACTGAGTGGGAGTTATTTGGGTATGAAAAATATCACATCAATTGCATGTTTTTGGGGAATAAAATCCCATCACGCATAAGCCAGTTAAAGTAAATCATAATAGTGATTTTTATTTTCTTTATTAATTGAGAAATCTTCTTATTCATGAATGTCCATAAAACTTGATTTTAATTATCAGAAAAACAATGATCGACAATCAACAATCAAACAGCCAACGTGTTTTGCAACAGCAGTCACTCTTTCAGGGCTGTTGAACATAAAATGCATACAAAAACAGCAATTACTTTTTTTTTTAAGTCAGAGAAAAATATCAAACTCCACTTTGCAACACCTGACTGTCTAAGTCTATACAATAATGTTTGTTCTTTATAACCATATTCCCACTGTATAGTCATTATGTCAATGTATTGTATGTGGTATGTGCTTTCAAACCTCATTACCTCCCAAACCACCATACTTGGCGTCATTAAGGCCATCTTCTCATTTTATCAACATTTCTCCTGTTGAATAATGTTCATCATATTTGTCCTGTTGAGTAATTTATCCACCCTCAGGCAGACTTGTTTCAATTTTCATTACTTAGGTATATCTCAATTCTTTATTGCATGATTCAAAATCCAAAAGGTAATAAATTAATGTAATTAACTCTACATTGCTAGCACTAAAAAGGTTGCACTCTCTCTTATACGTATAACTTTAGAAGTCATTCTTATGCCACACTCACCTAACAAATCAAATAGCCTCTTCACGTAAAAAACGTAACAAAAAAACGTCCATCTAAGTCACAGTCATCTAAAATTATTAAATAATATTTAAGAATATTGCCATATTAACGAGATTGTTTTGACACAATTCTACCCATAATCCCAACTAACTCTCTTTTTATTGGCATGAGAAAAGAGAAGGCGTTGCTGCCCATGCCCCTTGATAAGGACATCTAAATATGCAAAGTATAACGGAAATCTTTCATTGATCTTGTTCACGGTTGCAAAATCACTCCATTTAGGTGTAAAAAGCTGACTGTCGGTTACGACTTTAGGACGCGTTTAGTTTTATGCCATGAAATTTCACGAGATATCATTATTGTAAGGAAATGACTCCTTGGCATGGTTACCCCCTGACTTTTTGCCTTTGCTGATGCTATGTTTTGAATTGAAAGTGTGCTGAGGCCTGCTAACCAGGCCCCAGCACCAGTGTTCTTTCCCTAACCTGTACTTTTGATTCCACAATTGGCACACCCTGGCATCCAGGTAAGTCCCTTGTAACTGGTACCTCTGGTACCAAGGGCCCTGATGCCAGGGAAGGTCTCTAAGGGCTGCAGCATGTATTATGCCACCCTAGAGACCCCTCACTCAGCACAGACACACTGCTTACCAGCTTGTGTGTGCTAGTGAGAACAAAATGAGTAAGTCGACATGGCACTCCCCTCAGGGTGCCATGCCAGCCTCTCACTGCCTATGCAGTATAGGTAAGACACCCCTCTAGCAGGCCTTACAGCCCTAAGGCAGGGTGCACTATACCATAGGTGAGGGTACCAGTGCATGAGCACTGTGCCCCTACAGTGTCTAAGCAAAACCTTAGACATTGTAAGTGCAGGGTAGCCATAAGAGTATATGGTCTGGGAGTCTGTTTTACACGAACTCCACAGCACCATAATGGCTACACTGAAAACTGGGAAGTTTGGTATCAAACTTCTCAGCACAATAAATGCACACTGATGCCAGTGTACATTTTATTGTAAAATACACCACAGAGGGCACCTTAGAGGTGCCCCCTGAAACTTAACCGACTATCTGTGTAGGCTGACTGGTTCCAGCAGCCTGCCACACTAGAGACATGTTGCTGGCCCCATGAGGAGAGTGCCTTTGTCACTCTGAGGCCAGTAACAAAGCCTGCACTGGGTGGAGATGCTAACACCTCCCCCAGGCAGGAGCTGTAACACCTGGCGGTGAGCCTCAAAGTCTCACCCCTTTGTCACAGCCCCGCAGGACACTCCAGCTAGTGGAGTTGCCCGCCCCCTCCGGCCCCGGCCCCACTTTTGGCGGCAAGGCCGGAGAAAATAATGAGAATAACAAGGAGGAGTCACTGGCCAGTCAGGACAGCCCCTAAGGTGTCCTGAGCTGAGGTGACTCTAACTTTTAGAAATCCTCCATCTTGCAGATGGAGGATTCCCCCAATAGGATTAGGGATGTGACCCCCTCCCCTTGGGAGGAGGCACAAAGAGGGTGTACTCACCCTCAGGGCTAGTAGCCATTGGCTACTAACCCCCAGACCTAAACACACCCTTAAATATAGTATTTAAGGGCTCTCCCTGAACCTAGAAATTAGATTCCTGCAACAACAAGAAGAAGGACTGCCTAGCTGAAAACCCCTGCAGAGGAAGACCAGAAGACAACAACTGCCTTGGCTCCAGAAACTCACCGGCCTGTCTCCTGCCTTCCAAAGAACTCTGCTCCAGCGACGCCTTCCAAAGGGACCAGCGACCTCTGAATCCTCTGAGGACTGCCCTGCTTCGACGACGACAAGAAACTCCCGAGGACAGCGGACCTGCTCCAAAAAGACTGCAACTTTATCCAAAGGAGCAGCTTTAAAGAACCCTGCAATCTCCCCGCAAGAAGCGTGAGACTTGCAACACTGCACCCGGCGACCCCGACTCGGCTGGTGGAGAACCAACACCTCAGGGAGGACCCCCGGACTACTCTACGACTGTGAGTACCAAAACCTGTCCCCCCTGAGCCCCCACAGCGCCGCCTGCAGAGGGAATCCCGAGGCTTCCCCTGACCGCGACTCTCTGAAACCTAAGTCCCGACGCCTGGAAAAGACCCTGCACCCGCAGCCCCCAGGACCTGAAGGACCGGACTTTCACTGCAGAAGTGACCCCCAGGAGTCCCTCTCCCTTGCCCAAGTGGAGGTTTCCCCGAGGAAGCCCCCCCTTGCCTGCCTGCAGCGCTGAAGAGATCCCTTGATCTCTCATTGACTTCCATTGCGAACCCGACGCTTGTTCTAACACTGCACCCGGCCGCCCCCGTGCCGCTGAGGGTGAAATTTCTGTGTGGGCTTGTGTCCCGCCCGGTGCCCTACAAAACCCCCCTGGTCTGCCCTCCGAAGACACGGGTACTTACCTGCTGGCAGACTGGAACCGGGGCACCCCCTTCTCTCCATTGAAGCCTATGCGTTTTGGGCACCACTTTGAACTCTGCACCTGACCGGCCCTGAGCTGCTGGTGTGGTAACTTTGGGGTTGCTCTGAACCCCCAACGGTGGGCTACCTTGGACCAAGAACTGAACCCTGTAAGTGTCGTACTTACCTGGTAAAACTAACAAAAACTTACCTCCCCCAGGAACTGTGAAAATTGCACTGTGTCCACTTTTAAAATAGCTATTTGTGAATAACTTGAAAAGTATACATGCAATTGAAATGATTCAAAGTTCCTAATGTACTTACCTGCAATACCTTTCAAACAAGATATTACATGTTAAATTTGAACCTGTGGTTCTTAAAATAAATTAAGAAAAGATATTTTTATATAACAAAACCTATTGGCTGGATTTGTCTCTGAGTGTGTGTACCTCATTTATTGTCTATGTGTAAGTACAACAAATGCTTAACACTACTCCTTGGATAAGCCTACTGCTCGACCACACTACCACAAAATAGAGCATTAGTATTATCTCTTTTTACCACTATTTCACCTCTAAGGGGAACCCTTGGACTCTGTGCATGCTATTCCTTACTTTGAAATAGCACATACAGAGCCAACTTCCTACATTGGTGGATCAGCGGTGGGGTACAAGACTTTGCATTTGCTGGACTACTCAGCCAATACCTGATCACACGACAAATTCCAAAATTGTCATTAGAAATTGATTTTTGCAATTTGAAAAGTTTTCTAAATTCTTTAAAGTCCTGCTAGGGCCTTGTGTTAGTCCCTGTTAGCATTGCTTTTAGAGTTTAAAAGGTTGGTAAAAGTTTGAATTAGATTCTAGAACCAGTTTTAGTTTCTTAAAAAGTATTCCAACTTTTAGAAGCACAATGTCTAGTACAGATGTGAATGTGGTGGAACTCGACACCACACCTTACCTCCATCTTAAGATGAGGGAGCTAAGGTCACTCTGTAAAATAAAGAAAATAACCATGGGCCCCAGACCTTCCAAACTACAGCTCCAGGAGCTGTTGGCAGAGTTTGAAAAGGCCAACCCCTCTGAGGATGGCAACACAGAGGATGAAGATAGTGACTTGGAGGGTGATTCCCCCCCACCAGTCCTATCTAGGGAGAACAGGGCTTCTCAAGCCCTGACTCCACAAATAATAGTCAGAGATGCTGGTTCCCTCACAGGAGGGACCAACAACTCTGAAATCACTGAGGATAACTCCAGTGAAGAGGACATCCAGTTAGCCAGGATGGCCAAAAGATTGGCTTTGGAAAGACAGATCCTAGCCATAGAAAGGGAAAGACAAGAGATGGGCCTAGGACCCATCAATGGTGGCAGCAACATAACTAGGGTCAGAGATTCTCCTGACATGTTGAAAATCCCCAAAGGGATTGTAACTAAATATGAAGATGGTGATGATATCACCAAATGGTTCACAGCTTTTGAGAGGGCTTGTGAAACCAGAAAAGTGAACAAATCTCACTGGGGTGCTCTCCTTTGGGAAATGTTCACAGGAAAGTGTAGGGATAGACTCCTCACACTCTCTAAAAAAGATGCAGAATCTTATGACCTCATGAAGGGTACCCTGATTGAGGGCTTTGGATTCTCCACTGAGGAGTATAGGATTAGATTCAGGGGGGCTCAAAAATCCTCGAGCCAGACCTGGGTTGACTTTGTAGACTACTCAGTAAAAACACTAGATGGTTGGATGCAAGGAAATGGTGTAAATGATTATGATGGGCTGTACAATTTATTTGTGAAAGAACACCTATTAAGTAATTGTTTCAATGATAAACTGCATCAGCATCTGGTGGACCTAGGACCAATTTCTCCCCAAGAATTGGGAAAGAAGGCGGACCATTGGGTCAAGACTAGGGTGTCCAAAACTTCCACAGGGGGTGACCAAAAGAAAGGGGTCACAAAACCTCCCCAGGGGAAGGGTGGTGAGACAGCCAAAAATAAAAATAGTAAAGAGTCTTCTACAGGCCCCCAAAAACCTGCACAGGAGGGTGGGCCCAGAGCCTCTTCACAAAACAATCCTGGGTACAAGGGTAAAAACTTTGATCCCAAAAAGGCCTGGTGTCGAAACTGTAGTCAGTCTGGACACCAAACTGGAGACAAGGCCTGTCCCAAGAAAGATACCACTTCTAACTCCCATCCAGCTAAAACTGGAATGGCCAGTCTCCAAGTGGGATCGACAGTGTGCCCAGAGCAAATCAGGTGTCACACTGAAGCTACATTAGTCTCTGAGGGTGGGGTGGATTTAGCCACACTGGCTGCCTGGCCCCCTAACATGCAAAAATACAGGCAGCAGCTCTTAATTAATGGGACAAGTGTAGAGGGCCTGAGGGATACAGGTGCCAGTGTCACCATGGTGACAGAGAAACTGGTTTCCCCTGGCCAATACCTGACTGGACAAACCTATCCAGTCACCAATGCTGACAATCAGACTAAAGTACATCCCATGGCAATGGTAACTTTAGAGTGGGGAGGGGTCAATGGCCTGAAACAGGTGGTGGTCTCCTCAAATATCCCAGTAGACTGTTTGCTTGGAAATGACCTGGAGTCCTCAGCATGGGCTGAGGTAGAACTGAAAACCCATGCAGCCATGCTGGGTATCCCTGAACTGGTGTGTGTCAAGACTAGGGCACAGTGCAAGGCACAGGGTGAAAAAGTAGAGCTGGAGTCTGGAAAAATGGCCCAGCCTACCAAGAGAAAAGGAAAGTCAGCTGGGAAACCAGCTGCAACACAACACCAAAAAGAGAACCTCTCTTCTCAGGAAGAAGTTCTGGCCTCTGAGGGAACTGAGCCTATGGAGCTGGAACCTTATCAGGTTGAGCTCTTGGGCCCAGGGGGACCCTCAAGGGAAGAGTTGTGTAAGGGACAAGAAACCTGTCCCTCTCTTGAAGGCCTTAGGCAGCAAGCTGCTGAAGAGTCCAAAGGCAAGAAAAATGGAACACATAGGGTCTATTGTGAAGATGGACTCCTGTACACTGAGGCAAGAGATCCCAAACCTGGTGCCACTAGGAGAGTGGTAGTGCCTCAGGGTTTCAGAGAGTTTATTCTGACCTTAGCCCATGATATTCCCCTTGCTGGGCATTTGGGACAAACCAAGACGTGGGAGAGGTTAGTCAACCACTTCTACTGGCCCAATATGTCCCAGAAGGTTAAGGAGTTTTGCCTCTCCTGCCCCACCTGTCAATCCAGTGGTAAGACAGGTGGGCATCCAAAGGCCCCCCTCATTCCACTTCCAGTGGTGGGGGTCCCCTTTGAAAGAGTGGGTGTGGACATAGTTGGTCCACTAAAACCTCCCACAGCCTCAGGAAATATGTACATCCTAGTAGTAGTGGATCATGCTACTAGGTATCCTGAAGCTATTCCCCTTAGGTCGACTACTGCCCCTGCAGTAGCCAAGGCCCTCATTGGTATCTTTACCAGAGTGGGTTTCCCTAAGGAGGTGGTGTCTGACAGAGGTACCAACTTCATGTCAGCATACCTAAAACACATGTGGAATGAGTGTGGAGTGACTTACAAATTCACTACACCATATCATCCACAAACTAATGGCCTTGTTGAGAGATTCAACAAGACATTAAAGGGCATGATCATGGGGCTCCCAGAAAAACTCAAAAGGAGATGGGATGTCCTCCTGCCATGTCTGCTTTTCGCTTACAGAGAGGTGCCTCAGAAGGGAGTAGGATTCTCACCCTTTGAACTTCTGTTTGGCCACCCTGTAAGGGGACCACTTGCTCTTGTTAAAGAAGGCTGGGAGAGACCTCTTCATGAGCCTAAACAAGACATAGTGGACTATGTACTTGGCCTTCGCTCAAGGATGGCAGAGTACATGGAAAAGGCAAGTAAAAACCTTGAGGCCAGCCAACAACTCCAGAAGTTGTGGTATGACCAAAAGGCTGCACTGGTTGAATTTCAACCAGGGCAGAAAGTCTGGGTTCTGGAGCCTGTGGCTCCCAGGGCACTCCAGGACAAATGGAGTGGCCCTTACCCAGTACTAGAAAGGAAGAGTCAGGTCACCTACCTGGTAGACCTGGGCACAAGCAGGAGCCCCAAGAGGGTGATCCATGTGAACCGCCTTAAGCTCTTCCATGACAGGGCTGATGTAAATCTGTTGATGGTAACAGATGAGGACCAGGAAGCTGAGAGTGAACCTCTCCCTGATCTCCTCTCATCAGACCCTAAAGATGGCTCAGTAGATGGAGTGATCTACTCAGACACCCTCTCTAGCCAACAGCAGTCTGACTGCAGGAAGGTCCTGCAGCAGTTTGCTGAACTCTTTTCCCTAACCCCTGGTCAGACACACCTGTGTACCCATGATGTGGACACAGGAGACAGCATGCCTGTCAAAAACAAAATATTTAGACAGTCTGACCAAGTTAAGGAAAGCATCAAGGTGGAAGTCCACAAGATGCTGGAATTGGGAGTAATTGAGTACTCTGACAGCCCCTGGGCTAGCCCAGTGGTCTTAGTCCCCAAACCTCACACCAAAGAAGGAAAGAGAGAGATGAGGTTTTGTGTGGACTACAGAGGTCTCAACTCTGTCACAAAGACAGATGCTCATCCCATTCCTAGAGCTGATGAGCTAATAGACAAATTAGGGGCTGCTAAATTCTTAAGTAACTTTGACTTAACCGCAGGGTACTGGCAAATCAAAATGGCCCCTGGAGCAAAAGAAAAGACAGCATTCTCCACACCTGATGGGCATTATCAGTTCACTGTTATGCCCTTTGGTTTAAAGAATGCCCCTGCCACCTTCCAAAGGTTGGTGAATCAAGTCCTTGCTGGGCTGGAATCCTTTAGTGCAGCTTATCTTGATGATATTGCTGTCTTCAGCTCCACCTGGCAGGATCACCTGGTCCACCTGAAGAAGGTTTTGAAGGCTCTGCAATCTGCAGGCCTCTCTATCAAGGCATCCAAATGCCAGATAGGGCAGGGAACTGTGGTTTACTTGGGACACCTTGTAGGTGGAGGCCAAGTTCAGCCACTCCAGCCTAAGATCCAGACTATTCTGGACTGGGCAGCTCCAAAAACCCAGACTCAAGTCAGGGCATTCCTTGGCTTGACTGGGTACTACAGGAGGTTTGTGAAAGGATATGGATCCATTGTGACAGCCCTCACAGAACTCACCTCCAAGAAAATGCCCAAGAAAGTAAACTGGACTGTAGAATGCCAACAGGCCTTTGACACCCTGAAACAAGCTATGTGCACAGCACCAGTTCTAAAAGCTCCAGATTACTCCAACCAGTTCATTGTGCAAACAGATGCCTCTGAACATGGGATAGGGGCAGTTTTGTCCCAAACAAATGATGATGGCCTTGACCAGCCTGTTGCTTTCAGTAGCAGGAGGTTACTCCCCAGGGAGCAGCGTTGGAGTGCCATTGAGAGGGAGGCCTTTGCTGTGGTTTGGTCCCTGAAGAAGCTGAGACCATACCTCTTTGGTACTCACTTCCTAGTTCAGACTGACCACAGACCTCTCAGATGGCTGATGCAAATGAAAGGTGAAAATCCAAAACTGTTGAGGTGGTCCATCTCCCTACAGGCAATGGACTTTATAGTGGAACACAGACCTGGGACTGCCCATGCCAATGCAGATGGCCTTTCCAGGTTCTTCCACTTAGAAAATGAAGACTCTCTTGGGAAAGGTTAGTCTCATCCTCTTTCGTTTGGGGGGGGGTTGTGTAAGGAAATGCCTCCTTGGCATGGTTACCCCCTGACTTTTTGCCTTTGCTGATGCTATGTTTTGAATTGAAAGTGTGCTGAGGCCTGCTAACCAGGCCCCAGCACCAGTGTTCTTTCCCTAACCTGTACTTTTGATTCCACAATTGGCACACCCTGGCATCCAGGTAAGTCCCTTGTAACTGGTACCTCTGGTACCAAGGGCCCTGATGCCAGGGGAGGTCTCTAAGGGCTGCAGCATGTATTATGCCACCCTAGAGACCCCTCACTCAGCACAGACACACTGCTTACCAGCTTGTGTGTGCTAGTGAGAACAAAATGAGTAAGTCGACATGGCACTCCCCTCAGGGTGCCATGGCAGCCTCTCACTGCCTATGCAATATAGGTAAGACACCCCTCTAGCAGGCCTTACAGCCCTAAGGCAGGGTGCACTATACCATAGGTGAGGGTACCAGTGCATGAGCACTGTGCCCCTACAGTGTCTAAGCAAAACCTTACACATTGTAAGTGCAGGGTAGCCATAAGAGTATATGGTCTGGGAGTCTGTTTTACATGAACTCCACAGCACCATAATGGCTACACTGAAAACTGGGAAGTTTGGTATCAAACTTCTCAGCACAATAAATGCACACTGATGCCAGTGTACATTTTATTGTAAAATACACCACAGAGGGCACCTTAGAGGTGCCCCCTGAAACTTAACCGACTATCTGTGTAGGCTGACTGGTTCCAGCAGCCTGCCACACTAGAGACATGTTGCTGGCCCCATGAGGAGAGTGCCTTTGTCACTCTGAGGCCAGTAACAAAGCCTGCACTGGGTGGAGATGCTAACACCTCCCCCAGGCAGGAGCTGTAACACCTGGCGGTGAGCCTCAAAGGCTCACCCCTTTGTCACAGCCCCGCAGGACACTCCAGCTAGTGGAGTTGCCCGCCCCCTCCGGCCCCGGCCCCACTTTTGATGGCAAGGCCGGAGAAAATAATGAGAATAACAAGGAGGAGTCACTGGCCAGTCAGGACAGCCCCTAAGGTGTCCTGAGCTGAGGTGACTCTAACTTTTAGAAATCCTCCATCTTGCAGATGGAGGATTCCCCCAATAGGATTAGGGATGTGACCCCCTCCCCTTGGGAGGAGGCACAAAGAGGGTGTACTCACCCTCAGGGCTAGTAGCCATTGGCTACTAACCCCCCAGACCTAAACACGCCCTTAAATATAGTATTTAAGGGCTCTCCCTGAACCTAGAAATTAGATTCCTGCAACAACAAGAAGAAGGACTGCCTAGCTGAAAACCCCTGCAGAGGAAGACCAGAAGACAACAACTGCCTTGGCTCCAGAAACTCACCGGCCTGTCTCCTGCCTTCCAAAGAACTCTGCTACAGCGACGCCTTCCAAAGGGACCAGCGACCTCTGAATCCTCTGAGGACTGCCCTGCTTCGACGACGACAAGAAACTCCCGAGGACAGCGGACCTGCTCCAAAAAGACTGCAACTTTATCCAAAGGAGCAGCTTTAAAGAACCCTGCAATCTCCCCGCAAGAAGCGTGAGACTTGCAACACTGCACCCGGCGACCCCGACTCGGCTGGTGGAGAACCAACACCTCAGGGAGGACCCCCGGACTACTCTACGACTGTGAGTACCAAAACCTGTCCCCCCTGAGCCCCCACAGCGCCGCCTGCAGAGGGAATCCCGAGGCTTCCCCTGACCGCGACTCTCTGAAACCTAAGTCCCGACGCCTGGAAAAGACCCTGCACCCGCAGCCCCCAGAACCTGAAGGACCAGACTTTCACTGCAGAAGTGACCCCCAGGAGTCCCTCTCCCTTGCCCAAGTGGAGGTTTCCCCGAGGAAGCCCCCCCTTGCCTGCCTGCAGCGCTGAAGAGATCCCTTGATCTCTCATTGACTTCCATTGCGAACCCGACGCTTGTTCTAACACTGCACCCGGCCGCCCCCGCGCCGCTGAGGGTGAAATTTCTGTGTGGGCTTGTGTCCCCCCCGGTGCCCTACAAAACCCCCCTGGTCTGCCCTCCGAAGACGCAAGTACTTACCTGCTGGCAGACTGGAACCGGGGCACCCTCTTCTCTCTATTGAAGCCTATGCGTTTTGGGCACCACTTTGAACTCTGCACCTGACCGGCCCTGAGCTGCTGGTGTGGTAACTTTGGGGTTGCTCTGAACCCCCAACGGTGGGCTACCTTGGACCAAGAACTGAACCCTGTAAGTGTCGTACTTACCTGGTAAAACTAACAAAAACTTACCTCCCCCAGGAACTGTGAAAATTGCACTGTGTCCACTTTTAAAATAGCTATTTGTGAATAACTTGAAAAGTATACATGCAATTGAAATGATTCAAAGTTCCTAATGTACTTACCTGCAATACCTTTCAAACAAGATATTACATGTTAAATTTGAACCTGTGGTTCTTAAAATAAATTAAGAAAAGATATTTTTATATAACAAAACCTATTGGCTGGATTTGTCTCTGAGTGTGTGTACCTCATTTATTGTCTATGTGTATGTACAACAAATGCTTAACACTACTCCTTGGATAAGCCTACTGCTCGACCACACTACCACAAAATAGAGCATTAGTATTATCTCTTTTTACCACTATTTTACCTCTAAGGGGAACCCTTGGACTCTGTGCATGCTATTCCTTACTTTGAAATAGCACATACAGAGCCAACTTCCTACAATTATTCAGTCTGTATTTTCAACTAAACAATATAAGGGTTCCTAAATATGGTGATAATCAAGCGGTATTTTTTTCTTTATAAAATCGTAGAATCCATCTTAAACGGTCAAGTATTCAGCCACTTGAGAAACTGTGGTGTATTCCTCTACACCTAAATTAAATCGAAACTCCTGTACAATGCTTCTCCACTGATCAGATAATTAATCTGTAGCCACTAGAACACTAGAAATACTTTGTGTATTGTGTGAAAGTTTCAGGAAATTACTTGAAATTATACATAATTACATACCACCATAAATCTGTACTATAATGTAAAGCAAAACTAGTTTACGCTAGAACAATATCATGTAAAACACAATTCCCACAAACTGCATCCATGTATGTTCTGGTTGTTCACGTTTTCCCCTCATCTTCAGTGTTATAATTTTAGCGCAAATGGTGGTGTAATTAAGCGATGTGCCATAATGGCATAATTTTGGGAATTTTCCATAACAACTGTTGGGCGAAATTTCCAAAATTAAGCAAATTAAGGTGGCTTAATTTAAATTTAGACCAAGCCTAAGTATATACTGGAATGGTGGTGTAGTTAATATTAACAATAAATATTATTTCTAATTATGAAACTAACTTAAATATTGTGTCAGCATACTTATCTGTTAAAACTTGCGTTTCTCTAAATTATCTATCTATTTTTTTCCAAGGGGAGGCTCTTTTTATATGCGTGGCTATGAACCCATCCTAGCCATTTTACTGTTTGCCTGCGCATTGGCACTACATTCCAGGCAGGTGGATCTGAAGCTACGTCTCGACTACCTCTGGGCTATGCAGGCAAGTGATATTTCTGACTTAATTATAAGTTTAAATGTAAGCCATTGCACAGGTGAATTTTGCTTTACACGTTAATGAAAAAAGTATGCTTGTGTGGAACAAATGTTTTCAAAACAAATATTATAAAAAAATAATTTATATTTTCTTTTCAATGTTGCATTTGTGGAGAAAAATGATTTTCACATATGATCATGTTGTAATATTTTGGTCCTCATCCCAAAAAAGTTAGCTGTGACCAGTTCTTGTAGTAAACCCTGCTTACTCCTGAAATTATCTGGTAGTACAATTGTCTTACTCCCGAAATCAATGTCCGGGGTGAGCCAAGATTACTAATGGCTTACTGCTGCTATTGACTAGTAAACCAAAAGCACTTAGGAGTAAGTCACATCTACTCGTATCAAAGTCTGTGTAATTTGGGAATTTTACCTTTTTGAAACAAATATCAAGAGAACAAAAAGATTTCAAGTTCTGATTAGGACACTACAATTGACCAAGTTTGGAGTTACAAAACAGAGCTAGTTTATGCTAAGTGTGTATGTTTAACAAATGGCACTGGTAACAGCACTAAGCCAGTGCTGCTGAGCCAATATTGCATAAGGTGAACATTGAAATGAGAGAAAAGCTTAACTTATCTGGGGAGATTAAGGGTGGGTGGAGCTTGTGGAGTTTCACACGTTATATAAAAACTCCATGAGATTCTGTGGAGTTATGCCAAGTAGCAGAAATATGCATGCCCCACTACTAGCACTGATGTTTAGTGCCACAGGACGAGCAGCGCAGAAAAATTAGTGATAACGACATCATTCATTGCACAAGAACTCACAGCCATTCAAGTTAATTTTCTTGCTGCTTGATTAGAAAATGTAACTGAGCTAAGGCAAATCAACTTCAGACGCAGCCTTCTCATAGTGACCACTCACTATGGCCTGCCACCACCCATATTAGAAAATGGAGCAAGGGGAATGCCAAATCTGGGCTCACATTTTTGTAGTCTTGCAGGGAAAAATTCCTGGTGTATGGCGAATGGCAGAATTTGGCCGGAACAGTGACACAGAGTAGCCAAAATCCTCAAGGCAGATTGAAACACTCCCCCACCCTTGAGGGAGACAAACTACAAAAATATACTTGGGGTTCGATTCACCAAAAATATTTGGAAATCTGCCCCCACTGAGTTTCTCATATACAAGGGTGCATATTTATTATTTTGACTATTTACAAACCTTTCCAAGCATATACCTGTTAATCTGTGGCATTCACATTTTTCCAGTTGTGGTCATGAGAAGTTCTGTGAATGAGATTTTATACATACCCACTTTGTATTTCAACAATGCACACAAGGTACAATAATACACTCTGAAATGGCAGCTCATTTGTTTTCTTCTTAGTTCTTTCTGCCCATGGAAAATATCATTCTTCATGAAAAAAAGCTTTCCCTGTTTTGAATGGTTCTCAAAACAGTTACAGAATATTTTGTTTGTTCTTTTGAGTTACGTCTTTAACCCTGTCCCAACACTCAGACCTTCATTATGAGACTGGCAGTCAGGAGACAGCCAGCCTCGCTATGGTGGTCTTACCGCCGCGGAGCAGGCAGTATGGACCCCCACATTAGGGGTTGCGGGGCTTGGCAGATGCCAAGCCTCCACAACCCCACCTGCCCGCCGGTGCAGTCGCACCACCGGAGCCGGCAAGGAGCACCTCCAACCTGGCCGCATGCCTCAGCCTGCCATCTGGATTATGAGGTTGCACACCTCCAGGCTTTTTGTGGCAGTCACCCCGCCATGAAAAGCCTGGTCGGTCACACACCCGGCGACAGGAATCTTCATTCCTGTCGCCGGCACATACACACACACACACACACACATGTCACCACACCTGCACACATCCCCCTCCACCCTGCCACACATTCACAGACACCCCCAACCCTTCACGCACACATGCATTCACATACACACCCATTCAGCATACGCATACATGCACTCAGACACCCCCACACACTCACATTCATCATCACAGACACCACCACCCACTCGCATTCATCCATACAGACACCCCCATACACGCACATATACACGCACACACACATACACGTGCACTCGCAGACACACACACATCCAGCACTGACTCCTCCCTCTGTAGACACACACACACGCACCCAAACACATAACAGACCTCCTCCCCCCTTTTCCGACACCCACTTACCTCTTCCATCCAGGAGGACGTCCAGGAGGGTATGGGTCCAGGCGGTCTTCCCTCACGGCCATCACCATGCCAGCAGGACTCCACCAAGTCGTATTATGGCTTGGAATATGGAGGGTAGAGTCCAGCTGCCTGCGAAGGACCTGCCTCTGCAGCGCCGACCGCCAGCAAGACTGCTGGCTGCTTTCTGCCTCAATAATGGCGGAAAGCAGCCAGCACTCATAATATGGCAGTCTGCTGATCGCTAGCACTGGTGGTCATCTGGCTGGTTGGGCTTTGGCAGTCAGTGGAATTGACTGACAAAGTTCAAATGAGGGCCTCAGTGACCAAGTCCCATTTTTATAGGGTCACTGTTCCCATGATTTCTATGCACTTCAATCGCTGGTTGTCACTTAGAGACAACCAATCATATGCAGGTGGGAACAACCCATGAACACTGCACAAAAGGAAGAGCTTTGCTGCCTCTTTGGACATTGCAAAACCATTAAGCACAGTGCAAAAAGTAACGCAGCTTCAGTTTTTCCAGAGGATTTATGGCTAGATCAAATAGATTATTTGTCAAAGTGTTATGTTAGTGAATAACTTGATGTGGATAAGGCAATAGAAATGCGACAAACACTTCATCAGTCTCTTGATTTAACTACATTTAAACTGGCATTCCTGCCTCGTAATCCTTTAAAAATGTGATAATGATCTATTTGAATCTGTATCAGGGATAGTGTGGTTAACCATCTAATTGAATATCAGTTGCTATGTCATGCAGTCTTTAGAGTGGTATTTCACTTTGATTTAACTTCATTATTTTTCATTCATAAGTAAATGTCGGAATGCTTTTCTCTAAATGAACTTGTATAATAATTTGAGAAGGGCTGCCATCTTATGACCATTGGAAAACACCCTTTGTATGACACGTAAAACTTCTGTCAGTTTATGTTACTTGCGATTAAATAATGGTCCCAAATAACGTTTTTTGCACATAATTCAACAGAGGTGGGCAAAAAAACACATACTCAAGTAAATAGATAACTGTGCACTCATTTCCACAGATCCTTATTGCAAAGATGTACAGAAACATTGAACTTTAGGCTAAAGAAAATGTATAAGTGTGGCTGATTTTCTTACAGCCAGAATCTAGTTTAAAGGTAGGAAATAGGGTTTTGGGGTTTCCATGCAATATGCATGGAACAGACACACGTTTTAAACATGAGAGCATTAATGTAACTCTGCTGCCAGGGCGAGAAGTTGAAGGGGAACATTCGCATATTTCACAGAAGAGGAGGGGAAGGGTGGCTTTCTACACACTAGGTTGTAGCTGTCAATAGTGCAGCAAGTGCACTATAATCGGACCCCAGAGTTGCAAATCATTCACTTAACTACAGGTAACGAATGGGCTCAAGGTTTTTGCAGTTTCAGGAATGCCCACCTTTTTATGAGGCTCTCTTATTTTGATTAGGATCAGCTGGCATTTTTGACTCTGAGCACTAGGACATTGCAATGCAAACACCCATCGGTTGTGCTGTGACCCTTAAACATCTTTAAGGTATGTCAAACTCCAATTGGCATATTTTGAATGAGAAAAAGACTAACATTGTGCAGGAAGCATATAAGTCGGTGAAATAAAAGTTACATGCAGCATGTGAGTTACATTTATATCTTTACATAACCCACATGTCACAGATAGCCTGATTTATTTGTTGGCGAAAAGGGTATTCTGTATTCTGTCACCAAGGAAGACCCCTGCGTCAGGCAGACAGAGTAAGGGCAGTTGGCCGGTATGTTCCTCCATCTATTTAAGATGTGGACATAGAGGTCAGTTTTCACTGCCTGTCACTGCCAGAAAAACCCTGGTGCTAAGGGTAATACAAATAGCAAAATGCCTCCCTGGCCTCGGGAGATAACTTCCATGCGAGGGGGTTCCTTTTTTTTAATTTTGAAAAACGAAATCATGCTTTGAGGTTTTTGTTTAGGATAATGACAAAAATTTAACTTTGCCTTACAACTCTGTCCAGTTTGATGGAGCCGTATGGCAAATTTACATTGGATTGTTAGAAACTGCCTTGGCAGCAGTTCCTGTCAATGCAATAAATGTTTGCCCGTCCAACAGACGTTCATAAATCTGACAGTTCGGACCTCTGCCAGGGTGATGTATTAAAATACTGTGTCGCCCATGCAGAGGACCATTCGACCCCCAACATATAAATCAGCCCAGAGTGAGTTAAAAGCATTGCTTTAGGTTTGTCACTGCAGCCCTGAATGGCTGCACACTAAAAGCTACAACAGCAAATGTTAATGTATACAATTTGTGACATCCAGTAAAACATGCATTTAACATTAGCATGTTCCCTCTGTATGTGCACTGGAGCCCATAAGACATGGTAGGAAATGTGTAAAAATGAGGTGGTCAAATATTGAGTGTGGCTTGTCCCTGCAGTGACAAGACTAAAGGTTTTAATTCACAACAATGGCTGCTGTAACACCACTCTGATTACAAGGTCTGCTTATGATCAAAAGTCATATATATCATGTCATTTTAGGAAGCAGCTATAGAGATTATCTGGGCGCCACACAGAAGTTATGAAGAATCTAATTGAGTGATTAACAAATATTTTGTTTTTTTTATGTACTGCAACGATTTTTTATAATAAAAAACAAATATTTGTCTCTTCTGAAAGCCCGTACGCTACTTCATTTAGTTCTGCTGGTCTCCTCCTCCTCCGTTAGTAGTAAATAGCTCATTGAAGAGATATGAACTATCTATTAAAAGGGGTGGACCTGCTGACATGAACGGAGCGAATAGTAATTACTGGCTAATTAACTTAGGATGTGGGAGAGGGGCGTGGACACAACAATGTTTGGAATCTTGGACATGGGATGTTCTGTGGAGGCATTGTCAACACTTGAAGAGTAAGTAATAGGATTAGGAAGGGCAAATCAGAGTCAGGGTAATAAAGACTACAGATAAGTAATTTGCCTGCTATTTAATTACTTCCTCCCTCAAGATTCTTCAAAAAGAAGGGCAACTCATTATACATGCTAGCATCCAGTGTTTTCCCCATTCCTGGGGGAGAAGGCCATAAGGTGTATTTAAAGTCATTGAATTCACCTCAGGACATTTATGTTTCCTTACATGTTCTTGTTGCTTTCAATGTCTACTTTTAATTTGCTTTGTGCGTTTTTCAAACCAATGCATACCAGAAGCCTGACTGGCCCATATAAAACATTTCTCTAGTTATCGCACCAGCAGTCAATTCTTCCTGCTTCTTAATGGGGGCCCAGACTGGCCATTTGTAGGATGCTCAAACTTTTCGTTGTCTAGAGCAGGCACCTATACACCCGTGGGTTGCTCTAGGACTGATGCAATTTCTTGACTTTTTGAAGTTGCTTTTCTAGCAGTTACCTGCTTTGTGGTTGATTTGAGGCAGACTGTCTCAGTCAAAACTCCATCTACCTTTCCCAAATCAATGAAGTTTTTTATCAGCATGCAGTCCATGTCAATGAGTTACTTACTCCTAGAAACACACCTTTAATTTGTCACCCTCCTGATCCTGTGTCACTAGGAGGATGTAGTGCTAGTGATTGCACTATGTCCCACCTTTAAACAGGTGTGTTGCGCAAAAACGGGCAGTGCTCCCTATTATGATGATTGTGCTGCCTTGAGGACATCTGGAAACTCATGCTGCTCAGAGAAGCACCTTCAGTGAAATATGGAGCAGCTGCTTTGAAGGAGTTCCATATGTCTCTGTACAGGCGACAACTGGAGTTGGAAATCCTCTCAGGCAGTGCAGTGAATGACTGCAACAGCATGCAGGGGGATGTTTCAGGGTCCATGGCACCCCCTTTCAGCCATCGAGAGGATTGCCATCTTTTTGTGGCACACTGTCAGTGCGTCTTCTAATAGAATGTTTGCCTCTGCGCCAGTATCTGTAATACGGCAGGGGTGCAGAGTCAAAGTGATTAGTGATTTCCTCTTTTGCACAATACCATGACCTCATAAAAATGATGGAACACCCTCTTAGGATAGAGCTGGTGTTACATGTGTACCAGCGCTATCAGTATTACATAAGGGTCTGCACATGCATCTGTGGCCCATTCTGTAACACTATAGCAACCCAGAGGCGCAACAAGTGCAAACACATGCTCGTTGCATCCTGGGGCACTATCTGTAATACAGTCCGAGGTAATCTACCTGAGCCAAGGAGTAGAAGAAGACTTTGTTTTTGGCTGCTCCGATCTTACATTTATTCATTTACTGTGTTTGTCTATAGAGCTGTGTCATCAAGTGGTATTAGAACACTTTACATTGTAAGAAACTACCTATCAGAAGACATATTACGCACACAAGAAAACATAAATGTAATCAAAACAAGAATCAAGAACAGGAGTAAAAGTTTGAAATTTAAGCTGAGGAAGCAAATACTAATATTGTCAAGAAAACAGTTAGAGGATGGGTGATGCATCTATTGAGTGAAGAGGGAAGAAGTAACAGGTAAGTGGTAGCACTGTTAAGTACTGGGCGGTACGTTTTTTTAAATAGGGAAGTCTTAAGTGCTTCCTGAAGGTGAGGATATCAGGCACTAATCTTAATTGGTAGAGTAAGGAGTTCCAAAACGTGAGAGCAGAACCAGAGGAGCATTGCCTTTGAGGTAAAGGGAAAATTATTTCGGAAGTTCTAGTTGGAGGAAAGCTTTGTTTCTGGATTTTCTGATACAACCCAACATTTTCAACAGATCTGAGATGTAGCTTAGTCTGCTTTAAATGTATTTTGTCCAGTTCTGAATTTGATCTGGGCTCCTAACTGAAGACAGTGAAGGTTTATCAATATAGGTGAGATGTGGTCAAACATTTTTGGTTGACACTAGGCGAACTCTGGAGTAGAGAGTCTCTTTTACATTGTCTTCATGGAAAGACCTCCCTGTTGTGAAGACATATCCTCACCAAATATCTTGGGGAACAGTGACTCTTTCATCATTATCATAGGCAGTGAATCTCTACTGGTGTGTGCGCAACCCAGTCGTTCCAAACCTTATAGTCAGCCTCCCACACATTTAAAGACCACAGTTACCTCCTCAGGTCCCTGGTCTGGCTCTCCCGGTGAAATAAAACACTGGAGGGCATATTTATACTCTGTTTGAGCCGGAATTGCGTCATTTTTTTTTACGCAAATTCGACTCAAAACGAACTCCATATTTATACTCTGGCGTTAGACGCGTCTAGCGCCAAAGTTCATGGAGTTTGTGTCATTTTTTAGCGTGGACACCTACTTTGCGTTAATGATATGCAAGGTAGGCGTTCCCGTCTTAAAAAATGACTCCGAGGCATGTGCGCCGTATTTACACTCCCGGGCAAAAATTACGCCCGGGAGTGGGCGGGTCAAAAAAAATGACGTCCAGCCGCTTTTGCGTCGTTTTTTAGCGCCTGGTCAGGGCAGGCGTTAAGGGACCTGTGGGCTCGGAAGGAGCCTAGAGGTGCCCTCCCATGCCCCCAGGGACCCCCCCTGTCACCCTTGCCCACCCCAGGAGGACGCCCAAGGATGGAGGGACCCATCCCAGGGAACTTAAGGTAAGTTCAGGTAAGTATTATTATTATTTTTTTTTGTGGCATAGGGGGGCCTGGTTTGTGCCCCCCTACATGCCACTATGCCCAATGACCATGCCCAGGGGACAGAAGTCCCCTGGGCATGGCCATTGGGCAAGGGGGCATGACTCCTGTCTTTGCTAAGACAGGAGTCATTTCAATGGGGGTTGGGAGTAAAAAAAAATGGCGCAAATCGGGTTGAGGTGAAAATTTTGCCTCAGCCTGACTTGCCCCATTTTTTGACGCCCAAGCTCCATATTCCCCTACGCCGGCGCTGCCTGGTGTACGTCATTTTTTTTGACGCACACCAGGCAGCTCCGCCGTCTAACGCCGGCTAACGTCATTGAATAAATACGGCGCCCACATGGCGCTTCAGAATGGCGTTAGATTTTTTGACGCACAACTGCGTTGGCGCAGTTGTGCGTCAAAAAGTATAAAAATGGCCCTGGGTATTTTAGGTAATCATCTACTGACATACTCATGGCACTGAGGCTTCTTTTTAGTCCCAGCAGTTGGCAGTACTGTTAATTTATGCTGAATAAAGGATTTAAGTACCACTGAAGAAATTGAGATCTGGGGATGGAAGCGGTAACCTTTTAGATCACTGTCTTTTGCATGTAGTTAGAATTTAAAACCAGGAATGCACCCATGCAAATTGTGAGCAACACAAAACTATTGTTTAGTTTTGAACGTTATGCTTTTAAAATTTATTTTCAAACTTTCAAACCAAAATCCCGCCACCAAGTCGTTAAGACCTTTCTCCAAGTTTGGTTCTGTATGACATTTCCAAAGCTACTGCAATATTTTTTAAACAAACAGGGAAGACTAAGGTCTGGAATTTATGTAGAGAAGAATGAGGTCCATGATCGAGGTTAAGCAATCTTTCGTTGCTTTTGGCCAGAGATCCCATCTGATGCAATAATGTTTGCAATGCCATATAACAGCACGTTCTATATCCCGTAGGCACTATGGGTTACAAAGGAGTCTGTTAATGCAGCTAAAGTCATTAATATTAAGGAATGGAAATAGGGCTAGATCACCAGAATGCGAGATGGCTTAAGAGTGTGTACTAGAAAAACACTGAGATTGTTATACCGACGTTAAAAAATTTATTAACTTTAGGATATTGACAACAACTATAGTGTCAAGATAGGTAATAATAGGTAGTTACAGATTAATTCTTCTTCCCCCCACATCTAAGTATCTTGATGTTATATATATTGTTAGACTTCTCATCCTTGGCATGGTCTCCCCTAACTTTTTGTCTCTGTTTCCCAGGTTGTTGATGTGTGCCGGACTCTGTTTTGCTGTTTTTGTTACTCTGGGCACTTTACCACTGCTATTCAGTGCTAAAGTGCAAGTGGTCTTGTATAAAATGTGTATGTAATTGGCTTTCCATGATTGGTATATTTGATTTACTGGTAAGTCCCTAGTACAGTGCACTAGAGGTGCCCAGGGCCTGTAAATCAAAAGCTATTAGTGGGCTTGCAGCACTGATTGTGCCACCCACATTATTAGCCCTGTAAGCATGACTCAGACCTGCCACTGCAGTGTCTGTGTGAGCAGCTTTTAACTGCCAATTTGACTTGGCAAGTGTGTCCACTTGCCAGGCCTAAACATTTCCTTTTCTTACATGTAAGACACCCCTAAGGTAGGCCCTAGGTAGGTCCATGCAAAAACAACAGATTGTGGACGGTATGCAGAGCAAATCAAACGTTCACCCCCAGTCACAGATCTGGGTTTCATCCATCAATTTTTTAATTTTCTTTTGCTTGCCATGCCATTCCAGTTTGGACCCAGCCATATGCAATTCAGTCTTGACCCTGTTCCCCATGGGACAGTCGAGCCCAAACTGCCAGGCCAGGTCCTCCCTGGACCAGAAACAAGCATCCTGGGACTAGTTTCAGGGTTTCACCCTTCATCAGCCAGGCTAGCTTGAATCTGGTGGCATAGCAAGAACTGGACCACGTCTGGGCATACCCTTCCCACTTGGGGGGACAAATGCAAAAACAGCAGATGATGCACAGAATGCAGAGCAAATCAAACATTCACCCCCAGTCACAGATCTGGGTTTAATCCATCAACCTTTTTTTTTTTTGCTTGCCATGCCATTCCAGTTTGGACCCAGCCATATGCAAATCAGTTTTGACCCTGTTCTCCATGGGAACAGTCTAGTTCGAACTGCCAGGCCAGGTCCTCCCTGGACCAGAAACAAGCATCCTGGGACCGGTTTCAGGATATCACCCTTCATCAGCCAGGCTAGCTTGAATCTGGTGGCATAGCAAGCACGGGACCCACGTCTGGGCCCAGGACCTGTAAATCAAATGCTACTAGTGGGCCTGCAGCACTGATTGTGCCACCCACATTAGTAACCCCGTAAACATGACTCAGGCCTGCCACTGCAGTGTCTGTGTGTGCAGATTTTAACTGCCAATTTGACTTGGCACATGCACCCACTTGCCACGCCTAAACCTTCCCTTTTCTTACCTGTAAGACACCCATAAGGTAGGCCCTAGGTAGCCCTATGGGCAGGGTGCAGTGTATGTTTAAGACACAACATATACTAATGTATTTTATATGTCCTGACAGTGAAATACTGCTAAATTCGGTCTTCACTGTTTCAAGGCCTATCTCTCTCATAGGTTAACATGGGGGCTGCCTTTAAAAATGATTAAAGTGTAGATTCCCTTTGGGAGCAGATGGACATTTGGAGTTTGGGGTCTCTGAGCTCACAATTTAAAAATACATCCTTTAATAAAGTTAGTTTTAAGATTGTGTGTTTGAAAATGCCACTTTTAGAAAGAGGGCATTTTCGTGCTTAAACCATTCTGTGACTCTGCCTGTGTGTGGATTCCCTGTCTGGGTCAGTTTGACAGTTGGGCTGTTTGCAACTCTCTCTAGACACTGACACAAAGGGAGCTGGGGTGTAGCCTGCATATCCTGATGAGCCATCTGTGCTAGGAGGGAGGAGTGGTCACTTTCACCTGAAAGGGCTGTGCGTGCCCTCACACAATGCAGTCTCAACCCCCCTGGTGTGTGTCTGGGGCCTGGCCTGGGCAAGGCAGAATTTCACAAACAAGAGAGACTTCCCTTTGAAGAAAGCCTACTTCAAAGGCCAAAATGGGTATAAGAAGAGAGCCCAAAACCACAGACTTTAGATCACTTCTGGACATCAAGAGGAACCTCTGCCTGGAGAAAAGCTGAAGAGCTGAGGAGAAGTGCTGCCTTGCCTGTGACTGTACATTGTGGCGCTGTCCTGCAGTTGCTGCTTCTGCCTGTGCAAGGGGACAAAGACTGGACTTTGTTGTGCATTCCTGCTTCTGAAGAAATCTCCAAGGGCTCGTCCTGAGCTTGACTCCTTTTGTTGAAGTCCCAGGGCAATCAAAGACTTCTCCTGCCAGCACCTGGACTCTCTGCTGGGACTCCTGCCCTGCCAACTGGTGCCCTATCCAGTTCCTGGGGCTTTGACAGGTGAAGCTGGCAGATCAAGATTGAAAATCGACGCACAGACCGCCGTGCGGGGAAAATATCAACGCACCTTCTGAGTTGCGGCTAAAAAATGATGCGCCACCGGCTTCGTGGCAGAAATCGACGCTCCACCGGCATCGCGGATGGAAGATCATGGCACGTAGCTGGAGAAAGACATGCAACACCCTTTGACAGAGGCTGATAACGTTGCAACCCACATAGCGTGGTTTTGCTGATACCATGTGGCAGGATTTTCGACGACAACCTTGCTGGGCTTGGAAAAATGATGCAAAGCCTGCCCGGACCCGATTGCTGCCTGGGTCGACGCATTGCTCTGCTGCGGAGAGGAGAAATGGCACACACCGACACAACTGGAGGAGGAGAAACGGAGCACGGTCTTACTTGCCGGTGAGAAATCGATGCATCACTAACCTTTTTCGACGCACACTCGCCCGTGCGTGTTATTTTGACGCTACCCAGGTACGTTTCAACAGTAACAGTGTTTTTACTGTTTACTAAAGGATTTAAGACTCTTTTGCTTCTAAAATTCCTAATTTGACTTGTGTATGTTGGATCTTTATCGTTTTGGTCTTGTTTCGTTTAGATACATATTTCCTATTTTTCTAAACCTTTGTTGTGTCATTTTTTTAGGGTTTTCACTGAGTTACTGTGTGTATTGGTACAAATACTTTATACCTAGACTCTGAAGTTAAGCTTGCCTGCTTGTGCCAAGATTCCAACAGGGTGATTCTTCTTTACCCTGACTAGATTGAGGGTCCTTGCTTGGACAGGGGGCAACCTGACTGCCAACCAAAGACCCCATTTCTAACACATATATTCAAGGTGCATGGAACTAGACTCAAGAATTGTAAATGTATGCTTATTTATGTCTACTTACCCAGACAATATAGTGGTGGTTGATATTCTGAGTCAATATTTTTGTTAGTAAATATATTTGAAGTTGATATTCTGATATACAACCATGTAATAGTTCCTTGTTTAGACTGCTCTCCTGTAACTCCTGAGTAAGCACCAAGTAATGTGAGGTGATGGTGTACTAGTGCCTCCAGTGGTTTACTCCATTGTTGTACCTGGGTAGATTATGCATAGTACTCCATGGTGGCTTAACAGTACAGTTTATGGGTTGCTCTTTTGTCGCTCATGGTAGGCACCATATATTTCTACCTGTTGATTTAATAATGCCTCCAATTGGTTGCTACCCTGACACTACTGGGTAAGCACCCGATAATACTCCCTAGTAGTTTAACACTGTCTCCAATGCTTTGCTCCTCTTTCACTCAGGTTTGAGCACCATATATTGCTACCTGGTGATTTAACAATTTCTCCAGTGGTTTCCTTCTCTGAGATGTCTGGGTAAGCACCATACAATACCAAAACGTACTTTGACAGTGCCTCCCATTCCTTGCTGCCCTATTGCTTCTAGGCAGGCACTACACAGTACAGAAAAGTTGGTTGACAGTGCCTTTGAAGGGTTGCTCCAGCGACTTTACTTCGTAGATTCCATATTATAATCCCTGCTGATTTAAGAATACACCCAACTGGTACTGTCTTCTGATGCTACTGGAGCCCACTGATGCACATCAATGGCCGTTTCCATTTATTATTCTGCCTATAAAAAAAGATGATAAGTAACTGCATGTGTTACTACAGCTATTTCTTACACTCTGCAACATCCCTGCATATGGATATGCCTAGGAACAGTGACACTCAGCAGGCTGTGCCCCCACCACGTCACACCTCACACCACACAGCTATCCCATGTAAGCCAAAACACAAAAAGCATCCTTCCAACCATGCACTCGAGGGACACTCAGAAACTCGACACAATTGCAACGCTTCATGACCTGACCAGGGCCATGAAGCACTATACCATCTTGCTACCAGAGCACTCAGAAACAACTTTCAGGCCTTGAAAGTGAAAAGCGCTATATGGATACCGTTTGAATTGAATATGTTGGACATTGAGTAAGCAGACCCCGTTTGGTGTTCTTGTTTCCCTTGAGATTTCATACCAATGGCCCCTTAGCTCTATTAGTTTAAAGCTTTTTTTTACTCTAAGTGCCTCAATTCAGTAGAACATTGAGTAGGGAGCATGGTGTCATGGGGGTAGAGAAACTTCCATCAATATTTTGTCTTTAACTCGCCAATCCTTCGAGTGATATAAGAAGAGAGAAAGATAACGCGCATAGGGGTAATAGCATAAATACAACAAAATGGTTTAATAATAATGTAACACATTATTTTTCCATTTTAAAAGGTCTGTAGAAATTCTTTAAGACGATGCATTATTTAATATGTGTAAACTTATCAAAAAAATATTTTAATATGGTTACCCATTTCATATTTTAATCTTTCTCGATCGGTGTTTGAGATTGGATATCCTTGATGATAGGCACCCGCCTGGAGCCCAGTCTTGCACAGGCTTGCACGGTTTCGCTTGCTAGGTTCACGCTTTCGACTATCTCGCAGTCCCTCATGTTCAGTTTACAGCACAATAGCTCTCATACACGGAGGACTGCCGCACCAGGCTGCAACTCTAATGTGCGGGAATGTGTGTGAAAGCAATTAGCACATTTTTGGATGGTGACTGAGCAGATTAGGATCATCGGTGCGAGACAGATATACGGCTTGCTCTTACAGCTTCAGAGCGATAACAAACCAGCACTGGCTGTTGCTAACAACTGGCGGTAAACACAAGGGGCGGGGTGGCAAGGAATTCATATTATAAATGGAGCAAAGCATACCTGAAATAAACATTTTAAATGAAGGAAGCTTTCATGATGTTATTAATTTAACGGGATTAATTCAATCGATGCTAAAATTATGCCAGAAAATAAAGAATGCCATGCTTTTGTATCGTGGGCGTTAAAAATTATCTAAGGCTTACCCTGAGCGTGTGTACAGGCAGATAACAGGATCATTGTACTGGCTATATTTCATACACTAAGGGTGGAATTCTGAGGTGGGTGGATTTCAGCATGATATTTTCACCTCATTTACAGCCAGTGTTACTGATACCAGGGCATTATTACCTGCAGGTTGGTAGGAGACAGGAATGCACCCTATTCTGAGTTTTGGGGAAATAACATGTAGGATGTTGGACTTTTTGGCTTATGCAGGGTCATTCCCAATCTTTTTGCCTACTGCCTCCTATTTTTTCGGACCTGTTGCTGTTGGCTTTTGAACTCTGAGCACTTTACCACTGCTAACCAGTGCTAAAGTGCATATGCTCTCTGTGTAAATTGTATGTGATTGGTTTATCCATGATTGGCATATTTGATTTACTAGTAAGTCCCTAGTAAAGTGCAGTAGAGGTGCCAGGGTCTGTAAATCAAATGCTACTAGTGGGCCTGCAGCACTGGTTGTGCCACCCACATAAGTAGCTCTGTAATCATGTCTCAGACCTGCTATTGCAGTGTCTGTGTGCATTTTTATCTGTAAATTCGACTTGGCAAGTGTATCCATGTGCCAAGTCTGAACCTTCCCTTTTCTTACATGTAAGGCACCCCTAAGGTAGGCCCTAGGTAGCCCCAAGGGCAGGGTGCAGTGTATGGTTAAGGTAGGACATATAGTAATGTGTTTTATATGTCCTGACAGTGAAATATTGCAAATTCGTTTTTCACTGTTGCAAGGCCTGTTCCTCTCATAGGTTAAGATGGGGGATACCTTTAAATCTTATTAAAGTGTAGATTCCCTTTGGGAGCGGATGAGCAAGTGGAGTTTGGGGTCTCTGAGCTCACAATTTAGAAATACATCTTTTAGTAAAGTTGATTTTAAGATTGTGTGTTTGAAAATGCCACTTTTAGAAAGTGAGTATTTTCTTGCTTGTACCATTTCTGTGACTCTGCCTGTTTGTGGATTCCCGTGTCTGGGTCAGTTTGACAGTTGGGCTGGTTGCACCTCACACTAGACAGTGACACAAAGGGAGCTGGGGTATAGTCTGCATTTCCTGACAAGCCATCTGTGCTAGGAGGGTTGGGAGGAGTGGTCACTTACACCTGAAAGGGCTGTGCCTATCCTCACACAATGCCGTCTCCGACCCCCTGGTGAGTGTCTGGGTCCTGGCCTGGGCAAAGCAGGATTTCACATTCAAAAGAGACTTTACTTTGAAGTAGGCCTACTTCATAGGAAGGATTGGGTATAAGAAGGGCACCCAAAACCACAGACTTTAGAACACTTCTGGTAACAAGAGGTACCTCTGCCTGGAGAAGAGCTGAAGAGCTGAGGAGAAGTGCTGCCTTGCCTGTGACTGTGCTTTGTGGAGCTATCCTGCAGTTGCTGCTTCTGCCAGAGTAAGAGGGCAAAGACTGGACTTTATGTGCCTTCCATCTTGTGAAGAAATCTCCAAGAGCTTGATTTAGAGCTTGCCTCCTGTTGTTTGAAGTCTCATAGACAACAAAGACTTCTCTCTGCCAGTACCTGGAGTCTCTGGAGAGACTCCTGTCTGACAAGTGGTGCCCTATCCAGTCCCTGGGCCCTTGAAAGGAAAGCTGGTGGAAATCCAAGGAAATCGACTTCAGACGACTTCGGACCGACGCCGCTGCTGAATCCGGTGACGCCGCCTGCAACCGACTCTGTGATCTTGGCTGGAACGCAACGACCTTCACAGGCCCGATGCCACTGCAGCCCCACTGAAGTCTGCGACTCCATGGAAGTCGCCGCACCACATTGTGACCGACGCCGCTCGAAATGCGTGGATTCATCGTTTCACACAGACGCTGCGTCCCTAAATTAGCGCATCGACTTGTTTTCATTCTTCACCAAAGGAATGTACTCTGGGGTCTACGTGACTCAGTGTCCAGGCGCCGCTGGTGTTGGCTTGTTGGGAAAGACTCCGTCACGACACCGTGTTAACACCTCATCGAAGCATTTTGTGTTTCTAAGCGCTATTTTTGAGTTCAATCTTTACAAATTCATAACTTGACTTGTGTATGTCAGAAGTTTGTCGTTTTGGTCTTGTTTTGTTTAGATAAATATTCCCTATGTTTCTAAACTGGTGTTGTGTCATTTTGTAGTGTTTTCATTAAGTTACTGTGTGTGTTGGTACAAATACTTTACACCTAGCACTCTGAAGTTAAGCCTACTGCTCTGCCAAGTAACCAAGGGGGTAAGCAGGGGTTAGCTGAGGGTGATTCTCTTTTACCCTGACTAGAGTGAGGGTCCTTGCTTGAACAGGGGGTAACCTGACTGTCAACCAAAGACCCCATTTCTAACAGGATTTTGCCTTCTCTCACTGGCTTCTGCATATTTCCCCCATATAATCCAAACTATGTTGATAACTTCTGCTACTGGCCCATCAGGACTACAAGGGACACTTGTGACAAGACCCTAACTTGGTAATGTAACAACATACTGCATCAGCTGGAACCAACATGGACCTTGGAAACACGGAGCAGCAGCTATTGCTCCTTGTTTTTGAGCTCTGTTGTCCCCAGCTCCTGCACTAACAACAATGTGTACATCCCAACTAGTGAAGGACAACATCGGCAGACTTAGTTGTTTGTTCATAACTCCATGAACATAGATGTAGACAGCAGAGGAGAATGCCTACAAGTGTATAGTCTATTCATGTCCCTGCTGTCTGCTGACTCTCATTTTATCTATCTTCCAATGCCATGGTTCCTATTCTAATGCGCAGCTGTTATTTATTGGGTTTCTGTCTGATAGAGGTATGCACCCTGTCCAAGCAAGCACCACAATCCTAGTCAGGGTGAGTCACAAACACACCCTAAATTAATCTGTGCTCACCATGTGGGAGCTTGGCATAGAGCAGCCATCTTAACTTAATATATGTGTTCAGTATTTGTGCAAGACTTCAAACAGTGAAACAGTGAAAACACCACACAAAACGATATCATACCTGGTTGAAAAAATATAGCCCAATTTATTGAACAAAACAAGATGAAAAAGACAAAAATCCAATAAGTAGAATCGATGGTTGGAATTTCAAAGACTAAACTTAATTGTAATGCTTAGAAGCATAAAGAGCCAACTGAGATTATCTGGTCATGCTGGACCAGGTCAAATCTGAAAAGGCAGGCTGACCGCGATGGTGCGTGGGTTGTATATAAGTTCCAACCTTGGCTCACAGAAACAGTACATTGGTTCGCAGTTGGGTCGACATGGAGAACAAGATGCGAGGATCAAGTGAAGTAAAGCAAATTCAGGGATGCAATGAGAATGGAGGTGCTGCGCTGCGCTGACAATGATGCAGTGTCCTATGATCCTTGCAGCAGCGGCGATATGTCGATAGAGATGCACTGGTTCCGATGCATGGATTTTGGCAGTTGCAGCACCTTACACCCACTTTGAAGGGCCCAGGACTGGATTGGCACCACTTGGCAGGGGCAAGACTCTCAGGTCGCAGTGTCTTGGTGCTGCAGTTGGAAGTCTTTTGTGTCCCTGAGAATTTAGAAGAACAGGAGGCAAGCCAACATGCCCTTGGAGTCACTCCTGTTATGGGTTTAAATGTTGTGGGTCCAGTCCTTCTCACCCAGTCAAGGAGGGCAGAAAGTCATCACAGCAAGAAAGCAGTTCTTCCACAGCAGCAGTCTAGCAGAGTGGCAGTTCTTGCAGCACCACATCAGTAATTATCTTGGCAGAATATCCACAGGTCCAAAATAGAACTGGGTTGGTAGGCTCAGAAGTCCAGTTTTTATGCACAGTTGTGCCTTCAAAGTGGGAGAGACCTCAAAGAAAGCTTTGAAGCACACAGAGGTCCTTCATTCCTGCTCTGGCTCTAGACTCACCACAGGGGGTTAAGCAGTCCTTTGTGTGGGGTCAGGACACATCCTTTTCACGTGTAAGTGTGAGGCTATGATCAGCTCCTCCCTCCCATCCTGCCTATGGTAGCCCATCAGGGTGTTGATGGCTCATCAGTCACACCTAAGCTCCCTTTGTGTGAGTCTGTCTAGGGGGAATACAAAAACCGTGCTTTCACCCGTCCCAGACAAATGATCAGAGACTAGCAGTAGGAGCCAATGGGCTGAGTAAGAAAATGACAACTTTTTAAAAGTGGCATTATCAGAATTACAATTACAATTTAAAATCTGACTTCACCGTAAGTTGTCATTTTAAATTGTGATTGCAGAGACAACAAACTCAAAAACCTATCTCTTCCAGAATGTGAATTACACTTATAAGATGTAATAAGGTAATCCCAATGTTAACCTACAGGAGAGATAGGCCTTGCAGTAGTGACAAACACATTTAGGAGCTTTTCACTTCCAGGACATGTAAAACTTAAAAATACATGTCCAACTTTTTAAATACACTGCTCCAGTACTTAATTTGTAAAAAAATAATAAGTGTCAAGTTCACCGCCAGAAGGCCACTGCAGCTTGCTCCACCAATTGTCCCTGTCAGCACTGCAATGAAAGTACCCACACAACTCCTAACTAGAACAAACCCACAAATGCGACAATTCAGACTATTCCAGGCCTCCAAAGCTTAAAGAATGGTTTGGATGACAGGTATCAATCATTTTCATTTATGTTGAATTACTAAACAACTCTTGTGTTGCTTATTTCTAAATTAGATAAATAGCACCGCCATGTGGCAAACTGTCATAAGTTCCGGTGTTGACAATTAAGTGCTGGTTTCGAGCACTGGAAATCACCAGCACAAATTAAGCACAGTGCTGAACCTACCCTTGACGCTGTCAAGGGCCTACCTAAGGAGTGACATATGTTTTAAAAAGGAAGGTTTGGGCCTGGCAAAAGGTTTATGTCACCAGGTCGACATGGCACTTTAAAACTGCACACACAGACTCTGCGATGGAAGGCATGAGACATGTTTAAAGGGCTAATTAAATGACAGTGTTATAGGCCCACTAGTACCATTACATTTACAGGCCCTGGGTACACGTAGTACACTTTGCTAGGGATGTATAAGTACATTAAAAATGCCAATTAAAAAGTGCAATTGGGTATATGCCAATCAAACCAGTTTTTAGGGGGGTGACAAAATCACTTTAGCACTGGTTAGCTGTGGTAAAGTGCACAGAGTCCTAAGGCCAACAAAAGCAAATTCAGCAAAGAGTGGAGGGAAAAAGGCAAAAAGTTTGGGGGTGACCCTGCAGAGAGGGCCATTTCCAACAGGGGCATTGCAAATCATTTAACCCCGGTTTGATCGCACAGGCATTGCCAGCGTCCCCTTGAATTCATACCAGTATACCAAATATGAAAATCCCAAAATATATTGTAATTCTGCAACCTTTTAGCTTAAATTACCAGTGTTCTGTATGTCCCACCTACAATAAATATCTATACCTCCATGTGACAACCTTGGTTTCTAGGTGTTGGACCTGGCCCTTTTGCAGGGCTATGCCCAAACATTTTGACTTCTTCCTCCTATTTTTTCTGACTTGTTTAGTTTGGCTGTAGGACTCTGGGACTTTACTGCTGCTAACTAGTGCTAAAGTGCACATATTCCATGTCTAAAATATATTAGTGATTGGTTTATCCATGATTGGAATATCTGATTTACTAGCAAGTCCCTAGTATAGAGCACCAGGTGTGACCAGGGCCTGTAAATCAAATGCGTGGGCCTGCAGCAGTGATTGTGCTACAAACATGAGTAGCCCTTCAGACATGTCTCTGACCTGCCATTGCAGTTGTGTGTGCTGTGTTGAACTGCATGTCCACCTGGCAAGTGCACCCACTAGCCATGCCTAAACATTTCTTTTTACTACATGTAAGTCACCCCTAAAGTAGGCCCAAGGCAGTCCCAGGGGCAGGGTGCTGTGTAAGGTAGGACATGTACTGGTGTGTTCTATAAGTCCTGATAGTTCAATACTGCTAAATTTGTTTTTCAGTATTGCATGGCCTGTCTCGCCCATTGGGTAACATGGGGATTGCCTTGAAAGTGTAACTTCCCATTGGAAGCAGATAGGGATATGGAGTTTGGGGTCTCTCAACTCACAATTTAAAAATACATCTTTTATTGACATTGGTTTTTGAATTGTAAGTTTGAAAATCGCACTTTTAGAAAGTGTGCATTTTCTTGCTTAAACATTCTGTGCCTCTGACTGCCTTCTGAATTCACGTCTGTGTGAGGATGACAGTTGGGCTGTTTGTATATTCACTCTAGACAGTCACACAAAGGGAGCTGAGGTGTGCCTCGCATATCCTGATGGCCCATCACCAGGCTGATGGGTCTTCCTGAGCTAGAGTGGTGGGAGGAGCTGACACTTATACCTGAATAGGGCTGTGCCTGTCCTTACACAAAGCAGTCTCTGACTCCCTGAAGTGTCTCTGAGGCCAGGGCAGGGAAAGGCAGTGTCTTCTGCATTACAAAGTCTTCTCTTTGAAGTTTACCTACTTCAAAGACAGAAATGGGTATAAATACTGAACCTCTGACACCACAGTGTGAAAACACTTGTGGACTGATGACATTCTGCCAGGAAGAAGAGCTGGATGCTGTAAGAGGGACTGCCACTCTGTCTGTTGCTTTGTCATGCTTGCCTGCTGCTTGCTGCTTCTGTCCTGGGAGTGAAAGGACTGGAATTTGATTTCTACATCCTGCTTTCCAAGGGTCTCCAAGGGCTTGAACTGACCTTGCCTCCTGTTAAGGAGTCTCAGGGCCAGACTTCACCTACCAGCGCCTGGGCTCTCTTGCTGAGAGCCCTAACTTGCCAAGTGGTGCCAAATCCAGTAACTCAGCCCTTGAAAGTGAGCTCTGGCGTAACTAAAAAGAAACTAAGCACCTCAACTCCTGAGGGACTTTCGATACTGCACAGCTCTCTGACTCTGCTTCACCATCTGCACTGGATCCATGATCCCTGCTGAGTTCAACGACCACAACCTGCAACACAGGCCTGACGCTGTTGCAGCACCTCTGAAGTTCTGCAACAGTGTAAGTACAGAGTGCACCTATGGTCCCGCGGTGTGATCACACCACCTTGAATTCAATGCCTCCCATCTTGACCTGCTGGAGTCATCGACCACACATTGTCATAAGGAACTGATGTCTCACCAAGGATGCTGCATCACTTTCCCTGCAGCCGTAAGGAACCAACACCTCACCTCCTCTGTCCAGCAGTAAGGAACAAACATCTCACCTCCCCTGTGGCAGTAAGAAACTGATGCTGCACCATCTCCAGTGACGCCTCACCTCTACAACTTGGTGCAACATCTGTGTTTCCACATTGTTATCCAAGGCACTGTACCTGGGGTCTGTGTGACTCCATGATCAGCCGGCACACCCTCGTGAGTGGTGTCAGACTGTTAGGAAATACTCCATCAAGACGCTGTGATAGCCCCAGTTTGAGCTATTGTGTTGCTAAGCGCTATGCTACATTTAATCTTAGAAAATGTATATCTTTACTTGTTCAAGTTGGATTTTTGTTCTTTTTGGTCTTGTTTTACTCAGATAAATATTGGCTATTTTTCTAAACTGGTGTGGAGTATTTTGTGGTGTTGTTGAAAATGGCCTTTCTGCAGAGTCACCCCCAAACATCTTGCCTTCATCCTTCTCTTTTTCGGACCTCATTTTTGCTGGCTTTAGGACTCTGCACACTTTACCACTGCTAATCAGTGCTAAAATGCATATGCTTTCTCCTTAAAACATGGTGACATTGGCTCATACCCAATTGACTTATTTAATTTATTTGTAAGTCCCTAGTCAAGTGCCTTACATGGGCCCAAGGCCTGTGAATTAAATGCTGCTAGTGGGCTGCAGCACTGGTTGTGCCACCCACATAAGTAGCCCCCTAGTCATGTTTCACTGCCACTTCGACTTGGAATTTAAAATTACTTGCCAAGCCTTAAACTCCCCTTTTTCTAAATATTGCACCCCTAAGGTAGGCCCTAGGTAGGCCATAGCTCAGGGTGCTATGTAGGTAAAAGGCAGGACATGAACATGTGTGTTCTATATGTCCTGGTAGTGTAAAACTCCTAAATTTGTTTTACACTGCTGTGAGGCCTGCTCCTTTCATAGGATAGCATTAGGGCTACCCTCATATACTGTTTGAGTGGTAGATCCTGATCTGAAAGGAGTAGCCAGGTCATATTTATTATGGCCAGAATGGTGATACAAAATCCTGCTTAATGATGAAATTAGATTTTATATTACTATTTTAGAAATGCTACTTTTAGAAAGTGAGCATTTCTCTACACTTAAATCCTTCTGTGCCTTCCAGTCCACGTCTGGCTAGGTTTAGTTGACAGCTGCCTTGTGTATTGACTCAGACAACCACACACTTGGCATTTAAAAGCACTTGCCAAGCCTTAAACTCCCCTTTTTCTAAATATTTCACCCCTAAGGTAGGCCCTAGGTAGCCCATAGGTCAGGGTGCTATGTAGGTAAAAGGCAGGACATGAACATGTGTGTTCTATATGTCCTGGTAGTGTAAAACTCCTAAATTTAGTTTACACTCCTGTGAGGCCTGCTCCTTTCATAGGATAGCATTAGGGCTATCCTCATATACTGTTTGAGTGGTAGATCCTGATCTGAAAGGAGTAGCGAGGCCATATTTAGTATGGCCAGAATAGTGATACAAGTTCCTGCTTAATGGTGAAGTTGGCTTTTGTATTACTATTTTAGAAACACTACTTTTAGAAAATGAGCATTTCTCTACACTTAAATCCTTCTGTGTCTTCCAATCCACGTCTGGCTAGGTTTAGTTTAAAGCTCCCTTGTGCATTCACTCAGACAACCCCAAACACAGGATGCTCAGTCACACTTGCACACATCTGAATATTCAATGGGTCTTTCTGGGCTGGCAGGGTGGAGGACCTGACACTTACATGTCAAAGGACAGTAGCCTGTCCTCACACAAAGGACTTCCACACCCCTCTACTGGGACTCTGGCAGACAGGATGGAACTGAAAGGGGACCTTGTGCACTTCTAAGCCACTCTTTCAAGTCACCCCCACTTCAAAGGCACATTTGAGTATTTAAGCAGGGTCTCTGACCCTACCAACTCAGATACTTCCTGGAGAAGAAACCCTGAACCTGCAACCTGCCAAAAAGAACTGCCTTGCTGCCCAAACGACTCACCTGACTGCTTTTCTGCAAAGGACTGCTGCCCTGCTGTTGCCCTCCTGCTTTGCTGCTCTCTGGTTTTGCTGGGAAGTGCTCTCCAAGGGCTTGGATAGAGCTTGCCTCCTGTTCCCTGAAGTCTCAGGACCAAAAGGACTTAGGGGCATATTTATACTCCGTTTGCGCCGAATTAGCGTCGTTTTTTTCGACGCAAATTCGGTGCAAAACTAACGCCATATTTACACTTTGGCGCTAGACGCGTCTAGCGCCAAAGTATGAGGAAAGAGCGTCATTTTTTAGCGTGAACGCCTTCCTTGCGTTAATGAGATGCAAGGTAGGCGTTCCCGTCCAAAAAAATGACTGCGACGCAAATGCGTCGTATTTATACTCCCGGGCAAAAATCACGCCCGGGAGTTGGCGGGGCAGAAAACCCCGCATTTGCGCCACTTTTTAACGCCTGGGTCAGGGCAGGCGTTAAGGGACCTGTGGGCTCAAAATGAGCCCACAGCTGCCCTCCCATGCCCCCAGGGACCCCCCCTGCCACCCTTGCCCACCCCAGGAGGACACCCAAGGCTGGAGGGACCCACCCCAGGGACATTCAGGTAAGTTCAGGTAAGTATATATATATTTTTTTTAAATATTATTTTTTTGGCATGGGGGGCCTGATTTGTGCCCCCCTACATGCCTCAATGCCCAATGACCATGCCCAGGGGACATAAGTCCCCTGGGCATGGCCATTGGGCAAGGGGGCATGACTCCTGTCTCTACTAAGACAGGAGTCATGTAAATGGCGTCTGGGCGTCGTTAAAAATGGCGCAAATCGGGTGGAGGCGATTTTTTGCGTCAACCTGACTTGCACCATTTTTAAGACGCCCTAGCGCCATTTTTCCCAACGCCGGTGCTGCCTGGTGTACGTGGTTTTTTTCCACGCACACCAGGCAGCGCCGGTCTGCTTGCGCCGGCTAACGCCATTCAATAAATACGGTGCCCGCATGGTGCTTCAGAATGGCGTTAGCCGGCGCAAAATTTTTTGACGCTAAACTGCGTTAGAGCAGTTTAGCGTCAAAAAGTATAAATACGGGCCTTAATTCCTGCAAAGAACTCCTTGTGCGGCGGAAATGGAAGCACAGCCTGCAAGAAATGACGCACAGCCTGCATCAGAGTGAGAAAGCTCGACTTTGCAAGGAGAAGATCGACTCAGCGGCAGCGTTGCAACCAGAAATTCTACGCACGGCCCACTGGATCGACGCAAAACCGAGCCGAAACAACGCAGCCCGACTTCCTGATAGGAATTGACACAGCGCCTGCCGTGTGGTAGAAATTTCCACCCATCGCCCACCGGATCAATGCAGCCCCTGTGACTTCGTCCTGCGCGCCTAGTATTTCAACACATCATCCCCGGGGCGTCCAAAAACCCTGAAACATTGAAGAGGATCCCAGTCTACGCGCCGATAATCAATGCAAAGCCTGCCCTGCATGAAAACTCAATGACGCATCGTCTGTGTGCAACAGACAAATTGACACACACCTCCCCGTTTTTCATGCATCTCCTCCTCTGTGGTCCCTTGTGGAGAATTTGAATGTAAACCAGGCACTTTGTGCTTGCAAGAGACACGTGTTGCTTTTTAAAAGACTAACAACACTTTATATCATTTTTACAGTGATATCTCAATGTATACTTATTGAATCTTGATTGTTTTGACCTGCATCTTTTCAGATAAATGTTATATATTTTTCTAAACACTGTTTGGTGTATTATTGTGGTGTTCTACTGTGTTATTGCATAGTCTATTTCACAAATACTTTACACATTGCCATCTAGGTTAAGCCTGACTGCTCAGTGACAAGCTACCAGAGGGTGGGCACAGGATAATTTGGTGTTTTTACTGTGTTACTCTGTGTGTACACAAATACTTTACACATTGCCTCTGAGATAAGCCAAACTGTTTGAGCCAAGCTGCAAAGTGTTGAAGCAGGCTTTATCCTAGCTGTGTGACTCCTGTACCCTGATTAGCCTGACAGTCCCTACATAGACAGGTTGCAATCGACTGCCAACTAGAGACCCAATTTCTAACACTATACTCATCCATCAATTCATATGTTTTATCAAACCCATGTGCGAGCCAATGCCTCACACAGATTAGTTTCTTTTTTTGACCAAGGTTGCACCCCGGTTGTCGAAGAGAAGTGGCTTATAAACATTTGCTAATGCAGATGCCATGTCCAAGGTGAGTGGAGAGGATGACCAGACCACTGGCCAAGAACCAGTGGTCTAGTGGTTAGAATTTGGCACTCTCACTGCCCTGGCCATGGGTTTATTCCCAGTCAGGGAACCAGCTGGATGTTTTTGGAGGCGAATCTTTTTTTTAAATTCACATAAACATCTTGTCTTTTTCAGTGTGCATTCAAGTATTTTGGACTAATGTCTTGGTGCCAGGAGGATGTTAATGAGATGGTTGAGATGCATGATCCTGAAAAAAAGTGAGGCTGGGAGCAGCCAATCCTTTCACATTGCCCATTCAGCAAGGAAAAAGAAAGGGGGTTCCAAGGCATATAATAAAAAAGTGTACCTGCTCAGCAGACACATGTGAAGTCAAGCATTAAGGTTCCTTGTGTGGGCTTCCTGCTCATCCTGAGTTCAAGTGCTTTAAAAAGTCAAAAGAAAAGGGAAGTTGAAAAGAAGGTGGAGTTTTTGAGTATGGCACAGTGACTGGTTGAGTTACTAACAATGATACCTTAGCTTTACATCTATCCTAACCTGTAAGTAGTCCAGTATCTTTATTTTGGTTTCTGATATTGCTTTAGGATCCCAGCCTGGGGGTACATGGACCAAACATTCACAGGAGCCAGGGGCTACTATCATCAATTAGAGAGGTGCCATGAAGAAGACTGAAAAGATAGATGCTTGAGTAGGAATGCTAGTCCATTTGAGTGACAGCATTTTGAGGATTTTGTTTCTTCCTCATTGGGTATTGTGTTTAAGTAAAAAAACCTTGGAGTTCTGTTTGATTCTCAATGTTCATGATCTGATCTGCGCCTAAGGATAAAACAGTAGATGATGTGGTAGACATATAACTCTACTCACACGGTAGACATATAACTTGACTCTTTCAAGTATGCTTCCCCGGACCAAGGCCTTCACACAGTAAGGCCCTTGGGAAAGGGGGCCCTTTTGACAAAGCCAGGAATAGACTCAACCTTTCACTTATTTGTTTTCCACCTGCTGGGTCCTCAATTTGAGGAGCCCTCTAACTGTACTTTTGCTTATTTCAAACACTTACTTACCTTCCTAGAGTGGGTTTTCCAAAAAGGTGGCCAGGAACAGCTTGGTGATTGAGTACTTAGAAGATTTTTTTGTTTTTGAATAAAGGGGAGTTTGGCGATGGGGAGTGTTGGACCTGGCTTTTTGACAGGGACATCCCCAAACTTTTTGCCTCCTTCCTCCTATTTTTTCTGACCTGTTGTTGTTGGCTTTTGACCTCTGGGCACTTTACCACCGCTAACCAGTGCTAAAGTGCATATGCTCTCTGTGTAAATGGTACTATTTATTGGTTTATCCATGATTGGCTATTTAATTTAATCATAAGTCCCTAGTAGAGTGCACTATATGTGCCTAGGGCCTGTAGATTAAATGCTGCTAGTGGGCCTGCAGCACTGGTTGTGCCTCCCACTTCAGTAGCCCCTTAACCCTGTCTCAGGCCTGCCATTGCAAGGCCTGTGTGTGCAGTTTCACTGCCACTTCGACTTGGCATTTAAAAGTTCTTGCCAAGCCTAGAACTCCCCTTTTTCTACATATAAATCATCCCTAATGTGTGCCCTAGGTAACCCCTAGAGCAGGGTGCTGTGTAGGTAAAAGGCAGGACATGGACCTGTGTAGTTATATGTCCTGGTAGTGTAAAACTCCTAAATTCGTTTTTACACTACTGTGAGGCCTGCTCCCTTCATAGGCTAACATTGGGGCTGCCCTCATACACTGTTGAAGTGGCAGCTGCTGATCTGAAAGGAGCAGGAAGGTCATATTTAGTATGACCAGAATGGTAATACAAAATCCTGCTGACTGGTGAAGTCGGATTTAATATTACTATTCTAGAAATGCCACTTTTAGAAAGTGAGCATTTCTTTGCACTAAAATCTTGTTGTGCCCTTCAATCCACGTCTGACTAGGTTTAGTTGACAGCTCCTTGTGCATTCACTCAGACACACCCCAAACACAGGGTACTCAGCCTCACTTGCATACATCTGCATTTTGAATGGGTCTTCCTGGGCTGGGAGGGTGGAGGGCCTGCCCTCACACAAAGGACTGCCAAACCCCCTACTGGGACTCTGGCAGACAGGATTGAACTGAAAGGGGGCTTGGTGCATTTCTTAGACACTCTTTGAAGTCACCCCCACTTCAAAGGCACAACTTAGTATAAAACAGGGCCTCTGCCCTACCTCATCAGACACTTTCTGGAGAAGAAACCTGAACCAGAAACTACATCCTGCCAAGAAGAACTGCCTGGCTGCTCAAAGGACTCACCTGTCTGCTTTTCTACAAAGGACTGCTGCCTTGCTGTTGGCCTGCTGCCTTGCTGAACTCTTGTCTGGCTGTAAAAGTGCTCTCCAAGGGCTTGGATAGAGCTTGCCTCCTGTTCCCTGAAGTCTCAGGACCAAAAAGACTTCTCTCTTCCTCTTGGACGCTCCGTGCGGCGAACTTTTCGATGCACAGCTTGTTCCGCGGCAAGAAAAACGCCGCACACCGATGCTGATCGACGCGACGTCTTCGGGACGACCGAAACTTTGACGCACGGCCTCGCAAGGACAACGCCGCCCGACTTCCCGGGAGAAATCGACGCGACGCCTGCCGTGAGATCAAAACTTTGACGCACGGCCTCGCAAGGACAACGCCGCCCGACTCCGCAGGAGAAATCGACGCGACGCCTGGCGTGAGATCAAAACTTTGACGCACGGCCTCGCAAGGACACCGCCGCCCGACTCCGCAGGAGAAATCGACGCGACGCCTGCCGTGAGATCAAAACTTCGACGCGCAGTCCCGCAGAACGACGCGCAGACGGAAAACAAGCAGGAAAATCCACGCACAGACCCGGGACATCTGGTACTCCCCGCAAACCACAGTAAGAGACTGTCCGCGCGCCGGAAAACGACGCCCGACTCCCCGCGTGAAAAATAACGACGCAAGTCCATGTGTGCTGAGGAGAAATCGATGCACACACCAGTTTTCCACACACCTCTTCTCCTGTGGCCCTCTGAGGAGATTTTCCACCAGAAACCAGGTACTTTGTGTTTGAAAGAGACTTTGTTTACTTTCTAAAGACTTAAGACACTTTCTATCACTTTTCAGTGATATCTTTACAAATTCGTATTGCAACTTTGATCGTTTTGACCTGAAGATACCCAGATAAATATTATATATTTTTCTAAACACTGTGTGGTGTATTTTTGTGGTGTTATGCTATGGTATTGTATGATTTATTGCACAAATGCTTTACACATTGCCTTCTAAGTTAAGCCTGACTGCTCGTGCCAAGCTACCGGAGGGTGAGCACAGGCTGATTTTGGATTGTGTGTGACTTACCCTGACTAGAGTGAGGGTTCTTGCTTGGACAGAGGGCAACCTGACTGCCAACCAAAAACCCAATTTCTAACATTGGTGATCAGCGGTGAGGATAGGACTTGTGTTTGTGCAGTGACATACAGTAGCTAAGTATTTCACTACCTACCCACAGTTGAAGGTCAACTTGATTTTTCATCTTTTTTGGCTTTTGGTTCTCTGATGTCCTCCTGGATATACTATTGATATTTTTAGACTTGGGATTTTGGTTCTTGCTGGTAAAATCTTATCAGAATGGGATTGCTTTCCTACTCATTCTTTGTTCGTACTGACCACCTCACTAAGGCTGACCTAAGGGAGCTTTGCAGAAAATGGGGCCTTCCTGTAGCAAGGAGATCTACTAAGGCGGAGATGCTACATCACTACATAGTCTGGGGGGAGGAAAGATGGGCAGAGAGAGAGGCAGCAAGAAACCAAATGACTAAGTACCCCTCAGATGAGGAGGAGGACTACGCACCTGAGGAGGAAGACTACTCAGATTTGGACAGTGACCCAGAAATAGATGAATGGCTCCGAGGTCAAAGGCGACAGGAGCAACAATTAGAGGAGTATCTTGCAGAGGTTGAGGCAAAAAGACTCCTAGCCCTGGAAGAAGAAAAGATTGCAGCTCAAGAGCTGAGCTGTAAAGAGCGGAAACTGGAGGCCGGAAGGGCTGAGTCCAGTTCAGATGGTGGCAGCAAAAATCTTGCATCTAGTACTGCTGAAGAAGGGCACAAGCCCAGAGATGTGGTGCCCAACTTGAAGAAGGGAGTTGACACACCCCAGGCGGTTCAAGGGTATGAGGTAGTTCCCGTTATGCACAGGGTCCCTGAGAAGGATTGGGGAACTGGCACAGGGAGTCATATTCCTACTGGGGGGAGGGACACTTTACTGACTCTAGCAGAGAGTGACAGAGAAAAGGGTTCCCCCCTGGTGGACGTCCTGGATATAGAGTGTAGAGACATCCCAGAAGAGTATGGGTTGAGTGTCAGGGACAGACAGATACTGTCTCACCAGTCTCAGGAGGCTGAGGTAGAGTGCTTTTCCAAGGTTGAGTTACTGGGTGGTTGGGTGAAGGGTACTGTGGTTAATACATGTGAAGGGCAGAATGATGTAATTGATGGAGAGCATATGTCTGGTCCTTATTTTCCAGAGCTACGCCAACACCAGGTGGAGTGTGAGTTCTCTGACCCCAGGGAACTTACAATGGAGGCAGACTTCTGGGTGAGTACCAGAGAGTCTGAAGAGGCATTTGGGGGTGCTCCTGAAGGGAGTGGTCTAGGTGGTTCCCAACCGAGTGAGGTGGGAAAGGATTGTAGTGTCCCAGGTAGGTCCCAGGTCCTAGAGGGTTCCATGAGGGAACACCAGGAGGGAAGCCTAGCCTGTACCGTAGGGCCACCTTTTGAGGGAAGCCCCGCAGTGTCAGAAGAACTTGGGGGGGTGACTGTAGCCAGCATCCCAACAGTTCTGGTGTCTGGCAGTACCCCTTCTAGTGAGGGGGTGCAGAAGTCCAGACATAGGGTTGAGAGGGGGTTGCAGACCCCAGTGGAGAACCTTGAGAGTCAGGGGACAGCTCTGAGAGCAGAGCCCCCCAGGAATGACCCAGGTGAAACCGTTTCTGGTTTGGGGGAAACCCAGACTCTGCCGGATGGGCAGAGGTCGGGAGACCTGCGCCAACCAGACTCTTGTGTGGCCATTGGGGACGGGATGTCCCTTGTGGGGGGTGAGAGTGCCCCCCAAGAAGTCCTGGCATGCCAGGCAAAGATTCAACCTCAGGGTGGTGACTCTGGGTTGGATACCCAGGTTCAGAGGTTAAACTCTGACCTGGTGGGAGGTAGATGTGCCTCCCAAGAAGTCCTGCTGTGCCAGGCAATTGTCCAACCTCAGGGTGTTGACTCTGGGTTGGATGACCAGGTTCAGAGGTTAAACTCTGACCTGGTGGGGGGTAGGTGTGCCCCCCAGAAAGTCCTGGCGTGCCAGGCAATTGCCCAACCTCAGGGTGGTGACCCTGGGTTGGGGAACCAGGCTCAGAGGTTAAACTCTGACCTGGTGGGAGGTAGGTGTGCCTCCCTGAAAGTCCTAGCCTGCCAGGCAATGGTTCAACCTCAGGGTGGTGACTCTGGGTTGGCTAACCAGGTTCAGGGGATAAACTCTGACCTGTTGGGGGGTAGGTGTGCCCCCCAGAAAGTCCTGGTGTACCAGGCAGTGGTCCAACCTCAGAGTGCTGACTCTGGGTTGGATAACCGGGTTCAGAGGTTAAACTCTGACCTGGTGGGGGGTAGGTGTGCCCCCCAGAAAGTCCTGGCGTGCCAGGCAATTGTTCAACCTCAGGGTGGTGACCCTGGGTTGGAGAACCAGGTTCAGAGGTTAACCTCTGACCTGGTGGGAGGTAGGCGTGCCTCCCAGAAAGTCCTGGTGTGCCAGGCAATTGTCCAACCTCAGGGTGTTGACTCTGGGTTGGATGACCAGGTTCAGAGGTTAAACTCTGACCTGGTGGGGGGTAGGTGTGCCCCCCAGAAAGTCCTGGCGTGCCAGGCAATTGCCCAACCTCAGGGTGGTGACCCTGGGTTGGGGAACCAGGCTCAGAGATTAAACTCTGACCTGGTGGGAGGTAGGCGTGCCTCCCAGAAAGTCCTGGTGCGCCAGGCAATTGTTCAACTTCAGGGTGGTGACTCTGAGTTGAATGGCCAAGTTCAGAGGTTAAACTCTGACCTGGTGGAGGGTCAGTGTGCCCTCCAGGAAGTCCTGGCGTGCCAGGCAATTGTTCAACTTCAGGGTGGTGACTCTGAGTTGAACGGTCAGGTGCAGAGGTTAAACTCTGACCTGGTGGGGGGTAGGTGTGCCTCTCAGGAAGTCCTGGTTTGCCAGGCAGTGATCCAGTCTGAGGGTACAGACCCTGGGCTGGAAGACCAGGTTCAGGGTGTCCCCCCGGACCTGGAGGGAGGGGCTACTGATAACAGTGCCCCTACCATGTTGTCTTCTGAGGAGGCCACTCCTAGTTGGAGGGTACTGGACCCCAGAAGGGAGGGCAGGGGGAGGGAAGCCTCATCCCGGGCCCTAGTCCAACCTGAAGGTACAGACCCCCGGTTGGAGAGCCAGTTGCAGGTTAACAGCCCAGCACTGGTGGAGGAATGGTACAGGGCGACTTCTGTAAGCACCCTGACCATGTTGGACTCTGGGGGTACCGCTCCAGGAGGGAGGGTACAGAGCCCCAGAGGGGAGGACCAGGTTCAGGCTGTCATCCCTGACCTGGTGGAGGGGAGAGTGGTTAAAGGGTGCCCAGCACCTGGGGCTACCGCCCCCCACTCTCCACAGCCACAGTGGTTGGAGAGCTTTGAGAGGCCTGGGGCCTGGCTCTCATCCCTGGCAGCTGTCAGTAATCACTGTGGCTTGCTGTCCGGGTGGACAGAGTTATCCCTGGGGAGGGGACAAGTGTCACACCCCGGGGGTAGAGTGGGCAACACCACTGTGTTGGTCATGGTGGTACTATCCTGCTCCTGGGATACATCTGTGAGCAAAGTAAGGTTAGGTACTGCACAGATGGGATCCGCAGGTAAGGAGAAAGGTTCCCCATGGGTTGGCTTAGTGGGCCCTGAGAGTATGGACAGAGGGATCCAATTGGAGTCAGGAAGGCGAAGAACTGGAGCATGCCCCTGCTGTTGTGGGCCTGGGTCCTGGTTCTGTCGCCTCAAACAGGGAAGTACATCAGGATAGTGATTGTTCTCCCCTGGCTTTAGGCTGGTAGGGGGTCATGTTGGACCTGGCTTTTTGACAGGGACATCCCCAAACTTTTTGCCTCCTTCCTCCTATTTTTTCTGACCTGTTGTTGTTGGCTTTTGACCTCTGGGCACTTTACCACCGCTAACCAGTGCTAAAGTGCATATGCTCTCTGTGTAAATGGTACTATTGATTGGTTTATCCATGATTGGCTATTTCATTTACTTATAAGTCCCTAGTAGAGTGCACTATATGTGCCTAGGGCCTGTAGATTAAATGCTGCTAGTGGGCCTGCAGCACTGGTTGTGCCACCCACTTCAGTAGCCCCTTAACCCTGTCTCAGGCCTGCCATTGCAAGGCCTGTGTGTGCAGTTTCACTGCCACTTCGACTTGGCATTTAAAATTACTTGCCAAGCCTAGAACTCCCCTTTTTCTACATATAAGTCATCCCTAATGTGTGCCCTAGGTAACCCCTAGAGCAGGGTGCTGTGTAGGTAAAAGGCAGGACATGTACCTGTGTAGTTATATGTCCTCGCAAGGACACCGCCGCCCGACTCCGCAGGAGAAATCGACGCGACGCCTGCTGTGAGATCAAAACTTCGACGCGCAGCCCCGCAGAACGACGCGCAGCCGGAAAACAAGCAGGAAAATCCACGCACAGACCCGGGACATCTGGTACTCCCCACAAACCACAGTAAGAGACTGTCCGCACGCCGGAAAACGACGCCCGACTCCCCGCGTGAAAAATAACGACGCAAGTCCGTGTGTGCTGAGGAGAAATCGACGCACACACCAGTTTTCCACGCACCTCTTCTCCTGTGGCCCTCTGAGGAGATTTTCCACCAGAAACCAGGTACTTTGTGTTTCAAAGAGACTTTGTTTACTTTCTAAAGACTTAAGACACTTTCTATCACTTTTCAGTGATATCTTTACAAATTCGTATTGCAACTTTGATCGTTTTGACCTGAAGATACCCAGATAAATAGTATATATTTTTCTAAACACTGTGTGGTGTATTTTTGTGGTGTTATGCTATGGTGTTGTATGATTTATTGCACAAATGCTTTACACATTGCCTTCTAAGTTAAGCCTGACTGCTCGTGCCAAGCTACCGGAGGGTGAGCACAGGCTGATTTTGGATTGTGTGTGACTTACCCTGACTAGAGTGAGGGTTCTTGCTTGGACAGAGGGCAACCTGATTGCCAACCAAAAACCCCATTTCTAACAGGGAGTCTTTGTCCATTTTTACTCACCTCATGGCAAAGTTAGATGTACATCTGGTGAAACAGAAAACAGCCACCATCCATGTTTTTCTTGGCACTGCGATTGAATGCATGAATGGGGTTTGGCTGTTTCCACTGGTGAAATTAGCTCATTCAAAGATTCAATCATGCTCTGTTGAGGTACCCGTCTAGTTACTCTACAACAGATGCAGGTCTTGATTGGCCAATTGAATTTCACTTTCTGTATCAAACAAATGGGCTATCCCTTTTATAGATAAATCGTTGAAGACATGTGTGGCCTGGAGGAGAAACTTGACAGAACCCGACTTTTAATACAGATGTCAAACAGGACCTGGCAGTATGGTTCACCTTTCTGGACACTTAACGGCAGTGTTGTTTGATGAATTGCTAATACAGAAGGAATATGGAATGCAACATCTGCAATGCACTGAGGGTTGAGTGCAGAAATGGGGTTTGTTCATTGATAAGGAATGAAGCATAGGTTGTTGAGCCATTCTAAGGGCCGAGTGGTGTGCCCAAAGAGAGCACAACGAGGTGCTTGAAAATGACATTTTGGAGTAGCTTCCCATCTTCATGGCCTTACTGTTCTGGGTGGATCGCTTTTTGATGGGTTGGTGTTTTTTACATCTACTAGCACATCTGTTGTCGAATGAATCAGTATGAAGCATGGAAACTGCAACTTGGTGTTGAGATTACAGAAATAACTTGTGCTCATTTGCCTGAAGATTAACATCCCGTGTAAATTGAAGATTGCACCTGGTGCAATAATTAATTCTGCCAATCCTTTCTATCATTTTATGATGCAGGATTTCAGATGTTGGGGGCATCAGGGTAGGCCATGTCATTCCCCAGGCATTTCTTGAAGCACTTTGTTACCAGACCTCATCTCAGCCAGCATAGCACCCACAACAAAGAAGTTGTAAGATCATTGCTAGAAATGGGGTCTCTAGTTGGCAGTCAGTTTACACCCTGTCCAAGTAGGGACCATCACTCTAGTCAGGATAATGGAGATACACAGCTCACATAAGCCCTGCTCACCCCCTTGGTAGCTTGGCACGAGCAGTCAGTCTTATCTCAGAAGCAATGTGTAAAGCATTTGAACGTAACACACAGTAATACAGTGAAAACACTACAAAAGGATGCCAGACCAGTTTCAGAACAATAGCCAACATTTATATGCGTTAAACAGGACCAAAATGACAAAAATCCAATATACAATAATAAAGATATACATTTTGTAAGAATTAAATCAAAAATATAGTTATTTGAAGTAGATAGCTCTGTCTGGGGGTATCCTGGCGTTGTGAACAACAAATGCAACAGTTCAGGCCGACCGCACGTCGCAAGCCAGCTACAGTGTCAGGAAGACATGCAAACAGTACCTTGAAAATGTAGGGCACAAGAGATCCAGAGTTTGGTGTCACTGGCGTCACATGCATCGTTTTCAGAGGTTGGTGTAGGGGTTGTGGTGCCCTTGAAGGCACACGCGTTGCAGATTGAACTCCAGGCTGATGATGAAGTCAGGAGTGCTAGCATTGGGGGAGGTTGGGGATGTGGTGGGAAGCGGGCGATGTGACATGCGGTGCCCACAGGTCACGGTGCAGGCAGAGGCTTGGTGACGGCATCCTTCAGCACCAGTGAGACCAGGGCTGTGGTGTGAAGTGGGGCTGTGCGACGTGTGGTGTCTACAGGTCACGGTGCAGCCAGCGTTGTTGCCGATGCTGAAGCACTATCGCCCACAGGCAGTGGTGTTGCACAGGGTGGGCTCCATGCGGCACCCACGGGTCGTGGTGCAGGCAGGGGCATCTGTTGACAACGCTGGAGTTGATGGCGCTGGTGTCAGTGGACGGGGACTGCGGTGCAGGACGGGACTTTGCTTTGTATACCTCACAAGCGGTGTCCTCAGGCCACGGTACAGTCAGCGGCGTCGATGTCAGTGCAGAGTGTCATCATTGGGAATGCCAAGGTTACAATGTGAGCAAGGCAGTGTGGAGTGTGGGCCCACGGGCCATGGTGCAAGCAGCGGCTCAGTGACACCATTGGTGAGACTAGGGTTGCAGTGCAAAGCTGGGCACGACTCCATGCGCGTTGTCAGGTCATGGTGCAATGAGTGGCATCGTTGACTGTATCACAGTGGTTTTTCTTCTGTTGCAGCACAAACACCCAGTTCTCAGTGCTGTAGGCAGATGAAGCTAAAGTCTTTGATATCCCTGAGACTTCCAACAGGAGGCAAGCTCTACTCCAAGCCCTAGGAGATACTTCACAAGCAAGATTCACTGCAAAGTTCAGTATTTGCCATCTTTAAGGCAGAAGAAGCAACTTCAGGCCAACCAAGCAAAGCACACAAAGCAAAGGGGCAGTACTCCTTCTCCAGCTCTTCAGCTCTTCCCCTTGGCAGAGGTTTCTCTTGATCCAGAAGTATTCTAAAAGTCTGGGGTTTTAGGTTCACTACTTATACCAGTTCTGGCCTTTCAAGAAGGCAAACTTCAAAGGAAAGGCTCTGTTCTTCACAGGATCCTGCTCTGCCCAGACCTGGCCCCAGACACAATCTAGGGGGCCAGAGACTGCATTGTGTGAAAACAGGCACAGCCCTTTCAGGTGAAGGTGTCAGTTCCTCCCGTCCCACTGTAGCCCAGGAGACTCAGAACCAGATGTGGATTCCACAGGCAGGCAGAGGCACAGAATGGTTAAGCAAGAAAATGCCCACTTTCTAAAAGTGGCATTTTCAAACAAACGATCTAAAAGCCAACTCTACAAAAAGATGCACTTTATAATTGTGAGTACAGAGACCCCAAACTCCAAATCGCCATCTTCTCCCAAAGGAAATCTGCACTTAAAAGATATTTAAAGGCAGTCCCCATCTTAACGTGTGGGAGAGAAAGGCCTTACAATAGTGGGAAATTAATTTGGCAGTATTTCAGGACATGCAAAACACACCAGCACATGGCCTACCTTTTAAATTGCATGCATTACCTGCAGTAGTTACTCTTGCCAGGTCGAATTGGCAGTGCCAGTCTGCATACACAGACACTGCAGTGGCAGGTCTGAGGCATGTTTACAGGCCCACTAGTAACATTTGATTTACAGGCCCTGGGCACCTCTAGTGCACTTTACTAGAATCTTACTAGTAAATCAAATATGCCAATCATGGATAATCCAATCACCAATACAATTTACACAGAGAGCATATGCACTTAAGCACTGGTTAACCGTGGTAAAGTGCCCAGAGCCCTAATGCCAACACAAACTGGTGAGAAAAAATAGGAGGAAGGAGGCAAAACGTTTAGGGATGACCCTGCAAAAAGTGCCAGGTGCAACAGGCATTCATGTGCTATCTCGGTTTCTTATATAGGTGCTGAGGTGTAGGGTTGTTTTCTCTAGAATCCTCTATTTCTTTATAGTTCACTTAGAGGGGAAGGAATGGTCCTAGAAGGCACATGACTTTACTTTCTTTATTTATTAAGCTGGGTTGGGTACTGGATTACACCACTAGCTCTTTTCACATTTGAAGGGGATTAAAAGTCAAAGAGAGGATAGAGTGGTGGATACAGGATTTCAGGAGGCTGATAAATGTGAACAGTTAGATTGTAAATTGCCTTCCAAATGTTAAAAGCCTTACGGGACAATCCTTTTTAAGAAAGTTAAGTAAAAAGCATTTTATGATGTATTTAGGGTAAGCAACTTAATTGCCAGTGCAACATCTGACCTGGGTGATGTGGGGCTTCATGGCAGAAATGGCAGTTGGTATGGGAAGTCCTTGTCTTTCTCTATACCCTTTTGCAAGACTGACCAGAGAAAAGTGAACAAAGTTATAGTCCACAAAAATCAACAAATCCGTTGCTCAGTGGTAGTGCTTGCTAATTTTATTTAAGTGTGGCCAGCAAGTATGGATACTACACCATTTGTCCAAGTGGATGGGTTATCCCTTTCCAAATTTCTGTTTAGCAAGGTCCAATCAAAGGTCCTATTGGCTGTGGGAACTGATGCCACTGACTTCACTTCTTATTATGGTAGAATTAGGAATGTCACTGTATCAGATTCTCAGAACAAATAGATGGAGGTCTGACTGTTATAAGCATTAATAATGCACAACTTAATTTCAAAATAGGCATAAACCGTGTCTGCCTTGGATATCACGCTAATGGTATGTTATGCCAGTATTTTGTTCTGGTTCTGGGCAGTGTCTGGGTTTTTGCACACTCCTATGCTTGACGAGCAGAGGTGACTTTTCATTCTGGCAATTTCAAGCGGCAAGTGCTCAAGGCTCAGCTATATAAGCACTGTTTTGCTGGGACATCTTAGAAAGGCATTTCTTCCAGTGGCCTCAGTGATCTTGCATTTGGATGTAAACAAACTGGCTCAACATGCCTCCTTGAACTTTTCATAGCGAACTTTGCATGATTGGCCCAGAGTATTCCCCTTGCAGCTATTGCCTGGTTTCACATAATTCCTAGGATAGTATGAAGACACATAATAATTCTGTGAAATGTTTGAACTACCTCTCCAAGCTGCTTACTGTTAGTGGGTTAAAGTCAGTATTACATTGTTTGAGAACACCTTTCACATTTAGGAATAAGTTGTGGATATTTCAGTTCCTTTCCAGCCTTTTCTATGAGGGGAGGTTAAATGGTAGATGAGCCATGCTTAACATGTGAGGAGGTAGGCTCAGGATTGACATAAATATAGGTGGATCTGGTATTGTGCATCGCTTTTTCCATACTAGAAATTTGTTTGTGTTAACCCCAGTGTGGTCTCGGGAGCTCTCTCAGTGCCATGGGATTTACAGGAAGCTGTTTCAATCCCCTTTGCTGAGGTGCTCCATCTACTGCCTTGGGGAGGGAGGAAATTGGCTGCACCAGGGACCAAGTACTGGCCCAGTTCCCCGGCAAATCTATCAGAAGGGTGTCAGGTGTTCCTGGCGAGGATGTCCCTGGCAAGATTGTTAGGTTACTATAAGAGTTGTTCTTGCTCCTTACTGGGGTAGAAGAGTGGTTACATAAACTGTCAGAACCTTTGTTTTGTATAGAATGCTGGAGTATGCAGTGTAACGAAGACCTGCCGATGGGTGGGTCATGGCCCTACCCAATTAACTCCTTGTAATGATTACAATTTTATATCTTGATTGTACTTGATTGTACTGAAAATAGGTTGTGGTAAGTTGCTCACATATAAGGGTTAACATGTGTGTGCAAAAGGTTTTGAAAACATGTTCAAAAAAATTTGTGTTAATGACAAAAACGACCAGAGAAGTTTTTTTCAAAACCACAAAGTTCAGTCTCCATTCATGTTATTGCATGGTGTGGTTCTTTCTTTGAAGTACTCACTCACAGCAGGTCTCCCTTTTATTAGGGCTGACCAGAGAAAAGGGAGAGACACTTTACCTAAAAGTTTAGAGATGAGATTAAGTACTGTTAATAAACTAACATCTATGAAGGGAGTCTGTAAACTGACTGATTCCCAGCCTGTGCTGGGAGTATATCTTTGCAGAAAAGTCTATTAAACTTGAATTGCAACCAGGAATTAAAGAAATAACGCAAACATGGGTGAACAAAAGGACTGACAAATAATCCTTTACACTAGGTTGCACATCTAAAGTTTATCCCTGCGCTAAACTTATATATTCAGAATGGGATCCAGAAATACTGAGGCATTTCCTGTGCCTTTTGAACCTTTCCAACAGAATTTTAGTGACTCCACTCCCCCAACTTATATGAATTGAACCATGATGGGTTTACACAATTCATTGGTGATCCTGAGCAACCAGGCCTCCTATTTGCACATACATTTGGATGCCATTACCTGATAACAATTTTGGGAAGTGTGTCAGAATATGCTAGGTTTTGTTCTTCTCTGCATGTTCCCATGATAGAGTGCAGCCCTGTACTGATATGAGACTCAAGAAAGCTCTATGTATTGACTGATAATTGCCTATATAAAGGCACATACAGTGGCCAATACCTGTCGGGCTGTTTCAAATGATCAAGGTTATGTAAATTAAAGCATTTGTCAGAGGTCTCAGGTTGCAGAGATTCCACCTGTGATTTTCTTTTTATTTATTTTTTGTGTATCCCTGCATTTTTTCAGAAGAATCTGTTGCTTGCGTGGTGTTGTCCTTGTCAGAACTACCCTTAAGTGTGGCTCATTTGGTCTGGCCCCCAAATTATCTCGTCCGGTAGAGGTATATGTGTCTGCAATACTATTTGGTAGTTCACGCTCTTGGTCTGCTACTGCAACCTGCGTAATGCGTTGGCGTATCACCAAAGCTGCTGCTTCCCCTTTGATATTTCCTAAAATAATTGGTGATACTGTGGCAAAGTTGCCAATTAAATTCATCGCTGAGTCCAGGCAGTGTATTCATTTTACATCTGTTTTAGCACATCTGGCAAAACAGCAAATTATGGTGTACCATGAGTGTAGTGTCAACCAGAATGCAGGCCCAGCTGCTGATACGTAGCCTGCCTTTCCATGCAACAGTAGGACCAATAGCTAGGAAAAGGAATAGACCACCACTAAAAAATTGGCTACATGTGGTGACATGCCATGTGGAACTTTTGACTGGTGCAGTGGGTTTTATATTAAATCTAGGTGCAAGTGTTGCAACTTCAGCAAAAATGCCAATGTTAGTCAGCCTTATCAAACAAATTCTGACAGTATTAGTTGAAATTTCACAGTCTCCCACAGAACTTGAGATATCAGTGGTAATTACTGATCATACTATGTTCAGTCTTCAGTTCTATGTGCAGTATTTCTGGTAGGGGTACCTGAGCACCCAAATAAGTAAGAACACAAAACATTGTTATATGATCTATCAATTTATGGGACATTAGGAACCGTACAGTGGTAGGGAGGAATGGCAGTGACTCTGGCTCTATAAGCATAGAAGCAAAACACAAACAAGCATTGGCAAAAACAGCCATTTGCTTTTGCAAATGCTTGATGTTTGGTGCTACTGGCTTTCCTAATGCTGTTCAAACTGAAACTACATTGACAGATGCAATAGAGGTGACTGGTCAGCTTGAAAGTGTATATGTCCAAGATTGCCATCATTTTGCGAGGGCCATCTCTTTTCCGAGTCAAAGAAACCATGATGGCCGACCAACAAAGCAGTGATCCACATTTCTTAATGTGGGTGCAAATGCAGTAAGAAAGGTTTCACAGATAAAAAGCATTCCAGTACGGAAGTCACTGAAAGCAAATGATACAGGGCACCTTTTAAGGGAGTGTTTGAAAATGAATCTTTTGAAAGGAGGTTGGTATACTATATGTTTCTGATTTTGCCTTGACTATCACTCTAGTTTATGCAGTTAAGTATACACATCTGAATGTTTTGAATGCCACGCACTTGTCTGACTCTTTTTAGAGAATGACACATGGTTTCATTATAATACACTGTTTTTAAGCATGGTGTGATGCATGTCAGTGCTAGGACTGTCTTGATTATGTAAGAACAATTTAGAAAGTCAAACTTTGTCCATGGCCTGAGAATGAGGCTGTCTGGTTTGGTTGACACTGGAAGCAAAAATGAACAAGCATTTGCAATGCGTCTCACATTTGCTCGCGTCAGCACTATTAGCACTGAAAACTCCTAACCGGACTTCTCTTGTCACATAAATTGTAAATGAAAAGTAAAACAGTTTCACATAAGCGAGCCGATTCAAAGTGCCATAGACCACCAGAAGCATGAGCGTGATTAGAGACACAAAAGGAAAAAGAAGTTTGCTTACAATCAAACAAATCATCAAAAGTGCAGTTAGCCATGTAACAGGGTTGATGTCCAAGGTGGTAACCAAACCGCCCAAAGGAGGTACAAAGTACAACATTAACCAATGATAACAAAGGGTTTTTGAAGGGCAAGCCCATGAACAGGTGATAGTGATGGGCGTGGTTTGGGCGTGGTTAAAAGCCCAAATAGATAACAACATATTGGAAAAGCAGCGCTTACGTGCTGCTATGCTCAACCAAAAAAATCCCTATGGAAAGATGCTTAGGGAAAAAGCTTATATTTCAGTGCTAGGAAATCATCTGAAATATACTATATGTTCAACTACAAAACTCTGCAAGGAGTTGGCTTCACTTCTTTAAGAACACCTTGTTTATGGATAAAAGGATAACCAATAAATGAGCAGCACCATCCACCTTGATTCATGCATCAATCTCTTCTCCGTACAGTTTTAACAAGGAAAACATAAAAACAAAATCTTTGATACACTACAGTAGTACAGTTGGGTTTGGATATTCCTTGGCAGGTGTAGCTAGTAGTCCTGGCCACCTGTCGTGGGATAGGACACCAGTGCTTTTCTGACTAATGTGCTGAACAGGCCTAATGATACCAAAATGAAAAACAGTGCTTGTTAGATACCGTTTTTTTTTTTTTTTTAAACTGTCCAGCTCCATTCCAGAGATGAAATTAAAATAATTATTTGCCAATTAGATGAAGTGTTGAAACATTTTAGATGCAACCTTCAGACAAAGCACCGTACAATGCTTCAGATAGTAGGGATAAGCAGACTTCGAAATTTAGGCTGCTTAAAAGGTTGCATTTTGATACATTTCATACAATACTGTGACGTTTAGAGATAGGAATGTAGAAATTGAAGGCATATTTAAAAAGGCGCATGGTAGAAATATCTTAAATGCACCCAAAATTAGTATACGTTTGCCTAAGAGTAGTCTACGTTCTGCCTGAAATGCAGTCACTCTGCAGAATGTGGCAATAGAGGGCTGCCGTCTACGAAACTGATTAGAATGTTGATGTTAAATGTATCAGTACTCTGACAATACTGCATGAAGTCTGATTAAACAGACCGTATGGGCATCCGAGACTAAATTTCAACAAGTAGCAATGAAATCTTTTAAAATGTTCCTCCCATGGACATTGTATTACATATTACTGAATGCCTCAATTTGTATTAACATAATGAGCATTTATTTGGAGTATGGTAATAGTTATTTCATTTGTTACTTTCCTTTTTTATGCACAAGGTTCTCTAGGCACCATTTGTTTTCAGAGAGAGCCTATCTCATGATCCTTATCTGGTAGAGAAACATTGCGCTGACCACTGTAATCAGCAGGTTGGCGCTGTTTCTTTCCAAAAAATGTGAGGGGCTGTAGTTGAAGAACATACAGAGAAGCCAACACGGAGGAGAGGTAGGATTATATCTCAGTAATGCGAGTAGAGCTGCAAGGGGAACGGGTTATAGAAACGAGTGAGAGCTCACAAGCTTTCCATTCCGATCTCACTTTGTAATTAGCTGCTCAAGCTTTCCAATCCACTTGCGCTCCATGAATAGCCGTAGCCACACTGATTTTAGCTTGTGAGGAGCTGCTCATGTTTGGCCACAAAAAGTGTTAGAAACTGCTTCTTTAGCTGGAAGTAGAATACACCCTTGTCAAAATAGGGAGCATAATCCTAGTCAGGGTAAGTCACTACACAAGCTAAATTATCCTGTGCCCACCTTCTGGTATCTTGGCACAGAGCAGGCAGGCTTAAATTAGAAGGCAATGTTTGAAGTATTTGTGCAATAACTCATAAATTAAAAACTGTGAAAACACCTTAAAAAGTACTTCACACCAGTTTAGAAAAATAGATAATATTTATCTGGATAAAAAAACAAATGTCAAGAATCCTATCTGCACAAGTAAAGTTATGAATTTTGAAAGATTAAATCCTATTATAGCGCATAAAAACACAATAACCCCAACTGAGGCTATTATGACATTGTGACGGAGTCTTTTCCAACAGGCCGCGCCACTCATGGGGGAGTCAGATGGAGTCCAGACACAGTACTTTTGGTAAATGAGGAAACAAGGGAGATGAAGCGTCACTGGGGCCATTGCGGCGTCAGTTCCTGGCTGCGGCCGGGAAGGTGAGGTGTTGGTTCCTTTCTTCTGCACATGGGAGGCGAAGCATCAGTTCTGTCCAGTTGCAGGGGAGGTGATGTGGCACCGGTGGCGAGGTATCTGTTTCTTGTACCCCAGTGGGGTCGATAAGTCCAGCTTGTCAAGATGGGATGTATCTACTTCGCAGGGTCATGGTTACTCTGCTGGACCTCAACAGCATCGCAGTGACATCGGATGTACGTTGCAGGCCATGGTCGTTGCGTTCAGCGAGGACCATGAAGCTGGAACAGGCACCGGCACGCGTCAGACAGCTGCACCAGTTCTGGATTTGTTAAAGTCAGTGAACTAGCTAGGAGCTAGTAATGAAGCCTGTGTTGGCCCTGAGACTTCAGTACAGGAGGCAAGCTCAAACCAAGCCCTTGGAGTGACATTGTGGAGGACGGCAGATTCCTTCCAGCAAAGTCAATGAACAGTAGCCAGAAGGGCAGCAATAAGAATTGCAGTCCTTTTAGAAAAGCAGACCAGATGAGTCCTTTGGCCAGCTCAGTAGTCCTTCTGACAGAGTCCAGTTGTAGATACAGAAGTGTATAATTTGATGGGGTCACAGACCCAGTATATTTACCCAAAAGTGCCTTTGAAGTGGAGGAATCAAAGTGTGGTTTTAAAGTATGCAAGTTCCCCTTTCAACCCAGCCCTGTCTGCCTGGAGCCCTGTTGGGGGTTATCAGTCCTTTGTGTAAGACAGAGCCCTCCTCTGTTTCTGTAGAAGTAACCTCCTACTAATGAAGGTAACTGGTTAGTCTAAACCCTCCTCATCCAGCGATGCTAAGACTTCCCCTATACCATGCTCTGAAGAATCCATCTGCACAACAAATTCTTTGGAGTAATCAGGGCCCTGAGTACAGGTGCTGTGCACATGTCTTTCTTGAGAGAGTGAAAGGCTTTTTGACAAGCCTCTGTTCAGTTCACCAACCTGGCTGCTTCTAGAAGTCAGCTCAGTTAAGGTTACAACAATGGTGCCATATCCTTTAACAAATATTCTGTAACATCCAGTGAGGCCTAGGAAGACTCCCACTTCTGTTTGGGTTTTATGTGGTTGCCAGGCCATGAAGGTTTCATTCTTGGCCTGGAGTAGTTGCACCTTGCCACCACCTACCTGGTGTCCCACATACCCCATAGAACCCTGCCCAATCTGGCACTTGCTGGCTTTGAATGTCAGGGCTGCCTGTTGCAGAGCCAATAGCACCTCTTGGAGGTGATGCAGGTGTTCCTCCCAGCTGGCACTGTAGATGGCAATTTTGTCTAATTAGGCAGTTCAGAAAGCCTCCTTTCCAAACCAGGACCCAGTTAACCAACTGTTTGAAGGTAGCAGGGACATTTTTCAAGTCAATCAATCAATCAATAATTTATAAAGCGCGCTATGTACCCGTTAGGGTTTGGAGGTGCTGGGGGGGGGGGTGCTGCTTTCGTTCGAAGAGCCATGTCTTGAGGAGTCTCCTGAAGGTGAGGAGGTCCTGGGTCTGGCGTAGTGAGGTTGGGAGTGCCTTCTAGGTCTTGGCGGTGAGGTAGGAGAAGGATCTGCCGCCAGAGGTCTTGCGCTGGATTCGGGGGACGATAGCGAGGGCAAGGTTGGCAGAGCGTAGTTGACGTGAGGGAACGTAGAAGTTGAGTCTGGTGTTCAGGTAGGTGGGTCCGGTGTCGTGTAGAGCCTTGTGTGCGTGGGTGAGGAGTTTAAAGGTGATCCTCTTGTCCACGGGGAGCCAGTGGAGGTCCCTCAGGTGAGAGGAGATGTGACATCGGCGGGGTATGTTGAGGATCAGGCGGGCGGGTGCGTTCTGGATGCGTTGGAGTCGTTTGATGTCTTTTGTTGGGATGCCTGTGTAGAGTGCGCTGCCGTAGTCGAGTCTGCTGCTGACGAGGGCTTGGGTTACCATCTTTCTGGTTCCTGTTGGAATCCACTTGAAGATCCTGCGGAGCATACGGAGGGTGTTAAAACAGGAGGATGAGACTGCGTTGACCTGTTTGGACATGGTGAGGGCGGAGTCGAGGATGAAGCCGAGATTTCGTGCGTGGTTGGCTGGGGTGGGTGGAGGGCCCAGGGCGGTGGGCCACCACGAGTCGTTCCAGGCCGAGGGGGTGCGCCCGGGGATGAGGACTTCCGTCTTGTCGGAGTTAAGTTTTAGGTGGCTGTTGCTCATCCATTCGGCGATGGATTTCAGTCCCTCGTGAAGGTTGGCTTTGGCGGTGTGAGGATCTTTGGTCAGGGAGAGGACGAGCTGGGTGTCGTCGGCGTAGGAGAGGATGCTGAGGTTGTGCTGGCGGGCCAGTTGTGCGAGGGGGGCCATGTAGAGGTTGAATAGCGTTAGGCTTAGTGAGGAGCCTTGGGGGACGCCGCAGATGAGGTTGGTGGCTTTGGAGTGGAAAGGTGAGAGTCGGACCCTCTGGGTTCTGCCGGAGAGAAAGGAGGAGATCCAGTTGAGGGCTTTGTCTTGGATGCCGGCTTCGTGTAGACGGGTTAGTAGGGTGCGGTGGCAGACTGTATCGAAGGCGGCTGATAGGTCTAAGAGGATCAGGGCTGAGGTTTCGCCGTTGTCCATTTGTAGTCTGATGTCATCTGTGGCGGCGAGGAGAGCAGTCTATGTGCTGTGGTTTCGTCGGAACCCGGATTGGGAGGGGTCTAGGATGGAGTTGTCTTCAAGGTAGTGGGCGAGCTGTGTGTTGACGATCTTCTTGATGACTTTCGCTGGGAAAGGTAGGAGGGAGATTGGTCGGAAGTTTTTGAGATCGTTGAGGTCAGACTTAGGTTTCTTGAGGAGAGGTTGGATTTCTGCATGCTTCCAGCTGTCCGGGAAGGTAGCGGTGTTGAAGGAAAGGTTGATGATCTTGCGGAGTATGGGGGCGATGGCGACGTCAGCTTTGTTGAAAACGTGATGTGGGCAGGGGTCGGAGGGAGATCCTGAGTGGATGGAGTTCATGGTTTTTAGGGTTTTGGCGTCGTCTACTTGGGTCCAGGTGGTGATGTGGTCGGCGTGGGAGGAGTTGTTGGGGGTGGGGTCTGGCAGAGGTGAGGTGTTGAAGCTGTCGTGGATGGCTGCGATTTTCTGGTAGAAGAAGGTGGAGAGATCGTCGCAGAGTTTCTGGGATGGAGGGATGTCGTTGACGTTGGCGTTGGAGTTGGAGAGTTCCTTCACGATGCTGAAGAGTTCCTTGCAGTCGTGAGCGTTGTTGTTAAGGCGTTCTGTGAAGTGGGAGCGCTTGGCGAGTCAGATCAGTTGGTGGTGTTTACGGTTGGCTTCCTTGAGGGTAGCAAGGTTCTCGGGTGTGCGCTCGAGGATCCATTTTTTCTTGAGTTTCTGGCAGGTGCGTTTGGAGGTGGTTAGTTCGTCTGTGAACCAGGCTGGTTTTTTCTTTTCTTGGTTGGCGGTGGGTCTCTTGAGTGGGGCTAGGATGTTGGAGCAGTTGAGGATCCATTGTTGGAGGTTGAAGTCAAAGTGTATAACCCGGAATTGGTAACGGTGATCAGGGGTGGAGAATAATTACCTTTTTTTCCCCTCAGTCAAGGCGATCTGCTGGTACCCTGATGCTAAATCAAAAGTACTGGGGAATTTCACAGCACTTAGCCTGTCAATGTGCTCATCAGCTCAAGGAATGGGGTGGGCGTTAGTCTTGGTGATGGAACTGAGACCTCTGTAGTCCATGTAGAACCGAAGTTCCGGTTGGGCTGCCTTTGATTCCAATACCACAGGGCTGTACCAAGGACTGGCAGAGTTTTCAATCTCCCATAAAGCTAGCATCTTGGAGAGTTCTTCCTTGATACTAGCTCTCACCCTATTTAAAAACCTGTAAATTTTGTTCCTTACAGGGGGACTGTCTCCCATGCCAATATCATGGACGCACAGTTGTATGAGTCCAGGGGTGAGGCAGAATAGTGAGGCAAACAGTCCCAGCAACTGGTACCAGTCCCCTTTCTGCTCTGGGGTCATGGTGGTAGAGAGGTTGTCACCGTCACTGACCCATCATATTCCTGTGCAGAGAGGAGGTCAGGGAGAGGCTCGCTCTCCTCCTAACCACCCTCATATGTCACAAGGAGCATGCTCACTTCAGACCTCTCAAAATGAGGCTTCAATATGTTTATGTGAAGCTCCCTTAGGGGGTTCTAGAGATCTGGAGGTCTACTAAGTGAGTGGCCTCCCCCTTATGCTCCTTAAGCTTGTATGGGCCAGTCCAGTGGTCCTTGAGAGCCCTGGGCTCTACAGGATTCATGACCCATACTTTGTCACCAGATTGAAACTCCATCAGATTGGCCTTGTGGCCATATCAGCATATCCTTACCTCTTGACTGGCCTCACTGTTGGTCTTGGCCATTTTCCACAAGTGGTGCATCTGGTTTTGGAGGGCCAGCATTTAGCTGACCACATCCTGAGGGAGTTTCCTGAGAACTTACTTCTACCTCTACTTAACAATACCTAGAGGTCCTCTAACAGGGTAGCTATAAAGGAGTTCAAATAGACTGAGCCCTCCTCCTTTCTGTGAGACCTCTCTGTAGGCAAAGAGAGGGCATGGCAAGAGGACATCCCACTTACACCTTATGGCCTCAGGTAGGCCAGAAATCATACCATGTCAGTGTCTTCTTGAGCCTCTCGACTAGACCATTGCACTGAGGGTGATAGGGTGTGGTGAACTTATAATTAAAGCCACAAGTATCCCACATAGACTTCATGTATGCAGACATGAAGTTAGTGCCTATGTCAGACACTATGGGGGTCATTCTGACCCGGGCGGGCGTCGGACGCCACCCGCCTGGCGGGAACCGGCAAATGGCCGCTCCGCGGTCAGAAGACTGTGGAGGCCATTCTGACTTTCCCACTGGGCCGGCGGGCGCCCGCTAAGGGAGCGCCCGCCGGCCCAGCGGGAAAGGCCCTGCAACACAGAGGCCGGCTCCGAATGGAGCCGGTGGTGTTGCAGGGGTACGACGGGTGCAGTTGCACCTGTCGCGATTTTCACTGTCTGCTATGCAAACAGTGAAAATCATGCTGGGGGCCTGTTAGGGGGCCCCTGCACTACCCATGCCAGTGGCATGGGCAGTGCAGGGACCCCCAGGGGCCCCACAACACCCGTTCCCGCCATCCTGTTCCTGGTGGTCAAAACCGCCAGAAACAGGGTGTCGGGAAGGGGGTCGAAATCCCCATGACGGCGCTGCTTGCTGCGCCGCCATGGAGGTTCAGCCCAGCCAGGGGAAATCTGGCGGGAAACCGCCGGATCCCCTTTTCTGACAGTGGCTTTACCGCCGCGGTCAGAATGGGCACTGAAGCACCGCCAGCCTGTTGGCGGTGCTTCCGTTGCCCGCGGCCCTGGCGGTTTTAGACCGCCAGGGTCGGAATGAGGGCCTATCTCTTTGGGGAACCCCACACAGGTAAAGATCCCCATCAAAGTTCTGGTCACCACAGGTGCAGTCACTGTTCTAAGAGGGATTGCCTCTGGATAGCGTGTAGCATGGTCTACCAAGACCAGGATGACCCTCTTGCCTAAGGCTGTCTTGGGGTCCAATGGAACAATGGCATTGATGCTCACACTTTCAAAAGGGGGTGCCAAAGACTGAAAGTGGGATCAAGGGAGCCTTCATCTTCTTCCCTGACTTCCCACTGGCCTGGCAGGTGGAACAGGATGTGCAGAATGTATCTGAGGCAGTCTTCATTTGGGGCCAATAGAAGTGGGCGGCAAGCCTGGCAAAGGTCTTATCTTGCCCTAAATCTCCTGCCAGGGTAATGTCGTGAGCCAGGCCCAGTAGGAAGGCCTGGTAACACTGGGGGACCAGCAGCACACATGCTGTCCCAGTACCTGGAGCCCTAGGCTCACTGTAAAGGAGATCATTCTCCCAGTATATAAGGTGATCACCAGAGGCTTCATCTGCTTCATGGGTAGAGGACTGTTGCCTCATGCCATCAAGAGTGGGATACTCTTTCTGCGCTTTTCAGAATTCCTCCCTGGTGGACTCAGCCTCAGCGTGCCAGCCAGTAAGCTCAGATAGGTCACCTAGGGTGGCAATGTCCTCCCAGTTTGGCTCTGGGGCCTCCTCCTCCTCATGGATCCACTCAACCTCCACTGGGGGAACTTATGGGACTGGTTTCCCACACCCTTTGCCCCTCTCCTTGGAAACTGTCTGGGCCATACTTACAGGCTCCAGACGTCCTTGAGTCCCCTCCTCGGTTGCCATGGACTGTGAAGTCACACAGACCCACCCAGGTAATCCCATAATTTCCAAGTAAGATCTGAGCTCTACCTCCCTCCAGGTAGTGTGCTCCTAGTTATTGCCTAACAGACAATCTACCGGCCAGGCAAGACTCACAGCTACTTTCAGAGTACCAGAGTTCCCCGACTCAAAGGGAACCAGAGCCACTGGTAGATAGCTCTCACGATTGTCAGTGACCATGACTTGGTGGAATGTGTTTGGTAGGACCTGCTCTGCTAACACCAGCTGACAGTTGACAGTTGTCATGCTGGCTCCTGTGTTACGTGTAGCCTCCACCTGTTGCCCATTAATGGTGACCCACTGCCTATGCTTAGAAGCATTGACAGACATGAGGGGTTTTGGCACCATATCTGCATCCCCCAGGGACACTAGAGTTACCGCTGTCTGTTCCCCCAAACTATCTGAGACTATATCCTCCTCGAGCACTACACTAGTCAACCCAGGTGTCTTCCCACCAGTGGGGGCTGTGCTCTCTTTGGACATATAAGTCACCCATAGAGTGACCATACTTGGAGCACTCTGTACATTGGGGTACACACTTCCCTGTATTGTGATCATAGGACCCTCTCTTCTTAGGATCAGACTGGGACTGGTTACCATTACTCCTTTGGGAATTATTTTGGGGGCCTTTAGAGAACTCCTTACTTTTAAGTTTTTCTCCCCCTCTCTTACTTCTGTTGGGAACCCTGACCACCTTTGTGGATGTCCCCTCCAGATACCCTTTTGGCAGTCTAGTTCATGCCCAGAGGCCCACCCTCTTAGCAAGCTTTCCGGGATCAGTCAGCTTACTGCCAACTAACTGCTGGCACAACTCTGTAAAACAAATACTAAGCTTGTGCTCTCTCAGGATGATTAAATTGTGATATCCATCATAATCACTGACTTCGCCTCCCCGCACCCAGCCATTCAGTGCCTTACTGGAGTAATCAATTAAATCTACCCAGGATTAGTTTGGAAGCTTGTTACTGTCCCTGAATCCTTGACGATAATTCTCAGGGATCAGTCCAAATTTGGCAATCAAAACGGCTTACATGGGAAGGTACTTGGTCTTGTCCTCAACCTATAATGTCAGAAGTGTGTCCCTTCCAAGTGTTGGCATGTGTTTCCACAGACAAACCCACCAGTGCTCTTCAGGAACCCCATGTGCCCTCAGTGCAACTTCATAACCAAAGAAACACTTATCAATGTCATCTCCCCCCACATAATTTGACACCAAATCCTTGGGTATATGAACCTTCTTGTCTCCATCAGGTAATGTACATATGCTGCCATCATCACTGCTGGACTCAGACTGCTTAGCCTTGAGGTCCAGCTTTTTTAGGCTCATTTCATCACCCAGAAGTAATTTCTTTAAAGCTCTTTTTTCAACTTCTCTCTCAGCCTTTTTCTCCTCTACCTCAATTTTTAATTTTCCCAACTGCAGCTGGAATTTTCATCTGCAGTCAGGCCATGACTAGAGATACTGTTCCCTGGTCCCACAGGTAGCACAAATCCAGGAGAACCCACCATCCCTCAAACTGCTGCAGGTAGATCCTGAGAATATCCCTTCACAGGTGCCCTCAATTCATCATTCTCTTGGGAGCTGGACTGTGCCTTCTGAAACTCCACCTTCTTGGTGGCTCCTAGGGCAGGTACACCCATCCCTTTGCAGTAGCTTTTCAAATGGTTAACTGAATACTTCTCCATCTAAGCCAGCTCTACTTCCATGGCTCCACTTGTATAGCCAGCCAGAGACATTATGTATTAAAAATGCAAAGCAGGGAAATTATCAGAAAAAGAAAAAAAATCTAAATGATCTTTAAATGCAGGTAGGTAGTGTACACATAGCTTTTGTATGGCACTTCACTATCCTCTTTAAAAAAAAAAATATTTATTGATTTTATTCATTCATTACAGACATGAGTAGGAATAAATGGTATTGCACTTTGACAATAATACAATGGTTATGCATAAACAAAACTACTTCCACCCTCAATCCAATTTGTGATGCTTCCCATTCCCCTTTGCAGTCCCCATTTCATTCAGACAGTGAGCCCTCCTCAGTTATTCTGATACTTTAATAATACCCCCACCCTTTGAGCATATCTTTTACCCTTATATTGGACTTGCCACATTTTATAAAGCCATAGCTCATTTGAAGGAGCTCTGTGGTTTTCCATAGTTGCAAAATCAATGACTTTGCTATTAAGGACACGATAAAAAAGTATTGGCATTGCTGTATTGTAAGATCTGATTGGGAGCAAATTCCAAGTAAAGCTCCCAGGGCATCAGGAGCCAGAGGAACCCGGAGCGTGGCACTTAACCACTTAAAAAGTTTCCCCAAAAACAAGGCTAAATTCAGGCAGGTAAAGCTTACATGAAGCCAGTCCCCCTTACAATGCCTACATCTGAAACTAATCTCTAAAGCAGAGGGAAACAATCTGTTTAATTGTACAGGAGTATAATAGAGCTTCCAACTACAAAAGAATGACATTCTTTTGATGTTGGACCCTCCTATAGCCTTGTAAGCCATACATTATGCTGTCTACAGAAGCGAAGATCGATTTTGCTCCCAGTAGCATCCTCAAGCCTTGCCAGAAAACTAGGGATGAGCGTTAAAGGCAGCTGCTAAACCAAGATATGATACCTATTGTGAATGCCTAATAGACCTCGTATATAAAATGCTTGAGTGATAGTGATAGCAGTGGCAAGATTATCCACCAATGGCTGCATTGATTGCAAAAAGTTGCATATTTGAAGATGAGTAAAAAACTCTGAAAGGAATAGCAGTATTGCTTAATGAAAGCTGTTCCCACGATTTGGTGGCCCCAAAAAGATAAAAAGTCACTAAATTGAGTGATCCCCAGCTTTTCTTAGCCTTTAACCTTTCCTGTACTGATTCCTAGAACTAAAACCTCACAGTGGTTTAATGGAATGACAAGATGGAAATATGAAAACTGAAATGTTCCCCGGAATTGACCAAATCTCACATGGGAAAACTTGTATCTGGGGCGTTTGGTAAGCTGTGGAAAAATTGGGGGAGCCTAATACTGCTCTCCTGGAGCATTAGATTGAGGTAGAAATGATTGTGAAACTGCCAGGGTATAGATAGCCCAGTCACTCAAACCAGATAACATTATTATTTTCTGAAATCGGGCAGAGCCAAACCCCTGTTTTTAACGTTTAGCTGCATGGTTTCTTGTTTTGTGGCTGGGATTTTTACCAGACCAAAGAAAGTAGATTCAAATCTGGTCGACCTCCCTGAAACAAATCTGAGGAACCTTGATACTAACATTCCAAAACAAAGAAAGAATAAAGGAAGGACCATCATTTTTACCAATGCAACACGCCCTACCATTGTAAAGAGGACTGTTTCCCATTGTTGCAGCAATGGCAATGACTAAACCTTCTTCAAAATTGGCATCCAATTCAGTTGGTATAGATCAGCACAGTGGTGCAATACAAAATTTCCTAGTTATCTAATTGAATGTTTATTAAGAAAATTAGGACACATATCTGAAGGGAGAGCAAGACGCGAGCAAATGAACAAAGGTGCATCCGATTTCGCTTGATTGATTCTGTCCCTACCTAGGTCAGAGCATAATTAAGTTTTGGCAAAAGCATGGGTGATGTTTTGCTCATCACCAGCTAGATAAAGAATCATATTGTCCGCAAACAATTTAATTTTAGGTGTGTCCTGTATAGGTGCCTTAATATGCTGATCTTGGTGCAGTGCCCTGGCCAAAGGACCAATGAATATTGCAAATAGTACAGAAGAGGTAGGGCAGCCCTGTCATGTTCCACGACTGAGAGAAATTCTGCCCACCTTTTGCTTCTGCCTTATAATATAACATCTCCAATATTGGAATGAGCGCAAAGAATATTAAAGCACTGAAGGATGGTAAAAACAACTTCCCATTGGACAAGGTCAAATGCCCTCTCGGCATCAAGCATTATGATGGCAGCCTTGACCTCATTGCTCTCAAAATGTTCGGTTGCTTGCAAGAAGAAATTTGTGTTCAATGAAATGTGCCTTCCTGGCAAAAAGCTACATTGATCCATATGAAGGACTGTTTGCGTTAGGGGAGTAATCCTTAAAGCCATAATCCTGGGAAATAACTTATATTAATTATTCAAAACTCTAATGGGCTGTTAAGAGCCCGCCCTGTCTTCCGGTTTATCTTTTTTTAAGAAGCTACCAATGACTGCCATAACAAAAGAACTTGGGATATCCCTTCTATTAAAAATCATGTTAAACCACATAACAAGAAATTCAGCCAGCTTGTCGACCAGGAGCTCAGCTGGTAGTCCATCGCTGCCACAGGTTTTTCCATTGGTGGTGTTTGTAATGGCACTAGTCACATCAATCAATGTACTAGGCAGCTCTGCAGAGTCCCTATTTTCGTTAGCAATGATGGGCACTTGACTGAGTTCAAATATATCTCAATTATGGCCAAATCAACACCACATGTGGAAGTATACAAGTTCTTATAATGAATCAGAAACACTCTATTTATCTCAGCCGGTTGATTTACCAAACAATTGTTAGTCTCATCAAGAATAAACTTGATCACCATATTATCACAGCTTTTCTTGACAGACCAGGCTAATAGCCACCCGACCTGCTCACTCTCCTTATAATGCTGTTGAAAGCATGAATTCTGACTCAAAATGTCTCGGGTCATATAAAACTGCTTGAGCCTCCCTTTGGCATCCTACATATGCTCCTCAGAGATCAAAGAACCCTCTGCTACTCATGTCAATGTTGCAGAGTCTACTCCTTGTTGCAAACATTGGACTTTCTCCTTTCTTAACTTAAAGATCTCGGCTTGATAAGCAATAGTTTCTCCCAAATAAAAGCCTTACATGCCCCCTGGACAGAAAAAGTTGATGCTGTGCCTTAATTTCTGGTTAGAAATTCTGTCACTTCTGTCAGCAAGATGGATATCCACCCGGGGTCAGTTAGTAAGGAATTATCTAATGCACACCTTGGTCTACTCATCAGATTGGTGTAGATTTGGATTTGGATAGCAGGGACACAGTGGTCTGAAAAGGGGTATCCTAAAATACCTTCCCTTGTCCATATATGTGAGATTAGAATGAAATTAATCCTTGAAGCCGTATTAAACCACCTTGAGAAGTAAGGGAAATTGAGAGTGGAAGGATGATCTAACTGTCAAAGATCAATTAAAGCTAGATCCTGGATCAATTTGGTCAAGAAGAGAAAAGTTCTAGGTTTGTTCTCAGATCTAGTCTTTCGGGATATGTCAAGCAGTAGATCCTGAATAATGTTAAAATCACCCCCTATGATAAAGTGTCCTGTTAATGACACAAACACTTTGGGGCATTTTTATGAGCCCTTAACTCTACTGGAGCGTGACTTTACGTGATGCCCTGGTGGCGCTATGCCCTGCGGTGTATTTACAAGGTGGTGGTAAGCCACTTTTTGTGGCTTTACGCCACCTTGTAAATACTACCCCTTCACACGCAGCCCTTTGTGTGGAAGGAGTGGGCAATGGGTGTTGCTGTGGGCATGCCACAGGTGTGGCAATAGCATGGCGCAACGAGGAGGAATACTTTTATTCCTTTTTGTTTTTTGCTTTTTCTATGTGTGCTGCATTCTTCAACACGATTAGAAAAAGTAAAAAAACAGAAATGATTGTTTATTTTTGGGGAGGTTCCCTTTCCACACATAAACAATAATTTCAAAATGACGCTTTGCCTCTTCTGTCTGTGCTTCATTCTGCAGCACACACAGAAGTGCCAAATCGCCATTAGTGATTCTTTATGTGCAGGACACCTTCCCCCACATAAACAATCAAACCTCAACACAGACATCCTTGCATGATGGTGCAATGATGCCTGTGTTAGCACTAGGCAGCCTAATTTAGGGCCATTGCAGGGAGAAAACACTCTAAATACGTCACACCTCTGGATTTCTAAAGTGGTGCAGCGCCGCTCTATGCCACTTGAACATAAATCTGGGCCTTTGTATAGACCTTCCAGAGATGAAGACTGATTATCTATGGGACCGTAAAAGCTAACCATTTGAATTAGTCTGTCCTGAACTAGCAAGCTGACTACAATCGATCTGGCTTGAGTATCTCTAAAATGCTGGCATAGAAAACCTCGAGCTATCAGCACCACTACCCCTGTACCACTGCACTTGCAGAGGCGTAGTCTGCCTGAGAAAAATAGCTCAGTAGTTTAGGTGGTTTAGCATGTAGTTTGAGATGTGTTCCTTGCCTCAATATTATTTGTATTTAAAAAGCCTTTAGCCACTGCAGAATTGCCTGAAATGTAATCTCATTATTCAGCCTATTTACATTACAGGAAGCGATCCTAAGTGCTTTCATGGCCATCACCATATATTGCATTATGTTTGGACCGGAGTCTTGACCGATCATGCAATCCCTGTCATTAAAGCCTCAAAAGCAAATTTAGCAGTCTGCAACCAAGCTACATCATCTTAATACTACCCATGCCTGCACCCTTACTAATTCCCCTACACCTCATAGTGTTTCTTCACCCCATCCTCAAAATGACCCCAAACTCACTACTCCCCTTGGAACTCCACCAGTCATGTGTCCCCTCCCCCAGCAATGGTGAACCTCCCTTGGTGCCCTTCAACCCTACCAACCTTAGAAGCATGGGGTTTCCTGACATGGCACTCAGTGAACCTACATATAAGGGATATGCAGCAGATGGACATAGATGAGGACCTGTAACGTAGGGACATATGGCCTCAGCCACTTTTCCAGAACAGATCCTATCCTATCCTCACTACTGATCACCAGTGTTAGAAATTGGGTCTCTAGTTGGCAGAGGTATACATCCTTGTCCAAGTCAGGGCAAGTCACTACACAACCTATGTCATCCTGTGCTCACCATATGGTAGCTTGGCACAAAGCAGGTAGGCTTATTTTAGAAGGTAATGTGTACATCTTTTGTGCAATAGCTCATACAGTAACACAGTGAAAACACCATAAAATGTACTCCACACCAGTTTAGAAAATGTATTATATTTATCTGAATAACATAGGACCAAAATGTCAAGAATCCAATGTACACAAGTAAAGTTATGAAATTTGCAAGATGAAATCTTATTATAGTGCTTAGAAACACAATGGGGGTTATTACAACTTTGGAGGAGGTGTTAATCCGTCCCAAAAGTGACGGTAAAGTGACGGATATACCACCAGCCATATTACGAGTCCATTATATCCTATGGAACTCGTAATACGGCTGGTGGTATATCCGTCACATTTGGGACGGATTAACACCTCCTCCAAAGTTGTAATAACCCCCAATATCTCCAACTGGGGCTATTATGATGCTGTGACTGCGTCATTCCTAACAGTTTGATGTCACTTGTGGGGGAGTGCAGGCCAGTCATGGAGTCGTATGGAATCCAGGCATAGTACCTTTGGTAAATGAGGAAACAAAGACATAGCACGCAGACAGAGAGATGAGGCGTCGCTGGGGACAGTGCAGCGTTGGCTCCTGGCTGTGTAGGGAAGGTGAGGCATTGGTTCCATCCAGTTGCAGGGGAGGTGATGCAGCATCAGTGGCTAGGAGTTGGAACCTTGTGACCCGGCGGGATTGATGAGCCAGCAGGTCAAGATATGATGTATCGAGTTTGCAGTGTGACAATCACACCGCAGGACTTCAGTGACATTTCAGTGACGTTAGACTTATGTAGCAGGTATCTGTCATTAAGTTCAGTGAGGACCATGGAGCCGGAGCAGGCAGCAGCATGGAATGTGACAGCAGCACATGTAGATGAAGTCTTTGTTGGCCAAGAGACTCCAGAACAGGATATAAGCTCAATCCAAGCCCTTGGAGAGCACTTGTGGAGGAAGGCAGAGTTCTTCCAGCAGAGTCAGGAAGCTGTAGGCAGTAGGGCAACAGGCAGGATAGCAGTCCTTCTAGAAAAGAAGTCCAGATGAGTCCTTTGGGCAGCTCAGCATTCTTTCTGACAGTGTCCAGTTGTATGTCCAGAAGTGTCTGATTTGATGGGGTCACAGACCCAGTATATTTACCCATAAGTGCCTTTGAAGTGGACAAAACTTTAAAGAATGGTTCAGAAGTGCACAGGTTCTCCTTTCAACCCAGCCCTGTCTGCCAGGAGCCCTGTGGGTGGTTGTCAGTCCTTTGTTTGAGGGCAGGTCACTTTCCTTTGAAGTGTAAGAGAGAACCCTTCCACCCTCTCTGCCCAGAGAAACTCATCTGTATGCAAATGAATGCAGATGCAGATGAGTGTCCTGTGTTTATAGCTGTCTTGGTGGAATGCACAAGGGGAGCTCCCACCTAGCACAGACCAGATGTGGATTGCAGACAGGCTGTAAGGCATTGATGGCAGTAAGCGCAGGGAAATGCCTGTTTTCTAAAAGTGTAATTTCTGAACTAGTAATGTAAAATTCAACTTCACCAGTAAGTAGGATTTCTTACTACCATTCCAGCAATACCAAATATATCAAGTCTACTCCACTCAGATCAGAATTTAATGGGCTTCATATGTAGGTGGCACAATCAGTGCTGCAGGTCCACTAGTGGCATTTAATTTACAGGCCCTGGGCACATCTAGTGCACCATCCTAGAATAGGTAAATTAAATATGTCAAATGGGTAAGAGTCAATGTTACCAGGTTTAGGGGAGAGAGCACTAGCACTTTAACACTCATAAGCATTGGTAAAGTGTGTAGAGTCCTAAATCCAGTAAAAATTAAATCAGAAAAATGGAGGGAGGAAGGCAAAAGGTTGGGGGAAGACCAGCCTGAGGCTGTCAGGTCTAAAAGCCAGCTTATCAAACCAGGTGCAAAAGTACAGTGTCAGTATACATAGCCAGGGTGCCAACACCAATGTAGGTAGATGTGCGCAAGAAAACAAACAAAGTATTCTCCTTCCCGCCCGCCTCTCACATTGGCAGCCCAATCCCACCAGAAATATTGCCCCCATCCAAAAACTAAAGAAAATCAAGAACAACAGTGCTCCCAGCCGAAAGTGGTCGGAGAAATCCAGCCATAGCAATGCATGATCAATTGTAAACCAAAGATATGGAGAATAGAAGTGAGAAAAGGAGGAAAGTGTAGTGTGTGACTAGAAGTAATCTGAAGGAATGAAGATTTCACGCTAAAGGTAGATAGCGTAGGGAGAGTGTAGTACCAGGTTGGTACCAGGATGAGTTACCGCAATAGAGCAGAGAACAGTTGTACCACTGAAAGAGAGATACTTCCAAGTAGCAAAGCCAGGTGTATCCTACAAAAGAGTCACACAGAGAGCCATGCGAAGCCACCTCACCAAAGTGAGGGTGTCCAGAGAACATCATGAAGCACCCTATATATCTTGAAAAGCAACATATCAGGGATTTAAAAAACTGCATATATATATATATATATATTCAGATACAGTTAACAGTGTTCAGTGTAAGTGTCAACTAGACGTGGAATCATTCTGATAGTCTTAGAGTGGTTCCTAGACACTCTGCAATCTAGCACAGTCGAATTGGTTGGCACTGGAAATTTCACTGCGAAATCAAGTTAGTTGTTCCAGTAGTTGCCATGCTATTTTTGTCTATATGATCCCTGTCCATTTGTGAGACATGAAGACGTGTAGGGTACAGTATTGCATAGGTGATATTGGGTTTCTGCAGCTTTTGTTCGATGGGTAGAAATTTCTTGCAGGCTTCCTGTACCACGACGGTGAAGTCTTGATAGATGGAGAGTGTATTACCTTCAAACCGAAAAGAGTGCTTTTCCTCTGCTAGGCAAAGGTCGCAGCAAATTCAAAAGCCTAGCAATTATTGGCCAGGAAGGGTGCATGGTGGAGGCCGGGTCATCACCGCTCATTGGGTGTTTTCCACAATCAGCATCTTGGAGAACGATTCAGTGCTGAAGAGGGTGGTGAGGAGGAGCTCCACAAAGTCCTCTATTCGGCCAGTATTGGTGGACTCAGGAATCCCCTTTACGTGTAGACTAGTTGTACCGATCTCGCCTCCAAATCTTCGTTTTTGGTTGACATTAGTTTGAGCACCTTCTCCATGATTAATAGCTGCTTCACCCTGGATGGACATAGTATCCTTGATCGCAGGGATTCTGTGTTCTGTTTCCATTATAAGACCATCCTGCTTTTCCAATTTGTTAGTGTAATGTCCATTCTGGTGCACATATTGTCCATTTTGGTGTCAATGGACGTAAGGCTTTGCTGCATAGCCACGGGTAAAGACTTCTGCTGCCTCAGTGGCCCCCTCATTTGGACAATCTTCCAAACCCATGTGGTCAGAGCAGGTCCCAGGGCACAGGCAAATCTGCGAGAGTCAAACTGGAGCTTGGTCTGGCACCCATCAGTTTTCCCCATTGTCATAGGTGACAGTATCCAGCCCTCAATTTTCCTGATGCACAGTATAGCCGATGGAGGCCCCAGAGCGACTCCAGTGAAGTGAAATCTGGCTCCTGGAGTTATAGGTAGGGCACTCTACAGCACAGAAGTCCCACCATACCTCCACCAGAGGGGCACAATCAGACCCGTGTGGTGTAGGAGGGTGGCACACACCCCGCAGCGCAGTTGGACAGGGCCACGGAGGACAAGATGAAATCACAGCATCGCAGGTCCAAACAGTCTGCAAGAGGGCACTACAAGTGGAGTGCCAAATGGTGTTCAAGCACTTCACATTACAAACACACACAGACAATGAATCATACGTGTGTAAATTAGAGTATGGAGAATGTTACATAAGACAAAGGGGACTGTAAGCTATAGCAAGCACATGTCATCCATATTGGTAGGCATGCTTTAAGAGTGCTTGTTTTGGGGAAGCATAAACTCAGGATTCAGAACATAACTCAGTGGTTAGGGTTGCCTTTACTAATAACAATGTATTTCTACCCTAGCAAACCCTTTTTAGCAAAATTAGGAAAATCAAAGACTGAGAAATCTTAACTTAACTTTCTAACCTGTAGATGACTTCTTAACCTGTAACATGCAGTTGGCATGCAGCTCTTTGATGGAAGTTCAAGCTTAGTGTAGTAGACTGTGGTTTTAATTTATGAACTGCACAGCAACTAAAGGATCTCTGTGACAAAAGCAGTATCGAACTGAGCATTGCATATAGAATACTGTTCTGTGATCTGCATAGTACACATTCTTTTCAGCAGGTATATTAACCCTCTGTGCTACCTTAGATGGGTCAATACTACCACTAGAAAAAACTCTGATCTCCCTCCAGCAGGTATATTAATTACCAGAGTTATCTTGGCACTTTTATTACTGCCTGAAAACTGTGGGATATAAAAGGAACTATACATTGCTTTTAAAACTGCTGCACTGCTATAAATGCTGCCCCCACCCTTCCAGCCTCCCACAGAAATGCCCAATGCCTGTTACGGCCAGTCCAGCCTTGGTTTTTCCACACCTGGATTTACAGACGGTGGAAGAACCTGATTCTAAAAAACTGGAAAAACTGGTTGGAAAAAATACGGTAGACTTTGGCTACTGCAGCAGTTATGTCTCATCTGCTTTTTATAGCAGGAGGAAGTATGCCAAGCTTTAACCTCATAAAAAAACCAATCCCCTTCCCTCCCCCATCCTCCTTCATCCCCTCATGCTCAGGCACCAGCATACAGTTACACCTACTCAGAGCAGCAGTCAGTGGCTGCCACCGTCAATCTGAAGCGTAGGGGTGGGTACGAGGGGGAAATAAATTAATATTAAAGGAAAACTTACCTGCTGCTGCCTAGCATTCCCTGGAACTCCAGCACAGGCTCCCCAGCAATCTTGGGATGCTCAGATGCTATAGTAAGCATGAGAGCAGCATCAGGATTGGTCTGAGCTGCTTGCTCTGCCACTTAGACAGTGTCCTGGGATCTGTGCAGTTTCCAGGTTGGAGAAACCAAAATGCGCATGTCAGTTTGGCCGGCCTAAGGTGGGCAGTCAAATTGACATCCCACTTAGTGCACACTGACTCCACTCCCCATCCTCCCCCCTCTCATGGACCAGCCCCGCCCCTACCTGCACCTGCTGGCTGAGCCAGCAGCAGAAAAATAAAACAATATTAAAATATAACTTTATTTTTCAGCTGCTGGCTCATTCAGTGGGGTGACGCTCCTTCACTACTATTGTGAATGAGCCGTCCTTGGCAGCTGGTATATGTATACGGTAAAGCCAAATGGAACAGGGGAATCTGTGTGGTTTTATGACTGGAAAATTTGCCCCCACAAGGTAATCGTCCACTAAATGGGAATATTTTAGCAATTGCACGGTTGCACCCAGAAACTATATATTCTCATACGATTTACTGTAACGTAAAATAACCCCAGTGCCTTCCAACTCGTAAATAGGGTATTTGATTTTTGGACGATGCCAAAAGATGCCGTTCATAATTACACAGTATCACAGGTTCCAGAATGTATGCACATGAAACAAAATGCTAGTATTGTTTGTAAAACGTTTGTCATCAATGGACCACATAATATCTTGTGTCAGCCTGACTCATACGGAGAAGTATCCCTCTCTATCTAGCAGTAAAACATTTTGCTGCAGTGTTATCTCTTTTGACTAATTTCCGAAGTTTAAAGGCCAAACACTGTGCCTGATATCTGCCTTTGATATTTCTGAATGAAATACTCTTTGTTCTGAACTATGCCACATTTTGAAGTGTGTAAACTGCAGATAAGACACCATAGAACAATAAGACGTTTGCTTATGGACATCATAAAGATTAAAAACAACCGCTGTGTAAATTCACTCAACATCAAAATGGTCCATTGTTTCATTGTTTCATCATTTTTATTGCAGGCGGAAGAAGAGAGAGATGATATGGAGAGAGTGAAGTTAGATAATAAAAGAATTCTCTTCAATCTACTTCCCGCCCACGTTGCACAGCACTTTCTAATGTCTAACCCAAGAAATATGGTAAGGTGTAGTTTTGTATGGTGTTCAGTGTACAAATGAAAACCCAACATAACTCAAGGTCAGAAAATATGTGTGACCTAGACAGTGTATATAACTGTTAATCAACAGAAAATTCCGAGACCAGGGCTTCTACAAAAAGAGGTCAATCAGGAAAACATGTCTGGTACCAGTTCGGAAGCAAAACCAAAATAAGAATTGGCACAAAATAGTGGGTATTTTTGACACTTGCTTACTATTAAAGGCAACTGATAATGCCTAAACTGCATTGCAAAGATGGTCTATAAAGTAATATTGACGTATTTATTCTTTCAACTTATTTAGAGCAGAAACTGGTTTTCAAATAAGTTTTTTTTCAAAACATCTGAACACCATATCAAAGAAAATGGCGGCTTCTGTCGTTCTTGCCTCCTTATCACACTTTGGTTCTCAACTTTTGCCCAACTCCACATTTTTTTTTTTCAAATGCAGCTATTGTTCCTAAAGTCATGTATAATTTCTGCCTCTTACAAAACACAAGGGCTCATACATACATACAGACGAACATTCGTTTTAAGCATATTAGCACTTTGGAAGTTTGACATTGATAAAGCTGAACAGCCTGTTCTTAATCAATCATAAATCCCAATCTTTCCCCTGTATCCCTTCTCGTATGGCAGTTCTTTACAAGTTAAACTGAGACCGACAGTGAACAGTGATTCTGTTGGATGTGAAGTGTTTGGCTTGATGTTTGGCTGTGTGCACGGCAGATTAGTACTCTTGAGCTACCTGTTCGACGCTTAAACACTTAACACTCAACACGCAAATACAGCAACTCCCTACTTTCTCAGGAAAGTGAAAAGAGTGGGGTGTAGGTGCCATCTTCAGATATTTGCATTTGCTTGATCACCATGAACCTTCGTGTTACATACAGTGAAATAAACTTTAGTTTCCCCAACGTGCTGGATGAACGGCTGACACAAATACATATTTCTGTTATTTTAGGAGCTTTATCTTCTTCATTTAAAGTGTGGGCCAGTCCAGAAGGCGGACCAGTTTGGGGCCCACATGCAACACCTCCCTGGGGGCAGGTCAAGAGTCCGGGCAGGCAAAGACAACCTGCGGAAATGGTGCACTCGGAGTGGTGGGCTACCTTAAAACTGGCTAATCCAGGGGCACGGGATGTAGTTAAAAGGGAGGGCCGTGGAAGGCGTCCCACAAACAACAACTGGACCTGGAAGCTTGACCCACCCTCACCAGGGCGTCGCAGTTCATGGATGTGCAGGCAAGACGAGACGGTGCAGCAGAGATAAACTTGGTTTGTTCAGAAGCGCAGAAGCCTAAAAGAGGCCTGCCCCCACATGGTCCTTGGGAGGCCTTAAGGCAGGGACAAGGGGGAGCAGGAAATGTTCTTGGGATGCCTCATGGCAGGGACAAGAGAGAGGAGGCAAAGGGGCCACAAGGGGTCAGCAGCAGGTGTAGTCTGGGAGATCTGCGGTACCACCCAACGATAACAAGGGGGGTAGTCAAGTAGCCACCAAACGCTGTGTAACAGACCATGAAGTCTTGAACACTACCAAGATCGATTCAGACCAATGGACAGAAAGAGTAGCACAAGAGCTTCATGATGGTAAAGGGGGGTGCATGGGGCATTGGATGACCATTACATGTGATATCGGTGAACCATGTAATGACTCTTGAATGTGTGTAATAAACTGCAGCTAGTTTTAATCCCAGCAATGGCTCACTAATGATTTGTGGGCAAAGGGTTACAGGAGTTTGCTGGGGAAGCTACACTTCAGAGACAACAACAATCATTTTTACCCTCCTGGAGATGTTCTGCTCGGAAGCTCTGTTAAAATGTTGATATTTCCTTTCTAATGAGAACCACTGCACTGACGTTTTTCAAAGCCATTAAGTTAATGGGCAAATGGACAAAGAGTCATATCTCCATTTCGTTTCTATTTTTTCTGCCCTACTTTTCTTTTTTCTTTTTCTTCATTCTCATTAGTGAATATTTCCAACTTTAGTAGGACATATCTAGGTTAAGAACAGAGCACAACTTGTCACCACAATCTGGACTTGGTGAATTCTATGGGCTGAATATATACCTTGCCCTGTGTCCACAGCCTGTGGTCAGGGAAGCCTTGTGGAGAAAACGCACTGTGGCCTGGATATATGGTCCATATCTACTACGTATGCCTTTTACACAAAGACTGTGGCCTATGGGCCTTTGTGTTCCTTGTTTCATTTACATACTAAAAACAAACAGTGTTCAGAGCCACAGTATATATTTGATAAAGCTGAGAGGTACACCTCTTCCACCCAACATGCATGTCTATGTTTCCTACACACATCCACCAAACATAGATGGGAATGCCATGAACTATGACAACTTTAATGGACTAGTGTAATGTATTGAATGCCCGAAAGCCATGCCTTCTACTAAGGACATATATTCACCAAAACCTTACCATATTTCATATATATGACAGAAATGCATACATGGACCACAACCATATATGGTGATCCTCTGTAACAACAAGGTTTTGCAGTCGTCACGATGTTGGTATACAACACGCATTTAGACACATGGTATGTCTGTTTGTTGAGCCACAACCTACAGTCCCCAAGTATCATTTTCTTAACCACCCAGTAATGCTTCAGGCAAGCACGCTTTGCAATTTACAAGGGAGCTACAGCCTGGAGGGGCACCATCATTATCGGCAGTGAGATGTAACTGGATGAACATTTTTGCTGAAAGATCCAATGTGATATATATATAGGCCTTCCTTCAACCTTTGGTTTGAGCAGTGTGTAAATGTTAAGCACTTTGAGATTACATTATTTATACCTAGTCCTATTGCCAAAATGTGTTTGAGGAGCTTGAGGCCCCCACAAAACCACTGCAGCTGTTGGTCATCGAAATCAAGTACTGGTCTTCAGACGCATTATTATACAACAAAAACCAAAACATAGTTTTATTATTGAGATACACTACTCTCCAGAAACCTAACTGGTTTGTGACCTTAATGCCACACCCCCATTCGCCATATTTGAAAACAAACACTAAAACACACCACTGCATAAAGATTAAGATGGTAATATCATTTTTAATTTACAAAAATAACTCTGCTTCTAGATGGAATGTATTTTATGTTTCAATCTCTATTAATTTTGAATGTAAATAAACATGAACTTTAATCTAAATCCAACAGCCGTTGAAGTAGGAAATAGGAGTGGAGGGGAGTGGGGGCAAGAATGGGCAGCAACAGGTAACAACAGGAATACCTGTACAGGATGATAGGTAGAGGTTATCAGGATAGGCCTATGATGGACGTGTACGAAGATGTATGAGTGGACAACTGCTGGAGGAGTTTGACCCTATCCCACATGCCCAAGGTGTCTCGAGTGATGGGGGATATGTAGATCCCTGGAAGGCATTGGTTCTTTTGCAGCCAAGGGATCCTGCAAATGTGGATCTCTGATATTGTTTGATCAATAAACAACCAGTGTTTTTTGGTAAAGGGGTCCATTCCATTCCACCATATAGTAGAGTTGGGCTGCATGGTAGTAGAGTTGTACGTTAAGGATCACCAGCCCACCATCTGCTAATGAGAGATAGGCTCTCTTCCTGGCCATTCATGGCTTCTTGCTGTTGCATATTAACATTTCTATCATATTCTGTAGGTTCCACTTGACCTGCCGGGGTGGTTGAAGAGGAATGGTCTGCATCATATAGAGGTTCTTTGGGAGAAGGATCTTTTTAATAGCAGCTATTCTATCTATCCATGAAGTGCTTCCCCTTTTCTATGCCTGCAGATTTGTGCGGGCAGTCATCAGTAAGTCATTGTAGTGGCAGTCGACTGATTTACCTGTGGTCAGGCAGCTTTTTACCCCGAGGCAGGATACCCATTGAGTCGCCCAGTGAAGGGAGGAAGAGGGATTCTAAGTGGAGTCTGTCACTTTGGGAGACCAGAATCAGGATTTGTGACTTCTGTAGGTTGACTTTAATTCAAGATACTCTACCAAAGGAATCTAGTTCTTGTAGGGAGGGAGGTGTAAGGTTGGGTTAAGCCTACCATAAGAGCATCCGCATAGAGGGCTATTTTTATGCTCCCGGTGGCCAAAGGAGATGCTCTTGATTCGAGCATTCATGCAAATTCGCTCTGCTAGCGGCTCCATATATAGCGCAATTAAGAGTCGACACAGGGGTCAACTAGGAGGTCAGTACTTTAGTGCAGATGCAGGCTATGGGGCACGCCTAGTGGCACCAGCCCACCTCAGGAATGGAGTGCTCAATTCAGCTCCCTCTCGCACCAGGCAGAGAAAAGACCAGTGCACCCGGTGAAAGGCCTTCTCTGCATCAATCAATTTGAGTAAGGCTGGTTTCCAGAAGCACTCTCTTTTATCAATAAGGTTCAAAAGTTATTTTGTGTTATTGCTTCCGCACCTCTCTGGAATAAACCCAGCTTGGTCAGGGTCTATCAGGCTCTGCGTATAAGGATTGAGGCAAGCGCGCCGAAATGCCAGTAAAGTTTTTGGAGTCAACATTTAGTAAGGATAATGGTTGATAAGATACACAATTGGTGGGGTCTTTCCCTGGCTTGGGTATCACTGAGAAAACAGCCATTTTCATAGTGTCAGTAAGTTTACCTTTGTCGCTAAATGAATTATACAAGCATATAAGGATAGGGACCAGTAGGGTAGCATATAGCTATAAAAAAGCGGGTGTGAAGTCATCTTGGCCTGGGACTTTGCCTAGCTGAAGTTTAGCAATGGCTGCTCGAACCTCATCTTCTCGGATGTCTTCCTCCAAGATGAGGGTGTCTCATGCTGACAGGTGCACAGCGAGTGCTTGAAAGAGACAGATCGTGGCTTCCTCAACACTTAGGCCCTCATTACAACCCTGGCGGTCGGTGTTAAAGCAGCAGTAAAGCCGCCAACAGGCTGGCGAAAAAAACAATGGAATCACGACCATGGCGGAAACCGCCAACATGGACAGCCACTTTAACACTCCGACCGCCACAGCGGTACAAACAAACACTGCGGCGGTAACCGCCAACAGACAGGCGAAAGACAATGTACCGCTAACAGTATTACAACAGGCCAATCCACCACCTTTTCCGGGGCGGATTCACCGCGAACAAAAACACGGCAGAAACAGGACTTGGAAGGGAAAACGCTCACCTCTACACACCCCACGAGGAACCAGGATGCCATGGAGCCAGAACTCCATATTCTACCTGCCTTTGTCTTCCTGATCCTCTACCAGGAGCACGAACGCCAGCGGCGAAGACCACGGGGAGTACTGCACCTACAACACAGGGGAGGGGGGAGGGAAAAGAGAGTGACACACACACGCAACATGCAACACCCCCACCCCCACCCTCACCCACTACAACACACACACTAATACATGTTGATACATTACAGTTACACCCCCTAACCCCTTCGGAGGAATGCAAAGACAAAAGGAAATGATTGTAACGATTGTAATCAATTAAAATCCAGTACTCAAAAATATATATACACTATAAACAAATATATACACCAATAATACAAGTCCAGGTATTGCACCATTTATAGTCCGTGGACCACTGGGCCCAAAATGGATGGACGAAGCCCATACAAGATACCCGATCAAAACAGAGAGAACACTGCAGGGGCATCAGATAGAAATACAACAGGCACCTCAGGGGGAAGGGAAGGGGGGTCACCTCAGCCGGATGAGTGCACGACGCCAGATCCATGAGGGGGCTCAATGCCCACTGCTGTATCCTGGGGAGTGCAGAGCCACAGTCTCTCAAGTCTCTCAAGTGGGTGGTTTACCCACTGCTTTATCCTGGGGAGTGCAAAGCCACAGTCTCTCAAGTCTCTCAAGTGGGTGGTTTGCCCACTGCTTTATCCTGGGGAGTGCAAAGCAACAGTCTCTCAAGTCTCTCAAGTGGGTGGTTTACCCACTGCTTTATCCTGGGGAGTGCAAAGCAACAGTCTCTCAAGTCTCTCGAGAGGGTGGTTTGCCCACTGCTTTATCCTGGGGAGTGCAAAGCCACATTCTCTCAAGTCTCTCCAGTGGGTGGTTTGCCCACTGCCTTATCCTGGGGAGTGCAAAGCCACAGTCTCTCAAGTGGATAACAGTCTCCACTGGTTCTGGAAGGGGTTTTGAGCCCAGAGTGCTTCATCCTGCCAAGGACAGGGGTAGTGGATATGAATCTCCACTGGTTCTGGAGGGGGCTTTTTGCCCAGAGTGCCAAGGACAGAGGTAGTGGATGCCTTTCTCCACTGGTTCTGGAGGGGGCTTTGTGCCCAGAGTGCTTCATCCTGCCAAGGACAGAGGAAGTGGATGTGAATCTCCACTGGTTCTGGAGGGGGCTTTTTGCCTAGAGTGCATCATCCTGCCAAGGACAGAGGTAGTGGATGTGAATCTCCACTGGTTCTGGAGGGGGCTTTTTGCCCAGAGTGCTTCATCCTGCCAAGGACAGAAGTAGTGGATGCCTTTCTCCACTGGTTCTGGAGGGGGCTTTGTGCCCAGAGTGCTTCATCCTGCCAAGGACGGAGGTAGTGGATGCAGTTCTCCACTGGTTCCGAAGGGGGCTTTGTGCCCACAGTGCTTCATCCTGCCAAGGACAGATGTAGTGGATGTGAATCTCCACTGGTTCTGGAGGGGGCTTTGTGCCCAGAGTGCTTCATCCTGCTAAGGACAGAGGTAGTGGATGCCTTTCTCCACTGATTCTGGAGGGGGCTTTGTGCACAGAGTGCTTCATCCTGCCAAGGACAGAGGTAGTGGATGTGAATCTCCACTGGTTCTGGAGGGGGCTTTGTGCCCAGAGTGCTTCATCCTGCCAAGGACAGAGGTAGTGGATGCCTTTCTCCACTGGTTCTGGAGGGGGCTTTTTGCCCAGAGTGCTTCATCCTGCTCATGGCGGCCTCAGTAGCGGCGGTGCTTGTGGCGCTCATTGGCCTGTGGTGCTGGTGGGTGGCTCAGTGAGCGTGCTGCTGGCGGCGGTGTCCTGGGCAGCGGTGCTGGTGGCGGCGGCGTCCTTGGCAGCGGTGCTGCTGGCGGAGGTGTCCTTGGCAGCAGTGCTGGTGGCAGCGGCGTCCTGGGCAGCGGTGCTGCTGGCGGCGGTGTCCTGGGCAGCGGTGCTGCTGGCAGCGGTGTCCTTGGCAGCGGTGCTGGTGGCTTTGTGCCCAGAGTGCTTCATCCAGCCAAGGACAGAGGTAGTGGATGCCTTTCTCCACTGGTTCTGGAGGGGGCTTTTTGCCCAGAGTGCTTCATCCTGCCAAGGACAGAGGTAGTGGATGCCTTTCTCCACTGGTTCTGGAGGGGGCTTTGTGCCCAGAGTGCTTCATCCTGCCAAGGACAGAGGCTGGGGATGTCATTCTCCACTGGTTCTGGAGGGGGCTTTGTGCCCAGAGTGCTTCATCCTGCCAAGGACAGAGGTAGTGGATGCCTTTCTCCACTGGTTCTGGAGGGGGCTTTGTGCCCAGAGTGCTTCATCCTGCCAAGGACAGAGGTAGTGGATGTGAATCTCCACTGGTTCTGGAGGGGGCTTTGTGCCCAGAGTGCTTCATCCTGCCAAGGACAGAGGTAGTGGATGCCTTTCTCCACTGGTTCTGGAGGGGGCTTTTTGCCCAGAGTGCTTCATCCTGCCAAGGACAATGGTAGTGGATGCCTTTCTCCACTGGTTTTGAAGGGGGCTTTGTGCCCAGAGTGCTTCATCCTGCCAAGGACAGAGGTAGTGGATGTGAATCTCCACTGGTTCTGGAGGTGGCTTCGTGCCCAGAGTGCTTCATCCTGCTTGTGGTGGCCTCAGTTGCGGCGGTGCTTGTGGCTCTCATTGGCCTGCGGTGCTGGTGGGTGGCTCAGTGAGCGTGCTGGTGGCGGCGATGTCCTTGGCAGCGGTGCTGGTGGCAGCGGTGTCCTGGGCAGCGGTGCTGCTGGCGGCGGTGTCCTGGGCAGCGGTGCTGCTGGCGGCGGTGTCCTGGGCAGCGGTGCTACTGGCGGCGGTGTCCTTGGCCGCGCTGCTGGTATCGGTCTTATCCGCCGTGCAGGTTGGCGGCGACTTCCCTTTCTTTCTGTGCCCCTTCCCCACCTTGGATGGTGGCACAGCTTTCTTCCCACTACCAACTGTAGTCCTTGGAAAGCCCTTGGTGGCAGGTGTTTTACCCTTCTCCTTCCGGGCAGCGGCCAACTTCTTATGCTTCTGAGGTGGGGGACTGTCCATATTCTGGCTCCTTGGCACACTGGCTGCCCTGCTGCTTGGCGCACTCCAGAAGCCGGTTACTGCTGGCACCACTGTTCCCGCTCATTTGGTGGCTGAGGTGCTGGGTTGGGACCTGGAAAGGCGTGCCCTAGGGGACTGAAGGGGTGGGGGAGGTGAGGGGAAGAGGTCAAGGTTGGACAGGAAAAGTTTTTTATACACACTGGGATGGGTAGATGGAGGGGGTTTGGGAGTGGAGGAAGAGGTAGTGGTTGTAGGAGGTGTACGTTTGCTGACTTTAGGTGAAGATGCACGGGCTGGAGGCTGTCGTGAGGTGGATGGTTGTTGGGTGGGTATGTGACTGCATTTGTGTACCTTGGGAGGTGGGCTCCAGACACACTGGAAGAGGTCACAGGGGATGTGTGATGGTAGTGGGGTGGTGAGTGCACGTGAGCGGTGTGTGGTGATGGGTGTGCTGGTGATGGGCGTAGTGGATGAAGATGTAGTGCATGCAGGTGTGAGTGGAGACTTGACAGGGAGGGAGGAGGGAGACGAGGAGGAGGAGGACACAGTGGAGGCAGTGGCTGTTGGTATGTCTGCATGGGTACGATGCATGTGAGTGCCTGTGGGATGTGTGGTGCTTAGGTTTGCCAGAGCTTCCCTTGTGTGTTGAGGTGTGTGCATGCTGGTCTAATGGTGTGCTTGGGATAGGCTGAGGTACAGGGGTTTGGGTCTGGGTGGAGGAAGTTGGATGGGGGAGGCTGGACACAGGGACAATGGCTGCCATCAGTGCTGAGGCCAGAGTCTGAAAAGCTCGCTGTTGGGCTACCTGACCAGAATGAATGCCCTCCAGGTATGCGTTGGTCTGTTGCAACTGGCTCTCTACACTCTGGATGGCATTCAGAATGGTAGACTGCCCAACAGTGAGGGATCTGAGGAGGTCAATGGCCTCCTCACTGAGGGCAGCAGGGCTGACAGAGGCAGGAGCTGAGGTGCATGGGGCAAAGGAGATGCCCACCCTCCTGGGTGAGCGGCCATGGGGCACACACTGAGGGGCTGCTGGGAGGGCGGTGCTAGTAGGTGGGGTGGCGGCTGTACCTGTAGATGCGGGGGGCACAGAGGGGCCCACCACCGCAAGGGAGCTCCAATCAGAGGAGGAGTCTGTGTCTCTGGTCTCAGCTCCTGTCCCCGCCGTGGAGCTCCCCTCGCCCTCCGTCCCACTGGTGCCTTCAGACTCAGTTGTCTCGCCCTCCAGGGCCATGTGGGATGCAGCTCCCTCCTGCTCCGGTGCCACTGCTCCTCCGCCTGATGATGCTTTTGCACACAAGAACAGGGAGACCAAAAAAAGGGGTGGAAAGACAGAAGAAAGACATGTTGAGTGCATGCAATACCGCTACCGTTGGCAGACACTGCACACACAGAACACCTCTGCACTACGCTGTGCACTTAGAGTTCCCTAATTAATCACAGGGACATGGGGTACAGGCCTATGCCCGATTGCTGCACACATGGAAGTCACACGAGCCTGACTAGGTGTAGTTGGCTCTGAACACTGGTGGGGTGGGGTGCCACATGGCCTGCCTTACAAAGGGACCTTGCCTACTAAACTCGCCCTGGTCTAGGGGAACCCACAGCCCACCTCCCCCACCCAGACACCTCGTAATGCGTGCTGATTCAGCTGAATGAGAGTGTACTCACCCCCTTGTGGCTGCTGTGATGCTCTCAAGCACCCATCCAACTCCGAATACGGCACCACCAGGATCCGGAACATCAGGGGGGTCGTGGTGCAACGGGCACCCCTCCCATGTTGGGAGGCCTTCCCCAGCTCGGCCTCTGCCGTCTTCTTGCTCCAGTGGCGAATGTCCTCCCATCTTTTCCAGCAGTGGGTGCTCTGTCTGTGGTGGACCCCCAGGGTCCGGACTTCCTTGGCGATGGCATGCCAAATATCCTTCTTCTGGTGGGCGCCGACCTACAGGAATAGTACAGGGGAAAAGGATAAGCTATAACCGTCCGGACCATCACAGTCATTGGCCCGCATTCCTACCCTTGCCATGACGCACATGCACTCACCGTCGTTTCATGCACGCCTCATTCTCCCCCCCCCATCTTCCATCCACACCACTCCACACAGGCATTACCCATACAGCATGCTCACAGTGTACTTACCTGTTTGTCTGGAGGACCGTAGAGTAGCGTGTACTGGGGAGGACCCCATCCACTAGTTTCTCCAACTCCTCCGTGGTGAAGGCAGGGGCCCTTTCCCCAGACACATGAGCCATTGTCTCTTCCAGACTGAGGTCACAGCAGCACTTGCAGTGTAGGTCCTCTCCTGTCAAAGATCAGGTATCAAGTGAGTGAACAGATAGAAAATGGCGGTCACGTCCGCGGCGGTGCGTACCGTCACCGCCGACGTGCATCGTCATTAGCTCCTGGGACACATAGGGTCCAATGTTTACCAATGAAGGATTGCGCCGCGGTCTTCGACCGCCTTCTGCAATGGTGTACAACGCCAGCGCAGTTACCTCATATCCCCTTGTCCCACATTACAGGTCAGGCAGCCACCATTTCAGGGGGGCACATGGCATTAATTTTAAATGCGTCACACATATCTAGGCCTTGCATACACATTAAGACAGGGACATAGCGGATTGAAAAATGTGTGCAATAAAGTAGTGTTTGCGTACCTCAGTGTTGGCTGACCCTCTGCTCGCTGTTCTCCTCCATAGAGCACGTCCGCTGGGGCAGGTGAGGAGATGGTGGCATCCTCCGGTGTACAGACCGCTGGTGGACCTGTCGACAATGGAAGAGCGACATGTAATTGTCACCAACAGACTGGACCGTGCCACAATGTAGGAACTGTGTGCCCAGTTGGAGTCGGACCTGATGTCAGCTATCCGCCATCCCACAGGTATCCCCCCTCTAGTGCAGGTGCTGTAAGTACTCCATTTCCTGGCAAGTGGGTCTTTTCAGACGACAGTGGCAATAGCATCAGGGATGTCCCAGCCTACGTTTTCCAACGTGTTGTCCAGAGTGTTGTCTGCCCTGGGGAAACACATGCGTAGCTACATCGTTTTCCCTCAGGTGGAGGATTTGCCTACAGTGAAAGGTGACTTCTATGCCATGGGACATATCCCTAACATCATAGGTGCCATTGATGGGACACATGTGGCCTTGGTCCCCCCTGCAGGAGTGAACAGGTCTACAGAAACTGGAAGAGTTACCCCTCTATGAATGTGCAGATGATGTGTTTGGCCGACCAGTACATCTCCTATGTGAATGCCAAATTTCCTGGCTCAGTGCATGACGCTTACATTCTGAGGAATAGCAGCATCCCTTATGTGATGGGGCAACTCCAGAGGCACTGTGTGTGGCTATTAGGTGAAGACATGGACCCTATACAGTATGACTAGGTGTCTGGGGTTGTCCCTAAGGGTTAGTGTGTGTCTAACAGTTGCCCCTCAACATTTGCAGGTGACTCTGGGTACCCTGACCCAGTGAGAAATCCCAGGACAAGGGCAGAGGAACGCTACAATGAGGCCCATGGACAAACTAGGAGGGTCATAGAGAAGACCTTTGGCCTCCTGAAGGCCAGGTTCAGGTGCCTCCATATGATAGGTGGTTCCCTATTCTACTCACCAAAGAAGGTGTGCCAGATCATCGTGGCCTGCTGTATGCTTCACAACTTGGCTTTGCGACGACAGGTGCCTTTTCTGCAGGAGGATGGTCCAGATGGAGGTCTTGTGGCAGCTGTGGAGCCTGTGCACAGTGAAGACGAGGAAGCAGAAGAAGAGGATATCGACAACAGAAACACAGTGATTCATCAATACTTCCAGTGAGACACAGGTAAGAAGACATCACTGCCTGCTACCTCTGCTACACTTGTTCTACCTCTCATCTGTCTGTCACTTTCACCCAGTGTATGGACCCTGAGTTGTCACTTTCCCTTTCCAATTCACAGATGTGGGTCCCACTGATTGACATCTGCTTTGTTTCCTCATGGACTAGAGCTGTGTGGCATAGGTATCTTGACAATACAATGGATATATCATTTTTCCTCAGTTATTGCAAATACACATTTTCGAAAGCACAGACTGACTCCAGATAGTTTTGTGATTTAAGGGTGTTTATTCAAGTGCTAAATAGTGGTAGGGGTTGTAAAATGGTCAGGGGTGATGGTGAAGGAATGTCCATGGCAGAGTCCAGTCTATTAGTCTCACAGATGCATTTTCCAAAGGGGCATAGGAAGTGGAGCTAGGGCAGTTGATGGATGGACAGGGTGACAAAGTGGGACAAAAGGAATACAATCAGGGTGGTCTCATTTCTTGGCGGGGGTCTTGCCATTGTTCTCTGTCTTTGTCCTGGATCTCAGGGATCGCTTGTGGGGTGGTTCTCCATCTGCAGGGGGTGGGGTACTGGTGTCGTGGTCCTGTGGCGGTGCCTCCTGTCCACTAGCGCAGGCAGAGGTAGTGGGCAGTTCATCGTCCAGGCTAGTGTCAGGGACCCCTTGTTGTGCCACAGTGTCCCTCCTGGTGTTCACAACTTCCTTCAGCACCCCACCAATGGTGCCCAGGGTGGTATTGATGGATTTGAGTTCCTCCCTGAACCCCAAATACTGTTCCTCTTGCAGCCGCTGGGTCTCCTGAAACTTGGCCAGTACCGTTGCCATCATCTCCTGGGAATGGTGGTAGGCTCCCATGATGTTGGAGAGGGCCTTGTGGAGAGTGGGTTCCCTGGCCCTGTCCTCCCCCTGTCGCACAGCAGCCCTCCCAGTTCCCCTGTGTTCCTGGGCCTCTGTCCCCTGAACCGTGTTCCCACTGCCTCTGCCCCCAGGTCCCTGCTGTTGTTGGGTTGGTGGGTTAGCCTGGGTTCCCTGTAGTGGTGGACACACTGCTGCTTGATGTGTCCTGGGGACAGAGGTATGGGCCTGCTGGGTGGGTGCTGTGCTGGTGTTTCCAGAGGGGGGAGGCACTGTTGTGGCTTGTGCCAGTGTGAGGGGAAACGACTGTCCCAAGGTCCCAGATGGGCCGGGCTGGTCATCTAGATCCAGTTGGACAGAGCTGCTGTCATCACTGTGGGCCTCTTCTGTGAGGGGAGTGGACATGTCTGGAACCTCCTGTCCGGTGACATTGGGTAGGGGTCCTGCAGGGGTGTACAGGCATTATTATTGCATCTGTGTGTGCCATGGTGTGCCATGGGTGGGTGACCCTGTACCTCAGTGCTTGCATTCTTGTGTAGGACCTTGTGTGATAATTGTTTAGGGGTGTGTGTGGGTATGTGCAGTGGCCATGCATTGGTGATGGGTGTCCATGCTTTGGTGTTGCATGCAGGGCTTGGTGTTGGGATGGGTGGGTTGTGATAGTGGGACATATGTGAGGAGTTGGAGTGATGGGGGTGAAGGTGAGGGTGGGGGTATGTGATAGCATGCAGGTAGGGTGGGGGATGAAGTAGTGAAAGATTTGACTTACCAGAGTCCATTCCTCCAGCTACTCCTGCGAGGCCCTCAGGATGCAGTATAGCCAAGACCTGTTCCTCCCATGTTGTTAGTTGTGGGGGAGGAGATGAGGGTCCGCCCCCAGTCCTCTGAACCGCAATGTGGTGTCTTGAGACCACGGAACGTACCTTCCCCCGTAGGTCGTTCCACCTCTTCCTGATGTCATCCCTAGTTCTTGGGTGCTGACCCACTGCATTGACCCTGTCCACGATTCTGCGTCATAGCTCCATCATCCTAGCTACAGTGGTTTGCTGCACCTGTGATACGAATAGCTGTGGCTCCACCCGGATGATTTCCTCCACCATGACCCTGAGCTCCTCCTCAGAAAACTTGGGGTGTCTTTGTGGTGCCATGGGGTGGTGTGGGTGATGTGTGAGGTGGTGTATGTTGTGATGTGTGGGGTGATGGTGTTGTGTGCCTCTGTATGGTGGGGTTGTCTTTGCTGTGCTGCCTCTCTGGCCTTTGTCTACATTTCTGGTTGTAAGGGTTTGTGGGTGATGTGGGTGTGTGTTTTATATTGTATTGAGTGTGTGGGTGTGGTGTGTGTATGTGTATCAGTTGTGTGTATTTGGAATTGTCCAATGTGGTAGAGTTTTGTAAATGTGTGTGTATTTTGAGCGCGGCGGTGTGTACCACCAATGGAATACTGCGGTTGAAAGACTGCCGCATGGATTCGTGGGTCGTGATAGTGTGGGCGTATTCCTGTTGGCGTGACAGTGGAGGTTTTGTTATCGCCAGTTTATCACTGACCTTTGGTGTTGCAGACTTGTGTGGGTGTCTGGATTTTGGCAGATTCCGAGCTGTGGGTCGTAATAGCTGTGGTGGAATTCCGCGGCCGTTGCGGTGTGTTGGCGGTCTTCTGCACGGCGGTAAGTGGCATTTACCTCCAATGTTGTACTGACCCCCTTAGTATTTCTGCAGTGTAGAAATCCACATAAAAGCATTCAAACGCCGGGGCTACAGCAGCATCTTTTTGAAGTTTCTGGCCAGAAGGCTTGCATATCTCCTGAATCCTATTCCCCTTCACATGGGCCCACAGCGGATGCACCAGAAGCTGACTGCCTCATTGCCACCAGTGTAATACCTCTGTTTGGTACGGAGCTGGGCCTATTCTGCCCTATCCATGTCAAGGGCTTTAACCAGTTTGGTATGGAGGACAGTTCCAAGCAACCTATGCAGCGGTCCCCATAAGCTGAGGATGCTCCATGCTGTCCTCGCACATGAGGCAGGAAATCCCTCTGGTGTGAGCACCAAAGAGATTTCTTTTAACTAAAATTTGTCTTGGGAGCTGAGAAAGCATCCACCCTGCTCCTGAGGTTAATTTAGGTTTTTCATTGAAATGACAATTAGCGCATTTGGCGCTCTGAAGTCATTTCAATGAAAATAAAAGTGAAATAAGCCGATCAGCTCATTTCACTTTCACTGCATTGGTGCTCAGGGGGCTATCTTAGCCCGCCAAGCAATGATTCAGAAGGAGGATTTATCTTTTGAAAGGAGAGAATATCCCCTTTCCAATGGTACCATTCCCTAGTGGATCCCTGCTTGGAGATTGACACAAGAGGGCGATATCCAACAGAACTCACCCACTAGGCCCCAAAGATGTGGGAAAGCAACCCCTTAGGCAAGAGCTTATAGCCCCTCCACAACAGAGACCCTTTCTTCTCCCCAAGGGGCGGATGGGGGAAATTACCCTTATCTGTCTCCCAAGGGCGGGGAAGCCCACTAGACACCTGGCATTATCTTTTTACATGTTTTTAGGGGTACGAGCTGTCCAGCATGGGCATTACCATGCCCCCACCCCACCAAAAAGGTGAAAGTCTTTCTGCTCCCCCTAGAGGGCAAATGGGGACAACTAGCCCATCTGTTCTTCCTGGAGATGGCAGAAAACAAACTAGACACCAGGGATTATTTTTCTTTTATTTGTAGGGGTCTTTATGCCCCCCCAGTGGGGGTTTTGGGGGTAATCACTCACATCTGCCCCAGAGGTATTATTTTTGTTTATATATTTCCATTGACCATTTCCCCCACCCCCATCAAGATTGAAAAACAGTCTTTCTACACCCCCTGGGGCAGATGGGGTAATTGCCTCCATTTGCCCCCCTCAGGGGCAAAAAAACACTAGACACCAGGGATTGCTTTTTATTGTGGATGTGGGGAGTGCCCAGAATAGCTATAGCCCCACACCCATAGAAATCGGAAAACAGAAAGGGGGAAACAGGAATGGGTCCAAACAGTGTCAATAGGAGTTCCCATGCAAGAGCTCCCATTGTCCTTGGCTTAATCCATTCCTGTCGCAAGCACTAAGCCCAATCACACGAGTGCCACAAAATTTTTATCAACACAAGTGGTGGGGCAATGCCTTGTGGTTTGAATTTTGGGGATTCCTGCGGATTCCGGAAGTTTCAATAACAAAAATGTGGGGAAATGTGTGACTTCAGGCAAAGTTGGAGGTTTGCAGGGCACTGTGGGTAAGAAAACTTCTTAGGATTCACATGTCACCCCATCCTGGATTCCTCCAGATGTCTAGTTTTAAAAAATGTACAGGTTTGCTAGGTTTCCCTATGTGCTGGCTGAGGTAATGTTCAAAATCCTTACCTAGCCACTTTGCATGAAAATGAGTGAGTTTTGAATGGAAAAACGTGATGTATTCATGTTATGTTTTGGCCCGTTTCCTGTCATGGGCACTAGGCATACCCACACAAGTAAGGTACCATTTTTATCAGAAGATAAGGGAAAGATGAATGGAAGGACGTTTGTGGCTACCACAGATTCCACAACTCTCCATCACAGAAATATGAGGGACATTTGTTTTTTAGTTGAAGTTTGAGGTTTGCAAGTGATTCTGGGTAATACACTCTGGTGGGAGCCAAGCAAACCACCCTATTCTGAATTCCCGTAGGTGTCTGGTTTTGAAAAATGTGCAGGTTTGCTAGGGTTATCTAGGTACCAGCTGAGCTATAACCCGAAATCCACAACTGAGCACATTGCAAAAAAGGGCCAGTTTTGAGTGTAAAAATGTGTTGTGTCCATATTGTGTTTTGGGCCCTTTCCTGTTGGGCACACTAGGCCTACCAAAACAGGTGGGATACCATTTTTATCAGGAGATGTAGGGGAGGACAGAATAGCAGAACAAATGTTGTTACCTATTGTATTTCTCTGCAATTGCAACGACCAAATATAAAACAGTGTGTGAAAAATAAGTCTTTTTGAAAAATGCCCTCTAATTCACATGCTATGAAAATCAGAGATGAGCAAATAACCCCTCCTTTTAAACTCCAAATCATGTGCCCATTTTGGAACTGGATAGGTTACCTCGATAACTATTTTTCTATATTTATATGTTGCCATATGACATGCCCTGTACCTGGTAAACAATGAAATACCATTGCAAGGTGCAGCTCAGTTATTGGCTCTGGGTAGCTTGAGTTCTTGGAAAGCCCACCAACCGTATATATCCCCGCAACCAGAAGGGTCTAGCAGATGTAATGGTATATTGATTTTGTAAATCGGTCATCATGATGAGAAATAACAAATGAAAATGTTGTCACAAATGCCTGTTTTTTTGGTTCTAATTTTCAATATTTGTTTTATTTTTTTATTTCCACACTTAGTTTATTTGGTAAAATCTTGAACGATATGTACAAATGGCCCCTTGCTGAATTCAGCGTTTTGCCTAGTGTTCAGAAATGTATAGCTTTCTGGGATCCACCAGAGGTTTCACATCTGTTTCCACTATAAACTGGAAAGAGATTGAGAGTACAAATAATAGGAAACATTGGCCAACTCCCCGTAAAATGCCAAAACACTATTAAAAACTGTTGTTTTCTGAATTAAGACTGCCTGTTCCTAATAGCTGGGAAGATGGTGTTTTTAGTTCTATAAACCTTTTGTTGATACCTATTAGAAAAGGGGTTTCTGACACACACACACAATGGAAACACCACAAAAAGACTCCACACAGGTTTAGAACAATAGATGAGGTTTATCTAATTAGGATGAGACCATAATTACAAATGTTCATTAAGTACATCAAGAGATCTTCACTTTAAAGTACATCTAAGCAGTGCATTACAGGGGGGTAATTTTAGAGCCTTTACGGTATTTGGGAAACACATTTAACCCACTGTGATGAGTGCAGTGCAAAACTGTTGGGACCACTCAGGTCCAACTTGGGTAGTCAGACGAAGTAAAAAAATGATCTTGTCCCTTGCTGCAAGGAGCACAGAGAAATCCTTAAAGCCACTCGGGTCCAAGTTGAGACAGTGATTGCACTGCTGCCGCCCGAGACAAAAGAAAATACCTGCTGAGTGACGGTTTTGCAGAGGAAAGCATTGTCAGGTGAAGCGTGGCTCGTTAGTCCGGCTAGGTGCAAGAGCAGACAGCGTGTAACCATTGCCAGGGGAATTGGGTGGGGCACCTCTGACTGCAGCATCCGGGGATAGCAGTAAAGGCACAGTCATCATATTGCCTTGGCTCTTGGGGCCAGGGTGGCTTTGTCTGATGCTGTTTGCAGCAATGCTCTGTGTTCACAGAATGATTCTTGCAGTAGGTCCAACCCTCCTAAAGAGGGACGAACGGGGCAGATGTGCACAGCACTCAGGCTGATTGCTCAGGAATGCTCTCCCAAGTAGAGAGTGGGTTTTTGATGAACAGTGCAGCAAGTTCAAATTAAGGTGCTCACAAAGTCTTTGATGAATGGTGTGGGAAGTTCAAATTAAGCCACTCATGAGGTTTTTGATGTACCAGAGACGTCGGGGGAAAAACAGGGGCTAAGCCAGCAAACCCTGGTAGTCACTCTGGGTTAGTCCTTGATTCCATATTGCAGGGCAGAGGTCAGCAGGGCAGTAGTTCCTTAAAACAGTCAAACACAGAAAAGTGGAAATACCTAAATCCTAATTTCCCAGTTCCCTCCTGGAGAATTCACAAAATGTGGGTACCTTTAGAATTCCCAGGATGCTGAAAAAACCCCACAACTTTGGCGTGGATGTCTTATGTAGACAGAGTACCCCAAATATAAAAAAAAAAGGCTTAGCACTGGAGGTGGGGTTGCGGGACACCTAGCAGTGAAAGGGTTAATTGCTTCCTGGCGAGAGTGAACTGTTTCACCTTATGACATGCATTTAGTTTGTGGGTGATCTAAGTCCCATACCTCTGCTTCCAAAGCCACTTGTTTATCCCTCCAAGACTTATTAAGTCTCACAGCTATAGCAATCAGCACACTGTGGAGGACGGCTTAAGAGTGTCCCACAGAAGTGTAATGGGTGTATTCCTACTCAGAAAAGTGGTGAGGACTTACCTGAGCTCTTTGACTTTAGAATCGTATGTGAGCAGATTTGGGGTCAAGTGCCATGCGCTGTGTGCCATGGACCACATGGGGCGACCAATCAAATAAAGATAGGAGCATGATCTGAAAGTGCTGTGAGCCCAACCTGAGCTGAGTGACCACCACAGCCAGGCGCTCCATAGTCAAGAAGTAATCCAGATATACATATGTCTGGTGTGTAGCAGAGAATAAGGTGTAGTCTCTGGTGGAGGAGTTGTGGGAGCACCATATGTACGAGTCATTGCAGGCCTCAGCGGTAAATGCACTGGTTTGGCCTGTTCCCTGTGCCGAACGGTCCATAGTGATTTCTAGGACTACGTTGAAGTCACTGCCTACCAGTATATTAGTGTTGGTGGTAGTTAATATCCATCCCAAAGCATGAAGCATGAACTGCTCTTGGTAAATATTGGAAGCTCAAAGAGGTGCTCGGGTAAATATGTGAGTGTGTGGTGTGATGTGTAAGAAAAGGAGTCTTCCCAGTTATTACACTTGTGTTTGGAGTACCCGACCACAAAAAGAGGAGGAAAGGAGGATCGCTCTCTTTCCCTGTCCTGAGGAGAAGTATTGGTGATCGAACCAGCAGAACTCAAGCCACTTCCAATTGCTTTTGAGGAGATGGATCTCTTGTAGCAGGCAGATCGTATTGGGAGTCACAATACATGGACAGCAGTATCAGCCCTTTTGCTGGCACATTGAGGCCTTGTACATTTAAACTCAGTATTTTAATCATAATGTGTGTTCATGGGCTTGCATCTAGTAGAGGCACTAGGTGAGACAGATGTGTAGGCCCTTAGTCCAGATGGGCAGTTGTCTGCCACTATAAATGTCTGATTTCATAGTGGCTGGTCCACTGAAGTGGTGATGATACAGCTCAGAATACAACCTGGGAGCACAGCTACTTTCTCCTTGGGAGTCAAGGCATCAGTGTGAGCAGGGGTCATAGCCACGTCAGGAGAGTGTCTCAGGGTTTATAATGGAAGTTGGTGGAGGCTCTGCCAGCCCTGTGGTCATACAAAACTGAGGAGTTAGGTGGGTGAGAGTGTTCAGGTGAAAAATCCCATCAGGTTCAAGCAGGTGTAGTTTGTAAGGAACCATAAACAGTAGGCGGACAGGGTGGGTTAATCCATGGCAGCCTCTCCAAGGACAGGCTGTAAGGCGGCCATCATGAAGAGTCTCTGTTAGGGGAGGACTTATGATGTAGAAGGTGATGAAGAAGAGCAGACCGTTCATTGCGACTTTCATCCATCACAGGCTCACCAGATTGCATTTTCTGGAAGGGCGAGGGGTCTTGCCTCCCGTGGTCTTGCATCTTGACAGTTTGTGATGGATGTCTGAAGGGGCGTTCTCGACTTGTTGAGTTTGTAAACCTATTATGAACTTTGCTTCTGCCAAGGTATGCATGTATGTGTTTCCTTTTCCCACATGAAGGCCAGGCAGATTGGGTTGCCCCATCTATATCTGACTCCATTGTTCAGGAGGAAAGAAGTAGCATGATTGAGTAGGTGGCAGCATTGAAACATAATTTGGGATAGGTCTAGGTACAGCCAGACACACACACCTTCAGAGGTACTCGGGGAATGATCCTGCACAGCTGCCACAGTAGCCTACATTTGTTAAAAGTGTCCTCTAGGATCCGTGGGCCAGTGGCTGGTCTTCCCGCCTGGGGTGTGCAGTCCAGGATTATCTCCTTTTCCACCGAGTCTGGTAAGATGTGCTGGAAGAGGTGGGTGACCTATCCGTCCAGACGGACCATGTCCATCTGTAGCGAAACCCACTCATAGTGAATGTTGGAGTGATGTGATCTGTTTTCAAGGTCCTCCAAGTTTATTTGCAGGTCCTGGTGTTGGTTGCACAGGTCCAGCAGTTCTCGTCGGTAGTGTTCGAGTTCCTCTTCCTTGGCATCACTAGTTCGCTCCTGTATGTCCACCCTTTAGCCAAGTGCAGTGACCTCCCGCTTAACCTTTTTGATGTCTTTGGCCACCTCTTCTTGCAGGGTAGCAATGCCTTTCCAAAGTGTATCAAAGAAGGTCTCCATGAAGAAGCCGGTGGCTAGCTTCTCTGCCTCTGTTGTGTCCTGAGTGGATCGTTCACGGGTCAAAGGTAGTGAGAGTAAGGTCTTTCTGTTCTGGTCTGCCTTCTTGTTGAGGAGTTTTGTGAGGAGATCTTTTAAGATGGACTACTTTTTAGCCCTGTGGCGTGCCATGGTGATAGCAGCATGGGACAGGGTGATGCAGGGGGCCTTGTCACATCAGGAGTACCAGACTGGGAGGGCATGATATACAACAGCAAGTAGTCTCCTTCAGTCCGCAGCAGAGACCCCCTCTTTATTTGATAGATACAGACAACACCAACAGTACCTCCATCCCCCCTGTGAGCTATGGGCATCAAGCCAGGGTGCAGAAGTAGTACTCATCGAGAGAGGACTGACTGCCATGTCTGAGGATCCGTGGGAGTGAGAAGACAGGTTCAGGTTCCTCCAGCCCCACTCTCCTCAGCTCTGCCTCTTGATGCCTAGGCTGTGGTCATGGCACTGCACCTGGTGTACAATGCAGCATTAGCTGTCCTCGCTGCAGGTATAGGTGAGCAGCGTAGCTCCAGTAAAATGTCATCAAGGTTGGCAGATCTCCATAGTGTGGGGACATCTCCAGTCATTTAACAGGTGGGTTCCTGCAGCAGGAGCCCCAGCATGCACTCTTTGGAGGGAGGCAGACTCTGGAGACCTTCGAGGTCAGCAAAGTGGGAGGGAGGCCTTGCATTGTTCCTCTTGTGCCACCTCCATCATATCATCTCAGCAGGGGCAATCTGTTGGGCTACTGGTGACTGCTAATGGCAAGGAGCACTCAGTACCAGATGTTGTGTGGCATCAGCTCGTGAAGGCTGTGCTCCGCCCGCAATCTTCTGTTGTGTCCCCCTTGGCGCTGGAGGGAGGAAAGTGCAGGAGGGCCCCAGCAGGGGATGAGAAGGCCTGACCGCACTTCCCTTGCAGCCTCCACAGGTGCCATCATCCAGAAAGATTAGACAATGGGGCGGTCATTCTGACCCTGGCGGTCAAAGACCGCCAGGGCGGAGGACCGCGGGAGCACCGCCGACAGGCCGGCGGTGCTCCAATGGGGATTCCGACCGCGGCGGTAAAGCCGCGGTCGGACCGGCAACACTGGCGGGCTCCCGCCAGTGTACCGCCGCCCCATTGAATCCTCCAAGGCGGCGCAGCTTGCTGCGCCGCCGAGGGGATTCCGACCCCCCCTACCGCCATCCAGATCCCGGCGGTCCGACCGCCGGGATCCGGATGGCGGTAGGGGGGGTCGCGGGGCCCCTGGGGGCCCCTGCAGTGCCCATGCCACTGGCATGGGCATTGCAGGGGCCCCCGTAAGAGGGCCCCTAAATGTATTTCACTGTCTGCTGCGCAGACAGTGAAATACGCGACGGGTGCAACTGCACCCATCGCACAGCTTCCACTCCGCCGGCTCGATTCCGAGCCGGCTTCATCGTGGAAGCCTCTTTCCCGCTGGGCTGGCGGGCGGCCTGAAGGCGACCGCCCGCCAGCCCAGCGGGAAAGTCAGAATTACCGCCGCGGTCTTTCAACCGCGGAACGGTAACCTGACGGCGGGACTTTGGCGGGCGGCCTCCGCCGCCCGCCAAGGTCAGAATGAGGGCCTGAGTTTCCTGGCACCTGGCATTGTGGGGGAACACAGGCTTACAGCAGAGTGTGGCAGCAGTTTTTGTAGGTGTGCGGTGTTCCATGAACCTCTTTCAGGCACCACCAATGTTCCAAGGGGTTCTCCTGCAGGGTACCTGGCCCACTTCTTAGGAAGGGCAGTGAATCCCCCAGTAACCAGTGTTGGGCGGCCAAGTATCGCTGCAAAATTCTCACATGAGTTCCATCATGGGCATACCCCCGGGAATGTATTTAAAAGGAACTTCACCATTACCTCATGGAGATTTTCAATATCAACATCCTTATGACATTTTCCATTCATGTATAAGTTATGTTGTACAAGTCATCAGGGCTTGGGGGCTGGACTGTAAATGGAAGTGCAAAGCTATTCTATGGGAGGGTGAGAAGTTCCACAAGTTCTGAACAATCTGACACAAAGGGATAAACTAGTTGAGATTGACCTTACTTTGATTAAACATGATAGTTTGACCAAACCAACAAGGCTTGCCTTAGAGAAAGTGAATGAAGTAGATGTACAAGAGCTATCTAAACAACAATATGGTTGCTTTAGATTTTAAATATTTAACAGATCCAAACCTATTCAGATAATCCTTAAAATGTATAAAATTAGGTTAATAATGCAATAGGGAAAACTAGTAAAATGTTAAGAAATAGAAAGGGCAAACATATTGACACTCACTCCAGTTTTAAAAGGATGCAAATGATACCCAGTCACTCAGTAGTTATCATAGTTCAGTTCAAATCATGTCAATCGGTCTAACCATGTTGTTTACTCTGTAGAAGTGAAGTTGTTGCTAAGGGACAAATTTACAAATTTTCAATTAGTAAAAATTTGTTGGAAATTGTGCACCAAACTTTTGAGATTGGAGTGGAATTTTACAAAATGACCTATGTACTAATAGGTCAGGTAACACAATTCTGAATTGTAGTGGATTGCAATTTGACCTACCTCATTAAAATGCATGAGGTAGGTCACAATTTACGAGCACCACAATTAGCTAGAATCACGGACACAGTGGCCTTCTGGGATGAACAGACCACCATGTCTGTGATTGCTTTTACATGAACCAATCTATTTTTGATAAATGCAGAGGAATGCAGGAAGTGGTCTTTTGGACCACTGGCGACTCCTAAAAATTTTTTGGGTAACATTGCTATTGAGGGAGGAGTTCTCTTGTGACCCCTTCCAATTTGAGAATTGTTTACTGCCAAGTTGAATTTGGTGGAAGAATATTAATATTTTGTGACCATATGTTGGTAAAAAAAACATTGATAAATCTCTCAAGGATTAGACCTTTGGAAGATACTAAGGGCCAGATGTAGGTAGGAAAATTTTCCGACTCGCTAAATGGCATGCAAGAAGAAAAAGCGACTTCAATTTGCGACTCGCAAATGAAGTCGCACCGCAGATTGCGAGTCCGCTGTTTGCGAGGTCGCTTTTTGCGACCGTGCTAAAAACAAACACGCAAATTGCGAGTGGGTGTCGCAAATTGCGACTGTGCTGGAAATTGAATGCAGGTGCAGCAGGACACTCTGGAAAACACTTCCTGGCTCCTGATGATGACATCACAGCCAGGAAGTTTACCAATACACCTGGGAGGAGGGAGGACCACACCCATTTTCAACTGCTACACTGCAAACAGAGAGAACAGCAACTACCATGGCAGAGACACCAAGAAAGCGCAAATTGAAATTTGCAGAAAAAGAGCTGGATTTGCTGACTGAGGAATGCTGTCAGCACCATGATCAACTGTTTGGTAGGGCAGCCCTCAGTGTGCCAGAGGTAGCGAAGAAAAGAATCTGGACAGAAATCCAGAACAAGGTGAACTCCATGGGTGTCAGCCACCGGAGTATTGAAGAGTTAAAGAAACGGTGGTATGACCTACGCTCCCGGACCAACGAGAGGGTGGCAGAGCAGCTCCGGGAAATGAGGGGCACTGGAGGGGGACCATCCACTGTACCACCACCCACACCTTGGAGCCAGAGGCAGCGTGCGGGATGGGAGAGCTGGACACTTCAGAGCCAGGACCATCAACCGGTGAGTGCCATGAGACATGCATGTACACCCATATATGCCATACCCCCTCCCACCTAGTACACAGCAGCATGCACAACCAAAATAGCTCCATTTCAGAGTAGCAACCACCAGAATGGTGCATTATGGGCAATGTAGTCAAGTAGGCAGTTGATAGGCAACAGTTTATTAGGAAGTTGATAACAGATGGTAGATACTGATAGTGTGTTCCCTATGTCCCACAGGTCTCCCACACAACAGCACCTCCAGCCAAAGCGTCCAGGGGCCACAGGTCAGCCACCAGCCTGCAGAGGACTCAGGACAAGCCACCACAGAGACCTGCACCACCAACACACAGTCCCCTCATGATGCACCAGTTGCCATACTGGTGAGTGAGCCAGCACCTGGTCCCAGCCACAGTGCCGTTGTAGATGACACAGAGCCTCCAGAGTGTCGCAGGGGAGGTGTAAATGTCCATCCAGTGCCGCAGGCTGAGTCAGGGGACGCCTCCATGTCGGCCGCCGAGGCTGCACTCCTACGGTGTCAGTGCCTGCAGACATGGGAGATTAGGAGAATATCAGTGGCCATGCGGCGCATGGAGCAAGACCAGAACAGTGGCATGCAGCTGGGACACACAGACCTGCAACAGCTCAGTACACACTTCGGCGACCTTGCACTCTCAATGAGACAACTGGTGGCAGAACTCATAACAGAGAGAGAGGGTGCAAGGCGCCGTGACAGGCAGCTAATGCACCGGCTGGACCGAATGACTGCCTCCATCGTCAGGCTGGCTGTGAACACCACTGGCCTTTCACGGCGCACGGTCAGCCTCCAGGTAGACATGGGCCACTTTGCCAGTGATGTGGCACGTGGACTGGGACGTCTCAGCCATGCCGTAGATATCATGGAGGCACGGCAGGTGGCTAGGGGCGCGGCTGACACGCCGCAGGACAGAAAGGAGGCCTCCACCATCAGCAGTGTCTCAGCCAGTGACACCAGGGTGTTGCGCAGTGGTAGCGCAAGGCAGGGCACTGCTGACACACCAGGCACCAGCCATGCTGGCCGAGGCCGGCGTAGAGTGTGAGCTCCGCACTGTCCTGGAGTAGGGGCACATGAGGTCAATGTGTCTCATGCCAGATGGACTTTAACAGCCCCTGAACTGTAGTTAATGTATATAGTTTTTTGGTGCACATTAATAAAATCTCTTGTTAGTTCCACTTCACACCTGGACTCTTTGAGTGTGACATTAGTGAGTGTGGTGACAGTTAGCACGTACCTTCCAAAGTATTGGTTTGCAATGTGGTCCCGTCTCAATCTGCTTTGATTTGCAATATTTCTATCCCCATGATGGCGATGTGGTAGCTCTTGCTCTTCATCCTCCGAATCTGGGTCTTCTGGGGTGAGAGGTAGCCCACGTCTGGTGGCAATGTTGTGGAGTATAGCGCATGCGCCAACTATCTTGAAAGCTGTTACTGGGTTATACTGGAGGGCACCTCCACTTCTGTGGAGGCATCGGAATCTTGACTTCAGCAGTCCAAAGGTCCTCTCTATGATATTTCGGGTCCTCCTATGGGCATTGTTGTATCGCCTCTCTGTCTCATTGCTGGGTGTTAAGTACGGGGTGAGTATCCATGTTCATAGTGCATATGCACTGTTACCTGTTTGGCACAATGTTAGCTGGGCATTGATGGTTTCCACATTGACCTGTGTGTATGTCTGCAAGGTGTATTCATCTATACCTAGGAAGTATCCGTCTCCAAACTCCCCACGTTCTAGGCGTTGGTGTATCCCACTGTGCCTGAAAATGTAGGAGTCATGTGTACTCCCTGGAAATTTGGCAACCATGTCAGTGATAACATAATGGGCGTCACATACCACCTGGATGTTCAGTGAGTGGGTATACTTCCTGTTGCGGAACAGATATTCCAGATTAGCAGGAGGGCAGATTTGTACATGTGTCCCGTCCACACACCCTATGACATGGGGGAAGTTGGCAATTCTGTAGAATTCCAACTTGGTGCTGTTGATTTCTGCCTCATTCCTGGGTAGGCATATGTATCTGGACATGTGTGTGAGTAAGGCATCTAGGAATGCTCTAAAGAACCGTGAGAGTGCACTTTGGGATACCCCACCTGCCACAGCAATGACCCCCTGATAGCTACCCGAGGCCAAGAGGTGCAGTGAGCATAGCAGTGAGCATAGCACTTGCACATGCGTAGGGATGGCGCAGCCGCGACAGTCTGGCATTGAAGCTGCGGATTGAGTAAATCTATTAAATCTAGTATTGCTGCACTGCTGAGTCTATATTTATCATATATCTCCTCCTCTGTTTGTTGGAAAAGTGTCTGCCTGGTTCTGTATATGTTCTCCTGTCTCTGGCTCCTCCTCCTCCTCTGCTGTGCGGCGTGGGCTCTCCTCCTCATTCCTATCACATATATCTCCGCCATCGTGAGTAACCCAGGTGCCTTCTGGGTCTCCTTTTATACTTTGGTTATGGTTACCACCTGCTCTGAGTTAGTGGTAAATTGGAAGTGCAAAATGGGCTTTTTGCGACTAGTCGCAATTTGAGAGTGGCTATTGCATTTGGTTTGCGACTCGCAAATTGCGACTTCCTATTTGCGGGTCGCAAAATGGGGTCGTTATTTTTGCAAGTTGGTAATGGCTTGCGTCGCATTTTGCGAGTCAGAAATGGGATTTTTTCATACCATTTCCACTTTTGCGGGGTCGCAAATTGCGATTCCGGACATTTGCGACTCGCAAAAGTTTGCTACATCTGGCCCTAAGTAACACACCCCTTCCAAATAGTAATTCCTTAATGTATATTTAACCCATTTAACAATTCAGAAAACCTTTTCTGAATCATTCATTAGGTTCAGTAAATTACAAAAAGTGTTTTAGAAATTCCAAATCCTATTTTTGAGGGTTTGCAATCGTTGAAACATTTTGTAAATCAGACCCCTAATTTTGAGCTAGATTGCTCTATGCTCCAGGAATGCTAGAATTGACCATTTTTGCATGGTATTCCACCCGATTTTTGCCATCTGTTACTGAACCTATTTTTGTTGGTCATGGGACTCTGTGCCCTTTACTCGTGCTAACCAATGGTAGAAGTTATTGTGCCATCCTTTGCAAACCTGTTAAAATTGGTATACACATGATTGGCACATTTAATTTGGCACCCACTGCGGTAGCACTTTAAAACACATCTCTAGGCCTGCTTCTGCAGCCTTGGTGTGCAGTTTTGTGACAAAATAAACCTTTTGCCAGTCCTACAATTTAAATTTCCTTTTTAATACATATGAGTCACCCCTAATGTAGGCTTTCTGAGGGGAAGGGTAGATGGTATTTAAAAAGTAGGATATGTATATTTATTGCCTTACATGTTGTGGCAGTGAAAAACCTTCATATACATTTTTCTTTCTAGCAAGGCTGGCTCTCCTGTCGGATAACAGTGGCTTACATGACTATATTTATTGAGTTCTAATTTCAGTGTCGTAGTAGCTAGTAGAATAGATCAATGACTCACTTTAATAGTAATTTAAAATCTAACTTAATGGCAAGTAAAATTTTATTTTACTATTTGGAAATGACAGTGTGAAGTAAAAAAATTCCCGCCTAAAAACTAAAAGCTTTCTTGCCAGTGTCCAGCTGTCAACTGATCCCTTATGGCTCCTCTGTGGTGAGATGTATGTTGCTCCCACACAGTGGACAAAGAGGTCTGGGTGGGTAAGGGGGACTCCTCCCTTGACAGGATGACCTGGGGTTGTACCCAGCCCCTTCCTGAGCTTCATGAGATGCCTATTTTTTCATTGCCAGCTAAAGCTCACACCTAGGCCTGCTTCCCTTTTGTCTCTTAAATCAGGCTGGCTCCAAACTCAGTGGGGGTGTGGGAGGACATATCCAGAATTGTTTAGAGAGAGGTCAAAGGCTTGCCTTTCATCCATAGGGTGGCATTTGGCATAAAATTGGACCCCATAGACATATCCTCTCAGCACTCCTGGACGTAAAAGGAACCAGGGTGAGGACTGCCCTGCTATCTGAGGAACCTGAAGGAAGACTGGACCTACAAGAACCCAGAACCCCTAAAGTATCTCCAAGGATCAGTTGTCACGCCACCTGTTTGATTTACGAGACACAAAATGCTTCCAGAAGTCTCTATCCCTGCAACTGCCCAGCTGATCAGTTCCAGCTGAACCTAGAGTTGGCCTCTACTGGAGTGAGTCATAACACCGAAGCAGTGCCTCCCCCCAAGTCCTAGACTATTGACGGGTGTGCAGTGTACTACTCCTGTCCCCAAAGTGTGGGAAATGTGACTCAGAAATGTTTTGTCAACTTTCTGCCTGGAGAACCACCAAGGTCGACATTGAAGAAATTGCCCTCAGTGTTGAATCATCTATAGGCCTCAATTTGCCAGCTTGCCCCGCAGAAGGAGATACGACTTCCAGAAAAGTTTCTAAGTCTGAAGGTAGAAGGCTTCACCAGGATTGACACAGAGCAGCATCCCATTGTTTTCAAGGCCTTCCTGGGCACAGACTTTGGACTTCGCCCACTCCAAGTCTTCAAGGCTTCAACAAGCCCTCTGGTAGTATGCTATTCAGCACCCAGTTCACTTGAGCCCTTCTTCAGATTCAGCTTACCCCACAGGTGACTCATCAATAAGCACTTTTTCTTCAGAAACGTTTCAAGTCTGAATGTAAATTCTTCACAGAGATGAACCTGATCCCAGTATTCTACCCACGCTTCATCTCAGCCGACTTTAACCTTGTGTTTGGCCTGGTGAAGCACGTCCAGCAAGCAGCACTTGGTGCTTTATGGCACTATTTTTAACTCAAGCTGTACAATCATATCTTTAGTGCTATATATTGATTTTTTTTTGTTTTAGTGTCATTTTGGTTATTAAATATTCTTTATTCTTTATTTTTTAAATTGGTTTGGGAATCATCTTGTGTTGTGTTTTTGCCTTATTACTGTTTGACTGCTGGACACATACTTTACACATTGCATCTCAGTTAAGCCTATGTGTTTTTGCCAGGCTACCAGAAGGTAAGCACATGTTAAGTTTGTGTTTTTAGTGGTTCACACTATCAAAAGATTGTGGTTATTATTTGAGGTGGGTTCTCACCCCCTTACTAATACTTCAGTTTCTTACAAAAGCAATATCAAATAGCTGGTCATAACAGAGGATTCTTGAGATGGTGGGCATGGAAATAAATGTATTTTGCTCACTCAAGATGATAAATAATGATGTGCAGACGTTCATGACCTGCAGAAGCTACTACATTTACCCACAGCTTTATTCCAACTGGCATAGGTCCACTCAGGGATTGTCTTGAGGCACATGATCTTGCTGATTTGAAGATGTAAACGGATTCAATGTGAAAGGTCCACCATATAGGTTCTGGATTCTTCAGGCCTTGTTCTTGTGGTTGAAACTCCCTTTCTCAGTGTATTTGAACAACAGCTTTCTCTGCCACTGGCTCATATCAGCCTATAGGTCATAGGCTTCAAATGTCAAGTAGCTCCAGCAGTCAAGCTTCCTGCAATAGACAGGCTCTTGTCTGGAAAGGGCATTCATATGTCACTGTGTGGTCATTCAATACAATTGATATTTTTCTGTGTACAGCTGTTACTTGCAAAGGTTCCCATAACATTCATACATACTATCTCTAGCAGACAGACAGTTATAATTCTTGAAGAAAAAAAGTAGCACATGTTCCATCTTCATCTTAAATGAGGTTCTCTTCATGCAGTAAATCACAAAGGGAATAAATAGGGTAGATCCAGTTAATCAATGGTGTGATCATTAAAGTAAACATTAAAAAACTTCAGCCCTCCCCGCCCTACTTCTTCCATTGAATTAGGTTTTTCCTGCTCCAGGAATGTGCCTTGCACTATAAAATAATTTCTAGAGACCTTTACATTAACTTTAGATCACCAGGACAGACCTATGATATGCTTTGAGTTATTGTGTGCCGCTGGAATTGCTAAATTCCAGTCATCATAATTCTGAATTTTAATCTTCTCCAGGTTACGCAATGGGCATTATTCCAAGTGTGCTGAATTTGTACTCATTTATTCAGCATTGTGGAATTACGATGCCCGGGCCATTGATAACTCTAGTAGTGGTGGAGTTGTTTGCTATTACATGTGTGACCTTGACAGTCCCATCAAGCACATGACATCACCGGGCAAGCTGGTAATTCTGATTCTGATACCAGTAGTTATAACTCACTCCCACTGTTTTTTCACCCAGAAACTCCACATGCTCTTTGCAGTAAAGTCTTCAAGTTAAAATAATCTGCTTTTAGTGGAAAACATCTAGCAGTAAAGTATCAAAGTCATTAGAATCATGGTATTACCATGGATTTCATCATTTCGTTTGGGCCCTTAACACTGGAAAGATGGCAAATACTGCCATGCTAATTGTTGAATCTCAATGGAGGACCTTTCATCATTTTAAATCTGATTGCAAAAATATAGGAGTGAGACAGTGGCAGGTTTTACTCCATTAATAGCTGTGATGTACATTCCATTAGACGCCACATCACTTTCCCTGACCTATGGCACAATGACACAGCGGTAATAATAGATTGTTCATGCTTGTACTTATCTTTATGTTTTTCTAATTTCACTCTTGCTGCTTCCATCAAACTTCTCATTTCTTTATTCTTCAATGATGCTCATCTCCATGATCTCTTTAACTACACTGGACTTTGCAACTTTCTTTTTTTGATGAATGAACTATTCAGAACACATAGGATCTTTGGTGTCTTTAGGGGCCTTTGAGAGACTGGAAGAGTCCCATACATGGTTTCAGATCCAGCCTTTGAGAAAGCTTAACCAGACTTTAGTTTTTCAAATGCCTATTATACAAATATATGTAGGGGACTTTGGTCACCAGGCTTCATCTTTTGTTTTTTAAATTGTGATTAATATTTTGCTTAGCACTACCACAGGACACAGCTTTGGGCAATGTACTTAATGCGCTACCCATTCACCCCCTTTGCCTTAGATGAGGAAATTTAGAAACAATGCTCCTTTCTTCTTAAAAGTATTTAGGTTCTCTTCTGTGACAAAGCTCTTCAAAACATGCTTACTTAATTTTATTTTTGGATATTATCTTGAAAATTGAGTCCTTTTAAAAGTCGCTTTTATTAAGTGTCAAAATCACATTGCAGATGCCTACAATTTAAATGTGCGATTCAGTGAGGATTTCTTCTCACCACAAAAACAAGACAATGGTTGTGATGTAGCAGAAATTGTAGTACAGTCCCTTATGTCAAAGTGATTATCTACATGTGTGGGGTTGTGCTTTATGTTAATCAGAGTACTAATGGTTTAATTGTAAAGTGATGCACTGAGAAGCCATGTTAGTGTGCATTCATCTTGGTCTATTTCTGAAACCTTTGTGGTATTGAGATCAAAATACTTTTTTGAAGAACTAATTTGTCATTATGCTATAATTTAGGGTCTGAATTAATAGTTTACATTGAACAATATTAGATTTTTGATGAAAAATGTTTTAAATTCAAATGCAAAGATAGAGAAATGCAGCTCTGCGCCACACTGATCGAAATGTATCAACAGAGTAATTTTGTTTAAATTTACTGTAACATGAATGCTAATGAAGAATTATTAATGTTAAATTTATACTATACATATTAAAGTTTATATGATTTATATTAAATGTGTAATGTAAATGTGCAATATGATGTTTTAATTTTCTTGCATTAACCTAAGTGAGGCCTGCTAGGATCTGGATTCATGACTATGCAGACAATGTCGTCATCTTGCTAACTTTCTTCCAGATTTTGCTCTCATGAGAAGTCTAGGAAATAGATGCATATTATTTTACACATAGTTTAGTAAGCCATCCTTGAGGATGGAACATTTGTTTGTATTGTATCATTGACCACTTTCAAGACAGATGTATGTCAACTCCATTCTCAAGTGAGTAACATTCCAAAGAATGTATACTTATGATGTAGAATTAATTCCCATGGTGACCAGTTTATAAAGAAGTAGGGAAACTGTATTGCCATTTCGGCCTCCTAGACTGTTAAGTACATGAGGCCATCTTCAGCACTAATTGCATTTTGTAATATTAGAAGAACCCCAAGTAGTCTCTGAAAGGAAATAAACTGATAATTAGATCTACACCTGTAAAAAATTGCTGCTTAAATTAATGTTTTAGGGCTAAAGAAGTGGATGCACACGTGTCTCACTGCAAATGCACACTACAGTTCTTCAAAACCATGTAGGAATTGATGGTGAGTGATCAAAACATGCACTCAATCCAAAAGGGTATCTTAAAAAGTGTAAAACTCAGTCTTCCAATGGAAGAGAAATGGACAAAGATACACCTAAAAAAGGGAAGTGATAATGATCAATCAGACTTGTTCAAGACCAAAAGGCTGGGATAAACCGACAAATAAATGTATGCCCTCACTACTCTCGTATATGACAATAGTAATGGGTTCCTGTTGGACATTGGGTCTCTAGCTGGCAGAGGTATGCACCCTTGTCCAAGTCGGGACCACAATCCTAGTCAGGCTATGTCATCACACAACCTATCCTCTGCTAACCATCTGGTAGCTTAGCACAGATCAGGCAGGCCTAACTTAGAAGGCAATGTATAAAGTATTTGTGCAATAACTCATACAGTACCACAGCGAAACACCACAAAAGGTACTCTACATCAGTTTAGGAAAATAGATAATATTTATTTGAATAAAATAAGACCAAAATGACAAAAAAAATCAATATCCACAAGTCAAGATATCACTTTTCAAATGTTTAAAGGAGTCTTACACCTTAAGAATCAGTGCTTGAATCCTTGTAACACACAGTACCTGGGATGCACAAAAATAATGATGTAGAGGTGTCACAGGGGAGGAGATGGGTTGAAAAATAAGGCACTGCGTTGGAGTTTCCTGAGTGGCACAGACAATGCGTCACTTTTTTCACGCTGCAAGGTGATACATCGATTTCCATGAGCGCTGCCTTAGTTCCACACTGCGTTGCAGGGATATTTTGATGCTGAGGGATGATGCATTGAAAATCCTTGATGCACTGGTAAGAAGAAGCTGATGCTGCATTTCACTGGTGATTTTTCAGCTGTCAGGTAGACGCTGCATCAATTTCTGCATGCGTTGCATCAATTTTTCTGACTCCCAGGGATTTTCTTCTCTTTGGTGGAGTCTTTGTGGCCATGAGACTTCAGAACTGTAGGCAAGCTCAATCCAAGCCCTTGGAGAGCACTTGTGGGGCAGGCAGAGTCCTTCCAGCAGAGTCAGGGGCCAGTAGGCAACAGGGCAACAAGCAGTGCAGCAGTCATTCCTGTAAAGCAGTCCAGATGAGTCCTTTGGGCATCCAAGCAGTCCTTCTGACAGAGTCCAATTGTAGCCACAGAATTGTCTGATTTTGTGGGGTCAGAGAACCTGTAGAAATATACCCAAACGTGCCTTTGAAATGGGGGAAACTTCAAATAGTGGTTTTGAAATGCACAAGGTCACCTTTCAACCCAGCCTTGTCAGCCAAGATCCCTGTGGGGGCGGGGGGGTTACTAATTCTTTGTGTGGGGGTCAGACCACTGGCCTTTGCCCAGGAAAACCCATTTAGTATGAGGATGAATTAAGATGTGGCTGACTGTCCTATGTTTATGGCTGTCTGAATGTAATGCACAAGGGGAGCTGTCAACCATCACAGCCCAGATGTGGATTGGAGACACGCTGTAAGGAGCAGAGGGCAGTACGTGCAGAGAAATGCCCACTTTCTAAAAGTGGCATTTTTACAATAGTAATAATAAATTCAACTTCACCAGCGAGCAGGCTTTTCTATTGCCATTCTGGTTATACAAAATGTGACATGTCTACTCCACTCAAATCAAAATTTACCACTTAAAAGTATATAAGGGAATTTCCAATGCTGGCCTATGAGAGGGGCAGACTTCATAGTAGTGACAAGCATTTGCAATGCAACGGGTCTTCCATTTGCTCGAGTTAGAGCTATTAGCGTTGTAAACTCCTAACCGGACTTTTCATGCCACACAAATTAAAAGAAAAAAATGCAGCATGATTGCAATATATAAAATGCAGCACGATCGCGCTGAAATTGAAAACAGAAAAACCGAGCTCGATCGCGCTGTGCAAACCCCAGCCCAATCATGCTGCGTGGAAAATAAAAAGATAAAGTAGTTCGGAAACTGTGCTGAAAACATCAAACCTCGTATGTTTTCTGTAGTTTACCAGTGCTGTGTAGGTGGGGTAAACAACGGAAATGGAATGACGTATGCATTCCTTTCACAAATGAAAGCAAGCAGATTTTAAAAGGCAAGCCCACGAACCAATGAAAGTGATTGACGTGACATAGGTGTGGTTAGAAGCCCAAAGAGAGATTACAGCAGGGGACACATCGATTTGCGCTTGCCCCTAAGAAACGTTTTAGGGAGTTTTTCCACTACCAGGACTTGTAAAACACATAAGTACATGCCCTGCCTTTTCCTTACATAGCTCCCTGCCCTACGGGTTACCTGGGACCTACTTTAGGGGTGACTTAAATGTAAACAATGTGGAGTTTAAGGCTTGGCAGGTAGTTTAAAATGCCAAGTCGATGTGGCAGTGAAACCAGTTGATCTTGATGATCTAGAGGAAATTAGTAATAAAAGTTGTACACCCCCATTGTATATACTCAGGTTTCTATCGTCTCCCATCACCCATCACAATGTAGAGCACTGCTTTGCTTCCGTGCTAGTTCTGCGACATATATATCAATACATGCATACATTTACAAACTCCCTTCTGTAATACCCCATGGGTATTTTAATCTCCAACCACACAGAGTGACATTTGCATAGGCATGCAGTCTTCTTTAATGTGGACTCACTGTTAAGCTCTTTTGGAAGCATTTTGTGAAATTGGCACTGTTGCTGCAAAACCAATGGCAGGTGGACGACTAGCAAGCACATATGCCTGCTATTTCAGGTGTCCTTTCCCCACTGTGAGTCGCAGTCTCAGGTTAAGGTACTTTCCCCAAGGATTAGTATTAGTCTTAGCTGACACCTCTTTCAACATGAGTTGGTTTTAGGTGTGCCTTCATCTGCCATTCCAAGTCGCTCAATGAAGGTCAGTGCAGTTCTTACAACCCCTTCCATACCTATTGTTTACCCTTTCATTAGTGGTTAGGGTCCTTGTCCCATTCACCGACCCGCACCCTAAATCCCCTCCAGTCCCCAGGTGGCAGATAGATGCCGAGGCACTGCTCTCCTCATGACCTCTTCATCTTAGTAACATTACCCCTTAAGTCCCACAGGCTGATCACCAGATTGACAGTTGTTATTGGCTCTCTGGCCGTGGCCCTTCTATGCCCACCTCCAGTGACTTCTCTTTATTCCTGGCATTTAGAAGGCTGAATGAGACATCTGCCAAGTGCCATTTACTGAGTCTGTCGACGATCACTTAAATCATTTGTGGAACTGCATAAATTAGAGAGGCACAACCTCAAATCCTCACTCTCTCATGAATTGTTTTACCTCATGTTTTCCAATTTTCTGATGTGTTCAGGAATCCTATGCCTCCTTTTGTCTTATTGACCTGAATTGCTTGTGAGGCGTGGCTATCCAGTCCAGAACTCGCATGCAGATTTTTGTTGGGCGTTATCATACAACCCTGATTACACAATGAAAATGAGGCGCTCCTCAGCCCACAACAGCACACAGCAATAGCTGCATTTACTGTGTAAACCGCCCTCCTCTGACTCCTTGCACCAAAATGCAACCTTGAAGCATGTCTGAAAGACATGCTTGCGGTAATTGCCATTTAACCTCCAGCCTCTTAAAAACCGAACATTATGAAATGTATATACATCTTTTATATAAATATCATTTACAATTTTATGAGGGAAAAAACAAAACTTTGCATGAAATCTGCAGCTTGTCCTGTGCTGTAAGAGACATTTGTAATAAAACACTGATTTATGGAAATGCTACATGAATCTGCTCTGCACCACATGACAACACATTGATTGTTTAGGTTGGTACTGATCTCTAGAGAACTAAGTAATGCAGGCCTCCATTGTGTGGCTCTGGCCGCCAGACTACGCACCCCTTGTCCAGCTGTAGTGGCTCTGCATAGCAGCCACTAGCCTTGGGTATATAGTACGATTCCTCCCTTCGACATACTCATGATTCAAGTGCAGGCTGCACACTCATTGCAACATGTACCACCAGAGACAGAGAGGTAGGACATACATATCGACTATCAGGCCAGGGACAGAGAAGAAGGACTTTACCATACAGTAAACAGGGCATTGACAAAGAGGTCGTCCATTTATAAGATTTGAGGTAGGGTGGGCAAAACATTGTGACTTCCATCCACAGGACCACTTCTCAGGAGTCTCAGTGCCCGTCAATGTGGCAGTATTGCCCATCAGCAGCTATCAGCTCAAAATAGAAGTAATAATGACTTCAGTGTAGCACCTACTGCATTAAAACTGACCTTCCATGGAAAGAGATGGGATCTCTGTGGGCATAGATCCACTACGGTGTCAAACAGAGAGAATATTGAGGGAAAATAGATGCATTAACAATAAGCTCTTGAGTGTACAATATGTACATTCTGCTAGTGCAAGCACAGCGTTTGCAATCACGCCGCAACAACTCCTTTAATTAAACACTTCATGCCATATACCTACCTTTTTACACTGTCATGTGATCCTTTATCTGCTTTCTGTTCGGAGTCCTCAGTTGATAAGAAACCATGTATAGTTACTCTTTACTTCATTTCCTGAGGCCAGGACATCTTTCTGTACGCTGTCACAAATTTAAAGCAGGCTTTTAAAGTGACCTGGATTAATGTTTAGGTTATATTTTTTAATTCACACCACAGCTTAATTGCTTTCAGGCATGTCAAAAGCTGAGACTAGGTACAGTAATACAGGTGTTGCATTTGTCTAAGATTTGAACGTATTGAGGATTACTGTCTTGGGCTTTCAGGCCAGATTGGACAGGCTCAATGATGTGGTGTTTGTTGATATAATTATTTAGCTGTATAGCAACATATTCTCGTGTACTCCTGGCTTAAATGGTGGGCCAGGTGATGAGTCTCATGCTTTTTATGTAAATGCTGTACGTATTGGCATTTATACAATTTAGATAGAGTAGTGTGGGGCAATCTCTGTGCTATCTGGCTATTCATAGAGAGATTGTGTCTGTAGTGCGTAGTGTAGTGTGTGGGTTTTATTTCCGTTTCAGCTTCTTTACTGGTGACAGGAGCAAAGGAGCACCCTTAGGGTCAAGATGGGTGTTTCTTCCACGGTATTCTTGAGTACTGTAATTTGGATGTGCAAATTGCTAGTGAACATGTTGTATCTCAGTTCATTTTGTTGATGAGAGCTAGTTGAAAATGTATATCTAAGAATCGTTAAGAGCGTTTGGTCAATTGTTGGCTCTTAGTATTCTTAGCTAAAGCAAATGGCTTTAACAAAGTTCTTTTTTTATATATTTCTTGTGAGGAATTGGGATATTAGTTGAGAGGGTGAGTAACCCCCTCTAATAATAACTACAGCCCTTGTCAGTCTGAACCACTAAATTAACCTCAGCTCAACCCCCTGGAAGCTATGGCACAGAACAGACTGATTGTAAAGTAGGTATGCAGGACTCAAACAATAATACCGTCAGACAACAGCAATAGAAAAATCTCTAATCAAATATAGAAAAAATAGAGTACATTTAAATAAGTGATACTAGAATGACAACTATCCAATGAGTTATAACAGAAGCTGTGAATTTAAAAAATGTGCATTTAAAAATAGTACCCTAAAACATTAAGGGGGTAATTATGACCCCGGCGGTCGGTGGTAATGTGGCGGTAGTACCGCCAACAGGCTGGCGGTACACACCGCCACATTATGACATTGGTGGGTCGGCTGATGCCAACCCGGCAATGGTGGTAGCAGATGCCGGACTGGAGATACCAATCTCCAGCCCGTCAGCCGCTAATGTACTGCCGGCAGCATTTTGACCCTGCCTACCTGCATGGTTGTTGTGGCATTCGTAACACCATAAAACCATGGCAGTAGGCCTTACCAGTGACAGGGAAATCCTTCCCTGTCACTGGTAGGAGGCCCACCCCTCAACACTCCCTAGACATCCCTCACTTCCCCCTCCACCCACGCTTCCCCCTCCGAGCCCCTAGCCCCATACACGCACACTCGCAGACAAGCACCACGCATACACACTCACTCACACAGACATACACACATTCATTCACGCATGCATCCATTCATTCTCGCACACATTTGTACCACATTCACACTGACACATAGACATGCATTCACATTTCCATTCATACACGCATTCTCACACATGCATACACACATGCAAACAAAACTACACACACATCTGCATTCACGCACACACTCACACATTCATGCACACACACCCCACCACACAAAAACACTCCCCATCCCCCTCCCATTTCAGAAATCCAACTACCTTCATCCAGGGGGTCTTCTGGCAGGCGACGGGACGGAGCTTGCTACTGCCAGCAGAACACTGACAGGCTGCATTATTTGTCATATTACGGCTGGTGGTGTTCTACTGGCGTGGCACTGCTGGTGGTAGCAGCGTCACCAGAATACCATCCGCCAGTATGGCCACAGCTGGATTTCAGTCCTTCTGTGGTCATAATTTGGCAGACGTATGTTAGTCGTGGTGTCGGTGTTTTGGCAGCAGTTGCCGCGGTGGTAGTTGGCATTTACCGCCAATCTTAAAATGAGGGCCTATGTGTCAACTGCTGTTATCTGGTTTTGCTTGACTGGAACAAGGGAATGATTTATGGCCTACATGGTTAGAGCACAGGTCAGATACAAGGACCAGGTTCTAGATGGTAGAACAAGTATCCCCTAACATCGACAGCCTTTGGTGAGAGCAGGTAGTGAGTCAATGAGAGAGGGCCTGACATCGACGAACTTCGGTGTCAGGATAGAGCCTGGGAGGAACCGTTGTTTATTGACAGACAAAGCCCTGGTGAGAGAAATTAAAGCTTATATGTTCCAGAGGTCTCTGACATTGATCAAGTCCAGAGCAGGTCCAGTGGGAACTGGTCAACCTGGAATGCAGAGAAAAAGGCTCTTGAAGACTTTTGTGTCCCTGCAGCTCAAACAGAAGTTCAGCCTTCTGGCTCTTGAAGTCACTTCTGGGGTCCTTGACACAAGTAAAACATGTTCAGTCTTTGGAAGCCTTCATACAGCAGCACAGTCCTTTTTTTTAATCTTCCTCAGATCCAGCATTTGTACCTTGTGCCAGCCCTGACCAATCCTTAACCAGTGGATAAGGGTTTCCAGGAGTGACCCTAACCACTTTTGCAGAACTTCATGTGTGTTTCACTGTAGACAATCTCACATTGCCTCTTTCTCCCCAAATCCAACATGGCAGAACCCTTTCTCCTCTGTGTATAACTCCTGTGCACAACCCATTGGTGTGGCCAGGGAAATGAGCAACCCCTACCCGTCGTCATGCTAAATCAGTTCTGCGGGCAGCACCTCCCCCAGTGGGCCTAGTGCCTGCCAGGCTAGGGAGACAAAGAAGGGGGCAGACACAGATGTTAGCTACATCTGACTGTGAAAGGGTAGGCCCCTTTAAAGTGCCCATAATGCTAGCCTATCAGCAAAACAGAACGCCTCCCAACACATAGGGCCTTTGTCTTAGCTCTGTAGTCAAGTTCACACCTCACTAGGGGAACACTTCAGGTCCTGGGTGACAGTTAGAAGCTCATGAAAACAGGCTTCTAGAGGATTTAAGTATGCTTTTTATCAAAGTAACTGTTGTAAATTCTAACCTTGGCAATAAATAAACATTTTAAAATGTCCAAAACCTAACACAGTTGCTGTTTCCTAAGTGGAGATAATATAAATGCAATGTTGCATTCCACTGCTTTTCTACTGAAGGGCTAACCCTATTACTGTGAAAACGGCTTTGGGCGCTTTTTCACTGTAAATACATATTTAACAGTAAACCTACATATCTCCTACTTTTAAATGCAGTGCACCTTGCCTTAAGAGCACGGAAAACAAACTTAGGGATGACTTATTCATTTTTAAAAGGAGGTTTTATGCCTGTGAAAAGGAATTACTTGACAGCCTAAATTTGCAGTTTTAACCTACAGTACTAGGCTATTGGTGACAGGCGTTCAGTTCTGTTTACATTATCACTACAGTGGTCGCACAATGACTGCTGCAGTCCACTAGTGATCTTTAACTTAGGAAGCCTTGGTACACTTTGGTACCTTAGAGGTAGGACTTAGAGGTAAGTTGGAGATGCCAATCTGGGGTATGCCCATCACATTGGAAGAGGGAGAGAAGACAGTTTACTTTTGTTTTAGTAGACAGCAAAACAGTCAAACCAGAAATCTAGGATAGTCGCACACAAAATTTTGTCATTTCAGTACTTCTATAGTATCTGGGTTTCATAAGGGTGTTGTTTGATAAGTGTTTCCTTCCTCCTATTTCAGCTACACTCAGGGATTGCCTCTGTTTTTACTTCATGTTCACAAAAGCTAGGTATGAGTTTCACTTTTTTTGAAGTTTTGTTTTTTGCAAGTGCGTGGAGTGGTTTCCTATACAGCAATTAATTTATATGGTTCTGGCATATCTGCACGATATAAAATGCACATGAAAACATTACATATTTTCAAATGATACACTCGAACATTATAATGAGAGTGTACGCCGTTGTTTTATTATTTTAATTATTTACACTTTTAAATTGCAGGATCTTTATTACCAATCGTATTCACAAGTGGGTGTGATGTTTGCTTCTATTCCAAATTTTAATGATTTCTACATCGAACTGGATGGCAATAACATGGGAGTTGAGTGTTTACGACTTTTAAATGAAATAATTGCAGATTTTGATGAGGTAAGTAGCGAACATTTCTCATTTGCAATTTCTCGAAAATGCACTACATATGAAGAGGTAATTCATATGAATATGTGAAAGATGTATTTTTGTATATGTTTCCCATGTGTCAAAATCACTTACACTAGCTCAAGTACAGCTAAACATTTAACTAACGATATAAATTGAGAGCATATGTACCTCTTTGGAATTTATTTTATTTCAAGCGTTCAGCATAAACTTGGTGTATATATAGCAGCACCTAAATTTCAAATGCAAAATGCTGGTGGAAATGCAATCGTGTGATTCCAAATAATTTCCAAATTCCAAAATGCATGAAATAAGAGTAGATGTAATCATGAAATTCAGTGATTTACCCTTGAAGCAGGAATAATTTAGTCTGAACATATTCACATTCCAGACCCTTCAAGTGACACTCAAGACAAAGTGAATCATATCCCTTTGGAAATATGTTTTTTTCCTATTTCAGTTGATGATGAGTAGAAACAATCCACTTTGGAGTGGTGACTTCAAAATGTAAAAAGGTGCATTAGGTTTACTACTCAAGATGCATGCAGTTAACTTTCAGTCAGCTCACACCTGCAAAGCATGCTAAGCAAATCAGTTTCACAATCACTGTTTTATTTTTAAAAAAGAAGGCAACTATACTTTTTAACCGAAAGGGGCTTCTCCTTGCCACTAGCCAAGATGCCCCAATGGTAGTACCTTTGAACACCAGGAGGAAATAAACATCTCAACTCTTGTTGATTGAAGCACACATCTCCTGTACCCATCTCTACCCATTGGTACTTTTCCTCACAGAAGCACTAGATATTGGTCATTATTTTGGAGGTTTATCAATTACATTTGCAACCATTTTTTTAGGTTTGTTTCAAGAGCCACTTCAGAGCTTATACAGGAGCTTAATCTCTTGGTACCTTTAGAATAGTTTCTTGAGGACAAGTTCAGGCATGATATTTCCACTCTAATTAATTTTTACATTACAAAAACACACAGGTATTTTAAATGTCTGTCATTTACTATCTATCACCATGAAAAACCTTCGAGTTACTCAACAAAAACTGATGAAATCAGATATAAAAGTGTCTGATTTTCAAAGAGCTGATTTTCTGTGGTTAATAAATATACTAAATGCCTGAATGTATATTTCGGCATTTCCTGGCTGTGTTTTTAAAGATAAAACACTACCAGAACAAGGGGCATATTTATACTCCGTTTGCGCCGAATTTGCGTCGTTTTTTTCGACGCAAATTCGACGCAAAACCAACTCCATATTTATACTTTGGCGTTAGACGCGTCTAGCGCCAAAGTTCATGGAGTTAGCGTAATTTTTTTGCGTGAATACCTTCCTTGCGTTAATGATATGCAAGGTAGGCGTTCCCGTCTTAAAAAATGACTCCGATGCTATTGTGTCGGATTTATACTCCGGGGCAAAAATGACGTCCGGGAGTGGGCGGGTCTAAAAAACCTGCATTTAGCCGGATTTTAGCGCCTGGGTCAGGGCAGGCGTTAAGGGACCTGTGGGCTCAGAATGAGCCCAGAGGTGCCCTCCCCTGCCCCCAGGGACACCCCCTGCCACCCTTGCCCACCCCAGGAGGACACCCAAGGCTGGAGGGACCCACCCCAGGGACATTAAGGTAAGTCCAGGTAGGTATTTTTTATTTTATTTTTTGCGGCATAGGGGGGCTTGATTTGTGCCCCCCTACATGCCACTATGCCCAATGACCATGCCCAGGGGACAGAAGTCCCCTGGGCATGGCCATTGGGCAAGGGGGCATGACTCCTGTCTTTGCTAAGACAGGAGTCATTTCAATGGGGGATGGGCGTCGTAACAAAATGGCGCAAATCGGGTTGAGGCGATTTTTTTGCCTCAGCCTGACTTGCACCATTTCTGGACGCCCATACGCCATTTTCCCCCTACGCCGGCGCTGCCTGGTGTACGTCGTTTTTTTTAACGCACACCAGACAGCGCCGGCGGCTAACGCCGGCTAACGTCATTCAATAAATACGGCGCCCGCATGGCGCTTCAGAATGGCGTTAGCCGGCGCAAATTTTTTTGACGCAAAACTGCGTTGGCGCAGTTTTGCGTCAAAAAGTATAAATATGGGCCCAAATGTCCTGTCTGTAAGCTCAATTATTCACAGTCTTTCCACTAAAAGCACTGCACAACTGGCACACCTACATTACATTCAGATGACCAGCTTTCACTCCACTTGTTTGGAAAGGACACTTTCAAATGTCCAGGACCTTCCAGATGTTGTTGGTTGTGAACATTTTGCTCAATCAACTATTCTCCATCAACAAGTACAAATCCAATCATATTCACTTAATTATATCTAGGTTCGATGTCTCTGCGTGCTTGACGTGCAAAGGTTTCACTTTGAAGGGGTTGAACCCTTTGCAGGAATGTTAAAACGCCTCAAGGTACTAGGGAATCCATGACAGAAAAGGAATGAGAGACGCACAGATTGAACTTCTTTGTCGGTGGGAGCAAACACCAAATTTACATGAACAACAGCATATATTTTCTCAGTTCTACATTTCTTTTTTTCTGTCTTCCAAAGGAATGGAATGTGAAAAAATACTTTTCATAACCATCAACACAGTGAAGTTGTACTCCGACCTGAAGAATCACACATAGTCACACCTACTTTGCAGCTTTCCTAGTATTTGCCAAAAACATATGTAAAAAAAAATATTTATTTAATGTTGAGGCAATTGTAAAAGCAACTTATGTAAAAATAATAGCATGTTATATAATGGATTCCTTGCAGTTACGGGCTCATAAATTTGATTTATTTGTTAATTGAGACAATTCCAATTATATTGTTATTTTTTTTGGGAAGGAAAAGAGGGAACATTCTTCTGGTGGACTTTGAGTGCAAACTCATTATACCCGTCCATTGAATAATTCATGGCCTTTCATGAATTTGCATGGGGACAGCAGCAATTTCATACCATTGGCTCCTGGAATCGTTTCATAGATAATATACTTCTGTAAGTTAAAAATACTTATGGGACATGCCCAATTGCTCCACAGTCATGTAAACCCTGACAGCTTTTCCAATTGAGTATGACATGTGACGTATGTTACGAAGAGTGGTAAAAGAACACGATTTACTAACAAAACCATAAAAAAAGGGTTTCTGATTATTTGGATATTCTTGACTATATCCCCTCTTTCACACCTTCTTCATGGCCATCACTGCAATCAGGCCACATTGTCTCGGATCCCATGTGTAGGATTTTGTTGTAGCTAGAAGACATGGTTATCACACAACAGTCTGGACTTTTCCAAGAAGGACGTAAGTTATGGATTTCATGTTAGGCCCTCAATATACAGCCACACGTTGATAGGGCTTATAAGGACCCAATTCTCAGTACAACTATAATCCACCTCCCAGGCTTTCCCCAGCAAACAGTCCCCAACGTTCCAATCCTCATCATATTCTCACATCTTTTCCCTGATGTAACTTCATCGTCACCTTTTAATACACACTTGCCAAACTAGACATCTTGCATCACTAAAGACCGCATGCCCAGCAACACATTGACTTTTTCACAGTACACAACAGAAGCATATTCAAGAAACCAAATATGTATGGCATTTTTGTATGAAAATGATCAGATTTGTTTACATGTATTCTCTCTGCTCATGCATCATTCTGCATGTCTGTTAGCTGCCTGAGATGATTTCATGGTCGATGACACATATCTTAGGTGCTAGTGTCCTTTTTGCGCCTGAAGGTGTCACGAGGTTGATAGGCTTCTTTTTCAGTTCCTGTTACATTGCAATGATAACTTCACCTGTACTTTAAGTGTATGTTTGATGAACACTATTTTCACGTTAAATATGTTGTTTTGCCATTGTGAAACAAAATAAAATATTAAATGAGAAACATGTTTAGTACATTGCTATTTACCATAACTCTACCTTATTTGTATTTGAATTAAGAGGTTCTTAGGAGGCGTATCATAGTTATATTATGTTTACCAGTTTTATGTTTTAAACAAAGCTTATGGACAAGGAATGTTATAGGGACATTGAAAAGATCAAGACGATTGGCAGCACATACATGGGAGCTGTAGGACTTGTACCAACGACTGGGACCAAGGTAAGCCTCACTTTACCCTTCAAAACGTCTTTGTATGACCCAGGTTATGTTTTTAGCTTTGCTCAGCTCAGAATTATCAGTGTCATGTTTCATGTGTTATAAAGGCAATATTGGCAATATTAGGCTATGCAAAACTTGTGCTTGTATAAGTGGTATGTTTTTGTAAAAATAATATTTGGAAACAAAAATCACAAGGAATTATTGAGCAATGAACAAGCAATAATCTGAATACTAAATCCAAGACAATTTTACACTCAGAATGCATTAGAAATTGGTTTTCTGGTTGGCAGAGGATTGCACCCTCTCCAAGTAGGAACCACCATCCTAGTCAGTGTAAGTCACACCCTAGGTTAGTTAACCTGTGCTCACCATTAGGTAGTTTGGCACAGAGCAGTCAAGCTTAACTTAAGAGGCAATGTGTAAAATATTTGTGCAACACTTCAAACATTCAACCAGCGAAAACACACTACAAAAGGATACCATACCTGATTAGGAAATCAGAATGTAATTTAATAAACAGAACTTCTTGAGCTAGCTATACCTATAACTGCTGAGGTTCTCTGTTTTATGTGTGTAAAATGTAAAACTAACTCTAACGTCCCTGTAACGTCCCTGTAACCTTTGTTTTTTTTTTAGTGAATGTTTAAGGTATTTTAAATTTCTAACTTAATTAAAATACTAACTAAAACTTTTCTTAGAATTTTCAGTGACTATAAATATAAATAAATAAACGAATGAATATATATTTTTACATATAAATATTTCTAAACAAAGGCAGTCTGTTGTTAGAGTGGCTCACTTATCTGCCAGTGCTTATGACGGTGGAGACCATCCATGTAGATATATAATTAGCAAAAGAATATTCACAGCACCCCACAAATCCAATTACTTAGCCTTTATTTCATGTGAATAGCCACCAATGCGTTTCAACTCGCCTGGACTCATTGCGATATATATATATATATATATATATACAAAATGTTAGCGCTCTAATTCTTTATTAGAACTCTGCGGACACTGCTGCTGGCAGAAGTACCTGCTTTACTCAGAAGATCATGTTTTATTCTCACATGCCTGAGGAAGATATTATAAACTGTTAGAGAATGTTTTCTCATTTTAACTTCGGAAGCACCTTCCATAACATTAGTGGGAAAATCATGAGAGAAAAAAGATTTCTCTCAAACATGGTACATCAAATCCCAGCTGAGGGCAGCAGTTTTAACACAATTAAATCACCAGAGAACCCACCAAAACATCACCAAAAATAATTTATATTTTGACTAAATTTTATTATCACCCTTCACATGTGTTTTCTTTTAGACCCTCTAAACAGGCTTTCACTACAATGCATTTTAACAGGAACCATTATACTGAGCCCTATTATGGGTCTCACAGCATGCTGTCCATTTGTGACTAGCCAGTCAAAGTGGGTTGGCGATCCCCTTGTGATCATCCCACATGCCCCTAAGGGTCAGAGTGTGTTCATCCAGCTCCCCTATTTTTAATTGAAATTCATTTTCAGGATTTAGGGGCCACATCAATGAGTCCTCAAATGACTGTGGCAAAATATTGTTCATGTTGTAGCCAGTCAACATTGGCTAGCCCCTTCTACAATGTCCAATAGGAGAATATCTCAACACCAACAGTTCAGAAATATCTAGCATAATAAACAGTTCATTTCCAACTCGAGCCCCTCTTTAAATGGTAATTTCTCGGAAATGGCAAAACAGAATTAGACTACCTCACAAAAAATACATTTTCTGAGTAAAGTTCCAAGTTTTTTGCCAAATTTTGTGTAATTCCATTTAGCCATTTTTTTGTGCCAGAGACCAAAGCTTGTGATGGTAATTAATTCAGGCACTGACACTTTAGGGATTCTCTTTTTTCTTGGGCCTGGCTTGACAGATCATCAAGAACTGAGATGGGTGCAATGTTAGGTTACTGGTTGAGTGGGTGGTGAAGCCCTACTCAAGCAGCAACCACAGTCTCTGTCAGGGTGAAACACAAGCACCCCCCCAAATTAATCTGTGCTTAACCCCCTGATAGTGTGGCACAAAAAGCAGTCAGGCTTAGCTTAGAGGCAGATGTGTAAAGTACATTTACTGTATTTGAAACACTAATAATGTTAGAATACAGCAAAAGACAAAATCCCACATGAAGTTAGAAAATAGTTTGAATTTTAAAAATGATTTGAGACCAAAATTCCCGTCAGTAGTACCAGAGATTTGCAATTTCAAACTTTTAAGTAAAAACAGTGCCTCTAGCGCCAAATGTCGACTGTGGTTATCTGGTTACACTGGACTGGGACAAAGTCATAAGTTCAGGCCAACCACAATGGAGTGCAGGCAGGATACAGCAACCATATTAGGCCCATTGAATAATGTACCTTAAATCCTGGTTGCTTAACATTGCGAGATCCAGGGTCAAGGATGCATCACGTAGCAGCAGTTACGAGAAACTGTGAGGCAGTGATGCAGTGTCCAGCACCATCTATGAGGATGCAGTTGATGAAGGGCTTGTGATGTGAAGGCCTGTGTTGAGGAAGCATTGTCCAGCACTGGTTCTGAGGAGGTTGCGGGCTGCAATGTAGGGTTAAGTGTTGGGGATGCATCATACTATGGCATTTGGGAAGTCGAGATGCATTGTGTTGCATTGGTAATGACAACAGGACAACAGCTGGTCTGGCAAAGCATTTTCAAGTCCACTTCCAAGAGTGCAAGACTTAGGTGGCATAACGTTGGGGGGGGGGATTCACAGCAGCCAGAGTCCAGGTGCTGGGTTCAAGGTGGGTGGAGCCTTTATGTCCCTGAAGTTCTGATCAGAGGGATAGAAACTAAACCCTGGTCCTGGATTCAAGGAGCGGGCCCATTCCTTTCACTCAGGCAGCAGGGCATCAGAGTAGCAGCCCTTCTTGCAGAGCAGCACAGAGGTCTTTCAGGGTCTTTCACAGGTCCAGAGGTGGGTCTGAGGATCCATTATTTATAACTGAAGATCACTTTGAAGTATGATAATGTCCTGGAGATTTCCACCCCCAGAGGTGTTTGGAATTTCCTGCCTCCCTGCCCTGGTCCCAGCTTGCCTGGGGTCACAAAAGACTACTGTCAAACTCTTTGTGAGTATGCTCAGGCAGAGCCTTTGTAATGTGCTCGTGTCATAGGTAACAGTTCCTCCCCTTCATCAAGTCAGAGATGGCCCATCCTGCCAATACCCATTCCCTGTGTTAGACCTGTCAGCCTTAGGGTGGGCTTCCTTTAAACACTTTGACTTCGCCATCCAGTTTTTGCTGAAATGTGTTTTGGTGTGTTTTGGGGTATGTGCACTTTACCACTGCCAACCAGTGCTAAAGTTCTTGTGCTTTATCAACTAAACATGGTAGAGTTGGCTTACATCTGATTGATGTATTTAATTTACCTATAAGTCCCTTGTAGAGTGGTATACCATATACCCAGAGCCTGTAAATTAAATGCTACTAGTGGGCCTGTAGCACTTATCTTGCCACCCACTTAACCAGCCCCTTAAAACACATTCCAGGCCTGTCATTGCAGCCTAAACACTATTATAAACTACATTTTAGACTTAGCACTATAACCCCCTTGCTAAGATTCAAACTCTCCTTGTATTGCAAATACTTCACCCCTAAAGTAGGCATTAGATTGCTCATAGGGCAGGGTGCATTTAATTAAAAGGTTAGAGATGTAGTTTTATGTTTTACATTTCCTGGCAGTGAATAACTCCTATATTTGTTTTTCACTGTTGGGATGCCTGCCTCCTCCATAGCATAACACTGGGTTGCCTTATTATATTTAATAAGTGCTAACCTTTGATTGAGAACGGGTATGCAAAAAAATAGACACATCGCCTCTATGTTAAGCTTGACTGCTACATGTACCAAGCTACCAAGAATGTAGCACAGTCTTATTCAATGACTTATGTGTGGTTCACCCTCACTGTTGCATGAGCAAGGATCACCAACATTCAACTAACAACCCAATTTCTCACATTCCTTTTGTCTCACCGTCTAAGAGTAATACTCAAAGACCAACTGGCAGCAACACCTACTCATATGACAGGCTATAGGTATCAAATTGTTAGGACAAGAAAATATCAACCTCTAAAATTACATTTTCAGAATTGTGACTTAAAATCCAACTTTACCATTAAAGAGGGTTTTAAATTACAATTCTTTTTGCACCACCCTTGACATTCCTTCTTGCTCTCAAATGAAAGTTACCACTTATTACATGTAATAAGGTAACTCAATGTTATCCTAAGAGATAGATAGGCCTTATAGTAATAAAAATTGAATTGTAAAATGAATTTAATAGTTTTTCGCTACCAGGACATCTAAAAATGTAAACATACTTGTACAACTTTTTTACAAACACTGCACCCTGCCCTATGGGCTGTTTAAGGCCGACACTAGGGGTGACCTATATGTACTTAAAATAAAAAGGTTAGGTGTGGCAAAAAGATTGTTTTGCCAGGTTGGAATGACTGTTTAAAATTGCTCACACAGGCTGCATTTGCAGGCCTGAGACATATTTAAAAATCTGCTTACGTGGTTGGCACAATTGGTGCTGCTGATCACTAGCAGTATTTAATTTATAGGCCTTACCTACATGTAGTACCAGTTTACTAGAGGCTAATAAGTAAATTAAATGTGCCAATTGGGTGTAAGTCAATTTCACCATGATTGAAAAAAAGAACGTAGGCACTTTATTATTGGTTAGCTGGTACAGTTAATGTAGTGTGTTGACTGATGCAAAAAGAATGTAATTGAAGGTGTGCCACATATATTAAATGGAAGTGGTGTATAAATGACAAAGGTAAGGTCTAATTAATGGTGTGTAAATTTGGAATTTAAATTATAACTATAACTTTATAATTTCTTCAGTTTGCATAGTTTAAGTTGGGTTTGTGTATAAAGAATAAAGTTTTCTTAACTATACTTTAGCTTTAACCTTTGTTTTGTCATTATTTATATATATCTATATATATATATATATATATATATATATAGATATATATATATATTTACATTATGTTTACAGGTTGCAAATATTTTTTTAATTACAGATAATATATATAAACTGATTTGCACATGAATATACACTGTGTTGTATTCAAGTACCTGCAATAGCTTCTTTCCTTTTTTTATTAAGTCCATGACCTCGGCATCTCATAATATTTAGAAAGTGGGTGATCATGTGCTTTTGCCATCAGTGTCATCAGAGGCAAACAAGTGTCGAAGAACAACTAACATTCTTCTCTTGCTCTTTGACCTAGACAGTAGAAAACAGCTGATAAACTAGAGAAATCAATATGTTTTAAAAAAAATCTATGTTTGTCATGTTCAGATGATGCTTGCTTTGGTAGCTTCAACAGTGACACTGCATTTTAGGCAAAGAGCTGCATCTTGCCAGAATAACAAATTCCCTATTGAGTATACATGTTTGATATGACATATGTTTTATATGATTGTAGAGGAAGGTTCTGGATATGCTGCTGACTAGGACATTATTATGTGAAATATGTTTTTTGTGTTTGAAGTCAACATTCTACTACTACACTGAAATTACTGCTCAGCAATTAGTGGTAGGGCTGATAGGGAGCATTGGTCCTTGAAAGGATGAGGGCTGTAGTGAACATTGTTTGTATTGATGAGTCCATAGGCCATTTAAACTCTTTAGTGTGCTTGTTAGTTTGTCTCCACATCCACAGACAGATTCAGATGCTGTGAATTAGGACAGTGACTGCATACCACTTTTCAGTGCACCTAAGTTACAGTTTACTGCGCCCAAAAAAAATAGAGAACTGTACTTCACAAGTTTAGCATATTGGCAAATCCCAGTAGCCATCACTTTATATCCACCTAAGATATAGACTTTGAAAGTGTGCTAACCCATGTTTTACAATAAAAGGTAAATGCTAGAACAGGGGACAGGGACTTCATTGTTGTTTTTGGTACCCACATAAACAAGAATCATATAATATTCATGTAGGTTTTTGCATCACGCAGCACGCTAGAGCGCTGTGATTACATCACATTTTCTCTGATGAGTAGCTTTTCTTTTTTAATTGTTAAAGTTTTATCATTTCCAGGTGTTACAGGTGTTCATTCAGTAGCTTACATGGGATAGCTCACCAGATATGAGCAAACAGTATTTCTAGCAAATATCGTTATACACTGTCATCCACACTAATATTTATTATGGATTTCACTTGTAGCAAAATAAATATTTAGTCTTATAACAAGTCTATTTGTCATGGTAACTCATTTAATTTATTAACTAAATATATACATATATTAAGGCCATGTAGAGCTTTAAATGAACCTCATCTGAAATAATTTAAGAAACAAGCATAAATATTCAAGTCATTTAAGCAATACATGTGTCCTTTAACTCATTGTTGACCTAGCTTAATCCTTTAATTTTAATGATTGCCAAAGTAAACAGGTTTCATATTTATGATTTGTTTCTCCTGAGTCAACATGTTTTCACTTTGGAATATTGTTAAGAAAACAACTTTGAGAGTTTTGTTGAATCTAAAAATCTAAAACTGCCAAAAGTATAGATGTGATTTACTCAAAACACATTCATAGAAACATTTTTTGACCATGTAACTTTACAAAACAGTGCACCATTACAGCATGAAAATCTTTTACCTAGCTAACTTATTTAAATGTTGATTACATGTATTTGTAATATTTTACAAATGGTCTGTCAAAACTGAGCAGATTTAATTGTGTACGTATTGAATCTTCTTGAACATGTAGCATGTATAAAAATTGACATTGTTACAACTTCCATTAACAATGTATCTCAAACATTTAGAGCAAAATGCCCTCTTTCCAAAAGCACATTTTTGTATAACAGTTGCTTATCTATTTCTATGCGCAGGCAAAAAAATCAATTTATTCCCATCTGAGTACAATTGCAGATTTTTCAATAGAGATGTTTGACGTTCTTGATGAAATCAACTATCAGTCATACAACGACTTTGTCCTCAGAGTGGGTAAGTCTTTCATAGATCGGTGTTCCATTAGAAGGAATATAGTTGCTTTAAGGTGATCTAATTCTGAGCAAACATATTGATTTGGTTTCAATTATACATATATCTTGAAAGAAGGTTACTGTTATTCATAAGATAACAAGAGCAAACTGTAAAGAGAAAGGCTGATAGTATACTGGAGTGTATTCTAAAACTAGAAAGTGTCAGTCACTGCCCTTCAGGGAGCTCCTCATTGATAAAAGATTTGATTTTCTGGCTTTCTCCACCTATTCTGGATCAACATAGAGGTAGTTTGTTCATTCCATGCTTCTCCCCATTCTACGTATGCAGTTTTGATTTGCCTCCTAACCCTTCTTGATTAACATACTCAATCACACCCAGGTAGCATTCCTTGGAAAGGTACACACAACAGATTCTTTTGTTTTCCAGTTGTTTTTATCATAAATGTATCTGAATTTATGATTGCATTGCTTCCTAATACTTCATTTAATAGTTATGCATTTTCTCAGTAGCTAATTTTACTCATTTCAAATCAAATTGTAGTTTGAAAGTAGAATCAGCAAAATCAAATGTGGTTATTGTTCTTAAATCACTGTGATGATTGAATAAAAAGTGCCAATATTGTACAGCCTGACGGCATGGACTTAGGTTAGCACCCAGATGGTAATATCTATCTATCTATCTACATGTATATATATATATATACTGTACATACAATGGGTGCATGCATCAAAGTGAGATAATGAGGAAGACATATTGTGTGATATTAACTATATAATCATAATTGTCAAGTTGTACTACTAGAAATTAGGACATTTAGCATTCTGTTCATATGCCCTTTCATGGTTATGGTCAATGCATGCATAGGATGGATTTTGACAACACTGAATTAGGTGATTTCACAGATACATAGATGGACAGGATATTTCGGTGTGAATCTCCTTCAAATATTTTGGTAAGCTAAATATTGTCCTAATGGCAGTATATGAGGCCCTCACTAGTACAAAAATATACTTACTTAAAATTGCGGTAATGGAGAACGACAGCGCTGTTCCTCCCCTTGAACTGAATAAGTTAGCTATTTATGCAGCACCAATAAAATTATAAATATCTCAAGTGAATAGAAGACGATTTTCTCTGTTTGCTTCACAGGAAGCTAGCATTCATCACTTTGATGCACAACCTCATAGAAATTTACAGCTTGATGATACCACAAGGCCAGTGACAAACTAAAGTCCTTACCTAAAAAACAGGAACTTTAAATGTGCAAATATTTTGAAGTGTGTACTCAACACAGGAAAAATCTCAGCCACCTTTGTTTTTGAAAGGTCATGAAACAAAACATGTTTTGCTACATTCAGTTCAACAGAGCAGTAAATCAGTAACAAGAGATGATTTCAATATTAGTTTGAGCTGTAATAATGATTTTGCTTGTTCACTCTGTCACTAAGTCACTCTCTCATTCACTCACTTGGGTACTCTCTCATGTTTGTACTATGATTGAATAATAATACAGATGATGTATAAAAAACAAGTATCCTCTCCTACATGACTAGATACAAGGCAACTGTAGTTTCATTCTTCGTAGTTTCAAGATCAATATTGTCATCATGCAATTGTCCAGAATATCAGATGAACACCTTACTTGCAACCATTCCTGTGGAATCTGCAATCACTGGTTTAATTGACTATTCTCTTTGTGTGGACAAACACAATTTTTTCAAGGTGTTTATGCAAATTAAATTCTAATAATTAAATATGATACATGACAAATCTATAAGCATATTTTAATGATGTTTACACAAACTTTCTAAACATCTCAAGTGATAGAGTAAGTATTGATGGAAGAGCATCTAATTAGTTAACATCTCCTTAGAATCCAGTTTACAGTGCATTAAAACATTAAAACTGGCAATTCCTTATTAAACTTTATTCAAATTCCAGTGTCCATTAAGATGCCCTAATGAAAGAGGGACTCTTCTTTCTCCATTGCGCTAATAGGACCCACTTATCTGCAGAAGATAAATGTTAAACAGCTTGAATTTCTCTATCTTCAGTCCTGAAATAAATCCAAAACAGGATGACTTTATGAATCTCAAACTACGAGCAGATAGATGATGGAATTTCTCTTGCTTTACCCTAACAAATACCAGAAATTACCCAAAGAATGGTAAATCTTTAAGAGATACATTTTACGAAAAATGGTTACTTAAGCAAAATCCTTTGGACGCAAACTTGACAAGCTTCTCCAATGTGATCGCCCCTGTAGAGAGATGGGCAGAAACACTAGGTTTCCATTGAAGATTCTTTGTATACTCAATCTTATTTCTTTGAAAAACAACATCCTAAATTGTCCTTAGCATCACCGGTATTGCCTATTTAAATGAACCACTGACTGTCCTTTCCAGATCCTGCCTCGGCCTCCCAGATCAGCATAAATGCAGGAGCCAAACTGACACATAAAGATATAATTGCATCTCACTCTGTGCACAAACATTAAATACAACTTAAAACATAATTCAATTCATTATACCTAAATACCCATCTCAAACGGTTGATGTAGGACACTGGACTGAAAACTTGGGATCATGGGGTTCACCATTGTTGGTCTGAGCTGTGGATGAACTCTATCAAAGTTTCTTAATTAAGATATCCGATTGTTTTCTGATCCTCCATGGCTCTAATGTCTTGTTTAGATTTGCCTCAATCTCAGGGAGCTGTGCAGCAAGGCTTTGCAGGGCTTGGCATTGCTGTGTGCTGGTTCCAATAGGTTGCCAGCTGCGTGGCAAGGCTTTGCAGGGCTTCGCATCACCCAGCATCGATTCCAGTGAAGCTGGCAGCTGTGAGGCTTTAAGGGGCTTTGCATTGCTTTAAAATGATTGCAATGAAAAAACACAGAAGTCCCACTTCCAAGTGTCTAGGACTGGGGAGGCACCACTTGATAATGTAGACTCACAAGTGTCACGGTGCTGTAGCAGGTGAGTTGCAGGTAGTCTTTGATGTCCCTAAGACTGCATAAGAACATGGGGTAAGCCAACAAGACCTTGGAGATTTTTGGGGTTCAAGGATGTAGAGAACTACTGCAGTTTCTCTCACTGCAAGACAGAAGTAGCAGGCAGCAGGTCAACACAACAAAGCAAGTAGTAAAGTGGCAGTCCCTCCACCAGCACAGCAAGCAGTAGGCCAACACAGAAATGCAGTTGCAAAGTGGCAGTCCTTCCTGGCCGACCACAGTCCTCCTTCCTGGCACTGTCCTTGGTTCCAGTAGAGTTCTGGTTTGGTGGTGTTTGGGGTCCAGTATTTATAATGTAGTGCCCTGGTTCTGGAAAGTGGGAGAAACTTCCAGGCCTTCCTTTGATATCCACAAGGTTCCTGTCCTGCCCTCCCTGGCTCCAGACACTCTGCAGGGTGTTCTGCAGCCCTTTGTGTAAGAAGAGGAACAGCCCTATTCATAAGTAAATGTCAGTTCCTCCCACGCATCTACGCCAGGAAGACCCATCAGCCTGGGCCAATGCCACACCCAAGCTCTCTTTGTGTGTGACTGTCTAGATGGAATGCACAAAGCCCAGCTGTCAGCAACCCCGTATGTGCATTCATAAACAGGCAGAGGCACAGAATGGTTAAATTAAGAATATGGCAACTTTCTAAAAACTGCATTTTCAGACATACAATTTAAAATCCGACTTGACCATAAGTTGTGATTTTAAATTGTGAGTCCAGGGATACTAAACTCCATATTTGTATCTCTTTCTAATTTGAAATTTCACTTAAAAGATGGTTTAAGGTAATCCAAATGCTATCCTCTAAGAGACATAGGCCTTGCAATTGTGGAAAACGAATTTAAGTGTTTTTCATTATCAGGACATGTTAAACTTAAAAATGCATATCCAACTTTTTAAATACACTGTACCCTGCTCTTGGGGCTAACTAGGGCCAGCCTTAGGGGTTACATATATGTAATAAAAATGAAGGCTTGGGACAGGCAAGTGGGTACACTTGACAGGTCGAAATGACAGTTTAGATCGGCACACCCAGGTTCTTCAGTGGGAGGCCTGAGACTTGTTTGAAAGGCTACTGTAGTGGGTGGCAGAATCAGTGCTGCAGGCCCACTAGTAGCATTTAATTTACAGGCCCTGGGCACATGTGGTGCACTTTAATATAAACGTACAAGTAAATTAAATATGCCCAACTGGTGTAACCCAATTATACTATGTTTAGAGAAGAGAGCACATGCACTTTAGCACTGTTTAGCAGTGGTAAAGTGACCAGAGCTCTGAAACCAACAAAGACGGTCAGAAAAAAAGAAGGAGGAAGGCAAAAGGTTTGGGGAAAAACCTACAGAAAGGGCCATTTCGAACAGGTGGGTACAAAATACCACTGGTTTAGTTTAAAGTTAGTGCACAGATTGCTACCACCTTTGGAGTATTTAATGTATGTACATCTGGCCCTTTATTCTTCACCTATGACCAGGGTGACACCCAGTGTTTGGGACATATGAATAGAAACAAAGGCCTCACAACACGCCATTGCCTTTCTCTCCCATATATGAAAATACTGCTTCACATTGGGCAAAGATAGGGAAAGCTTCTAGCTGTAGAACAATTGTAAGTGCCTGATGCTGGGGACTGGAAAAAGGAATTTGGTATACCAGAGACAGAAAAGATATTGATATGCGCTAGTTCATCACTGTGACTGGCAACGAACCCTGCAAGTAAGAGAAGGCTGACTTGTAACCTCACAACATTTCAGAAATGGACAAGGAGGGCCGACCATAACACTCAATTTCCAAACTAAACAAAATGATATCCATCTCCAAGTTCCTAAAAGCACACGGTAGACTAAATTGTAGGCAGAAATGTACAGGTCTTTTCCCACCATGGATTCACAGTAGCCATAAAATGTATGAGTAGAAAGAAGACCTTATACAAGCTATGAATAAGTACCTAAAACTCTACAAGATACACAACTGGAACAGCTCGAAGACCTCTGGATGTTGGAGAGGCTGTACCAGCGAACTCTTCCATTTATTATGACAGTGTCCAAAAGTAGGGAATTACCTGGAGATCTATTTATGTGCCATTGACCCATTTTCCAATACACATATTCTCCTGGACCCTGGAGCAGTATTGCTGGGCCTCCCATATCAATGGAACAGATCCCACAAATCTACGACTAACAATAGATAACCTTAACATTAGTGAAAGTGATCCAGTGTATAGGGTGTCTTTTGGGTAGGACAATTGCCCCACTGAGAAAGATTGTCTAATTAAAATGTAGGCACTCTTGTCAATCGAAAAGATAACTGCGTCTGTGGAACACAATATTGAATACCTTGATAGTGATTGGTCTCCCTTCCTGCATCACCTATCAACTGTTTTTAGGGAGGTAATGTGCGCACAGTACCTAAAGTCCTGAAAATTGTTTCACCGGAAATTACACTTTTCCTCCAAAGGTGGAAACACCTTCACAGCAACTTTGGCCAGGGAACTGAGAGGCTCGGTAGGTGAAGCAATGCCACCTCCAGGATATATCTACTAAATAAACCTCGGAGCTCCTGCAGGTGGGGAGGGAGAGTTGGACGGGAGGGGATCTGGAATAATATGTTGTGTTATATATCTCTTTCTTTGTCATCTACTTTGTTCTTTGGACCCTCACTGGCTTGCAGATTTTAGGCTATGGCATGTATTAAAATATAAAAACTGAATAAAAACAGTTCATACTATATGCTACAATGGAACCACATGAAAGGAGGCTAATCCATAGACCTGGTCAACTGAGCTCATTTCCATTTCTGAGCTTAATATCAAATCTTTCACTTATATCCGTTAAAGCAGCTCTCAATTTTATAATTACATCTCAGATCCTCTTGCAATTTGTCTTTTACTAAGATGTTCTCGTCATGACATAATTTATCAAATTCATTCTCACATAGAAAAGCAGCACAAACATTAAAATTCTTCCTAAATGTAACACAGTAATTTGTTGAGAATATATGCAGCCTAAAGAAAACCAGAAGGCACAGGGTACACTTTCATCTAATCTCTGATAACTGTGCACTTTAAAGTTGTTACACAATGGATTCTTACAAAAAAGTGAATTCAGTTAAACAATCATTTTAGTGATCCGCAAGAAAATGTAATTCATCTACATATTGTTCACATTTGAGTTTTCTGTGGGTTTTCCACATCATTATTTAAATCATTTGAATAAGAGGCGAATTTATACTTAAATTGAGATCATTGTGGCAACTACGGTCACTAAAGCGCCCTCGAACACAATTCTAGGCAATTACATTTTAACATTGGCCTCTTTGAGATGTTCCTCAATGATTTTTGAAATCCGACTGGGGAACTGTCCCGCCACTCTCTCTTAAATAGTAATTAAATTCACCTGTAGACATTACAACAATCGTATGCCTTGACAAATTCAATAGCAGGAATGTGTACAAAAGAGTGTATTGTGTGAGAGCAATGTTATCACTGCAGTTTCAACATGGTGGCAAAAACAGCTCACCTCTCAATTGCCTAAAAAATTAAGCGTCAATGTTATTTTCACTTTTTTAGGTATAAATGTTGGGCCAGTTGTTGCTGGAGTAATTGGGGCAAGGAGGCCACAGTACGATATATGGGGAAACACTGTTAATGTTGCCAGCAGAATGGACAGCACAGGAATACAGGGTAAAATTCAGGTAAGCATTTTATCTTGGTTTCAGAAATGTGTATTAAAAGACAAACCAAAAATAAATGCATTTCTAAAAGTTAAAAAAATAATACTTTGGATAGCTAAACTCTGGTAAAGAGAATGTAGTAGAAGGTGCTAGTAGACGCTTTTAAAAGGTGTCCTGAAAGATATCACTCAGTTTAGAATTCATATGGTAAAGAAACCTGAGAGTTAAGGACGCTTTGAGGAGTCTTCTTTGTGAAGAGAGATACCTAACCTGTGAAAGTTGACCAACTATAGAGAAAACATGGTCACTGGCAAACCTGTGTAAAGAGGAAGATGGTGGAAGAAAACTATTAAGAAAAAAAGCAGTCTTGGTTCATTAAATCACAGTGCACCGTTCAACCTAGGAACCATGATATAGAACCTACACTTTCCCTATTATAATAGTATGGGCACCATCTGTATGCTCTCCCACACCTCAGGGAATATCTCTGCTGTACCAGGTGTACAAACCCAAGCCTCAGGGAATGATTATAAAAAATTAAGTTTCATTCTGTCTTAGACTTACAAGGAGATTGGACATAATATTTTAATGGATGCATGGAATCTCTAGATTTTGTTGATTTCACATTGCCAGGAGAGTTTATGTTTGTTTAAGGCAATCTTATTATTGATGTAATTTTGGTTAAAAAAACACACTGTTAGAAATGGGCTCTTTGGTTGGCAGTCAGGTTACTCCCTGTCCAAGCAAGGACCCTTACTCTAGTCAGGGTAAAAGAGAATCACCCTCAGCTAACCCCTGCTCACCCACTTGGTAGCTTGGTACGAGTAGGCAGGCAGGCTTAACTTCAGAGTGCTAGGTGTAAAGTATTTGTACCAACACACCCAGTAACTTAATGAAAACTCTACAAAATGACACAACACAGGTTTAGAACAATAGAAAATATTTATCTAAACAAAACAAGACCAAAACGACGAAAATCCAACATACACAAGTCAAGCTATTAACGAAAATGTAAAAAGAGTCTTCATGTTCTTTTAAACACAATGTTAACGCTGTTAGCGTGAAAATGTACCTAGGTTGCATCAAAAATAACCCCGCACAGGTGAGTATGCATCGAAAGAAGCCTGCGATGCGTCGATATCACTAACAAGCGAGACCGTGCGTCATTTCTCCTTCTGTCGGGTCGGCTTGCATCATTTCTTCTCTCCGCAGGAGAGCGATGCATCGATCCAGACAAGCACTCTTGGGTGCGGGCAGGCTTTTTGTCGTTTTTGCGTCAGATGTTTGCGGCAGAAATCCTGCCGCACGGTGATCCAAAAACCACACAGTGTGGGTTGCGATCTCACCAGCCTCCGTCAGCGATGCAGCGCGTCATTTGCCCAGCCATGGGAGACGATCTCCTACCCATGCTGCAGGCAGAGCGTCAATTTCAGCCACGAAGCCGGCAGTGCTTTGTTTTTCCAGAAGTTGCAGCAAAATTTTTCCCGCAGGACGGTCTGTGCGTGGATTTCTCAAACTTGGCCTGCCAGCTTCGCCTTTCCCTTTCAAGGCCCCAGGAACTGGATAGGGCATCACTTGACAGGGCAGGATTCTCAGCAGAGGCTCCAGGTGATGGCAGAGAGAAGTCTTTACTGACCCTGAGACTTCAACAACAGGAAAGAAGCTCAATTTCAAGCCTTTTGAGAGTTCTTCACAAGTAGGAAGGCACACAAAGTCCAGTCTTTGTCCTCTTGCACAGGCAGAACCAGCAACTGCAGGATAGCTCCACAAAGCACAGTCACAGGCAGGGCAGCTCTTCTTCCTCAGCTCTTCAGTTCTTGTTTTCCAGAAGTGATCTAAAGTCTGTGGTTTGGGGTGCCCTTGTCATACCAATTCTGCCCTTTGAAGTAGGCTTACTTCAAAGAAAAGTCTCTCTTGTTTGTGAAATCCTGCATTGCCCAGGCCAGGCCCCAGACACACTGTGTGAGGGCAGGTACAGCCCTTTCAGGTGTGAGCGATCACTCCTCCCCTCCCTTCTCGCACAGCTGGCTCAAGATATGCAGGCTACATCCCAGCTCCCTTTGTGTCACTGTCTAGAGAGAGGTGCAACCAGCCCAACTGTCAAACTGACCCAGACAGGCAGTACACAAAACAGGCAGAGTCACAGAATGGTTCATGCAAAAAATGCTCACTTTCTAAAAGTGGCATTTTGAAACACACAATCTCAAAATCAACTTTACTAAAAGATGTATTTTTAAATTGTGAGCTCAGAGACCCCAAACTTCAGATGTCTATCCGCTCCCAAAGGGAATCTACACTTTAATCATATTTAAAGGCAGCCCCCATGTTAACCTATGAGAGAGATAGGCCTTGCAACAGTGAAGACAGACTTTAGCAGTATTTCACTGTCAGGACATAAACACATTAGTATATGTCCTCCCTTAGAAATACACTGCACCCTGCCCAGGGGGCTACCTAGGGCCTACCTTAGGGGTGTCTTACATGTAAGAAAAGGGAAAGTTTAGGCCTGGCAAGTGGGTAAACTTGCCAAGTCGAAGGCAGTTTAAAACTGCACACACAGACACCACAGTGGCAGGCCTGAGCCATGTGTACAAAGCTACTGCTGTGGGTGGCACAAGTGCTGCAGGCCACTAGTAGCATTTGATTTACAGGCCCTGGGCACCTCTAGTGCACTGTACTAGGGAATTACCAGTACACCAAATATCCCAATCATGGATGAACCAATTACATACACATTGTGTATAGGAGCACTTGCATTTTAGCACTGGTTAGCAGTGGTAAAGTGCCCAGAGTAACAAAAACAGCACAAACAGTCCAGCACACATCAACAACCTGGGAAACAGAGGCAAAATGTTAAGGGAGACCACTCCAAGGATGAAAAGTCTAAAACACACCCAAAGTAATCACCAATATAGTGTCTTACTAAGTCCCAAAAATCTCTGCAGCAGTTCTTAAACCTGACTCTTCTGACAGGTAAAAAATTCTACTGAAAAGAATGTTGATGCCAGACTCTTACAAACTTATCCTGGGTCTAGTATAATAAATCTACCTGCTGCTTTGCCCTGGCTGCTTCCTGTGAAGGACCCCGGTGTGTAGTTGGGTTACAAAAGAAGACCCATAGAGTAGAACATTTCAGAAAATTGAGAGGTATTAAGGGTCCTTTCTTTCTGTGCACTTCCTATGGACCAGAGGAATGGGAAAGAGTAACTTACAACAAAATATTGCAGGTATCAAATGAGGGTAAAAAGAAATTCCAAAAAGATGCACATTTATTACTTCACTTGGAAAAAGTGGTGCCCACATTGATCCAAAAAAGACCAAACTTTGTTGGTCTGCCTCAGCATCTTGCCCCAATTGCAAGATTTTCAACTGTAACAAACCATCTACCAGTAATTCCCAGCAGCTCAATTCAAACTGTGGAGTTCTATTCAACCCAATTCAGAAACTTAGTGCTGGGCAAAATTGTATCATTTTGTTTATGTGGAAAGTGTTTTGTGTCAATTACACCTATTGCATAAAAATTCTTTACAAGGTATGCCCTTGTGTACAAAAATCCCAAGGAAGACCCACGCAGTATCTTTAACATATGTTTCTTTCACACTCTTGATGCTGGGGCATACATCTAGAACTCGATGCTGAAGAAAAAAACTCAGCTGCCCAAGTGCATTGTGTTCCTGGGGCAATGATTTTCCCCAATCTGCACTTTTTCCAAAGAATGTGCAATGGTACAAAAATCTTTTGCACCTGTTTTTGAATGTTTTAAATGTTATGACAATATTTTCTTCCTTGTGCTCATTCATACAAACTGCTAAAAGCTTGTGATAAGGGTGTGCATGAAACATCAATAAGCACTGCTTTTGTTTAATCTAACTTGGTTGTAGGTCTATAATGCTACAAACACTAGCCACACCAATTTCTTTTCTAGCCCAAAGGCATTAATGAGACCCTTTCATCAATATTTCCCTATTATTTATGTTCTCTGTAGATTTACCTTGACCTCAATAGGATCCTGTTATTTTATTAGCATTCAGTTATACTTTTAAAACAAACTGGTAGATGTATTTTTGCACCTTTCTCTCTGTTGGATTTCTAATGTAAAATGTCTTACGTCTCATCACGAAAAGTTTCAGTTCTGTTAAGGACAAAGGGGCATATTTATACTCCGTTTGCGCCGGAATTGCGTCGTTTTTTTTTACGCAATTCCGACGCAAAACTAACTCCATATTTATACTTTGGCGTTAGACGCGTCTAGCACCAAAGTCCATGGAGTTTGCGTCATTTTTTAGCGTGGACACCTACTTTGCGTTAATGAAATGCAAGGTAGGCGTTCACGTCTAAAAAATTTACTTCGAGGCATGTGCGTCGTATTTATACTCCCGGGCAAAATTCAAGCCCGGGAGTGGGCGGGTCAAAAAAAATGACGTCTACCCTCGTTAGCGTCATTTTTTAACGCCTGCTCAGGGCAGGCGTTAAGGGACCTGTGGGCTCGGAAGGAGCCCAGAGGTGCCCTCCCATGCCCCCAGGGACACCCCCTGCCACCCTTGCCCACCCCAGGAGGACACCCAAGGATGGAGGGACCCATCCCAGGAAACTTAAGGTAAGTTTAGGTAGGTATTTTTATTTTTTATTTTTTGGGTGGCATAGGGGGACCTGGTTTGTGCCCCCCTACATGCCACTATGCCCAATGACCATGCCCAGGGGACATAAGTCCCCTGGGCATGGCCATTGGGCAAGGGGGCATGACTCCTGTCTTTGCTAAGACAGGAGTCATTTCAATGGGGGTTGGGAGTGAAAAAAATGACGCAAATCGGGTTGAGGTGAAAAATTTGCCTCAGCCTGACTTGCCCCATTTGTTTATGCCCAAACTCCATTTTCCCCTACGCCGGGGTTGCCTGGTGTACGTCGTTTTTTTCCACGCACACCAGGCAGCGCCGGCGGCTAACGCCGGCTAACGTCATTGATTAAATACGGCGCCCGCATGGTGCTTCAGAATGGCATTAGCCGGCGCTAATTTTTTTGACGCAAAACTGCGTTAGCGCAGTTTTGCGTCAAAAAGTATAAATATGGGCCACAGAGTCTACGATTATGCTCAAAACTTTCTATCCTTTATTACTTCCAGCAGCTTTCAAAAATAAACTTACTTTCCTAAGATGACACAGGAAAGGACTGCAATAATTTTAACTAATCAGAAAAGGTCTCGGTCCATATCATCAGGCAGCCTGTGGATCACTTCCTCTTTCTTGAATGTGACATGAAAAACTACTTTTCTTCGACTTTGGATGAATCTGTACCTGGGAAAAACAAATGTAACTAACTTGTTCTCAAATGAACTGTGACACTTATGCATCCAAAATATACTGTAGAATGCAGAATCACTAATAAAAATTTTTTTTACAAAAATTAACTGCAACACCTGAATTAACATGAAAATGCATAATAAGCCTACCTACGGTTAACGAAGTGTCGGGTGAGAAACCAAAATCAAAAAATTCAACCTCCATATCATCCCAGGTTGTCCTTAATTGAAATGAAACTTTATGTTACAAAAGTTAGGAAATTGTACAATCTATGGCTGGACCAGAGAAGAGTATTATACTCGTTCAAAGCTTGTCCACCACCAAAGATGTCATATCAAGTACCAGTTTAAAGTATAACCATTTCAACATGGAGTCTGAAGACCAATCAGCCACATTAATATCATCCTCTAGTCTAGCCCCTAGAGAAAAAGCTTAGAGACCATAGCCCCTCTCATGGAATGAGCTCCTATATGCGACAAATAAATGCCTGCTCCATGCATGACCAGGTGGACCCAGCGAGCAATGGTGGGGAAGGAGACTGGTTTGAAAGGTTTTTTGAAGGAGAATAACTGTTGTTCATCTGGAGTATGGACCTCTACTGTCATGTGTTCATATGCCTTAAGACATTGGACCACACATAGTTTAGGGTACTTGTTGAAAGCCGGAAAAGATATCATTGTAGAATCTGACTTAGTTCTCCTAGAAATATGGAATGTAACACCCTGTGGAGTAAACACTGAATCTGAAATATCTAGAGCCTTAACATCCCATACTCTACTGCAGGAGATTAAACAGAGAAGCATTGCCAACTTCACTGATAACTACTTGCGCAACAGAAACTCTTTCCGCTGTCATGACTGATGTCCCCTAGACTGGAAAACCAGGGGTTCTTGAGATAGGGCTAGGTGAATTCATCTCATCAACTTACAGACTTATGGGTGCTCTCCTATGGGGCACCTTGCACTAGCAAGTGACCTGCAGAGATGGTCGACCAGTATGAAATGACCATCCAATAGGCCAAACCTTACAAGCTAAAGAAGCCCAAAAATAAACAATTGGGACAACATCACACCTCATAGGATCTTCACTGTGTTGAACACACCAACAAAGCCATTTGGACCATGCAGATTTGTATTGCTTTGTGGTCCCATCTGCCCATGCCGTGACCAGAATTATTTCAGATTCTTGTGAAAGGCCCGGGACTCTCCATCTTTCCCAGTAATCCTCCATGGCATGAGTGGCAAGCGTTCCTGGAGTAATAGTGAGTGGCACTGGCCCAGAGGATTACACAGAATATCTGGACTTTGGGTAAGAGGAATTGGAAAATTCCAAGAAAGTTCCAGAAGAACCAGAAACCAGACTTGAGAGCTCCACAACAGTGTGCTCAAAGTATGTTCATCTGTTGTCCTCTCACCGGAGTCTCAGCTAAGTTGATAGTCTCATGATCATGGCGAAGGGAGTGGGGGAATGCATAACCCCTCTCATTTAACCAATTTTGCAGGGAAGCATCCATCGCTATCGCCTGTGGATCTAGTTTCCACCTCAAATATCTGGGCATCTGATGGTCTATACGGGCAGCAAAGTGGTCCTCCAAGAAAGAACCCGCCGATTGTTAATTTGTGTGAAAATCTGAGGATTCAACTGGCAAAGGCACATGTTGGGCCATTCCATAAAGCACCAGTCGATTATCTGATTTGAGACTCCTGGAAGGTACTCAGCCGTAACGGATGCATTGTTGTCCAGGCAGTATGTCCAGAATTCCTTGGCTAGGTCGGCCAAGACTTTCTCCTTGGAGCCTCCCACATGACTTATATATATCGGACTGCTGTGAAGTTGTCCATTTTAAGTAGGACCCAGCAACTCACCTTCCCCTTGGTCCAGCACCTGATTAGGAATGAACCTGCCATCAGTTCGAGGCACTTGATATGAGGAGCTTGTTCCTCTGTGGACAATGTTCCTCCTGTGAATGATTCTCCATATCGTGCCATCCAACCTGACTTACTGGCATCGGACTCAATGATCAGATCTGGGTGAGAGCTGACTACGGCTCCTCCATTCCAAGCCTTCATGTGAGCTAACCACCATCTCATTTCAGTCTTGACCTCCTCTGTCCGAGGAACATGCTCTAAATATTGGAAGCCTCTGCGTAAATGGAAAGCTTTGTGCCTCGGTAGGACCATGTTGTGTACAGGACCTGAAAATATCGCTTGGATGGAGGAGGCCAGTTGGCCTACAATTCAAGCTATGTGGCTCAAGAAGGTAGTAGGTCTGCAAAACATCTTTCTCAGTTATTTGTGGATTTTCGCCACTTTCCTGGAGGGCAGGCAGAGTGTCTTGGCTGACGAGCTGATGATGAAACCCAGAAAGGTTGTCTGTTTGGATAGTGTCTGTAAGGATTACTTGATGTTGATGATGAACCTGAAGGTTTCAAGGAGGTGGATTGTTCTCTGCAGGTGATCTTGCAGTCTGAATGGGCAATGAGCCATTAGAAGGAGATTGTCAACAAAGATTATTATACGATATCCCTGAGCCCTCAAGGATTACACCACTGGCTTCAAGACCTTGATGAAGCACCAAGGGGCTGAGGAGAGGCCAAAGGGCAGCGCCTTGAACTTGTAGACCAGACTGCATCTTTGGAACGGCAAAAACCTGTGATGACAAGGGAATATCAGAAATGTTAAGTGCACATCCTTGAGATCCATGTGAACCATCCAGTCATCTAGCCGTAAAAAGTCACATTAGAGATGGATCCCCTCCATTTTGAAGCGGCGGGAGACCAACCAGCTGTTGAACTCCCTCAGATTGAGGTCATGTCTCTGATCGCCATCTAGCTTTTCCTCCAAAAACAGGTTGCTTGGAAAACCATGAGGATGAAGCTGAAACAGGACGATTCTGTCCTTGTGGAGCAGATCCTCTACTTTCTGGTCTATTAGGGCTGTCTGTTCTTCTGAAAAGACCAGAGGACAGGGTCACAAGTGTTGAACATGGGAACCATAGAACTCTGGTTAACAACCTTGTACTGTTTGTAGCACCCAGACGTCTCTAGTTGGGAAGGAAAAAGAACACTCACCTAACTGGGATCCCTGGAACTGGCCCCTGGAGGAGTCTGTGGTGCCGCGTCTTAGTCGACCCCATCTGGTGGGGAAGAATTCTCCAGAACAAGTTTGGCCTTGGTCTCAGAGGTAGCCTTATCCTGTAGAAAGGCCTTGGACATAGACGTGGCCAGTCGAGCACCCACTGCTATGACCAGCCTGACAAAACTTCTGGGGTGGAACACCTGCTTAAGGGAAGCCTGGGCTTTGTCTAGTGGTGTGAACGTGGCCACAAACTTCTCTATTTCCTTTATAAAGGACTCCCCAAATAGCCCCCTTGTGCCACCACACAAGCCTCCGTGGAAGCTAGCTCACCAAGCTTGGCGTCTACCTTGATCAGGAGAGAATGGTGCCTCTCCTTGGAGAGGACAAAATTAGCATTAGCATTACCGAGCAATTTAATAGCATTACCGAGGAATTTAATAGCTTGTTGTGCCCAGCCCAGTATGACCTCAGGGGAGAGGAGAAAGAGTGGCACTCAAGATCCTCACCTCCTCAGAAAATTCCAAGATTTTTGTCAGGGACCCTATGACATCAAGAAGCTTGTCCATGACCTACCAATACCTTTTTTTGGGGTCACGGATGAACTTCTGGAGGAAGTGGGCCATACAGGTGTCAATCCTGGGAATACCAGCCACTAGTCCTGATAGGGAGCGAGGTGGACACTCCACCCGGAGTTTTGCTCGCATTCCCTTCTCCAAAGTCTTCAGAAGGTGGCTTGCTACATATTTGCCCAATTTTACTGAGGTAAACCATTCCGCTAAATGAAGGTGAACCAGGTCCTCGGGATCTACCATCTCCGAGGGGTCCTAAGACCCCTGGGGATCTGATGGACCTGCAGGGGAGGAGACCAGGAAGGGGAATCCTCACCCTCCCCTTCGGCCATGGAAAGAGGATTAGGCAAATCTACTGGGGCTCATAAAATGTCCACCAAGGTCGCCAGGCTTGAAGGGGTAGGGCGCTCAACAAAAGCTTTCTTCAGCCTGCACAGGCAATGAGATCCACCATGGATTCAGTCCTGTGCTTGGGGTGTCATTGAGCGGGTTGTTCAGGTCCAAGAAGGGCATCCTTTAAAAGGGTTTGGTTCAAGGAGAGGTTGAGAAGGACTGGGAAGGCATGAGCCAGTTGAAGTAGGCATCTCTCCAGCAGTTCAATGGCAGAGATGAATGGATGCGTACACCGCCTCACAAAATTTGTTGTCAATTTGAAGGGCCAAAAAGGTATTCGCCTCAATGTAATCACCCTTAACAGATGCCTGCATGATTCTGCAAGGCAGGACAAGGCAGAGTGAGCACTGCCTCAAATTATCAATATATGGCCCTGCAGGGTGTGTTATAAAACTGGCAAATCAGGTAGATAGGTTATGCAGTCGGCACAGGGGCGATCAACAGTCCCTGTTTTAGGGCATCAACGGGTGAGTAATAGTTCTGGGCAACCCAGACTAAAGTTTGGCGTGCTGGAAGCACTAGACTTAACATTGGGTCAAGCCCAGGGCTGTCCACACCTTAAAATCAACGGGGTTTCAATAAATATGTACGTTTATAAATACCTCCTGGGCCCAGCCCCAAAAGCCGCCATGTGTGTGAATCACTTTTAAGCACGTCTCAAGGTGTCAAAAAGAAATAGTGACCCGAACGGACATCAGCTCCTTTAACTCAACAAATACTGACCCAGAGGAGTATCAAGACTTTCAAAGTGGCTCGGGGGAGGTGTAGGCTCTGTGGGGATGGTGTCTTATCAGTTACCGCTGACTGGAAGGAGTGCTTCATCCTCAGAGCAACAAGACGCACAGAGAGCATTGCAGCCTTTATGCTTTCCTCTACTGGGTGAAGCGCCTCACCGCACTTTGCGGCCCCAAATACAAACAAGACGGGCTGCAAATGGAGCACTGAGTCACGCTCTCGTGGCAGTGATATCTACAAAGGAAAAATGTTTAAGCATATGTTTAAACGTGTACAAGCACATAAAACAAAGCAATTATTAGAAAAGGCACTTACCGCTGCTGGAAGCAGGAAAGAAAGAGGAAGTGATCTATAGGCTGCCTGATTATATGGACTAGGACTGTTTTCTGATTTGTTACATTTATTATATTCCTTTCCTGTGGCATCTTGGGAAATGAAGTTTATTGTTGAAAGCTGCTGGAAGTATTAAAGGATAAAAAGTATTGAGCATAATCCTCGCCTCTGGTCCTGACGTAGAATTACTTTTTTCTGTCAGATAGCATAATCACCTTATTTTCAAGTGTGGTATGTTCAAAGTCTTTAATTGTTTGTAATATATTTTGGATTGCTGCTTCTGCTTCTTTTCATTTCTCAGTATAACCTTGAGACTAAGCCTTCACCTTGCAAATTGTTAGACTAATTTATTTTCAAAGTGTTTTCAATGTCATCTATAGCCTAACATGTTCTGAATGGTATCTTGGGTTCAGTCATACACTCTTTGGGCCAGTCTCTCCCCATTTGCAGTATTTTAAACAATAAAACATGTTAAAATGTGATTTAAGTGTTTTATAATGGAGCTCCTATGATACCACTGTCATATAACTGTTGGGATTTAAGCAGAATGAGCTGACATCTAGCAACTACCATCTCAAGCAAGGGAACTTTCCTACCGTTCATCAGAGCTGGTTTCATATCAGACTTCTAAACCAAAAAATGAGGTGTGCTGTTTTGAGCAGAGCCTACACATACCTGTGTGTACCTTCATTAACTCTTTAATATCCCTCAAAAAACGAGGTATAGGCGTGGCTAAGCCAATGTTCCCACTGAAATGCCAATGTTCTCAAATTATAACAACAATGGCTTAAGCTGTTCTGTAGATGTATTGGTTTCACATTCAGTTTTATTGATAGTCTGCTAGCTATATGATTTAGAATAATCAATTTGCCCGTCAATCAGTCAATCAATCAATATTTGTGAAGCGTGGCTACTCACCTGTGAGGGTCTCAAGGCACTGAAATGCAATTCCCATAAAGCATTTTTCTTGAAATGTAATGTTAGTGGAATTCCTAAAAATTGACAAACTCCGCACAATTTCAAAGTTGAGTTAATGTTTATCAATTTAGTCAAAATCCTGAGTGCCACAGTGTAATAAAATACATTACTCTATTAGATTTCCACTATTATTCAGAACAGGTTTATGGGTATCCCATTAGTTCCGGACTGCAAAGTAGAGTAAACCAGCAGACTGATATGTTTGTTAATATTTTTGTCAAAGGCAGGAGTAGGTGTGTTTCTACATTTGTAATATATAGACAACACCTCTATATTTAAATGGGTGGAGGGAAAGAGTTACATCCTCTATCCCTCCATTACTCTAGCAATCCAACTAACAAACTCACATATCTTCTGCTCAAATTAACTCATAATAATACTAATTCTGTATTCTTATTCCCTACCCTAATCCACCACTAATTCCTCTTGGGTTCCAGAATTGCATGCTACACGCGAAAAGAGCTTTGACGCCTCGCCAGGGGTAGTAAGTGCTATATAAATACAATTACAATTACATCTCAAGGCAAAATATTTTTACATGTAGAAAAAAAGTACTTGTGCAAACCAACATTTACATTGTATCTTGACATGCTGAATGTCCCACCTGGTGAAACCTCTTCATGTGTGGAGGGTATGTGAGAGTACTGTTAGATATTATAACCTTTTAACTAGTGTGATTGTGAATCTGATAACAGTTGGTAAATTTGCAACAAATGAAGGACTCATTTTATGAGACAACATTTATTTTCTTCGTTTGAAAGCTTATAGGCAAAAAATATCTGTATCCAATTGCTGTGTTGTCTTGATATGATTCTTTGTTGAAGAGTAGCTGTTTGGGAATTTGATTAGGGTAGATGACACATGTACCTCCCTTAATGTATTATTTATAAAGATGCATACCAATTCGGTAATACAAAAAATTATTACTCCTGATTTAAATTACATCTTCACAGAAACGCCATGTTGAGTTCTGTGACCCATTGCATATTCTATTGTTTTTCCTATTTTAACACATCAAGTGAATGAATTGTATACAGCCATTCACATCTAAAAGATGCAAACATGTGTATAACTTCTATTCAGTGCTTACTTGGAGCTGATGTTTGCCGGTGGGGGGCACCTGCATTTATTTTTTAGGGCTGGCACTTATTTTTCTGCATCAGGCATTTACTGTGAGCAAAATACAAATGGGAAAGATGGAGGGAGAGAAAAACGAAAAAGGGTCACAAAGGGAGGAAGTGGAAAACTGAAAGAGTGAACTGACGGGTAGGGGGTGGCTGCAAATGGATTAAAGAGACCCTAGATTGCTTTAGGATTACACACCCTCAGTAAGCAATGTTTGCACAATTAAATGAAGCAGCCTCCTGTTTCAAATGAGAGCTTTGGGCACCGGCACGTTTTTATTTACAAATTAAGCACTGCTTCTATTTGACTGAACGTCATTGTGAAAAAAATCAGATAACAAGACAACCAGAATGATTTCACCCAAACACAGTCACTTTTATTAATAAAAATACATCATATACGTTCTTAGATATAGATTTCATTTTTTTGTCAAATCTGTTATAACAAAGGTGTGTTTTCAATAAGTGCGATTTTAAATGTGTGAATCAAACCACTTCTTCAGACCTGTCAGAAATCTTTGCTTTTAGATCACACACCCTGCTACATTAAAAAATAAATAAATAAATAAATAAATAAAACTGTTGGAGTATTTGTTGATACAGGTGTGACGTTTACATTGTTCTATGTCCGGATCTGGAAAAGTTCAGTACGGTATGAAATAAAAGTTGGTTAGCGCACTTTGGAGTGTATGTCAAAGAAGTGAAATTCAAGTACTTGTCTCAAAGGAGTAAACGATTTGAAGTTATGGAAAAAAAGAAAAAAAGATTAAAGAAAGCAAAAATACTATCAAAATTGCGTCAGAACGTAAACTTACTAGACAAAATACATGCAATTTTTTTTTACTGCTACTGTAACTTGCTTGTGGGTGAGGCTGACAGAGCCATTGAGGGATAAAGAGCTGCAGTGACAGGGTCTCTCTCTCTTCATCTCTTTCTTGCTCCCTCTCTCTTCACTGTGTATACATGTTTTAATGCTTTCCCTTGGCTTTTTTTTATTTGATTTACCACAGAATTGCAATCTGCATGCATATATTTAGGTGCTGACTATGCTATATTTTGAATAAATCGAATCTTCATCTCTTATGGTTTCCTTTCAAATCCCAAATAATATTGATTGACTTTTCACATGGAATTTCGAACAATAAACCACCAGGTTTTAGCACATAAAATATTCTAAACACACCACATTATTTTCCACACAACTGCAAATCTATAACTAGACCATAGCACTCGATGTACCAGCCCAGCAGCCAATTTTTGTAAAGCAGCAGCATCAATTTTAGCTGGACTAAACTTATATAGTTGTCAATACACCGACCCACTGGGAATCAGGCCAATTTTCTATAGCTAATGATGGGCAAGCAATCTGGTTACCCACACAGTCATGTGCACCTACAATGATTGTATACCTAGGCCTGTGTAGGATTTTTTTTGGGTAGTATACGCAACTAATAGAAGCTTTTTTCATTTCATGCAGGTGACTGAAGAGGTCCATCGGATACTTAAAAACTGCAGTTATGACTTTGTGTGCCGGGGTAAAGTTAGTGTGAAGGGAAAAGGAGAAATGCTGACGTATTTCCTCGAAGGGAAGACCAACGGAATTAACGCACAAACACGGTCTTTAAATCTCGAGCGGAAGATGTACCCTTATGGCAGGACAAACATTCAAACAAAGTTGGGTACCAGCTGTCTCTCAGTGTCGTCAGTCGCCAGCTTTACAGTTACTGCTGGCTTCGGAAACCTTCAAGCTTCAACAACCAACCCCAATCCTGCATTGCTCTATCTTCCATCTGACTCTGCTGTGAAAGAAGTGTAGGCGGGGATGGCACGTGGTTATCTCCATTACCGCCTACGCCCAATAACTAAACGCAGCAGTTTTTTTTTCCACAAGAAAATCCGAGGCCGTGGGCTGCAGCGCCAACCAAGGTTAAGGAACCTTACCAAAGAGAAACGTGGCACCTGAAATAAAGAACTTGTGGAATGGTTCAAACAAGGGCTAACACTTATGTTAGGGCAAAAACAGCATGTTCCATTTCTGAGAATATGACATGAAGTTTTGGCGTTTCTAAAGGGTAAACGATAATGTCACAGAGAAAGTCATACACATAATGTACATAAGCATATTCAGAATTTTGTATATTTTTTAAATATATAATATGTATGTATTTGCAGACACAATTTCAGCTGTTTATTTGGGAATACATACTTTTCAATGATCTACTGTCTACGGGCAAAGTTTAGTATGAATTTTAATATGGGTACGTGATAGCATTTGTATCAGTGGCTTGTTAATGGTATCTACTGAGAACATATCAAGAGCGCATGCAACTTTGCTCCGAATATTTGAACTGAAAGACCTGGGATATAGCCAGCGTGATTTAAGTTCATCTTTCACATCTAACCAACCACTCAAATGGACGCGCCTTTTCATATATGTGCATGTTTTCAAGACAGTATTTTGCACGTTTACATGTTTTAACACACAGCATCAAAATGAGGTAAAACATGACTGGACTCAGGGTTTTGACAGTCTTCTGACTAGAGCTCATGCCTTTCTCAAAGGAAGGGTTTGGAGTACTGCACTTTGGCACACAATCTAAGCCTTGGTAATAGAGATCTGTGCACGATGAATGATGGCGCTTCAAATGAATTGCAGCAATACATAAAACACACCGGAAACTCTGCTTCCTGGTATAAAAAGATGAGAGATGAATGTGTGCTTTGTACGTAACTACTCAGTTCCCTTTCACTTCAGACACTGTTGCGTTTTGTGCAAGTCATGGAAATGCCTCTTTGGAAAGTTCAAAGGGCTATTTTGTTTGTAATTTTACATTTTATGTTTTTAAGGAAGTTCATTACAAAAACATTTTCTGGTCCAAAATATCTATTGAGAAACCCACACTGGTAGTGTTGCCACCAAACTTAAACAAGATATTGACTATTCAGTTGATTGCAAATTAGCTTTATAGTTTTCCCCAGGGCTTTAATTTGAACTCTTCTCCCTTGCTGCTAATTCAATTTAAAATACAATACAGTGCTTGATGCTCTCTGTACTTACTCTTCCATGGATTAAAACTTCCTTAGTATCATATACTGTTCTTCCTTGTAAATATTTAGAATGTTTTTGCAGCTACATATTGAGATGCACAACTCTAAGAGAGACAATCTTTAAATGAAGTAATACACTGCTTCAGCAGTGTATGTCACAGTCATGAGCCAGTGTCTGTTTCAAAATGATCATCACACAGGTCAGGCCACTGGTAAGTGGGCAAAGACATTGTTTTTGCGAGTGAAGTGACATCATACTCAAACCTTTCTATGTGTCGGGGATTTGACCTTTGACTCCGAGCACATGTTCCCAAAGATGTTCCTGGAAAGGACATTAATATTCATATGCATTGCTTCTTTCGTGGTTCCTATTCGTCCAATACACTAAAAACATACAGAGTCTGTCAGCTGGCAAGTGGCAGCCACATCAACAAAGTTCAATAATCACCTTGGTTTGGTGATTTTCTCCTCATTTAACCTCGTGGCAATTATCTCATAAAAGAAGATGAGGGCCCCTGCCAAGCAAGTTTGCCTCCCAACTCTGTGAAGTAGTGGTTGTGAAAAAGAGACAAAACCTGTCCACAAAAGAAATAGAAGTGTGATTGGACACGCTATTTTCACCCAATACTGCAGTTGTCAATCTATTGTTTGACCCAAACAGAACCAAAACAAAAATGTTGGAAAAGCATGCTTACAAGAGTTTGTGATTGTGACTTATGCTAACCATACAGAACAAAATTAGAGGATAAACTCATACACATCATTGTGATACTTTTCACAGATATAAAGTAAAATGTTCAATTCACATCAATGCTGAAATCCTCTTTACATGTGAATGGTTCTTGTTGCACGATTTACACTCACTCATATTGGTAGAACCATCCACATATTTGCATGGGATAAACTGCTGCGGAACAGTTGTGGTGACACTAATAGCCATTCTCTGTCACCTTACCATTAGTACTTTTGGCATTTCTGTTTCAAAAAGCAAAGAAAGTACCATTGTTATTATAGCTTTTGGCTTTTAGAGTCCTTAGCTGAAAAAATAGACTATTACCAATCCTTGGCATCCTTTCCCCTGCTTAGACAATTAGATACGCTGACATCAAAAGCAATTTTTCATTAATTTCTAATATGGTATTTACCAGGGTAATGATGTTTTTTTATTATTCCATAATGATAGATCTATTATTAGAGGAACTTACCGTGCAACTGCAGCATTACAATGACATAATGAGTTGACTTCAGTTTTTGAGGATACCAGGAAATAGAAATAAAGTTGTTTATTTTTTAAAGGAAACTCTAACTCTATTCCACAGTACAGTGGTTCCCAACCTGTGGTCCAGGGACCCCTGGTGGTCTACGAAGCCTCCCCAAATGGTCCCCAACTGCATAGAAAATTAAATAATATTAACAGATTAGCTCCCCAGCTTTCAGTAATGTCTCAGTGGAAGGTCCCTGGATTCCAATAAAGATTCAGTGGAGGTTCCCGGGCTCCAGTATTGAGAAAGTGGGGGTCCACAGAAGTCAAGCGGTTGGAAACCACTGCATAGTGGATTGGTTTTACATCTAGTTTGCCTTCTACCACCTATTTCATAAACAATGTATGCCTTCACAAACTGTCCAAGCTGTAGAACTTTTGGTTGGGACACTACTGCAAATGCAATGAAAATTGCATTGATGGTCATAAGCACAGAGATGTCCCACATATAACAAACACAGCTTTTAGTGCTGCAATGTAAGTCACTATGAGTACTTAGTGTCACTCTTAGAGGTTCACATGTTTAGACAGTAAAGGACATTAATAGCACAAACAAGATCTTTATGAACCGGAGAGAGTTGTGAGACCATGTTAAGTCATTTGTATGTAGCTATATATGCACAAGAAGGTTAGGTAAGCTACTGGCTAATATTCTCTCAGGATTTGTCCAACGATGGCTGCATTCTTGCACAAAATACATTCACCTGACATGCATCTGCCCCCTCCCCAAGATATTCTCAATCATAATCAGTTATTATAGTTATTATTAGGCATGGGCAAAAACGTCTGCTGTGCCGGTGGAGTTTTGTCAACTCTGTGTTCAACTAGAACGCGGAGTTCCAGCAAAACTCTGCCAACCATTGTGTGAAGAGTTTTTCTAATGCCTGGCCTACCAACATTAAGTTGGCAAGCGAGAATTTGTGTCCCTCAGGGAGACTTTTGGGTCTTAGAATGCCTCCCGGCGAGATTTTTCAACATGGGAGGTCGTGACAGGTTGCAACCATTCTTGCTAAGAAAGCTAGAGTAGAAAATCTATTTGAGCTGCAGAAAGAAACAGTACCCTCTGGCATTCTGCAGGGTGTAGTTCACACTGAGTTTACAGCACAGAACAAAACACAGACGCTAAAAATCAGCACAAGCAGTGCGATGTGCCCGAATTTTACCCGCTCTGCAGCTCTTCAGAATCTCAATGAGTTTTTATGTAACTCTGCAGAATTCTGCTGACCCTTAATTATTATCAATGAGAGTTTGAGTTTGTAAAGCACAATACAAGACAGATTGATTCAATTAGTTTCCTCAGCTACAAACACCATCATTTGTTCATTTGTATTACCTCTCCACACCACATTATTCTGCCCTGTGATTGACTTACAAATTCATTGTCATTCTCCAATTTTTTACTCTGTCACTCAATTATTTTTTCTTTTTTTACCTGTTTTTATTTGCTTCAAGTGCCTCGCTCTACCTTTCTTTTTCACTTGTCATATTAGTCAGATCTCTTTCACTTCCTCCTCGTTATTTTTAGTTTATATCTTAATGTCCTTTTTCCGGTTTCTCTACTTGTCACGTTTGTTTGTTTTCTTTTCTTTGTAGCTGGTATTTTGACTACTGATCTTTTAATGGCATTTCACTTACTGCATTGTTCTGCTATTGAACAGGCTCAACGATTCCTAAAGAGCACAATAAACATATAAAAAGCCACACAATAATTTCTACTGTAGAAAATGATTAAAAACAAATGGATGTCATTTCAAATCCTGTACTTCCGCATTTCAGTCTCATGTGAAAGATATCAATGACAGAATCACAAATTAGGGTTACCTACCTGCACAAAAGCTCCAAAGTGCTTCCTGCTGTACAGGAGAGAACAGTGTCACCCAAATATCCCCTTACAAATTTAGTCCCTTGAAGTGAAATTTTTGTCAATTTGTATTTATGTCTGGAACTATCATGGTGGGAAATATGCTATAATATGTGCATCAACCTTTGTTATGCTGATTGGATTTATGGTATTATTTGATAGAAAGTGGTGGCTTTTATACTCTCTCTAGTAAAATCCAGCAGCAAAGAAAATATATGTGCAAAAGTTCCAAAGAAAAAGATACCAACTGGACTTTCTACTATTACATTTTCCCACACACCAATCGGGAGGGGTAGAAAGTTGACACGTGCAGCCACAGAAGTGCAAGGGGTGCACCATGTAGGAGTTTCGAACTTTCCCAAGTTATTTGTATTTCATATATGTGGGTATTTGACATCTTCGAGATGGCAGTTGCATCATGTGTAGCAGGAATGTTTTGTTGTATGCCACCCAGTGACAGCACATCCAGCAAATAGCCTGGAATCTAAAAACATGTTTTTTCTTTGTTCATCCAGTGTAATTCAGTTTTATGTGTCGGCTTGTTAATTGTAAATGGTCCTGAGAAAGTGGTGATGAGGATGGTTTATCAAGACAAAAGATGTGAAGTTATTCATTTGTTTCTGAGGGGAAGGCCTTTGGAATCTGATGATTAGTCTTAAAGACCAAACAGTAAAGGTATCATATTCAGGGAGGTTCGCGAAAGGATTTGCCAGCAAAATTAACTTTTTCTTTGCATCCTTAAAACAACATAGGAGAAAAATCTTGATTATAAGTCTTGTAGGTAAACTTGAAATCAGTCCACATTGAAGGTATTTTTTGCTATCAAAAGAGGACCAAACCTTTGAACAGAAATGGTTCCTTGGACCAGTGTCTAAGCTGCTCACAGAACCACTGATGCTGTTTCAAAATATGGTTAAGTACTTTACAAAAATGTATCCTTGAATTTGTGTTCCCTTTGTGAAGCCAAAATGTGCTAGTCCATTGGATCTGGCTTTAGGTTTCCGGTTACCATTGACTATACCAAATCAACTGCACAGCTATCAATAGTGCAGTAGAGGCAATGGCACCAGGGCTTAGAGGTGGGGGGAGGAGAGGCACTGCTCCCCAGTTATAGATGTTTCTTACTACCAATGTAGAGGTGAGGGGTATTATCCTTGCTTGCCAAATGAAATGGTCTCATGCTCTTAGCTATCAGCATATATTTAACTGCTCTCACCCAAGATCTTCAAATGTTCAAATGACTTTGTACATAGTCCAGAGAGAGTCAAGCCATAAAAGGAGGACAGTGAAAATTGTCCGAGTTCAACATGTTCAACCATGTTTAATAAATTATGTTAAGGATTATTGGGGAGAGTATTTACTTTTCTATGCCAAAAAACCCTATATTGTACCCAACAGTGTCACAGACCTCAGGGTGCTTTTTACCCAGCAGAAACCACCACAGAGTCAGTGACTGGAAAAATAAGATTTATACTATGCGCACTCATTGATACATTTTGTAACTTTCAAATCACTTCCCCTTTCTGCTGGTGGCGTGGCCTGTATAACAATAACTAGAAAATATGGCCTCTTTTAGAGGATTGTATCAAAAAACCTGCTAGCACATTTTGAATTATTTTAACCTGACCAGCACTATCTTAGTACAACATGAATACAGTGCACAAAAATAAGAGAACTGGGAGCTTTGTAAATATTAAAAATGTAAATGTCGATTTATATAGCACAGCTTATCACCCGCGAGGGTCGCAAGGCGGTGTCCTTGGGCACGGGGAGTTTAAGTGATTTGCAGAGAATCACAGGACATTGTGCATACACTGAGGCTTGAAACTGTATCTCCAGCTCCTGAGGCAGTCGCTCTGACCTCTGCACTACATCCTCTTGTGCTTTAAGGATTTGCTTAGTTCCATTCTTTCCTTCTCAGATAAACAAGGCTGCATTCTTCCAGGATCTTCTTACAATAACTACGTGCAAGACATTATAGTTATCTTACCTTCCATAGACAGATTAGGATTAATCCTTCTACCTGCTCTTTTACTTTTGGTACCCTGGAGTTCATGCTATCAGTCAGGCAAAACTAATTGTAGAAGCTGAGCAGACATGCAATTGCGCTTTTAGAGTCTGCTGTCATCAGCTCAGTTTTGCTGTGATGAAGTCTAATCATTTGCTCATTATCTCTTTTTAATAGTAGTGAATGTTTCATTTAATCTTGAGCTTCCCTTTCCCTGGTAGATAACTTAAGGAACCACTGAATATCATCCATGCAATTTGGAATCTAAGCACCTCCCTTCATGAACAGGACAAGAAGTGGCTTCAGATCGTTAAGTAAGTGAGAACAGAGTAGTGAGGCTTGTAGTACCACACAATTATAAGATCTGAGATTTGTTTGTCGGTCCCATTTCAGACATAAGATTTTCTTTTTGTAAAGAAGCAGTGTAACAGTTTTAGTGAGATTTGCAATAGTCCATTACATATACTGTAGTATCTGAAACAAAATGGACTGTTCTAAATTAATAAAGGCAGCAACACAGCCCAATACAAAGAAGAACCTGCCACTCTTGTATGTGCAGGACTATTGAAAACCTGGTTGCTCCTATATGTGTATGGCTAGTGGTTGTGATGAGGCATGTTTTAAGCACTTATGAATTTAAGCACGATTAGCCATGTACACAATTATACATTTACCTGGGATGGGTCTCCTTTACACATTTTGATGGTGAGTGCTTCTCATTTCCTCCATTTTAACCTGTCTAGGGCTCAAAGTCTAATTTCCTTGTGTTTCTGTATTAATTTTATCCTCTTCACAATTCATCTGTTTTTTTTATGTTTTGAGGTTTGGGACATTGCAATAGTGTCCCTTACCGTTTTTATATTATTACTGAGTGGTCTTTCATAGATAAAAAGTATTACTGATAATTCAATTTCTGTTTAATCTTTTATAGGCATGTCCTCTTTTATTCTCTAATTTGAAATATTCCTTTGAACGAAGAACCATTACAAAAATTCCCATTGAGTGAGAGTCCTTTTTAGTTTTCATGATTTTCATCCTCTTCTTCTAACATTTTAATTCTAAAATTCTGATTTTTTCTTCTCATCCTGTAATTTGTTACTATGTTTTTCATGATTATTTGGCAATATACATGTGTGGAGTTCTGGACAATAGCATTGTAAGAAGCACACTTCTTTCCTCCTTTCACCTATGTTTCACACAGCTAACAAGTTCACAGTCTGGTCTATCGTCGTATTGTATTATAAGACTGATAATATGGAGTTCTGCTTACTGTTCAAATAGCTTGATTGAACATAAGGGCTAATCTTTGAACTGTTTGACAGCTTTAAATTTCAATATTCAATATGTGACAGAAGTCAGTGGATGTTGGCATGATATCTTTAATTCAAACATGTTCGGGTTCATCCAGTCATGATTTATTACATTTCAATTCTTTTTCCCACATCGTTAACAACCAGTCAAGCAACTGCCCCTAAATATAAGATGGGAGGCGGTTTTAACATTTAGAAGTACTCTGTGCATCATACTAGTACTATTTCCTTCGGGGAAATGTAAATAATTTTAAGCCATGTTAGAAGATCTATGGTTATGAGATTCTCTGGTATGAGTCTACATTTGCTTTAGTAGGAATTGACTTACATACCATAAAAACTGAACAAATGTGCAAGCTTTGCAAAGTCCTTACCTTATTGTGTGAAAACATAATTAGAATAGCCAATTATCTGGCAGTGACCAAGCATGAACAAGATGAATAGACTACTATGTTTCTTCTCACTCATACTGGTGCCACAAATGATGTCAGTTCACCTGGGCACCATTTGACTGCTGGGGGACAATATGTGGAAAAGAACCATACAACACGGTTATCAAGGCAAAGGTATCTATAACTCCTTAAAGATCTAATCTTTAATGCCAAGGTTAAAGGAAGACTTAAAGCAAATAAAACAGTGTTTAACAAACATACATCAGTCTTGCATTTAGCTGCCAAAAATGTTAACTGGCACTATCACTGTGGAAACAAGTAGATCAATGGCAATCCATTCCTGTCGGAAGTGTTATTGAGGTTGACAAACTTAAGAGTGGTTGTGCTGCCCATGGGTGCGCACGTCCTTTATTTATGGGCCTGTTACACACTAGCGATGCTTTAGTGATGCCAATGTCTCTTCACCACATGCAACTCCATGGTAATATTTTTATGGTGGCAACTTAATATAACACATTTCACTGGCTATTTTAGGAAGGGATCATAAAACAGAGAGCTGCTAATGAAATAAATGTAACCACCTCCTTAAAAAAGATTGTTTTAAAGAAAAGGGAAATAATTAAAAATAGAAAATGGATACAATCTGAAATTTGCATGAAATGTCCATTACTGCTTTAAAACATGCTGATGTGCACTGTCCCTGTGGCAACAACCACATTAGGCACACCCTTTATTGTCCCTTCATTCAGCAAACAATACTTAAAAAGTGTTAAAAAATGACTACATGATGGTGGATGTCCTCAGAAAATATCTCTCTCCCCATGTCTTTCGGGTAGATGGAGATAATTACATCTTACCTTATAGTGGAAGCTCAATGGGTGTATGAGATAAGGAAAGATGTAAACAAACATTTACATTTTAGCTGATTAAGAAAGCGAAGGGTGTATCTGTGTAATAATGCCTACTTTTTGGCTTTAAAGTATCTCCAAGAGGCATGGGGGCAGTACTTTTTGAGAGCATGGATTATGGATTTGTTTTCATTTTCTCTAAATATATTTTTAAATAGAATTGTTTTTTCTTTATTGCTGGAATGTAATACAGAGAGATCGTTATAAAAGTGTCAGACTCTTCATATAATTTCAAAAGTAACAGCATGCATTTTTTGTGGTGAACATATGAAACTTCGTCTTCCTCTCTTATACCCCATTTAGTGTTCCCTAATCTATCTTGAGAAATTAGTATTATAAAACTTGCTTATTACAGTACTGCAGAAAACACATTGAAATTATGCATTTAATTTCAATTGACATTTAAAAATATGATTACAGCATGACTAAACCCCAAAGAAAATAGGTTGATTTCTGAATCATGCAAAGCACAATTTTAGGTCACACTTAATAAACATTGGAGGGATTTGATTTCACATTTGAAAAAGAAAGTTACTTATTATTCACTTGTAATGTTCTCCTAAATACACCACCAACAACATGTATCCTTTTGTTTCAAACATTTAAGCAGTTGAGGGAATATAGTTGTTAAAACCGTCACATCATCCAAAATTTGGATCACTTGACAACTGCTATAATCACAGATAATTTGTCCACACGCGAAGCAAATGTTCTCAGAAATATCTCATCATATTAATAATAATCAACGTATTCTGTTGAGGTTCTTGTGAAATCCCGCTTTTAGAGCAAAGAGGAAACATATATTTTACCATCAACAATCAAAATAACATATATATATTTATATATATAGCTGTGTAAATCTTGTTTAAGCAAAAGCAATGCTGAGCCATGAACTCTTTGAGATTGGAGTTTTGTATTGCTGTGCAAACCAACGTTTTTTTAACAAAAAAAATCAGAGGGATTAAATTGTATGATACATTGCCTTATTTATTTTTAATCTTGTACAGAGTAACAATGTTGGCCTTTGATGTATTATTCATGTTACATGATTTCTTACATGGAACATTTGTAAATAGTTTTAGCTCTAACAAGCTTTTGCATGTACACTTGTATAAAAGGGCACACTTTTGAAAGATTTTAATGATTTTGTATCAGAGGTTTTACATGTGCACGGAGCAAACTATAAACTCTTTAGAAATTAGATTGCTGAATGTGTCTTGTGTTTTCTTTTTTATAATCATCTGCCTGCAAAACACTGCCCATGAACAATAATGAATTAAGACAGAGCAACACATCCACAGGGTATCCATTGATATGGAGCAATGTACACTCAGACAGCTAAGCATACAGTGAGATATATTGGTACAAACATGTATGTGCAGAGATGAACAACTATTGTGCACACATGCAGAAAGAAGCATAACACTTACAGAAACCCATGTACACAGAGAGCACACACACAAGCAGATAGGACCAGAGACATAGGACATGATTCCAACCTTGGCGGATGGGAGACTCAGTCACAAATGTGGCAGATATCCTGCCCTCCATTTTACAAGTTCCATAGGGTAGAATGGATCTTGTAATATAGTGGACAGGATATCTGTCATGTTTGTGACGGTATATGCCATCCTCCAAATTAAGCCCATAGTCACAAGCATTTAATCTTAAGAATTTGATCAAATGCAAACAAACCCCTAACGGATGTCAGATAACTGTACAAGAGTTCGCCTAGTACAAATGAGAGGTTCAATGCAACAAACAAAGTGTTGTACATCAAATAAGAAAATATTCAATGATGGAAAAATTAAATTGGCGCACATGTACAGGGAGTGCAGAATTATTAGGCAAGTTGTATTTTTGAGGATTAATTTTATTATTGAACAACAACCATGTTCTCAATGAACCCAAAAAGCTCATTAATATCAAAGCTGAATATTTTTGGAAGTAGTTTCTAGTTTGTTTTTAGTTTTAGCTATGTTAGGGGGATATCTGTGTGTGCAGGTGACTATTACTGTGCATAATTATTAGGCAACTTAACAAAAAAAAATATATACCCATTTCAATTATTTATTATTACCAGTGAAACCAATATAACATCTCAACATTCACAAATATACATTTCTGACATTCAAAAACAAAACAAAAACAAATCAGTGACCAATATAGCCACCTTTCTTTGCAAGGACACTCAAAAGCCTGCCATCCATGGATTCTGTCAGTGTTTTGATCTGTTCACCATCAACATTGCGTGCAGCAGCAACCACAGCCTCCCAGACACTGTTCAGAGAGGTGTACTGTTTTCCCTCCTTGTAAATCTCACATTTGATGATGGACCACAGGTTCTCAATGGGGTTCAGATCAGGTGAACAAGGAGGCCATGTCATTAGATTTCCTTCTTTTATACCCTTTCTTGCCAGCCACGCTGTGGAGTACTTGGACGCGTGTGATGGAGCATTGTCCTGCATGAAAATCATGTTTTTCTTGAAGGATGCAGACTTCTTCCTGTACCACTGCTTGAAGAAGGTGTCTTCCAGGAACTGGCAGTAGGACTGGGAGTTGAGCTTGACTCCATCCTCAACCCGAAAAGGCCCCACAAGCTCATCTTTGATGATACCAGCCCAAACCAGTACTCCACCTCCACCTTGCTGGCGTCTGAGTCGGACTGGAGCTCTCTGCCCTTTACCAATCCAGCCACGGGCCCATCCATCTGGCACATCAAGACTCACTCTCATTTCATCAGTCCATAAAACCTTAGAAAAATCAATCTTGAGATATTTCTTGGCCCAGTCTTGACGTTTCAGCTTGTGTGTCTTGTTCAGTGGTGGTCGTCTTTCAGCCTTTCTTACCTTGGCCATGTCTCTGAGTATTGCACACCTTGTGCTTTTGGGCACTCCAGTGATGTTGCAGCTCTGAAATATGGCCAAACTGGTGGCAAGTGGCATCGTGGCAGCTGCACGCTTGACTTTTCTCAGTTCATGGGCAGTTATTTTGCGCCTTGGTTTTTCCACACGCTTCTTGCGACCCTGTTGACTATTTTGAATGAAACGCTTGATTGTTCGATGATCACGCTTCAGAAGCTTTGCAATTTTAAGAGTGCTGCATCCCTCTGCAAGATATCTCACTATTTATGACTTTTCTGAGCCTGTCAAGTCCTTCTTTTGACCCATTTTGCCAAAGGAAAGGAAGTTGCCTAATAATTATGCACACCTGATATAGGGTATTGATGTCATTAGACCCCACCCCTTCTCATTACAGAGATGCACATCACCTAATATGCTTAATTGGTAGTAGGCTTTCGAGCCTATACAGCTTGGAGTAAGACAACATGCATAAAGAGGATGATGTGGTCAAAATACTCATTTGCCTAATAATTCTGCACTCCCTGTATATCCTGCTTTGAGAGCAGAGGTGTATGAATACTTTTGGCAAAGAGTCAAGTTAAATATTAAAGTGAAACAAACTGCATCATCATACATCAAAATTGTAAGGCTACACAGTTTAGTCGTATTAATTGGATGTTCAATCAGCCGGAAACTACTGTACATCGTATAAAAATTATAATCCCAGCCCCCTGATATACCTCCATAAAATAAATTTGTCTGGAGATAATAATTTTTCAGTTTTGTTTTCAGATCATTAGAGAAGTGATTTACCTTGGAAGGACATTGCTGATCTGGGCTCAGTTTTTCTGGATCACATTTTTAAAAAGGATGGATGTGTTGCAGTGATGATGTGATATTTCTGGAACCATGTGACCTACATATTTCATTTTGGTGTCAAAGCATAGGATTTTGGAGTCAAGTAATCTTATAGAGACAGAAACTAACTTGCCCGAGCAACTCTTCTGCCATTTTTCAAAATAGCAGCTGTAATAGTGGAAGAAGAGACAAACATAGAAATAAACAAATAATAATGTTTTTTAATCCTTTTGGGTATACTCCAAACAATGTTTATGATGTGAATACAAAATAAAATGTTTATCACTCCTGCATTAGACACAGTTTCATAGTTAATTTTATTTGTTTTGGAAATCGCTTGTGGTACATTTGCAGAATATTGAATATTTGTGAAGAGCATATCGACAGGGACATGTTTTTGTAGCACAGGTTTTTCAAGTACATGTCTGTGTAAGTTTCATGGGTAGAGGCTTAAGACATTTTGTAGGTTTTAGCACCCCATCAATAACTTCCCAATCAAATTGACATGGATCTTTCTCTACAAATGCATGATCCAAAACATGTACACATCTTCTGATAAAGTAGAACCCTCTTTTAATGTGTCCACAAATAGAATATATGACACCAGTGGAAGGTCACTTAATTTGACTGATCTCTTGAACTAACTGTATAGAAGATCACCAAATGTGTGACAGTAAGAACTTGTTTTCCACACACAGACAAGGTATTTTTCTATGCCTTTGAAGTCACATTCTTCTTCTGTATCAGCAAATCCCTTTAGAAACGTTTAAGGTTCAGCAGTTAAATAGTTGCAATTTTGATCATAGTGTCATCACCTGTAAAAATAGGTGCCCTCATAAGGACACTGGGCATCTCTGGGTCAAATTTCTTGCACAGAAAATGAAGCAGGAAAAGTGTATTTTCTCACCTGTTCCATAACATATCCATAACGCTGACAATACTTTACTTATGAACTTTACAACAAATCTAAGTTGATTGACAGTACAATGACTTGTCTGGCACCATTTCAAACAGCCCACTTAAAATGTGACACAACAGGAAGGTAATTTTCCTCCAATTTGCTGTCAAGTTCTTGAACAATATGGCCTGTATCTTTTGAATATCTCTCTGCAGGCACCAGCTCCTCATTGACAATCATTCCATTTTCAATAATTAGAAATTCATTGTTTACTGAATGATCATTAATGTTTTGGCGAGTTACAATCTCCAAGTTCTTCTTGTGCGATGTTGAGGAGCAGAATTTATCAAGTTGCATAAGTACAGGTGTGACATTTTTGATGCAGGCAAAGTGAATTGTTCCACTTGTAGACATTTGTTAGACTTGGCATCCTTGATGTGGTCTCCGCTAACGTTTTACCTCTGTTTCCCAGATTGTTGTTGATGTGTGCTGGACTCAGTTTTTGCTGTTTTTGTTACTCTAGGAACTTTACCACTGCTATCCAGTGCTAAAGTGCAAGTGTTCTTATGTAAAATGTATGTGTAATTGGATTTCCACAATTGGCATATTTGATTTACTGGTAAGTCCCTAGTACAGTGCACTAGAGGTGCCCAGGGCCTGTAAATCAAATGCTACTAGTGGGCCTGCAGCACGGTTGTGCCACCCACATTAGTAGCCCTGTAAACATGGCTCAGACCTGCCACTGCAGTGTCTTTGTGTGCAGATTTTAACTGCCAATTCGATTTGGCAAGTGTACCCACTTGCCAGGCCAAAACCTTCCCTTTTCTTACATGTAAAACACCCCTAAGGTAGGCCCTAGGTACCCCCATGGGGACGATGCAGTATATGTTTAAGGAAGGACATATGCTAATGTGTTTTATATGTCCCGACAGTGAAATACTGCCAAATTCAGTTTTCACTGTTGCAAGGCCTATCTCTCTCATAGGCTATCATGGGGACTACCTTTAAATATGATTAAAATGTAGATTCCCTTTGGGAGCAGATAGACATGTGGAGTCTGGGGTCTCCGAGCTCACAATTTAAAAATATATCTTTTAGTGAAGTTGGTTTTGAGATTGTGTGTTTGAAAATGCCACTTTTAGAAATCATTCTGTGACTCTGCCTGTGGGTGGATTCCCTGTCTGGGTTAATTTGTCAGTTGGGCTGTTTTCACCTCCTTCTAGACAGTGACACAAAGGGAGCTGGGGTGTAGCCTGCATATCCTGATGAGCCATCTGTGCTAGGAGGGAGGGAAGGAGAGGTCGGTAACACTTGAAAGGTCTGTGTCTACTCTCACACAATGAAGTCTCAAACCCCCAGTGTGTGTCTGGGGCCTGGCCTGAGCAAGGCAGGATTTCACAAACAAGAGAGACTTTCCTTTGAAGTAGACTTACTTCAAAGGAAAAACTGGGTATAAGAAGGGCACCCAAATCCCAAGAAAATTAGATCACTTCTGGACATCAAGAGGAACCTGTGCCTAGAGAAGAGCTGAGAGAAAGGGCTGCCCTGCCTGTGACTGTGCTTTGTGGAGCTATCCTGCAGTTTCTGCTTCGGCCTGTAGAAGGGGACAAAGACTGGACTTTGTTGTGCATTCCTACTTGTGAAGAAATCTCCAAGGGCGTGTCCTGAGCTTGCCTCCTTTTGTTGAAGTCTCAGGGCCATCAAAGACTTCTCCTGCCAGCACCTGGACTCTCTGCTGAGACTCCTGCCCTGCCAAGTGGTGCCCTATCCAGTTTCTGTGGCCTTGGAAGGTGTGAAGACAGCCGTGCGGGTAAAATTTTGACGCACCTTCCGAGACGCGACTGAGAAGGGACGCGCTGCCAACTTACCAGTTGAAATAGAATCTCCACCTGCATCGCTGTCGGAAGATCGACTCACACAGCTGGAGAAAGGATGTGTAACACCCACTGACTGAGGCTGATAACTGCGCAACCCACATAGCCCGGTTTTGGTGATACTGTGTGGCAGGATTTTCAGCGCAAACCTAGCTGGGCATGGAAAAATGTAGCAAATTCTGCCCGGGCCCGAGTACTTTCCCGGATCGATGTATCGCTCTCCTGTGGAGATGAAAGCGACCGGAGGGGGAGAGTGATGAACGGACTCGCTTTCGGGTGAGAAATCAATGGATCGTTAGCCTTTTCCGATGCACTCACCCGTGCATGTTCTTTTGACGCTACCCAGGATCTTTTCAATGCTAACAGTGTTTTTACTGTTTTCTCAAGGATTTAAGACTCTTTTGCTTTTAAAAATGAATAACTTGACTTGTGCATGTTGAATTTTTGTAGATTTGGTCTTGTTTTGTTTAGATAAATATTTCCTATTTTTCTAAACCTGTGTTGTGTCATTGTGTAGTGTACTGAGTTACTGTGTGTGTTGGTACAAATACTTTACACCTAGACTCTGGAGTTAAGCCTGCCTGTTTGTACCAAGCTACCAAGGGAGCAAGTGGGGGTTAACTGAGGGTGATTCTCCTTTACCCTGACTAGAGTGAGGGTCCTTGCTTTGACAGGGGGTAACCTAACTGCCAACCAAAGACACCATTTCTAACATTGGTGATCAGCAGTTGGGATTGGACTTGTATTTGTGCTTGACATACAGTGATTAAATGTACACTACTGTTTTCAGTGCATACCACCACGTGACCACATACTACTTGTCTTGTGATTTTTGCTTTTTCTCTTTTGGGACTCTTTTGGTTCTACTTCCACATTTTTGGTGATCCCTTGATTGACTTTACTTGAACTTCATTTGGGAACTTGTTTTTCTGCCTTTGGAACTTTGTGCTTTTAACTCTCCATCATGTCTCAATCTAAGGATGCATCAGCTGGAGCTGCTTTTGATTTAGGGAACCTGGAGAGTTACACAGTGGCCCAATTGAAACAGTTCTATAAGGATCTTGCCTGCCCCATTAAGAGCTTCACCAGGAAGGAGGAGTTGCAAAAGGCACTGAGAGCCTGGGTGGCAGCGAAGGAAGCTGGAGGGCACACAGAGGATGAGGGTGAGGGGGGAGGAGCAGGTGCAGAATATTCACAATGGTATTGTGGGTGGGCCTGTTCTGTCTGGGGGGAGGATCTTCAGGGCAGGAAGCAGTGTCTCATCTAAGGGTCTGACTCCTGAGAATTACAGGACAGACAGGCAGAGAGGGAATACCAACTGGAGCTGGAGAAGCTCAAGATGGAGAAGGAGAAGAGAAAGATGGTCATTGAGGAAAAGAGGATACTGCTGGCTCATGAGCTTAGCTTGAGGAAGATAGATCAGAGGAGCCAGTCCAGTAGAGATGGTGGCAGCAATTTCACAGTGCAGCCTGAGAGGAGGGTGCACATTCCTAAGGACCTTGTGAAGGATTACAAGAGGGAGGATGACATACTGTTGTGGTTTATGGGGTCTGCTCTCCACATTAATCTGGTCCCTGAAGCTTATTGGGGGGCGGGTTTGTGAAGCACTTTGAGGTAGAGGGAAGGGACACTCTGACATCCTTAGGGGATCCCCAGGGGCTCACTTACCCTATCATGAAGGACGCCTGATCACTAGGTATGGTCTCACCCCTGATCAGAATAAGGACAAGTTTAGGTCCTATAAGAAGAAGAAATCCCAAACATGGTTGGAATGTGTCGACTCTTTATGCAGGTCACTGGATGGTTGAGTGAAGGGCAGTAAGGTAACAACATATGAGGGGCTTTACAATTTGATTGCATGGGAGCACTTGTACAGTTTATATTTTCCAGAGCTGCGCCAGCACCTAAATGACAACAAGCTGACTGACCCCATGAAGCTTGCGCAGGAAGCGGACCGCTTGGAGAGCACAGGGGCCAGAAAATGTATGGCGAGACTACGCCAGGGGTGGGCAGGGTCCCTCTCAGAAGAAAGGGGGGTAAGGGTAAACAGGGGGAGGGTAACAGGGTTGTGACAACCCTACAGCATAAAGAGGAAGCAGGCCGATGTTATTATACCGCGGAGGTACTGTGGAAGGAAAAGAGGGCCGGGCTCTACCAGCAGACCCGGATATCCGGGTTAAAGCGACGACAGAGGGGACTGGATACGTGGAAGACACGGAGAAGAAAAAGGAAGCCAACCGGAGCGAGAGAGGATGGAGAAGACCGACCAGCAAAGGAGATGAGTATACCTGTGCAGAGACAGCTGCGACGAACAGGGGAGAAGAAACAACCAACGCGGAACAAGACGAAAGAAAGTCTGAATACAGGTATGTGTCTGTATACAGAACCCTACGCAATATTGGTGGAGGTGGGGAGGAGGGAAGGACAGATTGGGGGAAGGGAACGAGCAGGCCTGAAAATAAGAACTAAAAGGTTCCTATACTCTTGGGCCCCACCTTATCACTAGTTTAAGTAAGAAGGAGACCTCACTGAATCCCTAATATTTAATAAAAGACACTATCCTCACGAACGCAACAAGGTGACCATATTATTATTTTTTTTACATCTCTTAACACATTGGATTTTTTTTTTCTCTCACTATTTGTCTTTTTGTTTTTTATTTTTTACCCTTTCATCCCCACCCCTCTAATAAATAAAGAGGAATGAAGAGAAAAAACAAGTCCACTTACCTTTATCTCCTGGTTCTATTCTTGCCCACATGGTTCTGCTGACATTAGAGGTGGCTCAAGAAGATCAATACCTAGAAGAAGAGAAACACACATCAGAACAAAATATAGAAACCCAAATATAAAGCAAGACAAGAAAGACGAACTGTAAAAAAGAGATTAAAATGAAATGGACTAAGATCGCTTACCTGTACATACACTACTTAAATAAAATCAACCTAGTATTGGGATCTAGTTGAATCTATCCTTGTGCCTTCCAGAGCAATACCCAAAAGAACCCATCACATTGGTGTCTGAAGTGGGATTGTGGTGAAAGATTTACCACAGCATAGAAAAATGGAAGGCAAGCCCACCCTAGAAGATATGATTCAACGGCTAGCGGAAGGTCAACAACATTTACAATTGGTATGGGAGGAGCAACAGAGAGAGGCCCGAAACAACAGAGAGTCACACCAAAATGCCCTGAAGAGTCAAACTACTATAATAGCTAATAACGAATTGGTACATGAAACCGCACTACAAAAACTAACCAACACTATTGCTTCCAGTTGCATTCACCCCAACGTCCCAAGTTCAGTTTTACAGAAATTCCAAGAGGGAGAGGATCCGGATGCATTTTTTACTAATTTTGAATGAGTAGCCGCTTCAGCTACCTGGCCGGAGGCTAGGTGGGGACAATATATATATAAATTCACTACTAACTGGAACCTTACAGGCCGCATATCAGGCTGTGAACCCTGGAAGTACAACACCTTATTCAGAAATAAAGAAAGGAATCTTAGAACGAGTGGGGTTCGATACGGAATACTATTGTATCAAGTTGAGAAAAACAAAATGGAGTCCTATGGAAAATCCTTGTGTCCTCTATTATAGAATCCAGGACCTGGGGCTGAAGTGGTTAAGTCCCATAGGTACAGATAGAGATGAGGTCATTTGGATTATTCTACTTGAACAATTTCTAGAAGCCCTACCGCTACAAACCCGTCATTGGATCAAGCAGCATCCAAATGTAGGCACAACAACTGCAATTGAATTAGCTTGTGCTTTTCATCGGGCTCCTGAATTTAAACTGGGAACCCAAAAGGGACAATCTATGGGAAGCTGCATATCCAGTCCCCCATATCGTACAAGACCGGTAAAAGTTCCAAGGAAGTTCCTATATCTAGAACACCGGATAAGAATCCTAATCAGCTACCACAGTGTTATAATTGTGCTGAATGGGGGAACATAGCGCAAAACTGTCCCCACAAAATAGATAAACCTGAGCCAATGGAAACTGAGTTCACCTGAGGCAGAGTTCTTTCTACGGGCAAAAACGCCTCCTGCTACATCAAGGAAATCTTAATAAATGGGAAGCCTACCAGAGTATTAATTGATTCAGGATGTAGTCAATTGGCAATTAGAGCAGGCTTAGTACCAAGGACAATATTATCAAATGATGAATGTGTCTCCATTTGTTGCACTTATGGAGATATGAAGCAATACGCTATAGTAAAAGTTTCAATTGAGTCGAGAGGACAAAAAGAAACTCTTATGATGGGGTAATACAACACCTAGTCGAAGAAGAGATCATAGGCACCAACTCTGACAATTTCTCTGATCTACTTGACAGTGCCCATGACAGACGGAAACTAGACTTATGGTTGGATGAGGCCTTTTTCCCAAATCTCTATCACCCCGGAGAAGGAAAAACTAAGATTAAGTAGAAATAAAAAAAGAGAATTAAAAAATACTTCCAAATGGGTAACCGGTCTGTAAATACAATCCCAACGGATGGGCCAGTATTGGCAACACTACCCCCTTTCTGGATTAGGCAGAGAGAAGACCCTTCTCTACAACATTCCTGGGAGACCGCAGTAACAGAAAAAACAGGACAGGTGGGTCCGTATTTTCTTGTCCAGAAAGGCTTATTGTATAGAGTGGCACAAAATAACAACCAAGAAAAAACACGGTCAGTAGTTCCCCATCCATACTGCACACAGACCCTACATTTGGCACACAGCCACATGGGGGATGGCCATTTTGGAAGGGAAAAGACAGAGGAATACCTTTTACGACGGTTTTATCGGCCACAGGTTTTTTCAGAGATTTGTCGGTTTTGTCAGCAATGCCCGAAATGTCAACTTATCAATGCCGGACCACAAAGAAAAGCTCCCTGTTTTCCTTTACTGGTTATAGATGTTCCTTTTTCTTGAGTCGGTATGGACTTGGTGGGACCCCCATCACAGTGCCCTTTCCTCGACATCTGGACACTGCCGAATAAAAGGCCCACCTCCCGGCATCACCAACTCAGAAAACTCTCAGAGCCCAGAGTTATGATGAAGCCAGGTGGGGGAAAGGGAATTAGGGTAGGGAACTGCAGGGAGAGAGATCTGAAAAGAAACGGTTAGAACAAATATACATATACTCATTCATAATAGTAAAAACTCAACAATAGACTCTTGAATAAAGAGGTCTCCATGGTATCAGATTGAGACCCTTTGTGAAATGGGCATAGCCCCTTCTTTGAATCATGGAACAAGAACAAACTGCAACCTCTGAACCTAGAAATGGCAAGAGCTTTGGACTATGGTCATACTCTGAATATCAATCATGTAACAATTATGCATTCATAACCTAAACGTTTGATCTCAGCCTAGAAATTCTCAAAGACTTAAATATGTATCTCATATATTATGCTTCTCAAAAAACATTGAAACTATAATTTGCTTATCTCCAAAACATTTTTCACATTTACTACCAAGGCCTGAAAGTTTTACTCATTGAACTTGAAGCGCGTTGTTTGTTGGGCAGAAGTGCCTTCTTTATTGTTCATGAAGCGCTTTGCTCATCACACATGAAGTGCTTTGTTTAGTATGCTTTTACTTGCTTTGTCTGAAGTTCTACGCTCGTTGTGCTAAGGGGCGCTTTACTCATGTGGCCTGAAGCATTTTGCTCCTTGTGCCAAGACCGCTTCACTCATGTGGCCTGAAAAGTTTTGATTGTTGTGCCAAGGGCGCTTTACTCTTGTTACCTGAAGTGCTTTGCTCGTTGTGCTAAGGGGCGCTTTACTCATGTGGCATGAAGCGCTTTGACCGTCGTGCCAAAGTCGCTTTATTCATGTGGACTGAAGCGCTTTGATTATCGTGCCAAGGGTGCTTTACACGTGCGGCCTGAAACGTTTTGATTGTCGTGCCAAGGGCGCTTTACTCTTGTGACCTGAAGCACTTTGCTCTTTGTGTTAAGGGGCGCTTTATTCATGTGGCATGAAGCGCTTTGACTGTCGTGCCAAAGTCGCTTTACTCATGTGGACTGAAGTGTTTTGATTACCTTGCCAAAGGCGTGTGATGGGTCGGACTATGTTGACCCACACACAACCACGACTTGTGCTGTCTCTTCCACTGACAGCACGGAAACAGCCCGCAGAGCCAGCCAGCCCATTGGCTCCCCGCAGTGTTCGGGGGAAGAAAGGGCCGTAAAAGGCGTGGATCTACCACCTCAGGAAAAGAGGATCGGAAGAAGTATCCGGATAGAGCTGACTGGCAAGAAGACTGTAGTGGGACGGAGCAATCACGGATTAGAAGGCACGTGAGACACCTGGAAGCCCTGGGAGGAGAGTGGACCGGAGCCGACTCCCTCACAGTCCTAACCCAGGAACGAAGATTACTGGCCCCGGGAAGCCCACGCATGAGCCGCTGCGCTTCTGGAGAAGCGTGGCCAAACCAGGTACGGGCTTTTACATGGGAGAAGGGACGGGAGGCGGGCGGAGGAAGGGAATCACGGGCACTCACACAAACAAGCACGGAGGGGTGGGAAAACAGGGTAGGAAAAGTTTAGAGAAGAAAAGACAAAACGCAGGGAGATTGTAAAGGTAACATAAGAGAAAAAAGGAATAAAAGAAGAATACCAGGAAGTAAGAAAGAGGACAAACATTAAGAAGCAGACAAACTCCAGACAGTAAAGAGAAAAGAGAAGGAAGAAAGGGAGAAGAGAAGAGAAAACCCCGGATAGCTGTGATAAGAATATATACAAAGAGAAGAGAGAGAAAAGAAGAACCCTCCCTGCAGGAACAGGGAAAGAGGAGTGAGACAAGGAAAGCAGGCTGAAGGAAGAACCGTATGAAAAGACCAGATAAGAGCAAAGGAAAGGAAGAGAACCAAAGAAAGAAATTGTTGAGACAGTAGAGAGGAAAGAAAAGAGACAGAGAGAGAGAGAGAGAGATTGTTATACACAAGCACTTACCATCCCTATTCTTCTACTGTTCCCACATGCTTCCCGAGAGGCCTATGGAAAAAGAAGACAGAAGAAGACGAAATTAGCGTCCAGAAGAGAGAAGACGTCTATCACACCCTACCTTATACTCACCCCACAGAAAAGAAAAGTACTCTGTAAAAGAACTATAAATCATATTTACTTAAAGAGACAAGCAGTCTGTTGTACTTGATCGGCCAACCTACGACAAAGTGGTGTCAGAAGTGGGATTCACTCCGACTAAGTCCCCAGAATGGAGGAAAAACCCACCATGGCGGATGTTATAGCACAGTTAGCGGAGGGACAACAACATCTCCAATTAATGTGGGAACAACAGATGAAGGATGCTCGTGAGGAGCGTGAGGCCTTACAAACAGCCCTTAAGTGCCAGGCCACGATTATGGCCAACAACCAACTAGTCCATGAGACCGCTCTTGGCAAACTAACGGAGACCATCGCCCACACTAAGGTACATCCCAACGTAACAAGTAGTTTATTACAAAAATATCAGGACCAGGAACACCCGGACTCCTTTTTCCTTAATATCGAAAGAGTGGCAAGCTCGGCTAGTTGGCCAGATGATAAGTGGGGGCAATATATTGCCACCCTATTGACGGGACAACTACAAGCAACGTACCAAGCTGTCAATCCTAATGGTAATCTCCCATATAAAGACATAAAGAAGACCATCCTAGAAAGGGTAGGACTTGACAGCGAGAGTTATCGGTCCAAGTTCCTCCACATGAAGTGGCTTCCACAGCAGAGCCCGCGTACCCTATACTACAGGGTACAACATGCCGCTGGTCGATGGTTGTATCCCACGGAGAAGATCCGAGAAGAGGTGTTTGACATAATTGTGTTGGACAATTTTTAGACGCCTTACCCAACACTACCCGGAATTGGGTTCGCCAACACCCCAGTTTGAGGAATGAGACAGCCATTGAGCTAGCCTGCGCATTTCATAGGAGCCCAGACTTTAGAGCACACCCCAGCAGAACCACAGTTCCCTCCCCTGTGCGTACCAGTATAGGAAAAGGAGCCACCTCACGGCCTCTGGGTTCAAATGATTCAGACAGGATACGGATACCCCAACCTATCCAATCCTCTTTCCCCAATAATGGACCTCAGTGCTATCACTGCTCGGAATGGGGTCACATAGCACGATATTGCCCCCAGAAAAAGGACGTGGAAGAACAGATGGAAATCGGAGTCACAAAAGGAAGGGTGTTTTGGGCCGGAGAAACCAAGCCTACATATACCCTCCCCATTCTTCTCAATGGAAAAGAAAGGATAGCCCTGGTGGACTCGGGTTGCATCCAGAGTGTGATACGTCAAGAATTGGTCGAACCCGGACAAGGGTTAACCCAGGCACAAGTATTAATCGCCTGTGTCCATGCAGACCAGGCATACTATCCGGTGGCAATCATCAAACTTCAGTGGAGAGGTGAGGTAGAATATCTCAAGGTGGGGGCATTACCTCACCTTGAAGAAGATGTTATCATTGGGACTGATTATACAGCCTTTTCCCTTTTATTGACCAAAGCGGGGCAGGAACATGTTATGAAAAAGTGGTGGGAAGAAGTGCCATATGATTAAGGACAGGTGGATAGTCGGCCACCCAGAATCCCTCTAAGTAAACGACAGAAAAGGATACAAAAACAACAATATTAGAGAAAAGACTATGGAAACAGCTAGACTAATCCAGGAGCCATCAGCAAGGTATATACAGTGGCAGGAGATTTTAGACAGAGTCAGAGGGACGATCCCTCCTTAAAGAACGCATGGCAAAAGGCTTTGAGTGATGAGGAACATGGGGTGGGACCGAAATTCCTCATCCAGAACCATCTCTTATATAGGCTTCCCCAGTCTACTGACGGCAGGCAGAGACAGTTATTAGTCCCCGGTAGTCACTGACAACAGGTTCTACAGTTAGCTCATGGGGACCAAGGGGAAGGGCATCTAGGAAGGGAGAAGACCGAGGAAGCAATACTCAGGAGATTCGATTGGCCCGGGGTCTTCGGGGATATTCGTAGGTATTGTTCGAACTGTCCGAAATGCCAATTATATAACCCTACCATACAACCCCCTGCTCTATTACAGCCACTCCCGATTATAGAGACCCTTTTTTCCCGGGTTGGCATGGATATCATCGGTCCTCTCATGCCGTCCAGTAGAGGTAGACAGTACGTCCTGGTACTAGTCGATTACGCCACCCGTTATCCCGAGGCTATTCCCCTCCCCAGCATGCACATGAAAGTGATATCCCAAGCAATGATTGAGTTTTTCTCCAGGGTCGGGTTTCCTAAAGAGATCTTAACTGACCAAGGCACCCCTTTTATGTCCCGGCTTATGGGGGAAGAAAGTTAGACCTTGGGGATAAAACAAATTAGAACAGCAGTGTATCATCCACAAACCGACAGTCTCGTGGAAAGATACAACCGGACTATTAAATCTCTACTCAGGAAAAGCACTGCTGAGTATGGAAGGGATTGGGAGAAAAAACTACCCCTTGTCATGTACGCAATACGCACACATACTCAATCCTCCCTTGGTCATAGTCCATTCGAATTGTTATTTGGCCGGTCACCCCGAACTCTTCTCGAAATGCTAGCCGAACAATGGGAAGAGATGGACGAGGAAACAAGAGACCTCCTTACGTATATCTAAGAATTGAGGGAGAATTTACAGTTGGTCTGGGAGAAGGCCCACACCAGTCTCAGAGAGGCCCAAGAAAAACAGAAGAAAGGATATGATACCAGAAGTGTGCTCCGTACTCTAAATGTAGGAGATAAGGCACTGGTCCTCCTCCCCGTAGTGAGAATAAACTATTAGCACAGTGGCAGGGACCGTATGAAGTAGTGGAGCAGATCAACCCCATGACTTATAAATTGTCTCTCTCTCGTAGACACGGTAGAGAACAGATATATCACATAAACCTGTTAAAAAAGTGGCAAGAACCCGTTAGTGTCCAAAAGGTCCAACACATCACTACCGTCAATAAAGAAGATATCCCGTACCCATCCCTTCCTCTCCCACACGGACCTGAGGAGTCCAGACCTCAGATCAATATAAGCCTTCCAGATTCACAAGTAATAGCCCTCTCACAGATCATTACTTCTTATAAGGATGTATTCTCCAAACAACCCAGACATACCCCGTTAGCTGAACACAGCATCCGCACCAAGAATGAGTCTATATCAAGACAAAGACCCTATCGTATCCCAGAAGCCAAAAAAACCTTAATAGAGCAGGAAGTCCAAAATATGTTGAAGGCGGGGATCATAGAACCATCCAACAGCCCGTGGTGTTCTCTTGTTGTGTTGGTCCCAAAACCGGATGGGAGTACTCGGTTCTGTGTGGATTACAGGAGGGTCAACAAACTAACCTATTTTGATGCATACCCAATGCCCCGTATAGACGAGCTGTTAGAAAGATTAGGACAAGCTAGATTCATGTCTACTCTGGACTTAACGAAGGGGTATTGGCAGATCCCTTTGAAAAAAGACGACAAGGAAAAAAACGCCTTTGCAGCTCCCTCCGGGTTGTATCAGTTTACTGTTCTACCCTTCGGGTTACATGGTGTCCCTGCCACGTTTCAAAGACTAATGGATAAGGTACCACGTCCCCACCAACCCTATGCGGCAGCGTACCTAGATGACATAGTGATATACAGTCAGACATGGACTGATCATCTCAATCACTTGAGATCTATCCTACAGGCATTGAGGGAAGCCCAGTTAACAGCTAACCCCGAGAAATGTAAACTAGGGTTTACCACAATCAGGTACTTAGGGTACGTTTTGGGGCAGGGACTGGTCCGTCCACAAATAGAGAAGATTGAAGCGATCCAACAGATCCCAGTACCTAGGTCAAAAAAAGACGTACGTGCCTTCCTCGGTCTTGTGGGCTACTACAGAAGGCTTATACCACAGTTCTCAACCATAGCCGAACCCCTAACCAACTTACTGAAAAATGCTTACCCCAAAAACTTCTCCTCCCTTCCAGAGACTGCCCTTCAAAGTTTTTTCCGTCTCAAAAATGTCTTGATTAGCGATCCGGTATTATGCTGTCCAGATTTCCATAGCCCTTTTATCTTACAGACTGATGCATCGGATGTGGGACTAGGGGCTGTGTTGTCACAGACACGAACTGACGGATCTATCCACCCCGTATTGTACATCAGTAGGAAATTGCTCCTGAGGGAAACACACTACCCCACCATTGAGAAGGAATGTCTGGCCATTAAGTGGGCTGTTGTGTCTTTACGTTATTATCTCAGTGGGCGATCCTTCACCGTCCTGACGGATCATGCGCCTCTCACCTGGCTCGCTCGCAACAAGGATACCAACACTCGGGTTCTAAGATGGTTTTTCTCTTTGCAATCCTTTTCCTTCCAGGTGATCCACTCTCCGGGCCGCCACATGTTGAATGCTGATTACCTCTCCCGCCACCTTGCTCCTGAGCGTCATCGATAGATGCTCTCTAGGGGGAGTGTCTGTGACGGGTCAGACTATGTTGACCCGCACACAACCACGACTTGTGTTGTCTCTTCCATTGACAGCACGGAAGCAGCCCGCAGAGCCACCCAGCCCATTGGCTCCCCACAGTGTTCGCAGGAAGAAAGGGCCATAAAAGGCGTGGCTCTACCACCTCAGGAAAAGAGGATCGGAAGAAGTATCCGGATAGAGCTGACCGGCGAGAAGACTGCAGCGGGACGGAGCAATCACGGAGGAGAAGACGCAGGAGACACCTGGAAGCCCTGGGAGGAGAGTGGACCGGAGCCGACTCCCTCACAGTCCCAACCCAGGGACGAAGACTGCTGGCCCCGGGAAGCCCACGCATGAGCCGCCACGCTTCTGGAGAAGCGTGGCCAAACCAGGTACGGGCTTTTACATGGGAGAAGGGACGGAGGCTGGCGGAGGAAGGGAATCACAGGCACTCACACAAACAAGCACAGAGGGGTGGGAAAACAGGGTAGGAAAAGGGTAGAGAAGAAAAGACAAAACGCAGGGAGATTGTAAAGGTAACATAAGAGAAAAAAGGAATAAAAGAAGAAGACCAGGCAGTAAGAAAGAGGACACACATTAAGAAGCAGACAAACTCCAGACAGTAAAGAGAAATAGAAGGAAGAAAGGGAGAAGAGAAGAGAAAACCCCGGATAGCGGTGATAAGAATATATACAAAGAGAAGAGAGAGAAAAGAGGAACCCTCCCCGCAGGAACAGGGAAAGACGAGTGAGACAAGGAAAGCAGGCTGAAGGAAGAACCGTATGAAAAGACCAGATAAGAGCAAAGGAAAGGAAGAGAACCAAAGAAAGTAATTGTTGAGACAGTAGAGAGGAAAGAAAAGAGAGAGAGAGAGAGAGACAGAGAGTGTTATACACAAGCACTTACCATCCCTATTCTTCTTCTGTTCCCACACGCTTCCCGAGAGGCCTATGGAAAAAGAAGACAGAAGACGAGATTAGCGTCCAGAAGAGAGAAGACGTCTATCACACCCTACCTTAGACTCACCCCACAGAAAATAAAAGTACTCTGTAAAAGAACAATAAATCATATTGACTTAAAGAGACAAGCAGTCTGTTGTACTTGATCGGCCAACCTACGACAGGGCGCTTAACTCGTGTGGACTGAAGCGCTTTGATTATCTTGCCAAGGGCCCTTTACACGTGTGGCCTGAAGCGCTTTGCTTGTTGTGCTAAGGGGCGCTTTGCTCATGTGGTCTGAAGCGATTTGATCGTCGCGCCAAGGCCGCTTTACTCGTTTGGCCTGAAGCGTTTTTATCGTCGTGCCAGGAGCGCTTTACTCTTTGAACTGAAAACACTTTGCTCGTTCTGCTAAGAGGGGCTTTGCTTTTGGAAGTAACAACTCCCTCAAGATTGGGCTCATCAAAACCTTACTGCTACGAGTACGACCTACTCGTATCTGAATTCACCATGGAAACAAGGATGCTCCGATCTGCTGTCAATCTGCCATGCATGAAATCTGCTCTTCTTCAGAGGAACCCCCACGAGGTCTCACTGCATCGTAGTCTTCAAAATAGTGAGCAATGTGCTTGGGTGTGGCTGGGTTTTATAGGCCTGCCACACCCCAAGATGGCCGCTGCCTTTTGAAACCTGGGAATTGTAGTCTCTTCATAGAATAGCACTGATAAGTGCATCTTGTCCACCAATGTCCTGACCCTGCAGCTACATGAGCTTTACCACAGGGCAAGCGACGCTGATGACCACTTCTAGAACAAGAGGGGATGACAAGTGGTGCGCATAAAGTGCCGCAAATACACGCAGCGGAGTTTTGGGCGGGACCTGGACCGCGCACAGCCTTATTCCTGACACCTGACACCCCTGACTCCCTTCTCAAGGGGGTACATGTATACTCTTGTTTTGGTGGATTATGTTACACGATACCCTGAAGCCATCCTTCTTGTTAGCATGACCACCAAAAGTGTGGCACATGCCATGAGAGGTTTCTTCTCCCAGGTTGGATTTCCCACAGCATTACTCACGGACAAGGGAACACCATTGATGTCCTGATTAATGTCACAAATTTGCCAGATACTAGGAGTTAAATAAATTCGCCTTCATTCTACCACCCCCAAACAGATGGGTTGGTAGGGAGATACAATTGCACACTTAAAACCTTATTAAAAAACCACATCAGACTCTGGTAGAGACTGGGACAAAAACTTACCTCTAGTACTTTACGCCTTACGAACCCATGTCCAATCATCAACTGGTCATAGTCCATTTGAGTTGGCATTTGGATGATATCCTAGGACCCTACTAGATATGGCTGCAGAGAGATGGGAGGAAGACGAATATACACAACAGTTAAAAGATCAGGTCCATACTGTTTGGGAAGATGTCAGAATACATTTAAAAGGGGCCAGGAGAAACAAAAGAAATACTATGATAAAAACACTACTCTTAGACCATTCAAGACCGGAGACAGGTGATTGGTATTACTACCCAGTTCAAAGAATAAATTATTAGCCAAATGGCAAGGTCCTTATAAGATCGTAGAACCAGTGAGCCCTGTTATGTACAGGATAGAATTATCCGAAAGCCCCAGAAAGACACAGATTTATCACATTAACTTACTAATGAAATGGGAAGAAGCAGATGGCCCCCCTGTATCAACAAAAACTGGGTTCCTAATAAACAAAACGGAACCTCTGGAAATTAATTCATGCCCGAAAACCAAAGAACCAACTGATTGTATTCCCTCCATTAATTCCACTCTGTTATCCGAACAACAAAGTCAGTTGAGGGAGGTATTAAACAAACATAAAAAAATGTTTTATCTGATTCCTGGGAAAACTCAATTAGTTCAACATGCAATTAAAACCCAAGATGAAGAATCATTTGTCTCCAACCCTACAGAATTCCGGAAGCATGGAAAAGGGTACTAGAACAAGAAGTCCAAATCCTGCTACCATTGGGTATCATAGAACCCTCAATAAGTCCTTGGTGTTCCCCAGTAGTTCTTGTTCCAAAGCCCAATGGCTCTGTCAGATTCTGTATTGATTTTTGACAATTAAATAATATGTCCCAATTTGATACATCTCCCATACCCTGGGTAGACAAACTGCTGGAACAACTAGGTGAAGCACAATACAGGTCCACTCTAGACCTTACAAAAGGCAACTGGCAAATTCCTTTACACCCCCCAGATAAGGAAAAAACAGCCTTCTCTACTCCATCTCAGTCCTACCTTTCAGTTTACATGGGGCTCCTGCTACGTTTTAAAGATTTGTGGACAGACTCTTGCATGCTCACACAGGATATGCAGCAGCATATCTTGATGATATTGTAATCTATAGCGAAACCTTGGAAGACCATTTACAACGTCTAGCTAAGGTGTTCCAAACACTACTCGAGGCAGGATTAACGGCTAGTCCTGAGAAATGTAACCTGGCACACAATGCTATTACATACCTAGGATACCATATAGGGAAAGGACAAATACGACCCCAAATAAATAAATTTGAAGTTAGCCTCAGTGTACCTCCACCTACCACAAAAAATTAAGTAAGGTCGTTTTTAGGAATGGTAGGGTATTAGCGTTGGTTTATCCCAAATTACTCAATAATTGCAGTCTCTTTGACTGATCTATTAAAAAAGAATGACCCTCCAGGATTAAGGAATTAAATCAACACCAACTCCATGAGACACTTAAAAAAAACTTGGCAACAGAACCAGTTTTACGGTACCCAAACTTCACAAAAATGCTCTATCTACAAACAGACGCATCTGACGTTGGTATAGGTGCTGTCTTGTCACAGAAAAACAAACAAGACACCAGTTACCCCATTGTTTTCATAAGCTGAAAAGTACTACCCAGAGAACAGCACTATCCCTTGATAGAAAGGGAATGTCTGGTGATTACGTGGGTGATAGAAAGCCTCCAATATTACTTACTGGGTCATCCCTTGGTTTTACATACTGTTCATGCTCCCCTCACTTGGTTGGGTGACATAAAGACTCAATACCAAGGATACTGAGATGGTTTATGGAGCTCCAACCGTTTATGATCCAGATTCATCATCTCCTAGGTAGCCAATTGCCTACTGAGGACTATCTCTACAGACATCCCATGGAACAAGGTCTCGATCAGCCCTTTCTAAGGGGCAGTGTGTGTAACAGGGTTGCGACAACCCTACAACATAATGAGGAAGCGGGGCAAATGTTATCATACCCCAGGGGTACTGTGGAAGGAAAAGAGGGCCGGGCTCTACCAGCAAACGCAGATATCCGGGTTAAAGCAATGACAGAGGGGACTAGAGACGGGGAAGATGCAGAGGAGAAAAAGGAAGCCAACCGGAGCGAGAGAGGACAGAGAAGACTGACCTGCAGGGGAGACGAGTACACCGGTGCAGAGACGACCACTACAAACAGGGGAGAAGAAACAACTGATGGGAAACAAGACGAACGAACCAGCCACGTCCCTGGAGGGACGTGGCTCATGCAGGTACGTGCCTGTATACAGAACCCTACGGGATATTGGCAGAGGTGGGGAGGATAGAAGGACAGATTGCAGGAAGAGAAGGAGGAGGCCTGAAAATAATAAGAAAAAGATTCCTATACTCCTGGGCTTCACCTTATCACTACTTTAAGTAGAAAGGAGAACTCACTGAATCACTGTTATTTAATAAAAGACACTATCCTCACAAACACAACAAGGTGACAATATTATTATTTTTTACTTCTTTTCCCACACAGGATTTATTTTTTTCCTCTCACTATTTGTCCTTTTATTTATTTATTTTTAACCCTTTCATCCCCACCCCTCTAATAAATAAAGAGAAAATAAGAGAAAAACCAAGTCCACTTATCTTTATCTCCCGGTTTTATTCTTGCCCACATGGTTCTGCCGACGCTGGAGGTGGCTCAAGAAGATCAATACCTAGAAGAAGAGAAACACAAAGGACATCAGAACAAAATAAAAGTATAAAGAAAGACAAGAAAGAAGAACTGTAAAAAAGAGAATAAAAAAAGGAAATGGACTAAGACTGCTTACCTGTACATACACTACTTCAATTAAATCAACCTGGTATTAAAATCTGGTTAAGTCTATCCTTGTGCCTTCCAGAGCAATACCCAAAAGAATCCATCACAGGGAGTTCTCAAAAGGTCCCCAATCTGATTCCCAGGGTAAGGATTCCCAGCCCCCCAGTGAGAAGAAACCATGCTTCTCCAAAGGGAAACCTGTAGCAGGGGGTCCCCCACGTAAGTGCTATGCATGTGATCAAGTGGGTTATGCAAGGGGGGAACCTAAACGCCCCAAGAGTACACCGGCACCCACTGGTGTGCAGTCCCAGAGTTTGGCTAGTGTAGCTGTGGGGGAGGAGTTGGTCCCAGGTGGGTGGGAGCCAGCTGAGATGACCCTTTTCCCACTAGGGGACAGTGAGATTGTCCAGAGAACCATAGTGCCCGAGAACACTAAATAGTACTGGCACTGGGTGACCATCAATGGACAAAGGGTTGATGCTCTGAGAGACACAGGAGCCAGTGTGACTACAATGAGCAGTCACCTGGTATCTAAAGAGCAGATAGATCCCCGGGTACTTCACCAAGTAGTGGCGGTAGAAAACTCAGAGAGCCTGTGCAGAGTGGCGCAGGTTCCCTTTGAATGAGGGGGTCTCAGGTTCCTTGAAGGTAGCTGTGAGCCCATCCATGCCTGTAGAATGTTTGCTTGGCAATGACCTGGAGGATTCCCCTTGGAAGGAGGTGGAACACAGGTCACACTTGGAGATGTTGGGTCTGCCTGGGTGGGTATGCTTATCCATCGGGTCAATGGAAGCCCGCCAGGGTGATCAGGAGACCCTGGAGGAGTGGCCCAGGTGTCTGCCGAAAGGAGGAAGGGCTAACTGGCCTCAGAATTTCTCACGGTCCAGGAGAAGGTTGAACCTGAAGGGAGGCCCCGGAGCCTACAGGGGAACAGGTGGCTGAACTGACTGAAGTTCCTGAGTTGTCAAAGGGGCAGCAGGAATGGGGGCCCACCAGGGAAGCACTGTGTGAGGCACAGAAGTCATGCCCTACTCTGGAGGGTTTGCGGCAGCAGGGTGCAGACCAGACGCCTGGCAAGGAGCCTGGATCACATTTGATTTACTGGAAGGATGGCCTTATATGTAGCGAGCCTAAGGTTCTTGAGCCTGGGTCAGCCCGTGTGGTGGTGGTACCCCAGTGCTTCAGAGCCTTCCTACTGGGTCTGGCTCATAACGTGCCTTTAGCTGGTCTTTTGGGGCAGGAAAAGACCTTTGAGCAGCTTGTCACCCACTATTGGCCCCAAATACGCAGGCACTCTGGTGCTCATTTTAGGTCTTGCCCAACTTGTCAGGCAAGTGGAAAGAGTGGGGAGAAATGTAAAGCTCCCCTCCAACCTTTTCCTGTTGTTAGTACCCCCTATAAAGGGGTTGGTATTGACATTGTGGGGCCTCTGGATCCCAAGACAGCCATAGGCAACAGGTTCATCCTGGTCTTGGTGGACCATGCCACCCATTACCCAGAAGCCATTCCTTTAAGATCAATCACTGCACATGTGCTGGGCCGTGCCTTGATGGGAGTTTTTACCCGCATGGGGTTCCCCAAGGAAGTGGTGTCCGATGGGGTACCAACTTCATATCTACTTATATGAAGTCTCTGTGGCAGGTGTGTGGGGTAACCTACAAGTTCACCACACCTTACCACCCCTAAAGCGATGGTCTGGTTGAGAGATTCAACCGCACCCTGAAAGGCATGATGATGGGCCTGTTAGAGCCCTTCAGGCAGAAGTGAGACATCCTCTTGCCATGCCTTTGTTCGCTTACAGGGAGGTGCCTCAAAAGGGACTTGGCTTTAGTCCCTTTGAGCTGATCTATGGCGACCATGTGAGGGGACCTTTAAGTCTGGTGAAGAAGGCTTTGGAAAAAGCTCTTAGTAAACCCCCCCAGGATGTATTCAGTTACATGCTGGCTCTGAGAAACCAGACTGCCTGCTTCAGGAGTCTCAAACAGGAGAACCTAGAAGCAAGCCAAGAGGCTATGAAACGGTGGTGTGACCAGAATGCCACTCTGGTCGAGTTTCAACCTGGTCACAAATTGTGGGTGATGGCACCAGCTGAGCCTAGGGTGTCCAGGACAAGTGGACTGGGCCATTTGAGGTGGTGGAGTGCAAGAGTGAAGTCACCTACCTGGTGGATTTGCTGACTCCCAGGAACCCTTTGAGGGTCCTGCACGTGAACCGGCTAAAGCCACACTTTGAGCAGACTGAATTGTCCTTGCTTCTAGTGACAGATGACCGGGTGGAGGAGGAGAGTGAGCCTCTTCCTGACATCCTGTCTGCAGGAAAGAAAGATGGGTCTGTGGAGGGAGTGAACCACTCCCCGTCCCTGACTGCAGAGCAGCAGAGGGACTGTCCCCAGGTGTTGGGACAGTTCGCCTCACTGTTCTCCTTGATCCCAGGGGTCACACACTTGTGCACCCATGATGTGAACACTGGGAACAGTACACCTGTTAAATAAAAGGTTTATAGGGTGACTGACAAGGTCGGGGCTAGCATCAAGGAGGAGGTATCCAAGATGTTAACCCTAGGGGTTATTGATCATTCCAGCAGTCCTTGGGCCAGCCCTGTGGTTTTGGTCCCAAAAGCTGCTGCTCCTGGTGCCACCTCAGAACTCCAGTTCTGCGTGGACTACCGGGGTCTCAATGCGGTCACTAAAACTGATGCGCACCCCATCCCCCGAGCTTATGAGCTCATAGATTGGTTGGCGGCTGCCAAATACCTCAGCACGTTTGATTTAACGTCTGGGTATTGGCAGATGGCCTTGACTGAGGGGGGCCAAGGAGAGGTTTGCATTTTCTCTCCTCATATGGGCACTTTCAGTTTAAGGTAATGCCATTTGGGATGAAAAATGCCCCTGCCACCTTTCAGAGGTTGGTCAACCAGGTGTTGGCTGGGCTGGATGAGTTCAGTGCCGCCTACCTGGATGACATTGCTGTTTTCAGTTCCACATGGGAAGAACATTTGCAGCACCTCTGCAATGTTGGAGGCCCTGCAAAAGGCAGGCCTCACTATTAAGGAAAGCAAGTGCCAAATAGGGCAGGGTTCTGTGGTGTACTTGGGACACCAGGTGGGGAGTGGCCAGGTGGCACCCCTACAGCCAAAGATTGATACCATTCTGGCTTGGGAGCCTCCCAAGACCCAGACTGAAGTGAGAGCCTTTTTGGGTCTCACAGGATACTATAGGAGGTTTGTCAAGGGTATGGCACAATTGTTGCTCCCTTGACTGAGCTGACATCCAAAAAGCAGTCCAGAAAGGTGATCTGGACTGATTATTGCCAGACGGCTTTTGATGACCTGAAGGCTGCCATGTGTACAGCACCTGTGCTGAAGTCACCGGACTATTCCAAGGAGTTTTTTGTGCAAACAGATGTCTCAGAGCATGGTATTGGAGCAGTATTTTCTCAGCCTAATGAAGAGGGCCTAGATCAACCTGTAGCCTTCATTAGCAGGAGGTTACTTCTCAGAGAACGTAGGTTGAGTGCCATAGAGCGTGGATGTGTGTGATGTCTGTGTGTGTGTAGGAATGCAGGGGTGTCTCTGTGTGCATTTGTGAGTGCTTATATGCCGAGAGGGGTGTTGTGTATGTGAGTGCATGTATGTTTGTGTTAATGTGGTGGGGACAAGGTGGTGCTTGTTTGAGTGTGTGTGTCTGAGTGCATGTGTGCGAGTGAATAGGTTTCTCTGAGTGGATGTTTGGGTGCGAGTGTGTGGGGGTGTATGCAAGCGAATGCATGGGTGAATGGGGTGCATGAATGTAGGTGTGTGGTCATGTGGGGGTGTGTCTGTAGGTGACAGGAATGGAGATTCCTGTTGCTGGGTGCATGACTGCTACCTCTTTCCCCCTATGCATTCACACAAATATACACGCACTCACACACACACCACCCTACCCCCTTTGGCATACACACACTCACAAATGCACACACAGACTCTCCGTCCCCCTGCGTAAATATACACCCACAGACACCACACACATCCATACTAACACCCCACACGCTCTCCCGCTGACATATACACACCCACACTCACGAATACACACCCAGCGTTCATGCACACACCCACCCCCTCTACACATGCATGCATTCACAAACACCCTCCTCACACTTCATAGAAACATCCCCATACACTTGCACGCATACACACAGACACCCCTACTCACTCACAGACTGGCACACATGCACCACTATTCACATGCATCTCAATACACACACCTACTCACTCTCACCCTGACACACCTCCTCCCCTCTGCTTCCATTTGGACACACACACACTCCATGCACACATACACGCACTCATGCTACACATACACACACACACCACACACATGCACACAACACCCCTCATCCCCTTTCGGATAGCCCACCTGCCTGTCTCGCTGAGGCGTCATCGGAGAGGGGCTGGGTCTAGGCATTTCCACCACCAGCACCACACCGCCATTCAGGAAACCGCTGTACCGAATTACATAAAAGAATTCGGAAGGCAGTTCCTGGTGGTGCGGTGGTCCAGGCGGTGGAAACACCTCTCTTCTGCTGTCGGCCAGGCTGCCGGTGTCGGATTAAATCTGACATAACTCATAATGTGGCAGTCTTCGGTGCCCGAAAAGACCACCGAAGCCCGAAGTCGAGATGGGGGCCTAATTGTCCACATTTTAAAGCAGTAACCCAAGGTGTTCAAGCAAGCATGAAAATGAAATGAAAAAAAACTTTATGATGTAGCTATCACAATATTTTTATGACTTTGCTTTTAAATATCACAAACAATATAACGTTTACAATTCTGGTATGCATTAGTTCTGATCTCAAGCACGACGTTTCGTAAGACCAAAAAGAACATGGATGCGTTAGATAAATGACGATAATATTGACTAAAAATATATATTAACTTCACCCATTCCACAAAACTGCTTTACATAGAGCAATGGTGTGGCGTGACACAATGGTAGGGCTCCCTTGCACAATGTGATGAGGGGCCCCTGAGACTCCCATATCTTAAAGGTGTTCTTTGATCTTGTGCTGAATGGGCCCTATTAAACGATTGAGGTCCCCCAGCGAGGCAGGGGCTGCAGGGGTGTACGTTACGGCCCTAATATATACGTGTTATGAAGGTACGTAGGTAATATGATGCATTTAATGTTACTCGTTTGTGGAATAGACTACTGTTACGTGTGTGAGTCCGTCTCATTTAAATAAAACATTTTTTTCTTCTTCTCTAATTTCTTTTTATTAAAGAAAAACAAACAAGCAAAAAAAACTGTAATAAGTGACTTACTCAAGAGACCGTGTTTACACTTTAAACCCCAAAGCGTTAATCGTGGTATACACGTCACTGTCGAGTGAAACAAGATGTTCTTTTCTTACGCTCCAAAACACTGTTTACACATTTACTAGCCCTTCTATACAATTTAGACCAGTGGACTGTGACCCAGTGTTCTAAGTTCTTTTATGTCATCACAGTCAATCATGGTTAATAATTCACTAGCGCACATATCACTGTACGCAGCGGCGTGACTGAACCCTTTCCTTTCATCCTTTTGGCATTCCCCTATTGCTCCTGCACACAATCCTTAATTCCCATAATATAGTAAACACTGTCTCTATGGCTACGAGAAGCAGGCTCTTGACCCTTAACAGGTAATCGGACATATACTTTCTGAACTGCGAAGACATTAAAGAAACCAACCTTTTCCTTGTAAGACAGAAATTCAAACAATCACAAACTGATTTGGGGGATTTTCATACTGTTGCATTACCGAATGTTATGTTTTGTTATGTTTTTCTGTACTGAGTTTCATTATGATATGTTGTGTTGTCTTTTATTATGGATGTTATGAAATATGAAGTGATGTCAAGTAATTTTATGTTATGTAATTTTGTTATGTATGACTTAGTTCTGCCGGGCTAGGAGGCGAGAGGGCACAGTCTTAATGGTCAAAGTTTGATTTAATTTACCACGTGGTGAAAGCACAACCTCTGCTCACTCACCTCTGGTTCATCAAAACGCGAAGAGGTGGCGACCATTACCTTCGCCTTCCTTGCGAAGAATTGTGCACCCTACTTAGCGATCACATTGCCTGGTGAGAACTACTGTGCTCTAAAGTGACCGATCCGTTCATAGTTCTGGAAGTTTTTCGGAGCAGGCATCGTGTTCAAGGCGCCAGATAGGCAATCATATTTATTCAGACAAAACAAACAAAAAATAGGGGGTGTTTGTGCAAAAAGATTTTATTGGCTATGGGGCAGAGGTTTCATCTCATACTGGGACAATTTGACATTGATCCTCGAGGAAAATGGCTGCCTGCTATAAAGTAATTTTATACTCCGTTTATAGTGTGGTTTATGTCTTTTAGGTCATGTTTTAAAAAGCGCATGATGCTCTGTCCACCGTCGAGTGCAATTTATAACAATGTACCCTTATCATAGTGGATGGGACATCTCTCTTTTTTATTTAATACTAATACATAATGCACTCTCTTAAATGTAAGGAACTAACTCTACACCATGACTTTCTTTTGTAAATTAATTACATATTTCATTTCACAAAATGCTATCTCAACTGCAATTCCCTCATATTGATCGTACATTTGAGAGTTATTTGTAGTGCACATCTTGAAACAAATGGTGCATGTCCTGTTAGTTACATGATCAATATTTTTTATGTCACTATCATGAAATAAATGCTCAAGAACAGGACATTCTCAACATTTAATAAGGTTATGCAGCAAACAGCTCAAGTAAAATAAGGGTCAAGAACATGGTTAGCATGATACAGAAGTAGACACCTACAACAGGTTGATGTAGAGATGTTACTTCTCTCAGTGGGAATGATGATCATCAAATTCACTGACCATGTGTAAGGTTGATAAATTACACATACCATAGGACCATAAATAATGTGTTAATGTGATTAATGGGAGCACATAACCCCCCTTGCTGCTGCACCTGTGAAATCAATTCCTCCAATAAGTTAGGACCACCAACACGTGCTGCGTAAGGGAGGTCATAGCATGCAGCTCCTTCTTTTGCTGGGTGCATTTCCCCATTGGATGCAAGCTGTAAGTCTGTCCCACCAGTGGAGTTCTCCTGATCATTTCCGATAGCTGATCCCGTAGTACCTGTACACCCCCTTGTGAGGACTTTGGTAAAATATTTCCCCAGAGCCTGTTTTTTGCGTGAGAGCTGACCCATACATTTAAATATAAAAAATAGCAACACTTGCAGTCAGAGTATGAGCTGCCGCAACGTAGTGTGCACATTGTGCAAAGCATATGTAATGTACATCTGAATGAATATGTACATGTAATGTACATCTGAATGACATGGTCCTTGCAATGTTTGTAAATACAACCTTGTTTTCATTCTAACAAAACTTTTTTCAAACATCCCATGCCTGTGTTGCACAGGACATCACGCAGCCCGTGTTAAAAAAACACAACAAAGGATCACAATATGGTGCCATGTTTTACTGTTTTGTTGCCCTGTAGTGTTTAGTCTTCTCCGGTTGTACGTATTAACTCAATATATCAGCAGTTATGATGTTCGATGCTCCAGTACATCTACGTAGAACTTTAAAATGTATGCTACTGTTTTAACAGTTTTTAGATTTTTATAGATTAGTATCTGCAAAATGGTTTATGCCTTGACCACCCTATGTATAGTGTCAATCAAAGTAATATACAATTAATACAGTGGGAACTATATTCACAAATTGATGGGTTGGTTTTTCAATCATGCAAAGTTCATAAAAAAGGTCATATTTCTTTATTGTAAGTATAACATGCTTCATATATTATGCAATATCCTATTTACCCATTACTTAATATATACTTGTATATATATTATGGATATGCTGGATGGGGCAACTGCATGGTAATAAAACATGAATGTAAATATACAATTATGTTAACCCACAGACTTCCATACTCCGGTACATAAAAATATTGTTTTTCTAATTCTACGTTATGGGGGTGTCCTTGGCCTATGCAACCTTGGTATTTATTATTTGCAACTAAAAAAATATGTAAGTTACGTCAATGAAACAGGTAAGCTAGCACAGGCTCACATGTACAACATAATAACTTGGGACTCTCACCTTGTATGATGGCCCATAGAAATACGGGAACTTGACCAGGGGCCCGCTGCCAAGATTTGTAGATCTTCAGAAGAAAAGATGGTCTCCATGTCACTTTCTTATTGATCTGTTCCCAAGACAAATAGCAGAGGCGGCCCGCAGCACTTGAGGAGGTCTGATGAAGTAGATGGTTGCACGGAAAGTCAACATTTTTGGCAGCACATTCTAAAATGTATATTTCACTGGCAGATGGTAGAAGTTGAGCCGACAAACTTCTATCAGTCAATCACTCCTTTCACGAAAGACGGAGCACACCCACCTTATGATGAATAACCCTTGACTGTCCCATTTGACAATGCTTGACACAATGGTGGACATAGCATCTGTTACTTGACGACATCAGGCATTATACACAATGGAGCGCCCATTAGGGATGAAGGCCATGTCTGCCATGATAAATAGCATCAGCTGCAGTGATAAACATTGTTAGCAATGGGAGAGGCGACATGATGGATCTTGGGAGGCCTTTCATTGAATATCATTGATCATATAGCAGACAAACTCCATGATCATTAATGTACGCCATCTGCCATGGTTAGAGTAGGTGATGCCATAACTTGCATGATTTTGTGTAGTGTAATTATATGACATTACAATGAAATTATGTGAAATGAATCTTGCAATCAAAAAATGGTCCATTTAGGCAAAATTTCAACTATGATTTCTGGTTGCTTATGTTTGGATTTGTCAATCCGCACTTAAAAATTACCCGAAAAGGTTCATGGCCAGAGGAGCAAGATTGTAGACATGGCCCACTGAAGCTTCTGGCTGCCACCAAATATCCTTTATGAATCCTCCCTTCCTGGGAGGCATCGTATTGAGTAGAGCTGTGATACAGGCTGCTGGGCTGGCAGATAACTTTGGAGGGAGCTGGGGCTGCTGCCGCCATTTAGGGTGGCTCCTCTGCTTAGTGCAATGTGCTGCAGCTCTGATGGGCCCTGAAGAGGTTACACTGGCCACCAACGGCTGTGCCGTCTAGGACCAGGGAACCACCCTGCAGCATGGAGGTCTACTGTGCCTGTGGTCCCTGGATGTCTTTGAGGGAGCTGGGGCTGTCTCTGCCATTCCTGGAAGCCCCGCAGACTGGGGCAGCCAGACGCAGCCTAGAAATGCCCAAGGAGGAACTATGGTGGCTACTGCTGTGGGCTGTGTGGCCTGGGACAGTGGCTGCTGGACCCCACATGAAGCAGTACTGACATGGCACATCAGGTAAAGGTGGCTGCTGACCACCAGCCTCTAAGACTCCTGGAGTGAGTCAGGAGGAGGTGAGTGCTGCCAGGCTTCCTCCTGCTGCCTATTTATACCCGGTTGGGTAGATGGGGGAGTGAAGGTGATGTCCCCTTCTCCTTGAGATCTGGACCCTGGAAAACAACCCCCACACACCAGGCTAGGTACAGCCCCCCCTTTGTATTGTGACCAGGCCCCAGGGACCCTCAACCACCCACAGAGGACTGGTGGAAACTTATCTCCATAGCGGCCAAATCTTCTTTATGTACACTGGGGACATCCCATGGCTTAGGAAGCCCTCCTGGATTAACTGAGGCCTATGTCCTATTCATGGAGCAGACAAGGACTGGGCCAGCCCCTGACCCCTAGGTGAGACCCCACATAGACTAGTGAACTAAGCTTCCCTCCTTCCTCTTTAGCCCATGGATGACACTGAAGGTCCCTCTGCCAATGACAATACCTCCAATCCCCCATTGCAGGTTGCTTGTGCCGCTGCCATGTTGAAGGTCTGGTGGGCCCATCCTTTCATACTGGCCATACCCCAGAACCTGCAAGGGTGGCCAAGGATAAAAACCCCTGCCCAGGCAGACCAATTTAGGTACATTTACAAAGCCACCCCCACAGAGCAAAGAACCCTCATGCCAAGTGCTTCTTCATCAATGACAACTGATGCCAGCTACACATAGGCAAAAAGGAGCTCATCCTTGGTATCCAGAACTCCAGCATTGCACTTAAAATATGAATTGGTGAAGTGGAAGAAGATGTGGTACTCCTGGGGATAAACCTTCACAACACTATAGGTCTAGTGACAATGGGGTGAAATGACAGCATGGATTGAAGATGTGGAAAGTTGGGCCTGCCCCAATAATCTCCACCGGGTAATTGTTTCAAGGAGGTTAAGGGATCTAGTACCAAATGTTTTCTGGAGTTGTGGCTAAGCAGCTTCCTGCTGGGAGATCAGTTGTACAATTGCTACTTAATTGAAAGAGCTCACTGGGCATTTGCTCTGCAATCCCCTTGGGGCTGTCCCCAAGCTGTTATAGCTGATGTATTCAACTAGCGACAGATACTAGGGCCCATATTTATGTTTTTTTTACGCAAAACTGCGCTAATGCAGTTTTGAGTCAAAATCCTTAGCGCCTGCTAGCGTCATTCCATAGCACCAGCCGGGTGCCATATTTATGGAATGACACACCGGCACTAAGGACAGACTAGCATCTAAGAAAAAGATGCTAGCTGGGGGAACAGTGGTAGGGGAGAGGGCTCTAGTGGCTCAGAAATGACGCTAGGCTGGTTAGCGGCAATAAATATGCCACTAACCAGCCTAGCGTCCTATATGGACTCACTAGCACCCACAAATGACTCCTGTCTTAGTAAAGACAGGAGTCATGCTCACCACCCCAATGGCCTGCCCAGGGGACCAGTGTCCCCTGGGCAAGGCCATAATACCCAGTGCCAGGCAGGGGACCCCATGTAAGGTGCCCCAGTGGCACAGAAAAATAATTATACTTACCCAGGATGGGGTCCATCATCCTATGGTGTCCCTCTGGTGTAGGTGGGGGTGTTGCTGGGGCTTGGGGTGGGCATCTGTGGGACCATTCCACTGTGTTTAACCATGGTAATGGGTCCACATGTCCCCTAACGCCTAGTCATACCCAGGCATTAAATAATGGTGCTAAGCAGGTTTTACGCCATTATTTGGGTCCGACTACGCCATGTGCGTCATTTTTGTGCTGGTGTATAAGTAAGCATTAGGGGGTTAGCGTGATATGGTGGACTGGAACGCCTACCTTGCATCTGATTAGCGCATGGTAGTTTACTGCATCCACAATATGATGCTACCCCCTATATTTTGATGCTAGACGGGCCTATCATCAAAATATAAAAATGGAGTTAGCCATGCACTGTTTTTGCGTCAAAATACTTGATGCTAAATGGTGCAAACCAAGTCTAAATATGCCTCTTAATTCTATGGGCCTTGAGAACACTGAGGAAGATGATATTTTAATCATTACAAATCGTGATCTTCTTGGATTATAATAGGCTGGTCCAGACCCAGAGAAGGTCATTTGAATTAGTTAAGCAGAAGCTGCACACCATGAACATTAATTGCATGCTCCTATGTCCTGTCTGGTGACAAATAATCTTTTGGCAGAAAACTCTGTTCTTTGAATAGCTCAACAGGGTGTGGGAGTTTCTCGAGGAACACCCCCCCAAATGCCACACAGAGTAGTTAAGGACAACTGCAGAGGAGACAGTGGGACTGGCACCTCTGCCAGGCCTCTGCCAAGGAGGCAAAGGCGCTCTTGCCAGGGTATTCACCAGAAGAACTACAACATTGTAACTTTTGATACCTCACAACTCAACACCTCCTTGGATTCAGAGGTGGGTCTGAGGTGAGTCATGACTCCAGCAGAACAACAGATCACCCACAACAGAACACCCCTGAAGAAGAGTCTATTAACAACCACCAGCCTCAATAGGGACCTTCAGATCCCGGACCTGTTTCTAGTTTCTTTCTTGTTGGAACTCAAGTTGGAGAAACAGATGATTTGGGTGAAAAATGTAGGGAAAGGGGTTGATGGGTGCTGTTTTGTAATCCTGTTGTTTGGTTTAGTTTGTTCTTTTCACTTTTCTTTCTTGTTTGCAAGGCTTGCATCACTATTATTTCTACTATACTTTCCCGGATGAGGTGAAAATTTAAGATACTGACCTGGAATGTTAATTGACTAGTTGATAAAATCAAGAAGGATGGAACACTCAGATAAAAGGGTGATATTCATGGTTCTTCTCCTTCATGAGACCCACTTATAGGGCACAAACTGCCCCTTCCTTAGCAGATACAGCTACACTGGTGTATTCCATGCTGGAATCCTATCAGGATCTAGAGACGTCGCTTTACCATACTTACTCAATAATCATCACGAAATCCCATTTGGACTCTCAGGGCATATATGTACTCCTAGAAGGCAGACTAGAGGGATGGTCGTGAACCATGTGCCCCCAGCTTTGATTGCCCCCAGCTTTGATTGTCACCACGCCTAAGAGACTTATCAGATGTGCCATTATGTACTCAACCGGGCACATTGGTTTTAGGGGTGGACTTTATTCCCATCATTGACAGATCCATGGATGCAACATCAACATTCCCCTTCTCTAGAACCCTGTCCCTCAAGAGATGAGTGACCTTCCTGGAATGGTGGATATTTGCCGCAAATGGCATCCCTATGAAACAACATTTATACACTGCTCCGCCTCACATAAAATACATTCAAGGCTTTTCTTTATGACAACTGATTCCCTGCCCACGGTCCAGAGCACCCACATCCTCCCTTAAGGCTTCTCAGATCATGTACCAGGTGAGCTACACCTGAGGATAACAGTACCCAGTGGGGTGATGTCCAGGGGTTCAGTGCATGGTGGCTCAGGAAGCACACATTGTTTGACCTCTTATGGGCTATTATAATAGAAGACTTTTAAATGAACCAGCACTCTGAAGATTCCCTGCAGTGCCTATAGGAGTTCTTTCAAACAGTGGTACGCAGGAAAGCACTTGCTGCAGTGCATGGCTGTGAACAAGAGAAAGGCAAAGAGGTTACCCTCCTGGAAAAACAAATCCTTGCACTTGAACAGTCAGTTGGGGAGGGATCCCTATAGGCTGATGGTACACAGCACTTAGCGGATCTCTGAGAGACACAAAGCAAACTCCTTGATTCGGCAAGTATTGCTTGGTTGCTCACCCTAATACTGACTCTACTGTCTCTGTCAATTTGCAATGCCTCTACCACTTGCCACATCCTGGGCCTGTCCATTTCTCTCCTAGCGGCTCCATCTATACACTGGTGCCAAGTTGGCTATTCAGAAGGGTTCTGGGGGGAGGGAGTCAGCCTGCCGGAAGTGTCCAGTGGTTGCAGTAGAAACCATGTCCCTCGGGAGCTCTAGTAGTAGATCTAGACATTGTGTATTTTGCCACCAAGTAGTTGGCTGAGACGGAGATCCTGTTGATGTCTATGAGCAAAGGTTCTGTGGCCCTCTTAGCTGACCATAATATGAACATTGTGTGTTGGTGGAAATACATGCATGCAACAATTGGACGTGGAGTGTTGGCATCAGATGCATGGTATAATTGGACTCTTTGCTCCAGCTGAAACTCTAAGGTCTCTGGGAAGACAGGTGGAAGGAAGTACAGGCAGCAAGGTTGCCAGGTATGCAATCATATCTGATCTCGTTGCTCTCTCCCAGAAGCACCTAGATCTGGAAGTTGTCTTTTCTTACCCTGCCCTCCAAGTCAGTTACTTCCTGTGCAGGAATTTGATGTCACTCCCCCAATCCAGAATAGGCTCTTAATGGGTATTGACTGCGTTGAGACAGTGGTCCACTTTGTCTAACCAGGTACATATGGTTGACATGTCCTTCCCGATGGTCTTCACCTTCGAGATGAGATCAGTCATCTTCGTATTCATTTTAGCGAGAGTGTCACTATGGGCAACATCTCCCTGAGAAGTGCCTCCATGACTGTCATGGAGGGAGCCTGAGAAGCCTGGGAAAACGTCTTTAGGTTCTACTGGGAGCCATGCACAGCCTTTAAGAACAGCACCTGGTGGGCCGGTTGCCGACAGGTCAATATACAGAGCAAGGAAAGATGCACACAAAACAAAGGTCCTGCAGCAGGTCACGCAGAGGACTTGTGTCCATTTGCAAGCCCCCATCTCCTACCATCATATGTGGGGTGCAGGGAGGCAAAGTAGGGCATCTCTGTGGGGAATTAAGCAATCCAGGACAGTTAATACCCATCTGCTCTGCTGTTGTCTGTGGAGACTGGTATGGAGGGCATCACTGAGGAGTACAGCTTGGCGCAACCCCCAGAAGTGCTGGCTCCTGTGCCTTGTGGGGCAGCTGGTCAGATAGATGTTCTTCCAACAATGAGGAATGAGTCTCAGAGAGAGAAGCTTGCAGCTTGGGGGCAGTGGATTCGGGAGGGGAAGGTTTAGAAAAGCCCAGAAAAAATGTCAAGATCTGAGGTGGTTCCAACAGGAACCCTCTGTCTGTGAGTGCAGAGCAGGTCTCGCTAGCTACCATCCAGGTCCAGCAGCTTGCAAGGGTCAGTGGTGACTTCTAAGGCCCCTATGTGGACCACTACAGGTTAATCTCACTCCTCAGCAGAATGTCAACCTTTGGCTATCAGGGCAAGACACAGCAATTGCTGAGGTGGTTGTGCTCAGCAGAGGAAGCAGGGGCACCTGCCAGGCCACGTCAGCTGCAGCAGCAGTTTGCGCTTTGGCAGAAAACAAACTTTGTGATGCTTAGTAAAGCCATTGGGCAGTCCCGAGTGTAGACTGTGCCCGACTGGTGCCGGGATCTGGGGCCTGGGCTTGGTTTTGCAGAGATGGATATTAAAAGTCTACTGATGTTGTCATGGCCCCCTCAGTCCTGGGGAATGTCATTCTCCAGCCAATATTGCAAGAGGGGAGATGAGAATGTCACTCCTTGAGTACATCAGAAATGGGGTGATATTTCAGGTGTAGGTTGATACTCTATGTAGCCAATATAAAGGCTAGTGCCTATGCAAGGGGAGGAACGACTGGTGTCTCCAATAAAAAAGCCAATTGGAGTTTTTTTCCCTACAATGAGAGGGCTTGGAAAAAAGGGGCCCCTGGGACAGAAAACAGGTGGATGTGGTCCCTCAGATCAGTGAAATGAATAGGTCTTGGTGGAGTTCATGGGGTTCTACTACACCAAGTTCTGTGCAGTTGATAAAAAAACTGTCTAGAATTCCATGGAGGCAGAGTTCCGTGTGGCATGGTGTGGCACTCTCTCCTGAATGCACCAGATCTCGGCAGTCCTAAGCAGGGTCGGGCCTGAATAGCCAGGCCCGACCCTACTTAGCGCTTATGAGATAGGGAGCATTCAGGAGAGGGCCGAAGGCAGTGAAAGCTGCTTTCAGGCCTCTTGTGCACCGGCCTGCCCCATGTGCACTGCAGAAGGGGCTGGCTGGTGCACAAGAGGCCTGAAACAGCAGCTTTCTTTTCCTGCCTATGACCCTGGCCTGAATTAAGGCCAGGGCTGTAGGCAGTGAAAGCTCTCCTTTCAGTCCTCTTATGCACCAGCCTACCACATGTGCACTGCACACTTGGCAGGCTGGTGCACAAGAGGCGTGGGCATGCTGGTGCACAAGAGGCCTGAAACAGCCCTGGCCTGAGTTCAGGCCTGGGCCGTAGGCAGTGAAAGCTGCTGTTTCAGGCCTCTTATGCTACAGTGTGCACAGAAAAGCAAAAACAAGGACTTACCTGAGTTCTCCCAGGGGGTCCTTGTTGGCAGCGCTGCGGCCTGGTTCTTGGCCTCCTTCTTCCCTCTGCACCCAGAATCCATTCCAAGTTGCTGGTGAGCAGCTCCATCAAAGTTGGGTGAGTATGCACTGCAGCCCAGTTATGGGCTACACAGTGCAAGGGCAGACCGTCTGCGCTTGCGCTGTGTGGCCCATAACTGGGCTGCCGTGCACACACAGCGAGCTGGGCTAGCCCAGCTTTTGGGTAAAGTGCCAAAAACTCAGTTAAAATGAACTGCACTGAGCCAATTCCACTCTGGTGTCAGGATCCCAGGTTACAGCTCACTCAGCCAAGCAGCTGCCCCCACAGTCACCCTTAGTGGAATGGGAGCGTTATCTGCCGAATCCAAGGTACCCAACACACAGGCCTAGGCCCTGGCAGGTTGTTCAAGTCTCTCTGCATAAAGGCGAGGTTCTGGCATTGAGGATGCACAGCAGTGATAGTCCAAAGAGAAGTGGGACCATCTGCTAGATGCCTTGTGGTCCCCACGTTCATCCAGAGGGTACATGGCACGATAGGCATGGGGCTAGTGTCTGTATCCATAGGAGAAATCCACCTCATCTAAGAAGTGGAATGGGTCAGTTCCCAGGCAGATGCTTCTCAAGCAGGCCACAATAGGACAGCAGGGTTGGCGTAGTCATCTAGGACTCAGGAGCAGGCCTAACATGTCAGCACCAGCGTCAGGGCTTCCCGCCGCAACTAGATGTCATGCTGATGAGCCTCAGTGCCTGAAGGATGGAGAAGAAAGGCTGACAGTTAATGGAGCATACTCAGGGAGCAACCATCTTGGTTGACTCTGAGCTCCACCTCTAAGATTTTTGCAGTCTGATATATTCTACACAGCTTTGCCCTACAGAGGAACATCCCACTCATCCGATATTATGATTACTAGTCACAGCTAGATCATGATTTTGGAAGTAAAACACATATTTGCATATAGGTAGGTATATAGATGTTGTATTATACTAGTGGATTACATGCTGTAGTAACATGCATTTAGAAAATCACAGTCGATAAATAATGACTTGAATGTGACATATGGCAGTCTTTGCATTACTCATAGAGGAACAACATGTATACATGTCTTTTGCTGTTTTTCCATTGTCTGTGGATGCACTAGATGAGGTGTATGGTGATTTCTCTTGCAGATGGTTTACTGAGTGATTTTGTTGATGTTAAGAAAGTTGATATTATGATTAAATATGCTTTATGTAACATTGTTAAATTGTTTAATTAAGTCATGTTGGCATTCCTTCAGAGGCCTATTCATCATGTAATGTGCAGCATCATTACTGAGTCACCTGTGAATTGTTAGAACCTTGGGCAGACACAGATTTGAAGAAATTATCAATAAAAGGTGCTTGCCCATTGATTCACATTATATCTGGATTCAATATGGCAACTCCAAATCATGTGATGAATATATAGTTAAATGGCTATCACTGCTTGGTCCTGTCAGATCTGTTATGAAGCTCCTGATATAGGACTGTCCTTTAATGTAAATCTTTACTAACATATCCACAGGAAAGCAGATGATGTCCTGCCTATGTTCGGACATTACCTACAGGACCTAAGTGCACACTGTAATAAACACTGGTTTAGCCAATTATATTCTTTGGTTCACAGTCTTTTCCCAAAGAATGGTTGTCGATGAGTATATAACACTACCATACTTTTTTTGTAATTGTTCAGTATAACTTTTGGTAGATATGTGGACAATAATATGTTGGTTATGTATTGGTTTACATTGTGCTTAACATATGGTCACACATTTTTGTTATTTGGCTTTGAAGCATATGATGTATTATTACATGTTCAACCACTAAACTGGACAATCTAATGGATGCAATGAAACATTTGCTTAAATTCTGGCATATAGAGTAAAATCATTACATGAACGATGATACCCCTCTGGGATTTTATGTTTTCATTCCTCTGTTTCTCGACATCACATTGTTGAATGGCATTTGCTGTTAAATATACTGCCATTATTTACTTTTAAACATTAGGTATGCTCACTGTCATCACTTCTGCTTAAGTTCTGATATTGCTTAAATACCATATACAATAAACTTCAGCACATTGTTAATCGCTGACATACAAATGGCAACGAGGAAAATTGTGCCTGTAGGAAACTGGGTATTTAGTTTGCAGAATGTGAGGCCTGTGAAAGGTATAGGTCCCCAATTCCCCCTTACTGGTAGCCAGGTACCCCACTGTAATGCTTGACTCTGTCAAGGTAGTGAAGCAGTGCAGTTTAAGGACTACTCAGGTGAGTGGGCGTGGACTGGTAATCGCCATTCACTGGCATGCAATAATAACACTCAATAAATGATTGCCCTGTCAGTGCTTTTTCTTTAGAAAAGGAGAAGTACATTTATTATTCACTTATTACTGAATACTACATTATAATTTACAAATATACACATAAGGCAGATTTAAAGTACCTTCTATGGCATCATAAAATCACATTGGACCTCAAGGGGTCATAACGCTCAAAATCACAGTGCCCTGCCCTCCCCTATACCCGGCAACACATCACAATATGGGGTTGGGTAAAACAGGCCTACTGGCTGTGCCAAGGGTTTACCATATTACACGAAAAACAGACCACATGCGAAAAACATTTTTAAAAATGTGGTTCAATAGTAGGGAATAATCTCAGCATTAGTACACCAGTGAAACCCTTAATCAGTCACTGGAAGAACAATCAATTTCTAAAACTCATTTAATCCTACTTTATCAGATGGTATCATAGCCTAGATGAAAAGATTAGACGCATCAAAACAACACGAAACAAATTTACATAACATAGGATACATATAAGACAAATATGTTATACAAAAACAATTATTCAACCATTTCAGTTAATCAAAAGTAGTACTCCAATCGTCCTTTGGCATCCAACTAAATGTGGTTGTGATCTCTAATTTATACACTAATCCACAAAGCAGATGGTTGCATTATGGTCACATCAGACAAGTGCTATTGTCCATTTTGTAATAGGATGTGTTCGAAAACCACGCCTTTTAGGTATTATCAGCAATTCTGGCAACCTCTCATATACAAAAAAGTTGACACATTTAGTCCCCTGTTAATTATGTGCCTCTTCAGTACCGTGGGAGACAGACGTACCTATTGAAACCAAGATATTTCATAAATACCTCACACTGTAAATGCAGACTATTCAATTTGATCAGTTCTAAAGTCCCTGCTCTGGCAGCTCAACTTAGTCAGGAAATGATGTGTCCCTCAAAGTACAACCCTGTCATAGCACACAGAGTCACTTAAATACTCCTACACTGTTCAGCTCAAAAAGCCCAAAAATCGGATGGTCATAGAGCAGCAGAAACGAACACCACTCGTTCCGTACCTGAACAGGCCTACTTGCTAATGTCATGGGTTTACCATATTACAAGAACAGACCACATGTAGAAAAACATCATTTTATGCTAATGCCGTAATCAATAATACCCATGTGTAAATTACATGATTTTCAATAAAAGATATCAACCATGATCAATAATCATTATAATCACAATTATATCAATAAAGCAATTTAAAATTGTAAATGAATGTAACGTGTCCGGGTGCTTTTTAAATATTTCAAGTCACATAAAATGGAACCATGAAAATAGCCCCTAGAGGTTGGCCACTTTCAAGCCACATAAAATGCAACTATAAAACGTTGCCCTCCAAGATCCTATATCGTCCTTACAACCTTTCAGGCCACATGAAATGCAGCCTTAGAACCAATTCCTAGAGGGTGCTGTACTCCATGTTTCTTTAAATATTTTCAGGACACTTTGAATGCAACCATAGAACACGCTCCTTGAGGACCCTGTATTCCCAGATGTAAAGCAAAAGTTCTAGCTTTGGGAATGATAATAATAATAATAAAGATCCTAGAAGGTCATAGTAGAGACCAGCTGACTTCTCCCCGAGTTGGTAGTTAGGATTCACACTTCCCTTGGAACTGCGCATCCATCTTTTCTTTTAGGTGTATAGGAGTATGATGCACAGGACCAGTTAAATTTCCCACATGATGAGCCCCCCATGTTTTCTCTTTGTGACATAGTTTCCTTGACCCTGCAAACTCATGGTCAGTCATTTACATTTCCTTGGGGGTGGGAGGGTGCTGCACTCCTGAAGCCCCTCTCCACCCTTCCTCTTTTATGTTATTGGTGTCTCAGCTACCTGGGACCACCAGAAGTCAAGAACAATATGGTAATAAGCCTCTCCTGAGGAATTATGGGTCCCTCCAGCTGGGGGAACAGCTCTCCCCACCCCTGTGCCAGGAATGAGGCAAAGCTTTTTGTTGCTCTTTGCCTTTATTTCTGTTGGAGTGCCTAGTTCTCCCTGGTACCCTGTTTGTCTTTCTTTGTTGTAGGCATCTCAGCAAGACCCCCCAGGGGTAATTTAAGGTAGGTGAAGCTGAGCCCCAGGTGCTCCAGGTCCTGAAAGTTCAAAGGCTGCCTGCCTTCAAACATGTATATCTTGGACCCCTTTTGGTCATTTTGCCTAATTGTAGGCCAATTATACTTCAGGTGGTGAGATCTAGCCACTAGGAGCAGCTCCAGCAGGTCTCCTCCTCCTAAACAGTGATGTACCTTGCATGAAACTAGTTCCACTGTCTCCTTGTGCAAGATGTTCTCCTGGTCTTTGTTTCTGGGTACAGAAGTCCAGACCTTTCTCCCACCTGATCCTGATAGGGTCAGTGGGATCCACCCTCACTGCCCTTTGAGAGCCCCACTGGTCCCGAGTTCAACTGGGGCACAGTCCCTTGTCCCCTTGAGCATCAGAGGGTTTCCCCATCCAGTTGTCAATGGCTGTCACAGTACCGGGGTCTAGCAACAAAAAGCAAAAACAGGACAAACAGCCTTTCTCTCCCTTGTGCAAGAGTTTTTAAAAGTAGGTCAGGGTCCCAAAACGTCCTGCACAGGAAGCTGGGTCAGTTCTAGATGGCATCATCCAGGAGTCAATGGTCACATCTTCTCTTGAGGTTTCAGCTTTGCTTCTTGCTGACATTGCTGCCAGGGCCTTTCCAATCAAAACTTAAAGAGATGAGCCCATCTCCTGTGTTGGCTCCTGTTGTCTGAGCTTCCTCCTTTGTTCTGTGTCCCTGGGCTGTTCCAAGCCCTGGTACAGTGTGAAAGGTAATTACAGATGCTGAATTTCATCCTCACCCATCCCTTTCCAGGAGCTGAGGGAAGCATGGTTGATTACTTTTTTTTTGTGGAAAAGCCCTTTTCCTTCTGCTGGAGAGCAGAGTATTTAACTAGGCTCAGAAGGGTGGGAAAAGGCACGGGCAATGATACTGAGCTACTCCAGAGAAATATGACAGTTCTTGATGACTCATACAAGTATGGTGTTGAGACATGTAAATATGAACTAGGTGCGCCTTTTACACTCCAGCTTCATACCTCATGAGACGTTGTAGAACTAAAGGAACCAAAACTGCACTCCAAGGCACATTTCCCCCTATATGTATAATAACGTGTCAATGCAGAGTGCAGACAAAACAGTATATAAACACTGAGTTTACCTATAAATACATACTAATATTTTAAAACCTATCTCAAGTCAATGTCTAACCCTGCAGAGGCCCCTCTGCCCCGGGCTACACGTGCCCAATTATCAGGCTACGCACAATGGTAGGTTCACATATGCAGACCACATTTATGTGCACATGTTCATGTGTAAACAGTCAAGTGCCCCTTACAGTAGCTGCATCCCAGCGGCCTTATTGTGAAAGGAGAACATTAGCAGTAAACATGCACAGTCCATTTGTCATGTGATTACTATCGGTGAGACGTGTAGTGAAATTTGCTCACAGTAAAATGGCCAAAACTGGCTGATCCAAACCAAAAAATAAGGCATATTAAGTAGACAGAACCCTTTTAGAAACTGTCAATTTCTTACATTATACAATATCACATAAACACATAACACAATTATACTACAGGGTAACCATTGTAGTTGCAGTTTTATTACCTGATGCATGTAATAAGGTGCTAGTCAGATACAGCACAGGTAGCACTCATTGTGCAGATATTTGTCAATTAACAACAGGTAAGTCTAACCTAGGGCCCAATTAGAAGTATGGCAGTCCATAGGAGAGCCGCACCTACTGTGGCAGTCCAACCGCTCCATCCTTGGTGGTCCGACAGCCAGATTAGGAGGCTGGTGGTCGGGACACCATAACACCACTGACTTCATGAGGATCATAAATCCCACAGTGCCAGTGGTGCTGAAAGCGGTGGTCAAGGACAGCGGTGCTCATAGCGGCACTGCTATGCTGATCACGATTTTCCTTTCTGCCAGCCTTTCTATGGTGGTGTCGTAGCTGTGAAAAGGCTGGTGAAAAGGCAGAGTTGGGGTCCCCCTGTCAGCACACTCAGAATGCACACTGTCTGCTATGGGAGACAGTGCGCATTCTGAGTGTACTGTGCGTGGCAACACGGTTTCCACCGGCTTGACGATGACCTCCCCACCACCGTATTGGCAGACTGGCGGTCGGAACAACCACCATCATAATCAGGCCCTTAGTACTTATTAAAAAGTGTACCACATAGAAAAAAGCAGACAGCACAAATTTTATTTTGAATCAGGATTGTATATGACTTCACAATAACATGAGGGGATTAGAAAGCTATTGAATTTCTCAGAAAATGACATGGTAGTAATGGTTAACTTCTTCAGGAGGATAAGCCATTAATAGTGTTGAGTCACAGAACAGACATCAAAGTCCAGAATAGGTGTAGAAGTGGATATCAATATGAGGATAGAGTGCCATTTCTGATTATGGTACAGGGCTCATGCGCTCACACTAGTTGTAATTCCTCTTGGAAGGTTTGTGTTGGGATCAGATCAAACAGCAAAATATTCTCAAATGGTGATGTGGAGAGGCCAGAGCAGAAACAGATGGTTGGGTTATACTGAATGTATTTGGTGAAAGTGTAGTTGTCTTTAAGACTGTCCCACCCAGTTGTTGGGCAAGGTAAGGAGATCCCCATGTGGTAAAGTATAGGTGAAATGTAAAAAGGTTTATTAAACTTGGAAATAGTTTGGAAAATATTTTTATGTGCAGAATTATTGGTAATTCATTTTATATATGTATTTAAATGTAGAATAAAATAAGAAATGTATACTACTAGTAACTATATACTAAATTTTGAATTAAATTAAATATATTCACTTAAATTAATTTAGTTTTGCTTAGTTGAAATTACAAAAAATCATTCCCACCTGAAGAAAAACAATTAATTTGTTTTGAATATACATCAGTTATCATTATAAGTGATATATACAATTATTGAAAATGTTATTGAAATGTAATGTTACATTATTTTTCAAATAAAAAGGTGGTTAAAGCATTTTACATTTAAATAATAAATATGTATTAATTTTAGGTACTTTTCCTAACATTGGATTTTATTTATTTATATCTCCATCTATTTTAAATAATGTAATTTAAAGTAACATTATTTCCTACGGGGGGTTATTTTTTAAGTCCCTATGTCTGTTAGTGTTTTATGGGAGGGTGTTGAAGACTCAGTGGTTGACCATGTATGGTGCTGGATTTACCCATGCTCTAAGCTGGAGTAATTTACTACTATCTTGGTCCCTAATTTGACTGCACTAACTTTAGAAGTGCAGGTTAAAAATAGCAATGGGCTTACTCTTTTGTGGGTGGCTGCATATCCTTCCCTAAACCACTTCATTAACTCTCACTAAATATCACCCTACTCCTCCCTAAACCCCTCTCATTTGGGAGAAAGTATTACCTTTTTTAAGCTTTTCCACATTGTTCCTCCCACATTTACTACTAAGTAAAAAATTTGCACATTTGGGATCTCCCCAAACAAAGGATAGAAGAAGTGGAAGTGGAAATGTACACTCACAGATTTATGAAAAGCTTTTTGTAGTATTTTTGTAGTACTACTACGCTTACTACAAAATGCAGTTTATGAATAGGCCCCCACAATGTTGAAATAACAGCAATGAAAAAAGAAACACTATCCAGAGTAAAACGTACTGCATTGATATCAGTAACATGAAGACTAACTAAGAAGGGTGACAATCTTACATTTACCTCACCTATAGTTGATAAAATATCCTAACACTTTGTTATATTTATGTTCACTGAAAAAAAATGTTTTAAAAGTATAGCCATAACAGATAAATACTCTATTCTGTTTTGAAGTGACACCTGCAAAATAGCACAATTAACATTTATTTTTCAGAAGGAGTGTGGATGGTTTATAACTGCAGAAAATTTATTTATTATGGGAGATATAAGTTAACAGAAATATCTTCTGAACAGAATGTGTGTCAAAAGTAAGCAGCACTGAGGAGGTAAACAAGGTGCCTTTTACTTGCAACACTGACACATGTAAGTATATTTACGAATTTGCAAAGGAACTTTAAAATTAGCTTGACAGGCAATTTGAAGTCAAGCACCAAAACATAAAAAGTTCTAAAGCACCCAGAGGATTCTGATGTACCTAGTGCTACTTAGAAGAGATTCATGTTAGCTGACTTAGGGAATCCTGATGACATACACAAGTGTATAGACTGCTTCGAAAAAACATCTTGATCTTAATTAATAATATATTTGTTGTCCAACTAATATAGACTCTCAGAAAATGTTCGAGCCAGCCTAGGGCAAAATGCATTCTGCTATGCAAGATAAAATTCAGACCTCTCAAAGAATATTATTGGTTTCCCTACGGTCCGCATCCTCATTGACATCATACTTTGGACACTTATAGAATTCATTTTTCTTAATTTCTAGTTTCCTATATTCATTATATCAATCAGACCTTGGCCAACATTATGGTGGTCATTCTGAGTTTGGCGGTCATTACCGAAGACCGCCCTGCAAACAGCTGCCAAAACACCGCCAGCGATGGCGGAGTGAAGACCGCTGCATTATGAGTAACCCACACAACACCACCAAAAATACACCCAAAAAATGACACAGTCGGCCCAAACAACGGTGTGAAGGAGGCGGCTGCACCACTGCCACTGCCACACTGAGAATATACCATCCGCCATATTACGAGTCACAAATCAGCATTGCGGATCCCAGCACAGTGGCAATCCATTAGCGGCCCAAACCACTGCAGGAAAAAAGGGACCATCGCAGTAACACTGCACCAGAGTAGACAACACCAATACCCAACACCTGAGACACATACACACACCTGTCCACAGCACTAAAAAACACACCCCCACACATACCCAGAACCCACTGCAACTAGAAACTGTGACAGAGCCTGAGAAGAGCACACTGAAAGGAGGTACTGCACCTAGATACCACAGACACCATCATACTGAGCACACACCACACGACACACCACTGCAAACAAAGAGCACACACACATAGCACCACACAAATTCACAACTGGAAACAGCACACCCAGAATCCCTGCACACCATACACCTTCACCCACGACACAACCACCATGGCACCACAAAAAAAAATACAAAAATCACAGAATGAGGTGATCAGGGTAATGGTGGAAGAAATCGTCAAAGTGGAGCCGTGAGTGTTTGGAACACAGGTCCAGCAGACATCCATGGCCCGGAAGAATGACTTAAGGCAGAGGATAGTCAACAGGCTGAATGCAGTGGGGAACCATCCATGCACAAGGGAGGACATAAGGAAGAGGTGGAAAGACCTTAGGGGAAGGTATGGGCCATGGTTTCTAGGCATCAAATAGCTGTCATGAAGACTGGTGGAGGACCCTCACCACCTCCCCCAGAAATGTCACAGTGGGAGGAGATGGTCCTGGCCATACTGCACCCGGAAGGGCTGACGGGAATAGCTAATGGACTGGACATTGGTAAGTCCACTGTAATCATCGGCCAACATGTCCCCATGCACAGCATGTACCCCCACCACCCTCTCACCCCCTACACCACCCTAATGTGCACCAACCCACCATGGACCCTATGCCCACCCCTGCATGCCACAGCTCCCCACTGACACCATTTCCTCACAGCCCCACATAGTGCATGTATGCCTCACACAGCAGCAAATACCACAACTACCACAATGCAACGCTCCCTACCCTTGCCTGACTGCTACATCCAGATCACTTTTCTGTGAGTGTATGTCAAACCATGTCACTTCCCATCACTAATAAGTAATAGGAATGCACGTCAGTACATGACAATGACAGTAGCAAGACAAATAATAAATGTACTCCAAAATAGGCCCATTGCAACCAGCAAACCGTCGACAAGATGGGCCAGATACTCACAATCTTGCAGGACACCCAAAGGCTGCAGGGGGAATACCACCAGGAGGCCAGGCAGCAGTGGCAGGCACTCAGTGCCACCATGGTCTCCATATTAGGGGAGTTCAAAGAACTCAATACCATCCTGCGGACATTTTCCACCCAACAGCAGGCCCCATCCAGTAGTCAGTCAACACCACTGCCCTCAACATCAGCACCTGCTACTGGAATGGAGGCCCAGCAGGAGGACCCACAGGCCACCAGCACCCCTACCCGTGCAGTGAAGGAACCCCCAGAAAAAGAGGTCATCCATCCAGACATCCTGCAGGGCCTCAGCCCAAGACCAATCCCCCCACCAGGAAGTGATCCCCCTTCTGAACAGTCATCCTTGTGTGCCACTGTTAAACTCTGTTGGCTGTCCAATACCAAGGTCACATCTTTTTTAGGCAGATGGATAAAGGAACTGTGAAACAAACAGCTGTACCACCCACTCTGATCATCACATAGAGCATTACCCCACTCCTCAGGACTGTGATAGTTAACACTTACTAAACACCATCTATCACAAGAGGCATACTGCATGTTTCCTCATTGTTTGTACTGGCAACTTTGTCAAAGACAACAAAAGAATACACATGACTACACAACAATAATGTCAAAGTCACACATGTAGTGGTATACTCTGGCAGGTTGTAAGTACATCCATATTGTTTTAACAGACACTGTCAACTATGCCAACTGGTAACTCAACAAGCAGATTACAGAGATGTCACTTGAACAGAGGAAAATAAATGGAATGGGGTACAATGTTGTAAGGAATGTAATCCACAGTCATACATCAATGGCAGTTGCACAAAAACACAGGATGAGTGTCCCAGCAGCTATGAAACACCATATGTAAGGGCCTGCATAGGCATTCACACACGTGTGGAACAGGAAATATGTAATATAGGTAACATTCTATATTGTATGTCTCCCTGAGTAGTCAGGAACATGTACTTGGCACACAGCAGGTGACAAAGCAGCATGACATGCCTATGTAGCAGGACAAGACTGATAATTCCACCTAACATACTCCCACACAGGCAGATTGAAGACCCTAAATCTTTAGTACAACTATAAGGCTGTACCTCAATGGCACCAGGATTCCACATATGTACTTAGCAGCTGTGCATTTCTACTACCTCTCATGTTAAGTCACCTACCCTTCAAGGTTGTTAAACAACATGTAAGGCTCTAGTCCCACACATACCTTGATGCATGCAAATAGTGGTTACAGATTGGCTTCAGCAATACATCTCCCATGTGCAGATGATATGCAATGCAGACATACCTGTACATCAATGAAAGTACTGACGAATCATATCAGTCCTGAGGTCATGTGCCTCATTCTCGTCAGCCTCCCTCTCACCATCAGAGTCACCGGCCAAAAAACATCGCTCCAGGATTGATGTGCCCCTCCTCCAACACTGGGATGTGCCTTCTGATGGCCAGATTATGGAGCATGCAACATTGATCTTGCAGACTTTTCCTGGTTGGTACTGTAGGGCACCACCAGCCACATTAAGACAACAAAATCTAGCTTTCAAGAGACCGAAGGTCCCCTCAATCACACGCCTCTTCCGGCCATGTGCCTCATTGTACCTGTTCTCCCCTAATGTAGTCAGATGTCTCACAGGTGTCAGGAGCCAGGGCAAGTTGGGGTATCCAGAAACACCTGTGTGGAAAAGGGAACATGACCATAGGTAACAATGCTAGGCAGAGAGCTGACTGTGTTGTGAGGGGCAAAAACGTCTGACATGGAGAGCAGCACTATGAGCCAGGCCCTTTCTTCCTGTAGCTGTGACATCATTGCAGGGACACTGCTGTTCCTCAGGATGTAGGAATCATGTACTGATCCAGGGAATTTGGCGTTTACATCTGTAATGTGTTTGTCTGCAAGACAAACCACTTGTACATTGAGCAAATATGTACTCTTCCGGTTTCTGTAGACCTGTTCATTGATCCTCAGAGATACCAAGGCAATGTGAGCCCCCCAATTAATTGTGGGACATTTGATATATTGTAAAAGGCTACTTTTATAGTGGGAAATTCTGGTGGTAGTGGGAACCTAATGTACCTGTTCACATGCTTGAGTAGGGCATTCAGCACATCCTGCAACAACTTACAGAACTGGGGCTGTGAAAACCCTGCAGCCAGTCCCACTGTGACCTGAAAAGATCCACTCACCAGGAAATGCAGGACTGACAACACCTGGACTGTTGGAGGAATGGCATGGGGATTCCTCAAACCCGGCTGGAGGTCTGGCTTTAACTGGGCAACCAGTTTCTTGATGCACAAACGGTTTAGTCAATAGGTCATGATAATGTAGCGCTCTTCCATGGTTTCAAGATCTAGGAGTGGCCGGTAAATTGCTGCATTCCTCATCACTCCACAGTGGTGATATCTGTGCAGGACACAAAAAAACACTCTGTGAACCTCCCACAATGTAGGCTACCAAGTATGACACACAACAGTCATGAGGTTTTAGTCATGCAAGTTGCCTGTCATGTTGTGGGAATACACATTACTCCACCCTCCATTCCTAACCAGACGATGTCACATGATTCCTGTGGGAATGGACGTATATAGGGCATGTACATGTACACTTTCCATGTGCTCATATATGCTGACAAATGTTGTGACAAGTGTGGTAATGTCAACAGCCACGCACTACATGTGTCACTATCCACTAGGTGTGACCTAAAGTATGTATTTGTGAGGAGATGCATGTAATTACGCTGTGTGAACTCAGGACAGTAATGTCACAGACTAATATGGCATCTGCATGTCTGGCATGCATTGGACAGCTGGAAGGGACTTCGTTCCGCTGGCGGAAGTCATCATGGCGGAGGGCGGTCTGAACCGCTGTGCAACTCCTCATTGGTTAACATTGCTGTCCATTGAAGACTGGGACCAATGACGATCACTACCGGCAGTGACGGTCATGACCGCTGCGGTTGTAACCACCATTTTGTGTGGGCCAGCTCACTTGACTCCTTGCATTCGGGCAGAACAGACCTCCACTTTTTGTGCTGCTGTGTCCTTTCTCTTTGAGCAACAATGGCACGTACTTCTGGGGAAAAGGCCCCAGCCTTCTCAATGGAGGGACTAGAGAAACTGGTGGAAGGGGTCCTACCCCAGTATGGGTGTTGTACGGTGCTCCAGGGCAACAGGTCAGTACAACGTCCTTTGTCAGACATGTTGGGTGGTGTATATTTTGTCATGACTGATCAGGCATGTAGCATGCACATGATGTGTGTGGGATATTGGCAGTGTGCATGGTCCGTGTATCGCCAAAGCTTACTGCTGTATTGGTATTATTTACATCATGTCCCGCCTTTTCTCACTGTTTCCCATTCAGGTCAGCGCCCACCAAGAGAAAGGGTTATGGCTAGCCATCGCCAAGGGTGTGCTGACCATAGGCGGTCCACTGCTGGCAGAGCACCTGCTGCAGGAAGTGGTGGAAGGACCTGAGACGTTGGACCCAGAAGACCGCAGAGGCCCAGCTGTGGACAGCCTCCATACGTGGGAGGTGTGCACGTTGGACCCTGACCCCCTAATGGCCCACCTACTTATGGTGGCATACTCTAAGTTGGATGGGTACTTGAAGGCAGCACAGCAGCCACAAGGGGGTAGTTGTTGACTGTCAGGTGACTACTGCATGGATGTGCACTGTCACCATCTTTGGACTTGAAAATAACACAGTCAGTTGTGATTTAGGGAATATACAGTCCTGGCTGTCACACCCATCAAGTTGGAGTGTGTGATGGTTGCTATGTTGAGCCATGTAGGAAAAGAAGTGGTGGTACTGTGACACACATTCACCTGTAGGTGTGAGTCTCAAGTATGCCATCATGTCACTGGCTGCATCCTCCATCTCTGTGTGTACTGTAGTAGTACAAGGTGGTCATATTGGCACTGTGTATGGGTAATGACAGGCGTATAACATGAAGATTAAAATTGCTTCACTTCCTACAGCAATGGATCTCTGTACCACATGTACTCCACACATTCCTGTCAGTTAGTTAGTGCCCTGAGTCCATCTCTGCTAAGATTTGTATCATCCTATAATGGATGACTTGTGTTTGGGTATGTTCCTTGGTTGGATTTTAGGATTAGTCATTTCAGCAGTTGATGGGCATGTAGGTGTCTTCATTTAGGTGTTTAGGCTGCAGGGTTGAGATGATTTTGGACATCGCTTTATTTGGAAATGAATGCTAAATGGTCTATTGTTTCGCAAGCAGGGACTGTTATCTGCATTTCCTCCCTTTCTGTTTCTCCCACCCTCCTTTTCTCTCTCCTCCTCTCCCTATATGTGCATAAGCATCATATGGCAAAGGAGGGAGGGCATCTGCGAGTGGGGATTCAGCAGCCCATGGGACCTAGGAGGCTAGCACCAGCGAGGCTGAGGGGACCAGTGGGACGGAGGGTGAGGGGAGCACAACGGGGGAGACTGGAGCTACCAACATATCTGATTCACATTCCTCCTCCGATGGCTGCTCCCTGGCAGTGGCGGGCCCTTCTGGGACCACACCAACACCATCGTTGTCTGCCACTCCCCTTCCCAGCAACACTCTAACTGTAGCACCCCACCCAGTTGTCCATGCCCGCTCATCCAGGAGGGTGGCGTCTCTTCCACCGCAGGAACCTCTGCCCCTGCCCCAGTCAGCCTGGTGCCCTCAATGAGGAGGCTATTGACTTCTTGAGGTCCTTCTCTCTGGGGCAGACAACGATTATGAAAGCCATCCAGGGACTAGTATCCCAGATGCAGCATTCCTGGAAGGCATTCATGGTGCCTTGTCTGGCCCCCAGAGATCGTGTCAGGCTCTGGCCTCCTCATTAATGGCAGCTATTGTCCCTGCTTCTTCCCTCACCCCTCCAGCTACCTGTTCCCAATCCACAACCCCTCTTCCTACACTCATCCAAAGCACACCTACAGACCAGCATAGACTCACTTCAACAGACAAGGTGTGCAAAGACAGTCATAGGCATCACAAATGTTCACACAGGCATGCACACATACAACACACATCTGCAGACACAGCAACAGACACTTCCAAGTTCACCTCCTCCCTTGCAGTCACATCTCCACTCCATATCTGCCAGCACTGCATCATCACACACTGGTCCTACTACCATTCCTGTCATACCCTCAATCACCACAACAGCAGACTCACAGACACACACTCCCACACACCACATATGCACTTACCATGATTACCGTCCCTGCCACCTGCAGCACATCCACCTCACTTGCACACACCACAACATTCACTCACACATCTTCCATTCCCTCTACCTGCATCTCTGCCCCCCTCCTCCCAAAAAATGCATACGTACCCACTCACCCACCCAACATTCAGGCACCACACACATACAGACATTACACACACCAGCATCCACGTACAGCACACAGACACGTCAGACAATCACTCCCTCTACCTCCACTCCTAACCCTCACTCATGTGACCGCCCTGTGTACCTAAGAAAAGTTTTCCTTGCCCCCCTTGACCTCTTCCACCCCGTAAATGGTGTGTCCCACTGCCCCTCTCAGGCCCTTCCACAAACTATTCCTTGGGTGCCCCCTCTGGTGTTTCCCCTGCTCCTCCAGCCAGCAAGTAGTCCAGCCCTCCTAGTGCCAAAGCCACCCCTCTCAAGCCCAAACCTAAACGTACCCCTTCCACATCCAGCCTCCCCCACCATCCCCACACCTCTGAGGTGCCTGCCTGTCCCATTGCTGCCCCATGACGTGGAGGCCTATTTGCTATCAGGAGTGAAGTTGGCCCATGTTTGATGGACAATGTGTCCTGCAGTTGTGGACATTGGACTTGCCATTGGCACATTTTGTATAAAGTTTCTTTCTTTTGTATATGAATACATCTGCCCACATTGCTATGGTTGGCAAGATGAGATGCTTCTCCTGGTTTCCTTCTACATGGTGGTGTGACATCTGTGTGCATAGGTGAGAGAGGTCTGTGTGTGGGTTGTGTATGTGTTGTTGCATTCGCTGTATAGATGGTTTGGGCCATGGGGATGTTGTGATGTGTGTGACTGCTTGCTTGTGTGATTGTTTGGGGTGTTGTGTGCATCTGTGTGTATAATGCTGCATGTGTGGATTTCCTTGGATGTTGGTTGTACATGTTGCGTCACCTGTATGATCATTTGGATGTGTGTTCACAGCTATTGATTGTGTGTTAATGTTACATGGAGTTCATGGTGTGTGTGTGTGTGTGGTGTCACACAACTTGCCTGTCTGTGCCAACGTTGAGGTTTTTTTTGGAGTCAGCTTCTGCCACCGGATAATGCTCGTTGGCGGTGGTGGTGCTGGCAGTGGGTTGTCTGTGATGCGCTGTGTTCACTGCCTTGCTCATTATATGGCGGTCTGCGCTGCCACCCTGGCAGCGGTCAAACACCACCGCCGGCGTGGCGGTTCAGTTACCGCCAAACTCAGAATTACCACCTATGTCTGGAACGATTCCAGGTACACATGTCCAGGCCATTGCAACAGATGTCGCTGTCTTTGCCATTCCTGACAACCCAGTTACAATCTATGCCAAAACTTTCTGAAGACCCTGCTCCGCTTTAGGTAGTCTTCCTTTTGTGGTCTTGCAACCTCACCAGGCTAGTGTTATGATGATAGCTGCACATTTCCCATATTCCTGAACCAGTGACAACTACGGATGAAAAATGTAAGTTTGCTTTTATTTTGGCCTTTGTAGGAGAAAATACAGCTTCATGAGCAATTAAAATTACAGAAATGCTGGCCCTATTTCTTCCCTTTAGCTTAACTGGCTTTACGAAAGAGATACAGACTATTTTTGTGAAGCATGCATTCATGCAGTCCAAACAAAATGGATTGCTGCACCTCTCAGAAAAGAATCATGGGATTCTGCACTTTCTAACATCATTTTAAGAGGCTCATTGCTAAGTCAGGATGACCCAAAAGAAGACTGAATGTCCCTGTTCTACCACTGTCATAAACATATATCAGAACACCTGTTTGCACAAGGTAGTTGTGTTATTACTCAGGATTGCATTACCATTGCATTGCTGTTGTTTCCCAAGAGCTCCTTCACAAATCCCAGTTCTCATAGATGTGCTTGTTCTTCTGTAGAGATACTTTATTTCTTTAGTCAGGGTTCCAGGTGAGGTTCATTACCCATTGGTTTGCTGGTTCATCTGTAAAGATGATCTTCTTGTCTTTCATGTTGTTAGGACAAAATGTGGTCAGCTGATTTGACCCATGATTATCATATCCAAAGTCTGGGGGCTACGCAAAAGCAGGCCATGTCTCTGCCATCCAATTCGGCAGACACAGACAGTAGTTCATTCACTTCTGTTCTTCTCCAAGTCTATTTGTGTTCTGAAATTTAGGAGGTGGGAGCCTTACTTTCATTAACCACAGACTAGTGATTGGTGATTGGTAAACCTAACTTCAGAAGTTTCCACGGCTTCATTCCACACCCTTTTTCATGTGTTACTATATTTATACAGCAAATATAAACTGAGAAGCCTGTTCTTGTGGTCATCTAGGATGGATTGGCTTCTGGGCAAATCAGTAGCCATACCAGATGTCCAATTATGTTAATGAGAAACTCCCATTTCCATTCCACAAGATCACCCAAAAACTGTTTGTGGGCCCAGGTCAACTCCTGAAGTGATACCAGTGTGGCTGTCTGTAAGGAAGGTCTTCTCCAAAGCTGGACTGACATCAGAGCCCCACTGAATATAAATATGTCAATCCCAGGGCTCCTGTCTGCTTTTTGTGACCGTTTGTGCATTCTTCTCTGATTGTGTTCCTAGATAACCAGTGGTGGAGAACTAGTATCTAACTTACTTTTTCCTTCCTACCAGAATCTTTACAACAGACAATCTGTTTATACAGATCCTTTGTTCATTTCTGAGAGTCGCTTTATATACATTCAGCAGAGGTGGGGAATCTACATAACACCACTTTTGGAGAGGGAGCCTGGCAGATCCATTTGGGGAGAGAGCATTCAAAAATGAAGTTGATTTCTTGGATAAATATTACAGTGGTGCACAAGTGGTATTCCTATTTATTCCTAGAGCCAGGTTATAGAAAATATGATCTTTCTTAAAAAATAAATAAACCATTTACAGTGGGGAAAAGCTACTGCAGCCCATACAAAGGGGTGACAATTTGAATCAGTCTTGTAACTGTAGAGGCATGCAATTTACTCAGAATCTGTTTTACTTGAACATAATATACACCCAGGACATTCGTGCTCCAGAGAAGTAGTCACAGGCAATGTGCAAAAATGTAGGCTTGTCAAAAATTGTTTACCATGAGATGGTAGCTGCAGCTTTGACAAGGGAAGACCTGATACCTTGCTTTCAATGTCACATTATGGATAGTATAAAAACACTCTGCAGTCTAGATGGAACCTCTGTTCTTAATGCCACTGGTGCATCTTGAGTGATATTTCTGTGCTCATACTAAAGAATCAGGTACTCTAATTAGAAGTAACCTAGCAACGCCATGGAATGGGGGTGTTTGGCAGTCATCTGATGTGCAGAATCAAGTTGAGATAGGCCAGCAAATGCATTCCTGTAAAAGCAAATAAGCAGGGAGATCAAGCAGAATGGAGAAATGCCCAGCACATGCCGAATGTGCCCCCTGTATCATTTGCCACTGCCAGGAATTAGAGTTTAGAAACTATACATGTGAGAGTTTAGCAACTGTCACACCTCTAGCACCAGTCACATATAAGGCCAGACACTTCAAAGTATGGCATAAAGGAAGTGTTATTGCAGCTCATTTAGTATGTAGAAAGCCATCTGCAGCATTCATTAGTATACATTTAGGGCCAGATGTGGCATTTTCCGATTTTGCGAATCGGAAATTGCGAGTCGGTGCGACTCGCAATTTCTGATTCGCAAAATCGGATGCAGAACGGTGTCTCAGACACCGTCTGCGAGTCGCTATGGGGTCGCAAAGACCCACCTCATTAATATTAATGAGGTGGGTCGCATTTTGCGACCCCATAGCGAGTCCCTGCACTCACAGGGATGGTGGCCTGCTGAAGACAGCAGACCTCCATGTCTGTGACTGCTTTTTAAATAAAGCAGTTTTTTAAAAATAAATTTTGCAGCCCATTTTCCTTAAAGGAAAACGAGTTGCAAAATAAAATAAATAACGAAATCATTTGGTTTCGGTTTTTCAGAGTAGGCAGTGGTCCATTGGACCACTGCCTGCTCTGAAAACCCCTTTTTGGCAACATTCACAAAGGGGAAGGGGTCCAATGGGGACCCCTTCCCTTTTGCGAATGGGTTACCACCAGTGTGACACTGGTGGTAACTGCGAATTGCTTTGCGACCGCATTCGCGGTCACAAAGCAATTTAGCATAGTGATGCGAGTCGCAAATAGGAAGGGGACACCCCTTCCTATTTGCAAGTCGCATTCACAATTTGCGAGTCGGTACCAACTCGCAAATTGTAAATGAGCATAGCAATCGGCATTTTCCCTGATTCATTCCTTCTTTTCATATGTCCTCTGTTTTTTCTTTCTTCCACTCATTCGGATTCTATTTCTCAGTTTTTCTTTTTCTTTCTTCCCCTCTTTTTTATTGCTTCTTTACTTTTTTTCTCCACCTTCCTTCCCCCTTTTATTCTACTGACTCTAATTTTCATTTCTTTCATTGTCTCTTTTTTCAGTCTTTCTCTTTCCTTCTTTCTGTTTTATCTTTTTACACATTTTCCTTTTGTCTTCTTTATATCTCCCCATTTTTTAAATGTTGCTCCTTTTTTCTTTTATTCTTTATTTCGTCCCTTTTCTTTGTTCCTTGTGTTCCTTTTTTCTTCCTTTCTTTTCTCCTTTTCCTTATGCTTTGTTATTCTGCCTATTCTCATGCCTTTCTCTCTCATTCTGTCTATTTTGTTTATTTCACTTGCCATCACCTTTCTTCTTTTACCTTTTGTCCCAAGTTATGGCTCTTTGCCAGTCTGCTGAACATTTTCTACACCATTCCCTTACTTTCTGAAACATTTTGAGATGTCCTCAGCCTTCACATACATTTTATAGATCCTTTTTCTTTTGCTCCATCACAGGCGATTAATGGGAGGGGGTGGGTGACTCGCTCCACATACGCATGCAACATTCCATCTAGCAACCACGAAACCAAGATTGTAAAATTGCCTCTGCTACCAGGGTTCTCAATTCTATATTCCTAGGATACACAGTTTTGCACAAGGGTCATATGAACCCCTGATATCATTGCTTGGCATCCAATGTGGATAATATTTATTTTCAGATTAAATATTTTATTTCTTTAAATTTTCCCTACAGTTTCCCATAGACGTACTCTGCAGTCAGGGAGTGATCTCTGCATGCTACAGTATAAGGACATTTAAAAAAAAAAAAGTTTATCTAACTAAAAAAGAAATAGTAACAATATTTTTACTTTAAATATTAATGTAAATTCATGATATATATTTATTTTCAATGCACAACAAAATTAAAATGCTGCAGCAAAATAACTTACTTTTAAAGTAAAACATTAATAAAAAGACATATATTACATTCAAATTATTTTCTGAGGCTTACTCTAAAAAAATGTTTACTTCCTAAATTAAAAAATATATATATTTGAATATGCATTAATAATTATTAAAATTGATGCATAGAAGTAAATACAAGTAATGCAGTGATACCTTTTAAAAAGCATATTGTTACATTAATTTTTAAAGTCAAAATAGAGCATTAAGACAATCCTGGCAGCCGGTGATAAAGTGGCTGTAATACCGCCAACAGGCCAGCGGTAATAACTGCAAAATTATGACCACTGCGGAAACAGCTCAAACAGACAGCCACTTTAACACACCGACTGCCAGGGTGGAATCAACAGGCACCACGACGGTAACTGCCTACAGCCAGGCCGAAGACCATGTTCCACCCACGTATTATGAGACAGGAAACCGCCACCTTTTCCGGGGCGGTACAAATGACATCAAAAGCCTGGCGTAAATACTACACAGAAGGGAACCGGCTCACATGTGCATACATGCTGCACACTGCCCAGGGCCCATCCACCAACTCCCCCCTACATGATGCCTTCACATGCAGCACTCCATGCATTCGTGCCCCATGCATCATACTCACTGTGTACTCACCTGTTGGTCTGGAGGCCCATATAGCAGTCTGTACTGTGGTAGGACCCCATCCACCAGTTGCTCCAACTCTACCAAGGTAAAGGCTGGGGCCCTTTTCCCCAGTAACATAAGCCATGGTCGGTTCCAGACACAGGTCACAGCAGCACATCCTGTTGAAGGTCAGGTAGTAAGTGAGTGAACAGAGAGAAAATGGTGGTGATGTCCGTGGCGGTGCATTCCGTCACCACCGGCGTACATCACCTTTGGCCACGGTACCAAATAGGGCCCAATTATTATCCAATGAGGAGTTGCACAGCGGTTCTCAACCACCTCCCGCAACGGCACACGTCAGCGGAATTACCTCATTTCCACCTGTCCCTCCATACAGGACAGGCAGACGCCATTTTAGGGGCTGTTTCAGGCCATGGATTCTAACTGCGTCACAGTACACAAATTCACATTTTGGACATGTCCCACCAAAATAATGTTCCAGTCACAATATGCTTTGAACTGGAGTGGTTAGAATGTACAGATAATGACCAGCTGCTCACTCTTTTGCCCCATAGATTGCAACTGCTGCTGATGAATAGGAGATGGAGACATCCCCTGATTACAGACCCCTTGTGGACTTGGCAACAATGGAGTATAGGCACATTATCCTCACATATAGACTTGACAGGACCACAGTCACTGAGCTGTGTGCCCAATTGGAGGCTGACTTAATATCTGCAATCTGTCACCCCACCGGGATCTCCCCTTTTGTGCAAGTCCTATCAGTGCTCCATTTCCTGGCAACTGGTTCTTTCCAAGTGACAGTGGGCTTGGCAACAGGAATGTCACAGCCAATGTGTTCTTACCAGAGTGTTGTCTGCCCTGATTAAACACATGTGCAGCTACATCATTTTCCCCCAGGTGGAGCATTTGGCCACAGTGAAAGCTGATTTCTAGGCAATTGGACATATCCCCAACATTATTGGGGCTATTGATGGAATACATATTGCATTTTCCTCCCTCCAGTGAAATGAACAGGTGTTAAAAAATCAAAAGAGTTTTCATGAATGTCCAGATGGTGTACCTGGTGGACCAGTACATCTTCCACATCAATGAAAAGAATCCTGGGTCTGTGCATGATGCCTTTGTCCTGAGGAATAGCAGCATACCAAATGTGATGGGCCAACTCCAGAGGCACAGGGTGTGGCTAATACGTGAACCCTGGTTTCCACCTAGTGGATGTTGGAGTATGGGTATGTTGTGGGCCCTAAGGGTGAGTGTGTAGCTAACAGTTGTCCCTTGATATTTGCAGGTGACTCTGGTTACCCCAACCTCTCATGGCTACTGACCCCTGTGAGGAATGCCAGGACAAGGGCAGAGGAACATTACAATGAGGCACATGGGCGAACAAGAAGGACTATAGAAAGGACCTTCGGCCTCCTGAAGGCCAGGTTTCGGTGCCTCCATATAACAGGTGGACCCCTGTGCTACTCACCCAAGAAGGTCTGCCAGATCATCGTGGCATGCTTTATGTTGCACAACCTTGCCTTGCGACACCATGTGCCTTTTCTGCAGGAGGAGGAGGCTGGAGATGGCAGTGTGGCAGCGGTGGACCCTGTGGACAGTGAAGAGGAGGAGGCAGAGGATGAGGATGAGGACAACAGAAGTGCAGTTATTCGTCAATACTTCCAATGAGACACAGGTAAGACAGCGTTGTTTCACATATAATTGACAGTTTGATATGTGACATTGTCTCCGGCAGGCTGTGAATTCCTACTTCTTTGCCCCCTCACTGTACCCTTTGGCATCTCTTTTTGCAGATGTTGGTGCCCCACTATTGCTCCTGGTGTGTTCAGTGCAGCCAACTACAGGTCTTTCCTATGTAAACATTACTGTACAGTTGAATTGGAATGTTTGAACCTGGTTAAACAAATACATTTTGAAAACATTTGACATACACAATACTTGTATTTTATCAAAGTGTGTTTATTGCAGTGCTCTGAAAAATGAAGAAGAGGGGGTAGTGCAATGGGCTGGGTTGATGATGGAGGAAAGTCCAGGTTAGAGTCCATTCTATTTGTATCACAGGTGCAGTGTCCAAGGGGACATAGGAAGGGGTGCAATGGCAGTTCAAGTTGGACAGGTTGACAGAGTGGGACACAAGTGTGACAATCAGAAGAGTCTTATTTCCTGGCAGGGGTCTTGGCAATAGTATCTGGCTTCTGCCTGGATCACAGGGAATGTTTGCAGGGTGGGTCTCCTTCTGCAGGGAGAGGGGTGCTGGTGGCCTGTTGGTCATGTGGCGGGTCCTCCTGTCCACTAGTGGCAGCGGAGGTGGAGGGCTGTTCAGTAGTCTGGCTAGTGTCAGGGGTCCACTGGTGTGCCACTGCCTCCCTCATACTGTTGGCCATGTCTACCAGCACTCCTGCAATGGAGGCCAGGGTGGTGTTAATTGCCTTCAAGTCCTCCCTGATCCCCAGGTACTGTCCCTCCTGCAGCCACATGTTCTCCTGCATCTTGTCCATGATCTGGCCCAGTGTATCCTGGAAATGTTAGTATGCTCCCAGGATCGCGGTGAGTGTCTCCTGGAGGGTCGGTTCCCTGGGCCTGTCCTCCCCCTGTCGCACATCAGTCCTCCCAGCTTCCTTGTTGTCCTGTGCCTCTGTCCCCTGAACTCTGTGCCGACTGCCACTGACCCCTGGTCCCTGATTGTCCTGTGTTTGTGGGGTGACCTGGGGTCCTGTATTGGTGGACACACTGCTGATTGATTTGTCCTGGGGACAGAGGTCTGAGCCCACTGGGTGGGTGCTGTGGTGGTGGTTCTTGATGGGGGAGGCTCTGTGGTGGTGTGAGAGTGTGCCTGGGTAACCAACTGTCCGGAGGACCCTGATGGGCCAGGGTGGTCATCTAGGTCCAGGCAAGCAGAGCTGCTGTCATCACTGTGGGCCTCTTCTTGGGGGGGGTGGGCTGGATGTTGCTGACACATCTTCGCTGGTGACATTGGCTGGGTTACCTGTGGGGATGTAAATGCAGTGTTATTGTGACATATTGTGCATGGGTGTGTTGCCCTCTATGGTTGTTATTGCTCTGCCAGCTTTGCCTTGTGTGAGTTGTTATTTGGTGGGCTATGTGATTCTCTCTAGTGTGCATGCTGTGGTGATAGGTGTCCATGCAGGTCTGTGAGGGGTGTCCATGCATTGGTATTGCATGCAGGGCTTGGCATTGGGATGAGTGGGTTTTGGTGGTGGGGTGTGTGGGAGGTGGTGGAGTGATGGGAGTGAGTCTGAGGGTGGGGGTATGTGATGGCATGCAGTTAGGGGGGTGATTGTAATAGAGAATTGACTTACCAGAGTCCAGTCCTCCTGCTACTCCCGATTGCCAAGACTTGCTCCTCCCATGTTGTTAGTTGTGGGGGAGGAAGCGGGGGTCCACTGCCAGTCCTCTGTACAGCGAGTTGATGTCTTGCTGCAATATAACACACCTTCCCCTGTAGGTTGTCCCACCTCTTACTGATGTCATCCCTTGTTCTGAGGTGCTGTCCCATGGCGTTGACCCTGTCCACGATTCTCCGCCATAGCTCCTTCTTCCCAACAATGTATATCTGCTGCACCTGTGATCCAAGTAGCTGTGGCTCTACCCGGATGATTTCCTCCACTATGACCCTCAGCTCCTCCTCGGAGAACCTGGGTTTCCATTGTGGTGCCATGAGTGTGGTGTGAATGGTGTGGGTGAGGATGTGTAGGGTGATGTGTTGAAGTGTGTGATGTGGGGTGCATGGGTAATGTATAGGCATAGGTGGTGTGTGGCTCTGGTCTTGTCTATGGTGTGGTGTCTGTCTCGTGCCATTGGTTTGTATTCATAAAGGGTTGGGGGTGGTGTGGGGGTGTGTTTTATAGTGGTGTGGATTTGTGTGTGTGTGTGGTGTGTGTATGGGTGTCAGGTGTGTGTCATTTGAATTGTCAATGTGATGTTGTTTTGTTAGTGTGTGTGTATTTTGAGCGCAGTGGTATGTACCACCAATGGTTTACCGCCATTGAATGTCAGCCGTAGTGATTCGTGGGTCATAATGTTGTGTGCGTATTTCTGTTGGCGTAACGGTGTGGGTTTTGATACCGCCAGTTTATCACTGACCTTTGGGCTGGCGGACTTGTGTGTGTGTGGCTGTATAGTGACGGATTGGTATGGGTTTGTCATAAATATGGTTAGCGGATATCCGGCGAGGGGGCGGTATGTTGGCGGCAGTCAGCATGGCGGTAAGTGAGATTTACAGCCAGTGTCATAATGAGGGCCTAAATGTTTTATAATTAAATAAGGTATATGTACTATTTTATATTTGTTAACATTAAATTATATTTATTTATATGTTTTGCTATTTTAAATAATTTAACATTATACCCAATGGGGTTTAATTTTCATTTCCTACCTTCATTATTTTCTAATCGGAGGGTGTTGAAGTACCAGTGGTTGGACATGTGCGGGTCTGGACTTACAACCAACTTTTTAGTAGCTACTTACACTCAAATTTTGGGAATAATCAAAAAGTAGTAAACTTTCTCAGAAGTGTAAGCTACTTGTAAGTGTCAGTTACCTTTGCAAATCATTTCTAAGTTGGAATTCCCTCTTCCCTTCCTCAATACATGTGCTCCAATGTACTCCTAGATAGAAGTTTTAAAAACAATCCAATATACTTGAACAGAGATAAAGGCTAATTATAGCTGTGCTATTAGTAAGCAAACTCCTTCAAATATTATTAAAGGTCTTGATCAAGGGACAGAGCTCAAATGACTACCTACCTTAGAATGGATCTTGTCCAATTTAGAGGCAATATTAAATTATTATCTGTGTCATTTCGTAGCTATCACATACGTTACTTTTCAGCAGATTAACATTTTTTTCAAATTTTGTTGCCATTCATATTGTTTATGAACCTGAATAATGTTCATAATACAGGACTATTGCTAAAACTATTACCAACAATTGACAATTTAATAAAGTGGATAAGCACCTTCAGTGTTTTTTTACACATGACTCCAGTGAAAGCCAGATAGGCAATCCATGGACTAGCAATGAATGTCTTGGTGATGTTTGTTGGTTATGTTGTCCAGCACACTGTTGCTCTGTTGGGAGATGTATGTCAATTGTGCTATGGAGCTCCTTTTCGTTTTGTCATTATGAACTTGAGGCTGCAAAGCATGGTCCTTATAGCTATTTTTGAATTGAGGGTGTTGTCCTTTAGTATGCGTGTAAACTTTTCATGATGGGTTGTTGGTTGCAGTATAATTTAGTTACATTATGTTGTTATGCTATGCAGATTTTTAGAGTGCATTGTCACCCAAAAAGGTATCTTTGTGCTGAGCAACTATGAGTCTAATCAAACCTAGGGCCCATTGAGATTACTCAAAAGTCAGGTCTCCAACTTCCTGTGGAAAACAATGAGTGAGGAGGAGGCTTTTATGTGATGAGTCAGGTCATTCCACACTTTAGGAGCAACTTTGGAGAAAATGTGACCACTGTATCTGGCTTTCCACATGCGTGTGATGTGTGAAAATCGGAGACCAGATGATCAAAAGAGTCTAGAAGGCTTGTGAAAACAGATGATTGTTGAGGTATGCTGGGTTGATGTTGTGTGGATGAGGTGTTTGAACTATGCTTGTTTGTGTATGGCAAGCCAGTAAAGCTCCTTCAGGTGTGGTGTGATTGAGTGTGGAGTGTGGGGCGGAAGGTTAAGAGTGATTCTGGGCAGTGAGTTCTAAATGGTCTGCAGCCTGCAGGTGAGTTATTTTGTTGATCCCGACCTAGAGGGTATTCCTGTAGTTGAGCCTGCTTGAGACAACTGCATGTGTGACAGTTTTCCAAGTACTGAATGGGAGCCATTTGAAAACTTTCCTCAGCAGCCTCACGGTATAGGAGCATAAGCGCTGATGGCATTGACTTTGGTGGTCATGTTGAATTTTCTATCACTGAAGATCCCTTGGTTCTTGGCACCAGGAGGAGCCCCATGGTGAAGTGCTTTTCCTGAAGATCACAATTTCGGTTTTGTCGGTATTCACCTTTAGACAATTGGTCTTCATCCTGTAAGAGATTTCAGTCATGCAGACACTGAACTTGATCAGAGTACTGGGCATGTTGTTTGTGAGGGAGAGAATGAGTTGTTTGTCATCAGCTTAGTAGAGAACATATATGTTTTGAGAATGGATACTGCTGGCTAGATGTCTCATTATCCATTGAAGAGGGTCAGGCTCAGGAAGAGTCCTTGCAGAACTCCACTGATGGTGCCGAAGATATAGGAGGCATACAGTGCAAGCCTATATGACTGGGTCCTTCCAATCACGAAGAAGCAGATCCATCCAAGAGCATGTCCTTGGATTCTCATGTTGTGTAGGTATTGAATGAGGATGGAGTGGGAGACCATGTCAATCACTGTGGAGAAGGCCACCATGTCTCCCCTTTCCAGTGTCATGTGGATGTCATCTGTGGTGGTGATGAGGCCAGTTTCTGTGCTGAGGTTGGCTCTGACTGAGTGGTGTCAAGGAGATGGTGGTCATTGAGGTATAGGGTGAGGTGTCTGTTGACGATTGTCTCCAAAAACGTGTCAGTGAATAGTAGCAGGGAAGTAGGTCTGTATATTATGAACAATGAAGGGTCTGCTGAGGATTACATTAGCAATGGAAGGGCATTTGTGTGTTTCCAAGCAACTGGAAAGTTTGCTAAAGAGGTGAAGGCATTCCGAATGGGTTTGGGTGTAGCACTGATGGGTTTCAGTCCTCCGGTGCAGACATGGTGGAGGCAGAATTCATGGTGGTGGAAGTTTCTTCTGGGGTGATGATGGGGCATGTGGTTAGCTTTTATTATTTGGACATGATCTGAAATTGGTTGCCAAGGTCTGACGGCTGAATGCAAGTTGAAGTTGCTGTAAATGGTGGTGATTTTGTTGCTGAAGAATTAAGAACGATTGCTGCTAAGGTCTTGCCAGGGGTAATGGAGTGGGAGGCAGCTGCTGGTGAGGTGAAATTCTTCGTAATTACGAAGCTTTCTTTGCTTCTCTTGGTGCTGCTGTGAATGCAGTCCACCAGAGTGGAGCATGTGGTGATCTAGATCATTTGGTGGTAGCACCTCAGGCACATTTAAATGTGCTTCTGTCTCCATTGTCCTCGCTCATTTTCCATTTGTGCTCAAGTTGTTTGCAGTGGAGCTTTATCAGTCTGAGTTCCTCCACATACTAACTGTCTTGGTTCTAGATCTTATTGTATTTGTGAGTTTGATTAGAGCCAGAGAGTTGGTGCAGAAGGAGATCCAATTTTTTATATTATTGATTGTTTTGGGGAGAATGTTGGAAAATTGAGGTGGGTGGGTGTTGACAGGGGTGTTCCAGTCCTTATCCCCCCCCCAGTTTCAGCAAGCTAGTCTGGAAGTGGTGAATGTGCACTGGACCAGAACTAGGATGCTGAAATTGATGATGATGGGGTATGTCTAGGAAGCTGATGTGGGCTCTTCAAGAAAGAAGTTGTGATGGTGGTGACAAAAAGGGTCAAAGAAGTGTTGGATGATGTGTTAGACCCCTTCATTCACTGGGGGAGGCCCAGGCTCCAAAGGACTTCAATGTGTACTTTTGAGTTGGGGTCAGCATAGTTTGTTTTGATGGTCAGAGTTATGAGTAGGATAAAATGGCTAGTATAGAGGGAAAAGCGGTGTGATGATGTCCATGATGGTGTTAGGGAAGTTGGTGGGTGGGCCTGGTACTCTGCATATGAGAGTGCCACTTAAAGTGAAATTGCCTGGTGTGGAGCTTGGATGACAGGTGTTTGAAGTTGGAAGACGACGTGTCCTTGGAGGTGCTGCAGCTGAGAATATTCTCGTGGGTGATAATGATTCTGCCTCTGGGCTTGAGAAGTATGTCCTGCCTGGCTAACTTGTAACCAGATCATGGCTGTGGTGGTGTTAGGTGCTGCTGCCGGGTTCAGCCTGCTTCTTGTGAGGCAAAGTTGCTGCGGCATTTCCATGCAGCATGTCCCAGATCTCAGTGACATATTTGGTAACTGAGGAGGTATTGAGAAGCATGATTGTGGTCTGGGCTTTTCTGTAAGTGGTTGCAGGACTGTGTGTGAGAAAGTGGGGTGTTGGGTTCTGCTGGTGTGGGTGCGGTGAGTGTTGGGTGTGAAAACTTGCAGGAAGCACAAAAGAATATTCCCACTGTCTTTTGTGGTGAGGCAAAACATCAGCATTAGGAGTGGCAGCAAGTGTTTAAGGGTGTAGAGGGCCACTGCGGGGTAGGGATGGAAGGGGAGAACCAGGTCTCCTGGTGCCCAGGTGAAGATGGGCTTGCCTTTGGCATGCCATTGGTCTTCCAGTGGTGCTTCCACTAGGTATCCACACTGTGGTCCCCAATAGGTAGGTCCTGGGGAGTGATGTCATTCCTGCACAGATGGATTATGAGAAATCCAGTGATGTTGCTTCCTGTTCAGATAGATGATGGAAATGGGTCCTCTTGTTGGCTTCTTCTTTTAAAGACAGTTTTGGCAGGACACCAGTGCTGCCACTTTATTTGGATGATGGGAAATCCAAGGATTTCACTTCCTGTACCGATAACTGATGGAAATGAGACCTTATGCTTGGCTTCTTCTTTTGAAGACAGTTCACATTTCTTTTTTATTGTGCTTGAAAAATTGCCTTCTGGATTTATGGCACTGTCCTCATATATACATTAGTCTTTTACATGTTAGACTGGATAAGTAAAAGAAAATGAACCCTTTTATAATTCACAACTGTCTTAGGGTTTCAGAACAAATAGAAATGGTATTTTAAGTTATGATGAAATGTATTGCTGAAGTTAGTCAAAATTATTTATTCAGTGAACATGCCATGAAAACACATAAAGACCATAAAAATCATGCAACATTTATACAATCTAATAAAACCTATAATCCACATCAATATAATGTTGTTATTGTTGGTAGCATAAATACTGACAACATGAATAATACACTAAATATTAGATCATCGTAGTTTGCTGAAGTACTGTAATGAGCCATATAATTTGCTATTTCTTAAGGCAATTTTAATAAAATTTAAAACTGAAAAACATCCCTCAGGGGTTGCTAGCTGTTGTGAAAAGAGGAGGTAGGGTGGGAATGTCTGATCATACCAGCACGTAGATAAGTACTAAGAAGCACTTACAAGATATGTGCAGAAGGAGCAGAAAAGCATAAAGTTTCTACTGCTTTGATGCTGTGCCTGGCTAAAAGGGCAGATAGGAAGTTATTCGAACCAGGTGCTCATAAGAGGGAAGGGTAGAAGAAAATGCAGGGTATGTAATCTAAAATGGGTTAGATAATATATGTCCTGGATATTTGTGACAAGCGCCAAGCAGGATGCAATACCCTTAAAACATAAAGAGCCAATGGGTCATTAATGGATTACTCAGGAAAAGCCAACTTTGCATTGTGTCATGCCACCAACATGATTGCAAATCATGCGGCAGCATGACACAATGCAAAGGTGTGCTTTTTCTGAGTAATCCATTTACCTCTATGACACCATATAAGGAAACAAGCGGACCGTTTTGCATTATTGGTTTGGTCTAAGAATACTTTTGTATATGTAGGTATGACCACTTTCTCCACACAACATAAAGGTGTACATCTCTTCAAGTCATTTGTTTCACCCCAACAGAACTGTCTGACTTACCGAGCAAGCCGGTTTACATTGTAGACTCTGACTTGACAAGATTCAATGGTTACTATGGAACATTGGTCAGATGACTTTTGTTTTGATGAGACAGGTCAAACTGTTGATATCCACTCCCTGAGCTGCTTTCAAAATATGTTTGGATTGCCAAGAGATACCATATATAAGCATACAGGATCTTTCTTATGTTTGTTTGATTTAAAATCCTATGCAACCTTGGGATCTGTTCGGTGTTTTGGTCATTGTTGTATATATACTTTTTTACCGTATGAATACTGCTTCGTCTGCACTAATTTGGACATGTAATGAAATGCATATTGTCTTTATAACAAAGATCTGAAAACAATAATCATACAGGATATTGTGTTTTGTACCCTTTTTCAATAACATTTGTTATGATAGAAGATACTAATTGAGTTTTCAAACTTCAAAGCATAAGTAGAAGTGTCAGTGAATGAGCCCCAAATGGCATTTGTTTGGCTCATTACTTTAGGGACCTTAGGCACTATGCCCCAGCATGTTTGCCTTAGTTTCAAAGGTAGATGTGCTCCCTCAGTTTGAGATTGTAGACCTCAGAAACCCCCAACTTGCATCCACAAGCTGGAAGGAGTTGAAGTTTGTATAGTGAGTATGCAAAGTTGAATGAAGGACTTGTTTTCTTGAGCTTAAAGTAGCTAGCAATGGAAGGCATTAGTATAGGTTCACCTGACAAGTATTCGGGGTACTTCAGGACTCTGATGAGGACAGAGAGATGAACAATAGTAAAAGCTTAGGCTAAGTATGCTTTCACAGGGATATTTTATAGGTAGAAGGCAGATGGTCAAGGTAGTACAGATACACACACCATCACTTCATCCTCAGCTACGGATTCAAACCCACTGGGCATGCACTCACCCAAAACTGAATTACTACCTCACTCAACTAAGCAGATTACTCCAAACCATGCAGAATGCTGCAGGGAGACTCCTCTCCCAACTTTAAAACAAGCACACACTCTGCACCTCAAACAGTTTTATTCATCCACAGTTCTTTTCAAACTCCTTAAACACAAATTCAAAGGCTCACACAGAACTGGTCCAGATTACCTCAATACTGCCTCAGGTTTCAGAAACCTTATAGACACCCTTGCTCAGCATGGGCAGCACCAGAAGAATACATTTCTCCTAATTGGCCCCAAAAGGGTGGAATGATCTGCTTCTACATATATGCACAGTCTCTAAAATTAGTGCATTCCTCACGAAGCTGAACATTTGGCTGTTAAACTAGGTTACTTCACGGATCAGCAAAAATATAACAAATATACCACTCAACTATTTACCATTGGTGTAACTCATCCAATATTCATATACATAACACTACTCAAAACATACAAAAGTTTGTAGTTTTGAGTAGTGTTATGTATATGAATATTGGATGTGGAGTGGAAAGGGAATTACTCCCTTTCGCAATATTCACATACATCTAGTTGGTTATCTCATATTCTGCATCATATAATCATGTCACATCAACTTGACAAAAGAATATAGTGCATTAGAAATCAATGACTAACATGTAGTGATGATACCCGAGACCCCACTCACACTAAAACTACATACATACCCACACAGATATCAATCATACTGCACTCACTGCACTTCACCTAAACTACCAACTACTAAAACTATTTCAGTCTCATAAATCAGGTAAGACCATGAAACACCCCATATACTTACAGTACAAGTTGACACTACTAACTCTTTAGAATATCACAGCTATTTTTTTACACTGTAACTGAACCAGTTAGTACATATTTCTCTAATTTCACGTTTAAGTCACATGCACTGGATTGTTAGACCTCGCATCCTTGGTGTGGTTCCCCTAACTTTTTGTAATCCGACCTCTTTTTCTGACTCATTTCTTCTGGATTTTAGGATTCTGGGCACTTTACCACTGCTGACCAATGCTAGAGTGCAGGTGCTCGGTACTCTAAACATGGTAACAATGGCTTCTCCACAATTGACATATTTAATTTACTTGTAAGTCCCTAGTAAAGCACCTTATTTGTGCCCAGGGCCTGTAAATTAAATGCTATAAGTGTGCCTGCAGCACTGATTGTACCACCCACTACAGTAGCCTTCAAACATGTCTGCCACAGCAGAGCCTGTGTGTATAGTTTTAAAATTTTATTTCGACCTGGCAAGTGCACCCACTTGCCAGGCCCAAACCTTCCTTTTTATTATATATATGTCACCCCTAAAGTATGCCCTGGTTTAGCCCAAGGGCAGGGTGCAGTTTATTTAAAAAGTTGGACATGTACGTTTAAGTTTAACATGTCTAAGCAGAGAAAAAAATAACATTTGTTTTCACTATTGCATGACCCATCCCTCCCATAGGTTAACATTGAGGTTACCTTGAAGCCTCCTTCCAATTGGGAAACATTTGAAATATGAGTATTGGGTCTCTGGACTCACAATCTAAAATTACAACTTATGGTGAAGTCGGATTTTAAATTGTAAGTCTGAAAAGGTTACTTTTAGAGAGTGGCCTCTGTCTGTCTCTGAATAAACGTCTTCGGCAAATGACAGCTGTGCTTTGTGCATTCTCTTTAGACAATCACACACAAAAGGGGTCATGGGTGTGACATTTTCATCCTGATGGTCCATCACCAGGCTGATGGGTCTTCCTGAGCTAGATGGGTTGGAGGAGCTGACAATTACACTTAAAGAGGGCTGTGACCTTCGTCACACAAAGGGCTGCATACTCTCCTGTAGAGTGTCTGAAGCCAGGAAAGGTAGGGATCTTGTGATCTTCAAATGCCTCTTTGAAGTCTCAACCTACTTCAAAGGCACATTTGGTTATAAGTACTAGACATCAAACCCCCCAAATCACAAAACTCTACTGGAACCAAGGACACTCTGCCAAGAAGAAGCACTGCTGCTAGGAGGAACTGCCACTCTGCAACTGCATTGCTGTATTGGCGTACTACTTGCTGTCTACTGTGCTGTAAGGACTGACACTTTGCTATTTTGGCCCCCTGCTTATTGCCTGCTGTGATAAGGACTGGACATGTTCTCCACATCCTTGCACCCAAGAGTTGCTTGAAACTCTGCTGGTACTGCTGGACTCTTCCACCTGTGAGTCCTATCCTTGTCTGAGGTGCCCTCTCCAGTCCTGGACCTCAGAAGTGGGTTCTGCAGATGATTTCTGCAAAAACTAATGCATCAGCTCGAGTGTGGGAAAAATTCCAATGCATCACTCCCTTGACCCTGACGCAGAGGCTTCTTGACAACAGTGGATTCACAGCCTGCGTGGCTCAATGGCAATGCTTTGTGCGGCCCAATGAAGATGCATCGGATTCACTTTAGTGCAGCCTAATGACAACACAGTGACCCAACTGTGTAGAAAATACCAGCACATCATGCCCTCGACTTTGACACTTTGCTTCATCAAAGATACTGTTTCAGAGGCCCTGCATGGGTTTTCTAGCAGGCCTCCTCCATTGCGGCGGGCTTGGATATTGAATTTGCACTAGTTTCTCATGCCCTCAATTAACCTTTTGACTGCTTTTGACTTCTAAGCATTATTGTCACATTAACCTTTAAAAAATCATATCTCGACATCCTCTGATTGGATGTTTGTGATTTTGGTCTTGTTTTTCTCAGATACATATTCTCTCTTTCCCTGGACTGGTGTGGGCCTTTGTGGTGCCTTTCACTATGCTACTGTAAGTTAAATGTTGCACAAATACTTTATACATTGCCTCTTAATCCTGGCGGCTCTGTGACTAGCGACTAGAGGGTGAGCTACGGTTAATTTAGGTTGTGTATCTGACTTAAACTACGTGTGGGTGTATTGTACTGGGAGAAAACTAGGCGCTCTGGGTAGCGAGGTGAATATCAACGAAGAATGTCGAATCTCAAAATGGTGCACTCTTGAAAGACCACACCCAAAAGGTCTTGATAGATGCTAAAAGCACTATTGCAAATATAAAGTACAAGAGGCACTCATTAGAACATGAAAAATAATAGTACTCATGAGTCAGTATACATAGGCAATGTTTTGTCATATATTTCTGAAAATTAATAGGATTATTTCCAACATAATCCCCAATTACAGTATCACTGTCCAAATCAAAATAGTAGAATTAATTGATCTGTTGTTCCAAGATTGCTATGATCCAAAGTCCAAGTCCAGATTTCTCTAATCAAAGTTCAATCATATTCTTCTAAAGAGGATATAGCTTATTATTTAAACTTTAGCAGCCGCATCCAAATTGATAGCCAGTCCAGATTTTCTCAAATCAAGGTTCAATCATATTCTTCAAAGGATGATATAGCTTATTATTTAAATTTTAGCAGCCGCATCCAAATTGATAGCCAACACGTGTTTCGTCCGGGAGGTTCCCAATGACTTCATCAGGGCTAAACATATATGTAGATGCGTCCTACATCATAAGTATTCCTTACAAGCGAATCCCAGAATAATTCCGTTAAGCAACTTATCTGCTGATATCAGTTATATCAATCCACCTTCCAATGAGTCAAAACGTGAAGCGCGAGTACGCATGTGTATCGATGAAGTATCAAAACCTTTTTTTTTTTTTTTTTATCCATATTTCATAATTAAAAAGGAGAGACCTCCACCAGTGTATGGACATGAAAAAATATATGAAAAAAAGTTAAAAAAAGGGGTGAAGAAAATATATGAAAGGAATATAAAAATTAATGGAAAAGTTGTGGAATAAAATGTGGAATAAAATGTGAACACAATGGTGGGATGCAGACATATGTTAGTTCTCAGTGCACCTTAATTCCCAAAATGTGAGAATATCATACCCTTAGGTATCAAACATCATATATTATTATTAGATACTATGTCACCCATTCTTGAGTGAAAGGTGAACATGGTGTTAGGATATAAGAATTAGTGAATAAGTATCAAAAAAATGAAACTTACTTAAATCGCTCTTATTTACTGAATATGAGCTGACCCCGTACCCTAGTGATGTCCCTTGCTACTGAAAAACACGTGCAAATGAGCCATGCTCTTACCTAAACATATATGTAGATGGGTCCTATATCATAAGTATTCCTTACAAGCGAATCCCAGAATAATTCCGTTAAGCAACTTATCTGCTATGTAAAAAAAATTAAATATAACTATCAAACACGTCCAACCAAACCAATATCAAGAATCAAATCAGAACCATAGTGAACCCTAAAATCCCATCTTTATCTAATCAGAGTTCTTATCAAAATTAACATGCCCTATTTAATAAATTCCTCCAATATAAATAAAATAGGCCAAGTATATAAGTATATTGTAATCATATCTTTCTCTTAAGTCCCTTTTAAAAAAAACAAAAAAAAACATTACTACTATGTCCTATCCTGAAATCTTGAATAAACTTATACCTAAAGCATGTAGCTTACCTGATATCAGTTATATCAATCCACCTTCCAATGAGTCAAAACGTGAAGCGCGAGTACGCATGTGTATCGATGAAGTATCAAAACTCGAGTGTTCATGTCTGGGTTCCTTATATGACACCACAGACGAAATAAAAATAAAAGAAGGACCAAGAGTTATGGCGGCCATCTTTAGAGTGAATCACATCTTCCAGACAGGAATGTAAAAAGTAACCATAAAGAAAGGACTACAATACTGTCGGCCATCTTGGAGGGAGTCTCACAAAGACCTATAACAATGGTAAAAATAAAAGAAGGACCAAGAGTTATGGCGCCCATCTTTAGAGTGAATCACATTTCCAGACAGGAATGCAAAAAGTAACCATAAAGAAAGGACTACAATACTGTCAGCCATCTTGGAGGGAGTCTCACAAAGACCTATAACAATGGTAAAAATTAAAGAAGGACCAAGAGTTATGGCGGCCATCTTTAGAGTGAATCACATCTTCCAGACAGGAATGTAAAAAGTAACCATAAAGAAAGGACTGCAATACTGTCGGCCATCTTGGAGGGAGTCTGACAAAGACCTATAACAATGGTAAAAATAAAAGAAGGACCAAGAGTTATGGTGGCCATCTTTAGAGTGAATCACATCTTCCAGACAGGAATGTAAAAAGTAACCATAAAGAAAGGACTACAATACTGGCGGCCATCTTGGAGGGAGTCTCACAAAGACCTATAACATTGGTCAAAAAAAGAGAGGAACTACCTTATATACCGACTATCTTCAAATGATTATATCTTCAATAGTAAACTATTAAATAAAGACCTGGAGAGAGCATTGTAATATATACCCTAATAGGAGTGCTCATATTAAAATGAGATGTCGTAAATAAAATTCAAATACCAACCGAAATTAGAATTTTATGTGTTATTAGCAATGAGTGTAAAACAACAAACCATCTACAGTGAAGATTAGTAAATAGTTTTAAAGAAAATCAGTAATATATAAGGAAAGTGCAGTCAATATATTAGTAATATTTGAACAATATATCCCCAGAGATTATATATCTAAACTTCATAATGTAATTGGTTGCAAAGGTTGTTACATTGCATCATTTCGTTAATAATCCTACCAAATACAAAGCAGGGATCACAAAATTGGATGTACACTACTTTCACAGAAAATCAAATTTAATCGCCAGTGCGTGCTATCATTGAACAGTAGATACATTAGTTAAGGTGAATTACATTTCACATTAGACCAGAATCACAATATACCCAAATTATGTCAGTTTACAAGATTTATATGAACTTATATTAATGACAAAATGTAGTCAAATATCATATTGACAATATTGAGATAAGTTACCACTGCTGAATACTGTTAAGATGTAAAATATGTTTTCCCTAGTCACCAAGAAGGTATTCAAGTTCCCTATCCGTATTTAAACCTGTCTCAACTGCCTTCAATCGTAATATCCACATGGCCTCTTTCCTCCTTAGTATCAACCCTCTATTACCTCCTCCAGGATCAATTCCTACATGCTCAATACCAAAAAACTCAAACGATTTGTAAGGTCCTTGAACTTCACATGATATTATATGTGCTACTAAAGAATATCTACAATCCTCACGTGCAAGTGCCCTGGCATGCTCACCTATCCTAGCCCTTAGTGGACGAATTGTACTCCCCACATAGTACCGGTTACATTTACAAAACACCATATATATCACAAACGGGGTACCACAGTTAATATGTGTTGTGATCCTAAAGGTCTTTCCCAAGTTATCACTAAATTCTATCCTTTTACGGCTTGCCCATTTACATAATCCACAATGCCCACAGTTCCGAAAGCCTATTGTGTGGCTGGACAGCCAGTTCCCCTTATTGAGATCTAGGGGATAACTCGGACTTAAGATGCCTCTCAAGCTTTTACCTCTACGAAATGTAATTTCCGGTTTAGCACCGACAATACCCTTTAAGGATTCGTCCTGCAACAGAATATGCCAATGTCTAAATACAAGCTTACGTAATGTTTTTGAATTCTGTGTGTAGTCTGTTATTAATCTAACTTTTCCTTGCTCTATTTGGTTGTCATGTACCCTAGGCTTCAATGTATATTCCCTTTGGATTTTTTGAACTCTCTGTTTTGATTTACTAATAAGCTGCTTGTGGTATCCCCTTTGTTCAAAGCGCTTACACATATCTTCAATGCATGTCTCAAACTCTTCGTCCTTACTACAATTGCGCCTAGCTCTGACCATTTCACCATATGGTATCGCAGAAATCTGATGGTAGGGGTGGGCACTTGCTGCATGTAAGATAGAATTACAGGCAGTGGACTTCCTATACAACCTGCTTTGAATACTATTGTGTTCAATATATAGTTGTACATCCAAAAAGTCAATGCTAGTATTGCTGTGCTGGTAAGTAAATTGAACATTCATATCATTTGCATTAAGGTATTTGCAAAATTCAGTAAGTTGTTCCACACCTCCTGTCCAAATCATAAGACAATCGTCGATATAACGACCCCAGTACAATATGTCAGAGTGCCACTTGACGGCCTCTGGGCCCCAGACCCACCTCTCCTCAAACCAACCCATAAATAGGTTCGCGTAAGAGGGGGAGAATCTCGAGCCCATTGCCACACCTTGTTTCTGTCTGTACCAGTCTCTCTTGAACAGAAAAAAGTTGTTATTCAAAATTAACTCTATCATATCTAGTATCATTCCTGTGTGTTGCCACAACGTGATCGATTTTCTATTAAGAAATGCCTCAACGGCCTTCAAACCTAAATCATGTTTTATACACGTGTATAAAGCAACCACATCTAAGGTGACAAGTGTCATGTTAGTATCCCATTCAAAATCACTTAGAATACTCAGGATGTGTGTAGTATTCTTAATGAATGATGGTAAATTATTGACCATGGGTTGGAGGAAAACATCTACAAATTCAGATATTTTTTCTGTAGGTCATGAGATCCCTGAAATAATAGGTCTTCCTGGGGGAATGGTAATGCTTTATGTATTTTCGGTAAAGTGTAAATACATGGATATCTGGGCCGGGCATTCAACAAATATTGGTATTCATCTTTACCCAGTAATTTTGATTCGTACCAATCCTTCAATTTCTTCTGTATATAGTTGATCAATCCCGGAATTGGGTTACTTGTAAGTTTCTCATAACAACATTTATCCTGTAATTGAGAAGCAATTTCCGTCTCATAGTCATTTATATTCATTATCACTACATTGCCCCCTTTATCCGCTGGTCTGATGATAATTTTTTTATTCTGTCGTAAATCCTTCAGGGCCATTTTTTCACCATGACTCAGGTTCGAACCTGAGAAATGTGGCTTAGCTTTATCCAAATCTCTACACACTAAATCAAAGAACATGTCTAACTTATTATTACCAATAAGCTTAGGAACCCATTTGGACTTACTTTTAAGAACACTACTTATACTGATATTATTGTGTGATGTCAAGATCATTTACCACCTGAGAGAAAATAATTGGAAATTTCTCATGTTCAGAGATAGACAGTAATGTTGCTGTGTCTTGAATATCTTTAATTGAAAATTCATTTAAATCTAAACTCTGAATTACATTGTCTTGATTCTGTATATCAGATTGATAAAGCGAGAAATGTTTCTTCAGTTTAAGTTTGCGAACAAATTTAAATAAATCTATTTTCAACTTATTTACATCTCCTCGATCAGTGGGGCAAAAATTAAGGCCCTTTTCCAACAATGTCCTCATATCAGATGTGAGAGTCAAACTGGATAGGTTAACAACATTTATAGAGTCAGTTGTGCTTTGGTTTATACCCTCTTGTCCCAGGATCTTGTTTTCATGCCTGTTTTTTCCCCTTATGTTTCCCTCCTCGTCTACCCCTTCTGGTCCTCCTGAATACTGTTTCTTCATGTTCAGATCGCGATTGCTTTGCTTTATTCTCATAAGTTCTTGTAAAATTCATTGGGAAACTCCCGGATGAAACACGTGTTGGCTATCAATTTGGATGCGGCTGCTAAAATTTAAATAATAAGCTATATCATCTTTTGAAGAATATGATTGAACTTTGATTAGAAAATCTGGACTTGGACTTTGGATCATAGCAATCTTGGAACAACAGATCAATTAATTCTACTATTTGGATTTGGACAGTGATACTGTAATTGGGGATTATGTTGGAAATAATCCTATTAATTTTCAGAAATATATATGACAAAACATTGCCTATGTATACTGACTCATGAGTACTACTATTTTTCATGTTATAATGAGTGCCTCTTGTACTTTATATGTGTATCTGACTTACCCTGATTAGGATCGTGGTACCCACTTGGACAGGGTGCATACCGCTTCCAACTGTAAATTCCAATTTGTAAAATTGCCATTCAATAAACAGACACATGGTGCATTTTGATCTCTTCATTTCATCGGAGGCTGTCTGCACATTGTGCACATCAAGCCTACTAATGCATGGCATGAGACAACATGATAGTTCAGTTTGAGGCTGTACCTACTTGCTAACATGGGATGGGCTCTTCCCACGTCGTCGTACATTTCTGGGAAACTGGTTCCTCATGGTACTGTATATTTTCAGCACTTTATATTGGTTGGGCATGGGCACTGTGTTGTAGTTTTTTTGTTCAAGTGAGCACAGGGTGGTGTTGTTGCAGTAGATGTTTTTATAAAACACAAGTATTATTTGTTTTATTTATTCAAACCTTATTCCATTTTCAGACATTATTCTGACTGGCTTTACTGCCCCCCACCCCCTTTTCCCTTGTCATTTCCACCCTGACCCCCCGGGCCCTGAAGAAGGTGGCCCCACATTCGGTTTCACACAGAAACCTGTACTGCGCTATTTGATACAGAATGTAAGCCAGAAGATTATGGCCCTCATTACAACCCTGGCGGTCAAAGACCGCAAGGATTGTTTTGCCGATTGTACCGCCAACAGGCTGGCAGTGCAAATCGCCATATTACACCGCCAGGACCGGCGGTTTCCCGCCATCGTTGTCCTGGCGGTTCTAATCCACCAGGGCAGCACTGCTTGCAGGTCTGCCCTGGGGATTACGACTCCCCTTCCCGCCAGCCTGTCCATGGCGGTATAGACCGCCATGGAAAGGCTGGCGGGAAGGGGTGTCGCCGGCCCCTGCACTGCCCATGCACTTGGCATGGGCAGTGCAGGAGCCCCCAGGCACAGCCTCACCCTGCTTTTCACTGTCTGCAGAGCAGACAGTGAAAAGTGCGACGGGTGCAGCTGCACCCGTCACACGGGCGCAACACCGCCGGCTGCAATGTTGCGGCCGACATCCGCGCTGGGCCGGTAGGCGGAAACTGTTTCTGCCCGCCGACCCAGTGGGGATGTTGTAATGCCAGCAGGTTTGCGGCCGCATAGACGGCCGCTAGGCGGTCCAACCTTGGCGGGGGGCAAGGTTGTAATGAGGGCCCATATCACCCACACTTAAGAGAAGGGGCTTATACCCTATAATCCCTGAATTTAAAAGGGAAAAAATATAGTTTTTTGATAATAATTCAGTTATTGTAAACAAACCTTTTTCTATGCAATACATGTGACTTGAACAGGAAATTAGAGAAATATGTTCTTAACATTTTTGGTTACAGGATAAAAAAAACTTATCTGTGGGTATCTCGAGTGAGTAGTGTCAACTTATACTGTAAGCAGAAAACAGCCTTCTTAACAATGGCAATTGCACAAATGCCCCTACAACGAACGCTTTAAAATGAAACAGTGTTGAAAACAACTGTTTTACAATGACATTTTTCATCAAAAGTACACCGTTACCATAGATGCCTTTACAATCATTTTTATTGTAAAGGTATGAATGGTAAAGGCATATGGATGGTAAAATATTTACTTGTTGGTTTTGGGATGGCAAGGGTATTTTAGGAGTTAAGGGTGGGTATGTTTTTTTTGGGTGGCAAGGGTCATTTTAGGATTTAGGAAGGGTATGGGTTTTTGGGTGTCAAGGGTAATTTTAGGGTGGGTATTGGTTTTTAACCGGCAAGGGAAATTTTAGGGTTTAGGATGGGTATGTGTTTGTTGGTGGTAAGTGTATTTATTAGGGTAGGCATTGGTTTGGGGATGGCAGGAGTACTTTTAGGGATTAGGGGTCGTGAGTTAATAGAGTGATACTTATATACACATACATACATATATATATATATATATATATATATATATATATATATATATATATATATATATATGTTTACACTCAGCTGTTAATTTTTTACAACGAGTATGCCTTTCCCATGCATGCTTATCACTAGAAATTTATGTTTTAGCTAAGTATAGTAAGTATAAACACATTACACACGCATATGTGTGTGTGTGTATTTATATATATATATATATATATATATATATAAATAAATAAATAAATAAAACTACATAGCAATAGGCAGTTATAGTTAGCATCGTGTTTCCATAGAATTTTTTTTTTTTGACTTGCCTATATCTTTAGCACCATTTGCAGAATCTTCACAAAACTTTCCCGAAAAAAGTGCCTTGGTGATACTTGTTGGGCTTTGAAAGTTTTGGGGTGGTCCATCAAGCGGGGGCCCAGAAAAAAGGGGGGCTCAAAAAAGTTGTGTTACCCATCTTAATTCCCTTGGGACCTTTAAACACAACTGCAGCCTGAACCACTGGACAGAGTTACCAAATTTGGCAGAAAGCTAGATGTCGGTATGCAGATTGTGCTTTTGGGCATTTGTTGTAAATCTGTTCAGTAGTTTTTAAGATAGTAAAGGGAAAATAAATTTGTATATCTGAGGTTGCAAATAATTCACAAATACTTACATATTTTCACAAAAGCGTTGTAATTCGCTGGCCAAAACCTGAACAGAAAGTTAAGGCCGCCATTTTAAGGTCCCAAGAGACAGTCCCTGGTCCTGAAAAACAAAATGAAAAATATCATATGGGGTCAAATGGATGTACCCTGACCCCAGGGGTGTGATGTAGGGGTGCTTGAGAGTCAAATTATGGGTTTAAAATGCTTTTTCTTCACAGTGCATTATATTGATGATTAATCAAGATTAATTGCGAATGAGCAAAATGACATTTAAAAAAATTCACAGACTAATTTATTCACTCATACATACACTCAGAGACTTATGCGCTAACTCACACACCCACTCAGACACTCATGCACCCACTCAGACTCACACATCCACTTTTAGAACCACTAAGACACTCATGCATTCACTCACAGATCCACTGACAGAGACTGGCCCTGTGGTCAACCTCCACTGCACACAGCCAAAGGCTGTAAGGCCTGGCATTAAAAAAAATTCCATCAAAAAATTTGCTGGAAATATTTCATTTATATTATTAATGATGTTATCAAAAGTGTCATGAGTGCTGTAATTTGTAGGTTATTTAGCAGTGCATGGTGAAGGTGCGAGTTATAGTTACCTTAGGACATGAGTTATAGTTACTTCAGCTAACTCAAACTTTAATAGGTGAATTTCTATGGTTTTGTACATTTACAATACAAGCCTAACGGGAGCATTCCCGTATCATTTGTTTTTTTTAAAGTGAATTTCAAAGTTTTTTTAAAAACAAAATTCCACTTCCTAACAGTAATGTCCCTATAACATGTAACCTTTGTTTTTTTCAATTAATTTCTTTGATTTAATGCATATCAATTTTATTATGTTAATCCAACCACCACCGCACATGGCATTCGGCCATTTGCAGTGGTAGGTCGCAGTGCCTGACTGAGGCTCTTGGCCATGCATGGCAGGAGTTGGCCACCGGGCCTGGCCAGCATCCAGGCCCTGCAGGCAACCCCTAATACCACCCAACCCCACACCACACACATCCAAACAGTCTGTCTCTCTTTGTGTAAGAATGGGTGTGAGAGGGTGTCTCTGGATGTGAGAGTGTCTGGGTGTGAAAGTGAGTGTGTAAGGGTCTTTGAGGTTCTGTGAGTGGGGACATGAGTGTCTGAGTTGGTCTGTGAGTGGATGTCTCAGAGTCTGAGTTGGTCAGTAAGTGGGTGTGTCAGTGTCTGAGTGGGTCTGTGAGTGTGTGCATGAGGGTCTGAGTGGGTCTGTGAGAGTGTGCATGTTTGTCTGATTGGGTCTGTGACTGTGTGTGTGTGAGGGTCTGAGTGGGTCTAAGAGTGTGTGCATCAGTGTCTGAGTGGGTCTGTGAGTGGGTGCATGAGGGTCTGAATGGGCTTGTGAGAGGTTGCATTAGTGTCAGAGTGGGTCTGCGAGTGGATGCGTAAGGGTCTGGTTTGGTCTGTGAGTGGGTGCATCAGTGCCTGAGTGGGTCTGTGAGTGGGTGCATCAGTGTCTGAGTCGGTCTGTGAGTGGCAGCACGAGGGTTCTCTGTGGGTCTGTGAGTGGGCGCATCAGTGTCTGTGTGGGTGTGTGAGTGGGTGCATCAGTGTCTGAGTCGGTCTGTGAGAGGGTGCACAAGGGTCTCAGTGGGTCTGTGAGTGGGTGCATTAGTGTCTGAGTGGGTCTGTGAGTGGGTGCATCAGAGTCCAAGTGGGATAGTGAGTGGGTGCATTAGTGTATGTCTGCATGTGTGTATGTGGGTCTGAAAGTGGAAATCAAAGAGTGGGTCTGAGTGGGTGCATGAGTGTCTGGGTGGGTATGTGATTGGGTGTATGAGTTTTTGCATGTACGTATGAGTGAATGAATTAGGGTATGAATGAGTCTGTGAATTAAAAAAAAAATTTTTTGTTTATTAATGGTTAATCTTAATTAATCTCGAATATTGCGGATGGTGAAGAAAAATCATTTTAAACCCATAATTTGACCCTAGAAAACACCCCTTCAACCATCTCCTTGGGTCAGAGTAACTACACAGTGACCCCTTATCCTACTTTTCATTTTGTTTTTCAGCCCAGGGACCATGTCCCGAGACCTTAAAATGGCCGCCACAACTTTCTGTTCAGGTTGTTGCCAGCCAATTACAGTTTTTCTATTCGCATACACATTTGCGAATATTTGCGAATCATTCTCAATTTCAGATAAATAATACCCTTTAATACCTCAAAAACTACCGAATGGATATACACCAGACACCCCAAAGCACAATCTCCATACCAACAGCTAGCTTGCTGGCAAATTTGGTGTAATTCCTTCCAGTGGTTCGGGCTGTAGGCTTGTGCAAAGGTCCTACGAGAATTAACATGGGAAACACAATTTTTTGACCCCTTCTTTTTCTCGGCCCCCACCTGACAGATCCCCCAGAAGCTTTCCATGTGTAACAAGAATGACCAACACACTTTTTTTGGAAAATTTTGTGAAAATTCATCAAATGGTGCCAAAGGTATACAAGTCAAAAAAGTCATAAAATGCTTTTTCTATGGAAACATTGCCCTAACTAAAACTAAATAGTTATATATATATATATATATATATATATATATATATATATATATATATATATATATATATATATTTGTTTTTTATTTTTTTCTCACTGAAAAACTAAAGGTTACAGGGACATTATAGTTCTGAATTTACTCGTACAAACCATAGAAATTCAGGAGGTCTTGTTAGAGTTCTTTCAAGTAACTAAAACTTACGCCTTAAGGTGACTGTAACTTGTGCCCTCACTATGCACAGTTGTCTCATCAATACATTTATTGCAAATGTTGCAGTGAGAGAATGAAAGTTGGCATAGAATGTCATCAATAATTTAACATGGAGAAATTAGCTGTGTTGTATGAGTACATTCAGAACCTAACTACAAAGTCCCTGTAACCTTTGTTTTTTTCAGAGAATATATATATATATATACACACTTTGGTTGGACCCAAACCACAGTTCTCATACAGAAGAGCACCTAGTATTAGAGATATGGTGGTTAAAAGTAATTTTACTTCAAAAAAAGATTATAATTGGTTGGAAGAAGAACAGAAGGGTTTCTCTAAATGTAATAGTTGTAAAGCATGCAAAATTGGTAAGTCATTGAAAAATATATCATTTCCAAATGGACAGGTAGTGTCAATCAAACATAAAATCACTTGTAACACTAAGGGGGTCATTCTGACTCCCGCGGGCGGCGGAAGCCGCCCGCCTGGTGGGAACCGCCAGAAGACCGTACCGCGGTCAAAAGACCGCGGCGGTCATTCTGACTTTCCCGCTGGGCTGGCGGGCGACCGCCAAAAGGCCACCCGCCTGCCCAGCGGGAAAGCCCCAGCAACGAGGAAGCCGGCTCCGAATGGAGCCGGCGGAGTTGCCGGTGTGCGACGGGTGCAGTTGCACCCGTCACGATTTTCAGTGTCTGCCCGGCAGACACTGAAAATCTTAATGGGGCCCTGTTAGGGGGCCCCTGCAGTGCCCATGCCAATGGCATGGGCACTGCAGGGGCCCCCAGGGGCCACATGACACCCGTTCCCGCCATCCTGTTTCTGGCGGTGAAAACCGCCAGAAACAGGATGGCGGGAAGGGGGTCGGAATCCCCATGGCGGCGCTGCTTGCAGCGCCGCCGTGGAGGATTCCCTGGGGCAGCGGGAAACCGGCGGTTTCCCTTTTCTGACCGTGGCTTTACCGCCGCGGTCAGAATGGCCCCAGAAGCACCGCCAGCCTGTTGGCGGTCCTTCCGCGGTCGTTGGCCCTGGCGGTCCATGACCGCCAGGGTCAGAATGACCCCCTAAGTTTTTAATTTATGTGATAGAATGCCACTGTGGTCTGAAATATATTGGTAGTACAATTTGTATGCTGAAGAAAAGAATACTTGAACATATTAGAGCGATAACCCATAAAGACACCACATATGCAACTGCGAAACATTTGCAGGCACATATATCTAATGATTGGAGAAGTTTAAGATATTATGGGATAGATCACATTCCAGACCATGAAAGAGGTGGTGACCGAATTAAAAAACTGCATCAATTGGAATCCAGATATATAATTCAAATGAAAACGAAGGTCCCATTTGGGTTGAACAATGACGAGGAGCTTTACATACATCTGTAATGTGGAATATATATAATCAGAGATATATATATTTTTTGAGGTTATAAAAGATAAAAGCCATTGGATTATAGATTATTTCATATGGGAGAATATGTAAATTCTGCAAAAAAAAATGGTTGGATGATGATTTATAGCAAAGGCAATTGATTGATGTATATAGCAGAGGGTAATGGCATAGCAACACCATTTGTTTTTGGCTTAATTGCACAGGGGGATGTAACTTTGAAAATAATTCTAATTAACTTTGACTGAAGTATTTGCCTTCGTCTAAAAATATTTTGCGAATATATAGGAAATTATTATTGTTAGCACTGATGGGTTGTAATGAGTTCTGTTAGTATGATTTGTTGTTTATTTAATGGAACTACTAGTCCCAACATGCATTATTTTGGTTATAAGGTCATGAGTTATAAATAGATGAGAATGGACTACAGAACTTGAGAACTCGATAAAGACCGTGCCAGTCGAAACGCTTTGTTCGTTTTCTCACAGTCGCATAATAAATAATAGATATTAATTCCTTGTTGGAGTGCCGTGCCAAAAGCTTTTCTTTTTTCAAATATATATATATATATATATATATATATATATATATATACACACATGTATATGGTTTATGCTTACCTGTATAATACTTACATTTTCGTGGAAAAGGGATTTGTAATAAAGGCATTCTCATTGCAAAAAAAATGTGCTGTAAAGACTATCACTATTGTGGTTCCAGTGCTGTTGTAAAGGCATTTGTTTTAAATGCTGTAGTGGTAAAATCATACATCTCAGTAAGCATTACAGCTGTTTCATGGTCAATCAATCAATCAGGATTTATAAAGCTCTGCTAACCACCTGATAAGGTATCCAGGCATTTGCAGGTTCCAGAAGGTGGAAGTTTATTTGAACAGCCAGGTCTTGAGGGCCATTCAGAATTCCGTAAGTGAGCTGATGGTCCAGAGCTGCATGGGGAGGCTGTTCCAGACGTTGCTGCAATGCAAGAGAAGGAGCGTCCTCTAGTTCTGCTTCAGGAGATGTAGGGAGGCAGAGCCTTCTCCACGATTGGTGGAAGTTCTAGTAGTGGTTAAGGTCCATGGATCCTTGGTTGTGTAGAGACTTGTGTGCATGGGTCAGCAGCTTCAATTGCCATCTCTTCTGTATGAGGAGCCAGTGGAGTTGCCGGAAGTGGGGTGTGATGTAGATTCGATCATGGAAGGCTGAGGATGAGTCTGGTTGCAGTGATCTATATGGTCTGAAGTCTATCTAGGAGGTGTGTGGCAAATCCTATATAGAAGACATTGCTGATGGCGAAGCCCAGGGTTTGTCCATAGTGCAGTTGGATGGCGATGAGGGTCGCTGTCATGATGTGTCTCATGTGCATGGGTAGCCACTTGAAGATCTCATGTAGCATGTGCAAAGTAAGGAAGCAGGTGGAGGAGACTCCATTGATCTATGATTTTATGGTGAGCTTGTTGTCAATGATGATTCAGAGGGTTCTGGCTTGGTTGGAGGGAGTGGTGCAGGCCATAGGTCTGATGGCCACCAGGAGTCCTTCTACGTGTTGCTGCTGTTGCCAAAGATCATTACTTCCATCTTGTCTGTGTTCAGCTGCAGGCAGTTGTTCTTCATTCAGTCTGCAAAGCTGGTCAGGCATCTGTGAAAGTTGGTTCAGGTGGTGGGAGGTTAGCTGGTGAATGGGAGGATGAGTTGGGTGTTGTCCGCTCAGGAAATTATGTTGAGACCGTGGGATCAGACGACGTTGGCTAGCGGGGTCATCTATGCGCTGAAGAGCATGGAGCTGAGGGATGAGCTCTGGGGGACACCGCTAGTGATCACCCTGGGTTTGGAGGTTAAAGGTGGGAGGTGGATCCTCAGGGTTCTTCTGGTGAGGAAGGAGGGAATCCATCTGAGCGTGTCCCCTTGTTTGCCGATGTGGTAGGGTCTTTCGATCAGCAAGTAATGGGAGACGGTGTCAAAGGCTGCCAGAAAGATCTATGAGGCTCAAAACTACATTTTCTCTTTGGTCGAGGTGGGTTCGGCTGACATTGGTGGCTGCGATCAGGGCAGTTTCAGTTCTGTGATTGTTGTGGAAGCCAGATTGGGAGGCATTGAGTAGCTGGTTCTGCTCCCGGTATGTCATGGGTTTCTTGCTGATGATCTCTTCCAGTACCTTCACCAGGAATGGGAGCAAGGAGATTGGCTGATAGTTTATGGGTTCACTGTGGTTGGCAGAGGGACTTTTGAGTAGTGGTCTGACTTCTGCATGTGTCCAGACATCAGGAAATTTTGCAGTGGTGATGAAGGTGTTGAGCAGGTTGGTGAGTTCCTGCCCAATCCTTTGGTTTCCAAGGTTAAAGATGTGGTGCTGGCATGTGTCTATGGGAGCTCCAGAGTGGATCAATTTCATGGTGGAGGTGATGTCCTGGGTGGAGAGGATGTTCCATGTGGTCAGTGTGTGGTTTGTGTCTTCTTTGTTGCCCTCAGGAGGTGGAATTAGAGGTTGAGGGAGGGCCTGAAGGCTGCTCTGTGTGAGGTGTCCTAGCTGGTGCGCCATCTCCCCTCCAGCTGTTTGATGTTTTGGTTTGGTACTCTGAGTTCTTGGGTGTACCAGCTGGCCTTTTTGGAGGATTTTCTCTGGATGTTGATATTGATGGTGACGATGCCATCAGCGCAATTGGTGATCCAGGCATTGAAGTTTTTCACTCCCTGCTCGAGGTTGGTGGCGGTAGCTAGGTTGGAGGTGTTAAAGGAGTCCGCCCAGCTTGTCTCTAAGATTTTGTTCTACCTCCGGTTGTGGGTGCTGATCATCTTGGGGGCTGGAGATGCTGAAGTAGATGAAGGAGTGAGCGTCCATGTGAGTTCTGTGACATGGTTGTTTTTAACATGGTTGCTGGAGGTGAAAATGGGATCCTGCATGTGTCCTGTGATATTTGTAGGGTGAGGTATGACCTGGGTCAGTCCAAGACTGCCCATATCATTGAGGAGTTGTGCAGTGTTGCTGTCATTGGGGTTGAGATGTTCCATGGGGGTGGTCTTGTTGTCGGTGGTGGTGCACTGTATGGTCTCTTAGTGGATGTTGGCTGTTCATTGTCCCAGCTTGTTTGTGCAGTACTGGTAAGTGATTTTATATCCATAGGGGATCTTTGTGGAAACATCTGGGATGGATATGTGGAGCCAGGTCTCGGTGAAGAAAATTATGTTGGGTGCGAGGATGGCAATGAGGTCCCATAATTCTGTAGAATGCTTGCATAGTGACTGTGTGTTGAGACGGGGGCATACAAGCAGGTATTTTTGTTCAGGTGGTGCCTGTGTTGTGTTTGGGGTGGGTCTGGTTGGTGGGCTGGTATGTGTGCTGTGGTAGGCAAAGTGGCATTGGGTACAGGTAAAAGGTCCTAACGTGGAGCGTGGGTCCATCATGCTGGTGTAGTAATGTGTCAACTGTTAAAAGGCATTGACAGGAACCACCATTTTAAGAAAGGTCCTGTCAATGTTTTTGATGTGACCACCAGCTTTGGCAGGCTGCACACTATCAGCATGGCATAAATTAAGTGCCTCCTTTACATCATTTTTTTGAAGCATAGGCGGCACAAACTTACAAAGCATAATTATATTTTGTACGTTGTGGCACTTTTGAGTAAAAAAAAAAATGACATAAAGGAGGTGCTAACTTTTCATAAATCAGGCCCTAAGTCCTCTGCCAGGGTGAAAGAGTCTTCTTTTTCATCCAAAATGTAAATGTGGCCCTACTAAGAACTCGTTTTTCTTGTTATGTTTGGCAATGTGTGTAGCTGTGAATTTTGGGCTCAAGCTAAGGTGACATCTATGCAAACCTGTACAATTTTAAAAACTAAACAATCAGGGGAGTCTAGGGGTGCATGACTTGCATGACTCTCACCAGATAATTCTACCCAGAAGTCCTTTAAAATGTCAAACATTGGTAAGAAACACACATTTTCCTCACATTTCTGTGAGAAAAAGACCTGGAATTTTCAGGGAGCCACAGGTTTACTACCACCCTGAGTTCACACATCTCTCCTGATAAGACAAATGCCCTACTTTTGTGGGTGGCCCAAGAGAAAATGACATAAAAGGATCTAAATCAATATCTGAAAGATAAGCAATAGAGTTAAGAGCTTTATTTAGGGTTGTGCTCTAGCGCCACTCATATAAACTTACAAACCACTGACAGTTTAGAAAACTAGACAAGTGCAGTCCAGGGTGGTGTGCCTTGCTTGTAACCCATGAGGTTATCTTACCCACAATGCTCTTGAAAGCTCAAAGTCTGCCTGAAATCATGCATTTTACTTCCATGATGGAAACTTCCAGAAATCGATGGTTTCTACACATTTCCTACCGCTCTGCAATATTCCATTTGTGTCAATAAAAACGTTTGTGTGGTAGGTCCTGGTGCTCACTGCAGGAAGAGCTCCAACCAAGATCAACGGAAAGCCCTGTCAGGGGACTAGGGTCCAAAATCTACAGCTAACAAGATTGGGAAAAAATGTGATGCGTCCATGTTGTGTTTTTTGGCCTTTTTTGTTGTAGGTACTAGGCCTACCCACATAAATGGGGTACCATTTTTATGGGGAGACTTAGGTGGACCTAGATGGTTCACGACAGACTTACAATAGTCTAAACACTCCTGCAGCAACTAATACAGAAATGGAGTAGCAGCACATCAACCAAAGAGTACCCTACAAAAACGCACCATGCACCACCAGAACATCAGAGCCACAAAACAGCCATTCAAGAACCGCTCAGCACCAGCACTCACAATAGCCAGGAGCTCGTCACCATCGTCAATGAGTTCACGAACCCTGGGACAGACACCTCATCCATCCCTCCCTCTTAAGACCTCTGCGACAACCTCACCACCTTCTTCCACCAGAAACTCCAGGACATACACAAAGGCTTCAAGAACCTAAACCTACCCACACCGCCCACAAACACCACCACAGATCCTGCATCACACCAGATCCTGAACTCTTAGAACCCCCATCACCACAGAGGATACCCAAAAGCTCATGAACTCATCCACTCTGGAGCACCCTCCAATCTTTGCCCTCATCCCATCTTCAACCGGCCAGCACCACCTTATCACCTGAGCTCTACCAGACTATCAACTGATCCCTCGAGGCCGCCACCTTCCCATCAGACTGGAAGCACGCTGAGAACAGCCCACTACTCAAGAAACCCACCACTGAATCAAGGAAGATGAAAAACTACAGACCCATCACTCTGCCTCCTTTCCCAGCCAAAGTAACAGAAAAAGCAGGCAACCAGCAACTCACCAAATTTCTTAAAACTCACCAGATCCTAGACTCATCCGAATCCGGAGTCTCAGGCAACCACAGAACCGAAACAGCACTCCTAGCAGCCACTGATGACATATGCACCATGCTAGACCAAGGAGACACAGCTGCATTCATCCTCCTTGACCATCTCCCACTCCACCCTCGGATTCAGAATCCATTACGTTGGCACCCACAATGAAGCACTTGAATGGATCAGATCCTTCTTCACCGGAAGAATGCACAACGTCAGACTACCGCGGATTACATCAGAACCCAAAGAAACATGCTGCAGAGTACCCCAAGGATCATTACTTAGCCCAACGCTCTTCAACATCTATATGGCCCAGCTAGCCAAGATCATCTAACAACATGGTCTAAACATCATCTCCTACCCAGACCACACCAAACTGATCCTCTCCCTGTCCAACGACCCTGTAACGGACAAGGGAACTTTCCACAATGGGATGAGAGCAGTGGCCGCCTGGATGTAAGCCAGCTGCCTCAAACTCAAATGGGACAAGATGGAGATCCTCATGATTGGCTCCAGCTCCTCTGCCTGGAATGACTCATGGTGGTCTAACACACTGGGAAATGCCCCTGCTTTCACGGACCACGCACACAATCTGGGCTTCATCCTGGACTTCTCTCTGTCCATGACTCTCCAAGTCAACACCGTCTCGTCAGCATGCTTCCACACCCTATGATTCCTTTAAAAGATCTTTAGGTGGATCCCACTGACTTGAGGAGGACAGTCACCCATGCACCCGTTAGTAGAAAACTGGACTACGGCAATGCCCTCTATGCTGTTATCACCAGGACACTGCAATCAAGACTACAAAGAGTCCAAAATGCAGCAGCCATGCTCATCCTGGACATCCCCTGACACAGTCACATCTCCTCCCACCTCAGAGACCTACACTGGCTCCCAGTCAACAAGCGCATCACATACCAACATTTGATTCACATCTACAAGGCACTGCACAACATGCGACTGGCCAACCTCAACCACGGCCTCACCTTCTACGTACCCAACAGACAGCTCCATTCTTCCCAGCTGGCCCTCGCACCTATTCCCAAGATCTGAAAAAGGACAGCAGGAGGAAGGTCTTTTTCCTACCTTACTGCCCAGATGTGGAACACCCTACCTCTCAAACTCCGCATCACTAAAGCAATTTAGGAAGGACCTTAAGACCTGGCTTTTCGATTAAACAGCACACCACAAACAGCGCCTTGAGATCCCACAGGTGATTAGCTGCACTATAGAAGGATTAATTGACTTAGGGGAATGCGGAATGGAGGGAAGTTTGTGGCTCCCTGCAGATTCCACACATTTCTGTTATAGGAATCTGAGGAAAATTAGTTTCTCTAGTAAATGTTTGAGGTTTGCATGGAATTCTGGATAAAATAAAATATCTGGTGAGAGCCACGTAAATCACCCAACCCTGGATACTCCTAGATGTCTAGTTTTGAAAATTGTACTGGCTTGCTAAGTTTCCCTAAGTGGCAGCCGAGCTAGGGTCCAAAATCAAAAGCTACTCACATGGAATAAAAGGGGTCAATTTTCAGTGGAAAAATTTGATGTGTCCATGCTGTATTTTGGGTCGTTCCGTGTCATGGGCACTAGGCCTACCCACACAAGTGAAGTATTATTTTTATTCGGAGAATGCTAGGTGGATGGAAGTTTGTGGCTCCCTGCAGATTCTAGAACTTTCCAACACAGAAATCTTAGGAAATTTATTGTTTTAAGTCGAGGTTTGTGGTTTGCAGGAAATTCTGGGTACAAAAACCTGGTGAAAGCCATGCAAGTTACCCCCACCTTTGTTTCATAAATGTACTTTTGCTAGGTTTTCTGGGATGTAGACTTAGCTACAACTACTCACATTGAGAAAAAAGGACTGTTTTAACTGGAGAAATTTAATACATCCAGGTTGTGCCTTGGCACATTTCCTGTTTCAGGTTCTAGGCCTACCCATACACGTGAGGTACCATTTTTTATCAGAAGACTTTGGAATGTAAGCCAGTGGATAAGAATGAAGACATTTTGAAAAATACCCCCTAAACCATATGCTATTATGAGTACCCACAAATTCAGGGATTACAAATAGCCACTGCTCCTAAACTCCACATCCTATTACCATTGAAGGCTAGTTCTCTATGTAGTGTGCAAAGCCAGGCACACTGTGCATAGAGTCCAGACAACCACAAATTGGTTTTCAGAGATAAAAACTAGACCACTTAATGCTCTAATCATTGTGTTAGATTGGTCGAGCAGTTAGGCTAATCTTTGAGAAGTGCAAGGCATTTGTTGTATGCACAGTATCAATAAATGATACCATACACTCAAAACAATAACTCTACACCAATTTACAAAAATACATCCGATTGTTATACAATTTTTAAGACCATGATCATTAAAATCAACTAAGTACTTTTTAAGTTATGAATATTTAAATGTTAATAAAAGTAGTGTGTAACTACGCACCATACAAATCAATGGAGGAATATTTTGAAAATGCATATGAAATCGGGCAATCCATTTATCAATGTCTCTTTTCGCAGGTATGTCGAGATCGTCAGTGGACACTATGGACCAGCTGGAGAATTTCAGACAGATCCTGGTTTCGGCAGAAGCAGCTGCAGAAAGTCATTGGAGCTGGTGCAAGGGCACTATGGGGGTCCACTTGGAAAAGCCCTGCCAGGTGGACCTAAGGTAAAGCCCGATTGGTCCCCTTAGAGTGTTGCAGTTGCAAGGGGTGGAGACCCTTAGGACACAGCGGGTTCTTCAGTGTAGGGTACAGTGCGGCTGTGTTCAGAGCGAATTGGTGAGCCAGGAGCAGTGTGCAAACTGCCCTTGGAAGTAGGAGGTAGGTCTCTTTGAGGATCACTTACAGGTCAGCAATGGCACTCTGGTGGGAAGTCGTCATGGTTTCTGAAATCCCTTGACCAGGGCTTCCTCCTGGCTCTTTTACAGTCTAGAATGGACTATCCTTCTGGATGTCCGACGTTAGGATACCACTACCTGGGGCAATGGTGCTGTTGAGCCCCTGTAGGATGCAGTGCCACCAAGCTTGGCACACTTTCAGGGTTTGTCCTCATGGTACATTGGGTGGAGTTTGGTCTTGCTGCAGTATCCGGTTCCTTGGCCAGCAGACAGTCATTGAAGTGGCCTTCACTGAGTCTTTGGCCTTTAGTTGCAGGAGAATGATGTCTTCATTCTGGAGGGAGATCTTTGGCAATTTTCAAAGTGTGGAGGTCCTCTGGGGGTTTGGTGAGTCTGTCCAATGTCCAAGCAACCCCTCAGTAGAGCTTGTCGGGTCCTGGGTGTATCAGGCAGTTTGGCGCATTTTCTTGGTGCAGCATGATTTCAGTTCTCAAGCATTGGGTCTTCTTTGTTGCTGGTCTTCTTTTGTCCTTGGAATCTAAATCCCTGGTCTAGGGATGCCCACTAAATACTGTATTTAGTAGGAATATAGGGGAACACCTAGTAGTGACCAATGAGTCATCTACCTTAGGGTGGCTACACCCTCTAAGTAACCACTTCCTGTGGGCAGAGGTCACTTCCCGACACCTGATTGACTATTTTCCTTCCATGCAACATGGAGAATAATGAAATGGAGGGGTCACCTTGCATGCAACTCCTTAGAGGTGGTGCAAGTTGTTGCTAACCCCCTCCTGCTGTCCTTTGTGTGTTTTTCCACCGTTTCTCCCACCAAAAGTGGGGGTTTGCAATAGGTACTGTCTTCTGCAGCTAGCAGCAGGCTAGGGGGTTGAGTTTCAAGGGCAGTAAGCCCTTTCAAGCTCCCTGAGGGGAGGGGGGTTTTACACCTCTACCCAGCAAGGGCTTTGTTCTGGGACCCAGAGTGCAGGATCTCTCACCCAGGTTTCCACCTTGTTGTCTGATGGTGGCAGGCTGGCTGTGACCAGCCAGCAACCATGCCACAGCAGTTAACTTTTTCAGGGGGCACCTCTACGGGGACCCCTGTGTAATTTTAGAATAAATCCAATGCTGGTATCAGATTGGATTTATCATTCAGAGGTGTTTGATAACAAACAACCCAGGATTTAGAGTAGCCATCATGTAGCTGTGAAACTCGTATTGACCAGTGTCCAGCACACGTATTAAAATGGCTGCTCTGTTCATTTACCATGTCCCGGGTTTGGCAGGGACACAGTAGGGGCATATTGCTCATGCATCTATGCCCACACAAACATGATAGTGCACCCTGCCCTAGTGGTGGAAGACCTGCCAGAGGGGTGAATTACCTCTATTGCATGCAGTGTATAGTGGGTAGGACACACAGGCTGTGAGCTATGTCGAGCTTGCTTTTTAGGATTGTCCCAGGACACTCAGCCGTCAATGGTATTGCTGGGTGTATCTGGGTGCAGGGCCCTTGACGGTGGCACAATTTGTGCTGCTGCCCTCAGGTGGCCTTCCCTTAATACCCCATGCCCTGTGAACTAAGTACCATTTAGTAGGGAGTTACAGGGCAGCTAAAGATGTTGCGAATTATGTCAATACCTTTGCTATTTGTAGGGAAAGGACACTGGCACTGTGGACCTGGTCAGCAGGATCCCAGTGCACTCTAGTCCAAGTTGCATCCAGAAACCAGACAAAAAGTGTGTGTGTGTGGGGGGGGGTACTGCAAGGGGGTGTCAGTTTCCCACAACCATTTCAGAAATACGTATTTTTCTTGTTACCCATTTTTCACTCTACATATTTCACTATGAACTGGTCTATGTGTGGTACTCAATGAAAAAAAACATTGTATGGTGAAGTTCTGTTGTTAGCTCTGGGTAATTTTGATTCTTGGACACTTACATACCATATATATCCCCATAACTGGAAGGGTCTAGCTGACACAATGGTGTATTGCTTTTGTATATCCGCCATCGTAACAAAACGTTACAGAGGAAAATGTTATTTCAATATTTCTTTCTTACAACATCCATTTTCCTTAGGAAAACCTTTGAGTATATAAGCATATGACCCCTTGCTTAATTCAGAATTTGTTTGCATTTTAGAAATCTATAGCTTTCCTGGATCACACATGCGTATCACACTGCTTTCCAACAAAAACTGGAAGCAGGTTGAGAGCACAAACAAAATAGGAAAAATGGACTACTACTTTGATAAATGACAAAACTGTGGTACAAAATTACGTTTTTCGATTCAGTTCTGCATATTCCTTAAAGCTGGGAAGATGGTGATTTTAGAACAACAAACCATTCAAGAAATAAACAGGTATTTTTATCTGGAACACTTTGTTCCTATTTTTCTACAAAATTATAGATTTTTGCTTTATTTTGCTTTTTTTTCTAAGCCCCCTTCAGGGGAATCTACAAACTGGCTACCATTAGAAACCCTATGATGTTGGGAAAAAGATTGCAAATTGGCTGTGGATACCTTCTGTAAAAAAATAAATTAAAAAAAAAAAGGTTACAAAAAAAGGACTCAGCACTCGGGTGAGTGGGGGATGGCTGCAATTTACAGCAATTAAGCGGTTAATATTTATGAGATAGGTTGAAGTGCGACCCACTACAATTCTACATTTTGGGAACTGACCTATTAGTACATAGGTCGGTTTACAAAATGCAAATGCATTTGGGAAAAGTTGGTGTGTAAATTCCAGCCACTTTTGTCAAATGTAATTTTTAGCAAATGGGGCCCTTCATTACCAGCTTAACCAATAATGTCATCGTAGTATGAACCTACCAATAAAGGCAACTGAAGAATCTACAGTGCTGAGATTGCACTCATGTCCCAAGCTAGATGCAATAAAAACACAGATATACATCTGTAGAGATTGCACCTAACACCTATCAAAGCACATCCAGGCTGCCCTTGGGTATATCTGCTGTCAATGCCAAAAGGCTTAAAACTCGACCCTCCCTCCAGCATTAGATAATGTGAGCTGTAGATTGAAAACAGCTCTGTAACACATGAAGAGTCTCCTGAGCTAGTTTATGCCATTGTGTATTTATCATTCCTCACATAGTTGGGGTTTGGCTTGCACATCATAAGCATTCTGAACAGCAGCATGTCACAGACAGGCAGCCATACTATGGCACCTCAACTTTAGGGCCACTGTAAGGACACTCTCGGTAAGCACCTCTTGCACTTATATTGTACTGCTGTTTTAATGGACTTGCTCATTAATACAATATAGACACTGAGGTACTCTGAGACTTTAACCAGAGGCATAATGTAGTGAGATAGCACCCTTGTAAAATACCTCTAAGAATTCTGCCACCAACAAAAATTGCTGCAAAATGTTCTGTTTATTCATAGTAGAAGGTTGATCTGCTGCCTGTTTCTTCTGCACTGAAGAGGGACTGCAGAGTAGAGCTGTCTAGAGATAGAAGCAGTTACGACCTTAGCCACCTGGTGCAGGGACTCATCTTAAAGCATCCTGTATGCCATTTCAAGTGCAGGTCAACAGCACCATGAAGGCCAGAAACAACCACACTCTAAAACATATTTTTGAAAACATACTTGTGCTGAAGCAGGTGTCTTAACTAGAAATTATTAATGAGTATCTATGTATTTTAAATATTTGAATTATGTAGAAAATGAAATAACTTAGAAAAATAATGTGCATGTTTGAAAATGTGACCTCAGAGAATGGCCACCAGGGTTCACAAAATGTACTACTTAATGATTAATACTGATGAAATATTGAAAAAATGTATTAGATTAATGTAGTAATACATCACATTTAGGGTTATGAAATATGCTCTAGCTTATTAATCATAGGCCTTAACTTAGCGCGTGTCTTGGCCTAGTTTTGCCAGGCCTCATGCAGAAGCTGTATTTCTTAGCATTTAATAAAATGCTGACAGAGTGAACTAAACTGTGAAAAGTCCATTGTCTTATTAAAAGTGCTTAACCAATGCTTTCTGTGGGAACCGATGGACAGGAAGTGATGTCCCTAGTAATGTAACAATTTGTGTGTAATGCGTGTGAGATGTACTTTCACAGGACGCAAACAATGAAGACACTGACTGGAGATGAAGATGCGACCAATTTGTTCCCTGACGAGCCAGATGATGAGGCCATCGTAAAGTGGACCAATCAACTTCGTGTGAAGAGCGAAATATTAGAATGCGTAGATTTGGTACAGAAATATTATTGGATAAATTATAAACGTACGATTAATTGACCAATGGGAAATTAAGGGATAGTTTAGGTGACTTTGATATAGCAATGAGACAGAGGGAGAAGACTACAGACCTTTTGTTCAGATTTTAGGGAATTACTGCTTTAGAGAGAAGAAGAGACTCGAGATTCTGTGTTTGGGCTCATACTCACTGACTGAGAGGCTGATGCTTTGCTGATCGATTGATGACCTGAGGACGAAGACTGATTCTGCTTCCTGACCCATACCATGGATAGGTAGATATGACAATGTGACTAAATTGCATTTTTATGCCTTTCCTTTCTGTGTACCAACTGTTCTGTTAGTTTACATAGCTAGATGTTTTTCTAAATTTGTGTTCTAAATTGTGTTTTTTATGTAGCCCAACATGCTGATGCTAATCTGATGTTAATTGAGGGCATTCATACTTAACTGACGAAATACAGGGACGAATGACTGACGAGTTATCTTGCTGAATTCTATGTATCACATATCGTTATTGCAGCTGACTCTGCTTTTGATTTGCACAGTTGCCTTAGAATATGTTGTGATTCAAGCTTTGATTAGATTGTGTTTCTTTCTCCGCTTTGGTCAACCAGTATTGTTCTTACAAGTGTTTCATTTGATATTGAGATTAATCTACATGACTTTAGCATTGCTAATATAAGGGAAATAAACATACTAAACTTATACTAAAGGTGTGGTTATTCATGGCTAAAAGGACATGGTGCGTGATATTTACTGACTCCATTGATTATTGATTTTGACTGATTATTGAATATTGTCTAATGATTATTGATTATTGTTTATGTATTGGAGCTATGGCGAGGACATCTTAAATGATTCAAAAGGTTCAACGACCTATTCACATCCCCTTGTAAGTTCACTAACAGATATGGTAGCAAAGGATGGTTACTCTCTTTAGGAGCTCACCATAGATGTTTGATACAGAGTGACAGGTGTTGACAGTTGGATTTTGTTTTTCAAAATGACATTTGTATAGAAAATTATGTTCCCTTATACCCAGAAATGGCTTTCCCAGATTCTGGATCCTGCTAGTGGTGTTGAGTAGGTGCTTGGCATTCTAGTGATAGAGTGACAGAAATAGGTTGCGCTTGTGCAGCATATGCAAATCACAGGTGAATTGTGACATATGTGAGAATTTAGGGAGTTTGTGTATTCCAAAGGAAGTTTTAGTAGGAGTGTGCATACTCCGCAGTGTGTGAGTAGGGAAGTTGTCGAACTTCACGTGTGTGGCACTTTGTGCTCAAAAATTGTCCACGTGGTTGTTGATGTAGGCACCCTATGTCTAAGACTCTGGAGTATATTGAAAAGTGTATGAGACACCTGGTTATAAGTTGTAATCTGTCTGCTTTAGTAGGTTGATCGGGCATGGTCAACAAGTCAGTGAGTGAGTTGAAGTGGGTGAGAGAAAATTTCGACTGAGACTTGGCGAGTCCTACGTGCACCAGGACAGACCCATCGATCAGTTGAGAGTAAAATTTGCGGGTCGAAATTTGCTTGCAAATCTGGGAGACCGAGAAAGAGGAATAGCTGCATGAGTGAAAGGGCCATCAGTGAAAATCCGTAAGGTTTCTGAAGCAATTGTGTTACCTTTCCTGTAGTAAACCAGTAGATTTGTTTTTGGTTTTTGATTAGTGCCCACAATATTTTGCAAGAGTTTTGAGTTGATTGGAGTTTGGGAGGATGAGCCGCAGGACTTTGTCAGCTGCAGTACGTGTGAGTGTGACATCATTGGAGCCACGCTGGGATAGGTTGGTTGGTGAGAAGGGTCACGCACGGATTGGCAGCCGTCCATGAAAAGCAATTGGTTTAGAATGTGGGTGAAAGGAATCTTGGGAGTAAAAGTGATTTCCTGATTTGATTCAAATAAACAAAAGTAGAAAAGATTACGTTTTTCAAGGCGTTGAAAAGAGCCTTAAGGGGAGATACGTACATTAGAGTGAGTGCAGGAGAGCCTACCCCGCCAGTGAATACACCGGCTTACATTGTAATGGAAGAGAGAGGTGTCATGCCATGTCTTTGGTTAAAGCAACGGTGCAAGTTGACAGAGAAAAATGGGAGCTTAGTGTTTCCTGAAAATGGGATGTTTAATTTGAGGATTTTGGAGAAATTGCTGATGGCGCTGTATGAATCGGAGCCCTTTCTGAGACCAGCACAGTTTGAGGCATTAGCAGTTTGGGAGCTGGTAGCTAGACAGCAACAGCAAATGAAATTTGAGAAAACAATTAGAAGTGTAGAAAAGACTTTAGCGGAAGCAAGATGGGATTGGGAACAGAAGAAATGGAGATCAGTGACTTTGCAGGATGTTAATTTGTTTCCAGCGATTACGCAGGAGGATGAACCGGAAGGAAAGAAAGTGACTAGAAGGAAGAATAGAAGCCCATCTGAGAGGAAGGAAGCAAGAAGGTCTTCCATAGTAGAGGAGTAATCAGATGCAGAAGATCTTGTTACACAGATCCTGAGAGACAGACCACCACTGTATACAGTGCATGAGAGTGGTCTGAGTACTAATGTGGATCCAACATCCCTGGCACAGGCAGCAGGAACAGGGAGTCTGGTACAGGTTAATGCTAATCTGACACAGGGTGCAGTGCAAAGTAGTCCTAATGTGTTGACTACTCCTGTAGTTCAGAGACAGATGCAGCCGCCACAGATACAGAGAATTTATCCTGATGTATCTATCCTAGAGACGACTTTGAACTTAGTGCTGCCTACAGAGCAGGTGGTTCCAAGACCAATGTTGGTCCAGACTGAGCAGACTCTGATTTTGTTGCCCCAAGTGCAGCCACAGGTGATGTTGAGATTTATGCCATTGACTGGAACACAGTCAGACTTGCCTCTGGTAATGAATCAAAGTATGGGAGTCACTCTCCCACAGAGTACAGGTGCTAGAGCAGCCCAGGATGCAATATTGCTGCTGATTACTGTTGGTCCAGGGGTACCATTATTTGCGCAAAAGAAACCACTTATGAGTGAACAGGGAGCAATGTCTCAGAGTCTAACGAGGAGGGGACTAAGTGAACAAGTTCATGTAGTCTCTTCCGTGGGTCAGACCTTTGATGGATCGAGATCACTGTTCAATCTTAGTCCACTTGTTGCACCACCAGATGCTGTAACTGACTGCAGGTCAGAGCTTGAAATTATTGACACAGCAGACACCGAGTGCAGTGGTACAGCAGTTGCCAACCGTCCAAGCAAATAACATTTCGTTACAGGGACTGACAGCTCAGCACTTGACTTTATGGTTAGACAAACTGAATACCCCACAAAATGCTTTTAAGGGTGAGGAGCAATTGAATTGTGTCAGATTCAGCATGGAAGCAGGTGAACTAGTTGAGGGAACAATGGGGTGAATAGATTAGTCTTTCACAGAGGGCAAGCTGAGATACTTATGCCCAAGGATTAAAAGAGAGATGGGCAAGGTGCATCAGAGATTGGCAGATTTGGCAAAGAAGCACGGCATGGAAATTGAGAAAACGAAGCATCTGAAGAGAAGTTGCAGAATAGATTTCGAGGCAAAGGATTTTGAACACATGAGATCTGTTGGAATGAAGGCACACCTTAAAGAACTATTGCAGAGTGCTCAGGTTTGGGGAGCATTAGAGAAGTGGGAAGGCAGATGGGTAAGGAAAAGAGACAAGAGGAAAAGAGATTCTCTAGAAGTGACTGAGAATGTACAACAGGACAAAGATCCGGTGAAGATTTTACCAATGAGGGAAATCTCAGGGGGGAATTTTGTTCATGTTCCTCGGAGTAGGAGTGAAATTTTGTCATTTACGAATGATTATCCAAAATTGAGAGAGAAGCCAGTGGAGTGGTATCAGCAGACAGACAGGTTCGTGAAGCTCGGAAAGTGATTGTGGGAGGACTTGAACACATTACTGGAGATAGTGGTCCCAGCAGATTTATGGGTAGAGTGTAAGACTGGCCAACAAATGAACCAGGGAGAGATGAGAATACAGGTGCACCATCCCCTGAGATAATGAAATATCACTATAAGGTGAATGAGTTTCTGAAAACAAGGATTTCGCCCAAGAATATTGATTGACAGAGGACTGACAGGACAGTGCAGGAAGCAAAGGAGTCGATACACACGTACTATGGGAGATTGTTGAAGGTGTTCAAGGAGTATAGTGGTAAGGGAGAAATTGAGCCAAAAGACATGCTGCATTTTGTGCTCAGAGTTGTGGAAGGACTGAGACCTGAAATTGGTCAGATGATTAAGAGTCATTTGATTTGCTGGCAAGCAAAGCCCGTTGATAAGGTGTTTCAGTATGCGAAATACTGTAGTGATGAGACTGAGTTGAAGCAGAAGAAGTTGAAAGAGAAGGCAATGGTGATGCAGATGAAGGCAGTTCAAACAGAAGTGCAAGGAAATTTTGTGCAGCAGATGCCGCAGCTGCAGGGAAATGTCATGTTTAAGCCTCAGATGAGAGGTAGGGTGCATGGAGGCAGTGTGAATCGTGGTCTTGATTTAAATGCTGTAGTGGTTCCAAATGATGTGCAGGGGATGAAGAAACTATTGCTGTGTCACATTTGCAGAGCCATGGGACATTGGAAGCAGGAGTGTCCGATGATGGTGTAGGAAGGCGTTGTTCAGCAAGGTAATGCCATCAATACATTTCAGAATGCAAGAGGACGAAGATTAAGGGGGCCTAATCCAAATTTTCAGAATAATGTGAATCAAATGCAGAATTTTCCGCCCAGGCAGCAGGTGCAAATGCCCATGCACAAGTGTCCCATTTGCAACCAATGCAGTAGCAGGTTCCCATGATACTTAGACAGCAAATGCAGATACCTTAAGCCCTGATGGAGCAGCAACTGATGATGCTTTCTCAACAGGTCACAGGTCAGAGACAAGACAGAAGTAGTAACACAGTGCTCCAATTCCTGTTACACAGCTTCCTCAGTACATTTCGCAGCTTCCTCAGTACATTTCACAAGATGTCCTGATTAAAGTGGCTCAGATTATTGCATATGTTGTGAAGCAGAGAGTGCTAAAAGAGGTGTTGAGCTGTCCATGTACCTCACCAATACTGGGTTTGAAGAAGTCCTGTGGGAAGGTTCAGATTGTTAGGGATTTGAGAAAAATAAATGAGATTGTGGTCAACTGTTGTCCCATAGAGCCCAACCCAGCTGTGATAATGTTCCAGATTCCATGTGATGCAGAGTGGTTTACAGTCATTGATTTGTCACAGGCATTCTTTTCTGTGCCCCTTCACAAGGATAGCCAAATTCTCTTTTGTTTCAAATTTTTGCCTAAGGCATAAGCTTGATTCTGTGTACCCGTGAGGAAGCCTGCACCATCAATAATGATGGTGCAGGCTTCCTCACGGGTACACAGAATCACCTTCCTTGTTCAACCAGATCTTGAAAAAGAATTTGGAGTCATTAGAATTGCCTTTTCAATCGACTCTGGTGCAGTACATTGATGACTTATTGATTGCATCCAAGACTAGGGAGAAGTTTAAGTATGACTCGATTGCCCTGTTAAACCATTTGGGAAAATATGGTCATAAAGTGCAACCACTGAAATTGCAGTACTTCCAGAAGGTAGTAAAATATTTGGGTCACCAGATTGAGGAAGGGTAGAGTGAAATATCCAGGGAAAGTATTATAATGATACTGCAGATAAGTCCCCTGACTACACTGAGAGATGTCAGGATGTTCCTGGGAATGGTGGGTTATTGCCGCCAATGGATCCCACATTTTTCAGAAATTTCAAGACCATTGCAGAAGTTAACCCATAAGGATGTTACAGATGCCACAGTGTTAGATCAGGATGAAATGAGAGCGTTCACTGAGTTGAGAGAGAGTTTGTGCACAGCTCCAGCATTGGGAATGCCTGACTACATGAAGCCTTTCATAATATTTTGTCATGAGCGGGATGCATGTTCATTGTCTGTCCTGATTCAGGTCCATGGAGGTGCTCATCGCCCAGTAGCACATTTTTCAGGTGCTTTGGACCCAGTTGCAGCAGCCTTACCTGTTGTTTGCGTGCAGTTGCCGCAGTTGGTCAGAGTCTTTCACAGTGTGAAGGCATGGTGATGGGATATCCCCTGACTGTAATGGTCCCTCACTCGACTTGAAATTTTACTGACAAGGTTGAAAACCCAATACTTGACTGGTGCTAGGTTGACAAGGTATGAGATGAGTATTTTGGGAGCACCAAACGTGACACCTAAAGGATGTACAGTGCTGAACCCAGCAACTTTACTTCCAAGTAATACTTCTGAAATTGAGAAAGAGGAAGATGTTGAACATGATTGTCTCAAAGTAACTGAGTTGTGCACAAAACCGAGACCAAACATTAGAGATACACGATTGGAAGAGAATGATCAAATTGTTTATGTTGATGGTCCTTGTCTAAGAGACAACACAGGGACACTGAGAGCAGGATATGCTGTGTGCACAATTACAGGTACCTTAGAAGCTTCCAGGCTTTGAGGGGTGTATCCTGCCCAGGTTGCTCTGACTAGGGCGTGCCATGTTTCTGTTCAATTGAGAGTCACTATTTACACAGATAGCCAATATGGATTCAGAGAAGTTCATGATTTTGGTCAATTGTGGTCACAGAGAGATTTCTTGATCTCTTCTGGAACATCAGTAAGAAATGGTGAAAGAATAAAGGAGCTGCTATATACAATTCAATTACCTGAAGAGATTGCCGTGGCGAAATGCAGGGCACATTTAAAGTCGCAGGATTCTGTGTCATTGGGGAATGGATATGCAGATCAAGTCGCAAGCTTTTATGCCTTGAACTGTATATTGTTCAAGAACAAGTGGGAATTATTACCTGAAGAAGACACCACATGTACGAGTTATGTGTTAAAGGTAATTGACACTTTGGAAGAGTTAAAATTGTTACAGAGTAATGTCGACAAGGAGGAAAACATTCATGGAGTGAAATGAAATGTGTTCAAAGACAGGATGAATGGTGGGTTTGAAGAGGGTCAGTTGGTTTTGTCAACCAGCCTGCTGTCCCAAATGGCAAGGTACTATCATGGTCAGGCACACATTGGGAGGGATGCCTTGGTACGTCTGTTCAAGATACACTGGTTCAACCTCAGGTTTAGGCAAGCTGCTGAAGCAGTATGCCACTGTTGTGTCATTTATGAGCAAATAAATTGCGGGAAAAGGGACAGTGGTTAATTTGAGCCACACTGGAAGAGCAGGAGGTCCATTCAGAAGAATGCAGGTGGATTTTATTGAGATGCCTGTGTGTGGAGGTTTGAGATATGTGTTGGTGATTGTTTGCATCTTTAGTCACTGGATTGAAGTGTACCCTACACAAAGAAATGATAGCCTCACAGTAGCGAAACTGATGCTTAGGGAACTGATCTTGCACTTTGGGTTTCCGATCTCTTTAGAATCAGATAGGGGAAGTCACTTTAACAATTAAGTGATTAAACTACTGTGTGCAGCATTGAACATTGAGCAGAAGTTGCATTGTAGTTACCGCCCTGAAGCCTCAGGGTTAGTGGAGCAGATGAGTGGTACCTTGAAGTCAACGATTGCGAAATTGTGTGCAGCTACGATTTTTAAATGGCTCGATGTATTGCCTTTGGTGTTGATGTCAATGAGAAATACACCCGATAGGAAGACAGGACTGTCGTCCCAGGAGATCCTCATGGGGAGAGCAATGGGACTGCCAGCAGTACCAGCCAATGCACTTGTGAACATTACAGATGATATGGTGTTGGATTACTGCAAGGGTCTGGCAGATGTAGTCTGCTCTTTTTCTCAGCACGTGGAGGCCACCACACTGCCCCCGATCCATGACCCAGGACACAACCTGAGAGCTGGAGACTGGGTTGTTGTCCGAAAGCATGCGAGAAAGACGTGTTTGGAGCCATATTGAAAGGGACCGTATCAGGTGGTCCTAACAACTATGACAGCTGTGAAGTGTGCTGGGATTCCGAACTGGTTTCACAAAAGTCACACGAAGAAAGTGGCATGTCCACTGGATCATGAAGAAGCGTTATTGAGAGTACCAACAACAGTAAGGCAAATCACAGCACTGGAAAAAGAAACAAGAGGAACTGAGATTGAATCAGAGCTCATTGAGGATGGTTCAGTTACTCCTGTGAGAGACGAAGGTGGAGACCTCCAGGAGAATATCAGAGAACCTATCTCAACTGAAGCAGCAGGAGAACCGAATCTAGACGGGGTTCTCCCAGAAGTAGACAATTCTGAAAGACAAAGAGAGCAATTGCAGTACCAAGAAGGGGAAGGAGTTGAGGTGGATCAAAGTCAAAGTGATCTGACTCCTCCTGAACCGGTTGCAGGTCAGTCAGGAGAAGACACCACAGACAAAAGCAAGGGTTCAAGTTTAATCTTGCAGAGACTACTGACAGAAGGTTCGTTGAAAGGAGCTAAGTGGACGAAATTGCAAGTGGAGAAAAGAAAAGAGGTGGTTGTTGAGCCAACAATAGAGGAGGAGGTAAATACTATGAGAAAAGAGGAACTAAGTGAAGGAGAGCTGAATGGTGATCGGAAATTGATGAGAAAGAGATTAGCAAGTCGAAGATAAGCAGGTCTTGAATGGGCGTATGCAACTACAAACGATTTGTAGCAAAAGTTCATGTCTTTTTGTTTTGATAGGGAAGTTCCAAGTCAATATTTTGAGGTTACATGAAGAAAGTTGAAGAATTGAACTAAAATATTTTTGAGAAAGAGACTGTTGAAAGTAACCAGAAAATACATGGATAACCTGATTTTACTTTTTGAAAACCTGATTTTGACAAACTGCTAACCAATTTTGACAAGTAGAAGGGTTCCTGGATGTGAAACTGAACTGCTGAAGGAAGAATGGTCTATTTTTGATTTTTGCTGCAGGTCTTATAAGTTACTTCTGCTTTCTGATTCTTCACAGATCATGGCTGATTTAGATAAACAGGTTAGAGATGTTAGGTGTTGTACATATATGAGCATTGGTTTGGCAATTATGTGTAGGATATTGTTTATAGTATTGATTGTCTGTATGTCTGTTCTTGATGCGAGAGGAGCAAACCGTGCTTCTGCTTTTGAGACTATTATACTAATGGCTGCAGAGAAATTTAAGTTGGATGAGAAGTATTTGCATGATTATGCTAATGTGCAAGGAGAATGCTCTTCTAATGTCTATCGCACACTGAGTGAGTAGGTTGAGACGATAGATGCAAAGGATTGTCTTGTGTGCATGCTGAGTCCTACATCAGTCAAGAAAGGAGTCACTTTTCATAGCTTGCCGTTAACTTATGGGATAAGTTGTAGTTTGCTACTAACAAGGTTCTATAACCAGGAGTATATTCAATATTTCTAATCTAACCAGGATGTTGTGTTTTTGTTTGTTCCTATCATTAGGTATCTGAGTAGAGTAGCTAAGGATAATGACATAGGGGGTTATTACAACATCGGTGGTAAAAGCCGCTTACCGCCGTGCAGAAGACCGCCAACACACCCCCGTGCCGCGGAATTCCGCCACAGCTATTACGACCCACTGTTTAGAATCCGCCGAAATTCAGACACCCACACAAGTCCGCCACACCAAAGGTCAGTGATAAACTGGCAAAAACAAAACCTCCACCGTCACGCCAACAGAAACACGCCCATGCTATTACAACCCACTAATCCACGCAGCGGTCTTTCAACCGCGGTATTCCATTGGCGGTACACACTGCCGCGCTCAAAATACACACACATCTCCAAAATACCGCCACATTGGACAATTCCAAATACACACACCTGATACACATACAAACACCACTCCCACACACCCATCACAATATAAAACACACACCCACATCACCCATTAACCCCTACAACCAAATGTTAGAGACGAAGGCGACAGAAAGAGAGCACAGCAATAGACAACCCCACCACACAGAGGCACACAACACCATCACCCATACAACATCCACGCACAAAACACCCCACACCACTACACATCACCACACTCATCACCACATACACCACCGCACACATCACCTACACCACCCCATGGCACGCCAAAGACACCCCAGGTTTTCGGAGGAGGAGCTCAGGGTTATGGTGGGGGAAATCGTACGGGTAGAGCCACAGCTATTTGGATCACAGGTGCAGCACACCTCTATAGCTAGGAAGATGGAGCTATGTCGAAAAATCGTGGACAGGGTCAACGCGGTGGGACAGCACCCAAGAAATCGGGAGGACATCAGGAAGAGGTGGAACGACCTACAGGGGAAGGTGCGTTCAGTGGTCTCCAGGCACAACATCGCGATTCAGCGGACTGGCGGCGGACCCCCACCTCCTCCCCCACAACTAACAAGATGGGAGGAGCAGGTCTTGACCATCATGCATCCAGAGGGCCTCGGAGGAGTCGGTGGAGGAATGGACACTGGTAAGTCAAATCTTAACTATCATATCCCCCACCCTACCTGCATACTATCACACACCCCCACCCTCACCCCCTCCCCTATCACTACAACTCCTCACCAATGTACTAAGAACACAAACCACCAATCCCAACACCAAGCCCTGATTGACACAACAAAGCATGGACACCCATCACTAAAGCATGCTCACTGCACATACCCATCACACCCCCCAACCATCATCACACAAGCCCCCACACAGGAATGCTTGCACTGGGGTACACGCACACCCACCCATTGCACTCCATGACACACACAGATGCAATAATCATGCTTTTATACCCCTGCAGGACCACTACGTAACGTCATCAGACAGGAGGGTCCATACATCTCCACTCCACCCACAGAAGAGGCCCACAGTGACGACAGCAGCTCTGGCCAACTGGATCCAGATAACCAGCCCGGACCGTCGTGGGCCTCGGAACAGTCGGTTCCCCTTGCAAAGGCACAGCCCAACACTGACCTTCCACCCTCTGGTAACACCAGCACAGCACCCACCCAGCGGGCCCATACCTCCGTCCCCAGGACACGTCAATCAACTGTGTGTCCACCACTACAGGGAACCCAGGATAACCCACCACCCCAACAACAACAGGGACCTGGGGGCAGTGGTAGTGGGCACACGGTCCAGGGGACGGAGGCACAGGAACACAGGTGAACTGGGAGGGCTGCTGTGCGACAGGGGGCGGACAGGCCAAGGGAACCCACTGTCCACGAGGCCCTCTCCTCCATCATAGGAGCATACCACCACTCCCAGGAGACGATGGCTACAGTCCTGGCCAAGTTTCAGGAGACCCAGCGCATGCAGGAGGAACAGTATTTGGGGATCAGGGAGGAGCTCAGAACCATCAGCTCCACCCTGGGCACCATCGTATGGGTGGACATACAAAAGACCATGAGGGACACCGTGGCACTCCAAGGGGCCCCTGCCACTAGCCTGGATGATGAACTGCCCACCACCTCTGCCGGTGCTAGTGGACAGGACGCCCGCCACAGGACCACCACACCAGCACCCCACCCCCTGCAGACGGTGAACCACCCCGCAAGCGGTCCCGGAGATCCAGGATCAGGACAGAGCAAGATGGCAAGACCCCCGCCAGGAAATGAGACCACCCTGATTGTCCTCCCCCTGTCCAGATTGGAACAGCCCCAGCTCCACTTCCTATGCCCATATGGGCAAAGCACCTGTGAGACTAATAGACTGGACTCGGCCATGGACATTCCTCCACCATCACCCATCACCATTTTGCCACCCCCTCCAATAATTAGCACTTCAATAAACACCCTTGAACCACAAAACAATCTGGAGTCAGTCTGTGATTTTGAAAATTTGTAATATCTATGACAATGACAAAAACCGTTCGAAAATGTAATGTCAACATACCTATGTTACACATCACAAGCCCATGAAGGATGCAAGCAGATGACACACGTTGGTAACCACACCTGTGAAACCGTAATGGAAATGTATCAGTTAGAAAATACTACTTCAAATTGACAGACAGGATAGAGGTAGAAGTGTGAAAGTACTTGTAGTAGGCAGGAATGTGTTCTCACCTGTGTGTCACTGGAAATATTGCTGTATGACAGAGTCCCTGTTGTCAATGTCTTCTTCCTCTGCTTCCTCCTCATCACTGTCCACATGCTCCACAGCTGCCACAACACCGTCATCTGGACCATCCTCCTGCAGAAAAGGCACCTGTCGTCGCAAAGCCAAGTTGTGAAGCATAGAGCAGGCGATGATGATCTGGCACACCTTCCTTGGTGAGTAGAATAGGGAACCACCTGTCATATGGAGGCACCTGAACCTGGCCTTCAGGAGGCCGAAGGTGCATTCGTTCACCCTCCTAGTCCGCCCATGGGCCTCATTGTAGTATTCCTCTGCCCTGGTCCTGGGATTCCTCACTGGGGTCAGTAGCCATGACAGGTTAGGGTAACCAGAGTCCCCTAATAGCCACACACGGTGCCTCTGGAGTAGACCCATCACATACGGGATGCTGCTATTCCGCAGGATGTGACGTCATGCACTGAGCCAGGGAACATAGCATTTACCTGCGAGATGTACTGGTCTGCCAAACATACCATCTGTACATTCATCGATTGATAACTCTTCCGGTTCCTGTACACCTGTTCACTCCTGCGGGGGGGACCAGAGCTACATGGGTGCCATCAATGGCACCTATGATGTTACGGATATGCCCCACGGCATAGAAGTCACCTTTAACTGTAGCCAAATCCTCCACCTGAGGGAAAACGATGTAGCTCCTCACGTGTTTCAGCGGGGCAGACAACACTCTGGACAACACGTTGGAAAACATAGGCTGGGACATCCCTGATGCCATGGCCACTGTTTGAAAGGACCCACTTGCTAGGAAATGGAGCACTGATAGCACCTGCACTTGAGGGGGGATTCCTGTGGGATGGCGGATTGGTGACATCAGGTCTGGCTCTAACTGGATACACAGTTCCTGTGGCACGGTCAAACCTGTAGGTGATGATTAAATGTCGCTCCTCCATTGTTAACAGGTCCACCAGTGGTCGGTACACCGGAGGATTCTGCCATCTCCTCAAATGTCCCAGCTGACGGTGCCTAAGAAGGACAACAGCGACCACAGAGTCAACAAATTCTCAGGTATGTACCAACAGCTACACAGAACACGACACTAAATACAAAATTCTTCCTGTATGTGTGTTGAGTCGAGGCCTAGGTATGTGTGACGCAGTTGTAAATGAAGCAATGTGGGCCCCTGAAATGGCGGCTGCCTGACCTCTAAATTGGGACAATGGGATGTAAGGTAACTGCGCTGGCGTTGTACACCGTCGCGGTAGGCGGTCGTAGACCGCGGCGCAATGCTGCATTGGTTAACATTGGACCGTATTGGTCCCAGGAGCCAATGATGAAGTGCGCCGGCGGTGATGATACGCACCGCCGCGGACGTCACCGCCGCAGATGTGACCGTCATTTTCTATCTGTTCAATCACTCGATACCTGATCTTCGACAGGAGAGGACCTACACTGCAAGTGCTGCTGTGACCTCGGTCTGGAAGAGACAATGGCTGGTGCGTCTGGGGAAAGGGCCCCTGCCTTCACTGCACAGGAGTTGGAGAAGCTCATGGACGGGGTCCTCCCCCAGTACACGCTACTCTACGGTCCTCCAGACCAACAGGTAAGTACACAGGGAGCACGTTGTATGGGCCATGCCTGGGTGGAGAGGGCTGGATGTCAGTAGGAAGGGGGCAGAGTTCTGCGAGCATGAAGGACTGTAAATTCATGTGCCACATGGCAAGGGTAGGGATGTGGGCCACTCACTTCGACGGTGCTGTTGCTAATGACTTCTCTTCTTCCCCTGTACATGTCATGTAGGTCAGCGCCTACCAGAAGAAGGATATTTGACGTGCCATCGCCAAGGACGTCCGGACCCTGGGGGTCCACCAGAGACGGAGCACCCACTGCCGTAAAAGATGGGAGGACATTCGCCGCTGGAGCAAGAAGACGGCAGAGGCTCAGCTGGGGATGGCCTACCAACGTGGGAGGGTTGCCCGTCGCACCATGACCCCCCTGATGTTCCGGATCCTGGCGGTGGCCTACCCTGAGTTGGATAGGCGCATGAGGGCATCACAGCAGACACAAGGGGTGAGTACACTCACATTCTGATGATTTTGCCCGCAGTGGAGGGGTCTGGGTGGGGGAGGAGGGCTGTGGGTTTCCCTAGGCCAGGGCGAGTTCCATAGGCTAGGCGCCTCCAGAATGCAAGCCATGTGCCACTCCACCCCACCTCTGTAGAGTGCCAAGTACAGGTATACATTCCCCTGTGTCATCTATGTGGACAGATGACACTCATAACCATGTAGGCCATATCCCAGGAACTGCATCTGTAGAGGCCAAGAGCACGGCGTAGTGCAGGGGGATGCTGTGTCTGTATTGTCCGCCAACGGTAGCGGTAAGCCATGCACTCAACCTGTCTATCTTCTGTTTCCCCACCCCTTTTTGTGCTCTCCCTGTTCTTTTGTGCATCAGCATCATCAGGAGGAGGTACAGTGGCACAGGAGCACGAAGGAGTTGCATCCCACATGGCCATGGAGGGCCACACCACGGACTCAGAATACACCAGTGGGACGGAGGGAGAGGGAAGCTTCACGTCGGTCACCGGATCAGCAAACAGCGACACAGACTCGTCATCTGATGGGAGCTCCCTTGTGGTGGCGGCACCATCTGTGCTCCCCACTTCTACAGGTACAACTGCCACCCCCCCTACCAGCACCGCCCTCCCAGAAGCCCCTCAGCCTTCGCTCCCTGCCCGCTCATCCAGGAGGGTGGGCATCACCTTCGCCCCAGGCACCTCAGCCCCTGCCCCTGTCACCCCTGCTGCCCTCAGTGAGGAGGCCATTGACCTCCTCAGGTCACTCACTGTTGGGCAGTCTACCATTTTGAATGCCATCCAGGGTGTAGAAAGGGAGTTGCAACACACTAATGCATTCCTGGAGGGCATTCATTCTGGTCAGGCTGCCCATCATCGAACCCTGCAATCTCTGGCCTCAGCACTGATGGCAGCCATTGTCCCTGTGTCTATCCTCCCCCCTCCAACTTCCTCCACCCAGACCCAATCTCCTGTACCCCAGCCTATCCCAAGCACACCATCAGACCAGCATGCACACACCTCAACACACAAAAGTGGCTCTGGCATACATAGGCACCACATATCGCACAGGCACTCACACAAGCATCACCCACATACAGACACAGCAACATCCACTGCCTCCACTGTGTCCCCCTCCTCGTCGTCTCCCTCCTCCCTCCCAGTGTCGTGTACACTCTCACCTGCATGCACTACATCTACAGCCACTAGGACTCGCACCAGAACACCCAGCACCACACCCCGCTCACCTGCACTCACCACCCCCACTGCCATTTACACGTCCCCTGTGTCCTCTCCCAGTGGGTCTGTGACACCCCCTCCCAAAGTACACAAACACGGGCACCCACACACCCAACATCCATCCACCTCACGACAGCCTCCAGAACATGCACCTGCACCCAAATCATCTAAAGTTACACCTCCTACAACCACCTCCTCTTCCTCCACTCCCAGACCCCCTCCAGCTACCCGTCCCAGTGTTCGTCAGAAACTTTTCCTGAGCAACCTTGTTCTCTCTCCCACCACCCCCCTCCAATTCATAGGTCCCGTACTAGCACCTCAGCCAAAAAAAGTCCTGTTCCAGTGGTGCGTGTTAGAGGTATGTGGAGTGCACTGGGCACCAGGGCAGCCAGTGTGACACGGAGCCAAAGCACTGCCAGTCCACCCCCTGTAAAGCACCAGAAGTTGGACAGTGCCTGACGGGAGAGGGTGAAGACTCCTGCCGTTTAGCTACTCACAAGGGTCCCGGGGGGAGTGCCGAGTCAGCTGTGACTCCTCCCAAGGTGGTGAAGGGGCAGAAGAAGTCTCCAAAGTCTGGTAAGAGCAGCACGGGGGAGAAGGCCGCCATCCTCCCCGCTGGCCAGGACACCACCACCAGCCCCATCGTCACTGGTCCGGAGACCACCGCCAGAGTCAGTGCCCTGGAGGGCAGCACTATCGTCACTGGTCCGGAGACCACCGCCAGAGTCAGTGCCCAGGAGGGCAGCACTATCGTCAATGGTCCGGAGACCACCGCCAGCGTCAGTGCCCTGGAGGGCCCCGGCAGCCACAGCCCCGCTGGGCACTGAGGGACCGTCATGCCACTCACCGCTGCACAGGTCAGAGACAGCAAAGTCAAGCCCCGCTGAACAGGGCAAGCACCACTGAACAAGGCAAAGACTGCCATGGCAAGCACTGCTGAACAGGGCAAAGACCGCTGAACAGGGCAAAGACCGCCATGGAAGCACCGCTGAACAGGTCAGAAACTGCAAAGTCAAGCACCGCTGAACAGGGCAAAGACCGCCATGGCAAAGCACCGCTGAACAGGGCAAAGACCGCCATGGCAAGCACCGCTGAACAGGTCAGAAACTGCAAAGTCAAGCACCGCTGAACAGGGCAAAGACCGCCATGGCAAGCACCACGGAACAGGTCAGAAACTGCTAAGTCAAGCACCGCTGAACAGGGCAAAGACCGCCATGGCAAAGCACCGCTGAACAGGGCAAAGACCGCCAACTCAAGCATCGTTAGCCCATGTGCAGCTGGGACAGTGACGGAACTGGGACCGTCACGGGGAGCGTGATGCACTCTGGGCACCAGTCCCCCTCCAGAACCAGTGGAGAACTGCATCCACTACCGGAATCCTTCACAGGATGAAGCACTCTGGGCACCAGTCCCCCTCCAGAACCAGTGGAGAACTGCATCCACTACCTGAATCCTTCACAGGATGAAGCACTCTGGGCACCAGTCCCCCTCCAGAACCAGTGGAGAACTGCATCCACTACCTGAATCCTTCACAGGATGAAGCACTCTGGGCACCATTCCCCCTCCAGAACCAGTGGAGACTGTTATCCACTTGAGAGACTGTTGCTTTTCACTTCCCAGGATGGAAGAGTGGGCAACCCACCCACTGTAGAGACTTGTGAGACTGTGGCTTTGCACTCCCCAGGATTGAACAGTGGGCAAGCCACCCACTGTAGAGACTTGAGAGACTGTGGCTTTGCACTCCCCAGGATTGAACAGTGGGCAACCCACCCACTTTAGAGACTTGAGAGACTGTGGCTTTGCACTCCCCAGGATACATCAATGGGCATGGAGCCCCGTCGTGGATCTGGCGTGGTGCTGTAATCTGGCTGAGGTGCCCCCCATTCCCTTCCCCCTGAGGTGCCTGTTGTACTTCTATCTGATGCCCCTGCAGTGTTCTCTCTGTTTGTGGACAGGTATCTAGTGTGGGCCTCGCCCATGCATTGTGGGCCCAGTGGTCCACGGATATTGAATTGTGCATACCTGCACTACTAATCGTGATGTATATATTTGGAATGTGTATATATTTCTGTATATATGAGCTTACTGGATACATTACAATGGTTCAACTAATTTAGTTTTGTCTTTGCATTCTTCCGGGGGGTTGGGGGTTGTTACTGTGATGTTTGGAAATGCATTGGTGTGTGTGTTGTAGTGTGCGAGGGTCGGGTTGAGGGTGGGAGTGTTGCATGTGTGTGTCCTTGACTTTTGCCTCCCCACTCCCATATATCGTAGGTGCAGTACTCACCGTTGTCTTCGGCGCCACCGTTGCTGGTGTTTGTAGAGGAGCAGGAAGACAAGCGCAGGGAGTATTTGGAGTTCCGGCTCCATGGTGGCCTCCTTCCTCGTGGAGTGTGTTAAGGTGAGCGTTTTCCCATTGCAAAAGCTGTTTCCGCTGTGTTTTTATCCACGGTGAATCCGCCCCGGAAAAGGTGGCGGATTGGTGGGTTGTAATAGTGTGGGCGGGAGATTGTCCTCCGCCTGTCTGTTGGCGGTGACCGCCACGCTGCTTGTCTGTACCGCCGTGGCGGTCGGAGTGTTAAAGTGGCTGTCTATGTTGGCGGTTTCCGCCACGGTCATAATTCCTTTTTTTTTTTTGCCGGCCTGTTTGCGGTATTACCGCAGCTTTAACACCATCCGCCAGGGTTGTAATGACCACCGTAGTGTTAGTTAGAGGAGTCTTTGAACCTATATTGACGTTTGGCACAGCTTATGCGCATAAAAACAACCTAACATGCTTGCTTGCACCTTTTGAGAAGAGCTTCTGAGATCATACCGATGACAGGAGAAAGGTGCTAGAAGAGCAATTGTAAATAGGGTTAGGGAAAGGGACTTACACTGTAATTACACTGTAATTAAAACGCAAGGGAAATTAGCTTTAGATGCACTACACGTAGGGAAGCTTTGTATATATAGGCCAAAATCGTGCACTGACACTTTATTTGTGGGTACGAGTGAATGCAGCCATGTGTTTTTGTTTCAGAGTAAATGGACATTTATGTTGAATGGGCAGGACCCTGTGATTCCAGGGATCTAATATATTTGTGGACTTAATGCTTATTCCGATCTTCCAAGAAGATGGTATGGGACGTGTTATTTGGGGATAGTATTCCCAAAGATTTTCCAGATGGAGGATTTGAAAAAGGTTCCAAAAGTGACTAAAATTACATCATAAGAGACAGAGGAGGGAGTCCTCTTCTGCGAAAGTGGGAAATATATTTAGTGCGGTGATTCCTTCAGTGGGAGTCATCCTGAATTTGATCAATATTCGAAAGTTGTCTACTATTATGGAGAACATGCTGACAAATTTTTCTGGGGCTATACTCCTGATAGATACTGAATTAGCTGCGGATAGAGCTATGACTCTTCAAAATCATCTTGCTTTAGACATTCTTTTAGCGAAGGATGCCGGAGTCTGTAAAATTATTAATTCTAGGCATTGTTGCTCGTATATTCCTAAAAATAGTAAAGAGATAAGAGACTTTGGGCCAGATGTAGCAAAGGGTTTTTCCCATTCTGTGTCAATGGGAAAATTTGTTCGTACATATGGCCCTTACTTGGTGTGATGACAGATTTAGTCATCGGAGGAGAGATTGCTGAAGCAGGTGTCTTAACTAGAAAATATGAATGAGTTTTTATGTATTTTAAATAATTTGATCACATGGAAAATGAAATAACATAGAAAAATAATGCACACGTTTGAAAATGTGACCTCGGAGAATGGCCACCAGTGTTCACGAAATGTACTAATTAATGATTAATACGGATTAATTATTGAAAAATGTATTAGATTAATGTAGTAATATGTCACATTTAGAGGTATGACATATGCTCTAGCTTATTAATTGTGGGCCTTAACTTAGTGAGTGTCTTGGCCTAGTTTTGCCAGGCCTCATGCAGAAGCTGTATTTCTTAGCGTTTAAAAAAATGCTGACAGAGAGAACTAAACTGTGAAAAGTCCATTGTCTTATTAAAAGTGCTTAACCGAAGCTTTCTGTGGGAACTGACAGACAGGAGATAATGTCCCTAGTTTTGTAACGATTTGCGTGTAATGCGTGTGAGATGTACTTTCCCAGGACGCAAACATCGAAGACACTGACTGGAGATGAACATGCAACAAATTTGTTACCTGACGGACCAAATGATGAGGACATCATAAAGTGGACCAATCAACTTTGTGTGAAGGGCAAAATATTAGAGTACATAGATTTGGTATAGAAATATTATTGGATAAAGTATAAATGATGATTAATTGACCAATGGGGAACTAGGGGATAGTTTAGGTGACTTTGATATAACAACGCGACAGAGGGAGAAGACTTCAGACCATTATTCAGATTTTAGGGATTTACTGCTTTAGAGAGAAGAAGAGACTCGAGATTCTGTCACTGGGCTCATACTCACTCACTGAGAGCCTGATGCTTTGCTGATCGACTGATGACATGAGGACAAAGACTGATCCTGCTTGCTGACCCATACCTTCGATAGGTAGATATGACACTGTCACTGAATTGCATTTTAATGCCTTTCCTTTCTAGGTACCAATTGCGCTGCTCTGATAGTTTCCATAGCTAGATGTTTTTCTAAATTTGTGTTCTAAATTTTGTTTTGCATGAAGCCCAACATGCTGATGCTCATCTGATGTTATTTGAGGGCATTCAGTCTTAAATGACAAATACAGGGACGAATGATTGACAAGTTAACTTGCTGAATTCTAATTAGCACAAATTCGTTTTTGCAGCTGACTCTGCTTTTGATTTTCACCGTTGGCTTAGAATGTGTTGTGATTTAAGCTTTGATTAGACTGCGTTTCTTCCGCCGCTTTGGTCAACCAGTATTGTTCTTATATGTGTTTCATTTGGTATTGAGATTAATCTACATGACTTGAGCATTGTTAATATAAGGGAAATAAACTTACTATACTTATAGCAAAGGTGTGGTTATTCATGGCTGAAAGGTCATGGTGTGTGACATTTACTGACTATTGATTTTGACTAAGGATTGGTTATTGTGTATTGATTATTGTTCATGTATTGGAGCTATGTCAAGAACATCTTAAATGAGTCAAAAGGTTCATCGACCTATTCACGTGCCCTTGTAAATTCATTTATCAAGGTCAGACGTGCTAACTCTTGTCTACCTCAAATTTTATTTCTGGGATAATTCCACAAACTCCTGTCTAAGAATCATATTCATTCAAACGTCAGTGTTAACATATAACACCACGACCCCATCCATTACCGTCAACAAATGGGTGCAATTCTTTTATCTTATTTATGCTTCCATATTGCTATACGTGGGAGTGAGGCTCCTTTCTGTTGCCAATGTGTCACCTTGCCGATAATTTGTTGTTAGGATGACTGGTGCTCCAGGAATGGTCATGGTTAAGGTGAAATAGCAAAGGGCATAAACAAAAAAAACTCAAACAAGGCAGTAGAATCTAATATGAAAATAGCAGAAGAACCTACCTCTCACAAACACCGGTCTGGAGTAGATGAGGGCTATTTCCAGAGAGAGAAGGGGTTCCAGGAGATGGAGCAAGTTTACAGTATAGGATTTCAGGAGTTGAAGCAGGATTCCAGGAGCATGTAACAAGGAGGACAGCATACCCAGCTAGAGTTCCTGGATCATTTGTGACAGAACAAGTTGCAGTACCAGGTTATTTATGTAATGAAAAAATACAAAATGAAGAAAGAGGAACAGGAAGTGACTAAAGAAAAAGAAAGGTAGACTTGATGGGCTTATTATTCTTAGTAATCCTCAATGGAAAAGGGCCATTTTGGATAAGACAGAATTGCATCACCCCAATCACAAGAGCTATGCGGATACAGAACACAAACATAGAGCAAGCAGGAGGAAAGATCCAGAGGACCAGAGAAATAAAGAGACGATTAGGTATGACTAAAAAGCCCTCTGAGCTTTCCTGGGAGCGTTTAAGGAATGAACCTTAGATGTGTGTGCTTTAAATGAGCCTACTCGCAGGTATGTCTACTTCACGAACGGGGATAAAAGCACCAGTTGTATTCCCTCCTAAGCCCCTGGAAGAAAACAAGCAGGAAACATGCCGTAGAGTGGTCAGAGGATCCTGTCCGAAAAGGGTAGCACAATTGTGCCACACTGAACAGTAGCTGGATTAAGGGGGAGGAACAGGAGCACTCAAGTCCTTCTCCTGATTTAGGTAACTCTCTTGCTTCTATTTTTGGCCTTGACAATTACTTTCCCCAATAAGGAAGCCAAATTAATACTTCAAATGTGCATTTATACTCCCACCATAAAATGAATACATCAGCACATTTCCACTAGTCGCTACTACTAATGACACATAGTTAGCATGCAAATTTCTGGATTTCACATTTTCCATACAGGCTACCAACGCAAGTAATAACAAGGAGCAGAGATGATGAGCTCAGGAAAAAGAAAACATATAAACTCATGTAATCCATCAGGGCCGAGGGATTTGATGGTCTTTGGCTTTGTGACACCTTGATACTTGACTCATTATATAGTCATCTAACATGTCAGGTCCTATTCTTGGTAAAAAACAAACACCTTCCCTGAATTCCTCTGCTATTTATCTCAATGCCCTACATGTGCCTCAGAGCTCCTCAAATGCAAAAATAACAGTTGATGAACGAAATGTAGACCAAAACATTCACCCCCAGTCACAGATCTGGGTTTAATCCAACAGTTATTTTTGCTCGCCATGCCATTCCAGTTTGGACCCAGCCATATACAAATCATTCTTGACTCTGTTCCCCATGGAACAGTCCAGCCCGAACTGCCAGGCCAGGTCCTCCCTGGACCAGAAACAAGCCTCCTGAGACTGGTTTTGGGGTATTACCCCTTTTCAGCCAGGCTAGCTTGAATCTGGTGGCATAATGAGCATGGGACCCATGTCTAGGGCGGCATGGCGAGCAAAAGAATTGATAGATTAAACCCAGATCTGTGACTGGGAGTGAATGTTTGATTGGTTCTGCATTCCGTCCATCTTTTGTGTTTGTTTGCTTCAGAGCTCCTCAAAGGCAGCTGAGCCATGTAAATTGTACACACACAAAAAAAAAATCTTCATGTCATGAATGTATTTCTGCACCATGTACTATGACCTTACAAAAAAGTTCCAAAATACCTGTTGTGGATTAGCCAATCTCTCCATTTTTAGGGGGGGGAGGGGGGAGTACATACACTGGGCATCAGACCGCAATGTCCCACTGTGCACAGGCTAAATACTAGCAATAAAAAAATAGTTCAGCAAGAGACGAAATATCAGGATGACTATGCAGAAAAGGAGGATTTCCTTCACTTTCCAGGCTACACATATTTTTAGCAATGCCGCTCTTCCTTTAAATGAAACATTACTCCATAAAATCAATACATTTTTGTTGAAAAGTGAAGCGTTGGTAAGGGCAGGTAAGTGCCTACACTTAGCAATAGGCCACTAACCCCTACAAAGTTCAACTAGGTCTCAATAAATTAACCCCAGTTCAACGAGCGACAAGGCTGAACTTAGGAGAAAAATTGTAAAGCATTCAAGTATCACAAAACAGTAATTAAATACAGCACAGGAAACAGTTTAAACATTGAAAACCAATTTATAAAATAGGAAATATTTTACAATTTTAAAATAACACCAAAATAAATAAAATTGGGTAAAGGGAATTGGAGATATACATTTTTAGAGAACTCGTGTTTTTTAGCACTTAGAAACGAATAGCGCCAATCTGATTATCTGGTCGGAACTCGACTGGGGCAAAGTCAAAGTTTAAGGCCAACCGTGATGGAGCCCTGCTCAGCTAAAGCAAGCGGGAGGCCTCAATCAAAAGTTCACCTTGGGACTTAGTTGTTACCTTGAAGATTTTCTTCTGCAGGACGAAGTCACCAGTCCGATCCTGCCTCCCTGGAGCCCTTTCTCAGATACGCATCACAGGAGCCTTCGGTGAGGATTTCTGTATTCGGACTTAGATGATTTTTCGAGATGAAAATCCTTCGACTGGGGCAAACCTGAATCTTGATCCGATGTCCCGGGGCCCTCTTCGGATACACTGCGCAGAAGGTCCCAGTCAACTTTCTACATTCAGACTTAGTCACTTTTTCTGAGATTTCTTCAGCGGGAAGAACCTGAAAGTCACGCCGGATCATGTTTGAGGCAAGCCAGCAAGAGTTTCCGCACCAGTGCGGTCCGTTTATGGAGCATTTTCCAAAATGCTCTCCAAACTTCTGGATCTTCTTTCAGGCGGTCTTTTAGGAGTCAACAGCTCACTCCAAGGTTCCAGAAGCTCTGAGTTGTTCTTCGAGGATGTGGACTACAACTCCCAGAATGCATCTGGTTCAAACACCAAATTGGCTACTGGACAGTGGTCAGCTTCATCAGGATTTGATGCAGGACTCTAGTCAACAATTTGTCACTTGTAGCAAACAGGAAGTCCCTCCTTGAACCAGTTGAAGCCAGGCAAAGTCCTTCTTGTGGTGCCCAAGTGTGCAGCTTGTGCATTCCTTCAGAGTGCAGTGTCCAAGTGGAGGTCAGGGGTCCTGCAGGGAAGTCCTTTTCCTTCTGATGTTCTTCCTTTTAGGGATCTGAGGTGTGGGTGCAGCTCTGTCATATTTATCCTTGTACTGAGTGAAAAACAAGGGGGTCCTTGTTCTCCAATCAGATGCAGGGTCCTTCTCCCTGTGATGACCACTTCCTGGTAAGTGTGGCAAAAATCAATCCCAGGGAGAAACATTCTTCAAAAATCCATCATGGCTGAAACTGATTTTTAGAGGTTACATCTGGCTGAGCCCACCCACTGGTCTGGCTAAAAATCATAAACACACCCCTCTCCTGCTCTAATCAAGAGGGCACCTAATTTTCTGGGGCTGCAGGATGTGAGGGAGGTGCTGGGTTGCTCAAATGCCCTTCCCTGCCTTTGAAGACCAGTTTGACAGCCACCCCCTTCCTGCTTCCCCATCTGCTGAGGTAGTTCTCCTCCCCAAGGCACATTCTTTGTGTTCAGCCAGGCCACTTCACACCTCATCAAGGCACCCTGGGTAGAATGCCAGAGGCTGGCCAATCAGAGAAGGGCACTGCAGTTGTCAACTTTTCAGGTAGAGTTTAAAACTCTTTACCTGAACTAGTTATATTAAATCCAAAAATTGTAAGTAGTGGGATTTACTATAATAATTAATTTGATACCAAACTTGAGGTATCTGACACTTAGGGAAACATTGATAATTAAAATAAAGTGCCCCCATTTTAGCCTACGGAGGTCATTCAGTACAGTGAGGGGAAACATATTTGGCTATTTTATCTCACCAGGGCTTATAAAACTTTTTTTATAAGGTCTCTGCTTATAGTTACATGGCACCCAACCCAACGGACACATAGGGCACACCTTAGAGGTGACTTACATGTAAAAAAACGTAGTTTAAGATTTTGGAAGTACGTTTAATTCCAAAGTCGAATTTGTATATAAGATTAGTTTAAAAGCAGCCAGCAAGGCTGGCCTGCCTCTAAAATGACACTGGGCACCTCAGCAGTGCACTTATGGGTGCACTACCTGTGCTGGGGTCCCTAAACGTACATGCCCTACCATATACTAGGGACTTATAGGTAGGTTTCTACTGCCAATTTTAATTAGCCTAATTTTCATATCCACTTTACACAGAGTGCTGGCCCTGGGACTGGTAAGCAGTACCCAGGGCACAGTGAAGAGTCAGTAAACTACAGTATCTGTCCAAATGGTTTGGCGGTGAAAAGGGCAACAAGGAGGACTTTCCTACAATCTTCCATCAAAATACGTCTGCTTTTTGTAGTCGGTCAACTTTATTGCTGTCGCTCTGTCAAGTCTCTACTTAGTGAAGACGGAGTACATGGATCCTAACCCGACCACGACTTCTAAATTCATGCCCAGTACACTTAAGGAATACTTCTGACACAATATATATAGATTCTCCACTAATTTGATATACCCTTGTTCTATTGGATCTCTTTTCGTATGGTCATTGCAGAGTTGAGCAAAGGCACAGTCTTTACCTTGTGCTGGTTGACTCTTGAATGAGGCCACATAAAAACAACTTTTGTATTGACAGTATGGTAATTTGGCTCTACTTTTTTCCCTAAAGGGTTCTCATTTGGTAATTGTTTTCACTGTCATATCATTAGAATTATTTCCAGCATTATTCTTATTTACCCCATTTACCAAGGTTTCTGAGTTTTTACTTTCTTTGGTTGTGGTGTAGTATTCAGTTAAAGATGGATCTCATTACCCAGGTACACACTTTTACGGGTATCCACATTCTTAATTATTCATACGTTTTCCAGTGTGTTGCGTACAAATAGTATCTTTACAAACACACTTAATATGTTAAAGTGAACAGGCTTCCAGAAGGGGCTGTTGATGCTGAAATAATAAATGTTAATTATTATCCTACTTTAATACTCATTTTATCGACCTCAGAGGAAGACTACTGAATGGAGCCTTGAGAATTTGTGCCAGGAACCATGAGGTGAAATATAGATCCCTGCAGTGGTTGCATTAGTCACTGAGCCAACAGGCACGAGTAGCAGAGCATTTATGATTAGGTTTGAAATAGTTTTCAAGTCTAATAACAGCGTCATCAATTTTTAGTAAGACCACCTTGTTTGGATGCAGGACAGTGCTTAGTAAAATCTTGAAATTGATATTGACACGGTTTCAAAAATAGTTCATGCATGTCATTCGCAGATATGAGGTGAGCATTTATATAATAATATAGTAATATAATTCAGTAGTGTATAAATACATTCTGTTGTGTAGATGAGTCACAAATATTATGAACACGCAGAAACCTTATGTGCATTGTGGAAACCATTTTTTTTAAATGAGTGCCTGTAAAGTGGAAAACCGGCATTGGAGTCCTTTAGAGACTTAAAATAGCCACCCATGAAAACTTAAGGCTTTAGATGCTGGGTGACATAAACTGAGGAGTTTGTGGCTAAAAATCAGATATCCTGCCTAAAGAATTGTCAGAAGGATCCAATGTGATGATAAATTTCTATAGAAATAGCAGTCACTAGGAAGCAGCAGTTTCAAGGAAGTTGCAGTCACAAGGATTGAGAGACTCAAACTGAGTCATGAAGGTGCTAGCGCTGGTGTTTTAATAAAAATTAGTTTTCATATATTCTGAATAAGCGATTTGTGTGGAAAATAAAATAACATAGAAAAATAATGCACACATTTGAAAATGTGATTACGAAGAACGGCCACCAATGTTAACGAAAAGTAATAATCAATGAATTAGTAATATGAAATGTTGACCATATGTTTGACTAATGTAGTAATATGTCATATTGAGTGTTATGCGGTGTGCTTTAGCTTTATTAATTGTAGGCCTTAACTGAGCGAGTGTCATGGCCTACTTGCCAGGCCTCATGTAAAAGCTGTATTTTTTAACGTTTAATAAATGGCTGTCCTAGAGATTTAAACTGTGATTTTCCATTTTACATCATGTGCACATAGCTGAGGCTTGCCACTCATGAGAATCAACTGCTAGAAGGCGCTGTTTCTATTAATGTAACATTTTGTGTATAATGTGTGTGAGACTGACTTTCTCAGTAGAAGAACAATGGAGATACTGACTGGAGTGGAAGCTGCAACAATATTGTTAACTAACAAGCCGGATGATGAGGGCATTACAAGACAAACCAATCAATGACATGTGAATGGAGTAATAGTAGAATTCATAGATTTAGAATAAGTGTGAACATGCGATTAACTGACCAATAGAGATTTGGGAAGTAGTTTTAGTAGTTTTGACTTAACAGCACTGCAATGAGAGAAGACAGCCCCATTGCCCATTTTCTTGCTTGCCGAAAGGTCAATATTTCTTGTGCGTCTTGACAAGAGGCGTGCTTCACTTTCATGCTTAGAGACTTTGGGCCTGATTCTAACTTTGGAGGACGGTGTTAAACCGTCCCAAAAGTGGCGGATATACCACCTACCATATTACGAGTTCCATAGGATATAATGGACTCGTAATACGGTAGGTGGTATATCCGCCACTTTTGGGACGGTTTAACACCGTCCTCCAAAGTTAGAATCAGGCCCTTTGCGTCTTCTGAACTTTGATGCTGAATCCTGATGACTTACTGATCGACTGATGTCCTGAGGATGAAGGCTGACTCTGCTTGCTGGTTCATACTGAGGATAGGTATTATGATAGGTGTTATGACCTAAACTGCTGATTTATTATGCATATATGCTTTTCCTTTCTAGGTACCAACTGCATTGTTTTGATAGAGCCATAGTTAGATGTTTTCCAAATTTGTGTTACTAAATTGTTTTGCATGAAGCCCAACATGCTGATGCTAATCTGATGTTAGTTAAGGATCATCCCTAATGAAATCAGGTTAATAGGGACTAATGTTTGATGAATTTCTCTGCTAAACTTCATGTATGTAATTACATTGAAGCAGTTGACTTTGTTATTGATTTGCATCATAACTTTAGAATGTGTCGTGGTTCAAGCTTTGAGTAGATTACGTTTCTTCAGCCGCTTTGGACAGCGGAGAAGTGTGGCTCAATGGTTAGAGCGGCAGACCCTGAAGCAGAGATCTGGCTCAAGACCAGGGTTCAAGTCCCGCTTCGGCAGGTCTTGGGCTCAATTCCCCTTGACCAGATAATTCTCGCCTCGGTGCCTAATCTAATTCATGGGTCCCACTCTGCAACTCTGGGTAATAGCTTGCTTAATCTCCACAACGGCCCCAACAACGCTTGGATGCCTGGCTTCACCCTGGGGGTGCTCAGGAGTGGGCGCCTCACAGGGAAAAGCCAGGAGGGGTTCCATAGCAGTATGAGTACAGTGCCTTGAGACCCTAACGGGTGAGTAGTGCGCTATACAAGTGCTAATTTACATTTTTTTTTACATTTACAGCCAGTATTGTTTCTGTATGTATTTCATTTGATTTTGAGATTAATCTACATGACCTTAGCATTGTTAATATAGGGAAATAAATATTCAAACTTTTACTAAAGGTGCGGTTATTCATGACTGAAAGGTCATGGTGTGTGACAATTATTGACTCCATTAATTACTGATGTTATTGAATACTAATGATTATTGACTACTGTGTATTGATTATGTACTGGAGCTATGGTAAGAGCATCTCAATTGCGAGTCAAACGGTTCATTGCCCTATTTGAGTCCCCTTGTAACTTTACTTATTAAGGCCAGACGCGTCAACAAAGGTCATGGTAGCTTTGCCACCTTTTTGACAAAGGAGAAATTGAATTTTGTCACCATTCCGTTTAGAGCAAGCTAGATGCAAATGATTGTTGACACCATCTGGGTTTACCCAATCACTGTTTATGGACATAAGGCCCTCATTACAACCCTGGTGGTAAATCCCACTTTCCGACGTGCAGAAGACCACCAACATACCGCTGTGGCCGCGGAATTCCGCTACAGGTATTACGACCCACATCTTGGAATCCGCCACAATACAGCCACCCACACAAGTCCGCCACACCAAAGGTCAGTGATAAACTGGCGATACCAAAACCTACATCGTCACGCCAACAAGAATACGCCCATACTATCACGACCCACAAATCAACACCACGCTCAAAATACACATACATTTACAAAACACAACCACATTGGACAATTCGAAATACACGCACCTGATACACATACACACACCACACCCACAAACCCAATCCAATATAAAACACACACCCACATCACCCACAAACCCTTACAACCAACATTTTGAAAGAAGGCCAGAGAGAGACACTACCTAAAACAACACCAGCATCCACAGACACACAACACCATCACTTACACAACATCCACGCACCTCAAATAACACACACCACATCATGGCACCTCAAAGACACCCCAGGTTCTCTGAGGAGGAGCTCAGGGTCATGGTGGAAGAAATCGTCCAGGTAGAGCCACAGCTATTCAGATCACAGGTGCAGCAGACATCCTTTGCAAGGAAGATGGAGCTATGGCACAGAATTGTTGACAGGGTTAACGCAGTGGGACAGCATCCAAGAACACGGGATGACATCAGGAAGAGGTGAAATGACCTATGGGGGAAGGTATGTTCTGTGGTATCCAGACACCAGATTGCTGTACAGAGGACTGGCAGTGGACTGCCACCTCCTCCCCCACAACAAACAACATGGGAGGAGCAAGTCTTGGTGATCATGCATCCTGAGGGCCTCTCAGGAGTAGCAGGAGGACTGGACTCTGGTAAGTCATATCTTAACTACTTTATCCCCCCCCACCTGCATGCCATCACATACCGCCAACCTTAACCTCACACCCATCACCCCAACAACCCACAGATACCCCACTAACACAACCCACACATCCCAAAACCAAGCCCTGCATGTAACAACAATGCATGGACACCCATGACCAAAGCATGTCCAGTAGAGAGACTCACTCATGCCCCAAAATCACCAATCACACAAGGGCCACGGCAATAATGCAAGCATAGGAGTAGAGGGTCACTCACCCATTGCACAAGATGGCACACACAGATACAATAACTATGCATTTACCCCCCCAACAGGACCCCTACCCAACTTCACCGGACAGGAGGTGCCAGACATATCCAGCCCCCCACAGAAGAGGCCCACAGTGACGACAGCAGCTCTGCACGCCTGGATCAAGATGACTAGCCCGCCCCATCAGGGACCTCGGGACAGTGGATTCCCCTGACACAGTCACAAACCATCACTGAACCTCCCCCTCAGGAAACACCGCCACAGCACCCACCCAGCGGGCCCATCCCTCTGTCCCCAGGACACGTCAATCAGCAGTGTGTCCACCACTACAGGGAACCCAGGCATCCCCACTAACACAGGACGATCAGGGACCTGGGGGCAGTGGCAGTGGAAACATTGTTCAGGGGACAGAGTCACAGGATAACAGGGAAGCTGGGAGGACTGCTGTGCGACAGGGGGAGGACAGGCCCAGGGAACAAACATTCCACGAGGCACCCTCCAACATCATGGGAGCTTACCATCATTCCCAGTAGAACATGGGCACAGTACTGGCCAAGTTTCAGGAGACCCAGCGGCTGCAGGAGGAACACTACCTGGGGATCAGGGAGGATTCGAAGTCCATCAACACCACCCTGGTCACCATTGCAGGGGTGCTGGCAAACCTTGTCAACACCAGGAGGGACACAGTGGCACACCAACGGGCCCCTGACACTAGCCTGGATGATGAACAGCCCTCCACCTCTGCCGATGCTGGTGGACAGGAGGCACCGCCACAGGACCAACAGACCACCAGCACCCCACCCCCTGCAGATGGAGAACCACCCCACAAACGGTCCCTGAGATCCAGGAACAAGACAGAGAACATTGCAAAGACCCCCGCCAGGAAATAAGAGCCCCCTGAATGTCACCCTTCTGTCCCACTTTGTCACTCTGTCAACCTTAAACTGCCACTGCTCCACTTCTTATGCCCCTTTGGACAATGCAGCTGTGAAACAAATAGACTGGACTCTGCCATGGACATTCCTCCACCATCACCCCAGCTCATTTACAACCCCCACCACTAATTTGCACAGAAATAAACACACTTAAATCACAAAAAAATCTGGAGTCAGTCTGTGCTTTCACAAATGTGTAATTGCAATATCTATGGAATATAGCAATGTCAATGTACTTGTTCACATACCAATGTAACACAGCTGTAGGCCAGCAGTAAGCATAGCAGAGGGCACAAAGTGGGACCCAGATCTGTGAAATGGAAAGTCAAAGTGACAAGTCAGTGTCCATACACTGAGTGAAAATGACAGACTTATGCTAGCTCCAACAATAGTATGAGATGTGAGAAGTAGTTACATCTTCTTTCCTGTGCCTCACTGGAAGTATTGCATGATGATGTTGTTTCGGTTGTCCACATCCTCTTCTTCACTATCCACAGGCTCCACAGCTGCCACAAGAACACCATCTGGCCCATCCACCTGCAGAAAAGGCACCTGCTTTCGGAAAGCCAGGTTGTGCAGCATACAGCAGGCCACGATTATCTGGCACACCTTCTTCGGTGTGTAGTATAGTGATCCACCTGTCAGATGGAGGCACCGGAATCTGGCCTTCAGGAGGCCGAAGGTGCGTTCTAATATCCTCCTAGTTCGCCCATGTGCCTCATTGTGGCATTCCTCTGCCCTTGTCCTGGAATTCCTCACTGGGGTCAGTAGCCATGAGAGGTTGGGGTAACCAGAGTCACCTGCAAATGTGGAGGGACAACTGTTAGACACACACTAACACTTAGGGACAAGCCCATACCCAGACACCTATGTCAACTGTATTGGGACCTTGGGCTCACCTATTAGCCACACCTGGTGCCTCTGGAGTTGCCCCATAACATAAGGGATGCTGCTATTCCTCAAAATGTAAGCATCATGCACAGAGCCAGGATACTTGGCATTGACATTGGAGATGTACTGGTCTGCCAAGCACATCATATGCACATTCATCGAATGGTAGCTTTTGCGGTTTCTGTACACCTGTTCATTCCTGCGGGGGTACAAATGCCACATGTGTTCCATCAATGGCACCAATGATGTTGGGGATATGTACCAGGGCATAGAAGTCACCTTTCACTGTGGGCAAATCATCCACCTGAGGGAAAATGATGTAGCTGCACATGTGTTTCAGCAGGGCAGGTAACACTCTGGACAACACGTTACAGAACATTGGCTGGGACATCCCTGATGCCATGGCCAATGTGGTTTAAAAAGACCCACTGGCCAGGAAATGGAGTACAGACAGGACCTGCACTAGAGGGGGGATTTCTGTGGAATGGCAGATAGCTGACATCAGGTCCGGTTCCAACTGGGCACACAGTTCCAGGATTGTTGCACAATCAAGTCTGTATGTGATTATGATGTGTCTCTCTTCCATTGTCGACAGGCCCACCAGGGGTCTGTACACCAAAGTATGCCTCCATCTCATCACCTGCCCCAGCAGACGAGCCCTATGAAGGAGAACAGCGAGCACAGAGTCATCCAACAGTGAGGTATCACAATGTGTTATTTGCAGAAAAGTTTTTAATTCACAATGTGCCAATATCTGTCTGTATTCCTGGCCTAGATAGGTGTGACGCAGTTTTTATCCATCCCATGTGGCCCCCTGAAATGGCAGCTGCCTGACCTGTAAGGTGGGACAAGGAGAAATGAGGTAACTGCGCTTGCATTGTACACCGTCGCGGTGGGCGGTCGAAGACCGCGGCACAATTCTGCATTGGTTAACATTGGGCCCTATGAGTCCCAGAAGCCAATGACAATGTACGCCGGCGGTGGCAGTACGCACCGCCACGGACGTGACCGCAATTTTCTGTCTGTTCACTCACTTGATACCTGACCTTCAACAGGAGAGGACCTACACTGCAAGTGCTGCTGTGACCTGTGTCTGGAAGCAACGATGGCTACAGTGTCTGGGGAAAGGGCCCCTGCCTTCCCATTGGAGGAGTTGGAGAAACTAGTGGATGGGGTCCTTCCCCAGTACACGCAACTGTACGGTCCTCCAGACAAACAGGTGAGTACACTGTGAGCATGCTGCGTGGGCAATGGCTGTTTTGAGTGGTGTGGATGGAGGATACATGGGGGGGGGGGGCTGAGGCCTGCATGTGCGGATGGTGAGTGTATGTGCGTCATGGCATGGGTGGAAAATGGTGTGCAATGACTATGACGGTCCGGACGGGTGAGCAATTTCCTTTCCCCGTACCATTCCTCTAGGTCAGCGCCCACCAGAAGAAGGGTATTTGGCGTGCCATCGCCAAGGATGTCCGGACCCCGGGGGTCCAACACAGACAGAGCACCCACTGGCGGAAAGGATGGGAGGACCTGGGTAGCTGGACCAAGAAGATGGCGGAGGCCTAGCTGGGGATGGCCTCCCAACGTGGAAGGGGTGCCCGTTGCACCATGACCCCCCTGATGTACCGGATCCTGGCGGTGGCCTAGCCAGAGTTGGATGGGCGCTTGAGGGCATCACAGCAGCCACAAGGGGTGAGTACACTCTCAATCAGCTGACTCTGTGCGCATTACGAGGTGTCTGGGTGGCGGAGGTGGGCTGTGGGTTCCCCTAGGCCAGGGCGAACTTGGTAGGCAAGGTCCCTTGTTAGGCAGGCTCTGTGGCACCCCAACCCCTCTAGTGGTAAGAGCCATCTACACCTAGTCAGGCTCCTGTGACTTCCAGGTGTGCAGCAATTGGGCTTAGGGCTCATACCTCATGGGCATGTGAATTTTCTAGGAACTGTTAGTGCATGGCGTAGTGCTGAGGGCTGCTCCCTGTGTGTTGTGTCCGCCAACGGTAGTGGTGTTGCATGCACTGAACATTATTTTCTTCCGTCTCCCCCCCCCCTTTTTCTGTTGTCTCCCTGATCTTGTGTGCAATAGCATCATCAGGCAGAGGAGCAGTGGCACCGGAGCAGGAGGGAGCTGCAACGGAGTCTGGAGCCACCAGTGAGACAGAGGGCGAGGGGAGCTCCAAGACGGGGACAGGAGCATACACCAGTGAAAGCGACTCATCCTCTGATGGGAGCTCCCTTGCGGTGGTGGGCTCCACAGTGCCCACTGCATCAACTGGTACAAGCACCACCCCCCTACCAGCACCGCCCTCCCAGCAGCCCCTCAGAGCGTTTCCCTTGCCCGCTCACCCAGGAGGGTGGGCATCTCCTTCGCCCCAGGCCCTGCCCCAGTCAGACCTGCTGCCCTCAGTGAGGAGGCTATTGACCTTCTGAGATCCCTCACTGTTGGGCAATGGACCATTTTGAATGCCATCCAGGGTGTTGAGAGGCATTAGCAACAAACAAATGCATACCTGGAGGGTATTCATTCTGGGCAGGCGGCCCAACAGAGAGCATTTCAGGCCCTGGCCTCAGCACTGATGGCAGCCATTGTCCCTGTGTCCAGCCTACCCCCCCCAACTTCCACCACCCAGACCCAATCCCCTGTACCTCAGCCTATCCCAAGCACACCATCAGACCAGCATGTACACTCATCAACACACAAGAGTTGACACAGCAAACATAAGCACCACACATCCCACAAACACTCACACAAACACAATCCCCATGCAGACACAGCAACATCCACTGCCTCCACTGTGTCCCCCTCCTCCACATCCTCCTCCTCCCTCCCTGTCTCATCTCACTCACACCTGCATGCACTACATCTTCAGCCACTGCCTCCATCACCAGCACACCCATTACCACACACTGCTCAAGTGCAATCACCCCCCCCACTACCATGCACACATCCCCTGTGTCCTCTCCCAGTGTGTCTGTGAGCCCTCCTCCCAAAGTACACAAACGGAGGCACACACCCACCCAACAGCCACTAACCTCACAACAGCCTCCGGCCCATGCACCTTCACCCAAATTCAGAAAACGTACACCTCCTACAACCACTACCTCTTCCTCCACTCCCAAACCCCCTCCATCTTCCCGTCCCAGTGTGCAAAGAATCTTTTCTTGGCTAACATTGACCTCTTCCCTTCAACTCCCCCCGTCCTTCCCCTAGGGCCAGGCTTTCCAGGTCCGAGCCCAGCACCCCAGCCACCAAGTCCCCAGGCACAGTGGTGCCAGCAACTGGGGGGTCATCGAGTGCGCCACCCATCAGGGCTGCCAGTGTGCCACGTAGTGAGGGCAAGGACATTTTGACACCTGCCAAGGTGAAGGGGGTGCCCACATCCGGGAGGGAGAAGCCACACCTACCAGCCACCAAGGGCTCCGCAAAAACAAAAGGGGATAGTGGCAAAACACCAGTGGCACCATCAAAGGTGGGGGAAGGGACAAAAGCAGAAGAGCAGGTCAGGACAGGGCATGGTGGCACTGACTGAGGGACCAGTGTCACCCCTTCTGTCTACGACAACACCAACCTTTATGGCAGCAAACACCGCAAGCTGCAACGCCACCAGCACCGCCACCTGCACCGCCACCGGCACGTCTGAAGCATCAGCGACAGTCCCCAGCATCTTCCCCAGTGGACAGACGTCCGAGGCTGCAGGAGACGTCCTGCTGTATCCCTCAGCAGGAGCTGACCCATGCACCACCGCCACAGACACCGCCACAGACACCGCCACAGACACCGCCACAGACACCGCCACAGACACTGCCACAAGCACCGCCACCAGCCCTGTGATGTGCTCGGACAGTGGCACCACCGCTGACATGGCTACCATCCCCAGTGGTCAGTCGTCAGAGGATGGAGGAGACTTCCTGGACCCTGGCCAGCTTCCATGAGGCATGACTTCCATCACTGTTTGCACCTGCAGGTGGAAGGTGAAGCCACAGCAGTGTGGGGTATGTCGCTGCCTCCATGGCGCATCATGCTACCTGTTCCTCGGCAATCTCGTGGCACACACACCCAGGTGAGGGAATGGTACCAGCCACACTGCACGTGGAGCACTCTGGGCACCATGCCCCCTCCAGAACCAGTGGAGAATGACATCCACTACCTCAGTCCTTGGCAGGATGAAGCACTCTGGGCACCAGGCCCCCTCTAGAACCAGTGGAGAATGACATCTACTACCTCAGTCCTTGGCAGGATGAAGCACTCTGGGCACCAGGCCCCCTCCAGAACCAGTGGAGAATGACATCCACTTGAGAGATTGTGGCTTTGCACTCCCCAGGATAAAGCAGTGGGCAAACCACCCACTTGAGAGACTATGGCTTTGCACTCCCCAGGATGAAGCAGTGGGCAAACCACCCACTGGAGAGACTTGAGAGACTGTGGCTTTGCACTCCCCAGGATAAAGCAGTGGGTAAACCACCCACTGGAGAGACTTGAGAGACTGTGGCTTGCACTCCCCAGCATACAGCAATGGGCATGGAGCCCCCTCGTGCAGCAGTGGTATAGTACGTTCATCTGGCTGTGGTGCCCCCTCTCCCCTCCCCCTGAGGTGCCTGTTTATTTTCAATCTGATGCAACAGCAGTGTTCTCTCCGTTTCCAGTCAGGTATCTTGTGTGGGCTTCGCCCATGCATTTTGGGACCAGTGGTCCTCTGACAATGATTAGTACACTATCCGGACTTGTGTAGTTGGTGTACATATTTGTATATACTGAATTTTGAACTTTGACTATCAGATTTTTCATGACTACAATCGTTACAGTCATTTAATTTTGTCCTTGCGTTCTTCCGGGGGGTGGGAGGGTGTATATGTAATGTTGCTGCATGTATTTGTGTGTATGTTGTTGTGGGTGAGGGTGTTGCATGTGTGTCACTCTCTTTTCCCTCACCCTCCCCTGTGTTGTAGGTACAGTACTCACTGTGGTCGTCGACGGCGTCTGTCCTGCTCCTGATAGAGCAGGAGGAAGAGCAGCATAGGCAGGACCTGTAGTTCGGGCTCCCTGGCGTCCTGGTTCCTCGTTGGGTGTGGAGAGGTGAGTGGTTTTCCTTCTGTGTACTGTTTCCGCCATGCTTTTGATAGCGTTGGCTCTGCCCCGGAAAAGGTGGTGGCTAGGCCTGTTGTGATAGGGTGGGCAGTACATTGTCTTCTGCCTGTCTGTTGGCGGTTACCGCCGCAGTGTTTGTTTCTACCGCCGTGGTGGTCGGAGTGTTAAAGTGGCTGTCTAAATGGTCGCGATACCATTTTTTGTTCCGCCGGCCTGTTATCGGTGTTACCGCCGCTTTAAAACCGACCGCCAGGGTTGTAATGAGGGCCAAAGTGATTGAGGATGTGAAATGTGCATTTCTGATTACAACCAAGCATCTGGGGTACAAGGTGAAGCCAGGTGAACGAACTGAACGTAAATGCTGTGAATGCTTACAAATATGCATTGGTTTGGGTGAAATGCTGTTAGACCTGGCATCCTTGGTGTGGTCTCACCTACATTTTTGCCTCTGCTTCCTATGTTTTGACTGTGTGCTGGACTCTGACCAGTGCTAAAGTGGAAGTGCTTCCTATGTGAAATTGTATGAGCAATTGATTTAACCATGATTGGCATTTAGATTTACTAGTAAGTCCCTAGTAAAGTGAAGGCCCAGGGCCTGTAAATCAAATGCTACTAGTGGGCCTGCAGCACTGACTGTGCCACCCACATGGGTAGCCCTGTAAACATATCTCAGGCCTGCCACTGAGTGTCTGTGTGTGCAGTCTTCCACTGCCAATTCGACTTGGCAAGTGTACCTACTTGCCAGGCCTAAACCTTGCCTTTTCATATATGGAAGGTACCCCTAAGGTAGGGCCTAGGTAGCCCTATGAGCAGGGTGCAGTGTATGTTAAAGGTAGGATGTGTACTGATGTGTTTTACATGTCCTAACAGTGAAATACTGCCAAATTCGGTTTCCACTGTTGCAATGCCTATCTCTCTCATAGGTTAACATGGAGGCTGCCTTTAAATATCCTTAAAGTGCAGTTTCCCTTTAAGAGCGGATAGAAATATGGAATTTGGGGTCTCTCGACTCACAATTTAAAAATACATCTGTTAGTTAAGATGGTTGTTGGATTGTTAGTATGAAAATGCCACTTTTAGAAAGTAGGAATTTGCTTGCTTATACCATTCTGTGACTCTGGCGGTTTGGGGAGTCCCTCTCTGGGTCAAACTAACAGTTTGGTTGTTTGTGAATCCCCTCTAGACAGTGACACAAAGGAATCTGGGTGTATCCTACATATCCTGATTAGCCATCTGGACTAGAGTGGAGGGAGGAGTGGTCACTTACACCCAAATGGGCTGTGCCTACCCTTACATAATGCAGTCTTCAACCCCCTGGTGTGCCTGGGGCCTGGCCTGGGCAAGGCAGGATCCCCTAAACATCAAAGAGTTTCCTTTGAAGTTTGCCTTCTTCAAAGGTAGAAAGAGGTAGAAGTATTGGACCCAAAGCCCCAAAATTCTGATTTCTTCAAGATCACTTCTGGTTTCAAGGGGAACCTGTGGGAAGGAGAAGAGCTAAGGAGAAGTGCTGCCCCTGTCTGTGACTGCTTGGTTGGGCTATCCTGCAGTTGCTGCTTCTGCCTGTGAAAGGATAAAAAGACTAGACTTTGTAGTGCATCCCTCCTTCAGAAGAATCTCCAAGGGTTTGGACTGAGCTTGCCCCTTGTTCTGAAGTCTCAGGGCAAAGACTTCCTCTGCCAGTACCTGGACTCTCTGATGAGACCCCTTCCCTGCCAAGTGGTGCCCTATTCAGTCCCTGTGCCCTTGAAAGATGAAGTTGACAGAACAAGGAGTGAACTCCATGCACAGAACACAGTGCAGGGAAAATCTTCGATGCACCACCTGGAACGGGACTGAAAAATGATGCGCTGCCCACTTCTTGGCTGAAATCAACACTACACATTCATTGCAGCATGGAGAGCGACGCATCGCGGTTGGAGAAACAACGTAACACCCACTTGCGGCTGCTGATGACGATGCCAACCCTACACAGTCTGGTTTTCTAACACTGTGTAACTGGATTTCTCACCATCGTCGCTGGGCGTCAGTCATTGTGAACCTGTGCAGATCTGAGGTGCCCTGTCCGAAAACCGACGCATCACTCTCTTGCGAGGGAGAAAAATGACTCATTACCTACCGGACCAGAAGAGAAACAACACACAGCCTCGCTTGCGAGTAAGGAATCAACGCATCGCTGACTTCTCCGACTCATGCTCTCCCGTGCGGCTTTTTAAAAAAATGTAAACTAGGTAATTTGTGTAAAATCAACGTTTCCATGGTTTCCTATGGAGTAAGACTCTTATTCCTTTGAAAATTCATATCTTGACTTGTGTATGTTGGAATTTTGTCTTTTTCATCTTAATATTACCTATTTTTCTAAACTGTGTGGTGTCCACATTATAGTGTTTTCACTGTATTACTGTTTGTGTTGGTACAAATACGTTACACATTGCTTCTGAGATAAGCCTCTCCACGCGTGCCAAGCTACCAATGGGGTGAGTGAGGGTTAACCAGGTGTGTTACTCCTTTGCCCCAACTAGAGTGAGGGTCCTTGCTGTGAGGGTCCTTGCTTAGGCAGGGTGGTAACCTGACTGCCAATCAAAGACTCCATCTCTAACAAATGCTAATCAGTTTTAACAGATATTCACTGTGTGTTTGCCTATGTGCTTATGGAATGCAAAGTGGCTTGTATTGCCACAATAATCAACTTTTACAACCAAAATATGTGTATATATGTATATATATATATAGTTTATTAAGCTTTATTAAACATATTGAAAATGTGCAAATAGTAAAAATGCACAATTCAATGAGACATGGCCAAATTATAATGTTGTTAAGATTAAGAGAGATAATTGTAAAATACAATGCAATAAATACAACTCCACCAAGTAAAACGTATCTCAGACAATATACATAGAAATGAAATTTTGCAACCTATAGCAAATAGCATTTTATATATTTTTAGATTTTAAGTTAAAGGGGGAGAAATAAAAAGGGAAGAAAAATCTAAAATCTAAAACTTTTGTTTTGGGGGAAAGAGGCTAAGAAAAAGTGGTTTTGGTCAAAACAAGAAGAAAAAGAGGTTTACTAAAAGGAACATGGTGAGATGGAGGAGAATAAATAAAGGATATAATAAAGTAATGTTCATGGGGGTTTAGAAGCCACAACATTTCTGTAATGTCCACATTTCTAATGTTGAGTGCGCTGTGGTTTGATAGGTAGAAAGTCAAAAGTAGACATAACCATTTTTCTTGATGGCTATTTGCAATGTGAGTGAATGGGCAGTGTCCAATCTATGATTATGACAAATCAAGTTCCACCAAGTAAGAAAGGAAATAGTATTAATGTTCTTCCAATTGGAGGTAATAACTTGAAAGGCCACCACCAAAATAAGATCTACCAACATTCCCTTGACCTTGGTCCCTGACGAAATGGCCGAACAACTACAGTGAAAAACCTGAACAATGCTATAAGGAGCAAAAGGAGATAATGGGTGTAGTTCCTGAAGGAGAAAACCTTTGAACATAGGAAGAACATATGGAGAAAGTCTGCACAGGAGGCGTTGCAATTCCAGCAGTTATTATTAGGCAATAAGTTCATGTTGAATAGAGAGTAGTCAATCAAAAACAACCTTTTGTAAAAAAAAAAAAAAAGAAATATAGTTTGAGTGGAACTGGCAGACCGAGTATAGCAAACTTTGTGCCATATTTTGTTCCAAGAGGAAAAAGAGAAAGAAGACTGTAAATCCTTTTCCCATGATTCTGCAATTTTCGTTTTAGTTCCATCGGAGTCCGAAGAAGAGAACTGCTTGTATATAAAAGAAGATTTGACTTAGATGGAGAAATTGTGGGGAGAGATGGATCGCTGGGTAAATGAGACGGCATCGAGGAAGGATCTAGGATTTGTCTAAGAGGATGGTGTATTTAACCCAATGTGAATCTGAAAGTGAGAATGTCATTCTTCAAAGGAGAGTAGCTGATTGTCATAAAAGATCTGGGATACAGATAGCAGACCATTAGTGAACCAGGTAGAACAATTGAGAACATTATGAGCTATAGGGATATTGGGATTACACCAAATAGGAGTTGAGAAGGAGCTGAGAATTATTATAGATATGAGAAATAAACATTTTGACAATGTTACTAGAATGCCTTAATAGAGGAGAAGATACTGACCGAGGTTTCTGAATTATAAGAGAGAAATGTAGAAGTTAAAAAGAAGAAAGCTAAATCATGCATTTTACAACACAAGAGATAGATTAACTGTGGAACTGCTGGGGCGCTATTGGTGGCTCATTTTCTTGAGCATGGACATACTGGAACAAAGATTCTCTGGCAGGTGGAGGAAATACTGAAGCAGAATACAAGGGGTGGCAACAGCAAAAAAAGACTTTTGGAGATGGGCTGCCATTGGATGCACTGTGTGAAATCCATGTAAGATGGAGAGAACAATCAGAACGAATGGAGCCAACTTGTGCCCTATGTTTAATAACCTAGTAGTGTATGTGATATGTGAGCATTCCCTCTGTGTATATCCCTCCTGCTCCCAGGGTTCCTTGGTACACATATATACATTTCTTTTTCACCATTCATCTGTTCTCGGTCACTCATTGCCTTTCTCTATCTTTTACTAAGACCTGATGGTTTGCATAGTTGGACACTGTGTGCTTAACTGGTACAACGCATGACAGGTGTTGAGATTTCACACATTGGTCCTTGAAGACTTGTGTGCCGTTTTATTCTCATTAAATTGTTAGGCTTTTTCAAAGGGAGTATGTGCTACACTGTTTTGTGGTTACCTTCTATTCTGATGACATCATTTGTTCACTGGGGGGTCCTGTGGGACACTCATTCTGATTCCTGAGGGTTTATTTCAATCAGACTGTTTGCTGGTGGTGTGGCAATTATGCTATGAATAACATGTTTGGATACTTTGTGTTGGTCTCATCCTGAGCCTTGCTATTCATTACATCTGCCCATTTGTTCGGACTGAGAGTGTTTAGCACCCTTTCCAGTTTCAAGCATGTTGTCTTGGGGCTGTGCGATATATACAATATGCACTGGCCACTTTATGTTCTTCCTGTAAGAGTGCAGTTGCACTCTAGCTGTTCATGTTCATTGACATTGCCTCACCCCATGGCCTATGCAGATACTCTATGCCATTTTTTATCATGGCTTTAGCATATGTCTTTGATCTTGATGACGGTAGCGGGTGGCACAGAGACCAGGTATGCCGCTGGTCCCTTCTTTTGTGGAGTTGCTTTCTTTTTCATTAGGGAGCTTCTGTTATGTAGCAAGTGTTTGGTTTACCATTGTGAGGTAGCAGGGAGTGGTAGCCCTACTATAGAGTATTACACAGAGTTCTTTGGGGGTTTGGCTAGTTTTGTGGTGAGACAGTCCTCAGACAGTATAAATAGACTGGAATGCACTTGGTCATTCCTGGCTTGTTTTGTGATGCCACAGTCCTCAGACTGTAGGAGTAGATGGTCTACTCGTACATTGCCCTTGCATTGGCTACGTACCTAGTTGTTTCCAAGTTGGTTGCACATCTAGGATTGTCCATGACTTACATATTCTTTTCCTATGTAGCGTGCAGTGGTGACCTCATGTTTTGTAGGCTCATGTGGGTAGTGTGACACACATGTGTAGAGGTCTTGTGAAAAGGTGGCACACTGACTATTGTTGTTGCATCTTGGTTTGGGGTGTGCAGTGGCACTTTCTTTAGGCTCCCCAATGTGATGCATGTGCACTAAGTCCCCTGTTCCTCATTAAGCACATCTCCGAGCATAGTTCCACTCTCTTTCCTTTGACTTGTCTAACATAATTTGCAATATCACCACACTATGAAGGGGTGAGAGGAAATGTTTTTCTGCCCAACCTCCCTGTAACTATATAATCCACACCAGAGGACAGAAAAAATATGACTGGTGTCAAAAACCCAAAGGGGTTAAACACCCGTGTGTAAAACCAGCCCTCACCCACAAATTGTGGCATGCTTCATCATAGGGCCCTGCTGACACACTCCGAGATATATCCACTTCAGAGTTGAACAGTAAGGGTAGGGAGACATGAAACACATCAGACGTAAACAACAAAATAGCACAGGGACCAAAGACGAACAACAGAAAAATATAAAACGGTCTCAGGCTGATCACTCCTTCTAATTTATTCCAGTGTCGCCTGGACAGGGTTGAAAATGTATCAAAGGTGGTGTTACCAGGAACTAATTACCTGTACACCCCAATGTCTGTAAAGGGTCAACATGTTTCTTCCATTTAGGGTTGCCAACTGGGGTCATTAGGCCTTCCTCAGGACCTTCGTCCTGTCCCGTTATTTGTGTGTACCCCTACCTGTCCTTTAGTTAGGAGATTTAGTCATCCGTGTTTCTGAGACAATTTCTCATAAATTTACACTCTCTGTTATCGAGTTTTCATTATTACTCGCCTTTATGAGTGCCGGGTGAGAGCACCACCCTGTAGTGACACATACTTCAAGGGTATGGTGCTGCTTTGTGTGCCGCTCCCCAGCTCCGTGTAGAATGTAATTTGTAATATGCCAGCTTCCCTTGAATTGCCACAGGACATGTTGTTAAACTGAAGTGGGTTACTCAAGTTGTTTTGCCTTGTTGAGTGCACCATTGGTCACCATGTTCACTCAATTCTGATTCTCCACCAACAGTGCTCTTATTTTTGTTTTCTAGACCCAAAGCAATTTTGAACTGATACTGAAGAGACATTGTAATTTACTTTTCCATTTTAATTTTGGATTGGTAAAATATTTCACAGGGATGATGAACTTTGGTGAGCTTTTTGTGCCCAGTCAGGACTGATTTCTGCTCACATCTTCACATATAGGGGTTTACCTGTTATCTTTGTTCCTGATGAAGACCTCAGCAAAGTTATATTAAAATTGGGTCAAAATGTCGACATTTCTTTGTCAAAAAACTGTGATGATTCCATATTAAAATTATTTCTTTAATTGTTTCCTTTAAGTTCTGTGTTTGGGCTGGATCTTTCTGTTTATGCAAACTGCATGTATTCTTTGTTTTCATGCTTGTTTGTTGTTTGTCATGGCACATTGTTTCTTCACTATTCACTGCATTGTGACTTGGAGCACCTATTTGTTTTGTTTTTGACAGATCAGTATAGCCTCTAAACCGTAGGGATGGATAATATATCAATGTATTTGTATATGCTCCTACAAATATATTTTTAAAAAGTGTCTAGTTGATACTTACTATTAAAAGCAATTTCGTGGTTTGTATCCCATTACCATGTAAATGATTACTTTGGAAAATATCACATCTTAGCAGAACATTGTTTATTGTTTTACTTTTAAAAAGTTGGTATTTTCTTGTCCAAACCATTTGTGCCTTCTGCCAGTATCCTGGGTGCCATGGCTATAAATGTCTATGCTGCTGCAGTTTGTGTATTCCTCCCAGACAATGACACAAAAGGGGACTTGATGTTTGCAAGTAGGGCCATCCTGCCAGGATGGCTGGGGGTGGAACAGGGTATTTCCCCCTTAGACTTCAAAGGGATTGTCTCCAGAACACATGAAGGACCCTGCTACTATTTTGCCACCCTAAACTTCTTGGAGCCTTGATAGGGGAAGGGATAAACTTTCCAGAAACAGATCAAGGGATAATATAAGGAAATCCCCTGTTTCAAAGGCTGGCACTAGGTATAAATATTTGACCTACAGAACCACTCTTCTATACTAACCTGGAACTGTGAACATTACAGAAGAAGTACTGACTTGCCACCAGAGGACTGCTCTGCTGTTATGAGAGGACTGCCCTTCTGCTTGAAAACTGCCTAGCTGTCTGAACAGGAAGACTGAACTTGCTTACCTTAATTCCAGGCTAGCCTGTGTGACCTTAAGGGTCAGTTAGCTGACCTCCTGTTTGAGCTACAGGGACAGAATTAGCTCAAGAGGCCTCCTTGTAAATAGCCAACTGACTTGCTGCAACCCTGCTGCTGGCCTCTGCCCGGAGTGAACCCTGTTCCTGAAGAGATGCCTCTTAGTCCTTTGACCCTTGGCTGGCATCGGAGTGCACCCCTCTCTGCCTAATGTAGGCAGCAGACTCAGTGCTGCGTGACGGAACTCGGTGAAGGACCTCACATCCCAGCCATCGTCATAACAGACGAAGAACAGAGCGATGCCTCAAATTAGTGCATGTATCTTGCCTGTGCTTCATCTTGTCAAGCCTGCACTTGTGATTTTGTCCCGGTCCCGTACGAACAGACAACTGCAGTTGAAGATTTGTACTTATAAGAGATTTTTTCTTTATCTAAAACTTTGCAAATGCATTTCTCTGGTTTTGCCGATTGTATGTTTGTTCTTCTGGTATGGTTTTATTTATAAAAATTTACTCTATTTTCATAATTTGGTTTGGTATTTTTCTTGTGTTTTCACTTTATTATTGTTGGTGTGCTGCATAAACATATTACACATTCCCTCTGAGTAAAGCCTAATGGCTTTGTGCCAAGCTACACAAAAACGGGGCTTAATGTCCTGAACCAAACTCCAAATGTTCTGGTATTTACCAGCCATTATAGCCATGTGCAAATTTGTGCATATTTGACCTGCCCGAATATTACCAGTACAACATTTTGAGGGTATGGTTGTTGCCAGAATAAACGGAATTCCAGGCCCCAGCGATCATTTTGAATGTTTTCCAAGTCATTTCTGTTTATTTTCGTAGCACATTTGACATGTATGACTAAGATTTTTTGGTGGTATACTATTTGTTTTTGAACTTATATAAAAGGTTTTTTGAACTTTTATCAGGTGTAAGTATATTGTGTTTCCCTAATTAATAGTTCGGAGACCTTGTGAGAAACAACATGTGTTTTTCTCCCCAAAGTCAATGTTTAGCAATTTAAGAAAAAATATACCTGATAAAACGTAATTGCCTATGTGTGGTCCCTTTAACGGCCTCTTGGCTATTATTCAACTAAAGAAGTATATGTTGGATAGGCAATAACAGAGTGTAATGTTCTATACATGATGTGGCAAAGGGGAAGAAACTTTGTACTTGTTTTTCACTCGTAAAGGTGCCGATTGCATAGTGCAACGTCAGGTATAAGAAGAAATAACACTTGCTTGAGGTTGTGACCATTAGGAACAAACGTTTTATAGCAAATCGGAGTGTGAGCTCTGCAAGAAATAAAGCATCTTATGAAAAGAATGTCTCTAGCTATCTTTTGTCTAATGTGTTTCTTGTTTCTTATATATTGCATCCCTCAGCAGGACTCCTCTGGGACTGTCCTACGTGACATTGGGCAGAGGGCTGTAGCTGCGTCAGGGAATTCTCAGTGCACCGACAGGAAGGATCACACAGGCAAAGTGCAACTTTTATTTCACAACAAGCAGGGGCGAAGCAGGGGCGTACCTATCCACAATGCAGCAGATGCAGTGTCACGGGGACCCTAGGGCTCTCTGCACCCAAGTTATGGCTATATTTTGTAGCCTAAATTGGAGTAAGAGGGTCAATTTTCCTTGCTTGCATGCGGGCGTATGGCACCTTTACTATGCCACTGACAACAAGCTGAACAGCACCAGTCCACAGTCTGACATCTCTCAAAAAATGGCTCTTTACAAGGGAACTTAACGAAACTCTGATTCTAAAGTATCCTTGGCGACATCCGCTCTTTCCTGAATCCAGGCCCTCAATAAAGGGGTTAAAACAAGTGTGTTGTAACCGATTTGGATGGTGTAACGATAGAGAAGATCCTAATATCAGGTTGGCAAACATCAGGCGTTAATCAATTATATCTCAATTACACTAATCACAGTGAGCCTTCGGAAATGAGATGCTCTGGTTTTGTTCTCAAACGTAGCTCCCTAGACATTTCTACCAACTTAAATCAATCACTTAATAATTACTGTTAAATCAAAAAAGCTGTTTCACTAGGCATGGGTTTCCTTTATCAAATATTTGGCAGTGTCAGGTCGATACGGATCAGTGTGTACACTCTACTGACACTAGCAAAGGACTTTTGTGGCTTAAGCTTTATTCAGTAGCTGAACGAAGTCAACATTTTAGCTACGGGACACCAATTCTTGCTCACCAACTTACCAGTGATGAGTGACAAATTAGAAAACCTACCACCACTTGGCATCTGGCAGAATCTGGGTGGAACTTCATGCTACAAGAGTAACATGGAGTGGCCAAAATTCCACCAACTTCGCCGGTAAAGGGGAATTTATTGTTCATTCAAGTTAAAGGAAGGCTTCAGGCAGCAAATCAGTGCTTCCAGATGCAGCAAAGCAGTGCTTCCAGGTGCAGCAAAGCAGCCTTCTGAAATACACAGCAGGCAGTCCTCTGAGAGTCCTTCCCCAGTTCCAGAAAGTGAACTGAAGAATGGGTTAGAGGGTCTGATACCTGATGCCTTCATTGAAGTAGAGCCTTCCTTTTGAACTGTTTGGAGTTTCCTCTCTCCCCTGCCATGGCTCCAGACTGGCTGCATGAACAAGCACAAGCTCTTTGTGCGAAGGTAGGCAACAGCCTATGGATTTCCAAATGGGGCTGGGCCCAGATCCCTCACTCTTCCCACCTCATAATGCCAGTGACGGCCCATCCAGGCACACCGAATACTTTTTTTGTGTGGCTTTCTGGGAGGAATAAACAAAGCCCAACTGCCAACAACACTCAGTCATGTGACCCAGTAACAGACTGCAGACACCAAGGAAAATGGCAACTTTCTAAAGTGGTAACTTCAGAACTAAGTTAAAATTTGACTTTCCCAATAAAGAAGTTTTTAAATTACAATTTCTCATGGCAACCCCATGTTATCCTATGGGAGTGGTAGACCTCACAGTAGTGAAAAATAAATGTGTGGGTTTTTCACTATCAGGACATGTGAAACAAACTTAAAGGTTTATGTCCCACCTTTTAATTATAATGTGCCTATGGGCTACTTATGGCCTACCTTATCAGTGGCCTATATGTAATTAAAAGGGAGATTAAGACTTATCCAGGAGGTTATTTTGCCAAGTTGTATTGTCGGCTGAAAATTGTATTCATCCTGCAATGGCAGACATGGGATGTGTTTAAAGGGGCTACTTAAGTGGAGGGGAACACACAAAGTGCTGCAGGCCCACCAGTACCATTTAAGTTACAGGCCCTAGGTATATGATACAATTTTACTACAGACTCATAAGTAAATTAAATATGCCAATTAGGTGTTACCATACTTTAGTTAGTGAGTAAAAGCACTGTAGCACTGGTTATCAGTGGTAATTTGCACAGAGTCCTAAGGCCAACAAAAATTAATTCAGCTAAATAGGAGGATGAAGGTTTGTTTGTAGGAAGACCACACTAGGGCTGAAAGGTCTAGCAATGTCCAAAATCCATAATCTCAGTACCAGTAAGGATACAATAAAAGAGCAGCCAGCATGGTCCACATGTTTTATAGGCCACAGTTTCTGTGTTGAGACCACAAACTAAGAGAGAGACCAAAATGGGTCCCAGAGATTTACAGTCCAACTTCTCAGTACCAAAACTGCATGCTACAGAACACATCCTCCAGGGGTACGCTTTTCAAACCTGATTAGCTATCTCAATACGTTTGTAGAAAATGGTGATAAAAAAATAAATGTTTCAATAAAAGTCAATGGGGGCTAGTTGAGTACCGTACATTAATGGAAGATGAAACAGCGTTTCAAGTTTTACCGTGCTTTTCACATGAATTTCCTTTAAGTAATTATAATTCAACCAATGTGCAGGGGGGTATCACATATTGTTCTACCCTTTAGCAACACATGGAATAGTTGTGCAGGCTGAAAACAGAGAAAAAGCAAAAGACTTTCCTTGCCAATTGGGCTAGGTTGTCACTCGAAGGTTGCTGTAAAATATTATGGTCAGCCTCCCACATTCAGTGATGAATCGTTTATTGTGACTTTCAAATCATACATTATTATTGCTAGGTATGAAAAAAAAGAGTAAAGTCTAGAGGGAACCACACCAGCATGGGCTAGTGGCTATTGCCTTTTCTTGGTTTGCTAAATCAAGGCCCTCTTGTTGTGCGATAGGTCAAAATGTATTTAAGTTTGGGTAATCTGTCAACTATATTTTCCAATAAATCTCCTACCTTTCGAAGGTGATGTATTTTAAAATGTTCATTTTTTTTTTGTTTCTTCTTCTTGTAGGTGACATGTAGGAGATTTAGGACTGTCACCTACTTTGCAGGCCAGCTCTATACTGTATCCTATTCATAACTGAGCAGAACAATCAGTCACAACCTGACTTTTTGGATTTACAAACTGTAAGCATGCACTTGGATGGGATGGCAGTAGGTTACTGCCCATCTGACAAGGAAAAAGCATATAGGTTAAAGCCCCAGTTCAGCAAAGGGAAGACCTCCTTCAACTCAGACTTTCATGGGCCCTGCTTATGTGCTTCCCAAATGTGGAGCTGCATGCCACCCACTTTCTCAATACTATGATTAATCCAGAGGCCATACTGAACTCTGCAGACCTGGCCTGCTCCTGATGCAGACATTGCCTGCTTAGAATATCCCAGCCAGCACAAGATGTGCATGGGTAAGGACACAGAGTGGCAAGAATCTCTCCCTTCCCTTTACCAGAGGGTGAGCTAAATGTTTACTGCTACTCAAGAAAACCTTTGGTCTGCCAGAATCCAGACATATTTTTAGAGGGGCATTGCCCTGAGCTATGATCATACTTTAAAGCTGTGCCCTTTAGGTGCATTCTTCCCCAAACACTGGTTATACTACTAAATATTAACCCCAAGAATATCATGCCACAACAATATTGAGGGCATAATATTGAAAGGTAAGTGCATATATTCCTAACTCAGCTTATACATAAATTGAAGATGCATATCCCACAGATACATGTAGGTGGAGTAAGGCATGGAAAATCTATATTTACTTGCCTGTCAGTTTTTTGGATTCAATATCCTGTCCTCAACATTCTTTTCCATTGGCATTCTACTTTTGATAGTGAGCTTGCACACTGTATGATTCTATGCAAAGGAATAGTTGGATTTTTTACAGCACATTTTTAATCACAGTAAATCAGCTTTCCACAACCACCTTTAAACCCAATCACTTAGGTGGGATTTAAGGTAGGGAGGTGTAAAGTTGGGTAACTGACAACTTTTTACATTTTCTATACTGTTTTGTGAAACACAACCCTAATGAAGTTCCTTTTTAAAAAGAATTGCTGGCCTCAACTCAGAGCCCCTGCCACCTCCATACCTCCTAACTCAGGAATTGGATGTTCAGCCTCCACAGTCAACACTTCTTTGCTGGAGAGTGACCTACCTGGGACATTCTGCATCAGGAAAACACCCTTGGGAGGGTCCAAGGGATAAATTAGGAAACTTTATTTGTTTCGTAATGTGTTGAGTTTCCTAATTACACCAAACTTCATAAGGGAATTTGTAATGTAACTCGCCATTAATTTAAATTTAAAGTTACTTCACAACATACTTAGAGCATATCCATCAAGAATATCTTTGGAGATTAGTGCCTAACAGCATTTTAAACATTCTAGGGCTGCAACAATGGGGAAAATTAAATAGAATAGAGATGTAAATTTACTGGGGAGTTTTGGAAGGTCCCACAATGAGTTTCACTATAAGGTTGAGACAAAAGATGAACAGTTCTATCACATTTGATTAAAGCAGAATGGACTTGAAGCAGGCACTGACATTAGCAAACAACCCTCATCGTTACAGGTTACGCAAAAGGTGCTGTACCAAAGGAGACCTTCACTAGACATCCACCAGCAACAGATACGAATGATAAAGAATAGGTAATTGTGTAAGCCCAAGATAGATCTATTTCAGGCCTGTGGCCGAGGACACGAGTTCCATCTCCAGTTATAGGAGCTGTAGTGAATCCTAGTTAGTCTTTGGCTTGCAGACACTTGCCCCTGTCACCTAGTGACTTTTACCCTACTTAGTTTGCTCTCTTTTAGCAAATGTATTTAATAAAATCTCTTAAGATGGATGCCTTATTTTGAGTTAGGCCCATGTTTTAGTTTGCGTTATCAGTGCCACCGCGCTAAGGCGTCAATATCAAGAGACAAAGATAAAACAAACTGTAGCTGTTCACATTAGGTACTTTCTCTCTTCACGCTTTTGAGGGAATTGTTTATATAAATTACCATCCCAAGCATGTCTTGTTATCTATTGTTTGGGAACAGACCTACGTCAGGGGTCCAAGCAGATCGGTATAATTACTCCTCACTTAAACAGATAGTTAGAGGGATTCCGACCAGATGCCAATGCTGCTATTGATGCTGCATGTCGCTTTGACGCTGACCCAGTCTGCGTGTCCCTACGGAGTCTGAGCTAGAGACCTCAATCCAAGGTAAAAAGGTTTGGAGGGATCTTCTCATGGACATGACAAGTTAAGTTTAACATGCTTAGCTCCCTTTTAGGTTAGAGATGAGGTACATGACATTAGGGTATTAGGATATATTTCACGTCATGTCATTACATGTTATTGCAAGATGGTGGGGGTCTTTGTATTAATGACTCTTGTCTTTACTATTCGGTTTCTTCCACTGTTCATTATCCTAATCATTGCAGTCCATGCAACTTATCGCAGATTGTAGTTTAGTTAAATAAAACCTATTGAAACCTTACTGCATCTTCTTTATTGCCTGTGTTTGATTGAGGCATGTTGTTCATGTGAGAAAGGGGTAATCTCCGTTTAACCATGACACTCCCTGAGATGTCACACTCTTGAGTCCATGTGTAAAGTCTGCCACAAATCATCTTTTACCCTTTGGGCTTTTGTTGAGGTGCTGCTTGTGAGCAGGGAGGGTTGGGACGACAGTTTCAACTTGTTGTGGGACTGGCACAGTCGCCTACAAACATAAGTACTGTCATCCTTAAACCAGCAGTCTTGCCTAGAGCAAGAGTCAAACTATGACAGAGGCAGTGTTACCATCACACCTATGGCTCTATGGGCCTAGTCGTGATTTCATGGTTTGCTTCTAGCATGTAGGATCCTGCTTTTTGACAACATCTCTCTTTGATACTGCTTGCATAGCTCCTTCCATATGGATGGCACAGAGTCCTCCACTTCCAGAATTATGGAGATTCTCCACTCTTTCACATGCAGTAGTCACCTTGCATTAATCGAATCCTCAAGGTGGCATCCTCTATGCGGCTATCATTGCTTGGACGAGCATGCACTTTTCTGAGTAGTGGATAAAGAATGCATGGAAGCCTGGCATGTGTACTAGAAATGGAAAATATTAACTTGCAGAGGGATTGTTCAGCATTACTACAGGTACGGGTAAATGTCAAGCTTCATGTTATGGAACAGTTAAGAGACTGTCATATTTAAATGTACACCAGAAGCCAAATCACCTCTTAAATAGACATCTCAGCAAGTAGGTTGTACTTTCCAGTCACTATACCAGCAAATGGAGACATGGTTGAAATGCTTTAAAAGACTTGCCATCATCCTTTTGCAATATGGATATATATTAACAAATAATCAGAGGATGCCATTATTAAGCAATGTCCAAAACTCAATGTGAATCAAGTAACAATGGTTAGACCCTATTAAGACTTTAAAGACCACTATGCAAAGTGATTTTGGGATTTCACATTAAAATGCCTTTAAAAAAATAAAGTGCAAAATTGTGCATTGAAATCATATTGGGCGAAGTATATTAGCCAAAACATAATAACACATTATTTTTTCTTAAAATCTCCAGACATGGTTTGTCAATGTGTACTCATCTATTCTTGTGTTCCTTTAGGCTATCACTTTCTCTATTCACCCCCAGTCTGCCAATATCCCATTGCCTCTCTCAATCTTTTCCCCACTACCTGTTTCTGTTTGCTGCTGCATCTTTCTTACCATTCCTGTCTCCCCTGGCCTCTCATGCTTTTTCTGGACACTCTTTTTTCTTTTCCACAATCTTCTCTCCTTTCCTAGAACCTCTTCTCTCCATTTTCTTTTCTATCTCCTCTGTACTTCTCAATAGTTTTTCTCCCTCTAACTCATCTCCGTAGACCATGTATGGCAACTGAAACATTCTCTTGATAGTTGTTAGAAATTGGGTTTCTGGTTGGTTAGGGTATGCACCTCAGCCAGGCAGAACCCACCCACTCTAGTCAGGGCAAGGGAGTTACGCGTCTAAGATAACCCTTTCTTACCCCCTTGGTAGTTTGGCACGAGCAATCAGGCCTGTCCCAGAGGCAATGTGTAAAGCACTTGCACAACACACACAACACACGTGACGCACTATCCCCACCACAAAGGAAACACAACACCAAGTTATATGAAAATATACTTTATTGTACATAATGCAATTATTAGACCAAACATCACATATCAGTACTATCCTGCTACCTTAGCAGTTGTCAGAACATTACGCATTAGTTACTCTGCAAACTAGCAGTAGTCACATATAACACACAGGTTACTGAGTATTCTGCCACATAAGCAGTAGTAAGGAAATACGTTATTACACCAAAGCAGTTGTCATAAGAATATCATAAACACCCATAGTAGGAACATCATGAACCATATGGGAAGTCATAAAAACATATTAGTATGGTATGCCCATAATAGGCACATTTACATACAGATATAAAACATCATAAGTAGGTAGGCAATATATGTATCCCTGTCTGTCTGTAGCAAGAACTTAGAATATATATATGGTTCCTTTAGGGAGAAACTGTTCTGGTGATAAAGACACCACCAGTGCCTGAGAAACAAAAAATGCCCCCCGGTGCTCCTTTGGCCAAACGGGGGCCTTTGGTATCTTTGGAGGCAGAGGGGGTGGCACGCACCTCCTCTGTGCTGTAGATGGGCTCCTCCATGGGCCCGCAATCACTGGGGCCCCCGGGCCTCAACTGGCCATCATGAGGGGGGGGGGGGCAAAGTCCTCAAGATAGTGTAGGATGGAAGGGGGTGCCACTTACCCCCTCTGATCTGTGACGGGCCCGTCCTGGGGCCAGCGATTGCTTAGAGTCCCCCCCTGTGCCTACACTGGCCCTCCGTGTCAGGGGGGCACTACAACACTGGGCCTGGCCCACTAGGGGCCAACACGGGGTCTTCGGCATGGGAGAGCCTCCGGTGAGGCTGCCGCCCCACCCGCTGATCAACAAAGAGCCCGCTGGGGCTCGGCAGGCCAAGGAGAAGCATCCTCCTCTCCTTCCTGCCATTGGTGACATTCAGGCCCAAAACAGGGCCTTCCGGTGCCCCGGGGGTGCTCTACGGAGCGATGAACACCCCGGGGGCACCGAAAGGAGCACGCCTGATCCCGTCTTTTAAAGAAAGATTTTCTTCGTGCCCCAGGGGCACCGTGAAGTGTGCTTCACTCGCGCTTGAGTTGAACAGCCTCCCCGGGCTGCGGCGGTGATTTTTGCCACCACGACGCGCATTTAAAAGCACTTGAGCGGTGGTGAATTTCAAGCACGAAGACAGCAGGAGATCGCTTTTCCAAAACGCTGGACGAAGAGCAGAGGAAGCACTCCTCGTATAAAAAGTGAATGCAGGGGTCAGGGGCCACAGCACCCTGCCCCTGGGGATAATGTTCTGGAAAAAGGCCCACAGGTGAAGGGTCCCAGCAACAGGCCAGCACAGAGGATGTAAGCAGGTGGCAAGTCCTTAACAGTGACCCAGTAGGTCACAGGTCAGCACATCAGCAGTCCATGACAGTCCCTGGTGAGTCCTTCCAGCCTTGTGTGTCCAGTTCCAAGATGATTCAAAGAGTCTCCAAATTGGGGGGCGAAATTCCCCTGTACTTATACTCCGTTCTTACAGTGTTTTACAATAGTAGGGAGAGGAGGTTCTAGCCATTTACAACTGGTTCTGGGAGTGCTCCCTCTCTCCTTCAGCACAGGCTCCAAACATCAGTGGGGGGTAAACAACCCTATTGTGTGAGGCCAGGGTACAGCCTTTACAAATGTAGGTGTGTCCCGCCTCTCCCTTCTCTCAGCCCAGGAAGACTATTCAGTATTTAGATGCATCTCTGTGACACCTCCCCCTCCCTGTGTACAGGCTGTCTGAAAAGTATGCACAAAGCCCCAACTGTCACTCAGCCCAGATGTGGATTGGAGTCAAGCTGCAAAACACCAGAGTCATGAGCACAGAGAAATGTGCAAATTCTAGAAGTGGCATTTCTGTCATAGTAATAAAAAATACACATACACCAGTAAGCAGCATTTCTTATCACCACCACAACCATACCAAACAAGCCTACACTACCGCTCATAAATCAGAAAATACCCCTTCACATAAGGCAGGGCATTTCTAATGCAATCCTATGAGAAGGCCGCACTCACAGCAGTGAGCCGCCAAGTTAGGCTGTTTGTCACTACCAGGACAGGCCATGCAACCTGGCACATGTCCTGCCTTCTACATACATGGCACCCTGCCTAGAGGGCCAGCGAGGGTGTACCTTATGGGTGACTTACATGTAGTAAAGGGGGAGTTCTGGGCCTGGCAAGTAATTTTAGATGCCAGGTCCCTGTGGCAGAAAACTGCGCACACAGGCCTTGCACTAACAGGCCTGAGGCAGGTTTGAAAGTCTACTTCAGTGGGTGGCGCAAGCAGCGCTGTAGGCCCAGTAGTAGTATTTAATTTACGGACCCTGGGTATAGAGATACCACTGTACAAGGGACTTACAGGTAAATTACATATGCCAATTAGGTATAAGCCAATCATGACATCTTTAGATGGGAGAGCACCTGCACTTTAGCACTGGTCAGCAGTGATGAAGGGCTCAGAGTCCTATAGCCAACAGCGACAGATCAGAAAAACATAGGAGGAAGGAGGCAAAAAGACTGGGCATGACCCTGCATAAAAAAAAAGTCCAACAACAGTGCATGGCCATTAGCAGCAACTGCCACCTTTCTTTGACCACTGTTGTTTGCTGTTCCTCAAATCCAGAAGCCTACCATCCTGTGGGGTCTCCTGGGAATGAATGAATGAATGAATGAGCATCCTGGGAATGATGAATCCCTACATTAGTGCAATGAGACCACCATGTCCCTGCATCTTTGATGTCAATATTTGTTGGACCGGATACCTAGCTGCATGGATTTGGCACATTTAGACTGCTTTAGGGCAGACAATGATGCATTGACATCCACTACATTACCTTCAGAAGGAGGTAGACTTCAACGGGTTGTCCACAGTACTGGAAAATAAAATTTGTCCAGGAAAACATTTATCAGAAACATTTTCTATTAATATAAAGAATAGGAATGCAAGGGAAATGCTTCCTATGAGTCCTGAGTTTGATTTTTTCATTTGTTGTATTGTAGAGCAACTGCGTTTGCTGACACAGCAAAACAAAAGTGAAAGCAAACCTCTCTAATGGAATCTGTGGGATTCAGAAATGTCTTAACACAGACCATTTCTACACTAATCCCAATAATAATAATACCTATTTTATGGGACTGATCTATTGCCCTTGTGAGGATAGCCTCCCTAAGCCCCATAATACACAAGTAAACCTCAAGACTTTGTCATGCAAATCAACTCCTTCTGGCAACATGGGTAGCTGTGGTATTTAGGCTAGGGATCGGCTGGCACCCAGTAACGTGACTGATCTAGACATTTCTGAAAACAAGGTTCCTAAGGATGTCTGAGGAAATGTGGCTTGCGTGGACCCCAATATCTTTTCTATCTTGTTATGGCCTTCAAACATCAAACTTTTGTTAAATCACAGATTTTAAATCATATTTCTGTTAGGGAAAATTCCAGAATTTGTAAGGATCCATAAAAGTTCTACTATCCAGTGTTGCCACGCTTGTCCTGCTAAAAATGCTACCCCAAATGTTCACTAATATTATTAATTTAGTGCATTAATGACTAGAACCTATGAACATAAATTAGATAAAGCAAAATTTCAAAGGTTTCAATACATTTCAAAAAACAGATTCGTACTACACAGATCTTAAATTAAAATATATAAAAATCTGAAAAATGTTAGTTGAGGGTTTACAGACAGCTGCAGAGACCCTTATTATGGTTCCACATTATTTGGCTCAAGGAGATGATGCTCAGCGTGTTGACCCTCATAGGGTTATCTATGTGACATTTCAGGTTAATCTTGCTCATTTGGTATTTACAGCCCTCTGCAGCAGGCATATCAACCTAACAAACTGTCTTCCTCCTGCAAACAAAATAAAGCTCTCTAGAGCAGATACACTATCTCACCAAAGCTATTTCACAACAGGCCAATGCAGGCAGGAGCAATGTTAGTCAAATGTTAGTTGTCCCTCCCTTGTGATAACTCTGTCCCAGCAAAATAGGCAAATCAAAGCATCATGCAATATCAGATTGTGGAGTTTCCTGACTGGACATTACTTCTGAATAGCTGATAAGTTTGGGTAGTGACAACCACTTATATAGCAAGAATGGAATAGTTAATGAAACCCACTTGCTTAAGAACAACATGCCTCAAGTGCTGTACAGTTGTGCCATCTTTTCACACAGCAAATTCTTATTTTCCACACCATATGTAAAAGGTGAAAAGGGAGTTCTGCTAATGCCCACGGATTTCTTAGCCTCTCAGCTGTGACTGAACGAGTGTTGCTACCTGTTAGAAATGGTGTCTTTGGTTGGCAGTCAGGTTACCGCCTGTCCAAGCAAGGACCCTCACTCTAGTCAGGGTAAAGGAGAATCACCCTCAGTTAACCCCCGCTCATCCACTTGGTAGCTTGGCACAGTAGGCAGGCTTAACTTCAGAGTCTAGGTGTAAAGTATGTGTACCAACACACACAGTAACTCAGTGAAAACACTACAAAATGACACAACACAGGTTTAGAAAAATAGATATTTATCTAAACAAAACAAGACCAAAACGACAAAAATCCAACATGCACAAGTCAAGTTATGAATTAAAAAGAAAAAAGATTTTTAAATCCTTAGAAAACAGTGCTAACACTGTTAGCGTAAAAAATGACCTGGCCTGCATCAAAATAACACTGCACGGGCGAGTGTGCATCAGAAAAGGCCAGCAATGCTTCAATTTCTCACTCACAAGCGAGACTGGGCATTGTTCCTCCTCCGGTCGGGTCAGTGTGCGTCATTTTTTTGTCTCTGCAAGAGAGAGATGCGTCGATCTGGACAGGCACCTCGGGTCCAGGCAGGCTTTGTGTTGTTTTTCCACTCCCAGTGAGGTTCGTGTCGAAAATCTGGTTGCACAGTATCCGAAAACAGTGCTATGTGGGGTTGCGATGTTAACAGCCTCAGTCAGCGGGTGTTGCGAGTCGTTTCTCCAGCCGCGTTGTGTCAATCTTCTAGCTGCGATGAAGGTGGAGTGTAGATTTCAGTCACAAAGCCGGCGGGGCATCGTTTCTCAGCCGTGTCTCGAAAGGTTTGTCAAAAATGTCACCGCACGGCGGTCTGTGTGTGGATTTTCAGTCTTTGGCTGCCAGCTTTACCTTTCAAGGGCCCAGGAACTGGATAGAGCACAACGTGGCAGGGTAGGATTCTCAGCAGAGAGTCCAGGTGGTGGCAGGGGAAGTCTTTGATGGCCCTGAGACTTCAACTACAGGAGGCAAGCTCAGGTCAAGCCCTTGTAGACTTATTCACAAGCAGGAATGCACAACAAAGTCCAGTCTTTGTCCCCTCTCACAGGCAGAAGCAGCAACTGCAGGATAGCTCCACAAAGCACGGTTACAGGCAGGGCAGCACTTCTCCTCATCTCTTCTCCTTGGCAGAGGTTCCTCTTGATTTCCAGAAGTGATCTAATTTTTCGGGGGTTTGGGTACACTTCTTATACCCATTTTGGCCTTTGAAGTAGGCCTACTTCAAAGGAAAGTCTCTCTTGTTTGTGAGATCATGCCTTGCCCAGGCCAGGCCCCAGACACACACCAGGGGGTTGAAGACTGTATTGTGTGAGGACAGGCAAAGCCCTTTCAGGTGTAAGTGACCACTTCTCCCCTCCCTCCTAGCACACATGGCTCATCAGGATATGCAGGCTACACCCAAACTCCCTTTGTGTCACAGTCTAGAGAGAGGTGCAAACAGCCCAACTGTCAATTTGACCCAGACAGTGAATATACAAACAGGCAGAGTCACAGAATGGGCTACCTAGGGCCTACCTTAGGGGTGCCTCACATGTAAGAAAATGGAAGGTTTAGGCCTGGCAAGTGTGTACACTTGCCAAGTCAAATTGGCAGTTCAAAGCTGCACACACACTCAGACACTGCAGTGGCAGGTCTGAACTATGTTTACAGGGCTACTAATGTGGGTGGCACAACCAGTGCTGCAGGCCCACTAGTAGCATTTGATTTACAGGCCCTGGGCACCTCTAGTGCACTGTACTAAGGACTTACCAGTAAATCAAATATACCAATCATGGAAATCCAATTACACATATATTTTACATAGGAGCACTTGCACTTTAGCACTGGGTAGCAATGGTAAATTGCCCAGAGTAACAAAAACAGCAACAAACGTAGTCCAGGACACATCAACAACCTGGGAAACATAAGCAAACATTTAGGGGAGACTATGTCAAGGATGCCAAGTCTAACAGGGGTCCACCCCCAGCTGAAACTGGGGAGCAACTACCCAACCTTATGGGAGTTCTCAGCACTAAGGCAGAAGAATCTGGACAGACCATCAGCATTGGCGTGTCCTGAACAAGGGTGGTGTTCCACTGTAAAGTCCACCCCCTGTAGGGAAATGGACCACCTCAACAGTTTTGGATTCTCACCCCTCATCTGCATTAACCATCTGAGGGGCCTGTAGTCAGTCTGAACCAGAAAGTGAGTCCCAAACAAGTAGGGTCTTAGCTTCTTCAGCGCCCAGACCAAAGCAAAAGCTTCATGCTCTATGGCACGCCACCTACATTTCCTGGGAAGTAACCTCCTGCTAATGAAAGCTACAGGTTGATCTAGGCCCTCTTCATTAAGCTGTGAGAGTACTGCTCCTATACCATGCTCTGAGGCGTCTGTTTGCAAAACAAACTCCTTGGAATAGTCAGGTGCCTTCAGCACAGGTGCTGTGCACATGACAGCCTTCAGAGCATCAAAAGCGATCTAGGAAGTGTCTGTCCATATCACCTTCCTTGGTTGTAACCATGGTGCCTTACCGGTTGACAAACCTCCTGTAATAGCTAGTGAGGCCTAAAAGGGCTATCACCTCAGTCTGGGTCTTGGGAGGCTCCCAAGCCAGAATGGTATGAATCCTTGGCTGTAGGGGTGCCACCTGGCCACTCCCTACATGGTGTCCCAAATACACCACAAAACCCTGTCCTATTTGTCACTTACTTGCAGAGGTGTTGCAAATGTTCCTCTCATGTGGAACTAAAGAGAGCAATGTCATCCAGGTAGGCAGCACTCAACTCACCCAGCCCAGCCAACACCTGGTTGACCAACCTCTGAAAGGTGGCAGGGGCATTTTTCATCCCAAAGAGCATCACTTTAAACTGAAAGTGCCCATCTGGGGTAGAAAATGCAGACCTCTTCTTGGCCCCTTCAATCAAGTCAATCTGCCAGTACCCAGACATTAAATCAAACATGCTGAGGCATTTGGCAGCTCACAACCGATCTATGAGCTCATACGCTCGGGGGATGGGGTGCACATCAGTCTTACTGACCGTATTGAGTGCCTGGTAGTCCATGCAGAACCAGAGTTCTGGTGTTGCACCAGGTGCAGCGGCCCTTGGGACCAAAACCACAAGGCTGGCCCAGGGACTGCTGGAATGCTCCATAACCCCTAGGGCTAACATCTAAGATACCTCATCCTTGATGATAGCCCTGACCTTGTCAGTCACCCTGTAAACCTTTTGTTTAATGGGTGTACAGTCCCCAGTGTCCACAACATGTGTGCACAAGTGTGTGACTCCTGGGATCAAGGAGAACAGTGAGGCAAACTGTACCAGCACCTGGCGACAGCCCCTCTGCTGCTCTGCAGTCAGGGAGGGGGGGAGACGTTTACTTCCTCCACAGACCCACCCTTCGCTCCTGTAGACAGGAGGTCAGGAAGAGGCTTACTCTCCTACTTCACCCTATCATCTGTCTCTAGGAGCATGAACAATTCAGTCCACTCAAAGTGTAACTTGAGCCCGTTCACGTGCAGGACCCGCAGAGGGTTCCTGGGAGTCTGCAAGTCCACCAAGTAGGTGACTTCAATCTTGCACTCCACCATTACAACTGGCCCAGTCCACTTGTCTGGGAGCACTCTAGGCTCCACTGGTGCCATCACCCACACTTTCTGGCCAGGTTGAAACTCAACCGGAGTGGCATTCCGGTTATACCAGCGTTTCATATCCTCCTGGCTTGCTTCTAGGTTCTCCTGTGCGAGATCCCTGAAGAGGGCAGTCCGATTTCTCAGAGCTAGTATGTAAATGAATACTTCCTGGGGGACCTTCACCAGACTTAAAGGTCCCCTCACAGAGTGGCCATATATCAGCTCAAAAGGACTAAAACCAAGTCCCTTTTGAGGTACCTCCCTGTAAGCGAACAGAAGGTATGGCAAGAGGAGGTTTCACTTCTGCCTCAAGGGCTCCGACAGGCCCATTATCATGCCTTTCAAGGTGTGGTTGAATCTCTCAACCGGACCATTACTTTATGGGTAGTAAGGTGTGGTGAACTTATACATTACCCCACACACCTTCCACAGAGACTTCATATAAGTAGATATGAAGTTGGTAACCTTATTGGATACCACTTCCTTGGGAAACCCCATGCGGGTAAAAACTCCCATCAATGCACGACCCACCACAGGGGCAGTGATTGATCTCAGAGGAATGGCTTTTGGGTACCGGGTGGCATGGTCCACCAAGACCAGGATGAACCTGTTACCCATGGCTGTCTTGGGATCCAGAGGCCCCACAATGTCAATACCAATCCTTTCAAAGAGGGTACTAATTACTGGTAAAGGTTGGAGGGGAGCCTTATATTGCCCCACACTCTTGCTGCTTGCCTGACAAGTTTGGCAAGACCTGCGAATAAACATCTGATTGCCTGTGCATTAGGGGTCAGTAGAAATGGGTGACAAGCCATTCAAAGGTCTTGTCCTGCCCCAAATGTCCTGCTAGAGGCACATCATGCGCCAACCCCAGTAGGAAGGCCCTGAAGCACTGAGGTACCACCAGCACATGGGCTGACCCAGGCTCAGGAACCTCAAGCTCACTATACAGGAGGCAGTCCTCCCAGTAGATCAGGTGAGATCCTGGCACCTTATCCGCCGCCTGGTCTGCAGCCTGCTGCCTCAAACTCTCTAGCGTAGGGCATGTCTTCTGTGCCTCCCTGGTGAGACCCCCTTCCTGCTGCCACTGTGACAGCTCAGGGAACTCCCCTAGTTCAGCCACCTGTTCCCTTGTAGGCTCTGGAGCATCACCCTCAGGCTCCGCCTCCTCCCAGACCTTGGGAGGTTCTGGGGCCGGTTTCCTGCCCCCCTGCCCTTCCTCTTTTTATGGATCAAATTTGTTTATTGGTATATAACACAGACAGGCTAAGTACAGATTCTATGCCTACATCCGGGTCAGCCGGCAAACCAATTTTGCAGGAAATCCTGCTACACAAATTAACAGACGAGCCTGTGGTGGCAGCCAACAGACATAAAGAGACAAGCTCCTCTATCTCCAGCGCCCACTCTTGGAGGCCAACGACCACACCCCAATGTCAACACTGCCAGTCTATGAAGAAATTAAAAGAACTTGAAAACAAACCACAACACAATACAAAATTCAAAGGACAAAACTGTGCCTCCCCTCAAAGTCCTAGCAGTAACTCTTTCTGCCCCCCCCCCCCATCTCTGTTCCCCAGGAGCAGCCCGGATCCCATCCCCCATCCTCTGCACTGGTTGGCTTCCTCCCATCAGGGATCCCCCAGCAGCCTCAAAACCCTTAGCTATGCAGGGCAAGTTAACTCGTTGAACTCCGCTGAGAGGATCTGAATGAACAGCCTCCAACTGTCACCTATATCTCCCTCTCTCTGTGTGGCCGCTAATGTTAGTTTCTCCATTCCCAAGATGAACCAGAGCTTATATAGCCAGGAGTTGTAAGTCGGGACCCTGTCCGAGCCCCAAAGAGCTAATATCGCCTGTAACGCTGCGTTAAGGGTCAGCGCCATCTGTCGTCCCGTCTGCGAGCGAAGAGGAAAGGTGAGGAGGTTGTGGAAGCCCAGTATGACATATGACTAGAATCTAGGAATCTCTGTCCGAAACACTCTGTTGATATCGTCAAGAATGCCTTTCCAGTATCTGGTTAACTTGGGAAGATGCCATAATAGGTGTATAAGTGTGCCCGTGCCCCCACATCCCCTCCAGCAAGGTCAGATTTAGCGGAATCCCATGCATGCACCCTAGCTGGAGTATAGTACCAGTAAGTAGTGAGCTTGTAGGCAGTCTCTGTCCCTGGCGTGCTGTAGGCTGTGTGGTGCGCTCTATTGTGAACACTCTCCTACTCTTCCTCTATTGGCTCCCTCCCCAGTTTTGCCTCGCATCTCCACTGCCCCTTGGTTTTAGTGGACTGCTTCTCCGCCTGTAGGAGTTTATAAATCTCTGAAATCATGTGTTTGTCATCTTTCTTTCCCATAAGCCATTTCTCAAACGGCGTAAGTGGTCTGGATACCAACGGCCTAATCGCGGGCTGGAGGGCCCAGTGTCGAACCTGGTAGTACATCAATCTATCTGCCTCTGTGAGCCCATGAGCCCTTCATCTGGTCAAAGGCCATTACTCCATCCACATAAAATATACTGCCCACCAGTTTACAGCCTCCTTCAGACCAACACTGAAAACGCTCCGTCTGAAGACCCGGGGGGAAGTCGGGGTTTTCGCAATTTGGAGACATCGGGGAGGGGAAGGTCGTCAAACCCCGCTTTGTCGCCACAGCATCCCACACCCAGAGCATTGTGCCCGTAACAAGAGAGAGGAATAAAGTCCTGACGCTCTATGCCTATGCCGGATCCATGGCTCCTTCCAGATATGAGACCCTGCCACTGCCTGGTCCATGAAACACCAGTGCTTTTCAGTGAGTGGTCGACTCCACTCCAGCTAATAGCAAAGTTGGGCAGCTTGAAAATACCGCAGCAGACAGAGAACAGCTAGGCCTCCCTTCTCTTTAGGACGGTACAGGACACAGCACGGCATCCGAGCAGGCTTCCCCCCCATACGAATTCCAATATCGCTGACTGAAGTGTCGCTATGGTATGTGGCGGTGGGGTTAAAGGGAGCGTCTGAAATACATAGAGTATGCGCGGTAAGACTGTCATTTTGATTGCGGACACCCTACTGAACCAGGAGAGTCCATGCTTCCCCCACTTCTCCAGGTCTCTCAATATCTCCCTAGAGAGGGAAGCATAGTTCATGCTAGACGTTTTAGCAGCTGTTGTTGCCAGGGCAATACCCAGGTATGGCACATGGGATGTTGACCATATAAAGGGGTAGCGAGCCCGTATGGCTTCCTCATGCATTGGTAGCAGTGACAAACTAAAGACCTGGGATTTCTGTGTGTTCACTTTAAACCCAGATACCCGACTAAACGCACTGATGGCCTCCATGAGCGCAGACAGTGAGACCATGGGATCCGCCAGCGTGAGAATCACGTCATCCGCATAGAGGCTTATGAGGTGAAGGTCTCCCCCAAACTTGATACCGGAGATATGAATATCATCACGGAGGCGCTGCGCGAGGGGCTCCATATACAGCGCAAACAGTAGTGGGGAGAGCGGACACCCCTGCCTCGTCCTCTTCCCTATCGGAAAAGGAAGCAACAAAGTCCCGTTCACGCGGAAGGCGGCCCTAGGCGCACTATGAATACACTGAATCCAGGTCCAAAACGCCGGGCCAAACCCAAAGCGCTGTAGACCCCGGAGAAGATAAGGCCAGTGCACCCGATCGAATGCCTTCTCCGCATCAATGGAGAGGAGGAGCGCCTCCCTATGGGATCTATTAGTTTTATCTATTAAGTGTAGGAGCCGCTTCGTGTTGTCACCGCACTGTCGATGACGAATGAAACCCGCCTGATCCGGGTCAATAAGTCCCGGCATATAGGCATTATGATGCTGCGCTAAAATACCCGTAAATAATTTAGCATCAATATTTAAGAGCGAGATGGGCCGATACGAACCACAGTCCTCCAGATTCTTCCCAGGCTTATGTATGACTGTGATAGTAGCCTCTAGCATGCTAGGTGTGAGGGATCCTGTTAGCAAGAAGGAGTTATTGAGTCGCACCAAAAGTGGGGCAGGCTCGGCGCAATAAGTCTTAAAGAAAAGCTCAGTAAAGCCGTCAGGTCCAGGCAACTTCCCTACAGAAAAATCGCAAGATTGCCACTATCACCTCCTCTATTCATATAGGCTGGTCAAGGGAGGCCGCATCTTGCTCGCGGAGCGATGCAATCTTACAGTCTGCGAGATAAGAAGACAGCTCCACTCCACTCCCCACATCCGCTGCACACAACTCTCTATAGAAATCTGCAAACACCTCAGCTATCTGCTGATCTGTCCGTACCTCCCCCCGGGACGGGGAACGCACCATCTTTATAGCATTGGCCGATTGCTGGGCTCTCAATTTGTGGACGAAGAGTTTCCCACTGCGATTACCCCTTACGTAGTGTTTATGTTTAAGCCGGGCAACCGCATACTCCGCCTGATCCCAGTCGAGCCGTTTCAGCTGGTGGAGCGCTTTCTCTAACTCCCACCACACCCTGAGGGCACCAGTGTGCTGGTGAGAACGCTCTAGGGCCGATATTTTCTGTTCTAGGACCTCTCTCAGCTCTCTCCTAGCTTTATTCTCCTTTGCCGAGAGAGATATCACCTCCCCCGAATAATACCCTTCAGCGCCTCCCAGAGTGTCTAAGTTAATTCTCCCATCGTCATTGTGACTAAGATAGTCAAGAATCGCTTGTCGCAGCGCCTCCTCCGCCGGCCTAGATTGCAGCATAGTGTCCCTAAAAAGCCAGCTGGGGACCCGAGCTCGCCCACCATCAAGGCAGACCACCAAGGTAATAGGAGCGTGATCTGTCAAGGCCCGAGGTTCAATCGCGTTCCCCCTGACTCTGGAGCTAAACTCTTAAGAGGCCATAAAAAAGTCTATGTGCGTATAAGTCTTGGAGGATGCCAAGTAGAATGAATAGTCTTGGAGGGTCGGTGCACCCTCCTCCAGACGTCCTCCAAGTCACAGTTAGCCAGCCGCTGGCGTCAACGCCCCAGTCTGCCCAAAACGCTGTCCAGAGCAGTCCAAATCATTGTCCATGACCAAATTGAAGTCCCCCCTACCAGTATAGCCCTGTCCGGAGTAGTGAGCATGGGGGATATGACTTGTCTCATGAATGATTCCGGTCGTTCATTGGGGGGCATATTGCTGCTATTCAGTGGCATAATTAGATGGGGAAAAGAAAAGACATCAGGCACGCCTCCGCTCTAGTGAGGGCACAGGCATTTCCAAAGCCTACAATAACAAAATTCATGTGCAGAGCTTCATGCAGTTTAACTCTCATTGTCCTTAACCCCTTCCCCACCAAGGAGGTAATGTTACTTCTGTGGCTGCGGCGCTGAGGTGCCAGGGACCTAACCATTATGTTGTGGTACGGGCCCCTAGGGGAAGCGCTAGTGCTCCCCCCAAGGTCCGCTCTTCCATCCCCCTAGGTGAGGGTTGGAAGGGGAATCGCTTCCCCTTCCACCCCAACCCCTCCCACCCCCACAATGACGTCAGCATGCAATTGCATGCTGACATCAGACGGTGCCAGGTGAGCTGGAAGCAAGAGACGTGCTGGAAGCTATTTGTTTCCAGCATGTCGAAGAACGTGGAGGTGAGTTTTTCCTCCATGCGGGGGGGGGGGGGGGAGGACTGCAAAAAAAGAGGCATTGGGGTAAGGAAAGGGTTTTACTTCCCCCTGATGTTCTTTCAGCATTCTTGCTGCCCAGCAGGAATGCCCACAGAACACCAGGGAATTTGTTTATGTGTGTGTGTATGCAGTGTGGGGAGCGACCCCCTGGGCAAGGGTCACTCCAATTGGACGGCCAATATATTTTTCACCGTTTCTGCCCCCCTTGGGGGCAGATTGGTCTTTTATTTTTAGGCCAATCTGCCCCCAAGCAGGGCAGAAGCCACTAGAAACCAGGGATTGTTTTTGTGTCTGTTTTTTTTTTTATGTGGGGGGGGTGGCCCCTTGGGAAAGGGTCGCCCCCAAGGGACAAAAAAAGCACTATTGGGCAGATCTGCCCTTGGGGCCAAATCGGCCTATTTTTTTCCGGCACATCTGCCCCCAAGGGGGGCAGAATCCACTTAGCACCAGGGATCATGTGTGTGTGCTTTGTGTGGGAGGTGGCCCCATGGGCAAGGGCCGCCCCATCAAAAGGGGCAATATAATCTATGCCAGAAGCCATAAGGACACCAGGGATTGTTTTTCTTTCTTTTGTTTTTCTTGTGTTGGGGGGTGCCCCCTTTGGCAAGGGTCACCCCCCAAAGGGGACAAAGCACTGTTGGGTAGTTCTGCCCCACTCGGGGCAGATCGGCCTATTTGTTTTAGGCCCATCTGCCCCCACTTCGTGCCAGGGATCATGTGTGTGTGTGTGTGCTTTGTGTGGGGGAGTGGCCCTGTGGGCAAAGGTCGCCTCCCCAAAGGGGGCAATATATTCTATGCCATTTCTGCCCCCCTTGGGGGTAGATTGGCCTATTTGTTTTAGTCCCATCTGCCCCCGAGGGGGGGTTGGGGGGAAGAAGCCATAAAGACACCAGGGATTTTTGTTTTCCTTTGTTTTTTTCTGTTGGGGGGTGCCCCCTTTGGCAAGGGTCGCTCCCCTCAAAGGGGAAAAAGCAGTGTTGGGTAGTTCTGGCCCTCCTGGGGGCAGAACAGCCTATTTGTTTTAGGCCCATCTGCCCCCAGGGGCAGAATCCACATAGCGCCAAGGATCATGTGTGTGTGTGTGCTTTGGGTGGGGGTGGCCCATTGGGCAAGGGCCGCCCCACCAAAGGGGGCAATATAATCTATGCCATTTCTGCCCCCCTTGGGGTCAGAAGCCATATAGATGCCAGGGATTGTTTTTCTTTCTTATGTTTTTTTTGTGTTGGAGGTGCCTCCTTTGACAAGGGTCACCCCCGAAGGGGACAAAGCACTGTTGGGTAGTTCTGGCCCCCTTCGGGGCAGAACAGCCTATTTTTTTTTAGGCCCATCTGCCCCTACTTGGTACCAGGGATCATATGTGTATGCTTTGTGTGGGGGGGTGGCCCCTTGGGCAAGGTCACCCCCCCAAAGGGGGTAATATATTCTAGGCCTTTTCTGCCCGCCTTGGGGGCAGATTGGCCTATTTATTTAGGCCCATCTGCCCTAGACACCAGGGAAAAATTATAATTGTGTGGTGGCGGTGTGTTTGTCAACTACCAAACCATTTGCCATTATAACAGTTTATTTCTCCTTTTTGTTCTAGTTCAAAGCTTTTGTTTTCTTTGCTGTGGCTTGTTGTGGTTTTGGCAGTGGTTGTCCTGCGGTTTGCATACTTGCATGTTTTAGGTAAGTAAATAAATTTACTCCAAAGGAGTACTGTTGCCATGCATGAATGACATGTTTGTAGGTGGTGTACTAAATGCAGGATTGTGTGTGAAATTGTCCATAGATTTATGCACAATGATATTTGTGTTGTCTTATGTCAAATTTGATTTTCTTTCTTCTTTTTAGTGGGATATCATTGGTGATTGCTGTGGCTCTGCAGAGTAGTTGCTGGTGAGCCAGGTTTTTCAGGCAAGTGAGCGGTATGTTTTTGAGTTTATAACTCTTAGTTATAAAGCTACAATTGGTTTATTACTTATCTTACACAGTGCTGGTTGTTAGTGGTGCATTTGTCCTGTTACTTTTTGTAGGAAGGATCATTGCTAGCCATAGGATAACCACTAAGCAGGTTTTTGGTGTACTTTTTGAGTTGTCTTCTGACCATGATTATGAGACGGACGTGCAAGATTCTGGATGTGAATTTTCTGTCAGAGAGGAATCCTCTGATGATGAAGCCACTCTCAGTGCTGTTGAAGTGCCTGTTTTAGGGGAGGACACTGATGTGCCAATGGTGCAGCAGCCAGCGGTTGAAAGGCTTCCCATTGGAAGACCTGACACGTGGGTTTCACCAAACATGGAGCAGCCACAGTTGCCTGCGTTTAGTGGTTTCCCAGGGTGTAGAGTAAATAAGGAAAGCTTTTTGCCTGTCAACTTCTTTGAGTTGTTTATGGACGATATATTTATGGAAGAGATTGTTGAGCAGACTAATTTGTACGCAGAGCAGTATTTGAGGGACAACACAGCCAGACTTAGGCCACACTCCAGAGCTAGCCGTTGGATTCCCACAAATCTGGAAGAGTTGGACAAGTTCTTGGGTTTAACTTTTTTGATGGGACCGATAAGGAAGCCATCACTGTCTTCCTATGGGTCTACTAACCCTTGATGGCAATTGCTATATTTCCTGCAATCATGAGTCGTAACCGGTATGAGCTGCTTCTTCGGATGCTGTATTTTGTAGATAAATCTTTAGCCTTGCCACAAGATCACCCTAATTCTGACCGTCTTTTTAAGATTAGACCTGTCCTTGATCATTTGGTAGATCTGTTTTCAGAGATCTATGTTCGAGGCAAATAAATTTCTGTAGTTAAGTCTTTGGTCCTGTTCAAGGGTCGTTTGGTTTTTAGGCAGTACATTCCTAGCAAGAGGGCACGGTATGGAATTAAATTGTATATGCTAGCTGAAAGTAGTACGGGATATGTTTATAATATCTGGGTCTTCACTGGTAGGGATTCCAGTATTGACCCCGCTTGATGTCTGCCCACTTTTGGAGTTAGTGAGAAAATTGTGTGGGAATTTGGTAGATGATGATTTAACAAAGGTCACCATTTATATATAGATAACTTCCTACACTGGAGTGCAGTTGTTCAAGGAGTTGTTCAGAGTGGACACTGTTGCCTGTGGCACAATCCGCTCTAATCGGAGAGGCTATCCAAGAGAGCTTGTCTGTAAAATACTTGAGAAGGGACAGTTCAGTGCCTTGCGGAATGATGAGGTGCTAGCTCTGAAATTTGTAGACAGGAGGGATGTGTACATGCTAACTACCATCCATGATGAGAGTACTTCACCTCTGGCTGTTTGGGGTCAAGTTGCTGAAGTATGCAAACCTGTGTGCATTTTAGACTACAATAAGCACATGGGTGGTGTTGATAGAGTAGATCAGAGGTTGGAACCTTACACTGCTGCTCGTAAGGAATATGTTTGGTATAAGAAATTAGCGGTTCACCTGTTACACTTGGCAACTTTTAATGATTTTCTTGTGTTTAAGGATAGTTCTCCCGAGTCGAGGATGACATTTGTGAAACTTCAGGAGTCTATCATAGTGAGCCTTGTTGTGCTGGAATAGGCAAGAGTTTCTAGAGAATCAGTGGTGGAGGATGTGGCTAGATTGACAGAACGTCACTTTGCTGAGCACATTCCTCCCACAGACAAAAAGGACTTTCCTGCTAAGAGATGTAGAGTCTGTGCTCAAAGAAGTATCAGGAAGAAGACTAAGATGTACTGCCCTGATTGACCTTCAAAGCCTGGGATGTATGTGGGTGGCTGTTTCAGGAGCTACCACACACAGAAGAATTATTGGGAAATACTGCCAGCTTAAACTGCTGTTTTATATTTTCACGGTTGCCATTACTGTCATGTATTCAGTTAGAGCTTTTGTGTTCGTAGTTAGTTATAATTAGTGGTTTCTTTGTTGTTTAAAAACAACAAAGAATCGTGATGGCGGTGTGCGTGGGGTGGTGCTTGGCTGGCGGTGTGCGTGGGGTGGCGCTTGGGTGGCGGTGCCAGACAAATGCCAGTCCACACACTCCTATCAGCTGGTGTGATTGCTATATCAGGTATGTGGGCTTATGAAAGTGAGGGGCCCTTGAATGGCGCTGTCTGTTGATGAGAGTATTGTAATGTCCCGCAGCCCGCGGCTGGCAGCATGAATGGTCTTGTACACATCATGTATGAATGGTGTGTGAATGGACTGTAAAGAGGTTCGTGCTTTGACACGGCTTTATAGCTCATGAGCTGTGAGTCATTGGTTTAGGCTTTTGGCCTTTCAGTTATTAACAGTGCATTTCAGTTTTGTGAAATCTCTTTTAATAAAATTTGATCTACTGAACCATCACTCACCCTCGTGCCAAATCCAACCAGTATGTGTGGTAAAAATGACAAACGCTGCTCTGCTGTAATCAGGTGTCGCAGCACACCTGTGACATGCTAGGTGTCTTGGGTGGGACCCCGATGAAGCATGCCACCAACTTGGTTCATAGGTGAGGGGTCTTTTTAACATAACCTCAGTGCATTTCTTTTCACAATTTTAATGTTTGGAACATCACAGAAGTAAGCGGGCACATCAAAATGATCTGGATCCCCCAACATTTTCCTCACTTTTCTTTGTCAGATCACTGCTCCGGCACAAATTTCTTACCACCCAGCATTCTCCTCAGTCTCCCAAGTAAAATGGTACCTTACTTGTGTGGGTCCCTGTTGGAAATAGCCTTTCTGCAGGGTCACCCCCAAACCCTTAGCCTTCCTCCTTCTCTTTTTATTACTTCATTTTTGCTGGCTTTAGGACCCTGCACACTTTACCACTGCTAACCAGTGCTAAACTGCATATGCGCTCTCCTTAAAACATGGTGACATTGGCTCATACCCAATTGGCTTATTTAATTTATTTGTAAGTCGCTAGTCAAGTGCACTACATGTGCCCATGGCCTGTAAGTTAAATGGCACTAGTGGGCTGTAGCACTGGTTGTGCCCCCACATATGTAGCCCCCAAACCATGTCTCAGGCCTGCCACTGCAGTGCCTGTGTGTGCAGTGTCACTGTCACTTTGACTTCGCATTTAAAAGTACATGCCAAGCCTTAAACACCCCTTTATCTACATATAAGTCACCCCTAAGGTAGACCCTAGGTAGCCCATTGGGGCAGGATGCTATGTAGGTAAAGGGCAGGACATTAACATATGTGTTCTTTATGTCCTGGTAGTGTAAAACCCCCAAAAGTTGTTCTACACTGCTGTGATGCCTGCCCTTTTCATAGGATAGCATTGGGGCTACCCTCATATAATGTTTGAGTCGTAGATCCTGATCTGAAAGGAGTAGCCAGGTCATATTTAGTATGGCTAGAATGGTGATACAAAATCCTGCTTAATGGTGAAGTTGGATTTTATTTTACTATTTTAGAAATGCTAATTTTAGAAAGTGAGCATTTCTCTGCACTTAAATCCTTCTGTGCCTTCTAATCCACGTCTGGCTAGGTTTATTTGACAGCTCCCTTGTGCATTCACTCAGACACACCCCAAACACAGGATACTCAGCCTCACTTGCATACATCTGCATTCTGAATGGGTCTTCCTGGGCTGGGAGGGTGGAGGGCCTCACACTTACATGTCAAAGAACAGTAGCCTGTCCTCACACAAAGGACTGCCACACCCCCTACTGGGACCCTGGCAGACATGATGGAACTGAAAGGGGACCTTGTGCACTTCTAAGCCACTCTTTGAAGTCTCCCCCACTTCAAAGGCACATTTTGGTATTTAAGCAGGGTCTCTGACCCTACCAACTTAGACACTTCTCGAGGTATACACTCTACCTGACAAGACACTTCCTGGAGAAGAGAACCTGTACCAGAACTTCCATCCTGCCAAGAAGAACTGCCTAGCTGCCCAAAGGACTCATCGGACTGCTTTCGGTGAAGGACTGCTGCCTTGCTGTTGCCCTGCTGCCTTGCTGCTCTCTCGCTAAGATGAGAAGTGCTCTCCAAGGACTTGGATAGAGCTTACCTCCTGTTCCCTGAAGTCTCAGGCCCAAAAAGAATTCATCTCTACAAGAAGGACTCCTTGTGCAGCAGAAATCAATGCACAGCCTTCCAGAAACGACGCACAGCCTGCACTGCAGTGAAAAATTTACTGCACACCAAACCGGAACTTCGCAAGGAGAAGATCGATGCAGCACCAGCATAGCGACCGGAAATTCTATGCATGGCCCACTGGATCGACGCGCTACCGAGCCAGAATGACGCAGACTGACTTCCTGAGAGGAATCGATGCAGCGCCTGCCGTGCGGTAGAAATTTCCATGCAACGCCCACCGGATCAACGCAGCCTCTTTGACTTCATCCTGTCAGTGCAGGAAATCCACGCATCGTCACCGGGGCGTCAGAAAACCCCGCAACCCAAATAGGATCCATGACTAAGTGCCAGAAATCGATGCACAGCTGTTCCTGCATGAAAACTAAAACGACTCATCGCTGTGCGCGGCCCGTGAAATCGATGCACACCCCCTTAGTTTCCACGCATCTCCTCCTCTGCTGTTATTTGTGGAGATTTTGCACGCAAACCAGGTACTTTGTGCTTGAAAGAGATATTTATTGCTTTTTAAAGACTGAAGGCACTTTATCAATTTTACAGTGATATCTCAGCATATACTTATTGCATTTTAATTGTTTTGACCTGCATCTCATCAGATAAATATTATATATTTTTCCTAACGCTGTGCGGTGTATTTTTGTGGTGCTATACTGTGTTATTGCATGATTTATTGCACAAATACTTTACACATTGCCTTTTAAGTTAAGCCTGACTGCTCAGTGCCAAGCTACCAGACAGTGGGCACAGGATAGTTTGGATTGTGTGTGACTTACCCTGACTAGAGTGATGGTCCTTCTTGGACAGGGGGTAACCTGACTGCCAACCAAAGATACAATTTTTAACAGTCCCCAAAGCAGAGTCCGCCTAAAGATATATAAAAGAAAAACATGTGCTTATCAACTCGCTGTGCTATCCCCTTAATCTCTACAGGTTTTTGGCCTGTTTCTGTTGCAGGGCCCTGGGCCACCCACAGAAGTGAGGTATTATTTTTATCGGGAGACTTGGGGGAATGCTGGGTGGAAGGAAATTTGTGGCTCTTCTCAGGTTCCAGAACTTTCTGTCACCGAATGTGAGGAAAAAGTGTTTTTTAGCCAAATTTTGAGGTTTGCAAAGGATTTTGGGGAAGAAAACACTGGGGGATCCACGCAAGTCATACTTCCCTGGACTCCCTCAGTGTCTAGTTTTCAGAAGTGTTTGGGTTTGGTAGGTTTCCCTGTATAGCTGCTAAGGGGGTGGGAGGTACGCTCACTCCCACCCCGCAAAAACAGTTTGTTTTGTATTTGATAATTTTGATGTGTCCACATAGGGGGTCATTCTGACCGCGGCGGGCGGCGGGAGCCGCCCGCCTGGAGGGAGCCGCCATATGGCCGCTCCGCGGTCGAAAGACCGCGGAGGCCATTCTGGCTTTCCCGCTGGGCTGGCGGGCGACCGCCAGAAGGCCGCCCGCCAGCCCAGCGGGAAACCCCTCCCCACGAGGAAGCCGGCTCCGAATGGAGCCGGCAGAGTGGAGGATGTGCGACGGGTGCAGTGGCACCCGTCGCGAATTCCAGTGTCTGCAAAGCAGACACTGGAATTCAAAGTGGGGCCCTCTTAGGGGGCCCCTGCAGTGCCCATGCCATTGGCATGGGCACTGCAGGGGCCCCCAGGGGCCCCACGACACCCCTCACCGCCATCCTGTTCCTGGCGGTCGGAACCGCCAGGAACAGGATGGCGGTGAGGGGGTCGGAATCCCCCATGGCGGCGCAGCAAGCTGCGCCGCCATGGGGGATTCCCAGGGCAGCGGAAAACCGGCAGGAGACCGCCGGTTTTCCTGGTCTGACCGCGGCCAAACCGCCGTGGTCAGAATGCCCTGCGGGGCACCGCCAGCCTGTTGGCGGTGCTCCCGCATCCCCGGCGGAATGACCCCCATAGTGTTTTGGGGCATTTCCTTTTGCAGGCACTAGGCCTACCCACACAAGTGAGGTGCCATTTTCATCGGGAGACTTGGGTGAAGGCTGCGTGGAAGGAAATGTGTGGCTTTTTGCGGATTTCAGAACTTTCTGTGCCCAAAATGTGAGGAAAGTGTTTTTTATCTACATTTTGAGGGTTGCACAGGACTCTGGGTAACAGAACCTGGTGAGAGCCCTGCAAGTCACCCCATCTTGGATTCCCCTAGGTGATTGCTTTAAAAAATGCACAGGTTTGGTTGGTTTCCCTAGGTGCCGGCTAAGCTAGAGGCCAAAATCCACAGCTAGGCACTTTGCAAAAAACTACTCTGTTTTTTGGGGGGGAAAATGTGATGTGTCCACGTTGTGTTTTGAGGCATTTCCTGTCGCGGGCACTAGGCCTACCCACACAGGTGAGGTGCCATTTTTATCGGGAGACTTGGGGGAACGCTGGGTGGAAGGAAATTTGTGGCTCCTCTCAGATTCCAGAACTTTCTGTCACCGAAATGTGAGGAAAAAAGTGTTTGTTAGCCACATTTTGAGGTTTCCACAGGATTCTGTGTAACAGAACCTGGTGAGAACCCCACAAGCCACCCCATTTTGTTTTCCCCAAGATGTCTACTTTTAAATAATGCACAGTTTTGACAGGTTTCCCGAGATGCCGGCTGAGCTAAAGGCCAAAATCCACAGCTAGGCACTTTTAGAAAAAACAGCTCTGTTTTTTGGGGGGGAAAATGTGATGTGTCCACGTGGTGTTTTGGGGCATTTCCTGTCGCTAGGCCTACCCACACAAGTGAGGTACCATTTTTATCAGGAGATTTGGGAGAGTGCTGTGTGAAAGGGAATATGTGGCTCCTCTCAGATTCCAGAACTTTCTTTCATCAAAATGTGAGGAAAAAGTGTTTTTTCAGCCACATTTTGAGGTGTGCAAAGGGTTTTGGCTAACAGAACCGGATGAGAGCCCAAGTCACCCCATCCTGGATTCCCCTAGGTGTCTAGTTTTCAGAAATGCACCAGTTTGACAGGTTCCCCTAGGTGCCGGCTGAGCTAGAGGCCAAAATCTACAGCTAGGCACTTTGCAAAAAACACGTCAGATTTCAATGTGAAAATGTAATGTGCCCATGTTGCGTTTCCTGTCGCTCGCGAGCATTAGGCCTACCCATGCAAGTGAGGTACCATTTTTATGGAGAGACTTGGGGGAAACACAGAATAGCAAAACAAGTGTTATTGCCGCTTGTCTTTCTCTACATTTTTTCCTTCCAAATGTAAGACAATGTGTAAAAAATATGTCTATTTGAATAAATGCCGTCTAATTCACATGCTAGTATGGGCACCCCAGAATTCAGAGATGTGCAAATAACCACTGCTTCTCAACACCTTATCTTGTGCTCATTATGGAAATGCAAAGGTTTTCGTGATACCTATTTCTCACTCTTTATATTTCAGCAAATGAATATCTGTATACCCAGAATAGAATGAAAGCCCATTGCAAGGTGCAGCTCAATTATTGGCTCTGGGTACCTGGGGTTCTTGATGAACCTACAAGCCCTATATATCCCCACGTCCAGCAGACGTAACAGTATATTGCTTTCAAAAATCTGGCATCACAGGAAAAAGTTGCAGAGTAAAACGTGGAGAAAATGTGCTTTTTTCACCTCAATTTCATTTTTTTTTTTATTTCAGTTGTAATTTTCTGTAGAAAACCCTTGTAGGAGCTACACAAATTACCCCTTTGCTTAATTCTGAATTTTGTCTACTTTTCGGAAATGTTTAGCTTTCTGGGATCCAGCATTGGTTTCATACCCATTTCTGTCACTAACTAGAAAGAGGCTGAAAGCACACAAAAAAAAAAATATGGTAAAAATGGGGTATGTCCCAATAAAATTTAAAAATTGTGGTTTTCTGATTCAAGTCTGCCTGTTCCTGAAAGCTGGGAAGGTGGTGATTTTACCACCACAAACCCATTGTTGATGCCGCTTTCAGGGGGGGGGGGGGAGGGGGAAACACTAGCTGCCTTCTGCAGCCCCTTTTTTCCCCATTTTTTTTTTTTTTTTTTTTTAAACTAAATTTTTGCTGTACTTTGGCTAATTTCTTGTTCTCCTTCAGGGGACCCCCCAAAGTCTGGCTACCTCTAGACTCCCTAGGATGGATGTTGGAAAACAGAACACAAATTTGGCGTGTGTGGCTTATGTGGACAAAAAGTTATAAGGGCCTAGACAAAAAAAGGCTTGGCACCTGATGGGGAAAAAGCCTGGCAGCGAAGGGGTTAACAAGGAGGAAGGGCATTTTTTGCTTCAAAATATGTTATTGTTATTCTTAAACAACAAGAAAATAATACATGGAACAAAGCAAAAGAGGAAAAACATTGGAAAAATGGGTACAACTGTCAGGAGATGTGCATTAAAGAAAAACATAAGATTACAATCACCAGGTTAGTTTGTAGAAACGTATATGACGATAAAAGATGGAATAAGAAGAATGTGAGGTCAGGCATAGTTTGTGTGTGTGAGGTGTTAGGGGTAAGGATGATTCTTTGAGATACGCTTAATTGATATATGTGTAACATACACAACATTATAGGTGTAGGCACAGGCAAAAGTTAAAGGTGGAGAAGGGTAGAGGAGGTAGGCAGGAGGGAGTCATGTGAGCCAATAGAGGAGTTACTATGCTGTGGATGGTATCAGGGGTTGAGATCCAGTGGTAAGTAAACATTGGAAGAAGTGGTTTCCCATTATGAGGAAGAGGTCTAGCGTCTCCCATATACGGTGGGAGGACATAGGGTGACCTTTATTGAGGAATTCGGTTATATGTATTACCTATAGGTAGGTAACCCAAGCCCACCTAGTATGATGCATTGGGGAGATCAGTTGGATAGTCTGCAAAGTGTTGTTCCAAGATGAAAGGTGGGAAAGACAGTAGAATGATTACCTTAAAATATTTTTGCAAATTGGCAGAGATGTTTTGCCAGTAGGAAAACAGATGAAGGCAAGAGAACATATACTTATCATTCACAGGTGATGTGTTGCATGCCGAGCACATGTCGGAAACACTGATCTTTAGTAAGAACAGTTTCGCTGGAGTCCAGTACAGGAAGTGTAAGGCAAAAAAAACTTGGTCTCGAACAGTGAGGAAATTAGTTTCTGTTTGAGTAGGTTTATTCCAATTTTTGACCAGGTCTCCTCACTTTGTGAAGTAAGCCCTTTGGAGCAGAAGTGGGGAGACAGTTTGTGTGGTAGTGGTGTATTAGTAGTAGCAGGAAGTAGTTTAAAGAATCCAGAGGCTGTGTGGCCACTCATGAGTATCAGTTTTAATTTTCGTATAGAGGTGAATTGTGGAGGGGACCTAGCTTGGAAAACATGGCCTTGGTTTGTAAAAAGTCATAAAAATCTGTGTGTGTCATACTTGCGTTGTAAGGCGAAGAATGAGAGAGGCTCAGAGACTACATAAAGACTGAATATAGTTAATATTCCTTTGGCTGCCCATATTGGATAAATGGCTAATGAGTTGGGGATTTGTAGTTTTTTTTATTGTTCCATAAAGATGTGAAGAAGGATGTGTGGATATTAGTTGCTAGTGCTGTGTCCAAGGTCAATGTGGAAGATATAGGGCCTGATTCTAACTTTGGAGGACGGTGTTAAACCGTCCCAAAAGTGGCGGATATACCACCTACCGTATTACGAGTTCCATAGGATATAATGGACTCGTAATACGGTAGGTGGTATATCCGCCACTTTTGGGACGGTTTAACACCGTCCTCCAAAGTTAGAATCAGGCCCATAGTTTCTTTAAAGATTTTCTCCAGAATGGTTGTAAGGGTGGTGCATCATCAAGGTGGTTTGCAGCGAGAAAGGGTAGCAGATTGAGGACTCCACATCAAGCCAAACATGTTTTTAGTGGGTTAATTTTTAACAATTGTGAACCTTGGGCCACTAAGTATGCAGTTCGATATGTATTCCAATTTGGGAAGTTGCAACCTCCTAGATTGGGAGAGGCATGTTCTCAGTTTTTAAGAATCATTTTAGGTGTTTTACTATCCAAAAGAAAGTTTGAGACAGCCTAATCAATTTTGGTGAAGAAATCTAGGGAGAGGTGAACAGGGAGCATAATAGATACAAGGTCAATCAGCAGTGATACCACCATCTCAATGGTTTCGAGTCGACCTCACCAGGAGATATGTTTCAGTGATCATGTGGATAGTAGGTCCTTCATTTTATTCAGGGTTTTGTTTTCAATGATGGAAATAGGTTCAGAAAGGTCCTTACAAAACCATATCCCGAGAGATTTAATATTGGACTTCCATTGGTAGCCAGAGGACCATCAAGGGATTGCAATGTACCTTCAGGGGAAAGATCTCAGTTTTGTTGGTCGTCAGGGAGCATCCAGAGAAGTAAGAGAAATAGTCAATACTATTTAATATCCCAGTGATGGCATGGTCAGGGGAATTTGTAAATATTAAAATGTCATTTGTATATGCAGCTGTTTTGCATGGCGTATTGTTGAATGAGATTCCTGGAATGTCAGGTGATTCACTGAGCATTAGTAGGAGAGTGACCATGGCATTTAGAAATAATTAAAGTGATAAGAGGAAGCCTTGATGGGTTTGCTGTTGTAGTACAAAGGATAAGGACAGGGCTCCATTAACTCTAATTCTGGCCAAAGGTTTTGAGTGTAAGGCCATGGTCATCGTGATAAACTCTTCCCCTATGTTGTGTCTCAAGAGAACGGCTTTGAGATATGGCATGAGATTTTATTGAAAGCCTTCTCTGAATCTAAACCTATAGTCGCTGCTGGGGAGGAGAGTAGGCTGGAGGTTTATGCAATGACATTAGAGAAGACGCTCATGTTGTCGCTGGCTAGGGACTTTGGAGTCCGGAAGAGTTATTGGGGAGGATGTACAGTCTTCATTTATATGAATAAATTGGGCTAACTGATTATGGAGCTCCTTGACCACGTCTGGATGTTCCAGGATCTGGGAGGCTGAGGAGGTATGTTGGAAAAGAGTAGAGTCTATTGAAATATATTCAATTCTGGAAAATGTGTTGTGTGGAGGAGAAAAGAATCTAAAGTTGCTGCCAGTAGTGAGGTGGAGTTTCCAGACATCTGCTAGTTTGAGAGCAGATCACGGGAATTCAGGGGTTGTGTAGCTAAAGGCAGATTGTCTGTCCAAAAGAGGGTCCATTCGGATGTTAAAATCACCCCCAAGAACAATCTGTGCATTCGGGGAAAAGTTGAGTTTAGCAGAGAGGTTGTCCCAGAATTTGGGTTTGTCTATGGTGGGGACATACATGTTCAATGTGTACAACTCTGTAGTGGTATTCTGTAGTCATGATATTAGCCATCATTACGTGGTTCTGATGAGATAATTGAGAGGTCAGAATTCTGGGAAACCAATGTAGTAACCCCATTTTTTTTCACATTTCAGGAGAGCTGGCAATGTCTGACAACCACCCAGTACACAAGGACAGAGCTTCTTTATATCCAATGTGGGTATCTTGTAAAAAGGCCAAGTCGCCCTTAAGAGAGTGGCATTAGTCACATTTCCGGTGCTTTAAGGGGTGGTTAAGTCTTTTGACGTACACATAAACCACTTTAAGCATGGCAGTGTTTTGGTCATTCATTGGTGTACTGGAGGGTTCGTAGTGGGCAAGATATTATGAGTGGCCATTAATTTTGGGGTGGCCATTGAGGGTTTGTGGTGATCACATAACTCAGGGTGGGGGTGAAGTAAAAAATAATAAATGGTGTTAGGGTAGAGTGAGGGGTCATATGGAAACCAGATACTCTGCAACAGGGAGAAAGAGTCTACAAAATAAGAGGTCTGGAGTGTGGGGCAGTGGGTATCACTTGCAAAAGGCAACTATTGGAACAGGAAGCAGGGCACCGGCCAGCTGCAACAGTGGCTTGTTGGTAGGATATAAACAACAACAAGGCCCTGATGGGCAATAAAAGTATGCATAAAGCATTTTCAACTTAATACAACTCAGTGCAGTAGAATTCTCTAAACAAAGTAACTGTAAGCAGGTACTTGGGGGGTCATGAGAGACATGACCGACTGTATGACAGTGACGTGCAGATATAGTATAAGGGATCATGAAGTAGTACAAAACTTGATAAGGCATCATAAATTATCACATAGAAAGCAATGAGTTGCAATGTAGGGTGTAGAATGTAATAGTACAATGCCTTGTAGACTACATTGTAGAATGCAAAAACTGGGGGCACAAGATCTCAATGTACAAACAATGCACAGGGTTATATAGGCGTCTTAAAAAGAGACATTATATAAGCACCTTATATTGAACTATAAGAAATTAATGTGTGTATACCTTATGAGAGACCTTATGGTTTTGGAGATTATGAGACATGTGAAACATTATAGTATTCCGAAACATAGTGAAACAATATGACATATTATAGAACAGTATATTCTGAAATATAGTGAAACAATATGAAGTATTATAGAACAGTATAGGACATATTATAAGACATTGCAGGTCACCCTAGGGTATCCGCAAAGTATTCCACACTGCAGAGTAAGTCAGGTTGTGGAGTGCAAGATTTAAGGGTCAAAAACCTATGTAAGAATAACGTATCTAGGTAGTTGGGAATTCTATGTTGGCTTACCCTCTTGATCACTCTGGGAGTCTTACATGTGGGTTTCAACAAAGGTATTTAGGAAAACTCGTAAGTCATTGGGTTCCAAAAATACATTAGTCTTGCCATGGCAGTTGATCTTGAATTTGGAAGAGCCTTAAAAGAATGCTCTGTCGATTAGTGGTTTCCTAAAACCTAGAAAGCTTGCCTTTTGGCAAGCTTGTCTCTGGTGCAATCGTGGGAGATGTTAACCCTCGCGTCCTGCCTGGAAATTGATTTTTTTTTTTTATATGCAATAGTTTAGGTTCTACATGTTGGTAGTGCAAGGGTTGAAAAATGTGTGCAAGTGCGGTAGATAGGTTTGTAGGAGGGCATCCTGTGGGCTCACTCAATTTCTAAATCCTTGTTGCATGTAACTCCCAAGGTCGCCAGAATCCATGTTTCAAGGAAGGCGATTGTAGAAGGGGCTTGGTCTTCTGTTCCTTCCAATAGACCCAAATTCTGAGGTTCTCCCTCCTATTGCAGGTTTTCAGATCAGTAATTTTACATTTGAGAGTAGAGAGAACGCTGTTGTTCTTGAGCGGATGTTTGGAATGTGCTTTGAGGGGGTCTTCCGTCATGCTTATTCGGCTTTCAGCATTCGATATTCTCAAGTTTAGTTCTTTGAGGTCCCTTCTGATTGCAGCTACTTCCATTTGAAACATGTCAGTGTTGTTTTTTGTGCAAGGATGAGTATGTCATTTAGTGTTTTTTTAAGAATCATCTCCAGAGTGGACTGGTTCTCATGTTTGTCTTTAACAGGCGACTCAGTGTTGAATGTTTGGACCTTTGTAGACCCCTTTTGCTTTCTTTACCTTTGAAGGTTTTTTGGTCCCTCTGGTCTGCCATGTTTGCAGCATATCGGATGTCTTCTTAGAGAGCAAGAAGGTGAAATATTGAGGCTGTGATAGTGCCAGATCATTAACAAGGTAGAAAACCAATTTATCCAAAGTAGAGGTGCACCATAATCAATATTATATATAGGTTAGAGTGATGCATAAATTATGCAAAAAAAGAAGAGGACTCTGGGTAATTCCCAAGTTTAGATGCAGAGCAGCTCCTATAAGAAGCACCTGCAACACCAGCAACGCTCCATATTTGCTCACCTTAATGTCTTTATCCACCAAAGCTTTTAAGCATAGGATTAATGTAGTGCTATCCATGCTGCGCTAGATAGGGACAAAGTATTTTGCCATTTGTAAAGAAAAATCTTTAAGCATAGGATAGACACAGTGCCATCCTCACCCAGCTGTAAAATTACAAGAGCCATTCACCACTCCAGGCACAACATTAAAGCTTTGGACTGGTAAAATACCATCCAAGCCAACCTGGAATAAAAAACAACAACCCCTGACACGTTTCGCTATTATTACAGCTCTTCAGAGGGGCTTAGCTTTGTCCAGATACAAGGGAGCACCCAGAATAAGTCAAAACAAATCCCTTTCAGGGTTGGGGTGATGCGTAAGTTATGCAAAAAAGAAGAGAGAACTGTGGGTATTTCCCAAGTTTAGGTGGCAAGCAGCTCCAATAAGGAGTATCCTGCAACACCAGTGACACTCTAGATTTGATCACCTCAAATGTCTGTTTATCTAGCAAAGTTTTTAAACATACCATGATCAAAGAGATTGGGCTCCGAAACACGTTAGGTTAGTTTGTTTGCCTGCACAATTCTCTTAAACTTAAACACTGCTTGTGCAAAGAAGCCACAGCCAGTTTCTGTTTATTGTGTATGATTGAAGCGAAGGAGATTAGTTTGTTGATAGATGTAGGTTAGAAATGGGGTCTTTGGTTGGCAGTCAGGTGACCCCCCTGTCCAAGCAAGGACCTTCTCTCTTGTCAGAGTAAGTCACACACAATCCAAATTATCCTGTGCCCACCCTCTGGCTTAACTTAGAAGGCAACGTGTAAAGTATTTTTGCAATAAATCATGCAATAACATAGTATAACACCACAAAGTGTTTAGAAAAATATATAATATTTATCTGGTTAAATGCAGGTCAAAACGATCAAGATTTGAGTTATCACTGTAGGAGGAAATTATAAAAGAAGTCCATAGTCTTTAAAAAGCAACAAATGTCTCTTGCAAGCACCAAGTATCTGGTTTACGTTCAAATTCTCCACAAGGGACCGCAGAGGAGGAGATGCGTGGAGAACAGACAGGTGTATATCGATTTTTCCGGTGCACACAGACGATGCTTCTTTGAGATTTCACGCAGGGAAGGATTTGCGTCAATTTCCGGCACACTGACCTGGATCCTCTTCGGGTTTCTGGGTTTTTGAATGCCCCGGGGATGATGTGTTGAAATCCTGAGCATGCAGGACAAAGTCACAGGAGCCTCGTCAATCCGGTGGGTGGAAATTTCTGGTGCACAGCTGGTGCTTGCATCAATTCCTCTCAGGAAGTCAGGCTGCGTCATTCCGGCTCAGCTTTGCATCGATTCCGTGGGCTGTGCGCCAAAGGTCTGGTCGCAACGCTGGCGCTGCGTTGTTCTCCATTTCGGGGAGCCAGGCTGCGTTGTTCGGGTTCAGCATGCGGTGACTTTCTCACCACGATGCAGGCTGTGCATCGTTTCTTGCAGGTTGTGCATCAAATTTTCACCGCACAAGGAGTTCTTTTGCAGGATCAAGTCTTTTTGGTCCTGAGACTTCAAGGAACAGGAGGCAAGCTCTATCCAAGCCCTTGGAGAGCACTTTTCAACAGAGCCAGACGGCAGCAAGGCAGCAGGGCAACAGCAGGGCAGCAGTCCTTGGCAGAAAAGCAGTCAGGTGAGTCCTTTGGGCAGCCAGGCAGTTCTTCTGGGCAGGTTGCAGGTTCTGGTTCAGGAATTCTTCTCCAGTGGTATCGTGTCCAAAGGTGTCTGAGTTGGTAGGGTCATGAGCCCTGTTCAAATACCCAAATGTGCCTTTGAAGTGGGGGAGACTTCCAAGGGTGGCTTAGAAGTGTACAAGATACCCTTTCAGTTCCTTTCTGTCTGCCAGGGTCCCAGTAGGGGTTGGGGCAGTCTATTGTGTGAGGGCAGGCTATGGTCATTTGACATGTAAGTGTCATGCCCTCCCATCCAAGGAAGACCCATTCAGTATGGAGATGTGACCGAGTATCCTGTGTTTGGGGTTGTCTGAGTGAAATGCACAAGGGAGGTGTTAAGTAACCTAGCCAGACGTGGACTGTAAGGCACAGAAGGATTTAAGTGCAGAGAAATGCTAACTTTCTAAAAGTGGCATTTCTAAAATAGTAATATTAAATTCACCTTCACCAGTTAAGAGGATTTTGTATCACCTATTTGGCCATACTAAATATGACATTGTTACTCCTTTCAGATCAGAATCTACCAGTCAAACAGTATATGAGGGTAGCCCTAATGTTGGCCTATGAAGGAGCAGGTCTCAAAGCAGTGTAAAAACGAATTTAGGAGTTTAACACTACCAGGACATATAAACTGCACAGGTACAGGTCCTGCCTTTTATGCACATAGCACCGTGCCCTATGTGTTACCAAGGGCCTACCTTAGGGGTGAATTATATGTAGAAAAAGGGGAATTTAAGGCTTGGCAATTACTTTTAAATGGCAAGTTAAAGTGACAGTGAAACTGCACACACAGGCCCTGCAGTGGCAAGCCTGAGACATGGTTAGGGGGCTACTTATGTGGGTGGCACAACCAGTGCTTCAGCCAACTAGTAGCATTTTTATTAAAGGCCCTGGGCACATGTAGGGCACTTGACTAAGGACTTACAAGTAAATTAAATAAGGCAATGTCACCATGTCTTAAGGAGAGAGCACATGCACTTTAGCCCTGATTAGCAGTGGTAAAGTGTGCAGAGTCCTAAAACCAGCAAAAATAAGGTCATAAAAAGAGAAGGAGGGAGGCAGAAAGTTTGGGGATGACCCTGCAGGTCATTTCCAACAATATATATATATATCCATACATACATCCATACATACATACACAAAGAATTCTCCATCAGTATTCAAAATGTATTCAGTTCTTTACTTTATTCACTTGTTCAAAAACTGTCACACATTCACAACACACACAGACAACTCATTTCGGCCATGAAAATGTACTTCTTCAGAGCATAATTAATTGTGTGGATTCAATTCCCAGTAACTGTCTGCCACATAAACACACATTCAGGTCCCCTAGTGGTTGCTCCAAGAATTATACATCACAGGTCAATCCAAAATCCATTCAAAAAATATACAAAAAGCTCAGTCCATCAATCACATCCCTCCATCAATGTCTACTGTCCATCATATCGAGAACTGGAACATCTGTGACAGATGTAGGCCCATTATTCCCATAATGGCACTTCAATTGGCCCCAAGAGTTGCACAAAGAAACCGCCCCTTGGTCTATCCCATGTGGGGATATGATCCAGGAAAATCTTTGGTCTGCTGCAATTTGTTTTGGTGTATTGGGTAGGAAACCAGTTAGTTGGTTAACTATATATGTAATTGTGAAAGATGAGGGGTGTAGACTTCCCAGACTGACTGGAGCCTGTGACAGCCCATTTGTTTTGACAAAAGAAGTGACTGTGATAAGCCCTCAATCAGAAGGAATATAAGGGGTCTGTAATGGAATAGCAGTGCAGTATCTACTACCTCCAAGCTACCGCTTCAGTGCGCTGTAGGTATAGGTCGCTCCATCTAGTACATAGTGGATGGTTCCACTGGTGGGGATACTTATGGAATTGGGTCACTTCAGGTTATCTGTGCTTAAACGTCCATTACTCATCTATCACATAGGCATCACGTATCCATTGTGTAACTCTCAAACATCCATTCAAGGCATTTGAATCAGAGAGTTGGTCAGAGTATTGGTCAAGTACTAGTAGTACATTTTGTGGTAGAGCACTCTAAAATGTGGATTTTCTCCTTAATGAGTACTATTTACCTGTGTGCCTCAAACCTTTTATTGGATTGCTGGTTGCACAGGTTTACATTTACAATCACAGGTTTATAATCATTAGTGTAGTTCTCAGCATTAGGCATTTTGTTATGTACTGTTATTTACTACGCACTATCCTTGTGTGCATGTTAGATCGAACAAGTATTTGGGCCACACATGCAGGCAGAATGCTGTCAAGTGGTGATCTTCATGTGGCTATTACTACACACAAGACTAACCATGACACAGGCCCTTATCATCAGCCGACTGGACTACGGCAACGCCCTCTACGTAGGAATTACCACACACCACCTACAGAGGCTTCAGACCATACAGAACGCTACAGCCAGACTCATCCTCGGCCTTCCCCAACATCACACCCCAGTTCAAGCAACTCCACTGGCTCCCTGTACAGAAAAGATGCCAATTCAAGCTGCTGACCCACACACACACAAGGCTCTACACAACCGAGGACCAGAGTATATCAACCATCGCCTGAACTTTTATCAACCATCGAGACTACACTCTGCCTCCCTTTCACTTGCCCATACTTCCCGCATCTACTGAAGAAGTGGAGGATGTTCCTTCTCTCACATCGCAGCAAAAACATGCAACAGCCTCCCCATAAACCTGCAGACCATCACCTCACTTCCGGAATTCCAAAAGGCCATCAAGACCTGGCTATTCAAATAAGCCTCCTGGATCTGCAAGCACATGGATCCCCTATCAGGCGATTAGCCACGCTTTATAAATCCTGGTTGATTGATTGATGAAGTTACTATGCACTATCCTTGCATGCATGTTAGTTTGAACACATATTTGGGCCACAAGTGCAGGCAGAATGCTGTCAAGTGTGATTACTGAGTGCTGGAGGTGAGGCCTGAGGGCCATGAGGTTGGTTACTAGGCCTGCAGGGATCGCTTAGTGGGAGAGGATCAAAACGTTCCCCTCAGTACCAACATTAATCTACAAATTCAAAGTCCAGACCACAGTCTCAGATTCATCTTAGCTCACAGTCTTAGTGCGGTGGGAGTCTTTGTTGCATCAAGAATAATTTGAACCATTAGGTGTATTCTAGGTGCTTAAGTTAAGGCCTATGGGCTGCAAGGCCGATTGTTGAGTCGCAGGAGCAGTGAAGTGGGAGCAAATCACTGTGCATTGCACTGTTTCCCCAATCAGAAACAGCAAGCATTTCTCCATCTCAAGATCTCTGCAAAAGGCTAGCCAACTTCTTCCACTGGAAAATCAAAGACATATACAACATAATTGATTCCCAAGACCCTCCAAGCCCTCCAACAACCCCCTAGATCGCCCATCAAACTACCACAAACCCTACACCACTGGACCACCCTTACCACAGATGAGACCCACACCATCATGAGCAGCATCCTCTCCGGAGCACCTACAGACCCCTGTCCTCACCACATTTTCAACAAGGCCAACACATCCATCGCACCCGAGCTCCGACACACCTGGACTGGAATCACACTGAGATGTGCCTGCTCTTGAAGAAACCCAAGCCGAACCTGTGGACCACAAGAATTACTGCCTCATCTCTTTAAATGTTTTCCCACTGAAGGTCATTGAAAAGGCCCTCAACGCTCAGCCCCATCAGCACGTTGAGGACAACAACATCCTGGACACCTCCCAATCAGGCTTCAGGAGTAATCACAGCACTGAGACTGCCTTCCTCGCCACCACAGATGAAATTGGCTTGCTCCTCAACCATGGCTATATAGCAGCCCTCGTCCTACTGGACCTATTGGCTGCCTTCAACATGATCTCACACCTCACCCTCTGCTCTAGCCTCCATGCAGTCGGCATCTGTGGAAAGGCTCTACAATGGATATGCCCCTTCCTGTCTGGCCGAACACAGAGAATCAGACTCCAGCCTTACCTGTCAGAACCCATGGAGATCAGCTGCAGAGTTCCACAGGACTCCTCCCTGAGACCTACACTCTTCACTGTCTACATAGCCCCACTCACATCCATCATCAGGGACCACAGACTAAACATCTCCTACACCCACGATACTCAGCTGATCATCTCACTGACCGAAAACCCCACTACTGCCAAGAAGAATCTTCACAACGGTGTGGAAGCCGTCGCCGCCTGGATGAACGACAGCTGCCTCAAGCTCAACTCTGACAAGACCAAGATCCTCAGACTGGGACCATTCACATCAGCCTAGGATGACTCCTGGTGGCCATTGACCCTCTGCACCCCTCCACATCTCAACAAACCACGCATACAACCTTGGTGTCATCCTGGGCAAGCGACACTCACCATGACCTGCCATGTCAACTCAGTCACATTCTCCTGCTGTCACACACTCTGACTTCTCCGGAAGATCTACAAAGAGATTCTAAAGAGCTGCCACAAGACTGTAACCCATTCCCTGGTTACCAGCAGACTCGACTACGGCAATGCCCTCTACGTCAGTACCACCCAGAAGAACCTCACAAAATTACAGCACATCTAAAAGGCCTCCACCAGACTCATCCTGGGAATTCCCCGCTGCAAACAAATCTGCAATCACCTAAGAGACCTCCACTGGCTCACTATTGAGAAGAGAATTAACTTCAGGCAACTTGTCCATGGTTACACGGCCCTCCACGTCCTAGGACCCGCCTACCTCAACCACTGCATCACCTTCTACTCCCCCACCAGACCTCTCCACTCCGCTCAACAAGCATTAGCCACCATAGCCCACATAAGGAAGACGTCAACTGGTGGGAGATCATTTGCCTACCTTGCAGCAAAGAGCTGGAACACCCTGCCACTGCACCTCAGGCAGTCACCATCGCTACCCCAATTCAGGAAGGATCTTAAAACCTGGCTCTTCAACTGATGCTCAGAAAACAAACCGCCTTAGCACCTTGAGACCTATAAGGGTGAGCAGCTGATTTGATAAATAATAACAAGAATTGATCTCACTGAGGTAAGGGCCCTCATAATGGGTGCTTGTATGAGTTGATGGGACCCTTTCAGTCATGGGATGTGCTGGATTCCTCATATGCAGGAGCGGGTTTAAGTGCTTCACACTCAGCTTCGAGCAAACGGATGGGTGCTGCCATTTTGTGTTTGTGCGGGTCTCAGCATGTCTGAAGAAGGGGTGTTCCCCTCGGATCCCGGGGCCTCAAAGGACCCTAAAGTAAGTTCACCAACAATTTGAGGCACTGATCCTCGTGGGAGAGGGCTGAAAATGTGTTCAAGACCGGGAAATCAGGCTATTGATGTGGCAGGCTCTGAGGAGCGTAGTAGAGAGCCACTATCTAGTGCATACACTAGCCACGCCCCTGCCAAGGGGCATTTTTCAACACATAACTGAAATTCTGAGTATTTACCAAGGACCAAGTGAAGGGTTAAATTTAAACATACAGTTAGGGATAAAGTTAATTGCACAAGTATAACCATGCATAGCTGACAAGTTTCCCAGGTCGATATGTGATGTCCTGCTCCATGCCAGGCTTTTCCTTTTGAATTCTGGGAGTCGTAGCCCTGGTTTACAATGAACATAACAAGACCACACGTTTCAGAATGCAAAGAAAAAACCTGGAATGGAGCAGCACATCATGCATGGATCTCGGAAACTTGGAAGTGCTCACCATGCAGTTAGTTTTAATGAGTGACAATTGTAATATGAACATGTTTAGGATTATTGAGTGACGAAGAAAATCTGAACATGCATAGCAGTGGTAATTCTTGACATAACGTGGGTATTCAAAGAAAGATGGCACCTCCTCCTGTGTAAAGCTTCTACTGGCACAATAGCGGTTATTTAAAAACTGTTGTAAGCATTCTTGAAATAATGTTGCAAGTTATTGGCGGAAATGCTTATAGTCAATCTTGGCAGGACCAGCCCTGTTAGAATATGTGCCCTAGCATAATATTGGTAGAGCCTGGCATTTTACAACACCAGTACTTCTCTGTCTCAGACCTCAGCATGTTAGTTTGACGTAGCCATTCAATCCTTGCACTCCTTCATGAATTCAGACGTTCCACAATGTATCCATTCACCCATCAATGAAGCCATTTGTCAACTAAAAACTCACTAATCCTACACATTTCTTTGAACTCCGCCCACTCAGTCTAGCGATCCATCCATCCAACTATTAACTTATCACATTCACCTAGAGATCCATGCTCACAATCAATCGATAAACAATCACTTTAACTTATTAAATAGCCAATCATATTGGCTTTGCTAATCTTGTTTTGCTATGGAAGGGACCAGAATCAATTACATTAAACTGAAACTAAACAAAAATCAGTTTCGTAAACAGTTCAATTGAAATTCTGCCCATTTAAACTTACGTGCTTGGAAAAAACACGGAGTAGAATTTGAAGCCGTGAATCCGTAGGCTGAGGTTTAACAGCTGCCAATTTTCTTTCAAGTGCTGCTGGTTTTATATTTTCTTCTTTTCCATGTAATCTCTCGGATTCAAAGCAGCTGTTTACCTAATGTCTACAGCCCTGCCTTCCTTCCGCGTGCGTCGTTACAACCTGGTTTCTTAACCCGTTTTGAACACGTAGGTAAGCGCGTTTTAAAGACAGTCTTCTTCGAAAATTGTTTTTTTAAAGTTTTTCATCATACTATTTTGGCTGCATTTTCTCATCAAATATTTTTTTTTTTTAAACAATCGTTTGTCTCAAACATTACAAGAAATATTTAATGTAAAGGCCACAATTTTTTTCGGTGAACGGTTCTGCTGCAAGAGAAACTGTTGGACTGATTAAAAACACCAAGGTATGTTTGATGTAGTTTTTTATTGCAATAAATATTGTTTACCGAAGCATCCCCAAGAAGAATTGTTTCAGGTCAATTTTACAAAGTGCATTCTGGTCCTGAAAGCCAGGCCCTTTACACGTTTAATAATCCTAAACGGTAAATTAATGGACGCCAATAGATAACGCGTTGGGAAAAATCCATTTTTGGAATGTTTGATGGGGATTAATTTGAGCTAACGGGAGTGTAGACGTGGAATGCGTTTAGTAATTAATGTGGTGACATGACTTCTAGATAAGACCTTTCACGTTTTTGAGATCCTTGCACGAGAAGCCAAACTTTGCATTCTGGGACTTGTAGTCTTCTCTATAATAATAATAAAATCAGGGATACAAATCATAGAATGCACATGTATACATTCTTCATAAGATGAGTTATTCACCTAAGGATTTAAGGCTGATGATTTGTAGAGCTTAGATAAAAGTGAACATTTATGCCATTACCAGATGGCTCCATGCCATCAAGAACGCAGAGCATCATCCCTAGGATTTTTTTTTTTGCGTGTCGATGTTTTCTGAGAGTGTTCGTTCAGTTTGAACTCAGCTACCTAGGACTGCAACTTCAAGATGAAGTAGGTTTTGAAATGAAGTCCCACGAATGGAGCATTGCAAAAATACTTTTGCCTCGATTATGAAAGGACTAACTCCCCAAAATGTTACTTATTCGCTCAAATGGCACTCATTTCCAGAAAGCCATCTCAACGAGTTGTCGATAGGTGTTTTAAGACATCTTTAGAGATGCTTACAAAAACAAAAGTGAGTTATGGAATGCTCTAAGTGACAATTACATGGATTTCTGTTCACGGCGCCACTAGTGGCTGGAGCAAATCAGTGCTGGCCTTGCTCCTAAAGCACTGCCCAGCCAGAATTTCCCACTCACATAAGTGAGCACCACGAAACCTCAAACATATTTCTGTGCTCTTCAGCCTCTTCGGAGAGGTGCTGCTTGAAATCATGCACAGTGAGCATGGGATCCATGTCTCCTCAAATCCATTACTGTCAAGGAGCATCAGTGAGGAGAAAAAATATAGCTGGAAGGTTTGAAATAAACTCAGCCAGTGCAATCACAATTATTTTGCTCTTTGTATAACTATCGACAGGATAAAAACCATGCGCAAATCATTTTGACCCCTGGAATACTTATAGTCAAGACCAGAGTGCATACGTCCTCGTACTGCCTAACATGTTATCTTATAAAAAAGAGCAATTGAAGGACTGAACATAAGCTGTAGATGACAATGTTAACCTGTACAGCCAATAAATATTCATAGAAGTTAAAAATGAAACTTTTGCAGGGCATGGTGATATTTAACCCACATTGGCATAGTAGAGGTGTATCTTCATTTGTCCTTTATAACAAACTCCCAGTGAGGATTTGGTTTTGCTGTTAATATTCCCGTCATTAGCTCGCGTGGCCTATATTAAAATGTGAAATGTGGGGATCTACAAATGCACTTCTTCATCCTGTTTATGTATTACACCCTATGCTATCATTGCCAGCATTATATATTTTAAGCACCTTTCAAAGTATAGGTGATGGTCTATAATGCAATATCGATCTGTGGGTCAACCAACGTGGCAGTATGTGCTGCTCAGCAGGCTAATGTGGCATCAGGTACCACTCAGTGCTTGGATCATCGACCACAGTTTACTCCAGAATCTCCAAATGACAGTGCAGTTTGAAAAAGCTGAGTTTTTGAACACACAAGGAGGAAAAGTCAAATGTAAATCTGTGCAGCAGAACTGTCGTGAATGAGGATCTGGAATTGTGAGTGGGTGTAATGCCTGTAGCTTGGTCCAAACTAGCCAACACTTTATGATAAAATGGCACACCCCCACCTAGTGCTTTTTTTCACTAGGGCCCCCATCAGGGCCCTGGCTTATTATGCCAATAAGAGTACCAATGCAACTACTAACCTCACAATCATACAAGTGGCAATTCAGGCTATTCCAGGCCACCCAAAGGTATACGAATCGCTTTTTAATGTATATTGAATTATTGAACAATGGTTGTTGTGTACATTAAAAAAAATAAACAAGCAGTGGCACCATGTGCTAGACTGTCAAAAGTGTCAGTGTTGACAATCGAGTGCAGGGGCCAAGCACGAGAAACCACTGGCTCAATATAAGCAGTGCCCCCACCACTATCCGGCAAAGGTTCCACCCTTCGTTTCTGAGTAGAGCATACATAAATACTCCGGAGTCTATAAATTAATGAAACTAAGATATTCCTCTTCCGCAAAGGATGTGTTTACATAAAGTGGCGGTTTATGGATGAAATTATGATTCTGTGATAATTTTCGCAAATGGGAGTATCAAAGGAAGGCCCCTTTTTGTAGGTCAAAGGTAGCTTGTAGTGGTGAAATGGACATAAGGATGGCATGTTCTAATATATAACTCCACGTATGATAAATGCCTGGCAATCTTTTTTCAGTAAGTGATATGTAGAACATTTATTTGGAGCAGGCCACTATATGATAGAAGAGTTTTTGCCTATGGAGGAGTATAATGACATTTAACACCCCAGAATATTGTTTGGAATGGATGCAATGTGTGCATTATCTAGGCTAGTCAGACCTGCCTGCAAAGTGTGAGGAGTGGCATATGTCATCCACAAGAGACTCTTACTCGATTCAAGTTGAAATCAATACATCAAAATTATCCTGAAATCAGGCTAACTTGGTTTTTCAATAAAATAATATAAAGGTAGAAGAATCTACTGTGTACATTCTTGTAAAGGCAGAGAAAAGGGAAGTCAATTAAACTGTGCATAGAATATGAAACCTTAGAATTCGGATTTCAAAGAGAACATAATTTTAACAACGGTCATCGTGTGCGTCGACATATTGTGAATTTAGATATTGTGCATATTTTAATTGATTATAAGTTTGTTTTTCAATCTGCGTAGAATGTTGTTAATTTTTATATTTTACGTACGGAGTGTCAACCTCCCTTTTCACAATCCATCTGATGGAACAGGTGCTCATTTTAGAGTTGGCAATAGCAATATATTTAGTAAAACAAGTAATAAACTATTATTTGTTTGCATACGTTTTAAGAAAGTGGTTTTAGAGGTGGGTGAAAGTTCACCATAAGGAAAAAGTCGCAAACTTCTCTGGATAAAACACAGTTTCAATAATTTAAAACCAGGACACCCCCCTCTCCCCCCCACACCCGTAGCCATGACAGTTGGGCTTAATTAAGGATAATGTGTAAAGAAATTACCTGTAACAAAACAGCTAAAATGTAACACAATACAACATTCTACAGCCAATGTCTTAATGTGGAGAAAAGATTAATAAGAAAAATGGTACTGAAACAACAAATTTCCAGTAAGGGAAACCAGAGAGCTGAATTTTTAATGATTTAAGGTGAATTGAAATTCACTGTTCGTAGTTGACCAAGACCTAGCCAACTGTGATTAATCATGGGCCAGATACACCAAGCGTGTCTTTGGTCAACAATTGTTACCTTCTGACCTAGCCTCTGAAATGGAAGTCTAAGCTCTCCAGCTGTGCAAGGTTGCAGGCTGCACTCAATGAAGTTATCTTGAAGCTGGATTACTAGCTCTAACCACCGTCTTTGGTGGAAAAATAGAAGCTGGAAAAATTCTAATTTCACAGCAAAAAAATGGCTAGAACAAGGAAAATTCTAATTTGACAGCCTCTGAATGCATTGTATCAGTGGATCTTGTTTCTGCTTTCACAAGATCATGATTTCCAGCTTCAGATTAAGGGCATGATTTAGAGTTTGGTGGACGATTTACTCTGTCACAAATGTGACAGATACCCCCATCTGCTGTATGATGATTCCCGTAGGATCGAATGGGATCATAATACAGCAGGATATTCATCACATTTATGACAGAGTAACCCCATTCGCCAAACTCTAAATCAGGGCCTTAGTCTTTGTTTGGAGTTCAAATGCTCCAGCAGGGCAAGCCTGAAGTTGTGTCCAATTGAAATCAACACATTTGCTGCAAAATTACATTGATGCTCTGGATGTCTTGGAATTTCAAATATTTCTCAGTCCCAACTTCTCACATTTTCTAGAGCATCTTCTCTTAGTAACTTCTAAGGATCACAGGACCCGAGGAGCAGCACATTGGGGCCAGGACTAACTCAGTAGAGGCTACCAGCAGGGTCCAGTCTAGGTCTATTTGACACTTTCAGCTTGTCGCTTTAGGATAAATGATTCATTCAGAGTTTTGTGTCCCTGTAGTCACGCAAGAGGTCAGCCAACTGACCCTTGGAGACTACTTCTTAGTTGCAAGATCATGTGGGAGCAGATTCAGCCTCTAATGTCTCCACACAGTTCTCCAACAGCAAGTCCAATCATTTTCTGTCAATCATCAGGTTCAGAGACTGTTGTGATGATGAGCTGTGAGGTGCAACTTTTGTAGGATTTACTAGCCAGTGGGTGAGGATGACTCCAGGGCTCCCCTAACCAATGAGAACCAAGTTTCCAGGCGCAACTCTTTCCACTTAGTAGTACATTCTGTTTGCCTGCTGCAAACTATCCCACAGGGTACAATTCTGAGGCAAATTAAAGATGGCAGTGCTTTCTCTCCTTGGAAGCTGTTGCTGTGCCAGCCAAAGGTAAGTTTAAGTACATTAACATCCTCTCCTTCTCAACAACAACAAATTTGTTCTGGAGCCACTTTCTCACTGTGCTTATGGTGAGCTGGTTAATGTGGGGGGGGTGGGGAACAAAAGGCTTCTCTCACCCAAGACTCCCCTTACATTTAACTGTGAATAGACAGACCTCACCCTGGTCCTTTCCAATTTAATGAAGTTCAAGAACCCTCCTCAGAAGCCTTTCGAGAGGGGATAGGAATCTCACACCCAGGTCTTCCTGCCAGAGGACTAAGCCATAGTTTATGCCCTGCAAGTAATTTACACACGGAAGCGGAAGCACTAACAGGTGAGAGTTGATGGCAGGTTAACATTAATTAGCCAACTGGAGTGTAAGACAGACAGAGTCTAATGTTTTAAAAGTTCTGATTCTTAAATATTATCTAAAACTCAGACTTCAGCACTGGATTGTTTTTTTAATAAGCATTAAAAGTAGTACTTGGTAACTTGTTTTAAGCCAAGCTACAATTTTATTCAAAATTCTAGTGTACCTAATATGATTGCTACTGCCCTTTAACACTGAATATAGCATTTGGGGGCTAGTCACCTTAGGTACATGCCAACACTAAATTCTTGCATCTACGACTTTTAAATCCTAAACACCCTAGCTTGAGGCTACAAGGCCTACTTAGGAGTGACTTAGTTAATATTTAAATTACGGTTCTTTCATTCAAAAAGTTATTTTGACAAGTACATCTGAAGGTTTAAAAGCTGCAGGAGCCCAGCTACACAAGTGGCCCGAAGCCATGCTTTCTTTGTCTGAATAGTAGATAGCACAATGTGCTATATTCCACAGGTGACACTTATAATGTCCATGATGTTGGTGTGTTTTCCATTACCATGTGCTATATCTTTACAGGATTGTTAACTATACCAATTAGGAGATAATCAATTATATGATGTTTTAGGGGGTCAGAGCACATACAGTGGTGACTGGACAGGAGTGTCCCAGTTTGCAGTATTAAACCAGCATTGGCATAGCCAATAGGTCTCACTTTTTGGACCTTTTCAGTGTTTAGCCACGCAGCACATTTTCCGACTACCCATATGCCAGACTACTCAATGCATCACAAAACCTAAAATAATTAAATGAAAACGGGTCTCATAATCATTAACTACCTTCCAGAGAAAGCCTGGCGCACATAATGAGCTCTTAGTGCACTCGAAAATGCAGCGGTAGCTGCTAGTCTCCTGTAAAATCAAATGATATCCACCAAGCAAGGAAAGGGTGCAGTACCACAGGCTGTTACTAGACATCCCTATGGTGTCAGGTACTGCACCCTTAATGCAGCCTTCTAAAGGATGGTTTTGCCCACTTTGTCTTATCATATTGGTTTGTAGAGATCCAAGTAAGAAGTAGCATATGGCCATTTTCATATGGACTTTCGTCCTCAGGCGAGATTGCTGGGTTTGGGGCAGCAGCACCTATGCGTTGTAGGCAACTGAGTCACTCCCACACCAGTTGGCAGCTATCAGCCTACCCTCTCCCGGCTCACTAGCAGTACCTCACCGAAACCCAACTGCTAGAGGTGGTTTGTGGCAGCCTTGCATGGATCTCTGAAAAACCCCTCAGAGAAAGTTGCTGTGAAACCAGCCTTATACTTTTCTCTCCAAATACAAATGTCTTACCCACATAGAGGCAAGAAAAGAGATGCAGTACAGTTTTCAGTACATTTAATGAAAAGACTGTAATCTACGTTGGAGTACATGAGCTGTGATGAGTAGGATAATAAGAAATAGCAAAATCAAGATTGTGAAAATTAGATATGTAAATATAAACAATGGCAACATATTGTCATAACATGAATATACAATTCCTACCTAAAAGCCTAATCTCGATTCCCTAAGGAAGAGCATGGTGATGTAAGCCAAATCTGTCTATACAGTGTCCATGAGAAGCACATCCCACCCTGTTAGCTTGGTACAAGGTCAGGTCACCACACTCCAGATCAGGGTCCATGGAGACATACAGGCTGAGGTCTACCGAAAGCTGGCATGCACTATGGATGGAAATTGTGGTTGGAACACCCTCTAATACCCTTTTTCCTACAAGATGTTTTTCTAGGGGACATGTTTATGTTTATACCCAGAAGACTGACGTGGGTATGTACGTAAGTGCTGGATTGTTTATGAAGCCTTAGGGCCAGCATTACAAAAAAATATTCTGTATGCCACTCATTCTGTTTGCGTGATTCCAAAGAAAAGAACATGATGCAAAGTATGTCATCCATAACACTGATAATGATGTTTTCGCAGAATAGCAGCTGATAGTGAAATTAAAACAATACCACCAAAAGAAACAATAATAAAATGAATATAGGGATGCGAATCTTATTAACTAGGTAAAAGGGCACAGGCTGCTAGCCTAAGCCTAGCTATCACTGCACCCAGGCAACTAACTAAAATGTACCCATAACACCATCATGTAGGTATACTAAACTCCATCAAAGGTGCCTGAGTATTGGCTTCCTCAAATTATTATATGTGTACAATTACATAAAACAAGCTTAGACATTTAACCAGTTATTTATGACTAACTGGAAAACCCCCAGCCTTTCAAAATACCCAGTAGCAAAGTTCTTACATTAATACCCATCCAATCCACAGCAGGTCTCCCAGTGAACATTTCTACTCTTTGAAGGTGGTTAGCAGCACATTATTGAGAGACTGTTAGCTCAGTGTAACCTGGCACCACAGCTGAAAATCACTGATGGGATCCAAGAAATGACATCCATGGTGGCTGGTGCTAGGTTTTAGTAGCTTACTGAGCAAAGAAAGTGATGGACTGGATTCCACTGAAGTAGCAGTAGTTGACAATAATTGAAACAATCCATCCACCACTTTTTGTCCTTTTATTATTCTCATGGATGTACTGCACTAGACACACCCTTTGCCAATGGAGAAAAGGGGAAATCTATAATGTTTTTTGTGTACATGCTTCTGGTAGCTGTGGGGGGTGTTTATTGTGGTTTAGTCTAACTGGTAGCTTTCTGCACAGAATGTTTTGTGGGCAGCATACATTTAAATTTGTGCGTTGAAAGAATAAAAAAGGAGTGAGTTATGAAATACATTTATAATTCCATTCCAAAACAAAATAGAAATTCCACCCATTCGCTATTTTCATTTTCTACTTTGCTAAATGAGAACTTATTATTATAATTAAACATCTAGCCAACCAATAGTCCGTTTTCAGATGCAGATGTGTACACTGCTGGCAGACATGTTGTTTCTGAGCTCAGAAATTGTTTCTCTGGTACGATTTCCTTGTCTACGCCAGTACCACAACCACTGCATTTTATTTCCATGCCTTGCATCCAAAAGGGAGCTGTTCTGGATGGACCGTTCATTTGAAAGGAAAACAAAATGGGTGGTAGAAGTTCTACAATTTTCCACTTGGGGCAAAGAGCTGCCAAGCCCCACTCACAGAGATGGAGAAGCACACATCTAAAATCAATCTGGCCACATCAAGATTCTGCTTACACATTCTTCCTCAACAACTGAAAACTATTTTGCATTCTAAAGCTGGTTTCATATGACTCAAAACAACTCAGTTACAAGTGTGCAATAAACAGTACCAGACAGGCAAAAAAATTGAAGCTGAAGGGCACATCTGTTGGCTCAGAACTGAAGTGCAGTCCCAGTCCATATGTACAAACTAGTCTCCTGTAAAATAAATGAATATCCACCAAGCAAGGAAAGGGTTCAGTACCACAGGCTGTTACTAGGTGTCCCTATGGAGTTCTAAAGGAACCTATATTAGCCAAATAAGGTACTGCACCCTTAATGCAGCCTTCTAAGGAATGTTCTTTCCACTTTTGTCTGTTGAATGCTGTACCACAGGAGTGGGGAGAACTGAACTCACCTGTTATTTGTAGCTATAATCCACATTTACAGGCATACACATGAATTTGGATGAATGCTTTCAATGTAAACAGAAACACATATAACTTTATTGCATAGTGGAAGGGGAGAAAAACCAATGTGCTGAGGCTGCACCGCTGAGGTGGTGGAACCATTTAAAAAAACATAAGAAAAGTTCATTGTGCTTTGGGAAGTGCATAATTGTGTTCTTCAGCGAATAATCGCCAGTCAATTGTGCTCAGGGAAATGTGTTGTTGTAATTGTGCTCAGGAAGTTCCTAATCACATTCTTAATAGGAGATAAAAAACAAGCAGCTTAAAGGCACAAATCATGAAAAGCCAATTGCACTCCTGGAAGTGTGATGTTGTGGGTGTGACTTGAAAAGAATCCCAAAATAGAAAAATAGTGGAAACAAAGCATCCTAAATAACATGAGGAGTAAGAGCACATGTAACAGGGGTAATCCTCCTGGGAGGGTACAAAAGTACAAAAGGAGGGACTACTAAGCATATTAACAAAAGAAAAACAGGCACTTACAAATGGCAAAACAAAGTCCAGTTAAAACGATGGGCAGTACTTGAAGCACATATGTAGATTACAGCATGTCTCGCCGAGACAGCGCACCTGCGCTGCCTCGGCGATACCCAAAAACCAGCATCTTCAGTCCACAAAAATTGGATGTGACCACTCAAAATGAAGCACTTTAGCACATAAGTAAGCTCCCTTTTTGTGGAATGTATAATGCAATTTTTTAAAGAAATGTATCTTTTTGTTTTAAGGACATACCTCTGTAGGAAAGTACAGTCTTGCCTGGCATGTTACCCCTATTTTTACTTGTGTGTCAGTTTATTTTTACCTTTCTCACTGGGATCCTGCTAGCCAGGACCCCAGTGCCCATAGTCTGTGGCCTGATTGTGTTCGCTGTGTGCTGCCTAACTGTGTCACCGAGGCTCTGCTAACCAGAACCTCAGTGCTTATACTCTCTCTGTCTTTAAAATTGTCACTGCAGGCTAGTGACCATCTTTACCATTTCTGATTGGAACACTGGAACACCCTTATAATTTCCTAGTATATGGTATCAAGGCACCCAGGGACTTGGGGTTCCAGGAGATCCCTATGGGCTGCAGCATTTCTTTTGCCACCCAAAGGGAGCTCAGACAATTCTTACACAGGACTGCCACTGCAGCCTGAGTGAAATAACATCCACATTATTTCACAGCCATTTTACACTGCACTTAAGTAACTTATAAGTCACCTATATGTCTAACCCTCACCTAGTGAAGGTTAGGTGCAAAGTTACTTAGTGTAAGGGCACCCTGGCACTAGCCAAGGTGCCCCCACATTGTTCAGGGCAATTTCCCCAGACTTTGTGAGTGCTGGGACACCATTACACGCGTGCACTACATATAGGTCAATACCTATATGTAGCTTCACAATGGTAACTCCAAACATGGCCATGTAACATGTCTAAGATCATGGAATTGCCCCCCATGCCAAATCTGGTATTGGGGTGCCAATCCTTTGCATCCCCGGGGCTCCAGCAAGGGGTTTTCGCTGCAGCTACCGTTGCTGCCAACCCACAGACAGGCTTATGCTCTCCTGGGGCCTGGGCAGCCAAGTCCCAGGAAGGCAGAACAAAGGATTTACATCCTCTCCCTTTGGAAATAGGTGTTAAGGGTCAGAGATGAGTAGCCTCTCCTGGCCTTTGGGAATGCTTTGAAAGGCACAGATGGTGCCCTCCTTGCATAGGCCAGTCTACACCAGTTCAGGGATTCCCCAGCCCTGATCTGGTGCGAAACTGGACAAAGGAAAGTGGGGTGACCACTCCCTTGTCCGTCAACACCCCAGGGGTGGTGCCCAGAGCTCCTCCAGTGTGTCCCAGACCATCGCCAACTTGAATGCAGAGGTGTGAGGGCACAATGGAGGTCTCTGAGTGGCCAGTGCCAGCAGGTGACATCAGAGACCCCTCCTGATAGGTACTCACCTGGTTAGGTGGCTAATCCTCCTCTGAGGGCTATTTAGGGTCTCTCCTGTGGGTTCCTCTTCAGATAACGAATGCAAGAGCTCACCAGAGTTCCTCTGCATCTCTCTCTTCGACTTCTGATAAAGATTGACCGCTGACTGCTCCAGGATGCCTGCAAAACCGCAACAAAGTAGCAAGATGAGTACCAGCAACATTAAAGCGCCATATCCTGCCGGCTTTCTCGACTGTTTACTGGTGGTGCATGCTCTGAAGGCTGTCTGCCTTCACCTGGCACTGGAAACCAAGAAGAAATCTCCCGTGAGTCGACGGAATCTTCCCCATGCTAATGCAGGCACCAAACTTCTGCATCACCGGTCCTCTGGGTCCCCTCTCAGCTTGACGAGTGTGGTCCCTGGAACACAGAAGCTGTATTCAAGTGACCGTGACAGTCCAGAGGTCCTTCTGACCAAATTTGGTGGAGGTAAGTCCTTGCCTTCCCACGACAGACAGTAATCCTATGTAATGCATGAACTGCAGCTGCTAGGGCTTCTGTGCACTTTTGCAAGGAATCCTTTGGGCACAGCATAGCCCCGGCCCCCAGCACTCTGTCTTTCATTGCTCAACTTGCTGAGTTGACCTCCATCTTCGTGGGACCCTCCTTTGTAGTGTTGCGACAACCGCCATGTTCAGATTTCTTGAACACCTGATCAAGTGTTTCTGTGGGTGCTGCCTGCTTCTGTGTGGGATCTCTGTACTGCTGAGTGCTCCCTCTTTCTCCTCCTCCAAGGGGCAACCATCTGGTCGTTCCTGGGCCCGGGCAGCACCCATTTTCTTTAACTACAACCTTTGCATCTGGAAAGGCTTGTTTGCGGTCTTTCTGTGTGGAAAGAACTCTGCATCCTCCAACACGCCGTGGGACATCTTCTGTGCAAAAGAGAAGTTCCTGGCATCTTCCGTTGTTGCAGAATCTTCAGCTTCTTCCATCCAGAGACAGACATTTTGCACCTTCATCCAGGGTTTAGTGGGATCCTGCCCCCTCCCTCCCCGGACACTTTCGTGACTCTTGGACTTGGTCCCCTTCCTTTACACGTCCTCAGGTCCAAGAATCTGTCTTCAGTACTTTGCAGTCAGTTGTTGCCTTTACAGAATCTCCTATCACAACATTAATGTGTTTCCGGGGAAGTAGGGTAACTTTACTCCTACTTTTCAGGGTCTAGGGGTGGAGTATTGTAGGAAAGTACCATCTTGCCTGGCATGTTACCCCCATTTTTACTGTATGTATGTTTGTTTTTTGCCTGTGTCACTGGGATCCTGCTAGCCAGGAACCCAGTGCTCATAAAGTATGCCCTGTATGTGTTCCCTGTGTGGTGCCTAACTATATCACTGAGGCTCTGCTAATCAGAACCTAAGTGTTTATGCTCTCTCTGCCTTTAAAATTGTCACTGCTGGCTAGTGACTAATTTTACCAATTCTGATTGGCACACTGGAACACCCTTATTATTCCCTAGTATATGGTACCTAGGTACCCAGGGTATTGGGGGTCCAGGAGATCCCTAAGGGCTGCAGCATTTCTTTTGCCACCCATAAGGAGCACAGACAATTCTTACACAGGACTGCCACTGCAGCCTGAGTGAAATAACGTCCACGTTATTTCACAGCCATTTTACACAGCACTTAAGTAACTCATAAGTCACCTATATGTCTAACCCTCACTTAGTGAAGGTTAGGTGTAAAGTTACTTAGTGTGTGGGCACCCTGGCACTAGCCAAGGTGCCCCCACATTGTTCAGGGCACTTTCCCCGGACTCTGTGAGTGCGGGGACACCATCACACGTGTGCACTACATATAGATCAATACCTATATGTAGCGTCACAATGATAACTCTGAACATGGCCATGTAACATGTCTAGGATCATGGAATTGTCACCCCAATATCATTCTGGTATTGGGGGGACAAATCCATGCATTCCCGGGGCTCCAGCATAAAGCTCGGGTACTGCCAAACTAACTCTCTGGGGTTTTCTCTGCAGCTACCGCTGCTGCCAACCATCAGACAGGTTTCTGCCCCCCTGGGGCCTGGGCAGCCCAGTCCAAGGAAGGTAGAACAAAGGATTTCCTCTGAGAGAGGGTGTTACACCCTCTCCCTTTGGAAATAGGTGTGAAGGGCCTGGGAGGAGTAGCCTCTCCTGGCCTCTGGAAATGCTTTGAAGGACACAGATGGTGCCCTCCTTGCATAAGCCAGTCTACACCGGTTCAGAGATCCCCCCCCCCAGCCCTCTTCTGGCGCGAAACTGGACAAAGGAAAGAGGAGTGACAACTCCCCTGACCAGCACCTCCCAGGGGAGGTGCCCAGAGCTCCTCCAGTGTGTCCCAGACCTCTGCCATCTTGGATGCAGAGATGTGAGGGCACAATGGACCGCTTTGAGTGGCCAGTGCCAGCAGGTGATGTGAGAGACCCCTCCTGATAGGTGCTTACCTTTCTCTGTAGCCACTCCTCCTCTGAGGGCTATATAGGGTCTCTCCTGTGGAGAGACCCTAAACTCATCAGATAACGAATGCAAGAGCTCGCCAGAGTTCCTCTGCACTTCCCTCTTCGACTTCTGCCAAGGATCGACCGCTGACTGCTCCAGGACACCTTCAAAACTGCAACAAAATAGCAAGAAGACTACCAGCAACATTGTTGCGCCTCATCCTGCCGGCTTTTTCAACTGTTTCCTGGTGGTGCATGCTCTGAGGGCTGTCTGTCTTCACCCTGAACTGGAAGCCAAGAAGAAATCTCCTGTGGGTTGACTGAATCTTCCCCCTGCCAACGCAGGCACCAAACTTCTACATCACTGGTCCTCTGGGTCCCATCTCATCCTGACGAGCGTGGTCCCTGGAACACAGGAACTGGGACCAAGTGTCCCGGACAGTTCAGTGGCCCTTCTGTCCAAATCTGGTGGAGGAAAGTCCTTGCCTCCCCACGCCAGACAGTAATCCTGTGTACTACATGAACTGCAGCTGCTCGGGCTTCTGTGCACTTTTGCAAGACTTCCTTCATACACAGCCTAGCCCAGGTCCCCAGCACTCTGTCCTGCATTGCCCAACTCGCTGAGTTGGACTCCGACTTCATGGGACCCTCTTTTGCTGTGCTGAGTCGAACGTCATGCTCAGATCTTCTGAACACCTGTTCAGGTGCTTCTGCGGGTGCTGCCTGCTTCTGTGTGGGCTCTTCGTGTTGCTGAGTGCCCCCTCTGTCTCCTCCTCCAAGGGGCGACCTCCTGTTCTTTCCTGGGACCTGGCAGCACCCAAAACCTTTAACCACGACTCTTGCAGCTAGCAAGGCTTGTTTGCAGTATTTCTGCGTGGAAATAACTCTGCATCCTACAACACGCTGTAAGACATCTTCTGACGAAAGGAGAAGTTCCTGGCTCCTTCCGTTGCTGCAGAATCTTTGGCTTCTTCCACCCAGAGGCAGCCATTTTGCACCTTAATCCAGGGTTTAGTGTGCTCCTGCCCCCCCTGGACACTTGCGTGACTCTTGGACTTGGTCCCCTTCCTTTGCAGGTCCTCAGGTCCAGGAATCCGTCTTCAGTGCTTTGTAGTCCGTTGTTGTCTTTGCAGAATCCCCTATCTTGACTTTACTGTCTTTTTGGGGTAGTAGGGTAAGTTTACCCCTACTTTTCAGGGTCTTGGGGTTGTGTATTCTGGACACCCTTAGTGTTTTCTTACACTCCCAGAGACCCTCTACACACTACACTAGGCCTGGGGTCCATTTGTGGTTCGCATTCCACTTTTTGAATACATGGTTTGTGTTTCCCCTAGGCCTATTTTCCCCTATTGCATTCTATTGTGTTCTACATTGTTTGCACTACTTTCCTAAGTGTTTTACTTACCTGATTTTGGTTTGTGTATATATTTTGTGTATATTACTTACCTCCTAAGGGAGTATATCCTCTGAGATACTTTTGGCATATTGTCACTAAAATAAAGTACCTTTTATTTTTGGTAACTCTGAGTATTGTGTTTTCTTATGATATAGTTCTAAGTGATATAAGTGGTATAGTAGAAGCTTTGCGTGTCTCCTAGTTCAGCCTAAGCTGCTTTGCTATAGCTACCTCTATCAGCCTAAGCTGCTAGAACACTTCTAATCTACTAATAAGGGATAACTGGACTTGGCACCAGGTGTAAGTACTACAAGGTACCCACTAGAAGCCCGGCCAGCCTCCTACATTGGTGGTGCAGCGGTGGGATAAGTACCTGTAACTGCTTTACCACTTTGTCATTGGTGCTTTTCATAAGAAAAACATATGCCAAATACTTCAGAATATACACAGTAACCTAAACAGTTTAACTTTCCTTCTCTAAAACTTTCTAAAAAGTTTCTGAAAAGTTTCGGAAAACTTTTAAATGTTTTCAAAAGTTTGAAAAAGTTTTTCTCTGTTCTTTTAAAAGTTCTAAAAACATTTTTTTTCTCTATCTTTCCTAAACCTTTTCTATCATGTCTGCAGTAGAGCTTACTCCCACAGTTGTCCAGGCAACATATGGGAATCTAAACTTTAAAGGTTTAAGGGGTCTCTGCATAGAAAGAGGTTTAGCCATTGGAAAGAATCCTACAAAAAATATTTTCTCCTTAGCCTTCTCCTAGAAAGTGACCAGAACCAGTCTGCCCCATCCCATGAACAGGAGGTAGAGGAGGGGGATACCAAGCCAGACTCAGAAGAGTACCCTGAGGATTCTGGGGAGGGTTCTTCCAAGGACCAGTCAGCTAACAGGCCATCTAGTGACTCTGAATATGGGAGGGAGTCACACATTAGTAGGGCACCTTTCACTCCTAAAGGCCAGGTTACTAGAGTCCAGTCAGTTAGGGACAGGTCCAACTCTGCCAATTCCCACATAACGTCAGTGTCTCACAATTCTCAAGCCTCCCACCCGGAGGATAACATTAATGGAAAGGGAACTCAGAAAGCTGAGGTTGGAAGAGGCCAGAAGCTTAAACAGCAGCTGCTGGCCTTAGACAGGGAATCTCTGGATGTGGAAAGGGAAAGGCAGAGGTTGGGGTTAGTTCCCCTTGGTGGCAGCAGCAGTGCTTTTGATAGCAATCCTGTTAAGAGAGCAAGACTCCAGAAACCTGCATAAGATAGTCCCCCCTTACAAGGAGGGGGATGACATTAATAAGTGGTTTGCTGCACTTGAGAGGGCCTGTATGGTATGTTGGTCCCTCAAAGGCAGTGGGCTGCTATCTTGTGGCTATTGTTCATTGGTAAGGGTAGAGAAAGGCTCCTTACTGTCAGAGAAAGTGGTGCTAATAACTACAAAGTTTTGAAGGATGCACTCTTGGATGGATTTGGCTTAACCACTGAACAATACCGGATTATGTTCAGAGATACCAGAAAAGAGTCCTCTCAAGACTGGACAGACTTTGTCGACTGTTCAGTGAAGGCCTTGGAGGGTTGGTTACATGGCAGTAAGGTGACTGACTATGAAAGCCTGTATAATCTAATCTTGAGAGAGCATATTTTGAACAATTGTGTGTTTGATGTGTTGCACCAGTACTTGGTAGACTCAGATCTGACCTCTCCCCAAGAATTGGGAAAGAAGAGAGACAAATGGGTCAGAACAAGAGTGAACAGAAAAGTTCATACAGGGGGTAACAAGGATGGCAAGAAGAAGGATGGTAAGTCTTCTGACAAGGGTGGGGGCAAAGATAAAAAACATCATGAGTCTTCATCAGGCCCACACAAACCCTCTGGGGGTGGTGGGTCCAAATCCTCTTCTTACAATCAGAAAAAGCCTTGGTGTTATGTATATGTAAAGTAAAAGGCCATTGGGCAAGTGATGCCACTTGTCCAAAGAAAAACACCAAAACTCCCACCACCACAACCCCAACTGCAACCTCTAGTGCCCCTAGTAATAGCAGTGGTGGTGGGAAGTCTACTACAAATAGCCACTCCAAGGGTGTAGCTGGGCTCACTATTGGCAGTGTAGTTGGGGTTTGTATTGTTAAAGAGACCACAGAGGCTGTTTTAGTCTCTGATGGTGACATTGACTTTGCCACCTTGGTTGCTTGTCCACTTAATATGGGTAAGTACAAGCACCTACCCCTAATTAATGGTGTTGAGGTTGAGGCCTACAGGGACACAGGAGCCAGTGTAACTATGGTTATAGAGAAACTGGTTCACCCTGATCAACTGCTACTTGGTCAGCATTACCAAGTGACTGATGCTCACAATAACACACTTATCCACCCCATGGCTGTTGTGAATCTCAACTGGGGGGCGGGGGTTACTGGTCCAAAGAAAGTTGTGGTAGCCACTGAATTACCTATAGATTGCTTACTAGGCAATGATTTGGAAGCATCAGCTTGGGCTGAAGTGGAGGTGGAGGCCCGTGTAGCAATGCTGGGCATTGCTGGGCATATTTTTGCGTTAACCAGGGCTCAGGCCAAAAAGCAAAAAGGACAGGGAAACTTGGATCATGGAACAATGGACCAAGTGCTCCTAAACGTTAGGGGTCAGATGGGTAAATTCTTGCCCACTACCCCTCCCTTACCAGAAGATTCCCCTTTTGAGGAAGAGGAATCCTCTCCCTGTGCAGAACCTACACCAGATGAGCTGGCAACAGACACTGCTGAGCTTTTGGGTGCAGGGGGGCCTGCTAGGGAAGAGCTGAGTGTGGCACAGCAGACCTGTCCCACACTAGAGGGTTTGAGACGGCAAACTGTTAAACAGCAGAATGGGGATGTCAGTGATAGTCATAAGGTGTATTGGGAAGACAGCCTCCTGTATACTGAGTCAAGGGACCCTAAACCTGGAGCTGCCAGGAGATTGGTGATCCCTTTGCAATACAGAGAGTTTCTTCTTACCTTGGCACATGACATTCCCTTGGCTGGGCATTTGGGCCAAAGTAAAACTTGGGACAGGCTTGTTCCCCTGTTTCACTGGCCTCATATGTCAGAGGACACCAATGAGTTTTGTCGCTCTTGTGTGACCTGCCAAGCCAGTGGCAAGACTGGTGGCACTCCAAAGGCCCCCTTAATTCCACTTCCTGTGGTTGGGGTGCCCTTTGAAAGGGTAGGGGTTGACATAGTTGGCCCCCTTGACCCTCCAACAGCTTCAGGCAATAGGTTTATCCTGGTGGTAGTGGACCATGCCAGTAGGTACCCTGATGCCATCTCCCTAAGGACCACTACAGCTCCTGCAGTGGCAAAGGCCCTCCTGGGAATCTTTTACAGAGTGGGCTTCCCTAAGGAAGTGGCATCAGACCGAGGTAGTAATTCATGTCTGCATACCTCAAAGCAATATGTAAGGAGTGTGGTGTAACATTCAAGTTCACTACTCCTTATCATCCACAAACAAATGGTCTGGTTGAGTGGTTTAATAAAACTCTCAAAGGTATGATAATGGGACACCCCCTAAAAAACTCAGGAGATGGGATGTCCTGTTACCTTGGCTCCTTTTTGCTTACAGGGAGGTACCCCAAAAAGGAGTGGGCTTTAGCCCCTTTGAACTCCTCTTTTGGCAACCTGTGAGAGGTCCCCTTGCACTTGTTAAGGATGGATGGGAACAACCTTTAAAAGCTCCTAAACAGGACATTGTGGACTATGTACTTGGCCTAAGATCAAGAATGGCTGAGTACATGAAAAAGGTCAGTAAAAACCTCCAGGCCAGCCAGGAGCTGCAAAAGCAATGGCATGACCAGAAGGCTGTCCTGACCCAGTACCACCCAGGACAGAATGTGCCTCTTATGATATACTGCTATATGATATAAGTGGTATAGTAGGAGCTTTGCATGTCTCCTAGTTCAGCCTAAGCTGCTCTGCTACAGCTACCTCTATCAGCCTAAACTGCTAGAACACTACTAATCTACTAATAAGGGATAACTGGACCTGGCACAAGGTGCAAGTACCATCAGGTACCCACTATAAGCCAGGCCAGCCTCCCACAACCTCTATATAAACTATTATTAAAAATGAAAGAAATTCCATTGAGTGCACACTCTTGCAAACAAGAACTAAGAGGAGTTAACCTTAAATGGCTGGAATATTCTCCATAATAACAATTGAGATTGTTGCTTTTGCTTATTCTGCCTACAAGCAAAGTACAATGTGGTCGGAAAATATCATTTTTTCCATGAAGTATCCCCATTATTTGACTTGTTTGTTTTGCTGTCTTCGGAACTCTGAGTAAGCTATACCTGCAAAATAGCAATAAAGTGTCTGTGCTTCCCTTTTAAAACTGTCAAAATTGTCTTAAACCTGATCGTTGTAATTAGCTTTCCTATGAAAACTGAAATTGCTAAACAATGAGCTTTCCTGTAAGGCCATAGTGTGTGGTGTAAAAATCCACTCCTGGAATGGAAGGTTAGCTGCCATTTGTGGACTGCAGGACCTATTGTGCCATCCACTACACTGGTGTCAAAACATGGATTTATACCAACCCACAGCGTAGCCTAATAGCAGCAGCTTGAAACCTGCTGCACAGATCTGCCAAAATAACTCTTTTGTCTGGTAAGAAAACCTAACTTGAAATATTAAATTTGTTGTCTCTAAGCACAGCTTGCTGACCCTAAGGTAGGGTGCATTATATTTAAGTGTGGAAAAGGAATGACATTAGAAATGGCGGTTCCCGGGATGACTAGGCCAAGACAACATGAAAATCACTGTTCTGGCTGTAACTAAGCCTGGTTGGAATTTCAATTATGGTGGAGTAATATTGGTAATTACACATTACTCTTTGATGTGGAATTACTGATGATCAAGTCTTTACTCCTGTTCAGATAATTAAGAATATTTTTTGGGGGAAATCCTAATGCAAGAACACATTTAGCAAGCATGAACAGCTACTAGCTGTAAGAAAGTGCCCCTTTTTGACATGGTCACCCCCATTTTTTGCCTGGTATTCAATGCAATTTTGACAGAAAGTGCACTGGGTTCCTGCTAACCAGGTCCCCAGTGCCAGATCTCTTTCCCTAAAACTTTACAATTGTTCCTCAGCTGGCAATACATTTGGCACCCCTGTACGTCCCTAGTAAATGGTACCCAGGTACCAAATGCATGGGCACCAAAAGAGGGTCCCCAATGGCTGCAGGATGTTTTATACCACCCTCAGGTACACCTCAACTAGTTTGTGCAGACTGCCATTGCAGGCTGTGTGTTTTGGTGCAGCTAAAAGTGAAAACACGACATGGCACACAGCCTGTGTGCCATGCCCACTAACACTGAATGCAATATATATGTCACCCCTAGAGCAGGCCTTCCAGCTGTAAGGCAGGTTGAATTATATTACATGTGTGGACATGTCTGTAAGAGCTGCTTTGCCGCTGCATGTCTTTGTCGATTGTAAGACATAGTAAGTGATCAGGGAAGCCATTTTAAATACATGTGCTGGACACTGGTCAATACGAGTTCCCCAGCTATATGATGACTTTACTGAAACTAAGGATGTTTGGCATCAGACATCTTAAATTATTAAATCCTCATGGATTACAATGATGGAATTTGTAATATATACACCCAGAGGGCATCTTGAAAAACTGCTGGTGTGCTGGCCGTCTAGTCTAAACCAGCCAGGCACCAACAGACATGTTTCTGACCCCCAGGAGTGAGAGCCTCTGCTCTTGGGTGGTAACAAATAAAACCTGCTCTGGCAGGAGTGTTAACACACCCCTCCCAACAGAATGACCTGCAAATTTGCATTCCAAGACAGAGGGCTTCAAAAGGCCAACCACCCTTGGAATGCAGATCTGCCTTCCCTGAGAGGAGATGCCAAACCCTCTATCCTAGGGCCCATTTTGCACCTTGACAGGCTAGAACTATAGTATTCACAGAGGCGTGTCCACTCTCAGGTCAGTTCCACCCCTAAGGTGAGTTGCCTTATGTGGACACAAAATCTAAAAGTCTGCCATCTTGGTGATGGCAGAACTAGGAACTCTGGGACAGGGGTATGCCCACTTCCCACAGGATGTGGTCATGTATGGGACGTAGTGACCCCAGGGATAAGTAGCCCATTGGCTACTACCATACACTACCCTAATGCCCCTATGTTCAATATTTAAGGGATCCTCTGGGACTAGAGAATCAGATCCTGCTGACCAGATTGAAGAAAAGGACACTACAGAGACGTAAAAGTAAGAACTGAGTACCAGTGACTGACTCACTGCCAACCCTGCCAGCCTGCCTTTTGGCTTTGACAATTGCGACAGTCACCTTGGCCTGTGCCTCCAAATCATGGGATGACTGCCAGCCTTCACCCAGGAACTCCTGTGGAACAGTGTAGCTAATCCCCTGCATCTTGCAGTCAACCTAAGAAAAATTGAGAGGACACCGGACTGCCAAAATCCAACAGGGGACAGAATGACTGCACCCATGCCTCCTAGCCTGAGCAGAAACTGGCCAACAGTGTCAGCATGGTTCCCAGGCCCTGTAAAGATGAGGCCCACCTTGAGTTTGCCCACTGTGGACCTCCAGACGATGTCTGCATCCTCTTTCTGCAGGCCCCCATCTACCGCAACTGCCGCTAGTGACAGAAACCTAATGATCGACTGCACCTCTTCACGTGGCTGCCCCATACCAAAGGGAAGAGGACCAAAGGTGTCCCTATGTCCCCGAGCCCTGTGAGACCTGAGCCAATTTGTTGGTTTGTTCAGACTGGAGTCCCAGTCCACACCTGCAGCCTCTTTCTGCAGGCCCCCCTCTATTGCAACCACCTCCGGTGACGAGAAGAGGACCCAAGGAGTTCCCACATCCCCGAGCATCACAAGAACTGAACCCCCTCATTGGTTCACACAGACTGGTCCCACAGTCCCTACCTGCTGCATCTTTCTGACCAGACTGATCCTCAATGACTTCAATGGGCACCTGACATTGTACTGTACCTGGCTGCCCCAGTGCCGCCTGAGATGACTTGTTGGTGTGGCCTAGGACCCTGCCCAATACTTACCTTAAGTCTGAAAGATTGGTCCTGTAAGTTGCTGTGAGTACCTGTTTGCCGTAAATGTTTCCTCTCCCTTAGGTTAACATTGCATCTTCAGTAAACTACACTGTTGTCTTTTCAAAACAGTGATAATTTCTATTAAAAAACATAATTATCTGATTGTATTGATTCTTGTGCCTAAAAATACCTGTTAATTTTTCATATATTGTTGTGGATTTCCTTATTGAGTCGTGTGTGTCATTTATTAATTGTGTGCCTGTAGTATTTGTCTAACACTCCTCTCTGATAAGCCTAAGGCTGCTTGACCACACTAACCCTAAGAGAGCACCTTGGGATTGCCAGAGCAAGACCCTGTCCACTTTTAAGAGAAGACCTAGAATTTTTGCACAGTATACCTCATTTTGGTATATTATGTAAAGAGTCAGCTTTCTAAAACTAGCTATTTGTGTTCTCCTGCATTTAGAGCGTTTCTTTAGTGCAAAATGCATCCTCACATTCATTTTGGCCATGAGAGTGCATTTTGTGGCAAGAAAGTAGGGCTAAATGCTGGTTGTAAATTGGAGGAAAAAACCTAGCCCAAGAGCAAATTTAGAGAATGTGAGTTGCCACTTGTGCTCAGCATTAATGTTCTAATGCATTTCTCTCTATTTCTTAACACAAAATGCATCCTTGCATCCATTTTGGATGCAAGTTGGTGTTTTAGTGCTAATAAAAAAAGCGCTAGACACAGAATTACTTTTCTTGTGTAATTCAGGCAAAATCTTGTGACATTCATAGGTAATTTACATGATTACAGGATACCAAATTAAGAGTTCACCCACACCTAGCTGTAACTGGTAGACAGGACAATCCAAAGTATAGATTATTAATTACATTTCTCACTTCAGACCTATACCAGCTACAGATTCCTTTTAAAGATTTATTTTATATTTCATAAAAATCTGATCTAGAAATGAAGTTATTTTTTAAATAAATATATTGGAAAAATAACTTTTAGGAAATTACTTTTACCTTTACTGAAGCTGCGAGAGGCAAATTTTCAATAGCTCTCCAGCAACGACCAAACCTGTGCTTGCCCTGAATGCAGTGTGAAAACTGCTCACAGAGCAGCGACAATGGCCTGGGTGTTGGGAGGTATTTAATTCCTGTTGAAAGAAGATCAGTTAGGGTGGATCCAGGAACTTAATTTACGTCATAGGAGCCTGCTACATCACAAGAAAATGTTAATTGATACTAGGGAATGCCTTTATCCTCATAGCAAGCCTGGCACTTAGCCCAGAGGGAGGAAAGCTACCCCTATACCCGATAATGAATGACCAGAGAGAAGGGTGGTGCTTGTTACCTTGATCACTCCTCTGGATAGAGACACAGACTCTGCACAAGTAAAGAAGGGTTTTCCCCTCTTGGATTTTGAGAGTGAGGGGTACTGTGGGATTTTTTTTATAGTAGGATAATCATGAAGTGCTGAAAAAGATGGTAGAGTTGACTTTTTGTCCCATTGGTTAGGTAGTGCCGAGGAGTCAAACTCACCCACTAGCTGGTGCTGCATTTAAATGTGGTATGCCTAGGCATCACACGTATAACACTTAATGGAACTGAAAAAAAGATTTTGAGAGGGCTGGACCTGCTTTCTGTGAACTAAGAGGAGTCCTGAAGGATTCGGCCTACTTTCTCTTACACTGAAGACAAAGAAGTGGATTCCAAAGACAGTTGGCTGACATCCTGTGTCGCGACACGTCACCAAGCAGCAAGTGACATTTTGCCTGACATGCTCAGCAGACCAGTGGCAATTGGACCTGGACTGGACTTTGCTTTTGGTTTCTGCCTGACTCCCTGAGCATTCCTAAGTCCATTTTCCTGAGGTCATTAAAAATAGACTCCTATGGTTGTTTGGGCACCAGAATAAATTTTAGAAACTCTTGAAAACCTTTTCTCCATAGCTCCAGTTGCACCCGTGGAAGAAAAAATATCTTACTAGAAAGATTGCACCATTGGGGAAAAAAGTATCTTACCAGAAACTGCACTTAATCTGAATGAATTCCAGCTTAACTTGCCCAGGGCTCCCAGTACTACCCAAAAAATGACTGTCACATTATTCTTTTGTTGGGATTTAGAAAATTTTCAGCTAGAAAACTACAAACCTGCAACAGGGCGAAGCAGCTGCAAATATCCAGCCTTTAGTTCCTCAGGAGTACCTGATCAGGAAGGACTTTTCTTCTCAAAAAGTGACAGACGCTTTCTGAAATCGGACTTAGAAACTGTTCTGAAGTTTTGTGACTTCCAGACTTTTTATCAGGATCAATCCACTTGTTGTGTGTGACCACAGCTCCATTGCGAACACCCTTAAATCATGCTTAGGTCCCAGTCTACTGCTTCTATAGAATATCATTGGTGCTTTGTGCTTTTCTACGATATCACTCAAAACTTTAAAATAATCATATATTCATTTCTGCTTACTGGATTTTTCTCATTTTATTCATTAAATTTAAGGTCATTGTTTCTTGAAATGGACAGTTAACCACCTGCAAAATAATAATCTACTTTCTTACACACATCCTTTCTGAAATTGGTCCACCAGGATTGTCTCCAGACATGCTAAGAGAGTGGAGGCTGCTGTTACACTTGGCACCCTTGGCGTGGTCTCCCCTAACTTTTTACCTCTGTTCCCCAGGTTGTTGATATGTGCTGGGCTCTGTTTTTGCTGTTTTTGTTACTCTGGGCACTTTACTACTGCTATCCAGTTCTAAAGTGCAAGTGCCCCTATATAAAATGTGTATGTAATTGGATTTCCATGTTTGGCATATTTGATTTACTGGAAAGTCCCTAGTACAGCGCACTAGAGGTGCCCAGGGCCTATAAACCGAATGCTACTAGTGAGCCTGCAGCACTGGTTGTGCCACCCACATTAGTAGCCCTGTAATCATATCTCAGACCTGCCACTGCTGTGTCTGTGCGTGCAGTTTTAAACTGCGAATTCGACTTTGCAAGTGTACCCACTTGCCAGGCCTAAACATTCCCTTTTCTTACATGTAAGACACCCCTAAGGCAGGCACTAGGTAGCCCCATGGGCAGGGTGCAGTGTATGTTTAAGGTAGGACATATACTAATGTGTTTATATGTCCTAACAGTGAAATAATGGCAAATTCGGTTTTCACTGTTGGAAGGCCTACCCCTCTTATATGTTAACATGGGGGCTGCCTTTAAATATGAATAAAGCATAGGTTCCCTTTGGGAGCGGATAGACTTGGAGTTTGGGGTCTCTGAGCTCACAATTTAAAAATAAATCTTATAGTAAAGTTGATTTTAAGATTGTGTGTTTCAAAATGCCACTTTTAGAAAGTGAGCACTTTCTTGCTCAAACCATTCTGCGACTCTGCCTGTTTGTGGATTCCCTGTCTGGGACAGTTTGACAATTGGGCTGTTTGCACCTCTCTCTAGACAGTAACACAAAGGGAGCTGAGGTGTAGCCTGCATATCCTGATGGGCCATCTGTTTTAGGAGGGAGGGGATGAGTGGTCACTCACACCTGAAAGGGCTGTGCCTGCCCTCTCACAATGCAGTCTCCAACCCACTGGTGTGTGTCTGGGGACGGGGAAAGGCAGGATTTCACAAACAAGAGACTTTCCTTTGAAGTAAGCCTACTTCAAAGGCCAAAATGGGTATAAGAAGTGCACCCAAAACCACAGACTTTAGATCACTGCCGCACATCAAGAGGAACCTCTGCCTGGAGAAGAACTGAAGAGCTGAGGAGAAGTGCTGCCCTGCCTGTGAGTGTGCTTTGTGGAGCTATCCTGCAGTTGCTGCTTCTGCCTGGTGAAAGGGGACAAAGACTGGACTTTGTTGTGCATTCCTTCTTGTGAAGAAATCTCCAAGGGTTTGTCCTGCGCTTGCCTCCTGTTCTTGAAGTCTCAGGGACATCGAAGACTTCCCCTGCCAGCACCTGGACTCTCTGTTGAGACTCCTGCCCTGCCAAGTGGTGCTCTATCCAGTTCCTGGGGCCTTGACAGGTGAAGATGGCAGATCAAGATTGAAAATTCACGCACAGGCCGCCGTGCGGGGAAATTTCCAACACAACCTCTGAGGTGTGGCTGAAGAAAAGACATGCTGCCAGCTTCGTGGCTGAAATCAATGCTCCGCCTGCAGCGCGGCTGAAAGATCAACACACGCAGCTGGAGAAACGACGTGCCACACCACTAATGGAGGCTGGGAACATCCCAATCCACACAGAAGGGTTTTGCTGATACCGTGCAGCAGGATTTTCGATGCAAACCCTGCTGGGCGCGAAAAACGATGCAACGCCTGCCCGGACCTGAGTGCTTGCCCAGATCGACACATCGCTCTCCTGTGGAGAGGAAACACTACGCACACCAACCTGACCCAACCAGATAAGGAGAAACAACGCACGGTCTCGCTTGCGGTTGAGAAATGGGCGCAACGCTAACCTTTTTCGATGCACACTCGCCCATGCGTGTTATTTTGACTCTACCCAGGTACTTTTCAATGCTAACAGTGTTTTTACTGTTTGCAAAAGGATTTAAGACCCTTTTGCCTTTAAAATTAATAACTTGACTTGTGCATGTTGGATTTTTGTTGTTTTAGTCTTGCTTCGTTTAGATAAATATTTCCTATTTTTATAAACCTGTGTTTTCATTTTGTATTGTTTTCACTAAGTTACTGTGTGTGTTGGTACAAATACTTTGCACCTAGACTCTGAAGTTAAGCATGCCGGCTCATGCCAAGCTACCAAGGGGGTGAGCTGGGGTTAGCTGAGGGTGTTTCTCCTTTGCCCTGACTAGAGTGAGGGTCCTTGCTTGCTGACTGCCAACCGAAGACCCCATTTCTAACAGCTGCAATGCTGGATGTATGCTGATGACTCCCAGATTATTCTGTGCCTTCAGATAGCTTCAGTAGTAGAGGGATGGCGGTGGGGGAATGGATACAGTTATCGTCTGTAAAACAATAGCCTACTGGTCCAATTCATAAGTGCTTAATCACATTCTTGGTATAATCATTGAAATATAGATTTAGTCATTGGTAACGGGAACACTAATTTGACATCAATAGACATTAAGGACATATGAGGGACACAGAAAGTGTTGACTATAATACACTGTTTAAAAGCACAATGCTGTCCAATTATCCTGCTTCTCACTGAGAAATCTTAGTAATTATAGCCCCCAAATACATTTTGTCTTCTGTGAGACACTATAACATTTTGGATGAAAATCAGACCATCAATGTGATTCTGGGATTCCAAAATGTCCACATTTATGTGCCTACCTCACCCTATACCTTTAATGCTCTGATCGCAATTATGCACACTGAAATCCCTCTACTTGCTTCTGCAACATGGAAAATTACTACAAACCCCTTTGTACTGTGTATGAGGTCCAACACAATCATGGCCCCAAATACTTCAACAATCTGAGATCACCACCCTTGCCATCCAGACATTCGTGATTAAGCAACCCAAAACTGAATCTGCCCTCAGTTGGTGGGACAAGCAGTTTGAGGGCTAAAACAACCAGGTTCAAAGCTCTTACCTCACAGTCTCTCTCCCTTTTACACTATTCTATGATGCAGACTTGATGAATTTCAGTAAAGGTCTCCCAGCCCACCTGTTCTGACAGTTATTTGGGCATCATTTCACTTGAAAGGAAACACACATGCTCTCTGCCCTTGGGGTACTATCTGATGACTCCTTATCCTCCCTGATTTCAAAGTGGCCCTTGCCTCAATTGACAACTATACAAACAATAAACTAATAATTTTTAGTGTTGTTTGACATATTAGTTGTTACGTTTTCCTGTTCTAATTATCATTTAAAGATTGTTAAATGTGTGAAACATATTTAGTTCTGTTCCTATAAGTTTCTGTACTGTATTTTTTCCTGTAACTGTGCGTAGAGTGAAGTGCAAGTTATCTCACCAGAGAAAGAACCTGCAGGACTTCCGTTTACCCTAAGGCAATGGGCATATTTGTCTTGCATAAGGAATGCAAGTGGGCATTTGAAGCGCTTATATTCTGGAGGTAAGGAGGTGGCAAAAGCCGTCTGAGGATATGACAGGGTGTTGTTATTATTTCCCTCCCAGCAGTAACGTGTATATTGAAACATTAGAAATGCATTGTAAAACATGTTTTGCACTGATGAATGTAATTAATTCTAATTTTAGTAATTTCCATATTTGATGTGCATTGGTATTTAACATTTGTCATAAACTAAAAAGGCTATGTTTGATAACTTTATCTGGACCTTCTTACACTTATTAAACTTCATAAAGTGGATTGTGGCTGGTATCATTGTTCTCAGTTACATGCTTGTGTGAAGTTGTGTAAATCATTCTTCTTCCCTTTAGATGTAGGCTATCCTTCTTTGACAAAGCAGGTGCCTATGGATTTTTGTTGGTTCAGGGCAGGCTTCTGAAAGATGTCTGCTGTGCAAACCAGATATTGTGCTACAAATCTAGACCCAAAATACCAAGTATGGTCATACATAGGCGAGAGGCACAGTAAATCTGAGGGTCCTGTGTTGACTGTATGTCACTAACACTGTATTGTGTGCCAGCTATATTGTAACTGAATTTCGCTGAACAATTAGATATGGCTGTCTTGTAGAACATCACCCAAACTGAGGATACACATGGATATACATGTGAGCCAGTGAATGGGACAACCTCTGATCTCATAAACTGACATTGTCCCAAAAGAAAGTATCTTTATGGGCAAACTTGCAGTCTCCCAGCATCTTAAGTATAAAGGACCAGGATTTTACCATTGTCTGAGTAAGGCTGATTTGTTACAGAAAACTCCACAAATTCACTTCTTTGCCTTTGTAATAAATGTGTTATATTGTGCCCAGACTCAACATTACACAACCTCTTTGAGCTGTTAGTTGACTGTTCATTTGCATGTAGTACCAATGACTGAATGGACTGTGATAGAAGCATGTTACTGCATCAAGACTATCGCTCATAACAGGAATATTATGGAAAGGCAATTCCTGTTCAAACATAATTGAGATGTATCCATAATTACAGCCCTATGGATACAAAAATTCAATTCTCAAACTGTAGTGTTGAATGGATTTGAATAAGAGGAAGAATGTACAGAATCTTACATGTTATGTTATGTTAAAATGACTTGTTAAGCACAATGCATACTCTGAGGTGTCCTGGCACACTTCTGCGATCTGAGGATGCGAACTGAAAGGTAAGTACTTTGCCATTGAAGAGCCATGTTTTCAATACTTTCTAGAAAGGCCATAGGTCTGCGATAGATTTAATTTGAGCAGGGAGAGTGTTCCATAAACTAGCTTTGCTCCGTATGAAGCTTCTTCCATCCCATGAAGCATGTCTAAAGGTTAGAACAATTATATTATTTACGTTAAGAGAGCACAAATGTTTGGTTGGGAGATGCCAGATGAAACTCTGTTGTAGATGTTTTGGCCCTAGTTCATGGAGGGCCTTATGGATGAGGCATATGGCCTTAATGATTCTCTGTCTAACTGGTAGCCAGTGGAGAATACGTAAAGCTTCTCTGGTGGACTGAAGTTTAGGAATCCCCATAAGCAAATGCGCTGCAGTATACTGAAGAACTTGAAGTTTGGTAAGGAACTGTTGTTGATAATTTTGAATTAGGCCATTGATGTAATCTAGTTTGGACATGACTAGTGCCATCTGGACTGTTTTCTGTAATGTCACAGGAAAAAAAGGTAGATTTTTTTTTACTGTTTTGATAAGTAATGCAGACGATGTGACCGTTTCAATTTGGCTGCCATATATAAAATTATTATCCATTTGCACTCCCAGGTTTTTAGCTGTTTTTTTTTTTTTTAACTGATTTTCGTGGGGTTACCTAGTTCTTGAGGCCACCAGTTGGGGGACCAGAAAGAAGTATCTTTGCCAAACAGAATAACTTCTGTTTTTTTCAGAGTTTATTTTAAGGCAGTTGGCACTCAACCCTTCACTGAGAGCCAGCAGAAGTTGTTAAAACTGATGCTAATATTATCATAATTACTGGCTGAGGAGACGACAATCTGAGTGTCGTCCACATAGGAAGTAAGAGAGAAGCTGAAAGATTTGATCAGTGCTGCCAGAGGAGTAATGTACATGTTGACTAAGGTAGGACTTAGTAAAGACCTCTGGGGAACTCGACAAAGGAGGAAAAAAGGCTCGATATAAAATTTCCCGGCTGACACTGATTGTTCTCACTCGCTAAGAAAAGATTTCTGGAGAGCTCGAACTTTAGCGCAGATTGATTAACTGTGTCGAATGCCGGTGAGAGATCCAGCATGATCAGTGCTGCTTCTAGTACCCCCCCCCCCCCCATCCAGAGTGGATCTGATCTCTTTGGTGGTCACAATTAGAGCAGACTTTGCGATATGTCCTTTTCTAAATCCAGATTGCATTGGAGCAAGGAGATTATTGTTATGGAAGAATATGGCGCATTGTTGGTTCATTACTGTTTGTACTGTTTTTGAAGGAAGTGAAATCCTAGAGATAAGTCGATAGCTATATTTGGGTCCTGTGGGTTAAGATTAGTTTTTTTAATAGTGTGTGTATAGATAGCTTTTTCCATTGACTTGGAAAAATACCCGTATTGAATATCATGTTAAATATTGTTGTCATTTGATGTGCAAAGATATCGGTAGCCTTATTTGCAATAGATGGTGGGGGAGGCAAGGATCTGATGGTGAGCCAGATTTAGCTGAACATACCATTTGTTTGTCAGAGTATGTGTGTCAAAATGACATAATTTGTACAAGCACGGGAGCGGATATTGGGGAATATCACTGATTAATGGTTAGCTGCATACAGTGAACGCTTCACAATTCGTATATAAGTATTTAGAGTGGCTAGAAGCACATATCGAAAATCTTAGAACTTCCTATGCAGCACACAAGGAACACACCACCATGCTGTGAATAATAATGCTTCTATGAAATTAAAGCAGTTTTTCTTGTAATCTTATATGGTCATTAAACAAAGATATGAAGCCCATTACATTTGTGTTTCATATTAGTGTTATTATTAGTATTAATATTATAATTCTTGGTATTATTATTATATATTTTTTTACCAGTAGGGAGGTTTTAGAATCTTGAAATTCATGACCGAAAGACAGAAGGTCGCGCCATTTTACCTTTGCTCTGCAGTTTCCTCCGCATGGAATGTTTCACTACAATTTCTAAGCCGCCTTTATAGTTGTTTTGAAGCTTCTACATTCCAAGGTCACTCAGTGCCAACATGGTTGGCTTTGGGTGCGTCGTGACCTCTTGTTTAAAACCATGCATCTCGAAATCACGATGACGCAAAACAACCTTATCAGTGTTTTGTTTTTCGTTTTCCCATTTGGCACGACTCATTGTGGATCACTTGACAGTGACGTCATCCACTTTGCAAATACTTTGGACTTTTTGTATTTGAGTTTTTAACGCTCTATGCAATGACAACCTTTGCGTTGGAAAAACCGGAGGCTCCCATTACGCGGACGTCCAATGAGTATTTGTGAGATATGGGAGACTCTATACGTTCTGAATAGGGGGGAGCCTAGGCTAGCTAGCTGTCTTCAGGAATATGTGCATTTAGCCCCTTGTTAGCTCAACATTTGGCACTTGATATTAGAGGTTGAGCTTGATGACCGTACTTGTTAAAGTATGCATAACTTATCACTACACTATTGGAAAGAAGTGTGGCCTAAAGGCAGCTCCCTACTTTTGAACTAGATTATCAGGTTCCTATTTGGATGAACACCATATGATACTGGACATATCACTTAATATCCCTATGTCTAAAAACAAACTAAAACAAATCTGATCACATGTAAAGTAATGCATTTCTGAGTAGGACAATCTGCCAAAAGAGGATAAAGCACACAACTTTGCTGGGGCACATACCTTTAGTTCCTAATCATGCAAAACATGCAATTTTGCTTCTGTCGAAGGCAGACGTTTGTTGCATTTCAGAAGTGGATGTTGGGAAGAAGTTCATCATGTGTAATACGGAAGCGAGGGGTAAAAGCTTCTCCACGGCATTGGTTAAAAAAATGTTGAGTGTGCAAATGCACCTGTCACAAGTTAGCATGCATAATTTTCCAAGTGGTGAAAATTTACATTTGCGTTGATGTGTGATATTTGTTTGTACATTTTCTTAAATAATATCAATATATTTTGTTAAGTGGCTCAAATAGCAGATATCTGTTTTAAAAAAGCAATAATATTTCGTTGGGAGTATTTTTAACCCTTTGTGGATCTACGCTTGCTTTGTTCGGTACTCTTCTTTAAAATCTATCTGGTGTTTGTCTCTTAATTAGGCCTTAGCCTTAATTTGCCTTTGGCCTTAACTTGATTAATTTAGAGTCATTTAGGGTAAACATGCCTACTGCAAGAGCACAGGAGCAGATCGCAAGCAGCTGCTCCATGCTGCTGTTAGTATTCTTTTGAATTGACTGTCACTTTCGTAGTGCAAAATCCATCTTCTGATTGATTTGGATGCAAGGGTAAATTATGCGCTAAAATTATAATGCTAAATTCAGTGTTACGCTCCTCACAAAAGTTTGCTGAAATCTTGTGTAATTGTGATACTGCAAATTACTCAAGTTATACCAATTCCTCAACCTTAATTTTCATCAGGTGAAGGCATGACTTTTGCAGAAAGATTGAGATTAGGGAAGGGTTTAGATGACTGGTTGGTCGAAAATCCCCTCTCATGGGGACAGGTGTGTACCCTTGCCCTGAGTGACTTAATTCTCTAGGACGTATAAGTGCTCTATGTTTCATGTGATTAGGCATGTACAGACTTTTATGCATTTCTCAAGAGCTGAAGCAAAATGTTCAAGGGCATGAGAATCCCCTTTTATCCAGAGGAGCTTTGCACCGAACAGACGAGTGTTGGAAATGGCCCAAAAACAGTAATTTATGAAGGCTTTAGGTTGATACTTTTCGGGGTGGTATTTTCCACCAGCTTTGGCAGGCCATTGCTTTGTGGGGGGGAAAAAACACTCGAAGATTTTAATTGTATTTGGCAAAATAACATACTGGTTATTTGTGCCATGCATAGGCAGGTGAGGGTTGTATGTGTGCTTGAATTAACACATTTTAGTGGTATGAATGAAATTAGTAGGACATTTACTGTTCATATATTTTCTTTGCATTCTGTGGGCATGCCAGGCTTGTGTTTGACATTGTTTTTTCAGAAACCACAAGTAACATGCCAGCAACCAGCATTGCTGCCAACATCTATCCCAGTGCAATAAAATTGGTGCTGGCCCTAACTGCTTCCACTAATAGAATGACTGCATCATTCATTGCATCGTACACTACAAAGAAGCTTGATCAAAGGTTACTTGTTTTTAGTTTGTCACGAAATGGTTCAGGTTATTACATGCAGCATCAAAGACCATTAAAGGGTGCCGAAGCATATACAGAAACATTCAGATGTGGTGAGATTACAAATAACCAGTAGTCTGCTGGACCAGAGGAAGCCTTGGAAGACTTTAATGATGAAATAGCAGGCCAGCCTCCATGAAATGCCATCTCTGAGAACCATGTTGAGGAGGGTGAAACTCTACCCAAGCAACAATCACAATACTTGTCAGAGTGAACCACAAAAAGTCACTGAATTAACCTGTGCTTAACCCTCTGGTAACTTGGCACAAAAGCAGTCTGACTTAACTTAAAGACAATGTGTAAAGTATTTGTGCAGCACGTAAACAGTAATAAAGTGAAAACCTAGCATAAGAAAAAATCTGCACAGAAAATGATGATAAATTATTTGACATCAAAAACAATAAAAATCTAATCTCTAGATCTGGAGTAATTTCTTTAAAGGTTTTTGAAAAATCTAGCACCTAAAATGTCAAAGTGCAATCCACGGACATCTTGTCATGCAAGACCGGGGCAAAGTCAATATGGTTGACTGTGATGGAGTGCAGTTTGGATGCATGAAGTGTATTTGGCCTGGTATCTGATTACTTTTGAACTTTGAAGAAATTTCAAAGTGAAATGAATAAGTGTTGCGAGCCACTCACATGAACTCCAGTGGTTCCAATGGGGCGACGATAATCCCCTAGTCCCAATGAGAACTGACAGGGCAACAATGAAGGAGACACTGCAACCCTAGGAGTTTCCAAGGGGAGTTGGAACTTAGGGTAAGAGAGAAATACCAGGACTTCTGCGTATTCATATTTTGCTACTCTGGCAACTGCTGGGCTCAAGGATATCTGGATTCTGGTTCTGGATTCAGGATGCTGGCAATCAGGATCATTCTGATACAAGGCTCTGGACTCAGATTTCCCTGTAATAAAGCCAAACACTAAACGGAGCTTTGACATTAACTAACGTCAAATCAACATACTAATAATTCACACTAGAAACATTCCCCATTGCGATTCAAGAATTATCTAGGAATTATCATGAACTGAAATTATCAAATTTCCACAGAGAGAAAATAACTTGTTTAATCACTGCAAAACTACTTTAAATTCTTCAGTAGTTCAAGAGTTCAAGGTTCATATGCAAATATACAGTGGCAATCCGATTATAGTTCTTAATTGTCCCAAAAGTCTTTAGAACACCAACATCAGACTCTGATTAAGAAAACACTGAATGAAAACCAAGCATGAGCACAAGATCCAGGGAGCTGCAGCTATTACAAGAAATACAACTATTCTCTAATGTCTTTTCAGTCACAAGATTGATCCAAATAGTATTGCTGGCTTTAGATGAGTTTGATTAATCAGTGCTAATCAAAACACCATATTAAACACAAAAACTAGCCTTACCTTATTTGGGATGACTTGTGTCTTTTTGCCAGCGCACAAAGCGCAATGCGAGAGATGAATTGCATGCTGCCCACCTTTCACAGGAAATGTGGTAACTGCGGAGAAGATCAGAAATACTAGGAAAGTGAGTCGCTGCGTGGACAAGCCTGTTGCTGTGACAGTATGGATGGCATTGCAAAGAGAACACTGCCACTACGAAGGGAAGGCTGACGAACACTGAGTAATAATAATGAGCAATAACTTTATTGCATGATTACTTAAAATCATTGCAAAAGGCACACAGAAGTAAATCAAGCACAACAATCAGAAAACGTGTATATATAAAATACACAACAAAAAGTTCATTTCCACATCACAAATCATCTTCTGCCTGTGTATAAAACAGTATGCATTCTTTCAGGGCAAATCATCCACTAACCCTAAAAAAAATAATGTTAAGAAATGCACTACTATCAAGAACTAATTTGTTGCGATATTAGCAAGTAAATGCTACATTTCATCATAACGGATTAGCTTCTGCCTATATATACAAATATAAAGTGCATACAATCATTACATTACAAATCATCCACTTACAGTAAGATAATAAAAAAATTGCAATACAATCAGTGGCTTTCTTAATGTAGCATTGACTAAAAGTACTTAAGGAGATAAAGGAACACGATTAAAATACATAAAAAGTGCATACCATCTTTACAAATCATCTTCTTGCAATAATGTGATGTAAAGAATGCACTACTATAAGGAACTATTTTACTGCAACATTGGAAATGCTTAAAAGAAGTGATAACATGATTAAAACATGTAATCCCCATGCATGACCTCATTACAGGTCATCTATTTGACTAATGCACTTGTATTTTCACTATGTACATTATAAACGCAGAAAAAAGGCCAAAGTGTTCTTTCCAAACCTAGGTAAAAATAGGCACTAGCATAAAATCTTGGTGCGGCATTGACAAGAAATGCTTAAAAGATATAACTTAAAAGAAGTAATAGAACCAGATTAACATGCGCAATCCTCATACATGACATCATTACAGGTCATCTACTTGACCAGGGTGCAGTTGTTTTACCTGTGTACCATATGATTTAATCAGAGCAAGGAAGTCAAAGTGTTCTGTGCAATCCTCCAAACACTAACCCTTGCTGATCCCTTGCTTCCCGGAGGACCCTGCTGGCTTCAGCAAAAAAATTCCAGAAGCAGGCAAGCTCCATGGGGACTACTGCTGTAAACCTATATTTCAGGGACTCTTTGCTTGTTCTCAACCAATATTTAAAAAAAAAAGGATTTAATAATAGGCGTCTCTGAATGGCAATCCCTGGCAGCAGCATACAAGATAGATTACTGATTTTGTATGATAGTCACACAAGGTACATTGTTGTTGAAAACCATGTGGAGACTTCCAATTACATTTGTACTCCCAGGCAGGAAAAGTTAAGAGCCGCAGAATGATTTGGAAAGCATGTGCATTCAATGCCTTTTTTAGGTACGGTTTGCATCTGGTGGTCTCATGTGACTCCGCAAGAACATCTGCTCTTCTGATATTCGCAATGCAAGCAATTTTGATTTCCATAGAGGCCTGCACCCCATGCTCTTTCAAGGTCCTCTTCAGCAGGGCCATCATTATAAGAGAGTCTTGCACATAAGTTGGAGCCAGATGGAAGAATTCCTCAGCATTCCGTAAGTACTTGGCTCAGTTGCTGGAATTATCTATGAAAAATTATTTCCATGAAAGCTGTTAGTGTTGGCCCCACAACCGCAGTGATAAAACTTGATTGCATAATTTTTACATTCTATCCCCAGTCTCACAAAGTCAAATTCCAGACATATCACTGCGTACCTACTAAGTCTAGGAATCTGAAATATTTTCTTGTAGGCTTTCATAATGCAGTTCTCTAGTAGTGCGGTGAGCCTGTCAGGGTATGCGAGATTGCCATAGGTGATTGTTGGGAATAATTTGGCCTTGATGACTTTCCTAATTGCCTCTTCAGTCAGAGATTTAAGCCGATGGTAGAGTTTGGACAGGGCATAGGTAGTTCTCTCCACTTTTACTGCCACCGATGTTGCCTGATGTGAGGTTTTGCCGCTGTCTGATATCCAAACTGCCGAAGACTGGAGACAGATCAGCATTGCTTCCAAGTTAAACAAGTCTAAGGAGGATTTAGTCTGAAATACCAACTTTTATAGCTGGCCCGAACCAAGTGCAAGGAAACACATGGGGAAAACTGAGGAACTTGTTAGTCATTGTTACAATTGCACGTGTTTTTCAACTGTCTTTTTTCCATTAGGAGGATCAAATAAGGAACCAGCAGTTGTAGACTGTTGACATGTGATTCCTGGATTACCATGACAACAAGCATTGGTTTAGATTTGCTTTAAAAATTGCCATTATGTTAATTACTGAGTTGCCAAGTTACATAAGTTTTCAAAGGCATAACATGAGTCAAACTGGTCCTGTGATGAAAAGAAAAGGCCAAAATCACTGATATCACTCATACGAGGGGGAATAAGGCATGACTAAGGCGTGACTAGCCCTGCCCACAGCTGGGACCATGACACTAAGCAGTTGGCAGTGTCTGATGAGGAGGTTTCATTGTCGGGGAGCCACTGGAAGAAGTCATGGTGAAGATTTCTATGTTAGGATTTAGACTCTTTTTCTGAAGTCGAAAATCTTCATCTGGACAAAGCTGCAGACTGTGTCTGATGAGGGCTCCAGTAGGCTGGATACTATTCCAGAGAAGAGCTGCTAAACAGAATTTGCTGCTGTGGAGACAAACGTAGCAGGAGCTGGGCGGATTGAGAAACAGGCAGATTCTGGTTTCCTCTCTGTTCTCAGAGCACTTTTTGGCAGAAAACCTTGCAAGTCCTAATTTTTAGATTTTGGCTATCTGGGCACCTTTAGTACTACTTCCAAGGATCCAGGACTTTAGAGGCACCACTTGGAGGGTTGGGACAGTCAGATTTGGTCCAGGTGGTTGTTAAAGATGGATGAAACCTTTTGCGTCCCTGAGGCTCTGATCAGGAGCCCAGCCAACTAGCCCTTGGAGTCACTCTTAAAGTCTTGGTTTCAAGCAGGAGTGCAGGTCTCAAGCAGCAGGACAGTATGCTGTGATTTAGCACTGAGAGCACATTCAGCACAAACGGCACCACATAATGCACCAGCGGCCACAGCTACTCGAATTGATTTTGCTGCATCTTGAGTAGATTTGCTACTCGAGCTGCAGCCTTTCTGACCACAAACAGTCCCAACGTCTCACATTTGAAACATTTTACCAGATGTTCTCATAGAGATCAAAAATCACTCTATTGGATGCCAAATCTCGGACATGCTCACTAACTTACCATTGTGGTCCATGAGAAAAAAATTCCTCCACACTCTTGTTGGTGGAATTTGGCCAGAACTCTACATTAGGAGAGTAACAATGAACCACCAAAATTCCACCAATTCCGCTGGTACAGCTGAATATTTCACTCACCTCAAGTGCATACTTCGAAGTGGAAGAAACTTCTTGAACCTCCCATACACAGAAGTGCCTGAAATTTCCTGCCTCCCTACCCTGGTCCAATCCGTCTGCAGTCACAACAGGCTAGTGTGAGGATGTAAGTTTGGCTGTGCACACCTCCACCCCCCATTCTGCCTGGAATGGCCCATCCTGCAACACCGAGTCCCTCTACTGTATGGCTGTCTAGGAGGAATACACAAAGTCTAACTGCGAACTACACCTAGTCATGTGACCCAGGAAACAGGCTGCAGGTACCAAATGGCTAGGACAAGAAACTGTCAACTTTCTAACAGTGGCATTTTTAGAATTGACACTTAAAATGTAACTTTGCTGTTGAAGAGGATTTTACCTTACAACTTTTTAGACACCAAATTCGATATTCCATCATGCTCCCAATTGAAAGTTATCACTTAATAAGTATAATAAGGTGACTCAATGTTATCCTATGGGAGAGGTAGGCCTTGCAGTAGTGAAAAATGAATTTGGGAGCTTTTCTCTACCAGGACATGTAAAACTGAAAAGTATATGTCCTACTTTTTAATTACACAACACCATGCCCTGTGGGCCACTTATGGCCTACCTTAACAATTTGTTTTGTGAAAAAAAAAGAGAATTTTAGGCTTGGCCAGGGGATTCTTTCACCAAGTCGAATTGGCAGTTTAAAACTGCATACAGAGTGCAATGGTAGGACTGAAACATGATTTATGGGGCTACTAGTAGCTTATAGTTTACCTGCCCTTGGTATATGGTATAATACTTTATTAGGGACTTATAAGTATGCAAAATATGCCAGTCGGTGTAAGCCAATATTTAAATTGTTTAGAGAGTGAGCACAATCACTTTAGCTCTGGTTAGCAGTGGTACAGTGCACAGTGTTTTAAGGCAAACAAAAACAAATTTAGTAAAAAGAGGAGAAGGCAAAATGTTTGGGGTAAGACCACCTTAAAGCTGACATGTCCAACACTTGGTGACTACTAAGGAGTAGCTGTTCTGGTTGCATTGAATGGTGTTGTAAAAAGGAAGACATGAAGTTGGGTATCCCATAATATGGCAATGTGCTGTAGTTGCTGAAGGCACTTAATGGAATGATGATTGTAATGTAAGGCAAATTGACTTAACAAACTCAAACATGCAGAGTGAAAGCGGTATGTGTTTTGAATAGTTTCGGTTATCAGATTATTGGCATTACATTTAGATGAGTATAATTGTTGCCAGGCATTTAAATTGGCGAGTGCAACTGTGTAGTAATGAGTGGTAACAAAATAACACTGTGCATTTACAAAGCAAACCACAGGATTTTAATGATGGTGTGGGCCAAAATATAGACATCATGGCAATCGAGTTGTTCACAGTGTGGGAAAATTAATAGTGTTTTTTCTTTATTCAAGAGCATTGTAATTGGTTAATTTTTATTAAATTTCAGAAACTCGCCATGTGACCAGTAGTCATTCACTTGTGGCCAGACCGAAGAGCTGAGGCACTTATGGGCATTGATGCGTTCCATGCCCACCTGTTGCACACATCCTCAGTGAATCCCCCCTGTGGGAAAACCCAAAGCATCCTAGTGCCTCCCCAGAATAAGCAAATGAGAGACTGTCAGGGCTTGGAGCCCGACAAGGACACTGTGTACAAAGAGTGGAGGGGGGAAGTCTGCTCCTAAATATAGAGGGAAGGGTGGAGGGTTAAATGCCTTGATTGGGATCTCACTTTGAAAAATGTGTGACTCGCACCTGCAACTCTGGTAATTAATATGATTGTAATGTGTTGTATTTTAGTCTGGGTGTAATTAAGTACTTTTGCTTTCTAAAGAGCAGCATTTCTCATAAAGCTCCTGTGAATAAAGTAGGATTGTGTATTTGGTCAGCATAAACATCAGGGTATAGAGACTAAGTATGCATAAACCATCAGAAAATGGTGACATGATTCCTAGATACCTCACAGTTCTCAGTTTGAACCCCTAAACACACAAGGATACCAGATGGGTTCCGCAAACTCAATTATGACTGCTCAGATTTACATGGCAATCATGGAAACAGATCTATTCTTTTGTTGTCACTCACAGTACCCATAATTAGATAGAAGAAAGAATGTGTAAAAATTGTGTAAAGCATTTATTGCAATAGTCTTATTCTTGCATAAAGAAACATGAGCTCTGATTATTAGTAAAAAGAGACACAGCAAAGTAACCACCATGTCAAAGATGGTGAAAAATATAAACAGTTCAACCATGGTTCTGTGATTGTGTACTACCTACATTGTTGCAAGCATATTGCAAGAGCACCCCCTTCCAGAACTAATGGGAAAACCCAAACCCCCATACCTGGGTAAGATGTACCAGGATTCCAGGAATCTGGTCAGGTGTAGTGCAGGCTGTTGGTCCTGTGAAGGGTAGAGGATAGGTTCAGCATCAGAGTCAGCCAGGCTGCATCCTGGGCACTGCACGCCACATTCCAGGATAATCCCAGTGGAAGTGCTCCTCTCTTACATATAGCGCAGAGCCTATTTGAATAATGCAAGCACCATAGGTGTCACGTTGTGTCAGAGGTGGAAGCTTGATGTTGTGATATGTCTGTAAACCCGGAGATGTATCCAAGGACAATATGAATATTTAGGCATTGAATTCTGTGTCCTCAGCCTTGGGCAGAGTGTACTGACTAGATGGCAATAGCGCTTACTAAAAACAAGCAACACATACAACATTATCACATAAACAAAAAGCCATGTAAGAGGTTACCAATAGAAAAGAAATGCTAAGTTAAAAATGTACATTTAAAAATAGAGACCCCAAGCAGTCCCTATCATGCTTCACTACATACTGGACCGCTTATTGGTTTGCTGCTGCTGGGTGTAGTGTTATGTGCTGAGCCAACACTAACCTCCATGAAAAGCCTGTGAATGTCTGCCATTGATAACATTGAAAGTCAAGTGCTGGAAGAGTTGCCCAGTTTGCTGAGCCACTGTAGGAAGGGCCCTTAAACAGTAAAGGAAAATGAATCCCGCCCCTATGGCCGTGGTCCAATAACCCCTTTGCTGAACTTTGGCCTCCAAACAAGATTTGGCAGATGGTCATTTCACATTTAAACCAACAAAAAATTGGCAAGTGTTAAAAGGTTCCAAAAAGCAGATGCATTTTCCTCCATTGTTGCCTGTAAGACGTTTTCGGTAGAATCATGTAGCCAGTAAAACTAAGCAGATGCATTTTCATCCATTGTTGCCCGAAAAGAGTTTTCGGTAGAATCATGTAGCTAGTAAAGCTATCATAAATTCACAAGACTGCATGGTAATATTTATTTTTCTAAAATGGACTCTTGTTTTGATTCCTGTCTGAAATGTAACAGAGAAGAAATCTGGGTGAAGCTTGGCTGCCTACCATGACGGTCATGTTCTAGATTAGCTCCACTAAACTCACTAAACTTCTAACTCATCCTCAAGGCAATGCAAGAGGCCCCTGCTGAAAGGGGCTCATGCCTGATATAAAGCAGAGCCGAAATCCTGACCTCTGATTGAGCTTGGCTTACCGACACTGCTGCAACGATATGTCTAAGGTAAGTGTGGGCTGGAATCTGCAGTACAACACCACTCGGTGCTGAACTGGGCACTGCCAGAGAGAGTGAACTTTGGTGCCAGCAAGTGGTGGGCATCCATCCTCTAATTTCCCTTTCACCCCTCCCCCCACTGAGATGAGTGCTGACCCTGTGGGGGAGGCAGAAAAATTGTCCTGGTGTGGCTGTGGAGGATGGTTGGAACTGTCAGCTGACGAATGATCCACTGGGCACTGCCTTTCTTCCTTTGAGAGTACCAGTGGATCATGGGGGCAAACATGTAGGTATGTGGCTGAGGCTTGTGACAACCACAATCGGTGTAGTAGGCAGCAATGTTATGCTGCTGTGTCAAGTTCTCTGTAATGCTGCAGAAGAAATCACAGCAAGTTTAATCCTGGTTTCCGGCACTGAAGACTCAATAATGACTCTGTGGTAAACAGTGGTGTGGCTTACTGTGACAGGCAAGAAACTAGTGCCCAGGGTGGAGGATGCTGAAGGATGAGCTAGGAAAAATAACATAAGATTTGCGTGGCTTCCTGAAAGCTGTGAAGCCTCCTCCCCAGAAAATTTACTAGACTACTGCCTCAAATCTTTCATGTTGAAAGACACTCTTCCAACATACTTCTACACTGATTGAACACATAGAGCTCTGATCCAAAGAAGGGGGCCCAACCCCGACCCTTGATTGCACTAATTTGAATCTATGTTGTCAGGGACACAAATCTCAAGTATGTTCATAGACAAGGACCATTATAATTCATGTCTTTCAACTAAATTGATTTTCCCTGATTATACTAAAATTGTTCAACAACACGGCAATCTTTTACTGCAGCCAAAAAATGACTGAGATTTTAATATTCAATACATGCTCCTCTTCCTGGCCAAACCTAGGCATCTACCAGTCCAGGGCCCTCTATACTGACCCTACAAAGGATGTGTTTGATTAGACCGATGAGAGGCTCATCATTAAACCAAGTACACCTCCGGGGCTGATGCCCTCACCTGCTACAAATGAAAGAACTTCACAACCCCCAATGCAAACAGTAGGCCACACCCACCAGTGGAATAGATCACGCTTAACTTGAAGACTACCAGGAAAAATGGCAGATGAGATGGCTCACTTGGAGCTGCAGCTATGAACACAGAGGAAAGCCTAAATGCTGAGCAAGGACACATTTGATGAAACCACAGAATACTGCCCTTCGATGCTAAAGGCTTTGATTGCACTGTGTGGAGCTTTCGGTCTCTCCTTCTTTTCCTCCTCTACTCCTGCCGCCCCCTTCCCACCTCGTGCCTTCTCTAATATCACCTCCCGCTTCAGACTTTACTTTTTCTGGTTGCAAGGGATATGCATTTTGAGCCCCACCTTCTTGCAGACTGATCAGGGATGAAGAACCCAAAGTGAAACACTGACTAATAAGAGCAAGTGGGCTGCAAAAGGACTCTGCTCTTACCCCCGAACTGCCCAAGTGATCGAGATAGCAAATTACTCTCCACTGTTGTGGAGAACAGCACATTGTTGTGCTCACAGAGTATGGGGACATGCCTACAGTTTAGCTCACAGTCCATTTGGTGGCATATTTTGGCCTGATTTGCTACACATGCTTCAGGTTTATGAACTATGGGGTGGGAGTAGTGGGTAATTCCTGTGACCTTGTTTTGGTTGTATCACTGCATTGTGCCCCCTTCACAGATACAACTGGCCCTCTTGTGTAGGACACTCTCTTACCCTATGGCTGACGCCACACAATTGTTCACATAATCACCTGGAACATGAATGACCTTCTTGATAAGATTGAAAGGAGTGCAGTTTTAAAGAATGGCAAGAAGTTGGGGTCATTTCTCCTCCTTTTACAACAAACCCACCTGGTGGGAAATAAAAACTCCATTCCTAGCTTGGTATGGATTCCCCCAGGTATACCACTTGGGGTTTGTGAGGAGATCCAGGGGGGTGGGCATAGTGGTAAAAAGTCAAACACCATTCTCAATAAAGAAGGTCTGGGTAGACCAAGGGGGTAGATTTACTGCAATTATGGCCTGTTATATAGTGACTCTTTATCATTAATTAGCATTATTGTACAACCCACACTAGGAACAACATTTCTGGAAATCATTACCAGGCTGCTAGAGGAGAGACTGAAAGGGCTTCTAGTGGTGGGGGAGACTGGAATGGTGTTATGGATGGAAAGATCAATAGGTGGCTCTGTACTGGGAGAGGTAGGGGGAATTGCTTCCTGGTAGCACCCTTTGCCGATACCGTAAGCCTGGCTAACTCATGGCAATTGTTCCACCCAGGCGCTGTGGGATATACCTTTTAATCTAATGCACATCAATTCTTTTCAAACCTAGACTTCTTTCTGATGCCCAGAGTGCAGACTCATAAAGATACAAACTCATGCATCTTAGAGTGAGGTCAATCAGACCTCTCGCTGGTCAGCCCTTGTTTTTGCCTGGGGCGCCAATGACCGGCACTGCAACGGTGCATGACATCATTGTCCCTGCAGGACGCAAAATATAAAAAGCACATACGTGAGCCGATTACAGACTACTTCACCCACAACAGGGGCTTTATGAACACTCTCGGCAACCTCTAGAAGGACTTTAGGACCACCCTGTAAGTTAAGGCCGTAAGCTACTCCAAGGGGGAGAAAAAAGAAACAGACTCAAACTATATCTATTATAGAGTCATATATCCCAGAACTCAAACTCTAGAGTCAACAGGACTCGGAGCAGGTGGCCCACCAACAACTCATTCATATGCAACAGTTACTTCGCCAGACCCAGAGAGAGGAAGCAAAAAAAATATGGTAGGCTTTGCAAAGCAATCTTCATCAATGGGGTGCAAATCAACCAAACTACTGCACTGCCTATGCCAACACATCCAACACCACACCCAGATACCACATCTCACTGACCCATCTGTTCTTAAAATTACAAACCCAAAGCATATTACCCAAGGCTCTGCAAAATACTATAGTGAGTTATGCGCTCAGAAGGATTCTCTTCCACTGGAGAAAATATAGGAGTTCATCACAGACCTTCCCCATGGAAGTAATCTGGTTAGGACAGGATGTCCCTGGATGGCAACTTAACAGATGACACATTGTTGGTGGCCCTTGGTCAACTGTGAACAGGGAAAACTCCAGGCCTGAATGGTCTCCTGGTAGAATTATGTAAATCATGCATACATCAATTGAGAGATCCCCTGCTGGGTGTTGTGGGTGAAGCCATTGAGAAAATTATATTGCCTCTCGACCGATGCAGAGTGAAAATGGTAGTAGCTCCCATACCTGGATGCCCTCCAGATAAATGTGCATCACACAGCCCAATCTCTCTTGTCAATCTGGTTGTCATATTCATAGCCAAAGCCCATACTGATATGCTGCTCGGGGTACTCTCCATTTTGTTACACCCAGACCAATTGGACTTCATGCGCCAGAGGGTCACGAGGCATAACATTAGATGACTCCACAATGCTTTGGCCCAGGCAGAAGTCCTAGAGGGCTACACTGTTAGCCACCTTAGAGAAGGCCTTGATTCTGTAAGCTGGACATGTTCGGTTTCCTCTAACAATTTAACTTTGGCCTGAAATTCATAGCATATATTACACTATTGTACACTAGGCTCCCGGCTGAGGTGCCGGTAGGGAATGATTGATCAGAGCCCTTCTCAATACAGCAGGGCACGTGACAAGTGTCCCCGTTTTCCTCTCTTCTCTTTCCAGTCACTGTGGAACCCCTGGCAATGTGGTTCAGACTAGGTGCTTAAATACACAGGCCCTCATTCTGACCTTGGCGGGCGGCGGAGGCCGCCCGCCAAAGTCCCGCCGTCAGGTTACCGTTCCGCGGTCGAAAGACCGCGGCGGTAATTCTGACTTTCCCGCTGGGCTGGCGGGCGGTCTCCTTCAGACCGCCAGCCAGCCCAGCGGGAAAGAGGCTTCCACGATGAAGCCGGCTCGGAATCGAGCCGGCGGAGTGGAAGCTGTGCGACGGGTGCAGTTGCACCCGTCGCGTATTTCACTGTCTGCGCAGCAGACAGTGAAATACATGTAGGGGCCCTCTTACGGGGGCCCCTGCAATGCCCATGCCAGTGGCATGGGCACTGCAGGGGCCCCCAGGGGCCCCGCGACCCCCCCTACCGCCATCCGGATCTCGGCGGTCCGACCGCCGGGATCTGGATGGCGGTAGGGGGGGTCAGAATCCCCGCGGCGGTGCAGCAAGCTGCGCCGCCGCGGAGGATTCAATGGGGCCGCGGTACACTGGCGGGACCCCGCCAGTGGTGCCGGTCCGACCGCGGCTTTACCGCCGCGGTCGGAATCCCCATTGGAGCACCGCCGGCTTGTCGGCGGTGCTCCCGCGGTCCTCCGCCCTGGCGGTCAAAGACCGCCAGGGTCAGAATGAGGGCCCCAGTGTTGAATGGAGAAATAAAATATCCAACAGAGTGGCGCTATACACAGATGACATCTTAATTTTCTTAATGGATCCCGAGAACACTGATCCATGTGCCCTACACATTTTCTTTATATTTTGAGCAAATTCAGGTCTTTACATAAATGCTGGCAAGTCTTCTGTGTTCCCAGCCAGCTCCTATCCTCTAAACCTAGTTTGGGCAGAGAACCTACAGATATTACAACAGGAATTAAAAAAACTAAGGGTGTTTATCACATGCAACCCCAAAATGGTGTGGGATCACAACACCCAGTCCCTAATGGAAGAACTATTTATGAATATGAAAACATGGTCTATGCTTCCCCTGTTCCTTGTCTCAGCTTTGTACTAACTACAGTAGTACCTATACAAACATTGTTCCACAAGACAAGCGCCATGCTCCTCAGCTTTCTGTGGAATCAAGGTTTCACGCACTAGCCCCGGCTAAATGCTACAAATCCACATACATAAGTGGAATAGTGGCTGATAACATTGATGCATATTATAGGGCGTGACACTTAATGTAATGATTGTCAGTGAATGGTAGAATGACTCCCATGGTGACCCAACATATGCCTTCAAGAAATGGACAATTGGAGGAATCTGGGTCCACTTCCTTTCTTATATGGGGAGGGCTTGAACCTCCGACCAGCGCTTTTTTGGTAATCAGCAAATTATGGAATTCTGCTCTCAAACCGACTGGGTGAAACAACTAGCTCACCAAGTAAACTCCACATTGGGGTGGGGACACACTCCAACAGGTGGCACCCCTAGAGGGCTTTAGGAGCAGGGATCTCATAGCAATTACAACAGAGGGGGGTGTAATGCATGCAAGGGCATAACACTTGAAACATTCCAAACCCTATTGACTGAATTTCACCTCCATGCAGTCAATTCTATCCTTACTTGCACAAACTAACATCACATATTTCAGAAGTACAGGAGCTTCCCAGGTTTAACCCTTTGGAGGAACTGAGAGACTGTAATGTGTATAAAGTTTATCAATCCCTGATTAACAACCAGCCCAATTCCTTTCAAGCACTAAAAGTCTACCTCGGAGGCAGACCTAGGTGACCTTGCAGATGATGAGTTGGCCTAGGCTACAGCATCCTCTAGGAATTCCGCAATACACCTCCCCCTAGTACCTCCAGTGTCAAGAAGAAGAGGGATACCTCCTGAACAAATTATGGAGCTGCACCAAATTAGGACCATTTTTGGAGAGCTTCGCATCCTGATTGATTTCTGTTCTGGAAGGGAAAATAATGTTTATCCTAAATTAGTCCTCCTGCATACTTAATGGACCTGGAGAGATACAAAAGGGCACTATTCCAAATAGTATTGCTAGGGATGTGGACTGCCAGCTTCTGTAGGAAATTCACCCCCCCAGGGGTTAGAGAATGGAACAAGACCTGGATGACTGCATGCGTTTGGAAAAACTGGTGTATGTGGCCCCCATCTTTCCCCAGAAATTAACCAAGATAAGGGAGACATGGGCAGAATATCTGGGGATCTATCTGGAGCTGATACATCCCTCAATAAATCTCCTAGATGAGGAATTCAGAAACTTTGAGGGCTAGATCTCCACCCCTATGTGATCACACGTTATATAAACAAAAATTGGAAGAACCACAAACCAGGAATGATTGACTGGATGGGATGAGAGGGGAGGAGGAGACATGGGAGGGGGAGAAACAATTATCTACTTTTCTTTTATGTTCTTTAGTTACTACAAAAACACAAAATAGAATTCACTTTTTTCATTCTAAAGGTTGATGTCAGTGATGCTGTACTTCATTTCAAACCAAGCAACTCAATTCATAATTGTGATAGTTACATAGCTCATTGATTCACCATTACCATGAGAGGCTGCCTTTCATATAGGTGCAAAGCTTTCTTTATAGAGGTATATGAGAGGATGCCTTTCATATAGGTGCAAAGCATTGTATATGTGTTTCTTAGTAAAGAAGAATAACGAGGCTGTGGAGCAAGTTCAGACACGTAACATCATTCTTAACCAGGTTTGGGATGAACTCCTTCCTCCAACTAATCAGCTTTCTTAAAGGCTGGGCTGCTGATGGTTCAGCTCAGACCATCACCCATGTAGTATTGTTCTGTACTTTATATTCTACCACCAGGCAGAGGTTTCTGGTTCCTGTATTAAGGCAGCTAATTTTAAGCAATTAAAACCTGTAATGCTTGTTTCTCATGTTGGGGGAGTTTCTCACCTGTGTACATATGGTACGAAGTTGGGCAATAATCCCCGCCCATTGAGGTTGGGTGAACCTTGGTTCTATTTGGTCCGTGATTATTTTATGGCTATGACTATATCTTGATATTTAATTGTGTACAAAGTGTATTTGGCTTAAAGGGCCTTCTGCTCGGTTTTATATGTTTTTATGTGATCTTATATGTTCTTAAATTTTTATGGTTATAGATTTTAAATGATTAAAGAATGTATCTATCTATAATATATTTATTTGTGACTGTACTGAGCCATAGCCATTCCGTACCACAAAACCCTTACGGTGGGGTGTCACTATGAAAAGTAGTTTTAAGTATGAAAATCATCTATATTTGATTCATTAATCTGGGATACATGCAAACAAGATTATGAGTGGCTGGGTATATTTTGTTACAAGTAATACATTGTGTTTCTTGTTAATGCATATACCATAATTCTGTATTCTGTGGCAAAAAGTAACCCCATATTTTCTATAAATACATTGTTACATGTATAGTGTAGGCAGCTAAGTGGAAACATGCTAAAAAGTGCAAAGCTCTAATGATGGCCAATGGACATGGTAGGCTGGAACTTAGGTGTAGTTTGAGGCAGACTGTGATAGAGAACAGGACAGATACACCAAGTATATAGGCCCTACTAGGGCCTATAAGTACGGAAGTTCAAAAAAGTTTTTAAGTCCAAATCTGAAAATGGACTTTGTTGTTTTTATGAGGAAAAATTCTCTCATCAGGTCCTTCTCAAAGGTCATGGATGCCAAGTGCAGCTGGTTCAATCTGCTTGCTATCCTTTCAAACGTCAAGCATTATTCTCATGAAGGCTCCTTGGGGTACTACATTTATTCTTGACCAGTGGGTGAGATGACCCCTTGGCACTTCATTCCCAATGAAGTAAATGGTCCCGGGGCAATCCTATCCACTTTTTCAGTATTTCCTGTTTGCCTTAGTACAAACAGACCCAAAATGTGATGTGCCGGGGACTTTTCAAAGTGGCAAAAGTCTTCAGCCCTCTAAACGTGAGCTCTGGGGTGTATGTGGGAATGCCATACGGAAATCATCAGTGCTCTTCCATATCTAACACTAATATTCAGTTTGAAGCAGGCACTGTACCCACAACACACCCAGGCCAAAAGGTTGGTAGGACAAAAGCAGGCTCCTTCAGCAGCCAGACATAGGATACAGAAGAATTTTCTTGGCATCCTGTGCTCACTCTTTAAAGTGTGCCCTAAGTGTTACAAGTGGAACCACAGACCAGTCAGACAGTTTTGGCACTTTGGTGTCAGCAGGTTGCTCAGAGCCCCCACTTTGAATATTCTGCAGAGTTCAGATTTGTTATCACTGTGCATTCAGGCCAAGGGACCAGGCCTCAGGCAGGCTGATTAGCTTTGGTCAGAAAATGGGAACAATGAAACTAAAATGAAAATGTAAAGGTCTTTAAAATACAAATATCTCCAATACAGAGTAATGTTTGTGATGCACACTCAAGCTTAAGTTACTTTTACAGAGCAATACTACTAGCTGTGCCTGCTCATTAAGCAGGGCTTAATTAAAATTTCCTAACTTGCTGGCAAACATTAGCAGAAGAAATTGAGTGCATACACTCTTGTGGGTAGATACCCACATACGAATGCACCAAATATGCTTCAGTGAATTCATGCACAATGACACTATAGGATATTTATTTCCTTGGAAGTAAAATAAGAAAGACTACAACACCTAGATTGAATTACACTATCACACAAAAGTCCAGGACTGGAAAATGTCTGTAATGACCTGGATAGAGATGGTCATCCTGGGGCCCAAAATGTGTTGTCCCTGGGAGAAATACAAAACTGATTGTTTTAGGATTGTAATCTGGCACATTTCTGAACAACTCAGATGACATTTTAGGGGGAAAGGGCTTTGATTTCAGTTGGAAGAGTCCCTCGGTAATGGTTGGAGCTGGCATTTTGAATGATGAAATGTGATACTCACACCCTTAACAAGCATGCAAATAGATCTAGAGTGAAGGAAAATACACAAACATTGTATTGTAAATTTCACTTTGAGGAGTGTTCTATAAGAGTGTGGGTTGAAGTCCCACAAATGTAAGTATGACAAATGTAAATAAAAGGTATTCTTTGATCCCTACACATAACATGAGTGTTTAATTCATGAATAAAACAGTGTAAAGACTAGCAAGGGACTACCAGAACTCACAAAGTATGCTGTTTCTATTGAGAACAAGTGAAACTGTATTTGTGAATCTGAGAAAATAAGTGGTTGGGGAGAATGTTTCTAATTGGAGGAAAATCCTCCACCCACCGGGTAGGCTTCATCATCGGGCAACTCGGGTAGGCTGTCGGTTCAGTACCCAACAGGCACCTGCAAGGGGCTCTTTGCCGGTGTTATTTTTCTCACTTATTATGCACTAATATTGGTGGAGAGATAAATGTGAAAAGTGTAAATTGGAGTGGAAGTGAATTAAAATTAAGTATAGTACCCCAAAGAAAATGTTTTTATTTATTTATGTTTTTATTCTAGGGGTCCCTGTCAATGGATACAAACAAAATAGAATATATATGGAAATAATGTTCCTGAATATTCCTTATAATCAGTCAACATTTTTCTTGTCCTGTTTTGTCTATGAAGGTCTGTGGCATTTCATCAGGAGATGAATACCCTAATCTACATACAGTGGGATTTTGGCTTACTTTGAAATGTGTACCCACAACCTGTATTTGAAGAGACGGTCTGCAAACATAAAACTGACCTACAGAAATAAGAAAAATAAAATAAACATATTATGAAAATATTCCATACCAGATACCAAAATGTTGTTCTTACATTAAGATCACCGTTCATCAGTTCACAGCATCCCACTTTTTTCTACAACACCAGTGCAATGCCCATTATGCAGCTACTGGCCATACCAGTTGAGCATTCTCAGACTACATTCACCTCTTGGCAATGTACCCTATTTTGATATAAAATTCATTTTAAAGTAAAGGTTCAAGATTTCTTTACCCAATGCCCATTGAAATTAGGCCCCTTAGGACACACAGGATTGTTAAGCTACTCAATGAAGGTTTCTAACTGAGAATACCAAAGGTTGGCCATGTTAGTAAAGCTTGAAGTCTCAAGACAATGCCTCATCTTAGAGCCCAGAGAGATACTCACAGCAGCTGCTTGTAGACACTACCGTAATATTACCCAGTCTCCGCAGTCCAGACAGTACCAGAGTATACGTGAAAATGGTATTTCCAGGCAGAAGTACGTGTGTCTTGTTGCACGCAATTGGCACAATCACATTGTAGGGAAATGCCTCCCTTGGTATGGTTACCCCCTTTTGTTGATGCCAGTTATGATTGAAAGTATGCTGGGACCCTGCTAACCAGGCCTCAGCACCAGTGTTCTTTCCCTAAACTGTACCTTTGTTCCCACAATTGGCACAGCCCTGGCACACAAATAAGTCCCTTGTAATGGTACCCCTGGTACCAAGGGCCCTGTGGCAAGGGAAGGTCAGTAAGGGCTGCAGCATGTATTATGCCACCCTGGGGACCCCTCACTCAGCACATGCACACTGCCTCACAGCTTGTGTGTGCTGGTGGGGAGAAAATGACTACGTCGACATGGCACTCCCCTCAGGGTGCCATGCCCACCTTTCACTACCTGTGGCATAGGTAAGTCACCCCTCTAGCAGGCCCCACATTCCTAAGGCAGGGTGCACTATACCACAGGTGAGGGTATAGTTGCATGAGCAATATGCCCCTACAGTGTCTAAGCCAAATCTTAGACATTGTAAGTGCAGGATAGCCATAAAGAGTGTATGTCTGGGAGTTTGTCAGTTACAAACTTCACAGTTCCATATTGGCTACACTGAAATCTGGGAAGTTTGGCATCAAACTTCTCAGCACAATAAATGCACTCTGATGTCAGTGTGGGATTTGTTGTGAAATACACCCAGAGGGCATCTTAGAGATGCCCCCTGAATACCAGTCCGACCAGTTCCTGCAGCCTGCCACAACCAGACGAGTTTCTGGCCACATGGGGTGAGTGCCTTTGTCACTCTGTGGCCAGGGACAAAGCCTTTACTGGGTGAAGGTGCTTCTCGCCTCCCCCTGCAGGAACTGTAACACTTGGTGGTGAGACTCAAAGGCTCCTGCCTGTTGTTTCAGCACCCCAGGACATCCCAGCTAGTAGAGATGCCTACCCCTCCGGACACTGCCCCCATTTTTGGTGGCAATTCCGGAGTAGATAATGAGAAAAACAAGGAGGAGTTACCCACCAGTCAGGACAGCCCCTAAGGTGCCCTAAGCTGAGGTGACCCCTGCCTTTAGAAATCCTCCATCTTAAGTTTAGAGGATTCCCCCAATAGTAATAGGGATGTGCCCCTCCCCCCCCCCCCCGGGAGGAGGTACAAAGAGGGTGTAGCCACCCTCAAGGACAGTAGCCATTGGCTACTGCCCCCTGACATAAGCACACCCCTAAATTTAGTATTTAGGAGCGACCCTGAACCCGTAAAATCAGATTCCTGCAACCTGGAGAAAGTAGGACTGCTGACCTGAAAGCCCCGCAGAGACGACGGAGACACCAACTGACATGGCCCAGCCCTACCTGCCTGTCTACAGAGTCAAAGAACCTGCACAGCGTCACATCCACTGGGACCAGCGACCTCTGAGGATTCAGAGGACTGCCCTGCACCTGAAGGACCAAGAAACTCCTGAGAACAGCGGCACTGTTCAGAAACTGCAACAACTCTGCAACTTTGAAGCAACTTTTAAAGAGACTCTCACTTCCCGCTAGAAGCGTGTCTTCACACTCTGCACCCGACGTCCCCTGCTCGAGTCCAGGACAACCAACACTGCAGAGAGGACTCCCAGGTGACTCCAACGACATGGACACCCTGAGTCGACCTCCATGTACCCCTACAGTGATGCCTGCATAGAGGATCCAGAGGCTCCCCCTGACTGCTACTGCCTGGTAAACAAAGGAACCCGACGCTGGACCAAGCACTGCACCCACAGGCCCCAGGAGCGAGACCTACCAGGTCAGGAGTGACCAGCAGACGGCCCTCATCCTAGCCCAGTCAGTGGCTGGCCTGAGAAGCCCCCCGTGCCCTGCCTGCATCGCCAGAGTGACCCCCGGGTCCCTCCATTGCTTTCGAGAGCAAACCAGATGCCTACTTTGCCTACTGCACCCGGCTGCCCCTGTGCCGCTGAGGGTGTGTTTTGTGGGCTTGTGTGTTTCCCCCCAGTGCTCTACAAACCCCCCCCTGGTCTGCTCCCCGAGGACACAGGTACTTACCTGTAAGCAGACTAGGACTGAGCACCCCTGTTCTTCATAGGCGCCTATGTGTTTTGGGCCCTCCTTTGACCTCTACACCTGATTGGCCCTGTGTTGCTGGTGCTGTCGCTTTGGGGTTGCCTTGAACCTCCAACGGTGGGCTGCCTATGCACATGAGACTGACTATGTAAGTGCTTTACTTACCTGAGAAACCTAATCAAACTTACCTCCCACAAGAACTGTTGATTTTTGCAGTGTCCACTTTTAAAATAACTTATTGCCATTTTAACCAAAACTGTGTGCACTACTGTTTTAAATCAAAGTTCTATACTTACCTGTGTGAAGTACCTTGCATTTTATGTACTTATCTCAAATCTTGAATCTTGTGGTTCTAAAATAAAATAAGAAAATATAGTTTTCTATATAAAAACTTTCGGCCTGGAGTTAAGTCTTTGAGTGTGTGTTCTTCATTTATTGCCTGTGTGTGTACAACAAATGCTTAACACTACCTTCTGATAAGCCTACTGCTGGACCACACTACCACAAAATAAGAGCATTAGTATTATCTAATTTTGCCACTATCAACCTCTAAGGGGAACCCTTGGACTCTGTACACACTATCTCTCACTTTGAGATAGTATATACAGAGCCAACGTCCTACACACATGATTGAGATAACACCTCAGTTCCTAATGCTAGTTAAGCTGCATGGCATGTAGCTGATTTGATCAAGTGGCCACATAAAGATGTCACATCCCAATGCTGGGTGAGAATAATGGCCCAATGGTGATGCCATATCAGAGATGTTAAAGTATCAAACATATGGAATGCTGACACCATATTGACAGTACACTACTTCAGAGCTTTCATGTATTAGCTATGCCTAAGAATTATGAGGAGGACCACAACTCGTTCTCCTTTTGATAAAAGTATGTAAATAAATGTAGGGGTGTGCAAACCTCGTTTAATTTGCCGTAGTGAAATGATTAAAATATTATATTAAATTATGAGTAATTAAGCGAAATTCATCTTCCACTCAAAAATCCCTCGAACGATGTAATCAGATAAAAATACAACTCAAAAATATAATTTTGCAATGATCTCCTTTTCTTTGGTTGTGTTCAAAACACTGATGCTCATTTTCTGATTTATAGTTGTGTGCTCACAAATTACCTGAACTGTCTGCTAAAGTAAAAAATCCATCAGAAATATTTTTTGACCACCCATTTTACAGGAACCTGTTGCTCACATTCAAAACGCTATAGCTCTCTGTTTGGATTTGTGGTTTCCTAAAAAAACACCTGACATGTCAGCTTGGGAAAATAATCTACCTGAAATGCCTCTCATGTTTAAAAATGATGTGAGTGATGGTTAAAATCTCTCCCTGCAATTGCACAATGTGGCATAGTGGTAAAATCTCAGAAATGTTGGCTAAATTTGGTTACATGAAATAACCAAAATTACATTACAATTTTACCGATTTCTAATTCAAAAGAGTCCATGTGAGTGCATTCATCCCATCTTAATTCACGTGAGGGTGAGATGGTCAGATCTCATCTCATCTCCTACCGAGTATTTGCCTAAAGGAAATCTTTGTTGTAGGACACCCTCTTTTTAGATCACCCCCAAAATTTTCAGACAAAAGAAGTAACAAAGGGGGAATTGAGAGAGCGTAGCTTATAATTAGTATTAACGTTAAATGTTTATGAACTAATGTATGATAATGCTGCATAGAAAACGTATTAATGGTTTGCTAAAAACGTGCTTGAAAATGTGCCCACGGGGAGTGGCCACCAATATATACGGGGACTAATAAAACTGATTAATAATTATGAAACGTTTTATTAAAATGTGATTTTACACTAATATTGAAAGGGTATATGTTAGACTTCTGCCAATAAATCACTAGGCCTTAGTTTGCATGAGTCGAGGCCTAGCTGCCTGACACTCATATTAAATGTGTTTTTCTAACGTGCACTGTGCTGACTTGCTAAAGGACATAAACTCTTTTTTTCCAAAGCTAGAAGCTGAATGTAACTGTAGTAGATCCGTTCTCATGAAATTCGACTTGCTTGTAGAAATTTTTTAGCTGAATATAATTGTAATATCGGAGCGAGATTGAAACCAAAACACGCCTTCAAAGATGCCTCGAGTTATTTATTCATTGAGTTTCACTTCTTCTGTCTAGAAAACATCCCGACCTCCGCCTCTCTCCGCAACCGTCGTCCGCCCTCCTTCGCACATTCTCCTCTCGCTCCCACTCTCATTCCTCTCCTCGCGCACACACAACACAGACATTCCAACACTCGCCTTCTCGCGCTCCCACCCGGATCTAGGATATAACACTTCTCCCTTCCTTAACCAAAACAACAGTAACAGAACATAAACCTTTTTTTTTTTTTTTTAACATGCAAACTAATTGTAAATAATTACTGTATTTTGTACAATAGATTCTTCACGACAAGTTATAGTCTTTGAGATATGACGGAGGTTTGACAGATCTGTTCGATCTCCTCACATCTGAACCGCACGGCAACTCTTCAGCGATATCCTTCCGACTACTTGAGTCTGATTTCTGCGTGGAGACTCCAATGGCCTTCTTATGAGACACATTCCTACACAAGGAATTGAGATTTCCTCTAAATTTCACAGTTCTATTCAAATTCCAAACTCTATTATCATCTGTTTTCACAGCATTAGTAAACAACTTCACAACCTTCATGGGACCAGAGAGTTTTTTTTTCATTAGAGGATTTCTGATAAGAACATAATCACCAACATGAACTTCCGTTTTCTTCACAGCATGGGTTTTATCAAAATTAATTTTACTCTTCACCTTCTTTGCACACTCCCTGGACCTCCACTCATCATTCACCATCATCCTACCCCTGCCATCAAGTAAATTATTAACCCAAGAAGGTTCCAATTCAGAGTTTCCACGCCTCCCTCGAAACAGAGTAAAAGGTGTTTCCCCTGTAGACGTATGAGGGGTATGTCTATAGAGATAAACCTTTTTTAGCACTTCTTCCTTCCAATTCAATTGGTTATCTTTTGCAATTGAAATAGTTTCTTTGAGAACTCGATTGAAACGTTCCACCATACCATTACCCTCGGGATGATACAACGAACAGAGTTTGTGTTTGACACCACACCCATGCAAAAACTCATTCATTTCTCCTGAAACTAACTGCACTCCATTATCTGTGAGAATGGTAGTGGGTAAGCCTTCTTGAATTATTAACTTCTTGATAAATTTAATCACCTTGTTAGTTTCGATACTACCAGTAAAATTTACCTCAGGCCACCTTGAAAACATATCAATAACCACAATCACGTATTCAGCCATACCACCACTATGAATGGGTCCTAAGATATCAAGTGCAATATCTTGCCACGGTCCTTTTGGAGTTTCCTTAGTGACCATGGGTTGAACACGAGGTTTCAAAGCTTTTTCACTCACCGCACACTGTAGACAATCTCTGACAACCCTTTCAGCTTGCATGTCCATTCCTGGCCACCAATAGGAGGAACGCAACCTCTCTTTGGTTTTAGATATGCCCATGTGACTATCGTGAGCCTGATTTACCAATTGACTCCTCACACTTCTAGGAGGAACCAACCTCGTACCTCTCAATAACAGTCCATCAACACAAACCAATTCATTTCTCACATTCCAAAATTCAGCACTTCTACCACAACTTTTATTTTTAATCCTCCAATCATCTTGTATCAACTTGATGACATCTTGTAGCACCACATCTTTTAAGGTTTCTTCACGCCATTTGACCTCAGGGATTATTTCAAAACTGACTTCACACACTTGATCAAAACATTCTGTATCATCACCCTCCAGACATTCACTCTCATTGTTCTTACCTTCTGTAGAAACCAATCTAGACAAAACATCAGCCGACAAGTTGTGAGAACCAGGAACATATTCTACAATAAAATCATATTCCTGTAACCCAACAATCCACCTAGTGATCCTACTAGAGACAGCATCAATTCCCTTAGAGTGGAGAACTTGACATAAAGGTTTGTGATCAGTCCGCACGACAAAAGAACCTCCCCACAAAAACTTTTTTAACTTCTTAATCGCCCAAAATACCGCCAGTGCTTCCCTCTCTATCACAGAATATTTGCTCTCAGCACCTCTAAGACTCCTAGAAATGAAGACAATGGTATTTTCAGGATTTAAACCACCTTGTTGTAAAACTGCTCCCAACCCTTTGTTACTGGCATCGGTCGTCAAAATAGAACGCATATTAGGATTAAAATTCTTGAGTGCAGGCGCTATCACCAAAGACTCCTTGATACTGCTAAATTCCCTCTCACACTCTTCATCCCACTTGAAATCAGTACCCTTTTTTAGCAAACTTCTCATGTGAAAACATGAACTGGCAAAATTCCTGACAAATTTACCGTAAAATTCAGCCATACCGAGAAATCGCACTAGTTCCTCCTTCGAAGTGGGGGAAGACAAACACCGAATAGAGTCAACCAGTTCTTTCTTGGGTAAAACACCCCCACCAGAAATAGTGTGCCCTAGATAATCAATGGCCTCCACTCCAAACTTGCACTTCTCAGCCTTTATTGTTAGACCACTTTCTGTTAACTTCTTAAGTACCTCTCTGAGTCTTGTCATATGTTCTTTGAAGTCCTTACCATAAACTAGTATGTCATCTTGATATATACATACTCCACACAAACCTTTTAACACACGTTCCATCAACCTTTGAAAAACAGAAGCAGCAGAGATCAGACCAAACGGTAATCGTACAAATCTGAAGGTGCCATATGGAGTAATGAAGGCTGTGTAGTTTCTACATGATTCATCTAGTTCGACTTGATGATAAGCCGATGTGAGATCTATTGTAGAAAAAAACTTAGCCCCTGAGACTGTAGACAGCAATTCCGTAATGTTAGGAAGAGGATACCTATCCACAACGACACACTTGTTAAGCCTGCGGAGATCCACACAAAGTCTGATCTGGCGATTAGCTTTCCTTGCAATAACAATGGGGGCCAACCATTCTGTGCCCTCCACTTCTTCGATTATTCCTTGATCCTTTAGTTTCATCAACTCCGTTTGAAGATCATCCCTTATGGAAAAAGGTACACTACGAACTTTGCTGCAAACAGGAACAGAACCAGGAACCAATCTGATTTTGTGTGAATAACCTCGCATGCAACCTATCTTGTCACTAAATAGATTTCTGAAGTCTTGACGAAGAGTGGAAATGAAATCTGGAACTACTTCAGTGTTATTTACTTCTCTCACATCCGGCAGATCCTTAAGAACAATAGAAGGAGAACTATTGGGGTCAAGCATCACTCCCAAATCTTTTTGATGCCACCAGCTAATTATGCTATCCCCTTTTTTTGAAACATACACCTTCCCCGTAGCAAATCGTTGAGCATATTCCAGTACACCTACGAAGTAACCATGTAGCTCTATGGGTTCACCCCCATAAGCGCATGGTCTGATGTCAGGTTCGAAAAGTTGAACTTTCCCTTCTAGATGTTACTGATACAGTTGATTAGATATTATTGTTATTTTGGCGCCAGAGTCAAAAAGCATTAAGGTTCTTGCTCCATCTACTAATACGTAATCTACTGGACCCTTAACTTTGCAGTCAGAAATCTGTAAAACAATCTGACCACACTGGAAGTCATCAACTCTCTGAGTTTCATCAAGGTCAATATCAATGGAGTTGACAGACTTCTTAAACTTCCTTTGGTTGCACACCACAAAGAAATGACCCTTCTTCTTGCAGTAGGAGCAGGAAGCTTTAGCAGCCGGACATGATTTATCATTGGCAAAATGTCCTTCTTTGCCACATCTAAAACATCTTTTATTGTTAGCAGACCCTTGAAAGGAGTTATTGGGTCTACTATCTTTCCGCACTACAGAAACTTCCTTATACTCTTGTTTCTTCATGACATCAACACACTTTACTGAGTGTTCAATTCTCTTTGCAAGTAAAATGACATCATCTAGATGAGGATCATCTAACAACCATAGTTCGTCGCGTACTTTATCCATTTTGCATCCTAGCATGAACTGATCACGAATCCGTTCATCCAAAGTAGAGCCAAACTTGCATGAGGAGGCCAAACGTCTCAGGTCTGTTAAGTAATTCTCAACTGTTTCTCCTTCAACTTGTAGTCTCCTACCGAAATAGTACCTCTCCAAAATTGTGCTGATTTTCGGTAGATAATGTAAGTCAAATTTTTTAATACAAATTTCATATTCATTTAAGGCAATAGAATCAGTGTCAGGAATATCTGGAAGATGGTCGAAAATCTCTTGACCTTCCGTACCTAGGCAGTGAAGTAACAAAGCAGTCCTCCTTTCAGTACTAAGTGATGTACCACAAACTCTAGAATATCTTTCAAATACCTTCTTCCATTTGCTCCACTTGATTGGAGGATCTCCATGAGTGGAGAGAAAAAAAGGTGGAGCAGCAATATTCTGCATTGTGTTGGGGAGAAAAACAATAATATATATATAATTAGCTAGTGTAACACTAGACCAAAGAGGTTTGTTTCTGGCAATATTGCGAGGCAGTCGAAGGAGAGATGGCACGCAAGAAGGAACGGCAAAAAAAACTGCGTGATGGCAAAGAACTCCGAAATTAGCACTTTATATAACTTCCAACGATAAGAAATAGAATTATCCTGGACATGGGAAACGCTGAAGGATTTAAGTTTCAAAAGCATGTAAGTTGCTTTAAAAAACGGTTAGATATGCGCTGGCATCTGCCTGAGAATCCTTCTGACATCAGCAAGCATTTCTGTTGTCTTAGTAACCGTGAGCTCGAGGAGAGCACCATCTGCGCTCAAATCAAACGTATGAAAGACGAACGAAACACGTTTGAAAACAAAGAAAACCCTGAACTTGTAGGCAGCTTACGGTTACAGTTCACGCAAGTTCATTGACATCTCCCTTTTCCTTCCGTATATGTCTTCTCCAGTCAGGATGTTTTCCGAAGCTGGCGTGGGAAAAGCCTCTCGTCGCCAGTGTAATATCGGAGCGAGATTGAAACCAAAACACGCCTTCAAAGATGCCTCGAGTTATTTATTCATTGAGTTTCACTTCTTCTGTCTAGAAAACATCCCGACCTCCGCCTCTCTCCGCAACCGTCGTCCGCCCTCCTTCGCACATTCTCCTCTCGCTCCCACTCTCATTCCTCTCCTCGCGCACACACAACACAGACATTCCAACACTCGCCTTCTCGCGCTCCCACCCGGATCTAGGATATAACAATAATACTGTAGATTACTCGTAGATACAAGGTCGCCTAAACCGGTACAGACAATTGAGCCACTGACTGAAGATGTGCAAAAGACCACGAGAGGATGAAATCATACCGGACATTCTACCCCCTGAAGACGTCAATCATAAGGACCAATAAACTACGTGAGAACTGTTATGGGGTGACAAATTCGATGAGCTAATTTGAAGTTAATTGGATAGAGATAGTGGGGTGCAACCCCTTAGCCAATTAGATTTAGGGGAATGTACAACGAAAAAGGGATAAAACCCCTTGACACAAGGAAGTAGTTTAGAACAGAGAGACTAGGAGATAGAGCGAGGGGAGATGCTGATGCAATTTGCTATGATCCAGACACTCTGTCACTTTGCTTAGTGACTTGCTGATTTTACTTAAACCATCCTTGCCCTTATATTGCCCATTTATACTTTACCTCCTTATGAGGGAAGTACCCCTTTGCCTTTCCTGCTGAACTGAGTTCCTGATTGATGGCGAACCAACCGATGTCCTCAAGACGAAGACAAAACCTGAGTGCTGACCCCAAATACAGAGGGTAACTATATGACAATGAAATTGTGATTGTTTTTTTGCTTTTCCTTTCTAGGTACCAACTGCTACTTTTGACAGAGACCATAGTTAGAGGTTTTTCCAAACTGATGTTGCTAAATTGTTTTGTATGAAGCCCAACATGCCAATGCTAATTCGAGGTTAGTTAAGGAGTTCACTAAAATGACACAAATAGACAAATGACTGAATCTATGTTTTGTTGAACCGTCGTGTTAACAACACTCTGCTGAAGTTAACCTATGTTGATGCCGTGTTATGTTCTAATAATTGTGATACTTTCTTTGATTAAGTCTTATTCGAGTTGCCAAATTATGACAATGCTGATGAGCTTTTTGCTATTGAGATTAATACATTTGCTATTAGAATTGTAACCAAATAGGGAATAAATACCACTAAATCTTACTTAACTGGTATGTTTATTTATGACTGAAAGGTCATGGCGGTTTCTGAGTCTTATTAATGTGTACGACTAAAGTGAATTGCCTCGTGATAGTAAATATTGATGACGATATATTGATTGTCATGTTGATTAGCTATCTCATCCTAAGGTGTCTTCAATCAGGGTCAAAAGATTCATTGGCCTAAAATGAGTCCCAAAGTGAGTAAATTGGTCATAAAGGGACGCGTTATCAGAATCATGCTGCCACCCTCATTCAAGATGATTTGTAAAAAAATGAGAGCACTATTGCATTAGCATATCAAGAAAAGTTGTAATTGCACCTACACCAACTTCACCTTCCAAACTTGGGTAAAATAAATCTATAAAGTGCATTTTGGAGGGTTATTGCACACCTTCCACCATTGACACCATCAGTCCAATTGCTTTTTTGTGAGAAAGTGTAATCTCGGCTCTCATATTTGAGTTTGTCTGTGCCTTTTGTTTTGTAACCTGTCTGAAATTGTGAGTGTTTTCATTCATGCCACTCTGTTTAGTGGGTTTGAGGGGAGTTGTACAATCTCCCAATCTGAGAATAAGCCCCCAAATCTTCTTTCTGTCTCAGAGGGTGGTGTATCCTGAATCATGCTGATGAGGTTGTTCATTTGATTGACTCTGATAGACTAGATAACTATTTTTAATTACAGCGTAATGGATCAAAAATTCACTTGGTCCCAACAAAGCCATAACAATACATCAAGGAGTCAGTATTCTATGGAAGAACAGGAAGAACTGTAGAGGGGGCAGGTTAGCTATTATTTTCCAGGCATCACTAGGGATATCCCTTCTTGAGGGTCCTTCACTCGAGTCAGCTGTAACTGTTTTTTCATCAACACTCATTTTATTCCATCTCACTCACTGACTGCCTTATTTTTCACCCCTGGAACCTGATGAAAGCTTTGAGTCCTCCATTACGAACCTTGTAGATTCACATGCCCTTAAACAATCGAACTTTAAGTGATTGTGAGATTTAAATATTTGGCTTGGGTTATGTTAGTATCCAGAAACATGGTCAATTAGTTTGTTCCCTGAAGCATCAGTGGGGACACACCCTTGAAGGAATCGTCTCTATAAGCAGTTTTAGCTCATAGCTCCCTCATTAAACCTGCCATGAATGGATCATTAATGGATTCCTTTCTATATTTTGAAGCTCCTGCTCATACCGATTAAGATTTTGCTAAAAATACTTAGCAGGAAAACACATTTTTAGCTAAGATCAATGGCATTCAATTGAATGCGGCTTTACAAAACTTGCTTGCACCTAATTTGAGCCATGAACATGAATGTTAATGCTGTCTTTAATGAATGGATCACAATGGCTATATATTCAATTGACCTGATTAAAGCCATGCGATCTCACAGAATGTCTCCTGCAGCCCTGTGGTGCATCAAGGATGTTGCTGCTGTTCTGTGTTGCTGCACGATACAGGAGAGACAATGGAGAACGGGATATGTAACCACCCTGAGACCAACTTATTTCTCATAAATTAATGTTTATAAAATACTTTGCAGGAAGGCAATGGCTACCTACATTTTATGGTTCTGCCACCCAGTGGCAGATAAATCCACCAGGCAAGTATTCAAGATTGTAAAATAACTTTTAAACCCATCTCATCTTTGATTCTTTTTCACCATCCCAGGAAGTATGCAATCCCATCCCTTCGTCCTTCAAATGTTTGTTTCTAAATCTACCAATCTATGAGTAATGAGAATGTTGACATCTTCCCATCTATCAGTTCAGATAGTAATGCTGAAGTGTCTATTCCCATTCTCTTGCATTTCCAGCTGTTAGAATCTAAAGACCTTATAAAATTGATCAGCTTCACATTTTCTCTCTAAATGCAGTACCGCAATTGCATTGACAGTGATTCCTAAGTTACGGAAGGAATTTATGGTAATTCTTCTTTTGAATAAGCCTGCTGCTGATCCAACTATTGTAAGCAAATGTCACCTTCTGTATCCCTCCTGCTTTTCCAAGTCAAAATAGCAGGAAGTAATTAATCAACTTTCTTCATTTATCGGAAGTAACAACATTCTCAGTGGTACTCAAAAGACTTCCAGACCATTACACAGCACAGATGACGTGTTGGTGGTAGAAACCGATGATATTTACATAATGCTGGATCAAGGAGGCAGTGTAGCATTCATTCTCCTAGATTTAAGCGCAGTTTGTCATACGGGATCCGGGGATCTACTCTGTCAAAGGTTTTACTTACTTAAGACTCTAGATCATTGATAAAAGTGACTGATCATTCTAGGCCAATCTTTTTCAAGCCCTATTTCTCAAAACACAAGCCTTTACTGTAGGAAGTCCTGCAAGGTTCCTTGTGGAGCGCCACATTGTTTATAACTACATGACTCCACTGGCAGGACTGATTCACAGTGAAGGCTTCTCTGTGATGTCTCCTAAAGATGACACACAGCTTTTCATCTTGTTCTTGTTACCTTCACCGAGAACTTCAATTCCTAATTTTGGGGAGTCACATCTTGAAGGAAAACATTTTCTCTAACTCAATGGTGCCAAAACTAAGTTACTACTGTTTGCAGGGGGCTCCCTGAGTTGATCCCCTACTTGATGACTGCCAAAATTGGACAATGACCCTTATTCTAGAGAATTAGCAAGGACCTTGAAATGCTTTTTCACACTTTGATTCACAAACCAAATTAACATTCATCTATACTTGCTTATTTTATCTGCACATGTTGTGAAAGTGCTTTGCTTGATCCCTGTAGATTTATGGTGCCCAGTGGTTCATGCTATTATTCTAACCAACACTGATTACTGCAATCCTCTTGTTCTGAAATTCCCCAAGAATATGAAGCTGATTCAGAACTTCTCAGCCAGAGTATTATCAGATCTTGCACTGGCTCCCGGTACAGCAATGTCTTACCTTCCAGACTCTGGGGGTTATTACAACTTTGAAGGGGGTGTTAATCCATCCCAAAAGTGACGGATATACCACCAGCCGTATTACGAGTTCCTTAGGATATAATGGACTCGTAATACGGCTGGTGGTATATCCGTCACTTTACCGTCACTTTTGGGACGGATTAACACCTCCTCCAAAGTTGTAATAACCCCCACTGTCTTTTTCACGCCACAGGGCCCTGAATTGATGCAGTCTTGATTCATTTGTATGCCTCGTACAAGAACTGCATTGTTTTGGTGCTTTCCAACTCTTTATTTCATGTATTGTCTGTACTAGACAAGGACGGGCTGTCTTTTCCTACCTTGCGCTCAGGCAATGGAACTACCTTCCTTTCCAATGGCACAAGATTTGGCTTTTCTGTAGCACACTGACCTATCTACTCTCTTTGCCTCTTATATCGGGGTAACTGTTTGCACTCTATAAGTTACCATTAATTTAATTTCATTTTAATATAAATTATGAATAACCTTCAGACTGTGTTATAATTAATGAGCACGTGGCCATATTTAGTCTACTATTGCAAATCACTTTATATGTAGGGGCATTCTACTTTGTGAACTGAAAAAGTATATTTGCAAAGGAGAAGTCAAGCATGTAGAAGGAAAGCAGAGGTACATTCAAAATAAACACTAGAGGGGGAAAAGTGAAAGTTCAAAGTAAATTTTTCATGCAGTATTTCAAGGAAGATATTTTTTGCGACAGCATGCAATCTTTGGTTGTAACCTGTGAAACGAAACAGTTTTAAATTCAGTTCTAAAGAAATGTGGCTTTTAGCATTCTTTCTGGGGACACTTTTAGAAATGTGGTAGAACCTTGCCTCATTGCAAAAAGCAAGCCTAATGCTTGTTGAGACCTCTTTACGAGTGACTGCCAGGCAATGCAACATTTGATCACATCTTAGTATCTCTAATTACACTTAGACAACACAACTATTGCCCACTGTATGCAGTACAAGCAGTACTTTCAAACTACAGAAAGACTCCTATTGTGCACCTTCTACATCATTTAACCCATACATATAATAATACACATATAATAGAAAAACATGCGTTATGTAAAAACCCACCAACTTACAATATACCAAGTCAGCTGATAAAACACACACTGCAGCAATCACAATTCAATGCAGGTTTATGGAGCCACTTACTACGTGGCTCGGAAGGTGTCTCCTTCGCCACCTGAAGAGCGCCAGGCCTCACAGAATAGGCACCATGCTCTGCAGTGTGGATGTGTCTGAGGTTAACTTGACCCTCCAGCATTCATCTTGCCTCGTAGTGCGTCCATCAATGTGTAGTCATGAGTACACATTTAACCCAATCAACAATGTCCAGCCATGTACGTTCCAAGGAAAAAACGAAAGGAGTTCCTTTTAAGGTCACCCATGCTTTCATATGACGTGCAAGGTGACATCTAACACTTGCACATACAATGAAAGAACTCGTCACCTATGCATGCCTATTTAAAGTGAGCATAATGCTCATCTGACGTGTTCTATGGATGCACGTATACGATATTGAGCTCATCGTTACTGAAACTGCTTTCTCTGGTACAAATGAGGCAGAAAAATGCAAGTGGCCTATCATGGTGAAGCCTTCAGGTGTACAAACCAACTATTCATGATAGGTGCTTGGTGGGATTATAGCTAGTGTGGAGAAGTGTGGCACAATGGTTAGAGCGACAGACCCTGATGCAGAGATCTGGTCTGGGACCAGGGTTCAATTCCCACCTAGGGGGTCTTTGGCTTAATTCCCTTGGACCAGATAATTCCCGCCTCTGTGCCTAATGTAATTAACTTTAACTCTGGGCAATAGCTTGCTTAATCTCCACAACGCCCTCACAGCGCTTGGATGCTTGGCTTCACCCTCGGGCTGTCCACAGCGCTTGGATGCTTGGCTTCACCCTGGGGTTGTCCAGTAGTGGGTGCCTCACAGGGAAAAGCCAGGAGGAGTTCCACAGCAGTATGCGTACAGCGCCTTGAGACCCTAACGGGATGAATAGTGTGCTATACAAGTGCAAAGTTTACAGGTTTCTTTACAGCTATAGATAGGAAAGGATAACTTGGGTTGTTTGATTTTTATGGGACACCCCAAGTTTGTAACTTCAAGGAAATGTATGAAAGTTTTGCTTCATACATATTGTCATGTTATCCAATCCTAAAATAAAAGTGCAAATTCATGGTGTCAATGTGGAAATCCATGGGTGAAGGAATTCCAATAAACTGCTTTGGAAATATTTTAGGTTGAGGGAAATAAGGGTTCATTTAAAAAAAACATAATTCTTATTTGGGTCTTTGTAACCCTAATATTGTTTTTTCCCACCCGTTGCGCGAATACTAAGCTGGGTACGCCCTATTTTGTACCACATGCATATTGTATGCCTGTCGTAGTTTATGCACTTTTCATCCACTGTCTTTGGTCTAAGTACCTTTCAATGCGAAGACGTTCTACCTCTTTTCAAATATATAACCTTGCTACATTATATCTTATTTTCCTTTTCTAGCTTCATGAACTGGAGGCTGAGAAGGTAACTTGAGAAGTGCCTTAGATATAAATTACCACTACAGTAAATTACGTCACTTTTGTACCTCCGTCCAACAGTGATTTGCAGAGGGCAGATAATACAATAAAGTGTTTTTACTTTCAATTGGGGTTCCAAGGTCTCATGTAAACCTTGCAAAATTAGTTTTTCATTGTTTTCAGTTCAACTGCCACACTTTTCACATTTATAGCAATGTTATGGCTGGTTAACGTTAAGGCCCACATCTTTACTATCATGGCAAACTGGACGAGCTTGAAAGTGAATTACATTAGGAACAAAGACAGTAGGGGTGTTCCCAAGTCTAGTGATGACAGCATGGAAGGTGAATGGTTGGTGTAGTTCCTTTTGCGACCAACAGCACACTGGTCCTAGCATTAACCCGGGTAATAGGTCAACAATAAGTCAAAGCTATGTGTTGTTTATGCCACACAAGTATAAATAAAACATTACATCGTGCGTTTCAAACTGAAGAAAACATGGGGACACATCCACACTTACCAACTTGCTTTATAAGAGGTATTGTTCCTGAGCCTTGATGGCTAATGCAGAAAAGGGGAAATGGTGCAGTTTAACGCGTAATGTGCATTTTTTTCAGGAAACCTGAGCGTAAACCCTTTGCAGAAGGCAGGATACATATGTTTCCCTGCAGTGAACTAACTAAAAGGGATACATTCAGGTCAGTTAACTACGTTAATACGTACTTCGTTGTCTGTATAGGTCAAGAAGAAAATGGTTGGATACCATCCACAATTACGGTTAACATTTAAATCGGGTATACAAATGGCGATCTTTAACATTTGGAATGGAGGTAGCAAACATGTAGTTGATTCATTCATCCTTGTCTCCCTGGATGTCAGATTACATATTCTCAGTAATCGCTCTTGGAACTAACAAAAGCCCACTCCAATTGTTACTGATGATTTCAAAACCACCTATGATCTAAATAATGAAAAGCTGTCATTGAAAAAGATGGACAATGAGCTATCCCCATCCCCCATCCAAAATGGAAAAGCAGTTCGCTTTCCAAAGATTAACTCATGATCTTCGTGCTTGCAGTGGAAGGTCTAAATCCGAGTCTCTGTGGCAACATACATATAGTAATGATTTTCACAACAGCATCATTTATTACATACTGCTTGACTAACCCAATGGAGCACCTTGACTGGCATGACATCTGCCCTGAAAGCAATAATAATCCTGCAATCCTCTCCCTTTAGCAATTGAATTAACTTGCACAAAAGTCCATATCATATTCAAGCCTCAAACAATATGAGAAGACTGTTATGGGAGAAGGCGAAGCTGTGCTAACGGGAACCACAAATAACCAATTTCATGAACTCCATACTTAGCTCTGCAGACTTTGCAGCCTTTGAGTTTACCAGCATACAGAATTGCATAATGAGGCAGAGGAGTACTTTGCTCCCCACTTACCAGTAGCTTCTCCTGTAAAGAGAGAAACACCTCACACAACCGGACACTGATTTGATAGAGATTGCACATCAGCAAGGAAAGCACTAATAGTAACAATGAAATGCAATAAGAGAGCGGATATTAAAGGCAAGAGATTCCACTATGAAACCACAATGAATGAGTAAAAGGCAATGTGGGAATATAATAGGTGTCAAGTGAACATCAACTATTCATGCTGTTTCTGGCACACTATGGGAAATGGTAGTACAAAACTTAAGATCAGAGCTAAACATAACAGACCATTAGTACATATATGGGAGGCCATTGGTGCAACCATGGGAGAGACCACTGTCCCATGGCCTTCCTCGCAGATAATATCACAAAGGTGGACTGTGTAATGGTAGGATGAGCTATCATGACACGATGGGTGGTGGTGGAGCTGTCACCTACCACAGCTACATGCTACATTTCAGAGGAGCTGCCTAAGCACAATCACAAAGAGCTTCACACTAGCATTCTGTCTCCCGATATATCCTATGACCAGGGCAGAGAAGTAGGCAGTTCCAGAACCATCTGTGTGTGTATGAGGGGGTGGGGGAGAGGGGTAAAACTCTTTAAATTTCACCCTCTTAAAGCTGGCCGTAGGGTTAAATATTGGACCCTGAGACCCACTTTTTCACAGTTGGCCCTATAGAAGAAGGGATGCCCTGCAGCCAGAAGGAATGCTTGAGGCCTGCCCTGCTGTCTGAGTAGGAAGATTGATGCTGCTCCCTTCAACCGACGCTACCTGAGTGACCTCAATAATCAATGACTGACTCCTTGTCTGAGCTACAAGGACACACCAAGCTCCAGAGTACTCCCTGCAACTGACCTTCTGCAACCAGACATGCAATTGAACCTGCCTACGCACTGCTGGCCTCTGCAAGAGTGAGTCCCTGATCACTAAGTTGTGCCTCCCCATGTCCAGGGCCCTTAGTTGGCATCAGATTCCACTCCTCTGGACACAAAGGTGAAATCCTGAAGTTTGGGGCTCTGAGAGAACCCAAAGTGGCTTGTTCATGGCAAGATCTTGCCTCCAGCACTGTGTGCCAACATGACTCTCCAGTGAACACAACTCTTTGTGCTTTAGCGACCACCAGTGAAAACTGGCAATGCAAGACCTGCAATTTGCATTACAGCATAGACAGCCCACGGTGACTGTCACTATGAGGCTCGAGCAACAACTGTCTGTGACGCCTGACAAGATCATCACACTACAGCAACGGCCACATTCAGTGCTTTCCTTGTTCCTCGTGGCTTCCTCAACCATGAACTGGACTGTTTGCACCAGAGTTTGACAAGGTAACTTTTTCAGCAGGACTAACCTGGTCCCTGTATTTGGCTTGCACTCCATCGCAGTTGGCCTGTACTTGTTACTTCCCCTTGTCTAGCACAACCAGTTAGCTGTAAGTGGAGCTTGTGCTTTTATGGGCTATGCTTACCCATATCTTTGAAATTCCATATCTTCGGTTCTACTGACTGGAATTTTGTTGTTTTGGTGTCAAATAATTTACTAAATTCCACTGTTTTTCTAAACTTTCTTGTGTTATGTTTTCACTTCATTAAGGATTGTGTGCGGTATACATACATTTCACATTGCCTCTAAATTGAGCCTGACTGATTTTGTGCCAAGAATTAAGTGCAGGGTTATTTAGTGACACTTTTGTTTGCCCTGATTAGAATTGTGGTGGCTGCTTAAGTTGGGTTTCAACCCCGCAATCAACAACTACATTTCTTACAGGAAACAAAGTGAAATGGTAGTAGGAGGAAATGGAACAAGCTTGGAGCAAACTAGAGACGGACCAGCCCGGGGGTTGCACCTGGCTGTAGACTAAAGTGACTAAATAGAACAGTGCAGCAAAATGTAATGTGGGGCTGAATGAAATATGCAAAAACCTGCACTTGAGCACAACTAACTCTGCATAAGTAAGGCGGGAATTGGTAAACAAACGGGCAACAATAGTGCTGTCACACAGAGGCTCAAAAAAATCAATGCATGAACAAGCAACTTTTAGAAATAGAAAATCATGATCAGTTACAGGTTGCAGCAAGTCCAGGGTGGAGTCACGTGACTAGGAAACGCAAGTCTAAACAGATGTATGTATAATTCCATTCTCTGAAAAGTCCTGCAAGAGCGAATCAGTGATGAGGAATAGCAGCACTAATACTACTGAAAGCTGCTGGGGGTTTATTAATACTTGACAGTGCATTTTGGGATTTGTAGTCTATGAATGCCAATGTAGCTTTTGCAATGTGTCCAAGATTGAAATGGTGTGCAGGCAGAAGTCATACTGGGACTTTTGTTGTGTATGATGATGATGATGATGATGATGATGATTCTCAGGTAGACCTTGGTCCCTGCACAGGACCCCTCAAAGAGATGGAATAAAATTCATGCATGGTAGTCTGACCACTTGTACTATGAATATTTATTTTGGGGAGGTGGGCTTAGGCACCAATCAACATACCTACTTGCAGGTAGAGCTCTCAGTGGGCTGCCTGATTAGAGTATGCTATGGAGATGTTATCCCTACTCCTATAAGTCAGTAAATACCAGGAGGAGTTGTTACACTCAAATTACCCAAATGGGTGCCTGTTCATTGCTGTAATGGATGTATTAGATTATCAAAAGCCATCCTTGCAGAGAACCACCAATGCACTTACAATCCTTTGCCATCTGAACACCTTAAGGCACATGCATCTCTCCTTCTCATTGGGCCTGCACATGACCATGGAGATACTGATGATGCCTTTTACCTGATCAGGGTGACCCATTTACCACAGTTTAGCACCGATCGTCCTAACATACAGTCACCCGGGACCACAGTGGAATGTATGTAAAGTTAAAAGGATGTGCCTAGGCTGTTGCTTGTAGCAGCCGTATTGGAATCTAGTAAATGCACTCAAATGACTCTAAATAATATCAGTGGTCTAATTCTAATGCACTGCTGTGTGAGATAGCTTAAACGTCTGGCTGGTTTACACCGCAATACTATTACCCCCAAATAGATATATTCTACCATTATTTCTGACTGTTTCTAGGAATAATAATTATCCTAATAAATTTGTAAAATGCATGGCTACTCCAACTAAGTTTCCCAGTGCTACAAAAAAGAAAGTGCTAGCAGTAATCTTAAAATATTTAGGTTTTCAAAAACTTACAAAAGTCCAGGAAGGGAATGTACACTCAGATTTTAAGGAAATAGTTCCATAAGGTAGGCCCAAGGAAAGAAAAAGACCTACCACCTTGCCTGGCTAATGTATAGAGAGATATAGTAGCAAGGAGCTGACTCTCGATCAAAAACCACACCCCAAAGAACAAAGATGAACCAGCTGCCAAAGTTAATTTGGACAACACTGTGCAGAGGAGATGTGGTTTCATAACTGTGTACATCTGTGAGACATTAGGCTATTGGTTGATGGGATGGTAGCTCTGGTCAAGCAACAATCACAATCCCTGTCAGAGTGACCACAAAAGTCACAAAATCAGCCTGTGCTTAACCATCTGGTAGCTTGGCACAAAAGCAGTCAGGATTAACTTGGAGAAAATGTGTAAAGTATTAATGCAGCACATAAACAGTAATTACATGAAAATACAATACAAAAAAAAACCATACCACTTTAGAAAAATAGAGAAAATTTGATAAATTGTTTCACACCAAAACAACACAATTCCAATTAGTAGAACCAGAGTTATGAATTTTTAAAGTTTAAAGTAAATATTAGCTCCTAAAAGGTCAAGCCACCAACATCAGGCATCTTGACATGCAAGACTAGATCAAAGCAAAAAAAAATATGATTTGCTGCTGCAGAGAAGAACATACAGAAAAAATCGGGTTGACTAGTGATGCACCTTGGGTGGATATATGAGTAGGTTGGTTGAAGTCTTCTCTTGGTTCTAAGCGCAGTTTTTAGCCAAAAACTTCCAAAGTCCCAAGTAGTGGATTTTAGCTGTCTGGGCACCTTGGCCGCCACAACCAAGGATCCAGGACTGGAGGGGCACTGCTCGGGGTTCAAGACTCACTGAGGATGGTTGAAGGTGCAGGTTCAAGATGGTGGGAGTGTGTTTTGTCCCTGTGGCTCTAACCAGTAGGCCAGCAAACTAGACCTTGGAGTCATCAGGTAGTCCTGGGTTCAGCTGAAGGTGCAGGGCTCAAGCAGCAGGGCGGGCCTCTGAGGTTTCAAGGCAGGTTCTAGGCAGCAAAGCAGTCATTTAGGGTACAGCGACTCAGTCTGGTTTAGTATACAGCAGCAGGCAATCCAGAGTCCTTTCACAGGCCCAGAAACTAAACTGAAGAGTGGGTCTAAGGGTCCCTTTTTAGGGTTGAGCGCGCAAGCACTCTTGACCCTGTTGTAAGCTGTCTGTGGACGTCTAACCACACACATGTCACACCCATCAGTTTTGTTGGTTCGTGGGCTTGCCTTTTAAAATGTGCTTGATTTTATTTGTGAAAGGCATGCATACGTCATGCCTTTTCTGGTGTTTAGCCCTCCTTGAGAGCACTGGTAAACTACGGAAAACATACAAGGCTTCATGTTTTCCTCATGGATTCTGTACTACTTTTTATTTTTATTTCCTACACAGCGTGGTCTCGCTGGGCAGTAGTCAAATGCTTTGCATGACATGGACCCTGTTACATGGATAATTGAATAACTGCCAATACATTTGACTGTGAGCGAACTTCTGTTTCCTTTTGTGTGCTTCTTCACTCCTATGCACATGGCGTGGTGCTTTAAATTGGCTTGTTTATAGTTTCTGTTGCAATCTGCCATCAGCTTTTTGATGTTTTGTATAAGGGCTGAGGCAAGTAGTTGGAATTCACCTTTAGTGTGTAGAGCAAAGGTCAAGCTGAGAGATGTGTATTTTATTAGTGGTTTATTTGCCCATTGGTGCTCGTTACAAGTTTTAACATAACTCTGCCATGAGATTCAATACAACAAACTACAATAACAATTTCATAATATTCTCTCCTTTGTTGGTCTCAGGTCCTTAGTTCATGAGACAAACTATAAAGGACATGTGGACAGATTTACTGCAACTGTTTTTTTCGTATTTGGAAAGTGTGCTGAAGTACTTCATAAGCGGAAAGACATTTGTAGTGTTTCCGTTTGTGTGTTGTTAATGCTGATCAATGGTAACCTTTACAGTGGATTCTGCTCTTGCGATCTTACCATTTGCAATGTCTATCATAATTTAACGGTCTTTCAGTATCTTGTAATCATGGAGATAGTGTGTTTGCATCTTGCAAATCCACTTGTGGTTATGCCAGTTAATTATGTTACAGATTGATGAACTGTAACTGAATACAGGTCCATAGAAAGGCATTTTCAACATTTGGCAGTATAATGCATGAATCAGAGGTAAATGTCTGCTTTGATGAATAGGCGTAGAAGTAGAGGTGCCGTTTTTTAGGTCGTGTGTGCAAGCGCCCTGGCATTTTGTAATCTGTCAGCGGGCTTTCAACCATGCCCACTGCACGCTCATCACTATCACTCGTTCGTGGGCTTGCTTATCAAAAATCCTTTGTTACCATTGGTAAATGCTTTACGTTTGTCCCTCCTTGGGGTGGTTTTGTTACATAGATAATTACATATCTGCCAATTCTTTTGACTGTGAGCAAACTTCTTTTTCCTTTTGTGTCTCTCCTTTGCGCTCATGGCGTCCACAACACTTTAAATTGGCTCGCTTATGTCAACTATTTTACTTTTCATTTTCAATTTAAGTGGCAAGAAAAGTCCAGTTAGAAATTTACAAAACTAATAGCTTTAACTTGAGCAAACGCGAGACCCATTGCATAGCAAATGTCTGTTTATACCTGCTGCCTTCTTTGACATAGGAGAAGTTTCTACAGAATACCCTTTGAAGTCCTTGAAGCTTTCTGACTCCCCTGCCCTGGCTCCAAGCTGGCTGCATGAACAATGAAGGAGTGATAAGTGCTTTGTGTGAAGGCAGAGCACAGACTATTCTGTTGCAAGTGGGGCTGTACCCAGCTCCACCCCCATCCTGCCAGCCAATGGCCCATTCACGCTCATCTAATACCCGTATTGTGTGACTGTTTGGGATATCACTACCAGGACATGTAAAACCTAAACCTACATGTCCAACCTTTTAATTACAATGCACTCTGCCCAGTGAGCAACCTAGGGCGTACCTTAAGGGGGAATTATATGTAATAAAGGGTGAGTTTAAGGCTTGGCAAGGGGGTTATATTGTTGAGTCAAATTGGCAGCTTATTATTGCATTTAGGTTACAATGGCAGGTTTGGGGCATGTTTTAAAGAGCTACTTAAGTGGGTGGCAAAATAAGTGCTTCTGGCTTACTAATACCATTTAATTTGCAGACCCTGGGTACATAGTATTCCACTCTTCAGGGGACTTATAGGAAATTAAATATACCAATCAGGTATAAGCCAATTTTAAGATGTTTAAGGGAGAGAGGACAATCACTTTAGCACTCTTTAGCAGTGGTAAAGTGCACAGGATCCTTAGGCCAAGAAAAAGGAATTCAACATGAAGTGGAGGTTAAGGGCAAAATGTTTGGGGGTGACCCTGCACAGAAGGCCAAGTCCAACAACAGCAATGATACTAATATTTTCCACCCTTCCCTTTGAGTAGATGTTGTTTTTCAAAGCAATTGTGGGGCATATATAATCACAAGGTAATCCTAGGTAAATATGCCAGAAATCATACTAGAAACATTTAGAAACAAAATACAGACTAGTGAATATTACTTTCTTTCAACACAAATTAAACTGTTCCAAGAGCAGATGATTAGTGTAGAAAGTGCAATCAGAATCATCCATCAATACCTATTTAATGGAAGTAATGTATAGTTAAAACAAAGTGTCAAAATCAAACCTTAAAGCTGAGTAGATCATCAGTGGGATTAGTTGTTAAGTTTTTGGTTAAGTTCTTGGGCCACTTTTCATCAGGAGATCACCAGAAGTCTTGACTTTTGAATAGGAATTATACACTCCATGTGATAATGCTACTACAACACCTTCAGTCTCCTTCCCTTTCTCAAGATTTATATAACTAAAGGTGTAGAAGCCTAATTATTCAACCCCCTTCCAGATACAAACGACCGTTAGCCAGCTCTTCTAGATAAGCATAAATAATTTATTAGAGATAGAAATAGAAAGACATGTACATGGAGGATGCTCTGTACTAGTGTACACGAACAGCCCAATACAAGGAAGTAATACATGATCTTTTATAGTATTAAACCACAAACATAATTCAACGTATTATTGGTTCTTTGGCATTGACGTATGATTGACGTATAGCTATTTCTCCATTATGTCTGAAGGTAGTTTTTCCTATCATACCATATATAGTAACAAAAGCATAGAAAAGGTTTTTACACAAGGTGGCCTACGTGCCTAATATCACATGGTCCATCTTGTGACAGAACTTGAGAACATTACGTACTCAGACTACTTTCCAGAAGGGAGATTACTTCAGCTACTATGCAATGACGATGATATTTCATGATGGCTGTTCAGAGAGCAAGCCTTACAACATAATGCGTTCCTAGCAGTAGCGAATTACATTTGTAGGCCTCTTTATTTAATGATAGGCCTGTGCGGAGATTGTCATTGTGCATCACAGGGGCCACCAGGCATAGCATACCTAAGAACTGTAAAATGTGATTCCACATTCCGCCCTCTGATACTCAATGACAAATCTAAGGGTCATGGTATATTGTTCTCATTTCTAACTCTTGTTCGTCCCTGTTGTCATCCTTATATCTTTTTTTTCGGTAATGTGTGGGTTTCTGGTGACAGGTTTTTTTCAAGAGTATGGCCAGGAAGGATGGACAAACTGGTATGAGCACACATATCGTTATCAGTGCCACGATCCCTATCGCTAGTACCTCTACCAACCAGGTACCCCAACCCCTGAACCATGCTGCTATTCTATCCAGCATTCCTCCAACGTCTGTCCCATCTGCCACTTTCCCAGCTCCTTCTTCTACCTCCTTTAGTTCCTCTATTTCCTTTCCTATATTCCCACTGTTATCTGGTATATACACGCAGCATTCCTGATGGATCACTGCACAGACCCCTCCCTCTTTTGCCAGGATGGTGTCTAGTGCAAGCTTATTCTGGATTACAACTGCCCTCATGTCTGTGAGTTCCTCAGTGATGTTCCTTAAGGCGGCTGCGGTGTTGCTGGCTAGCCCTTCCACTAATTCAGCCAATCTGTGAATTTCTTATTGTGAGTGTGCTATCCCTAATGGCGTCACTATGATCCCGTCTATTGCTATTACCTCATCCACCTATGTTGGTGTCCTCTTCCTGCGCACCCTGCCAAGTGTTCTCTTTTCCCCCTTCTGTAATTCTGTTCTATGCGCCATTTTTGGTAGCACGAATGCTAGGTAGCAGGTACCTTGCCATCCTGCTGGCAATTTAAAAAATGCTGATGTCCCACATATAATAAATATTCCTTTGGGAGGTGTCAGGCCTATGGACAAGCCTGTTGTGTCATTTCTTTTGTAGTCCAGGCTCAATGTTGTATTGCAAATACTATGTCACACATCAATTCCGTTGTTGCTAGTGTCTGCGTTACCTCTTGAGTATTTGAAACACCATGGTGCCTTTATTTCTGTATCTAGGGCCAGGCATGGTATTCGTTGTTCTGAGCCATGATCCCTTTCAGTGTAACCCTTCCCTCTTTCTGTTGTAAATGCATTCAATAAATTCCCTTCTCCTTTCTTCGGATCTAATCTCCTACACTTATTTCTTCTCCTTCTATCTTCTTCCATCAATGTATTTGACACTCTTTCTACCAATTTTTCTTGCATATTTCCTACATAAGGTTCGTCTTCCAAACCATAGTCATCCCTTTTTCTCCTCATTTCTCCTATCTTTATATTTTCTCTTATTCTCTCCTTTTCCCTTTTCCTTGTTCTCATTTCTTTTAAATTTCCCCCTAACATATTATCTAATATGTTACATGCCACGAATTCTGTGAGGGGCATCTGAGTGTAATTTCTTTTCTCCTGGCTAGTAGTCGGTAGGTGGGTACATATATAACAATCAGACACATTTGCTAGTTCTTTGTACATTGATACCATTTGCACGAATGTATTGTCCTTATAATCTTCTCCATCTTCTTTCCATTTTGCGTATTTCACCCATTTTGTTTTATCCTCCACCCTCTCATGTTATTTTGAGATATTGTTGTTCTCACCACCGCTTGTTCTTTCACCTTGGCCACTTTTGGGGATGTACTGTTCCTGGTCGAGCCATGGAATATGTTTGCCGTCTTTATATACTAACAGGATTGTTGTTAGTACTATAGCCGCTACCGGGGTGAGTAATGCTGTGACCACCACGGGCCACTTCTTCTGCTCCTTTTTCTTATGTTGTAATCTGAAATCCATGTCGCCTTATAGGGTGTGGTCGGATGTGGCTAGCACTTGAAACCAGTTCTATTGGTATGTAACCTTTGGTACCTCCTTATTCCTGTAGGAGTGCCACACGAGTAGTCTATTCCTTCGGTATATTTTCGGGGCGACGTCGAATGCTATTTGACATTTGTAGTTATGCAGAGTATAAAGGGATGAGTCCCAATGTCCAGTTCTAAGGGAGTTGGGTGCGATAGTCCACTTACCCGAGGGATGGCCCTTTTGTCCTATTTTTGCTGTATTCCTAATTGGAAGAGGCACCTCCCAATGGGGCTACAAGTCGCACTGATCCTAGTGACCAGCCGCTTCCGTAGGACTGGGATCTGTACCTCTTGGTGCAAATTTTTCTAGCTGACTTTTAGTATTCTGTTCGTTTATATCCTGATGTCTTTAATACTTAAGTGGCCTTGCTTGACTCTCCGACTCCTGTGGAGAGTAGCACGAGCAGTTCTGAAAGAATATCCTGGTGTCTTGAGGACCTGCTTGCACCCTCCGACTCCAGTGGGGTTGCAGCACGAGCAGTCCAAGAACAATGTTCTGGTGTACTGGGGAACCCGCTTACACTCTCCGACTCCTGTGGGAGTGTAGCACGAGCAGTTCCGTCAGTGTTGGCTGGTGGCGCTTGTTGAACGAAGGTTGTACTGCTGTGGTGAAGTTGGCATTACTCTCGTCGGCAACTTTGTTGGCGGCTGGTTGTCTTTTGGTCCAGTGGCCTTCTTGGTGTGTGAGGTATGGACCCAGGATGTGATGCCCTCACACTTGACTGTTGTGGCTGTTGTCAACAAGACTTGGTGTGGTCCCTTCCACTGTGGTTAAAGGCAGTGACGTCTGGTGTGGGCCTTTGTCCACACCTGGTCTCCAGGATGCAGTCCGTGTTCTGGTGGTGTACCTTCTTCTGGTAAGGCCTGCAACACCTGGCGGTGAAGATAACGGAGTGTCTCAGTTATTTTTTTACAGTATTGTAACAAGAGATCATCAGTTATAGCCAATGGGGCAACTGACATGTGTCCTGGTATGTTCATGGGGCGACCAAAAATAATTTCATGTGGGCTCAGTTTTAGGACGCGGTCAGGTGTGCTCCTCATGGCAAGGAGTGCCAATGGGAGTGCGTCTATCCATGATAACTCTATCACTGCGCATATCTTCCCTATCTTATTCTTCAATACCCTGTTCCTTCTTTCCACAGCTCCCGCTGCCGGTGGGTGATATGCACAATGTAACTTTTGAGTTATTCCCAGGCCTTTGCAAAGGCCCTGAATAACCTGGGAGATGAATCCTGGTCCATTGTCTGAACTTAAAAGAGTCAGCACCCCAAAACGCGGTAACAGCTCTTTTATTTAACACTTTGCGACAGTTTGTGCATCACAATTTTTTGGTTGGGTATGCCTCCACCCATTTGCTGAACATGCACACTATTACCAGAACATATCTTATTTTATTCACCGGAGGCATTTCAATGAAATCCATTTGGAGACTTTCAAAGGGTCCGTGTGGTGGTGGAAAGTGGCCTGGTGCTGTTGGGGTGCCCTTTCCTGTATTATATTGTGCACACAAGTTACACCTTTTACACAACTGTCCTGCACATTGTCTGAATTTTGGGTTGAACCAGCACTGTGAAAACAGTCGTATCATTCCATCCCTTCCCACATGTGAGGGGCCATGGAAGAGCCGTGCCATGGAGGTCAGGAACAGGGAGGGCAAGCATATCTTCCCCTTTGGTCCCACCCAAATGCCTTCTTCATTTTTCTTACAACCTGCCCCCTCCCATTCTTCACATTCCTTTCCTTGTGCCTGTAGCTGCACGCATTTTGGGTCAAAGTGTGTGTTTTCCTCTTTACTTCTTATGTCAGGCGTTACCTGAATCATTTCGTATTCACACCCACTAAGTGCAATTTTTCGTACTTCCTTGTCAATAAATGCGTTTCCCATTGAAACGTAGTCCTTTGCTGAGGTGTGTGCTGCGCATTTTACAATCGACACTTTCTTGGGCATCAGTAAAGCTTGTAGCAAGTCAACAATCAGTGATGCATGTTGTATCCGTTGGCCTGCTGAGGTGAGGAACCCCCTCATTGCCCACAGCTGACCAAAGTCATGTGTGACACCAAACGCATATTGACTGTCTGTGTAGATGTTTGCTGTTTGTCCCGCTGCCAATCTGCATGCTCTAGTCAGTGCTATCAGTTCTGCCGCTTGAGCGCTTGTTACTGATGGTAACCTCCCTCCTTTTAGTAACCTCCTAGCCGTTCCTACAGCATAGGCGGCCTGTACTGTGCCAGTGTGGTCTCTGATGCATGAACCATCGACAAATAGATCACCTTCTGCCTCGGGGAATGGGGTGTCTCTCAAATCTGGCCTAACTTGGTATGTCTCTCTGTTGCTGCAACACAATCATGGAAGGAATTGTCTATTGTTGGGTCATCGTGATCTCTTTCAGTTGGTAGCAGGCAGGAGGGGTTCAGAGTAGTGCACCTATTTATTTTAATATGTGGCGCAAGCAGTGTTAGCTCATAGCGTGAGAGGCGGGCGTTTGTCAGGTGCTGCGTCTTGGTGGTGGTAAGTAACGTGTCCACTGCGTGGGGAACGTGTAATATTAATGTGTGTGCTAAGACAATGTTCTCTGATTGTTCTACTGCGAGGGCAGCTGCTGCTACCGCTCTTAAACATGGGGGAAGGCCTGCTGCCACTGGATCTAGGGTGGCTGAATAATAAGCCACCGGACGGTAGTAGGTACCGTGTTTCTGTGCTAGGACCCCTAGTGAGCAGCCCCCCTTTTCATGACAGAAAAAGTGAAAGTCCTTGGTGTAGTCAGGGAGACCTAGTGCTGGTGTGGCACACAATTCTCTCTTCAACTCTTGGAAGGCCTCCTCACATTGTTCCGGCCAGGGTACCTTGTCTGGCACATCTTTGTGAGTTAAGTTTAACAATGGTCTTGCAATCAGGGAGAAGTTTGGTATCCAGTGTCTACAGTAGCCTGCCACCCCCAGGAATGCACAAACCTCTGTTTGTGTATTTGGTCTTGGATGTTGTGTTATGGTGGCTATCCTATCAGGCAGCAATTTCCTAACTCCCTGGGATAGCTCGTGTCCCAGGTACTTCACTTTTGTTTGACAGAACTGCAACTTCTTTTGGGAGACCTTATGTCCTTTCCTTGCTTGGTGGCATAGTAGAGACACTGTGTCTTGGATGCAAGCCGTCTGTGATGGTGAGGCCAATAACAAGTCATCAATGTGCTGTATCAGGGTAGATCCTCCCGTTAGATGTAGTGATGCAAGGTCTGACCTCAGAGCGTCCAAGAAGACTGAAGGGGAATCACAGAAGCCTTGAGGCAAACGTGTCCACTTGAGTCTTCTCGACCTGAATGAGAACGCAAAAAGATCTTGGGAATCCTCGTGTAGAGGCACTGAGAAGAACGCATTGCTGAGATCCAGGATGGTGAAGTGGGTGGCTGTACTTGGAATATTTGACAATATGGTTGCTGGGTTTGGAACTACTGGGAATGATGGTACTACTGCCTTGTTAAGTTCTCTAAGGTCCTGAGTAAACCTATATATCGGGGCTCCATTGGGCCCTGTTGCTGCCTTTTTCACAGGGAGTATCGGAGTGTTGCATGGGCTACTTCTAGTTTCCCGCAAAATTCCTTGTCTCAAGAGATCTTCTATGCCTGGAGCTATAACCTCCTCTCCTTCCTTTGTCAAATTGTATTGTGGTACCTGTGGTAACTTTGCACCAGGGCGCAGCAACACTTTCACTGGTGGGTAGTCCAGAATTCTTCCTACATCATTTGGCCCCTTTGCCCATACCTCATTGGGGACCACTTCTTGTAGTTCAGGGGGAAGAGTGTGTGAATGCTCCTGCTTGACTGTGGTGCAATGGGTGAATGCCTGTAATGTTATCCTGTTCTCCTTACTTTCCAGGAAGATGCCTTCCAGTGAGCATCTAATAGTACACTGTAGCTTGCATAGGAGGTCCCTACCTAGCAAATTTACAGGGCAGTATCTAGTGAAGATGAATTGGTGGCTAACGCTGATAGGACCTACCGTGAGTGTTAATGGCTGTGTAAGGAATTCGTCCATGGGTTGCCCTGTCATCCCCACTGCTGTAATTTGTACTTTTGAAAGTGGTGCATTTGGTATATCGGAAGCTCTCAGCATTGATCTAGTGGCCTCTGTATCTACTAGGAATGGCACTGTTTTGCTCATCACCGTCCCCTCCACGTAGGGGCCGGCTTGATCTACTGATAATACCTGTCCCATGAAGTTTGCCTCTGGGGGAGGAGGAGGAAACCCGTGTCCTCTTTGTGGTGCTTGTGGTGTGTCTTGATGCGTGCCCCACCCAGCGCATGCCTGTTCATAGAGGTAGGCATCGTATGCGTTGTTGGTATAGGGTGGGGGTGGTAGTGCTATTTCCTGCTGCTGCCTCTGTTGCCCTCTGCCCCCTTGTCCTCTAGCTAGCCGTGGGCAATCTGCTTTCCAGTGTCCTTGTTGATTGCAGTGGAAACAGGTAGTGCCTGGCGGGGCGTGAAAGGTACTCTTTCCCCTCGTCCCCTGCCCCTTCCTCTTCCTCTAGCCCTTCCCTGGCTGTTGTTGTAAAACCTCTCATGTGCCACCCTAAGTTTAACCTTATCCTTTTTTACCTTTTCTTCCTCTGTTTTTTGTATGTTTTCCTGGTAATCAGCGCAGTACCTAGCTGCTGCTAACACTTTGTCAATTGGTTCTTGTTGCCAGCACATAAGTGAAGTTTGTAAGTGACTCTGTATGGGTTGCTGTAATCCATACACAAAGTTAGTTACAAATGCTGGCATCGCCTCTCCTAGTGGGTTCTTCATCCCACTGCTCTGTTGGTACACCTGGAGTAACCGGTCATTGTAACTTGTTACACTTTCATTCTTTTCTTGTTTTGTATGTATTATTTTTGACCAGTCTGGCTTTTCTTCTGGTACCTTTTCTTTGATGTATTTAATTACCCTCTCTCTTGCTTTCCCCACTGCTTTTCCTGGTGCCCCTCTTTTACCCCTTTCTGGTTCCTCTGTTGGCCATTGTACCACTTTCTTACAATCCTCCCAGAGATCCTGTGGTATTATTATGCTGAACAACATGTGTAAATCCTTCCACGGAAATTCCCCCATTGCCACTATCCTGTTCAACTCTGTGTACCATTTCTGTGGCTCTTCACGTAGTTTCGGGTAGTCCTTGGTGAAGGCATACAGGTCACTGCGAAGCCATGGTACGTAGACGTATGTTGTTACATGGCCCTCCTCCCCTATTGTAGCTGTGGGCACCTCTCTCAGAGGCATCTGATGCACTATCTTTTTCTGTTCCTCTAATTCTTGTAGTATCTGTGCTGTATTTAGCCGTTGTAGCAGTGTGTCCCAATTTTGTAACTTTAGTATAGCATTTTGTAATATTCCGTACAATTTTTCATCCTCCCACCCTTGAAGTTCCTCATTAGTAAAGCTCATTCGCGAGGTGTCCCAATGGTGTTCTGCGGGCAGGTCTTTTGCCATTTGTTGTGTATATTTCTGATGTACTTGTGGGCCCCTGGTCATTAATTCTGTGCGTGCTAAGGTCACCAGTTCTTCCCTGTATGCTCTAGTCAGTTCGTCCTTTAAGTCCACCAATTTTTGCCTCCCATCTACCAGGTCTTTCATTAAAGACTTACACACTTTCCCATCTGATTTAAAAAAATGTTCTTTTCTTTGCATACCAGGGGAACTACTGGGTGTTTTTCTTGACATGCTGGGGGAGCTACTAGGCGTCCCTCCTTGTGACATGTTTCCAGATAAGCTATTTCTTCTCCTTCCTCCATTTGTATCCTCATTTTGCGCTGCTTCTAACATTTTAGAGTTGTGTTTGGTTTTGTGAGTGAAAACACATATATCCCATATTATTTCCTGCAAGTCTGTTACGCTTCTAACCTCATCTAGCGTTGTATCCTGAAACTGCTGTTTCCATTGTGTCTTCAGTAAATTAATCTTTTTATTTCTCTTTTCTACTTTTTCCTTTAGTTTTTCATTTTCTTTATCCAATTTTAATGCCATATGTACCACTTCATTTTTCACTTCCTCCAATATTTCATGCTCATTTAGCCCATCTAATTCTACTTTTGTAATTTCCTCTCTTATCAACCTCAGTGCCACTTGGCGTGCTTCATTTGTCTGTGCCTTTTTCTGTGCCAGTGATAGCTCCTGGGGTTGTGTTACTGTTATTTTTGCTGCTGCCTGCGCTGGCTCCTCTGCACGCGCTTCTGTTCTACCTTTTCTCCCTGTTAGGAGGTCTTCAATGAGTGGGTCTTCAGCCTCCTCCTCTGTCATTCCCTTTTCCCTTTCTTCCTGTGGTTGTGCACTTACCACAGGAACACACGGGAATGTACCCAACACCTCCATTCTTTTCTCTCTCCACTCTTCCCTTTTTTCACTCCTCTTACTCTTCTCATATCCCTCATTCTTCCATTCCAACATAGTTTTATGTACTTTATTTTTCACATCGCTAGTCAACCGTAATCCTTTTAAATAGGAGGTCTATGCAAAAAAAGAGTCCCATTCTAAACCCCTAATCTTGCGTCCCTTGAGAGTCAACATCTGTCTCAGGTATGTTATTTTATTCATGTCATAGGTGCGAGTAATGGGAAACTGCAAGTCTGGTCTTTTAGCTGTCAATTTACGCCATTTTTCTAAGAACAATAGTGCACGTAAGCCTTCTTTAGTAGCTACTTGATATGCTGGACTGTCCTTAGGGGGGCTCGGCTGCTGTGTGTCCAGTTTGTCTTTACTGAGAGGGTTCCCCATGACTGTCTTATCCCAACCTTTTGTTACATAACACGAAGACAATTAAAATCGCTCCAGGAAACAGTAGGATGTCGGTGCGTTCTTTACACCGCTCATACCCCGTGACACAGAAGGGACAACAATGGGTGCATTCACACACGGAGCCGATCTCTGCCAACACAATCAGTTATTAGTAAAAGCAGGAAGCCGGTCTGCATTCATGCCACAATTTCAGCCAGCCATGTCCACCTTAGCTCACACAAAGTTTGAAATCAGACAGTACCCAAGGTGCTAGTGACGGGGTCCACACTGGCGTCCTTTGGGGCGAATCAAGAGATGACAGAATAGTCAGGAGGGAAAGATAAAATATATCACACCCTTGGTTTCCTGCCCTGGGGCAGGGTGCGGCTGTATGATATTGGAAACTGGACCAGATCCTTGGCCAGTGACACACAGATAATGCAATAGTGGTGAACAAGTCAGGCAACTACATGTGACGGCAGAACCATAGACAAGGGTCACAGTACAACTAGCCCTGTGGGGTGATCCTACTCCCACCCCTTGTATCAAATATGTAGTGAGTGCAGGGCGGTGTTTGTACTGCGTGATGTTTGCAGATTAAATCAGTCAATTGTCATAAAAATCTGTATTATGTCGCCCAGGAGTCCACCCACCTAGTCTTAAATTTTCTAAAAATTTCTTATCCTAAATCGCCAATTCATGCAGTCAAAATAAATCACAGTACCCCACCTTGTGGTGAACCCTTCCTTCATGAATCAAAAAACACTTTCTCACACACACGTATTTATACCTCATAAACCACTTTCACACACACATGTATTTATAGCTCAAAAACCACTTTCACACACACACGTATTTATAGCTCAAAAAACACTTTCACACACACACGTAATCAAACCAGCATCTATAGTTTACACCATTTCACATGAGTAGCCGATAGTTCAATATGCCATAAGCATTGTTCAAAGAGCTGCAATATCACAGGAAACAGATAACATAACAATTGTTTAACACGACAAACAGAGCCTGCCTGCTCCACTGGAATCACCAACTATCATCCAGTTACTGGAATGAACCACTATCACTCCTATACACACAAGTACGCTGACAACACCTGCCAGTTCCTCTTAAATGGACACATAGACCCTGGAACGGACCACTACCATTCCATTCCACATCTGGGCAATGCCCTTTTAACCTGGGGTTGGCTTGGTGCCTACAACACCCTCTTTGGCCAGAGTTATCCGCCCCATCCCCTCCGGCTGGGGACTGCAAACAGCGACTTGCGCTGTGTTCTGAAGCAACACCGCTAGTTGCCTCTATTTCTCTGACTTCGTTTTTAACAGTAACAAGCTACATGAAATACAGAAAGCTGATCTAAGTATACAGCTGCAGCGCAGGGAGGAAGGAAATGGTGTAATACAATGGAAGGACCAAATTAAAACAGAATGCTAGCAGCCGGCGGACGGCTATAGTTAACTATCTAAATGTTTTCACGAGCTGTATTAGAGGAGCCCGCAATAGAGGAAGAAATGCCCTTGGCATGCCACTGGATACAGAGAACAAATGCAATAAGAAAAAAAAGCAGACTAAGAGGTACGGTATATATATATATTAACCATAAATCCATCCCCAACACTACACTATGCAGGAAACACATTAACGAAACAACTCAGTTACCTTCCCGTTTCGTGATATTTACACTTAATACAAGAAATCAAACAGCGAGAGCAGGATCACGAGGCAGCAATAGATACTCACGACAGCCCAAGCCTGCGTCACAGGAGGGGGCCTTGTCCAATTGATTGTTCAGTAGTAGGCCCGACCGAAACAGGAGCTGGGCTGCAGGGAGTCATCCGCTGAACGAGACCGCTTTCTTCACCAAATGTAGAAGCCTAATTATTCAACACCCATCCAGATACAAACGACCGTTAGCCAGCTCTTCTAGATAAACATAAATAATTTATTAGAGATAGAAATAGAAAGACATGTACATGGAGTATGCTCTGTACTAGTGTACACGAACAGCCCAACACAAGGAAGTAATACATGATCTTTTATAGTATTAAACCACAAACATAATTCAACGTATTATTGGTTGTTTGGCATTGACGTATGATTGACGTATGGCTATTTCTTCATTATGTCTGAAGGTAGTTTTTCCTATCATACCATATATAGTAACAAAAGCATAGAAAAGGATTTTACACAAGGTGGCCTACGTGCCTAATATCACATGGTCCATCTTGTGACAGAACTTGAGAACATTACGTACTCAGACTGGTACTTTCCAGAAGGTAGATTGCTTCAGCTAGCATGCAATGACGATGATATTTCATGATGGCTGTTCAGAGAGCAAGCCTTGCAACATAATGCGTTCCTAGCAGTAGCGAATTACATTTGTAGGCCTCTTTATTTAATGATAGGCCTGTGCAGAGATTGTCATTGTGTATCACAGGGGCCACCAGGCATAGCATACCTAAGAACTGTAAAATGTGATTCCACAAAGGTATAAAGGGCACTAAAATGTTATCCTAGAACACATTTTCATTTTACCTTATGACCATATTGTGCACCAGTGGCAGGGTATTGAGTAAAATCTGCATTTCACTTCATACTTTAGTCTTTCCCTACTGATCTACCCTATGGTGACCTCTTTCTCATTCAACAGTGGAATGCCTCCTCTCCAAACACTCCTCTCACTTTTTGTTTTGATATCCCTTAGTCCCAGGTGAGTGTTAGTTCTGGGTAGAGAAGCACAGCTCACCATTTTTACCAGGTCCTACCACCTAATAGTTTCCCTGTCCTGGAGCACCCTAACACCATATCACCTACTACCCTATTTATCTAATTACTTGGACTTTTCTGCTTATAATAAATGTACAAATGACCTAGATATGCCACTAATGGAATCACCACACAAATGATATTCCCCACCTTAAATGTTCTTGGGATATTGCACCTTAATTCTTTGACTATCCTACTGATTTTCTTATGTCCCTACAGTCCCAATACCCATAGTTCAAAAAATGACTTCCCCCAATGAGGCACAATTTCCTGGTGATGGTAGTGGTATCGGCAGAAAGCTAGGCGGTGTCTGACCCTTCTAGGTATGGCCAAACTCCAGAATGAGTTGGCCAAGTTCTCATTACCAGGTTCCTTATTGTTATGCATTTGATGTCAACTGTGATGTTACACATCAGCAACCATGGAAGGATTCCCCAAAAATGTCTAAGGTCCCTGAACATGTGGGTGAGGCTATGGCTGGGATAAAGCACCCTGTTGCTGTCCCAGCTCCTCCACAGCCAAGACCACTATCCTGATCCACATTTTCTAGAGATGGGAAGGAGAGAGATGAAAGGGCCTCCCTTCAACCACCCTACAACATAAGAAATGACCCAGGAGGTGGAGATTGGAATGGAGTGACTGAGGTTATTGAAGTCCCTCTCTTCCATTGCTGCCTTTCTAGTTCATTTCACACTGCTTGGGTTTCTCATAATGCCTCACTGTCCATGAAAAGCATTATCAGAGGAAGGGGGTTTGTGTCTGAAGCAGCCAGATGCAATTTTGATTTTTCTTAACATAAGAACAAATCCAAATAGCACCTGGCTCCTTGCTAGGCCTCAGGCACACAGTCAGATGCAGTTTAGATTTTGTTAGGTTAAGAGAAAATCCAAATGGCACCTGTCTCCTTGTTGAGCACTGAACTGTGTGCCTACACTCAAAAAAGGAGCCACAGGCTGTATTTTCTTAAGCTAAGGAAACTTTCAAACAGTATCTTGCTCCTCTAAGGAGTGCATACGCACAATGCCTTCTTCTTGTACTGTTTCTCTGGGCCCGAGCAGCATTGTAAGAGTATCGATCTGTGTGTCTATGTACTAGCAAGGAGACTAATATGAAGAACAAAAAACAAAGTGTATCTAGTTCCTTGCTACAGGCCAATCATATCACAATGCTTTGCTATCCATGATAAGCATTGTTCTTCTGTTCCTGTGGCCCAGGAAGAAGACAGGTGCAATTTGTTGAGAAAAACTATAAAGGGTGTCTCGCTCCATTCTTGGGCATAGACAAAAAGCTAAGAAAAAACAGCACCTGACTACTTGCTTGTGGTGGGTTGACCCAAGTATTATTGCGACCACACCTGTAATGATATGTGTGTCTTGAGCACTGACTCCGTGTTGCACTTAGCCTAGCAGCACATCATCGCATTAGTGACCACCAGCTTCATTATGCCTATTGACTTTATTTAAGCATTAGCCACCACCATGTTAAAAGCTGCAAGTAGTTTTCCACGTTGTACAATGTGCTCATGTTTTTATTTTTCATGTTTTTTCCCACCAAGAGCTTAGGCTGATAAGAATGTTCTATGACGGCAGGGAACAGTCTTGTTTTGAAGGGGCACCTTGGGATGGTGGCCAAGTCCGGACATATTCTTCTAAAAGGTGGCCTAAAGTAATCAGCATTTTTTTGAATTATAAACTCACTGCAGTGAGAGGGAGGTTCTAGAAATTTCCTTTCTTATTTATTCAAAGTATAAGAGGCCTGGGACTGGGGACCGAGAGTGATTCAGATCTCAGACATGCACAGGACATTGGGGTGTGTCACCTTTCCCGTGAGGATAATTGATCTCTCTCTCCTCTATCGATTCTGGGATCTGGCGATCTGATGCTGATAGGAGGGAGATGTCAGAGTCACCAGATCCTCGGGGTCTGTGCACGTTCCCAACACTTCCACCACAAGACAGCTCCATTACTCTGATTAGATTTGTCACAGAGTCTAAGAGAGTCCAAGTGGGGAAAAGGGGATTAGGAAGGGAACAGCTGGGAAGGAGACCTGTAGGAAGCAAAAGGTTAGAACACACAACATCAAAATTACATTTCATAAAATCAGTACTATGCTATAACTCTAAGTATCGTCATTCTGAAAACATGAACAACCTTAGTATAGTATTAAAATGACTAGGCTTTTTAGATGACTGAATACCTGTAGGGAAACAAGAGAAGTTAGATAAAACTTTCAGATTCAAGTACTTTCTTTAGCATGCGAATCAGGAAACAATCTGAGTAATTTCTGAACCATCATATGAATCTTAATTTTAAGAATACATATCAGGAACACACAGCATTACATCTAGAACTCTGGTCTTTTTGTGTTCTCTCAAAACATTGGAAAGTGAATTGCACACAATGCAGGTTTTTATAAAGGTATTAAACATCTTAGAAGGATTGTGCACCATGAAGTAACACAACATAGATTCAGGAATAAATCACGCAACATGTCAATTCGAATACTATCAAAGAAATGCCTTAGAATGGTAGCACACAGTAAATAACAGTATTTAAACACGAGGAAAGAATTGCGCGTCTTGCCGATTCGAGTGCCACCATGTAACTGCCAAAAATGCTAGCGTACTATGAATAACATGAATTAAAACATGAGGAAGGAATCGTGCGTCTTGCCGATTCAAATGCCACCATGTAACTGCCAAGAAATGATAGCGTACAATGAATATCATGAATTAGCCACAAGGAAAGAATTGCGCGTCTTGCTGATTCGAATGCCACCATGAAACTGTCAAGAAATTGCTAGCGTATTATGAACATCAAGGGTTAAAACACTAGGAAATGAATTGCGTGTCTTGCCGATTCGATGGCCACCATGTAACTGTCAAGGAATGGTAGCGCACAATGAATATCAAGAATTAATCACAAGGAAAGAATTGCGCGTCTTGCCAATTAGAACGCAAGAGTGCAAATGCCATGAAAAGTCCGAAACGCACAATTACACACGCAAGAGCAAATTGTTTTAACACAAATAATTAGGCCCAATAATTCAAGCGTCTTCGATTACGGGGTCGGGGGCCCAGCCCAACCTCCGTCTTACCACCCTGACTAAGGCTCACTATGTTGATATGAAGCGCAGAGGCCTGGAAGGTCGAAGTAGGCCACCGGAATAGGAGCTCAGGAAGTTGCTGCTGCTCTGCACCGGGACCTCTGAATAGTGAGCACGTGGAGCTGGGCTGGCTCCCTTTTATAGAGTCTTGGCCCAGCCCACAACCACACCCAGGCATGCTGCAGGGAAAGCTTCTAGAAGGCCCTGGAAAGGGACCACACCCTGACTCACTCTGAAAGCCTGCAGCAATACATTGCAAATGAACAGTATTTATAAGCACTTTAAGAATGAATCTTCTGGATTGAATTCTGCATTGCAAAAGGTTAAACAATAACATATCAATACAATGCATAAATTACATTATCTTGAGAGTGTTGGGTTTTTGCATTCTCGTCGCCCGTGGAGCGCACACTGTCCTGGTGTTGACAGGAGATGAAGCAGATGTGCCTGAGCCTCATGGTGATGCGTATATTTCAATTCATTATTTGCTTTGCATTATAATATATATATATATATATAAATAAATATATATATATATTTTTTTTTTGTTGCTGTGTATATTGCAGTGGAGAATCATTTGTACATGTTTTCATTTTATTGCTTTGACCATTTTTAAACGTGTGCTTTCAGTATGCTGACCTTCTTTTACAAACCTTGCGAAGTAAAACAATAAATGTCTTCTTTAGACTAAGAAGCACATTCCAGATATTTTTTGTCAGTGCATGAGTGTTTCAGCTCGGTCATTAGTGAAGCAAAACAACACCTTATAAATCTCCTTAGATATTATGCCCTTCTTGGAGAAAAGAGGAACTGGCAAGCATCTCTCACTTCCTCTCCAGAGAGATACTCTGTGTTACAGAATGTATTAGAAGTTAGCCAAATCTGATGAATCATCTCTTATCTGCAAATATTATTAGGTGGAGCATTGCCCTTTTACCACAAATCCATATGCACACACTGAGTGACATTTTACTACTATATCAATATTTTTCAGCATAAGCCTAAAAACCATACAGATCATACTGATCAAATGTATTATAAAGTACTGTGCAGATAATATGGCAAATGTTAGCCAGGCCCTTATCCTGTTTCATCATAAAGTTCATGACCATATTCCCTACCCAAAGTGAGTTAATATTGTCTGTCATTCTAACTTTTAAGGATGAATTTGTTTACAAAGCCTTAATTATACCATGAGGTTTGAAGTTTCACTCACATATCCTATGCCTTCCTTAAGTCAGCAGTGTAAAACCAGCCCTTTAGTGCTTCCCTTAGCAGGTATCTTACCATGCCCCTTAATCAAACATTATTTAGAGCACTTCAAACAGAGAAAAACAGCTGTGATTCTTTCACAAAAATGTGCAGCACTTGGGATAAATGATAGGGATGTCCAAAATGTCCTTTCGTTTTTTTCTATTGGTTCTTGAGTCCTTATCTAGAGCACTTTTCCAATTAATTATTATCAAGGGCATTCACACTCTGGCATCAGAATACAAAGTGTTGTTAAGAACAGACAATATCTTTCTTGAAGTATCAGACTTGCCTTCTGTCTGTCCACAGTGTGAACATCTCTCAGTTTTATGGATACACAGAAGGTGGAGCAAGTGCCATCTATTTCTAGGGTTACCACCAGATACTTAATAGAGAATATTTTGAAATGGCTGCAGCTAAAATTTGACTGTAATGGCATTCTTTTCAACAAGGCACTTGACTGAATGTTGGTGGACAACTTTGACCCTCTGCAAAACTCTCAATGACTTTACTATGTGATCCTGCAAGCATATCCTTGTTGGTAGTGTTCTAGACATTAAAATGACAGTGGTGCTGGAATACAGTTGAAATTTGGTATGCTCCCTTGTTGACTCAATAGACTACTTTACTGATAAAATAACCAAGACATTAAATTATTAGACTTGGACAGTATGAAACCCTGCCTTAAGTCTCAAACGCTGCATTCAGACATCATATCCGGAAGGTCTTCAGTTACTGGACTAACATTCATGACTGTTTCATTTTAATTTTGCTTCTCATTCTAAAAGGTCTTGGTTCTGGGTTACAAGTTAGATAGACATGATGTGTTTTATGGTTTAGATGAATCTCAGTGTGGTGACTAACTCTATATGTTGTGCTGTGCCAGTGAATGGTTAGATATTCACAATACTTGAAAGATTGATATTCTGAAACATTTAAGTCCCCATGAAACAAAGCCACAATCCGATTGGTTCTCCTATCCTCCACTCAAATTCAAAGGTGTCATTAAGGAACAAGATATAAAGAGGATGATTAACAGAAACCACTTCTGGTGATACCTGCAATTGACTCATTGCTTAAAGAGATGGATAAGATCTACTCTTGATGCTCTGCCAACCACCAACACCTTGTTCTACTTTCTGACATTTAGACAACAGAAGAGAGTTGTTTATGAACTATGAAGTATCATTATCCTAGATGTCTTCTGAAAAATGTCCTAAACCTGAATTGCACAAATACTGGCAATATGTACTACCTTATAACTATACTAAGGAAGACTGGCCAACTCTTTTGATACATCTTAAAAAAAGACAGCAGAAAAACTGGACTAAAGTTTACCTACTTTCAAATTATACACAAATTGTTTTGAACTGCTCTTTTATTTGCAAGGCTGTCCTTATCACAAATCTAGATGCTGGAAATGTGAAGCAACAGACTGTGGATGCTACAAATAATATGGGCATACTTAGATCACAAGCCCTTATTTTTTTCAATGTAGGATACAGTGTCCCACTCCAATCGCTATACAATACTTCCATCAGTTTGACTGGCTGTTCTACAGGACATTTTGTACAAATCCAGAGCTACCTTCCATTGAAGTCAGTGGATTTTCTCCTCATTAGCTGCAGCAAAAATGTGCATCCTCAGAAAGTAGAGTCTTTTAGTCATACGATCGTATATAAAGTGACTAACTGATGCTTTCGAATAACCTTGCATCAAAAGATAATAAACGAGGCGTAGTATACAAAACAATTGATTACATGCACATTTATTCCAACATCTAGGTGATTTTTTTAAACAAACCTAGAGGGTAGATGCTTGAACTAAACCCAATTGACTCTGGTATTACTTTCCCACAGAAGAGATACTAATTTCCTCAAGCTTCATCATTATCATCCAAACTAGGATAAATGGGACTGCACCCTTTTTGCCGAGAACAGGGCTGTATACAGTTGTGCTTACGACGAACGTAGTTTGCAGGGTTTGTGGTACAAATACTAGAAGGTTGTTAGAGCACTGGGGATGTAGTTCCTGAACAAAAGGTATCTATAAATAGAATAAACTGTTACAAGTTCCAAATTAACATTTAATGTGGTTATTTATACTCAGACTGCCTTACCTGAATGCATAAGCAGCTCTCCAGGGTTAATGTCAGCTGACTGACATGCATGACGTTGAGGTGGTTGAAAGCAGTTTGTGTACCTGGACTGTGTAACCACAGAATGAATACCCCAATGTAAAAGATTATGCCTTTGTACTTCAGGAAGGTAGGGTTGTGTATGGATGGGGGCAAGGACTGAACACAGCTGCAATAATATGTGTTCAGATTAGTGGTGCAGCAAGTAGTTATGTAATCAAAGGATGAGAAGGACAACTGTTGAATTGGCTAATGTGACCACCCCATTAATTATCCTCTCAATTCGTCTGGATATTAACATGGGCCAGAGAAAGGAGATTATTGAAGCTGTTGCATTTGTTATCTCCAAAGCATCCACCACTAATGTTAATTATATGACATCTAGATTCCATCAGAAAGTAGTGAATGTTAATCATGTGTCTCTAGGCTAAGTTGTATGTACTAGACCAGCGGTCCCCAACCTGTGGCCCTGGGACCCCTGGGGGTCCACAAAGACTCATCAGGGTGTCCGTGACTGCTTAGAAAATTGAACAATATTAACAGATTAGGTCCCCAGCTGTCTGTAATCGCTCAGTGGGGGGTCCCTGGGTTCCAGTAATGATATAGTAGGGGGTCAACAGAAGTCAAAAGGTTGGGAACCACTGTACTAGACCAAAGTTCATATGGGGCTTGTGGTTTGTAGTAGCTGAGGGTCATGTGTATCATTATAAAAAGAAGGGGGGTCATCACTGTGAAGGGCTTTGTGTACGCAGTCCGCCACTGTGCAAGTGAAATGGGTTGGTGTAGGTAACTGGTCAGCATAGGGTGAGCAAGCACATTAGCATGGTAATGTAGGGTGTAAACGTCATGCTGGGTTAGGAGGTGCTGAAAACAGTGTTCTGCCTCAAGGTAGCATAGACAAACTAGACAGTGACAGTGTTTACTAGTAAGGGCTGGAGAGTGTGATGTATAGCTTGAGGTTTGTGCCTTTGGGCTAGGTTATAGAGAAGCTAGGAGTAGTGGTTTCTGCAATAATCAGCTCTGTGGTGCAGAGATCTCGGAAGAGCACAATGAAGACCTGTGGGTTACTTATTTGGATCATGATGATACCATTGCTGTGTTGCATACTTGTGAGCTTTCTAGGAGTCCTCTACAAGAGGGTGGCAGTATGTTGCTACTATGAATTTCATAAGATTTGTTTGTAGGAGTGTAGGAAAGTACCATCTTGCCTGGCATGTTACCCCCATATTTCACTGTATATATGTTGTTTTAGTTGTATGTGTCACTGGGACCCTGCCAGCCAGGGCCACAGTGCTCATAAGTGTGCCCTGTATGTGTTACCTGTGTGATGACTAACTGTCTCACTGAGGCTCTGCTAACCAGAACCTCAGTGGTTATGCTCTCTCATTTCTTTCCAAATTGTCACTAACAGGCTAGTGACCAATTTCACCAATTTACATTGGCATACTGGAACACCCTCATAATTCCCTAGTATATGGTACTAAGGTACCCAGGGTATTGGGGTTCCAGGAGATCCCTATGTGCTGCAGCATTTCTTTTGCCACCCATAGGGAGCTCTGACAATTCTTATACAGGCCTGCCACTGCAGCCTGAGTAAAATAACGTCCACGTTATTTCACAGCCATTTACCACTGCACTTAAGTAACTTATAAGTCACCTATATGTCTAACCTTTACCTGGTAAAGGTTGGGTGCTAAGTTACTTAGTGTGTGGGCACCCTGGCACTAGCCAAGGTGCCCCCACATTGTTCAGTGCAAATTCCCCGGACTTTGTGAGTGCGGGGACACCATTACACGTGTGCACTATACATATGTCACTACATATGTATAGCGTCACAATGGTAACTCCGAACATGGCCATGTAAAATGTCTAAGATCATGGAATTGTCACCCCAATGCCATTCTGGCATTGGGGAGACAATTCCATGATCCCCCGAGTCTCTAGCACAGACCCGGGTACTGCCAAACTACCTTTCCCGGGGTTTCACTGCAGCTGCTGCTGCTGCCAACCCCTCAGACAGGTTTCTGCCCTCCTGGGGTCCAGCCAGACTTGGCCCAGGAAGGCAGAACAAAGGACTTCATCAGAGAGAGGGTGTTACACCCTCTCCCTTTGGAAAAAGGTGTCAGGGCTGGGGAGGAGTAGCCTCCCCCAGCCTCGGGAAATGCTTTGATGGGCACAGATGGTGCCCATCTCTGCATAAGCCAGTCTACACCGGTTCAGGGATCCCCCAGCCCTGCTCTGGTGCGAAACTGGACAAAGGAAAGGGGAGTGACCACTCCCCTGACCTGCACCTCCCCTGGGAGGTGCCCAGAGCTCCTCCAGTGTGCTCCAGACCTCTGCCATCTTGGAAATAGAGGTGCTGCTGGGCACACTGGACTGCTCTGAGTGGCCAGTGCCTGCAGGTGACATCAGAGACTCCTTCTGATAGGCTCCTACCTGTGTTGCTAGCCTATCCTCCTTCCTAAGTAGCCAAACCTCCTTTTCTGGCTATTTAGGGTCTCTGCTTTGGGGAATTCTTTAGATAACGAATGCAAGAGCTCATCAGTGTTCCTCTGCATCTCTCTCTTCACCTTCTGCCAAGGAATCGACCGCTGACTGCTCTGGACGCCTGCAAAACCGCAACAAAGTAGCAAAGACGACTACTTCAACCTTGTATCGCTGATCCAACCGCCTTCTCGACTGCTTTCCTGGTGGTGCATGCTGTGGGGGTAGTCTGCCTCCTCTCTGCACTAGAAGCTCCAAAGAAATCTCCCGTGGGTCGACGGAATCTTCCCCCTGCAACCGCAGACACCAAAAGACTTCATCACCGGTCCTCTGAGTCCCCTCTCAGCACGACAAGCGTGGTCCCTGGAACTCAGCAACTCTGTCCAAGTGACTCCCACAGTCCAGTGACTCTTCAGTCCAAGTTTGGTGGAGGTAAGATCTTGCCTCACGACGCTAGACTGCATTGCTGGGTACCGTGTGATTTGCAGCTGCTCCGGCTCCTGTGCACTCTTGCAGGATTTCCTTTGTGCACAGCCAAGCCTGGGTCCCGACACTCTAACCTGCAGTGCACGACCCCCTGAGTTGTCCTCCGGCGTCGTGGGACCTTCTTTTGTGACTTTGGGTGAGCTCTGGTTCACTCTTCTTCGTAGTGCCTGTTCCAGCACTTCTGCGGGTGCTGCTTGCTTTTGAGTGGGCTTTTTGTCCTGCTGTGCGCCCCCTCTGTCTCGTCACGCAATTGGCGACATCCTCGTCCCTCCTGGGCCACAGCAGAATCCAAAAACCCTACCCGCGACCCTTGCAGCTAGTAAGGCTTGTTTGCGATCTTTCTGCACGGAAACACCTCTGCAAGCTTCTTCACAACGTGGGACATCCATCCTCCAAAGAGGAAGTTCCTAGTCCTCTTCGTTCTTGCATAATCCACAGCTTCTACCGTCCAGTGGCAGCTTCTTTGCACCCACAGCTGGCATTTCCTGGGCATCTGCCCACTCCCGACTTGAGTGTGACTCTTGGACTTGGTACCCTTGTTCCACAGGTACTCTCGTCTGGAAATACATCATTGTTGCATTGCTGGTGTTGGTCTTCCTTGCAGAATTCCCCTATCACAACTTCTGTGTTCTCTGGGGAACTTAGGTGCACTTTGCACCCACTTTTCAGGGTCTTGGGGTGGGCTATTTTTCTAACCCTCACTGTTTTCTTACAGTCCCAGCGACCCTCTACAAGCTCACATAGGTTTGGGGTCCATTCGTGGTTCGCATTCCACTTTTGGAGTATATGGTTTGTGTTGCCCCTATACCTATGTGCTTTCATTGCAATCCATTGTGACTGTACATTGCTTGCATTGCTTTCTAATGCTATTACTGCATATTTTTGGTATTGTGTACATATATCTTGTGTATATTTGCTATCCTCATACTGAGGGTACTCACTGAGATACTTTTTTTTTTAGTATATCTGTGTATTGTGTTTTCTTATGATATTTTGCATATGATACCAGTGGTATAGTGGGAGCTTTACACGTCTCCTAGTTCAGCCTAAGCTGCTCTGCTAAGCTACCCTTTTCTATCAGCCTAAGCTGCTAGACACCTCTTCTAAACTAATAAGGGATAACTGGACCTGGTGCAGAGTGTAAGTACCCCTTGGTACCACTACAAACCAGGCCAGCCTCCTACAAGGAGTTTGTAAAGAAATGTTTCACACCATGTATCCTATTAGTTATGAAGTCAAGAAGGTCATTCTGGGGTAGGTTTGTCTTTATGCAAGTATAGACATCAGCAGTTATAATATTTCAGTTGGATGTCAAGGTGTCTTTTTTATTATTTTCTGGTGTATTTGGATGAAGAGGTATGTGGCACTCAAAGATGCTAGGACCTGACCCTTGTAATTGGGATTGGTCACCTCCTCTGGTGCAGGTTGGACCTGCTGCAGTGACTTTGATGTTGATTTGCTAGGGGTTTATTGACAGTGAAGGAAAGGTTTTGAGGCTGAAAGGACTGGGTTGCACTAAAGTGGCTAGGTTTTTTGGAATTCTGGTCGGGGTAGTATCGGAAAGATGCTTAGGTTTGTATAGTCAAAGATAATCAGATAATTTACAGACAAGCCTGAGTCACTGTTATTAACTGATAACACAACCTATTTATAGTAGTTAGCAGGCAAGTTCCAGCATAGTGTAGTGGGATGTAACTAGGATCCGACACTCCACTTGGAAAGTGAGCTGACTCTAACAGTCAGCTAAAAATTAAAATGGCTATGGTATAATTTAGATTCAAAGTCATCTTTGTGGAAATCCCAATAGGTGTGAGGTGGTAGCTAATGACTAAGGGTTCTGAGTATGAAGTAGGCCGACCCAAGTGGACTACTCCACATGATTGACTGCCTCCCTTCTGGAGACAGTTGTTCCAAAATCCCTTTTAATAATCCATATTCATGCTTGTCCCAAAAGAGCTGGCTAATTATCAATACACCTCTAATATTGCTTCCCTGGTAAGGTATTAAAAAGAGAGCTGAAGAAACAACTTCAAAAATATGAGCCTTGAACCACTTCCTACATGACCATGGTATATCTTCAGACTTTAAGCAATAGTTATTGAGCTTGGGCTACATTAAAGAAAACTCTTTTTCTGCCTGGAAGAAATTAGGAATTCCTCTATCATGTTCCTCACCATTTCAGAAGTCCTTGATACCATGTAAAGCAATGTACTTTTCTTTAGGCTTGAGGATGGGTCGGGGTTGTTTGTATATCCTTGGGCTGGATCAAATCCTTAAAATCCAAGCACAGCCAGTACTCGAATGAAGAGCGATTGAACCAACCTCTTGCATAGTATCCTGTAGAGATCCAGAAGGCCTTCTTCCTTTCAGCTGACTTCCTTTGTACATGTATATGTGCTCTCTGGCTTACCTGTCAAGTCAATGCATAATGAACCTCATGGTGTTTGCAAAGGGCAACCATGTCCACTTACAACTGGAGAATGGATCAGCCATCCAGTATAGTGTGTTCATCAGGATGAGGGCTCCATGTACTGTTTGGACTCTAATTCTCACTTCACTATTGAACAACGGTATCCTGATTTAACTGTAGCACTCTCAAGAAATACTAATACTACTAGACACAATCTACCATTAATCTGTAGCAAATGAATAATTAGATAAGTTGCCTGACAGGCAAAGCTTTCTCACTCTCTGCTCACACTTTAGAGGCACCATCTTACAAGGGAAGAGACACCACTACATCATTACAAGACATTCGAGAGACACCAGCATAACATACAAGGCTGCTCTGTATTTATCAGACACAAAGTTCAAGTGCTGAGTAGAAGCTGGTGTGAGTTCAAGTGAGTGAAGTCCACAGGTGTCTTTATATGGAGATCGTAGGAGACTAGCAGTGTGGGAGCAGGGAGGGTTTGAATTAGAATACTGTTGCACCAGGACATAAAAAAATTCCTTTTGCACACAATGTACTCTAAAGGAATTCTAGATCAATATGGCAAATTTAGCCAATTGCTGTTGATTGTTCTTTTTACTACTGCTTTATTACTTTGGTGCCCTGCTAACGATTAATTTAACTGGCCGTCCTGTCATCTGTATCCTCAGAACTTGTGAACCAACCTTGTGACTATAGGCACCTTACCTGTTGTTGACCTGCAGCCCCATTCAACAAGAATATCTCATTCACTATCTCCTCCCTGTATTCCAAGAATTCACATCCTTTATGCTATCTTCCACCTTGTTTTTGGTTAATCCAGAATAACCACTTTGAGCCCAATAAAATAAGTGTAGGTGAGCCCAGTCGACACCATTAGCTACTGTCAGAACATATGACAGTTGAAAGACCCAGTTTAGTCCCTTGGTCTACCATCTGGTTTATAAATATATTGAGCAATGTTTAGTGCTCTTGGGTGAAGGGAACAAAAGCAGGACATTCCTTATGCTTTGCACTACTTAAACAATCCAGTAGTATATTTTCCAAAGCAGCAAGAATTCAAATGGTTCACTCAGTATGCATTATAAAAATAACCTCACCATTCCTAAGGCAGAAAGGTTGCCCTTTAACCCCTTCACCGCCAATCCTTTTCCCCCTCAGGTGGCAAGCTTTTTTTTGGCTGTTTGGGGCAGTTCACGCTGAGGCCCTCATAACATTTTGTCCACATAAGCTACCCACAACAAATGTGTGTCCTTTTTTTCTAACATCCTAGGGATTCTAGAGGTACCCAGACTTTGTGGGTTCCCATGAAGGAGACCAAGGAATTAGCTAAAATACAGCAATTTTATTTTTTTTAATTGGCAAAAAGGGTTGCAGAAGAAGGCTTGTGTTTTTTTTTCCCCTGAAAATTGCATCAACAAAGGGTTTGTGGTGCTAAAAATCACCAGCTTCAGGAACAGGCAGATTTGAATCAGAAAAAAAACATTTTTCAACACAATTTTGGCATTTTACTGGACATAGCCCATTTTTACTATTTATTGTGCTTTCAGCCTCCTTCCGGTTAGGGACAGAAAAGGGTGTGAAACTAATGCTGGATCCCAGAAAGCTAAACATTTATGAAAAGTAGACAATATTTTGAACTCAGCAAGGGGTAATTTGTGTAGATCCTACAAGGGTCTCCTACAGAAAATAACAGCTAAAATAAACAAATATTGAAATTGAGGTGAAAAGAAACAGCCATTTTCTCAATGTTTTACTCTTCAACTTGTTCGTGTGATGTCAGATTTTTTTTAAACAATATACTGTTACGTCTGCTGTGCTCTTCTGGTTGCAGGGATATATACGGCTTGTAGATTCATCAAGAACCCTAGGCACCCAGAGCAAATAAATGAGCTGCACCTTGCAATGGGTTTTCATTCTATACTGGGTATACAGCAATTGATTTGCTGAAATGTAAAGAGTGAAAAATAGGTATCAAGAAAACCTTTGTATTTCCAAAATGGGCACAAGATAGGTGTTGAGAAGCAGTGGTTATGTGCACATCTCTGAATTCCGGGGTGCCTATACTAGCATGTGAATTACAGGGCATTTCTCAATGAGACATCTTTTTTACACACTGCCTTACATTTGGAAGGACAAAATGAAGAGAAAGACAAGTGGCAATAACACTTGTTTTGCTATTCTGTGTTCCCCCAAGTCTCCTGATAAAAATGGTACCTCACTTGAGTGAGTAGGCCTAATGCTCGCAACAGGAAATGCAACATGGACACATCACATTATTACATTGAAATATGACGTGTTTTTTGCAAAGAGCCTAGCTGTAGATTTTGGCCTCTAGCTCAGCCGGCATCTACGAAAACCTACCTTTGCATTTTTAAAAACTAGACAACTAGGGGAATCCAAGATGGGGTGACTTGTGGGGCACTCACCAGGATTTGTTACCAAGAATCCTTTGCAAACCTGAAAATCTGGCTAAAAAATCACTTTCTCCTCAAATTTCGGTGACAGAAAGTTCTGGAATCTGAGAGATGCCACAAATTTCCTTCCACCCTGCGTTCCCCTAAGTCTCCTGATAAAAATGATACCTCACTTGTGTGGGTAGGCCTAGTGCCTGCGACAGGAAATGCCCAAAAACACAACGTGGACACATCACATTTCCCAAAGAAAACAGAGGTGTTTTTTGCAAAGTGCCTAGCTGTGGATTTTGGCCTCTAGGTCAGTCGGCACCAAGGGAAACCTACCAAACCTGTGCATTTTTTTGAAAACTAGACACCTAGGGGAATCCAAGATGGGGTGACTTGTGGGGCTCTCGCCAGGCTCTGTTACCCAGAATCCTTTGCAAACCTCAAAATTTGGCCAAAAAAAACACTTTTTCCTCACATTTCGGTGACAGAAAGTTTTGTAATCTGAGAGGAGCCACACATTTCATTCCACCCAGCATTCCCCTAAGCCTCCCAATAAAAATGATACCTCACTTGTGTGGGTAGGTCTAGTGCCCGCAACAGGAAATGCCCCAAAACACAATGTGGAGACATCACATTTTCTCAAAGAAAACAGAGGTGTTTTTTGCAAAGTGCCTAGCTGTGGATTTTGGCCTCTAGCTCAGTCGGCACCAAGGGAAACCTACCAAACCTGTGCATTTTTTTGAAAACTAGACACCTAGGGGAATCCAAGATGGGGTCACTTTTGGAGCTCTCACCAGGTTCTGTTACCTAGAATCCTTTGCAAACCCCAAAATTTGGCTAAAGTAACACTCTTTCCTCACATTTCGATGACAGAAATTTCTGGAATCTGAGAGATGCCACAAATTTCCTTCCACCCTGCGTTCCCCTAAGTCTCCTGATAAAAATGATACCTCACTTGTGTGGGTAGGCCCAGTGCCTGCGACAGGAAATGCCCAAAAACACAACGTGGACACATCACATTTCCCAAAGAAAACAGAGGTGTTTTTTGCAAAGTGCCTAGCTGTGGATTTTGGCCTCTAGGTCAGCCGGAACCTAGGGAAACCTACCAAACCTGTGCATTTTTTAAAACTAGACACCTAGGGTAATTTAAGATAGCGTGACTTGTGGGGCTCTCGCCAGGCTCTGTTACCCAGAATCCTTTGCAAACCTCAAAATTTGGCCAAAAAAAAACACTTTTTCCTCACATTTCGGTGACAGAAAGTTCTGGAATCTGAGAGATGCCACAAATTTCCTTCCACCCTGCGTTCCCCTAAGTCTCCTGATAAAAATGATACCTCACTTGTGTGGGTAGCCCTAGTGCCTGCGACAAGAAATGCCCCAAAACACAACGTGGACACATCACATTTTCCCAAAGAAAACAGAGGTGTTTTTTGCAAAGTGCCTAACTGTAGCTTGTGTGCACAGACTCTGCATCTCTTAACAGGAAAGATTTTTTTGGCCGTGGGAGGAATGTCCTCAGCAAAGTGACCATCTTTCAATCTAGCCACATTCTCCACCACTGCTTCTCTAGGAACTCTTGCCTGTTCCTGCACAACAGGGCTCACTATGATAGACTAGTTAAATTTCACAAATGTCATCCTTGACTCTGGAGAACTATCCTTGAACACAACAAAAGCATTAAAGGTTGCCAAGTGGAACAGTTGAACCACTAATTTCTTAGACCAAACATAAGACTTACGAGCAGCAGTGTAAGGTTCCAACCTCTGATCTACTCTATCAACACCACCCATGTGCTTATTACAGTCTAAAATGCACACAGGTTTGCGCACTTCGGCAACTTGACCCCAAACAGCCACAGTTGAAGTACTGTCATCATGGATGGTAGTTTGCATGTACACATCCCTCCTGTCTACAAATTTCAGGGCTAGCAGCTCGTCATTCCACAGGGCACTGCACTGTCCCTTCCCAAGTTTTTTACAGAGAAGCTCTCTTGGATAGCCTTTCCGATTAGAGTGGATTGTGCTACGAGCAAGTGGCCACTTTGAACAACTCCTTGAACAACTGAACTCCAGTGTAGAAGTTATCTAAATATAAATGGTGACCTTTGTTGAACAGTCATCTACCAAGTTTCCACACAATTTTCTCACTAACTCCAAAAGTGGGTGGACAATGAGGGGGGGTCAATATTGGAATTCCTACTAGTGTAGACCCGGAAATTAGAAGCTCATACCTCTTATGACTCATTATTGAAGGAAATATAGCAGTTGCATCAAGGAATTAGTAGACCAATATAAAGACAGTGATGGCTTCCTTATCAGCCCTATCAAAAAAGTTAAACCCAAAACTTTTCCAACTCTTCCAGATTTGTGGGAATCCATTGGCTAGCTATATAGTGTGGCCTAAGTCTGGCAGCGTTTTCCCTCAAATACTGCTCTGCATACAAATTAGTCTGCTCAACAATCTCTTACAAAAATATATTGTCCATAAACAACTCAAAAAAGTTGACAGGCAAAAAGTTTTCTGTATTAACTCGACACCCTGGGAAACCAGTAAACGCAGGCAACTGTGGCTGCTCCATGTTTGGTGCAACCCATGTGTCAGGTCTTAAAATAGGAAGCCTTTAAGTCGCTGGCTGCTGCTTAATTGGCACATCAATGTCCACCTCTAAAACAGGCCCTTCATCAGAACTGAGAGTGGCTTCATCATCAGATGATTCCTCTCTGACAGAAAGTTCACTTCCAGAATCTTGCACGTTCTCCTCTGCCTCAGATGCAGAGTCAGTCTCCTAATCATGGTCAGAAGACGACTCAAAAAGCACACTAACAACCTGCTTCCTTCAAAGGCAAGGCTTCTGACAAATCACCCCTTCAGAGTTCCCCCCAAAAGACAAAGAGAGGATAGAATCTTGAGAAACATTCATCAAATAGGTGAATGGGGTGGATTGTGTCTGGACTTTGTGCCCAGTAGAAGCTAGACAGTCTATGAAGAAGATATTCCGCTCTTCACATGAAGAACAGATTAAACAACTCAATTCCTAAGAAATGTAAATCTTATTAATGTCACAAAATGTAGCATTCACCTCTTTGAAAATTGTGAAAAAGATGGCCACAGCACACAGAGTATATAGTCCAATGGTGTGACAGGGATAAATATCCCTGATAGTATATTGTTGAAGTGAAAAGTAGACTGGAGTCCAAGGTCTTGTTTTGCAGATGTTGTCTTTAATTGTAGATGCTAGAGATCATAGTGTCATCAACGAGATACAGCCAACACGTGTTTCGTCACACAAGTGACTTCATCAAGGCTGCAAAACAGTAATGAGATACAAAAAAGGAAAATTCTATTGTTTTGGCAAACATAAGTGTGTGGAGTTGAGCGTGGGCTCATAGGTGAGCATATGGAAGAGACTCCAAGCAGTTGGATATCAAATCCCAGTGATGTGTACGTGAACTAAGTGGACCTAACAAGGTGAGTAGGTGAATGTTGGAAAAACGCAGCAAGTAAAGGTTCATAATTGGGACCCTAAGTGCAGAGTATTAGAGAGAAAGTGAATAACTGTGGCTGAGTGTTATGTAACCTAGAACTAAAGTAACGGGAGGTATAACTCCAGAGTTAAGGGTGGACAAGTGCAGCAGTGTTCTGGAGTGGTATCTATGAGCCTACAAAGTGAAATGTAACAGGTAGACAAGAGGAGAAGGGCTGAGAGAGAGATCCGACAAACGGATGAGTAAGGGCACAAAAGTATATCAAGTGAGTGGACCAAAGAGAGGAGTGGCAGGAACTAAGTACATAGAACATACCTGGGCCGTCCGGCCAGAATGGTACGTGACAAAGGTAGGTAGCGAGGGAGCACCGTGATCAGTTAGCTGGGCTCCAGAAAGTCAATTGTAGCTGGTGGGAGAGATAACAAGGACTGTGAAAAAACAAAGAAACAGTACACAGTAAGGGTGAAAGGATGAGAGTAGAAACGTAAAGTAAAGCAAAAAGGAGGAAGGAAGAAGTCTAGATGAACGGTGCGTAAATAGAGAAGGAGGAAATAAGAGGAATAGGTCACACAATACATACCTTTTAGGAGTGGACCTATCGGCAGTGTGCCTGGGTAGGGTAATGAACCCGTAAGAAAAGGGCAGTAGTAGTAGGCCCTGATAAGCCTGTGGTCGGAAGCCTAAGAAAGTGTCGGAGAAAAGGGGAGAGGGAACGAGACATGATCCAATATATCCTGAACGAGGAAAACAGGAACATGAGCATCTGGTATAATTGCAGGTCAAGCTATGGCGGTGTGGAGTGCGAGAATTAATCAGAGAAAAGTGAGCAGTGAGATCCTATTTAAATGGTAAAGTGGTCATGGCGTAATCAGTTATGACAATGAATTACAGGTAATTACTTTGTTAGAAAGAATTGAGGTGAAAACTAAGCACGGTACGGACAGCTAGGATAAGTTATACTATTGACAATGCAAACCGTCCAGAAAAATCAAGGCGGGTTGAAAATTGGAAAGCAAGCGGAAAAAAGCCCATGTGTGCAGGGCTGCGTTGTCGGCGTGAAAACTCGTAGTTTTCGAACAAGAAATAATGGTGAAATGTGACAAGCCGGCAGCGTGGTATGGAGCATAATCTAAAAGCGCTAATTAGGGATGGAGCAAAAACTTGTGTGCGCACAACAGAATAATTGATAAACGGAGATTGGGCTGTGTGCAAATTGCAAGCTGGCACTGAAGCGGTGAAAAAGTGAACCGCCAAACTAAATGTAAAATAGAGCGATAACGGCGTAAGGCAAGGAGGCATAAGGGCAGGAGAAGAAGGCATACCTGAAAAGTTGAGGAGTGTGGCACCAAGTAATCGGAACGTTGTAATGGTCCGAGAGGACTTGAGATCTTGTTTTAAGAACGCGGAAGGGAGTGTTGTTGAAATAAAAGAAGGACTAGAATTTAGATAACTAGTCAGTGTGGCGGCCATATTGGATGTGAGAAATAAATGTACGAGCACCTAGGATTAAAGAAGACCGCGTAGATCTAAGTAATGTCGAAGAGGCGGCCATATTGTAAAGTGGAGGAACAATGGATAGAAGACTGGGCTTACCATGTAATGTTCGTGTAGAGAAAGAATACATGATAAGAGGTGGAGAGTAAAGACAAGACGATGAAATAAAAGATAAAAAGAATATAGGTAAAGACGCGATTGGTTGAATGACGGTAGTAACTGGAAGGTAAAGTAAATACACAATCCGATTGGGTGCACGCCAATAGGTGTTAATTGTAAGTTGGTGCAGTAAGCGTGAGTAAGAAGCGAGGTAGGTAACGTAGGTGTAGTGTTGGTGGAAACTGATAGTACAGGTTGGTTAAGGAATGTATTAATACATGGTTATGGTAAGTAAAAAACGGGTACAACAGTACAAATATTAGGTTATAGTAATACAAGGGCAGCAATACAAATAGAAAAACAGAAGCCATGGAGCATAGTACAGATGTTAGATGCAACAAACCAAAGGTGACGGAGCATATAGAAACAGAGGCCATGGAGCATAGTAATTTGGTACAGTAGAAGGTGAGGTATGGGCATGAGTAAGTAGTGAAGCATATGTACAAAAAAGAGACATGATAAAATACAGGAATGTCATAACCCGTGAAGAGTGAGGTATATACACATACGTATTCATGGGTATTGGCCACGGAGGGGCCCAATTATTCAATGAAAGACAACGGAGGAGTGGATCTCAAAACTCTTGAGAGAAAATAGTGTAGCTCACGGTCTGTGTTTAGGCCTGATTCAACTGTGCAAAGTTTTAAGATCCACTTGGCCTCGCATCTTCGCAAGTCCCTTTTTCTGTCCCCCCATCTTGGGGAGTTGGAAACATGCATGATGCCATGGAATCTAATGTTTAAAAGATCTTTTTCCCCTTGTCATCTGGACTGGCAACATCCCTGACCTCAATGGACTCATACAACACCTTAACATCAATGAGTTCAACCTAGTGTTCACTCATAAAGTGGACACTACCCAAATTGAGTTTTTGGACTTATTGCTATACATCACCAACAATAAGATCATGTCAAGACTCTACAGGAAACCCACTGCCTGCAATTCTATCCTGCATGCTCAGAGCGCTCATCCCCTCACTCAGATCAGGGCCATTCCATATGGAGAAATGGTCAGGATTAGACGCAACGGCACTGACACGAAGGTCTTCAAGCAAGAACTAAAAAGCCTAACTCACCGCTTCCGAGCTAGGGGTTACACTGATAAACTCATCTCGGTTGCCAGTAAACGCATCTCTAACAAGAACCAACACGCCTTACTGCTTAAAAGCCCCAAAGAATCTGCCACCAGTGGCTCTCCCAACAGGAGACCGGTCGCTTTCATTACCCAATACAGCCCTGCGAGCAAGGCGGTACTGCACATTCTTAAGAAACATTGGCACTTGTTAATGTTGGACACCTGCCTTAAGAACTCAGTAGGGATGTCACCCACCATTGTGCATACTAGAGGTCGCACGCTCAGAAACATTCTGTGCCCCAGTTTTCTCTGCCCCTCCCCCTCAACTCGCCCACGGGGTTGGTTTCCAGAAAAACCTAACGGTTTTTACAAATGTGGCTGCTGCATATCCTGCCAATTGGCCCTAAACAAAACGGTTTCATTCTCCTACAATACTGGGATCACGTATCAAATCAAGACCTTCATGAATTGCAACACAAAGTTTACTGTTTACTGCTTGATATGTGTATGTGGTCTGATCTACATTGGTAGCTCCATACACCCACTCAAGGAACGAATACAGGAACATGTCAGAGCCATCAGAAATGTCAACACCAACTATCCTCTTGCTGTCCACTTCAACACCCTGCACGGGGAAAAAGATCTTTTAAACATTAGATTCCATGGCATCATGCATGTTTCCAACTCCCCAAGATGGGGGGGACAGAACAAGGGACTTGCGAAGATGCGAGGCCAAGTGGATCTTAAAACTTTGCACAGTTGAATCAGGCCTAAACACAGACCGTGAGCTACACTATTTTCTCTCATGAGTTTTGAGATCCACTCCTCTGTTGTCTTTCATTGAATAATTGGGCCCCTCCGTGGCCAATACCCATGAATACGTATGTGTATATACCTCACTCTTCACGGGTTATGACATTCCTGTATTTTATCATGTCTCTTTTTTGTACATATGCTTCACTACTTACTCATGCCCATACATCACCTTCTACTGTACCAGATTACTATGCTCCATGGCCTCTGTTTCTATATGCTCCGTCACCTTTGGTTTGTTGCATCTAACATCTGTACTATGCTCCGTGGCTTCTGTTTTTCTATTTGTATTGCTGCCCTTGTATTACTATAACCTAATATTTGTACTGTTGTACCTGTTTTTTACTTACCATAACCATGTATTAACACATTCCTTAACCAACCTGTACTATCAGTTTCCACCAACACTACACCTACGTTACCTACCTCGCTTCTTACTCACGCTTACTGCACCAACTTACAATTAACACCTATTGGCGTGCACCCAATCGGATTGTGTATTTACTTTACCTTCCAGTTACTACTGTCATTCAACCAATCGCGTCTTTACCTATATTCTTTTTATCTCTTATTTCATTGTCTTGTCTTTACTCTCCACCTCTTATCATGTATTCTTTCTCTACACGAATATTACATGGTAAGCCCAGTCTTCTATCCATTGTTCCTCCACTTTACAATATGGCCGCCTCTTCGACATTACTTAGATCTACGCGGGCTTCTTTAATCCTAGGCGCTCGTACATTTATTTCTCACATCCAATATGGCCGCCACACTGACTAGTTATCTAAATTCTAGTCCTTCTTTTATTTCAACAACACTCCCTTCCGCGTTCTTAAAACGAGATCTCAAGTCCTCTCGGACCATTACAACATTCCGATTACTTGGTGCCACACTCCTCAACTTTTCAGGTATGCCTTCTTCTCCTGCCCTTATGCCTCCTTGCCTTACGCCGTTATCGCTCTATTTTACGTTTAGTTTGGCGGTTCACTTTTTCACCGCTTCAGTGCCAGCTTGCAATTTGCACACAGCCCAATCTCCGTTTATCAATTATTCTGTTGTGCGCACACAAGTTTTTGCTCCATCCCTAATTACCGCTTTTAGATTATGCTCCATACCGCGCTGCCGGCTTGTCACATTTCACCATTATTTCTCGTTCGAAAACTACCAGTTTTCACGCCGACAACGCAGCCCTGCACACATGGGCTTTTTTCCGCTTGCTTTCCAATTTTCAACCCGCCTTGATTTTTCTGGACGGTTTGCATTGTCAATAGTATAACTTATCCTAGCTGTCCGTACCGCGCTTAGTTTTCACCTCAATTCTTTCTAACAAATTAATTACCTGTAATTCATGGTCATAACTGATTACGCCATGACCACTTTACCATTTAAATAGGATCTCACTGCTCACTTTTCTCTGATTAATTCTCGCACTCCACACCGCCATAGCTTGAACTGCAATTATACCAGATGCTCATGTTCCTGTTTTCCTCTTTCAGGATATATTGGCTCATGTCTCGTTCCCTCTCCCCTTTTCTCCGACACTTTCTTAGGCTTCCGACCACAGGCTTATCAGGGCCTACCCCTACTGCCCTTTTCTTACGGGTTCATTACCCTACCCAGGCACACTACCGATAGGTCCACTCCTAAAAGGTATGTATTGTGTGACCTATTCCTCTTATTTCCTCCTTCTCTATTTACACACCGTTCATCTAGACTTCTTCCTTCCTCCATTTTGCTTTACTTTACGTTTCTACTCTCATCCTTTCACCCTTACTGTGTACTGTTTCTTTGTTTTTTCACAGTCCTTGTTATCTCTCCCACCAGCTACAATTGACTTTCTGGAGCCCAGCTAACTGATCACGGGGCTCCCTCGCTACCTACCTTTGTCACGTACCATTCTGGCCAGACGGCCCAGGTATGTTCTATGTACTTAGTTCCTGCCACTCCTCTCTTTGGTCCACTCACTTGACATACTTTTGTGCCCTTACTCATCCGTTTGTCGGATCTCTCTCTCAGCCCTTCTCCTCTTGTCTACCTGTTACATTTCACTTTGTAGGCTCATAGATACCACTCCAGAACACTGCTGCACTTGTCCACCCTTAACTCTGGAGTTATACCTCCCGTTACTTTAGTTCTAGGTTACATAACACTCAGCCACAGTTATTCACTTTCTCTCTCATACTCTGCACTTAGGGTCCCAATTACGAACCTTTACTTGCTGCGTTTTTCCAACATTCACCTACTCACCTTGTTAGGTCCACTTAGTTCACATACACATCACTGGGTTTTGATATCCAACTGATTGGAGTCTCTTCCATATGCTCACCTATGAGCCCACGCTCAACTCCACACACTTATGTTTGCCAAAACAATAGAATTTTCCTTTTTTGTATCTCATTACTGTTTTGCAGCCTTGATGAAGTCACTTGTGTGACGAAACACGTGTTGGCTGTATCTCGTTGATGACACTATGATCTCTAGCATCTACAATTAAAGACAACATCTGCAAAACAAGACCTTGGACTCCAGTCTACTTTTCACTTCAACAATATACTATCAGGGATATTTATCCCTGTCACACCATTGGACTATATACTCTGTGTGCTGTGGCCATCTTTTTCAAGTTTGTCTACGGGTACTCGGATACCCGTCTTTGTGCCTACCGGGTAGTAAGGCACTGGGCCAGGCTGCACCAGACCCTGCTTTCACTCTAATACTTGTCTAAATACAATTGTTTTACTGCTCAGATGTGCGGCGCTTTTCACCCTTACTACCCTTTGGTGTTTTCTCTTTGAAAATTGTGATGAGGTCCCTTAAGATGTAGGAAAAGTTAAAATGCACATCCATGTTTACATGTAAAAAGAAAGAAAGTGCAGTGCTTGTTCCTCCCACGTTCATTGTGAGGAAGTTGATTATTCACAGGGGTGGGATTGGGCGGAGGTCAGCCAACTGACCCTTGGAGTCCACTTCCCTGTCCTGGGTTCACGTTCAGCAAATCCAGCCCTTAGGGTTCTCCATACAGTGCAATACAGTAGGTGCATTCCTTCTTCTGTAGGTCCAATAGTGTTCTGAAGAGTGTGGCATCCACCTGCTATGCCTGGCACTAGCCCATGTGTGGGGGTGATCTGATTAAACAAGACCTCGCAGAGATGGTATTTGGCCTTATGGAACACTTTTTGCCTAGAACCTGCAGCCTTGCTTGGCAGAAAGAATTCAAGCTCCAACAAAGTGACTAAGTTCAAAGCTAGAAATGTTCACCAGCGAACGCACAAAAAGTAGTTGACTGGTGAGGAACCTTCACTGGGCACTAAAATCAAATTCCTCCCACTTGGAGCTTTCCCACCAAAAGTCAATTACTTCACCAAGCCCTCATCCAGTAGCTCTCTGATGACGTGGAGCACGCTTTGGCCACAGCCAGCTCCTTCACCCTGCTGAAGATTTTTTACTTCTCTTTCAGAGACTAGGTCGAAATGTAAAACTTCAAGCAGGTTGAACCTGGTTTCTTTATCTGACCCATGCTCCATCACGGTCAGCCTTGACTTGCACCTAGGTAACAGTCAAGTACAACCAGATATGCACAGTTGACACTTAACATCTTTTGGCACTATTTTGCACCTTAGACTTTAAAAATTCATAACTCCGGTTTCCCTAATTTGATGTACTAGATCGGAGATCAGCCCCAAGTGTGATGTAAAGATGTAAAGATAGTACTCGTAAATGCCCTTTGCGAATTCCCAAAGTTGAAAAATTAGACCAAGTTTAGACCAAAAGTCTAAGTTTACCTCTGAATGGGTCCCACTTACTTTGCAGAGTAAATATGTGAAAAGGGGACAGATGTTTGGAAAACTGAGCTCTGAATCACAAGTGCTGCTTATGTCAATATCATGAAAGCCTGCCATCGATCCTGCTTTTCTGTACTGACATTGACTACTTCTGATTAAGATAAAAGAAGGAATCTTCACTAGAGTCCCGACTTGATGAAAAGGTTTTATCATGGATATGTTATCACTACTGCACAGAACTGTGTAATGCTGTAACTCACCGAGCAGTAAAAGGGTGAATGATCGGATTCAACTCTACGGCTCAATAGATCAGATTTAGAGATGACGGAGACGCCTTGGATACAGGAACCACCACTTTATTGTTATGACGTGACACTCAGAAGCGCAGCAATGTCTCACATGAGTCGCAAACTCGGAGCTTTCATTACCATGCACTACCATGGACTTCAAAGGAACACATATAGTTATTTTTTGTACTTTGTTTTAATTAGTCAGTTTGAGTCACACCCTGGCCTGATAGATTATTTGGGCAGCATCACCCTTACATTTCATTCGGATATCACTTTGCTCATACAATCTGAAACAGGCTGCCTCGCTTGTCATTACTTCCACAAGACCGCAACCCATCAAATAGAAAAGTGATGTGCGGTTCATTTACTGCTGTCCTCCTGTCAATCCCTCCAAGTATTTTCACCGCTATCGTTGAACCCAAAGCCAGTCCACTACTGCAAAGGAGCGCAGATAGACGTTTTAATGTTTAACTAATCAGTTTGAGTCACGCCTGATTGATTACCCGGGGAGCACTGTGCTTATAGGATGGGCGCCTAGAAAAAGCAGTCACTTGTCCTGCCACTCAGTCTAATAGCCCGGTGTCTCCCAGCCAAATGAGCTCTTGCTGTAATCCTACTGCCCCTGTTTGTGGTAGTTTACTTCTCGTTTTCGGCACACAGGGTATGAGTAGCCTAATTATTTCACACGTGAATAAGGGAACTAGGCAGCCCACCCTGCCATTTTCGGGTTTTGACACATTACATGATTTATGGTGTTTGGTCCTCCGGAGGTCCACAAACACACACAGTGGTTGGTGGTTTTGTGGCCTGGAGAACGTTTACACATTTAAAAAGAAATAAATGACTAAGGCCAATCAAACGTGCACGGGTATATCAGACTGTTTAAACTTTACTGGAGGCACAGCCGTGAGGAGCAGCAGAGAGTTTCCTCCACGGGCAATTGCAATTCAGATTACTGCAAAGGTCAGCTCAACTCGCCCACATTGTTGTCGCCCAGTGGGCCCCTCGTTTTTAATTTTAATTCACCCCCCTGATGAACAAAATGCCCAATTGACTTCAATCATCCATTTTTCAAACTTATCGACTTGGAGAGAAAAATAAATCCCTTTTGACCTAGGATCACATTTGTAAATGCCGAATTTCATCTGCATTTACATCGGAAGCAAAAGAAGTGTTAAGGGTTGAAATCAATAGCCAATTCCATGCAGTCATGTTCCCTAGACTTTGCGAACCGAGGCAAACACTTTCAAAGTTAAAAACCCTCACAACTAACTGAAAAACTTAGACGTATCCATTTTTTACCTCTTAAAAAAAAAAAAAAAAAAACACAGCTTTTATGACTATGCCCAGACTCTGAAACATTCACTTAGAGTGCAAGGTGTGACGAGGTCAGAAGGAGAATACCCTTGTGACCATCTCCATTGCTTCCTTGTTTGCAATGCTGGCGAGTGGCAATGCGCACGAAGAGAGACTGAGAGAGCAAGGGCCGAAAGGGACAACCACTGTATGGCTTCATAACAAAGCCATGCAGTGACTGGATGCTCTGTGAACAAGAACCTCCTACCACCATGCTGTCTTATGAACAGAATCACTGCAGTGCTCTGCCTCCCATGGCTCCACCCTCTAAGTAGAGCCCTTTCCCTTTCCCTGGCTCCTCTGAACTCATGAACCCTGTCAGGAGTTCGAGGCCCTCCTCCACCTGCAGGCTTCTGCCTGCTCCTCATCCCTGGTGTCTAGTGGGAGAGCTCTGCTCTCCTACTAGGCTACCTCCTTTTCTCTGCTCTGCTTTGCTCTCTGCTCCACTACTGTCCCTTAGTGCTCCTTTTCCTAGTTTCTCTCTCACTCTGCTCTCTCTCTCTCTCTACTTTCGCTCTCGCCCTCTCTCTCTCCCCTGCTGCTGCTGCTCCTGCGGCCCGGCCCCTTTTAGGCCCCACCCCCTTTTCATGCCGTTTTTTGTCCCCCTCCCACCTCCCAGCTGTCCACTCCTCCCCTCACCACCCTACTTAATGGCAGCCTCTTCATGGCTGCGCAGCGGGCACACAAAGTGTTTGCGCCGGCATGCCAAAGTCAAGCCCATCTGTGCCCGTCCACGCCTGGACTGCTCCCAGCACCAGACCCCCTGACTCCCGTCCCCCCCACCGCCGGCATGCATGTATTCACTACAACGACGCCACCCTCTGCGCCCCCAACACCGGCTGCTCTCCCGCCTGCTTTCAAGCCTCCCCGCAGACCACTCGCGGACCCTTCTCCTGCCGGAACTGCACCTTCACCTGCCTCCACGCCAACGACCTACCCACCAAGGCAGGACGCAACCATCTCAGACGTATTCTCCTCAACACCCACTCCGTCCACAAGCACACAGTAGAGCTATGGAATTTACTCGACTAAGCCTCCCAGATGTCACCTTCCTGACCGAGACCTGGATGAACCCCTCCTCAACGCCTGACATCGCCATAGACATCCCGGACAGCAACAAGATCACCCACAGGGACCGCTCCAACAAACCAGGAGGAGGCATCATCATCATCCACAAGAACACCCTCAGGATCACGACCAACACCGATAACACCCTCAATACTGCCGAACTCCTGCACTTCCAAATCCACATTGACCAAAACACTATCCTCTGAGGGACCCTCGTCTCCAGGCCCCCCGGCTCACAACAGCAGTTCAGCAACTCCATAAGCGACATCATCAGCACACACTCTCTTGCATCCACCGACTACATACTCCTCTGAGACTTAAACTTCCACTTCGAGAACACCAATGACAAAAACACCGCCACCCTGCTCGACAACCTCTCCAACCTCGGCCTGAAACAGCTCGTCATGACACCAATCCACTCTGGAGGACACACACTTAACCCAATTTTCTCCACCAGCAATCACGTCTCTTTCAGCCACACCACCGAACTCCACTGGACAGATCACTGCTGCATCCACTTCTTCTTCAAGAAACCCACAACACACCACCACCCGCAACTGATCCCCCACTGCAGTTGGAACAAGGTCACTGAAGACCAACTTATCGAGACCCTCTTACAGAACCCACCCATCAACACCACCGACACTGATGCAGCTGCCCGCAACTTCAGGCAATGGGTCAACACCTGGGCCAATACTCTCACCCCAATCAAGAATCCCTCCAATAGATGCACCGACAGAAAGGCCTTCTGGTTTACTGCCAACCTCCACTAATCTAAGCAAATCTGCCAAAGACTCGAAAGAAAGTGGCGCCAAGATCAGACTCTGGTAAACCACACAGCCTTCAAAAATGCCATCAGCAGACACCACCAACTCATTCAAGCCTCCAAAAGAATCGCCTTTGAAGACCAAATCAACAATAATGCACACAGCCACAAGGAGCTCTTCAATGTTGTGAAGGAACTATCCAATCCCAGCTCCAATGCCAACAACATCCCGCCATCCAAAGACCTCTGCGACTCCCTAGGCTCCTACTTCCACCACAAGATTGCAGACATCCATGACAGCTTCAGCACCCAGACCCCCCTGGCAACCACCAACACCACAGATTCACCTCCGGCCAACCTCCTGCACTCCTGGACCCCGTTAACGACAACAACACCATTGAAATCATGAACACCATCCACTCCGGCTCGCCATCTGACCACTGCCCTCACCACATCATCAACAAAGCAAGCTCCGTCATCGCACCCCAACTACGGAAGATCACCCACAGCTCCTTCGAGTCTGTCACCTTCCCGGAGAGCTGGAAACACGCCGAGATCAACATCCTCCTCAAAAAAGGACCTCAAGAACTTCCGGACTATCTCCCTGCTCCCCTTCCTGGCAAAAGTCATCGAGAAGGCTGTCAACAAACAACTAACCTGCTTCCTAGAGGAGAACCGCACCCTGGACCCCTCCCAATCCAGATTCCGCAGCAACCACAGTGCCGAAACCGCCCTCATGGCTGCCACCGATGACATCAGAACCATACTGGACAGCGGTGAAACCGCGGCCCTCATCTTCCTGGCCTTCTCTGCTGCGTTCGACACCATCTGCCGCCACACCCTACGCTCACACCTCAGCAAAGCGGGAATCCACAAGAAAGCCCTGGACTGGGTCACCTCATTTCTCACCAGCAGAACCCAAAGAGTCTGCCTCCCCCATTCCACTCGAAGGCCACCAAAATCATCTGCGGCGTACCCCAGGGTTCATCCCTCAGCTAAACCCTCTTCAACGTCTACATGGCCCCGCTCGCTAACATCGCCCGATCCCACAACATCAACATCATCTCATACGCCAACAACACCTAGCTGATCCTCTCCCTCACCAAGGACTCCGCCAAGACCTACCTCCACAAAGGAATGAAGGCCATCACCAAATGGATGAAGAGCAGTTGCCTCAAACTTAATTCCGACAAGACGGAAGTCCTCATCTTTGGCTCCACCCTCTCCACATGGGATGACTCCTGGTGGCCTGCCACTCTTGGAACCGCTCCGACCCGACTCCCACCGACCACGCACGCAACCTAGGATTCATCCTGGACCCCTCCCTATCCATGACCCAGCAAGTCAACGCCATCTCCTTCTCCTTCTTCAACACCCTCTGCATGCTCTGAAAGATCTACAAACGGATACCCACCAAAACCAGAATAACAGTTGCCCAAGACCTCGTAAGCAGCAAACTGGACTACGGCAATGCCCTCTATGCATCAACTACGGCCAAACTCCAGAAAAGACTGCAAGGCATCCAGAACGCCTCTGCATGCCTCATCCTGGACATCCCCTACCACTGCAACATCACAGACCACCTGAAAACCCTCACTGGCTCACAGTCAACAAGAGAATCACCTTCAGACTCCTCACCCATTTTCTCAAAGCACTGCACAACACCGGACAAGAATACCTCAACAGACGACTCTCCTTCTACACCCCGACCCAGCATCTCCACTCCGCCGACCTCGCCCTCGCATCTATCCCAAGTGTCCGCAGAACTACAACTGGTAGTAGATCCTTCTCGCACCTCACCGCCAAAACGTGGAACACTCTTCCCACCCACCTGCGCTAGACCAAAGACCTCCTTACCTTCAGGAAACATCTCAAGACATGGCTGTTTGGGCAGTAGCAGCACCCCCCACCACCTTCTCCCCCATCCCCTCCTCAGCACCTTGAGACCCTCACGGGTGAGTAGTGCGCTTTACAAATCCCTGATTGATTGATTGATCACTGCACCAGAGGCATAAATCCATCTGTCAAGACACTGTTCCCTTACTGTAATGTTACCAGCACAGCATGAGAGCAGTGAGAGGATTAGCTTGGACAGGGGAATTCAGAACTCATTAGGAGATTGGGGGCTACAGCTATACTTCTCCCAGCTCTCTAATTGCTGAGGTGGTGAAAAGCATCTAGTGAACATTTAGTGATGGCTGCAGAAAGGCAGCCGTCCACCCCGCTATGCGCACTTTCAAGACCAAGGTGAACCTGAGCTTCTGAGCATCTTTAGTTTGCGTAACAGTGCATAACAGTGCAACTGTCAATTATCCTTAAGCCTCACCCCCGCATGCACTGCCCTCCTCAGGAACTCACAAAAACTGCCCCGCGGCTGAAAAAAGCAGAATGTCGCAGCCAGAGAAAACCCCACAATTTATATACATTCAAAACATGGGCTGGGCACAATTTGGGAGGGGCTGCACAAATATGGCAGGGCAACACCCTTTTGTCCTAAAAGAGGAACAGTTCCTGGGCCTAAGTAATCACTTTCCTTTTCTGAGAGCCTTCTACCTGCCTCAAACCGAAGAAAAAAAATCTTCAATGGCAATGGTAACTTGGAAGACGTTTTTTTTAAAGTAATAATGACCAGATAAGGCACAAGTGATTATTTATCTAATGTCACTGTTGTATGAAACAGATCACTACCTTTTGTTTTGATTTGCCATCGATTTGTTCTTTCTCTCCTACTTTGCCTTTATATCTCATTGTTGTATAACGTCATTTGTATAAAAAGACAATAACCTGACTCAATGCCATTAATAATGGTGAACAGATATTAGATTTGACTTTTGTTGCACCTATGGCCCTTACCTAGCTTTTTGTACCTCAAACGTCCCAGATTTTTCAAACCAATGCATGTCATTTCTTTGCCACTGCCCCCATCATGTTTATAGGAATTCTAGAGGCACCAGCCTGCATGTTAGCCTTTCCTCCAGCCAGACTGGTTTTCAGAGGTTATTCTCTCCTGGGATAGACTCTTTTGCTACCTTGTCACTGGCAGTGCCATTCTCATAATAGTGACTTTCTGCTTGTAAAACATAGAATTAGGTGACTCAAACTTAGCAGCTGGAGTCGAGGGTCCGCTTGGCCCTTACAACCCGTGCACGAGCTGAGCCATGTAATCCAACCAACAAACCACGTTTGATGAAGTCAAATCAAAATTCAAATAAGTATAATTCTTTCACATGTGGAACCTTTCATATTTAAATGTCCGTTATTTCACTGCAGAGAGAAATCCTTATTAAAAATCCTACTTTTTAAACATGAACTTAAAAACATAAGGCCCCCTGACCACAGTGCCGTTGGTGGAATACAAAGCGAAACATTTGTCAAGTGACCATTGTATGTGACCCAGATTCTTGTAGATAGAGCGAATTTATAGTCCAATAAATCAAACACAGTATGTTTTTCACAGCTGCCATTCGGAAATCCAATATTTGAACACACTTCTATTTGTAATAATGAAGAAAAAGGAGGTTCGCAAAATAAAATATTTGCCCAAGATTACACAATTTGGTTAAGCTTGGTTGCTACAATTAATGCAGGTTTTCTGGTTCCGCTTTGTAGAAATCAGACACTAAATGGGTATCTCTCTATCTCTTCTTTTAATCCTCAAACGTTCATACTTTGTTTTTACCTCTTTGTATATTAGGGCAGAAGAGCAATGGTGGTAGGTGGGTGCCACATAAAAGCTCAGCTCCTCATGGGTTTGGGATTCCAACAGTGCCTCGAGCTGAGCAAGAGCAGGCTTCAAGCTTGAGACTAGCTTAAGCTTTTAGTGGCCTGCCCACTTGTAGTGAAACACTGCTGTTACCTGTTTCCTGGGTCGGACTGGGGCAGAAAATCGGCCCAGGCACCAAAATAAGAGTGGCCCCATTAGTGAATTAGAAATCTAAAAAGGTGGCTGATGTTTGAAAACAGGGGCAGTTCTGAACTTGCAAAGATATGCTGTCAACGTTTTGTGCAAGGTGTAGAAGACTGCATAGATTTGAGCTTTCTGCAGGCACTCATTCTTTCAATATCAGGAAAATCAACAGTAAAATCCGCCCCAGCAGGTCCAAAACAGCCCACAAAAGACAGCCTACACACTGACCTTTCAAACCAGCCCAAGGGCACTGCCTGATTGCCATACAGGCCAGTCGTCCCTGGCTGTTGCGTCTTTACCTGGTGTAATCTGCTAATTCATCACTGTAGCCTCTTCTATGTCAGCGGGAATCCGAATGGGTGTTTTTGTTCACTTTCTTGATTTATGAATTAGTAAAACTGAAACTGCCTATTAAACGATGATTGTTATCTGAAGCCAGGCAAGGTTTTCATTAAGGTGTTGTAATCTTGCTCTAATTCCAACAGTTCGCTTTATACTTTTATGTAAAATGCCTGAATTTATCATTATGCCACATTGCATAATTTTATGTCCTCTCAGAGAAAAATCCTATCGTGAGAAGCTGCTGGTATGTGATTTAGCTTTTATTTTGAAATGCATTCTCTCTTCCGAAATGAACACGAGACTGCATTTTGCGCTACAAAAATTAGTGTAAACTGGAAGTTTTGGTGTTTGTGTAATTTTTCGGCACTGCTGCGTTTTTTCGGGATGGAATATTATGCACATTTAGCACACTCCTACATTTTATCAAGAATGTTAACTGGCGTGCCTGTCTGGGTATAACTCTATTGACGATTTTGATTATTATACCATTCTTAGGAATGGGAAACATTGCATTTTAAGGTAAGGTTTAGAATGACACATAAAGATGGAAAGAGACAAAGGGATACTCTTATTCTCTGACTCATACCACGCACAACCACAGGTACATTCTACCGACTTAGCTGCTCCAGGTAGGATAGGCTTTTGAAGAGTAAGTAAAAGTAAAAACGTTTCGCAGAGTCCGAAATTAAACTGTGTTTGAGAGATGTTAGTCACACGTGGAGATTTCCCTCGGAGCACGTCTATTTACGATTATCATTATCATCCTGTACATATGTGCCAAGACAACTTACTGCATCCCACACCTAATAGAATGTGAAGGCTGCAGAGTTCTGTATTCCAACTGGAATGTTTCCTAGTCATGCTTTTTGTAAAATGCAGTATTGTCAGCCACCCAGTCAGTAAGAAAGGATATTGAGCTTCTACAGGAGGACAGGGATTGAAGCTGTGTATTGTAAGTATATACATTTTTATAGTGTTTGTATCTGCTTCAATCATTTTTCTATTAAATCTATTAAGTATACTATTTAATGTGTTTCGCTGGTTTTAAAAACACAGTTCATTTAATTGCAAAAGTTCCTCTGCCAGTAGTGTTAGGTCTGGCCTTTGAAATCTTATTTGTTTCTCTTCAAACTATTGTTCACGGATCCCATTTGGTCTCCAACATTCAGTGGGGACATTTCCATCTGGTCGGTGGGATCATGAGTCCCAATGATGATGCTTACGGCCACGAGTACACCAGAGGAAGAACATGCCACTGGTAGAAAATAGCTGGCGAGGGCCTCTATACAGAAGGGCAACCCTGGTAAATGTTATACAAGTGGTTCCACTCTCATTGATATAAAAAAAAAAGTTATGATTGGAAATTGAGTGGGAGCTCAAACTTGCTCCTGTCTCCTCTTTTCTTCATTTTTGTGTCTTCATCCATTAGTCTGCTAAATTGCCATTTACATTTTGCTTCAGCCTACCACACCAAACGGAGTGGGTTACTCAGTCAGCCCACTTTGCTCATTGGCTCCCTTCTCTTAGTGGGAATTCACAGAGACTGAGCTCATTGTTTATATCTGCTTAAAAATAGTTATTTTATCATCTGTGGCAAATCTTGTGTACAGTGTATTTTTTAATTGTAGTTATTTTTTCTATTCATTTAAGTTACTGGTCATTTATTTTGCTTGCAATCCAGGTACCCATTTAGATGGTCATTTATTTTCCATCTCTTTCTTAAAGACGCATTTATAAAGTCTTTAAGTGACGTCATAACATTTTAGCTGCCTGTAATTTGAGTGCTTAGTTATGATGTGATTAATTCATTTCTTGCATAGAAATATTAATGCAAAAGGCTGAAAATCTTGATTTTTAAAAAACGCTACCACAAAACAGCAACCACAGTGAATGTTTTTAAGTTTGAAAAGTGTATTGCAACCACCTGTCGACCACACTTAGGTGGCAGCACGTTTTTTTTTTTTTTTTAAATCTTTTGTGACACACACTTGCTTGTATCCCTAAATCGTGTGGCATACACGTATATCGGGACACTACATCTATGGTCACCATAATATAATCAGTTTTCAATGGGATGTTTTGTATCTTAGTAGTAAGTCCATGCTGTCTCTGGCTAAACATATTATTCTCTGGACAAGACATATGGATGATATTTTTGTAATATGGGATTGGTCAGAGCAAGTACTACAGGACTTCTTGGACTGACTACCTAACAATCAGTTCAATCAGAGTTTTACATACAAAGTACACAGACAGGTTATGGAATTTTTGGATGTTGAGGTCATAGTTGAGGATGACATCCTTGGGACTAGACTGTTTTGAAAAAGTACGGCAGGTAAAGCATATGACATGCCTTCAGCCATCACCCTCTAAAACTAAAGTGGAGTATACCTTATGGGAAATTGCTCAGAGCCAAAAGAAAATGTAGTACACCCTAAAGTTTTCACAATGAACAAGCAAATATGATTAGGAGATTTAAATCCAGAGGGTATCCAAGAAAAGTAATCAAGGAGGCCCGTGAAAAGGTGACTGGGGTACCAAGACAAAATATTCTTATTCCAAAAAGAAAGAAGGTAAATGAGAATGTTGTGAGATGTATTACTACCTTTAATGCTTACTCGATCAGGTGAGGAAGATTTTGAAAAAATATTGGCATTTGGTAAGAACTGACCAGGTGATTGGCCAGATTGTAGGCCCACATATAAGGATAACATACAGAAAAAGCAGCTCCCTACAGGACATACTGGTGCATAGTTACCAGATGAAGGACAGGGAAACTTTCCTAGATAAACAAAGGTTTCTTTAAATGTGCAAAATGTAAGGCCTGCAAAAACAGTGTGGCTGGGTGCACAGGTTTGCAAAAGGGGAGAGGGGTTCCCCCATCTTGGATTTTAGAAGTGAGGGGCTCTCTGGGATTGTTTGCAGTAGAACAAACAGTAACTGCTGAAAACACGGGCACGGTAACACCCGGGGAATTTCGGCCCATTGGTTATGGAGAGGCTATGAGTCATACTCACCCACTAGGAAATGCCAAGCACAAATATGGCATCCCAAGGCATCCTCCACAGAATATGTTCTGGACCTGCTGAAGAACAGAAAAGATTGTATCTTCTGTCTGTGCTCTGAGAGGCACCCTGATGAACTAGACTTGCTCCCTCTTGTTCCCAGAACAAAGATAAGGACTCCATGGGCCAGTTGGGTGACCTCCTGTATAGTTACAGGGCTACCAAAAGCTGCAAGAGCCCTTTTCCTGAAGTTTCCAGCTGACAAGTACTAACTGGACCTGAACCTGATCATGCTGGTGGCCGCTACTGGATTGCCGCTTGGCCCCAAGTGCTGTTCTTGAGGTTCTGTGACTCTTGGCTGTGTCTAGTGGAACTTTTCCTACCACCCCTAAAACCTGTGACTTAAAAATATGTTTCACTTCCAAACCACCAGAAGACTAGGACAAACCACCCTAGCCTATCTGACCAAAATATGATAATACTGGATGAAGAAATTGGGTTCTTCCCACGTGGAGCTTCTCCACAGCAGTGAATCCGGTTCAGAAGACTCTCCGCAAGAAGGCATCTGCCTCATAGAACTCAACCATAAGCCATAATCTTGCCCTACCAAAGAACTCCGAGCTTTAAAAAAAAGAGTCTAAGACGAAGATAAAAATCTTGAGCAGGAGAAAGTTCAAACTTATCTGACTGGCGAGAGGACTTCCCCAGACCTGCTCTGAGATTTTCCTGCCAGAACCAATGGCTTCAGTGGTACCTCGTTTAATTCCCATCCAACTTCATGAAGATTTCCTCAGATAGAGCCTTTTGCCTTTCCCCACTGACGGATTTTGATTTCCAGAAAAAATACATCCCAACTTCTCAATGTGTCCAAAATGGGCTCCATTGTGTGTGGACTGAGATCGTGCCTAGGTCCTGGTCTACTTGACCATTGACTACCACTGCTGTACTGTGCTTTTTTGCAGTGGTGTTACTTAAAATGTTTTATATCTCCTGTTGACCTTTATGGATTATGGACATTTTGGGGTCGTTTTATTCAATACATTTTAGTCTAGTTTTCTAATTCATTTTGGGATTTTTATTTCTTGTTATTTTGACTTTATCACTGTTTTGGTACTACATACATACTTTACACATTACCATAAGCAAAGCCAGTCGGCCCTGTGCTATAACTACCAGGTGGTTGAGCTCAGGTTACTTTAGTGACTTTGAGGGGTTCACACTGTCAAGAGTTATGATTATTCCTTGAGGTGGGCAGTCACTCACCCTTAATAATAATCCAATTTCTTACACTGCCTTTTGCTAGCCTAGCCAGCAAAGTTGGATGGACCTTTTCTATTTTATAAAGCCACAATTGTTAAATTATTTATAGGTGCTACCAAAAGCCAGTTCATCTCCTGAAGGGAGGAGTGAATATGAATAGTCTTTGGTAGAGATTTTTGATCTTGTGCAATATTTTGAAGAAACATCAATAGTTTGCTTTGGAATCTAACACAACCAAAGTTTATATATATATATCATTGATGATAGAAGAGCACTTTTTTGCTAGAGTTAATAGTATTCATTCTAACAAACCTAGCTATGGCAGTCCGACTGTCAGACCGCTAATATGAAGATTGGGAGGACACCACCAAGCCAGCGGCTTCCCAGCTGCCCTATTATGATGTCCTAGCAGGGCCAGACGATAGAGACAGTGCAATGGCATTGGCTTTGTTTCTAAGGGACAGTGGAGGCCAATGCCACTGCACTACTGGTGCTGCCAGCACAGTTGGAATGCGCACTGTTGTCACTGCACATTCTGACTATACTGACAGGGGGGGCCTCTGCACTGCCCATGGCATGGGAGCTGCAGGGGCCCATCTGTGGCTCCATCTCTGCCTTTCTGCTGCCCTTTTCATGGCGGTGTCCCCGCCATGAAAAAGCTAGCAGAAGGGCAAGTTGTCAACAGCATGGCGTGCCGACATTGGCACCACCATACTTGGCCACAGCTTTCCGCACCACTACAACCGCGGATCTCTGATCCTGGCGATTGCAGTAGTCTTGTGGTGGTCCAACTGCCAGCATCCAAATCTGGCGGTTGGAATGCCACCTTGGGTATGGAGCGTCCTAGTAATCTGGCTTTAAGGTGGTCATTAGAACCTCTGCGGTCTTTTTGCAAGACCGTGAGGGACCGCTGTGCTGAAGACCGCGAGTGCAGGCGTTTTTCTGCTCGTCAAATTATGAATGCTGGCAGTCCTCCGTCCTTTTCCAGACGTAGAGCCGCCAGCAGCCATACTGGCAGTCGGCGGGGAAGTGGAGGTTGCTCCACCTCCACGGCTTCGTCAACAGAACACCGCCTACCGAATCACGTTCCGTGATTCGGCATGGCGGTGTTCTGTTGACGGGGTGCTGGCGGCGGAGCAGCCCCCATGGATTCCGTCCCTTCCTGGAGGATCAACGGACCAGGTAAGTTGATCGTCCATTAGGGGAGGGGGGTGGGGGTTGTTGTCTGTTGTGTGCGTGAATGGAGGTGTGCGTGTGAGTATGTAGAGGGGGTGTGTGAGTGCGTGTATGCATGTGGGGGTGTGTTGTGTTTGGAAATGTGTGCGTGTCTGTCTGTATATATGTCTGAATGGATGTGTGCGTGTATGTCTGTATGTGGGAGTGCGTGTATGACTGTGTGTGTGGCTGTTGGCATGTTTGGTGATATGTGTGCGGGTATGTGTGTTGGTGGTGTATGCATGCGTGTACAGTGTGTGTCTGGGTTGCAATGTTAGGGGTAGGGGTTGGGAGGGGGGTCCTGCCACCTTTGGGGGTGGCAGGGGGGTGGGGGGTGTAGGGGGAGGAAGCGGGGTGTGGGTGGGGGGTGGGACAGACCCCTATCTGTGCCAGGGAAGGAATTCCCTGGCACTGATAGTGCTTACCACCATGGATTTCATGGCGGTTCCCAACCCCATGAAATCCATGGCGGTCAGCCGGGTCGTGATACCTCCGGCGGTCTTGTGACGGCTGCCGGGCTGGAGACCCAAGTCTCCAGCCCAGCGGTCGTCTCCGCCCAATCAGTAACCGCCATGGTCATAATTCCAATTTTTTTACCGCCAGCCTGTTGCCGATAAGACTGCCACTTCTCAGGCAACCGCCAGGGTCGTAATGAGGGCCTAAGTCTCTGGCATCCCTACAAATATAACTAATCTAGCAAACATAGTTTGGATTGTTGAGGGAGAGACATACAGCTTCATCCTAATCTGCCTCTAAGTCTCTGGCATTCCTACAAATCTAACTAATCTAGCAAAGATAGTTTGGATGGTGAGGGTGAGATGTAAAGCAACATAAAGGGCAGGTTCATAAAATCTGCAGTTTCCGTTATAGTAGACTGTACATTTGTCAGGGTAGTCTCTGCTCCCTTATGAGGACAAATACCTGTGTACTTGTTGCCAAGGATACAATTTAATTTGATATATTCCTATAACTGCACCACTGCTTCTCAATTATTTTTAGTGACCATGGAATATTTGTAATCAGAGCAAAGTTTCTAGTATACATGGAGTCCAGATTTCTACCCAAGATAATCTTAAACTTAATGTGGTCGGTTCCCCCTCAAAAGAAAAATATTTACAATGTTCTGGAAATACTGGGCTAGCTCTTTGCAGCCCTTGTTTGCCAGTATTTATGGAATGGTGCATCGTAATAGGAGCACGGTTAGATGACTTTGTAATACCCAGAATTTCATCCAGGGAATTCTTCTAAAATGCAAAAAAGTAGAAGAGTGTATCATCTCATCATCAACAATTTCTAATTCGTCTTTATTCCTAATTCTCGCTATTAAATGATTTACTTGTGTGCTCAAAAAGTTAATTCCTTTTTCCATTAAAACATGACTATTTTGAAAGTCTTTCTTAAAGACTTTACTTTAAATCTATTGCTGTAATTAGGATCATTTTGCTAGGCCTTTTGCAATTTCCTCAGTTTACTCTTTAGGGCTCCAAACGTGGGTCTATGGGCCTGTTTCATCTAGAAGATATAATTTATGATGTAAATCAGTGTTTCACAAACTGTGGGTCATGACCCCCGGTGGACTGTGAGCCAATTTTTGGTGGGTCATTAAGGTACAAGCAATATATAAATATGCCTTTAAATTCTGTATTCAGATTATCACATTCAAAGGCAGAGATCGAAAGACAGGCTGTCTGGTGACAATTGCTGCTTATTTTTTTAACATGGGGATTGGTGTTTGCAAAATCCTCTCACTTTGTAGTTATGTACCAATCTTGCTGGGTTACAAGGAGTGTGAAAGGAAAGGTTGTAGGATGTTATTTTTTTGTAACACATAAAATGTAAATAAATATAAATTAACTGTTCACATTCAGCAGTTAGGAAAGCAAAAATAAAGATTTTCTTTGCAATTTTGAAGTGTGATGGAATCAGAGATTTAAATCGGATCAAACCAAATCAAGCGACTTTACTTGATGATACACAAATTATAAATATTCACAGAAATTCAATTTCCATGTAAGTGTAGGTGGTGTTTCAATGAAAAATGTGCTGTCTGTAAATGACAGTGTGCTTCCAGATGATGCTTAAATTACATTTAAAAATTGCCTACCTCATGTCCGTTAAACCTAGGTAGGCTGCAAACCATAGTTGTTCGAAAAATTGTGTGGTGATTTTAAAAATTTGGTAGGCACTGGTGTAAATTATTCAACAGTGGCTGATTGGAAATGTTTTATTATGCTATTCTGCAGTTTATTGGCAATTATCCTCATGAGAACTTTCCAATTGATCTCTGGTAATAGATTGGATCATTATATTTAGGGACATTGCTTTGAGATTACAATGCCCTTTGCAATAGGGTGTACTGTTTTTAATTGAGTGTTCATCCTCCAGTTTGAAAATTAATAAATATTGTAACCATTCAACTTGTCCAGTTTCAAATCACATAATAAATGGTCAAGTTGAGATTTGATGAAATCTTGTATTCCTTGACTTTCTCTGCCTGTTTGTTCTTGTTGAATGGCAAGATTGCATAATATTTGCTATACTGAAGACAAGGTAACATACACCTTACAGAAATAGCATCTGCAGAGCAGCTTTGACTATAGTCTGAATTGAGTGCTCCTTAAATTATTGGTTCTCACCCCCCCCATCATTCATGCTCACTGACCAAATACGTAGCAAAAATGTATATATCACTTAACCCTGAGGTCTAACCAATTCAAGAACTCTGAGCTGTAATGTGCAATAGGTGCTGGGAGAGGTAGCAGTGTCATGAAGGGAAATGAGCAGTTGTCCCCTCTGGTTCTAGCAATCACACATTTCCTGTCAAGAAATTTTGACAAACCTGCTAAGGTATTTTTTTTAAACACAATGGGGTATGACATCCGGGTATCAGTTGCCTTGATCACTGCAATTCTGATCTTCCACTTGTGTTCCCAGCCCAGGTGGCTTTTCTCCTTCTTTGTCCCCCATCACCATTGGTTTCATACTTCTCCTCACTGAGGCAGGGTGTCTCTGCCATTGTCCAGTATTCACTGCTCGCTGATCACAGACAATTTACTTCTGTCCCACTTCCTCCTTTTCCAGTGCAGCTGGCGTCAAAGCCCACATGATATCACCCCACACGACTGGTGTGCTGCAATGCTTTTCACCTCAGAATGCGTCAGTGGCCATCTTGGATTTCTAGGGTGCATGAAACACCTGATTACACTGCCTCCCTTCCAGGAATGGATGTAAGGGCCATTCAGAGACAGAGCACCACAAGAAGAAATCCACATTCCCTTGAAGCCTCCCAAGGATTTACAAGGCCTGAAACGAAAAAGGCTGCAAGTCCATGAACCACTGCAGCACCTTGGGCTTAGTATCTGTTAGACCTGGCATCCCTGGTGTGGTCTCCCCTGTCTTTCTTGTCTCTGCTTCCCATGTTCTGATTGTGTGCTGGACTCTGTTTTTGCTGTTTTTAGTACTCTGGGCACTTTACCACTGCTGACTGGTGCTAAAGTGCAAGTGCTCCTTTGTAAAATGTATATTTAATTGGCTTTTCCATTATTGGCACATTTGATTTACTAGTAAGTCCCTAGTAAAGTGCACTAGAGATGCCTAAGGCCTGTAAATCAAATGCTACTAGTGGGCCTGCTGCACTGATTGTGCTACTCACATGAGTAACCCTGTAAACATGGCTCAGACCTGCCACTGCAGTGTCTGTAGTTTTAAACCGCCAATTTGAGTTTGCAAGTGTACCCACTTGCCAGGACTAAACCTTTCCTTTTTATACATGTAAGGCACCCTTAAGGTAGGCCCTAGGTAGCCCCATGGGCAGGATGCAGTGTATATTACAGGTGGGACATGTACTCATGCGTTTTACATGTTCTAACAGTTAAATACTGCTAAATTTCGTTTTCAATGTTGCAAGGCATGTCTCTCTCAAATGTTAACATGGAGGCTGGCTTTAAATATCCTAAAAGTGCAGTTTTCATTTGAGAGCAGATAGAAATTTGGAGTTTGGGGTCTCTAAACTCAAAATTTAAAAATAAATTGGTTAGTGAAGTTGTTTTTTAGGTTGTTAGTTCGAAAATGTTACTTTTAGAAAGTGGGCATTGTTTTGCTTTAACCATTCTGTGATTCTGCCTGTTTGTAGATTCCGTGTATGGGTCATTGTAGGAAGTTGGCTCTGTATGTACTATTTCAAAGTTAGAAGTAGCATGCACAGAGTCCAAGGGTTCCCCTTAGAGGTAAGATAGTGGCAAAAAGAGATAATTCTAATGCTCTATTTTGTGGTAGTGTGGTCGAGCAGTAGGCTTATCAGAGGGTAGTGTTAAGCATTTGTTATACACACACAGGCAATAAATGGGGAACACACACTCAAAGACAATTCCAGGATATCGGTTTTTATAGAAAAATATCTTTTCTTAGTTTATTTTAAGGACCACAGGTTCAAGATTTACAAACAATACTTTAAATGAAAGGTATTTCACTTAGGAACTTTAGGAACTTTGAATTAGCATATACAGTTTTCACACAAATGGCAATAAGCTATTTTAAAACTGGACACAGTGCAATTTTCAACAGTTCCAGGGGGAGGTAGGTGTTTGTTAGTTTTGCAGGTAAGTAAACCACCTACAGGGTTCAAAGTTGGGTCCAAGGTAGCCCACCGTTGGGGGTTCAGGACAACCCCAAAGTTACCACACCAGCAGCTCAGGGCCGGTCAGGTGCAGAGGTCAAATTGGTGCCCAAAACGCATAGGCTTCAATGGAGAAGGTAGTGCCCCGGTTCCAGTCTGCCAGCAGGTAAGTACCCGCATCATCGGAGGGCAGACCAGGGGGGTTTTGTAGGGCACAGGGGGGACACAAGTCAGCATAAAAAGTACACCCTCAGCGGCACGGGGTGGCCGGGTGCAGTGTGCAAACAGGCGTCGGGTTTGCAGTGAAGTTCAATGGGAGACCTAGGGGTCTCTTTAGCGATGCAGGTAGGCAAGGGGGGGGAGCCCTCGGAGTAGCCACCACCTGGGCAAGGGAGAGGGCCACCTGGGGGTCACTCCTGCACTGGAGGTCGGATCCTTCAGGTCCTGGGGGCTGCGGGTGCAGTGTCCTTACCAGGCGTCAGGTTCTTAGAAGCAGGCAGTCGCGGTCAGGGGGAGCCTCTGGATTCCCTCTGCAGGCATCGCTGTGGGGGTTCAGGGGGTCCACTCTGGATACTTACGGGCTCGCAGTCGCCGGGGAGTCCTCCCTGTAGCATTGGTTCTCCACAAGTCGAGCCGGGGGCGTCGGGTGCAGAGTGCAAAGTCTCACGCTTCCGGCGGGAAACGTGTGTTCTTTCAAAGTTGCTTCTTTGTTGCAAAGATGCTTCTTTCTTGGAGCAGAGCCGCTGTCCTTGGGAGTTCTTGGTCCTTTTAGATGCAGGGTAGTCCTCTGAGGCTTCTGAGGTTGCTGGACCCTATGGGACGCGTCGCTGGAGCAGTTCTTTTGAAGTGGGGAGACAGGCCGGTAGAGCTGGGGCAAAAGCAGTTGGTGTCTCCGTCTTCTCTGCAGGGTTTTCAGCTCAGCAGTCCTTCTTCGTCTTAGGTTGCAGGAATCTATCTTGCTAGGTTCTGGGAGTACTAAATACTCGATTTAGGGGTGTGTTTAGGTCTGGGGGGTTAGTAGCCAATGGCTACTAGCCCTGAGGGTGGCTACACCCTCTTTGTGCCTCCTCCCTGAGGGGAGGGGGGCACATCCCTAATCCTATTGGGGGAATCCTCCATCTGCAAGATGGAGGATTTCTAAAAGTCAGTCACCTCAGCTCAGGACACCTTAGGGGCTGTCCTGACTGGCTAGTGACTCCTCCTTGTTTTTCTCATTATCTCCTCCGGCCTTGCCGCCAAAAGTGGGGCCGTGGCCAGAGGGGGCGGGCAACTCCACTAGCTGGAGTGCCCTGGGGTTCTGTAACAAAGGGGGTGAGCCTTTGAGGCTCACCGCCAGGTGTTACAGTTCCTGCAGGGGGAGGTGAGAAGCACCTCCACCCAGTACAGGCTTTGTTACTAGCCACAGAGTGACAAAGGCACTCTCCCCATGTGGCCAGCAACATGTCTGGTGTGTGGCAGGCTGCTAAAACTAGTCAGCCCACACTGCTAGTCGGGTATGGTTTCAAGGGGCATCTCTAAGATGCCCTCTAGGGTGTATTTTACAATAAAATGTACACTGGCATCAGTGTACATTTATTGTGCTGAGACGTTTGATACCAAACTTCCCAGTTTTCAGTGTAGCCATTATGGTGCTGTGGAGTTCGTGCATGACAGACTCCCAGACCATATACTCTTATGGCTACCCTGCACTTACAATGTCTAAGGTTTTGCTTAGACACCTTAGGGGCATAGTGCTCATGCACTTATGACCTCACCTATGGTATAGTGCACCCTGCCTTAGGGCTGTAAGGCCTGCTAGAGGGGTGACTTATCTCTACCTATAGGCAGTGTGAGGTTGGCATGGCACCCTGAGGGGAGTGCCATGTCGACTTAGTCATTTTATCCCCACCAGCACACACACGCTGGCAAGCAGTGTGTCTGTGCTGAGTGAGGGGTCCTCAGGGTGGCATAAGACATGCTGCAGCCCTTAGAGACCTTCCCTGGCATCAGTGCCCTTGGTACCAGGGGTACCAGTTACAAGGGACTTACCTGAATGCCAGTGTGTGCCAATTGTGGAAACAAAGGTACAGGTTAGGGAAAGAACACTGGTGCTGGGGCCTGGTTAGCAGGACTCAGCACACTTTCAAATCATAACTTGGCATCAGCAAAGGCAAAATTTCAGGGGGTACCCATGCCAAGGAGGCATTTCCTTACACAACCCCCCCCCCCAAACGAAAGAGGATGAGACTAACCTTTCCCAAGAGGGTCTTCATTTTCTAAGTGGAAGGACCTGGAAAGGCCATCTGCATTGGCATGGGCAGTCCCAGGTCTGTGTTCCATTATAAAGTCCATTCCCTGTAGGGAGATGGACCACCTCAACAGTTTTGGATTTTTACCTTTCATTTGCATTAGCCATCTGAGAGGTCTGTGGTCAGTCTGAACTACAAAGTGAGTACCAAAGAGGTATGGTCTCAGCTTCTTCAGGGACCAAACCACAGCAAATCAAATCATTAAATCAAATCATTAACATTTATAGAGCGCTCTACTCACCCGTGCGGGTCTCAAGGTGCTAGGGGGGAGGGGGGGTTACTGCTGCTCGAAAAGCCAGGTCTTGAGGACGAAGAAGAGTCTCCGGAATGCAGAGTGGTCCTGGGTGGTCCTGAGGCTGGTGGGGAGGGTGTTCCAGGTCTTGGCTGCCAGGTAGGGGAAGGACCTCCCACCCGCCGTGGAGCGGCGGATGCGAGGGACGGCAGCTAGCGCGAGGCCAGAGGAACGGAGGAGACGGGTGGGGGCGTAGAAGCTGAGGCAACGGTTGAGGTATTCCGGTCCCTTGTTGTGGAGGGCTTTGTGTGCGTGGGTGAGAAGTCGGAAGGTGATCCTTTTGCTGACTGGGAGCCAATGCAGGTGTCTCAGGTGTGCGGAGATGTGGCTGTTGCGGGGCCGAAGTGTTTTGAATACGTTGCAGGCATTTTTGGAGTTTAGCGGTGGTCCCAGCATAGAGGGTGTTGCCGTAGTCCAGGCGGTTTGTGACGAGGGCGTGGGTCACGGTTTTTCTGGTGTCGGTGGGGATCCAGCGGAAGATCTTGCGGAGCATGCGGAGGGTGAGGAAGCAGGCGGAGGACACGGCGTTGACTTATTTGGTCATGGTGAGAAGAGGGTCCAAGATGAAGCCGAGGTTGCGGGCGTGGTCTGAGGGGGTCGGTGCGGTGCCAAGGGCCATGGGCCACCAGGAATCGTCCCATGCGGTCGGGGTGTTGCCGAGGATGAGGACTTCCGTTTTGTCCGAGTTCAGCTTTACGCGGCTGAGCCTCATCCAGTCTGCGACGTCCTTCATGCAGTCTTGTAGGTTGGTCTTAGCGCTGGCGGGGTCCTTGGTGAGGGAGAGTAGAAGTTGGGTGTCGTCGGCGTAGGAGGTGATGATGATGTTGTGCTTGCGTACGATGTCGGCGAGGGGGCTCATGTAGACATTGAAGAGTGTCGGGCTGAGCGAGGAGCCTTGAGGTACGCCGCAGATGATCTCGGTGGGGTCTGAGCGAAAAGGTGGGAGGTAAACTCTTTGAGAGCGGTTTGAGAGGAAGGAGGCAATCCAGTCCAGGGCCTGGCCTTGGATCCCGGTGTAGCGAGGCGGGTTATTAGGGTGCGGTGACAGACGGTGTCGAAGGCAGCCGAGAGGTCGAGGAGGATGAGGGCGACTGTTTCACCATTGTCCATCAGGGTTCTGATGTCGTCTGTGACTGAGATGAGGGCCGTTTCAGTGCTGTGGTTGGTTCGGAATCCAGTTTGTGAAGGGTCGAGAAGGTTGTTCTCTTCCAGGAAGTTGGTAAGCTGTTTGTTGACGGTCTTCTCTATTACCTTGCCAGGGAAGGGGAGGAGCGAGATGGGGCAGAAGTTTTTCAGGTCGCTTGGGTCAGCCGTAGGTTTCTTTAGTAGGGCGTTGACTTCGGCGTGTTTCCAGCTTTCGGGGAAGGTAGCAGAAGAAAATGGGGTCGTCGGTGGTGAGTGTGGGTTGGTTGATGGTGAGCGCGGAGAAGAGCTGTTCTTCAGGGATTTTGTTCCACTGTCGACGAGGGATGGGTTGAGTGCGGAGGTGGCGGGTCTCGTGTCGGAATGTGAAATGGACACAACTGTGGTCGGTTCAGTGTAGAGCAGAGGCGTGGCTGAAGGAGACGTGTTTGCTGGCGGAGAAGATGGGGTCAAGCGTGTGTCCGGCGATGTGGGTGGCGGTGTTCACCAGTTGCTTGAGGCCGAGGTTGGCGAGGTTGTCGAACAGAGCGGTGGTGTTGGGGTCGTTCCAGATGGAAGTTGAGGTCGCCTAGGAGGATGTAGTCCGGCGAGGCGAGGGCGTGCGGGGAGACGAAGTCGGCGATGGAGTCACTGAAGGGGGAGTGCAGTCCGGGGGCACGGTAGACGAGGGATCCTCTGAGGGTGGTCCTGGGGTCGGTGCGAATCTGGAAATGCAGGTGTTCAGCGGCGAGGGGGGTGTCTTCGGTGGAGGTGGTGACGCTGATGGAGTTTTTGAAGACGATGGTGATTCCTCCTCCTACTTGGTTGGTGCGGTCTTTCCTGGAAATCTTGTAGCCTTCGGGGATGGCAGTGGCGATGTTAGGAGGCGTTCATCCAGGTCTCCGCGGCGTCCGGTGCTGTGGAGTCCAGGAGGTCCCAGAGTTCAACAGCGTGCTAGTGGATGGATCGAGCGTTGACCAGGATTCACTTGAGGTGGTTGATGGCGCGTGGGCTGGTGGTCGTGGTCGTTGCGTGGTGGAAGATGCGTTTGCAGGAGTGGCAGGTGAAGGGTCCATGGGTGCGTTTGGGGTGCGCTTGGAAGCAGGTGTTGGAGCGCCCTGAGTTGAGGGCGTGGAGGGTGGTGGGGTCGTAGCGGAGCAGCGGGGTTTGGGAGAGCTGGGGACCAGGGGTCGTGGCGCTGGGCGCGGGCCAGGCGCGGACAGGTGCAGACGGGCTTGCCTCTGGCGCGCCTCCGGCACGTCTGCTGCGCAGTCGCGCAGCGGCCGCCATAAGAGGGAAGAGGGGGGGGAGGGGTCAGCTGGGGGCGAATGGGGGCTGGGGGGCGGCGGCGTGCAGGAGGTGGCAGCGGGAAAGCGGAAGGGAGGGGGGACAGGTAGAGGGAGAAGAGCTGGTGGAGGGGGGTTTAAGGGTGGTGGGGGGTGAGATTTGGGAAGTTTAGGAGTTTAGGGAGAGAGATAGGAGTAAGGTTGGGAAGATAAGGGAGGGGGGGTTGTAGAGGTGGGTGAGGGTGAGAGGTAGAGAGAAAGGATAGGAAGATAGGGGTGGTAACGGAGGGGGTGGCGAGTGGGGGGGAAAGATAGAGAAATAGGTAGATAAGAAGAGGTGGTGAGTGAGGGAGATAGATAGTGAGATAGAGAGATAGGTAGATTGGTAGATAGGAGGGGTGAGGGAGGCAGATAGCGAACGGGGTAGATAGGGGTGATACAGAGGGGGAGGCGAGTGAGGGAGAGAGATGAGACAGGAGCAGGAGGGCAGGCGCGGGGAGAGCAGAAGACGGAGGACGAAGAAGCAGAAGAACAGAAGACAGAAGATGAAGAGCAGAAGGAAGAAGCAGAAGACAGAAGATGAAGAGCAGAAGACAGAAGACGAAGAAGAGAAGACAGAAGACAGAAGATGAAGAACAGAAGACAGAAGACCACAGAAGAAGGTACAGGAGACGAAGAGCAGAAGACCAAAGACTACAGAAGAAGATAAAGAAGAGGAGCGCAGAAGACAGAGAAATACAGATGAAGGTGAAGAAGTGGAGCACAGAAGAGTACAGATGAAGGTGAAGAAGAGGAGCGCAGAAGACAGAAGAATACAGATGAAGAAGGAGAAGAGGGGCGGCGAGTGGCAGAGGAAGGAGCGAAGAAGAGGGACAGAGAAAAGAGGCACACGCGGGTCGCGGTGCAGAGGAGAGGCTGAGAAGCACACAGATGAAGAGAGAAGACGGGGAGCAGGAGCGAAAGAAGAGTACAGAAGAAGATTACAGAAGAGGAGCGAGGAGGAAGAACAGAGAAGAAGAAAAGAAGCAGGAGAGAGGGTGAGTAGCGCGGGGCAGGGCGAGGGGCTGGGAGGTGGGGGGTACTTACTGCGAGGTGGCTGGGCGGTCTCAGGAACCTGGAGGAGCTGCAACGGCAGGGGGAGCGACCTACCCTTGGGTCAAAGGCAAAGTCCTCCCTCTCAATGGCACTCCAACGCTGCTCCCTGGGGATTAACCTCCTGCTAATGAAAGCAACAGGCTGGTCAAGGCCATCATCATTTGTTTGGGCAAAACTGCCCCTATCCCATGTTCAGAGGCATCAGTCTGCACAATGAACTGCTTGGAGTAATCTGGAGCTTTGAGAACTGGTGCTGTGCACATTGCTTGTTTCAGGGTGTCAAAGGCCTGTTGGCATTCTAAAGTCCAGTTTACCTTCTTGGGCATTTTCTTGGAGGTAAGTTCTGTGAGGGGTGTCACTATAGATCCATATCCCTTCACAATCCTCCTGTAGTACCCAGTCAAGCCAAGGAATGCCCTGACTTGAGTCTAGGTTTTTGGAGCTGCCCAGTCCAGAATAGTATGGATCTTGGGCTGGAGTGGCTGAACTTGGCCTCCACCTACAAGGTGTCCCAAGTAAACCACAGTTCCCTGCCCTATCTGACATTTGGATGCCTTGATAGAGAGGCCTGCTGCTTGCAGGGCCTTCAAACCCTTATTCAGGTGGACCAGGTGATCCTGCTGGAGCTTAAGACAGCAATATCGTCAAGATAAGCTGCACTAAAGGACTCCTAGCCAGCAAGGACTTGATTCACCAACCTTTGGAAGGTGGCAGGGGCATTCTTTAAACCAAAGGGCATAACAGTAAACTGATAATGCCCATCAGGTGTGGAGAATGCTGTCTTTTCTTTTGCTCCTGATTCCATTTTTATTTGCCAGTACCCTGCTGTCAAGTCAAAGGTACTTAAATATGTGGCAGCACCTAGTTTGTCTATCAACTCATCTGTCCTTGGAATGGGATGGGCATCTGTCTTGGTGACAGAATTAAGTTTTCTGTAGTCCACACAGAACCTCATCTCTCTCTTTTAATCTTTGGTGTGAGGATTGGGAACTAAGACCACTGGGCTAGCCCAGGGGCTGTCAGAGTGCTCAATGACTTCCAATTCCAGCATCTTGTGGACTTCCACTTTGATGCTTTCCTTAACTTGGTCAGACTGTCTGAAGATTTTGTTTTTGACAGGCATGCTGTCTCCTGCATCCACATCATGGGTACACAGGTGTGTCTGACCAGGGGTTAGGGAAAAGAGCTCAACAAACTGTTGCAGGACCTTCCTACAGTCAGATTGCTGTTGGCCAGAGAGGGTGTCCATGTAGATTCCTCCATCAACTGAGCCATCTTTTGGGTCTGTGGAGAGGAGATCAGGGAGAGGTTCACTCTCAGCTTCCTGGACCTCATCTGTTACCATCAACAGATTCACATCTGCCCTGTCATGGAAGAGTTTGAGGCGGTTCACATGGATCACCCTTCTGGGGGTCCTGCTAGTACCTAGGGCTACCAGGTAGGTGACATGACTCTTCCTCTCTAGCAATGGGTAAGGGCCACTCCATTTGTCCTGAAGTGCCCTGGGAGCCACAGGCACCAGAACGCAGACTTTCTGCCCTGGATGAAACTCAACCCAAGCAGCCTTTTGGTCATACCACATCTTCTGGAGTTGTTGGCTGGCCTCAAGTTTTTTACTTGCCTTTTCTATACACTCTACCATCCTTGAACGTAGGCCTAGTACATAGTCCACTATATCTTGTTTAGGCTCATGAAGAGGTCTCTCCCAGCCTTCTTTTACAAGGGCTAGTGGTCCCCTTACAGGATGGCCAAAGAGAAGTTCAAAGGGGGAAAACCCTACTCCCTTCCGAGGCACCTCTCTGTAGGCGAAAAGCAGACATGGCAAGAGGACATCCCATCTACTTTTGAGTTTTTCAGGGAGCCCCATGATCATGCCTTTCAATGTCTTGTTAAATCTTTCTACAAGACCATTGGTTTGTGGATGGTATGGTGTGGTGAATTTGTAAGTCACCCCACACTCATTCCACATGTGCTTCAGGTATGCTGACATGAAGTTGGTGCCTCTGTCAGACACCACCTCCTTAGGAAATCCCACTCCGGTAAAAATACCAATGAGTGCTTTGGCTACTGCAGGGGCAGTAGTCGACCTAAGGGGAATTGCTTCAGGGTATCTAGTCGCATGATCAACTACTACTAGTATGTATTGGTTCCCTGAGGCTGTGGGAGGTTCAAGTGGACCCACTATGTCCACACCCACTCTTTCAAAGGGGACCCCCACCACTGGAAGTGGAATGAGGGGGGGCCTTTGGGTGTCCACAAGTCTTACCAGTGGCTTGACAGGTGGCACAGGAGAGACAAAACTCCTTGACCTTTTGGGACATGTTGGGCCAATAGAAGTGGTTGACTAATCTCTCCCACGTCTTGGTCTGTCCCAAATGCCCAGCAAGAGGAATATCATGAGCTAAGGTCAGAATGAACTCCCTAAACTCCTGAGGCACTAACACTCTCCTAGTGGCACCAGGTTTGGGATCTCTTGCCTCACTGTAAAGGAGTCCATCTTCCCAATAGACTCTATGTGTTCCTGTTATTTTTCCTTTGGACTCTTCAGCAGCTTGCTGTCTAAGGCCTTCAAGAGAGGGACATGTTTCTTGCCCCTTACACAACTGTTCCCTTGAGGGTCCCTCTGGGCCCAGGAGCTCAACCTGATAAGGTTCTAACTCCATGGGCTCAGTTCCCTCAGTGGGCAGAACTTCTTTCTGAGAAGTGAGGTTCTCTTTCTCTTGTTGTGTGGAAGCTGGTCCCCAGTCTTCTTTCCTTTTCTCTTGGAGGGTTGGGCCCTTTTTCCAGGCTCCAACACCACTTTTTCACCCTGAGCTTTGCACTGCGCCCTTGTCTTGACACACACCAGTTCAGGGATACCCAGCATGGCTGCATGGGTTTTGAGTTCTACCTCAGCCCATGCTGAGGACTCCAGGTCATTTCCAAGCAAACAGTCTACAGGGATATTTGAGGAGACCACCACCTGTTTCAGGCCATTGACCCCTCCCCACTCTAAAGTTACCATAGCCATGGGATGTACTTTAGTCTTATTGTCAGCGTTGGTGACTGGATAAGTTTGTACAGCCAGGTATTGACCAGGGGAAACCAGTTTCTCTGTCACCATGGTGACAGTGGCCCCTGTATCCCTCAGGCCTTCTACATTTGTCCCATTAATTAAGATTTGCTGCCTGTATTTTTGCATGTTAGGGGGCCAGGCAGCCAGTGTGGCTAAATCCACCCCGCCCTCAGAGACTAATGTAGCTTCAGTGTGGACCCTGATTTGCTCTGGGCACACTGTTGATCCCACTTGGAGACTGGCCATTCCAGTGTTAGCTGGAGTAGAGTTAGAAGTGGAACCTTTCTTGGGAGAGGCCTTGTCTCCAGTCTGGTGTCCTTGCTGATTACAGCTACGACACCAGGCCTTTTTGGGATCAAAGTTTTTACCCTTGTACCCAAAATTGGATTGTGAAGAGGCTCTGGGCCCTCCCTCCTGAGCAGGTTTTTGGGGCCCTATAGAAGACTCTTTACTTTTTCCCTTGGATGTCTCAACACTCTTCCCCTGGGTAGTCTTTGTGACCCCTTTCTTTTGGTCACCCCCTGTGGAAGTCTTGGTCACCCTAGTCTTGACCCAATGGTCCGCCTTCTTTCCCAATTCTTGGGGAGAAATTGGTCCTAGGTCTACCAGATGCTGATGCAGTTTATCATTGAAACAATTACTTAACAGGTGTTCTTTCACAAATAAATTGTACAGCCCATCATAACCATTTACATCACTGCCATGAATCCAACCATCCAGTGTTTTTACTGAGTAGTCAACAAAATCAACCCAGGTCTGGCTCGAGGATTTTTGAGCCCCCCTGAACCTAATTCTATACTCCTCAGTTGAGAATCCAAAGCCCTCCATCAGGGTAGCCTTCATGAGGTCATAGGATTCTGTATCTTTTCCAGAGAGTGTGAGGAGTCTATCCCTACACTTCCCAGTGAACATTTCCCAAAGGAGAGCACCCCAGTGAGATCTGTTTACTTTTCTGGTTGCACAAGCCCTCTCAAAAGCTGTGAACCATTTGGTGATGTCATCACCATCTTCATATTTAGTTACAATCCCTTTTGGGATTTTCAACATGTCAGGAGAATCTCTGACCCTATTTATGTTGCTGCCAACATTGATGGGACCAAAACCCATCTCTTGTCTTTCCCTTTCTATGGCTAGGAGCTGTCTCTCTAAAGCCAATCTTTTGGCCATCCTGGCTAGCAGGAGGTCCTCTTCATTGAGGCTGCCTTCAATGCTTCCAGAGTTGCTGGACTCTCCTGTGAGAGAAGCAGCGTCTCTGACTATCACTTGTGGAGACAGGGTTTGAGGGTCCCTGTTCTCCCTAACTAGGACTGGAGGTGGGAATTCCTCCACATCACTAGCTTCCCCCTCCGGGAAGGTATCATCAGAGGGGTTGTTTTTAGCAAACTCTGCCAAAAGCTCCTGGAGCTGTATTTTGGTAGGGTTTTAACCAGTTTTTATCTTTTTGAGTTTGCAGAGCGACCTTAACTCTGACATCCTAAGATGCAGGTAAGGGGTGAGGTTGAGTTCCATCACTATCTCTTCTGCATTAGACATTATGGGGGTTATTCTAACTTTGGAGGAGGTGTTAATCCGTCCCAAAAGTGACGGAAAAGTGACGGATTTACCACCAGCCGTATTACGAGTCCATTATATCCTATGGAACTCGTAATACGGCTGGTGGTATATCCGTCACTTTACCGTCACTTTTGGGACGGATTAACACTCTTCCAAAGTTAGAATAACCCCCAATGTTTCTAAAAGTTGGAATACTTTTTAAGAATCTAAAACTATCTCTAGAACTTAATTCAAACTTTTACAAAACTTTTAAACTCTAAAAGAAATGCTAACAGGGACTAACCCAAGGCCCTAGCAGGACTTTTAAAAATTTAGAAAAATAGCTCAAATTTTAAAAATCAGTTTCTAATGACAATTTTTTGAATTTAGTTGTGTGATCAGGTATTAGCTAAGTAGTCCAGCAAATGCAAAGTCTTGTATACCACCGCTGCCACCAATGTAGGAAGTTGGCTCTGTATGTACTATTTCAAAGTAAGAAATAGCATGCGCAGAGTCCAAGGGTTCCCCTTAGAGGTAAGATAGTGACACAAAGAGATAATTCTAATGCTCTATTTTGTGGTAGTGTGGTCGAGCAGTAGGCTTATCAGAGGGTAGTGTTAAGCATTTGTTGTACACACACAGGCAATAAATGGGGAACACACACTCAAAGACAATTCCAGGCCAATCGGTTTTTATATAAAAAAATATCTTTTATTACTTTATTTTAAGGACCACAGGTTCAAGATTTACAAACAATACTTTAAATGAAAGGTTTTTCACTTAGGAACTTTAGGAACTTTGAATTAGCATATACAGTTTTCACACAAATGGCAATAAGCTATTTTAAAACTGGACACAGTGCAATTTTCAACAGTTCCTGGGGGAGGTAAGTGTTTGTTAGTTTTGCAGGTAAGTAAACCACCTAGAGGGTTCAAAGTTGGGTCCAAGGTAGCCCACCGTTGGCCGTTCAGGACAACCCCAAAGTTACCACACCAGCAGCTCAGGACCGGTCAGGTGCAGAGGTCAAATTGGTGCCCAAAACGCATAGGCTTCAATGGAGAAGGTGGTGCCCCGGTTCCAGTCTGCCAGTAGGTAAGTACCCACGTCTTCGGAAGGCAGACCAGGGGGGTTTTGTAGGGCACCGGGGGGGACACAAGTCAGCATAAAAAGTACACCCTCAGCGGCACGGGGGCGGCGGGGTGCAGTGTGCAAACAGGTGTCGGGTTTGCAGTGAAGTTCAATGGGAGACCTAGGGGTCTCTTTAGCGATGCAGGCAGGCAAGGGGGGGGGCCCTCGGAGTAGCCACCACCTGGGCAAGGGAGAGGGCCACCTGGGGGTCACTCCTGCACTGGAGGTCGGATCCTTCAGGTCCTGGGGGCTGCGGGTGCAGTGTCCTTACCAGGCGTCGGGTTCTTAGAAGCAGGCAGTCGCGGTCTGGGGGAGCCTCTGGATTCCCTCTGCAGGCGTCGCTGTGGGGGTTCAGGGGGGTCAACTCTGGCTACTCACGGGCTCGCCGTCGCCGGGGAGTCCTCCCTGTAGCATTGGTTCTCCACAAGTCGAGCCGGGGGCGTCGGGTGCAGAATGCAAAGTCTCACGCTTCCGGCGGGAAATGTGTGTTCTTTCAAAGTTGCTTCTTTGTTGCAAAGATGCTTCTTTCTTGGAGCAGAGCCGCTGTCCTTGGGAGTTCTTGGTCGTTTTAGATGCAGGGTAGTCCTCTGAGGCTTCAGAGGTTACTGGACCCTGTGGGACGCGTCGCTGGAGCAGTTCTTTTGAAGTGGGGAGACAGGCCGGTAGAGCTGGGGCCAAAGCAGTTGGTGTCTCCGTCTTCTCTGCAGGGTTTTCAGCTCAGCAGTCCTTCTTCATCTTAGGTTGCAGGAATCTATCTTGCTAGGTTCTGGGAGCCCCTAAATACTCGATTTAGGGGTGTGTTTAGGTCTGGGGGGTTAGTAGCCAATGGCTACTAGCCCTGAGGGTGGCTACACCCTCTTTGTGCCTCCTCCCGGGCACATCCCTAATCCTATTGGGGGAATCCTCCATCTGCAAGATGGAGGATTTCTAAAAGTCAGAGTCACCTCAGCTCAGGACACCTTAGGGGCTGTCCTGACTGGCTAGTGACTCCTCCTTGTTTTTCTCATTATCTGTTCCGGCCTTGCCGCCAAAAGTGGGGCCGTGGCCGGAGGGGGCGGGCAACTCCACTAGCTGGAGTGCTCTGGGGTTCTGTAACAAAGGGGGTGAGCCTTTGAGGCTCACCGCCAGGTGTTACAGTTCCAGCAGGGGGAGGTGAAAAGCACCTCCACCCAGTACAGGCTTTGTTACTAGCCACAGAGTGACAAAGGCACTCTCCCCATGTGGCCAGCAACATGTCTGGTGTGTGGCAGGCTGCTAAAACTAGTCAGCCCACACTTGTAGTCGGGTATGGATTCAGGGGGCATCTCTAAGATGCCCTCTGGGGTGTATTTTACAATAAAATTTACACTGGCATCCGTGTGCATTTATTGTGCTGAGACGTTTGATACCAAACTTCCCAGTTTTCAATGTAGCCATTATGGTGCTGTGGAGTTCGTGCATGACAGACTCCCAGACCATATACTCTTATGGCTACCCTGCACTTACAATGTTTAAGGTTTTGCTTAGACACCTTGGGGGCATAGTGCTCATGCACTTATGCCCTCACCTATGGTATAGTGCACCCTGCCTTAGGGCTGTAAGGCCTGCTAGAGGGGTGACTTATCTCTACCTATAGGCAGTGTGAGGTTGGCATGGCACCCTGAGGGGAGTGCCATGTCGACGTAGTCATTTTATCCCCACCAGCACACACAAGCTGGGAAGCAGTGTGTCTGTGCTGAGTGAGGGGTCCTCAGGGTGGCATAAGACATGCTGCAGCCCTTAGAGACCTTCCCTGGCATCAGGGCCCTTGGTACCAGGGGTACCAGTTGCAAGGAACTTACCTGGATGCCAGTGTGTGCCAATTGTGGAAACAAAGGTACAGGTTAGGGAAAGAACACTGGTGCTCGGGCCTGGTTAGCAGGACTCAGCACACTTTCAAATCATAACTTGGCATCAGCAAAGGCAAAATGTCAGGGGGTACCCATGCCAAGGAGGCATTTCCTTACACAACCCCCCCCCAAACGAAAGAGGATAAGACTAACCTTTCCCAAGAGGGTCTTCATTTTCTAAGTGGAAGAACCTGGAAAGGCCATCTGCATTGGCATGGGCAGTCCCAGGTCTGTGTTCCATTATAAAGTCCATTCCCTGTAGGGAGATGGACCACCTCAACAGTTTTGGATTTTCACCTTTCATTTGCATTAGCCATCTGAGAGGTCTGTGGTCAGTCTGAACTACAAAGTGAGTACCAAAGAGGCATGGTCTCAGCTTCTTCAGGGACCAAACCACAGCAAAGGCCTCCCTCTCAATGGCACTGCAACGCTGCTCCCTGGGGAGTAACCTCCTGCTAATGAAAGCAACAGGCTGGTCAAGGCCATCATCATTTGTTTGGGACAAAACTGCCCCTATCCCATGTTCGGAGGCATCAGTCTGCACAATGAACTGCTTGGAGTAATCTGGAGCTTTGAGAACTGGTGCTGTGCACATTGCTTGTTTCAGGGTGTCAAAGGCCTGTTGGCATTCTAAAGTCCAGTTTACCTTCTTGGGCATTTTCTTGGAGGTAGGTTCTGTGAGGGGTGTCACTATAGATCCATATCCCTTCACAAACCTCCTGTAGTACCCAGTCAAGCCAAGGAATGCCCTGACTTGAGTCTAGGTTTTTGGAGCTGCCCAGTCCAGAATAGTCTGGATCTTGGGCTGGAGTGGCTGAACTTGGCCTCCACATACAAGGTGTCCAAGTAAACCACAGTTCCCTGCCCTATCTGACATTTGGATGCCTTGATAGAGAGGCCTGCTGCTTGCAGGGCCTTCAAAACCTTCTTCAGGTGGACCAGGTGATCCTGCTGGAGCTTAAGACAGCAATATCGTCAAGATAAGCTGCACTAAAGGACTCCAAGCCAGCAAGGACTTGATTCACCAACCTTTGAAAGGTGGCAGGGGCATTCTTTAAACCAAAGGGCATAACAGTAAACTGATAATGCCCATCAGATGTGGAGAATGCTGTCTTTTCTTTTGCTCCTGGTTCCATTTTTATTTGCCAGTATCCTGCTGTCAAGTCAAAGGTACTTAAGTATGTGGCAGCACCTAGTTTATCTATCAACTCATCTGCCCTTGGAATGGGATGGGCATCTGTCTTGGTGACAGAATTAAGTTCCCTGTAGTCCACACAGAACCTCATCTCTCTCTTTTCATCTTTGGTGTGAGGTTTGGGGACTAAGACCACTGGGCTAGCCCAGGGGCTGTCAGAGTGCTCAATGACTTCCAATTCCAGCATCTCGTGGACTTCCACTTTGATGCTTTCCTTAACTTGGTCAGACTGTCTGAAGATCTTGTTTTTGACAGGCATGCTGTCTCCTGCATCCACATCATGGGTACACAGGTGTGTCTGACCAGGGGTTAGGGAAAAGAGTTCAGCAAACTGTTGCAGGACCTTCCTACAGTCAGATTGCTGTTGGCCAGAGAGGGTGTCTGAGTAGATCACTCCATCAACTGAGCCATCTGTTGGGTCTGTTGAGAGGAGATCAGGGAGAGGTTCACTCTCAGCTTCCTGGACCTCATCTGTTACCATAAACAGATTCACATCTGCCCTGTCATGGAAGAGTTTGAGGCGGTTTTCATGGATCACCCTTCTGGGGGTCCTGCTAGTGCCTATGTCTACCAGGTAGGTGACCTGACTCCTCCTCTCTAGCAATGGGTAAGGGCCACTCCATTTGTCCTGAAGTGCCCTGGGAGCCACAGGCTCCAGAACTCAGACTTTCTGCCCTGGCTGAAACTCAACCCTAGCAGCCTTTTGGTTATACCACATCTTCTGGAGTTGTTGGCTGGCCTCAAGTTTTTTACTTGCCTTTTCCATATACTCTGCCATCCTTGAACGTAGGCCTAGTACATAGTCCACTATATCTTGTTTAGGCTCATGAAGAGGTCTCTCCCAGCCTTCTTTTACAAGAGCTAGTGGTCCCCTTACAGGATGGCCAAACAGAAGTTCAAAGGGGGAAAACCCTACTCCCTTCCGAGGCACCTCTCTGTAGGCGAAAAGCAGACATGGCAAGAGTACATCCCATCTACTTTTGAGTTTTTCAGGGAGCCCCATGATCATGCCTTTCAATGTCTTGTTAAATCTTTCTACAAGACCATTGGTTTGTGGATGGTATGGTGTGGTGAATTTGTAAGTCACCCCACACTCATTCCACATGTGCTTCAGGTATGCTGACATGAAGTTGGTACCTCTGTCAGACACCACCTCCTTAGGAAATCCCACTCTGGTAAAAATACCAATGAGTGCTTTGGCTACTGCAGGGGCAGTAGTTGACCTAAGGGGAATTGCTTCAGGGTATCTAGTAGCATGATCAACTACTACTAGTATGTATTGGTTCCCTGAGGCTGTGGGAGGTTCAAGTGGACCCACTATGTCCACACCCACTCTTTCAAAGGGGACCCCCACCACTGGAAGTGGAATGAGGGGGGCCCTTTGGGTGTCCACAAGTCTTACCACTGGCTTGACAGGTGGCACAGGAGAGACAAAACTCCTTGACCTTTTGGGACATGTTGGGCCAATAGAAGTGGTTGACTAATCTCTCCCACGTCTTGGTCTGTCCCAAATGCCCAGAAAGAGGAATATCATGAGCTAAGGTCAGAATGGACTCTCTAAACTCCTGAGGCACTAACACTCTCCTAGTGGCACCAGGTTTGGGATCTCTTGCCTCAGTGTAAAGGAGTCCATCTTCCCAATAGACTCTATGTGTTCCTGTTATTTTTCCTTTGGACTCTTCAGCAGCTTGCTGCCTAAGGCCTTCAAGAGAGGGACATGTTTCTTGCCCCTTACACAACTGTTCCCTTGAGGGTCCCCCTGGGCCCAGGAGCTCAACCTGATAAGGTTCTAACTCCATGGGCTCAGTTCCCTCAGTAGACAGAACTTCTTTCTGAGAAGTGAGGTTCTCTTTCTCTTGTTGTGTGGAAGCTGGTCTCCAGTCTTCTTTCCTTTTCTCTTGGAGGGTTGGGCCCTTTTTCCAGGCTCCAAAACCACTTTTTCACCCTGAGCTTTGCACTGCGCCCTTGTCTTGACACACACCAGTTGAGGGATACCCAGCATGGCTGCATGGGTTTTGAGTTCTACCTCAGCCCATACTGAGGACTCCAGGTAATTTCCTAGCAAACAGTCTACAGGGATATTTGAGGAGACCACCACCTGTTTCAGGCCATTGACCCCTACCCACTCTAAAGTTACCATAGCCATGGGATGTACTTTAGTCTGACTGTCAGCGTTGGTGACTGGATAAGTTTGTCCAGCCAGGTATTGACCAGGGGAAACCAGTTTCTCTGTCACCATGGTGACAGTGGCACCTGTATCCCTCAGGTCTTCTACATTTGTCCCATTAATTAAGAGTTGCTGCCTGTATTTTTGCATGTTAGGGGGCCAGGCAGCCAGTGTGGCTAAATCCACCCCACCCTTAGAGACTAATGTAGCTTCAGTGTGGACCCTGATTTGCTCTGGGCACACTGTTGATCCCACGTGGAGACTGGCCATTCCAGTGTTAGCTGGAGTAGAGTTAGAAGTAGAACCTTTCTTGGGAGAGGCCTTGTCTCCAGGTTGGTGTCCTTGCTGATTACAGCTACGACACAAGGCCTTTTTGGGATCAAAGTTTTTACCCTTGTACCCAAAATTGGATTGTGAAGAGGCTCTGGGCCCTCCCTCCTGAGCAGGATTTGGGGGCCCTATAGAAGACTCTTTACTTTTTCCCTTGGATGTCTCAACACTCTTCCCCTGGGTAGTCTTTGTGACCCCTTTCTTTTGGTCACCCCCTGTGGAAGTCTTGGTCACCCTAGTCTTGACCCAATGGTCCGCCTTCTTTCCCAATTCTTGGGGAGAAATTGGTCCTAGGTCTACCAGATGCTGATGCAGTTTATCATTGAAACAATTACTTAACAGGTGTTCTTTGACAAATAAATTGTACAGCCCATCATAACCATTTAAATCACTGCCATGAATCCAACCATCCAGTGTTTTTACTGAGTAGTCAACAAAATCAACCCAGGTCTGGCTCGAGGATTTTTGAGGCTGCCTTCAATGCTTCCAGAGTTGCTGGACTCTCCTGTGAGAGAAGCAGCGTCTCTGACTATCACTTGTGGAGACAGTGTTTGAGGGACCCTGTTCTCCCTAACTAGGACTGGAGGTGGGAATTCCTCCACATCACTAGCTTCCCCCTCCGGGAAGGTATCATCAGAGGGGTTGTTTTTAGCAAACTCTGCCAAAAGCTACTGGAGCTGTATTTTGGTAGGGTTTTAACCAGTTTAAATCTTTTTGAGTTTGCAGAGAGACCTTAACTCTGACATCCTAAGATGCAGGTAAGGGGTGAGGTTGAGTTCCATCACTATCTCTTCTGCATTAGACATTATGGGCCTGATTACAACTTTGGAGGAGGTGTTAATCTGTCCCAAATGTGACGGATATACCACCAGCCGTATTACGAGTTCCATAGGATATAATGGACTCGTAATACGGCTGGTGGTATATCCGTCACTTTACCGTTACTTTTGGCACGGATTAACACCTCCTCCAAAGTTGTAATCAGGCCCTATGTTTCTAAAAGTTGGAATACTTTTTAAGAATCTAAAAGTATCTCTAGAACTTAATTCAAACTTTTACAAAACTTTTAAACTCTAAAAGAAATGCTAACAGGGACTAACACAAGGCCCTAGCAGGACTTTTAAAAATTTAGAAAAATAGCTCAAATTTAAAAAATCAGTTTCTAATGACAATTTTTAGAATTTAGTTGTGTGATCAGGTATTAGCTAAGTAGTCCAGCAAATGCAAAGTCTTGTATCCCACCACTGCCACCAATGTAGGAAGTTGGCTCTGTATGTACTATTTCAAAGTAAGAAATAGCATGCACAGAGTCCAAGGGTTCCCCTTAGAGGTAAGATAGTGACACAAAGAGATAATTCTAATGCTCTATTTTGTGGTAGTGTGGTCGAGCAGTAGGCTTATCAGAGGGTAGTGTTAAGCATTTGTTGTACACACACAGGCAATAAATGGGGAACACACACTCAAAGACAATTCCGGGCCAATCATTTTTTATATAGAAAAATATTTTTTCTTAGTTTATTTTAAGGACCACAGGTTCAAGATTTACAAACAATACTTTAAATGAAAGGTATTTCACTTAGGAACTTTAGGAACTTTGAATTAGCATATTCAGTTTTCACACAAATGGCAATAAGCTATTTTAAAACTTGACACAGTGCAATTTTCAACAGTTCCTGGGGGAGGTAAGTGTTTGTTAGTTTTGCAGGTAAGTAAACCACCTACAGGGTTCAAAGTTGGGTCCAAGGTAGCCCACCGTTGGGGGTTCAGGACAACCCCAAAGTTACCACACCAGCAGCTCAGTGCCGGTCAGGTGCAGAGGTCAAATTGGTGCCCAAAACGCATAGGCTTCAATGGAGAAGGTGGTGCCCCGGTTCCAGTCTGCCAGCAGGTAAGTACCCACGTCTTCGGAAGGCAGACCAGGGGTGTTTTGTAGGGCACCGGGGGGGACACAAGTCAGCATAAAAAGTACACCCTCAGCGGCACGGGGGCGGCGGGGTGCAGTGTGCAAACAGGCGTCGGGTTTGCAGTGAAGTTCAATGGAAGACCTAGGGGTCTCTTCAGAGATGCAGGCAGGCAAGGGGGGGCTCCTCGGAGTAGCCACCACCTGGGCAAGGGAGAGGGCCACCTGGGGGTCACTCCTGCACTGGAGGTCAGATCCTTCACGTCCTGGGGGCTGCGGGTGCAGTGTCCTTACCAGGCGTTGGGTTCTTAGAAGCAGGCAGTCGCGGTCAGGGGGAGCCTCTGGATTCCCTCTGCAGGCGTCGCTGTGGGGGTTCAGGGGGGTCAACTCTGGCTACTCACGGGCTCGCAGTCACTGGGGAGTCCTCCCTGTAGCGTTGGTTTTCCACAAGTCGAGCCGGGGGCGTCGGGTGCAGAATGCAAAGTCTCACGCTTCCGGTGGGAAATGTGTGTTCTTTCAAAGTTGCTTCTTTGTTGCAAAGATGCTTCTTTCTTGGAGCAGAGCCGCTGTCCTCGGGAGTTCTTGGTCATTTTCGATGCAGGGTAGTCCTCTGAGGCTTCAGAGGTTGCTGGACCCTTTGGGACGCGTCGCTGGAGCAGTTCTTTTGAAGTGGGGAGACAGGCCGGTAGAGCTGGGGCCAAAGCAGTTGGTGTCTCCGTCTTCTCTGCAGGTTTTTCAGCTCAGCAGTCCTTCTTCATTTTAGGTTGCAGGAATCTATCTTGCTAAGTTCTGGGAGCCCCTAAATACTCAATTTAGGGGTGTGTTTAGGTCTGGGGGGTGAGTAGCCAATGGCTACTAGCCCTGAGGGTGGCTACACCCTCTTTGTGCCTCCTCCATGAGGGGAGGGGGGCACATCCCTAATCCTATTGGGGGAATCCTCCATCTGCAAGATGGAGGATTTCTAAAAGTCAGAGTCACCTCAGCTCAGGACACCTTAGGGGCTGTCCTGACTGGCCAGTGACTCCTCCTTGTTTTTCTCATTATCTCCTCGGGCCTTGCCACCAAAAGTGGGGCTGTGGCCGGAGGGGGCGGGCAACTCCACTAGCTGGAGTGCCCTCGGGTGCTGTAACAAAGGGGGTGAGCCTTTGAGGCTCACCGCCAGGTGTTACAGTTCCTGCAGGGGGAGGTGAAAATCACCTCCACCCAGTACAGGCTTTGTTACTAGCCACAGAGTGACAAAGGCACTCTCCCCATGTGGCCAGCAACATGTCTGGTGTGTGGCAGGCTGCTAAAACTAGTCAGCCCACACTGGTAGTCGGGTATGGTTTCAGGGGGCATCTCTAAGATGCCCTCTGGGGTGTATTTTACAATACAATGTACACTGGCATCAGTGTGCATTTATTGTGCTGAGAAGTTTGATACCAAACTTCCCAGTTTTCAGTGTAGCCATTATGGTGCTGTGGAGTTTGTGCATGACAGACTCCCAGACCATATACTCTTATGGCTACCCTGCACTTACAATGTCTAAGGTCTTGCTTAGGTACTGTAGGGGCATAGTGCTCATGCACTTATGTCCTCACCTATGGTATAGTGCACCCTGCCTTAGGCCTGTAAGGCCTGCTAGAGGGGTGACTTATCTCTACCTATAAGCAGTGTGAGGTTGGCATGGCACCCTGAGGGGAGTGCCATGTCGACTTAGTCATTTTATCCCCACCAGCACACACAAGCTGGCAAGCAGTGTGTCTGTGCTGAGTGAGGGGTCCCCAGGGTGGCTTAAGACATGCTGCAGCCCTTAGAGACCTTCCCTCGCATCAGGGCCCTTGGTACCAGGGGTACCAGTTACAAGGGACTTACCTGGATGCCAGGGTGTGCCAATTGTGGAAACAAAGGTACAGGTTAGGGAAAGAACACTGGTGCTCGGGCCTGGTTAGCAGGCCTCAGCACACTTTCAAATCATAACTTGGCATCAGCAAAGTGAAAAAGTCAGGGGGTAACCATGCCAAGGAGGCATTTCCTTACAGTCATACTGACAGTTGAGCTGTTTGTGAATCCTCTCTAGACAGTGACATAAAGGGAGGTGGGTTGTAGCCTGCATAGCCTGATGGGCCATCTGGGCTAGAGTGGAGGGAGGAGTGGTCCCTTACACTGAGTGTGCTATGTCTGCCCTCACACAATTCAGTCTCCAACCCCCTGGTGTGTGTCTGGGGCCTGGCCTGGGCAAGGCAGGATCCTGTAAACAACAGAGACTCCCCTTTGAAGTTTGCCTATTTCAAAGGCAGAAAGGGGATAAGTATTGGACCCAAAACCCCAGACTTTATATTACTTCTGGAACAAGAGGAACCTCTGCCAAAGAGAAGAGCTGAAGAGCCAAGGAGAAGTGCTGCCCTTGCCTGTGACTGCTTTGTTGGGCTATCCTGCAGTTGCTGCTTCTGCCTGTGAAAGGGGATAAAGGCTCGTCTTTGTTGAGCATTCCTGCTTGAGACGAATCTCCAAGGGCTTGAACTGAGCATGCCTCCTGTTTTGAAGTCTCAGGGCCATCAAAGACTTCCTTGCCAGCACCTGGACTCTCCGCTGAGACTCCTGCCAAGTGGTGCCCTATCCAGTCCCTGGGCCCTTGAAAGGTGAAGTTGGCAGAACATGTGCTGAAATCCACGCACAGAACGCCGTGCAGGAACATTTTCGACGCACCATCTGCAACACAGCTGATAAACAACTCGCCACCCGCTTTGTGGCTAAAATTGACACTCCACCTGCATTGCGGCTGGGAGATCGATACATCGCGGCTGGAGAAACAATGCTTGCAGCTGATGATAATGACACAAACCCCAAGCAGTCCGGTTTTCTAACACCTTGCAACCGGATTTCCACGCATCTTCCCTAGGCGTCAAAGTCAACGTGAATTGGCGCGGATCCGAGGTGCCCTGTCCAGGAATTGATGCATCGCTATCTTTCAAGGGAGAAAAACGACACATCGGCTACCCGACTGGAGAAGTAATGACTCACAGCCTCACTTCTGAGTGAGGAATCAGCACATCGCTTACTTTTCCAATGCATGCTCGCCCGTGCGGCTTTATGTTTGACACAAACTAGGTACTTTGTGTAAAATCAACATTTCCATTGTTCTGTACGGAGTGAGACTCTTATTGTTTTGAAAATTCATATCTTGACTTGTGTATGTTGGATTTTTGTAATTTTCATCTTGTTTCGTTTAGATAAATATTACCTATTTTTCTAATCTGGTGTGGTGTCCACTTTGTAGTGTTTTCACTTTATTACTGTGTGTGTTGGTACAAATACTTTACACATTATTTCTGAGATAAGCCTGACTACTTGTGCCAAGCTTCCAAACGGGTAAGCAGTGGTTATCTAAGTGTGTTTTTCCATTTCCCTGACTAGCGTGAGGGTCCCTGCTTGGACAGAGTGCAAACTGACTGCCAACCAGAGAAGCCATTTCTAACATTGATGATCATTGGTGAGGATTGGACCTGTATTTGTACTTGACATACAGTGATTAAGTGTATACTACTGATTTCAGTGCAGACCTTTACGTGACCACATACCACTGGTTTTGCGTTTTCTCTTTTTGGACTTTTTTCTGCTTTCATATTTTTGGTGATCTTCTTTGTTGATTCCTGAACTTCTCATTGGGAACTCTTTTTTTCTGCCTTGGAACTTTGCACTTTTGATTTGCCATCATGTCTCACTCTCGGGATGCACCAGCTGGAGCTGTTTTTGAGTTAGGGAAACTGAAAATTACACAGTTGCTCAACTGAAACAGTTCTGTAAGGATCTTGCCTGTCCCTTTAAGAGTTCCACCAGGAAGGAGGAGCTGCAAAAGGCAATGAGGTGACAACCATAGAGGCTGGGGGGCACACAGAGGAGGAGGATGAGGACGGGGAGGTGCAGAGTATTCACAATGGTGTAGAGGATGTACGTGTTATGCCTGGAGGGAGGTTCTCTAGGGCAGGTAGCAGTGTGTCATCCAAGGGTCTGACTCCTGAAGAGTTGCAAGACAGACAGGCTCACCAGTTGGAGATAGAGAAGTTTAGGATGCAAAAGGAGATGGAAGAGACTGGCCATTGAGGAGAAGAAGCTACTTCTGGCTCATGAGCTTAGTTTAAGAGTTATATCAGGGGAAGCAGTCTAGTGGAGATGGTGGCAGTAGTACCTAAGTGCAGCCTCAGAGGAGGGTGCACATTCCAAAGGACTTAGTGAAGAATTACAAGAGGGAGAATGACATATATTTCTGTGGTTTAACAGGCATGGGTCTGCTCTCCACATGAATCTGGCCCCACAAGCACATTGGGGGCAGGATTGTAGAAGCACTTTGAGTTTGAGGAGAGGGACTCTGACTTCATTAGGGGATACGCAGGGGCTCACTTACTCTATCATGAAGGATGCCCAACTCACAAGGTAGGTCTCACCCCTGAGCAGTATGAGGACACCTTTAGGTTCTACAGAAAGAAGGAATCCCAAAAATGGTTGAAATGTATTGACTCTTTTTGCAGGTCACTGGATGGTTAGATGAAGGGGGATAAGGTAACAACTTTTGAGGGGCTGTACAATTTGATTGCTTGGGAGCATTTTTATAGTCTTTGTTTTCCAGAGCTGCAGCAGCACCTGATTGACAGCAAGCTGACTGACCCCCGGAAGACTGCACAGGAAGTGGACCATTGGGAGAGCACCAGGGTCCAGAAGACTTATGGAGAGACCACGCTAAGGGTGAGCTGTGTCCCTCTTAGAAGAATCAGAGGGTTAAGGGTAAACAGGTGGAGTTCTCTAAAGGGCCCCAACCTAGTTCCCGGGGGAAGGATTCGCATCCCCCAGTGGAAAAGAAACCTTGGTTTTCTATAGAGAAAACTGCAGAGGGTGTTCCTGAAAATGTTTTTCATGTGACCTGGTGGGTCATGTGCTCAGTAACAGGGTTTGGCCAGTGTAGTGCTTGGGGAGGAGTTGGTTCCAGGTGAGTGGGAGCCAGCTGAGATGAACCTTGTCTCACTAGGGTACAGTGAAGGCGGTCCAGAGAACTCTTGTGTCTGAGAACACTAAGAAGTACAGGCAGTGGGTGACCATCAATGGAGAGAGGATGGAAGCTCTGAGAGACACAGGAGCCAGTGTGACTACTGTAAGAAGTCACCTGGTGTTGGAAGAGCAGATAGATTCCAGTGTACTTCACTAAGTAGTTGCGGTAAACATCTCGGAGCACCTATGCAGAGTGGTCCAGGTTCCCTTTGAATGGGGGGGTCTCAGGTGCCTTGAGAGTAGCTGTGAGTGCAGCCATGCTTGTAGATTGTCTGCTTGGCAGTGACCTGGAGGATTCCCCTAGGAAGAAGGTAGAACACAGGCCTCACTTGGAGATGATGGGCCTGCCTGGGTGTGTGTGTTTGTGTCCTCCCGGTCAATGGCAGCCTGCCAGGGTGATCAGGGGACCCTGGAGCCTGAAAGAGTGTCCCAGGTGTTGCAAGAAGGAGGAAGAGTAAGGGGTGATGGAAACCCACTCCAGTAGAGCCCACATTGCAGGAGGCGGCTGAACCTGAGGGGGATGCGTAGAGCCTATAGTGAAACAAGTGGCTCAACTGGGGGAGGTCCCTGAGCTGGCTCTGTGGCATCAGGAAGGAGGACCCACCAGGTAGGCATTCTGTGAGGCACAGAAGACATGTCCTACTCTGGAGAGTTTGCGGCAGAAGGCTACAGACCAGGCATCTGGCAAGGAGCCTGGATCACACTTGATCTACTGGGAGGATGGCCTTTTATATAGGGAGCCTAAGGCTGCTGAGCCTGGGTCAGCCCATGTGCTGGTGGTAACCCAGTGCTTAGGAGCCTTCCTACTGGGTCTGGCTCATGATGTGCCTTTAGCTGGTCATTTGGAGCAGTACAAGACTTTTGAATGGATTGTCACCCACGTCTACTGGCCACAAATGAGCAGGCACTCAGATGCACACTGTAGGTCTTGCCAAACTTGTCAGGCAAGTGGCAAGAGTGGGGGAAATACAAGGCTCCACTCCAACTTTTTCCTGTGGTTAGTACCCCCTTTGAAAGGGTAAGTATTGACATTGTGGGGCCTCTGGATCCCAATACAGCCATGGGCAACAGGTTCATCCTGGTCTTGGTGAACCATGCTACCCGGTAGTCAGAAGCCATTCCTTTGAGGTCAAGCACCTCCCCTGTGGTGGGACATGCTTTGATGGGTTTTTTTACCCGCATGGGGTTCCCAAAGGAGGTGGTATCTGATAGGGGTACCAACTTCATATCAACATATATGAAGTCTCTGTTGAAGGAGTGTGGGGTGACATATAAGTTAATCACTCCTTACCACCCCCAAAGTAACAATCTGGTTGAAGGAATGAACCGTTCCTTGAAGGGCATGATCATGGGTCTGTCAGAGCCCTTGAAGCATAAGAGGGACGTTCTCTTGCTATGCCTTCTGTTCGCCTACAGGGAGGTGTCTCAAAAGTGTCTTGTATTTAGCACTTTTTAGCTACTGTATGGCCACCCTGTCTGTGGACCTTTGAGTCTGGTTAGGGAGGGCTTGGCGAAAGCCTCCAGGAAGTCCCCCCCAGACTGTATTTAATGACATGCGGGCTTTTAGGAACCAGAGAGCACGCTTGCTCAGGAAGCTTGCCCAAGAGAACCTGAAAGCAAGTCAAGATGATATGAAGGGCTGGTACAATCAAAATGTTACTATGGTTGAGTTCCAGCCATTTTGGGTGATGGCCCCAGTGGAGTCTAGGGCTCCCCAAGATAAGTGGACTCAGCCATTTGAGATAGTGGAGTGCAAGAGTGAAACTTGTGGACTTCAGGAACCCTTTGAGGGTCCTACATGTGAATGGCTTCAAGCCTTAATTTGAGAGGACAGAGGTAACAATGGTCTTGGCAACAGATGATGGGGTGGAGGAAGAGAGTGAGCCTCTTCCTGACCTCCTGTCTGCCAAAGAGAAGGATGGTTCATTGGAGGGTGTGAACCTCTCCCCCTCCCTGACACCAGAGCAACAGAGGGATTGTCACCAAGTGTTAGGACAGTTTGCCCCTCTATTTCCCTTGATCCCAGGGTTCACTCATCTATGTACACATGATGTGGACACTGGGGACAGTCCTCCTGTTAAACATAAGGTTTACACAGTGACTGACAAGGTTAGGGCCAACATAAAGGATGAGGTGTCCAGAATGTTAGCCCTTGGGGTAATTGAGTTCTCAAGTAGCCCTTGGGCCAGCTCTGTGGTCTTGGTCCCAAAAGTTGCTGCTCCTGGTGCCACCCCAGAACTCGGGTTCTTTGTGGATTACAGGGGACTCAATGTGGTCACTAAGACTGATGCCCACCCCATCCCCAAAGCTGATGAGCTTATTGACCAGTTAGAGGCTGTGAGATGCAGAAACTGTTCCATAAAAGTCATGGGTACTTTTGACTTGACCTCTGTATATTGGCATATTGCTCTCACTAAGGGTGCAAAGGAGAGGTCTGCATTTTCTACTCAAGATGAGCACTGCCAATTTACGGTGATGCCCTTTGGGATGAAGAATGCCCCTGTCACCTGTCAGGCACCCCCAAGGTGCCTCCTGCGTTATCTGTCAGCATCCCCAGGGATTAGGGTTAAATCATATCTCTGTTTTTGGTTAAACCTTCATGTTTCTAAGTAAACATAATGTGCTGTGTTACTCAATTGGGTTTATCAATACTTATTTTTACCAATGCTTGTTTGCTAATGTGAGCAGATGTAGACATGTGCTTCTAATTAGGTATGGTGTAGACATGTGCTTCTAAGTGGGTGTGGTGACTCGTCCACATGTGGAAACTCAACTGCTTTCCTGATTGGCTATAAACAGCACAGTGAAGCATGCCTCCCTGCTTGGCTTTGTTTTGCTTTGTGATCTCGGCATCTGATTCGGCAGTCCAGCCCCAGCTGTCATCCTTGTATTCAGGACTTTTGAGGCAATTCTTTTCTTAGTTCCTGTACCAGCTGACACCAGGCATTCCTCCAGAACTTAGGAAAAGACTGCAGCTAAGTCACTAGTATTCTCCAGGGAGTTTGTTCTTTGAGCGTCACGCTTTCCTAGAACAGCTGGTGTATTTCAGACCCCCTATTTTGGCAGAGTGCTTATCTTGAAGAGATAAATGTATTTCTGAATATTCTACATTATTATTGTAGTTACTTGCCTAAATGTGTTTCAGGAAATCTGTTTGAGCTCAAGTACTACAAAAAGGGACAGTTCAATTTTAAAAGAGCATTTACGTGACTTTTCTTTCTCTGATAGCATAACTCTTAGATTTAAATTGTGTCATTCATGCCTGTGTTTCAGGTTTGAGGAATTTGCTTTTTGAAGGGTTTTTCACACGCAGAGTGAAACCAAACCAAACTGTGCCACCCTAACTGTTTGAACCCAGAGTGGACATTTGTATTTCATGGATTGTTTTTCTCTTTTTTTTTTTTTTTTCCTCATCTCATAACCCACGGCAGGAGAGACCTCTGATTTGTGTTTTCAAGGAGTAGACCCCTCAATCTCAATGGGCCAAACCTCCTTTCCTACACGCACCAAGTCTTCCCAAATATGTCATTGGCCACACCCTACCATTTGCTCGAAATTGTGGTCATACCAAAGCGCCACCTGTTGGGTGAAGGGAAGTTTTAATCATTGGACTTAATAGCTGAAAAAGGAGAACCACATAACACACACCAGCCATATTTAATACTGATACGCACTTTCCCAGACTTCCCAGAAGTTGTCCCTTCTACTGAAAGGACCAGCGCATTCCAAATTACTTAACCGTATTACTGACAATTGCCACTCCTGGGCTGTAGGAGGTAATGAGCCCACTCATTTACAACAAATTTCACGTCGAGCCAAAAGCATTAATACAAACAACAGATATTCTTGCTGCACAGAAACTTTTCTGACCTGTAGATTCTAAGTCACATAACTAATAAAAGACTCAATTCTAAATTATCACCAAATATTACCTTAAGAATATTTCCTATGTCCTCCCAGAATTTAGTCAGCCTTGGGCACTGCCAAAACTTGTGCAGATCATCCGCATTGGGATCCCCACATCACGGACAATTTTTTTTTATTTTTCCCAATAACCGTCAATCTTGCCGGTGACCAATATACCCTATGCAGAGTAAACAAATGATTTTTCCTCATTGCTGCGGATTTGATAGTGAACCACAATCTTGAACATGATGATTTGCCATAAGGAAACAATGTCTAGGGTTGGGAAAATCTTTCCCCATTTCAACACCGGAAGAGGTGGATCCTCTTCCTCTGCATCCAGTAAAGCATGGTACCATAGAACAACCTCCTTGTTTATGGATAGCTGACTTAGGTTTTCCTCCCAAAAGCTTCTCCCAATTTCTCCTGCCTGAAGGGACTTAACCCAACTGGATAACTGTTAGTACTTAAACCTAGAAATAGTCCCCTGTCCGCTCCTGAAATATAGACCAAGATGTAAATTCAGAATCTTCTATAATCTGCCCCCACTTCACCACCCCATTAGCTTTCAGCGGAGCTGATAACTTATCCTTTAGACACTGAGGGGTACCTGGTGAATCCCAAATGGGGGCCGAACTACAATAATAAGCTATCCCTAGCGCGTTCCGAAATTGCACCCAAACTTTACAGGTTTTACAGGAGTCGATCCTTCTCAAAAAAGTTTGGGTGACCAAATTTATATAGAAAATTATAAGCCCCCTCCGCAAGATGCATCGTCAGAGCTTTCCATAAAGGAGTGTACTCTAGCCTCTTATTCAGCAGCATTCTAATATTCTTCAACTGAAACGCCAAATAATACTCGTAGAAGTCTGGAGATGCAATCCCCCCCACTCCTTCTTTCTGCATAACTTCTTCCATGTTATCCTTACTCCCTTCAAGCCCCAAATAAACGTTGATATATCACCCTGTAAATTTTGGAACCAGCATAGCTTAAACTCTATTGGGATAGTATTAAATAAAAAGATGAACTTTGGAAGAATACACATTTTTAAGATATTGGATCTGCCAATTAGTGAAAGGGGGAGAGCGGCCCATGCCTTAAGAAGTTTTTTTGTTTCACTATAAACCCTGTCAAAATTAACACTTGCCACTTCACAAAAATTGTCCATAAGCTGAATTCCCAAATATTTGATCTCATTTTTGACTAATGAGGAATCATAAGCCGTATTCCAACACAGAATCTCCGTCTTCTCAGCATTTACACTATAACCCAACATTCCGCCTAACTGCTCCATCAACGAATTAATAGTAGGCTGGGAACCCACCACATCACTAGTGTAGATCATCAAATCATCTGTGTAGAGTGCTACTTTCTTTTCCCACCCACTGCTTCGAAAAGGAACGATACCCGTGCTAGCCCTTAGCAATATTGCCAAAGGCTCAATATGCAAATCAAAAAGCAAAAGGGACAAAGGACACCATTGACGAGTACCTCGTTCAATCCTGAACTCCTGGGACAACATATCATTTACCAAAATCCTCGCTGTCGGGGATCTATACAACTCCCTAACTGTTCTAATAAAGGAGTTTCCCAATCCAAATACTTCCATAGCAACCTGCAAGAAAGACCAATTAACTTGGTTAAATGCTTTAGCTGCATCAAAGGTCAAAACAGCCAAGGGAGCCGCCTCCTGTAATGCCAAATCTGTCGCAGCAAGAAAATCATGAGTTATTTCATGGAGCTGTCTACCTTTAATAAAACCCTTCTGATCCTGATGTATTAAATCAGCAATAACTTTACCAAGTCTCCTAGATAAAATCCCTGTATAAAGCTTGTAATCTGAGTTAAGTAGCGAGATAGGTCTATACGATGAGCACTGCATTGGGTCCTTACAAGGTTTCAACAATAAGCAAATTATTGCTTCATCCCATGATTTAGGTGCTTTTATCCCTTCTAAAAGCATACTGTTAAACAATTCCAATAAAACTGGAGTAAGTTCCTCCCCAAGTACCTTATATAACTCATTCTGTAGATTATCAGGACCAGGTGCTTTCCCTTTCTTCAATGCCTTCATAACTTCAAGCAGTTCTTTCCCATTTATCTCGCTTCCTAACAGCTGCTGTGCCGAATCATCCAAGGCGGGGAGGTGAATTTCCCTCAGATATGCTCTAACCTGCTCTACTGAATTCTCGAGACTCTCTGTATAAAGTGTTTGGAAAAATGACACAAAGGTCTCTTCTATCTCTGTTTGCTCGCTACAAAGCTGACATGTAACATCTGATCTGATCGATGAAATATACCTCTTTGAACGATCTGACTTAACCTTCCAAGCTAGAAGTTTACTGCACCCTTGCCCGTATTCATAATGCGCGTACCGACTACTATCCCATTTTGTCCTATTTTGGTTTTCTAAAAAGAGATCTAGATCCAAACGTGATTTTTCATTTTGACGCTCCAATTTCTCTAGTTGGCACTCATTCTCCTCCCTATGTGCATTATGTATTAATGCTTGTATGTTATCTATAGATGCTTCAATGCTCCCTAATTTCTCTTTCTCCACGCGACGCCTATATGCCGCCAGGCTAATAAGCCTCCTTCTAATGTATGCCTTATATGCCTCCCATACATTCTGTAAACTGGCTGACCCATGGTTTAAAACAAAATATTCTCTTGTGTCCTTCTTTAGTACTTCCACTGTCAAGTAATCTAAAAATAAGGACCTATTTATTGTCCACCTAGGCTTAGAAACCTCCGCTGTGAAACAAAAATGTAACTTTATGGCTGAGTGATCTGAAAGGTGTGCCGGTGCATGAGCTACACACTTAACATCTCCATACAGGCTCTTATGTACTAAAAATAGTCTATTCAGGATTTATGGCCATATGTCTTATTATAAAATGTAAATTTAGAACCTTCACCCCATTTCCAATGCTAAATATCTACAAGTCCAAAATCTATCATTGCCTGCCTCACCTGTCACCGAGTACTTGGAGAATTAACAGTCCCACGAGGGGTAGATTTATCCAAAGCAGGGTCCAATAATATATTAAAGTCGCCTCCTAGCACAACCGGATATTTAGCTAGAAGTAGAAGATTATACAGTTCATGGAACGATGTTGGATCGTCTACATTAGGACCATAATACCCTGCTGTTGTAACCCAACACCCATACAAACACACTTCCACCACCACCCATCTACCCCTTGAATCTACTTGCACATTGCCCACCTTTATCCTAATAGATTTTTTAAACAGAATTGCCACCCTTTTAACTGCTCAAGATTGATTGGGACTCACACTGTATGCTACCTATTTCATTTGCTTAAGCCAAATATGCCACTCTTCTTGCAACAAATGAGTTTCCTGCAGAATAACTACCTCCTCATCAGCCAGTCTCAGAAACTCAAAAATCTTCCTCCTTCTTTGCTTTGCCCTCAAACATTGACATTCCATGAAAGAATCTTCCACAGTGAACCCTCATACTTAACCATTTTCAAAAGGAATCTGCGCACCACTCCCACCCCACCTTACTAGACAAATTATGAGGACACTACTATTTTTATCTTTTTATACCCACATTCTCCCACACCCAGTGCAAAACCAGCCCTTCCCCCAAAAACCACCCTCCCTACCAACCCACCTCCCCAGGGGAAACCCTCCCTTCTTCTTTTAGGATAACCATCTAGTTACCCCTATTGAGCTCTCCATAGGGCAAAATTTCCCATTTCCTATTGTGACGCCTTCATCTGTTCTATAAAAGTCTGAACCTCCCCCGGGTCTCTCATATTATACATTTTATTCCTCCACATAATATGTAAAGCAGCTAGCTGTACTGCAGCACCAAAAGGCCCGAGCTCTTGCACAAAGTTCCCCAATTCCCATTGCCTATCCAAGGTTGCTCTAGACACATCTGATCTTATGCGGAAAGACCAGTCCCCTTTAGAGAAACTTCCAGCTTTAAGGGCTTCAGACAAAATGTTCTCCTTAATTAAATAGGTAGCAAAGTTTATCAGAATCTTCCTGGGAGCCTTCCTTCCGGGGTTCTATCTGAAAGGGTCCCGGTGAATTCTCTGAATATCCTTCTCCAAATTCAAATAAGCTAAACTCGAGATAGCATCCCTAATCAGTGATGTCACATACCCTTTAACGTCTTCACCTTCCATCCCCTCGGGGACCCCCAACAGCCTAATATTGTTCCTCCTAATATTGTTCTCCAAGAATTCCAGTTTATCGTGTAACATCTTCTCTCCACGTTTTAGCCGTGAGATATCCTGGCTATTAACCAACAATCATTTATCCTGGTCCTCCACCCCGGCTTCCAACTTGCCTAGTCTATCAGCCAGCAAATTAATCTTGCTCTCCAAAACCTCACAAGCTTCCTGGATTTTGGCTTGATTATTTTCAGAAATCTCAAACTTCTGTCTAATCTCCTTTGTTAGAGAAACTAACAAATTCTGTAGTACTGAGGTGTGAGATGCAGGGGAAACTGAAGGGCTAGGTTCAGGAACAACCAAAGTTGGTGGGGGGGAGCCTCCATTGATCCCAAAAAACTTCAGTTACCAAATTGCTGTTATCAGCTCTCGCAGGCTGCTGAGTCATCAACCCCAAACCCCCCTGAGGATAATTGAGTGTCAACTGCGCCCTGTGGGGGTGAAACCACGTTCACCCCTGTCTGAAAATATTTTTTAATTGGGATCGCCATACTATGTTTCATCAAAGAATATGTCAAACCCCCTTTATGGGGTAGCTCCTTCTTAATTTTGCAATCAGGTTGGTGTAATGCTATTAATTGTGTTTGACCAATGACTTTGTGTTTCACCACTTCGCATATTAGTTGCTCAATGTTCACCAGTAGCACATTGTATGTTTTGTTCAGTTTAGCTGCCTATTGGCTTTAAAATGCAATTAGCCATTATATTTTGTATTCAGCTCAGCTGCCGATTGGCTTTGACATGGCATTAGCCATTACATTTTGTATTCAGCTTAGCTGCCTATTGCCTTTGACATGACATTAGACATTACATTTGATATTTAGGTTAGCTGCCTATTGGCTTTAACGTGGAGTTAGACATTGCAGTTGAGACATTGCAGAGATGTCTGTGTTTTTTCCAAGCTGTGTTTTTCCACAAGATGGACCAAGCTGTTTTCTTCACACCAGACCTTAGCTGATAAGAGCATGTAGATTTTGTGTTTACCTCGCAATCCAGTCTGAGACTGGAATGGCTCAGGAGAACTGGCCATTTTCCAGGTCGTTCAGATCTCACACTGAGTTTGCTTTTAAGGATGACTCTGGGCTACAGTGAGTTAGATTCAAATCTGCTTGACTTCAGGCTGGAGCTAGAAGTCAGTTGCCAGTCTCCCATTTGGTTAGATAATCTCTTTCTCGCAGTTGACCGGAGTCATCAACTTGCAGACCCCAGAAAGATGAAGCTGAATATAGGCCCTGCCGCCTTGCCCATACGGTGATGAATTTGACTTTTATGCTTTGCTTTGTGGTTATGATATATATTTGCTGTGTACATTGCAACTGAGAAGTAATGTGATATATTTTGCTTTCATTGCTGCGACTACTCTTTTAAACGTGTGCTTGAAATCTACTAATTTTGTCTCTCAAGAACTTGTGGGTGGGGGAGAATTAACAACAATAAAGGTCTTCTTTGAACTCAGAAGTGCATTCCAGAGAGGTTCTGTAAGCTCCGATAGGAGATATGTAGGAAAGCAGAACAGTTGGAAATCCTCTATTGGCAAAGCCTTGCCTCCAGCCCTTGGCTTCTCAGTACCCCCACTGCATATCTTCACCCTGCTTTCACCCCTTCCTTTTTCAGAAGCAATTGTAGGTGAAGAAGAAATAGAGTTCGGTCCCAAGGGCCCAGGCTTACCTTTCTGTGTACCTCCTGCTTTATAAATGTCAGCCTGAAAGCCCCTAGGGCGTCGCTTAATTGGTGACATGCACTGTGTTTCTTCTATGCAGTCGCTTACTCCTTTCCTCGGGCTCCAACCTAGCTCCTTCTCCAAGTGGAGCCCAGGACTCGCCATCAGTGCCCCAAAGAGGTTGCAACGAGAAGTGTAGCGTCTCCCACGGCGCACACCCCTTGCAGCCTCCGCCCACACCCCAGGAACCGACGCGCCCCTCCGGCACCGCTCCTCTACCCTCTTTGCCAGAGCGCACGCTGACCCCACCTCCACCGTTTCTCCCACCGTTCCTGCTTACGAGGCGCCAAGAGGTCCTGGCTCGACTCCTGAATGCCTCCGCTCGTCGAAGCCGCTATCCTAGAGGTTCGTATCCCTTGACTGCCGGCACTGGCATCACAGTATGCCTTCTAGCGTCCAGCCATCCTGAGAGTTTGCAGTTCCAGCTCTCAACTGGCCGCCATGTTCCCACCCACTGCTCTTGTATTGTTTTTGTTCCTTTTAGTTTAACCCTATGCAGGCAGGAAAGTTATATGTGATATAATTAATCGCCTTGTTTGTCTTTCTTGTGCATGATAAGTACAACCACAGCTCTAATTGTAGTGTGCAACAGTGAATCTCTGTGAAGCCAGCCCTAGTGTTGCAGTACTTATTGTTATGGTACTCAGTTTGGGTTTTTGGTAATGCAGTGTTAGTAATTGTGCCAGCAGTTATTATTATCCAAGAAAAGTGCTGGAGCATTCCGTTGTTCTTCTACCACTCCCGTGCCCATACCAGAAAGAGAGATTCAGTTTCAAGGAAGTTGAGTGCACTAACTCTACTATCACTCTCTCAACAACGACCTGCCCCCTAAAGATACAGGGTGCCTGGCTGGACCGGCAAGACGTGGCAGTGTTTAGTCTTTTTCTCTTTCACTCCCCCTTTCCTTTTGGGACACCTGCTGGAGTTTCTGTGTCCACCAGGAAGTGCCAAGAGTTGTTCCTGGAGGTCGGAGGCATACCACCACCCCTGCAGACATCCTGCTTTTCAGGTGAGTGGCCCCATCTCAACATAAATCCAAGCCTCAACATACAGGGCTGCCTGGGCGTTGGATTCCTCAATGGGTATTTTCAATGGTTTAGCACAGGCTTCACCAGCTGCTAAGGATTCTCCATCTTTATTAGATTTAACTAGGGCCCTAGCGGGATTACAGAAGGAAGTTCTTTCCTTAGAGTAAGAGAACCTGGAGTACAGCGGTGTAAACCACCAGACACCCCCTGGGGAGGAGTCAAACTAAAACAAAAATCTCCAGTACTACAGGCCCCTCGGATTGACCCGTCTAATCATGTTCCTAGACCCAATTCAGGCCCAACGACTTCCACCACAGAACCCATGCAGGTAATGGTCACAACACCAACCCCTGTGCCCTTAACTCCTCCAGAAGGTTTTTTGGGAGATAGTGCCAAGTTCAACATTTTTCTTAACCACTGCCAGCTACAGTTTTTGTGTCGGGCAGCTGCATTCCCCAACAATGCTGCAAAGGTAGCTTTTATTATCTCTTATTTGGGAGGTGTTAGACCTGACAGCTTTAGGGTGGTCACCCCTAACTTTTTGCCTGCCTCCCTCTACTTTTTGGACACTGTTTTTGCTGGCTTTTAGACTCTGCGCACTTTACCACTGCTAACCAGTGATAAAGTGCACATGCTCTCTCCCTTAAAACATGGTAACCTTGAATCATACCTGATTGGACTATTTAATTTACTTATAAGTCCTTAGTAATGTGCACTCTATGTGCCTAGGGCCTGTAGATTAAATGCTACTAGTGGGCCTGCAGCACTGGTTGTGCCAACCACTTAAGTAGCCCCTTTTCCTTGTCTCAGGCCTGCCACTGCAAGGCCTGTGTTTGCAGTGTCACTGTCACCTCGACTTGGCATTTAAAAGTACTTGCCAAGCCTAAACCTCCCCTTTCTCCACATATATGTCACCTCTAATGTGTGCCCTAGGTAACCCCTAGAGCAGGGTGCTGTGTGGGTGAAAGGCAGGACATGTACCTATGTAGTTTACATGTCCTGGTAGTGTAAAACTCCTAAATTTGTTTTTACACTACTGTGAGGCCTGCTTCCTTCATAGGCTAACATTGGGGCTGCCCTCATACAGTATTGAAGTGGTAGCTGCTGATCTGAAAGGAGTTGGAAGGTCATATTTAGTATGGCCAGAATGGTAATATAAAATCCTGCTGACCAGTGAAGTTGGATTTAATATTACTATTCTAGAAATGCCACTTTTAGAAAGTGAGCATTTCTTTGCACTTAAATCTTTCTGTGCCTTACAATCCACATCTGGCTGGGCTTAGTTGACAGCTCCTTGTTCATTCACTCAGACACACCCCAAACACAGGTTACTCAGCCTCACTTGCATACATCTGCATTTTGAATGGGTCTTCCTGGGCTGGGAGGGTGGAGGGCCTGCTCTCACACAAAGGACTGCCACACCCCCTGCTGGGACCCTGGCAGACAGGATTGAACTGAAAGGGGACCTGGTGCACTTCTTAGCCACTCTTTGAAGTCTCCCCCACTTCAAAGGCACATTTGGGTATAAAACAGGGCCTCTGCCCTATCTCATCATACACTTGCTGGAGAAGAAACCAGAACCAGAACCTGCATCCTGCCAAGAAGAACTGCCTGGCTGCCTAAAGGACTCACCTGACTGCTTTCTACAAAGGACTGCTGCCTTGCTGTTGCCCTGCTGCCTTGCTGAACTCTTGTCTGGCTGTCAACGTGCTCTCCAAGGGCTTGGATAGAGCTTGCCTCCTGTTCCCTGAAGTCTCAGGACCAAAAAGGCTTCTCTTTTTCACTTGAACGCTTCGTGCGCTGAAATTTTCGCCGCACAGCTTCTTCTGCGGCAGAAAAACGCTGCACACCGACGCTGATCGACGCAACGCCTTCGGGACGACCGGAACTTCGACGCACGGCCTCGCAAGGACAACGCCGCCCGACCTCCAGAACGACGCGCAGCCGGTAAACAAGCAGGAGAATCCACGCACAGACCCGGGACTTCTGGTAATCCCCGCAATCCACAGAAAGAGAGTGTCCGCCGCCGGAAAACGACGCACGACTTCCCCGCGTGAAAAATAACGACGCAAGTCCGTGTGTGCTGGGGAGAAATCGACGCACACACCCTTTTTCCACGTATCTCTTCTTCTGTGGCCCTCTGAGGAGATTTTCCATTCCAAACCAGGTACTTTGTGCTTGAAAGAGACTTTGTTTGCTTTTTAAAGACTTAAGACACTGTATATTACTTTTCAGTGACATCTCTACAAATTCACATTGCAACTTTATTCGTTTTGACCTACAATTATCCTGATAAATATTGTATATTTTTCTAAACACTGTGTGGTGTATTTTTGTGGTGCTATATGATGGTATTGTATGATTTATTGCACAAATACTTTACACATTGCCTTCTAAGTTAAGCCTGACTGCTCAGTGCCAAGCTACCAGAAGGTGGGCACAGCATAATCTTGGACTGTGTGTGACTTACCCTGACTAGAGAGAGGGCTTTTGCTTGGACAGGGGGTAACCTGACTGCCAACCAAAAACACAATTTCTAACATTGGTGATCTGCGGTGAGGATAGGACTTGTATTTGTGCAGTGACATACAGTAGCTAAGTATTTCACTACCTACCCACAGTTGAAGGTCAACTTGATTTTTATCTCTTTTTGCAAATTTGTTTTTCCTGACAATTTTCAAAAACTAAATCCTCACTCAACTTGTCTCTGACTGGGTCTCAGATAGGAGACTTTGACCTAGTCCTGTTGGATACATATACGGTCAAACAACTAAAAGGATTCTGCAGGGCAATGAGGGTACCTACCCAAGGGGCCTCCAAAAAGGAGGACTTTCAAGTGGCGATGAGGGCCTGGGCAGAAGCCCATTTAGAAGAGGATGATGAGGAAGAGGAGCCAGAAAATGGCCCCTCAGAGGATTTGTTACTATCTGTGGATGGTGTTACCACTGCAATTGTGCCCCCTTCCAGACCAGGGAGCAGTGTCTCTGTGCAAGGCCTGATTGCAGAGGAAAGGAGAGAGGAAAGGGAGTTCCAATTGCAAATGGCAAACTGAAAATTGAGGCTCAACAGGAGGAAAGAAGGGCAGAGAGAGAAGCCAAGCAAGCTGAGGCTGAAAGAGCAGCCAAACAGATTGAAGCTGGAAGAGCTGAAGCTGCAGCTGAGAGAGCCTTGGCTGAAAATAAACTGTTATTGGCTCATGAACTGAGTCTCAAGGAGCTGGATCTCAAGGCAAAGCAGTCTGAATCCAGCAATAATGGTGGTAGCATACTGACAGGACCTGCTGGAGAAAAGACGGTTCGTATTCCCAAAAATGTGGTGCCCAGTTTTGTGGTGGGAGATGACATAGATAAATGGTTAGCTGCTTATGAAGTTGCACTAAGGGCTCATGAGGTTCCTGAAGGGCAATGGGGAGTAGCTATGTGGGGTTATGTGCCGCCATTGGGGAGGGACACACTTCTCACATTGGATCAACCTGATCAAAACACATACCCACTTTAGAAAGCCACTTTACTTGCCAAGTTTGAGCTGACCCCTGAGTGATACCGTCCGAGGTTCAGGGACAGCACCAAACAAACCACACAAACATGGGTAGATTTCTTTGACTTTTCCAGTAAGGCACTGAACGGATGGGTGCGGGGCAACAAAGTAGATGATTATAAAGGGTTATATGACTTGATTCTGAGAGAGCATATGCTTAATACTACTTTTACAGAGTTGCACCAGCACTTAGTGGATAGTAAGCTGACTTATCCCAGGAAGCTTGCTGAGGAGGCGGACCTCTGGGTTAGCACCAGAGTGTCCAAGAAGGTACCTGGGGGGGGACACCCACAAAGGTGGTCAGGGTTCCCAACAGAAGAAAGAGGGGGGAGATAAACTTACAGATAAGGAACTCTCCAAAGGCTTCCAAAAGAATTCCCAGGGAGGGGGTGGCAACCATTCCTTTTCCAGATTTGGGAAAAAGCCAGGGACATATGATAGGTCTGGGAAATCCAACCCCAAATGCATGGAGTGTTACCAGTATGGGCACTATAAAGGCGACCCCCAGAGTTCAAAGAGAGCACCGTCCACTACCGGACAGACACCTGGGTTGACTAGTGTAGCGCTCGGGGGAAGATGGACCCAGATAGCTTTGGGGGACAGGTAGAGATTTCCCTAGTGTCCCTGGGAGAAGGAGAAATGGTGCCCAAAGCCCACATGCCCCAAAATACTTCCAAGTACAGGCAGTGGGTCACCATTGATGTGCAGAAGGTGGAGGCTCTGCGTGACACAGGAGCAAGTATGACTACTATCAAGAGTCAGCTGGTGTCAACAGAGCAGATAGTCCCTAATACATTCCACCAGGTCATAGTCGCTGACAATCGTGAGAGTCACCTACCAGTGGCTCTGGTTCCCTTTGAGTAGGGGGGGGTCTCTGGTACTCTGAAAGTAGCTGTGAGTCCTGCCATGCCTGTAGATTGTCTGTTAGGCAATAATCTTGAGCATACTGCTTGGAAAGAAGTGGAGCTCAGATCTCACCTGGAGATGTTAGGGTTACCTGAGTGGGTCTGCATGACCACACGGTCCATGGCTGACCGAGAAGGAAGTCAAGGGCGTCTGGAGCCTGGAACAATGGCCCAGAGAGCTGCCAAAGGGAGGGGCAAGGGGCGCGGGAAACCGGTCCCAGACGTTCCCGCAGTGGTTGACGGGGCTTCTGAGGAGGAGGCTCCCGAGCCAACTGGGGAAGACATTGCCACCCTAGGTGACCTACCTGAGCTTGCTGGCTGGCAAGTTGAGGGTGGACCCACCAGGGAGGAATTCTGCAAGGCGCAGAAAGAATGTCCCACTCTAGAGGGTCTGAGGAAGCAAGCCTCAGACCAGGCGGCAGGTGAAACCTCTCGTGATCACCACATATATTGGGAGAATGATCTCCTCTACAGTGAGGCTAAGGTTCCAGCCTTTGGGGCAGCGTGTGCGCTGGTGGTCCCCCAGTGTTACCGAACCTTCCTACTGGGTGTGGCTCATGACATTCCCCTGGCAGGACATTTGGGGCAAGGCAAGACCTTTGACAGGCTTGTCACCCACTTTTATTGGCCCAGAATGAGGACAAACTCAGATAAGTTCTGTAGATCTTGTCCTACCTGCCAGGCCAGTGGTAAAGCAGGGAAAAGGGTTAAAACCCCCCTGATTCCACTTCCTGTCATTGGCACCCCCTTTGAAATGGTGGGCATCAACATTGTTGGTCCATTGGACCCCAAACTGCCTTAGGCAACAGGTTCATCCTGGTTTTGGAGGACCATGCCACCCGTTACCCAGAGGCAATCCCTCTGAGGACCGTAACTGCACCGGTGGTGACCCGAACTCTGATGGGGATATTTACCAGTGTGGTATTCCCAAAGGAGATAGTGTCTGACAGAGGCACTAACTTCATGTCTGCATACATGAAGTCTCTGTGGGATGCGCGTGGTGTAACCTACAAGTTCATCACACCCTATCACCCCCAATCTAATGGTCTTGTGGAGAGATTCAACAAGACCTTGAAAGGCATGATTGGTGGCCTCCCTGAGGCCATGAGGCGTAAGTGGGACGTCCTCTTACCATGCCTTCTCTTTGCTTACAGAGAGGTCCCCCAGAGGGGGGTGGGGTTCAGTCCCTTTGAGCTTCTCTATGGGTGCCCTGTCATGGGACCCTTAAGCATTGTCAAGGAGGGGTTGGAGAGAGCTCCAAAGGCGCCCCCTCAGGATGTGGTCAGCTACATGTTGGCCCTCCGCAACCAGATGACCCGCTTCTGGGAAGAGGCCCAAAGTAACCTTGAGGCCAGTCAAGAGGTAATGAAATGCTGGTATGACCAGAAGGCCACCCTGGTAGAGTTTCAACCTGGAGACAAAGTGTGGGTAATGGAGCCAGTAGAGCCTAGAGCTCTCCAGGACCGCTGGTCTGGCCCATTTGAAGTAAAGGAGTGGAAAGGGGAACTCCGGTTCTGTGTGGACTACCGGGGTCTCAACTCAGTCACCCGGACTGATGCTCACCCCATCCCCCGAGCCGATGAGCTCGTTGACAGGCTGGGCGCTGCCAAGTTCCTGAGTACGTTTGATCTTACTTCAGGGTACTGGCAGATCGCCCTGACTGAGGGGGCTAAAGAGAGATCCACATTTTCAACCAGTTCCGGGTGATGCCATTTGGATTGAAAAATGCCCCCGCTACCTTCCAACTGTTGGTTAACGGGGTCCTAGCTGGCAAGGATGCCTTCTGTGCAGCCTACCTGGATGACATAGTTGTCTACAGTTCCAGCTGGGAGGAACACCTGCTCCACCTCAAGGAGGTGCTTCAGGCCCTGCAACAGGCAGGCCTGACCATCAAGGCTAGTAAGTGCCAGATTGGGCAGGGTTCCGTGGTGTACTTGGGACACCTAGTGGGTGGTGGCAAGGTACAGCCACTCCAGGCCAAGATTTAAACTATCAACGCCTGGCAATCACCTAGAACTCAGACTGAGGTGAGAGCCTTTTTAGGCCTCACAGGATACTACCGCAGATTTGTCAAGGGCTATGGTACCATTATGTCACCCTTGACAGAACTCACTTCCAAGAAACAACCTAGGTTGGTGAATTGGACAGAGGCTTGTCAGAAAGCCTTTGACTCCCTGAAGGAAGCCATGTGCACGGCCCCCGTGCTCAAGGCTCCTGCCTACTCCCAGGAATTTATCGTGCAGACAGACGCTTCAGAGCATAGCTTAGGGGTGGTCCTAGCACAGCTAAAAGAGGAGGGCCTAGATCAACCAGTAGTCTTTATTAGCAGAAGGCTATTACCACGGGAACAGAGGTCGAACGCTATTGAAAGAGAAGCTTTTGCTGTGGTCTGGGCACTGAAGAAGCTAAGACCATACCTGTTTGGGACTCACTTCCGGGTTCAGACAGACCACAGGCCCCTCAGATGGCTCATGCAGATGAGGGGTGAGAATCCAAAACTCTTGAGGTGGTCCATTTCCCTACAGGGGATGGACTTTATGGTGGAACATCACCCTGGGATTGACCACGCCAATGCTGATGGTCTCTCCAGATACTTCCGCCTTAGCGATGAGAGCTCCCAGGAGGCCGGGTAGCTCTCCCCACTTTCAGCTGGGGGGGGACACATGTTAGACCGGACAGCCTTAGGGTGGTCACCCCTAACTTTTTGCCTGCCTCCCTCCACTTTTTGGACACTGTTTTTGCTGGCTTTTAGACTCTGTGCCCTTTACCACTGCTAACCAGTGCTAAAGTGCATATGCTCTCTCCCTTAAAACATGGTAACCTTGAATCATACCTGATTGGACTATTTAATTTACTTATAAGTCCTTAGTAATGTGCACTCTATGAGCCTTGGGCCTGTAGATTAAATGCTACTAGTGGGCCTGCAGCACTGGTTGTGCCAACCACTTAAGTAGCCCCTTTTCCTTGTCTCCGGCCTGCCACTGCAAGGCCTGTGTGTGCAATGTCACTGTCACCTCGACTTGGCATTTAAAAGTACTTGCCAAGCCTAAACCTCCCCTTTCTCCACATATAAGTCACCTCTAATTTGTGCCCTAGGTAACCCCTAGAGCAGGGTGCTGTGTGGGTGAAAGGCAGGACATGTACCTATGTAGTTTACATGTCCTGGTAGTGTAAAACTCCTAAATTCGTTTTTACACTACTGTGAGGCCTGCTTCCTTCATAGGCTAACATTGGGGCTGCCCTCATACAGTATTGAAGTGGTAGCTGCTGATCTGAAAGGAGTAGGAAGGTCATATTTAGTATGGCCAGAATGGTAATATAAAATCCTGCTGACCAGTGAAGTTGGATTTAATATTACTATTCTAGAAATGCCACTTTTAGAAAGTGAGCATTTCTTTGCACTTAAATCTTTCTGTGCCTTACAATCCACGTCTGGCTGGGCTTAGTTGACAGCTCCTTGTGCATTCACTCAGACACTCCCCAAACACAGGGTACTCGGCCTCACTTGCATACATCTGCATTTTGAATGGGTCTTCCTGGGCTGGGAGGGTGGAGGGCCTGCTCTCACACAAAGGACTGCCACACCCCCTACTGGGACCCTGGCAGACAGCATTGAACTGAAAGGGGACCTGGTGCACTTCTTAGCCACTCTTTGAAGTCTCCCCCACTTCAAAGGCACATTTGGGTATAAAACAGAGCCTCTGCCCTACCTCATCAGACACTTGCTGGAGAAGAAACCTGAACCAGAACCTGCATCCTGCCAAGAAGAACTGCCTGGCTTCCTAAAGGACTCACCTGACTGCTTTCTACAAAGGACTGCTGCCTTGCTGTTGCCCTGCTGCCTTTCTGAACTCTTGTCTGGCTGTAAAAGTGCTCTCCAAGGGCTTGGATAGAGCTTGCCTCCTGTTTCCTGAAGTCTCAGGACCAAAAAGACTTCTCTTTTTCACTTGGACGCTTCCTGCGCTGAAATTTTCGACGCACAGCTTGTTCCGTGGCGAGAAAAATGCCGCACACCGACGCTGATCGATGCGACGCCTTCGGGACGACTGGAACTTCGACGCATGGCCTCGCAAGGACAACGCCGCCCGACCTCCAGAGGAGAAATCGACGCAACGCCTGCCGTGAGAGCGAAACTTCAACGCGCAGCCCCGCAGAATGACATCTGCGACATCTGGTAATCCCCGCGATCCACAGAGACTGTCTGCACGCCGGAAAACGACGCACGACTTCCCCGCGTGAAAAATAACGACACAAGTCCGTGTGTGCTGGGGAGAAATCGACGCACGCATCCTTTTTCCACGTATCTCTTCTTCTGTGGCCCTCTGAGGAGATTTTCCATTCCAAACCAGGTACTTTGTGCTTGAAAGAGACTTTGTTTGCTTTTTAAAGACTTAAGACACTTTATATCACTTTTCAGTGATATCTCTACAAATTCACATTGCAACTTTATTCGTTTTGACCTACAATTATCCTGATAAATATTATATATTTTTCTAAACACTGCGTGGTGTATTTTTGTGGTGCTATATGGTGGTATTGTATGATTTATTGCACAAATACTTTACACATTGCCTTCTAAGTTAAGCCTGACTGCTCGTGCCAAGCTATCAGAGGGTGGGCACAGGATAATCTTGGATTGTGTGTGACTTACCCTGACTAGAGTGGGGGCTTTTGCTTGGACAGGGGGTAACCTGACTGCCAACCAAAAACCCCATTTCTAACAGGAGGCAAATCAAATAATTGGTCTATTCTGCTGGTGGAGTGCAATGACCCTATGCTGTATGACTTCAACCGGTTCAAGGAAGCCTTGCGGAAACTGTTCGCCAAACACCTCTTCGTGCAAGCCAGTGACAATGAGTTGCTGAATTTGCGCCAGGAAAACAAGGCTCTACTGTCCTATATCACCTCTTTCAATCAGTTGGTGGCAGAGACGGAGTGGCCCTAGGAGAAGAGGACCTCCCTCTTCTATCGTGGCCTTTGGGACGATCTCATGGATGTTCTAGCCCAAATTGTGGAACCTCCTATGGCCTACGGAGAGTTTCGAGTTCATTGACCTGGTGGTACGATTGGATCATCGCTTGAGTGAACGTAAGGGAGAAAAATTCCGGGGTGACACACGCTTTGTGGTGTTCAAAACTGAGAAAAAGGAGTCCACCATTCCCACTCATGATACATCTGAGCCCATGCAAATTGACATTGTGCGGTGCCCACTATCCAAGAAAGAGAAAAAACATAGGAAAAAATTGAAACTATGTTTATATTGTAGTAAGGCAGGGCATTTTGCTCTGGAATGTCCTAACAAGCCTACTGCTCCAAAGAAAGCCATTGGAATGGTAACAGGCCCTGAATTCTCTCTTCCTGACCAGGTGGAAAACTAACTGGCTCGATAACTTCTGAGACCATCTTATCGAGCGCTTCTTTCAATAGGGTCTCACATCTTCTGGCTAATACCACCAGTCCAGTACCTCAACATCTAACTCTTATTGTGACGTTAGTGTTGTCCCCTCAGGTTCATAAGGTCATTCCCATATTGCTGGACTCTGAGGCTACCGGAAACTTTTTAGACTTCGGTTTGGCTAAAACCCTAAATATTATGACTGTCAGAAAAGACGTCCCTCAACCAGTCAGAGCCGTGGATGGCTCAGAATTGTCCTCCAGGCTAATCGTTTATCAAACAACACCCTTGTCCATGCTTTGTGCAAACAACCATGCAGAACAAAATCAGTTTGACCCCATAGATAACCTAGTATTTGGAGCCATTTTGGGGATACCCTGGCTTCAGTTACACAATCCCAAAATTGACTGGGCAGCAAGGACAGTTACATTAGACTCTAAACATTGCTGGCACTCCTGTTACCAAGACAAACCACTACTAGTGACACCCTTGCATTGTGGGTCCACACATAGTAGAGCTATCAAGCCGGATGACACACTGGCCATACCTGCACCATATAAAGACTTCCATGATGTCTTTAGTAAACAGAAGGCCACCCTGCTGCCACCACATAGGTCATACGATTGTCGTATAGACTTGATTCCAGGGGCAACGCTACCATGTAGTAGGGTGTATGCTCTTTCTGAGCCTGAGAATCGATACCTGCAAGACTACCTGGATGATCTATTGGTTAAGGGTTTCATTTATCATTTATCATCACCGGTATCATTGTCTTTGTTCTTCGTGCCCAAGAAGAACCGCGAGCTGCGCCCCTGTATAGATTATCGCGCAGTGAACAAAGTGACCATAAAAAATTGGTACCCTCTTCAGTTGATTCCGGTACTTTTAGATCAGGTACGTCAGTCGAGCATTTATACTAAACTCGATCTCCCGGCCGCATAGCACTTGATCCGAGTGATGAAGGGGGATGAGTAGAAGATGGCGTTCTGAACTAAATTCTGACTCTTCGAGTACACAGTGATGCCCTTCGGGTTGTGTAACGCTCCTGCAGCATTTCAATTTTTCATCAATGAAGTGCTGCAGGAGTTTCTGGATATCTGTGTAGTGGTATACATAGATTACATTTTGATCTATTTGTCTTCCATTGAGGAACATATAGGGCATGTAAGAGCGGTTTTACAATGGCTTCCTGAGCATCATCTCTTCGCCAAGCTGGAAAAATATGTTTTTCACGCTACAACTGTAGAATTCCTGGTATTTGTGATCACTCCCAATGGAATTTCCATGGATAGGTCCAAGGTACAGGTCATCCTGGATTGGGTAGCCCCAAGATCCATCAAGGAAGTGCAACAGTTTTTGGTATTCACAAATTTATTATCAGAGATTTATACCCCACTTTTCTACCATGGTATCTCCCATAACTCGTCTCTGACGAAAGGGGGTTAAGTTCCTCTGGGATGCAGAAGCTGAGAAAGCCTTCCAACATTTTAAAAATACATTCACTGAATCACCCATTCTCCATCATCCCGACCCAGCTCAGACATTTTTTGTGGAAGCAGACGCTTCCCAAATGGCAGTGGGTGGTGTCATGTTCCAACGAGATCCTGAGTCTGGGCATTTCCATCCAGTAGCTTACTTCTCAAAGAAATTGCTACCCGCAGAGCAAAATGACACAGTGGCGGAGCGGGAACTTCTGGCCATCAAGCTTGCCTTCCAGGAAAGGCGTCACCACCTACTAGGAGCTAGACACACCGTAACTATTTACACAGATCACCATAGTTTATAGTTTTTTCAAGCGACCAAGGCCCTGACACCTCGTCAATTAAGCTGGCTTCTATTCTTTAACAAGTTTGACTTAGTAATCACTCATAGGCCCAGAACTACACAACAAAAGGTAGACACGTTGTCTAGGATGGGTTTCGCCTCTGATGTTGCGCTAGAACAGGTCAGAAGCATTATACCTCCAGAAAAAATCGTGGCTGTGTGCACTTCCCAAGAGCTCCTTGAGAAAATACGGGTAGCCCAACATAAGGTTCCCTGTTCAACTGATGTGTATGAAAAAGAGGGTTTACTATACCATGCTGATCGGTTGTACGTCCCTACCAAAGAATTACGTGATACAGTGTTACATTGGGGACATGATTCTGTCCTCGCTGGTCACCCGGGGGAGAAAAAGATGTTATATCTCTGTCAAAGATGGTTTTGGTGGCCCACACTTGTGCAGGATGTCTGAAGCTACGACCAGACTTGTTCCACCTGTGTTCGGGCTAAAACCCCACATACTCCTGCCACAGGATTGTTACTTCCCATGCCAATTGTGGTGGCCCCATGGCATACTATAAGTATGGATTTTATTTCTGATCTCCTAGCTTCCAATGGACACACTGTCATATGGGTGGTTGTAGATTACCTAACTAAAATGGCTCATTTTGTTCCATTAAAATGCCTTCCTATGGCTTCCATGTTCTCTGATTTGTTTGTCCAACACATTGTACAGCTTCTTGGGTTGCCCACCACAATTGTTTCCAATCGTGGCCCCCAATTTATATCAAGTTTTTGGCATAGCTTCTGTTCCTCTGTCGTTATGGACGTCAGCTTGTCCTCTGCATATCATCCACAAACGGGTGGGCAGACGGAACGTGCCAGCCAATCGCTGGAGCAAATCCTGGGATGCTACATTGACTCATGGTCTACTGAGTGGGATAAGGCTTTACCTCTTGTTGAATGTGTATATAACAGTGTCCACATGGGTACTGGAGTATCCCCATTTTAGTGTTTGTTTGGTCTGCACCCAAGAATGCTACATATAACTGGGTCCCAAACATCCACAAGAGTCCCATCAGTACAGACAACCATAAAGAGTTACAGGAGATTCAAAAACAAGTACAACACCATTTAAAACTCTATCAAGCTCAAGTAAAAAAGCAAGCAGACAAAAGAAGGAGACCTGCTCCCTCTTATCCGATAGGAGATCAAGTGTGGCTCTCATAAAAAAATCTCCAGCTTGCAGGATCCAGAAAATTAAACCCCCGATTTCTAGGCCCCTTTCCTATTGCCAAAATCATCAATCCTGTGGTAGTAGAACTGACATTGACAGATCACTTCAAGGGACACCCCGTGTTTCATGTGTCGTTACTCTGTCCCTATTCCCCTAATATCTGCCATGCCCCACCACCTCCCCTGGTAAAAGTACAGAGGCAATGGGAATTTGAAGTGGCCAAAGTTCTTGACTCCAGGCATGCCCGTAGTGTTCTACACTATTTATTGGCTTGGAAAGGCTATGGGCCGGAGCACAATTCCTGGGAGCATGCGTCCACAGTTTATGCTCCACGTCTTACTAAATAATTCCATCTCCTACACCCTTCCAAGTCCCGCCCTTTGAAAAGGTCCTTGGTGGGGAGGACTGTCAGGAATCCCCAAGGTGCCTCCGGCGTTATCTGTCAGCATCCCCAGGGATTAGGGTTAAATCATATCTCTGTTCTTGGTTAAACCTTCATGTTTCTAATTAAACATAATGGGCTGTGCTACACAATTGGGTTTATCAATGCTTGTTTTTACCAGTGCTTGTTTACTAATAAGAGCAGGTGTAGACATGTGCTTCTAATTGGGTGTGGTACAGACATGTGCTTCTAATTGGAGTGGTGACTCATCCACATGTGGAAACTCAACTGCTTTTCTGATTGGCTATAAATAGCAGAGTGAAGCATGCCTCCCTGCTTGGCTTTATTTTGCTTCCTGATCTCAGCATCTGATTTGGCAGTTCAGCCCCTGCTGTCATCCTCGTATTCAGGACTTTTGAGGCAATTCTTTTCTTCGTTCCTGTACCAGCTGACACCAGGCATTCCTACAGCACTCCAGAAAAGACTGCAGCTAGGTGACTAGTATTTTCTAGGGAGTTTGCTCTTTGAGCGCTGGGCTTTCCTAGAACAGCTGGTATATTTCAGACCCCGTGTTTTGGCAGAGTGCTTATCTTGAAGAGACAAATGCATTTCTGGACATTTTACATTATTATTGTAGTTAATTGCCTCAATGTGCTTCAAGGAATCTGTTTGAGCTCAAGTAGTACAAAAAGCGACAGTGCAATTGTAAAAGAGCATTTACGTGCCTTTCTTTCTCTAATAGCATAACTCTTGGATTTAAATTGCGTCATTCATGCCTGTGTTTCAGGTTTGAGGAATTTGCTTTTTGAAGGGTTTTTCACACACAGAGTGAAACCAAACCAAACTGTGCCACCCTAACTGTTTGAAACCAGAGTGGACATTTGTATTTCTTGGATTGTTTTTGTTCCTTTTAGTTTAACCCCATGCATGCAGGAAAGTTATATGTGATATAATTAATGCCCTGGTTTGTCTTTCTTGTGCATGATAAGTGCAACCACAGTTCTAATTGTAGTGTGCAACAGTGAATCTCTGTGAAGCCAGCCCTAGTGTTGCAGTACTTATTGTTATGGTACTCAGTTTGGGTTTTTGGTAATGTAGTGTTAGTAATTGTGCCAACAGTAATCACTATCCAAGAAAAGTGCTGGAGCATCCCAGGTGTTCTTCTACCGCTCCCGTGACCATATCAGTAAGAGAGATTCAGTTTCAAGGGAGTTGAGTGCACTAACTCTACTATCACTCTGTCAACAACGACCTGCCCCCGAAGATACAGGGTGCCTGGCTGGACCGGCAAGACGTGGCAGTGTTTATTCTCTTTCTCTTCCACTCCCACTTTCCTATTGGGACACCTGCTGGGGTTTCTGTGTCCACCAGGAAGTGCTGAGAGGTGTTCCAGGAGGCCGGGGGCATACCATCGCCCCTGCAGACTTCCTGCTTTTCAGGTAAGTGGCCCCATTGCAACACCACCTTTCTGAGGCTGGTCAACCAGGTGTTGGCTGGGCTGGATGATTTCAGTGCAGCTTACCTGGATGACATTGCTATTTTCAGCTCCACTTGGGAGGAACACTTGCAGCACCTCTGCAAATTGTTGGAGGCCTTGCAGAATAGGAGGCTTCACTATTTAGGCTAGCAAGTGCCAAATAGGGCATGGTTCTGTGGTGTACTTGGGACACCAGGTAGGGAGCTAAGACCCTACTTTTTTGGGACTCACTTCTAGATTCAGACAGAGCACAGGCCCCTCAGATGGTTAATGCAGATGAGAAGTGAGAATCCAAAACTGTTGAGGTGGTCCATTTCCCTATAGGGGTTGGACTTTACGGTGGAACACCAACCTTGAACAAAACACGCCAATGCTGATAGTCTTTCCAGATTCCTCCTTCTTAGTGAAGAGAACTCCAATGAGGTTGGGTAATTCTCCCTACTTTCAGCTGGGGGGGCACATGTTAGACCTTGCATCCTTGGCTTGGTCTCCCCTGTCTTCTTTGCCTCTGCTTCCCATGTTTTGACTGTGTTCTGGACTCTGTTTTTGCTGTTTTTGATACTCTGGGCACTTTAACACTGCTGACCAGTGCTAAAGTGCAAGTGCTCCTGTGTCAAATGTATGTGTACATTACTTTTCCATGATTGCACATCATGGAAAAGCCATGGCTCAGACCTGCCACTTCAGTGTCTGTGTGTGCAGTTTTAAACTACCTATTCGACTTGGCAAGTGTACCCGCTTGTCAGGCCTAAACCTTCCCTTTTTATACATGTAAGGCACCCCTAAGGTAGGCTGTAGGTAGCCCCCTGGGCAGAGTGCAGTGTATGTTAAAAGTGGGACATGTACTGATGTGTTTTACATTCGCTAACAGTGAAATACTGCTAAATTCAGTTTTCACTGTTGCAAGGCCTATCCCTCTCAAATGTTAACATGGGGGCTGCCTTTAAATATCCTTAAAGTGCAGTTTCCCTTTGAGTGCCAATAGAAATAAGGAGTTTGGAGTCTCTGAACTCACAATTTAAAAATACATATGTTAGTGAAGTTTGTTTTTAGGTTGTTAGTTTGAAAATGCCACTTGTAGAAAGTGGACATTTTCTTGCTTAAACGATTCTGTGACTCTGCCAGTTTGTGGATTCCTTGTCTGGTCAGACTGACAGTTGGGCTGTTTCTGAATCTCCTCTAGACAGTGACACAAAGGAAGCTGGGGTGTAGCCTGTATATCCTAATGAGCCATGTGAGCTAGAGTAGAGGAAGGAGTAGTCACTTACATCTGAGTGGGCTGTGCCTTCCCGCACACAATGCAGTCTCCAACCCCCTGGTGTGTGTCTGGGTCCTGGCCTGGGCAAGGCAGGATCCTATAAGCAACAGAGACTCCCCTTTGAAGTTTGCCTACTTCAAAGGCAGAAAGGGTTATAAGTATTTAACTGAAAACCCCAGACTTTATTTCACTTCTGGAACCTAGAGGAACCTCTGCCAAGGAGAAGCGCTAAAGAGCTGAGAAGTGCTGCCCCTGCCTGTAAATGTGCTTTGTTGGGCTATCCTGCAGTTGCTGCTTTTACCTGTGAAAGGGGACATAGAGTGGACTTTGGTTTGAATCCCTGCTTGAGAAGAATTTCCAAGAGAATTAAACTGAGCTTTCTTCCTCTTTTGAAGTCTCAGGGCCATCCGAATATTCCTCTGCCTGCACCTGGACTCTCTGCTGAAACGCCTGCCCTGCTAAGTGGTGCCCTATCCAGTCTCTGGACCCTTGAAAGGTAAAGTTGGAAGAACATGAGCTGAAATCCACACAAAGTACGCTGTGCGGGAAACTTTACGATGCACCATTTGCAACACAGCTGATAAATGTTGCGCCTAGCAGATTGAGTCATCGCGGCTGGAGAAACGATGCAACACCCACTTGCGGCTGCTGATAATGACGCAAACTGCACTCGGTGCGGTTAACTAACACCTTGTGACTGGATTTCTCACGCATCGTCCCTGGGCATCAAAGTCAATGGGAATTGATGCTGATCTGAGGTGCCCTGTCTGGAAATCGATGCATCGCTCTCTTGTGAGGGAGAGAAATGACGCATCACTTACCTGACTGGAGAAGAAATGACACACGGCCTCACTTGCGAGTAAGGAATCGACACATCACTGACTTTTTCGACGCACGCTCGCCTGTGCAGCTTTATTTTCGACAGAACCCAGGTACTCTGTGTAAAATCAATGTTTCCATTGTTTTCTATAGAGTAAGACTCTTATTGCTTGTGTATGTTGGATTTTTTTAATTTTTGTCTTGTTTGATTTAGATAAATATTACCTGTTTTTCTAAACTTGTGTGGTGTCTATTGTATGGTGTCTTCACTGTATTACTGTGTGTTTTGGTACAAATACTTTACACAATGCTTCTGAGATATGTCTGACTGTTTGTGCCAAGCTACCAAGAGGGTAAGAATGGGTTATCCAAGTGTGTTTCTCCATTGCCCTGACCAGAGTAAAGATCCCTGGTTGGACAAAGTGCAAATTGACTGCCAGCCAGAGACCCCATTTCTAACAGTATCCATATTATCGGGCAACCAAGTGAAAAAGGCATGATCAGTCAAGCGAAAGGAGTGACCTGGGAGAAAATACTAAAGGGCTTCCATAGCCCACTTGATGACAGGACATTCTTTCTCTATCTTAGCATTGTGAAGTTCTCTAGGGAATAGCTTACAGCTGAGGTACCTCACTAGACATGGACCGGGTCAGGTTGTGATAGAACAGTCCACAGACCCCTGCCAGATGCATCTGGCTGGAGCACTAAAGTCTGCTGAAGTCAAGACATACAGGGACAGGGGCACTGGACTGCAAATCCTCCAGTTGCCAGAAGGCATGTTTCTGTGCCTCCGTCCATTCAACCTGTCTCCTCGTCTATTTGTTTGTCTTAAGATTCTTAAGCAGACTTGCAATGTCTGAAAAGCTGGGAGCAAACCTGAGGTAATATCCTACAAGTACCAGGAAGAATCATATTTCTTTCTTGGTAGGAGGTTGGGGAATCATTCTGTATTGCCTAAAGTTTGTATAACTGGGACTGAATGAGCCCATTGTGTATAGAGTATCCTACATTTTCAACATTGTTGGTTCAGGGTGAGACCTGCTTGTAGTGTATATAAGGCCTGTAACAGGTTGTTAGACCTGACAGCCTTAGGGTGGTCACCCCTAACTTTTTGCCTGCCTCCCTCCACATTTGAGATACTGTTGTTGCTGGTTTTTAGACTCTGTGCACTTTACCACTGCTAACCAGTGATAAAGTGCATATGCTCTCTCCCTTTAAACATGGTAACATTGGATCATACCCCATTGGGCTATTTAATTTACTTATAAGTCCCTAGTAGAGTGCACTATATGTGCTCTGGGCCTGTGGATTAAAAGCTAGTAGTGGGCCTGCAGCACTGATTGTGCCACCCATTTAAGTAGCCCCTAACCTTGTCTCAGGCCTGCCATTGCAAGGCCTGTGTATGCAGTTTCACTGCCAGTTAGACTTGGCAATGAAAAGTACTCCCCTTTTTCTACATATATGTCACCCCTAAGGTGTGTCCTGGGTAACTCCTAGGGCAGGGTGCTGTGTGGGTAAAAGGCAGGACATGTACCTGCGTAGTTTACATGTCCTGTCAGACAGGATTGAACTGAAAAGGGACCTGGTGCATTTCTAAGCCACTCTTTGAAGAAGTCTCCCCCACTTCAAAGGCACATTTGGGTATAAAAACAGGGCCTCAGCCCCTACCAACTCAGACAGTTCCTGGAGAAGAGAACCTGAACCAGAACCTGCATCCTGCCAGGAAGACCTGCCTGGCTGCCCAAAGGACACACCTGTCTGCTTTCTGTGAAGGAGTGCTGCCTTGCTGTTGCCCTGCTGCCTTGCTGCTCTCTGGCTGTGATGAAGAAGTGCTCTCCAAGGGCTTGGATAGAGCTTGCCTCCTGTTCCCTGAAGTCTCAGGACCAAAATGACTTCATCTCTACAAGAAGGATTCCTTGTGCGGTGAAATCCGACAGCCTGCCAGAAAAGATACACAGCCTGCATTGCGGTGAAAATTTCACTGCACGCCGAACTGGAACGACGCAGCCCTACTTCGCAACAAGAAGATCGATGCAGTGCCAGCATAGCCACCGGAACTTCGATGCATGACCTCACTGGATCGACGCATAGCCGAGCCGAAATGACGCAGCTCATCTTCCAGAGGGAAATCGACGCAGCACCTGCTATGCAGTAGAAAATTTGATGCCACTCCTACCGGATTGACGCAGCACCTGTGACTTCATCCTAACAGTGCAGGAAATCAACGAATTGTCCCTCGGGCATCTGAAAACCCCGCAACCCGAAGAGGATCCATGACAGAGTGCCGCAAATCGACGCACAGCCATCCCTGCGTGAAAACTGAATGATGCATCACTGTGTGCGGCCCGAGAAATTGACGCACATCCCTGTATTTCCACGCATCTCCTCCTCTGCGGCCCTTTGCGGAGATTTTTCATTCAAACCAGGTACTTTGTGCTTGAAAGAGACTTTGTTTTGCTTTTAAAAGACTTAAGACACTTTATATCACTTTTCTGTGGTATCCCTACATTTACTTATGGCACCTTTGATCATTTTGACCTGCATTTATCCAGATAAATATTATGTATTTTTCTAAACACTGTGTGGTGTATTTCTGTGGTGCTATATGGTGGTATTGTATGATTTATTGCACAAATACTTTACACATTACCTTCTAAGGTAAGCCTGCCTGCTCAGTGCCACGCTACCAGAGGGTGGGCACAAGATAATTTGGATTGTGTGTGACTTACCCTGACTAGGGTGAGAGCCCTTGCTTGGACATGGGGTAACCTGACTGCCAACCAAAGACCCCATTTCTAACACAGTTGTAGTAGGTGGGTTTTCCAGTTAGGGTTGTAAACTACTATATCATCCAAGTCTCCTACAGCATATGATTGATGTGCTCTGAGTAGCATGTCCAAGAGTCTCTGAAATGTAGCGAGGGCCCAGTGAAGGCCAAATAGTTGCACTTGGAAGTGGTATGGACAAGTATGTGTGGTGAAAATTGTCTTTTTTCCTGGCCCCCCAGAGTGAATGGTATTTGCCAGTATCCTTTGGTGAAATCAGTGGTAGACATCATCTGGCTCCCCCTAGTTTTTCAACTAGCTCATCTACCCAGGGCATAGGATACAAGTCAAATCGTAAGATGGCTTTCACCTGATGGAAGTTGACACAATACCAAATGCTTCTGTCCCCTTTAGGGACTAAAACCACTGGACAGCACCATCAGCATTGTGAGGGCTCTATAATTTCACCCTCAAGCATGGACAACACGTCTCATTCCACAGCTTGCCTTCTCACTGCAGGAATGCAATATGGTTTTATCTGAACCACTCAGCTGCACTTGGTCACAACGTAAGGAATCTGCAACTAGAATATGTCTCTACCAGATAATTTGTTACTGACGGTAAAAAACGTGTTCATTAAGATCTCATTTGGGATCCTCACCTGGGAAACTTAAGGTAGGATTGACTGAGTGATCATACTGTTCAATGGGACGTTTTAGACTTTTCATCCTTGGCATGGTCGCCCTTAAATTTTTGCCTCAGTTTCCCAGGTTGTTGATGTGTGCTGGACTCTGATTTTGCTGTTTTTGTTACTCTGGGCACTTTACCACTGCTAACCAGTGCTAAAGTGCAAGTGCTCCTTTACAAAATGTGTATGTAATCGTCTTATCCATGATTGGCATATTTGATTTACTAGTAAGTCCCAAGTAAAGTGCAATAGAGGTGCCCAGGGCCTATAAATCAAATGCTACTAGTGGGACTGCAACACTGGTTGTGCCACCCAAATGAGTAGTTCTATAATCATGTCCCAGACCTGCCACTGCAGTGTCTGTATGTGCAGTTTTAACTGTAAATTCGACTTGGCAAGTGTACCCACTTGCCAGGCCTAAACCTTCCCTTTTCTTACATGTAAGACACCCCTAAGGTAGGCCCTAGGTAGCCCCAAGGCCCATCCAGTTCCTGGGACCCTAAAAGGAGAAGCTGGCAGCCTAAGAGGAAGAAATCCACACACAGAACGCCGTGCAGGAAAAGATCGACACAACTCCGATCTGTGGCTGAAAAACTCATGCGCCACCAACTTTGCAGCTGAAAATCAACGCTCGCCTGCAACGCGACCGAAGAATTGACGCACGGAGGTGGAGAAACCACACGCAGCATCACTGACGGAGGATGGTGAGATCGCAACCCACGATGTGTGGTTTTCAGATCATTGTGTGGCTGGATTTCCGACGCAAACACCGCTGGGCATGTAAAAACAACGCAAGACCTGCCCGGACCCAAGAGTGCTGACCGGATCGACGCATCGCTCTCCTGCAGAGGGCAGAAACGATGCGTCCTGACCCGAGGAAAGGAGAAACTATGCAAGGTCTCGCTCGTGAGTTAAATCAACGCATTGCAAGCCCTTTTTGATGCACATTCGCCTGTGTGGGGTTATTTTTGACACAACCAAGGTACATTTTCACGCTAACAGTGTTAGTGTGTGTTTAAATCAACATTAAAACTCTTTGCTTTTTAATTTATAACCTGACTTGTGTATTGTGGATTTTTGTTTAGATAAATATTCTCTTTTTTTTCTAAACCTGTGTTGTGTCATTTTGTAGTGTTTTCCTTAAGTTGCTGTGTGTGCTGGTACAAATACTTTACACCTAGCACTCTCAAGTTAAGCCTACTTCTCGTGCCAAGCTACCAAGGGGATAAGTAGGGGTTAGCTGAGGGTGATTCTCTTTTACCCTGACTAGAGTGAGGGTCCTTGCTTGAACAGGGAGTAACCTGACTGTCAACCAAAGACCCCATTTCTGACAGGACTGCTTTAGGATAACGTGTGGCGAGGTCTACCAAGACCATGAGATACTGGTGACAACGAGCAAAGGGGCTAAAAGGTCCTTCCAGGACCATCCCTACTCAGCAAAATGGCACTTTTATGATGAAGAGAGGGCAAAGGGGTGCTTTGTTTACCCCTGAAGGATTCACTAGCTGGCAGCAGGGAAAGAATGAGCAGAATCTAGCCAGTTCTCTATATACCCTAGGCCAATAAAACCTGCCTAGCTGTGTGTGAGATGCAGAACCTGTTCCCTAAAAGCCATGGGTACTAATAGCTGTCCAGTGACATTCTCCCAACTTCGTGTGATCCTGTACAACACTCCCCTTTTCATACAAAAAAGGTCTTACCTGTTCAGATTCCTTCTCTTTCACTTGTTCTCAAACATGCATCAGTGTGCTATCATTGTTTAGGCCAACTGGAAGCTCCAAGGGGGAGTCGGGATGTCTTCTGGTGAGAAAAGGATACAAGCATTTATAGGTGGGGGGCATGGATTGAACCTTTTATTTTTCCTCGTTCTCTCACTTCTTGTCTGCAACCTCCTCCCTTTTGGGAGTTCTACCTATGAACGACAGAAAGAGGCCTCGGGTAATCAGTTTATGGCTATTTTCTGCTGTCTTAAATTGAATAAATGCACCAGTGCTCTCAGTGGAGTATGCTTTCTAGTTTACTTGTGTTCTTAGATCCCCTAACCACCTACACCGCGTGGCCACACTGCAACCTACCACCTACAAACTCTCAATTTATCCCCAGTACTTGTCTCAGGCCCTGGGACTCCAGGGTTGTGGTGACTAGAACTAGAGCATCCTCTTGGTTTGAGCCGTTTTAAAAGGATTAAGTAATTCACCCAAATCGACCTCACAGTTGGTCCTTGTTTGTAAACTAAGAACGATCTTCATTCAACTTAGTCCAGTTTTGGATGCTACATCCGTGGCTTGGCTCAGCAATGGTTGTAGGCAGAAGTATACATTTGCACACAGATGTAGCAATGAACTTTTTTTCATGCTGATGTATGAATTAATCGTTTGTAATTAAAAATATTTTCTCTTTCAATTCTACTGTTGTGTAGGGGGCAAATGGGATCTCTGTTGGATTATATAGAGGAAACTCACGTATTCCATCTAAGCTCCATCTGTAAACACACAGTTAAAAATGACTGGAATGACAGTGGAAAAGAGGGAATGGAATATCTCTCAGGTTGGCTCCAAATGGTCAGAAGTGAATGGGAGCTGAGCCAGGTGTCTAGCAAGCACTAAGCAAAAGATGAGTACATCTAAAATCATGTATTGAAGTCTAATAACACTTGGGATTCTGCAGCCCTATTTAAAAAAATAAAAATCTCATTTCTTTTCAATAGGCAGCTTGTGGTGCGCCCTGTCACCTAGTATAAAGAAATGGCATAGTTGCTTACATGTAATAGCTTAGTGCAGTTACGTTCTAATGACACAGTGCCTTCTGCCAGAGCCAGCAGCTGAGAAGACAGGCAAGTCAGGTAACAGAGCATAATTAAAGCAACTGTTTAAAGAATGAAAATGAAATGTGGCTAGCAATCAAGTGACAAGCAGAAAGAAGCTATTTATGTCAGTATGTTTATTTTTTGTCCACTTCCTAGGTAACCATAAAAAACTTTGAATCTTTCTGCACGTCTCTACATCTTACACACTTCTGCATCTTTTTTCAGGAAACCAACAACTGACGAGTTAAACTGATTCTAACATAGTTTGCAACAAATATTAAACAACTTTTTAATGTGTTTCATTTTGCACTAGGGATTATATTTTTGCTCTACATGTTTGTACACATTTTCTCTATTTCATTTGGAAGTTGTTGCACAGAGGATTTAAGTGGTTTGTGAGAATAGAGATGGTGTGACCATGTATTATAAGTATTAAAGTAACCCTTGTCATATATGAGGATATTTACAGCTCCTAGTATTATGGTATTTTTTTTAAATAATTCCGTCTGTACTTATCTGTTTTTTGGCCATCTTATCAGTATTTATCCACATTTATTTTGAGCTTTGAGAACAAATGAAGTTATAACGCATGCATTTCCAAATTTACTTTGATGTCTGTCTGTGTTTGGCACAATACAAACAAAATATTCTAAAAGAATACACTCACATGAAAATATCCGCATTATTCCACAAAAAGATGTTGAGATACAGAGTTGTTTAAGGAAATCTCATCCTATTTTTAAAGTCCCTATGCAGCCAACCTGCGCAGCAGTTGGCCCTGAATCCAGGAATGACACTCAAAAGAAGCCCAATTATTTGCATTGTTCCACTTCTAAAAATAAATTCAGACAGGAAACATACCATTTTCTATAGTCATCAGTAAAACTCAGTAAAAAAGGAAAACCGAGAGCCTGCAGCAGGGGTTACTTTGCCATGCATCCCATATATAAGTTTTACAAACATGGCCTACTTAAAACAAACTCACCGCTGTGTTCCAGACAGTGCTTTTTTGGACATATGTGATATGCTTCCATTCGGGTGGAGTCTACGCAGTTCTTAATTGTAGAGTTCTGCTTTGAGCTATTGCATGTGTTTGTCTTTTCTGTCATCTTTTATGTATCAAATACGATTTTCTTTGAGTTATTACCTTTCAAGGTTAATAAGCATAGATATAATTTTGTCTTGCTTCTTCATCTCACTAAAAGTGATTTCACTTATTTGAAATTCGTCTTTTTCCTTCACTGTGCTTCTTTTTTGGCTCAGAGATTTGTAGGTTCACCCATAATTTGTTACTTTACATTAATCCAAAGGTTGCGTTTATTGTCATGGGATAGTTCCATTTTCAGATGTGGATGATTCTAATAGGGGCACAGAGAACAAACTTGTTTTAAGTTGAGTAATATAGTTCTTTCAGCATTTTACTAACATTCACGACACCCGCTGCCTTGATGCCGTCGTGGGCCTATGGTTAGATGTTTGGTTTAGGGTCTAATGCGATGTCTTGGAGCACTATCATTCTTAATTTAGTGGCTTTGCTTCAAAAGCAGTTTCTCCCTATCATGAAATGCCCCGCTGTAATCTCCCTAGGGAAAGAGACGTGAAGTTAAAGAACCTCTGATGTTTTAGTGTGGTATTAGTGCCGCAGAACAAAACAAAAAAATCTGAACATGTCACGCATTGCATTGCGCTACTTCTTTCTGAAGTAAACAAAGGTCACTCTAAACACATTTATAGAGAAAGATTGCCACCTTGTGGTATTCTATAAAATATCACATGGCGATTGAAAAGTAAACTGCATTCGATTAAACCAGTTGAGAAGGTTGTTGAATTATAGGTTCGAGGGAAGTTTCAGGCTCAATGGAGCAGACCAGGTTAGGATACGAATAAAGCTTTAGCACGTCACCCTAGAGTTATGATTGCACTTAATTGTTCTTTGTTTGAATTTTAGCTGCTATTGCAGGGGTGTGATTTCTGACTCTCCCCACCTCCGTACTCTTGATGCCAGATGTCCGAAAACACCACCAAAGGTAAAATGTCTGGAACTTGTTAGCTCCAGCAAACTGTGGTTAGCCCAGGTTGTGGCCGGAGACAAATCCTGACGAGTAATTTCAGCTGTTGACTTTAGGGCTTCAAGGAGCTGCAAGAACAATAATCTGCTGCTCGAACCCTTACTACACGGAAGAATTGGTGCTCCAAGCAATGCCGCTTTTTCCTAACATGCAAAAAGGAGGTGCCTCTCGCTGACCTTGTTGAAGAAACTCCGTTTGGATTTTGGTTGCTGTTTTCCTAGAATTGCTCCCAAACCTAAAATGAGCTTACCTTCTGTTAGCATAGTAGGACGAAGACTGCAAAGGATCCACTCTACAGTCACCCACGATGAATGGGGTGTAAAATGACATCCCTCTGCGGATCCTATCGCGATTGTGCCTGAAGTTTACCAAACTATCTTGTAACAGTAGAGCACAACAAAATGATGCCACCAATTGGATCCTCGAGCTGATCTCCTTCCACATCTGGCTGCTGATGCATATTTCCTTGGTTGTTGTAGTAAGTTTTCGGGCACTCTTTCTCTGTAGAGAGCACATGCATTCTGACTTCCAGAGCATGTAGCTGCACACGAGATTACATTCTGATGGGCCTGATAATGCCACAGCACAGTCCTCTGTTCCTCATAATCAAATACTGGAAATTACAATTACAGGTAGTCATAGGGCGCAGTGATGAACAAACCACCCTTAACCTTCCCGGACTATGGGTACTCTGAAGTCTCCACAATCTTTGGTGTTTGGTGCACTGGCTGATCTAGTCTGCAAAGAAAGTTCACGAAAATGGGTGTTTATATTGTGTTTTGCATCTGCTGTGCAACGATCTAAGTGAACTACCATGACAGCAGCTATACACAGGCGAGGCCGGTCCTAAACTCACAACCAGCTGAAGTAATCCAAAGCATGACAACCATTTCAGTGCATACCTAGTTCATCCACTTGTCTCTAGCTATTCAACTCTCCCGCCCCTTCTGTCATTTAAAGTAACATCATTTGCATGGAGGGCTACTGGCAGGTCAGCATCCACTGGACCAACTCCGATGTCCTTATGTGACGGCCATGATATAGCATGGGATTGGGGAAGTTGTCATAATGGGGTTAAGTGAGCCGCAACAACTAGGCAGGTGTTTGAGGGGACAAATATTTTCTATAACTTGTGCCGAGCCCAGTTTTCTCCCGGTTTTCTATTAGGCTCACATTTGTCGTAGAATCTTAGGTCTTGCGCAGATCTTCCTGCCTGGTTTTGTCTTTTTTCTGAAGTGAAGTTTAACACCTACGCGTTTGTAATTCGAGAACGAACATTTTGAAAGCGGACTGGTCAAGGTGCATAGGCACTGCTCTCTAATGACGTATGTAGAAGTGATGCCTACATCAAGAATCCTGGCCTGGGGCTCGCTTATAATAGCTGCTTCTGCCACTCTCTCTCCCTTTACTATCCATTTCACCACCCTTGCAAACACTGACCACGAGGCAGCACCAGAGACAGAAAGCAAGCCTACCTGTCTCAGTGCCATTTTGATTTCTGTAGTTGTCGCTTTTGTCTACCATTTTATCAGCCTCGTATTTAAAGTCATACATGTTGAAAGGAACTTTAAGTTGGGACAGGCTTACCGTTCCATGAATTCTGAGGTACTGTTCTTGATGTAGAGTGGCCATATCAGCGTCATCCGTTTGCCAGGGGGCACTTGCTTCTCTAATGTTCCCTTCTTTGGAGTAGGCACTGTAGAGAGTCTCAGCCTCCATTTTGCTTCTCGCTATAGAGAACATGATGTAGAGGGAACGGTGCTGGTGATGGGTCGCTCTCTTCCCTTCCCTCGCCGTCATCAGGCCTAGCCTCCAATCAGTGTCGCAGTTGTGTTGCTAGACAATAGGATCAAACGCACTATGGAAAGGTAGCGCCCAGGCAGAGGTCAATAAAGAAGACTTCCAAACAGAGTAGCACATCAGATGAGAGTTCTTAACATTATTCTGACCCGGGTATATTAGGATATACATAAAGTTATGAGATTATAGCGAAACATGATAGAAATGGACACCTGTGACTTTTCATACCCATTTAGGGTGACACCTAGTTTAAGAGTCTTACTGGGCATCTTGTGCTATCCCTGAGCATGTGAGGATACACTAGCACATCTGAGGCTGCATTGCACACACAATGGTTTTGCAAGGGCGTTCAGTGGTAACGTTGTACCATCTGAGGCTGCAATTGTGAATGTTAGTGTTTATCTGATGTGATGGCTTTACCTGGGTATATTTTGGCTGATTGCACTTAGGCATGTGATTGGGTGCATCTGGCCTCTGGTGATTGTGCCCCAGAATATCTCATTTTTCAAGTAAAAGTTAGTAACTGAAGTACCTTTGAATTTGTTTTTGTAACTTTTATGGAAGTGTAACAATCATATTCTGTGGGTGCACTTGTTCTAATGATATCAATGTCAAAAGTCTGGTGGGGTCACTTCTCTATCACGAGCATTTTGTTCAATCTGTGACCATGTCCTAAATGCTCTAGTTTTATATCCAGGTGCTTGTGTACGTCTGAACAGAACGTATGTCTTTACAAAACCTGCAATTACAACACGTCTTTTCCATGCTGCCTTTACCAAGCGGATGTCTTTAACATGCATGCCTTTACCAAGTAGGGTAGGTGTATATAAAAGGTAAGTGTACCTCCCCAAATACCTATATTAACCCCTTTGCTGCTGGGCCTCCTCCCCCCCCCCCCCCCCCCCCCAGTGCTTAGCCCTTTTTTGGCTATTTGGGGTAGCTTGCACTTAGGGCTCCATAACGTTTTTCCACATAAGGTATCCATACCAAATGTCCGTCCTTTTTCCCAACATCCTGGGGGTTGTAAGGATACCCAGGGTTTGGGAGTTCCCCTGGAGCAGACTGAGAAAATAGGCAAAATATAGCTAAATTTTGAGTCTTTTGAGAAAAATAGGGAAAAAATGCTCCAGGTAAAAGTGTGTTTTTTTTCCCTAAGAATGTTATCCACAAACGGTTTGCTGTATTGAAATCACCATCTTCCCAGATTTCAGGAACATGCAGAGCTGAATCCCAAAACTTAATTTTGTACCACAGTTTTGGCATTTTTCTAAGAAGTAGCATATTTTCCCTATTTTTTTGTGCTCTCAACCTACCTGGTTTGTAGTTGAAACCAGTGTGAAACACAGCGTAATCCAAAAAAGCTATAGATTTCTAAAAAGTAGATAAAATTCAAAATTCAGCAAGATGTCATATGTGTAGATCCTTCAAGGTTTTGCCAAGGAAAAGACTGTTGAAATAAAGAAATATTGAAAATGAGTAGGAAAAAATGGGCATTTGCGACAACATTTTCATCTGTAACGTTTTGTCACAGTGGCAGATTGAAAAACGCAATATACCATTATGTCTGCTAGACCCTTGTGTTTGTCAGGATATATAGGGTTTGTAGGTTCTCCAAGAACTCAAGGTACCCGAAGCCAACAACTGAGCTGCACCGTACAATGGTTTTTCATTGAGTTCCAAGTATAGACCAATTTTTATAGTGAAATTGGCAGAGTGAAAAATAGGTATCAAGGAAACTTATGTATTTCTGAAATGGGCACGAGATATATGGCCCGATTATGAGTTTGTCAATCTGACGACTGCGAAAGTCGCGGTGGTGGTCAGACCGCCGCACTCCTGTCAGATCACAGTCCTGTCAGTCAGACCACCAGGAGGCCACCACCAGCATCATTAATCACAACAGGTTGGTGGTGTTAGAGTCATGGTCAGCCACAACGATGCCGAGTTCGGCAATGCCATGCTGATCATGACTTCCCTTTCTGCGAGCATCTCCATGGCAGTTGCACCGACATGGAAAGGCTTGCAGCAGGGCAGTGCTGTGGGCCACAGTGGCCCCCCCAGCCAGCACCCTTGGAATGTGCACTGTTTGCCCTGCAGACAGTGCGCATTCTAAGGGTGCTTGTCAGCAATGGCATTGGGCTTGGCTTCCTTAGGGAGCCAAGGATAATGGTGCCACACTGTTTCCACAAGACTAACCAGCAGAAATGTACTGCAACGGGGGTGAGGCCTGATGGGAGTCTCACCCCGCTGTACTGGCAATCGTGATTGTAGGCAGGACCATAGAATTTAGGAGCAGTGGTCATTTCTACATCTCTGAATTTGTCGGTACCCTTACTAAGGTATGATTTTGAGGGTATTTTTCAAAATGTCATCTTTCTAATACACTGGCTTATATTGAAAGGCACAAATGCAGTGAAATCCAATAGGTATTAACAAATGTTCTACTATTTAATGCTCCCACAAGTCTCCAAATAAAAATGATACCTCACTTGTGTGGGTAGACCTAGTGACTGTGACAGGAAATGGCCCAAAACACAACATGGACGCATCACGTTTTCTGACCGAAAACTGACCCTTTTTTCTCAAATGTGGGTAGCTTAAGATTTTGGACCCTAACTCAGCTGGCACCAGGGAAACCTAGCCAACCTGTACATTTTTGAAAACTAGAAACCTAAGTGTATCCAAGGTGAGCTGACTTGCATGGCTTACACCACATTTATTCACCCAGACTCTAGTGGTGGCTGCCACAAATCTCAAGGAAGGGTGGAAGGGGGGATGGAGAAGAGAGGAACTGAGAGGGGAAAATAAAATAAATAAATATAAAAAAAAAACATATCTCTCTGCTCTCCCGATGGTGACAGTGTCCCAGAGTCACTGGGACACCAGCACAGGGTCCCCATGCCATCCTGATGCTGCTCTCATGCTACACCTAGCATGAGATCAGGATTGGTCTGAGCAGCTTGGTCTGCCACTCAGACAGTGCACTAGAGTTTGTGCTGTTTCTCCAACCCGGCTGTGCAACACAGTCAGGTTGGAGAAACCTAATTGCACTTAGGTGCACTTACTCCACTTCTCCCCCCTCCCATGGACTAGTCCAGACCCTCCCTGCATATGCTGGCTCAGAGCCAGCAGTGGAAAAATAAAATGATAATCAAATATTGTTTTATTTTTCAGCTCCTGGCTCTGAGCCAGTGGGGCAATGCTCTTACGTACTTGTGGAGGACCGCCCCTTCCAGAATCCCTTGCAAACTCAAACTTTGACTAAAAAACACATTTTCCTCACATTTTAGTAATAGAAAGTTCTGTAATCTGCAGGTAGTCACAAATGTCTTACTACCCAGCATTCTCCCAAGTCTTCCCAGAAAAACTATGCTTCACTTGTGTGGGTAGGCCAAGTGCCACCAAGTGCCAACCACAGGTAAGGGTCCAAAACATAATGTGGCAAGAATGATATAATGTTGGGTGTACTAATTAGTCCTGGGATTGGCAACCATGTAGGGAAACCTGTCAAACCGATACATTTCTGAAATGTAAACATCAAGGGGAGTCCAAAGAGATATCACTTATGTGGATCCCCCAAAGTTTTCTTAATCAGAATACCCTACAAATGTCAAATGTTGTATAAACACTATGGCCCTCATTACAACCCTGGCGGTTGGTGCAAAAGTGGCGGTACTACCGCCAACAGACTGGCGGTAATTACAGCCAAATTATGACCATGGTGAAAAGATCTCAGATAGACAGCCACTTTACCACACCGACCGCCAAGGCGGAAACAACAGGCACCATGGTGGTAGCCACCTACAGCCAGGCGGAAGTCAATGTTCCGCCCACCGTATTAAGACATGCCATTCCGCCACCTTTTGTGGGGCGGTACCAACATCATCAAAAGCCTGGTGGAAACAGAGCTCAGAAGTGAAAGGACTCACCATTGGAGACACAGGGAACAACCACGCCACCATGGAGCTCGAGCTGCATGTCTTCCCCATTGTTAGAAATGGGGTCTTTGGTTGACAGTCAGGTTACCCCCTGTTCAAGCAAGGACCCTCACTCTAGTCAGGGTAAAAGAGAATCACCCTCAGCTAACCCCTGCTTACCCCCTTGGTAGCTTGGCAGAGCAGTAGGCTTAACTTCAGAGTGCTAGGTGTAAAGTATTTGTACCAACACACACAGTAACTTAATGAAAATACTACAAAATGACACAACACCAGTTTAGAAAAATAGGAAATATTTATCTAAACAAAACAAGACCAAAACGACAAAAATCCAACATACACAAGTCAAGTTATGAATTTTTAAAGATTAAACTCAAAAATAGCGCTTAGAAACAAAAATGCTTCGATGAGGTGTTAACACGGCGTCGTGACAGAGTCGTTCCCAACAAGCCGACACCAGCGGCGCCGGACACGGAGTCGCGTAGACCCCCAAGTTCAGTACCTTTGGTGAAGAGTGAAAACAAGCCGATGCGCGAAGTCGGGGATCGCGGCATCTGTGCCAAACATTTAATGTTGAATCCGCGCACTTCGAGTGGCGTCGGTCATGACATGGTGCGGCGACTTCCACGGAGTCGCAGACTTCAGCGAGGCTGCAGCGGCGTCAGGCCTGCGAAGAGCGTCGCGTTCCAGCAAAGGTCACGGCGTCGGGTGCAGGCGGTGTCACCGGATTCAGCAGCGGCATCGGTCCGAAGTCGTCCGAAGTAGATTGCCTTGGATTTCAACCAGCTTTCCTTTCAAGGGCCCAGGGACTGGATAGGGCACCACTTGTCAGAGGAGGAGTCTCTCCAAAGATTCCAGGTGCTGGCAGAGAGAAGTCTTTGCTGTCCCTGAGACATCAAACAACAGGAGGCAAGCTCTAAATCAAGCCCTTGGAGATTTCTGCACAAGATGGAAGGCACACAAAGTCCAGTCTTTGCCCTCTTACTCTGGCAGAAGCAGCACTGCAGGAAAGTGCCACAAAGCACAGTCACAGGCAGGGCAGCACTCCTTCCTCAGCTATTCAGCTCTTCTCCAGACAGAAGTTCCTCTTGGTTCCAGAAGTGTTTTTCAAGTCTGTGGTTTTGGGTGCCCTTCTTATACCCAATTTCTCCTTTGAAGTAGGCCTACTTCAAATTAAAGTCTCTTCTGAATGTGAAATCCAGCCTTGCCCAGGCCAGGCCCCAGACCCTCACCAGGGGGTCGGAGATTGCATTGTGTGAGGACAGGCACAGCCCTTTCAGGTGTAAGTGACCACTCCTCCCCTCCCTCCTAGCACAGATGGCTCATCAGGAAATGCAGACTACACCCCAGCTCCTTTTGTGTCACTGTCTAGTGTGAGGTGCAACCAGCCCAACTGTCAAACTGACCCAAACAGGGAATCCACAAACAGGCAGAGTCACAGAAATGGTATAAGCAAGAAAATGCTCACTTTCTAAAAGTGGCATTTTCAAACGCACAATCTTAAAATCAACTTTACTAAAAATGTATTTTTAAATTGTGAGCTCAGAGGCCCCAAACTCCACATGTCCATCTGCTCCCAAAGGGAATCTACACTTTAATCAGATTTAAAGGTAGCCCCCACATTAACCTATGAGAGGGACAGGCCTTGCAACAGTGAAAAACGAATTTAGCAATATTTCAGTGTCAGGACATATAATACACATTACTATATGTCCTACCTTAACCATACACTTCACCCTGCCCTTGGGGCTAACTAGGGCCTACCTTAGAGGTGCCTTACATGTAAGAGAAGGGAAGCTTTAGGCCTGGCAAGTGGGTACACTTGCCAAGTCGAATTTACAGTGCACATTTACACACACAGACACTGCAGTGGCAGGTCTGAGACATGATTACAGGGTTACTTGTGTGGGTGGCACAACCAGTGCTGCAGGCCCACTAGTAACATTTGATTTACAGGCCCTGGGCACCTCTAGTGCACTGTACTAGGGACTTAACAGTAAAACAAATATGCCAATAATGGAGAACCAATTACATACACATTTTAAACAGGAGCACTTGCATTTTAGCACTGGTTAGCAGTGGTAAAGTGCGCAGAGTAACAAAAATAGTAAAATCAGAGTCCAGCACACATCAACAACCTGGGGAACAGAGGCAAAAAGTTAAGGGAGACCACGTCAAGGATGAAAAGTCTAACACCCATGCTCTTCTACTTGCTGCTCCACCACGAACACCAACGACGGCGAAGACAATGACAGTGAGTACAGCTGCCTAGCACACAAGGGAAGGGGGGAGGAAAAAAGAAAGTGACACACACATGCAGAACACACACACACCACAAACACCATACACACAACCAGATGCACAAGAAAACAAGTTATTCTCCTTAAATCGGCTGAATAATGCAAGGACAAAACGAATGTACTAAAGTGAGTGTAATAAGATCAACACAGTATATACATTTTTTTTCCAGATATTAACAGTTGTACAGTTCAAGGGACACTGCCCAGTCCTCATTTTGTGTGGCCCACAGGCCAAAGTCAAATGCCCTGTGCATCTACACGGAGAGACCACTGCAGGGGCATCAGATGGTAAATAGGCAGGCACCTCAGGGGGACAGGAGATGGGGGCACCTCAGCTGGGAGATGGAACAACACCACTGGTTCTGGAGGGGGCAACATGGCCTGTGCTTGATCCTGGGGAGTGCAAGGCCACAGTCTCTCAAGTGGATGACTTTCCCACATTCTCTGGAGGGGGCAACATGCCCTATGCTTGGTCCTGGGGAGTGCAAGGCCACAGTCTCTCAAGTTGGTGACTTGCCCACTGGTTGTGGAGGGGGTATTGTGCCCTGTGCTCTTGATCCTGGGGAGCCTGGGGTTGGTGGGTGTCTTACCCACTGGTTCTGGAGGGGGCATCGTTCCCTGTGCTCTTGATCCTGGGGAAGCAGGGTTGGTGGGTGTCTTACCCACTGATTCTGGAGGGGGCATCATGCTCTTGATCCCGGGGAGTGCAAGGTCACAGTCTCTCAGGTCGGTGTCATACCCAGTGGATTTGCATGGGGCAGGCTGCACAGCAGCCGATGGAGGCAGGTCTACATACCGTCCACCGGTCGGTGACGGCTGCTCAGTGGTGGAAGTGGTACTGCTGCAGCCGCTGGTGGGGGGGAAGCTCTAGCTCATCCCCTGCAGCCTTGGATGGCTGCCCACTGGTGGTGGTGGTGCTGCTGCTGCTGGTGGGAAGAAGCTCCAGCCCATCCCCTGCAGCCTCGGATGGCTGCCCACTGGTGGTGGTGCTGCTGCTGGTGGGGGGGAAGCTCCAGCACATCCTCTGCAGCCTCGGTGGCTGCACTACAATGGTTGGTGGTGGGGGCTCCGTGAGAGTTCCTGCCCCAGACCTTTTTCCCTTCCTGCCTACTGGTGCTGGTTCCTTGGTCTTCCTGGCAGCAGCTGGGGAAGGCTTCATTCACCTTCAGGACATGTGCCCTGGATCCTTTTCGACCGCGAGTGGCTGTGCTGATTGCTGAGCCCATGGACTGGGTGGCTGAGGTGCTTGGCTGGGCTTTTTTCCACCCTAGCCAGATGTGCAGGATGGGGTGGGAGGGGTTGTGAAGAGGTTAGTGGTGGATAGAAAAAGCTTTTTAGGGACACTGGGGTGGGAAGAGGGAGAAGGTTTGGGAGTGGAGGAAGAGGGAGTGGTTGTAGGAGGTGTCTGTCTGCTGTGTTTGGGTGCAGGTGCATGGGCTAGATGCTATTGTGAGGTGGATGGCTGTTGGGTGTCTGAGGGCTTGCGTATGTGTACCTTGGGAGGGGGGGAAGACACAGTGGGACAGGACACAGGGGACATGTGCATGGCTGTTGTGGAGGTGCCTGCCAGTGAGGTGTGTGTTCTGCTAGGTGTGTTGGTGATGCTGGTAGTGGATGAGAATGTAATGCATACAGGTGTGAGTGTAGACAGAACTGGGAGGGAGGTGTAGGAGATGGAGGAGGGGGAGATAGTGGAAATAGTGGATATTGGTATATCTGTATCTGGATGGTGTTTGTGTGAGTGCCTGTGGGATGAAGTTTGTTGCTTGTGTTTGCCTGTGCCACTCTTGTGTTGTCTTGTGTGCATGCTCGTCTGCCTATGTGCTTGGGATAGGTGGGGTTTGAGGGGATTGGGAAGAGAAAGTTGGAGCGGGGAGGGTGGAAACAGGGACAATGGCTGCCATCAGAGAGGAGGCCAGCGCCTGGATTGATCTCTTTTGGGCTGCCAAGCCAGTGTGAATGCCCTCTAGAAATGCATTGGTCTGTTGAATCTGGGCTGCCAGCCCCTGGATGGCATTCATAATGGTTGACTGCCCTACATAGATGGATCTCAGGAGGTCAATAGCCTCCTTACTCAGGGAAGCAGGGCTCACTCGGGCAGGGCCTGAGGTGCCTGGGGCAAAGGAGATGCCCACCCTCGTGGGCGAGCGGGCACAGGCATCTCGCTTAGGGGCTGCTGGGAGAGAAGTTCAGGTACAGGGGTGGCGTCTGTAGCTGGGGTGGCCACAGAGGTTCTCCCCCACCACCAGGGAGCTTCCATCAGAGGAGGTATCTGTGTCAGAACTGTCCCCTCCAGTCTCCACCATGGCACTCCCCTTGCCCTCCGTCCCACTGGTGCCTTCACCGTCAGTGGACTCTGCCTCCAGAGTCCTTTGGGATGGAGCTCTCTCTGTCACCGGTGCCAGATGATGCTAATACACATAAGGACAGGGTGACAAAACAAAAAGGGGGGGAAGAGACAAAGGATACACTGAGTCAATGGCTGCACAAACACCAACGTTGGCGTACAGAGCACACTAACACACATGGTACAGGCCTACGAGTGATATTGCATTGTACTATGAGTGATATTGCTAGCCAATAAGGCATGGGGAGGGGCACACACCGCCAAATCCAGCACACCTAGGACCCACACAGCCTTGACCAGTAGTGGATGCCTACGACCTAGGTAGCAGGATTATCCCTTCTGGACCCTAGCCACCAGGGGACCTATGCTGCAATGTAAGGCCTTGCGTATGGACACCCACTGACACGCATCCCACACCCTGATACTACCCTACCATGTGTAAGTTATAATGATGGGCACTGTACTCACCCCTTTGTGGCTTCTGTGATGCCCTCAAGCGCCCATCCAGCTCTGGATAGGCCATTGCCAGTATGCAGGCCATCAGGGGGGTCAGGGTTTGACGGGCACCCCTTCATCATTGAGAGGCCATCCTCAGCTGGGCCTCCACCGTCCTCTGTGCCCAGCGTCTCAGGTCCTCCCACTGTTTCCGACAGTGGGTGCTCCGCATGCTATAGACCCCAAGGGTCCACACTTCCTTGGCGATGGCATGCCATATACCCTTCTTTTGATGGGTGCTGACCTGCAGAGGGAATACACACAGGAAAATAGTTTTAGTCAGACAGTCCTGCCTGTTACACTTATGGCCCACCATACCCCTTCACATCACCATTTATACACACATGGCCCAGCACACAACCTGTATGCCACCCAGGGGACATCCACCCACCCCCTTACATGATGCCTTCACACCCCACTCTATGCATTCATGCCACATGCATCGTGCCCACAGTGTACTCACCTGTTGGTCTGGAGGCTCATACAGCAGTCCGTACTGGGGTAGGACCCTATCCACCAGTCTCTCCAACTCTACTGAAGTGAAGGCAGGGGCCCTTTCCCCAGTCACACGGGCCATGGTAGGTTCCAGCCACAGGTCACAGCAGCACATGCAGTGTAGTTCCTCTCCTGTTGAAGGTCAGATGGCAAGTGAGGAATCAGATAGAAAATGGCGGTCACGTCTGTGGCGGTGCATACCGTCACCGCTGGCGTACATCACCATTGGCCACTGTACCCCATAGGTCTCAATTATAACGAATGAGGAGTTGCATGGCGGTTCCTGGTTGCCTCTAGCGACGGTGCACAACGGAAGCGGAATTACCTCACTTCCACCTGTCCCTCCCCATTTTGGGGGGGGCAGGCCCTGGATATTTACTTCATCACTGTTTACTTTTGGACATACAGGACAATTCTCACTGGCCCGTTACAATTTGATAGCATGCATCGTACTGTTGTAGCCCCATTGTTCAGTTTGTGACCGGCTCCTCACCCTTTTGTCCCTTAGATTGCAACCACTGTGGATGAATAGGAGATGGAGGCATACCCCCGTCTACAGACCCCTGGTTGACTTGGCAACAATGGAGGACAGGCACATCAGCCTCACCTCTAGACTTGAAAGAGCCACAATCACAGAGCTGTGTGCCCATTTGGAGCCTGACCTGATATCTGCTATCCGTCACCCCACTGGGCAAGTTCTATCAGTTCTCCATTTCCTGGCAACTGGTTCTTTTCAAGTGCCAGTGGGCTTGGCATCAGGAATGTCACAGCCAATGTTCTCAATTGTGCTGACTAGAGTGTTGATTAAACACATGTGCAGCTACATTGTATTTCCACAGGTGGAAGATCTGGCCACAGTGAAGGCTGACTTCTAAGCAATGGGACATATCCCTAACATAATTGGTGCGATTGATGGAACACATATTACATTTGTCCCTCCCCGTCAAAATGAACAGATGTACAGAAATCGTAAGAGTTTCCACTCTATGAATGTACAGATGGTGTGCATGGCAGACCAGTACATTTCCCATGTCAATGCTAAGTATCCTGGGTTGGTGCATGATGCCTTTGTCCTGAGGAATAGCAGCATCCCAAATGTGATGGCCCAATTACAGAGGCACAGGGTGTGGCTAATAGGTGAGCCCAGGTTCCCACCCAGTAGATGTTGGGGTATGGGTATGGTGTGGGTCAAATGGGATAGTGTGTGGCTAAATATTGTCCCTCAATATTTGCAGGTGACTCTGGTTACCCCAACCTATCATGGCTACTGACCCCTGTGAGCAACGCCTGAACAAGGGTCGAAGACCATTATAATGAGGCATATGGGTGAACCAGAAGCATCATGGAAATAACTTTTGGCCTCCCGAAGGCCAGGTTTCAGTGCCTCCATTTGACTGGTGGATCCCTGTGCTACTCACCCAAGAAGGTCTGCCAGATAATAGTGGCATGCTGCATGTTGCACAACCTTGCCTTGAGACACCATGTACCTTTTCTGCAGGAGGAGGAGGCTGGAGATGCCCATGTGGCATCAGTGGACCCTGTGGACAGTGAGGATGAGGAGGCAGAGAATGAGGATGAGGACAACAGAAGAGCAGTGATCAGACAGTACTTCCAATGACACACAGGTAAGACAGTGTTACTTCACATTTCATTGTAATTATTTTGAAATTGTTTGGCACTGGCATGCTGTTATTTCCCAGTTCTATGCCCACTTACTGTACCCTTTAGCAATCCATTTTACAGATGTTGGTACCTCACAGTAGCTTCTGGTGTGATCACTGCAGCCATCTACAGGTCTTTCATATGTGCTCATATACTGTACAGTTGATTTGCAATGCTGGTACATCATTAAACGTATACATACTTAAATAATGTGACATACTCCTTACTTCTATTTGTTTCAAGAGTGTTTATTTAAGTGCTAAGATATTGAGGGGCAAGTGCAATGGGATGGGGTGATGATGGAGGAAATTCCAGGGTAGAGTTCCAGTCTGTAGCACAGGTGCATTGGCAATGGGGACATAGGAAGGGGACCAATGGCATTTCAAGGTGGACGGGGTGACAGAGTGGGACACAAGGGTGACAATCATGAGAGCCTCATTTCCTGGCAGGAGTCTGGGCAATAGTCTCTGGCTTCTGCCTGGATTGCAGGGAACTTTTGTGGGGAGGTTCTCCTTCTGCAGGGGGAGGGGTGCTGGTGGCCTTTAGGTCCTGTGGCGGGGCCCCCTGTACACTAGCGGCAGCGGCGGTGGAAGGCAGTTCAGATGTCTGGCTATTGGCAGGGGCCTGCTGTTGTGAGACTGCCACCCTCATAATATTGCCCATGTCTGCCAGCTCCCTTGCTATGGAGACCAGGGTGGTGTTGATGGCCTGCAAGTCCTCCCTGATCCCCTGGTACTGTTCCTCCTGCAGCCACCTGTTCTCCTGCACATTGTCCAGGATCTGGCCCATGGTATCCTGGTTTATATGCTCTCAGGATATCTGCAAGTGCATTCTGGAGGGTCGGTTCTGTGAGCTTGTCCTCCCCCGGTGCACAGCACTCCTTCCAGATTCCCTGCTGGCCTGTGCCTCTCTCCCCTGAACCGTGTGCCCACTGCCACTGACCCCAGGTCCCTGGTTGTCTTGGGTATGAGGTGTACCCTGGTATCCATGTAGAAGTAAACACGCTGCTGATTGACATGTCCTGGGGACGGAGGTGTGGGTATGATGGGTGGGTGCTGTGGTGGTGTTTCCAGATGGGGGAGGCTCTGTGGTTGTCTGTGACTGGGCTTGGGTAACCAGCTGTCCAGAGGTCCCTAATGGGCCAGGTTGGGCATCCAGATTCATGCGACCAGAGTTGATGTCATCACTGTGGGCCTCTTCTGTGGAGGACTGGATATTGCTGGCACCTCCTCTCTGCTGACATTGGCTGGGATACAAGTGGGGATGTAAATGCTGTGTTATTGTTTCTGTGTGTGACATATTGTGCATCGGTGAGGCCCACTCTTTGGTTGTATTTGCCCTGGCAGCTTTCACTTGTGTAAGTTGGTATGTGGTGGGCTAGCTGATTCTCTCTAGTGTGCATGCTTTAGTGATAGGTGTCCATGTAGGTTTATGAGTGGTGTTCATGCATTGGTAGAGCATGCAGGGCTTGGCATTGGGATGAGTGAGATGTGATGGTGGGCTGTGTGGGAAGTGGCGGAGTGATGGGAGTGAGGGTGGGGGTATGTGTTGGCATGCAGGTAGGGGGGTAGTAGTAGTATAGAGTTGACTTACCAGAGTCCAGTCCTCCTCCTACTCCAGCCAGGCCCTCAGGATGCATGATTGCCAAGACTTGCTCCTCCCATGTTGTTAGTTGTGGGGGATGAGGTGGGGGGTCCACGGCCAGTCCTCTGTACAGCGAGTTGGTGTCTTGCTGCAATGGAACATACCTTCCCCCTTAGGTAGACCACCTCTTCCTGATGTCATCCCTGGTTCTTGAGTCCTGTCCCACGGCGTTGACTCTGTCCACGCTTCATGTCATAGGTCCATCTTCCTAGCTATCGATATCTGCTGCAGCTGTGATCCAAATAGCTGTGGCTCTACCCTGATGATTTCCTCCACCATGACCCTTAGCAGCTCCTCTGAGAATCTGGGGTGTCTTTGTGGTGCCATGGGTGTTGTGTGAGTTGTGTAGGTGAGGGTGTGTAAGGTGATGTGTTGGGGTGTGTGATGTGGGGTGCATGGGTGGTGTATAGGTGTAGGTAGTGTGTGGCTCTGGTTTTGTCTGTGGTCGTGGTGTCTGTCTCCTGCCAATGGTTTCTAATGGTAAAGGGTTGTGGGTAATGTGGGTGTGTGTTCTATAGTGGTGTGTGTGGGTGTGGCGTGTGTATGGGTGTCAGGTGTGTGTTGTTTGAATTGTCCAATATGGTGGTGTTTTGTTTGAGTGTGTGTATTTTGAGCACGGTGGTATGTACCACCAATGGTTTACCGCTGTTGAATGTCCGCCGTGGTAATTCGTGGGTCATAATGTGGTGGGCGTTGTTCTGTTAGCGTAACGGTGTGGGTTTTGATATCGCCAGTTTATCACTGACCTTTGGACTGGCGGAATTGTGCGTGTGGCTGAATAGTGATGGATTGGTGTGTGTGTGTCATAATGTGGTGATCGGATATCCGCGGTGGCGGCAGTATGTTGGCGGCAGTCAGCATGGCAATACGTGGGATTTACCACCAATGTCATAGTGAGGGCCCATATTCCTTGCAATTTTGTGACATAAACTACAGGAATATGCAGGGATCCACAAACTTCCTACCACCCAGCATTCCCACAATGTGTCCCAGTGCCTACGACAAACCAGGTTGATTTTTGATAGATAACTTTAATGTCTCCACAATACGTTTTAAGCCCTTCCCTGTTATGGGCAATTGGCCTACCAGCACAATTGAGCCAGCGTTTTCTCTGGAAATTTGCAGGAACAAAAGGTTGGATTCTTCACTATGCCCATTTTCAGCATAAGACCTCAAAATATCTTCAACTACTCCAGCAGAGTGGGACTCCACTGGCTTGCCCTAAAACAGGGCACTAAAGGGCCTCCACACTCCCTCAGAAATTATTCAGCACACAAATTTGCGTGCTACACAATTTGCTCAAGGGAGTCAACATCCAAAAAGAGATGGATGAATTTAGTTGGCAAAAAGTTGGCAGTATTGACCTCGCATGCAGTGTCACCAGTGAAAGGCAAAATTTGAGGGTGAGCCAGATTAGGGGCTGCCAAGAGAGCACTCTGTCTGTTCTTGCTGCCATAGGCACCTGCTCTCTGGGTTGGTCTAACCTTCTGCTGTTGTCCTGCTGCACAGGCTGTCCGTGGGACAGCACAACTGTCATCATCATCTCCCTCAGAATCGCTGGAAGAGGAGTCATCAGATGGGACTCTGCTGACTGGAAAATCACTTCGAAATTCTGTTCAAGTGTCCTCTCCCTCAGATGCTGTCTCATTATCTGCTGTTTCAGTCTCTGATCCTGCCTCAGAGTTGTCCTCCACAACCTGAGTAGAGGCTTGAGCAGCATTCATTCAAGATGCCATCTCTGCTACTGGCTAAAATCATCCTTCTAAAATGCTATCCTACATGGAAGGCAGATATGTTGGTGGGTGGGTGGGTGTGAGTGAAGTGTGCAACAGAAAATAACCTTGCTCACCTTACCTTGTCATCTTCCCCCAATTCCCAGGTTCTCCAAAGAAACAAAAAAAAGGACACAGGTTTACTTTACTTTGCCACATGCCCATCATCATAGACCTTAGAGCTGGTGGCACCTAGTGGACAATCTTTTTTGGAACTCCCATGACCTCCATCTTGCATTCTATCACTACCAGCCAGCAAAAGTGCCCATCATCTCTCTTTAGCCCCTTTCACACATACATTGCATTTGTTTAAAAGCCCAGGTAACAACTGGCTTTACTAATCCACTCAGCTATTCGCATAAATGAAAGATCTGTTTTTGAAACAGGAATATAAACCTTCTGCACTACTTTATGGCATTGAAATGCCACTATGCAAAAGTCTGATCTTAGCAGGAACATAATCACAAGAGTTATAGAGTTATCTTGACTTTTTTTTATTGCTGCCTCTCTTTCTCTCTCTCTCTCTCTCTATCTATATATATATATATATATATATATGCATATATATATATATATATATATATATATATATGTTTATATATATATATATATATAGATCCATTTTCCATACCCTAGGGAAACCACACATGCATTTAAAAAAAAAAGTGTCCTCTCATATATATATATATATATATATATATATATATATATATATATATATATATATGGAACACAAATTGTGAGAGAAACCACTGCACACCACCAGTCTTTCCTTATATCTCACAGTCTTTATTCCTTCCAGCTCACTACGTTTTTTCTCAAAGTGTGTGTACCAGATTTCGATGGGGTTTGGCCTATGCCCTACCATTTGCAAAGACAGTTGAGTCCACCGCAAAACTTGCCTGACTGATTTATTTTATGATATATATATACACACATACAGAGAGAGATTTCTCTGTAGATAGAGAGGCTCTTTTTCACTATATATATATATATATATATATATATATATATATATATATATATATATATATGTATATATCACTTTTTTCATACCTGTGTGGTTTCCCTGGGGGCTGATAGCAACCCCTAGGCTAGGGGAATAATACATGTTTAAAAAAAATGATGCTCCGTAGGAGGTCGGCCAATGTCAGAAGGACCAACCCGTCAGTTTAACTGTGTTTTTTTTATTGTTCTTTTTTAAATCTTTTTCAGCCACCAAAGGGAAAAGCAGGATTTATTTTTAAAAATAATGCCCCCAGGGGGGCAGCCTACACACACTTTTTTTAACACAAATTATGAGAAAACCGCTGTGCACCAGTCTTCCCTTATATCTCAGTCTTTATTCCTTCCAGCAAACTAGAAAGATTAACGACTGTGAGATATAAGGGAAAACTGGTGTGCAAACGAGTCCTCCCTGAAAACTGGGGAGGCTGTTTTGGCATTTTTTTCTCCACCAGAGTAGAGAACAGCCGTACCTGTTGTGTCTCTTCTCTTGTGGGGAAAAAATAGTGACTTACAGTTGGGCAGGCGGGGCAAGAAAAGTAGCGGAAGCTGTACTGTCTCTCCCTCGGGGTGTTTAAAAAAAAAATGCTCCGGTGCTTTGCACCAGAGTAATTTTAAAGCCCTCACTGATGACGGACAATGGTTGTAGGATGCACAAGTGAGGGTGTGCGTGTGACAGCCATTGGCCGTCTCTTGCACTAAATGGGTTAAAACCACATTTATTTATTTTTCTTTTTCTAACACGCCCAGTCAAACATTTTTTGTTTTAATTTACTCCTAACCTCCCTTTACCACTACCCACCTTTTACCATTGTATTCAAAGAAACCAGAGGGAAGAAAAGAGAGCTCCTTTAGTCAGACTTTAAAGGCCTGAAAAATTACTTGTAGTGCGTTATCCCAAGCACTATCTACACCACAAACATAAAAGGGCAATGTTTGTGGACTGGATGTAAGGTATTTGTATTACTTTACAATGATAGCAACTTCTTTAGGATTTTCTTTTTATCGTAGATAGTTAAATGCAGTGTTCAAAACAAAATTGGACTAGTTCTGCTAATTAAGATTCGCGATCATTTTATTCTTCAAAGAAAACAAAGGGTCAACCCGTGTTTCACAACTTTTTTATTCTTATCAGTTGTTTATCAGTGCCAACGATCTCAGTTTTTTTAAATGCTCAGTATTTAAAAAAATGTTTTGGTCCATTCTGTCTACAAAGCAATATTCTAAATACATACGTATTCTCTGGTATATAGAGGCAGCGAGAGCCCAGAGGCTCAACATTACATTATGATGTGCATAAATTCAGAATTATGTTTGGTAAATACCCATGCCTGTATTTGTGTCCTTTCAGTAATAGGGTGCTTAAAGCGTCATCTTGCTACATTTCATAATTTTATTTTGAGCCCCTGGGTTCTGCCAAAATGGCAACCGAGGTTTGTGACCGTGCAAGGAGGTAAACCCATCTCACTAGGGGCCAGATGTAGCAAACGGTTTGCGAGTCGCAAATGGCAAAAATCGCCGTTTGCGAGTCGCAAACCTGAGTTTGCTATGCAGAAATGTATTTTGCGAGTCGGGACCGACTCGCAAAATGCATTTCAGAGTCGAAAATAGGAAGGGGTGTTCCCTTCCTATTTGCGAGTCGCAGTGGTATGCAACTCCATTTGCGACCGCGTATGCGGTCACAAATGGAGTCGCAGTCACCATCCACTTGAAGTGGATGGTAACCCACTCGCAAACGGGAAGGGGTCCCCATGGGACTCCTTCCCCTTTGTGAATGGACCCCAAATTATTTTTTTAGGGCAGGTAGTGGTCCAAAGGACCACTACCTGCCCTGAAAAAAAAAAAAAAAAAAACTTTTGTTTCGGAATTTTAAGTGCAGCTCGTTTTCCTTTAAGGAAAACGGGCTACACTTGAAAAAAAAACTGCTTTATGTATTTATTTATTTATTTAAAAGCAGTCACGGATATGGAGGTCTGCTGACTACAGCAGGCCTCCATATCAGTGAGTGCCCATAGTCGCTAGGGGGCCGCAATTTGCGACCCACCTCATTAATATTAATGAGGTGGGTCTTTGCGACCCGATAGCGACTCGCAGACGGTGTCTGAGACACCGTTCTGTATTGCAAATTGCGAGTTGTAATTTGCGAGTCGCTCGGACTCGCAAATTGCAAGTCGCAATTTGCAAACTTGCTACATCTGGCCCCAAGTCAGTATGCAGGATTTCACACACTATCCAGTCCAGCACAGCATCTCCATTGGCAATGAGTTTACATCAGTTCTGCTCACCTAAGCCTGCCTGGCAGATGGACATTTCAGAGTGAACTGAGGCTCAGGCATAAGCTGATAAAAGCACAAGGCCAGCTGGGTGCCATCAGCTAAGAAGACAGACTCCTCAAAAAGATCTAATAATTATGCACCACTTGTTGCATGCATATGTTGAAAAGAATGAAGACTGGGCAACTCATACAGGCATTTGCTTCGAGAGAAACAGAGGAAAGTACCATGGGTGGAATCCATCTACATTTCTTAACCAGGAAATACAGTATACCAGCTTTCATCATCATAGTCATTTCGTAATTACTGGCCTAAGTACTCTGGGCATTCTACATGTTTTGTCTACACATATATTGCGGGTCTAATATGCCCCGTCTTCCTTGTTTATGATGCACGTGCATGGGTACTTCTCTCAGAATTTTTGGCATACGCCTTGCGCTTCTCTAACTAATTTCTTAACAAAGGATTTAGTTTGATTAGAATACACAGTAGATACTATGCGTTAATTGGCTGTTTTTTTATTGACAGGTGTAGGACGTATCGTGGGCCTATGTGACATTATCACTCATCATACATTTTGGCCATGATTTTTTTTATTACATTTGCCTCCTTAACATTTGAGGCATGAAGATTAATGACTCTTTTCCTAAGACATTTCCTTCTCGTTTTTGATCTGTATGCAAAAGTATTTGTACATGAGTTCTTTGCTTGTTTTCATCTTCATAATGTTTTGTTGACTTGATCTTATACGGTTTCCTTGGGCTTAATGGATGCAATGTTAACTGGATTTTTGAGTCTGCCATATGGCTAGAAGTCGCTGTGTTCCATTACAGTTCGCCTATTAGTGGATGATTTATATCCTAATTTGGCCACATTTTATGAGACTACCTTAGGGTAGGTTAAGTATGCCAGTGTATAGTCCATGGCACCTCACAGGGTTCACTCTCTTTTTTTTACAATTGTGCTTGCACCTTTGTTTCCTATAGATTTACTTATCACATTTGGGTGCACCATTTTGGTATGGTGTTGTGCTATTGGTGCTCACTCTTCACACCTGGATATGTTTATGGTTGGATGTCATGTCCCTGAGAATATAATACAACTTTATCTGTATTGAATGTTTTTCTGCACTGTACAGCATTGAAAAAGTCACATTAGTGACGAAACACATGTTGGCCATTGATGAGTTAATTGATAAATGATGGACTGGCTTGACTTGATTGAAATTGTTGGTACAGCGACTTTGCAATAAAGAAGAATTTGTCTGTTAGGAACAACTGGACTGTAACCTTTGTGACTCCAATTGTGTACTACAATATTTGATTGAACTAACACTGAGTGCTGTGCTTCTACCGTGATGTATTATCTGTCAATTACTCTGTTTAGTACAGTTCCATGCCTTAGGGTAGAAGGGCATTGGTAACAATTCAGCACCATCGATCAATCTTAATTACCAAACTATACACAATAGCCTGTTGTTAGTGTTGGACACATATAGGAATGTGCAGTTAATTTACCACTACTAGCCTTACTTTGATTTATGTTTAACAATCATCTGCATATTGCAGAGCAGGAAGTGTTCTTGAACCCACCTTTTGGAGTGTTTGCCTTGCCCAGACTCAACAAGGTCTCCAGACAATTTATATATATAGACAAAAAACAGAACGGGGCCAGCAAACACCCTTGTTGTACGCCTCGCTTTATTTTGACTGGATCCATACATTCCCCATAAGTGCCATACATAATATCCTTTGTATCTACATGCGATTAACATTTGCTTGAGATCTATATACATATGTGCAGTAACCTTTACCTTAATGGTACTTCCTCAACGTTACCTGATATTTATTTAATAATTTGATACAACCCTGCACTCTCTCGCATAGTATGTTTGCTACAACCAGGTGTCAAGATTGGCAAACATTAGGGGCAATTCAGTGGTGCAAATAAAATTCAAAGTGCATTGTTATGATATCCATGATTAAGGATATTTACTATGACCACTGCTGCATACGTCACATTTGAGAAATGACACATAGAGTGCATCTGTATGTTATTGTGGTATTCTAAGAGGGTATATGGTTTTAGTACGACACTGCTTCCACAGTAAGGGTAAGGGTGTGCAAAGTTCTAGACATTGAATTTTCTCAATTGTTTTTTTTTTAAATTGTAAGCCTTAGGAACTGGAAAGCTTACGAAGTTTGAAAATATAACTGTCAAAAAGGGGTACAGTGCAGCACTGTAAAGCTCACTGCTCAGCAACTGCTTATCTTTGTTTTCAGTACCACTTCTAACCACTCCTAGTCCGACTGCCAGAAGAAAGAACGCAGGACTTCCAACAATGGACAAAAATGAGGAAGGAGCTGCTGAGAGGCACCTATTGTGTTTCCATATGAGCTAGGGCAGCTCAGAACAACAGCAGGGAAACACAGTTCCCTGCAGCCAAGACAGGACAGACCAGCTAGCTGCAGGGAATGGAGTTGGGAAAGTAAAATTACTGCTCCGGTGATGAGTGTAACTACACACGTCTTTGCAAAGTGCCAAGTAACCTAACTTCACATGATCAACATAGGAATTTATTTCACACAATATTTGGTCAACATATTAGACAGGATTATAAGTACATGCCACCATTATTTGTCTGCCTGACTGTTGGACCTGGCCCTCTCTGCAGGGTCACTCCCAAACATTTTGCATTTTAACCTTTTGCCTTTTAACCTCCAGTTTTTGCTGGATTTTATCTTTTGTAGGCCCTGGGACTCTGTACACTTTACCACTGCTAACCAGTGTTAAAGTACTTGTGGTCTCTCCCCTAAACATGGCATGATCGGCGTATACCTAATTGACATATTTACTTTACTTATAAGTCCATTGAAGAGTGGTATATCATATACCCAGGACCTGTAAATTAAATGATACCAGTGGGCCTGAAGCACTTGATGTGCCACTCAAATAAGTAGCACCTTAAAACATGTCCCAGGACTGGCATTGTAGCCTGAATACAGTGTAATACTGCCAAGCCGACTTGGTATTACACCCCCTTGCCAAGCCTTAAACTCCCCTTTTATTATATATATGTTTCACCCTTAAGGTAGGCCATTGGTAGCCGGTAGTGCAGGGTGCTGCGTAAACAAAATGGTGAATATATAGTTTTGCATTACATGTCCTGGTAGTTTTTCACTACTAGGATGACTACCACTTCCATAGAATAACATTGGGGATTTATTTTTGCATTTACAAAGTTGTAATTCCTAATTGAAAGGTGGTAGATATGTCATGCTTGGTACCTTTAAAACTGCAATGATAAATCCTCTTTAATAGTAAAGTTGAATTTTTCATTACAACTTTGAAAATGCCACTCTTAGAAAGTTTCAGTTTTCCTGTCCTCAGCCCTTCTGTGCCTACGCCTGTCTTGGGTCACATGACTGGGTGTATCTGACAGACTTTGTGTGTTCCTCCCAGACATCCACACAATAGAAGGGCTAGGTGTGCCTGAATTGGCCTTTTGGGGGTGCAGAGATTAGCACAGTACCACTTAAACCGGAATAGCTTGTGGCTCCACACAATGGGCCTAATGACCCTGTATTGGCACTATGGTCCACTTGGAGCCAGGACAGGGGAGTCCAGAACTTCCATGCATTTCAAAGAAGCTTCTCCCACCTTTCAGAAGAAGGGCACCAGGATATAAAAATATGACCTTTAGAACCACTCATCAGTTCACTTTTAGACCTGTGGAAGGACTCTCAGAAGACTGCTGCAACCTGTTGTGCAGTCTGCAAGACTGCTGCTGCACCTGGAAGGGCTGTCCTGCTGCCCAGAACCTGCCTTGAACAATCGCAGACCAGCCCTGCTGTTGAGCCCTGCATCTACACCTGCACACAGGACTACCAGAGGTGGCTCCAGGGGGTAGTTTGCTGGTGTACTGTTCACAGCCACAGGAACATAACAGGCTCCCACTATCTTGAACCTGCACCTGACCCAGCCCAAGTAAGTCCTGAACCCCCAAGAGGTCTCCCATGAGTCCTGGACTCTTGGTTGTGATGCTAAAATTGCCACATGGCCATTTTCGAAAACTGATGACAAAATTTGGCAAAAATGTGCTTTGAGAACCAGGAGGAAACCAAGACCAACCTGCTTGCCTATCCACCCGAGGTGCATCGCTGGTCAGATTGACATTGCAGCTTCTCCCGCTACGTTCTTCCCGGCAGCAGCAAATCAATGTCAGCAGTAATCCACCAAAGGGGTATCCAAACTTGAGGAACAGTTTTCAGCTGCAGCCTCCCGCCTCGTCTTGCTGGAGTTTTTTGTACTTCCATTTCGGCGACTAAGTCCTTTTGTAAACTATTCATGGCAGCTTTAACCCAAGACCATGCAAGGATGACTCTCCCTTCTTGGATACTTCTTGCAGCCGAAGGTAAGTGCTGACCCAATACACTTCTTGTATATGAACTGCGCTCCTTCGCGGTTGGCCTTAACTTTTGACTTTGACCCTGTCAAAAAGGACATAGAGCTTCATTATGAGTCTGGTGGTGGTCGGACTGCCGCTGTCGTGGCGGTCCGACCACCACATTATGACCGTGGCATAGCCGCCACGGTCCAGCCCCCAACATCACCAGGTTGCTGCCAGCCGGCAGAGTGGCGGTCCTGGCGGTTGTAATCCGCCAGAGCAGCACTGCAAGCAGCGCTGCCCTGGGGATTACGAGTCCCCATACCGCCAGCCTTTCCATGGCAGTTACATCGCCATGGAAAGGCTGGCAGAATGGGGGCCCCTGCACTGCCCATGCACTTGGCATGGGCAGTGAAGAGGCCCCCATGCACAAACCCGTTGTGCATTCCACTGACCGAATTATGGGCAGTGGAATGCGCGACTGGTGCTGCTGTACCTGCCGCACCACCACATTGCAGCTGGCTCGATAACGAGCCAGATGCAATGTTACGGCCCTGCTTCCCGCTGGGCTGTTTCCACCCACTGGCCCAGTGGGAAACTCAAAATAGGGCTGGCGGGGTTTAGCCCGCAATGGCGGTCTAGTGGCGGTGTGAATTTGGTGGGTGGCCTCTGCTGCCCGCCAAACTCATAATGAGGCCTTTAGTATCTGCGGTTGGGGCTTTGATCTTTTAGGCACTATTTTGAACCTTAAACTTTAAAATGTCATGACTCCAGTTATACTGATTCAATTTTTGTCAATCTCATATCAAATATTTTATTAAGGTTTTTCTCTATACTTGTAAATTAGCCTGGGATATTTCTTGTGTTTTCACTTTGTTCTGGTTTGAGTGCTGCATAAATACTTTATACTTTGCCTCTAAGTAAATCCTGTCTGCTTTTCATGCCAAGCTACCCAGGGTTAAGCACACATTAATTTAGTGTTGTTTTTTTTTATTTTTTATAATTCACCCTGTAAGGATTGTGGCTGTTGCTTGACCAAGGCCCACTCCCCAGTCAGCTAAGAAGCCAATGTCTCACACTGATAAAGTATGCATTTTGTTTTGCATTAGGTTTTTTTGTGACTGATATGCTTACATGGTTAATTTACTTAGCTTCAGCAGAGACATTTTAAATCGTTATCAAAGTGGCAAATTGCCCATGCCCCCAGTGAAAGTGAACTTCCCTGCCAGACTGTCTTTCTATATGATTTCTCTATCTAAACCTCTCACTCTCTCCACCTACCACTACCACTGACTGTCTTTCTACCCTGCGTCATCTTAGGGATTTTTGGGGTCCTGCGGTGAGACATATTTCACCTGTTTTTGGGTGACCCTGTTAAAGTTTAACACATAACTTAGTGTTGTTTGACATCACAAGGGCTTGAATTAGCAGGGAAATGAGTAATGACATTCATATTTGTTCTGTTCAGGACCCCCCTAAATATATCTTACCTAGGACCCCCCACATCATTAAGATGACACAAAGTTTCAGTTAATTTATGTAGGAAATCATCTTGCCAAATGTTGAATTTGAAAGGAGTGCTATAGGGTATAAGGTCAATTTCTGATGAGTAACGTGTTAATGCATTGCTCTATGAAAAGTGTGATTAGGTGTTTTCAGTGCTCGCACATTGCATGGGATGGGATGTTATCATGTTTAATAGGACATGAATATTGAAGTATTTGACAGGTTTTCCATTTGAAATGTGCTAAGGGTCAGCTATTGTTTAATGTTACATTTGATTTTGTCATGATTGTTGGGTTCAAGGATTTAGTTATTCTCTCCAATTTATGTCCTGCACATATGGAATTACCATTACCATTTACATTCTTTCAGAATTTCTACATTATGGTATGCCTGCAAGGTCCACGCCTTTGTCCCCAGAACTTGACTACATGGATTTCCATATGAATTGACAGCATATTGCCAAACCTGCGTTACTGTGGTAACTTCCATGCAGAATAATCAATCTATTTTTGTTAATGCAGGTATCAAAATCCATAAAACATTACATAACGGTCCTTCTAATTCTTGCAATACAAAAAGGCAAGAGAAAAATCTCTACAACAAAAAAAACATTTAAAATTTTCCACCTATCCCAACTTCTTAAGCAAACGTAAACCTTATTAAATCTAATCTGTGTGAATCAATTGCTTTGATAGTTTCATAGTACATATCAAATTATTAGAACATATTAGTTTCAAAAGCACTTTTTCAAATATTTTTGTTTGGCTCATCTTGTAGTTTTACCATTGCTGTTTTTTTTTTCTTTCTAACAACCACAGCAATAAAGAAATGTATTTAATGACCTTTCACCATGCTGCTCCCAGATATTTTCAAACTACAGACACTATACATAGGGTATTGATGATTTTATAGATGTACAACTTGCAGAAGGAGCATAACATCCGAAGGTGGTGAATTCGTTGTCTATAAGGAGATTACAAACCGGAGAAATGTCTGCTTTAGCTAATAATGCTGGTTTACACATTGATGTTGCAAAGTTTAAAATACTCAGGTAGTCATTATGACCTTGGTGGTCCTGCCCGCCACGTCTGCGGTCGCAGTTAGACCACCGACAGCGTGGCGGTGCAGGGCTGGCAAATTATGACAGTGCTAATGAACTGGCTGCATCGCAGCCAGTTCACCACCTGTACCGCCAGGGGTGAAAACACCTGGCCAAAGGGTGACCACATTTGACTTGGGAGTCCACCTAACACTGCCCGCGGTATTTTGAGTATCCTTCCTGCCAGGGATTCCGTGGCGGCACCCCTGCCACGAAATCCCTGGCAGTAAGGATACTGGCGACAGGAATATTAATTCCTGTCACCACAACAGGACTCCCCAACCCTCCCCCATGTAGCAGCCCCCCCCACTCCAACCCCATCAGATGCCCCCATCCTCCCCAAGCAGCAGCACCCCCATCCTCATCCCCGTTCTGACCCCCATCTACGCACGCACACACCACACTTACAAACACACACACACACATCCACGCTCACTCATTCACACACACATGCACACACGGCCATGATATCTCCTTCCACCCCTGCATACAGGCAGTCACACATGCACACAGACACTTGCACACAAACACACGCAACACCCCTCCAACCCCCCTCGATACTTACACATACACACACACACCCATTCATGCACACAAAAGTCAGCACCTTCCCCCCCCACCGTCGGACGATAACCTTACCTGGTGGTCACGGTGGTCATCCAGGAGGGAACGGGGTCTATGGAGCTTGCTCCGCCACCAGCGCCCCGCCAACACAACACAGCCACGCCGTTTACAATGTTGTAACATGGTGGGCGGTGTCGTGGTGATGTGGCGATGGAGCATGCTCCACTAGACCGCCGACCGCCAGTATGGCTTCTGGCGACTTCCCCGCCAAATAGTGGCAGAGGGCAACTAGCAGCCATATTATGGCAGTCTGTAGACCGCCAACACTGGCAGCCATATGGCGGCGGTGACTTATGTGGTCTGCGGAATAGACTGCTAAAGGCATAATGAGGGCCTCAGTCTAAGCTCAAGGCACTGGGTCTTATGTTACAAGTGTTGAATAACATCCAAATAATCTTTATTTCCATCCTTGTGCTTAAAATTCTTTACTTACATTAATTAAATTTGAGATTATAGGGACGCTCAGTTAGTTATGTTGAAGAAACCTCTGCACCTACAAAAACATTTTTTTATTATCTAGAAAGTCAGGAGACAGATTTTTCAATGCATTTCCATGGAAGTTCAGCACAGCCTCGTGTCCTCGTCATCTTTTTATTTGCATTTTGACATAGTTCCAATCTGGGGCCCGTTCAGGTAGATTTAAATGCTTAGTCGAGATAATATATTTTCGCCCAATTTTAAAATAATGAAGGTTACATTAAATATAACTAGGACACAAGAACTATGAGGCAGTGACGTTTTCTTCATAATTATGATTTTGCCACGAGGTTCACCATTTTCTGTATTATCTACAGATTTCCTCAACAAAAAATATTTCCAGATGAAGTGCTGAAAAATTTACTAAAATAAAAACACTATGGGGGTCATTCTGACCCCGGCGGTCTCAGACCGCCGGGGCCAGGGTCGGCGGGAGCACTGCCGACAGGCCGGCGGTGCCCCGCAGGGCATTCTGACCGCGGCGGTAAAGCCGCGTTCAGACCGGCAACACTGGCGGTCTCCCGCCAGTGTACCGCCGCCCTTCTGAATCCTCCAAGGCGGCGCTGCTAGCTGCGCCGCCGAGGGGATTCCGACCCCCCCTACCACCATCCAGTTCCCGGCGGTCCGCCCGCCGGGAACCAGATGGCGGTAGGGGGGGTCGCGGGGCCCCTGGGGACCCCTGCAGTGCACATGCCACTGGCATGGGCACTGCAGGGGCCCCCATAAGAGGGCCCCTACGAGTATTTCACTGTCTGCTTGGCAGACAGTGAAATACGCGACGGGTGCAACAGCACCCGTCGCACCTTCCCACTCCGCCGGCTCGATTACGAGCCGGCATCCTCGTGGGAAGGGAGTTTTTCCCTGGGCTGGCGGGCGGTCTTTTGGCGACCGCCCGCCAGCCCAGGGAAAAACTTAGAATACCCTCCGCGGTCTTTCGACCGCGGAGCGGTATTTCGGAGGGGGGAACTCTGGCGGGCGGCCTCCGCCGCCCGCCACAGTTAGAATGACCCCCTATGTGGCGTTGCATAATAGTTGAGTCATTTAACAGATTGCTGGCCATGTTTTAGTAGCTAATTAAGGTATTCAGAAGTTAACCTATACTAATGAGGTTAAATATTTGCCCTCGCAGTAGTAATGTGTGTTAAAATGTAAAAACGATGAAATAACATTTCCGCCTAATTTCCATTTTCTGGCTGCATAACTTAAACCATTGCCCCTGAATATAAGCCACAAGGCACACGCTATTTACCGAGGGTGGATAGTGTGCCTTTCAACAGTGCTATCTACCTTTAAATCTTGTAAATCAGGAAAGCGTATGTGTATAGTGAGGTCCATGTGTACGTTTCAGAACTTCCTCTACACCCATGTAAATACGTCTACTTTGCTTCTGTGCATGGCAAAACAATGTATAAGTTCCGGCATTCTGTACTACACAGCCTATTCGACTGTGCAGATTGTGAATTGGTGCACCTGTTATCAAACTATAGCACATTTTCCAGCATACATGCTCATCAATATCCCCTGAATGTTACTTGTTTAAAATATTTAATTTCCTCGGGATTTAATATGATTTATGATGTGACATCTGCAATTGATTTATGTATTTTACTTAGATAACCAGGTATAACATAACACAATGTTTCTTTTAGACAAGTGTTTGTACTCTGATACAATGCATTGTGACATTTCCACACTATGGCCCTCATTACAACCCTGGCGGTCGGTGTTAAAGCGGCGGTAATACCGCCAACAGGCCGGCGGAAAAAAATTGAATCACGACCATGGCAGAAACTGCCAGCATAGACAGCCACTTTAACACTCCGACCACCACGGCGGTAGAAACAAACAGCACCACGGTCACCGCCAATAGACAGGCAGAGGACAAAGTACCGCGCACTGCATTCCAACATGCCTATCCGCCACCTTTTCCGGGGCAAAACCAACGCTATCAAAAGCACGGTGGAAACAGTACACAGAAGGGAAACCACTCACCTCTCGACACCCAACGAGGACGCCATGGAGCCTGAGTTACATGTACTGCCCATGCTGGTCTTCCTCCTGTTGTATCCGGAGCAGGACAGACGCCGTCAACGACCACGGTGAGTACTGCACCTACAACACAGGGGAGGGGGGAGGGAAAAGAGAGTGACACACACACACAACACACAACACCCCCACCCACAACACCATACACACAAATACATGCAGCAACATTACATATACACCCCTTAACCCCCTGGAAGAACGCAAGGACAAAATGAAATGATTGTAACAAGTGTAATCATGAAAAATCAGATAGTGAAAGTTCCAAATTCAGTATATACAAATATGTACGCCAACTACACAAGTCCGGATAGTGTACCAATCATTGTCCATGGACCAGTGGTCCCAAAATGCATGGGCGAAGCCCACACAAGATACCTGACACGAAACGGAGAGAACACTCCTGGGGCATCAGATCGAAATTAAACAGGCACCTCAGGGGGAGGGGGAAAGGGAGGGAGAGCACCTCAGCCGGATGAATGCACAACACCACTGCTGCACGAGGGGGCTCCATGCCCACTGCTGTATCCTGGCGAGTGCAAAGCCACAGTCTCTCAAATCTCACAAGTGGGTGGTTTGCCCACTGCTTTATCCTGGGGAGTACAAAGCCACAGTCTCTCAAGTCTTTCCAGTGGGTGGTTTGCCCACTGCTTTATCCTGGGGAGTGCAAAGGCACATTCTCTCAAGTCTCACAAGTGGGAGGTTTGCCCACTGCTCTATCATGGGGAGTGCAAAGCCACAGTCTCTCAAGTCTTTCCAGTGGGTGGTTTGCCCACTGCTCTATCCTGGGGAGTGCAAAGCCACAGTCTCTCAAGTCTCACAAGTGGGTGGTTTGCCCACTGCTGTATCCTGGGGAGTGCAGAGCCACAGTCTCTCAAGTGGATAATATTCTCCACTGGTTCTGGAGGGGGCTTTGTGCCCAGAGTGCTTCATCCTGCCAAGGACTGATGTAGTGGATGTCTTTCTCCACTGGTTCTGGAGGGGGCTTTGTGCCCAGAGTGCTTCATCCTGCCAAGGACGGAGATAGTGGATGTCTTTCTCCATTGGTTCTGGGGGGGAGGGAGGGCTTTGTGCCCAGAGTGCTTCATACTGACAATGACTTAGGTAGTGGATGTCTTTCTCCACTGTTTCTGGAGGGGGCTTTGTGCCCAGAGTGCTTCATCCTGCCAAGGACTGAGGTAGTGGATGTCTTTCTCCACTAGTTTTGGAGGAGGCTTTGTGCCCAGAGTGCTTCATCTTGCCAAGGATTGAGGTAGTGGATGTCATTCTCCACTGGTTCTGGAAGGGGCTTTGTGCCCAGAGTTCTCCACATGCAGAGTGGCTGGTCCCATTACCTCACATGGGTGTGTGTGCCATGAGATTGCCTAGGAACAGGCAACATGATACGCCATGGAGGCAGAGACATACCCCACCCTGCTGCTGCTTTGCCTTCCACCTGCAGGTGCAAGCAGTGATGAGTCATGCCTCATGGAAGCTGGGTAGGGTCCAGGAAGTCTCCTCCAGCCTCGGACAGCTGCCCACTGGGGATGGTAGTCATGTGAGCTGTGGTGCCATTGTCCGAGCACGTCGCAGGGCTGGTGGCGGTGCTTGCGGTGGTGTCTGTAGCGGAGGTGCTGGCGGTGGTGGATGTGTCAGGACCTGTTGAGGGACACAGCAGGATGTCTCCTCCAGCCTCGGATGGCTGCCCACTGGGGAAGATGCTGGGGACTGTTGCTGAGGCTGCAGACATGCAGATGGCAGTGCAGGTGGCTGTGCTGGTGGCGGTACTGGTGGTGGTGCTGGTGTTCGCTGCCGTACAGGTTGGTGTAGTGGTTGACACAAGTGGTGTCTCAAGTCCCTCTGTCAGAGCCACCGTGCCCTGTCCTGACCTGCTCTTCGGCTTGTGTCCCTTCCCCACCTTTGATCGTGCCACGGGTGTATTGTCACTGTCCCCTTTTGTTTTGGATGAGCCTTTGGTGGCTAGTAGGTGTGGCTTCTCCCTTCGGGATGTGGGCACCTTCTTCACCTTGGCAGGTGGCAGAATGTCCTTGGCCTTACTATGTGGCACACTGGCAGCCCTGATGGGTGGCGCACTCGATGATCCCGCAGTTGCTGGCACCACTGTGCCTGGGGATTTGGTGACTGAGGTGTTGGGCTGGGACCTGGAAAGCCTGGCCCTAGGGGAAGGACGGGGAGAGGGGTATAGGGACGAGGTCAATGTTAGCCAGGAGAAGCTTCTTAGATACACTGGGATGGGAAGATGGAGGGGATTTGGGAGTGGAGGAATAGGTAGTGGTTGTAGGAGGTGTACGTTTGCTGAATTTGGGTGAAGGTGCATGGGCTGGAGGCTGTTGTGAGGTGGATGGCTGTTGGGTGGGTGTGTGCCTGCGTTTGTGTACTTTGGGAGGAGGGCTCACAGACACACTGGGAGAGGACACTGGGGATGAGTGAATGGAAGTGGGGGTGGTGATTGCACGTGAGCGGTGAGTGGTGATGAGCGTGCTGGTGATGGAGGTAGTGGCTGAGGATGTAGTGCATGGAGGTGTGAGTGTAGACGACACTGGGAGGGAGGTGGAGGACGTGGAGGAGAGGGACACAGTGGAGGCAGTGGACGTTGCTGTGTCTGCATGGGGATGGTGCTTGTGTGAGTGCTTGTGGGATGTGTGGTGCTTATGTTTGCCATGTCCACTCTTGTGTGTTGATGAGTGTGCATGCTGGTCTGATGGTGTGCTTGGAATAGGCTGAGGCACAGGGGATTGGGTCTGGGTGGAGGAAGTTGGAGGGGGAGGCTGGACACAGGGACAATGGCTGCCATCAGTGCTGAGGCCACAGCCTGAAATGCTCCCTGTTGGGCCGCCTACCCAGAATGAATGCCCTCCAGGTATGCATTTGTTTGTTGCAAATGCCTCTCAACACCCTGGATGGCATTCAAAATGGTAGATTGCCCAACAGTGAGGGATCTCAGGAGGTCAATAGCCTCCTCACTGAGGGCAGCAGGGCTGACTGGGGCAGGGGCTGAGGTGCCTGGGGCGAAGGAGATGCCCACCCTCCTGGGTGAGCGGGCACGGGACACATGCTGAGGGGCTGCCGGGAGGGCGCTGCTGGTAGGAGGGGTGGCGGTTGTACCTGTTGATATGGTGGGTGCAGAGGTGCCCGCCACCGCAAGGGAGCTCCCATAAGAGGAGGAGTCGCTGTTGCTGGTATATGCTCCTGTCGCCGTCGTGGAGCTCCCCTCACCCTCTGTCCAACTAGTGTCTTCAGACTCTGTTGCTTCACCGTCCAGGGCCATGTGGGTTGCAGCTCCCTCCTGCTCCAGTGCCAATGGTCCTCCATCAGATAATGCTAATGCATGCAAGAACAGGGAGACAAAACTAAAAAGGGGGTGAAAGACCGAAGAAACACATGTTCAGTGCATGCAACGCCACTACCGTTGGCGGACACAACACACAGGGAGCAGCCCTATGCCCCAAGCCATGCACTAACAGTTCCTAGCAAATCCACATGGCCATGGGGGACAAGGCATAGGCCCAATTGCTGCACACCTGAAAGTCACAGGAGCCTGACTAGGTATAGATGGCTATTACCAGTAGTGGGGCTGGGGTGCCACAAAGCCAGCCTAACAAGAGACCTAGCCTACCAAGTTCGCCCTGGCCTAGGGGATCCCACAGCCCACTTCGACCACCCAGACACCTCGTAACTCGCGCAGAGTCAGCTGAAGGAGAGTGTACTCACCCCTTTGTGGCTGCTGTGATGCCCTCAAGCGCCCATCCAACTCCGGATAGGCCACCGCCAGGATCCGGTACATCAGGGGGGTCATGGTGCGACGGGTACCCCTTCCACGTTGGGAGAGCATCCCCAGCTGGGCCTCCACCGTCTTCTTGCTCCAGCAGCGCAGGCCCTCCTATCTTTTATGGCAGTGGGTGCTCCGTCTATGGTAGACCCCAGGGTCTGGATGTCCTTGGCGATGGCACACCAAATACCCTTCTTCTGGTGGGCGCTGACCTAGAGGAAAAGTGAAGTAAAAATGGATGTTTCTATCCTGTATATTTCATTTCACGCATTGCCAAACACCTCCCACCCTGGCCCAGACATACATACACACACAATCCTGACATGTTGGCCTATCCCCCTCCCCACCCTCTTCCATCCACAACACTCCATACACTCATGTGCCATCCACCATGCTCACAGTGTACTCACCTGTTTGTCTGGAGGACCGTACAGTTGCATGTACTGGGGGAGGACCCCATCCACCAGTTTCTCCAACTCCTTCGAAGTGAACACAGGGGCCCTTTCCCCAGACACATGAGCCATTGTCGCTTCCAGACTGAGGTCACAGCAGCACTTGCAGTGTAGGTCCTCTCCTGTAGAAGGTCAGGTATCAAGTGAGGGAACAGTAAGAAAATGTTGTACACATCCACAGCAGTGCGTACCGTCACCACCGGCGTACATCGTCATTGGCTCCTGGGACCCATAGGGCCCAATGTTAACCAATGTTGAATTGTGCTGCGGTCTTCGACCTCAACGGTGTACAACGCCAGCGCAGTTACCTCATTTCCCCTTGTCCCACCTTACAGGTCAGGCAGCCGCCATTTCAGGGGGCCACATGGGATGGAAAAAAACTGCGTCACACCTATTTAGGCCTGGAATATGGACAGATAAAGGCACATTGCGAATTTCCAACTTTTAACCAAATAACACAATGTGATACCTAAGTGTTGTATGACCCTCTGCTCGCTGATATCCTCCATAGGGCACATCTGTGGGGCAGGTGATGAGATGGCGGCATTCTCCGGTGTACAGACCCCTGGTGGACCTGTCGACAGTGGAAGAGAGACACATCCCACAGGAATACCCCTTCTATTGCAGGTTCTGTCTGTACTCCATTCCTGGCCAGTGGGTTTTTTCAAACAACAGTGGCCATGGCATCAGGGATGTCCAAGCCAATGTTCTCTAACGTGTTATTGAGAGTGTTATCTGCTGAAAACATGCGCAGCTACATCGTTTTCCCTCAGATGCAGGATTTGCCCACAGTGAAAGGTGATTTTTGATGCCCTGGGACATATACCCAGCATCATTGGTACCATTGATGGTACACATGTGGCATTTGTCACCCCCCGCAGGAATGAACAGGTGTACAGAAACCGGAAAAGCTACCATTCACTGAATGTGCAGATGGTGCGTTTGGCAGACCAGTACATCTCCCTTGTGAATGCCACGTATCCTGGCTCTGTGCATGACGTTTACATTTTGAGGAATGGCAGCATCCCTTATGTGATGGGGCAACTCCAGAGGCACCGGGTGTGGCTAATAGGTGAGCCCAAAGTCCAAATACAGTTGACATTGGTGTCTGGGTATGGGGTTGTCCCTAAGGGTTATTCTCTGTCTAACAGTTGTCCCTCAACATTTGTAGGTGACTCTGGTTACCCCAACCTGTCATGGCTACTGACCCCAGTGAGGAATCCCAGGACAAGGGCAGAGGAACGCTACAATCAGGCACATGGGTGAACTAGGAGGATTAAAGAACGCACCTTCGGCCTCCTGAAGGCCAGGTTCCGGTGCCTCCATATGACAGGTGGATCCCTATACTACTCACCAAAGAAGGTGTGCCAGATCATCGTGGCCTGCTGTATGTTGCACACCCTGGCTTTGCGACGCCAGGTGCCTTTTCTGCAGGAGGATGGGCCAAATGGTGGTCTTGTGACAGCTGTAGAGCCTGTGGACAGTGAAGAAGAGGTGGCAGAAGAAGAAGATGTCGACAACTGAAACAACATCATCTCGCAATACTTCCAGTGAGTCACAGGTAAGAAGATGTAACTGCTTCCCACATCCCATACTATTGTTGGAGCTAGCATAAGTCTATCATTTTCACTCAGTGTATGGACCCTGACTTCTTACATTGCCTTTCCATTTCTCTGATCTGGGTCCCACTTTGTGCCCTCTGCTATGTTTACTACTGGCTTACAGCTGTGTAACATTGGTATGTGAACAAATACATTGACATTGCTATATGACAGAGATTTTGCTATTACACATTTGTGAAAGCACAGACTGACTCCAGATTGTTTTGTGAGTGAAGTGTGTTTATTTCTGTGCAAATAAGTGGAGGGGGTTGTAAAATGGGCTAGGCTGATGGTGGAGGAATGTCCATGGCAGAGTCCAGTCTATTTGTTTCACAGGTGCATTGTCCAAAGGGGCATAGAAAGTGGAGCAATGGCAGTTTAAGATGGACAGAGTGACAAAGTGGGACAGAAGGGTGACATTCAGGGGGTCTTGTTACCTGGTGGGGGTCTTGGCAATGATCTCTGTCTTGTTCCTGGATCTCAGGGACTGGTTGCGGGGTGGTTCTCCATCTGCAGGGGGTGGGGTGCTGGTGGCCTGTTGGTCCTGTGGCGGTGCCTCCTGTCCACCAGCGCCGGCGGAGGTGGAGGGCTGTTCATCATCCAGGTGAGTGTCAGGGGCCCGTTGGTGTGCCACTGTGTCCCTCCTGGTGTTGACAAGGTCTGCCAGCACCCCTGCAATGGTGACCAGGGGGGTGTTGATGGACTTCAAGTCCTCCCTGATCCCCAGGTAGTGTTCCTCCTGCAGCGGCTGGGTCTCCTGAAACTTGGCCACTACCATGGCCATGGTCTCCTGGGAATGGTGGTAAGCTCCCATGATGTTTGAGAGTGTCTCGTGGAGAGTGGGTTCCATGGGCCTGTCCTCCCCTGTCGCACAGCAGTCCTCCCAGCTTCCCTGTTATCCTCTGCCTCTGTCCCTTGAACCGTGTGCCCACTGCCACTGCCCCCAGGTCCCTGATCGTCCTGTGTGAGTGGGTTTGCCTGGGTTCCCTGTAGTGGTGGACACACTGCTGATTGACATGTCCTGGGGACAGAGGGATGGGCCAGCTGGGTGGGTGCTGTGGCGGTGTTTCCTGAGGGGGGATGTATAGTGGTGGTTTGGGACTGTGTCAGGGGAACCAACTGTCCTGAGGTTCCAGATGGGCCTGGCTGGTCATCTTGATCCAGGCGTGCAGAGCTGCTGTCATCACTGTGGGCCTCTTCTGTGGGGGGACTGGATATGTCTGGCACCTCCTGTCCGGTGACTTTGGGTATGGGTCCTGTTGGGGTGTGAATGCACAATCTTAGTATCTGTGTGTGCCATCTTGTGCAATGGGTGAGTTAACCTCTACTCCTGTGCTTGCATTATTGCAGTGGTCCTTGTGTGATTGGTGATTTTGGGGCAAGAGCGAGTCTCTCTACTGGACATGCTTTGGTGATGGGTGTCCATGCATTGGTGTTACATGCAGGGCTTGATTTTGGGATGTGTGGGTTGTGGTAGTGGGGTATCTGTGGGGTGTTGGGGTGATGGGTATGAGGGTGAGGGTGGGAGCATGTGATGGCATGCAGGTGGGGTGGGGGATATGTAGTTAAGATTTGACTTACCAGAGTCCAGTCCTCCTGAAACTCCTGCGAGGCCCTCAGGATGCATGATCGTCAAGACTTGCTCCTCCCATGTTGTTAGCTGTGGGGGAGGAGGTGGGGGTCCACCGCCAGTCCTCTGAACAGCAAACTGGTGTCTGGATACAACAGAACGCACCTTCCCTTGTAGGTCGTTCCACCTCTTTCTGATGTCATCCCGTGTTCTTGGATGCTGTCCCACTGCGTTGACCCTGTTGATGATTCTCTTCCATTGCTCCATCTTCCTAGCAATGGATGTCTGCTGCACCTGTGATCCGAATAGCTGTGGCTCTACCCAGATTATTTCCTCCATCATGACCCTGAGCTCCTCCTCAGAAAACCTGGGGTGTCTTTGAGGTGCCATGATGTGGTGTGGGTGATGTGTGAGGTGCTGTCTGTTGTGATGTGTGAGGGGATGTGTTGGTGTGTGTTGTTTGAGGTGCGTGGATGTTGTATAACTGATAGTGTTGTGTGTCTGTGGATGCTGGTGTTGCATTATCTAATCTCTCTCTCTGGCCTTCTTTCAGATTTTTGATTGTAAGGGTTTGTGGGTGATGTGGATGTGTGCTTTATATTGGATTGGGTGTTTGGGTGTGGTGTGTGCATGTGTCTCAGGTGTGTGTATTTGGAATTGTCCAATGTGGTTGTGTTTTGTAAATGTGTGTGTATTTTGATCGCGGCAGTGTGTACCGCCAATGGATTACCGCGGTTGAAAGACCACTGTGTTGATTCGTGGGTCGTGATAGTGTGGGCATATTCCTGTTGGCGTGAAGGTGTGGGTTTTGGTATCGCCAGTTTATCACTGACCTTTGGTGTGGCGGACTTGAGTGGGTGTCTGTATTGTGGCGGATTCCGAGCTGTAATTCGTAATACCTGTACCGGAATTCCGCAGCCGCAACGGTATGTTGTCGGTCTTCTGCACGGCGGAAAGCGGGATTTACCACCAGGGTTGTAATGAGGACCTATATATAACTGTGGAACTCAGTCCATATCTGCCCTTACATGTATGATTTTCTTGCAAATATCCCTTCATGTGCATGAATTGTCTTTGTCACTAATTACTAACAACGAGGTGTAGCAGTGGTGTACCAAAATGTAAAGGAGCCCCTAGCAAAGTACCTGTAGGGGGCCCCCTTCCCCCTGGACCCAGTCAGGGGCTTGCTGCCCATGCACAGTGTACTGTGCTGAGGGGGCCCCCTGGATCTCACCCCCCCAAGCACCGCAGGGCTAAAAGTGCCTTTGTTACACCCCTGAGCGGTAGATAGTAGTCCTGGTTGGAACTTCATTTGCACTGGAGCAATCGTAGTAGTCTGAGTGATTCCATTTTTCATAATTTTTGGGATGTGTGACAAGCATTTAGACTGCATGTCTATTTCCTAGGAGTTCTAGTCAATATTAGAATCGGAGCAATCATTTGATGTGTTTCTTCTATTCAGTGGAGCTCAGTAATGTTATCAAAGGGATCAACCGTTCATAAAATAGAAAGGGGCACTTTGCTTCTAAGTGGATCATGGTCATTGACCACTTGTTACACTCCTGTTATTTATAATTATTAATAGTGACTCCTGTAGTTACTTCAGTCATTAGAATGATCACTCTATATAAGGACTATTTGCAAAGTGTGTGTTTGTTTTCAGTATTAAAACTGGTTTGTGATTTGGGTACATGGAAATTAAAGGAAATAGTCTCCCTGCAGAGGTCAGACAACAGTTTGGCTCTTTGTAACTTTCTAAATGCACGTTTATATATTGGTGTGCAACAAAATGTTCAGTACAAACACTGCCGGGGTAGGGGGATATCAAGACAGGATGCTGGCATCAAATTAACCTCCTTTAAAGACTCTCTTTACCTCAGCAAATTTAACTCACACATAAAAAACCTGTTCCTTACAGAATGTCTCTCAGAGCAATGCACCCTAACACAAATAACATAAATTTAGCTGTTCAGGGACTTGGTACTTCGGCTGCGATTGTATTACCAGTGTCTGTGGCTGATACCACATGAGATTTTGTTATCTTATCAATGAAGGAAAAGAATGGTTGAGATGTTAAAAGCACTGGTCTTAAAACACTTCTTGTAAAACTTGATGGAGTGGCAGTACTGGAGCTGTCTGTCACAGGATGTGGGTGAATCAATCAATCAGTCCATTTCTAGAGCGCGCTACTCACCCGTGAGGGTCTCAAGGCGCCGGAGAGGGGGGAGGGGTGTTACTGCTGCTCGAAGAGCCATGTCTTGAGGTGTTTCCTGAAGGAGAGATGGTCCTGGGTAGTTCTTAGGTGTGCGGGGAGGGAGTTCCATGCTTTGGCCGCTAGGTAGGAGAATGATCTTCCTCCGGCGGTGGTTCTGCGGATCCGTGGGACAGTGGCGAGGGCGAGGCTGGCTGAGCGGAGCTGACGGCTGGGCGTGTAGAACAAGAGGCAGCTGTTGAGGTATTCGGGGCCCATGTCGTGGAGTGCTTTGTGTGTGTGGGTGAGGAGCCTGAAAGTGATCCTCTTGTTGATGGGAAGCCAGTGCAGGTGTTTGAGGTGGGCGGATATGTGGCTGTGGCGAGGAATGTAGAGGATGAGGCGTGCGGAGGCGTTCTGTATGCGTTGTAGTCATTTCTGAAGCTTGGCGGTGGTTCCTGCGTACAGGGTGTTTCCGTAGTCCAGTTGGCTTGTGACGAGGGCATGGGTAACCATCTTTCTGGTTTCGGCGGGGATCCACCGGAAGATCTTCTGGAGCATGCGTCGAGTGTTGAAGCATGATGACGAGACGGCATTGACTTGCTTGGTCATCGTGAGGAGGGAGTCCAGGATGAACCCGGGGTTGCGTGCGTGATCCGAGGGCTTTGGTGCGGTGCCCAGCGCCGTGGGCCACCAGGAGTCGTCCCAGGCAGATGGGGATTGTCCGAGGATGAGGACCTCCATGTTATCTGAGTTCAGTTTTGGGTGGCTGAGCTTCATCCATTCCGCGACGTCTTTCATTCCTTCCTTTAGGTTGGTTTTGGTGGTGGCTGGGTCTTTGGTGAGGATGAGTATCAGCTGGGTGTCGTCTGCGTAGGAGATGATGTTGATGTTGTGTTTGCGTGCGATGGCAGCGAGGGGGCTCATGTAGATATTGAAGAGAGTTGGGCTGAGCGAGGATCCTTGGGGTACGCCGCAGATGATCTCGGTGGGTTCTGAGCGGAAGGGAGGGAGGCGGACTCTCTGGGTTCTGACGGAGAGGAACGAGATGACCCAGTCCAGGGCCTTTCCTATGATTTCAGTGGTGCAGAGGCGGGTTATTAGGGTGCGATGGCACACGGTATCGAAGGCTACCGAGAGGTCCAGGAGGATGAGGGCGGTTGTTTCTCCGTTGTCCATCAGGGTCCTGATGTCGTCGGTGACTGCAATGAGGGTGGTTTCTGTGCTGTGGTTGGCTCGAAATCCAGACTGGGATGGGTCGAGCGAGTTGTTAGCCTCGAGGAAAGCAGTCAGGTGCTTATTGACGGTCTTCTCGATGACCTTGGCCGGGAAGGGAAGAAGAGAGATGGGGCGGAAGTTCTTTAGGTCATTGGGGTCTGCCGTGGGTTTTTCAGGAGGGCGTTGATTTCTGCGTGCTTCCAGCTCTCGGGGAAGGTGGCTGATGTGAACGAGCTGTTGATGATGTTCCGGAGATGGGGTGCGATGATGGTGTCGGCTTTGTTGAAGATGTGATGGGGGCAAGGGTCAGAGGGGGAGCAGGAGTGGATGGTGTTCATGATGCTTATGGTCTCTTCTGAGCTAATAGGGGTCCAGGAGCTGAGGGTAGTGGTGGGGGCTGCTGGTTCGGTGGTAGGAGGCGGGGTCTGGGGTCCGAAGCTGTCGTGTAGATCTGCGATCTTTCGGTGGAAGAACGTGGCGAGGGAGTTGCAAATGGAATAAAATAGTAAATCAAATATGAAGGCTTTCAGGTTTTCAGGTTTTCATAGCAGACCCACTGCTCCTGCACAATTTATATACTACTTTTACTGTTGGTTACTTTTTTCTGATCGTCTCAAATAATCTTTTGGAGTGACTCCCGAGATGTCATATAATAAAGCTAGAGGTCCTCTAGAAAGGATAGAAAATTAACACAAAATCAAATCTTTGTGTCTAATTTCCGCAGCGCCAATGAAATGCTGCAATACATTAAAATGCAACATATATTAGAAGCCCAATCTTCAGACGCAAAAGTAAAACAGAAACCCGCAAGGATAAAAATGGATGCTGGAGGAGAGCTGCACAAACACTGGTATTCCCACAAGTGTTTAAAAAAGGTGCTTGCAAGTATCATGTCATCCAAGTCATAACATAAAATGTGTGTCTTCTTGGACCAGTCTTGGCTTTTTAGTAGCCAACATTCTGCATACTGGGGCTTATTATATCATATTTATAATAGTTAAAGTAAAAATTAAATCAGGTGCTATAGTCAAAATATGTAAGACTAGTAGGTGTCATATATTGCTTTGTGATGATTTAAGACAATGAAGGCTGTTTGGAATGACCACAAAATAAGGCAGCACATGACATATGGCCATGTACCTTTGACATACCTGCTAGGTGTCCTAAATCGCCATGCTACAGAAACAATAGCAAAAGAAAGGGGCAAAAGAAAAACAATGCATACCCATTTGTGCTGTTTTTGTTGATTCTTTTAAATGGAACAAATAGTGTTGCGCCAGGTCAAGACATAGAGAAAGGATACAACAAAGTGTTTGCATCATTCAGTTCATATGAACAGGAGGAAACAAATCCCCCGCGCCCTTTGAATATGAAGCTCGGTTGTCAGGAGAGGCTTGCAGTACTTTGTAGGGGCAGGGCTGCGCGTGGGGACAGTGGCGGGGGAATTATTAAACAAAAAATACAGTTAACTGCATCATCACTGCCGCCGCCACCACCACGCCGCTCCTCAGCGGCAAGCACAGGCTCCCAGCCAACTCTGCGGCCAATTCTGCCGCTGCTCAGAGCAGTGTTAGGGTTGGCCGGGAGCGCACAGCCAGGGTGCTCCCAGTCATACTAGAAGCCTGCTCTCTCCAACCCGGAAATACAGTGCTGGCTGGAGAGAGCACATGCGTGTTTGTCCGGCCCGAGACAGCCAGCAAAACATACATGTGGATTGAGGGGGAGTGCTTGCCATCCTCAATGCCCCACCCCTTTCACTACAAAATGATAATAAATGTAATTTATTATCGTTTTGTAATAAAAAAGGTTTGCAGCTGCTGCTTCTGGCGGGGCGACATTCCTCCGCCCTGGAGGAGGAACCGCACCTCTCGCTTGTTTGGAATGGGGGAAACAAATTTCTCCCCTTTTCAAGTATGAAGCTCAGTTCTTTGGAATGAAGTAAAATCAGGTATTTCTTTTTTGTGCTACATACATAGACTGGTGAAATATTGGATTGCTTTATTTCCTTAAAAACAGATTGTGAATGGTTTAGGAGTTCTTAATTAAAATTCCTGTACCCTAAAGAATGCTAAGCAGTACTAGTTGTGTATGTTTTCACAGTTTGAATCCTGAGTTTTTGCACAAATCTTTCTGTAACGTGCTCCATGAAAATGTTACTGTACCCCACTCATAATGCTCTAGATACACAAATGCTGAAGATATGTGCTTTTTTTGCCCAAATAAATTTTTCTTCCATGTTGCATGTACTTTAGGTTCCAAGCTTGCCTCCCAAAACGTACTTGTCAGATGCCTTATATTGAACTGCGGCGATGTTAGGATCTGCACATTGCATTCTTTTCGGAGTGGCATTAGACAAGATATTTAGATTTTTCTAAAATTACATATACGATATACTTAAACAAGCATTGACAAATTCAAAGGACTGGCAGCAAATACCAGACCTGTTGGCTTTACCAATGCTTGTTTATGCTGCACCTAAATTTGAATTGTCGTATATTATCTATAGAAATATGGGACTGATATGTCATGTCTCTAAAATGTAATAAAATATCATCTGGATTATTAGAACCTAAGCCAAAGAATAGTAGACCTGTATGTCCTTAGTATATCACTATCTTTCCCTTTCTTGCAAGAGAGGTTCTAATATAACTCTAAAGTATTGGCAAAGCTGCATAATTTTGTAAGATGATGTACATGTGAATGTATACCTACAAAATGACAAAGCTGTAATTATTTTTCCATTTTTTTTTGCTCTGAGATGGATCTTAAATTTGAAAAAAAAAGATGGTGCAGAAGTGTTTTTATTTCATTCGGCACAGGGGCTGGCAGCAATTTGCTGTCTGCTTCTCTTCTTCCCCGCCACCTCTCAAGAAATAATTATGTGCATGGGGTCAAAGGCAAAGCTGGAGGTTGGTAGCAACTGGAGTGGGCAGGGGAGGAGAAAAGCAGCTCTCAACGGAGTGCAGCAGTGGGCATGAGGAAGGGAGAGGTTTGGTGGTGTATGAGACAGAGGATCCAACACTAGTGAAACAGTGACACAGACTGTGGGTCAGGTATTTGGCAGGGGGAGATGTGCACAATGGAAAGAGCTGCAAAACGTATACACTATCATGGATTTGGGGAAACCACTCATTCCCTCTCCTCGCCCCGATAAGGTGCCCACCCGCTGTCAGCACTAGGCCTAACCGCATGATGCCCACAATCAGTGTAACACGTGCAGTCTTGGGAGCACCCTGGGGCTGACAGTATCATCACAATGTATATCACAGTAATTCACACTCCTACCTAGACCCACAGCCTTAGCCGTGCTAGTAAAATGTGATGTCAACCTTATGAACTCCCGGGCAGAACCCGAGTGTGCACCAATACCACAGTGCTGTCCCAGCAGTTACTCATACTCGCTCAGACTCACTCCCTCACATTCACCTCGTGCCTAGACAAGGGAACCCAGGTGTCAGTTGTTGCTGGAATGCACTCACACCTGACAATCCAATGTTCCCATATAGTAACCAAATTCAGAAGCTCTGAAATCGAGAGGTGCCATTGGAGCACGCTGACTTTACCCACCTTCAACACTTCAGGTTGCACACAACAAGTTACCAGGTCCAATTTTCTGGATTGGAGATACCCGGTCTGATGCCTGTGAACTTCCAGTGGCCTCCAGACAGGTTTGATCCCACATAGAAAGTGCTCAGTGCCGTGCCCCGGTTGACTGGAAGTTTCCAGGCAGTACAAGGCTTCTTCAACCACATCCTAGCATCGCACCCACCTCCATAGGAGGCACTAGTCTGGTGCATGATGACTTATCCACACCAGACCTTTCGGTTCCATTTGGGAGTTGGTTTCCATACTCCTCTGTATTGAGGTACTCTGCCCAGTATGCTATGAACTTAGCAGCACCGGACTCTCTGGACGAACAAAGTAAACACAAGTTTGTCTTGCAATATTAGGCCAGGAAAAGCACTCCTCTGGTTGTACCCACACCTCCACAGGTTTCAGCCTATGAACAGGCACATCACACAATGTACATGCAGCTGAGGGTGAAATGAGAGAAATGCTCCTACTCGACCTCAACAAACCCCAAGCAAGGTCCCACAACAGTGAACCATTCACTTCACAAGCCATCTCAGGGTGCAGTGGTCCCCACGATGAAGGGCTACACACTAGTAGCATGAGCAGTATGTTGCTACCCCTCATCTAGTGCACCCAGTCTCCAGACATAGTTCCTGGCCCTCTCAACACCACTCACCAGAAGGAGTCCGGCACAATGTACAAACAAACTGAGGGCACCATTCTCCAGCTATTACTGATCATGACATAGGCCCCTCTCAGGATGTCTTTGATGTCCCTGAGACCTCCCCAGAGATCAGGGGGCAGTCAAACTGCCCTTGGAGAGCCACTTCAGGATGCCACACATCAACAGTCAATCTGCATCAAGCCATTCTCTAATTGGTAAGGTTGCTCGGATCCCCATGCTTGGACAGTTATCCTCCTGGGCACCCAGATTCCTCTGACAGTTGGCCAACGCGGTCCAGCTGCACTGGACCCACAGATATGACGGTGATACTCTAAGGTGCAGACTTTTAGTAGCCCTACTTATACTAAGTAAAACCTTTGAAGTGGGGGGTGGTTAAAAGGGTATTGCTTTGAACCACAAATGTCTCCCCTAAATTTCCTCCATGTCTGCCCTGGGATCCTGGAATGGTGATCTTTATCTTTATGGGTGCCAGGCTTTGGGAAGCCAAGTGTCACAAACTCTCCCCTATCTATCTCACCAGGTCCCAAATGGCAAGGATCTGTCATTCTGAATGCCCGAGTTTTATGACAGTCATCTGGGGAATTTGCACATGTGCTCTTCTCCTTGGAACCCTAGAATGAAGCCTAATTTACAGGGCACCAGAACCAGTCCCAATGCCTAGAAATGCCAATTATTTAGAAGTGGCACTTCTTGGCCAGGGGTGACAAAGCTACCATTACTGTTGGCTCACGCTGTCACCCTGAGTCCAAAGATGCCAAACAGTATGAGGCTGCTCCCCTGCATGGCTACAATGCTACATGATATAGACACTACTTGTCAGGCCTGAGACTGTTGGCTAATCATAGACCATTACACCTACACTAATGTACACATATAGGAGCCTATTTACAAGCCGCTAGTGCCACCTTACGCCACCCTAGCATAATTTTTCTTTATGCTAATCCCTTATTGCTGCCAGACTTTGTAAGCTTCTGTGTCCCATATCACTGTACGGGTAGAGCAGCTCTCCGTGGCAGTGCGAACACACGCGGGTGTTCACCCCTCCCTGGGCACTTCTCCCCTAGCATTTACAACAAACTGCCAAGGCAGGTGACACTTCTGTTACTGCCAACACCACGGTGCTCGTGCGCCTTGTTTGGCCTGAGTGCTCAGGCTCCGTTCCTATCATGAATACTTGTGCGTAAATACACGTACTGGTGTCACGTCGCCATGTGCACATCCACATAGCAACTACCCCACCCAGTCATAGACATGGACACCCCGGGTTGGAGAGACCGACCCCCATCCATACCTGGCCCAGCCTGGGTACTCAAACCTGCAAATGGGTGACAGTACCAATTTATAACTCATATGGATGGCGTGGGCACTTTCACCCTGCAGAGGGGAAGTGCTCTGAGCTCCTAGGCTCTTGAAGAGGAAAACCAATAAAACCTACTTGGAAAGATCTGGGAACCACTGCCTCTACACATCAGGTCTAATAGTCTGCTCATAACAAGGCAGTCTGATGCTGGTAGTATTATGTGTTCTTGTCAAAAGGACTGCTACATGTCATGAGCAGAAGCAAAATGAGCAGAACACCAAAACAGCATCCATTAAAAGAAAATAGTGTCTATGCATAACTAAACTATGTTTTTAAAAACACTTCTAAATCTCTAAATAAAATTGTTTCAAGTGCAACATTAATAATTCATCAGTTATGAATATGGTCCTCATTACCACCCTGGCGGTCAGTGATAAAGTGGCGGTAATACCACCAACAAGCTGGTGGTAACTACTGCCAAATTTGACCACGGGTGACATCTCCAAAAGACAGCCAATGTACCACACCGACTGGCAGGGCAGAAACAACAGCCACCACAGCAGTAGCCGCCTACAGCCAGATGGAAGACAAAGTTCCGCCCACCATATTATGACATGCCAAACTGCCACCTTTTCTGGAGCGTTACTAACGCCATCAAAAGCCTGGCGGGAACACATCACAGAAGTGAAAGGACTTACAATTGGAGACACAGGGAAGAATCACGCCGCCATGGAACCCGAACTGCAAGTCTTTCCGATGATCTTCTAAGCTATGCTCCACCACAAATCCCAACTCCGGCAAAGACGACGACGGTAAGCACAGCTGCCTAGCACACAAAGGAGGGGGGAAGGAAAACGAGAGTGACACTCACAACACACACCTCATACACACACACCATACACACAACCAGCTGCACAAGAAAAATAATTTATCCCTGTAAATCAGCTGAATAATGCAAGGACAACAGGAATTGACTAAAGTGATTGTAATAAGATCAACATCAAAAATAATAACTCGATGTGGCAATGCAACAGATATGTACAAATGTTCAAAAAAAGAACACCGCCCAGTCCACAGTACACAGAGGCCACATGGCCACAAGGCAAATTCCAAGGCCCCACTCGATCCCTGCACCAATACGGAGAAAACACTGGTAATAGCAGGCACCTCGGGGGGGGTGCGCCTCAGCCGGATGAGGAAACAAGACCCCTGGTTCTGAGGGGGCAACATGCCCTGTGCTTGGTCCTGGGGAGTGCAAGGGCACAGTCTCTCAGGTGGGTGACTTGCCCACTGGTTCTGGAGGGAGCAACATGCCCTGTGCTTGGTCCTGGGGAGTGCAAGGCTACAGTCTCTCAAGTGCGTGACTTGCCCACTGGTGCTGGAGGGGGCAACATGCCCTGTGCTTGGTCCTGGGGAATGCAAGGCCACAGTCTCTCAAGTGGGTGACTGACCCACTGGTTCTGGTCCTGGGTGAGCAGGCACGGTCAACTCGCTGATGGGCTGCTGGGAGGGCGGTGCTGGTACGGGGTGGAGGTTGTCCCAGTAGCTGGGGTGGTCACACAGGTGTCCGCAACCACCAGGGAGCTCCCATCAGAGGAGGTATCAGAGTCTGTATTGTCCCCTCCAGTCTCCGCCATGGTGCTCCCCTTGCCCTCCATCCCCCTGGTGCCCTCAGCGTCGGTGGACTCTGCCTCCATGGACCTGGGGGATGCAGCTCCCTCAGTCACCGGTGCCTCTGCTACTCCGCCAGATGATGCTAATGCACATAAGGACAAGATGACAAAACAAGAAAGGGGGGAGAGATACAAAGGATACACTGGGTCAATGACTGCACCAATACCACTGCTGGCGTACACAGCACTCTCACACACAGGGTACAGGCCTACGCACTATGAATTGCATGACCGGTGATACTGCTAGCCACCAAGGCATGAGGACGAGCACACACCGCCAACTGCAGTGTACCTGGGACCCACGCAGCCCTGACCAGTTGTGGATGCTAACAAGCTAGGTGAGCAGTATTTCCCCTTCAGACCCATAGCCACCAGAGGACCTATGCTGCTATGCCTATCCTGGCCTAGGGGCGCCCACTGACACCCACCCACCACTTGGATGCCACCCTTCCAGCCGTTTCCTCAATGATGGCCACTGTACTCACCCCCTTGTGGCTGCTGTGATGCCCTCAAGCACCCATCCAGCTCTGGATAGGTCACCACCAGTATGCGGGCCATCAGGGGGGTCAGGGTTCGACGGGCACCCCTTCCTCGTTGGGAGTCCATCCCCAGATGGACCTCTGCATTCTTTCATGCCCAGTGTCTCAGTTCCTCCCACCGTTTCCGAAAGTGGGTACTCCACCTGCCGTAGACCCTCAGGGTCCGCACCTCCTTGTCGATGGCACGCAATATACCCTTCTTTGGATGGCCACTGACCTGCAGAGGCAATTCAGACAGAAGAACACAATTAGCCAAACAGTCCAGTCTGTAGCACGAATGACCCACCATACCTGTTTAGATCACTATTAGCACACATAGCCCAGCACTCAACATGTACCTAGCCAAGAGGACATCCCTCCCCCTTACATGATGCCTTCACACACATCTCCATACATTCATGCCACATGCATCGTGCCCACAGCGTACTCATCTGTTGGTCTGGAGGCCCATACAGCAGTCCGTACTGAGGTAGGACCCCAACGACCAGTCTCTCCAAATCCTCTGAAGTGAAGGATGGGGCCCTTTCCCCGGTCACACGGGCCATGGTAGGTTCCAGACACAGGTCACAGCAGCACATGCAGTGTAGGTCCTTTCCTATGGAAGGTCAGGAAACAATTGAGGAATCTAATAAAAAATGGTGGTCACGTCCGCAGCGGTGCATACCATCACCATAGGGACCTGCCAGCTTTTACTTGTGTATTTTGGTGTATGGTGGGATTGTTAGTTGTCTATTCTGTGCCTGCTTTAGTGATGAGTGCCCATGCAGGGCTGTGAGGGGTGTCCATGCATTGATACAGCATGCAGGGCTTGGCATTGGGATTGAAGAGATGTGATGGTGGAGTGTTTGGGATGTAGTGGAGTGATGAGGGTGAGGGTATGTGATGGCATGCAGGTAGGGGGGTGATAATAGTAGAGACTCCGGCCAGACCCTCAGGATGCAGTATTGCCAAGACTTGCTCCTCCCATGCTGTGAGTTGTGGGGGAGGAGGCGGGGTCCACCACCAGTCCTCTGGATAGGAGCTGGTGTCTTGCTGCTAGGGAACATACCTTCCCCCATAGGTCGTTCCAACTCTTCCTGATGTCGCCCCTTGTTCTGGGGTGCTGTTCCATGGCATTGACCCTGTCCATGATTCTCCACCATAGCTCTAGCTTCCTGGTTATTGATATCTGCTGCACCCGTGCTCCAAATAGCTGTGGCTCTACCCTGACAATTTCCTCCACCATGACCCTTAACTTCTCCTAAGTGAAACAATGGGTGCCTTTGTGGTGCCATGGGTGTTATGTGATGTGTGTTGGTGAGGGTGTGTTGGGTAATGTGTTGGGGTGTGTGAAGTGGGGTGCATGAGGGATGTATGGGTGTATGTGGTGTGTGTAAGTAGTTGTGTCAGTGGTCTTGGTGTCAGTCTCTTGCCAATGATTTGTATTCGTAAGGGGTTGTAGGTAATGTGGGTGTGTGTTTTATAGTGGTGTGGGTGTGTGGGTGTGGTTGTCAGGTGTGTGTTGTTTGAATTGTCCAATGTGGAGTTGTTTCATATGTGGGTGTCCATTCTCTGTGCAGCGGTATGTTCCACCAATGGTTTACCGCCGTTTAATGTCCGCCGTGGTGAACTGTGGGTCATAATGTGGTGGGCATTGTTCTGTTGGCCTAACGGTGTGGGTTTTGATACTGCCACTTTATCACTGACCTTTGGTCTGGCGGATTTGTGTCTGTGGCTGAATTCTGTCAGATTGGTGTGTGTGTCATAATATGGTGAATGGATATCTGCTGCAGTGGTGGTAAGTTGCCAGCTGTCAGTGTGGTGGTAAGCGGGCCACCAGAGTCATAATGAGGTCCTATATTCGTTATAGTAATCATTAGTATTAAAAATCAATTTGTCACCCAAAATTGCACATTTAGAAAAAAACTTTTAAAATTGCATACATTCAGGGTGGTGTAGAGTGTAATTAGGCACATGGGTACGCTCTTGGGCAGTTGCAGAGAGTAATAATCAACTTTAGCAATCATTACATATCCATAGTCGACTAAAATTTGGCTATATATCTTGGCCAATTCAGGGGCGTTCTTAGCTCTTTAAACACAAACAGCATGCGAGAAGAAAATCACAGAAAAAGAAAATAAATTGACTCACAAAATCACTGGGGAATATGTTCTTCTTTGCAGCATGACAGAAACCTTATTAGGAAAATACAAGGTGATGCCAGTAATTGTGGATGACCTTAGTGTCCTCTCACCAACATCTTTTTGCCTCAATGACTACAGCAAAAGAAATTTTCAACAATATAAAAACTGCATATGTGGGTGCCAGCTCCTCAGGGAGAGGGGATACCTGACACCTCAGGCTATATGATATAGACACTACTTTTCAGGCCTAAGGCTATTGGCTGATCATTGAACATTACATTTACACTAACATACACATATAGGAGCATATTTACAACCCCTAGCGCCACCTTGTGCCACCCAAGCGTCATTTTTTTACGCTAAGGCAGTGTTAAGGAGGCCTTTCTCCTGCACTGTATTAACAAAGTGGTGTGATGCTTAAATTGCACCACTTTGTAAACCCTTGTGCCACATCATGCGTGCCCCAGGCACAATGTATACAACGGGGGCATTCCGACAGAGGGAGTCCCGATAAAAAGCTCAGTGAAACTTACAAAATTTCACTGCGCCATTTTTTCCGTCATTTTTAAGTCAATGGGCCTCCCTGTGCTTTGCAGCATTAGTGTCAAAATCTTTGACTCTGGTGCAGCAAAGCACCACAGTGGCATCAAAAATGTTGATGTTATTGTCCTAACGACTGCCATGGTGTGCTGTATTGTAAATAACGCACAACCATGGTGTTGTTAGATCGGGCAGGAGTGACGCAAGAAAAGTGTTGCATTGGGACCGATGCACCACTTTCTTGTAAATATGCTCCGTAGTGTGTATGAAACAATAGTACAGGTTTGTATGCCTAGTAAAGGCGGGTTATTTAGTAACAATAGGACACAGGCGCTGCCATGCTGACCTCTTTGAAACCGTGGCTTTGTATTTTAATGTCAAAAATGTTTCAATTCGGCATCATTTTGTAAGACAATAAAACACATCAGTGCCTAGAATTAAATGCATTATGCAGGTTTAGGAAAGCATACTCCTTAGAAACCCCTCTGTCATTGGGAACAACCACGCGCTCTGGTGGACGTTAAAAAAGTCGTCGGAGGGTAAATTAAAACTTTGAGGACACTCGGAATCATCTTTACCATTGAGTCCAACTATACCCAAGCACACTTTTGGTGCGTACATCAGCATTTCATGGTTATCGCCAAGTCAATTGAACAGAGATTTACATAACTGTAGCGATGCTTTTAACTGCACGTTGCTATTCTAAACAATTTCAATTTTAATTTTATCCAACACGGTATTCTGGGCAAAAAGGCGCAACACACAAAGCACCTAAATCTCCTTCACCAGTCTTTGTCTAATGCACAACACTTCAGAATAATCAACGCATGTTGTAGCTTTCGTCCTCTGCAGAGAGTTCAGTGCACGTGATTCCATTGGTACATTTGCAGATAAAACACATTTCCAATAAAAATGGTTTCATTCAGCAATATTATATTGGAAGGATGTATCAGGGAAAAGACGTGTGCTCTAACATAATCAGTGGTATAGCAAGAGTGCAGTGGGCCCTCAGCTGGTTTGATAGAAAAAATACCAGTAACTGGGGTCTAGTGGACCCATTTGATTCTTGGCCCCGGTGTCACTGCACCTGCTGCACTGTTGATAGCTACGCCCCTGAACGTAATCAGAATTATACCGGCAAAGTCACAAATTGTTTAAATAAGATTTTTTTTTAATAATGTGTTTGTAGTGTAACAATGTCTCAGTCGAATTCATTACAGTTACTGACACTATACATTAACTATTTTCCTTTGTTTTTCCATGTATTTAACAGACCTGCCAAAACTCTAACCATGTCTGACGAAGAGTGTTCGTTTGTGAATGTGAAACGAGCTTTGAAGCACAGCACCCCCGTGTTTTCCATGTTTTCCCAAAGCTTGCCATCACTAGAAGAGGAGCCCGATTTAGAAATGCAGGAAACTAGCGATGAACCATGGCGGCCTCCGTATCCACATCCCTCGGAAGAGTGTCCACAAAGCAAGCTGGCAGCTTCCCCACTGCCCAGCAATGCTTCGGCCCTTGTAAGGAAACGGTTGTCCACTGTCTTGGCTTCTGAGGAATCGTCTGAAGAATCCAGCCTCAATAAGACACCATCGTCCCTGAAAGAGAAAACTGTTAATGAGACAAATGTAAAAAGAGGAGGTGCCTTGCAGATTATAACGCAGCTCAAGATAGCAGGGTTGCCAGGGATAGCGGATGACAGAGAAAAAAGGATGAGACGACGTGAAAAGAAAAATTTGCGAGAGGTAAAGTGCCATTGTTTTGTGAAATTTCGCGAAATTCCCAAAACAAAGTGTGAAGTTCTGCTTCTAGAACTAAAAATGATTTGTATGTATTTTGCACGATGTTTTTCTAATATAATATGCAAAAATCTCTCACAAAATGCCAGCTGGAGGCAGGTCAAGTAGAAAATGTCCCACAGCAGGACACTTTAAAAAGCTACTTGAAATTGCATAATGTAAAATATTGCAAATTACGCGAATTTCGCCACCTTAATTAAGATTTTCTCCCAGGCCTAAACGGACACGTTCTGCCTGCAGTTACTTGGGAATACAAGGCAACGAGTGACAATCGGATGAATCACAATGCCCTGAAATCCACAAATACGTCAGATTCTTTTCATAATTCAGCACAATCTGCCGATTTCACCCCTCTATTTAGTCGTATCTGTAGAGTCCAGCTGGACTCGTTCTAGTGTTTCTGCCAGCCACTCTGCTGAGGGCTGGTCTTACTTGTGTAACCCACACCCACCCAACACAGGCGTCACCAGTCAGGTGACCCTGCCAATAAAAGGGGCCGGGCGCACGTGCCTGAGGCCAGTCTAGTATTACCCTACCACTGTGTCTGCATCACCTCATTTACCAGCATGAGGGCCTAGGGCTCCAAATTACAGTATCCTTGCACGTACCCGTCCCAGTCCCCGCTCAGCTTAAGCACTCAAGTTCCGGAAGACATCCCAATCAACCTCAATTCCTTTGTGGATTTCAGCAGGGGTGAAACAGCTCTGATGACAACTCTCGAAGAACATTATGCTCATTGAACTCCAAGGAATCCACGTACCTGAAATAGACGGTCATAAATCGTACCTATTCAGTGCTCTGCTGCCCTATAACTAGGTTTGCATTTTAAAGTGGGCATTGCACACATACATAAACACAAACATGAGATTTTTAAAGACAGCTCTAGGGTCAGACTGCAAGTGATAATGGAGTGTGGCCGATTTGGTTGGCATTGTCATTAAAGAGACCTAGGTCAACTTGTCAGGCTGATGAATCAGTATTTGTGCTTTTAGTACTTTTTCTAACGATGAGTGCATTACTTGACATTGGTTGTCTGTCTGCCTCTGCATATTTGACAATGAGTTTGATAGAAAAAGCACCTGCGTATATTAAACATTACCCGGAAGATTGAACTCTGGTCTGCACTTAGGTGGTCATTACAACCCTGGCGGTCGGTGTTAAAGCGGCGGTAAGGCCTGCGGTAAAAAATTTGCAGTTACGACCGTGGCAGAAACCGCCAACAAAGACAGCCACTTTAACACTCCGACCGCCACGGCGGTACAAACAAACAGCCTGGCGGTCACCGCCAACAGACAGGCGGGAGACAATGTACCGCCCACACTATTATGACAGGCCAATCCGCCACCTTTTCCGGGGTGGATTCACCGCGGATAAAAACACGGCGGAAACAGGAATCCCGAAGGAAAAACGCTCACCTCTACACACGCCACGAGGACGCCATGGACCCGTAACTCAAAATTCTCCCTGCAATAGTCTTCCTGCTCCTCTACCAGGAGCACGAACGCCGGCGGCGAAGACCACAGTGAGTACTGCACCTACGACACAGGGGAGGGGGGAGGGAAAAAACAGTGACACACACACGCAACACCCCCACCCCCACCCACTACAACACACACACTAATGCATATCAATACATCACAGTTACACCCCCCAAGCCCCCTGGAAGAATGCAAAGACAATAGAAAATGAGTGTAACCATTGTAATATATTAAAAGCAAGTAGGCAGAAATATATATATACACCATGTACATAATATATACCAAGCATAGTAGTCCAGGTAGTGCTCTAAGAAAGTCTGTGGAACACTGGGACCACATGGTATGGGCGAGGCCCACACAAGATCCCCGACCATGATGGAGAGAACACTGCAGGGGTACCAGACAGCAACTAAACAAGCACCTCAGGGGGAGGGAAAGGGGGGGCACCTCAGCCGCTTGAGTGCACAACGCCAAATCCACGAGGGGGCCACATGCCCATTGTTCCACCCTGGGGAGTGCAAAGCCACAGTCTCTCAAGTCTCTATAGTGGGTGGTATGCCCACTGTTCAATCCTGGGGAGTGCAAAGCCACAGTCTCTCAAGTCTCTACAGTGGGTGGTTTGCCCACTGTTCAATCCTGGGGAGTGCAAAGCCACAGTCTCTCAAGTGGATAACAGTCTCCACTGGTTCTGGAGGGGGCTTTGTGCCCAGAGTGCTTCATCTTGCTAAGGACAGAGGGAGTGGATAACAGTCTCCACTGGTTCTGGAGGGGGCTTTGTACCCAGAGTGCTTCATCCTGCTAAGGACAGAGAGAGTGGATGACAGTCTCCACTGGTTCTGGAGGGGCTTTGTGCCCAGAGTGCTTCATCCTACTAAAGACAGAGGGAGTGGATGCCTTACTCCTCTGGTTCTGGAGGGGGCTTTGTGCCCAGAGTGCTTCATCCTGCTAAGGACAGAGGAAGTGGATGCCTTACACCACTGGTTCTGGAGGGGGCATGGTGCCCAGAGTGCATCATTCACCCCGTGACGGACTCAGTTGCGTCAGTGCCCTTGCCGCTCATGGGCCAGCGGTGCTTGAGATGGCGGTGCCCTGTGCAGCGGGGCTTGAGGCAGCGGTGCCCTGTTCAGTGGTGCATGAGATGGCGGTGCCCTGTTCAGCGGTGCATGAGATGGCAGTGCCCTGTTCAGCGGTGCTTGAGGCGGCAGTGCCCTGTTCAGCGGTGCTTGAGATGGCGGTGCCCTGTTCAGCGGTGCTTGAGTTGGCTGTCTCCGTTGCAGGGTCTCAGCTGCTGGTGGTCCTTCATGGCCCAGCGGGGCTTTTGCTGGTGGTCCTTCATGGCCCTGCGGGGCTTTTGCTTGCGGTCCTTCATGGCCCAGCGGGGCTTTTGCTGGCGGTCCTTCATGGCCTAGCGGGGCTAGTGCTGGCGGTACTTCATGGCCCAGTGGGGCTGGTGCTGGCGGTGGCCTCCTGGGCAGCTGGGCTGCTGCTGGCGGTGGCCTCCTGGGCAGCTGGGCTGGTGCTGGCGGTGGCCTCCTGGGCAGCGGGGTTGATGGCGGTCTTCTCCGCTGTGCTGCTCTTCCCAGACTTGCCGGGTTTCTTGTGGCCCTTCCCCACCTTGGAAGGGGTGACAGCTGTACCCCTGGGAGCGGCTTTGGTGGCTGGAATCTTCCCCCTCTCCCGCCGGGCACTGGCCAACTTCTGATGCTTCACAGGTGGGGGACTGTCTGTGCTGCGGCTCCGTTCCACACTGGCTGCCCTGGTGGCCGGTGCACTCCAGATTCCGGTGACTACAGGCACCACTGGTCCCGGAGATGTTGTGGCTGAGGTGCTATTTCGGGACCTATGAGACGGACAGGGTGGGGGAGGTGTGGGACAGAGGTCAAGGTTGGACCGGAAACGTTTTTTGGACTCACTGGGATGAGTAGCTGGAGGGGCTTTGGGAGTGGAGGAAGAGTGGTGGTTGTAGGATGTGTACGTGTGGTGACTTTGGGTGAAGGTGCATGAGGTGGATGGCTGTTGGATGGGTGTGTGCCTGCGTTTGTGTATCTTCGGAGGGGGCGTCACAGACACACTGGGAGAGGACACAGGGGATGTGTGAATGGTAGTGGGGGTGGTGACTGCACATGAGCGGGGTGTGGTGGTGGGTGTACTGGAGAGGGACGTAATGGCTGTAGAGGTAGTGCATGCAGGTGTGAGTGCAGACGAGACAGGGAGGGAGGAGGGAGACGAGGAGGAGGGGGACACAGTGGAGGCAGTGGATGTTGGTGTGTCTGCATGTGTGTGTGATGCTTGTGTGAGTGCCTGTGGGATGTGTGGTGCTTATGTTTGCCTGAGCTTCCCTTGGGTGTTGACGTGTGTGCATGTTGGTCTGTAGGTGTGCTTGGGATAGGCTGAGGTACAGGGGATTGGGTCGGGGTGGAGGAAGTTGGAAGGGGGAGGCTAGACACCGGGACAATGGCTGCCATCAGTGCTGAGGCCAGAGTCTGAAAAGCTCGCTGAAGGGTCGCCTAACCAGATTGAATGCCCTCCAGGAATGCATTGGTTTGTTGCAACTGCCTCTCTACACCCTGGATGGCATTCAAAATGGTAGGCTGCCCAACAGTGAGGGACCTGAGGAGGTCAATGGCCTCCTCACTGAGGGCAGCAGGGGTGACTGGGGCAGGGCCTGAGGTGCCTGGGGCGAAGGTGATGCCCACCCTCCTAGGTGAGCGGGCACGGGGCAAAGGCTGAGGGGCTGCTGGGAGGGCGGTGTTGGTATGGGGCGTGGCGGCTGTACCTGTAGATGCGGGGGGCACAGATGTTGCCGCCACCACAAGGGAGCTCCCATCAGAGGACAAGTCCGTGTCGCTGGTGTCAGCTCCTGTCCCCGCTGTGGAGCTCCCCTCGCCCTCCATCCCACTGGTGAATTCAGACTCCGTATTGTCACCCTCCAGGGCCATGTGGGATGCAGCTCCCTCGTGCTCCGGTGCCACTGCTCCTCCGCCTGACGATGCTAATGCACACAAGAATAGGGAGACCACAAAAAGGGGGGGGGAGACAGAAGAAAGACATGTTGAGTGCATGCATTACCGTTACAGTTGGCGGACACGACAGACACAGAAGCCCCCTGCACTACGCCGTGCTCTTGGGCCCCACTGTTCAATATGGCTTAGAAGGCTATGGACGACATGTGCACACATAGATGACACAGGGGCATGACTAGGTGTACTTGGCACTCTACAGAGGTGGGGTGGGTGGGGTGCCACATGGCCTGCCTTACGGAGGGGCCTTGCCTACGGAACTCGCCCTGGCCTAGGGAAACCCACAGCCCACCTCCCCCACCCAGACACCTCCACTGCACGCAAATTCAGCTGAATGAGAGTGTACTCACCCCCTTGTGGCTGCTGTGATGCCCTCAAGCACCCATCCAACTCTGGGTATGCCACTGCCAGGATCCTGAACATCAGGGGTGTCATGGTGCGATGGGCACCCCTCCCACGTTGGGAGGCCACCCTCAGCTAAGCCTTCGCCGTCTTCTTGCTCCAGCGGCGAATGTCCTCCCATCTTTTACGGCAGTGGGTGCTCCGTCTGTGGTAGACCCCCAGGGTCCGGGCGTCCTTGGCGATGGCACGCCAAATATATTTTTGTCTGGTGGGTGCTGAACTACAAGAAATGTTCAGCGGAAAAAGAGAAGTTATTACCAACTGCACCGGCAAAGTGATTGGCCCCCATCCCTACCCCAGCCATGTGGCACATGCATTCACCATCTTTAATGCACGCAGCACTCTCCTCCCTTCCTTCTTACATCCACCCCTCTCCACACAGGCATACCCCATACAACATGCTCCCTGTGTACTTACCTGTTTGTCTGGAGGACCGTAGAGTAGCGTGTACTGGGGGAGGACCCATCCACGAGCTTCCCCAACTCCTCCGATGTGAAGGCAGGGGCCCATTCCCCAGACACTCGAGCCATTGTCTCTTCCAGACCGAGGTCACAGCAGCACTTGCAGTGTAGGTCCTCTCCTATCGAAGATCAGGTATCGAGTGATTGAACAGATAGAAAATGGTGGTCAAGTCCGCGGCGGTGCGTACCGTCACCACCGGCATACATCATCATTGGCTCCTGGGACCCATAGGATCCAATGTTAACCAATGCAGCATTGCGCTGCGGTCTGTGTCCGCCTACCGCGACGGTGTACAACGCCAGCACAGTTACCTCACATCCCATTGTCCCACTTTAGAGGTCAGGCAGCCTCCATTTCAGGGGCCCACATGGCTTCATTTCCAAATGCGTCACACAGACCTAGGCCTAGACTCAACACACATACAGGCCACCTTTTGTGTATGATTGGTGTGCTGGGTAAACTGTGGGTACGTACCTCTGAGTTGTTTGACTCTGTGCTCGCTGTTGTCCTTCATAGGCACCGTCCGCTGGGACATGTGAGGAGATGGCGGCATCCTCCGGTGTACCGACCATTGGTGGACCTGTCGACAGTGGAGGAGCGACATGTGATTATCACATACAGGCTTGACCGTGCCACAATCCAGGAACTGTGTACCCAGTTGGAGTCAGACCTGATGTCAGCAAACCGCCATCCCACAGGAATCCCCCCTCAATTGCAGGTGCTGTCAGTGCTCCATTTCCTTGCAGGTGGGTCTTTTCAAACAACAGTGGCCATAGCATCAGGGATGTCCCAGCCTATGTTTTCCAACGTATTGTCCAGAGTGTTGTCTGCCCTTCTGAAACACATGCGGAGCTACATCGTTTTTCCTCAGGTGGAGGATTTGCCTACAGTGAAAGGTGACTTCTATGCCCTGGGACACATCCCCAACATCATAGGTGCCATTGATGGGACCCATGTGGCTTTGGTCCCCCCCCCCACAGGAGTGAACAGGTGTACAGAAACCGGAAGAGTAAACCGGAAGAGTTATCATTCTATGAATGTACAGATGGTATGTTTGGCAGACCAGTACATCTCCCATGTGAATGCCATGTTCCCTGGCTCAGTGCATGACGCCTACATCCTGCGGGAATAGCAGCATCCCTTATGTGATGGGTCAACTCCAGAGGCACTGTGTGTGGCTATTAGATGAGCACCTGGAGGCAAGACAGTGGGAATGGTTGTCTGGGTTTGGGGATATCCCTCCAGGTTAGTGCGTGTCTAACAGTTGTCTGTCACCTTTTGCAGGTGACTCTGGTTACCCCAACCTGTCATGGCTACTGACCACAGTGAGGAATCCCAGGACAAGGGCAGAGGAACGCTACAATGAGGCCTATGGGCGAATTAGGAGGGTGATCAAGCAGACCTTAGGCCTCCTGAAGGCCATGTTCAGGTGCCTCCATATGACAGGTGGATCCCTATTTTACTCACCAAAGAAGGTGTGCCAGATCATCGTGGCCTGCTGTATGCTTCATAAGTTGGCTTTGCGACAACAGGTGCCTTTTCTGCAGGAGGATGGTCCAGATGGCAGTGTTGTGGCAGCTGTGGAGCCTGTGGACAGTGAAGACGAGGAAGCAGAGGAAGAAGACATGAACAACAGGGACTCAGTGATCCAGCAATATTTCCAGTGAGACACAGGTAAGAGTACAGACCTGCCTACTACATGTACTTTAACACTACTACCTCTCTACTGTGTGTCGTTTTCAACCAGTGTATGGTTACTGAGTTGTCACTTTCCCTTACGATTTCACAGATGTGGGTCCCACTGTGTGACATCTGCTTAGATTGCTCATGGACTTGAGCTGTGTGACATAGGTGTGTTGACATTACAATTGAAAGAGCATTTTGACACTGTAATTGCTAATACACTATTTCAAAATCACAGACAGACTCCAGATTGTTTTGTGCTTTAAGTGTGTTTATTTAAGTGCTCAATATTGGAGGGGGTAGTGAAATGGTGAGGGGTGATTGAGGAGGAATGTCCATGGCAGAGTCCAGTCTATTAGTCTAACAGGTGCATTGCCCATATGGGCATAGGAAGTGGAGCTGGGGCAGTTTAAGTATGGACAGGGTGACAAATTGGGACAGTAGGATGACAATCAGGGTGGTCTCATTTCTTGGCGGGGGTCTTGGCATCGTGCTCTGTCTTTGTCCTGGATCTCAGGGACCGTTTGCGGGGTGGTTCTCCCTCTGCAGGGGTGGGGTGCTGGTGTGGTGGTCCTGTGGCGGGGCGTCCTGTCCACTAGCGCCGGCGGAGGTGGTGGACAGTTCATCGTCCATGCTAGTGTCAGTGGCCCCTTGTAGTGCCACAGTGTCCCTCCTGGTGTTGAGTACTTCCTTCAGCACCCCTACGATGGTGCCCAGGGTGGAGCTGATGGTTCTGAGTTCCTCCCTGAAACCCATATACTGTTCCTCCTGCTTGCACTGGGTCTCCTGAAACTTGGCCAGTACCGTTGCCATCGTCTCCTGGGAGTGGTGGTAGCCTCCCATGATGGAGGAGAGGGCCTCGTGGAGAGTGGGTTCCCTTGGCCTGTCCGCCCCCTGTCGCACAGCAGCCTTCCCAGTTCCCCTGTGTTCCTGGGCCTCCGTGCCCTGGACCGTGTGCCCACTACCACTGCCCCCAGGTCCCTGTTGTTGTTGGGGTGGTGGGTTATCCTGGGTTCCCTGTAGTGGTGGTCACACAGCTGATTGACGTGTCCTGGGGACGGAGGTATGGGCCAGCTGGGTGGGTGCTGTGCTGGTGTTTCCAGAGGGGGGAAGGTCTGTGGTGGCCTGTGACTGTGTGAGGGGAACCGACTGTCCCGAGGTCCCCGATGGGCTGGGCTGGTCATCTAGATCCAGTTGGACAGAGCTGCTGTCATCACTGTGGGCCTCTTCTGTTGGTGGTGCGGACATGTGTGGACCCTCCTGTCCAGTGACGTCGGGTAGGGGTCCTGCAGGGGTATAAAAGGATGGTTATTACATCTGTGTGTGTCATGGTGTGCAATGGGTGGGTGACCGTGGGGGATGTAATAATTAAGATTTGTCTTACCAGAGTCCATTCCTCCACCTACTCCTGCAAAGCCCTCAGGATGCAGAATCGCCAAGACCTGCTCCTCCCATGTTGTTAGTTGTGGGTGAGGAGGTGGGTGTCCGCCGCTTGTCCGCTGAACCGCCAGGTGGTGTCTTGAGACCACGGAATGCACCTTCCCCTGTAGGTCGTTCCAAATCTTCCTGATGTCCTCCCGATTTCTTGGGTGCTGTCCCACAGCATTGACCCTGTCCACTATTCTTCGCCATAGCTCCATCTTCCTTGCAATTAAGGTGTGCTGCACCTGTGCTCCGAATAGCTGTGGCTCTACCCGGACGATTTCCTCCACCATGACCCTGAGCTCCTCCTCCGAGAACCTGGGGTGTCTTTGCAGTGCCAAGGGGTGGTGTAGGTGATGTGTGGGGTGGAGTGTGTGGTGATAAGTGTGCTGATATTTAGTGGTTTGTTGTGTGAGGTGCGTGGAAGTTCTGTGGGTGATGGTGTTGTGTGCCTGTGGATGCTGTTGTTCTTGCTGGTGCTGTCTCGCTCAGGCCTTCTTTCGGTATTTTTGGTCGTGGGGGTTTGTGGGTGATGTGGGTGTGTGTTTTATATTGAAATGGGTGTGAGGGAGTGGTATGTGTATGTGTATACAGTGTGTGTATTTCGAATTGTCCAATGTCTCTGTGTTTTGTATATGTGTGTGTATTTTGAGCACAGCGGTGTGTACCGCCAATGGAATACCGCGGTTGAAAGACCGCCGCGTGGATCCGTGTGTTGTGATAGTTTGGGCGTATTCCTGTTGGCGTGACGGTGGAGATTTTGTTTTCACCAGTTTATCACTGACCTTTGCTATGGCGGACTTGTGTGGGTGTCTGAATTTTGGCGGATTCCGAAATGTGGGTCATAATAGCTGTGGCGGAATTCCGCGGCCGCGGCAGTGTGTTGGCGGTCTTCTGCACGGTGGTAAGCGGCTTTTACCGCCAATGTTGTAATGACCCCCTTAATCTTTAACTCAAGACAGACCATCGTAACATGCCAGTCCCTAACATTATTATCATGCCCTTTAGCCAAATAATGTAAAAACTGGAGCTGTAACCAATTGAATTGCCTAGACTTTAATGCAGCTTTCCCTAAAGATCTAGAAGCTCCAGAGCGCCAGCATCTTCCCCCATAAGTGCAGCTTCTTGCCTCACTACCAATTCTCATTGAGTTGGCCATTTGAACGTCCTGTCATTCTAGAGGGACTCTCAATATGCTTTCCCAATTAATGCACGCTATCCATCCTCGAAAGACCCAATATGTATTTAGTTAACATATGCAATTTGGAGTTCAGTCTGCATAACCTTAGAGGTGACACACCTATCCTGGGCTGTGTGAAGGTAAAGTTTGCTGCCCTAAGTAAAATGGTACTCCTTCAAGGATATGGTAGCATATTTTGCTCCTTTTAGGAGACATTTTCACTTCTTTCTGGTCCATTTGACTTCCTGGCCTTGTCTTGCTCCAGGTTTGTTGCAGGATCTAATTTCTTACTTGGGTGTCGGCTATTTGTTGACCCATTCTTCTAGCTGAGGACCAAATAGTTTGGTCCAATTGAAGGGTAGATGACTGAGGAAAGCCCTCTGCGATTTATGAGGTTTCCAGTGCCTAAAGCAAAGATGTCTTCTGACATTGCAGCTCTGGGGGTGGGGGCAGCAACAAAGAGTCCATTAAAAGAAATAACAGATAAGAATATGACGCCTTGTTCTATCATAGAAAGTGTTGCTATGCAGTCTTCTTTTTGATGATGTTCTTCCACTAAAACCTGAAAATCATGATGAAGAAAATGCACTGTATAGGTTGCACAAGTGTCACCACTCAAGGCACACTTGTAAGCCTTTTAGTGGCTCCTTCAACTTTCTTATCAGTGGTGTCACCTGGAGCACTAGGTCATGCTCTCCAAAAAAAGGAAACCTGGGAAAGACTGCTTCTCAATGTCTACGATTTTTGTGGCAAGAACTCTGATTCTAGATCCTTACACCTGTACTTTGCTAAAAAACTCGTCTTCTGGAAGAAACAAAATGTTCCTAATATGTTTATTAATTTCACACACTTCAGGACCCTGAGCATACTGCCTCCCTGGTCTGCTTCCTCTTCTGATTAGTCTGTGTTTTGCTCACAAGATGATTACTTTTTAGCCCTTTTAGGGGATAGGGTCCCCTATCTTGTTTTGAAGGTGTCCTCCACAGCTTTATCGGAGCTTGAGGAAAATCCAGCTGCTGATGGTCAGGAAGTTGGCAAGAGGCAGGTGATGAAATAAGAGCAGACCCTTCATCTGAGGACTTCATTTCAGCTTTCCTTCTTTTACAGAGTTGTTTTTTATCTGTGTTCGTAAGAATTTAAATTTTGCAAAGGCTTAAAGCACAAAAAAGAATAGCCACTGATGTAGTCTAACTTTTATTAGAACATTGGAACGTTGGCAGCTCCATTGAAAACAATGGAGTGCTGTGGGCTTTTACTGGCCGGTAAAAGGCCGCAGCGCCAACATTCCAATGTTCGCTTTGTTCACAGCAACAGCTGTGAACAAAGCCTCACGGAGCCCGAGGGGAGTTTAATCCCCTCGGGCTCCGCGAGGAATTTGTTTCATTTAATAGAACATTCTGCCCTGAGTGGCAGAATGTTCTAATAGCCTTAGAACCCACTGTAGCGGGCTCTACCGGCTATTAAAGGCCCCTTCTCTTGTTAAAGGCCCTTGCCTTTGGTTTGGGCCTTTAATGCGGGAGCAGGCCTTTAATAGCCGGTAGAGCCCGCTACGGTGGGTTCTAAGGCTATATTAGAACATTAGAATGTTGGGAGCACCATTGGGGACAATGGAGTGCTCTGGGCTTTTACTGGCTGGTAAAAGCCCGGAGCGTCAACATTCTAATTTTCTTTGTTCACAACAACAGCTGTGAACAAAGGCCTCCTGGAGCACAAGGGGATTTTAATCCCCCCAAGCTCTGTGAAGACTTTGTTTAATTTATTTGAACATTCTGCCCTCTAGTGGTGGAATGTTCTAATAGTCTTATAGCCCTACGCAGCTGGGCTATACCAGCAGTTAAAGTTCCACTCCCTTTTTAAACCTGGAGCGGCATTTAATGGCCGATGTAGCCTGTAACGGTGGGCTCTAAGGCTGTAATGGAGCTCCATGTTTCACAAAGGTCATCAGAAAGTGACAGGTTAAGTCTTATGCTAATCACAGTATTGATAAATGTAGACAATGCACTGACACATAATTTAAATGTGCAATTGACTTAGTTGGTATTTGGATTAAATCACATTTTACAGGGATAAAACTGATTTTATGATGTAATTTAGGCTTTAGATTAACAGTACATATAGAAACAATATGGAATTATTAGTGACTAATGAATTAAAAATACATACAAAAATGAAAATAAATTCACTTCTCTGTTGTATTTAATAAAATACATTAACAAAACTTTCTGTTTAAAATACTTACTCATATTAATGAATTGTTATTTATGCTGGATTTATAAGTTTGTGTATTACATTTTTTATATTACTAAGTTAATTAAATACATTGTTAATATTTTTTGTGTTAGCACGAGTGAGGCCTGTTGAAGCTTGCGATTGGTGAATCGTGTTAGAAATGCTTATTTGTTTTCTAGTGTGAACTTTCTTTTACGTTATATTCTCATGAGAAGTCTAGGAAGTTGGTAATGCATCCCATTGCTTAAGCGTAGAAAGAATGTTGTGTAGTTCGTTTGACAAAAGAACATTGCGGAACATGGACTGACATTGTACACAGTTGTTTCAAACTTGTGTGAAGTCTCACAGATGGAAGATGTTCCCATGACAGACCTGAGAAAGTAGTGAACTATTTCAACTTGGAGTCGTGTGATCTATTTCTATTGGATGATGCCCTTTTAGCGTGGCATGGACTGATACCTATGACAAATCAGAATGTTCTATGATTTTTGATGTAGCAGTGCTCAGCTGGGCTTTGTTCAGTTGTCAGATGCTACCCTGATGCTTGCAGATGCTTTGCTGATGAAGAACCCTTGAGTGTTGTGCGTCTTGGAGAGAGATTTTCCTCTCAACCATTGTCCCTTGAGATGTTCATTTAGACTTATATTTCTTTTCTTTCCCCACTGGAAGACTCTTGTTCAAGCTTCTGATATGTTGATGTTTTCCCACTTTACAGTTTATTGCCTCTTTTGAGACCTGCAGTTTGAGATTATTTTATTCCAAATTACTTTTGCCCTTTTTGTTCTTTTTTAACTGCATGTGTTTCCCCCCCCACGTGTATTTCCCTAATTTGTTTCGTAGTAGGGTTGACCTGTGGCCAGCCAAAGATTATTGACTCTGCTAATTTGAAATTGACTGATAATTGTTAAATATACTTGTTGATGATATGCATGATAAGCATTATTCTTACTGAATGCATAGTTTTGTTAATGCTAGTATGTTTGAACTTATTTCATCACCTTGGGCAACCCTTGGTGGTTATGTGTAATGTATCTCTATAACTTGGTCTTGTGCATGGTCTATATAACTTTGAGCTTGTGTTTGTAATAAATTCCCTAACGTTATTGCTGACTGGAGTTTTCCTTCCATCACCACTTTGGCAATGGTGTTTAAATTGATTTGGATTCTTATGAAATGTTGTTGATGGTTCTACCACACTACTTACTGGGTCCAAAGATTCATCAACCTCGATGAGAATTGATTCCTGCAAAGGATGAAAATGCTACAGCAGATCTGCCAGCAGACTGATGGTTTGTCCAAAAAGGGAGGAGGACCATTTTATTATAATGTTAGGGTGATAGGATTGACCCCGTGTGAATTCCCAATCTAAAGATTGCCCTCCCCAAATCGTGTCCCGTCATTTGTTCAGAAGATTGATGAAGTTCCAGCATTGTACATACAAATGACGGGAGCATGAGTATTATTAGGTGTTTGTGCTTGCATTGCTTTTGGCTTAACGATTGCAGTGAAGTATGATGTTGTGAAGTGTTTTGCAGAGTCATCATACTCAAAGTGATTGTGGAGCTTTTTGCTAAAAAAATGTCTGCAGCTGTTGTTGATGAGTCCGTCATGACCCAAGATCCCTGCATTACACACAAGTGTAGAAGACACTTGGTTATTTTATTGTCTGCAGTGAGGTGCTTGTCATGAGATGTTGTTGACCATGCCAATAGTTTTCCTTGAGTGAGCGGTTGGTATTTAGGGAATCTGAAGGGCTTATGGAGGATATTTATCAACCAGAGTGAGAATTGCTGGTCAAGTTTCACTTGTTGTGTGATTGTGAAAGCTACAGCTGAAGAAGTGTCAAATCATACAGCTTTGAAGTGTTTGACTTCCGGCTCGTAGTGTGCGGACAGGTTTTTTTTTTTTTTTAAATATTTTTCATTAGGAGTGTGTGAGAGACAATTGTGAAGCAACTGTATTGTTGAATTAAGTGAGTGTTTGATCATATCGGGATTGGCTGGTGTAGATCCGTTGGTGTGAAGCCCTGCTATTATTGATGGACAGTTCTGCATTGCTACTAGTTGAGAACAGCGAGAGTGAAAAATCGTGGGATTGAAGTTACTTCCTGATTGTATCTAAAGTCATTGTGATTGATTGAATTTGACTGAAAATTATGTTTTTAAAATCACTTAAAAGTGCAATAAGGGGAGATTCATTTATTGTTCCAGTTAAGGATTGTATAGAAGCACCACCAAAGAGTACTCTAGGTTATATTGTTTCATCTACTAAAGGTTCTCACGATGGACATGGCTTGAACAATGGTGCAAAATTACTGAGAAAGAAGGTGCTTTAGTTTTTTGATTGATACACAATATATTTAATTTGGGGATTTTAGACAATTTGAGGTGAATAATGTTTTAAATGAAACCGCCTCCAATACCCACACAGTTTGAAGCCCTTAGTATTTGGGAACTTGTTGCCCACATAAAAATGTCAAAGAATTTCAAGAATAGAATGCAGAAAGCAATTAAGACACTTCCAGAAACTAGAAAGGAAGCACAGCAGAAAATGTGCAGAGCAGATACATTAGATGGAGTCAGAATGCTTTCAGCTATTTCAGAGGAAGGTGATAAGTGCACAAAGCTAAAGACCCGAAATAAAGCAGAAAAAGCATGACAAACAGTGGAAGCTAAGAGTAAAAAGACAGTAACATATGACAGTGGTTCAGATGATGAGTTTATAAATCAGCTATTGATGAATCGTCTGCCATTGTATAATTCATTTGAGACACGAATGAGGAGTGAAGCAGAACAAAAAGTAGTCCTGGATGTTCCAACTGCTCCAGTTGCACAGACCCTGAATCAGACTGTTCTAGGTACACCTGTAATTCAGTGACTCAAGGCCCTGTGGTTTATCCACTAGTTCCAACTGTTAACACTGTTCAGCCCATCACAAGTCCAATTGTAAACCCAACTGTTCTAGGTTACAGTGTGAGTCAAGAGGTGTAGTCACAATATGGGAATCAGCCCTTTCAAAACGGTGCCTGCATCAGTCAGTACCACGGTAATGAAAAAGTATTAGAAGGTGACTGAGTTCCTGAAAAATAAAGTGCCCTTCAAGAATATTGATTGGCAGAAATTTGGCAGAAAATTGGCAGAACAGCCCACAAAACAAAATAACTGATTCATGCTTACAATGAGAGGCTATTGCAAGTGTTGAAGCATCACAGTTGTACTGAGACTACAGAAGATCTGGGCCATTTTGTCTTCAGATTTGTACAGGGATTAAAACCAGTCAAAAGTTAAATGATTCAGCACCACCCGATTTCTTGGCAGAATAAACTGATTGATGAGATTTTGTGGTTTGTAAAATACTTTATTGACGAAACAAAGTTGAAACAGAAAAGTCAAGGTTTTGCAATTGAAAGCTGCACAGACATCAAACCAGAATCCACATATGATGGTGAACACTAGTGCGATGCAAGAAGTACCACAGCAGGTAATGAATATTGTTCAATCTAGAGGCAGAGGACCTGGTGTTCAGATGGATCAGAGTGGAGGTGTTCTTGATGTTCACGCTTTGAAGAAAACTAATCTGTTTCACACGTTGATAGGTTTGGGTATTGGCGATAGGAATGTCCATATAATAATGTGAATATTCAAGTGCAGAATGCTGGAGTTGGTTAGACTCAAGGTAATATTCAAGTTCAAATTCAAAGAGTTCAAAGACCCCGATTTCAAAATGTGAATATGTCTACAGGACAGCAGATGCAATTACCACAAGCCCCGATTACACAGGAGCAAGTGATTAATCTGCAGCAAAGCAGGAATCAAATGGTGAATGCAAAGATGAATCATATAGCATCCCACTTTCCCCTAATTGTCCTGAGTGATGAGGAATTCACAGAAACATTTCACAATGATAGTACTGATGATGAGGGTTGCACTCTAGGTGTACCATTAGAAGGTGATCAACATGGTCTCTATGTAAACGCAAACATTATGGGCCATGATGCGTCATTCTTGCTTGACTTTATAGCTACATGTAGCACTGTCAGAGCAGCTGGAGTGCCAAATTTGCCCCTTTCAAGGAAAATAATCCAGGTGGTAGGAATAGCAAATAAGCAATTGACAAATCCCGTAACAAAGTGTGTCCCTGCTAAAATAGGTTTATTTGAAGATGAGTGCTAACTTGTGCTCTGTGATTCAAGTCTCGTAAGGTTGTTGGGACGTGATTTGTTTGGTACGCTGAATTGTTCCATTAGCTGCACACGTACAGAAATAGCGATTAAAAAAAAATGAGGAAGATGTGCCCTGTAAAATTGCAGAGAAGTATCAAAGTGTCACATCATACCCAATGATGACGTGTAATGATTTACCCAAAGATTTAAAAGAAACAGTGACGACTGAAGTAAGGAATTTCTCAGGAAAAGAAATAGGAGTCATTAATGGAGTTGAGCCTATTAACACAACAGAGATACAAAATGCAGTGTATCCACAGACACCTCGTATAATATGTCCCCAGAGACAATTGCTGAAATTACACCTCTTATTAATTGTTTAATTGAGCAAGGTATCTTAAAATAAATTAAGGGAAGTCCATGCAACTCTTCCATTTCAGGATTGAGGAATCTCAATGGAAAGTACCACATAGTGCAGGACTTGGGAAATAAAGAATACTGTTTTTCCATGTTGTCCGGTGGTACCGAATCCAACAGTGATTCTGTCTCAAATTCCCTGTAAAGTTGAAGGGTTTACTGTGATTGATTTTGCCAATAATTTTTCTCTATACCATTGTATGAGGAAAGCCATTATTTGTTTGCATTTAAATTCTGCAGTCATGTTTTGGCATGATGCCAAACTTCTCAGGGTTATACAGAGTGACCATCCATTTTCAACCATCTCTTGATGAAGAATATGGAGTCCCTCAAAATGCCCTACCATTCAGTCTTAGTGCAGTATATTGATGACCTTGTGGTTGTGTCAAATACCTGAAAAGCATGCAGAAGCGATACAATAGCTCTTTTGAATCGTTTAGGAGAAAATGGCCATAAAGTTTCCCCTGCAAAATTATAGTATTGCAAGAAAGAAGTACTGTATATGGGTCATCACATTGAGAAAGGTGTGAGGAAAGTGTCTCAAGAAAGAATCTCAGCAATCATACAAATTAATCCTCATGTAACACAGAAAGATGTCTGAATGTTTTTAGGAATGGTTGGCTATTGTTGTCAGCAGAATCCAAACTTTTCCCTTTTGGCTAAGCCTTTACAGAGACTAACACACAAAGATGTGACTGATCTGGTACCATTGAATGACAACTGCATAGGTGCCTTCGCTGAGCTGAGATAAATCATATGTCAAGCCACATCTCTGGTAATGCCCAATTATAATAAATGTCTGAAGGAAGCTGGCTCTGTATATACTATATCAAAATGAGATATAGTGTGCACAGACTCCAGGGGTTCCCCAGAGGCTTAATAGAGGCTGAAGTAGATAATACTAATGATCTCTTTTGTGGTAGTATGTTCGAGCAGTTAGGCTTATCAGAGGGTAGTGCAAAGCATTTGTTGTACACACACAGCCAATAGAAGAAGCACATACTTAATGACATAACTCCAGACCAATGTTTTTTAATATGGCAAAAATACCTTTTATTAATTTATTTTTAGACCCACAAGATTCACGTTGCAGGTAAGTACTTCAATAGATTTGTGTTTCACACATGTATCAACAGTACTTTGTTTGAAATCGGTAAGTCACACAGTTTTTAAATTATTGGCAATAATCTGTTTTAAAAATGGACACTACAATTTTCAGAAACAGTTCCTGGGGGAAGAAATGTTAGTTCGCTTTGCAGGTAATTACAGCACTTACATTTTCAGTCTATGGGTTTTATGAAGTCCACCGGTTAGGGTTCAATTTAACACCAAACACCCACCACCAGCAACACGGGGCCGGCCAGGTGCAGAGGTCAATGATGAGCAAATTTAACATGGGCTCCCGTGGAGACAGGGGGTACTTGGAATTCGGCCTGCCTGCAGGTAAGTACCTACGGCTCGGAGGGAAGACCAGACCAGGGGGGGTTGAAGAAGCACTGGAGGGGCCACAAGTAGGCACTAAACAAACACCCTCAGCGGTACACGGGCAGCTGGGTGCAGGGGACAAGCAGGACGTTGGGCTTCCTATGCTGGTCTATGAAGGGACCCCGGGGGTCAGTCAGAGGCTGCAGGCGAGGTCCAGGGGGATGTCTTCGGCACACCACAAGTTGGACAGGGAGGAGGGCCACCTTCTGAACGTAGCTGCACTGGGTGTCAGTTATTCCAAGGCCTGGGGGCTGCGGGTGCAGTGTGTCTTTAGGCGTCGGATATCTTCGGTGGAGCTTCGTGGTCAGGGTGGTTCTCGAGATTCCCTCTGCAGGTGTTGTGGTGAAGGGGTGGAGAGGTCAACACCTGGACACATGCTGTTGGTGTCAGGTGCAGAGTGGCCAGGACTCATGCATCCGGAGTGAGGTGGGAGTCGTTAGTTGTTGGTTTCTTTTAAGCACGGCCGCTGTACTCAGGAGGTCTTGGTCCTTTTGGGTGCAGGGCAGTCCTCTGGAGCTTGGCAGAGGTCGCTGGTCCAGCTGGACACGTCGCTCTTCTTTTGCAGGTTCTTTGAAGCAGGAGATAAGCCAGTAGGACTGGGGCCAAAGCAGTTGTCATCTTCCTTCATCTCTGTTGGGGGTTTCAGCTAAGCAGTCCTTCTTCTTGTAGGTTGCCAGGAATCTCGTGAGCTGGGTTCAGGGAGGCCCTTAAATTCTAGATTTAGGGGCGTTTTAGTGGTCAGAGGGCAGTAGCCAATGGCTACTCTCCCTGAGGGTGGCTACACCCTTCTTGTGCCCGCTCCCTTTGGTGAGAGGGGCACAAACCTAATCCTATTGGTCCCTGTCCTCCAAACCAAGATGGAGGATTCTACAGGGAGGTGGGGTCACCTCAGCTCTGGACACCTTAAGGGTGGTCCTGGCTGGAGTGGTCACTCCTCCCTGTTTTTCCTAATTTTCCTATTTGACTTGCTGCCAAAAGTGGGGCTTTGTCCAGGGGGTGGGAAACTCCACTAGCTCGAGTGCCCTGGGGCATTGTAATCCGAGGCTTGAACCTTTTAGGCTCACTGCCAGGTGTTACAGTTCCTGTTGGTGAGGGGTCCCCTAGGGTGGCATAATACATGCTGCAGCCCTTTCGGATCTTCCCTGGCCACAGGGCCCTTAGTACCAGGGGTACCTTTTACAAGGGACTTAACTGTGTACCTGGGGTGTGCCAATTGTGGAAACAAAGAGAGTTTCTGGGAAAGAACACTGGTGATGGGGCCTGGTGAGCAAGATCCCAGCACACCTTCTATCAAAGTTGGCATCAACAATAGGCAAAAGGAGGGGGGTAACCATGCCAACAGTGGTACTTTCCTACACAACCACCCCACAAATGAAATAAGATGAGACCAACCTTTCCCAAGAGAGTCTTCATTATCTAAGTAGAAGAACCTGGAATGGCCATCTGCAGTGGCATAGGCAGTACCAGGTCTGTGTTACAACATAAAGTCCATTCTCTGTAGGGATATGGACTACCTCAAATTTTAGGGTTCTCACCTTTCAATTGCATTAGCCATCTGAGAGGTCTGTGGTCAGGTTGAGCAACAAAGCGAGTACCAAACAAGTATGGTCTTAGCTTTTGTAAGGACCAAGTCACAGCAAAGGCCTCCCTCTCAATGGCCCTCCAATGCTGCTTGCTCCCTGGGGACTAACCTCCTGCTAATGAAGGCAACTAGCTGGTCAAGGCCAAGATCATTAGTTTGGGACAGGACTGCTCCTATTGCACGTTCAGAGGCATCTGTCTGCACAATGAATTGCTTAGAATAATCTGGAGCTTTAAGAACTGGTGCTGAGCACATTGCTTCTTTCAGGGTGCCAAAGGTCTTTTGACAGTCAAGAGTCCAGTTTACCTTCTTTGGCATCTTCATTGAGGTCAGCTCAGTGTGGGGAGTCACAATGAACCCATATCCCTTCACAAACCCCCTGTAGTACCCAGTCAAGCCAATGAATGCCCTGACCTGTGTCTGGGTTTTTGGAGCTTCCCAGTCCAGAATTGTCTGAATCTTGGGTTGTAAAGTTTGCACTTGGCTTCCACCTACAAGGTGGCCTAAGTATACAACTGTGCCCTGCCCTTTTGGCACTTAGATGCTTTAATAGAGAGGCCTGCTAATGGCAAGGCTTGCAGGACCTTCCCCAGGTGCACCAGGTGATCCTGCCAGCTAGAGTCAAAAACAGCAATATCATCTAGATATGCTGCACTAAAGGACTCCAAGCCAGCAAGGATGCGATTCACCAACCTTTGGAAGGTGGCAACGGGCACTCTTTAAGCCAAAGGGCATAACAGTAAACTGATAATGCCCATCAGGGGTAGAGGATGCTGTCTTTTCTTTTTCTCCAGGTGCCATCCTAATTTGCCAGTTCGCTGCAGTTACGTGAAAGGTAGTTAAACATTTAGCTGCATCCAACTTGTCAATTAATTCATCTGTTCTCGGTATAGGGTTTGTATCGGTCTTGGTGACAGAGTTGAGCCCTCTGCAATCAACACACAAGCTCATTTCTATGTTGCCATCTTTGGTGTGAGGGATGGGGACCAGGACCACTGTCACTGTCTGCCAGGGACTGTCAGAGTGCTCTATTACCCTAACTCCAGCATCTTGTGGATCTCCACTTTGATGCTCTCTTTGACTTGGTCAGAGTGTCTATAAATTCTGTTTTTGATAGGTAAACTGTCTCCTATGTCCACGTCATGGGTACACAGGTGTGTCTGACCAGGGGTCAAAGAGAAGAGCTCAGCATACTGCTGTAGGGCTTTCCTGCAGTCAGCTTGCTGTTGGGCAGAGAGGGCGTCTGAATAGACAACTCCATCTACTGATCCATCCTTAGGGTGAGTTGAGAGGAGGTCATGGAGAGGTTCACTTTCTTCTTCCTGATCATCATCAGTAAACATCAGCATGGTTATGTCTGCTCTGTCATTATAGAGTATCAGGCGGTTAACATGGATCACCCCCTTGGGTGTCCTGCTAGAGCCCAGGTCCACCAAGTAAGTGGCCTGGCTCTTCTTTTCTAGGATTGGTTAAGGGCCACTCCATCTGTTCTGAAGTGCCCTAGGAACCACAGGCACCAAAACACTGACTCTCTGTCCTGACTGGAATTCAACCATTGCAGCCTTTTGGTCATACTACAACGTCTGGAGTTGTTGGATGGCCTCAAGGTTTTTGGATGCCTTTTCCATGTATTTAGCCATCCTGGAGTAGAGGCCAAGCACACAGCCCACCACATCTTGTTTAGGCTCATGGAGAGCTCTCTTCCAGCCTTCTTTAACAAGTGCCAGTGGTCCCCTTAGAGGATGGCCACGCAGAAGCTCAAAATGGGAAACCCTACTCCCTTCTGTGGCACCTCTCTGTAGGTGAAAAGCAGGCATGGCAGGAGGACATCCCATCTCCTTTTGAGTTTTTCAGGGAGACCCTTCAACATGCCCTTCAATGTTTTTTGAATCTATCAAGCCCATTGGTTTATGGATGGTATGGTTTGGTGAATTTGTAAGTCATCCACACCCATTCCACATGTGTTTCAGGTAAGTTGACATGAAGTTTGTACCCGTGTCAGAAGCTACCTCCTTAGGGAAACCCACTCTGGTAAAAAATACCAATCAGGGCCGTGGCTACTGCAGGGGCAGTAGTTGACCTAAGGGGAATTGTTTCAGAGTATCTGGTATCATGACTACCAGTATGTACTGGTTCCCTGAGGCTGTGGGTGGTTCAAGTGGACCTACAATGTCCACACCAACCCTTTGAAAGGTAACTCCTACCGCAGGAAGTGGAATGAGGAGGGCCTTTGGATGGCCACCTGTTTTGCCACTGGCTTGACAGGTGGCATAGGAGCTACAAAACTCCTTCACGTTGTGGGACATATTGGGCCAATAAAAGTGGTTGACAAGTCTGCTCTACGTTTTGGTCTGTCCCAAGTGCCCAGCTAAGGGGATGTCATGAGCCAAAGTGAGGATAAACTGTCTAAACTCCTGAGGCACTGCCACTCTCCTAGTGGCACCAGGTTTAGGATTTCTAGCCTCAGTTTAAAGGAGTCCACTAGACCCTGTGGGAGCCACTGACAACTCCCTTCTCCTGTTCAGCAGCTTGCTGTCTCAGGCCTACAAGAGTGGGACATGTCTTTTGTCCATGGCATAGTTGTTCCCTTGAGGGTCCCCCTGGGCCCAAGAGGTCTACCTGATAAGGCTCCAGCTCCATTGACTCAGTTCCCTCAGGGGATAAGACATCTACCTGGGAAGAGCAGCCTTGTTTCTGTTGCTGTTCAGAGGCTGGTCCCCAGTCCTCTTACCTTTTCTCTTGGAAGGTTGGGTCATTATTCCAGGCTACAACACTTCTTTTTCACCGTATGCTTTGCTATGTGCTCCGGTTTTCACACACACCAGTTCAGGGATTTCCAGCATGGCTGCATGGGTTTTGAGCTCTACCTCAGCCCAAGCTGAGGACTCCAGATCATTTCCTAGCAAACATTCTACTGGAATTGCGGAGGATACTACTACCTGTTTCAGGTCAGGAACCCCTTCCCATTCTAAAGACACCATAGCCATGGGATGTACTTTAGTCTCATTGTCAGCATTGGTAACTGGATATGGTCCAGCCAAATACTGTCCTGGGGAAACCAGTTTCTCTGTCACTTTGGTGATAGTGGCACCTGTATCCCTCAGGGCTATTACCTTTGTCCCATTTATTAAGAGCTGCTACCTGTATTTTTGCATGTTGGGCGGCCAGGCATCCAGTGTGGCTATATCCACCCCACCCTCAGAGACTAGAGTAGCTTCAGTGTGAACCTTGATTTGCTCTGGGCACACCGTTGATCCCACCTGGAGACTGGCTATTCCAGTACTAACTGGAATAGTGCTAGTGGTAATGTCCCCAGGTTGGTGTCCATGCTGTTTGCAGTTGTGACACTAGGCCTTCTTTGGATTAAAGCTTTCACACTTGTACCCATTTGTGGACTGTGAAGAGGCTCGGGCCCACCCTCCTGAGCAGGTTTTTGGGGCCCTTGAGAAGACTCTTTGTTTTTGTCCTTGGGTCTCTCACCACCCTTCTCTTCTGGGGAGGCTTTATGAGCCCTTTCTTTTGGTCACCCCCTGTGGAAGTCTTGGTCACCCTAGTCTTCAACTAATGGTCTGCCTTCTTTCTAAATTCTTAGGGAGAAATTGGACCTAGGTCTACCAGATGCTGATGCAACTTGTCATTTAAGCAGTTACTTAACAGGTGTTCCTTCATTAACAAATTATAAAGCCCATCATAGTCATGCACTCTACTGCCAGTTATCCAACCCTCTAGTGTTTTCACTGAGTAGTCAACAAAATCAACACAGAACTGGCTTGAGGTTTTGTGAGCCCCCTGAACCTAATTCTATACTCCTGAGTGGAGAATCCAAAGCCCTCAATCAGGGTAGCCTTCAAGTGGTCATAAGATTCTGCATCTTTACCAGAGAGTGTGAGGAATCTATCCCTAAACTTACCAGTGAACAAGTCCCAAAGGAGAGCTCCTGTGAGATCTGTTTAACTTTCTGGTTGTACAAACCCTCTCAAAAGCTGTGAACCACTTGGTGATATCACCACTCTCTTCATATTTTGAGACAATCCCTTTGGAGATTGTTAGGATGTCAGTATTCTCTCCGATCCTATTTGTATTGCTGTCACCATTAATAGGTGCTAAGTCCATTTCTGCTCGCTCCTTTTCTATAGCTAGGAGTTGTTGCGCCAAAGCTAACCTTTTGGCCGACCTTGCTAAAAGGATGTCCTCTTCATTTAGGCTGTTCCCAATGTTCCCAGAGAAGCTGGACTCCCCTGTTGAATATCCAGATCTAGTGAGTTCAATCCTTGGAGACATGGATCTTGGGATCCCTGTCTCCCTAGTTAGGTGAGGAGTGGGGAGGTCATCCTCCTCATCTCTAACATCTTCCCTGTCTGAGTGGAGTTCTTCCTCCTCAGCAGGTTGGTCCCTGGTGCACTCTGCCAAGAGCTCCTCAAGCTTGACCTTGGTAGGGTTGGAACCTGTTTTAATATTTTTTCAGCTTACAGAGGGACCTAAACTCCGCCAGCCCTAGATGGAGGTAAGGGGTAAGGCTGAGTTCCACCACTATTTCCTCTGAGCTGATCATTATGTTATTTAAAGTTGGGATAATTTTTTTAGAAACTAAAAACTATTTCTAGTAACCAAATCCTAACTTAAAATAACTTTTAAATCTAAAAGAAATATGCTAAGGGGACATAACCAAGGCCCTAGCAGGACTTTTAAAAATAAAAAAAAATACCAAATAAAAAAATCAGTTTTCCAAAGGCAATTTTGGAATTTAGTCATGTGATCAGGTATTGGCTGGGTAGTCCAGTAAATGCAAAGTCGTAGACCTCACCGCTGATCCACCAATGCAGGAAGCTGGCTCTATATATACTATATCAAAATGAGTTATAATGTGCACAGAGTCCAGGGGTTCCCCAGAGGCTAAAGTAGATAATACTAATGATCTCTTTTGTGGTAGTGTGGTCGAGCAGTTAGGCTTATCAGAGGGTAGTTGTACACACACACAGACAATAGAAGAGTACACACTCAATGACTTAACTCCAGACCAATGCTTTTTTTATATAGCAAAAATATATTTTCTTAATTTCTTTTTAGAACCACAAGATTCAAGGTGCAGGTAAGTACCTCAATAGATTCGTATTTCACACATGTATCAACAGTACTTTGTTTGAAATCAGCAAGTTATACAGTTTTGGAATTATTGGCAATAATCTGTTTTCAGAAACAGTTCCTGGGTGGAAGAAATGTTAGTTTGTTTTGCAGGTAAGTAAACACTTACAGTTTTAGTCTCCGGGGTTTAGCAAGTCCACTGGTTAGGGTTCAAGTTAACCGCAAACACACACCATCAGCAACACAGGGCTGGCCGGGTACAGAGGTCAAAGATGAGCAAATTGAACATGGGCTCCTCTGGAGACAGAGGATACTCGGAATCCGGCCTGCCTGCAGGTAAGAACCTGCGTCTCGATGGCCAGACCAGTGTGGATTGAAGGAGCAGTGGAGGGGCCACAAGTAGGCACATAGGGGCAGCCGGGTGCAGGGTGCAAGGAGAATGTTGGGCTTCCAATGCTGGTCTATGAAGGGACCTCGGGGACACTCTGAGGTCACAGGCGAGGTCCAGGGTTGTGTCTCGGGCACACCACTGGTTGGACAGGGAGGAGGGCGGTCTGCTGAACATATCTGCACCGGGTGTTGGTTTCTCCAAGGCCTGCGGGCTTTGGGTGCAGTGTGTCTTTATGCATCGGATATCTTCATCCGGAGCTTCGCGGTCAAGGGGGTCCTCAGGATTCTCTCTCAGGCGTTGTCGTGGAGGGGTGGAGAGGTCAACCCCAGGTGGGCACTGTAGGAAAGTACCATCTTGCCTGGCATGTTACCCCCATTTTTCACTGTATATATGTTGTTTTAGTTGTATGTGTCACTGGGACCCTGCCAGCCAGGGCCCCAGTGCTCATAAGTGTGCCTGAATGTGTTACCTGTGTTATGACTAACTGTCTCACTGAGGCTCTGCTAATCAGAACCTCAGTGGTTATGCTCTCTCATTTCTTTCAAATTGTCACTAACAGGCTAGTGACAAATTTTACCAATTTACATTGGCTTACTGGAACACCCTTATAATTCCCTAGTATATGGTACCGAGGTACCCAGGGTATTGGGGTTCCAGGAGATCCCTATGGGCTGCAGCATTTCTTTTGCCACCCATAGGGAGCTCTGACAATTCTTACACAGGCCTGCCACTGCAGCCTGAGTGAAATAACGTCCACGTTATTTCACAGCCATTTTTCACTGCACTTAAGTAACTTATAAGTCACCTATATGTCTAACCTTTACCTGGTAAAGGTTGGGTGCTAAGTTACTTAGTGTGAGGGCACCCTGGCACTAGCCAAGGTGCCCCCACATTGTTCAGGGCCAATTCCCTGGACTTTCTGAGTGCGGGGACACCATTACACGCGTGCACTACATATAGGTCACTACCTATATGAAGCTTCACAGTGGTAACTCCGAATATGGCCATGTAACATGTCTATGATCATGGAATTGCCCCCTCTATGCCATCCTGGCATAGATGGCACAATCCCATGATCCCAGTGGTCTGTAGCACAGACCCTGGTACTGCCAAACTGCCTTTCCTGGGGTTTCACTGCAGCTGCTGCTGCTGCCAGCCCCTCAGACAGGCTTCTGCCCTCCTGGGGTCCAGCCAGGCTTGGCCCAGGATGGCAGAACAAAGGTCTTCCTCTGAGAGAGGGTGTTACACCCTCTCCCTTTGGAACATGGTGTGAAGGCAGGGGAGGAGTAGCCTCCCCCAGCCTCTGGAAATGCTTTCATGGGCACACATGGTGCCCATTTCTGCATAAGCCAGTCTAGACCGGTTCAGGGACCCCTTAGCCCTGCTCTGGCGCGAAACTGGACAAAGGAAAGGGGAGTGACCACTCCCCTGACCTGTACCTCCCCTGGGAGGTGCCCAGAGCTCCTCCAGTGTGCTCCAGACCTCTGCCATCTTGAAAACAGAGGTGCTGCTGGCACACTGGACTGCTCTGAGTGGCCAGTGCCATCAGGTGACGTCAGATACTCCTTCTGATAGGCTCCTTCAGGTGTTGCTAGCCTATCCTCTCTCCTAAGTAGCCAAACCCTCTTTTCTGGCTATTTAGGGTCTCTGCTTTGGGGATTTCCTTAGATAACGAATGCAAGAGCTCATCCGAGTTCCTCTGCATCTCTCTCTTCACCTTCTGCCAAGGAATCGACTGCTGACCGCGCTGGAAGCCTGCAAAACTGCAACAAAGTAGCTAAGACGACTACTGCAACTCTGTAACGCTGATCCTGCCGCCTTCTCGACTGTTTTCCTGTGGGGGTTGTCTGCCTCCTCTCTGCACTAGAAGCTCAGAAGAAATCTCCCGTGGGTCGACGGAATCGTCCCCCTGCAACCGCAGGCACCAAAGAACTGCATCACCGGTACCTTGGGTCTCCTCTCAGCACGACGAGCGAGGTCCCTTGAATCCAGCAACTCTGTCCAAGTGACTCCCACAGTCCAGTGACTCTTCAGTCCAAGTTTGGTGGAGGTAAGTCCTTGCCTCCCCACGCCAGACTGCATTGCTGGGAACCGCAACTTTTGCATCTACTCCGGCCTCCGTGCACTTCCGGCGGAAATCCTTTGTGCACAGTCCAGCCTGGGTCCACGGTACTCTAACCTGCATTGCACGACCTCCTAAGTTGTTCTCCGGCGACGTGGGACTCCTTTGTGCGACTTCGGGTGAGCACCGTTTCACGCATCCTCGTAGTGCCTGTTTCTGGCACTTCTGCGGGTGCTGCCTGCTGTTGAGAGGGCTCCTTGTCTTGCTCAACGCCCCCTCTGTCCCCTGACGCAATTGGCAACATCCTGGTCCCCCCTGGCCACAGCAGCATCCAAAAACACTAACCGCACAATTTGCAGCTAACAAGGCTTGTTGGCAGTCTTTCGGCGGGAAAACACTTCTGCACGACTCTCCATGGCGTGACGGATCTGTCCTCCAATGGGGAAGTCTCTAGCCCTTGTCGTTCTTGCAGAAACCTACGCTTCTACTGTCTAGTAGCAGCATCTTTGCACCCACAGCTGGCATTTCCTGGGCATCTGCCCATCTCCGACTTGCTTGTGACTTTTGGACTTGGTCCCCTTGTTCCACAGGTACCCACGACTGGAAATCCATCGTTGTTGCATTGTTGGTTTGTGTCTTTCCTGCAGAATTCCCCTATCACGACTTCTATGTCCTTTGGGGAACTTTAGTGCACTTTGCACTCACTTTTCAGGGTCTTGGGGTTGGGCTATTTTTCTAAACCTTACTGTTTTCTAATAGTCCCAGCGACCCTCTACAAGGTCACATAGGTTTGGGGTCCATTCGTGGTTCGCATTCCACTTTTGGAGTATATGGTTTGTGTTGCCCCTATCCCTATGTGTCTCCATTGCATCCTATTGTAACTATACATTGTTTGCACTGTTTTCTAATACTATTACTGCATATTTTGGTATTGTGTACATATATCTTGTGTATATTTGCTATCCTCATACTGAGGGTACTCACTGAGATACTTTTGGCATATTGTCATAAAAATAAAGTACCTTTATTTTTAGTAAATCTGTGTATTGTGTTTTCTTATGATATTGTGCATATGACACTAGTGGTACTGTAGGAGCTTCACTCGTCTCCTAGGTCAGCCTAAGCTGCTCTGCTAAGCTACCATTATCTATCAGCCTATGCTGCTAGACACCCTATACACTAATAAGGGATAACTGGGCCTGGTGCAAGGTGTAAGTACCCCTTGGTACTCACTACAAGCCAGTCCAGCCTCCTACATTGTTTGTGCAGCGGTGGGATAAGTGCTTTGAGACTACTTACCACTTTTGTCATTGTACTTTTCATAAGAGAAAAATATACAAAACAAGTTCAGTGTGTGTACACATAACCAAAAAGTTTTGCATTTCTTTTCTCACCTCTTTTCTAAAGTGCTAAAAAGTACTTCTAAACTTTCAAAAAGTTCTTAAAAAGTTTTAAAAGTTTTTTTTCTCTCTTTCTAAAAGTTCTAAAAACTTTTTCTCACTTTTTCTATCACTTAAACTCTTTCTAAAAATGTCTGGCACAGGCCAAAATGTTGATCTGTCCAAACTTTCATATGACCACCTTAGCTGGAAAGGAGCAAGGAGTCTCTGTGTAGAAAGAGGTTTGAGTGTAGGGAAGAATCCTTCCTTGGAATTATTGCTTAACATGCTTAGAGAACAAGATAAGGCCTAAAGGGCCCCATCCGTTGAAAAAGTAGCTAATGGTACCCAATCTGATCCAGGGACTCCCCTAGGAAAAGTTTCAGGAAAGAAACTTCATAGCCTGCCCATTACTAGACAGTCTAGCATAGTTGGTACTGATGTAGAGTCACTCCATACAGATAGTGTTGTCTCACATCATAGCAAGAGCATTCATTCTCACCACAGTAGAAGTGATGTTTCTGTTAACCAAGCTGTTAGGGTGCCTTCTGTAAGGGACAGGTCTCCTTCTGTCCATTCTCACCATACTTCTGTTTCAAGGCATGTCCCTCCCACCCACCCTGATGACAGATTGTTAGAAAGGGAGCTCAATAGATTGAGAGTGGAAGAAATCAGACTGAAGCTCAAGAACCAACAGCTGGATTTGGATAGACAGACCTTAGAAGTAGAGAAGGAAAGACAGAAGTTGGGTTTAGAAACCCATGGTGGCAGCAGCAGTATTTTCCATAGTCATCCTGCAAAAGAGCATGATTCCAGGAATCTGCATAAGATAGTTCCCTCTTATAAGGAGGGGGATGACATTAACAAGTGGTTTGCTGCACTTGAGAGGGCCTGTGCTGTACAGGATGTCCCTCAAAGGCAGTGGGCTGCTATCCTATGGCTATCATTTAGTGGAAAAGGTAGGGATAGGCTCCTTACTGTGAAAGAAAATGAAGCCAATGATTACAAAGTTCTTAAGAATGCACTCCTGGATGGTTATGGCTTAATCACTGAACAATACAGGATAAAGTTCAGAGAGACCAAAAAGGAGTCTTCACAAGACTGGGTGGATTTCATTGACCATTCAGTGAAGGCCTTGGAGGGGTGGTTACATGGCAGTAAAGTTACTGATTATGACAGCCTGTATAACTTGATCCTGAGAGAGCATATTCTTAATAATTGTGTGTCTGATTTGTTGCACCAGTACCTGGTGGACTCTGATCTGAACTCTCCCCAAGAATTGGGAAATAAGGCAGACAAATGGGTCAGAACAAGGGTGAACAGAAAAGTTCATACAGGGGGTGATAAAGATGGCAACAAGAAGAAGGATGGTAAGTCTTCTGACAAGGGTGGGGACAAATCTAAAAATTAGTCTTCATCAGGCCCACAAAAACACTCTGGTGGGGGTGGTGGGCCCAAATCCTCTTCTAATCAAAACAAAGAAAAGAAACCATGGTGCTATTTATGTAAAATAAAAGGCCATTGGACAACAGATCCCAGTTGTCCAAAGAAAAGCACCAAGCCTCCTACCACTACAACCCCTACTGCTACACCTAGTGTCCCTACTAATAGCAGTGGTGGTGGGAGCAAACCTACTAATAGCCAATCCAAGGGAGTAGCTGGGCTCACTTTTGGTAACTTAGTTGGGGTTGGTCTGATTAGGGAGACCACAGAGGCTGTGTTAGTCTCTGAGGGGGCTATTGATTTAGCCACCTTGGTTGCTTGTCCCCTTAACATGGATAAGTATAAGCAACTACCCCTAATAAATGGTGTTGAGGTTCAGGCCTACAGGGACACTGGTGCCAGTGTGACTATGGTCATAGAGAAACTGGTCCACCCTGAACAACACCTACTTGGTCACCTGTACCAAGTAACCAATGCTCACAACAACACACTTAGCCACCCCATGGCTGTTGTAAATCTCAACTGGGGGGGGGGGGTTACTGGTCCAAAGAAAGTTGTGGTAGCCTCAGATTTACCTGTAGACTGTCTACTAGGAAATTATTTGGAGACATCAGCTTGGTCAGATGTGGAGTTGGAGGCCCATGCAGCAATGCTGGGCATCCCAGGGCATATTTTTGCTTTAACCAGGGCTCAGGCCAAAAAGCAAAAAGGACAGGGTGACTTGGAACCTGGAACAATGGACCAAGTGCTCCCTAAAGCTAGGGCTAGTAGAAGTAAAGCACTTCCTACTATCCCTCCCTCTACAGTGGATTCTACTTCTGAGGAAGAAGAATTTCCACCCTGTGCAGATCCTACACCAGAGGAGCTGGAAGCAGACACTGCTGAGCTTTTGGGTGAAGGGGGGCCTGCCAGGGAGGAGCTGAGTGTGGCACAGCAAACCTGTCCCACACTAGAGGGTCTAAGACAGCAAGCTGTCAAACAAGCTAATGGGGATGTCAGTGACTCTCACAGAGTTTACTGGGAGGACAACCTCTTGTACACTGAAGCAAGGGATCCTAAACCTGGAACTGCCAGGAGGTTAGTGATTCCTCAGGAGTACAGAAAGTTCCTCCTATCTATAGCCCACAATATTCCACTAGCTGGACATCTGGGACAAATGAAAACTTGGGACAGGCTTGTCCCCTTGTTTCATTGGCCTAGAATGTCTGAGGACACAAAAGAGTTTTGTAAGTCCTGTGAAACCTGTCAAGCCAGTGGCAAGACAGGTGGCACTTCAAAGGCACCCCTTATTCCACTGCCTGTGGTTGGGGTTCCCTATGAAAGGGTAGGGGTTGACATAGTTGGCCCCCTTGACCCTCCTACTGCTTCAGGCAATAGGTTTATCTTGGTGGTAGTGGACCATGCCACAAGATATGCTGAAGCAATTCTTTTAAGGACCACTACAGCACCTGCAGTGGCAAAGGCCCTCCTGGGAATATTTTCCAGGGTGGGCTTCCCAAAGGAAGTAGTATCAGACAGGGGAAGCAATTTCATGTCTGCTTACTTAAAGGCCATGTGGAAGGAGTGTGGTGTGACTTGCAAGTTCACTACACCCTATCATCCACAAACAAATGGACTGGTGGAGAGATTTAACAAAACTCTCAAAGGCATGATTATGGGACTCCCTGAAAAACTCCGCAGGAGATGGGATATCCTTTTACCATGCCTCCTTTTTGCCTACAGGGAGGTACCCCAGAAAGGAGTGGGCTTTAGCCCCTTTGAACTCCTCTTTGGACACCCTGTTAGGGGTCCACTAACACTTGTCAAGGAGGGTTGGGAACAACCTTTAAAAGCTCCAAAACAAGATATTGTGGATTATGTACTTGGCCTCAGATCAAGGATGGCTGAGTACATGAAAAAGGCCAGCAAAAACCTTCAGGCCAGCCAAGAGCTCCAAAAGCAATGGCATGAACAGAAGGCTGTTTTGGTTCAGTACAAACCAGGGCAGAAAGTGTGGGTCTTGGAGCCTGTGGCCCCAAGAGCACTCCAAGATAAATGGAGTGGACCCCACACAATTGTTGAGAAAAAGGGTGAAGTCACCTACTTAGTTGACTTAGGCACTGCCAGGAGTCCCCTTAGGGTGCTCCATGTCAATCGCCTTAAACCCTACTATGACAGGGCTGATCTCACCCTGCTCATGGCAACTGATGAGGGACAGGAAGAAGACAGTGATCCTCTACCTGATCTCTTCTCTTCCACAGAACAAGATGCTCTAGTGGAAGGTGTAGTTTTGGCTGATTGTCTTACTGCTGAGCAGAAAGACCATTGCATAAATCTCCTGGGTCAGTTTTCTGAACTCTTCTCTACTGTGCCAGGTACCACTTCTTGGTGTGAGCACACTATAGATACTGGAGACAGCTTGCCTGTCAAAAGTAAAATCTATAGGCAGCCTGACCATGTCAGGGACTGCATAAAGCAAGAGGTGCAGAAAATGTTAGAACTGGGAGTGGTTGAGCACTCTGAAAGTCCATGGGCTTCTCCTGTGGTACTTGTACCAAAAACTCATTCCAAAGATGGAAAGAAAGAAATGCGGTTTTGTGTTGACTACAGAGGTCTCAACCAGGTAACCAAAACTGATGCTCACCCTATACCCAGGGCAGATGAGCTCATAGATACACTGGCATCTGCCAAGTATCTAAGCACTTTTGATTTGACTGCAGGGTATTGGCAGATCAAATTATCAGAAGATGCTAAACCTAAAACTGCATTTTCAACCATTGGAGGCCATTACCAATTCACAGTAATGCCTTTTGGATTGAAAAATGCACCTGCCACTTTTCAAAGTTTGGTGAACACAGTCCTGCAAGGGCTGGAAGCTTTTAGTGCAGCATATCTGGACGATATAGCTGTCTTTAGCTCCAGTTGGGATGATCACCTGGTCCACCTATGGACAGTTTTAGAGGCCCTGCAAAAGGCAGGCCTCCCTATCAAGGCTTCAAAGTGCCAGATAGGGCAGGGGAAGGTGGTTTATGTGGGACACCTTGTTGGTGGGGAACAGATTGCACCACTTCAGGGGAAAATCCAAACTATTATAGATTGGGTTCCCCCTACTACTCAGACTCAGGTGAGAGCCTTCCTAGGCCTCACTGGGTATTACAGGAGGTTCATTAAGAACTATGGCTCCATTGCAGCCCCTCTTAATGACCTCACATCCAAGAAAATGCCTAAAAAGGTATTATGGACAGCAAACTGTCAGAAAGCTTTTGAGGAGCTGTAGCAGGCCATGTGCTCTGCACCTGTCCTGAAAAGCCCTTGTTACTCTAAAAAATTCTATGTCCAAACTGATGCATCTGAATTAGGAGTAGGGGCAGTCCTATCACAACTTAATTATGAGGGCCAGGATCAACCTGTTGCTTTTATTAGTAGGAGGTTGACCCCTAGAGAAAAGCGTTGGTCTGCCATTGAGAGGGAGGCCTTTGCTGTGGTCTGGGCACTGAAGAAGTTGAGGCCATACCTGTTTGGCACTCACTTCATTGTTCAGACAGACCACAAACCTCTACTTTGGCTAAAACAAATGAAAGGTGAAAATCCTAAATTGTTGAGGTTGTCCATATCCCTACAGGGAATGGACTATACAGTGGAACATAGACCTGGGAGTAGCCACTCCAATGCAGATGGACTCTCCAGATATTTCCAATTAGACAATGAAGACTCATCAGGTCATGGCTAGTCTTATTGTCCTTCGTTTGGGGGGGGGGGTTGTGTAGGAAAGTACCATCTTGCCTGGCATGTTACCCCCATTTTTCACTGTATATATGTTGTTTTAGTTGTATGTGTCACTGGGACCATGCCAGCCAGGGCCCCAGTGCTCATAAGTGTGCCTGAATGTGTTACCTGTGTTATGACTAACTGTCTCACTGAGGCTCTGCTAATCAGAACCTCAGTGGTTATGCTCTCTCATTTCTTTCAAATTGTCACTAACAGGCTAGTGACCAATGTTACCAATTTACATTGGCTTACTGGAACACCCCTATAATTCCCTAGTATATGGTACTGAGGTACCCAGGGTATTGGGGTTCCAGGAGATCCCTATGGGCTGCAGCATTTCTTTTGCCACCCATAGGGAGCTCTGACAATTCTTACACAGGCCTGCCACTGCAGCCTGAGTGAAATAACGTCCACGTTATTTCACAGCCATTTTTCACTGCACTTAAGTAACGTATAAGTCACCTATATGTCTAACCTTTACCTGGAAAAGGTTGGGTGCTAAGTTACTTAGTGTGAGGGCACCCTGGCACTAGCCAAGGTGCCCCCACATTGTTCAGGGCCAATTCCCCGGACTTTGTGAGTGCGGGGACACCTTTACATGCGTGCACTACATATAGGTCACTACCTATATGTAGCGTCACAATGGTAACTCCGAATATGGCCATGTAACATGTCTATGATCATGGAATTGCCCCCTCTATGCCATCCTGGCATAGTTGGCACAATCCCATGATCCCAGTGGTCTGTAGCACAGACCCTGGGACTGCCAAACTGCCTTTCCCGGGGTTTCACTGCAGCTGCTGCTGCTGCCAGCCCCTCAGACAGGCTTCTGCCCTCCTGGGGTCCAGCCAGGCCTGGCCCAGGATGGCAGAACAAAGGACTTCCTCTGAGAGAGGGTGTTACACCCTCTCCCTTTGGAAAATGGTGTGAAGGCAGGGGAGGAGTAGCCTCCCCCAGCCTCTGGAAATGCTTTCATGGGCACACATGGTGCCCATTTCTGCATAAGCCAGTCTACACCGGTTCAGGGACCCTTTAGCCCTGCTCTGGCGCGAAACTGGACAAAGGAAAGGGGAGTGACCACTCCCCTGACCTGTACCTCCCCTGGGAAGTGCCCAGAGCTCCTCCAGTGTGCTCCAGACCTCTGCCATCTTGGAAACAGAGCTGCTGCTGGCACACTGGACTGCTCTGAGTGGCCAGTGCCATCAGGTGACGTCAGAGACTCCTTCTGATAGGCTCCTTCAGGTGTTGCTAGCCTATCCTCTCTCCTAAGTAGCCAAACCCTCTTTTCTGGCCATTTAGGGTCTCTGCTTTGGGGATTTCCTTAGATAACGAATGCAAGAGGTCATCCGAGTTCCTCTGCATCTCTCTCTTCACCTTCTGCCAAGGAATCGACTGCTGACCGCGCTGGAAGCCTGCAAAACTGCAACATAGTAGCAAAGACGACTACTGCAACTCTGTAACACTGATCCTGCCGCCTTCTCGACTGTTTTCCTGGTGGTGCATGCTGTGGGGGTAGTCTGCTTTCTCTCTGCACTAGAAGCTCTGAAGAAATCTCCCGTGGGTCGACGGAATCGTCCCCCTGCAACCGCAGGCACCAAAGAACTGCATCACCGGTACCTTGGGTCTCCTCTCAGCATGACGAGCGAGGTCCCTTGAATCCAGTAACTCTGTCCAAGTAACTCCCACAGTCCAGTGACTCTTCAGTCCAAGTTTGGTGGAGGTAAGTCCTTGCCTCCCCACGCCAGACTGCATTGCTGGGAACCGTGACTTTTGCAGCTACTCCGGCCTCCGTGCACTTCCGGCGGAAATCCTTTGTGCACAGTCCAGCCTGGGTCCACGGCACTCTAACCTGAATTGCATGACCTCCTAAGTTGTTCTCTGGCGACGTGGGACTCCTTTGTGCGACTTCGGGTGAGCACCGTTTCACACATCCTCGTAATGCCTGTTTCTGGCACTTCTGCGGGTGCTGCTTGCTGCTGAGAGGGCTCCTTGTTTTGCTCGACGCCCCCTCTGTCACCTGATGCAATTGGCGACATCCTGGTCCCCCCTGGGCCACAGCAGCATCCAAAAACACTAACCTCATGATTTGCAGCTAGCAAGGCTTGTTGGTGGTCTTTCGGTGGGAAAATACTTCTGCACGACTCGCCACGGCGTGTGGGATCCGTCCTCCAAAGGGGAAGTCTCTAGCCCTTGTTGTTCTTGCAGAAACCTACGCTTCTACTGTCCAGTAGCAGCATCTTTGCACCCACAGCTGGCATTTCCTGGGCATCTGCCCATCTCCGACTTGCTTGTGACTTTTGGACTTGGTCCCCTTGTTCCACAGGTACCCACGACTGGAAATCCATCGTTGTTGCATTGTTGGTTTGTGTCTTTCCTGCAGAATTCCCCTATCACGACTTCTATGTCCTTTGGGGAACTTTAGTGCACTTTGCACTCACTTTTCAGGGTCTTGGGGTGGGCTATTTTTCTAACCCTTACTATTTTCTAATAGTCCCAGCGACCCTCTACAAGGTCACATAGGTTTGGGGTCCATTCGTGGTTCGCATTCCAATTTTGGAGTATATGGTTTGTGTTGCCCCTATCCCTATGAGTCTCCATTGCATCCTATTGTAACTATACATTGTTTGCACTGTTTTCTAATACTATTACTGCATATTTTGGTATTGTGTACATATATCTTGTGTATATTTGCTATCCTCATACTGAGGGTACTCACTGAGATACTTTTGGCATATTGTCATAAAAATAAAGTACCTTTATTTTTAGTATATCTGTGTATTGTGTTTTCTTATGATATTGTGCATATGACACTAGTGGTACTGTAGGAGCTTCACTCGTCTCCTAGTTCAGCCTAAGCTGCTCTGCTAAGCTACCATTATCTATCAGCCTATGCTGCTAAACACCCTATACACTAATAAGGGATAACTGGGCCTGGTGCAAGGTGTAAGAACCCCTTGGTACTCACTACAAGCCAGTCCAGCCTCCTACAGGCACTTGCTCGCAATCGTCTGGGGACCTTCTCTAGCTGGGTGGACCACTTGGACACAGGCCGTGGTCATCGGTTGCAGAGTGGTCAGGACTCACGCTTCGGGAGTGAGGTGGGAGTCCTTAGTTGTTGGTTTCTTTTAGACAGGGCCGATCTCCTCTGGAGTTATTGGTCCTTTTGGGTACAGGGTGGAGCTTGGCAGTGGTCGCTGGTCCCGCTGGATGCATTGGTCTTCTTTTGTAGGTTCTTTGAAGCAGGAGACAGGCCAATAGGGCTGGGGCCAAAGCAGTTGTTGTCTTCCTTCTTCTCTGCTGGGGGTTTCAGCTAAGCAGTCCTCCTTCTTCTTGTAAGTAACCAGGAATCTGGTGAGCCGGGTTCACGGAGGTACTTAAATTCTAGATTTAGGGGCATTTTAGGGGTCAGAGGACAGTAACCAATGGCTTCTGTCCCTGAGGGTGGCTACACCCTCCTTGTGGCCACTCCCTTTGGTTAGGGGGACTCAAACCTAATCCTATTGGTCCCTGTCCTCCAAACCAAGATGATTTGTTTCTGACCACCGAGAGCACAAAGGTTCTCACCCCATGTAGTCAGTAACTTGTCTGAAAGTTGCAGGCTGGCACAGACCGCTCAGTTCTACACTAACAGTTTGGCTATCATACAGGGGGCATCTCTAAGATACCCTCTGTGTGCATTTGTTAATAAATCCCACACTGCCATCATTGTGGGTTTATTGTGCTGATAAGTTGTTTTGCTTTACTTTTGGCTGAGCCAAAATATACACACTGAAAGGAGTCGAAAAGATTCTCTGGAATGTACTTCTTAATCTGGAGAAGACATCTTTTCGCAAGGCTCGTGAAGGAAGGCCAAAAGTGTACTTTTAAAATGTGCAACAATGAAGTAAGACCATGTATAAAGAATCTTCAATCTATAAACAATAAATATGTACATGCAAGGATACAAACACTTCTATAGATATATGTATATATATTCATACACAATGCAAAGCAAATAAGTAATAAAAATGCATCAGCGCAGGGCGCAGGTGCTTCATCTTTCCCCCTCGAGCAAGCCGATGACCCTGTTCGACTGCGAGAAAGAGAGATCTCTACTCTCATGGGAAATATATCGGGGCATTCAATGTCTAAAATCCTGATTGAGGTCTCTGAATCTTCTACTTTTGATCTGGGTCTCTTTTATATTTTAAAAAAATGAAGAAGGAGCTTTCTGGAAAAACTCCTCCTGCTTGTCCAAGAAGTATTAAAAAATGCTGGCTATTTTAGGTCAGGGTTGGAAGAAACAGGTTGGAACGGGCCAGTTTCCCAAGATGTCTCTCCCAATCCTAAGCCGTTCCCTGCTGTACCATCCTTACCATACTGACTGACTAACTCCTCTATATTATGTCCTAGCTCTTCAGTGATAATATGTCCTAGCTCTTCGGTGAGAAAGATATCACGCAGAATAGAAAACACGTTGCATAACATGTTTGTATGGAAACCTACTCATACCCTTAACGTGTCAGTGAAGCAGTGAAGCGAAGGCTAAGCTGAATACAAAATGGAGTCTGAAACTGATGATCACTAATGTGACGGTGGACAGCTAAGCCAAGTGCAAAGTGGTGCAACATGAAGTCAGTGGTCAAAATACAAATATCACTACAGAAGTTTGATACCAAACTTCCCAGTATTCAGTGAAACCATTATGGAGCTTTGGAGTTCGTGATGACAAACTACCAGACCATATACTCACTATGGCCACACTGTGCTTACAGTGTTTAAGAATGGACTTAGACACTGTAGGGGCATATTGCTCATGCAGCTATGCCTTCATCTGTGGTATAGTGCACCATGCCTTAGGGCTGTAAGGCCTGCTAGAGGGGTGTCTTACCTATGCCAAAGGCAGTGTTTTCTGAGCATGGCATCCTGAGAGGAGTACCATGTCGACTTTGCCTTTTTCTCCCCACCAGGGGTCCCCTAGGATTGCAAAATACATGCTGTAGCCCTTGGCAGCCTTCCCTGGCCACAGGGCCCGTGGTACCAGGGGTACCTTTTACAAGGGGCTTAACTGTGTGACAGGGGTGTGCCAATTGTGGAAATGCAGGTACAGTTTTAGGGAAAGATCAATGGTACTGGGGCCTGGTTAGAAGGATCCCAGCACACTTTAAATCAAAGTTGATATCAACACTAGGCAAAACGTGGGGGGCTAACCATGCCAACCATGGCACTTTCCTACAATGTTTTCTTTGTTTTGTTGCAAACGAGGTGGATGAGCTCTTTGTTTTGACACAGCTGCATGGAAATGCAAACTAGCCTGTGGTTTAATTTTCTGCTAGACTTGATCCTGTAGCTGCAGCATTGCCTGCTTGTTTAAAGGAAGTTGCCTTCAAACAGTGCAAATACATTGTTATGTGACATCCACTGAACATTTTTATTCCCCATTGAGTGGAAATTTTGTTAACCTGTACGAATACCCAATAGTTGACAAGTGTGCATTTGTCTCATTATGAACAAATGATCCTTACTTCTTCCAATGTTGACATCAAACAATGCACTGTGCTTAATCCTGCAACACTAATGCCCATTCCTGTTGAAAATGTGACTGTGATAATGAGGTTGAGCATGATCATCTTGATTTACTGAGTTGTACACCAAACCAAGACCCAACATTCAAAATATCCCCTTAAATGAAAATAACTGTCAGGTTCCTGAATGGCTGATGTTTAAGAGATCAAGTTGGGACCCTGAGAGCAGGTTATGCAGTTTACACACACTGAGGTGTGATAAAAGCCTCCTGGCTTTGAGGAGTCTTTTCAGTCCAAGTACCCAAATTGGGTTGTTCATGATTTCAGACAGTTATGGTCCCAGAAAGGATTTATGACCTCTTCTGATTTCCCAATCCTAAATGCGGACAACATTTTACGTTTGATGAATGCATTACCTTGGCCTGAACAAATTGCCACTATGAAGTGCCTAGCTCAAAAAAAATCAACCGACTATGTTACTTTAGGTAATACTTATGCAGACGAGGCTGCCAGGTATTGTGTCCTTAGTTGTACCTCCCTCAAGGGAGAGTGGAACAGTGATGTACATGATGAGACAAGCCAACATTTCGTACTGACTGCTGTTGTCACATGGGATAAAGAGAAAAGATTGCAGGAAGGCGAGACAGAGGAAGAACAGCAAAGTTGGATTAGAGCAGTATATGTCAAAAGAAGTGTAGATGATGTTTGGGTTTCAAGTGATGGAACAGCAGTGTTGCCAAATAGCCTACTGTCCCCGATGGCAAGACATTACCACGGACAGGCACACATAGGTAGTGATGCAATGATTAGAACATTCAGACAAACATTGGTTAACCCTATGTTTAGAGTGTTTGTTGAAACCACATGTCACAGATGTGTCACCTGTCAACAGATGAATGTAGGGAAAGGCACTGTTGTTACACTCAGTCACATAGGTAGGTCAGGGGAACCGTTTAACAGAATGCAGCTGTATTTTATTGAGCTGTCAGTGTGCAATCTACTGACGTATGTCTTAGTCATTGTCTGTATTTTTTCCTCACTGTTTTGAAGCTTTCCCCGCTACGAGAAATGATAGAGTCACAGAGGCAAAACTGTTGCTTAGGGAGTTGATACCTAGATTTGGACTCCCAACTTCTCTAGAATCAGACCGAGGAACTTATTTCAATAGTGAGGTACTAAGAAACTTATTGTGTACTGCATTACATGTTGAACAAAGATTGCACTGCACTTATCTTCCTGAAGCTTCAGGTCTGGTAGAACAGATAAATGGAACACTGAAGTCCCAACTGGCAAAAGTATGTGCATCCACAAGTTTGAAATTGACAGATGCAGTGACTCTTGTTTTGAGACGTATGTGCAGCACACCTGACAGGAATACAGGCTTGTCACCTCATGAAATCATCATGGGTCACGTTATGATATTCCCACCAGTGTCTGCAAATGCACTTGTGAACATTACGGAAGACTTGGTGCTGGATTATTGCTAAGAACTGGCTGATGTAGTACATTCTTTGTCTCACCGGGTTGGAGAGGTTACTGTACAGCCGCAGCAGGAACACTGTCATGACCTATGTTCCAGCGACTGAGTTATGATCAAGAAGCATGTATGGAAGACATGCTTGTAACTGTGTTGGAAAGGCCCTCACTAAGTGGTCCCCGTGACAACTACAGCTGTGTAATGTGCTGGTCTCCCGAACTGGGTGCACATGAGCTACACTTGCAAAGTTCCAGGTTGCCTTGATGGAACATCACCTATCCTAGAAGTGTTGGTTACAGTGCGTGCGAGGGATCAGGTCAGCCAAGCTGTTAGGGCTGACAAGTGGCTGCAGCAGACTCAGTCTGATGGGGTTCTGAGTTAGTCAATAACAGTGGATACTACAGAAGGGTAAAGGCAGAATCAGTTGACTCATGCACACTCAGATGCTGATGAAGGATCAGTCGTGCTAGATAAAAGTTGTAGCCAGAGACAATTAGCCTAAAGACAAAACGGTGTCTGCTGTACAAGTGCCTTCGACTATTGATGAAGAAACTGAAAATCAAGTCAAAGTGAATGTGATGCTCAGAATCAAGTAAACAGAAGGTCAAAAAGAAAAACAGTACCAAACAGAAAGTACTCAGCACCGGAATGAACATATCATTCTGCTGCTGAATGGGGAGAAGAGGTTTCTACTTTTTGTGCTAGCAATTCAAATCCAGTTCAATATTTTTGAGATTGCAATTGCTTCGGAACTGAAATTTGAAATCTCATTGCCAGTTTAGAATGAGAGGCATTACGTATTGGAAGTGATTATCAAGGATTGTGAACTGTGACATTATTAGGGACATTTGAACTTTTAGTAGAAGCTTTTGTACAATTGCCAGTAGAGAAAATTCTTTGATGAAATTCCTAGAAGATCAAGGAACGTTGTGAATAATTGCATTTTAATAGAGACCCTTTTTGATTTGATTTGCTTACCAATAAAAAGAACTAGAAATAGACAGTGATAAACAAAGTGGCTCTACATTTTTGATTTTTGATTTCCGAATTTGGATTTTTAGGTTGGGAATTAGAGAACTCATCGAGCTGAATCACAATAGCAGTAATAAGTGTAAATGTATATGCATAGATTTAGAAATAGTGTCAATCATTATGATTATACTACTGGTTATAGGTTTGAGTTTACCTTTAGCAAATGTTTGAGGTCAGATCGTTCTCACACTTCTTCTAAATTTAGCAAATCCCCTTGCAGATCAAAATTCTTTTCACAATGATGAGAAGTATTTACTCACTGATAGTTCTAAAGGTGATTTATCAGCAAATGCATATTATAAGCTCATGTATGAGTATGTTGAGACAATGGAAGTTAGGGATTGTTCTGTGAGTACACAGCTACCTTCATCAGTAAAGTAAGAGATTACATATCACAGTTTACCCCTAAACTATGGTGTATTCTGTAGTCTGTTTTTAACATTGTTTAAGTTATCAGAAGAAGTATTATCATTACTTATATGCAAAGTATGGCTTGGTGTTTTCAATTGCCCCCATCATGAAACATTTGAGCATCATTGCAAAGGCAAAGAACATTGATTATGTGGGAGGTTTCTTTAGGCCTACATTGACATCTGGAACAGTATATGCACACAAGTATAATTTGATCTGCATTCTTAGCCCATTAGAAACAGAATTTATTGGATTATTTGAGGACAGAAGGTAGGTACTAGTGAGTGTAGACATGTATTTTTGTTTAAAAGTGTTTGGAATTTCATGCTGGATTGTCAAGACCCAGCCATAGCAGATGTTTATTTCATAAGCGGAAGAAAGTCTTATGATAAGCTGCCGAAAGGCTGGTATGGTATCTGTTACCTGGGAGCAGTATTTCCAAAGCTTTATAATGTGGAACATTTTAATGATCCAGTTTGGAGTGGGAAATCAAACTCCAGAGTCAAAAGAGGAGCAAGTGCTTCAGAAATTACAGGAGATATTTTTGGTACCATAATTCCATCAGTAGGTGTGATCTTGTATTACATGAATGAAAAGAAAGTTGTCAATAGTAGATATGTTATCTGCAGACACCGCAGGTGCCATATTATTAATGGACACAGAAATGGTAGCTATGAAGCTATGAGAGCAATGGTTTTGCAAATCTGTCTTGCTTCATACATATTACTCACAAAGGAGCCTTCAACTGCTACATGTGCAGCACTGTTGTACTTGATAAAAGTAAGGAGATAAGAAAGTACATCACACACATGACTGACTGGAAAGAAGACCTGGAAGGACTGACAGCACCAGGTGCATGGGAACCTATGAGAAATGGTTTTACAGCCATTGGTAGATGGTTTGGTAACTTGGGAAGGAGTATTGGGGGAAATGTTCTAAGACCCCTTTTGATCATGGTTCTAGGTGCCTTATTTTCAGTTGGATTTTACAATTTATACAAGATATTGAAAGATAAGAGATTTAAGAGTATACATAGAAGAGATAAGTTTGAAATAGAGACTAGGAGAAACCGGTAGTACTGTAATGTCAAGAAGTTAGAGGATTTCCAAAGATCTTACCTGAACAAACCTCAGAAATTTTGGGCTGTCTCATTGAAAATGAGAGTGGGAGTATATTACAATGGCATAGTTGCCCTCAAAGGGGGACTGATGTAGTTTAACTTTTAGTAAAGCCCTTTGTGTTCCAAAGGTCATCAGAATATGACAATTTATCTCTTTTGCTAATGACAGTATTACTGTGGTTATGTTCTCATAAGAAGACTAGCAATCAGGCAACATGGTTGGGAGAACTAGGTTGGCTAATAGGTAATAGGCCCCATTGTTTAAGCATAGAGAGAATGTAGTGCAGTGGCCTTGACGGAAGAACATTGTGGAACATAGACTGACATTGTATACAATTGCTTCAAACTTGCATGGAGTCAACCAGATGGAAGATGTTCCTGCGACAGACACGGGAAAGTATTGAACAGGTTCAATTTAGAGTTGTGTGATTGATTTCTTTTGGATGATGCCCCTTCATCATGGTATGGACTGATACCTTTGGTGAATCAGAATGTTCTATGATTTTTGTTATGGCAGTGCTCAGCCAGACTTTGCTTTATTCTCAACTGCTACCCTGATGCTTGCAGATGCTTTGCTGATGAAGAACACGTGAATGCCATGCCCCTTGGAGAGGTATTTTCCTCTCAAACATTGCTCCTTAAGATGTTCATTTACACTTGGATTGTTTTTTTACTCCTAATCGAGCTTCTGATAATCTGATGCTTTCCCTCTTTACCTATTTAATGCATAGCTTAGTTAGTGACCTGCAGTTCAAGATTCCAATTTTCTAAATTATGTTTGCCCTTTTTGTGCTTTTTGTTATTTGCCCACGTTTTTCACCCCACTCATGTATTTCTCTAATATGGTTATTTGTAGGGTTGACATGTGCCCAGCCAAAGATTATTGACTTCACTAAGTTGAAATTGACCAATAATTGCTAAATGTGAGGGTGTACCTCCAATATTCTTATTGATGATATGTATTATTCTTCTTGAATGGTTAGTTTGTTTAATGCTAGTAAAATAAGTTAAACTTATTTCATTGCCTTGGGAAAACTTTAGTGATAATGTACATCTATAATAATAATTTGGTCTTGCACATTTTCTACATAACTTTGAGCTTGTGTTTGTAATAAATTCCTTAACGTTATTCCTGACTGGAGTTTTCCTTCTGTGACCAGATTAGTCATGGTGTTTAAATTGCTTGGGCTTGTAATGAAATTGTGTTGATGGTTCTACCACACTACTTAGCGGGTCCAAAGATCCATAAACCTCAATGAGCATATATTCCTGCAAAGGATGAAAATGCTGCCGAACCACCAACAAATAGTGAAGTTTCTAAAATACATGCTATTTCCGACATAGCTATAACAACAGGACTGAGATAATTCTAGATCTGGTGCCGTGGTGGTACATGTGCTACATCGGTTGTGCAGGCGCTGTGTTGATTCTTCAACTGCGAGACAGGTGCTTGTGAGAAAGTAGCCTCTTTCTAACATGGTTACCGCCATTTGTGGCCTGTCTGTCCAGTGTCTTTTAACTGTGTCACTGAGATCCTGCTAGCTAAGACCCCAGTGCTTATGGTTTGTGGCCTACTTGTCAGTATGTTTCACTGTTTTTGTCAGTATGCTTGACTGTGTCACTGGAGTCCTGCTATCCAGGACCCCAGTGCTTATGCTCTCTATCTTACCATATTTGTCACTACATACTGGTAACCCAGTATTTCACTTCAAATTGGCATACTGGTCACCTCTTATAAGTCCCTGGTATATGGTATCTAGGTACCCAGGGCATTAAGTTTCCAGGAGATCCCTATGGACTGCAGCATTTATTTTGCCACCCATGGGGAGCCCAAGCAAAGACTTCTATAGGACTGCCATTTCAGTATGTGTGAACTAATGCATGCACTATTTCACAGCCATTTTCACTGCACCAGGTCACTTATAAGTCACATATATGTCAGGTCTTCCAACCTTGAAGGCTGCATGCAAACTTCCCATGTGTGAAGACACCCCTGCACTAGCAGAGGTGCCCCCACATTGTCCAGGTCCATTTTCCCAATCTTCATGAGCGCAGGGACGCCATTTTACACATGCACTTGACATAGGTAAATACCTATGTCCAGCTTCACAATGGTAACCCAGAATATGGCCATGTAAGGGTTCTAACAAACTAGGAATTGAACCCCAGTACTGATTCCAGTATTGGTTGCACAATCCCATGCACTACGGGGGCTCCACAGTGGACCCCCAGTACTGCCATACCAGCCTTCTGAGGTATTCCAGGCAGCCCCAGCTGCTGCCACCTCACAGACAGGTTTCTGCCCTTCTGTTGCTTGAGCAGCTCAAACCCAGGAAGGCAGAACAAAGGGTTTCCTTTGGGAGAAGGGTTCTACACCCTCTCCCTTTTGAAATAGGTCTTACTGACATGGGAGGGGTAGCCTTCCAGAGCCTCTGGAAATGCTTTAAAGGGCACAGAAGCTGCCCTTCTTGCATCATCCAATCTACACCAGTTCAGGAACCCCTAGTCCCTGCTCTGGCACAAAACTGGACAAAGTAAAGGGGAGTGACCACTCCCCTGTCCAAGACTACCCCAGGGGTGCTGCTCAGTGCTCCTCCAGAGTGTCCCTGGGTGCTGCCATCTTGTTTTCTGGATGGGCAGGGAGCTCTGGGAGCATCTGAGTGGCCAGTGCCAGCAGGTGACGTCAGAGACTGCCCCTGATAGGTGTTTACCTGGTTAGGCGACCAATCCCCCTTTCAGGGCTACTTAGGGTGTTTCTTCAGATTCAGATTGCAAGGCTACAACTGGAATCCTCTGCATCCTTTACTTCATCTTCTACCGATGGAACAGCCGCTGACCACTCCAGGAACTCTATAAAAATGCAACAAAGAAGCAAAGACAACTTCTGCAACATTGTAACTTCAGCTCCTGCCAGCAACTGCAACAGTTTCCAGGTCATGCATCCTCCGAGGACTGCCTGCCTTCAGCCTGCATTAGAAGAAATGAAGGAATCTCCTGTGGAGTGAAGGAGTCACTTCCCTGCTTCAGAAAGCACCTCTCTGCAGTGATGACCAGTGGCGTGGGTCCCCTCTCATGATGACAGGCATGGATCCAGCAACATGGGTGGTGGACTAAAGTGACTCCGACCCCTCTGCCTCCCCCTCCTGGGTAGAGACCACCAGGTCCCTCCTGGTTCCGGGCAGCGCCATCTTCCACTAACTGGGAGTTTTGCGTGTGCCAAGGCTTGTTGGTGGAATCCAGTGACGCAAACCAGACTGCATTCATCTATCCAGCGTGGGACATCTTCAGTACCAACCAGGCACCCTCCTCTCTCTTCTTTGTTGCAAAACTGACTTTGTCTTCTCAATGGTGGTTCTTCTTTTGTAATTTCATAAGGGTTAGGAGGGGTTCCTGTTCTCCCTGGACTCTTCAGTGCTTCTTGGACTTGGTCCCCTTCTTCCACAGGTCTTCAGGTCCAGGAATCCATCATTGGTGTCTTGCAGTCTCTTTTTGTTCTTGCATATTCTTCTATCACGACTTCTTGTGTGTTTCAGGAAACTTACTGTGATTTACTCCTGTTTTCCTTGGCTCTGGGGTGGGTTTAATTACTTAACTTTGGTGTTTTCTTACATTCCCAGCGCTCCTCTACACACTACACTTGCATAGGTGGGAAACCAACTTTCGCATTCCACTTTTTTAGTATATGGTTTGTGTTCCCCCTAGTCCCATTGCAACCTATTGTGATTTTCACTATTTGCACTATTTTCTGACTGTGTACTTAATTGTTTTTGGATACTGGTGTATATATTGTGTATAATACTTACCTCCTAAGGGAGTATAGTCTCTAAGGTTTTTTTGGCATGGTGTCACTAAAATAAAGTACCTTTATTTTTGTAGCACTGAGTATTGCCTTTCATGTGTGTGAGTACTGTGTGGCTACAGTGGTAATGCAAGAGCTTTGTATGTCTCCTAGTTAAGCCTTGGCTGTTCTGCCTACATCTACCTCTAGCCAGCCTGGCTTCTAGACACTGACTACATTTTGCTAATAAGGGATAACTGGACCTGGTATAAGGTGTAAGTACCTTTGGTACTCACTACAAACCAGGCCAGCCTCCTGCAGTGCTGCATCAATTCTGCAGGCATTGCATCAGTATTTCATCCATGGTGCATCAGTGCATTGATTTTCTGCTTCAGGCCCTTAATATACACTTCCAAGGGCCTAGGGGCTGGAGTTAGTACCACCTGGCAAGGCAGGACTCTCGGTAGAAGAGCCCATGCACTGGCAGATGACGTTTTTGATGGCCCGGAGAACTCTTAACAGGGGGCAAGATCAGTTAAAGCCCTTGGAGATCCTTGGAAAGCAGGATGTAGAAAGCAAAGTCCAGTTCCTTCACTCCCAGGACAGAAGCAGTAAGCAGAAGGCCAGCACAACAACTCAACAGGCAAAGTGGCAGTCCCTCCAGCAGCATTCAGCTCTTCTTCCTGGCAGAATGTCCTCAGTCCAGAATTCTTCTAAATTCAGGGTGTCAGAGGTCCAGTACTTATATCCATTTCTGTCTTTGAAGTAGGCAAATTAAACAAAATAAGTCTTTGTAGTGCACCAGACCTGGCCTTCCCTGCCCTGGCCCCAGACACACTTCAGGGGGTTAGAGACTGTATTATGTGAGGACAGTCACAGCCCCATGCAGGTGCAAGTGTCAGCTCCTTTCCCCACTCTAGCGCAGGAAGACCCATCAGAAAATGAAGGACACACCTCCGCTCCCTTTGTGTGATAAGCTGGAATAAATTCACTAATAGCCCCTCTGTCATCATGACCTAGATGTTTTTTCCACAGAAAGACAGAGGCACAGAATGGTCAAACAAGAAAATACCCACTTTTCAAAAGTGGCATTTTCAAGCTTAAAATTCAAAATTTAACCTCACCAAAAGATGTATTTTTAAACTGAGTTCAGAGACCCCAAACCCCATATTCCTACCTGCACCCGATGGAAAATTATGCTTTAAAGATATTTCAAGGCTATCCCCATGTTATCCTATGGGAGAAATAGGCTTTGCAATAATTAAAAACACATTCAGCAGTATTTCACTATCAGGACATGTAAAAACACATGAGTGGACGCCCTGCCTTTGAAATACACTGCATTCTGCCCACGGGGCTGCCTTGTGCCTACTTTAAGGATGATGTACATGTAGCAAAAGGAGAGGTTTGGGCCTGGCAAGTAGGTGCATTTGCCAGGTCAAAATGGCCATTTAAAACTACCCAAACAGGCACCGCAGTGGCAGGTCTGAGACATGTTTACAGGGCTACTCATGTGAGTGGCACAATCAGTGCTGCATGCCCACTATAGCGTATGATTTATCTGGCCCTGGGCACACACAGTGCACTTTACTAGGGTCTTAGTAGTAAATTAAATATGCCAATCATGGATAGACCAATTGCCAATACATTTTAGACAGAGAGCATATGCACTTTAGCACAGGTTAGCAATAAAAACAGGTCAGAACAATTAGGAGGAAGAAGTCAAAATGTTTGGATATGACCGTGCAAAAAGAGTCAGGTCCAACACTGCAAATAACAAATGCTCCATTTCCTAATTCAAGCATGCCAAAATGCTGCCAATAGATGTGCCCCTTTTTTGCACCAGTCAAGTTTTTTTGTAACATAGCCAAAAGTGCCTTTTTTATGACAAGTCACTTATTAGTCTCTTGCTTAATTGCGGTGATGCGGTAATAAAATATAAAACAGTGTTAAGAAACCATATGTATTACATAAACAAATTGTGAAATCTAGGTAAAACAGTTAAAAATTGGGAGGCGGGACTAGCAGTGTAAATCATAAAGAGGGGTTGTGCTTTGAAGTAAGGCTCAGTTCTTGGTCTGTAACTGTGTACAATTAATTGCATATGCACCTTCCACTGGATCTTAACATTTAAGCATGTTTATACATTGTGATGATTGATGTTTGATGATTCCTGCAAATAATCTTCAAGCAGCTCCTAAATTTAGTAGACACAAGAAATAAGGTATATACAGGGAGTGCAGAATTATTAGGCAAGTTGTATTTTTGAGGATCAATTTTATTATTGAACAACAACCATGTTCTCAATGATCCCAAAAAACTCATTAATATCAAAGCTGAATATTTTTGGAAGTAGTTTTTAGTTTGTTTTTAGTTTTAGCTATGTTAGGGGGATATCTGTGTGTGCAGGTGACTATTACTGTGCACAATTATTAGGCAACTTAACAAAAAACAAATATATACCCATTTCAATTATTTATTATTACCAGTGAAACCAATATAACATCTCACCATTCACAAATATACATTTCTGACATTCAAAAACAAAACAAAAACAAATCAGTGACCAATATAGCCACCTTTCTTTGCAAGGACACTCAAAAGCCTGCCATCCATGGATTCTGTCAGTGTTTTGATCTGTTCACCATCAACATTGCGTGCAGCAGCAACCACAGCCTCCCAGACACTGTTCAGAGAGGTGTACTGTTTTCCCTCCTTGTAAATCTCACATTTGGTGATGGACCACAGGTTCTCAATGGGGTTCAGATCAGGTGAACAAGGACGCCATGTCATTTGATTTCCTTCTTTTATACCCTTTCTTGCCAGCCACGCTGTGGAGTACTTGGACGCGTGTGATGGAGCATTGTCCTGCATGAAAATCATGTTTTTCTTGAAGGATGCAGACTTCTTCCTGTACCACTGCTTGAAGAAGGTGTCTTCCAGGAACTGGCAGTAGGACTGGGAGTTGAGCTTGACTCCATCCTCAACCCAAAAAGGCCCCACAAGCTCATCTTTGATGATACCAGCCCAAACCAGTACTCCACCTCCACCTTGCTGGCGTCTGAGTCGGACTGGAGCTCTCTGCCCTTTACCAATCCAGCCACGGGCCCATCCATCTGGCCCATCAAGACTCACTCTCATTTCATCAGTCCATAAAACCTTAGAAAAATCTGTCTTGAGATATTTCTTGGCCCAGTCTTGACGTTTCAGCTTGTGTGTCTTGTTCAGTGGTGGTCGTCTTTCAGCCTTTCTTACCTTGGCCATTTCTCTGAGTATTGCACACCTTGTGCTTTTGGGCACTCCAGTGATGTTGCAGCTCTGAAATATGGCCAAACTGGTGGCAAGTGGCATCGTGGCAGCTGCACGCTTGACTTTTCTCAGTTCATGGGCAGTTATTTTGCGCCTTGGTTTTTCCACACGCTTCTTGCGACCCTGTTGACTATTTTGAATGAAACGCTTGATTGTTCGATGATCACGCTTCAGAAGCTTTGCAATTTTAAGAGTGCTGCATCCCTCTGCAAGATATCTCACTATTTTTGACTTTTCTGAGCCTGTCAAGTCCTTCTTTTGACCCATTTTGCCAAAGGAAAGGAAGTTGCCTAATAATTATGCACACCTGATATAGAGTGTTGATGTCATTAGACCACACCCCTTCTCATTACAGAGATGCACATCACCTAATATGCTTAATTGGTAGTAGGCTTTCGAGCCTATACAGCTTGGAGTAAGACAACATGCATAAAGAGGATGATGTGGTCAAAATACTCATTTGCCTAATAATTCTGCACTCCCTGTAGTTTGAGACTCAATTTAAGTAAAGCTATAACATTAGAGGAACAAGAAATCCCAGTGTTCATAGTCTGAAGATCAAGAATGTTCAGCAATTTAAGTTCTATTGCTATGGCGATTAGAGAAACCCCATTTATACCTCCTTACCTGAAATATACCACGAGCGCATCTCACACTTCTTTAGTACAAGTGAATCTAGTTTGGGTCCTCCATTCCATTAAAACCTTTCAAATGCATGTCTAATTTCATAATAGCTGCTCACCACAGCTTTCTTAAATCAAAATAATTGAAAACTTGTAGGTTTCCTTCAGTACTGTTTACGCCACACTACGCTCCTCCCTTCTATTAGTTGAAATCAATAGCCTAGTGTTTCCTCTAATCCTTTCAACCACTCCTTTAAATATGCATGGGGTTCAAAGAAATCTACACCACTTATTTCCCCAGAGGGAGTCTTTAATTTCTCATCCCATATCCTTGCTGGCGAACATAGTTTTACTTTTCCTTCCCAAATTCCACACTTGACATCAAAACACACATCTACCCATGTCTCTCAACCATCCATCACTTGCTGGTCCAATGGTCATTTATGCTTTATTCTGCTGAAAGAGAAGAGTAATTCAATTCCTTTCCTTTACTTCCTCCTCCTCTGCACATTCCTCTCTCTTCAACTCCAACTTTAGCCCATTCAAGGATGCCTCCATCACCAGAATGATTCCAGCAGCATAATCCCTTAGCTGCTGGCCCTCCCCCCAGTGTAGAGCCCTTTTTTGGCTATTTGGAGTAGTTCGGTCTTAGACCCCCATAACTGTTTGTCCACATAAGCTATCCACACCAAATTTGCATCCTTTTTTCCCCAACAATGTGGAAATTCTAAAGGTACTCCGAGTTTGTGGGTTTCCCTAGAGGAGACCGAGAAATTAGCCAAAATAACACCTAAAAGTTTTTTGTTTTGTTTTATAAATGGGAAAAAGTGCTGCAGAAGAAAGCATCTGTTTTTTCCCCCCTGCAAATGGGATCAGTGAAGGGTTTGCAGTGATATAATCACCATTTTCCTAGCTTTCAGGAACAGGCAGACCTGAATCCGAAAACCCAATTTGTCAACACAGTTTTGGCATTTTACTGGGACATACCCCATTTTTACTATTTTTTGTGCTTTCAGTCTACTTCCAGTTAGTGACGAAAATGGGTATGGAACCAATGGTGGATCCTGGACAGTTAAACATTTTTGAAAAGTAGACAGAATTCTCAGCTCTACAAAGGGTCATTTGTGTAGATGCTTCATGGTTTTCCTTTAGAAAGTAACAGTTGAAATAAAAAAACATTGATATTGAGTTGAAAAAAAGCCGTTTCAGTCTACGATTTCTTCTGTAACGTTTTCCAGCTATGGCAGATTTTTTAAAGCAATATAGAGTTACATCTGTTGATCCTTTCTGATTGCGGGGATTTATATGGCTTGTACGTTCACCAGGAACCCAAGGTACCCAGAGTCAATAAATGAACTGCACCTTGCAGTGGATTTTCATTGTATATCAGGTATACAGCAATATATTTGGTAAAATATAAAGAGTGAAAAATAGGTATTAAGGAAACCTGTATATATCCAAAATGGGCACAAGACAAGGAGTTTAGAAGTAGTGGTTATGTGCACATCTCTGAATTTGGGGGTCCTCCTACTGCATGAGAATTACAGGGCGTTTCGCACCATGACTGAATTCTTACCCACTATCTTACATTTGGCAGGCAAAAATGTAGAGAAAATATAATTGGCAATAACACTTGCTCTTCCATTCTATGTTCTTGCAAATCTCCTGATAAAAATGGTACCTCACTTGTGTGGATAGGCCTAGTGCCTGCGACAGGAAACACACCAAAACGCAACATGGACACATCACGTTTTTCCATTGAAAACTGACATGTTTTTTGGAAAGTGCCTAGCTGTGGAATATGGGCTGTAGATCAGCCGGCACTTAGGGCAACCTACCAAATCCACACATTTTTCAAAACTAGACACATTATGGGAATCAAGAATGGGATGACTTGTGTGGCTCTCACCAGGTTTTGTCACCAAGAATCCTTGGTGTTGGAAAATGGGTTATTGGTAGGGCAGGTAGGTACCTACACCTAGCAACAAGCCACTAACCTCCACATAGGTACAGTTAGGTCTCAGTAAATTAATCCCAGCTCAACCCTTGGTAGCTTGGCAACGAGCGTCAAGGCTTAACTTAGGAGACAAAGTGTAAAGCATTCAAATATCACAAAACAGTAATTAAATAAAACACAGGAAACAGTTTAAAAATCCAAAACCAATTAAAATAATAGTTTATATTTTTATCTTTAAACTGACACAAAAACTATGAAAATCGGTTCAGGGGAACCGGAGATATGATTTTTTAAAGAATTATTACTTTTCTAGCGCTTAGAAACAAAAAGCGCCAATCGGGTCATCTGGTTGCACCTCGACCGGGGCAAAGTCAAACTTTCAGGCCGACCGCGATGGAGCCCTGCTCGGCTGCAGGTCGCGGGAGGCCTCGGTTAAAAAGTTACCTTCTGACTTAGTCTTTATTTTGAAGTTTTTCTTCACCGGGACGAACCTGCCAGTTGAATCCGACCTCCTGGAGCCCTTGTCCGGATACGCGATGTGGGTTTCCTCGGTGGAGACTTTTACCTTCGGACTTAGTCGTTTTTTCAAGATGAAAATCCTTCGACCGGGGCAAACCTGGATCTTGATCCGACGTCCATGGAGCCCTTCTCGGATACGATGGCTGGGAGGTCCCGGTCAACTTTTTACGTTCGGACTTAGTCTCTTTTTTGGATGTTTTTCTTTACCGGGACGAACCACGAAGTCAGGCCGGGTCGCGGTTGAGGCAAGCCGGCTAGAATTTCCGCGGCGGGTCGGTCCCTCTCTGGAGCTTTTTTCCAAAAATTCTCAAATCTTTTCCAAACTTCTGGGGCCTCACCCAGATGTTCTTTTAAGGTTCTTTTGGGGTCCACAGCTCACCCCAAGGGTCCAGAAGTTCTGTGATGGTCCTTGGGGGGTGCGGACTTCAACTTCCAGAATGCACCTGGCGCAAACTCCTTTTTGGCCACTGGACAGTGGTCAGCTGGTCGCTTTCTTCAGGAGTTGGTGCAGGGGACTCTGGTTTAGCAATTTTTCACCTGTAGCAAACAGGGAGTCCCTCCTTGAACCAGTTGAAGCCAGGCAAAGTCCTTCTTGTGGTGAAGCCCAAGTGTGCAGGTGGTGCAGTCTTTCTGAGTGCAGGGTCCAGGTGCAGGCCAGGGGTCCAGCAGGGCAGTCCTTCTTCTTCTTTAGTTCCTTTCTTGTTGAATTCTGGAGGGGATCTGAGGTGTGGGGGCAGGTCTGCCAGTTTTATCCTTGCTCCTGGGTGAAAAGCAGGGGGGCCCTGGTTCTCCAATCAGGGACAGGGTCGTCCCCCTGTGATGACCACTTCCTGGGAAGTGTGGCAAAAATCCATCCCAAAAGGCAACAGTCTCTAAAAATCCAACATGGCTGAATCTGATTTTTGGAGGTTACATCTGGCTGAGCCCACCCACTGGTGTGGCTAAAAATCATAAACACACCCCTCTCCTGCCCTCTCCTAATCTAATCAAGGGGGCACCTAGCTGTCTGGGGTTGCAGGATGTGGGGGTGTTGCTGGGTGCTCCAGATGTCCTTCTCTGCCTTTGAAGACCAGTTTGGCAGCCCTCCCCCTTCCTGCCTCACCATCTGCTGAGGGGAGGTTCTCTCCCCCAAGCACATTCCTTTGTGTGAAGCCTGGCCACTTCACACCTCATCAAGGCAGCCTGGCAGAAGCTGCTGCAGGCTGGCCAATCAGAGTACAGCAGCAAAAACAATACAGAGCTGAAATTGGCAACTTTTTAGGTAAAGTCTAAACTTTTTACCTGGACAAGTTATATTAAATCCCACAACTGGAAGTTGTGGGATTTATTACAACAATCAATTTGATACCAAATTCTTGGTATGTAACATTTAAGGAGACTTTAAAATTTAAAATAAAGTCTGCCCATTCTAGCCTATGAAGGCCATTTACTTCAATGAGGGAAAAACGAATTTGGCTGTTTTTACCTCACCAGGGCTTATAAATCTATTTTTATAAAGTCCCTGCTTATAGTTATATGGCACCCAGCCCTAGGGGCACATAGGGCACACCTTAGGGGTGACTTATATGTAAAAATAAGGTAGTTTAAGACTTTGGAAGTACCTTTAATTCCAAAGTCGAATTTGCATATAACTTTAATTTAAAAGCAGCCAGCAAGGCAGGCTTGCTTTTAAAATGACACTGGGCACCTCAGCAATGCACCTAGGTGTGCACCACCTATGCTGTGGTCCCTAAACCTACATGCCCTACCATATACTAGGGACTTATAGGTAGGTTAACTTAGCCACTTATAATTAGCCTAATTTGCATATCCATTTTACACAGAGCACAGGCCCTGGGACTGGTTAGCAGTACCCAGGGCACCTTTAAAGTCAGGAAAACACCATCAAAAAGTGGAAAATGGGGGCAAAAAGTTATGGGGCCTCTGCAATCAGCCCTGTTTTCTCACACAACCCCCCTCCAGCCCACACGCCCAGGAGACTCAGCCCAACCCTGGGAGAGTCTTCCTGGCTTGTTAGGCGAGGAAGACAGTGAAGAAAACTGGCTGTCCCTTTGCAGGGCCTACTCTGCCTTATATCCTCCTGTCAGGGTCACTCCCTATGGGTAGTGAAGCCATCCCAACAGTAAAAGGACCCAACACAAACTGAAACTTTCCTCTAGGGGGGTCTTCCTCCTTTCTCTCTGCCAACTTGGTTAGTGAGGTGCCCACCTCCCCTACTCCAAACTTTGCTAGGGCAACACCTAGCTTACCCAAAGAGGTCACCCAACACTTGAGCAACCCCACCATGACCAATAGGGTCAGGGGGCCTACTTTGCTATTGGCCCTGGGGTCTGCCTCCCAGGCCAAGTACAGTGCTGCCAGGAAGGCTAGCACCCAGCAGAGGCTACTGACAGCTGTCAGTACCCAGAACCACACCCTAAGCTCTCCACTGACAGGTGGCTGAGCTGCTTTAGGGGCAAATTGGGGTCCTGGCACCCCTCTTGCTGTCTAGAGTGGGGGGCTACCACCTCCTGTGGCAGACACCCTCCTTCCACTCTCCCTTCTGTCAGTGCAGGGGCAACACCTTGCATCTGGGCAGCTGCCTGACTACTCAGGACTTCCTTGGGGTCAGGTGAGGCCTCACCAGTGCCAACTCTGGGCTCCCCCCCTACTGGGGCAGAAGGCCTTTGGCTCCCTGGAACTCTCTTTAAGAGTGGCCTACCCTTCCTTTTCTTCTTTCCTTTTCTTGGGGACCCCTGTCTCCTAACTGTAGGGACTGACTCCCCAGGACTTTGGGTTGGGGGGGCGCCTTGGGCGACCACCCCATCTGTGACCAGACTCACCTCTGGGAGGTCATTGCCCAGGATACAATCTAGGGGAAGGTCAGCACTGACTACCACCCTAATCCATTCAAGGATACCCTCCCTCTCTAGGGGCACTATGGCTACAGGTTTGGAGGTGACCTCCCCTGTGGCTATCCTGACTTTCTTTGTCTTTCCTGGGACATACATGTCTGGGGTCACTAACCGGTCACTCACTATAGTGTGACTGGCACAGGTGTCTCTCAGGCCAGTGGTAGGGATCCCATTCACTTGAATGTGGTGGAAGTGCCTACTCCCACCCTCAGGGATCACCAGCTTACCATCTGGTCCTGTCTCCCAGCACAATGATAGGAGGACTTCATCATCTGAGGAATCCTCCTCTATGGCTACACTGGACAGCCCAGTGCTAACCACCTTCTTTGGACAGGCTGCATCTCCTCTGAAGTGACAGTCAAAGCAAGCCCTACTGTCCAAGAGCTTTTTTAACCCTGGGTCTAACTGTCTCTGCTGGTCAGAGTGGGATTTACTCTCCTCCTTCTTAGGGTTCTGGGGTACAGAGGGAGTCTCTGTGGTGGGCTTACCACCTCCCTCCTTAGGTTTTTGGGGACCTGTCCCCCCCTTCTTGGAGTCTCCCCCCTGGGACTTGACAACCACCCTGGTTCTCAACCACTCATCAGCTGCCTCCCCTAGCTCTCTAGGGTTGGTCTGCTTAGAGTCCACTAGATGCTGGCGTAACCTTTCTTGGATACAATTGGTCAAGATGTGGTCTCTCATGATCAGATTGTATAACCCCTCATAAGTATCTACTTTGTTACCAATAATCCAGCCCTCTAGTGCCTTTAGTGAAATGTCCACAAAGTCAACCCAAGACTGGGTACTGACCTTCTGGGTGTCCCTGAACTTCATTCTATATTGCTCTGGGGTCAGACCAAACTTCTTGGCTAAGCACCTCTTCATACTAGGGTATGAATCTGCCTCCTCCCCCCTTAAGGTCAGAAGCCTATCCCTCCCTGAGTTGGGGACCAACTCCCACAAAAGGGAACCCCAGTATTGAGGCCTAACCCTTCTCATTTGGAGTGCCCTCTCAAAGGCCCCCAGCCACTTATCTATGTCATCCCCCTCTACATAAGCAGGAACTACCCCCTTGGGTAATCTGGGGCAAACTCCCCCACCCATGGACACCTCAGCTTCTTTATCGCTGCTTCCATCTCTTTTCTCTTTGTATGCCCACTTTTTCTTTTCTAGGGCCAGCTTCTCTGCTTCCAAAGCTATGTATGCTAGCTGGGCCTCCAGCTCTCTTTCTCTGATGGATGGGTTCTCTCCTCCTGATGGGACCCCCTTCCTACCACTAGCTTTGGGCCTGCCCCTAGTGACTGTATCTACTGAGGACTGTTCTTCCTCATCCTCACTTAGGGTCAGATGCCTTCCCTCCCCTGAGTGGTTAGAGCTTGCATCCTCCCTTCTTTCTCCCTCCTCTGGAGCTTCTTCTGACTCTACCTCTTGGGCCTCAGCCCATGCTGTCAGGGATGTGATCAGGATTTGCTTCCTGAGATCAGTGGTTGCAGGCAACCCTCTTTCAATACACAACCCCCTAAGCTGGACTACTGTCAGTGTGGGTAGGCTAGCCAGATCAAGCTCCATGGTTCCCTAGTTTTGTATCAACAAAAACTTTTTTCAAAAATTGGAAACAAGAATTTAGAAAAATTAAAAAAAATCAATAATTGAAATTAATCCAAATTAAATATTAAAAACAATTTTTGCACTAGGACAATTTAAAGGATTTTTAATTTGTTTTACCCAAAACTGTAACGTGATATTGAACACAAGTACAGGATCCCGTCGCTGCTTCCAATTATGTTGGAAAATGGGTTATTGGTAGGGCAGGTAGGTACCTACACCTAGCAACAAGCCACTAACCTCCACATAGGTACAGTTAGGTCTCAGTAAATTAATCCCAGCTCAACCCTTGGTAGCTTGGCAACGAGCGTCAAGGCTTAACTTAGACAAAGTGTAAAGCATTCAAATATCACAAAACAGTAATTAAATAAAACACAGGAAACAGTTTAAAAATCCAAAACCAATTTATACAAATAGTTTATATTTTTATCTTTAAAATGACACAAAACCTATTAAAATCGGTTCAGGGGAACCGGAGATATGAATTTTTAAAGAATTATTACTTTTCTAGCGCTTAGAAACAAAAAGCGCCAATCGGGTCATCTAGTTGCACCTCGACCGGGGCAAAGTCAAACTTTCAGGCCGACCGCGATGGAGCCCTGCTCGGCTACAGGTCGCGGGAGGCCTCGGTTAAAAAGTTACCTTCTGACTTAGTCTTTATTTTGAAGTTTTTCTTCACCGGGACGAACCTGCCAGTTGAATCCGACCTCCTGGAGCCCTTGTCCGGATACGCGATGTGGGTTTCCTCGGTGGAGACTTTTACCTTCGGACTTAGTCGTTTTTTCAAGATGAAAATCCTTCGACCGGGGCAAACCTGGATCTTGATCCGACGTCCATGGAGCCCTTCTCGGATATGATGGCTGGGAGGTCCCGGTCAACTTTTTACGTTCGGACTTAGTCTCTTTTTTGGATGTTTTTCTTTACCGGGACGAACCACGAAGTCAGGCCGGGTCGCGGTTGAGGCAAGCCGGCTAGAATTTCCGCGGCGGGTCGGTCCCTCTCTGGAGCTTTTTTCCAAAAATTCTCAAATCTTTTCCAAACTTCTGGGGCTTCACCCAGATGTTCTTTTAAGGTTCTTTTGGGGTCCACAGCTCACCCCAAGGGTCCAGAAGTTCTGTGATGGTCCTTGGGGGGTGCGGACTTCAACTCCCAGAATGCACCTGGCGCAAACTCCTTTTTGGCCACTGGACAGTGGTCAGCTGGTCGCTTTCTTCAGGAGTTGGTGCAGGGGACTCTGGTTTAGCAATTTTTCACCTGTAGCAAACAGGGAGACCCTCCTTGAACCAGTTGAAGCCAGGCAAAGTCCTTCTTGTGGTGAAGCCCAAGTGTGCAGCTGGTGCAGTCTTTCTGAGTGCAGGGTCCAGGTGCAGGCCAGGGGTCCAGCAGGGCAGTCCTTCTTCTTCTTTAGTTCCTTTCTTGTTGAATTCTGGAGGGGATCTGAGGTGTGGGGGCAGGTCTGCCAGTTTTATCCTTGCTCCTGGGTGAAAAGCAGGGGGGCCCTGGTTCTCCAATCAGGGGCAGGGTCGTCCCCCTGTGATGACCACTTCCTGGGAAGTGTGGCAAAAATCCATCCCAAAAGGCAACAGTCTCTAAAAATCCAACATGGCTGAATCTGATTTTTGGAGGTTACATCTGGCTGAGCCCACCCACTGGTGTGGCTAAAAATCATAAACACACCCCTCTCCTGCCCTCTCCTAATCTAATCAAGGGGGCACCTAGCTGTCTGGGGTTGCAGGATGTGGGGGTGTTGCTGGGTGCTCCAGATGTCCTTCTCTGCCTTTGAAGACCAGTTTGGCAGCCCTCCCCCTTCCTGCCTCACCATCTGCTGAGGGGAGGTTCTCTCCCCCAAGCACATTCCTCTGTGTGAAGCCTGGCCACTTCACACCTCATCAAGGCAGCCTGGCAGAAGCTGCTGCAGGCTGGCCAATCAGAGTACAGCAGCAAAAACAATGCAGAGCTGAAATTGGCAACTTTTTAGGTAAAGTCTAAACTTTTTACCTGGACAAGTTATATTAAATCCCACAACTGGAAGTTGTGGGATTTATTACAACAATCAATTTGATACCAAATTCTTGGTATGTAACATTTAAGGAGACTTTAAAATTTAAAATAAAGTCTGCCCATTCTAGCCTATGAAGGCCATTTACTTCAATGAGGGAAAAACGAATTTGGCTGTTTTTACCTCACCAGGGCTTATAAATCTATTTTTATAAAGTCCCTGCTTATAGTTACATGGCACCCAGCCCTAGGGGCACATAGGGCACACCTTAGGGGTGACTTATATGTAAAAATAAGGTAGTTTAAGACTTTGGAAGTACCTTTAATTCCAAAGTCGAATTTGCATATAACTTTAATTTAAAAGCAGCCAGCAAGGCAGGCTTGCTTTTAAAATGACACTGGGCACCTCAGCAGTGCACCTAGGTGTGCACCACCTATGCTGTGGTCCCTAAACCTACATGCCCTACCATATACTAGGGACTTATAGGTAGGTTAACTTAGCCACTTATAATTAGCCTAATTTGCATATCCATTTTACACAGAGCACAGGCCCTGGGACTGGTTAGCAGTACCCAGGGCACCTTTAAAGTCAGGAAAACACCAGCAAAAAGTGGAAAATGGGGGCAAAAAGTTATGGGGCCTCTGCAATCAGCCCTGTTTTCTCACACTTGGCAAACCTTAAAATGTGGCTAAAAAACACTTTTCTCCTCATTTTAGTGATGGAAAGTTCTGGAATATAAGGGGAGCCACCAACTTCCTTCCACCCGGCATTCCCTCAGGACCCTCTGATAAAAATGTTACCTCACTTGTGTGGGTAGGCCAAGTACCAGCGATAAGTAAAGTCCCAAAGTGTATTGTGGCAAAATGTATAACTAAGGTGAATGTACTAATTAGTCCTGGGATCAGAAACCATTTAGGGAAACCTATCAATCCCAGACATTTTTTAAAAGTAGACATCAAGGGGAGTCGAGGGAGATATCACTTGTGAGGATTTCCCAAAGATTGTTTTCCCCCAGAATGCCTTGCAGAGGTAAACCATAGAATAAAACACTATTTTTCCCTGCATTTCTGTGATGTAAACTACAGGAATATGCAGAGATCCACACACTGCTTACCACCCAGCGTTCCCCAGCTTGTCCTGATAAAAACTCTACCACACTGGTGTGCCTGGGCTTACTGCCCTTGACAGGAATGGATATCACAATGGTCAATGGTAGTCCTTCATGAGGGCTACTGTTGACCCTGGGGTGATCCACTCCTGACACAGGCACTAGGCTCAGGCACATAAGTGGGGTAGTGTTTTTATCAGGGCAAGTGGGGAAACCCAGAGTGGTAGTAATTTTGTGGATACCTGCATATGCCTTTTGTTTGCATAACAGAAATACAAAGAAAAATACAGTCTTTATTTAATATTTTACTTTTGCAGTGTATTCTGGGTAAGAAACTTTTGAAGAATCCACACAAGACACACCTCCGTGGACTCCCCTGGGTGTATAGTTTTCAGAAATGTGTAGGTTTCCCTATATGGCTGCCGAGCCCAGGACCCAAAACGCAGATGCCTGCCTTACAAAACCAGGTTGTTTTGTGATAATTTTGAGGTCTCCACAATACTATTTGGACCCTTCCCTGTTGCAGCCCTGTGCGACAATGGGGGTTACCTAACCCGTGTGAGTCGTCCAGCAGGACTGCAAGGTGGGTTTCTTCACTAATGCATTTTGAGCGTGAGGCCCAAAACTATCTTTAACTCCACCAGCGAAGTGGAGTCCGCTGACTTGCACTGGAACGAGGCCCTAGAGTACCTCCATGCCCCCTCAGAAATTGTTCAGAACACAGATTTGTTTGCTGCACAATTTGCTAAAGGAAGTCAACATCCAAAACCAGAATGACGTGGTCAATTGGCAAAAACTTGGCTGTATCTACTTCACCAGTAAAAGGTGGAATTTGGGGCTGAACTAAATTAGAGGAGCTGCCAAGAGAGTACTCTGTCTGTGCTTGCCTCCACAGGCACCAGCTCTCTGGTTTGGGCTAACCCGCTGTTGTCCCAATGCACAGATTCCTTCAGAATAACTGGAAGGGGTATCATCGGATGGGACTCAGCTGGCTGAAAAATCACTGCCAGATTCTGCTCCATTGTCCTCTCCTTCAGATGCTTTCTCAGTATCTGCTGTCTCAGTCTCTGATCCTGCCTCAGAGCTGTCTGCCATAAACTGAGTTACGGCTTTAGCAGCAGTCATCAAATGAGATGCCATCTCTGCTTCTGGCTAAACTGTCCCTCTAAAACACTAGCCTACGTATGTGGCGCATATGGTGACAAAATTGCTAGTGGGTGTGTGTGTGATGTGTACAACAGTAAATGTTAGTTCACTTACCTTCGCTTCTTCCCTCCATCAGCAGCTTCTCAGAAGACACTGGAAAAAACAAAAAAGACACATTATTAATTCACCTTGCCACATACTCATCATCACAGCCTTTATCGCTGGTGGCGCAACTGCGACAAGTTTTTTTGGCAGCTCCCCCTCCCATGATCTCCTCTTTGGATTCCCTCACTACCACCCAGCTAAATTGCCCTTCATCTCTCCATAGCATCCCTGGAACATATATTTCATTTGTTTTAAAGCACAGGTAATGGCTGGCTTCACTAATCTACTCAGCAGCAATTCATATAAATAAAATACAGATCTGTTCTTTACAGCAGGCATATAAACCATCTGCACAACTTTATGGCATCAAACTGGACAAACAATTGATCTCTTTCTCTAGCAGTAACAATCACAAGAGGTATTGGCATTGCTATATATATATATATATATATATATATATATATATATATATATACATGTATGTGTGTATATATATATATATATATATATATATATATATATATATATATATATATATATATATATGTGACCTATACACACATATATAAAACCTATACACATATATAGGGAGAGAGTGCCTCTCTCTTATTATGTGTGTAGAAAGAGAGAACTAATATATGTGTGTGCAGCCCCCAGGGAAACCACACATGCAATGACAAAACTCTCTCTCTCTCTCTCTCTATATATATATATATATATATATATATATATATATATATATCTATATATATAAATATCTATATATATAAATAAATAATAGTTCACCTCCAGTGAAACAACACATCTATATATAAAAAAAAAAAATGCCCACTCAGCAGGTCAGCCCTGCCCATGGACGACCCCCTGTCAATTTCATAGTTTTTTTTTAAATTTAGTATTTATTCTTTATTCCCTGGGGGGAGTGTATAATTTTCCCCCAGAGATAAACACGCCTATTTTTTTAAAAACAAAATTGGCCCTGACTGGGGGGGTTGGCCAATTTTCTAAAGGATCGAGCTCCCACTCAGTCGCGGGATGCTGATGTCACAGATGGGCAGGTGAGGGGCGTGGGGTAACACAGAAGCTCTTTGGTGTATCCTGAGTGGTATTACATTTTTAAACAAATCTTCCAGTGCTCAAATCGGAGGATTTTTAAAAACCCCTCCCTGGCGTCGGCCACTGGTCATGGCCCACACTAGGGGGGTATGGATGTGTCGCCCATTGGCTGACCCACCACCAATGGGGTTAACATATCTGAAGTCCGTGCAGAGATTCTAATCAACACTGCCAAATCATTGATCAACTCACTTGTTTTCAGCAAACTGCATTAATAAACATTTTTTGAGTTTGCTTCCCTAATTACTCCTGCTTTACCCTAGATAAGGGTCTGGATTTTTAATTTGAACACCACTTAGTCTTTTAATTTTCCTAGGAATACTAAGTATGAATGCTGAAGGCTGAAACAGGGAATTTAAAAATCTGCTAATATTAGTATACATAACAGTAAACAGTTCGACCACCAGCTATGTTGTGACATTCTTTCGTGCCCCTCCCCATCACATAACTGTCAGTCCTCTAATCACACACTTCTCCCTACAACTAAAACACAATTTGTCTGCTCCAACGTTCACACCTTTCACCTGCTAGGCATATTGCAATGAAATTTCATACCATTTGTCATTTGGGCCTCAAACTTGCTCTAAACTCTTAAAATCTCACTGAAACTCTTTTTATTGCAAGAAATACGAACTGTATTGTATATCTGCACACAGCATGTTGGATTTCTATATATAGCAAATACCGCCTAGAACTTAGCTACACCCACAAGCTAGATATTTTTAGTATTAAATGCTATATTTTTTTCTTGCATATCATTTCCAGATATTGCCTTGTTTTATCATGGCCAATCTGTTACGCTCACTATATACATAACAATCCAAACTTTCTTGACCTATGTGCCATCACAGATGCTATGTACAACATTTCTGATCCAGTTATTATGTCTGTAACTAAGCAAGTACATAGGTAAATGAGTGTCTGAAACACTTCAATAAATATGAATGCTTGTTACTCCATCCTATCACTGCTAAGTGCGTGCAAGGCTACACGTTTTCTAGTTATCCTGTTTAGTGCTTTTTTTTTGTTCCTGATTGTTGCACTTGATGCTAGTTGTAGCGTGCCTCGCATTAATTCTGGAATTCTAACAACCATGCAGTTAATAAATTAATATTTGTTTGTGAAAGTTACGAATGAACTGCAAAGACATAGTAGCTTTTGATTTAAAGGATGACTTTTCCTTATGTCTTAGAATAGAAATGTTTTGTAACTATTGCTAGTCAATTTTAAGCTCTCATTCAGTGGATGCATCGGATACATTAAGAGGAATCTGTGTTTAGAAGGAAGTGCAAATGAAGGGCTTTGAGAAGAAACAGCAGGTATGTCATTCGTTCTAGCTTCTTTTCCGCCAAAATACTCATTCAATTGCTATCATTTTAGTTCACAGTGATTTATAGCAGTCAGCAAATAGAAGCATCTAAAATTAGGCTACATGTTAAATTCCAATCTCTGTAATGCAGTAAATTGATTTAATTGCTATGTTTGCGCCAATGAAATTATGATGAAACTATAAAATCTCATTATACATAGGATTGTCCAGGAACGCATCAGGCTCCTAATCAAATTAAGTGATTCCTTACGATCTTCAGATTCTTAAACTATGAGCTTCAACTCTAATTAGATCTCTAAAGTTTTTTATTTTTGATTCTTAATTCATTTTATTCAATCTGCTGAACTGTTGTGGTATCTAATATTTTCAGACTTTCAAGTATGCGGTGTTCCAACAATACAATATTTATGTCTCTGTATGTGGTACTTTGTGATTGCAGTAATCTTGCTTTAAGCGGTACATAACAGTATATGAATCTGTACTGTTTTATCACGTCTAATCAGACAGATCCTGGCTATGCTTGGTGCTCGCACTTCCCAACATCAAAACAAATGGGGGGGTAACGGTAGTCCACACAATAGGAAATAAGGCAAAAGAGCACAAAAAGTGAGTCGCTGAAGTGGTGCTCCCATTTTAACAGCACTCGGACACCTATGGTGCGAGATTTCCGTTCTGTGACACAGTCACGACAGCTTATGCAAGAGGTACTGAAACACACACTTTGCAGTGTTTACAAAGAACTCCTTGTTTTCGTTGAGCTAGGTGTCATTTCCAAGTGTGGCTGTTCCAAATGAGATGTGCTAAGATAATCCACGCTGGTGAGGCAATACGTCGATCTTCTTCACGCAGTGCCAGCGATGTGTCGGTTATGAAGCAGTGGTTCTGGAGGTAATGAGTTCGTTCTGATTGGTGCTACAGCTGGGATGCCCAGGTTCTGGAAGATGCAGCACTTTATACCCACTTGTAGGGCCAGGACTAGATTGGAACCACTTGGCAGGGCAAGACTTACAGCAAGCAAAGTCCAGGTGCAATAGGCGATGATGGGTCAAAGACTTTTGTGTTCCTGAGACTTCACAAAAAGAGAAGGCAAGCCAGCAAGCCCCTGGAGTCACAATGGGTTCAAGTGAGATGGGTTCAGTCCTTCCTCAGCAGGGGAAAGAGCAGTAGGGCAGCACAGCAGAACAGCATTTCTCCCAGAGCAGCAGTCCAGAGTGGCAGTCCTTGTAGTAGCACAGCAATCCTTCCTGGCAGAGCTCTTCACAGGTCCAGCAGTGTACTGATTTGGTAGTGTCAAAGGTCCAGTACTTTTATCCAGTTGTGCCTTTGAAGTGGGGGTGACTTCAAAGAAGGGTCCTTGAAGTGCACATAGGTCCTTTCTTCCTGGCCAGGCTCCACACTCACTACAGGGGATTATGCAGCCCTTTGTGTCAAAGTAGCACACTGCCCATTTAGGTGTAAGTGTCGGCTCCTCCCACCCATCCTGCCCAAGATGGGCAATCAGGATGTTGATGGTCCATCAGTCACACCTAAGTTCCCTTCCTAAGTGGCTGTCTGGAGGGAATGCCTAAAGTCTAGCTATCACCCATACCAGACGTGTATTGGAGACGGGCTGTAGGAATAAAAGGGCTAAGATCTGGAAAGTGCCAACTTTCTAAGCGTAGTATTTTCAAACTTATAGCAATAATCCTGCCTTTGTCATTAAAATGGCTGTATTATTATAGTTCCACGGACACTAAACATGACATTTGTACTTCCTCTCAATTAGGAATTGCAGCTCATTAAATGTAACCCATGAGAGGGGTAGACCTCACAGTAGTGAAAAATGAATTTGGGAGTTTTTCACTACCAGGAAAGTTAAAACTTAAATGTATATATCCTGCGTTTTACTTACACAGCAGGCTACCCTATGGGCTACCTAGGGCCTACCCTAGAGGTGACATATGTGTAATAAAAGGGGAATTTGAGGCTTGCCAAAAGAGTTTAAATGCCAAATCAAAGTGGTGGTAAAACTGCACACACAGTGGCCTTAGCCATGGTTAAGGGGCTACTGGAATGGGTGGCACAAATAGTGCTGCTGACCTATGAGTAGCAGTTAATTTACAGGCCCTCACCAAATGTACTGCACCTTACTAGGACTTATAAGTAAATTAAATATACCCATTGCGGTGGATGTACAAATCACACCATGTTTAGGGGAGAGAGAGCACATGCACTTTATCACTGGTCAGCAGAGGTAAAGTGCTCAGAGTCCTAAGGCCAACAAAAATAAATCAGCAATTCATTCAATTCTTGATCAATATCTCCTGTTCTTCTCTCCTAGAAAGGATATCTCCAGTTCCATAATCTGGACTTCTTAGAAGTGTTATATGCATTGACTTTCATCCTCTTGGTATTTTCAGTGTTCCCTACCACATCTACTCATAGCTACAAATCAGTAGCACTTCATCCTCAATTTATTCTCTTTGCTATGTCCTTCCTAGTGTCATATTCCTTAGAACTGTAGTATGGATCAGCTTACTTATAGGGGTCTGGTCCAGTCATCTTCTTGCATCAATCTATCTCCATACTTCATTGCTGCCTGTTATGCTGAATAGTATGGAGAGCAGCAGCGAAGGACATCCACTTCTGTCTTTCTTTGCTCTGTTTCTGTACAGTGCTACAGCTGTGTCCTAGGGTCTTCATGTCTCTATCCATAGTATGTTTCCAAATGTTCTTTGGCCTGCCTTTCTTGCATTTATCCTTTGGGGTCCAGGGAAGAGCTGTTCTTGTGATGGTGTCTTGTTCCTTCTAATGGTGTATTTTGTCCATTTACAACATTTTCATATAATGATGGTGTCTATGCTCTCTTGCTTGCACCTGGTGAGCAGTTCCTGGATGAAGATAGTATGTGGACAGAAAATGCATAAAACTCTTCTCAGGATACTGGTGTGGAAGGCTGACCATTTGGTGATGTCACTTTTTACTATCCACTAGCATTCTGATCCATACAAGAGTGTGGACAGAACACAGCTCTGATAAAGCCTCAGTTGCATGTTGGTGTTGTACTATGATGACCTCTACATGTTGTGCAGCATCCTGAAGGCAGCCTTAGCCTTGTTCAGTCTGCTCTTGATGTCCCTGTTTACTACTCCATCATGTCTGATAGTACTGCTTATGTAGGTGACATCTTCGGTCACCGCTAGGTCCTTTTCTCCCAGTTTGATTGCTGATGGATTGGGGTGTTGAGTGTATGACATCTGATTTCTCCATGTTGATCGTTTGTGTTCTGTTGTCTTTTCCTGCATGTGCTGATGTGCGTGAGAGCAAGGTTAGGTGACCTGCAATGTCAAGATCCTCCAGTACAGAGAATAATGTCCATCTGATGCCTCTGGCTACCTCTTCATTTGTGCGCTGCATCGCCTTGTAGATGACTAGGTTGAAGATTAATGCTGACAACATGCATCCTTTTTTACACCAGTCTTGTCTCCAAAGCTATATTCCCTATTTCCCACTTTGATAGTAAAAGTATCATAGAAGCTCTTGATGAGGAGAACTACATGCTGCTGTATGCCATGTACACCAGTATATGTTGGGTACTGTTATGGTGGATACTGTCAAAGGTTTTTTTAGAATCAATAAAGCTGATGTTTGCTCTGCCACTCCATGCACTGCACTATGATGTTGCATAGTGTAAGGATGTGATTAGCACATTCTCTGCCCTTGAGAAACTCAGCCTGTTAGTGTTGTAACCACTTGTCTCCAATCCAGTATTTTTTTTTACTCCTTTCTTATCTCTCTGATGGTATCTCATTTTGAGTTACAACCTTATTTCAAGCTCAGTCACCTTTGCCCTAGCAGTTCTGAAAAATTCCATCCCACTGAAGCCCTCTTTTATGTCTTTCTAACTCATGCCCATTATTAGGTTACTATGGGGGTCATTCCAACTCTGGCGGGCGGCGGAGGCCCCCCGCCAGAGTTCCCCCGACAGAACACCGCTCCGCGGTCCTAAGACCGCTGCGGTGATTCTGTGTTTCCCGCTGGGCTGGCGGGCGACCGCCAGAAGGCCGCCCGCCAGCCCAGCGGGAAACCCCTTCCCACTAGGAAGCCGGCTCCGAATGGAGCCGGCGGAGTGGGAAGGTGCGACGGGTGCAGTTGCACCCGTCGCGAATTTCAGTGTCTGCTAGGCAGACACTGAAATTCTTTGTGGGGCCCTCTTACGGGGGCCCCTGCAGTGCCCATGCCATTGGCATGGGCACTGCAGGGGCCCCCAGGGGCCCCACGACACCCCATACCGCCATCCTGTTCCTGGCGGGCGAACCGCCAGGAACAGGATGGCGGTATGGGGTGTCGGAATCCCCATGGCGGCGCAGCAAGCTGGGCCGCCATGGAGGATTCCATAGGGCAGCGGAAAACTTGCAGGAGACCGCCGGTTTTCCCTTTCTGACCGCGGCCAAACCGCCGCGGTCAGAATGCCCTTGAGAGCACCGCCAGCCTGTTGGCGGTGCTCTCGTGGTCGTTGGCCCTGGCGGTCAGAATGACCCCCTATGTGTCACAAAGTTATTTACTGAGGCTTTGTGAGACAAATGTTGCTAGCACCAAGTCCTCCTTTGCTCATAGTTATCAAATTAAGGTTCATGACCCATTTGTTGTACTCTTTGTCCTATTCCTGTCCAAGGACCTTAAGTCATTGATCACAAACCAAACTCGTGAACTGGTGACAAATGAAAAATGAAATAGGTTTCTCAACAAAATTACAGACCTTAACATGTCTAGTAGTATTCACCACCTTAACTGGGCTGCTTAACACCTATCAATTTATTCCATTTTCAGGTGCTACTGTCTTGTCAATGACTGCTCCTCCAGCAGTGGTCCAGAATTTAAAATTTTATGGCGAGGCCTGGAGGCCAATATTATGAATAAATCTTTATTGCCTCACACATAGCAGCAACAAGAATTTAGAAGTAGAACTTTAAAAACACTCTAGAATCTGCAGAAAATGCAGATAAACACTAATCTTGCAACAATCTTCCTTCATTGTTGCTGCTCACACACATATAACTACATAGCCTTTTAAATAGCCTTTGTTATCTAATTTTAAGATATTGTAAGATAATTGAGTACCTTATGAAGAGGGTGATTTTGAATTGGTGAAATGTAACTTATGAGTGGTAAGATAATATGCTGGGAACTTGTGTGATGTTTGGTGTGATGAGTTTTTGTTGGAAGGTGTAACCCTTTTTTTATTGGGAAACACTATTTTATAGAGAACAGTGTCACAGCTGCAATGTTTGCTTCTGTGTAGTAATGGAGGGTGCGATTGTTTTGGGACACGCGGTCCCTAGATTTAATGAGGTTGCATGAAATGTGGTTTTCCCATTGCGGGTGAATGGGGTTCTTTACTACTATTGTAAGGGGTTAAAACAATGCAGTGTTTTTTAGTGGACATCGGATGGGTGAATCACCAGGTCTACTACATTATATTGGTTTGCAGCGGTAGGAGCCTGCGAGTGGATCTATTTTAGTATCTAGGTTAATGGCAGTTGGAGCCAGCGAGCGGATGTATTTTTAAGTAAACCTTACCATCGGGTCAAGATCCTTATCTTGAGTGCCGTGCTGACGGTGCGCGCTGAATGCACATTATTGAATATTCATGAAAGGAAGACAGGATTTTGAGGCAGTCGTGTCGCTGTACGTAGGAATATAGGGCAGCCAATCTTGAATGGCTGGTAAAGCATGCATTGGGATAAATAACGGTCAAGTCTATAATCTCAGTCAGGAACGATCGAGACAGGCAGAAGTTACATTTGTTTGTTCATTGTAGTCCCATTATTTACAGTTGTGAGCACCGTTAGTGATTGAGCACTGATAACAGAGAATATTGATCAGGATTAAGATCTAGACATCTTATTGAAGAGAACAAATAAGTAGACATCATGAATCTTGTGGAAATTATGGATGCTAAGATTAGGGATTATACATAAAAAGTTTGGAGATTTGGTTGACAAGATAGATAAAAAAGATTGATAGATATGTTGAGAAGCATATAAAGTAAAAATAAATACATGGAAGTGCTGATGAGGAAAAGTATTTGTCTGCAGATGAGGAAGAACTATGGAAAGTGGTTCGAAGAAAGAGGGATTGAAGAGGACGCATGAGAGAAAACATAAAGAGAGCCATGATGAAAATACAGGATTTGGACGTGTGGCTCCGGAGGCTGGGTCTGCTATAAAGGTAAAAAGCAGACACTATTAAGGTACAGGTTAAGGGTCATAATATGGTGGCTTGTGATGTTTCTTCCACAAATGGTGACGTGGAATTAACATGTTCATCCGATTTTGATTTGAATGAGGATAATGTGAAACAATAGAGAAGGAAAATGGATATTGTGGTTCCATTAGAGGAGGTAATGTTGACCCTCTTCTCATACAACATCCATTGTAACTGCAGTAGTCTCTGGCAGAGCATGTAGCTCAATATATATCCTTTTTATACTCAGAGAAGTTCCTAAGGAGGTACAGACATGTCTAAGGTCAGAATTTCCAAGACCAACATTACAGACAAAGGTGGCATACACTCCAGATTAGGATCCAAATATGTTGAGTTTTCTCAATAAAATGGGGTAAGACCCTTGAAAGGGATTAGACAAAGAGTTGGAAGGATGTCAGGACAGGCTGTAGGATATCCTGGGACCCCTAACAAAGCTGTTTTATTTATGTAAGGAAGCTTATACAAATAATACAGGTTTGTATGTGTCAGAATTATATCAGTGGGTCCAGAGGGCAATTTGTTTTCTGGGTAATGTCAATGCAGCATTATGCATTGAAAGACGCAAAAGTATCTCAATGAAAATGTACCTAAAGTTGGCTGATTTAGCAAGCAAACAGTTTGGAAAGGAAAGTAATGGCATGTTGTTTGATGAGAAATTTATCAGGAATATACAGAAATGTGGGTATGTTTAATTCCCTACAAAAAGTTCAGAAAGATATGTGAAAGGTTTTTGGCAGGGCCGGGAGAATGCAGGGTCAATTCCAAGGCTGAGGCCAAGGAATTACTTGTGGATCTTTTACACGATGAGTTAGACCCTATGGTTATGCGTTTAAGACAGAGCAGGATGGATTTATCCAAAAATGCGAAGAGTGTGGTCTCAAGGAAATCGAAGTAAGAAAAGAGGAAGAAGCTCAGCAGGTGAGTTTAAGCAAAGGCCCTGTATAAATCTACACAAAACTGGGCAGCAGAATAGCTCAGTTTGTTGCAAGATGGAGAGAAATTGCTTTAGATCTCTGGATCCTGAAATAAGAACAGGGTTATCATGTAGTTTTTGTGAGTACCCCATGTCAAGAAAGGAACCCCAGGCTGTTGAGGTTTTCAAAAGAAGAGCTGGTAACTCTATAAGTAAATGCATTGTTGGAGGAAGGTGCAATAGAAAAGGCAATAGAATCTCAGGGATGATCTGTGAGCAACTTTTTTGTAGTCTAGAAAAAGTAAAAAGGAAGGTGGAGGGTGATACATTTGAGAGAGTTGAATGACTGTGTGTTTTACAATTGTTTCAAAATGGAAGGGAACACATGTTAAGAGAGTTGTTAAGAAATGGGGATTGCTTAATTAGATTGGAGGACGCCTATTTAACAATTCCAGTATGTGTGGCACGCAGGGATAGCCTTAAGTTCAGTTGGAAAGGAAACCGTTGGAGGTTCAAGAGTCTTCCATTTGGTCTGACATCGGTCTGACATTGGCACCATGGTATTTTACAAAAGTAATAAGACTTGTGATAGCATGGTTATGCTCCAGTGGAATTTGATTAATAGTGTATTTAGATGATGTGTTGGTAATGGTGGAGGAAAGGAATATGGGATTATAACAGACCGATCTAATTGTGCATCTGCTGGAGGATTTGGGGTTTGTAGTGAATTGGGACAAGTTATGTTTGATACCAGCACAGGAGATGACATTTTGGGGTTTTCAGTTTCAAACCTTAGCAGGTGTTTTGAAATTGCCAATGGAAAGAGCAAAACAGATTTGCAAGGACCTAAAGAGAGTAAGGAATTCAGAATATATCACCTTGTGGTAGTTAGCAAAGTTGTTGGGTCTCATATCAGCATCAATATAGGCTATTTTTCCTGTTCTAATACATTACAGAGCTTTTCAGAGGATGAAAGTTTACCATTTATGCATTAAAGCAAAGTATTCTCAGAAAGTAAAGTTGAATCAGGAGACAATAGAAGAACTGGATTGGTGGTTGTTAAGTATGGATGTACGAAATGGAAGGTCAATTTTTGGGGACGTCCCAGAGATGGTGATCGAATCAGATACAAACCTGTGTTTTTGGGGGGGCCAGTTGTGGATCAGTAATGACAGGGGGGCTATGCACTTAAATTGCACTTAAATTGTTTGGAACTGTTAGGGTAATTTGCTGTGAAGAGTTTCTTGAAGGATCGAGTAAGGTGTTGTGTACTGTTGAAAGTGGACAACGTAACAGCGGTGCGATGTGTCAACAAGATGGGGGGACCTCGAGCGGGAGGGTTAGCAGATTTGGCAAATTAATTTTGGGAATTTTGTTTGGAAGGGAGTATCATGGTTCAGAATATTCTAGGAAAGAGCAACTTAGAGGTGGATTGGAATTCAAGGAATCTATTAGATATAAATAATTGGAGGTTGAACAGGGAAATGCAGATGAGGTTGCTAAGATGGTGGGGTCCTTTGGAGGTGGAGCTGTTTCCAGACAGATTGAATGCTCAGTTGAAAATATTTTAAACTTGTGAAAAATGCAGTACAAGAGGTTATGGATGCACTTTAAATGTGCATAATATTGGCCTCTGGGGCTTACCATAAAATGCAGATTTTTCACAGTTTTAATGGGAAGAAAATCATGATTTCATTAAAGGCATGAGAGCTAATATTATCCCTCCCTTTGTTGAGCCCGTCCCTGCTGGTGTTTTATTTTGTATTTCTGGTCAAGGTTAAGACAGCTGTTACAACAGAGATTGGGAAGTTATCAAGATTAGTTTGATAAGACTACTGTTGGCTTCTCGAGGGACTGTCAAGTTAAACATTTTGTTATTTCTCAGCAAAAAAGAAGGAAGATGGCTGCATGTTCACTGTTTATAAGCATGTTCTACAGATTCTAGAGTGTTTAAAAGTTCTAATTATAATTTCTTGTTGCTGTGTGTGTGCGGCAATAAAGATGTATGCATAATATCATCCTCTGTACCTTTTAATAAAAATATGATTTCCTTCCAATTAATTACAACTGTGTAAAATCTGTATTTTCCCACTTCTGCATTTGCAGTGACTACAGATTTTGTTCTATCAAATTTATCTACACTGTTCATCTATTTCAGCACTTGTACATCTAGATGAGATCAGATTAGAGTGGTGCTGTCCTCTTCTTAAATATGGGCAGAAACTGAAATTAAGGATTAGGAAATTATATGGGAATGTTAACTGACATAGGGCATGCTCCCTCTGAAATGGGGTTGGTGGTTCTGTGAAAGCACTAATGTGCTGAAGGCATCTCAAGAAAGATAGGTTGCTAGGCCTTCCTGAAATTGGGGGTAGGCAGGTTGCCCTATTAGGGATGGCTGAAGATCACTCCAAAGATAAAAGTCCATGAGTTTAAGATATCTTCTTCCATGTTTAAATAATGTAGGGCTTAATTGGAACATCAGAGGGAAGCAAACAACCATAGATTGCTCCTGGGGAAGTACTGTATGATCACATTCTGAGGTAAAGAAAACATTTTCATGGAATGCCTTTTGCATGCTACATAATTCATTGAACTTGTTCTTTGTGCTTTAGAGGAAGTTAAAGAAGGGATTTCAAGGCTATAGAACTGTGTTCATATCTTATGAGTTTAAGACACATTCTAGCTACCTGATTTTAGTTTCTTTGTAATTCTTGTATATGTGGTTTTAGTAGAAGTGATTTGTGTATATTACAATAATCCCATCTTTAGAGCACTAAAGTTCTTGTCAATTTGATGTGTTCATAGGCCTGTAGAACAGAGATAAGCATGAACTGATGGATGGAGATGTTTTGTTGTGTTTGTCTATGGGGTTTATCTGAGGCCCAGGTTAAAGATGTAACAAAGAAAATTCAAGAATATTTGATTTCTTTGAGCTTCATTGGAAACTGCAGGTTATGTAAAGTATTTGGCTGGATGTGCATTGCACCCACTCCAAAAGATGATCAATTTTGTTTTATTCCGCTTTCTGACACAGAAAACATTCACAGAAACTTTTTTAAATTACTGATCAAGTCTCTCCAAAGTCGAAGAAGGATAAGGGTCTCATCAATACATACCTGGAAGCAAAGATGATAGAGCCGAATGATTGGATGAGTGGTGTTGGAAAATGGGTTATTGGTAAGGGCAGGTAGGTACCTACACTTAGCAATAGGCCACTATCATCCACTTAGGTCCAGTTAGGTCTCAGTAAATTAAACCCAGCTCAACCCTTGCTATCTTGGCAACGAGCTACAAGGCTTAACTTAGGAGACAGAGTGTAAAGCATTCAAATATCACAAAACAGTAATTAAATAAAACACAGGAAACAGTTTACAACTCCAAAACCAATTTATAAAAATAGATTATATTTTTATCTTTAAAATGATACAACAACAAACATAGGCCCTCATTCTGACCCTGGCGGTTCCCTACCGCCAGGGCCAACGGGGGCGGGAGCACCGCCGACAGGCCGGCGGTGCTCCCTTGGTCATTCTGACCGCGGCGCTTTGGCCGCGGTCAGAACGGGAAAACCGGCGGTCTCCCGCCGGTTTTCCACTGACCCTTAGAATCCTCCAAGGCGGCGCAGCTCGCTGCGCCGCCGAGGGGATTCTGACCCCCCCTACCGCCATCCTGTTCATGGCGGGAAAGCCGCCATGAACAGGATGGAGGTAGGGGGGGTCGCGGGGCCCCTGGGGGCTCCTGCCGTGCCCATGCCCATGGCATGGGCACGGCAGGGGCCCCCTAACAGGGCCCAACTAGGCTTTTCAGTGTCTGCGATGCAGACACTGAAAAGCGCGACGGGTGCTGCTGCACCCGTCGCACGCCTTCCACTCCGCCGGCTCGATTCCGAGCCGGCTTCCTTGTGGAAGGCGCTTTCCCGCTGGGCCGGCGGGCGATCTGAATCAGATCGCCCGCCGGCCCAGCGGGAAAGTCAGAATACCCCTCGCGGTCAATTGACCGCGGGGCGGTATTCAGGCGGATTCCGACGGGCGGGCGGCAACCGCCGCCCGCCTAGGTCGGAATGACCACCATAATCAGATAAGGGGAACCGGAGATATGAATTTTTAAAGAATTATTGTTTTCTAGTGCCTAGAAACAAAAAGCGCCAATTTGGTCATCTGGTCGCACCTCGATCGGGGCAAAGTCAAAGTTTAAGGCCGACCACGATGGAGCCCCACTCGTCTACAGCCCGCGGGAGGTCCCGGTCAAAAGTTTACCTTTGGACTTAGTCGTTTTTCTGAAGATTTTCTTCAGCGGGACGAACTTGCCAGTCCAATCCGACCTCCTGGAACTCTTCTACAGATACGCGTCACAGGAGCCCTCGGTGGAGATTTTTACCTTCGGAGTTAGATGTTTTTTCGAGATGAAAATCCTTTGACCGGGTGAAACCTGGATCTTGATCCGACATCCTTGGAGCCCTCCTCGGATACGCTAGCTGGGAGGTAACGGTCAACTTCCTACATTCGGATTTAGTCTCTTTTTTGGAGATTTTCTTCACTGGGACGAACCTGCAAATCAGGCCGGGTCATGGTTGTGGCAAGCCGGCTAGAGTTGCCGCGGCAGGTCGGTCCCTCTATGGAGCTTTTTTCCAAAAGTTCTCCAAACTTCTGGATCTTCTCCCAGATGTTCCTTTAAGGTTCTTCTGGGGTCCACAGCTCACCCCAAGGTTCCAGGAGGTCTGAGATGATCCTTGGGGGTGTGGACTACAATTCCCAGAATGCACCTGGCGCAAACTCTTTTTTGGCCACTGGACAGTGGTCAGCTGGTTGATTGCTTCAGGAGTTGGTGCAGGGGACTCTGATTAGCAATTTCTCACCTGTAGCAAACAGGGAGTCCCTCCTTGAACCAGTTGAAGCCAGTCCTTCTTGTGGTGAAGTCCCAGTGTGCAGCTAGTGCAGTCCTTCAGAGTGCAGGTTCCAGGTGCAGGCCAGGGGTCCAGCAGGGCAGTCCGTTTTCTCCTTTGGTTCTTCCTTGTTGGAATCTGATGGGGATCTGGTAGGCAACCGAGGTGTGGGTGCAGGTCTGCCAGTTTTATCCTGGCTCCTGGGTGAAAAACAGGGGGGTCCTGGTTCTCAAGTCAGGGGCAGGGTCCTTCCTCCTGTGATGACCACTTCCTGGGAAGTGTGGCAAAAATCAGTCCCAGGAGGCAACATTCCTCAAAAATCCATCATGGCTGAAAGTGATTTTTGAAGGTTACATCTGGCTGAGCCCACCCACTGGTGTGGCTAAAAAGCATAAACACACCCCCTCCGGCCTTCTCCTAATCTAATTAAGGGGGCACCTAGTTGTCTGGGGTTGCAGGATGTGGGGGTGTTGCTGGGTTGCTCCAAATGTCCTTCTCTGCCTTTGAAGACCAGTTTGGCAGCCCTCCCCCTTCCTGCCTCACCATCTGCTGAGGTGGCATCCCCTCCCACAGTCACATCCCTTTGTGTGATGTTATGCCACTTCACACTTCATCAAAGCAGCCTGGCCAGGCTTCCAGAGGCTGGCCAATCAGAGCACAGCAGCAAAAACAATGCAGGGCTGAAATTGGCAACTTTTCAGGTAAAGTTTAAAACTCTTTACCTGAACAAGTTATATTAAACCCAACAACTGGAATGTATGGGATTTATGATAACAATTAATTTGATACCAAACTATTTGTATCTGTCACTTAAGGGGACTTTTAAAATTAAAATAAAGTCTCCCCATTCTAGCCTATGAAGGCTATTCACTACAATGAGGGAAAAAACAAATGTGGGTGTTTCTACCTCACCAGGGCTTATAAAACTATTTTTATAAGGTCCCTGCTTATAGTTGCATGGCACCCACCCCTTGGGACTCATATGGCACACCTTAGGGGTGACTTCTATGTACAAATAAGGTAGTTTAAGACTTTGGGACTACTTTTAATTCCAAAGTTGAATTTGCATATAACTTTAATTTAAAAGCAGCCAGCAAGGCAGGCCTGCCTTTAATATGACACTGGGCACCTCAGCAGTGCACAACCTTAATTTAAAAGCAGCCAGCAAGGCAGGCCGCCTTTAATATGATACTCGGAACCTCAGTAGTGCACCTTTGGTTGCACTACCTATGCTGGGGTCCCTAAACCTACATGCCCTACCATATACTAGGGACTTATAGGTAGTTTGACTTAGCCAATTATAAGTAGCCTAATTTGCATACTGATTTTATACAGAGCACACGCCCTGGGACTGGTTAGCAGTACCCAGGGCACCATCAGAGTCAGGAAAACACCAACAAAAAGTAGAAAATGGGGGCAAAAAGTTAGGGGGCCTCTGCAATCAGCCCTGTTCTCTCACAAGTGGGTACTTGTACACACTGAATAGGGGTGGAGAATGTAAAGAACATTGGGAAATACTTTAAAGGACTGGTTTCCTGTTCAATAAACATACACCTAATGCACTGTCTTCTATTTGATAGAAAAGATTTCAGCAAACCTAAAGTTGACTCTAACATTCATGTCTACGTAGGAGATAATTCTATGTCAGGACCGGAGGCTCCGATTATGCTTTCTCTTTCTTTACTGACTTAAACAGCAGCCAATCAAATACAAGTAACAGAAAAAACTACACATCCCAAGATGCCTAACATCCTATCACATGGTCCAATCACTATCCATGTCCTCTGCCATAAGTCCTTTGACCTTTGATGTCACTTCCTCTTTCTTTGCTGCTTCGCAGCAGATAAGTACATGTCTTGATTCTCTCTTATATTTTATATGTTTACTTAGTTCTATTAACTGTAAATTATGTTTGTATAGCGTCACGATTCAGCGCGCTTCTATTATAGGTCTTTAAGCGCCCCTGCGCTTTGTTTTCTTTGCTTTTTGCCAAGATTTGTGGCCCGTTTTTCAGTGGAGCGGGAGCGGAGCTGCTCTCACGCAGTCTCCTTTCTATTTTAACTCGCATGCGCACGTCTTAACGAGCCGATTCCTTCCTAATTCTGGAATCGATCGGCTCGTGAGAGTGCGGCGAGGGCGTTCGAGTGCCCCATTGTCCTGGCAATTGCTCCCTGATGCCCAGCAAAGCTTAACTGCCTGGGTTGTAAAATTAAAATAGGCTTTTGCCGAGAGTGCCTTACAGGCAGCTCCCTCCACACTTGAATAAAGGGCTCTTTTTTTTTTTTTTCACTTGCCTGAATTGTTTTTTTTTTGCACTCCCCTTCCCTTGATTCCAACATTACCTACTCGTTTTCATTACTCTTTAAAGGTTATTATACCTTAATACTCTGGTCATGGCTCAGTGGGATGACCAAAGAACAGAATATTATACAGAGGAGTTGGGCAATCAACTAGAGGTTGATCTAGTGGAAGCCCTTGATACCAGGGTTCAACAATCGGTAAATGATGCCCTGGTGAGAGCTCTGGGTCCCTTTTCAGGGCAGCTATTTGACTACGCTCGATCACAGGGTTGGATGCAAGGACAACAACCACCTCCCAAGTCTAAAAAAGTAAAGGACAAGGCAAAAAATGTGGAATCTAGAGCCGAGGTTAGTGGTCTTCACGCAGATGCATTCGAAAAACTGCGTAAGAAACGTAGTGGCGAACAAAATTATAGCTCTAAAAGGGAAGCCTCCTTTTCTACCTCTTCCTCTGATAAAAATTCCTCCTCTGATGATTCTGATGATTCTGATGATTCCGATGATTCCGACGCACCTATGCCTAGTAAAAAAGCAAAAAAAGCACCCCCTCCCTGTCAGGTTCTAGACTTCGATCCCACAGAAATCATACACCCCAGAGCTTCCAATTGGGTTCCTCCACCCGAAGTGGCCCAATATGTCCAATCTAATTTACGGAAAAGTTTTGATAAGGAAGTCAGGTCACGCTTAAAAGCAGAGTGTCCCAGACCCGACCTAGAGGGCAAGGTTTCTGATACCCCCGAAATAGACCCCACCATGGTCACCTTTATGAGGAAAATTTCTAAGGACCCCAAAAAAGGTTTGGATCGATCCTGGCGTAATTGCCAAGACAAACTGTTGGACCTTTCAGGACCTTTGACCCAGATCCTTGAGATGGCGTATGTAGCTAAGGAATCAGGATCCCCGGTGGACACAGATGTCCTTATAGGTTGGGCACAAAGGTCTATTTGCCTGCTTGGAAACTCTAATTGTGCTATTTCTGCAGAACGCAGAAAATCTGTTTTAATGCGCATTGACCCACCCTAAGTTGTTAGATCTTGCGACCTTGGAAGCGGGCCATTCGGCTGAAGGACTTCTTTTTGGATATTCTTTTATCAAAGACTTGCTCCACTTTTTCTTCGCTTGACAAGGCTCGAATGTCTTTAAACAAGGCCTTTTTGTCAGGGCCAGTCGTTAGGGGGGACGTATGCCCGGCCGAGGAACATACAACAGTTCCCAAAACTACTACCCGAGAGGCAGAGGTGGCTGATACGGGGAACAAGACCCCACCTTCTACCCCACGTGCCCCAGGGGAGGATGTCCCCGTTTCCGCAAAGGCCATCGCAGAGGGCAGCAAGGAGCCATACAGGACTCAAGTTTCACAGGTGAGCATTATTCATTTTTCTCAGGTCAAACTTGGGGGCAGAGTAGCATTATGCTTGGCAAATTGGAAACAGATCTCCGGAGATCCTTGGATTCTCCAAACAGTAGAGGGATTTCGACTGGAGTTTATCAGTACTCCCAAACAACTCTCCCCTCCATTACAAATGTGTTTTTCCCTAGCAAATCAAAATTTTATAGACAAAGAAGTGCATGCTCTTTTAGACAAGGGAGCCGTCTAGTTTGCCTCTCCTCACCCTTACGGTTTCCTCAGTCCTATTTTCGTAGTAGACAAGAAAGGAGGAGGTCACCGTTTAGTCTTGAACCATAAAGGATTTCAATCATTGGATCCTATACAGGCACTTCAAGATGGAGGGCATCCACGTGTTAAGGGATATCCTTTTGGAAGGGGATTGGATGGTTCGACTGGATCTAAAAGATGCCTACCTGTCGATTCCAATTTTTCCTTCTCACAAGAGATTTCTGTAATTCCAGTGGAAGGGACAGTGTCTGGAGTTTCTTGCCCTTCCATTCGGTCTGTCGTCAGCCCCTTGGTGCTTCACGAAGCTTCTGAGACCTGTGATGGAATGGCTCAGAGCCAAGGGAGTCAGATTGATTATATATCTGGATGACATTCTGCTGATGGCACAATCCCCTCAAGTCCTACTATCTCATTTGGATTGGACCATCAACCTTCTGCAAGATTTAGGTTTCCTTATCAATGTGTAGAAGTCATTGTTGAAACCCTCTCAGGTGATAGAGTTCCTGGGGTTCCAGATAAATTCCATTTTATGTCAACTCCTCTTTCCCTCTCAGAAGATCCGCAACATCAAGAGGGAACTGAGATCGGTTCTATCCAGTCAGACCGTCTCATTGAGGAATATAGCCAGAGTAGTGGGCTTACTAGCTTCATCTATTCAGGCGATCTTCCCTGCACCCCTACATTATCGGGCACTACAAACACTCAAGATCAGACATCTACAACAGGGTCTGAGTTATTCGGAACAAATCCCATTGACTGCCGAAGTACGATCAGAGATTCAGTGGTGGCTCCATCATATGGAAGCTTGGAATGGCAGGGCGATTTTCGGGTCTCACCCAGAGGTGGTGATAGAATCCGATGCCAGCAGATGGGGTTGGGGAGCACGTTGCAACTCCCTAGTGACGGGGGGCAGATGGTCAGAATGGGAGAAAACACTTCATGTCAATTGCCTGGAACTTCTGGCTGGATCTTTTGCCATAAAGAACCTCTCCCCGCAGAAAACAGATTGTTGCATACTCTTACGGATGGACAATGTCTCAGCAGTGAGGTATGTCAACAAATTAGGAGGCACGAAGTCCCGAATTCTGGCAGAGATTGCCAAGGATTTCTGGCACTATTGCCTAACTCAGCGTCTAGTGGTCATAGCGGAATACCTTCCTGGGGACCAGAACATCATAGCAGACTGGAACTCCTGATACCTGTCGGCTTCAAGCGACTGGAAATTGGACCCTCTGATTTTTTCTCAGATAATCAGGGAATGGGGCAATTGCGAAGTGAATCTGTTTGCCTCACGACTCAATTGCCGAATTCCAAAATTTTACAGTTGCCGTCCAGACCCTTGTGAGTTAAAGACAGATGCCTTTCTTCAGGATTGGTCCCAGTTTCGAGGTTATGCCTTTCCTCCATTCCTGATGATTGCCAGAGTTTTGTCTCAGGTGAGGAGACAGAAGACAGAGATTGTTCTGGTGACCCCCTTTTGGAGAGCACAGCCTTGGTTCCCCATAGCTCTTCATTTAGCTTGTGCCTCTCCTCTTCTGATTCCGCCTCGTCTGAATCTTCTGTTGAGTCCGGAGGGCCTTCAACATCCACTGGTCTAGTCAGGGAAGTTGACTCTGCTAGCCTGGTTAATTTCAGGTCTAGATGGAGTAGCCCAGACATTTCGAAGCAAGCTGCGGAATACATTAAGCAGGCCAGGGCCGGTAGTACCCATAAAAGATATGACTCAGCCTGGCGCAGATGGTCTAGTTGGTGTGATGGAAGGGGTGCCAATCCAGTGAAAAGCACATATTGGTATGATTGTTAACTTTTTAGCAGAACTAGCTAGTTCTGGTTTGGCTTATCGGATGATCAATAACTTTAGATCAGCTATTTCAGCAGGACAATCTCATCTAGAAGGTAAACCCATTGGAGAACACCCGTTAATTTGCAAACTTTTGAGGGGTATACGTCTTTCTAAACCTCCTCAAGCTAAATATTCTATATTATGTGATGTTAGCATTATTTAAAAAAAATTGGATTCTTGGCCTACCAACAGGTATTTATCTTGCAAGCAGCTTTCTGCTAAGCTGACCATGCTTTTATGTCTTATCTCTTGCAAAAGGGTTTCAGACGTCAGAGCTTTGGATTTAGCTGGTAGAACCTTTTCTCCAGAAGGTGTCACTTTTTCAGTGACAAGAAGGACTAAAACAAATTACAGGTCAGTATCCTACCCAATATACACTGAAAATTCGAAATTATGTGTAGTCCAATGTTTAAAGGATTAAGAAGTGGTCACAGAAGAATTTCGACAGGATGCTAAAGGTCAATTATAAATTTCTTTGCAAAAACCTTTTAAACCAGTTACCTCAGCCACTTTGGCCAGATGGATGAGATGGTTGATGAGTGAAGCAGGTATTGATACCTCTATATTTGGGGCTCATTCTGTTAGAGGGGCTATGGCTTCTAAATCTTTTGCCTTGGGTTCCTGGTTAGAAGACATTATGAAGGCAGCAGATTGGTCTTCAGAAAATACTTTTCGTAAGTTTTATCACAAATTAGTATTGGATGTAGCTACTGTGGTAATGGAACAGCTTTAAACTAGCATAATCGGAGCCTCCGGTCCTGACATAGAATAAAAAAAATTCTAGCTATTGCGTCAAGAATTTTCAATCCTATTAAGGACACGGAGGCGAGGATTATCCCTCGCTTAAAAACACAATGAATATTGAATATAAGTTATTGTGAATATTTATGATTATTGTTATTTCTCTCTCCCATTTCATTGTCAATTATAGAAACATCAGTTTATTGAGACATTTTCAAATTTTGTTGGGATATTACCTGCCTGTTTGTTGTTACAGGTTCTGATCAGAAGAATTCCTGAAATTCTTATCGTCGTGGAAAAGTTTGGTTGTAACGTTTTGCCTCGGTTGATCTTCCGGTGTTGAGCTATCCAGAAGAAGGATATCCAGGAAGAGAAGATGTTCATGTCTCCGGATTTCGGGATGGCTTAAGAAGTTTTGTTTTCAAGTTGATCTTATCTGTTCTGACCAAAGAAAGAGGAAGTAACATCAAAGGTCAAAGGACTTATGGCAGAGGACATGGATAGTGATTGGACCATGTGATAGGATGTTAGGCATCTTGGGATGTGTGTTTTTTTCTGTTAATTGTATTTGATTGGCTGCTGTTTAAGTCAGTAAAGAAAGAGAAAGCATAATCCTCGCCTCCGTGTCCTTAATAGAAAATTCTTGACGCAATAGCTAGAATTCTTTTTATTCAGATGGAGGGGGTTCAGTGCAGCTGTTTGATTCTCATCTAGGGCTAGATCCTTGGCGACATTTGTTAACGTAGACTGTGTGAATGCCAGAGGTTTAAAGTAAGTGTACATGCATTTGGAATTGCTTTGCAACCTCTCTTTCAATAATCCAGCTAGGGAAATCTTGTATTGATATAATTCTAGTGTTGGTTAAGCTGAGACATTCCTTAGCAGAGGTTTGATCACTTCATCTGAGCTGCAACCATACCCTGTTTTGGGGAAGAATTTAACAGCAGAAACATCTGGGGCCAGTGAGGGTGATCATTCCTTGATACAGCCTGTGTGACTGTGAACTGATAGTCTAAGATATGTGAGGCTTTTTTTTAGATTCATAGACCTAAGATTGAAGTTTGCTCATTACGTGGGAGGTCAAGCACCAATATGCATGTTGGGAGAGGTTGGTGAAATCTCATTCATGTCAGAAAACTTTGGCTTGAAAAATTGGAGGAGGTATGAACAATGCTTAAGCATTGTATTCAGTTTTGACAAATGTCCTCAATGTTTGACAGTTGCAATCATTGTAAGTTATCTATACAAATTTCAACAATAAAAAAGAAATACATACTTCATTTACCAATGTTCCCATTCAATCATTGCATGGCAGAAAAATATCAAGAATTTAGAAAATATAAAAATAAAACATTGGGACCTTTAAAATTTTAAGGTATTGAACAGTGTTTCTAAAAGATTATAAAGAAAGAATAGTAAATACAATGTGTATGACATCACAAAAATAAAATTAATTAACATATACAAGCACAGCATCAACTCATAACAACACATACCCAAAGCATTATATTCATTGATGTTCCATTGGTAGTGTTAATGCTTATGGGATAAGCAATCTGACCCGAACATTGTTTACATCTTTTGTAATTGCATTTGTCATATTGAGGGTGAGGCAATGATCATTACACTTGGTAATTAATGGTCTGCATGATTTGTATACAAGTTATTGGTTATGGAGCTAACAATAAGTTACAATTTCAGTGTTGTCTTCCGAAGAGTGAAACAAAATGTCTAGGGTTAATAAAATAAAATATTTGAAAGAAATTAACAGTTATTAAGCTTTGCTCCTTTGGAAGAACTGTAACTTTACAAAGGTGGGCCCATTGACCAGAACGCACTGAAGGGTTACTGAGTCTTGTTAATTTCAATTTACTGACACCTGGTGAAATTGCCATCACAGTGACCTGCAATGTGTAGGACCTTTGTTATAAAGTTCCCTGATGTTTTCCATCCAATATAATGAATTTTGTTACACATTTACTCCACATGCAGTACCTGTGATTCAGTTGCTCCTTATGTTTGCACTTGATGTATTACAGGCTTAACAGGAGTGACTCTGTGTAGCAGGTTGATGACACTGGTGGAAACATAATGAAAATATATTATTTATTTGAATATGGATATGCTGGTACTATACAGTTTGCTTTCCCTATAGTGCAATTTCAATCATAAACCCCAACTAGACTAATCTATTATGTTTTGTGTGATACTTAACCAAATGTTTAGAATAGGAACTGATTTGTGTTGTATATCTTTCTCAAACAGAAAAGTCGACTATACAAATGGGAGAAACGTCAACTTAAAAACATAGAAGAAGCAACTACACATGAATTGGAAATTGAAGAAGCCTGAAATGAATTCAGCACTATACCTAAAGATGTTATTTATGGATGTGAGATTGTCACTTAAAAACAAAACAAGTTACTGATTAAATAAATAGATCTAATGATTTTAATCAAGTGCTGAGGACTGAAGAAAACTTAGGACTGAAGAGCACTTAGGATGTTGAAGTCGGTTCTCTGCATTAGAGAGGATAAAGGTCTGAGTGCAGAAAAGATCATTTCCATACAGCTACCCACAATAGTAATCTGAGAAGTCTTTGGCAAACTATATATATATAGTTTTCCAAAGACAGACTTCCCAGATCACAATTGTGGGTAGCAGTAGGGCAATCCCACAGACCTATTTAACAGAAAGATCTCACACTCTAGAGATGTGTGCTTTACATTTATTCATCATGCCACAACAAGGGCTTAACCAAATTACTGTGTTTCAGCCAACATTGGCATGGGTCAAAATTTTGTTTTTAGACCTCATGTACCAATCACCAAAAGTGCGGATTATATGTTCACCATAGAGGTGGAAAAACCCCATGTTTTACAGCAAGTGCTTAGATATATATATATATATATATATATTTTATACCAGTTAGTTACAATTTTTCTATATGCTTTAACTTCCATTCAGAAAAGGGTATTTCTCATGTGTCATAATAATACCCCATTAACTGTTTTAAAATGCAATGTATGATGTTCTTTTTGGTAATCGTTTCTTATCATGGTGCCTGAAGAAATAATGTATTCTCATTTAATGCATGCCACATTGAAAAATGCATTATGTCCTGGTTGAGGACATATTACATATAAACCTATATCTCATGCAAAATAATTTTTTTATAAAAAATGCAAAATCCAAAAAATTTCATTAAGCATAGGTAGGCAAAAATTATTTTGTGTTTAATTTAGCGAGGTCCTCCAATGCTTGTCCTTGTTGTTACTTTGTTTCTAGAAATCCATAAACTGTATCATTCCAGCCTACCTTGTAGTAAGCTGGAGAACTCTAGTGAAGTATACACAATTCATAATCTGTTAAAACCATTGCTGTTGATAATTATAAAGCGATTATTAAGCAATTATAAACCAAAGATTAAGAGGAACAGTGACTAAGCATAACAAGGAAGGTAAGGAGCAGAACTTTCTTAGTATCAGCCTTAATGTACTCAAAAAGATACAAACCTTATTTGGTCCATATAATTCCCTAACATCAAACTCAATAATATACTTCTATTCCAGCCTTCTCAAAATGTCTGCCCTTTTCCACCCCCTGTGTTTCATCATCTATCTCTGAACATTTCAGCCTCTCAAACTTACCATTGTGGTGTTTATGAAAATGTTTTATCACTGGGTGCCTGGAACATGCATTATTGTTTGCCTTAGGATTCTGAAGTTTTTGTTTGTGTACGTGTAGGACAGAGCAACTGCCTGAAAGTAGGTTATAAGTTGGAGTGAATGTTGGTCCAATACAAAAACAGGCCCACACATTTGTCAGAGTAAAACATAGTTTCAGTTGTTTAAACGTGGTCTCAATCCTATGATAACAGTGCCACAGAGCGGGTAGTCTTAACTTTGGCAATATGGAAAGCATTTAGCATTAAAAGAAAACTGTTTAAAAGTCAAACACAGCAAACCAGTTCCTATAAAAAAAAATTATGTATAAGATGACACAAAAATGACAAACTCTAACAAGGGGAACTAAAGATAAATATTTTTCATTATTATTATTATTATTATTATTATTATTATTATTATTATTATTATTATTATTATTAATAATAAAAATAAATTGTCAATCACTAGTAACTGATCACAGGCTCTTGTATGATTTGAGGCAGAAGCAATGGAGTACAGGTGGGGTCCATCAAGCAGGTCATCCCTGTCAAATATTTCATCTTCTGCTTTTGTCTTTGAAATGAAAGTCAAAATCCTCTAGCTGAGCAAGGTTGCAGGTTTTATCTGCATTAGTCCTCTTGAAGCCGAAAAGCCACTGGTTGAGCTTGCGGTGAAGCTGTTGGTTTTGGCAGGATAATCTACAAGTGGGAGAAATGTAAAGTTTGTGACCAGTGAAGTTCGCACTGGCTGGATACGTTTTGCCCCTTCACGTCGGCAAAACTTCTACCTTCATACTCAGGCCCTATTTGGATTGTGGTGGATGGGATACTCAGTAAAGAACAGCCTATCTGCCAAATTTACAAGTGCATTATATTCAAAATCACTTGTAATATGTCACTTTTGTGACAGAGTATCCCATCAGCCAAAGTCTAAACTAGGCCCTTAGTTTTTTTTTTTTTTATAGTGCTCAAAATCTATTAGTTGGGTCAATGGGTATACAAGAAAGTTGCGTTGAAATCAGACACCTTTGCTGGAAGGTCCTGCTGATGCTACAGAGGTCTTGGAAGTTAAACAAAAACTTTGAGTTTCTGAAGCAGATCCTCTTTATCGCTTCTGAAGCACCCAGAATGTCAGTGACAGCACTTCAGGGCCAGGTCTCAACTCAGTAGAGGCCTCTAGCAGGGCCCAGTCCAGTTGCTACTTCACAAAAAAGGTCCCTTGCAGCTTATGTCACTGTAGCCTCATAGAATAGTTGCCTCTTGAGTTCTAATTCTTAGTGGGGGTTCTTTTACACTAAGTACTAGTATCTTTTGGGCATCTACTGACATACTGACATATTGCTGTATGAAAAAAATGTATATATATATATATATCTAGAGAGAGAGAGAAACAGATACACACTGAAAAGAAGAGTGAATAACCCTGTGTACTCAACCACTGTGTCAGTTATCCATCTGACATAAACATTTAGTAAATAATAACAGACAGTGGGAAGTCAGAAAATACAGAAAAATCACCAATACAACATTTAGGGCCAGATATATCAAGCTCCCGGTTTGCATTTCTTAAATAGCGAATTTTAAGAAATCGTTATTTAAGAAATGCAAAATGGGATATATCAAAATTGCGAGTCTGTAATAGAGATTTCTTAAAATTCGCAAACGCAACTTGCTAGTTGCAAATGCCGAATCACAAAAAAATAGCGAATCGGTATTTGAAAATCACAAATTGCGAAAATGGAAAACCGGATCACGCTGATGACATCACAACCACGAAGTGAGTCAACCCATGCTGTTTCCAGGAGCCACACCCACAGGAGCAGGCAGAGAGACACAGTCCAGCACCAGGGAGGCAGCCTTGTGAGCCAGCCAGGACCAAACAGCAACATGGCCACTGGTGGGAATGTGAGGGAGAAAGGAGACAGGAAGCGCAAGCTCAAATTCAGTGAGCAGGAATTGGAGGTGCTCACTGAGGAGGTGGTCAGGAACCACGACAAACTATTAGGGAAGAACTCACTCAAGGTACCTGAAAGTGAGAAGAGGAAACTGTGTTCAGAAATCCAGACCAAAATAGGCACAGTGGGTGTTGCGCAGCGCTCTGTTGAGGAGATACGCAAGCAATGGTACGAGTTGCGTTCCCATGCCAAAGAGAGGAAAGACAGCAGGCTAAAGGAGGCAAGGAGCACCGGAGGAGGACCACCCACCCAGACACCGTCCACACCAATGAAAGTCCTGGTGGAGTCCACACTGCTTCCTGAAGTTGTCAGTGGTGTCACTGACATTGACACCTCAGGGACAACCAGCAAAGGTAAGGGCAGTAATGATGTGTATCCCCATATGTGCATGTACAAATGCCCCCTAGAAAATAGCTATTAGCTCAATGCAGTGTGATAAGTAGTCCATGTCACATCCTACATTCAACGCAACAATGCCTTATGGGAGTGGTAGTCCACACCCCTAAAGTGCCAACACCACAGAAAAAGGAAGAAAGTGTTCAGCCACTCAGAGAAACAACACAAAAAGCTCATAGTGATACGATAATAGTGTACATTTATTACTAGGATGCAACATTTTGTGAAATATAAAAAAATGACATGCTGCACATTGTTGTTGTAGATGTCCCGGGCCCTGCTGCAGCCGAAGGTGGAAATGTGGGGGATAGCGAAACACAGCAACAGTTCGACTGAAACACCAGTGAGTTCTTCATTATTAGACCAACTACACGCAGGGCAAGAGTGCTACCTCTCCCAGAGTATAACCTGGAGTCAGATGAAATGGCAGATGAAGTACCCACACCACTCCCTGAGGCTAGATTCACTCCCCTCAGGAGGTGTCACGATGCAGGCAGACAGTGCACTGATGAAGGAGAGGGCCCATCACTCTGGGCGGCCTTGAAGCTTCCATGCTGAGAGTGCAGCACCTGCAATGCAAACACATGCGGTCAATGCACATGCAGTTGATGTCTAACAATAACAACATTAGAGTACTACACAAGCAGTTGGAGTCTCTGAAAGAAAACATGTGCAAGCTGCATGAGGGACAGCAAACAGCAGCAGAAAACACAAAGGGGATGACAAACGCCATCAGGGAACTCTGCACTGAGATTCAGCAGGAGCGTGTCAGCCACTGTAGGTGCCATCACCAATTTATGGGCAGGCTGGATGGGTTCTGTAGATTGGTCAATCAGCTCACTACCTCAACTGCCTTGATATCACAACGTGCTGTGGGCATACAGGTGGAGATGACAAATTGCAGTCGGGATGTTGCACAGGGATTGGTGCAAATCACCAATGTTCTGGATGCAATGCAGACAGCACAGTGTGCTACAAACAGCGAACTGGGTGGTGGGGATAGTGAGGAGCTCTCTAGCCTTAGCAGTCTCACAGCCCCTGTGATGGATCCTAGGCTTTGCAGTACCAGACACAGTACTGTCTTTGAACCTGCTACAAGAGGTGCCAGTGAGGTCACCGAGCACTTAAGTGATGATGAGGGGTACAGGGGACTAGCATAACATGTAGCAATACAGCTATACTATGATACTAATAGTGTGACTGTTACTCGGACCTGTTTTTACATAGTGCATAGCTATGTCCTATTCACACATATGTTACCTGAAGTCAAGGTAATAAAGGTGCTACCTACAGCAATACATATAATAGACATAGGCCCTCATTCTGACCTTGGCGGGCGGCGGAGGCCGCCCGCCAAAGTCCCGCCGTCAGGTTACCGTTCCGCGGTCGAAAGACCGCGGCGGTAATTCTGACTTTCCCGCTGGGCTGGCGGGCGGTCGCCTTCAGACCGCCAGCCAGCCCAGCGGGAAAGAGGCTTCCACGATGAAGCCGGCTCGGAATCGAGCCGGCGGAGTGGAAGCTGTGCGACGGGTGCAGTTGCACCCGTCGCGTATTTCACTGTCTGCGCAGCAGACAGTGAAATACATGTAGGGGCCCTCTTACGGGGGCCCCTGCAATGCCCATGCCAGTGGCATGGGCACTGCAGGGGCCCCCAGGGGCCCCGCGACCCCCCCTACCGCCATCCGGATCTCGGCGGTCCGACCGCCGGGATCTGGATGGCGGTAGGGGGGGTCGGAATCCCCGCGGCGGTGCAGCAAGCTGCGCCGCCGCGGAGGATTCAATGGGGCCGCGGTACACTGGCGGGACCCCGCCAGTGGTGCCGGTCCGACCGCGGCTTTACCGCCGCGGTCGGAATCCCCATTGGAGCACCGCCGGCCTGTCGGCGGTGCTCCCGCGGTCCTCCGCCCTGGCGGTCAAAGACCGCCAGGGTCAGAATGAGGGCCATAGTATTATCATTACTTACATCAGAAATGGTTGCACGTGTTGTCAGCAAGTCTTTGTCTGCCCTCTGCTGCACTGCTCTTGTCTACTGGGTGAAGCGGTGGTAAGGGATCACCATCCTCATCTGAGTCCGGCTCGGTGGGTTCCACAGGTTTGCTCCTTGTTGTTGCAATGTTGTGCAACATAGCACATGTAGCCACGATTTAGCAGGTTGTGTCAGGGCTGCATTGTAGTGCACCACCACTCTTGTGGATGCATCTGAAGTGGCTCTTCAGCAGTCCGAAGGTCCTCTCCACAACACTGCGGGTTGTCCTGTAAGCAGCATTGTACCTCCTCTCGGCTTGAGTTGCAGGACTCAGGTAGGGTGTCAGTATAAAGTACTGCACAGCGTAGGCACTGTCTCCTTGAATGAAATGAAAGTAAAATGAGTACTTGTTATATTTTATGTCACATTTACATCAATGTAACATTGTCAACTATTACATTACCCGGTAGATATCCTTCGTCAAACTCCCCAACTAGTAGTGTTGTGTAAATTCCACTGGTGGGTGGGTATACTATTGGTCCTGTGTGTGGTGTGCTGCAATATGAGTTGTAGATCAGCTATCAGGTCAAGTATCAAGGAAAACTTAACCTGTACTTCTCATATATCTCCTTCTCTGTCTGGTCAAAAAGGATTATGCGCACTCTAAAAATGCGCTCCTATCTCCTCCTCCCTCTCCTTAAACCTGCCAGGATCCTCATCCTCCTCGCCATCACGTAGAGTGCCGCCATTGCTGAAAAGAGGCTGAGTCATTCTGGGACCTCTTTATATAGGTTGCACCTGGTTACCACCTTATTTCAATTCGTAGTAAATTGCATGTGCAAAAGGCCATTCTGTGAATATTCGCTATTTGCAATATTTTGATGCACAGAATTGCAAGACAGAATTTGCGTGTCGCAATCTGCGTATCGCAAATAGCGACATGAATTTGCAGATCGCGATCTGCGAATTACAAATCTAGGTCGCAATTTGCGTTACGCAGATAGTGATTCGCTAAATCATGTCGCTATTTGAGATACGCAGATTGCGACATGCAAATTCATGACACAGTGGTAAGGAATTGCTATTTTAGTGATTCCTTATACTTGGGGTGAGAATGCCTTTCATGCATTGTGAAAGGCATTTTTGCATTCGCAAACGCCCGATTTTTACGATTCGCACCATTTGCGAATGCAAAAAAGTTTGATACATCTGGCTCTTGATTCTGTGTGGTATATTTACATTGCTTTATTGAAACATATACTTTGCAAATATATCACATTCTGAGGGGAGACAATACATTTATTTCTAAAGTTGCCACACATGCACATTACGTTCCTATTGTGGAAATTTGATAGAATTGAAAGTTGTTGATGCATAAACCAAAAAAGTTGTCACATGGACATTTGAAATGCTAACATTTGTTTTGTGAAATCTATCTACTTCTTCAGGTATGCAAAAGTTATATACAGTAGTTACAATTACTGTAATTGCAGTTACACACAAGTCAGGGAGCTAAACAAGATAATACCATACAGATTTTAACAGTCTGTGATGAAAAAGCCGGTGCGTCGCCTAAAAAGTGAAAGAGTGGTCAAATTATTGAACATAACAATTCTTGTGACAAACTCCCTCTGTATAACTTGGAATAAAGAATTTAATAGAGATACAGTTTTAAGAAACTAAACCTAAACAAATAGAATGAAAAAAAGAAAATGGGATACAAACACTGCAAGGAATGATGGGTAATCAGTGGAATAAGTATAAAAGAAAATAAAGGAATAGAATCTCCTTGAGTGTATTATCCAATGATGTTCTATAGCCCAGTTGTGTTTGTCACTACCAAGAAAGACTCACCAAAAAAGTATTTACCGAAATGTCCCTCAAAGTGAGTAGTTTCATCTCATCATGCTCCTAAATCTCTTAGGCCTAATCTAGAGAAGCAAAGATAAACAAAATGCAACATGAGAATTGTCATAAACTCTTATTAGTGACAATTGTACACCAGCCTGATCCATTTAACAATATATGGTACTTACCTAAAACAAATAACTGTAGTCACCCACTCTGATATGGACCAAAATTCAAGGTAATCCTAAAGTTGTGAATTCAGAAAGACACAATAAAAATCAACAACAATTTCACGCATGCCTTCAAATTAACATAATGTCCTGGAAACAGACAACCTTTTTTTTAAGACAACACCGGGTTACCTTGATATTTAGGCTACTTTTAATTGAATAAGGCTAGATATGGCACATTTTTACCACATCCCTACACCTTCAAAAGCTAATGTGTATTAAAAATAGTAATTTGTTTTGACAAAACAAAAACAATATGAGTCTGAAAAAAACTGAACACCACCTGAAGTATGTAAACCTGCTCAAACAATAAGGGCATACTGCACCTAGCAGTGCACATGACACAAAAAAACTAAGAATCAAAACCAATATAGAAGTCTTCCTGAAGTGCTCCACCTATGCATGCACTTGATTCCTAAAAAAAAGTGCATACACATTTAAATGTTTAATTTTTCATCTTATGGTAGCAAATGTTCGACTTATGAGACTACAACCTCTGCACTCTTAAATGACTAACTATCCTAAAACATTCTCACTAGGGGATCACATTGTTATGATCAATAGAAAAAAGAGAATATACAAAATATTCTGATGGCTACACCTACCTGTGGATTCCTCACCTTTTGAATATCCCAAATGAGCCAGCATTCGATGGAAACTTTTCTCCATAGCTTTCTACATTGACGAGGATGTCATAATGCAACGGCTTTGCACGCGACTTCAGCTGACCTCATCAAAGCCATAGAAAGCTTTTGTTGGCATGCTGACCTCAGTTCCCTTTTTTTCTGCACTTCTGATGCATAACACTTTTCTGGTAGCTCTCAGTTACATTTTAGATTTCCTCCGATATTTTCTCCTTTGTTGCTGGAAGAAAGAATGTCTCCTCCGAGGAAGTCGGGATTTAAACTGTGTAGGGAATGTGAAGGCCAGATGTCTATTACTGACCCTGACCACAATTCCCTTTGGTATTTGAGTTCGGACTACGATGTAGAGACCTGTTAGTCATGTCAGAAAATGAACCCCAAGGCATTAAAGGAAAGGGAGGCAAAGTTATTCATGGCCAAGGCCAAACAAGAAAAAATTGGTCGTCTGAAGTCTCAACCTCCATCGAAGTCACTAACACCCCAGTCTTGGATATTGTCAAAGAGAAAACAAAAGATGAAGCAATGTCACAACTCCCGATGCCGTTATTTGAGGGATACTTCTCTGAAGTCGGGCTCTCCGAAGTGAGGGAGAAAAGATAGATATAAGGTGTCTCCTTCTCCATCTCCGATGCCCACTCTGATGTTGCCTACAAGCCAGGCACCAGCTCCGAATTTGCCTGGATGTCCTGATATGGAGTCTGAAGCAGAGACGGCCCCCCTGCAGCACCTACTCCTCTGACACAGAAGCAGAGTCATCCAGCATTTCCAGCTCCAGGGATGAATCCCTCAACTTTTCTAAATGCTATGTATGGCATCTTTGCAAGGGCTTTGACTCCATCCGGTGCGCCTGCATGCCCCATAGGTCTGCTATCCTGTTCGCCGGGTGGATTCCCAGTCCTGTACCAGCAAGGTCCCTTCTTGCCTTTTCTTCCTATGCCTTAAGTATACTGGCCTCACCTAGTGATGAGGCATTCAACTTTGCTGGTCAAACATGTTTCACCAGCAGCAGCTTTGCCTTATCCGGCATTGGTTTGAGTCTCAGCAATGTCGCTTTTTTTCAACTCCAGGACCCTCTATTCTTTTGGCCCAAAGGTCTAAGTCACCGGTGTTGTTGCTGGATTTACCGGCGGTGTTACCAACGTCACTGATGCCGATGGTGAAGTCAAGGCAGAAATCCAGAAGGAAGGCTCAGATACTTTGAGAAGAGGAACAGTATGCCTTGGAAAGAGGTGATCTTCAAGAACGGGCGATAATTCAGCTGGACCTTGATTTTGAAGGGTTGGACATAGCGAGTGGATTGGACATATTCCCTGAATTTGAACTGTCCAAAGGGTATCCCTCCTCCTGAGGTCATGTTGCATTATTCTCTTATAGATAAGGCAGCTGAGATGTTAGATTTACCTTTAACCTCGACTGAACCTAAGTCAAATTTGATGACAGAAGTATTACATTCTTCCTCTTCTTCTTCTGAACCATTGTTACATTTTAATGATGCATTGACGGAGCCATTCCTGGAGATATGGCAGAAGCCCATTACTTTCACTGCTCTATCTCAGCCAAATATTTGCCAATTGCAAGGAGGTGCAAGCTGGCTTCAAGAGACCCCTTGTTTTTGTCTTTACAACCCTTGTCTGAAGGTTTGGTTGTGCAGGCCTTGTGTTCTTCTTGGTTGTCCCCTGAGTCACTTCCTACTTCCCCTGCTGATAGAGAGTCAAAAATATGGAACAGTCAGCAAAGAGGGTGTTCTCGTCATGTAGTATGGCCTTAAAATCAACAAATAAAACATGTTTGTTAGGTCATTACCTACATGCTCTAAAGGACTCGGCTGGAGCAGTAGTACCAAAATTGTCGGGAGATGCCCAAGGCCATTTTTCTGAGCTCCTGAACAATCGTCAAGCTGCTCCATGCCAGGTCATCCAGTCAGGTCTGGACACTGCTGACTCTGTGGCAAGTGCAATGGGTACCTCAGTTGCTTCTAGGAGGCACACTTAGTTAAGGGGGTCTGGTTCTTCTCCCAAAGTACAAACATCCTTGTTTGAACTTCCATTTGATGGGTTGAAATTGTTTGGTGCTAAAGCTGACTCAACTTTGGAGAGGTTCAACGAGAGTAAAGCAACGGCAAGATCTTTTGGCCTGCAAATGCAACACAAAGATTATAGACCATTTTGGACATTTTGAGGATTCAAAAGGTCCTTTTCCTTTTGAGGAAGACAATAATATCAGCAACAGCAGCAATCAAATCCTCTCTATAGAGGCTAAAGAGGGCTGGCTGTCAAAGGCAGTGTGGAGTCACCCATCAGCCTTCCTCCTCCTCTTCCTCCCCGGCCAATGTTGCAGAAAAGCAGTCCCAGTTCTGACATTCTTGCGCATGCTTTACCCGCGGGAGGGAAGTTGATTCATTTTCTACAAGAGTGGAGGTCCATAACATTGGACCGTTGGGTGTTGAGTACTATTGAAAATAAGTATGCCCTACCCTTCCAGGAGTTACCCCTTCCGTTTCCTCCCCAACAATGCTTTTGTTCAAAAGAACATCTTCTGTTACTTCAACAAGAGGTCCAACCGAGTTGGTTCAAGAGAAGCAACGGGGTCAGGAATGTTTCTCATTATATTTCCTGATTCACAAAAAGGACGGTCATTGACGTCCGATCCTAGACCTCAGGGTTTTAAATTGATTCCTCAAATAGGAAAAATTCACCCCTGGCGCAGGACAAAGGAAAATGGGTGGCTTCAATCAATTTGCAGGATGCATATTTTCATATCCCCATTCTACAGTCATACAGGAAGTATCTCTGCTTTGTGGTAGGGGCACAACATTACTAGTTTGTGGTCCTTCCCTTTGGTCTTACTTCCGCACCTCGAGTCTTCACAAAGGGGATTACGGTGGTCGCAACACATCTCAGAAGATGGGAAATACCAGTATTCCCTTGCCTGGACAGTTGGCTGCTCAAAGTCAAGTCTCCAGGGTTGGTATTTGTTGGAAAGTGGATTATTGGTAAGAGCAAGTAAGTACCTACACTTAGCAATAGGCCACTAACTCCTACAAGGTCCAATCAGGTCTTAATAAATCAATCCCTGCTCAACCCTTGGTAGCTTGCTAACGAGTGAACACAAAACACAATAAAAATCCAACACAATTTATAAAAATAGAGTATATTTCTATCTTTAAAATGACACCAAAACGATTAAATTGGATAAGGGGAACTGGATATATGAACGTTTAAATAATGTTTTCTAGTGCAAAGAAACTAAAAGTGCCAATCTGGTCACACTAGACCGGGGCAAGGTCAAAGTTTGATGCCAACCGCAATGGAGCCCTGCTCGGCTACAGCAAGCGGGAGGCCTCAGTCAAAAGTTTAGCTTTGGAGTTAGTCTTTTTCTTGAAGATTGTTTTCAGTGGGACAAAGTCACCAATCTAATCCGACCTCCCTGGAGCCCTCTTCGAATACGCTTCGCAGGAGACCGTGGTGAAGAATTCTACCTTTGGACATAGACAATTTTTCAGGATGGAAATCTTCATCTGGGGCAAAGCTGAATCTTGATCCGACGTCCCTGAAGCCCTCCACAGATATGCTCTGTGGGAAGTCCCAGTCAACTTTTTGCGTTCACTTTTTTGGAGCTTTTTCCTTCTGACGGGGGTTGGCCCTCCGCAGCAAGCCGGTTTCAATGCAAGGTTGTCAAATCACCTTTCCAGGAGCCCCCGGTAAAATCCTAGAAGTCTGAGCCTCCGGACCTTTTCAGCGGGACGAACCTGCAAGTCTTTATGGAGCTTTTTTCCAAAAGTTCTCCAAGCTTCTCCAAACTTCTGTAACTTCTTCCAAAAGGAGTTTGAAGGTCCTTTAGGAGTCCACAGCTCACCCCAGTATTCCAGAAGCTCTGAGTTGCTCCTTGAGGGTTAGGTGAGGTGTGGGTGCAGCTCTGCCAAATTTATCCTTGCTCCCGGGATGAAAAGAAGGTGGGAGGGGCAGCTATCCAATCACAGGCAGGCCACCACCCTCTTGGATGACCACTTTCTGGTAACTGTGGCAAAACTCAATCCCAGGGAGCAACATTCTTTAAAAACCCAAAATGGCAGAAACTGAATTTTGGAGCTTAGGTCTGGCTGAGCCTACCCATTGGTGTGGTTAAAAATCATTAACATACCCCTCTCCTGCTCTCTTCTAATCTAATCAGGAGGGCACCTGGTTGTCTGGGTTTGCAGGAAATGGAAGGGGTCCTGAGCAGGTCCAAATGCCCTTTCCTCCTTTGAAGACAAGTTTGGGTGCTCTCCCCCTAGCCTGTTTCACCATCTGCTGAGGCGGATCTCCTCCCCCAGGCACTTCCTTTGTGTTCAGCCCAAGCCACTTCACACCTCATCAAGGCAGCCTGTGCAGGCTGCCAGAGGCTGACCCAACAGAGAAGGGTACTGCAGAGCTGAAACTGGTAACTTTATCAAAGAGTTCTAAAACTTGTTCCCTGAACAAGCTATATTAAATCCAAGAATGGCAAGTTGTTGCATTTATTATAGCAATCCGTTTGAGACCAAACTTGAGATATCTAGCTCCTTTGGAGACATTTTAGCCTATGTAGCCTCTTCACTAGAATGAGGGAAACACGAATTTGGCTATTTTTCCATACCAGGGCTTATAAAACAAATCATCTAAAGTCCCTACTTATAGTTATACTGCACCCAAACCTGGGGGCACCTAGGGCACACCTTAGGGGTGACCTATAGGTAACAATAAGGTAGACTGTGGAAGTACTTTAAATTTCAAATTGGAATTTGCATGTAACTTTAATTTAAAAGCAGCCAGCAAATCAGGCCTGCCTTTAAAATGGCCATGGGCACCTCAGCAGTGCACTTATGGGGGTACTGCATATGCTGGGGTCCCTAAACCTACACGCCCTACCATATACTAGGGACTTATAGGTAGATTGATACTGCCAATTATAATTAGCCTAATTTGTATACTCATTTTAATCAGAGCACAGGCCCTGCAGAGAGGCACTATCACTCTGGTCCTGGGCTCAGGACCATGAAATTTACATCATTGCGTATCACTTGGCGGGAGTTCTGCACGTACATGCAGACAGTATCTGCTGGCATTTTTTGTCCAATCACAAGTAGCATCCCCATCCTGAGGTGGTACTACTCATCTTTCAGTTATAGGGGACGCCTCAAATAGACCTGTTTGCCCCACACGAGAAAGCGTAGTGCTTGTCATTCTGCAGCCTTCAGTACATGCAGCAGGGAGCACTGACGGACGCGTTTCAATCGAACTGGAACTCCCAGCTGCTTTATATGTTTCCCACCATACCCTTGATTCCTCGGGTTCTGAGGAAGATCCGCTAAGACCAGTCTCAAGTCATAGAAATAGCCCCGGATTGGTCATGGAGGGTGAGGTACACAGACCTTCTGCACCTCTCACTGTGCCTGCCGTACCATCTCTCTCACAGGGAAGACCTTCTCACACATTTTTGGGGGCAAGTTCTACACCCCTAGCTTCAAAGCTTGCACCTACATGCCTGGAAATTCAATTGAGCAAACTGAGTTCTTCTTCCCTTCCCCCTGAAGTGGTGGATGTTATCTTAACGGCTAGGCGACACTCCACCAAATCAGTTTATTCTGCCAATGGGCTAGGTTTTAAAAGTGGTGCAGAGAAAATACTATTGAGTTCTTAAAGGCCTATTTGTCTGGCATTTTGCGTTTTGTGCAGTTGCAACAGTTAAAGGTTATTTGTCTCTCCTTTTGGCATTCCTTTCTTTGTCTGATCAAACTTCCCCTTTTAAGTCCCCTAAAGTGCTGAAGTTTATAAAGGGACTTACTAATAGGTATCTTCTCATTCCATTTATAATGCCTGAGTGGGATTTTAATTTAGTTCTTACTTTTTAATGGGTTCTGCATTTGAACCCTTACATAGTTGTCACTTGAGGTTACTTACTTTTAAGACAGTTTTCCTGATAGCAATAACGTCTGCTAGATGATTCAGCAAATTACAGTTCCTTAGTATTAAGCCTCCTTTCAGCACTTTCCAACAAGATATGTTGGTGTTGAGATAGGTAGTGTATTTTGGAATGAATCCATGTTTTTGTAGATACCTATTTTGGTTGAATGGTTTCTCCCAACATCTTTAGATATCAGTTAATGATATCCCCTCCCTCTTTTTCTATATTGTGGTTGATAGCCTTGACCACTCCAAGATGGCCGACAGCATGTTTCTTCCTCTTTGTTGAGATCGCGCAAACTATGTGATACCAGTATTAAAATCTAGATGAGACAAGATATTTTATTATTTTGGAATGAATCTCTGTTTGAGGTAGATTTTTGGTGGATTGAAGTGGTCACATAGTAGGTTTGGATATCGGTTGAGCTAATATCCCCCTTCTTTTTCTTCATTCTCTATATTGCAGTTAGGAGACCTTGACCACTCCATCATGGCTGACAGCGAGTTCTCTTCAGCTTGGAACTGAGATCTCATGTGAATGAAAGAGATCTTGCGATCTTTTGATCCCGGAATAGGGCAGAATGCCTGACTTTAAAATGGGGAGTCTTGGAATGAACAATATTTGGTTTGTATTTCGTGACTCTAGTTCAGAAGACCTTTGTCAAGGACAAGATAATGATCCTTAAAAAATAGACAAGGGGGTTTCTTCATGATTGTAAGATCAGTTATGCTTTCTACAAATGCGCGCAAGACAACTTTAAAGCGGAGAGTTAGCCGGTTGATAACACGCTTTGATGGATGGTAATTTGTATTTACTGCAAGTTACGTTTCTAAAAGAGCTGTTTGTGTCAATAGATTTGACCCGCTCATGTTTTATGACATTATGATATTGTAACATTTTATTATTACTGCATTTTGGGCACATTTTCTTGTGAGTTTGTTGCAGTCCAGTTCTTTTAAGCCATAGTCTTATAATTAAGTTCGCTAAATGTGAAGCTATGATGGCAGTAAGATTCTGAATGATGGTATCTATTTAAGTGATGTAGACTACCTGATTGAAAAGAAGGTAGTCAAATAGATATTTTGTTAAAATATTATTGGAAGTAAGGTTTTATCGATTATGTTTTTTCTATGCTGTCTCTCCTCTTCTCTTTATAGATGGAGGTGCTGTGATAAATGAAATATAAACAAAGGATGCCTTGATATATCCTCTTTATATGAGTTACTGCGGTAGGTAAAGTAGGAAGTTATTGCTCTCAGGGATATGAGAATGTGTTCTATACCCTCTTCTCTAGCGAGGGTTGGACGGTGATCATTCAATGTTTCAGTCTTTTTCTAAAGATGTGAAAGAGTAATTTTTGGATATTTGGTTCTGTTTTGGCATAAGGAATATCTGTGAACCAACATTGGAATTTGAATGTTGAGATCTGTTTGTTTCTTGGGAGCTTATCTACATCTGTGCCTGGGCTGCAGGTATTTACTCCTAGTAAAGCGAATGTTGGGTGCATGTGTCCACGTGGTGTTTGCATGTATGCATGTATTTTTTGTAACACAAATTTGAAAAAAAAAATTTGCACTATTTTTCTTTTTCTTTTTTAGTTTTCATCACTTTTTTATTTTAATTTTCAATTTTGTTTATTTTTGGGCAGTGATGTTGCTTTTTCAGGTGTAGCACTGAAGAGTTTAGATTAAATTTATCATTTTTGTTGTATATTTTTTTTGTATTAGGACGTGTATCATTGGGAAGGACAATAGAATTTATAAAATCTACGGCATGTTATATCTTGAATTATGGAAAAAGGAACTGCCCTGATGAAGGCAGTCTCATAACCCAGAGGACTACGGAAGAAACGCGCATTGGCTTGGTTCCTACTCCTGTTTGTGTGGATGATTTATGAACTTTTTGATGTCAGATCCTCTCTTTTCTTTGAAGCCACTATTAAATAAGACTAAGGGCCTGATTACAACTTTGGAGGACGGTGTTAATCCATCCCAAATGTGACGGATATCCTGCCCACCGTATTACGAGTTCCATAGGATATAATGGACTCGTAGTACGGTAGGTGGTATATCCGTCACATTTGGGATGGATTAACACCCTCCTCCAAAGTTGTAATCAGGCCCTAAGAATTAATTGCTATTGGAATAATAGGATGACATTATTTTGAATTGTAACACGGCTGTAACAAAAAGAGCATATTTGATTGAACTGATATGTATTTATGAAATCTAGAGTTGTATGTTTGTCAATTGTTATGGTTTTATCATCTCACTGTTTTGTCTTGTGGGGCACTTTGTTTTTGTCAATAAGTGTTTTTATATGTTTTTGTGTATATAGATTATTTAGATCTGTATTTGTGTACTTCCCTGTGTAATATTTGATTATTTAGATAATTTAGATATATATATTTTTTTTTTTGTACATACACATGTAATAAACATCAATTTTGAATTTATATTATTGGTGTTCTGTTTTGTATATTATTGTGATAATGTTGAATATATATTGTACCCGATTTTCTCTTTCCTTGTTCTCAGGTTTTGAGGAAGCTAAAAAGAAGCTTGAGGAAATAAACGCAGATTTTGAGTCATTCAATCAATATCTCATTAAGAGGAAAACTGATAAATTGAAGAAGGATATTAGGTATTTTACCTTAGAAAGGACATATCCATAATTGGCAGAGCAGTATTATTATAAATATACATGGGGACCGCAGGGTGAGAGGCAGAATTGGACCTCTAGGAAAGTAGTCACTTTTTTGGACACATCTGAGTCAGAGGGAGAGGGCAGTTCCCACAACTTAGACACATTCGGTGACAGACAGAACCAGGTAGATTATTTTCAGTCCAATCCTCATTTTTTAGGCAACCGAAGACACAATTTCAGATCCAGGTTTCGGCAAAATCATGGGAACAGACCCCCGAATTCAGATCAAACATCACATCTGCTTTAGGCAGGACGCAATCAGTACTGGAGGGATTGAATAACATTCCTATCTTTAATCTAAGTACGTGTGTCTTAGATAAAAGCTCAGAGCGTTTGCTAGCGAGGGGTTTGTCATTTGTACCTAATACAGATATTAATACATTTGAACTTATGAGAAGTCTACAAGCCTTTTTTAGACGGATCAGGCTTAAAAAATATTTTTTCTCTTCCCCCGCCACGCCGGTCTATAATGGATCAGGTCTGAAGCCTCCATCATCCTTTACTCCAAGTCTAGAAGCGGTAGGACCGGGAGTAGCTATTTTAGAAAAAACTGTAACACAGAAGTTTGACAACATGCTCAGACATATTCCTAAACCTAAATATAATCTTGGCAAAGAGGAGAGCATGGCCTTACGTAATTTAAAAGACAACAATAATATTACGGTGAAACCCTGTGACAAAGGGGGTGGCATTGCCATATTAGATACTGCAGTATATAAGGAGAAAATGTCAAAGATGCTCTGATGCTCTGAATTTTACAGAGAGATGCCCGGGAACCCGGAGAACATGATTAACAGACGCATTAAGTATGTAAACAGTATTGCTTTAGAATCAGGACTGATTTGTCAGAAGGAATATGAATTCCTGACACTCGAATATACAAGATTTCCCATTATATATGGACTTCCTAAAGTCCACAAAGATGCGAAGGATCCTTCACTACGTCCCATTGTATCTATGATTCGTTCAGCTATCGAACCATTGTCCAAGTATGTGGATACATTCCTGAAACCTTTAATTTCGTAGCTCCCTTCTAATGTTCGAGACACGGGTCACTTTATCTCCAAATTTGAAGGCTTGCAATACAATCCAGAACAAGAAATACTAGTTACATTGGACCTGGAGACACTGTATACAAACATTCCACAGCAACAGGCACTTCATTGTGTTGCGTCTTACCTGGATAGCTTGGGTGAGGATCCCCTCCATGTATTCATTTTGGATTGTCTGGAGATAATTTTTTTTTAACAATTATTTTGACTTCAATGGAACAATTTACCAACAAATTAAGGGTGTTAGCATGGGAGCTGCCTGCGCTCCCAGTGTAGCTAACCTATATGTTGGGGCATTCGAGGACAAACATATTTATAATGAAGTTGCTCCTTTTTTTGAGAATGTACATCTATGGTGTAGATACATAGATAATGTGTTTTTCATTTGGAAGGGTGAGGAGAGTGAGCTACATGAGTTTTTTTTATGGCTTAATCTCTGTGATAGCAACTTGAAGTTCACTATTAAACATAATCGTGACCAGGTGGAGTACTTAGATGTCTACATTAAACATCTGAATGGACACCTTGCAATGTCTCTATTCACTAAACCAACAGCTAGGAACACTCTTTTGTATTTTGACAGTTTCCTTCCTAGGAGTCAGAGACAGGCAATTCTTTTTTCACAGTTTTTATGACTGAGAAGAAATTGTACAGAAATGAAAGATTTTGTGAAACATGCTGAAGTTCTTTCGTACAAATTTAAACAGAGAGGTTATCCGAAGAAAGTGATCAGTAACTCCCTCAAAAGAGCAAAGTATTTCAATTGTGAATTGTTGTTTCAGGATAAAGAACAGAGCAGTACCAATAGATTAGCATGCGTGGTACATCATTCAACTTTGAACGATCGGATCAGAAAGATCATAAACTCTGAGTGGCATATTTTGAACACCAACACAGACTCAGTACATCTAGAGAAACCATTATTCGCATTTAAGAGAAATAAAAATGTGCAAAATATTTTGGTTAAAGCTGCGATGAGGCATGCCTCAGACCCTGTACAAAGATCGATTACTGGCTTAGACCAAGTGAAGGACAATTTTAAATGTGGTAATTGCCATGCCTGTGAAACAGCTTTGGTAACTCAGGATATTACACATAATGGAAAGAAAAGTCTGCTCATTATGATGACCAATTGTAGATCCAACAATGTTATCTATCTCATTTTATGCCCTTGCAATCTTGGATATGTAGGTGAGACTGCCAGGGCGTTGAGGACTCAACTATCTGAACATAAGTCCTCAATCAGAACTCGGAAGCCTAATGCCCCTTTAGTTGCACATTGGGTTGACCAGAAACATGATTTGAAAGAGATGAGATGGGCTCTCTTAGAAAAGATACCCGCAAAGGAAGACATTAGCTCTGAACAACTAAGGAAAAAGAAGGAAGTGTTCTGGATTTTTTTTATAGAGACATACAAGAATGGTCTCAATGAGGACATTCCTTGGCATAATGCCATGTGAGAGCATTCTGGTGTCCACCTCTGTGGCTCTGCCTTTGGACCATGTTTTTTTTTTGGACACTGATTCAGTCTGTGAACCCTTACGCAGTCCAACTTTTGAGTGGATATATTTTGTAGGCCTTTACGATATCTCCGATATCCACATCTGATGTAAAGATGGCCCTTATTAAGTTGTAGGTGATCTTTTCTGGGACAGCATTCTGTAAACTCTCTTATCTGATTAGCATTAATTCTACTCCTTTTTTTGTACTATGGAAAATATGTACACACACTAATGTTTTTAGATATCAACTGATAATTGGGTGTAGATTTCCAATAGGGGAAGGTTAGTCTAACAGCCTATGTGCATTTTATTGTTGCACGAGATTTGTTGTTTCCATGTTAAGATGGCTGCTGTGCTAGAGACTAGGAAGGACGTTATACATACGTCTGTTTTCTATGTTTAAGACTCTCACCTTGTCAGTGGGTTTACGGTGTTCTGAAATATCGGAGAAACGCGTGGGGCCGGCATACACATTGCCGTGCCGAACTCTCTAGGACGTTGGTCCCCAGTTCCAGGAGGACCAGCTAAGCTCTAATTCGAGGTCGATATCATGAAGGGCGCGTTAATATTTTGAAAGCTGCTCAGCCCTTATCGGTACGGACTTATTACAGCGTCTTTCGCTTCCTGTTTTTGTTTCTTTGTGCATTGCCAATATTTGTAGCCCTCTTGATTAAACAAGGAATGAATTTGGTAAGGTTGGGGATTAGGTAAGCAGTTTTGCTTGGACGTTCCTTTTTAATATCTTTTTCCTTATTACATGGTGGTTTAAACTTTTTCGTTTAAAAGACACTTGGGTGTTTGGTTGCTCTGCATGTTTGGTTGTTGTGGGTCCACACCTTCACTGATCCCTATCGGGTGCATCTTTGAACAATCAACATACTATGTGTATGGTTTATATTTAGGTTTTTGATGTTGGCTTTGGTTATGATTTTAAATAGATTCTCAATTTGAAGAGAAGATTGTATACATGATTAAGGATTGGTTGCCCTGATGAAGGTGGCTGGAAATAAGGGGGATTTACCCTGACGGATAGGTCCACCGAAACGCGCGTCAGCAAGTTCGATGGCACATGGCAAGTCTGTTGGTATATGATTGAAGTGAAGGATACATACTAGAAATAGACTATTTTTCAAACAGCAAGTTCGATAGGATATGATTAAAGTGAATGATTCGTACTGGATACAAACTATACTTTAAACATTTACTGGATTTACTGGCGTTAGTGAAGACCCTAAATTACGTTACTAGTACGGATTTTTTTCATTCTAATAAGGAACTTTCTGTTCTTCATTGGGAGATCATTTTGATTTCAATCAGTTACGAGTTATATATTCAAATGGACAATATTATGTATTTTAATGTCATTGCATGTCTTTTTGTATTTCTCTGTGATGTATGTTGTTTTGTATAGTGAATGTGTCTATGGTCCTGTTTGTCTATGAATTTGTTTATTTGTTTTAGTGTATTAGAGTAGGAAAAAAGGGGGTTTGAATGATTAATGTTTTTTATGAATATATATGATTTTGGAAATAAATATAAATATTGGAAATAAACTTTGATTGATATTACAAAAGAAAAAAGAAAAAACAGCCATTGTTCAGTCTCTGTCCTTTGCGATTGAGCTGATTGTTCTGAATCTCTGGAGAGCGATACACTATTTACTTGTGGGTTTGTCTGTGTTGCCTGCAACAGTAAAGGTTAGTCACCTTACCTTCGCTTCTTCTCTCAATCAGCACATTCTCTCAAGACACTAAAAAAAAAAAAAGACACTATTACTTCACCTTGTCACATAATAATCGTCACAGCCTTTAGCGCCTCTGGCGCCCAGTCCAACAATCATTATTGGTGCTCCCACTCCCATTACCTCCTCCTCGGATTCCCTCACTACCACGCATCAAAAGCTCCCTTCATCTCTCCAAAGCCCCACTCACACATACAGTTAATTTGTATTATAGCACATACTAATCTTTACTAATCCACTCAGCTATTTACATAAAATACAGATAAACCTTCTGCGCTACTTTATGGCATCAAAACTGCCACTAGGCAAAAGTCAGATCCTTTTGCAGCAATCGAGGACCAGGAAACCATTTCAGGAAGACTTCATATGAAAGAGGAGAATCTTGACTTTCAAACAAGGCCTTCTCGAATGGTGGGGAGGCCCATTTGGGCCTGTTTTCCCCACAGGAGTAAGAAGCGGCCTTACCTGCTTCTTCCTGTTCCGATGGGGAAACAAGTGTAATGTCAGTGCGCCTCCCGGCACGCTGACATCACAAAGGGGTGGGTGGGAGGATGGGGGAGACACGGAAGCTCTTCTGTGTCTCCCAGAGGTTTTTTTTTTTTAAATAAATGAAACCCTCCGGAGTAACGCAGTTAAAGGGGAATATAAATTAAAACTAATTTGAGTCTAAACATAAAATGTCTACCTGCCCCCAACCAAAGGTTAGCACGTTTCAAATTTAATAAGGTAACCCACTGTTATCCAATGGTAGAGGTAGGCCTTCCAGTAATGAAAAAACAAATTTAGGAGTTCTTCACTACCATTGCATGAAAAACATAAACTCACTTGTCCTACTTTTTAGGCTTTGCAAAATGTTTGTAGTACCAGGTCAAAATGGCAGCTGAAACATGTCTGAGGCATGTTTTAACAGGCTACTTAAAAGGATGCTTTAGTGGGTGGTACATTGTGTGCTGCAGGCTCACTAGAAGCATTTAAAGTACAGGCCCTAGGTACATGTGATCCTATTTAATTATAATTATAAGTTAATGAAAGGAACCAATTATGAGTAGTCAAATATTACCATGTTTAAGGAGACAGCACAAGCACTTGTGCACTGTTTAGCAGGGGTAAGGTGCACTGAGTCCTAAGACAACAAAAATGAGTTGAGCTACACAGGGGAGTGAAGGTGAACATTCTAGGTGAATACCACACCAGAATGTCAAGACTAACAGCCTGTGAAATGTGATTTGGAATAGGAAACAAAGGCCAGGAAATCAACAATTAAAACGTCCGGGAACTCTTTTCTCGGCCTGAGTAAAACTTAAATGACCACTTAGTTTTCATTATTGCAGGAATGTTGCACTGCACTTGTTATACAAAATTATAACATTATGCCAAGTTGCAGAATGGTGTGCCATTTGCGGTAAAACATTTAACATGAACGCATTTGAATGTCCAAACATGTATAACTGTTGTACAGTATTTTATTAGAGCAAGATGTGTCCTTGCTCCTGAGGTTAATGTGAGGAAGCACATGGTGCTAAAATACAGCTCTAAATGACGGATTCACATTTTACATAATTGTGCATAATTTCATGTAACTTTACTGCACTTACACGAAAGCAAATGGCACAAATTTTGCTCACCCCTACTCTGTTCATGGATTACTATTCTGTGATACGATTTAATGGCATGGAATGAAACATGACAACTAGATGTGATTCAAATGCAATTTTACATAGAAGTTTGAGCCTTCCTCCAAGAAAATTATAGAAAATGTAATTGGTGAAGATAAGTTTTGAAGCACTTTGGGCCTGTCACATAGCTCACAAATGAATATGATTTGAGGCAATCAATACACCTTTTGTTGTGTTCCACAATTCTATTTGGTGGCTTCTCTTGATCACAACTTGAAGATCCCTACTCAAGGAGGTGGCATGAATTGGAGAATTTATCACAGGCTGCACTATCCAGGCAGTCCGAAGAAACAGGGTCCATACTTTAATACGGCAACTTTCTGCAAAGAAGTAGATTGCATCTTTCAAATGATCGAGGTGTTCCTGCTACAGATTATGTTGGACCACCTTTTCTTTTCTAAATGTGTGTTTTTCAGGTTTGTACGCCACCCTATTAAATTGCAATTAAGGATTTATGGGTTTACTAGTTTAATCAAAGGTATATATATATATATATTTGTAGCTCCAGAACATCACTGACAGCTGGGTGTTTGTACTTGTGGAAGGGGACTAAGTGCTCTTGCTTGTAATCCTGCCTCCTAAATTCTCCCTCAACATGTGCCTTTTTAGCATGTGTCCAGGTAGTTGCTGATGGTTGCTTTAGAAGGCATCATCTTCACTCACGTCCTGGTGCTCCTGGGACAACAGTCAGTGGGTGGTACAATTACCAGAGCCTTAAGGTACAATCCCTGTCTGGTACTGACAATTGCATAATGAACTACACAGAAGGGTTTGATTTGGGTGTGCTGTTTTCAGGCATGCATCAAACACTAGGCCTTGTTGTTCATTTATTGGCTGGCTGTCTCTGTTTATAAATGTTTATATTCCAAGACTTGTACGAGCAACCGTCTTTGCATGTCCGACTTACTTGTTAAGTCCAAGTCAAATTTGCCTGCACTGCAAGTTGCTGAAAGAAACAGTTGACGATTATTGTGCCTTTAGAAACTATAGCCTCTGCACCAGGCAGCCCAATGATTCCTATGCAACTGAGTAGTAATCTATATCTCCTGACAGTACTTTCAATGTTGACTGCATCAAAGCCAACCTCAGAACCCAATTATTTGAAACTGCATTTGCATCTTGCATCAAGACTTGCCTACTTTTTGAGATACGCGTATGTGCTCTAGCTTAAATCCCTTAAAACTCCATTGTTCCATTGATGAAGATACAATTCAGGAATGGTTTAAGCAAATGGTGGATCTCACCCAGTTTCCTCTTCAAACCACAACTTGGCCAATAAGAAAACGAAATAATGCATGCTAAAACCTTAGATGATCTTGCTCTCATATATGTCACTAAAAAACTATACACTCATGTGATTACACAACCCAAAAACGCTCACATTATATATGAAATTGACAAGCCCTTCAACCATCTAAAACACTTAAAATGGCATTTGATTTGAAAACCTCTCCTACTCCTTGCCCAACACTTTCCAAATACTTATAGACCCTTATCCAAAAATAATTTTTTGTTTAATGCAGCCATTGACAAGAAGAATGACATCATCAGTGTCAACCAGAGACAGTATTATAGAAAGGGTCCTGGGGGAGCAACTGGCATGTGCGCCCAGTTTGTGCTACCCTGGGGCACTTTGATAATACAGAAGGGGCCACAGATGCTTATATGGCCCATTCTGTAATACAAATCGCCCTGGTGCATATGTAGCACCAGCGCTAGCTCCCTCTGAGTTCCTTTATTTGCACAGGATGTGGCCCCATGAAAAAGAAGGAATCACTTTACCTGTGCTCCCAAGCTGTATTATGCATGTGGGTGTGATAGAGCGGTCCGTAGTAATAATTTACCTGTGTTCGGACGCTCTTTAGGCCGATGAATCTTTTGACTAAGTGGGAACTCTCTGTACTCTTAATCGATCAATTTCCTGAAATCAATAATCAATAACGAACATAAGCAATACCTTGATCAACATAACACTTAACAATTAATCCAGAATACATTCCGGCGAACCCTGACTTTTCAGTCAGGAATAACCACACCAGTTTATTGCAAAGTTAGTGAATTTATTTCCCTATATTAACAAAGCTAGCACAATATAGATGTGTCTCAACACCAAATGATAAACATAAATGAACATTAATAGCTGTCCATAACGGCGAAACAAGTGTAACCTATGTAGCATTTGAATCACAAGGCATTCGATAATGGCAATGCAAAGCACTAATACGATAATCTGTAATGAACTAATTGCATACATTTAGTCAGCATAACAAGATCTCAAATTGCATCGTGCGACATATGGAATCCTCATCTAACCTCAAATTAGCATCGGCATGTGGGACTTCATGCAAAAACAATTTAGCAACATAAATTTAGAAAAAACTCCTAGCTAGGGATCTTATCAAAGTCAGCAGTTGGTTACCTAAAAGAAACACAATGCAATTTTACCATTTCCTTTCATATTCACCAATTATGATCAGCATACAAGGAAGTCTTCGTCTCACAGGTACCGTTTCTCGATCAACATGGGACGGGACAAAGGGGAAGGGGTGAACGGGGCAATTGCCTCGCGGCGGCAAGATAAGACTATTACTTCATGCAAAGGGATCAAATCAAAGTTAAAGTCTCTAGGGCCAGAATCATTTAAAGTCTCTTTCTCTCGATTAGAGAAAGCATCAAAGTCTTTCAAAATGGCGTCGCAGCAAAGTGGGCCATAATAGCTACGAAGTCTGCAAAATGGCGGGTATCGAGCTGGTAATGGCTACTTTCTTCTCGTGCACCTGGTTTTTATAGACAACAGTTCAAATCCAGTAGGGTCTCCATTGGAGGGTTCATAGGTTAGCTTCAAATTGTCCAATCAAAAACAACAGTTCTCAAGCTTTTACTTAAGCATACATTATCCTTGGAGATGGGTACGCAAGTTGCAACATTGTCTACCAATTAGCTCACTTTCAGAGCCTCCATTGTCCGCACCTGCAAGTCGACCTTGAAGTAAAGGGAAAATATGCCAGGCTGGCACGAAACTTTAAGATAAGCATGTGAACAGTTTCTGTGGAAAAGTACAGCTTCAAGCAGAAATACACGTTTAATAGCACATTGGAAAAATACGAGCATCTAAACCGTGAGACCAGGCCACTAGGCCAAAGCCTCCTCTAAAATAATGCTAAGCTAACGCATTTCAAACAAGCAAATCGTAGCACACGTTTATGATTATGTCGGATTAGTGCAATTCTAATACACCACGTTACATAAAGCACGCTTATAAATGTTTGGCAAATTACTCTAAGGGCACATTTTGTCCCCGTACAATCTTTATTAGTTCGGTTAAAGTCACACATGATTATTTCACACTACGTTTATGCGTTAATAAATCAAAACCTTCATTTTCTGCTTCATCAATCCCTCCTCTGATGACTACTTGTCATCACACAAATTAAGCCCACAAATTTTATTCCATTAAAATTCTGTCAGTTCTCTTTTCCTTTTAGTTTCCCTAGTTTGCGCTTTGTATTCTTCTGCCATTCTTTTCATAATTTTCTCCTCCTTTCTTCTTTTAATTCTTTCCATAATCATTATTATTCCCCTTTTTATTCCCCAAATTCCAAATACACAAATTATCACTATTAAAATTCCCTCTATTATTTTTAACAATATTCCATTCCAAATTCCCCCAATCCAATGTCCCACTGAAGCAAGTCCTTTTCCAACCTTCTCCCACACTCCGGGTTCTTTCAGTTCCTTCAAATCTGCACTTTCTTTTGTTAGATTAGCAAGCATAGTTTTAATTTTCACACTATTGTCAGGTATATAGGTACAACAGTGTCGCGCACCAAGCATTTTGCAAACACCACCATCCTTTGCTAAAAGAATGTCTAAAGCAAGCCTATTTTGAAGAGTCATAGCCCTTTCTGCTGCAAGTTCAGCATCTATCAGGATTATAGCACCTGAAAACTTTGTCAACATGTTATCCACTATAGTAGACAACTTTCTTATTTTGATGGAATTCAGCACAACTCCCAATGAAGGAATCATGGCTCCAAATATATCACCTACCACAGCAGCTGCGGTCTCTCTTTTCTGGATACGATGGGATCCAGATGTCTTTTGAATCATCGATAGGTCATCCAGTTGATAAACCTTTGGGAACACTATACCCAAATAACATCTTCCCCACCATCCCTTTGGAAGACGATAATAGGCATTATACCCACAAATGTAATATACACATGGAATGACAGGGTCAAGTCCGTCCATCATGAATGTCCATTTGGCCTTAAAGATAAACGTGTGTTTACACTCACTCGCCCCTACAAAAATGTTGTCATAATAAGATTCACCTCGATATATACAAAACTTCCCTACATGCCAAGCATCTAAAGCAATTTTCCCTTGTGTCTTTATTGCAGCAAAATCATAATTATCTACTGAAGTCCTCTTATGTAACTCCTTTTCTAATTTTGCCTTCATTTGAGCCCTTCTATCATCTGTGCGATCTAAAAAGCTTATTTCTACTGCAGAGAGCGAGCAGGTAAGATTTTCCCTATGAGCGTGAGCCGTTTCAAAAGGTTGCATTGGCTCGAAAAATTCCCTCATAATTTTTGCATCCCAATCTTTTGCAGTCTGGCTTAGCTGCGCTATTATAGGAACATAAGCAAAGGTGACATCATAATTTGAGTAAAAATACTGTATGTTAGTTTGACCATAAAATCTAGACATTACTATACTACATGTAATCCCGTATGTAAGAGGCATGTGGTGATATGTCACCCCTTCCTTCACTGATGTCGGTATCTGGGTACACACATAACAATCTTTCGCATCCATTGTCTCAACATATTCTGTTAGTAAGCGATAGAAAACATTATACGAAAGCTCTTTCCTATCATGCAAGAGTCTTTCATCCAGCGCTAGCCTTTTCAATGCGGTTAGTTCAGTGACAGTAACAGGAGCAAAAGTAGAAGCCTCAATTCTCTCATTCTCAGCTTTACCACGTATTCCAAGCATAATTGCCATTACTATTAGTACACATGTAATTACCAAGCCTATACACACATATTTACAATATTTCTTTCTATTGTTTTGCGTCATGATCTGTATAGAATCAGAGAGCTAGAAGCACCTATAAATGAAACTTATTTAGCAATTCAGTTACAAAGCTGAGCGAGCGCAATGTTCACACTGTCTTCTCCAAAGGCCCAGTCACTTATCGGTTAGCAGCACTTGTCTCAATTCGGCAATAATTCAGTCTTTATCGGTTTAGCAAATGTCTCATCTGGTTTAGCAACGTCTCAGCTGGTTGTCTGTTTCACGTTAGATTGTAGCAAGCAATATCATTTATCACCCCTTCAATCAACACTGTCCATAAAACTTTTCTTTTCTATTGGTATCTCTTCCTCTTCTTCGTTCTCGATGCTTAGAGATACAAACTCGTCAGTCCAATCGTCATTGACTGCATATGCCCATTCTGGACCGGAATACCTTCTGTTCGGTATCCTTTTCCTTTTCAATTTTGCTTCTCTTTTCGATTCTGCCTCGCTGGTACTTTCCTCTTTTGTCAAGTCTTTTTCTTCACTCGAGGTTGGTACCACGACAGACACTTCTTTTCTTTTCTCTTTTACTTTTGGCCTTTCTCCGTCGTCCAAACCTTCTCCGGACCTTTGTTTTACTGGTGATATACTTAGTCTCCTCTTTGCACCATGTCCATTTGATGGACCTGCGACCTTTTCTGTAGAGGTTTGAACTTTTTCGTTCTGTTCTGCCTTGTCCCCTCCCTCTGGGGGATCGATCACGTTCTCTTTTTCTTTTTCTGTATCGTCTGTTTCTGGGAAAGCCCTCCTCTGATCAGGCTCTCCTGCCTTTTCACCTTTTTCGAGCCCTTCGTCACCGTTACTTTCGCCAGGCTCTGTATCACTTTCAGCTGCTTCAGGTTCTTTGTCACCTTCAGCTGCTTCAGGCTTTTGGCTACCCTCAGCTGCTTCAGGTTCTTTGTCACCTGTAGCTTCTTCGTCGCTGTCTGAACTTTCTCCTTGGTCTTCTTCAAGTGAGTCGGACTCTTCGCCCTCCAATACTATCTCTTTCTCTCCTGCTTCTGCCTGTTCGCTTTCAGTTCGGTTTTGTTCTGTCTCAGCACTCAGCACTGTTTTATCAGGCACTGGCAGTTTCAGCGCTTCAACTTCCTCATCTGTGGGACACAACACCTTCTTTGTGTGACTGGCGTGAATCCAGTTGGGAACTCCCGCACACTTCACAGCGGTAGTTGTCGTCAGGATCACTTGGAAAGGACCTTTCCAACGGGGTTCCAGACACGACTTCCTCACGTGCTTCTTCACCACGACCCAGTCACCTGCTTTCAGTGCGTGTCCTGGACCTTGGATCGGTGGCAAGGTGGTCGCTTCCACCTGGTGAGAGAAAGAGCGAACCACGTCAGCCAGTCCTTTGCAGTAGTCTAACACCATATCATCTGTAATATTCAAAAGCGCATTTGCGGGAACTGCAGGAAGTCTCATAGCCCTGCCCATGAGAATTTCGTGCGGAGATAATCCAGTCTTTCTATCAGGGGTGTTTCTCATTGACATTAGCACTAAGGGCAATGCGTCAGGCCATTTCAAATTTGTCGATGCACATATTTTCGCCATTCTTGATTTTAGTGTACCATTCATCTGCTCCACCAGTCCTGATGCTTCAGGGCGATAGCTACAATGCAGTTTCTGCTCAATGTTCAGCGCTTCGCAAAGTAACTTTATCACCTTGTTATTGAAGTGACTTCCCCTATCTGATTCTAAAGAGATCGGGAATCCGAAACGTGGTATCAACTCCCTCAACAATAGCTTGGCAACTGTAAGGCTGTCATTTCTACGTGTGGGGTATGCCTCAATCCAGTGACTAAAAATGCACACAATCACCAACACATACCTCAGACCTCCATGCACAGGCATCTCAATGAAGTCCATCTGCATTCGACTAAAAGGCCCACTTGCCCTACCAATGTGACTCGCGTTCACAACCGTTCCCTTTCCTGGGTTCATCTGCTGGCAAGTGACACATCGATGGCAAACTGCTTCTGCAGCTTGACGAAATCTGGGATTAAACCAATCAGTTTTGAACAATCTTATCATGGCATCTCTCCCTAGGTGAGCTTGCCCATGATAGAACCGCGCAAGCTGTGATAAGAGACTATTTGGCAAAACAAATTTTCCCTCATGTGAAACCCATAACTCGTCTTGTCTCTTTATACATTGTGATTTAATCCAGGAATCTCTTTCATCCTCCCTGACATTATTTTGTAATGCTTTTAATTCCTCTATTGTATCTACGACCTTCAAGGCAAATGCTTCAGCTGGTTCGAGTTCTGGCTCACTTATTGAATTCCATTCATCTCTGAGTAATATACAGTTCAAGGCACAAAATCTTGCGACTTGATCCGCATATGCATTTCCCAGAGAAACATAGTCCTGTCCTTTCGTGTGAGCACTGCACTTTACCACTGCAACTTCGGCTGGCACTTGAATAGCGTGTAACAATTCCCTTATTCTCTCCCCGTTCTTCACTGGGGATCCTGAAGAAGTCAGGAACCCTCTCTGTGACCATAGTTGTCCGAAGTCATGCACAATCCCAAACCCATATTGGCTATCAGTGTAAATGGTGACTTTCATCAATGCAGACAGTTGACATGCTCTGGTAAGGGCTACAAGTTCTGCTACTTGTGCAGAATAGACTCCTTGGAGCCATCCCGCTTCCAAGACCCCTGTTACAGTGCATACAGCGTATCCTGCTTTCAAAATCCTCATCCCGTCTCTTAGACATGAACCATCAACAAAAAGAATTTGGTCATTTTCATCAAGCTTAGTATCCTTAATGTCCGGTCGGGGTTTTGTGCAAAATTCAGTCACCTGAAGGCAGTCATGCTCGACGTCTTCAGCGTTCTCAATTTCAGCATTTTCTCCAGGAAGCAAGGTTGCTGGATTCAACGTAGTGCACCTTTTCAGCTGCACATTCGGTGAGCCCAGAATAATCGTTTCATACCTTGTGAGTCTAGCTCCAGTCATGTGCTGCGTTCGGGAACGGGTCAAAAGTATCTCAACTGAGTGAGGGACCATGACTGTTACTGGGTGTCCCATCACTATTCCTTCACTCTGAGTGAGGCTGATACCAACTGCTGCTACGGCGCGCAAACACCCTGGGAGTGCTGCTGCAACCGGATCCAAAGTAGCTGAAAAATACGCTACTGGTCTGTTTACGCCACCATGGGCTTGAGTCAAGACAGACAAAGAACATGCATCACGTTCATGACAAAACAATGTGAAAGGCTTTGTGTAATCAGGCATACCTAAAGCTGGTGCCCTGCACATGCACTCTTTCAATTCAACAAAAGCATCCATCTCATCTCCTTTCAGTTCAATTTGATCCAAAGCATCCTTCTGGGTCAGTTTCAGTAAAGGCTTCGCTAGAGTCGAGAAGTTGGGAATCCACTGTCGACAGTAGCCCACCATTCCCAAAAACTTCCTCACCTCCTTTCTCGTCTTGGGCGGACTCATTTGAAGTACACTTGTTATTCTTTCCTTCATTATTCTCCGTGATCCCTTCTCTATCTGGTGACCCAAGTATTTCACTTTCTTCTGACAGAACTGCAATTTGGAAGGAGACACCTTGTGTCCATTCCTTCCCAAATGGTTCAACAGAGCAATGGTATCGGCCGTGCAGTCGCTTTCTGTCTTTGATGCAACCAGTAAGTCGTCAATGTACTGTACTAGGGTTGACTCGAATGGCAATTCTAACTCTTCCAAGTCTTTCTTTAGAATCTGATTGAATATTGACGGTGACTCAGAAAACCCTTGAGGAATTCGACACCAACTGTACACTCTGTCTAGGAATTTGAAACAAAAGAGAAATTGGCTGTCCTCATGAAGAGGCACAGAAAAGAATGCTTGTGACAAATCGATGACCGAGAACCATTCGGCATCGCAAGGAATTTGAAACATTATCACAGCTGGATTTGGTACTACTGGGCAGCATTTGACTATGATGTCATTTATTTTCCTCAAGTCTTGCACAAGTCGGACCTTTCCACTCGGCTTTATTAGTCCCATTATTGGTGAATTACATGGACTGCTTAACACCTCTTTCAGTACTCCTTGTTTTACAAATTCATCAATGAGTTGGGCAACTTTCATGAGGGTGTCTTGTGGCATGTGGTATTGTGGGGTCTGGGGAAAGATTGCATTGGGCTTTACAGTCACTTTCACTGGTTCCACTCCTTTCATCAATCCCACCTCTTTCCCTGTCATGTCCCACACTTCCTTCCCGACTGTCTCCCGTAATTCAGCTGGAATATCTTCTTCAGTTATCATCGGGAAAAGGCAAATCAGAGGATACTCTTCATCTACCGTTTCCATTTCATCCCCCTCTACACTGTCCTCTTCTTCCCCATCACTGCTCGTCTGTATCGTTATTCCTTCGTTCGAACACATGATTGAACATCCCAATTTGCACAATAGGTCTCTCCCTAACAGTGCTATTGGGCTTGAGTCACATATCACAAACTGATGCACCCCTTGATAGTTACCGATGCTGACTGGTACCGGATCTGTTATTGGGTTCGTCAGGTGCCTGTTTGCTACTCCCACCACTTGAACTGTCCTCCCTGAGAGTGGCAAATTTGGTACTTCACGGCTCTTAACAGTCGAACGTGTGGCTCCCGTGTCCACCAAGAATGAAACACGATGACCCATTACTCTTCCCTCTACGTAAGGACCCTTTTGATCAACTTCCAAGGATGCTGCAAGCACACAGTCTCCTTCCTCTTCTGAGCTCTCACTCTCCCATACATTGTTTATTCCACTCTCACTGTGTAATGGGAACTGTTGTACGGTGCCATTTGTACTCATTACCTGACCCGAGACCTGTGGAGGAACCATCACTTGCTGCTGACTCATTGGTGCCAAAGGTATTTGCATTTGCTGATTAGGTACCATGGGTAACTGCTGTTGCATCGGCTGCATTTGCGTCATCTGCATACGAGGCATCTGCATCTGCTGCGGCTGCATAGGTTGCAATCCCTGCAATTGATTTACGGTCTGAAAATTTGGGTTTGGACCTCTCATTTTCGGTCCCCTCATTGTCTGAAATGCATTGACATCATTGTTTTGCTGACCAACACCTACACCTGCACCTGCACCTTCCTGCACCACTATCGGGCACTCGCGTTTCCAATGACCGACAATTCCGCACACGTGACACGGCATCACCTTCTTCATTGCCTGCACACCCGTCACAACAGTGTTCAAATCCGGACCGTTATTCACAAAACCTCCTCTGCCTCTGCCTCTGGCCTGTGGCTGAAACGGCATGTTTCCCTGCAACTGCGGCTGCGGCTGCGGTACCTGCTGTTGGAACCCTTGCATCCCTTGCAAACCTTGCAGACCTGTCTGAGCTGCCTTAAGCTGCATCATCATCACCTTTTCTTTCAGCTTTTTCTGTTTCACCTCAATCTCGTCGCTACAATATTTCGCATAATTCAAGACCTCATCAATCGGTTTCGACTGCCAGCAAATCAAATGCGACTTTATCATCTGACTTATCTCTGGTCTCAACCCTTCCACAAATCTAAACACAAAATGAAGCATATCCTTCGCCTCGATTGTTTCCGTGCCACTGTAATTCTTGAACGCCTTCAACAACCTCTCATAGTAACTATGAATCGATTCTTTAGCCTCTTGGGCAGTTCGATCAATCTTCTGCCAATCCACATTCTTCGCGGCAACCTTCGTCTTCAAATGCTCAATCACCTTATAGTACAAGCTCATCACCATAGGTGATGGTGCACCCGTCTCCCTGTCTCTTTCTGGTTCACTTGTCGGCCAACCTACAGCTCTTTTGCAATCCTCCCACAAATCTGCCGGAACCACGATCTCAAAGAGAGTGTTCAGGTCTTCCCAGAGACATTTTGCAAGCTTCACAAACCTATCAGTCTGTTGATACCATTCAATCGGCTTCTCTCTCAGTTTGGGAAAATCATCCGTAAATGACTGAATGTCGCTTCTGTGCCATGGTACATGTATTAATTTTCCCCCTGCTGTCTCCCTCATTGGTAACATGGTTACTGTCTCGCTGCTTTGTGGTCTTTTCTCATTATGCTCTGTAGCACTGTCCCTCCTCTTTTCCTTCCTCTTTACCCATCTGCTTTCCCACTTGTCTAAGCACCTCCACACTTGTGCACTCTGTAGCAATTCTCTGAGGTGTGTCTTCATGCCTGCTGACCTCATGTGTTCAAAATCTGTGGTCCCAAAATCCAACCTGTAGCTTCTGCTCAAGTGTTTCATCTTGCCTATGTCAATCCCGTTTCTGTCCGCTACTTCCTGCAAACTTTTATGTACCTTGTTCACTTCTTTCGTAATCTTTGGACATAGGTATCTCAGCTCTTCTTCCGTGTAGGACTCTAACCTATTCACACCCATAGTCCCTTCCACCAATTCTTGTGCTTCCATGTTCAGCCTCATCCTATTCAGGTAATCTTCTCCTTTCCCACTGTCTGAACTTTGTGTGGAATTCAAACTGTTGAACCACTGTGTCAGCTGTTGCGCATTTACCCCCATCAGTGTAGCATTCACATCGACTGCCATTGATGGTTGCGGCAACTTTTCAGTATTCGATGTTAGAGGTATTATCAGTGGGGGACTTGACCTCACCAGTGTAGACTGAGCACACATGGGACTAAACTCCATCAATGATCCAGATCCATTTGGCTCAGCCGCTATAGGAGTTATCCCTGGAGTGTTCTCTATGCAACTCCTCTCTGTCCCATTCTGCAGTATCGATCCCTGACCGCCCATACCTAAGTTAGGCTGACTGTACAGAGGTACCGGTGGACCTACAGTAATGGGTAGTGATATCGCATCTGGGTTCTGTCCGTTTCCCATGTTCTGAGGCATGTTCATTCCCATGCTATGGGTCATCATTGCCGGCATGCCCATCTGACTCCCCGTCATCTGAGCATGTGCGTTTCCTCCCTGCATCTGCTTTTGAGGCATCATAAACTGAGTTGATTCAGCCTGTGTCATTGTTGGATTGTGACCATTCTGTACTCCCCTTACGGTTTGTTCTAGAACCATTCCTCCACTATTGTCAGTGCTGTAGTACCCTGGCATCTGTGGTTGATAATTTTCTGCTGATTTCCACATGGGCACATCTGGATATATTCTCCTAACCTGCGGTATCTGCGGGGTAAACAGTAAACTCGGGTCCTTAGATCCCGATGACGCCCCTGAACTCTGAGTTTCACTGTTCCGTACCGATGCCGGAGGGGCAGAACTGGTACTTGGACCTTGTCCATTCTCCGCATAAGGTGGTGGACGGTCGTTCAGCAATTGCATTATTAACTCCTCATCCTCTAACTCCTCTTCTCTTCTCAATTTTTCCTCGTCCTCTCTATCCTTGGAACACTTCCTGTCTGTCTTACAGGTAGCTTTCTTACCTGTCTCCTCTTCTTCCTTAGTAATTGCTGGAAACAATTTTATCCCCTGCAATACATCTGACCTCCACACCTTCTGCGCATTATCCCACCTAGCATCCGCTAGTGTCTTTTCTACCTTCCTCATCCTTGTTTCAAACTTATTTTTCTGTTGCTGTCTAGCCATTAATTCCCAGATCGCTAGAGCCTCAAACTGGGCTGGCCTTGGAGGCACCTTCATGTCATACATCGTGAATCTCAAATTCTCTAGGATCCTTATATTGAATGTCCCATGTATCGGGAACGCTACGCTCCCATGTTTCTCTGTCAGTTTGTGCCATTGCTTTAACCAAAGACACGGAGCTACCCCTTTTTCCTCCATTACAATGTAAGCTGGTGTGCCCTCGGGCGGCGTCTCCTCTCCTACGCTCGCTTTGATGTAAGACTCCCCCTTCATCGCACTCCTAAATGCTTTAAGGAATTTCATTTTCTCGTCTTTTGTTTCACAAAGTTTATAATCGATAGGTCACTTTTATTCCACAAAATTTGTAATCAATAGGTGACTTTAATTCCCGGAATACTCTTCGCTTGCCTTTCCCCTTCCAAATCGAGCCCCACGGACTGCGTCCAATCCGTGCGTGACCCTTCTCTCCAACCAACCTATCCCAGCGCGGCTCCTAGTGACGTCACACTCACACACACTGCGGCTGACAAAGCCTCGCGGCTAGTCTTCCTTCACTCAGCTCCTCCCGTAACAACTTCTTGCATGTATCGCGAGCTACCAAAAACTAAAACAGATCTGTCGGTTTACTACAGGAAGGGTAACACAGTCGCTTCAGGACCTTAGGGACCTTTCACTAGCCTCGGCCGCTATTCCGTCTTTCTCGGTCCCCACATTCGCAAGCAAATCTGACCCGCAGACCTACTCTCAACTTGACAATGATCTGTTCTAGTGCACTTAGAATCTTGTCAAAGCCCGAAGTCGAAGTTTCTTTCACTCCCTAACACACGTACCGACTCGTTGACCACGCCCGATCAACCTACTAAACCGCCCAGACCACAACATGGATCAACATACTCCGGAGTCTCTTGACCTCGCAGGGCCCGTCTCAACAACAACAACCACGTGGACCTTTTTATGCACAAAGCGCCACACGCACATGAAGTTCGACGACTTCCCTACTCTCACACTCGGAGCCGCACCTCCGCTATTTCTATGAAGTTCGACGACTTCTCTACTTCTACACTCGGAGTCGCACCTCCGCTATCCTTTAAAAGAAAAAAATCCTCTCAACCTTTTCACACACCCTGCGGCAATAAGCTGTGCAAGCGCAAAACCCTAGCTTCACTCATACCATCACTAGTACCGCCAACGCTGATTCCACACCTCCGTTCTCTCCATTCGCAAGCTCCGAGATCCCGGGAAAGTCGCGGTGGACCTAGCCCATCATCATTCTGTCAATCTATTTTATTTTAGAAAATCTAATTCAACTTCTCGAGTGGAGTCTCAAAAATGCGTAACCGTTAATTCAACACCATGTACTTTAAGAGTACAGGGTCCCAAAAGACGTAACCGTCCTCTGCTACCATCTACTGATAGAGCGGTCCGTAGTAATAATTTACCTGTGTTCGGACGCTCTTTAGGCCGATGAATCTTTTGACTAAGTGGGAACTCTCTGTACTCTTAATCGATCAATTTCCTGAAATCAATAATCAATAACGAACATAAGCAATACCTTGATCAACATAACACTTAACAATTAATCCAGAATACATTCCGGCGAACCCTGACTTTTCAGTCAGGAATAACCACACCAGTTTATTGCAAAGTTAGTGAATTTATTTCCCTATATTAACAAAGCTAGCACAATATAGATGTGTCTCAACACCAAATGATAAACATAAATGAACATTAATAGCTGTCCATAACGGCGAAACAAGTGTAACCTATGTAGCATTTGAATCACAAGGCATTCGATAATGGCAATGCAAAGCACTAATACGATAATCTGTAATGAACTAATTGCATACATTTAGTCAGCATAACAAGATCTCAAATTGCATCGTGCGACATATGGAATCCTCATCTAACCTCAAATTAGCATCGGCATGTGGGACTTCATGCAAAAACAATTTAGCAACATAAATTTAGAAAAAACTCCTAGCTAGGGATCTTATCAAAGTCAGCAGTTGGTTACCTAAAAGAAACACAATGCAATTTTACCATTTCCTTTCATATTTACCAATTATGATCAGCATACAAGGAAGTCTTCGTCTCACAGGTACCGTTTCTCGATCAACATGGGACGGGACAAAGGGGCAGGGGTGAACGGGGCAATTGCCTCGCGGCGGCAAGATAAGACTACTACTTCATGCAAAGGGATCAAATCAAAGTTAAAGTCTCTAGGGCCAGAATCATTTAAAGTCTCTTTCTCTCGATTAGAGAAAGCATCAAAGTCTTTCAAAATGGCGTCGCAGCAAAGTGGGCCATAATAGCTACGAAGTCTGCAAAATGGCGGGTATCGAGCTGGTAATGGCTACTTTCTTCTCGTGCACCTGGTTTTTATAGACAACAGTTCAAATCCAGTAGGGTCTCCATTGGAGGGTTCATAGGTTAGCTTCAAATTGTCCAATCAAAAACGACAGTTCTCAAGCTTTTACTTAAGCATACATTATCCTTGGAGATGGGTACGCAAGTTGCAACATTGTCTACCAATTAGCTCACTTTCAGAGCCTCCATTGTCCGCACCTGCAAGTCGACCTTGAAGTAAAGGGAAAATATGCCAGGCTGGCACGAAACTTTAAGATAAGCATGTGAACAGTTTCTGTGGAAAAGTACAGCTTCAAGCAGAAATACACGTTTAATAGCACATTGGAAAAATACGAGCATCTAAACCGTGAGACCAGGCCACTAGGCCAAAGCCTCCTCTAAAATAATGCTAAGCTAACGCATTTCAAACAAGCAAATCGTAGCACACGTTTATGATTATGTCGGATTAGTGCAATTCTAATACACCACGTTACATAAAGCACGCTTATAAATGTTTGGCAAATTACTCTAAGGGCACATTTTGTCCCCGTACAATCTTTATTAGTTCGGTTAAAGTCACACATGATTATTTCACACTACGTTTATGCGTTAATAAATCAAAACCTTCATTTTCTGCTTCATCAGGTGCAAAGACAAAGAAGCTTTCATGAGGCGCAGTGAAATTTTGCCACAAAAAAGTAGCTCACTGTCAGTGCACGCCTTGATGACAGCCCTCTGCAGGGGCAAAGAGAGCCCTTTGGACCACACAGATATCTCCTCACAGGCAGGTGCAAAGGGTGCAGGCACGTTGTCACCTGCACAGTGTAATACAGAGGGGTTTTGAAGCAGCCACTTTGTAATTCACTTCCATGCACTGCCCTAAAGCCAGCATGAGTTTGCGGCTGCCTTCAGAGCAGCTCATTCTTCATAATAGGGCACACTTTTTCTGTTTTCACATAGCACACCGTTTCAAAGATGTGCTGTGGAGCAAACAGGAGAAGTATGTCCTATTTGTAATAGGGACCCCTATTTCCTATTCCAGTTTGATATCGACAACACATTACCCCCAGTCTCCATGATTCTGCATGTCTCCATGTCATCAAGGATATTAATTTCATCAGGTGCCCTGTGCTGGCTTCCGTTTGCAACCTAATCTTCTCAGAGGGCCTGTTCCCTGCACTTTTCTAACTATTAAAGATCCCCATTTGATCTAAAAGCTTCAGACAACTCTCACCATATTTCAGCCTTCTGTTTCAAGCAATGAGTGCCCTTGAAACCTTCCAACGCCAAACATTTGGGTCCCTCTGCAGAAACTGCAACCTTTTTTACAGGGGTTTACACCGTCTTGGTTCAGATGCACTAAAGATCAACTTCATTATTAATCATGATCATTTAATCAGTCTCAAACTGATAAGATTATTTGTACTACTCCTATCTAAAGTTTTCAATGCATTAGACCACTCAAATCTCACTGGACATCAGTGGTTTGAATCTTTTGTGCCTAACAGACAAATCCTAGGGAAAGGATATGGTTTTACGACCAGACTTGCCACATTTGGAAATGGGGAACCAGACTCGAGTCTTGCTATTGGCTCAACATCCCATGGTTCTAGGCAAATCGGTTACTCTCCCAGGCCTAAAAAAAAAAATCTGACCTTGTTTAATGTAACTGGTGCTCATGTAGAGCTCTCTAATACACTTAGGTTCAGCTTGCACTATCTAAAGCTACAAAAATAAAACCTGAATTAAGAATAATGAGATACCTTTGTCTTCTTACTAGCTCAATTATTTTATGGAGTCTGTCAAAATATAACCTTTTTAACAATGTTGCTTACTTTGTGCAGGCAACATCTAGAAAGCATCAAACAGGACTTTGGAGCAAGATTTACGTTGGGCTTCTTGGTACCCGTCCTAATCACTTTTAACATACCTCTGTCACACTCAAGTCGAATCAAACATGAATCAAGGACAAAAAACTGTTTCACAAATATATCCGTATTTCTCACACTGGGATTCACCAGAGCTCCGACTTGATGCAAAGCTGTCTGCCCAAGCTCTCTATGCATCATTGAATGATTCAGATTTCCTGATTTATTTCAGTGTAATCATACTTATTGCAATGGTACCATCCAACACACATTTTCACCCGATAGTAAGATGTGTGTGAATGGCAACATTTAATTTGTCAAAACTCCCTGCGCTTCAAAATATGCACAACTTGCAAAGTGTGAAAGAAGAAGGGTTGTCAGAAACTGATGCTCTTGCTGCTTTAGGCAGAGAAGGACTAACACCAATTACAGCCATCCTCTGTGACCATCCCAATCGCCACAGTAGTAAATGTGCCAAGACTCAACTCGCCCTGTCCCCCCCACTACGAGTATTGTTCCCATCACCACCCGTCCCCATGACTCCCTCCCTAGAACTGTCTCTTGATCAGCATCACCCCTTATGATCACCACAACTGCTGGAGCTGTCCCCTTCTCCTATAACCCAGCTACCACCACCAGTCCTCTACTCTGATGCTCCGCTACCCTCACCTACTTACTCCTTCTGGGCTGTGTTACCTCCTCATCTTCATGATATTTCTACTGCAGCAGGTCACCAAAGTGGCAGAAACATGTTTTATGCTGCAGAATTTTCACCCACATGACCTCATGTATCAGGAAATACTACTTTGTAGTGGTCCTGTATAGATTTAACTTCCCCTTTTGATAGTTTTAAACATTACTCAACTTTATAAAAGGTGACGTATGTACATATGTTCTTAATAGGCATATCAGTGCTTCAATCTGTGGTGTCACAAAGTAAGCAACTTGAGTAACAGTCACCATATATCACTAGTAGTCAGGAGAATGACTGTCACTCCCATTTGAGACCCTGTTAAAAGCCATACAAAAGTATCAATTTGAAATTTTACCCTTGCAGCAGGTATGCATATACAAAATAAATCAAGAATGGATAAACATTTAAGCATTTTCTATTTCCTTTTTTCATTATCAGTGCGACGGGATGGTACCTAATGGTATGTGGCAACACCAAAACCCAACAATAACTTTAAAGGAAATACTTTGAAAATAACACTGATGTATTTCTTACTTTTATTTAAGTCTAGTGAGATGGGCTGTTTCCATTTAAAACTGACAATAATTCATGAATGATTTTGATTATTATAAAAGGTTGACTGGTTGCGTGTTTCTATTTAAAAATAATAGAAATATTTAGAACACAGCATTATGTTGTATTAATATAGAGCACTCATGTCCATTAAAAATTATAAATATATAATTGAATACCTATAAATTTACAAGCACACAGTTGAGTGATAGGACAGTGATCGTTGCTGTATTGTTATGTAGTGTTCGTTAGAGTGGTACATCTTTACCAATTTCCTAGATTGGAGGAAGGTTAGTGGAGACCTTATGGCTACAGGGATATTGTTCCAGATGTTTGGTGCATACATGGACAATTCCTGTTGCCTTTTTTCATTTTTGCACAATTTGATGTTCTGTCTGATGGTAACCTGCCTGCAGGTGTGCTGAAAGCCACCAGAGATGGTGAGCTTGTTTGCGAGTTAGGCAAGAGTGCTGGTCATAATGACTTTGAAAGAGATTCAGCTGGTTTTGACAATGGTGCAGAGCAGCAAGAAGAGCAAATGACGCTCTATCAGGATGGGAGTGATGTAATCATATATCTTTGGGCACTGGATAAGAGTTGCTGGGGTATTTTGGATTCCTTTAAGGGTTGGGGGTGTGGAGTCTAGGAGGCCATGGAGCAGCCTTTTGGGGCCAGATGTGGTAAGCCTTTTGCGACTCGCAAACGGTAAAAAACGCTGTTTGCGAGGCACAAAAGGCCTTCCGCAATGCAGAATCACATTTTGCGAGTCAGTACCGACTCGCAAAATGTGATTCCGACTCGCAAATAGGAAGGGGTGTTCCCTTCCTGTTTGCGACCGCATCACGATGTAGAGTTGCTTTGTGACCGTGAAAGCAGTCACAAACCAACTCGCAGTTACCATCCACTTGAAGTGGATGGTAACTCATTTGCAAAAGGTAAGGGGTCCCCATGGGACCCCTTCCCCTTTGTGAATGCTCACAAAAATATTTTTTCAGAGCAGCCAGTGGTCCTATGGACCACTGCCTACGCTGAATAAAACCGAAACAAAAAGGTTTCGGTATTTTTTCTTTTTTGCAGCTCGTTTTCCTTTAAGGAAAACAGGCTGCAAAGAGAAAAAAAAAACAGCTTTATTTAAAAGCAGTCACGGACATGGTGGTCTGCTGTCTCCAGCAGGCCACCATCCCCGTGAGTGCCTAGACTTGCTATGGGGTCGCAAACTGCGACCCACCTCATAAATATTTATGAGGTGGGTCTTTGCGACCCCATAGCGAGTCGCAGAAGGTGTCTGAGACACCTTTCTGCATTTCCTTTTGCGAGTTGCAAATTGCGAGTCGCTGGGACTCGCAATTTGCAACTCACAAAAGGAAACCTACCTACATCTGGCCCTTACTTCCATTCAGATGTGGGAGTATGAGGGCTCGAACAGCAGGTCTAAAGTCGTTTTCAGGACAAAACGGTTTCTCTTTCTTTAGAAGATAAATCTGAGAAGATAAATCTGGTACATGGCCAGCTTTTTTTTTTTGCTTTTTTTTTTTAAATGTGTTCATTGAGGGTGAGGAGGTTTCTAAGGAGAATCCAAGTGACTTTGCATTCAGTGAAATTTGGGCTTCAAAGCTGTCAAGGTTCATGTCATTAAGTTAGGTTAGTACTACATCTTGCTAATTGTCATTGGCAAATAACAGTAATTCTGTCTAGGTTGTGTTTAGGACTGTTGGACCAACACTAATTTGCATATGGCAGCATGTTGGGTGAAAAAATAATGGGTTTGAATGCAACCCCGAGTGATTTCCAGTGGCTAGACTTATTGCAAATATCCTCCAATCACCTTTTGTGTTTTAATATAGCGCTTTAAGTGTACAAAGATATGCTCAGACATGGGTCCCTTGCTCACTTTGCCACCAGGAACAACCTACAGCTGACTTAAGAGACCTAATCAGGTTGAAACTGGTCTTTGGTTGCTTGTGTCCCAGTTCAGAGAGGACCTAGCTTGGCTGTTTGGGCAGGACTCTTCCTACTGGAATAGGGCCAAGACTGATTTGCACATGGATCAGTCTAATCTACGATGGCAGAGTGGGCAAGGAATGCTACCCAAGTGATTACTAGTGGTTGGACTTATTGCAAGCATTCATCCCATCAACTTTTGTGTGTTCGATTAGCAACGTCCCAGTGCAAGTCAAAAAAACAAAAGCATTGATCAAGAAAACGTAGGTATGATCACACAAAAACATTGCACTTTCCCATAGGAACAGTACCCCTTGCTTTTCTATCATCCTGTTTACTAGTAAAAACTGCATGAGAGCAGAGCATGGATTGATTGTTTTTGGAGCAGAGTGAGTTCAGACTGCAGTGACTTGAGGATGACGAGTGCTTGGAAAGAAGTGCAGGGATGGGATTACTGAAGCAAGCAGTATGTGTCATCGCACTGCCTACTGTCAGCTTCTAGGCCCCGGTCACCAGTGGTGAGTACCTGATTTTTAAATATTTTTATTTTTATTTTTTTTATGTACTTTATGCTTCACCTCTTTTTAAACGCACCAACTGCTACTGAAGTAGACAAACCAGAATTGGACCTCTACTTTGCTAAAAATTTAACTTTTTACCCAATCTAACATGGCCGATTGGCCCAAATCACTACAAAAATAACCACTGAAGATAAACCTTTAGATCAAAACAAGAGTTTGAGCCACAAGGAAAAGTTAAAAGTACTTTCTACTCATTTCTGGTTACTTTCTGAGACAATGATGAGCAGCATCCTGTTGATTCTGGAATCATATCTGAATTGATTTGAGCACTAGATAGACAACTCTACTCCAAATTAAAATGAACACCATAATAAATAAAGAAATTCAGCTTCAGTATACAGGATTTCCCTCCCTGATATCTAGTGAGATCAGGAAGTGAGAAGAAAACAGATTTTTCAATAAAATCATTCTTCATTAGATAATAAATCTCCAATTTGATAAAATAAATATATCAGTATTCTCAATCAGCCAGACTATGCTGCATTTCTATATTTTTGCAGCATTTATTAGAGCATATAGACCACCTTACGTACTAAACTGGCTGATATGAATGTTTCCTTTTGTCCGTTAAGGTTCTTAATAGCTTTTTCTTTCCAATACTTGCTGTAAAGTGCTAAAGGGAGCAGAGGGGAACAGCTTAACTAGAATAATAGGAACACCTAAGTGATTAAAACAGGATTGACTTTAGCCCTCCCATTCCTTTCCCCACTATCTGCACACAAGAAAATATCTGCCTGTATTGGGTAAGAAATCAATTCACACATGTTTATATGTGGACAATATAATACGTTTGGATCTCACTCCAGGAGGCCTGCAGCGCGACTTAGATGCTTCCGAGTATTCTCAAGACATATTAAAAAGAATAAGTATTTCAGAGTAAAGCTCTAACCTTTAAAGAAAACAACCAAAATATGTTGCTAACTTCTGCTTCTGCTCCCAATGACTTTCTTGCCCTAACATTTATGCTTTGGTACATGTATTACTAACCTAGGTATAAAGACCATTGTGGTGTTTATAGTGTTTGTACTTGTTGTTATTACATAATCTGGGCTATTGCTTTTGTTTGTATGGTTGCCAGTAGATAGAATATATTTTTGGGATGGTGACTGAGCTGATGCTTACAAATAGAAAGAATACAATCAAAAACGAAGTCATCTATAGGAAAGTGATGAGGGAATGACAACACCTCTTAGAATGAGTGATTCACTTAGGGTAAATGAAAGCTTCACACGTCTGAAAGCAACCAAGGCAGTGTTTCTGGTGATGTGAAATATATTTAATGAATGTTAACTACTCATCTGACCACAATAGTTAAGCCCATGACAGACATCAATCGCCCATACATACTAAAAAGTGGTCGCATCCCTCTTTCATTTTCTAAGACCAGGGAACCAATGTTTCAGATTAACCATATATGAGACCGGACTAGATTTATCATTGATGTCTGACAACAACTACTGTAATCTCTTCTGTAGAGAACTGCAAAAACACCTATGAAAACTAGGAACAGTAGCTGCACACTACTTTGAACGTCTAGAACTGAACTAGGATCAATGTAATTGTTCTTTATAGTTTAGAGTGAAGTGACAAACCATTCAACATATGTTGTGACCTTCGGAACAAATGAATATAGCACTGTGAGAAACTGGGTTACTGGTTGACTGGGGTGTGAACCCTGGTCTAGCAGCAACCACAGTTCTAGTCAGGGTAAGGCACAAGCAAACCCTAAATCAACCGGTGCTTGCCCCCTGGTAACTTGGCACAGAGCAGTCAGGCTTACCTTGAATGCAATGTGTAAAGTATTTGTGCAACACTCCAAACAATAAAACAGTGAAAACACTACACACAAAAGATTTCATACCAGGTCAGTGAAATAGAACTGAATGTAATAAATACAACAAGACCTTGAGTTACAAATTTTTAAAGAATGAACTGCAGAATAGCGCTTAAAGGCAAATGGTGCCCACCGAAGATATCTGATCACAAGTTTAGACTGACTGCAAAGGAGGGCGGGCTGGTTACAGGGACTCAGTTCGGCTCATTGAACAAAGTACATTAATTCATGGTTGGGGAGCTGTGCTTGGATCTGGGTCAAAGATGCGTCACACAGCTGAGTTGATGCGTCGGTTATGAGGTGCAATGCATCTGAGTTGCAAGGTCTTGTTGTGTGAACATCTAGGATTCCACCAGCGGTCTTGGGATGCAAAAGCCGGTGTCAGAGTTGTGTTGCACAACCAAGGAGATGGATCGAATCTGAAGAGCGGGGAAGCTGCAATGCAGAGGTTCAGCGTCATTGTTGAGGCTGCTATCGATGAGAGATGTGAGGATCTGCTACAGAGAAGCATTGCACAGTGCTGAGTCCAAAGGTGATGCAGTGGACCCAAAATGCAGGATGAAATAGCAATGCTAGTCTTTTGTGAAGGGTCCAATCAACAGAACAGCGGCGATGCATAGGTTCTGCTCGGGGATGCTCCGCTAAGCTGAGGAGATGCGTTGGTTCTGCTTGGAGATGCGTTGGTTCTGCTTGGAGATGTGTCGCTTAGCAGGTAGGATGGATCGGTTCCATTGGCAAGCATGTTCAGCCCTTTTCCAAGGTCCAGGAACAAGGTGGCACCACTTGGCAGTGTAGACTCACAGGTGGCAGAGTGCAGGTGCAGAAGCAGGGTTGTTGGAAAACTGCTATGTTCCTGAAACTTCAGATCAGGAGGCCGGCAACTAGCCCATGGAGTTCTTCTGGGTTCTGGTTTGAGAGATTCAGTCCTTCTCATCCAAGCAAGATGGCAGCATGATAGCACAGCAAAACAGGAGTCCAGCTGAGTGGCAGTCCTTTAGCAGCAAAGCAGTACTTCTTCCTGCTAGAGTATCCACAGGTCCAGAAGTGTACTGCAATGGTGGTGTAAGAGGTCTGTGAGCCCTGTCAGCCTTAGGGTGGTCTTCCCCCAAACCTTTTGCCTGCTTGACTCCATTTTGTCTGGATTTTAGCTCTGTTGGCCTAAGCACTCTGTGCACTTTACCACTGCTAATCAGTGCTAAACTGCATGTGCTCACTCCCTTAAACATGGTTTGATTGACATATACTTGATTGGAATATTTTATTTACATGTAAGTCCCTTGTAGAGGGTATATCATATACCCAGGGCCTGTAAATTAAGGGGCATATTTAAAAGCCCCTAGTGCCTCCTCGTTCCCTATAACGTCATTATTTTTTATGCTAATGTGGTGCAAAGAGGCCAAAATCCCTGCGCCATATTTACAGAGTGGCACAATGCATGCATTGCACCACTTTGTAACCCTTTGCACTACATCATGCCTCTGTCAGGCATAATATAATGTATGCAAAGGGGGCATCCCCAGTTAGAGGGGGCAGAAAAAATTGTGCAAGGAAGTCTAACACATTCTCTTGCATCACTTTTTCCGGCACTTTTAACGCCTGCTCATAGCAGGCGTTAAAGGGGGTACACCATTGTTTACAATGGGCCCCTTTGTACTCTGCAGGAGTTGCGACAAAATGTTGTCACTACTCCTGCAGAGTACATCAATAGCGTTATAAATAATGACACTATTGCCCACTACCCAGCACTATGGTGCACCGTATTTTAAATACGTCACACACATGGTGGCCATAGGGTGGGGTTAAAAGGCGCAATATTCCCCCTAATGCTACCAATGAGCTTGTAGAATGTATTGTGCCACATACTTATGTGACACCTCAAAACTTGTCCCAGGCTGCTGTTGCAGCCTGAAGGCAGTGACCAACTGTCATGTCAACTTGGCATTAAAAACCCCTAGCCAAGCCTTAAACTCCCCTTTTATTACATATAAGCCACCCCTAAGGTAGGTTCTAAGTAGCCCATAGGGCAGGGTGCTGTGTAATTAAAAGGTAGGACATGTACTTTTTAGCTTTACATGATCTAGTAGTGGAAAAACTCCCATATGTATTTTCCGACTACTGAGGAGCCTACCCCTCCCATAGGGTAATATTGGGGATTCCTTATTAAAAAATAATAAGCTGTAATTCCTAAACCAGAGGTAGTAGGCATGTCATGTTTGGTACCAATGAACTTGTAATGACAAACCCTCTTTAATTATAAAGTCAGATTTATCATCACAAGTTTAAAAATGCCACTTTTAAAAAGTTGACATTTTCCTGCCCTTATCCCTCTGTGCCTGCCTTAGGTCACATGGCTGGGTGTAACTGAAATTTTTGACTTTGTGAATTTACCCCAGACAGTCACACAATAGGGGGGATTAGCAGAGCCTGAATGGGCCATTACCTGACTTGAAGGGGTGCGGACCTAAGCACAGCCCCACTTGCAACTCAATAAGCTGGGCTTTGCAACCACATAATAGAATTAAAAACCCTGTATTGTCAGTGCAGCCAGCTAGGTGCCAGGGCAGGTGAGGTACCGGAGTATCAGACCTTCTCCTCAGTTCACTACTGAACATGTAGAAGGACTTGCAGAGGACTGCCTGCTGTTGTGACCTGCTGTGCACTCTGCCAAACTGCTGCTGTACCTTGAAGGACTGTTCTGTTGCCTTTAGATGGTTTGGGACCTTCAGAGAACAAGCCCTGTTGCAGAGTCCGGCATCACCACCTACACCAAGAACTCCAGAAGTGAATCGAAGGGCTAGTTCAGCTGAGCCCCTGTGTTGAGCCACAGGGACATAACAGGCTCCCATCATCTTAAACCTGCACCTGGACCCAGCTTGAATGTGTCTTTCCATCCCTAGAGGTCTCCATCCACTCTTGGACCCTTGGTTGTGGCACTAAAGGTGTCCAGGTGGCCATTTTCCAAAACTGAGGACATGCGATTTTTAACCATAAACTTTAACATTTCAGAAGTGTGGTTCTACCAATTGGATTTGTGTGGATTTGGTGTCAACTATTCTATGAAAAATATTTCTCAATTGGTTTGGGATTTTTATTGTGTCGTGCTTTCACCATATAGCTGTTTGTGTACTGCATACATATTTAATACATTGCCTCTAAGTTTAGCCTGACTATTTTTTGTGCCTAGCTACCCAGGGTCAAGCACAGGTTCCGGCTGCAAGAGAATGTGATGGTTGCTTGACCAGGGTTCACACCTCAGTCAACCAACAACCCATTTTCTCACAAGGTCCACCTTTTATACCCTGGTGCCCTGATCTGGAAGGTGGGAAAAACTTCTAGACAGGGGTTTGAGGTGCAAGAAATTCCCTGCCTCCCCTTCCCTGGCTTCAAGCTGGCTGGAATTACAATACAGATTTTTTAGGCCCTTTGAGTGTGGAAAGAACACAGCCTATTCAGGTGTGAGGCTGTGTCCAGCTCCTTCCTCCGATCCTGTCCTAGATGGCACATCAAGTCACACTTAAGCTCCCATTGTGTGTGGCTAAGAGGACAAAACAAAGGGGGTCATTCCGACCCTGGCGGTCCATGACCGCCATGGCGGAGGTCGGCGGAAGCACCGCCAACAGTCTGGCGGTGCTTCCTGGGCTATTCTGACCAAGGCAGTAAAGCCGCGGTCAGAAAAGGGGAACCGGCGGTTCCCTGGCCCAGGGAATCCGCCATGGCGGCGCTGCTTGTAGCACCGCCATGGGGATTCCGACCCCCTTCCCGCCAGCCTGTTTCTGGCGGTGTCCACCGCCAGAACCAGGATGGCGGGAATGAGTGCCGTGGGGCCCCTGGGGGCCCCTGCACTGCCCATGCCACTGGCATGGGCGGTGCAGGGGCCCTCTAACAGGGCCCCACAAAGATTTTCACTGTCTGCTTTGCCACTGCACCCGCCGCACCCCTGCAACTCCGCCGGCTCCATTCGGAGCCGGCTTCCTCGTTGCAGGGGCTTTCCCGCTGGGCCGGCGGACGGCCTTTTGGCGGTCACCCGCCCGCCGGCCCAGCGGGAAAGTTGGAATGACCGCCGCGGTCTTTTGACCGCGGTGCGGTCATTCGGCGGTAACCGCATGGCGGGCGGCGACCGCCGCCCGCCGCGGTCAGAATGACCGCCAAAGTCTGCACACTACACCCAATCTTGTGCCTAGAGACATGTTGTGGGCCCCAAATGGCTAAGACAAGAAAATGCCAACTTTCTAAAAGTGGCATTTTCATAAGTGTGATTTAAACTCTAACTTGACCAAAAGTTAGGATCTTAACTTAGGATTCGAGATACTCCAAACTTGAAGAGGTTATCTCTTTCCATTTGCAAACTACACTTATAAAATATAATAAGGCAATGCCAGTGTTATCCTAGGGTTGAGATCGGCCTTGCAGTCATGAGAAACACATTTAAGAGTTTTTCACTACCAGGATATGTAAAACTTGAAAGTACTTCTCCAACTTTTTAAATACAATGTATTCTGCCCTTGGGAATGTCTAGGGCCTACCTTATGGTTGACATTTATGTATTAAAAAGGAAGGCTTAGACTTGACAAAGGGTTATTTTTTCCAGGTCGACATGATAGGTTACCACTGCACATACAGGCTATAGAATGGCAGGCCTGAGACATTCATTGTTTACAGGGCTAAGTAAGAGGGTGGCAGAATAAGTGTTACAGACCCATTAGTATCAATTAATTTACAGGCATTGGCCATATGTAGTAATGTTTACAAAGGACTTAAAAGTAAATTAAATATGCCAGCTGGGGATAAGTCAATGTTACCATATTTTAAGGAAAGAGCACAAGCACTTTGGCACTGGTTAGCAGTGATAAATTGTGCAGAATCCTATGACCAGGAAAAACAAAGTCAGCAAGGTGTCTAAAGCCAAAATGTTAGTGGGAAACCACGCCAAGGATGCCAAGCCTAACAAGTACCTAGATAAATTGGCCTTTTACTGCATGCAAGCCCCAATCCTGAGATTAGTACCAAGTGTTCTCTATCTCTGCATAGCTGCCTGTAGGAATGTATGCACGGGTTCCTGTTTGTCTTCTGGAGTGTGTACATGGTGGGCTATGAGTGTCATTGCTTTCTATGTCCTAGAAAGTGTGTTCGGTAAATTAAAATAAAATCATGCAGAAGAATGTTAGAGTAAAACTTGATTGCACAATTTTCAGATTGTACAAAATAAATAAATAAACATTTTAGACCTAACATTATTGGTGTGGTATTCCCCTAAACTCAATGCCTGTTTTACTGAATATATCTGCGTGAAGTAAGGAAAAGAATCAGCAAACTCCGCCTAACTCTGCGTGAGTGGGCAGGCTTGTGTTTGCCACCCATTCATGCAAATTGGTCTAAGTCGCGCACTCCACGTTGCAAGCACGAATGGCACCACGCAGTCGCCCGCAGTCGCCCGCACAATAGTGTGTGTATTTGTGTTTGTATATTTTACGTATTTGTCTCTTTTTTATTTTCTATGACTTTTTTGTCCCTTTATTAATTCCCCTAACTTCCCCTAAGTTTGCTAGTTTTTTTTTTGTGCAGCCCCACCTCCCCTCCATCTTGGAAGCAGGGCTGGCAGTGGGTGTGGCCTGCAGGAGTGTCAGCAGCTGTGGGGAAGAGTGTGCCGTTGCGTCTGTAGACACACTGGTGTTCGACACACCCAGCAGAAGCTAATGCATTTTTGGGCCATCATCAGGTGACGGTTCTTGGTGAGTACTAGTAATTCATTATTAATTATTTTATTGTGCCCTGTCCTATAATGATATTTTTTTCCAAAAGCATGCTGCTAACACTCAGAGGTAAATTAAGTTCACGTAACATTACAAATATTATGTCATACAATTTGCCAGGTGGTGGGTACTGCCTAATTTTGCTTGTTGCTGTAGACACTCCCTTGGGCTCATTATGCTAGTTATGCTGATTCCTCTGTCCTTGTGTCACTAAGATGTGGTACTGTGGTAGCAGTAGAAGTAAGTAATATATATCAGTGGATTATTCTTCTCTGTGTCTTTCTTTTTATGTTGCTTTTACAGTCATAAGCATTCTTCCAATGATTTGTGCATGCATCTATGCATTGAAAAAAGGGAAACTGATTAAATTGGCCCATGAAAGTGGGTTTGGTAAATGTGATTTATGAATCAAAGGTCACTTGTTGCAAAGCATTGTTTTTTCCAAAAGTAGTTTAGGAAATTTGAAATAGGGCTTAGATAAAGTGTTGGAAATTAGGAACAGGTCAACTCGATTAGGCAATCTGTTTTAGAAACGTAGTAAAGTACAATGTTAATATGTTACTGCATTAACTGTACCACTAGCCTATTTCTTGTTATCATCTATATTTTTTGCATCAGCACCCAAGGGCAAGAAAAGAAGATCAGAAAGTCAGGCCAAGGAGGGTGCCACCACCAGTGCTGCAGTATGTAGAAGTTCCAGCTCCACAGCCAAGGCAGATGGCTCTGCTGGCCCCAGTAAGTTCTTGTTAATATTTATTTCACTAACGTTTAACTATCTCCAATTAGATTAATTTTCCTCCTTTCTCTTATTCTAGGACCCTTTTTTCAAATACTCTTAATTCTATTCAATTTTTACTCATAGTATACCACCCTGCATTATCCTTTTTTTCCTATTTCTTGCATCTGTTGCTGACTTCCTCCTGTTTTTGTAATCTGTAGCTAAAGCTTGGTTGTGGTGTCCCTCTCCCCTAATTTTTATTATACCCTGTGGGCTGGTACTGTAAGACTAACGGCCAGATGTAGGAAGGCATTAGCGCCTCGCAAACGGCGAAAAATGCCGTTTGCGAGGCGCAAATGCCCTCACACGATACAGAAACACATATTGCGAGTCGGTACCGACTCGCAAAATGTGCTTCAGACTCGCAAATAGGAGTCCTATTTGCGAGTCGCACCGCGATGTAGAGTTGATTTGTGACCGTTGGCGGTACACACCACCGCGCTCAAAATACACACACATTTACAAAACACAACCACAAACCCTTACTACCAAAATTTCGAAAGAAGGCCAGAGAGATACACCACCAGAAATAACATTAGCATCAACAGACACACAACATCATCACTCACACAACATCCACGCACCTCAAACAACAAACAACAACACATCCCCTCAAACATCACAGCACACACGACCTCACACATCACCCACACCACATCATGGCACCTCAACGACACCCTAGGTTCTCTGAGGAGGATTTCAAGTTCATGGTGGAGGAAATCGTCTGGGTAGAGCCACAGCTATTCGGATCACAGGTGCAGCACACCTCCATTGCTAGGAAGATGGAGCTATGGTGCAGAATCGTCGACAGGGTCAACGCAGTGGGACAGCATCCAAGAACTAGGGATGACATCAGGAAGCGGTGGAATGACCTACGGGGGAAGGTGCATTCCGTGGTCTCCAGACACCAGATTGCAGTACAGAGGACTGGCGGTGGACCCCCACCTCCTCCCCCACAACTAACAACATGGGAGGAGCAAGTCTTGGCAATACTGCATCCTGAGGGCCTCGCAGGAGTAGCAGGAGGAATGGACTCTGGTAAGTCAACTCTTAACTATTATGTCCCCACCCTACCTGCATGCCATCACATACCCCCACCCTCACCCTCATCCCCATCACTCCAACACCTCACATATGTCCCACTATCACAACCCACCCATCCCAACACCAAGCCCTGCATGCAACACCAAAGCATGGACACCCATCACCAAAGCATGTCCACTACAGATACCCACAAAGACCCCAAACCAAATATCACACAAGGACCTAGACAAGAATGCAAGCACTGGAGTACAGGGTCACTCACCCATTGCACACAATGGCACACACAGATGCATTAATCATGCCTTACACCCCTGCAGGACCCCTACCCAACGTCACGGGACAGGAGGTTCCAGACATATCCAGTCCTCCCACAGAAGAGGTCAACAGTGATGACAGCAGCTCTGCACAACTGGATCAAGATGACCAGCCTGGCCCATCTGGGACCTCGGGAAACTTGGTTCCCCTGACACTGGCACAAGCCACCACAGAGCTTCCCCCTCTGGAAACACCACCACAGCACCCACCCAGTGGGCCCATACCTCTGTCCCCAGGACACGTCAAGCAGCACGTGTCCACCACTACAGGGAACCCAGGCAAACCCACCACCCCAAGAAAGTCAGGGACCTGGGGGCAGTGGGCACACGGTTCAGGGGAAAGAGGAATAGGAAAACAGGGGAACTGGGAGGACTGCTGTGCGACAGGGTAGGACAGGCCCAGGGAACCCACTCTCCACGAGGCCCTCTCCAACATCATGGGAGCGTACCATCATTCCAGGAGACGATGGCAACGGTACTGGCCAACTTTCAGGAGACCCAGCGGCTGCTGGAGGAACACTATCTGGGGATCAGGGAGGAACTCAAGTCCATTAACATCACCCTGGTCACCATTGTAGGGGTGCTGCAGGACCTTATCAACACCAGAAGGGACACTGTGGCACAATAAGGGGCCCCTGACACTAGCCTGGATGAAGAACAGCCCTCCACCTCTGCCGGCACTAGTGGACAGGAGGCACCGCCACAGGACCACGACACCAGCACCCCACCCCCTGCAGATAGAAAGCCACCCCGCAAATGGTCCCTGAGATCCTGGAACAAGACAGAGAACATTGCCAAGACCCCCACCAGGAAATGAGACCCCCCTGAATGTCACCCTTCTGTCCCACTTTGTCACCCTATCCATCCTTCAACTGCCATTGCTCCACTTCCTATGCCCTTTTGGACAATGCACCTGTGAAACAAATAAACTGTACTCTGCCATGGACATTCCTCCACCATTACCCCTGCCCATTTTACAACCCCCTCCACTTATTTGCACAGAAATAAACACACATCAATCACAAAACAATCTGGAGTCAGTCTGTGCTTTCACAAATGTGTAAATGCAATAACTATAGAATATAGCAATGTCAATTTAATTGTCCACATACCGATGAAACACAGCTGTAGGGCTGGAGGAAATATAGCAGAGGGCACAAAGTGGGACCCACATCTGTAAATGGAAAGGCAAAGTGACAAGTCAGGGTCCATACACTGAATGAAGATGACAGACTTATGATAGCTCAAACAATAGTATGAAATGTGTGAGGCAGTGACATATTCTTACCTGTATCTCACTGGAAGTATTGCTGGATGACGTTGTTTCTGTTGTCTATATCCTCTTCTACTGCCTCCTCTTCTTCACTGTCCACAGGCTCCACAGCTGCCACAAGACCTCCAGCTGGACCATCCTCCTGCAGAAAAGGCACCTGTCGTCGCAAAGCCAGGTTGTGCAGCATACAGCAGGCCACGATGATCTGGCACACCTTCTTTGGTGAGTAGTAGAGAGAACCACCTGTCATATGGAGGCACCGGAACCTGGCCTTCAGGAGGCCGAAAGTCCATTCGATCACCCTCCTAGTTCGCTCATGTGCCTTATTGTAGCGTTCCGCTGCCCTTGTACTGGGATTTCTCACTGGGGTCAGTAGCCATGACAGGTTGGGGTACCCAGAGTCACCTGCAAATTTCGAGGGACAACTGTTAGACATACACTAACCCGGAGGGACAACCCCATCCCAGACAACTATTCACACTGTATAGGGTCCTTGTCCTCACCTATTAGCCACACACGGTACCTCTGGAGTTGCCTCATCACATAAGGGATGCTGCTATTCCTCAGATTGTAAGTGGCATGTACTGAGGCAGGAAATTTGGCATTCACATGGGAGATGTACTGGTCGGCCAAACACACCATCTGCACATTCATCGAATGGTAGCTCTTCCGGTTTCTGTACACCTGTTCACTCCTGCGTGGGGGTACCAAGGCAACATGTGTCCCATCAATGGTACCTATGATGTTGGGGATATGTCACAGGGCATAGAAGTCACCTTTCACTGTAGGCAAATCCTCAACCTGAGGGAATACGATGTAGCTGCGCATGTGTTTCAGCAGGGCAGACAACACTCTGGACAGCACGTTGTAGAACACTGGCCGGGACATCCCTGATGCAATGGCCACTGTTGTTTGAAAAGACCCACTTGCCAGGAAATTGAGTACTGACAGGACCTGCACTAGAGGGGGTATCCCTGTGGGATGGCGAATAGCAGTTCTGGCTCCAACTGGGCACACAGTTCATGGATTGTTGCACGATCAAATCTGTAGGTGACTATTACGTGTCTCTCTTCCATTGTCGACAGGTCCACCAGTGGTCTGTACACCGGAGGATGCCGCCATCTCATCACCTGCCCCAGCGGACGTGCCCTATGGACGAGAACAGAGTCAGTCAACACTGAGGTATCACAAAATGTAATTTGCACACATTTATTAATCCGCAATGTGCCTGTTACTGTGTGTATGCAAGGCCTGGATAGGTGTGATGCAGTTATTATTAATTCCATGTGGCCACCTGAAATGGCGGCTGCCTGACCTGTAAGGTGGGACAAGGGGATATGAGGTAACTGTGCTGGCGTTCTACACCGTCGCCGTAGAAGGTCGAAGACCGCGGCGCAATCCTGAATTGGTCAACATTGGACCCTATGGGTCCGAGGAGCCAATGACGATGTATGCCGGCGGTGACGGTACGCACCGCCGCGGACATGACCGCCATTTTCTGTCTGTTCACTCACTTGATACCTGACCTTCAACAGGAGAGGACCTACACTGCAAGTGCTGCTGTGACCTCAGTCTGGAAGCGACGATTGCTCATGTGTCTGAGGAAAGGACCCCTGCATTCACTTCGGAGGAGTTGGAGAAACTAGTGGATGGGGTCCTGCCCCAGTACACGCAACTGTACGGTCCTCCAGACAAACAGGTGAGTACACTGTGAGCATCCTGCATGGGTAATGCCTGTTTGGAGTGGTGTGGATGGAAGATACATGGGGAGGGGGGACTGAGGCCTGCATGAGCGGACGGTGAGTGTATGTGCATCAGGGCAAGGGTGGGAACGTGGGCCAATGAATATGACAGTCCGGACAGGTAAAGATTTTCCTTTTCCCCATACTATTCCTCTAGGTCAGCGCCCACCAGAAGAAGGATATTTGGTGTGCCATCGCCAAGGACGTCAGGACCCTGGGTGGTCCACCACAGATGGAGCACCTACTGCCGGAAAAGATGGGAGGACCTTCGGCGCTGGAGCAAGATGGGAGGGGTGCCCGTCGCACCATGACCCCCTGATGTTCCGGATCCTGGCGGTGGCGTATCCGGAGTTGGATGGGCACTTGAGGGCATCACAACAGCCACAAGGGGGTGAGTACAGTCACATCATCTGACTCTACGCGCATTACGAGGTGTCTGGGTGGGGAGGTGGGCAGTGGGTTCCCCTAGGCCAGGGCGAGCTTGGTAGGCAAGGTCCCTTGTGAGGCAGGTTTAGTGGAACCCCAACGCCACTAGTGGTTAGTGCCATCTACACCTAGTCAGGCTCCTGTGACTTCCATGTGTGCATCAATCAGGCTTAGGACTTAAACCCCATGGGCATGTGAATAATCTAGGAACTATAAGTGCATGGTGTAGTGTAGAGGGCTGCTGTGTCTGTAGTGTCAGCCAACTGTAGTGGTGTTGCATTCACTGAACATGTCTTCCTTCTGTCTTCCCCCCGCTTTTGTGGTCTCCCTGTTCTTGTGTGCAATAGCATCATCAGGCGGAGGAGCAGTGGCACCGGAGCAGGAGGGAGCTGCATCCCACTTGGCCCTGGAGGGCGAAACAACGGAGTCTGAAGCCACCAGTGGGACGGAGGGTGAGGGGAGCTCCACGGCGGGGACAGGAGGTGACAGCAGTGACAGCGACTCCTCCTCTGATGGGAGCTCCCTTGCGGTGGCGGGCCCCTCTGTGCCCCCACATCAACAGGTACAGCTGCCACCCCCCATACCAGCACCACCCTCCCAGCAGCCCCTCAGCGTATGTCCTGTGCCCACTCACCTAGGAGGGTGGGCACCTCTTTCGCCCCAGGCACCTCAGGCCCTGCCCCAATCAGCCCTGCTGCCCTCAGTGAGGAGGCTATTGACCTCCTGACATCTGTCACTGTTGGGAAGTCTACCATTCTGAATGCCACCCAGGGTGTTGAGAGGCATTTGAAACAAACAAATGCATACCTGGAGGGCATTCATTCTGGTCAGGCAGCCCAACAGAGAGCATTTCAGGCTATGGCCTCAGCACTGTTGGCAGCCATTGTCCCTGTGTCCAGCCTCCCCCTCCAGCTTCCTCCACCCAGACCCATTTCCTATACCTCAGCCTATCCCAAGCACACCGTCAGACCAGCATGCACACACCTCAACACACAAAAGTGGCTCAGGCAAACATAAACACCACACATCCCACAGGCACTCACACAAGCAACATACCCATGCAGACATACCAGCATCCACTGCCTCCACTGTGTCCCCCTCCTCCACGTCTCCCTTCTCCCTCCCAGTCTCGTCTCCACTCACACCTGCATGCACTACATCTTCAGCCACTACCTCCATCACCATCGCGCCCATCACCACACACCGCTCATGTGCACTCACCACCCCTACTACCATTCACACATTCCCTGTGTCCTCTCCCAGTGTGTCAGTGAGCCCTCCTACCAAAGTACACAAACGCAGGCACACACCCACCCAACAGCCATCTACCTCACAACAGCCTCCGGCCCATGCACCTTCACCCAAATTCAGCAGACGTACGCCTCCTACAACCAATACCTCTTCCTCCACTCCCAAACCCCTTCCATCTACCCATCCCAGTGTGTCTAAAAAACTTTTCCTGGCTAATATTGACCTCTTCCCTACACCTCCCCCCAGTCCGTCCCCTAGGGCCAGGCTTTCCAGGTCCCAACCCAGCACCTCAGCCACCACATCCCCAGGCACAGTGGTGCCAGCAACTGTGGGCTATTGGAGTGCGCCAACCATCAGGTCTGCCAGTGTGCCACGGAGTGAGGGCAAGGACATTCCGCCACCTGCCAAGCTAAAAAAGTTTCCCACATCCCGGAGGGAGAAGCAGAAAACACCTGCCACCAAGGGGTCAGGGAAAATGAAAGGGGATAGTGGAAAGACAGCTGTGCCACCTTCAAAGCTAGATAAGGGCCAGAAGGGCCGGTTAGGAGAGGGCATGGTGGCACCGACTGAGGGACTAGTATCACACCTTCATTCCACGTCGATGCCAACCTGCACCGCCACCTGCACCTCCACAGACCCCACCGCCAGCACCGCTGTCACAGACCCCGCCGCCAGTACCACTGTCACAGACCCGGCCACCAGCACCGCCGCCACAGACCCCGCCACCAGCACCGCCACCACATAGCCCACCGCCAGCACCGCTGTCACAGAGCACACCGCCTTCACCGCTGTCACCGAGCCCGCACCTTCACCGCTGCCACAGAGCCCGCCGCCTTCACCGCTGCCACAGAGTCCATCGCCAGCACCGCTGCCACAGAGCCCGCAACCAACACCGCCGCCACAGACCCCGCTGCCAGCACTGCCACCACAGAGCCTGCAACCAGCACTGCCGCCACAGAGCCCGCCGCCAGCACCGCCGCCACAGAGCCCGCCGCAAGCACTGCCATGACTGACACTGCCACAAGCACCGCCAGCGGCCCGTGACATCCTGAGCCAGTGGCACCATCGCAGACATGGCTGCCATCCCCAGTGGTCAGTCGTCCGAGGCTGGTGGTGAGCTCCGGGAGCCTGAGCAGCTTCCGTGAAGCATCACTTTCAATGGAGAAAGACATCCACTACCTCAGTCCTTGGCAGGATGAAGCACAATGGGTACCAAGCCCCTCCAGAACCAGTGGAGAAAGGCATCCACTACCTCAGTCCTTGGCAGGATGAAGCATTCTGGGCACCAAGCCCCCTCCAGAACCAGTGGAGAAATACATCCCCTATCTCAGTCCTTGGCAGGATGGAGCACTCTGGGCACAAAGCCCCTTCCAGAACCAGTGGAGAAAGGCTTCTACTTGAGGGACTGTGGCTTTGCACTCCCCAGGATGCAGCAGTGGGCAAACCACCCACTGGAGAGACTTGAGAGACTGTGGCTTTGCACTCCCCAGGATACATCAATGGGCATGGAGCCCCCTCGTGGAGCAGTGGCGTCGTGCGTTCATCAGGCTAAGGTGCCCCCTCCCCCTGAGGTGCCTGTATATTTTCTATGTGATGCCCCTCCAGTGTTCTCTCCATTTGGAGTCAGGTATCTAGCGTGGGCCTCGCCCATGCATTTTGGACCCAGTGGTCCACGGACAATGATTGGTGCACTATCCGGACTTGTGTAGTTGGTGTACATAATTGTATATACTGGATTTTGAGTTTTGACTGATGGATTTTTTTTTTATTACAATTGTTCAAGTCATTTCCTTTTGTCCTTGCATTCTTCTAGGGGGGTGGAGGGGTGTATATGTAATGTTGCAACATGTATTTGTGTGTATGGTGTTGTGGGTGAGGGTGGGGGTGTTGCGTGTGTGTGTCACTCTCTTTTCCCTCCCCCCTCCCCTGTGCTGTAGGTGCAGTACTCACCGTGGTCATCGCCACAGTCATCGGAGTTCCTGATAGAGGAGCAGGAACACCATCGCTGGCAGGATCTGCAGTTCTGGCTCCATGGCATCCTGGTTCCTCATGGGATGTGGAGAGGTGAGTGTTTTCCCTTCTGTGTACTGTTTCCGCCATGTTTTTATTTGCGTTGGTTCCACCCCAGAAAAGGTGGCGGATAGCCATGTTGTGATAGGGTGGGTGGTACATTGTCTTCCGCCTGTCTGTTGGCGGTGTCTGCCACACTGTTTGTTTGTACTGCCGTAGCTGTCGGAGTGTTAAAGTGGCTGTCTATGTTGGCGGTTTCCGCCACAGTCGTAATCCCTTTTTTTTTACCCCGCCTGTTTGCGGTATTACCTCCGCTTCAACACCGACCACCAGGGTTGTAATGAGGGCCTAAATGAGGAAGTCTACAGTGAAAATTGTAGAGTGTGCTGGCCCAAGCAAGCTCTTTATTCTTGTTTATTATGAAGCATGGGGGGGGCTGTCAGGCTATATTTTCTTAGGGGTGGGAGTGGGGGGTTTGAGAATTTGTTTTATTTAGGGCTTAGGGTGTGAATAGGGTAGTTGATTTTTCAAGGGGTGTAGGAATGTTTAAGGAAGAGTGGGAGGAGGAAAGAGGAGGAAGGATTGGGAGAGAACGCAGTGGGATAAGTGGGGTTGGGCAGGGTCAGTGGATAGTTTTTAGCGGTGGAGTGGGGTGTCGGGGTGGTTTAGTTTCTAGGGGTGGGGGTAGTTTTGGGCCTAAGGGCGGGTGGGTGAGTTGCATGACAGAACCACGCATGCCATTTCACATGCATTTCCACACATGCCTTTACTAAGCATGCTTTTACAACGAAATTCTTTGTAAAGGCATGTGCGGTAAAGGCATGCATGGAAACGACACGGTTGTGGTTCCGACTGGGTTGTTAAGGCATGCATTGTTCCGGCATGCGTCATTCCATCATTCAACCTACTGGTAGTGCTCTAACAGGGAAGGAATCACAGCAATGTCCCACTCCCTCTAGGTGATATGATTTCCAACTGTAGGATTAATCAAAAGGATCACAGAAAACTAAATTAAAAGAACTACTGAGAGTTAGTAGGTTATAAATATATATATATCTATATTATTGCTTCAGAGAGACTAAGGACAGACTTCCACCACCATAGCACATCAAAAAATACCTCATATTGAAAACTAGCAATAGTAAATTATTTAGAGCAATGGTGACAATTTGAAAACCAAAGTTATAAAATCCTCATGTCATTACAAATGTACTCAAAGTCTGTACTCTGTAGTCAACAAGGTTAAGTGGTTTATTGATGCATAGCCAATCCCTGAATCATGATCTGTTGGCTTTGAGGAATGATGTTCATTCTTATGCGTGGTTAAGTAAGTGGGACTGGTGTGGGCAGCTGAATTAATATAGCAAATGTAACAAAAATGGAGAAAAGGTACTGAGCTGTGCAACAATGTTCCTTTATGGAAGATGAAAAATCAATTAAATGCATACAAAAATAAATAGGACCCTACTTAAACTCCAGACCACCCACCACAATGAAATTTAAAAATCAAATTAAAGAAATACTGGTGCATGCCTTATCAAACAAACAGCACCCTTATACAATAGTTTTTTAGCTTACTTATGTGATATCACAAAAACAAAGTCATTAAATCCAAAGGTATATATGCAGGAGTCAAAGAGAGTAATCCTTCCATCTTGAAATCCAAATGAAAAGTGACCAGGAGATAGACAAAGCACTGGGAGGAGACTGCTGGATAGGAACAGGAAGTTGGAGTTTCTGGGACACTTCTTCTTCTTTGGAAAAAATTCTTCTCACGCTAAAAAGAAAAAAACAAAACTTAAAGAGTCCATTGCAGAACAAAATCCACAGAAAAACTCTTTTTGATTATATTTAGATGCATCTCGAGTAGAAAATTTACTCTGGGGCGTTTGCGGGTGGCCATGTTTAGGCCTCTGTACCTGCCAAAAGCAGCGCAAGCAGGTGTGAAGTCTTGCACTCGCTGGCTAGAGCCTGAGAGTATTGTGGCACATGGGAGTGCCAAAAACAGATCCTGCATGCATGACCAGAAAAAAACTCTGCTTCGTGCCATAGAGTGCAGAATTTGGAAACTCCACACTAATCCACTTAGGGCGAAGTACCAGAATTCCAAAAACTATGTGAGCAGAGTTTTCCACCCGGGCCTAGTGCTGAAGTTGTTTATATTGGCTTTATGACTCTTTGCACTTTACCACTTCTAACCACTGCTTAAGTGCTTGTACTTTCTCTTTCTAATATTGTACTCAGGACCTGTACATTAAATGATATCAGTAGGCTTACAGCAGTCATGGTGCTATCCACTAAAGTAGCCTTTTAAAACATGCTTCACACATGCTACTGCAGCTTGTAGTGCAATTTTAAACATGCTGTGTTAACCTGTCAAAATAAACTTTTTGTCAAACGTAAACTTCCCTTTCTCATATGTAAGTCACCCCTAAGGTACTCTCTGAAAGCTCCATAGTGCAGGATGCAATGTATTAAAAACTTAGGACATGTATGCTAAAGTTTTAAATGTCCTAGCAGTGAAAAACTTCTAAAGTTGTTTTTACTGCTGTCAGGCCTATCTCTTCCATTGACTAAAACGTTGCTGCATTATTACATTACATATGTGCTAACGTTTGATTGCGAACAAATGGAGAGATGCTGTTTACACTAAAATGAATTGTGATTTTGAAATCCTTTTCAATGGTAAAGTTGGATTTTAAATCACAATTCAAAAAATGCCATGTTTAGTAAGTTACACAAAGGACACAAAAGCCAACACTGTAAAATACTTGAAAAGAATTATTATTCACAATGAGAAGGCAAAACCAAATACCTCTCACTGGCATCAATTCATAACATTTATCAATACATTTTTTTAAAATTGAATAACATTTGTCACACACAGAAAAACAAAACCAGAACTGAACAATTATCTCATATAAAGAATTGGCACTATGCGAACATGACTTACATCGAAAACACATGACAATAATAAAAATTCAAAAACAGACAATAAAACATCACATTAAAAAATAAAATTCAGGTTCAGCACCATATGAAAAAGAGGGAAGTCGGAGCCTAACTCATTAACAAAAATGTTTTGGCTCCTCCTTTAAGAACAAAATAGCGCAGAGGTGCTGACTATAAGTCTTTGTGATATCAGGAATGATGTGCATTACTAGACAATACTTTGAATTCTCCCTGAAGGCCTAATCTTCCTTGATTGCACTCACCACTGTTCATTATTTTGAGGAGTTTTGAACCCACTGGATTCAAGGGTTCTCTTCAAGACACAGAACACCTAAACACAACTGATCAGTAGGAACTGTAATCTTATGAGTAGCTTACCACCAAAGCAGGGGTCTTTTGATTCGAGTAGAGAGAAGAAACATTCCTCTGCTTGCTGCTCTGAAGTGTAAATCACCTTAATTGGTTGTCCTTCTGCTTGCTCACGATCCATTCTGACCAATGTTAATGTCACATTTAGTAAGCTGGCATTTTCTTGTTCCAACCATCTGTGCCTTCTGACAGAGTCCTGGGTTACATGACTTGAATGGCTCTGTTTCAGAATTTGTATTGCTTCTATATAGTAACACAAAGGAGGATTAGGTATAGATCGGATGAGATAGCCTGCCAGAATGACTGGGGAGCAGCTGTACCCAACCCCACTTACATTTCAATTGCTATGCCTCCTGCATGCACAAGGAAATATGACACCTGGCCTGCCCTGCTTTTGTAACAGCCAGACAGTTTGTAATATTGATAGGTGTAGAACTTTCCAGAACCAGATGTAGAGGTAGGAGAGGGAATCCTCCCCACACATTTGCTGGCATCAGGTTTAAATACTCATCGTAACACTCCTCGATCTGTAAAAGTTACAGAAGAAATCTGCCCTGCTGTCATAAGACTGGCCTGGTGCTTGAAAGACTTTCTTGCTGTCTGAAAAGGAAGTCTGGACCTGCTTGCCTTCTTCCCAGGCTAACCACACTTACTCCAAGGGCCTTTTGGTTCACCTCCTACGTGAGCTACAGGGACACAACAAGCTCTTGAGGTCTTCCTGCAGCTGCCCTGCTGAGCTGCTGCAACTGGACTTGCTTTGACCTGCAACTGAACCTGCCTGAACCATAATGTCCAGACTGACTCCAAGGGCCTGTTGGCTGACCTACTGTGTGAGCTACAGGGACACAACAAGCTTCAGAGGCATCCCTTCTACTGCCTTTCTGAGCTGCTGCAACTGAACCTGCCTGGATTTGATCTGTCCCTGCCTGAACCATAATGGCTGCAGGAGCAAGTACCTGATCCCCAAGAAGTACCTCCACAGGCTCGGGACCATTGAATGGCATCAGAATGTACTCCTAAAGAAAATGGGAACATCCTAAAGTTTGGGCTCCTCACAAGTGTAAAAGAACCCGTTCATGCTAGGATTCAGTCATCTGTTCAGTCACCAGTCACCCAACTCAAAGTTCTAGTGAAACCTGCTCTTTGCTCCAACAGTACCCACCAGCAATGACAGGCAACACAAGAGCTACACTTCGCGCTACAGCTATGACAGCATGTGATGACTGCCAGTGCAAAGCTACATCAATGACCATTTGTGACACTCAACAAGCTCTTTATGTTACAGCGACGACCTTCCATGACACCTCACCTGCTCTTCATGCTGCATCAATGATGGTCCATGAGGCTCAGCCTCCTCCTAGAGGCCTCCTCCACTGTGAAATAATTCTTCTAACTTAAGGTAAGTTTTCAGCAGGACTAACTCGGGCACTGTAATTGACCAGAACTCTTTGTTAGTCTGCCTGAACTTGTTACTTTCACCCAGTCTAGTGCAACCAAATGACCACCAGTGGTGCTTTGTGCTTTTAGGTGCTGTTTTCACTAAAATCTATGAAACTGAACATGTCTGCTTCTTCTAATTGGATTGTTGTTGGTCTGACATCATTTTATTTATTAAAATGCTCTGTTTTTCTAAATTGTTTTGGGATTTTTCTTGTGTTGTTTTTTTTAAAGTTTATTACTGTTTGTGTGCTGCATAAACACTTTATAATCCTGACCACTTTTGTGCCAAGCTACCAGAGTATTAAGGACAGAATAATTTAGTGACTTTTGTCATTCACTATGATACGACCTGTGGTTGTTGCTGGAGTAGGGCTTCCACCCCCCTCAACAAACAACCACATTTCTCACACTACACATTCTGTAATTCAAGCAAAACTAGAATTTTACAAATCTTCCTAGACTGTAACTAGATTCCATACATATGATTCAGTATTGTAACATGCATTCTTTGTGATTCAGTTATTTGGGAATGTACTCAAATAAGTAAAACTTGATAACATACATATGAGGGGTGGCAACATTTGCGTAAATTGCATTTGCATTATGCGAAATTTGATGAAAATGAAGTTAATTTAAGCAGGATGCAAAATTGGCATGTGGGGCTATATTTTACTGTGAAATGCATCCTTATGTCTATGTTGGATGCATTTTGCATTAAATAAATGCACAAAAAACACAATCAACAGCCACTCATGTTCTGTTTGCTCGCTTGTTCCTGTACTCTCAAAATATAATTATGGGGCTCATTATGACATTTGTGGCAAATACCGCCTACGCCGCGGTGATGACTGCCAACATACTACCACGGCGGTTACCATCCGTCCACCATGTTATGAGCACTGCCTGACTTCCGCCATAATAAGGGTGGAAATCCAGCAGTGCTCCTGTTGGTGGACGCCGGTAAGCTGGCGCTGTCAACCCCAGATAATTCAAAACCAAATGGAGGGACGGGGAGAAGTTAATGGTCCAGTGCATGATCTCCTTCATGAAATGCACTTAACAACAAGGTACACTGTTCTAAAAAAGGCAGTAAGAAGGATGAGTCCTAATTCTAGGAGCAAGAAACCTCAAACCTCCAAAAGGGTTTCATGCTTCATCGTCGGAATAGCTCCCCGTCAGGCTGGCACTGCAATGCCTGACGGGCACCCCCCAAGGGGGGGGCTCTTTGCCGGAGATCTTTACTCGATAATGCCAAGACCCCAAAGGTGCGCTTGGAAGAGAGGAGACAAAGAAAGAGAGTAGCAAAACAGACGTTCCCTTCTCCACGATATGTGATTGAGAGTGCTCTGACCATTACACTCATTACACTCTCCTCATTAGTTTTAGCCTTGGCCTTGACCCCCGTGGTCGAATACAATTGTTATCCCTAGGTGGAGGGTTTTGAGCCAATTTTATTCTGTTTTGTTACTCTCTTTCTTTGTCTCCTCTCTTCCAAGCACACCTTTGGGGTCTTGGCATTATCAAGTAAAGATCTCCGTCAAAGAGCCTCCCTCGGGGGGGCCCGTCAGGCATTGCAGTGCCAGCCTGACGAGGAGCTATTCCAACGATGAAGCATGACACCCTTTTGGGTGTGTAAGGTTTCTTGCTCCTAGAATTAGGACTCCTCCTTCTTACTGCCTTTTTTGGAACAGCGTACCTTTTTTTTAGGGGCTGTTAACACCAGCCATATTATGACCAGTAATACGGCCTGGCAGTGTTCTGCTGAAAGCTGGCGGAGCGCTTCTGGCAGTAGCAGCGCCCCTTCCTGTTCCCTGACGGACGACCTCCTCGCCAGACAAGGTAAGTCGGTTGTCCAACAGGGGAGGGGGTAGGAGGGTGGGACGTGTTGTGTCTGTGTGTGTGTCTGAGTGTGTGCATGAATGTGTGAGTGTGTGAATGCGTCTGTGTGTGTTGTATTTGCGTAGTTGTATGCGTGTGAGTGAATGTGTGTAAGAATGATGAAGTGAGCATGTGTCTGCATGTCAGTGTGATTGTGTGCAAGAATGTGTGTGTGTGTCTGGAAGTGTGCGTGTATGAATGCGTGCATGCCAGTGCAAGTGAATGGGTGTATGCATGGTGCATGTGGGTGTCTGTATTCGGGGAGGGGGAGTGTGGGGTAAGGGGTGCTGTGACTGTAGCGGGGGTGGGTGGAGGGGGTCATGTCTGCGTGTGTGGCTGTGGAGGTGAGGTCAGTTGTGCGGTGTGTGGCTACAGCCAACCCACCAATCTCATAATGTGGCGGCATGTACCGCCAGCCTGTTGGCGGTATTACCGCCACATTAACCCTGGTGTTCAGAAGACTGCGAGGGTATACAGGGAGTGCAGAATTATTAGGCAAATGAGTATTTTGACCACATCATCCTCTTTATGCATGTTGTCTTACTCCAAGCTGTATAGGCTCGAAAGCCTACTACCAATTAAGCATATTAGGTGATGTGCATCTCTGTAATGAGAAGGGGTGTGGTCTAATGACATCAACACCCTATATCAGGTGTGCATAATTATTAGGCAACTTCCTTTCCTTTGGCAAAATGGGTCAAAAGAAGGACTTGACAGGCTCAGAAAAGTCAAAAATAGTGAGATATCTTGCAGAGGGATGCAGCACTCTTAAAATTGCAAAGCTTCTGAAGCGTGATCATCGAACAATCAAGCGTTTCATTCAAAATAGTCAACAGGGTCGCAAGAAGCGTGTGGAAAAACCAAGGCGCAAAATAACTGCCCATGAACTGAGAAAAGTCAAGCGTGCAGCTGCCACGATGCCACTTGCCACCAGTTTGGCCATATTTCAGAGCTGCAACATCACTGGAGTGCCCAAAAGCACAAGGTGTGCAATACTCAGAGACATGGCCAAGGTAAGAAAGGCTGAAAGACGACCACCACTGAACAAGACACACAAGCTGAAACGTCAAGACTGGGCCAAGAAATATCTCAAGACTGATTTTTCTAAGGTTTTATGGACTGATGAAATGAGAGTGAGTCTTGATGGGCCAGATGGATGGGCCCGTGACTGGATTGGTAAAGGGCAGAGAGCTCAGACGCCAGCAAGGTGGAGGTGGAGTACTGGTTTGGGCTGGTATCATCAAAGATGAGCTTGTGGGGCCTTTTCGGGTTGAGGATGGAGTCAAGCTCAACTCCCAGTCCTACTGCCAGTTCCTGGAAGACACCTTCTTCAAGCAGTGGTACAGGAAGAAGTCTGCATCCTTCAAGAAAAACATGATTTTCATGCAGGACAATGCTCCATCACACGCGTCCAAGTACTCCACAGCGTGGCTGGCAAAAAAGGGTATAAAAGAAGGAAATCTAATGACATGGCCTCCTTGTTCACCTGATCTGAACCCCATTGAGAACCTGTGGTCCATCATCAAATGTGAGATTTACAAGGAGGGAAAACAGTACACCTCTCTGAACAGTGTCTGGGAGGCTGTGGTTGCTGCTGCACGCAATGTTGATGGTGAACAGATCAAAACACTGACAGAATCCATGGATGGCAGGCTTTTGAGTGTCCTTGCAAAGAAAGGTGGCTATATTGGTCACTGATTTGTTTTTGTTTTGTTTTGGAATGTCAGAAATGTATATTTGTGAATGTTGAGATGTTATATTGGTTTCACTGTTAATAATAAATAATTGAAATGGGTATATATTTTTTTTTGTTAAGTTGCCTAATAATTATGCACAGTAATAGTCACCTGCACACACAGATATCCCCCTAACATAGCTAAAACTAAAAACAAACTAAAAACTACTTCCAAAAATATTCAGCTTTGATATTAATGAGTTTTTTGGGTTCATTGAGAACATGGTTGTTGTTCAATAATAAAATTAATCCTCAAAAATACAACTTGCCTAAGAATTCTGCACTCCCTGTAATGGCATAATTTGGGGAATTTCATGTAACAGCGATAATAAGAGATTCCTAAAATTACAGATTACACCAGAGTGACGAAAATGTTACCCTGGCCTAAATTCCACTTTGTTTGTGGACAACTATGAGGTGTATCGGGTTTTCTAGCCTCCTTACATGATGGCTAAAGTTGCAGAATGCAGGAGTGTCTGAAACAAAATGTGTTTGATAATTCCGTGGCCCTATTCAGAACCACTATTGATGACCTAGAACATGTTGCCAACATTTCAAAAGGAAGTCGAAGGATGCATTGATAAGGCAGTTGAAGGTCGGGAAATAAACAAAGCCTTTACCCTCAAGGGCGGAAAGTCGTTGACACCGTGGAATGGAATCAGGAAGCGACAGAAAACCTTTGACCGATTACCGGCAAGCAAAAGCGGAAGAAAAATATTGTAACACCCTTAGGCGCGGGTAAAAATACAAATAATTCGTTGCACTTACCGTGGAAGTACATAGACATTTCAGTGTAACCATGGCGATATTGTGTTTTCCTCCACAGGAAAATGTTGACAGTGTGACATCATGCAGTTAGTGGTTATCTTTTTAACATCAGAGTAATTATGTTTTTGAGCCCTGTGAAGTGTCATACTGAAATAGATAACGATAGCAAAGCTCTCTTTGCCAAAAGCAGACAGCTCCAGGGCAAATTCTCACAAGTGCATTCCACAAAATAGATTATTGCTGGTGATGTGCAGGGGCCTGACCGACAGCAAGACAAATTGCATTCATAATATGTAGCTGGTGCATGTATTATTTATTTTGAGATTGCCACTGCATTTGTAAAGTATTGCTATAGACCCCCGTGTGTACGTTCTCTTCGTCATCTTCCAACTATCTAATATGTGCATGTGTGTCTGAGGTCCCCGTTACAGATTTCTGAAGGGGCCAATAACAACAGTTATCGGCCCTATTAGAATTACATGTTTTTTATGGTGTCACTCGGGGCTCAAGGTGCAGAAATTATATCCGAAATCTCTGGGGAATCTCCAAGGTGAAATGAGGAATAACCAGCACAACTTGGTGCAGTATTCTTGATCCTTCCAGTAATTTATCATTTCTAAGTGGGCCCTCAGGGTTCCTTTAGTAGGCGCTAGTAGTAACTCACCCTGAAGGTACCAGTACGGCCAATTTAAGTTTACTGAAGGAGTCGTGGGTGGGAGTAACTACAGTACCGTAATCAGACACTTACCGGTGCCGGAAACCGTACTCAATAGGTCCTCCCATAATCAAGGTCCATAGGGCATAAACCCGCCTTTGAGTATACTTTGCAACATATCCCCTGTGGATTTGAGGGTTGAAATATTATAGATGAATTTGAAGGTGTCCACCAGCTTACTGTATATGCAACATATGGAGACCAAGAGTGCATGTGAGCCGAACAGACCCCCACATATATATTGTCAAATAAAAGGATATTTGATTATAGGTCCTGAAGGAGATGGTCACCAGCTGTTAACTCCACTGAAATGTCTGTTCACTGTTATTTGAGTCCCCCGGCTAAGACGCAATGATGGAATACTAAAAAATAAGTCTTCATGTTGCGTTGTTAGGAGAATTTCTGGGGGAGAGGGGATGTTTGTTTCGAGAATGTGTGATAATGTGTGTTTGGTATGACAGTGAGAAGTACCTGGGGTTTGTAATGATGAATTAATATGTTTTATGTTTTTTTTGAAACAATGAAATAATTATTATTGTGATGTAAAGATTACTGATGCTTTTACACTATAAATTATAAAAAGATAAAAATGTTAAACATTACAATAAATAAAATAAAATCTACGGAACATATTGATGGGTCAGTATTTATTGAGGATTACGTTTCTGTAAGAATCATACAGGCTATGCAAAGATTTATTTTGATAGACTGTCGGGGTGCAGAATGGTGAAATCCCCCTCCCCCAGTCTGCCCAATAGGGTGTCAGGAAAACTGTGATGCCCCCTTTTGAGGTGGGGGCCTGCCCCCATTGTATGGTAGGCCACTACCACCTCTTTTGGTTTTTATGATTTTTCCCTGGGGTCTTGTGTTCTTTCTACCACTCCCCACTCCACACTTGGAGGAGCATATTCAAGGCAAACGCCCTCAGGGTGTATAAAGACTCAAATTACATTTTTGGGGATTGGGCATGGGCCTGTACATGGTGGGCCAACCCACCCCTTTGTGCTTTTTTTCAAATTGTCCCTAAGGTGTAATGGCATTTCTTCCCTCTTGGAAGGCAGATTGGTATTAAACATCCCATTCTTCCCTCCAGGGGAGCAGAAAAACTGAAGATATTAGGGGGTTGGTTGCAGCACAAGTTCTTGCCAAAGGGCATGCCCCCCTTCCAAAAATCCCTGACGTCTAGTAGAAGTGCATGGTGGTCACAATCTACTGAAATCTTCTGGTGCTTTGCGGGGTAAGTGAGATATCGTTGGAAAGCTTTGATTCTCAGCTTTCAAACGATACATTCTTTTAGCTACAATTCCCTGAGAGAGCAGAGAATGGGCTGTTCTGAGCCCCTCTGCACTCCCTGGAAAACAATGAAGTTGTTTACTGCGTGCCAGTCCTTCAAATTACTTGAACACCCAATTGACATGATCGCGTCATTTGCAGTGTCATCACGTCTCCCTGGGCCGGAGAGGGAGAGTCTCCTATTCTAAGACTGTGAGGAGTTAGAGGAGGGCACCGGAGGAGCACACAACAGCTGCTGGTCTGGTGCTGGGCACTTGGATGTGATCTCAATGTGCAGAGCACCCTGTTGTGAGAGCTATGGTTGTGGATGTCACGTCCATAGGACCCAAAAGCACCATAGCACCCAAAAGGTTAAAGTCATCAAGTGCATTCTAGGAATATTCTTCTCTTACAGTTTCTGAGTACATGAGAGATCACTGATGTCTTTCTATTCAATCAACTGAACTTAAAAATAGTCATGCTAAATGGCAGAAGAAGAAAATCCAACTGTTTTAGGGTTAGAAGTCAATTTAAAAAGTAGGACTAAATTGGTTGTAAAAACCCTTAACATTTCCCCAACTTAAGGGCATTTGTTCCATAAATATATATAGGTCCAGGGCCAGTCCTAGGGTTTGTGCGGCCTGGGGAGAATAGTAACATGCAAGGCCCCTGCAAGATATAACATCACAGGAAGTGTAATTGTAGGAAGGGACATCAATTGAACATGAATGTTCTATAATTGTTGAAGCACCTTTGCAAGAAATTACCTACATAGTGTGGCTATCACTAAAATAGCAAAACATATAAATTATCCTAATAAAAAATGTATATATGTTTTAAATCTGTATCACATGGAAATACATAAAATGAATCAAGCTTTGGGTCTCTCCACAACTGCTAAGATTGCTGCAATTTTCACTAACTGTTTCCACACTAGGGCATTGTTAGACTTTTCATCCTTGGCGTGGCATCCCTTAACGTTTTGCCTCTGTTCCCCAGGTTGTTGATGTGTGCTGGACTCTGATTTTACTGTTTTTGTTACACTGGGTGTTTTACCACTGCTAACCAGTGCTAAAGTGCAAGTTCTCCTTTACAAAATGTGTATGTAATTGGATTATCCATGATTGGCATATTTGATTTACTAGTAAGTCCCTAGTAAAGTGCACTGGAGGTGCCAGGGCCTGTAAATCAAATGCTACTAGTGGTCCTTCAGCACTTGTTGTGCCACCCAACTAAGTAGTTCTGTAATAATGTCTCAGACCTGCCAATCCATGTCTGTGTGTTCAGTTTTACCTGTAAATTCGACTTGACAAGTGTACCCACTTGCCAGGCCTACACCTTCCCTTTTCTTACATGTAATACATCCCTAAGGTAGGTCCTAGGTAGCCCCCAGGGCAGGTTGCAGTGTATGGTTAAGGTAGGACAAATAGGGGGTCATTACAACCCTGGCGGACGGTGTTAAATGTGCGGTAAAACCGCAAACAGGCCGGCGGACAAGAAAAGGGAATTATGACCGTGGCGGAAACCGCCAACATAGACAGCCACTTTAACACACTGCCCGCCACAGCGGTACAGACAAGCAGCGCGGCAGTCACCGCCAACAGACAGGCGGAAGACAATGTACCGCCCACAGTATCACAACCCGCCAATCCGCCACCTTTTCCGGGGCGGATTCACCGTGGATAAAAACACGGCGGAAACAGCTTTTGCAATGGGAAAACGCTCACCTCAACATACTCCACGGGGAAGGAGGACACCATGGAGCTGGAATTACAAATACTCCCTGCCCTTGTCTTCCTGCTCATCTATGAACACCAGCAACGGCGGCGCCGAAGACAACGGTGAGTACTGCACCTACGAGATAGGGGAGGGGGGAGGCAAAAGTCAGGGGGACACACACGCAACACCCCCACCCCCACCCTCGCACATTACAACACACACACCAATGCATTTCCAAACATCACAGTAACAACCCACAACCCCCCCGGAAGAATCCAAAGACAAAAGGAAATCAGTTCAAACATTGTAATGTATCAAAATACAGTTCCAAATATATACATATATACATACACATTCAAAATTATATACATTACGAGAAGTGGTGCAGGTATGCACATATCAATGTCCGTGCACCACTGGTCCAAAAATGCATGGGCGAGACCCACACTAGATACCTGTCCACAAACGGAGAGAACACTGCAGGGGCATCAGATCGAAATACAACAGGCACCTCAGGGGGAAGGGAAGGGGGGGCACCTCAGCCGGATTACAGCACCACGCCAGATCCACGACGGGGCTCCATGCCCATTGATGTAGCCTGGGGAGTGCAAAGCCACAGTCTCTCAAGTCTCTACAGTGGGTGGTTTGCCCGCTGTACCATCCTGGGGAGTGCAAAGCCACAGTCTCTCAAGTCTCTACAGTGGGTGGTTTGCCCACTGTACCATCCTGGGGAGTGCAAAGCCACAGTCTCTCAAGTCTCTACAGTGGGTGGTTTGCCCTCTGTTACATCCTGGGGAGTGCAAAGCCACAGTCTCTCAAGTCTCTACAGTGGGTGGTTTGCCCACTGTTAAACCCTGGGGAGTGCAAAGCCACAGTCTCTCAAGTCTCTACAGTGGGTGGTTTGCCCACTGTACCATCCTGGGGAGTGCAAAGCCACAGTCTCTACAGTGGGTGGTTTGCCCACTGTACCATCCTGAGGAGTGCAAAGCCACAGTCTCTCAAGTCTCTACATTGGGTGGTTTGCCCACTGTTACACCCTGGGGAGTGCAAAGCCACAGTCTTTCAAGTCTCTACAGTGGGTGGTTTGCCCACTGTACCATCCTGGGGAGTGCAAAGCCACAGTCTCTCAAGTCTCTACAGTGAGTGGGTTGCCCACTGTACCATCCTGGGGAGTGCAAAGCCACATTCTCTCAAGTGGATAACAGTCTCCACTGGTTCTGGAGGGGGACTGGTGCCCAGAGTGCTTCATCCTGTTAAGGACAGACGGAGTGGATGCATGTCTCCACTGGTTCTGGAGGGAGAATGGTGCCCAGACTGCATCAGGCTCCCTGTGACGGTTCCTGTGCCATCACTGTCCCAGCTGCACATGGGATAACAATGCTTGATGTGGCGGTGTGTTCCTTGTTCAGCGGTGCTTTGCCCTGTTCAGCGGTGCTGTGCCATGGCGGTCTCTGACCTGTTCAGCGGTGCTTTGCCCCGTTCAGCGGTGCTTTGCCATGGCGGTCTCTGACCTGTTCAGCGGTGCTTTGCCCTGTTCAGCGGTGCTTTGCCACGGCGGTGTTTTCCTTGTGCAGCGGTGCTTTGCCATGGCGGTCTCTGACCTGTTCAGCGGTTCTTTGCCCTGTTCAGCGGTGCTGTGCCATGGCGGTCTCTGACCTGTTCAGCAGTGCTTTGCCCTGTTCAGCGGTGCTTTACCATGGCGGTCCCGGACCTGTTCAGCGGTGCTTTGCCCTGTTCAGCGGTGCTTTGCCATGGCGGTGTTTTCCTTGTGCAGCGGTGCTTTGCAATGGCAGTCTCTGACCTGTGCATTGGTGTGTGGCATGACAGTCCCTCATTGCCCAGCAGGGCTGTGGCTGCCAGGGCCCTCCTGGGCACTGACTCTGGCGGTGGTCTCCTGACCAGTGACGATACTGCTGCCCTCCTGGGCACTGACTCTGGCGGTGGTCTCCTGACCAGTGACGATACTGCTGCCCTCCTGGGCACTGACTCCGGCGGTGGTCTCCTGACCAGTGACGACGGTGCTAGCGGTGGCGTCCCGGCCGCCGGGGAGGATGGCACCCTTCTCCGCCGTGCTGCTCTTACCAGACTGTGCAGACTTCTTCTGGCCCCTCACCACCTTTGGAGGAGTCACAGCTGACTCTGCAATCCCCCTGGGACCCTTGTGAGCAGTTTTGCCGCCAGGAGTCTTCACCCTGTCCCGTCAGCCACTTTCCAACTTGAGGTGCTTTACAGGGAGTGGACTGGCAGTGCTTTGGCTCCATGTCACACTGGCTGCCCTGGTGGCCGGTGCACTCCACACACCTTGAACACGCACCACAGGTCCTGGAGATTTTTTGGCTGAGGTGCTACTACGGGACTTATGAATTGGAGGGGTGAGGGTGGGGGCAAAGAGGTCAACGTAGCTGAGGAAGAGTTGCTGACGAAGACTGGGATGGGTAGCTGGAGGGGGTCTGGGAGTGGAGGAAGAGGAGGTGGTTGTAGGAGGTGTAACTTTAGGTGTTTTGGGTGCAGGTGCAGGTACTGGAGGCTGTAGTGAGGTGGATGGATGTTGGGTGTGTGGGTGCCCGTGTTTGTGTACTTTGGGGAGGGGGCGTCACAGACACACTGGGAGTGGACACAGGGGACGTGTGAATGGTAGTGGGGGTGGTGAGTGCAGGTGAGCGGGGTGTGGTGCTGGGTGTTGTGGTGTGAGTCCTAGTGCCTGTAGATGTAGTCATGCAGGTGAGAGTGTAGACGACACTGGGAGGGAGGAGGGAGATGACGAGGAGGGGGACACAGTGGAGGCAGTGGATGTTGCTGTGTCTGTATGTGGGTGATGCTTGCATGAGTGCCTGTGGGTTGTGTGGTGCCTATGTTTGCCTGAGCTACTTGTGTGTGTTGCATGCTTGTTTGATGGTGTGCTTGGGATAGGCTGGGGTACAGGGGATTGGGTTTGGGTGGAGGAAGTTGGAGGGGGGAGGCTAGACACAGGGACAATGGCTGCCATCAGTGCTGAGGCCAGAGATTGCAGGGTTCGATGATGGGCAGCCTGACCAGAATGAATGCCCTCCAGGAATGCATTAGTGTGTTGCAACTCCCTTTCTACACCCTGGATGGCATTCACAATGGTAGACTTCCCAACAGTGAGTGTCCTGAGGAGGTCAATGGCCTCCACACTGAGGGCTGCAGGGGTGACAGGGGCAGGAGCTGAGGTGCCTGGGGCGAAGGTGATGCCCACCCTCCTGGGTGAGCGGGCACGGGGCGAATGCTGAGGGGCTGCTGGGAGGGTGGTGCTGGTAGGGGAGGTGGTGGCTGTACCTGTAGAAGTGGGGGGCACAGATGGTGCCGCCACCACAAGGGAGCTCCCATCGGCGGACGAGTCCGTGTCGCTGGTTGGTGATCCAGTGACCGACGTGAAGCTCCCCTCGCACTCCGTCCCACTGGTGTATTCTGAGTCCGTGGTGTGGCCCTCCATGTCCCATGTGGGATGCAGCTCCCTCGTGCTCCGGTTCCACTGTACCTCCGCCTGATGATGCTGATGCACAAAAGAACAGGGAGAGCAGAAAAAGGGGGGGGGGACGACAGAAGAAAGACAGGTTGAGTGCATGGCTTACCGCTACCGTTGGCGGACAATACAGACACAGCAGCCCCCTGCACTATGCTGTGCTCTTGGCCACTACAGATGCAATTCCTGGGATCTGGCTTACATGGCTATGGTGGACATCTGCACACATGGATGCCACAGGGGCATCTATACCTGTACTTGGCCCTCTACTGAGGTGGGGTGGAGTGGCACATGGCCTGCATTACGGAGGGGCCTAGCCTACGTAAGTCGCCCTGGCCTAGGGAAACCCACATCCCTCCTCCCCCACCCAGACCCCTCCACTGCGTGAAAAGTCCCCAGAATGAGAGTGTACTCACCCCCTTGTGTCTGCTGTGATGCCCTCAAGCTCCCATCCAACTCCGGGTAGGCCACCGCCAGGATCCTGAACATCATGGGGGTCATGGTGCGACGGGCACCCCTCCCACATTGGGAGGCCATCCCCAGCTGAGCCTCCGCCATCTTCTTGCTCCAGCGGCGAATGTCTTCCCATCTTTTCTGGCAGTGGGTGCCCAGTCTCTGGTGGACCCCCCGGGTCCGGACGTCCTTGGCGATGGCATGCCAAATGTCCTTCTTCTGGTGGGCGCTGACCTACATGACATGCACAGGGGAAGAAGAAAAGTCATTACCAACTGCACCGTCGATGTGAGTGGCCCCCATCCCTACCCTTGCCATGTGGCACATGCATTCACAGTCCTTCATGTTCCCTGAACTCTGCCGCCTTCCTTCTTACAACCAGCCCTCTCCACCCAGGCATAGCCCATACAATGTGCTCCCTTGGTACTTACCTGTTGGTCTGGAGGACCGTAGAGTAGCGTGTACTGGGGGAGGACCCCGTCCACGAGCTTCTCCAACTCCTGAGCAGTGAAGGCAGGGGCCCTTTCCCCAGACGCAGCAGCCATTGTCTCTTCCAGACCGAGGTCACAGCAGCACTTGCACTGTAGGTCCTCTCCTGTCAAAGATCAGGTATCGAGTGATTGAACAGATAGAAAATGGCGGTCACGTCCGCGGCGGTGCGTATCATCACTGCCGGCGCACTTCATCATTGGCTCCTGGGACCCATAGGGTCCAATGTTAACCAATGCAGCATTGCGCCGTGGTCTACGACCGCCTACTGCGACGGGATACAACGCCAGCGCAGATACCTCACATCCCATTGTCCCAGTTTAAAGGCCAGGCAGCCGCCATTTCAGGGGCCCACATGGCTTCATTTACTACTGCGTCACACATACCTGGGCCTACACTCAACACACATACAGGAAGAGTTTTGTGTTTAGTGTCGTGTTCTGTGTATCTGTGGGTACATACCTGGAAATTTGTTGACTCTGTGGTCGCTGTTGTCCTTCCTAGGCACCGTCAGCTTGGACATTTGAGAAGATGGCGGAATCCTCCGGTGTACCGACCGCTGGTGGACCTATTGACAATGGAGGAGCGACATTTAATCATCACCTACAGGTTTGACCGTGCCACTATCCAGGAACTATGTACCCAGTTGGAGCCAGACCTGATGTCACCAATCCGCCATCCCACTGGAATCCCCCCTGACGTGCAGGTGCTGTCAGTGCTCCATTTCCTTGCAAGTGGGTCTTTTCAAACAACTGTGGCCATGGCATCAGGGATGTCCCAGCCTATGTTTTCCAAAGTGTTCTCCAGAGTGTTGTCTGCCCTGCTGAAACACGTAAGGAACGACATTGTTTTCCCTCAGGAGGAGGATTTGGCTACAGTTAAAGGTGACTTCTATGCCCTTGGACATATCCCCAACATCATAGGTGCTATGGATTGCACCCATGTAGCTCTGGTCTCTCCCCACAGGAGTGAACAGGTGTACAGGAACCGGAAGAGTTATCATTCGATTAATGTACAGATGGTATGTTTGGCAGACCAGTACATCTCCCAGGTAAATGCTATGTTCCCTGGCTCTGAGCATGACGCCTACATCCTGCGGAATAGCAGTATCCCGTATGTGATGGGTCAACTCCAGAGGCACCGTGTGTGGCTATTAGGGGACTCTGGTTACCCCAACCTGTCCTGGCTATTGACCCCAGTGAGGAATCCCAGGACCAGGGCAGAGGAACGCTACAATGAGGCCCATGGGCGGACTAGGAGGGTGATCGAATGCACCTTCGGCCTCCTGAAGGCCAGGTTCAGGTGCCTCCATATGACAGGTGGTTCCCTATTCTACTCACCGAAGAAGGTGTGCCAGATCATCATTGCCTGCTCGATGCTTCACAATCTTGCTTTGCGACAACAGGTGCCTTTTCTGCAGGAGGATGGTCCAGATGGCGGTGTTGTGGCAGATGTGGAGCCTGTGGAGCCTGTGGACAGTGATGAGGAGGAAGCTGAGGAAGAAGACGTAGACAACAGGGAGTCAGTCATACAGCAATATTTCCAGTGACACACAGGTGAGAACATTTATTTTTTACCATTACATTCACTTTCACATTTCTACCTCTATCATGTCTGTCATTCCATAGCACTATTTGGTCACTGAGTTGTATCTTTCCATTACGGTTTCACAGGTGTGGTTACCAACGTGTGTCATCTGCTTGCATCCTTCAAGGACTTGTGATGTGTGACATAGGTATGACGGGCTTTACAATTGAAAATGCATTTTGACACTGTCATTGATAATACAAATTTACCAAATCACAGACTGACTCCAGATTGTTTTATGGTTCAACGGTGTTTATTTAAGTGCTCAAAAATGGAGGGGGGGTTGTAAAATGGTGATGGGGGACGGTGGAGGAATGTCCATGGCAGAGTCCAGTCTATTGGTCACACAGTTGCACTGCCCATATGGGCATAGGAAGTGGAGCTGGGGCAGTTAAAGTATGGACAGGGTAACAAAGTGGGACAGTGGGAGGACAATCAGGGTGGTCTCAATTCCTGGCGGGGGTCTTGCCATCTTGCTCTGTCCTGTTCCTGGATCTCAGGGACCGCTTGCGTGGTGGTTGTCTGTCTGCAGGGGGTGGGGTGCTGGTGTGGTTGTCCTGTGGCGGGGTCGTCCTGTCCACTAGCGCCGGCGGAGGTGGTGAGCAGTTCATCATCCAGGCTAGTGTCAGGGGCCCCTTGGAGTGCCACAGTGTCCCTCATGGTCTTTTGTATGTCCTTCAGCACCCCTATGATGATGCCCAGGGTGGAGCTGATGGTTCTGAGCTCCTCCCTGAACCCCAAATGCTGTTCATCCTGCAGGCGCTGGGTGTCCTGAAACTTGGCCAGGACCGTCGCCATCGTCTCCTGGGAGTGGTGGTGTGCTCCCATGATCGAGGATAGGGCCTCGTGGAGAGTGGGTTCCCTTGGACTGTCCGCCCCCTGTTGCACTGCAGCCCTCCCAGTTCCCCTGTGTTCCTGGGCCTCCGTCCCCTGGACCGTGTGCCCACTACCACTACCACTGCCCCCAGGTCCCTGTTGTTGTTGGGGTGGTGGGTTATCCTGGGTTCCCTGTAGTGGTGGACACACCGCCGATTGACGTGTCCTGGGTACGGAGGTATGGGCCCGCTGGGTGGGTGCTGTGCTGGTGTTACCAGAGTGTGGAAGGTCAGTGTTGGGTTGTGCCTGTGCAAGGGGAACCGACTGTCCAAAGGCCCACGATGGTCCGGGCTGGTCATCAGGATCCAGTAGGGCAGAGCTGCTGTCGTCACTGTGGGCCTCTTCTGTGGGTGGAGTGGAGATGTCCGGTGTGGTGACGTTCCTTAGTGGTCCTGCAGGGATATGAGAGCATGATTATTGCATGTGTGTGTGTAATGGTGTGCAATGGGTGGGTGTGCATGTAATCCAGTGCAAGCATTCCTGTGTGTGGGTTTGTGTGATGATAGTTAGGGGGTTGTTCTGGGTATGTGCAGTGAGCATGCTTTGTTGAGGGGTGACCATGCTTAGTTGTGTCATGCAGGGCTTGGTGTTGGGATGAGTGGTTTGTGTTATTAGTACATTAGTGAGGATTTGGGGTGATAGGGGAAGGGGTGAGGGTGTGTGATAGCATGCAGGTAGGGTGGGGGATATGATAGTTAAGATTTGACTTACCAGTGTCCATTCCCCCACGACTCCTCCGAGGCTCTCTGGATGCATGATGGTCAAGACTTGCTCCTCCCATGTTGTTAGTTGTGGGGGAGGAGGTGGGGGTCCGCCGCCAGTCCGCTGTACCACGATATTGTGCCTGGAGACCACAGAACGCACCTTCCCCCGTAGGTCGTTCCACCTCTTCCTGATGTCCTCCCGATTTCTTGGATGCTGTCCCACAGCGTTGACCCTGTCCACGATTCTGCGCCATAGCTCCATCTTCCTGGCTATCGAGGTGTGCTGCACCTGTGAGCCAAATAGCTGTGGCTCTACCCGTAGGATTTCCTCCACCATGACCCTGAGCTCCTCCTCGGAAAACCTGGGGTGTCTTTGGCGTGACATGGGGTGGTGTGGGTGATGTGTGGGGTGGTGTAAGTGTTGATGTGTATGGTGATATGTAGTGGTGTGTGGTGTTTTGTGCGTGGAATGTTGTATGGGTGATGGTGTTGTGTGCCTCTGTGTGGTGGTGTTCTCAATTGCTGTGCTCTCTGTCTCTCTGGCCTTCGTTCGTGAATTATGGTCGTAGGTGTTTGTGGGTGATGTGGGTTTGTGTTTTATATTGAATTGGGTGTGTGGGAGTGGTGTTTGTATGTGTGTCAGGTGTGTGTATTTGGAATTGTCCAATGTGGCGGAGATGTGGAGATGTGTGAGTATTTTGAGCGTGGCGGTGTGTACCGCCAACGGAATACTGTGGTTGAAAGACCGCCACGTGGATTCATGGGTCGTGATACCATGGGTGTGTTTCTGTTGGCGTGACGGTGGAGGAATTGTTTTCACCAGTTTAACACTGACCTTTGTTGTGGCGGAGTTGTGTGGGTGTCTGAATTTCGGCGGATTCCAAGATGGGTGTCATAATAGCTGTGGCGGAATTCCGCGGCGGCGGCGGTGTTTTGGCGGTCTTCTTCACGGTGGTAAGCGGCTTTTACCGCCAATGTTGTAATGACCCCCATAGTAATGTGTTTTATATGTCCTGACAGTGAAATATTGCTAAATTCATATTTCACTGTTGCAAGGGTTGTCCCTCTCATAGGTTAACATGGGGGCTACCATTAAATCTGATTAAAGTGTAAATTCCATTTGGGAGTGGATGGACATGTGGAGTTTGGGGTCTCTGAGCTCACAACTTAAAAATACATCTTTTAGTAAAGTTGATTTTAAGATTGTGTGTTTGAAAATGCCATTTTTAGAAAGTGAGCATTTTCTTGCTTATACAATTTCTGTGACTCTGCCTGTTTGTGGAATCCCTGTCTGGGTCAGTTTGACAGTTGGTCTGGTTGCACCTTACACTAGACAGTGACACAAAAGGAGCTGGGGTGTAGTCTGCATTTCCTGATGAGCCATCTGTGCTAGGAGGGAGAGGAGTGGTCACTTATACCTGAAAGGGCTGTGCCTGTCCTCACACAATGCAGTCTCTGACCCCCTGGTGAGTGTCTGGGGCCTGGCCTGGGCAAGGCAGGATTTCACATTCAAAAGAGACTTTACTTTGAAGTAGGCCTACTTCAAAGGAGAAATTGGGTATAAGAAGGGCACCCAAAACCATAGACTTTAGAACACTTCTGGAAACAAGAGGAACCTCTGCCTGGAGAAGAGCTGAAGAGCTGAGAAGTGCTGCCCTGCCTGTGCTTTGTGGAGCTATTCTGCAGTTACTGCTTCTGCCAGAGTAAGAGGACAAAGACTGGACTTTGTGTGCCTTCCATCTTGTGAAGAAATCTCCAAGGGCTTGATTTAGAGCTTGCCTCCTGTTTGAAGTCTCAGGGACAGCAAAGACTTCTCTCTGCCAGAGACTCCTACTCTGACAAGGGGTGCCCTATCCAGTCCTGGGGCCCTTGAAAAGAAAGCTGGTGGAAATCCAAGAAATTGACTTCGGACGACTTCGGACCGACGCCGCTGCTGAATCCGGTGACGCCGCCTGCAACCGATTCTGTGATCTTCACTGGGAAGTGACAACCTTCGCAGGCCCGATGCAGCTGCAGCCCAGCTGAAGTCTGCGACTCCGTGGAAGTCGCCGCACCACGTTGTGACCGACACCGCTTGAAGTGTGAGGATTCAATGTTTCGCACAGACACCGCAATCCCCGACTTCGCTCATCGACTTGTTTTCACTCTTCACCAAAGGTACTGTACTTAGGGGTCTATGCGACTCTGTGTCCGGCGCCACTGGTGTTGGCTTGTTGTGAACGACTCTGTCACGATGCCGTGTTAACACTGCATCGAAGCATTTTGTGTTTCTAAGTGCTATTTTTGAGTTCAATCTTTAAAAATTCATAACTTGACTTGTGTATGTCGGATTTTTGTCATTTTGCTCTTTTTTGTTTAGATAAATATGTCCTATTTTTCGAAACTGGTGGTGTGTCATTTTGTAGAGTTTTCATTGAGTTACTGTGTGTGTTGGTACAAATACTTTACACCTAGCACTCTGAAGTTAAGCCTACTGCTCTGCCAAGCTACCAAGGGGGTAAGCAGGGGTTAGCTGAGGGTGATTCTCTTTTAGCCTGACTAGAGTGAGGGTCCTTGCTTGAACAGGGGGTACACTGACTGTCAACCAAAGACCCCATTTCTAACAGGCATGATTAAAATTCCAATTCAGAGAGGTGCACTATAGCCCGGCAAAAAGATGGCCACCACAGCCTTTTGGCTCTGCCAGCTGAGGTGGCATTTATCTGCCTCCCAGGATCCCAATGGAGCCCTCTGCCCGTGGCTACCCACCTGATATGATGGTGACATAAAGTAGGAGCCCTAATTTTATTCATAAGCCTCCAACTCCTTATTCTTTTAATTGACTTGCATTCGCACAGTGCTGGGTGGGGCCTACCTCATGAGTGTGGCCTGCCCCTGGTGCATGCCATGCAGGCCTGTGGCGTGCCCTGCTTGGAGTGCCCACTATGCCGCTTGTCCCTTTGATGGTCAGCGGGTGTGAGCTGGAATGGGTGGGCAGTGCCTGCTTCTGTTGTGGCCCTTGGGAACTGGTGGATGGCAAGCCATGATACCCCCGGAGTGAGCTGGGCCTGCTGGCCCCTAGGTCGGCTTTTGATTGGGTGCCCGCTCCCTGCGGGAGCTGTGGATGCTGCTGCTGTGATGTCACCCCCGCTGCACTACCGTGGCTCCTCAGCCCGTCCCAGACGGGGACTACATGAGGCCGCTGGAGCATGGTAAGGGGCCTAGCCTATTTATTACTTATTACACCCAGCCCACGCTTAACAACAACCATTTTCTGTGCTCCCTGGGGGCCATTCTCTTGTTATGAAACCCTATTTGGCCTGCTTATCTGCCAGTCAATGAATGAAGCCGCAACATATGAATTATACTTGACGCCTGAACTTGGTTATGACTGTACACACAACAGCCATAACATTAAGCCAGTCCAATAATTGAAACACTCTGTTGTCCTTTATTTCCATACCATTGCCATATACTCAGCTGACCTTGCTTCATTGTACTCTCTGTGCGATGGTGGCTCGCCCTCCTCCAGGTTCCCATGTGACACTTCTACCAGTTTGGGGATACTGGGCACTAGGACCGCACCTCGACTTGGGCAGTGGAGATTATTGGCAGGCGATAGGAACGCCAAGGGCAGTCCGTGTCCTTCAGAAGTAGTACCAGAGGAAAAAAAAAAACTAAAAAGGGGAAAAAACCTCAAAAAGGAAATTCCTGGAACAAAAGTAAAAATCAATACGTAGGATACAAGACTAAAAATGAACAGGAGAAAACACTGGAACGAAACGTAACCAGTATCTGACACAAGGGAGAAGGAGAGAAGACACCATCGAAACAGAAAGTGTTGCAGCATAGGGAGAACAAGAATCAGCCCTTAAATACCCATAAAACAGGAAGCGACCAGCAGGAAGTATCAGGACACCATATTGGATAGGGAAAGATACATAGAAAGTAATGGACAGGGGACCATAGAGAGTACGGAACCAATGCATGCTGGGAAGAGGGGGGAAAATCGGAAAAAGGAAAAAACATAAGGGGAAGAACAAACGAGGGCGACAGAAAAGAAGGACAACAATAACAGGTGATTGGGGGAGGCTAGGTGGGTTTGCGGGCGCACCGCACTAAAAAGAAATGAGGCCCCATGCCCAATTTGGGGCCTCGGATAGTGCAGAGGAGACTGGGGGTGCATCGCGTCTGAGTGCCGTGCGCGCAGCCCGAGCCGAAAGCTCAGCTCGCGCCATGCGCCGCGGCACGACAGCATGCTCCTGGTGTTGCCATTGCTATGCCACATTTCTAGATGCGAACAATTAGTTGCTTAACTTGGAATGCTAGAGGATTAAACAATGCACACAAAGCCAGACTTGTATCCGCATACCTACAGTGACTCAAAATAGGCATATGTATGCTCCAGAAATTGCATCTTAATGATGCCACTAAAGCAGGCTGGATTGGAGAATGCCACGTAGCCTTATATTCTAACTATGCAAGAGGGATTCCATACTTATTCTCAAAGGACTGGCATGGCGCACCTGCAGTGTGCTTTTATGTTATATTAGCTGGCACATTATGTGAACGCCCACTTCATCTTATAGTCATATATGGTCCAAATGTGGTCTGTCCTAATCTGTTTGCAGAGGCATGGCATCTGGTAGACTTGTTGGGTTCTAGTGCGCTGTTATAGGGTGGAGGCTTTAATGTAGTGCTGGACCTGATTGTTCAGCATCACAGTGCCACTAGGGAACCACATCCAAGTGCTGCATCAGTTCTGCAATTGCTCACAACTGATAACTGCTCGGTGGAACACTGGCAAGCCACTCATGCCTCGGATAGAAGAGCACTTGTGTCACTAACACGCATAACACAAGGTCCTGAATAGACCTTTGACTTGCCACTCATGATGTACAATCTTGGACCTTTAGAGTAGAGCACTTACTATCTACCCTTTCTGATCATGTGCCCATTGTTCTGGAGCTCTGCCTCCCCACTGCCTTCTCAAGGGTCTTCTCCTGGCAGCTTTCAGGTGGCGCTCTCAGAGACCAGGTTTTTCATGAGGAGGTTAGAGATGCCGGAGCTGATTACTTTGACCGTAACAAGAGTTTAATACAGTCTCTTTCCGCCATCTGGGAGGAGATTAAGGTGGCTATCAGGGGTCTTTGTATATAGAAGCAGGTTGGGATACTAAAATCTTTATGCAGGGATTTATCTGAACTGGAGGCGGAGATGCATGCTTTTTAGTGCCAATACTTTGTTGATTGCGATCAAGCTATAATAGCTAAAATCAGACTGCTTTGAAGAGGTGACGCAGAGAGAGGTGCATTACCTGGACTGCGAAGCCCGTGCCTGGAGATACTGCAAGAGAGGTAGGGCTGACAAAACACTGGCTAATCTCATTCATAGACCCTGGTAGAGTGACCACATTGTTGAATTGGTGGACCAGTAGGGGTGACCCCACATAGGACCAGAGGCAGTTCAACAGGTGATGATGTCTTTCTTCTCTAAACTTTACACATCCGCATCACCCACACCTCCTGAGGTGTTTGCTTCCTATTTGGACTCAATCCAGTTCCTTCAGAGGCCACAGGAGCTTTCTGGAAGAGCCGTTAACTATGGAGGACATAGTGCAGATGAGTTACCTGGAGACAAGGCTCCTGGTTTGGATGGTATTACAGCCACCTTTTACAAGAAGTATGCAGCAGAATTGGCTCAGCACTTGCTTGAAATGTATGTTGAAGCACTGGAACTGGGAATTCTAGCCCCACCCTTATACAAATCGCTGATCATCACTATCCTGAAGCCCAATAAGGATCTGCTATTCTGCAAATCTTATCACCTGCTCTCTATAATAAATATTGATAGTAAGATTCTGGTAAAGTTAATACCTGCCTGTTTATTCCCACTACTACCATTGATTACTCTTCCCAACCAATCTGACTTCATGCCGAGCAGATCAACTGCCCATAACCTACATACCTTGTTTGCTGTTGCACAGATGATCAACCAACTTGTTGGACTGCTGCTGTTTTTCTGGATGCCACAAACGCTTTTGATTCACTCAAATGGCTCTACCTATTTGTTCCAATGGCTCACCTTGGCCTCAGCCCTAAGTTTCTTTGTCTAATTGGCCTATTATATCAACAGCCTATGGCTTGACTGCGCAACAACGGTGTGATCGCGGGCCCATTCTTGGGGCTGTCCCCTCTCACCTATCTTGTTTACTGTGTCATGTAGTCCCTTGTGGCGAGACTACGCCAGCATCTTTCTCATAGGAGACCTAGGACTGTGTTGGTATCCGTTCATGCTGATAATGTTACCCTCTACGTTAACAACGCACATAATTTAGATGCCCTGATCGGAGAGTTCACTCACTTTGGAGGCCTTTTGGGTATTATGATTAACTGGGCCAAATCTATTATATTTCCACTTACAGAATTGACTACAGGAGTATATCTCAGAATTCCACTTTAAGCTGGGTTACAGAACTGGTTCACCATTTAGGAATTTGGTTAATTAGAGACTTGGATGAACTGTGGCATGCCAATTATGGTTGGACTCTCACTACGCTAGAGGACTGTCTGGATAGGTGGCACAGGCTGTCGCTTTCCCAGACAGGCCGCCTCGCTATTGCAAAAATTGGATACTCCCCAAGTTCTGTATCTATTTGTGAATCTTCCTCTTTCCCTGCAGTTCAGTTTCTGCCAAATATTGCGCTCGTGTCTTGTTTGCCTTGCTTGGCCCGACAAGAGACCGAGAGACAAGAGGGAACTTCTTACACTCCCATTTGAGCAGGATATCCCGAAGCCTCTGATATAGAACTTTATGGCAATTGTGCGCAGGCCCAGTTTGTGCATTTCAGGATTCACCCAATACAGTACCGTCCCTACACTGCCCTAGGATCTGATCAGATGCACCCATCCCCCTTGAATACAGCTCTATATCTCCCTCCCCACTGCCCGCTAGAGTTGATACGATCGCTTGCTTTGTGTGTGCCTGGAATGAGCTCTGGCGTAGAGCCCTAGTCAAGCATTTGCTTGCCGCTTCATATGTTTGATGCACTAGACTGTAATTTTGCTGCACGTTTAATAAGAATGTAGCTCACATACTGGGTACCCAAGAACACTGATATGCCTCTTAGACAGTGCCACTGGAACTATTCGATTTTTATGTTGCTGCATTATCTGCATAATTATGGATTTGTCACATTTGCGGCATAAACCATCTACTCCATAATTTGTAGCCTTTTTTTAGCTCAAATAAATCAAATGTTACTAAAAACACACCAGCACGTGTCATTGGAAAGTCCTTTGCAAACGTTAACTGGTCACCTCTATATTGCTTATTGCTGTATTTGGATAATGACAGAGTAATGAGGTAATAATATCACAAAATGTGCCACATTACACCACATAGTTTACCTTTTCTTAATAAAAATTTGTAAGCCCAGCCACTTAATTTGGTACTTTCTTACTACATAATTCCAGTGGCCCTGCTCTTAGTTCACTAATATCATTATCATCAGAGTGGGGTCAGCAATGTTCCTCAGTTCTTGGGTAAAAACTCTCACTTTAACTAAATACATTTCAATGCAGTGACATAATCCCATATACCAAGGTAAAACGCTTCTATGTGTTAAAGAAGTGTGTTTTTTAAAATGTTGATGATGCTTACTCCCTTTCCTCCATCCTAGGTAATGGGATATTTTTATTTCCAGACACCTTGCTTTTTACTCATGCAACGGCAGGGCTCCGGCCTAGGAAAGGGGGCCCCCTTGCTTGGCCTTAGCGCTGAGCCTCGTAACACTGAAATTTTTTAAAAGGTGGTGTGAGGCCTCTTAGTTATGAGCAGGCGCAATACCCTGGGCAGCTGCCCACACTGCCCATGCCTAGAACTGGCCCTGAAAATGTCTGTAACACAACCAGTGTATGGTAATTTTGAGTTTACTCGTTGTCTCTGAGGAATGGTCATCTTTCCCTTTAATAAAAGGTTGCCTTCAGTTAGTGAGACTATAATCCAATGTGTCTAAATTATCAGTCCATCATAATTTTCAATTGGTTTCCTTAGGGTGGTCTACTTAAGCCCAAACAAAGTGGGCTTACATATCTCTCTCTTTTTCTCTGTTCCTCTTTCTCATTCCTTACTCTGTCTTGCTCTTTATTTTTTAGACTGAATCTGCAAATACGGGTACTACTCACTGGTAACTGAAAAGCGTGAATGGATAGTACCTTAAATCAGGTCAAGCACTTTTAAGTTGATTTGGCACGTAAATACTTTTGCTTCAGCCAGTTGGCTTGTCTAGAGTTCCACATAAAACCAAATTAATGCCAATCCACACTGATTTATACTTCCTTTTCTCAAAGTATTGCCTTTCAATGCTTGTTTTCATTGACTATAACTGTCATGCATTTCTGATCATCCTACCTGGGACCACACCTTCATTAGGTGCCTTGACTGGTATTAGGAGTGTAATATTAAAAGCCAGAGATCTAAAGTCCTCAGTATAGCAGAGATATTGTCAGAAATGGGGTCTTTGGTTGACAGTCAGTTTACCCCCTGTTCAAGCAAGGACACTCACTCTAGTCAGGGTAAAAGAGAATCACCCTTAGCTAACCCCTGCTTACCCCCTTGGTAGCTTGGCAGAGCAGTAGGCTTACCTTCAGATTGCTAGGTGTAAAGTATTTGTACCAACACACACAGTAACTTAATGAAAAACACTACAAAATGGCACAACACCTGTTTAGAAAAATAGGAAATATTTATCTAAACAAAACAAGACCAAAATGACAAAAAATCCACAATACACAAGTTAAGTTATCAATTAAAAATCAAAAAAAGTCCTTAAGAAGTTTTAAACACACACTAACGCTGTCAGCGTGAAAAAGTACCTTGGGCGCGTCAAAAATAACCCCGCACGGGTGAGTGCATGTCAAAAAGGGTTTGCGAGGCGTTGATTCCACTCACGAGCGGGACCTTGCATCGTTTCTCCTTTTGCCGGGTCGGGCGCGTTGTTTCTTCTCTCCGCAGGAGAGCGATGCGTCAATCCAGTCAGCACTCTCAGGTCTGGGCAGGCCTTGCATTGTTTTTCCATGCACAGCTGTACTTGATCCGAAAAACCCGAAGCGGCCTGTGATCTCACAGCCTCCGTCAGCGATGCTGCACGTCGTTTCTCCTGCTCCGTGCATCGATTCTTCGGACGTGTTTCCTGCGAGTGTCGTTTCTCAGCTGCGGAGCCGGCGGCGCGTAGTTTCTTCAGCGGCAGATTGGATGTCACGTTGATCTTTTCCCCACACTTCGTTCTGTGCGTGGATTTCCTTGTCTTTAGGCTGCCAGCTTCTCCTTTCAGGGTCCCAGGAACTGGATGGGCACCACAGGGCAGAGTAGGAGTCTCTCCAGAGACTCGAGGTGCTGGCAGAGAGAAGTCTTTGCTGTCCCTGAGACTTCAAACAACAGGAAGCAAACTCTAAATCAAGCCCTTGGAGATATCTTCTCAAGATGGAAGGCCCACAAAATCCAGTCTTTGCCCTCTTACTCCAGCAGAAGCAGCAACTGCAGGATAGCTCCACAAAGCACAGTTACAGGCAGGGCAGCTCTTCTTCCTCAGCTCTTCAGCTCTTCTCCAGTCAGAGGTTCCTCTTGTTTCCAGAAGGGTTTCTAAAGTCTGTGTTTTTGGGTGCCCTTTTTATACCCAATTTCTACTTTGAAGTAGGCCTACTTCAAAGTAAAGTCTCTTTAGAATGTGAAATCCTGCCTTGCCCTGACCAGGCCTCAGACACTCACCAGGGGGTCAGAGACTGCATTGTGTGAGGACAGGCACAGCCCTTTCAGGTGTAAGTGACCACTCCTCTCCTCTATCCTAGCACAGATGGCTCATCAGGATATGCAGACGACACCACAGTTCCCTTTGTGTCACTGTCTAGTGTGAGGTGCAACCAGCCCAACTGTCAAACTGACCCAGACAGGGAATCCACAAACAAGCAGAGTGTCAACATCAGGGCAGTGTGCGCTCTACGGGCGACTGGAATGCAAAAATCCAGCACTTCCAAGATAACGTAATTCATGTATTATGCTGATGTGCTGTTGTTTAACCTTTCGCATTGCAGAGTTTAATCCTGAAGACTTGTGCATGTCTCCACTGGTTCTGGAGGGAGAATGGTGCCCAGACTGCATCAGGCTCCCTGTGACGGTTCCTGTGCCATCACTGTCCCAGCTGCACATGGGATAACAATGCTTGATGTGGCGGTGTGTTCCTTGTTCAGCGGTGCTTTGCCCTGTTCAGCGGTGCTGTGCCATGGCGGTCTCTGACCTGTTCAGCGGTGCTTTGCCCCGTTCAGCGGTGCTTTGCCATGGCGGTCTCTGACCTGTTCAGCGGTGCTTTGCCCTGTTCAGCGGTGCTTTGCCACGGCAGTGTTTTCCTTGTGCAGCGGTGCTTTGCCATGGCGGTCTCTGACCTGTTCAGCGGTTCTTTGCCCTGTTCAGCGGTGCTGTGCCATGGCGGTCTCTGACCTGTTCAGCAGTGCTTTGCCCTGTTCAGCGGTGCTTTACCATGGCGGTCCCTGACCTGTTCAGCGGTGCTTTGCCCTGTTCAGCGGTGCTTTGCCATGGCGGTGTTTTCCTTGTGCAGCGGTGCTTTGCAATGGCAGTCTCTGACCTGTGCATTGGTGTGTGGCATGACAGTCCCTCATTGCCCAGCAGGGCTGTGGCTGCCAGGGCCCTCCTGGGCACTGACTCTGGCGGTGGTCTCCTGACCAGTGACGATACTGCTGCCCTCCTGGGCACTGACTCTGGCGGTGGTCTCCTGACCAGTGACGATACTGCTGCCCTCCTGGGCACTGACTCCGGCGGTGGTCTCCTGACCAGTGACGACGGTGCTGGCGGTGGCGTCCCGGCCGCCGGGGAGGATGGCACCCTTCTCCGCCGTGCTGCTCTTACCAGACTGTGCAGACTTCTTCTGGCCCCTCACCACCTTTGGAGGAGTCACAGCTGACTCTGCAATCCCCCTGGGACCCTTGTGAGCAGTTTTGCCGCCAGGAGTCTTCACCCTGTCCCGTCAGCCACTTTCCAACTTGAGGTGCTTTACAGGGGGTGGACTGGCAGTGCTTTGGCTCCATGTCACACTGGCTGCCCTGGTGGCCGGTGCACTCCACACACCTTGAACACGCACCACAGGTCCTGGAGATTTTTTGGCTGAGGTGCTACTACGGGACTTATGAATTGGAGGGGTGAGGGTGGGGGCAAAGAGGTCAACGTAGCTGAGGAAGAGTTGCTGACGAAGACTAGGATGGGTAGCTGGAGGGGGTCTGGGAGTGGAGGAAGAGGAGGTGGTTGTAGGAGGTGTAACTTTAGGTGTTTTGGGTGCAGGTGCAGGTACTGGAGGCTGTAGTGAGGTGGATGGATGTTGGGTGTGTGGGTGCCCGTGTTTGTGTACTTTGGGGAGGGGGCGTCACAGACACACTGGGAGTGGACACAGGGGACGTGTGAATGGTAGTGGGGGTGGTGAGTGCAGGTGAGCGGGGTGTGGTGCTGGGTGTTGTGGTGTGAGTCCTAGTGCCTGTAGATGTAGTCATGCAGGTGAGAGTGTAGACGACACTGGGAGGGAGGAGGGAGACGACGAGAAGGGGGACACAGTGGAGGCAGTGGATGTTGCTGTGTCTGTATGTGGGTGATGCTTGCATGAGTGCCTGTGGGTTGTGTGGTGCCTATGTTTGCCTGAGCTACTTGTGTGTGTTGCATGCTTGTTTGATGGTGTGCTTGGGATAGGCTGGGGTACAGGGGATTGGGTTTGGGTGGAGGAAGTTGGAGGGGGGAGGCTAGACACAGGGACAATGGCTGCCATCAGTGCTGAGGCCAGAGATTGCAGGGTTCGATGATGGGCAGCCTGACCAGAATGAATGCCCTCCAGGAATGCATTAGTGTGTTGCAACTCCCTTTCTACACCCTGGATGGCATTCACAATGGTAGACTTCCCAACAGTGAGTGACCTGAGGAGGTCAATGGCCTCCACACTGAGGGCTGCAGGGGTGACAGGGGCAGGAGCTGAGGTGCCTGGGGCGAAGGTGATGCCCACCCTCCTGGGTGAGCGGGCACGGGGCGAATGCTGAGGGGCTGCTGGGAGGGTGGTGCTGGTAGGGGAGGTGGCGGCTGTACCTGTAGAAGTGGGGGGCACAGATGGTGCCGCCACCACAAGGGAGCTCCCATCGGCGGACGAGTCCGTGTCGCTGGTTGGTGATCCAGTGACCGACGTGAAGCTCCCCTCGCACTCCGTCCCACTGGTGTATTCTGAGTCCGTGGTGTGGCCCTCCATGTCCCATGTGGGATGCAGCTCCCTCGTGCTCCGGTTCCACTGTACCTCCGCCTGATGATGCTGATGCACAAAAGAACAGGGAGAGCAGAAAAAGGGGGGGGGGGACGACAGAAGAAAGACAGGTTGAGTGCATGGCTTACCGCTACAGTTGGCGGAGAATACAGACACAGCAGCCCCCTGCACTATGCTGTGCTCTTGGCCACTACAGATGCAATTCCTGGGATCTGGCTTACATGGCTATGGTGGACATCTGCACACATGGATGCCACAGGGGCATCTATACCTGTACTTGGCCCTCTACTGAGGTGGGGTGGAGTGGCACATGGCCTGCATTACGGAGGGGCCTAGCCTACGTAAGTCGCCCTGGCCTAGGGAAACCCACATCCCTCCTCCCCCACCCAGACCCCTCCACTGCGTGAAAAGTCCCCAGAATGAGAGTGTACTCACCCCCTTGTGTCTGCTGTGATGCCCTCAAGCTCCCATCCAACTCCGGGTAGGCCACCACCAGGATCCTGAACATCATGGGGGTCATGGTGCGACGGGCACCCCTCCCACATTGGGAGGCCATCCCCAGCTGAGCCTCCGCCATCTTCTTGCTCCAGCGGCGAATGTCTTCCCATCTTTTCTGGCAGTGGGTGCCCAGTCTCTGGTGGACCCCCCGGGTCCGGACGTCCTTGGCGATGGCATGCCAAATGTCCTTCTTCTGGTGGGCGCTGACCTACATGACATGCACAGGGGAAGAAGAAAAGTCATTACCAACTGCACCGTCGATGTGAGTGGCCCCCATCCCTACCCTTGCCATGTGGCACATGCATTCACAGTCCTTCATGTTCCCTGAACTCTGCCGCCTTCCTTCTTACAACCAGCCCTCTCCACCCAGGCATAGCCCATACAATGTGCTCCCTTGGTACTTACCTGTTGGTCTGGAGGACCGTAGAGTAGCGTGTACTGGGGGAGGACCCCGTCCACGAGCTTCTCCAACTCCTGAGCAGTGAAGGCAGGGGCCCTTTCCCCAGACGCAGCAGCCATTGTCTCTTCCAGACCGAGGTCACAGCAGCACTTGCACTGTAGGTCCTCTCCTGTCAAAGATCAGGTATCGAGTGATTGAACAGATAGAAAATGGCGGTCACGTCCGCGGCGGTGCGTATCATCACTGCCGGCGCACTTCATCATTGGCTCCTGGGACCCATAGGGTCCAATGTTAACCAATGCAGCATTGCGCCGTGGTCTACGACCGCCTACTGCGACGGGGTACAACGCCAGCGCAGATACCTCACATCCCATTGTCCCAGTTTAAAGGCCAGGCAGCCGCCATTTCAGGGGCCCACATGGCTTCATTTACTACTGCGTCACACATACCTGGGCCTACACTCAACACACATACAGGAAGAGTTTTGTGTTTAGTGTCGTGTTCTGTGTATCTGTGGGTACATACCTGGAAATTTGTTGACTCTGTGGTCGCTGTTGTCCTTCCTAGGCACCGTCAGCTTGGACATTTGAGAAGATGGCGGAATCCTCCGGTGTACCGACCGCTGGTGGACCTATTGACAATGAAGGAGCGACATTTAATCATCACCTACAGGTTTGACCGTGCCACTATCCAGGAACTATGTACCCAGTTGGAGCCAGACCTGATGTCACCAATCCGCCATCCCACTGGAATCCCCCCTGACGTGCAGGTGCTGTCAGTGCTCCATTTCCTTGCAAGTGGGTCTTTTCAAACAACTGTGGCCATGGCATCAGGGATGTCCCAGCCTATGTTTTCCAAAGTGTTCTCCAGAGTGTTGTCTGCCCTGCTGAAACACGTAAGGAACGACATTATTTTCCCTCAGGAGGAGGATTTGGCTACAGTTAAAGGTGACTTCTATGCCCTTGGACATATCCCCAACATCATAGGTGCTATGGATTGCACCCATGTAGCTCTGGTCTCTCCCCACAGGAGTGAACAGGTGTACAGGAACCGGAAGAGTTATCATTCGATTAATGTACAGATGGTATGTTTGGCAGACCAGTACATCTCCCAGGTAAATGCTATGTTCCCTGGCTCTGTGCATGACGCCTACATCCTGCGGAACAGCAGTATCCCGTATGTGATGGGTCAACTCCAGAGGCACCGTGTGTGGCTATTAGGGGACTCTGGTTACCCCAACCTGTCCTGGCTATTGACCCCAGTGAGGAATCCCAGGACCAGGGCAGAGGAACGCTACAATGAGGCCCATGGGCGGACTAGGAGGGTGATCGAATGCACCTTCGGCCTCCTGAAGGCCAGGTTCAGGTGCCTCCATATGACAGGTGGTTCCCTATTCTACTCACCGAAGAAGGTGTGCCAGATCATCATTGCCTGCTCGATGCTTCACAATCTTGCTTTGCGACAACAGGTGCCTTTTCTGCAGGAGGATGGTCCAGATGGCGGTGTTGTGGCAGATGTGGAGCCTGTGGAGCCTGTGGACAGTGATGAGGAGGAAGCTGAGGAAGAAGACGTAGACAACAGGGAGTCAGTCATACAGCAATATTTCCAGTGACACACAGGTGAGAACATTTATTTTTTACCATTACATTCACTTTCACATTTCTACCTCTATCATGTCTGTCATTCCATAGCACTATTTGGTCACTGAGTTGTATCTTTCCATTACGGTTTCACAGGTGTGGTTACCAACGTGTGTCATCTGCTTGCATCCTTCAAGGACTTGTGATGTGTGACATAGGTATGACGGGCTTTACAATTGAAAATGCATTTTGACACTGTCATTGATAATACAAATTTACCAAATCACAGACTGACTCCAGATTGTTTTATGGTTCAACGGTGTTTATTTAAGTGCTCAAAAATGGAGGGGGGGTTGTAAAATGGTGATGGGGGACGGTGGAGGAATGTCCATGGCAGAGTCCAGTCTATTGGTCACACAGTTGCACTGCCCATATGGGCATAGGAAGTGGAGCTGGGGCAGTTAAAGTATGGACAGGGTAACAAAGTGGGACAGTGGGAGGACAATCAGGGTGGTCTCAATTCCTGGCGGGGGTCTTGCCATCTTGCTCTGTCCTGTTCCTGGATCTCAGGGACCGCTTGCGTGGTGGTTGTCTGTCTGCAGGGGGTGGGGTGCTGGTGTGGTTGTCCTGTGGCGGGGTCGTCCTGTCCACTAGCGCCGGCGGAGGTGGTGAGCAGTTCATCATCCAGGCTAGTGTCAGGGGCCCCTTGGAGTGCCACAGTGTCCCTCATGGTCTTTTGTATGTCCTTCAGCACCCCTACGATGATGCCCAGGGTGGAGCTGATGGTTCTGAGCTCCTCCCTGAACCCCAAATGCTGTTCGTCCTGCAGGCGCTGGGTGTCCTGAAACTTGGCCAGGACCGTCGCCATCGTCTCCTGGGAGTGGTGGTATGCTCCCATGATCGAGGATAGGGCCTCGTGGAGAGTGGGTTCCCTTGGACTGTCTGCCCCCTGTTGCACTGCAGCCCTCCCAGTTCCCCTGTGTTCCTGGGCCTCCGTCCCCTGGACCGTGTGCCCACTACCACTACCACTGCCCCCAGGTCCCTGTTGTTGTTGGGGTGGTGGGTTATCCTGGGTTCCCTGTAGTGGTGGACACACCGCCGATTGACGTGTCCTGGGTACGGAGGTATGGGCCCGCTGGGTGGGTGCTGTGCTGGTGTTACCAGAGTGTGGAAGGTCAGTGTTGGGTTGTGCCTGTGCAAGGGGAACCGACTGTCCAAAGGCCCACGATGGTCCGGGCTGGTCATCAGGATCCAGTAGGGCAGAGCTGCTGTCGTCACTGTGGGCCTCTTCTGTGGGTGGAGTGGAGATGTCCGGTGTGGTGACGTTCCTTAGTGGTCCTGCAGGGATATGAGAGCATGATTATTGCATGTGTGTGTGTAATGGTGTGCAATGGGTGGGTGTGCATGTAATCCAGTGCAAGCATTCCTGTGTGTGGGTTTGTGTGATGATAGTTAGGGGGTTGTTCTGGGTATGTGCAGTGAGCATGCTTTGTTAAGGGGTGACCATGCTTAGTTGTGTCATGCAGGGCTTGGTGTTGGGATGAGTGGTTTGTGTTATTAGTACATTAGTGAGGATTTGGGGTGATAGGGGAAGGGGTGAGGGTGTGTGATAGCATGCAGGTAGGGTGGGGGATATGATAGTTAAGATTTGACTTACCAGTGTCCATTCCCCCACGACTCCTCCGAGGCTCTCTGGATGCATGATGGTCAAGACTTGCTCCTCCCATGTTGTTAGTTGTGGGGGAGGAGGTGGGGGTCCGCCGCCAGTCCGCTGTACCACGATATTGTGCCTGGAGACCACAGAACGCACCTTCCCCCGTAGGTCGTTCCACCTCTTCCTGATGTCCTCCCGATTTCTTGGATGCTGTCCCACAGCGTTGACCCTGTCCACGATTCTGCGCCATAGCTCCATCTTCCTGGCTATCGAGGTGTGCTGCACCTGTGAGCCAAATAGCTGTGGCTCTACCCGTAGGATTTCCTCCACCATGACCCTGAGCTCCTCCTCGGAAAACCTGGGGTGTCTTTGGCGTGACATGGGGTGGTGTGGGTGATGTGTGGGGTGGTGTAAGTGTTGATGTGTATGGTGATATGTAGTGGTGTTTTGTGCGTGGAATGTTGTATGGGTGATGGTGTTGTGTGCCTCTGTGTGGTGGGGTTCTCAATTGCTGTGCTCTCTGTCTCTCTGGCCTTCGTTCGTGAATTATGGTCGTAGGTGTTTGTGGGTGATGTGGGTTTGTGTTTTATATTGAATTGGGTGTGTGGGAGTGGTGTTTGTATGTGTGTCAGGTGTGTGTATTTGGAATTGTCCAATGTGGCGGAGATGTGGAGATGTGTGAGTATTTTGAGCGTGGCGGTGTGTACCGCCAACGGAATACTGTGGTTGAAAGACCGCCACGTGGATTCATGGGTCGTGATACCATGGGTGTGTTTCTGTTGGCGTGACGGTGGAGGAATTGTTTTCACCAGTTTAACACTGACCTTTGTTGTGGCGGAGTTGTGTGGGTGTCTGAATTTCGGCGGATTCCAAGATGTGTGTCATAATAGCTGTGGCGGAATTCCGCGGCGGCGGCGGTGTTTTGGCGGTCTTCTTCACGGTGGTAAGCGGCTTTTACCGCCAATGTTGTAATGACCCCCATAGTAATGTGTTTTATATGTCCTGACAGTGAAATATTGCTAAATTCATATTTCACTGTTGCAAGGGTTGTCCCTCTCATAGGTTAACATGGGGGCTACCATTAAATCTGATTAAAGTGTAAATTCCATTTGGGAGTGGATGGACATGTGGAGTTTGGGGTCTCTGAGCTCACAACTTAAAAATACATCTTTTAGTAAAGTTGATTTTAAGATTGTGTGTTTGAAAATGCCATTTTTAGAAAGTGAGCATTTTCTTGCTTATACAATTTCTGTGACTCTGCCTGTTTGTGGAATCCCTGTCTGGGTCAGTTTGACAGTTGGTCTGGTTGCACCTTACACTAGACAGTGACACAAAAGGAGCTGGGGTGTAGTCTGCATTTCCTGATGAGCCATCTGTGCTAGGAGGGAGAGGAGTGGTCACTTATACCTGAAAGGGCTGTGCCTGTCCTCACACAATGCAGTCTCTGACCCCCTGGTGAGTGTCTGGGGCCTGGCCTGGGCAAGGCAGGATTTCACATTCAAAAGAGACTTTACTTTGAAGTAGGCCTACTTCAAAGGAGAAATTGGGTATAAGAAGGGCACCCAAAACCACAGACTTTAGAACACTTCTGGAAACAAGAGGAACCTCTGCCTGGAGAAGAGCTGAAGAGCTGAGAAGTGCTGCCCTGCCTGTGCTTTGTGGAGCTATTCTGCAGTTACTGCTTCTGCCAGAGTAAGAGGACAAAGACTGGACTTTGTGTGCCTTCAATCTTGTGAAGAAATCTCCAAGGGCTTGATTTAGAGCTTGCCTCCTGTTTGAAGTCTCAGGGACAGCAAAGACTTCTCTCTGCCAGAGACTCCTACTCTGACAAGGGGTGCCCTATCCAGTCCTGGGGCCCTTGAAAAGAAAGCTGGTGGAAATCCAAGAAATCGACTTCGGACGACTTCGGACGACTTCGGACCGACGCCGCTGCTGAATCCGGTGACGCCGCCTGCAACCGATTCCGTGATCTTCACTGGGAAGTGACAACCTTCGCAGGCCCGACGCAGCTGCAGCCCAGCTGAAGTCTGCGACTCCGTGGAAGTCGCCGCACCACGTTGTGACCGACACCACTTGAAGTGTGAGGATTCAATGTTTCGCACAGACACCGCAATCCCCGACTTCGCTCATCGACTTGTTTTCACTCTTCACCAAAGGTACTGTACTTAGGGGTCTATGCGACTCTGTGTCCGGCGCCACTGGTGTTGGCTTGTTGTGAACGACTCTGTCACGATGCCGTGTTAACACTGCATCGAAGCATTTTGTGTTTCTAAGTGCTATTTTTGAGTTCAATCTTTAAAAATTCATAACTTGACTTGTGTATGTCGGATTTTTGTCATTTTGCTCTTTTTTGTTTAGATAAATATGTCCTATTTTTCGAAACTGGTGGTGTGTCATTTTGTAGAGTTTTCATTGAGTTACTGTGTGTGTTGGTACAAATACTTTACACCTAGCACTCTGAAGTTAAGCCTACTGCTCTGCCAAGCTACCAAGGGGGTAAGCAGGGGTTAGCTGAGGGTGATTCTCTTTTAGCCTGACTAGAGTGAGGGTCCTTGCTTGAACAGGGGGTACACTGACTGTCAACCAAAGACCCCATTTCTAACAGGCATGATTAAAATTCCAATTCAGAGAGGTGCACTATAGCCCGGCAAAAGGATGGCCACCACAGCCTTTTGGCTCTGCCAGCTGAGGTGGCATTTATCTGCCTCCCAGGATCCCAATGGAGCCCTCTGCCCGTGGCTACCCACCTGATATGATGGTGACATAAAGTAGGAGCCCTAATTTTATTCATAAGCCTCCAACTCCTTATTCTTTTAATTGACTTGCATTCGCACAGTGCTGGGTGGGGCCTACCTCATGAGTGTGGCCTGCCCCTGGTGCATGCCATGCAGGCCTGTGGCGTGCCCTGCTTGGAGTGCCCACTATGCCGCTTGTCCCTTTGATGGTCAGCGGGTGTGAGCTGGAATGGGTGGGCAGTGCCTGCTTCTGTTGTGGCCCTTGGGAACTGGTGGATGGCAAGCCATGATACCCCCGGAGTGAGCTGGGCCTGCTGGCCCCTAGGTCGGCTTTTGATTGGGTGCCCGCTCCCTGCGGGAGCTGTGGATGCTGCTGCTGTGATGTCACCCCCGCTGCACTACCGTGGCTCCTCAGCCCGTCCCAGACGGGGACTACATGAGGCCGCTGGAGCATGGTAAGGGGCCTAGCCTATTTATTACTTATTACACCCAGCCCACGCTTAACAACAACCATTTTCTGTGCTCCCTGGGGGCCATTCTCTTGTTATGAAACCCTATTTGGCCTGCTTATCTGCCAGTCAATGAATGAATCCGCAACATATGAATTATACTTGACGCCTGAACTTGGTTATGACTGTACACACAACAGCCATAACATTAAGCCAGTCCAATAATTGAAACACTCTGTTGTCCTTTATTTCCATACCATTGCCATATACTCAGCTGACCTTGCTTCATTGTACTCTCTGTGCGATGGTGGCTCGCCCTCCTCCAGGTTCCCATGTGACACTTCTACCAGTTTGGGGATACTGGGCACTAGGACCGCACCTCGACTTGGGCAGTGGAGATTATTGGCAGGCGATAGGAACGCCAAGGGCAGTCCGTGTCCTTCAGAAGTAGTACCAGAGGAAAAAAAAAAACTAAAAAGGGGAAAAAACCTCAAAAAGGAAATTCCTGGAACAAAAGTAAAAATCAATACGTAGGATACAAGACCAAAAATGAACAGGAGAAAACACTGGAACGAAACGTAACCAGTATCTGACACAAGGGAGAAGGAGAGAAGACACCATCGAAACAGAAAGTGTTGCAGCATAGGGAGAACAAGAATCAGCCCTTAAATACCCATAAAACAGGAAGAGACCAGCAGGAAGTATCAGGACACCATATTGGATAGGGAAAGATACATAGAAAGTAATGGACAGGGGACCATAGAGAGTACGGAACCAATGCATGCTGGGAAGAGGGGGGAAAATCGGAAAAAGGAAAAAACATAAGGGGAAGAACAAACGAGGGCGACAGAAAAGAAGGACAACAATAACAGGTGATTGGGGGAGGCTAGGTGGGTTTGCGGGCGCACCGCACTAAAAAGAAATGAGGCCCCATGCCCAATTTGGGGCCTCGGATAGTGCAGAGGAGACTGGGGGTGCGTTGCGTCTGAGTGCCGTGCGCGCAGCCCGAGCCGAAAGCTCAGCTCGCGCCATGCGCCACGGCACGACAGCATGCTCCTGGTGTTGCCATTGCTATGCCACATTTCTAGATGCGAACAATTAGTTGCTTAACTTGGAATGCTAGAGGATTAAACAATGCACACAAAGCCAGACTTGTATCCGCATACCTACAGTGACTCAAAATAGGCATATGTATGCTCCAGAAATTGCATCTTAATGATGCCACTAAAGCAGGCTGGATTGGAGAATGCCACGTAGCCTTATATTCTAACTATGCAAGAGGGATTCCATACTTATTCTCAAAGGACTGGCATGGCGCACCTGCAGTGTGCTTTTATGTTATATTAGCTGGCACATTATGTGAACGCCCACTTCATCTTATAGTCATATATAGTCCAAATGTGGTCTGTCCTAATCTGTTTGCAGAGGCATGGCATCTGGTAGACTTGTTGGGTTCTAGTGCGCTGTTATAGGGTGGAGGCTTTAATGTAGTGCTGGACCTGATTGTTCAGCATCACAGTGCCACTAGGGAACCACATCCAAGTGCTGCATCAGTTCTGCAATTGCTCACAACTGATAACTGCTCGGTGGAACACTGGCAAGCCACTCATGCCTCGGATAGAAGAGCACTTGTGTCACTAACACGCATAACACAAGGTCCAGAATAGACCTTTGACTTGCCACTCATGATGTACAATCTTGGACCTTTAGAGTAGAGCACTTACTATCTACCCTTTCTGATCATGTGCCCATTGTTCTGGAGCTCTGCCTCCCCACTGCCTTCTCAAGGGTCTTCTCCTGGCAGCTTTCAGGTGGCGCTCTCAGAGACCAGGTTTTTCATGAGGAGGTTAGAGATGCCAGAGCTGATTACTTTGACCGTAACAAGAGTTTAATACAGTCTCTTTCCGCCATCTGGGAGGAGATTAAGGTGGCTATCAGGGGTCTTTGTATATAGAAGCAGGTTGGGATACTAAAATCTTTATGCAGGGATTTATCTGAACTGGAGGCGGAGATGCATGCTTTTTAGTGCCAATACTTTGTTGATTGCGATCAAGCTATAATAGCTAAAATCAGACTGCTTTGAAGAGGTGACGCAGAGAGAGGTGCATTACCTGGACTGCGAAGCCCGTGCCTGGAGATACTGCAAGAGAGGTAGGGCTGACAAAACACTGGCTAATCTCATTCATAGACCCTGGTAGAGTGACCACATTGTTGAATTGGTGGACCAGTAGGGGTGACCCCACATAGGACCAGAGGCAGTTCAACAGGTGATGATGTCTTTCTTCTCTAAACTTTACACATCCGCATCACCCACACCTCCTGAGGTGTTTGCTTCCTATTTGGACTCAATCCAGTTCCTTCAGAGGCCACAGGAGCTTTCTGGAAGAGCCGTTAACTATGGAGGACATAGTGCAGATGAGTTACCTGGAGACAAGGCTCCTGGTTTGGATGGTATTACAGCCACCTTTTACAAGAAGTATGCAGCAGAATTGGCTCAGCACTTGCTTGAAATGTATGTTGAAGCACTGGAACTGAGAATTCTAGCCCCACCCTTATACAAATCGCTGATCATCACTATCCTGAAGCCCAATAAGGATCTGCTATTCTGCAAATCTTATCACCTGCTCTCTATAATAAATATTGATAGTAAGATTCTGGTAAAGTTAATACCTGCCTGTTTATTCCCACTACTACCATTGATTACTCTTCCCAACCAATCTGACTTCATGCCGAGCAGATCAACTGCCCATAACCTACATACCTTGTTTGCTGTTGCACAGATGATCAACCAACTTGTTGGACTGCTGCTGTTTTTCTGGATGCCACAAACGCTTTTGATTCACTCAAATGGCTCTACCTATTTGTTCCAATGGCTCACCTTGGCCTCAGCCCTAAGTTTCTTTGTCTAATTGGCCTATTATATCAACAGCCTATGGCTTGACTGCGCAACAACGGTGTGATCGCGGGCCCATTCTTGGGGCTGTCCCCTCTCACCTATCTTGTTTACTGTGTCATGTAGTCCCTTGTGGCGAGACTACGCCAGCATCTTTCTCATAGGAGACCTAGGACTGTGTTGGTATCCGTTCATGCTGATAATGTTACCCTCTACGTTAACAACGCACATAATTTAGATGCCCTGATCGGAGAGTTCACTCACTTTGGAGGCCTTTTGGGTATTATGATTAACTGGGCCAAATCTATTATATTTCCACTTACAGAATTGACTACAGGAGTATATCTCAGAATTCCACTTTAAGCTGGGTTACAGAACTGGTTCACCATTTAGGAATTTGGTTAATTAGAGACTTGGATGAACTGTGGCATGCCAATTATGGTTGGACTCTCACTACGCTAGAGGACTGTCTGGATAGGTGGCACAGGCTGTCGCTTTCCCAGACAGGCCGCCTCGCTTTTGCAAAAATTGGATACTCCCCAAGTTCTGTATCTATTTGTGAATCTTCCTCTTTCCCTGCAGTTCAGTTTCTGCCAAATATTGCGCTCGTGTCTTTTTTGCCTTGCTTGGCCCGACAAGAGACCGAGAGACAAGAGGGAACTTCTTACACTCCCATTTGAGCAGGATATCCCGAAGCCTCTGATATAGAACTTTATGGCAATTGTGCGCAGGCCCAGTTTGTGCATTTCAGGATTCACCCAATACAGTACCGTCCCTACACTGCCCTAGGATCTGATCAGATGCACCCATCCCCCTTGAATACAGCTCTATATCTCCCTCCCCACTGCCCGCTAGAGTTGATACGATCGCTTGCTTTGTGTGTGCCTGGAATGAGCTCTGGCGTAGAGCCCTAGTCAAGCATTTGCTTGCCGCTTCATATGTTTGATGCACTAGACTGTAATTTTGCTGCACGTTTAATAAGAATGTAGCTCACATACTGGGTACCCAAGAACACTGATATGCCTCTTAGACAGTGCCACTGGAACTATTCGATTTTTATGTTGCTGCATTATCTGCATAATTATGGATTTGTCACATTTGCGGCATAAACCATCTACTCCATAATTTGTAGCCTTTTTTTAGCTCAAATAAATCAAATGTTACTAAAAACACACCAGCACGTGTCATTGGAAAGTCCTTTGCAAACGTTAACTGGTCACCTCTATATTGCTTATTGCTGTATTTGGATAATGACAGAGTAATGAGGTAATAATATCACAAAATGTGCCACATTACACCACATAGTTCACCTTTTCTTAATAAAAATTTGTAAGCCCAGCCACTTAATTTGGTACTTTCTTACTACATAATTCCAGTGGCCCTGCTCTTAGTTCACTAATATCATTATCATCAGAGTGGGGTCAGCAATGTTCCTCAGTTCTTGGGTAAAAACTCTCACTTTAACTAAATACATTTCAATGCAGTGACATAATCCCATATACCAAGGTAAAACGCTTCTATGTGTTAAAGAAGTGTGTTTTTTAAAATGTTGATGATGCTTACTCCCTTTCCTCCATCCTAGGTAATGGGATATTTTTATTTCCAGACACCTTGCTTTTTACTCATGCAACGGCAGGGCTCCGGCCTAGGAAAGGGGGCCCCCTTGCTTGGCCTTAGCGCTGAGCCTCGTAACACTGACATTTTTTAAAAGGTGGTGTGAGGCCTCTTAGTTATGAGCAGGCGCAATACCCTGGGCAGCTGCCCACACTGCCCATGCCTAGAACTGGCCCTGAAAATGTCTGTAACACAACCAGTGTATGGTAATTTTGAGTTTACTCGTTGTCTCTGAGGAATGGTCATCTTTCCCTTTAATAAAAGGTTGCCTTCAGTTAGTGAGACTATAATCCAATGTGTCTAAATTATCAGTCCATCATAATTTTCAATTGGTTTCCTTAGGGTGGTCTACTTAAGCCCAAACAAAGTGGGCTTACATATCTCTCTCTTTTTCTCTGTTCCTCTTTCTCATTCCTTACTCTGTCTTGCTCTTTATTTTTTAGACTGAATCTGCAAATACGGGTACTACTCACTGGTAACTGAAAAGCGTGAATGGATAGTACCTTAAATCAGGTCAAGCACTTTTAAGTTGATTTGGCACGTAAATACTTTTGCTTCAGCCAGTTGGCTTGTCTAGAGTTCCACATAAAACCAAATTAATGCCAATCCACACTGATTTATACTTCCTTTTCTCAAAGTATTGCCTTTCAATGCTTGTTTTCATTGACTATAACTGTCATGCATTTCTGATCATCCTACCTGGGACCACACCTTCATTAGGTGCCTTGACTGGTATTAGGAGTGTAATATTAAAAGCCAGAGATCTAAAGTCCTCAGTATAGCAGAGATATTGTCAGAAATGGGGTCTTTGGTTGACAGTCAGTTTACCCCCTGTTCAAGCAAGGACACTCACTCTAGTCAGGGTAAAAGAGAATCACCCTTAGCTAACCCCTGCTTACCCCCTTGGTAGCTTGGCAGAGCAGTAGGCTTACCTTCAGATTGCTAGGTGTAAAGTATTTGTACCAACACACACAGTAACTTAATGAAAAACACTACAAAATGGCACAACACCTGTTTAGAAAAATAGGAAATATTTATCTAAACAAAACAAGACCAAAATGACAAAAAATCCACAATACACAAGTTAAGTTATCAATTAAAAATCAAAAAAAGTCCTTAAGAAGTTTTAAACACACACTAACGCTGTCAGCGTGAAAAAGTACCTTGGGCGCGTCAAAAATAACCCCGCACGGGTGAGTGCATGTCAAAAAGGGTTTGCGAGGCGTTGATTCCACTCACGAGCGGGACCTTGCATCGTTTCTCCTTTTGCCGGGTCGGGCGCGTTGTTTCTTCTCTCCGCAGGAGAGCGATGCGTCAATCCAGTCAGCACTCTCAGGTCTGGGCAGGCCTTGCATTGTTTTTCCATGAACAGCTGTACTTGATCCAAAAAACCCGAAGCGGCCTGTGATCTCACAGCCTCCGTCAGCGATGCTGCACGTCGTTTCTCCTGCTCCGTGCATCGATTCTTCGGACGTGTTTCCTGCGAGTGTCGTTTCTCAGCTGCGGAGCCGGCGGCGCGTAGTTTCTTCAGCGGCAGATTGGATGTCACGTTGATCTTTTCCCCACACTTCGTTCTGTGCGTGGATTTCCTTGTCTTTAGGCTGCCAGCTTCTCCTTTCAGGGTCCCAGGAACTGGATGGGCACCACAGGGCAGAGTAGGAGTCTCTCCAGAGACTCGAGGTGCTGGCAGAGAGAAGTCTTTGCTGTCCCTGAGACTTCAAACAACAGGAAGCAAACTCTAAATCAAGCCCTTGGAGATATCTTCTCAAGATGGAAGGCCCACAAAATCCAGTCTTTGCCCTCTTACTCCAGCAGAAGCAGCAACTGCAGGATAGCTCCACAAAGCACAGTTACAGGCAGGGCAGCTCTTCTTCCTCAGCTCTTCAGCTCTTCTCCAGTCAGAGGTTCCTCTTGTTTCCAGAAGGGTTTCTAAAGTCTGTGTTTTTGGGTGCCCTTTTTATACCCAATTTCTACTTTGAAGTAGGCCTACTTCAAAGTAAAGTCTCTTTAGAATGTGAAATCCTGCCTTGCCCTGACCAGGCCTCAGACACTCACCAGGGGGTCAGAGACTGCATTGTGTGAGGACAGGCACAGCCCTTTCAGGTGTAAGTGACCACTCCTCTCCTCTATCCTAGCACAGATGGCTCATCAGGATATGCAGACGACACCACAGTTCCCTTTGTGTCACTGTCTAGTGTGAGGTGCAACCAGCCCAACTGTCAAACTGACCCAGACAGGGAATCCACAAACAAGCAGAGTGTCAACATCAGGGCAGTGTGCGCTCTACGGGCGACTGGAATGCAAAAATCCAGCACTTCCAAGATAACGTAATTCATGTATTATGCTGATGTGCTGTTGTTTAACCTTTCGCATTGCAGAGTTTAATCCTGAAGACTTGTATTCAAGGTGTTTATATATACTGTCCATTTGCAATGTATTGCTACAGGCTTTCAGAGTGTGTCAGGGTGTGGTCCCTTTCCAGGGCCTTCTAGGAGCTTCCTCTGCAGCATGACTGGGTGTGGTTGTGGGCTGGGCCAGGACTCTATATAAGAGAGCCAGCCCAGCTCCACGTGCTCACTATCCAGAGGTCCCGGTGCAGAGCAGCAGCAACTTCCTGAGCACCTGTTCCGGAGGCCTACTTTGATCTTCCAGGCCTTGCCATTCACTTTGTTGGTGATTCTTGATCAGGGCGGTAAGACGGAGGTCGTGCTGGGCCCCGATCCCGTTCTCGAGGGCTTTCGAGTTCTTGGGCCTAATTTTCATGATAAATGATTTTACCTTGTGCGTGTGAATGTGCGCTTGTTTTTTTCTGGCATTTGCAGGCTAGCATTTGAATCGGCAAGACGCGCGATTCATTTCTTGTGCTTAATCCATGTTATTCATTGTGTGCTAACATTCCTTGGCATTCACATGGTGGCATTCGAATCGGCAAGACGCGCAATTAATTTCTTGTGCTTAACTCGTGATATTCATTGTGCGCTACCATTCCTTGGCATTCACATGGTGGCATTGGAATCGGCAAGACGCGCGATTCATTTCTTGTGCTTAACTCGTGATATTCATTGTGCGCTACCATTCCTTGGCATTCACATGGTGGCATTCGAATCGGTAAGACACGCGATTCATTTCTTGAACTTAATCCATGTTATTCATTGTGTGCTACCATTCCTTGGCATTCACATGGTGGCATTCGAATCAGCAAGACGCGCGATTCATTTCTTGTGCTTAACTCGTGATATTCATTGTGCGCTACCATTCCTTGGCATTCACATGGTGGCATTCGAATCGGTAAGACGCGCGATTAATTTCTTGTGCTTAACTCATGATATTCATTGTACGCTACCATTTCACAGCATTTCCAAGGTAGCATTGGAAACAGCAAGACGCGCAATTCATTCCTTGTGCTTAATCCATGTTATTCACTGTGCGCTACCGTTTCATGGCATTTACAAGGTAGCATTCGAATCGTCAAGACGCGTGATTCATTTCTTGTGCTTAATCCATGTTATTCATTGTGTGCTACTATACGTTGGAATTCACATGGTGGCATTCAAATCGGCAAGACGCGCGATTCATTTCTTGTGCTTAACTCGTGATATTCATTGTGCGCTACCATCCCTTGGCATTCACATGGTGGCATTCGAATCGGCAAGACGCGTAATTCATTTCTTGTGCTTAACTCGTGATATTCATTGTGCGCTACCATTTCTTGGTATTCACATGGTGGCATTTAAATCGGCAAGATGCGCGATTCATTTCTTGTGTTGAACTCGTGATATTCAGTGTGTACTACCATTTCATGGCATTTACATGGTGGTTTTCGAATCGGTAAGACGCGCAATTCATTTCTTGTGCTTAACTCATGATATTCATTGTACGCTACCATTTCACAGCATTTCCAAGGTAGCATTGGAAACAGCAAGACGCGCAATTCATTCCTTGTGCTTAATCCATGTTATTCACTGTGCGCTACCGTTTCATGGCATTTACAAGGTAGCATTCGAATCGTCAAGACGCGTGATTCATTTCTTCTGCTTAATCCATGTTATTCATTGTGTGCTACTATACCTTGGAATTCACATGGTGGCATTCGAATCGGCAAGACGCGCGATTCATTTCTTGTGCTTAACTCGTGATATTCATTGTGCGCTACCATCCCTTGGCATTCACATGGTGGCATTCGAATCGGCAAGACGCGTAATTCATTTCTTGTGCTTAACTCGTGATATTCATTGTGCGCTACCATTTCTTGGTATTCACATGGTGGCATTTGAATCGGCAAGATGCGCGATTCATTTCTTGTGTTGAACTCGTGATATTCAGTGTGTACTACCATTTCATGGCATTTACATGGTGGTTTTCGAATCGGTAAGACGCGCAATTCATTTCTTGTGCTTAACTCATGATATTCATTGTACGCTACCATTTCACAGCATTTATAAGGTAGCATTGGAATCGGCAAGACGCGCAATTCATTCCTTGTGCTTAATCCATGTTATTCACTGTGCGCTACCGTTTCATGGCATTTACAAGGTAGCATTCGAATCGTCAAGACGCGTGATTCATTTCTTGTGCTTAATCCATGTTATTCATTGTGCGCTACCATTTCTTGGTATTCACATGGTGGCATTTGAATCGGCAAGATGCGCGATTCATTTCTTGTGTTGAACTCGTGATATTCAGTATGTACTACCATTTCATGGCATTTACATGGTGGTTTTCGAATCGGTAGGACGTGCAATTCATTTCTTGTGCTTAACTCATGATATTCATTGTACGCTACCATTTCACAGCATTTCCAAGGTACCATTGGAAACAGCAAGACGCGCAATTCATTCCTTGTGCTTAATCCATGTTATTCACTGTGCGCTACCGTTTCATGGCATTTACAAGGTAGCATTCGAATCGTCAAGACGCGTGATTCATTTCTTGTGCTTAATCCATGTTATTCATTGTGTGCTACTATACCTTGGAATTCACATGGTGGCATTCGAATCGGCAAGACGCGCGATTCATTTCTTGTGCTTAACTCGTGATATTCATTGTGCGCTACCATCCCTTGGCATTCACATGGTGGCATTCGAATCGGCAAGATGCGTAATTCATTTCTTGTGCTTAACTCGTGATATTCATTGTGCGCTACCATTTCTTGGTATTCACATGGTGGCATTTGAATCGGCAAGATGCGCGATTCATTTCTTGTGTTGAACTCGTGATATTCAGTGTGTACTACCATTTCATGGCATTTACATGGTGGTTTTCGAATCGGTAAGACGCGCAATTCATTTCTTGTGCTTAACTCATGATATTCATTGTACGCTACCATTTCACAGCATTTATAAGGTAGCATTGGAATCGGCAAGACGCGCAATTCATTCCTTGTGCTTAATCCATGTTATTCACTGTGCGCTACCATTTCATGGCATTTACAAGGTAGCATTCAAATCGGCAAGACGTGCGATTCATTTCTTGTGCTTAAATCATGTTATTCATTGTGCCCTACTGTTAGAAATGGGGTTTTTGGTTGGCAGTCAGGTTGCCCTCTGTCCAAGCAAGAACCCTCACTCTAGTCAGGGTAAGTCACACACAATCCAAAATCAGCCTGTGCTCACCCTCCGGTAGCTTGGCACGAGCAGTCAGGCTTAGCTTAGAAGGCAATTTGTAAAGCATTTGTGCAATAAATCATACAACACCATAGCATAACACCACAAAAATACACCACACAGTGTTTAGAAAAATATATAATATTTATCTGGGTATCTTCAGGTCAAAACGATCAAAGTTGCAATATGAATTTGTAAAGATATCACTGAAAAGTGATATAAAGTGTCTTAAGTCATTAGAAAGTAAATAGAGTCTCTTTCAAACACAAAGTACCTGGTTTCTGGTGGAAAATCTCCTCAGAGGGCCACAATGGAAGAGATGCGTGGAAAAAGGGTGTGTGCGTCGATTTCTCCCCAGCACACACGGACTTGCGTCGTTATTTTCCACGCGGGGAAGTCGAGCGTCGTTTTCCGGCGCGCGGACAGTCTCTTTCTGTGGGTCGTGGGGATTACCAGATGTCCCGGGTCTGTGCGTGGATTTTCCTGCTTGTTTTCCGGCTGCGCGTCGTCCTGCGGGGCTGTGCGTCGAAGTTTCGATCTCACGGCAGGCGTTGCGTCGATTTGTCCGGCGGAGTCGGGCGGCGTTGTCCTTGCGAGGCCGTGCGTCAAAGTTTTGATCTCACGGCAGGCGTCGCGTCGATTTCTCCTGGAAAGTCGGGCGGCGTTGTCCTTGCGAGGCCGTGCGTCAAAGTTTCGATCTCATGGCAGGCGTCACATCGATTTCTCCTGCGGAGTCGGGCGGCGTTGTCCTTGCGAGGCCGTGCGTCAAAGTTTTGATCTCACGGCAGGCGTCGCGTCGATTTCTCCTGCGGAGTCGGGCGGCATTGTCCTTGCGAGGCCGTGCGTCAAAGTTTCGGTCGTCCCTAAGACGTCGCGTTGATCAGCGTCGGTGTGCAGCGTTTTTCTTGCCTCGGAACAAGCTGTGCGTCGAAAAGTTCGGCGCACGGAGCGTCCAAGAGGAAGAGAGAAGTCTTTTTGGTCCTGAGACTTCAGGGAACAGGAGGCAAGCTCTATCCAAGCCCTTGGAGAGCACTTTTACAGCCAGACAAGAGTTCAGCAAGGCAGCAGGCCAACAGCAAGGCAGCAGTCCTTTGTAGAAAAGCAGACAGGTGAGTCCTTTGAGCAGCCAGGCAGTTCTTCTTCGCAGGATGTAGTTTCTGGTTCAGGTTTCTTCTCCAGCAAGTGTCTGATGAGGTAGGGCAGAGGCCCTGTTTTATACTAAGTTGTGCCTTTGAAGTGGGGGTGACTTCAAAGAGTCTCTAAGAAATGCACCAAGCCCCCTTTCAGTTCAATCCTGTCTGCCAGAGTCCCAGTAGGGGGTGTGGCAGTCCTTTGTGTGAGGGCAGGCCCTCCACCCTCCCAGCCCAGGAAGACCCATTCAAAATGCAGATGTATGCAAGTGAGGCTGAGTACCCTGTGTTTTGGGTGTGTCTGAGTGAATGCACAATGAGCTGTCAACTAAACCTAGCCAGACGTGGATTGAAAGGCACAAGAAGATTTTAGTGCAAAGAAATGCTCACTTTCTAAAAGTGGCATTTCTAGAATAGTAATATTAAATCCGACTTCACCAGTCAGCAGGATTTTGTATTACCATTCTGGCCATACTAAATATGACCTTCCTGCTCCTTTCAGATCAGCAGCTGCCACTTCAACAGTGTATGAGGGCAGCCCCAATGTTAGCCTATGAAAGGAGCAGGCCTCACAGTAGTGTAAAAACGAATTTAGGAGTTTTACACTACCAGGACATATAACTACACAGGTACATGTCCTGCCTTTTACCTACACAGCACCCTGCTCTAGGGGTTACCTAGGGCAACATTAGGGATGACTTATATGTAGTAAAAGGGGAGTTCTAGGCTTGGCAAGTACTTTTAAATGCCAAGTCGAAGTGGCAGTGAAACTGCACACACAGGCCTTGCAATGGCAGGCCTGAGACAGGGTTAAGGGGCTACTGAGGTGGGTGGCACGACCAGTGCTGCAGGCCCACTAGTAGCATTTAATCTACCTGCCCTAGGCACATGTAGTGCACTCTACCAGGGACTTACAAGTAAATTAAATAGTCAATCATGGATAAACCAATCAGTAGTACAATTTACACAGAGAGCATATGCACTTTAGCACTGGTTAGCAGTGGTAAAGTGCCCAGAGGTCAAAAGCCAACAACAACAGGTCAGAAAAAATAGGAGGAAGGAGGCAAAAAGTTTGGGGATGTCCCCGTCAAAAAGCCAGGTCCAACATGACCCCCTACCAGCCTAAAGCCAGGGGAGAACAATCACTATCCTGTTGTACTTCCCTGTTTGAGGCGACAGAACAAGGACCCAGGCCCACAACAGCAGGGGCATGCTCCAGTTCTTCGCCTTCCTGACTCCAATTGGATCACTCTGTCCATACTCTCAGGGCCCACTAAGCCAACCCATAGGGAACCTTTCTCCTTACCTGCGGATCCCATCTGTGCAGCACCTCACCTTACTTTGCTCACAGATGTATCCCAGGAGCAGGATAGTACCACCATGACCAACACAGTGGTGTTGCCCACTCTACCCCCGGGGTGTGACACTTGTCCCCTCCCCAGGGATAACTCTGTCCACCCGGACAGCAAGCCACAGTGATTACTGACAGCTGCCAGGGATGAGAGCCAGGCCCCAGGCCTCTCAAAGCTCTCCAACCACTGTGGCTGGGGAGAGTGGGGGGCGGTAGCCCCAGGTGCTGGGCACCCTTTAACCACTCTCCCTTCCACCAGGTCAGGGATGACAGCCTGAACCTGGTCCTCCCCTCTGGGGCTCTGTACCCTCCCTCCTGGAGCGGTACCCCCAGAGTCCAACATGGTCAGGGTGCTTACAGAAGTCGCCCTGTACCATTCCTCCACCAGTGCAGGGCTGTTAACCTGCAACTGGCCCTCCAACCTGGGGCCTGTACCTTCAGGTTGGACTAGGGCCCGGGGTGAGGCTCCCCTCCCCCTGCCCTCCCTTCTGGGGTCCAGCACCCTCCAACTAGGAGTGGCCTCCTCAGAAGACAACATGGTAGGGGCACTGTTATCAGTAGCCCCTCCCTCCAGGTCCGGGGGGACACCCTGAACCTGGTCTTCCAGCCCAGGGTCTGTACCCTCGGACTGGATCACTGCCTGTCAAACCAGGACTTCCTGGGAGGCACACCTACCCCCCACCAGGTCAGAGTTTAACCTCTGCACCTGACCATTCAACTCAGAGTCACCACCCTGAAGTTGAACAATTGCCTGGCACGCCAGGACTTCCTGGAGGGCACACTGACCCTCCACCAGGTCAGAGTTTAACCTCTGCACCTGACCATTAAACTCAGAGTCACCACCCTGAAGTTGAACAATTGCCTGGCACGCCAGGACTTCCTGGAGGGCACACTGACCCTCCACCAGGTCAGAGTTTAACCTCTGAACTTGGCCATTCAACCCAGAGTCACCACCCTGAAGTTGAACAATTGCCTGGCACGCCAGGACTTCCTGAAGGGCACACTGACCCTCCACCAGGTCAGAGTTTAACCTCTGAACTGGGCCATTCAACTCAGAGTCACCACCCTGAAGTTGAACAATTGTCTGGCGCACCAGGACTTTCTGGGAGGCACACCTACCTCCCACCAGGTCAGAGTTTAACCTCTGAGCCTGGTTCCCCAACCCAGGGTCACCATCCTGAGGTTGGGCAATTGCCTGGCACGCCAGGACTTTTTGGGGGGCACACCTACCCCCCACCAGGTCAGAGTTTAACCTCTGAACCTGGTCATCCAACCCAGAGTCAACACCCTGAGGTTGGACAATTGCCTGGCACATCAGGACTTCTTGGGAGGCACACCTACCTCCCACCAGGTCAGAGTTTAACCTCTGAACCTGGGTATCCAACCCAGAGTCAGCACTCTGAGGTTGGACAACTGCCTGGTATACCAGGACTTTCTGGGGGGCACACCTACCCCCCAACAGGTCAGAGTTTATCCCCTGAACCTGGTTAGCCAACCCAGAGTCACCACCCTGAGGTTGAATCTTTGCCTGGCATGCCAGGACTTCCTGGAGGGCACTCTCACCCCCCACAAGGGACACACCGTCCCCAAGGGCCACACAAGAGTCTGGTTGGCGCAGGTCTCCCGACCTCTGCCCATCCGGCAGAGTTTCGGTTTCCCCCAAACCAGAAACGGTTTCACCTGGGTCATTCCTGGGGGGCTCTGCTCTCAGAGCTGTCCCCTGACTCTCAAGGTCCTCCACTGGGGTCTGCAACCCCCTCTCAACCCTATGTCTGGACTTCTGCACCCCTTTACTAGGAGGGGTACTGCCAGACACCAGAACTGTTGGGGTGCTGGCTACAGTCACCCCCCCAAGTTCTTCTGACACTGCAGGGCTTCCCTCAAAAGGTGGCCCTACGGTACAGGCTAGGCTTCCCTCCTGGTGTTCCCTCATGGAACCCTCTAGGACCTGGGACCTACCTGGGACACTACAATCCTTTCCCACCACACTCGGTTGGGAACCACCTAGACCACTCCCTTCAGGAGCACCCCCAAATGCCTCTTCAGACTCTCTGGTACTCACCCAGAAGTCTGCCTCCATTGTAAGTTCCCTGGGGTCAGAGAACTCACACTCCACCTGGTGTTGGCGTAGCTCTGGAAAATAAGGACCAGACATATGCTCTCCAGCAATTACATCACTCTGCCCTTCACATGTATTAACCACAGTACCCTTCACCCAACCACCCAGTAACTCAACCTTGGAAAAGCACTCTACTTCACCCTCCTGAGACTGGTGAGACAGTATCTGTCTGTCCCTGACACTCAACCCATACTCTTCTGGGATGTCTCTACACTCTATATCCAGGACGTCCACCAGGGGGGAACCCTTTTCTCTGTCACTCTCTGCTAGAGTCAGTAAAGTGTCCCTCCCCCCAGTAGGAATATGACTCCCTGTGCCAGTCCCCCAATCCTTCTCAGGGACCCTGTGCATAATGGGAACTACCTCATACCCTTGAACCGCCTGGGGTGTGTCAACACCCTTCTTCAAGTTGGGCACCACATCTCTGGGCTTGTGCCCTCCTTCAGCAGTACTAGATGCAAGATTTTTGCTGCCACCATCTGAACTGGACTCAGCCCTTCTGGCCTCCAGTTTCAGCTCTTCACAGCTCAGCTCTTGAGCTGCAATCTTTTCTTCTTCCAGGGCTAAGAGTCTTTTTGCCTCAACCTCTGCAAGATACTCCTCTAATTGTTGCTCCTGTCGCCTTTGACCTCGGAGCCATTCATCTATTTCTGGGTCACTGTCCAACTCTGAGTAGTCTTCCTCCTCATGTGAGAAGTCTTCCTCCTCATGTGCGTAGTCCTCCTCCTCATCTGAGGGGTACTTAGTCATTTGGTTTCTTGCTGCCTCTCTCTCTGCCCATCTTTCCTCCCCCCAGACTATGTAGTGATGGAGCATCTCCGCCTTAGTAGATCTCCTTGCTACAGGAAGGCCCCATTTTCTGCAAAGCTCCCTTAGGTCAGACTTAGTGAGGTGGTCAGTACGAACAAAGAATGAGTAGGTAAGCAATCCCATTCTGATAAGATCTTATCAGCAAAAACCAAAATCCAAAGTCCAAAATATCAATAGTATATCCAGGAGGACATCAGAGAACCAAAAGCCAAAAAAGATGAAAAATCAAGTTGACCTTCAACTGTGGGTAGGTAGTGAAATACTTAGCTACTGTATGTCACTGCACAAACACAAGTCCTATCCTCACCGCTGATCACCAATGTTAGAAATGGGGTTTTTGGTTGGCAGTCAGGTTGCCCTCTGTCCAAGCAAGAACCCTCACTCTAGTCAGGGTAAGTCACACACAATCCAAAATCAGCCTGTGCTCACCCTCCGGTAGCTTGGCACGAGCAGTCAGGCTTAACTTAGAAGGCAATGTGTAAAGCATTTGTGCAATAAATCATACAACACCATAGCATAACTCCACAAAAATACACCACACAGTGTTTAGAAAAATATATAATATTTATCTGGGTATCTTCAGGTCAAAACGATCAAAGTTGCAATATGAATTTGTAAAGATATCACTGAAAAGTGATATAAAGTGTCTTAAGTCATTAGAAAGTAAATAGAGTCTCTTTCAAACACAAAGTACCTGGTTTCTGGTGGAAAATCTCCTCAGAGGGCCACAAAGGAAGAGATGCGTGGAAAAAGGGTGTGTGCGTCGATTTCTCCCCAGCACACACGGACTTGCGTCGTTATTTTCCACGCGGGGAAGTCGAGCGTCGTTTTCCGGCGCGCGGACAGTCTCTTTCTGTGGGTCGCGGGGATTACCAGATGTCCCGGGTCTGTGCATGGATTTTCCTGCTTGTTTTCCGGCTGCGCGTCGTCCTGCGGGGCTGTGCGTCTAAGTTTTGATCTCACGGCAGGCGTCGCGTCGATTTCTCCAGCGGAGTCGGGCGGCGTTGTCCTTGCGAGGCCGTGCGTCAAAGTTTTGATGTCACGGCAGGCGTCGCGTCGATTTCTCCTGGAAAGTCGGGCGGCGTTGTCCTTGCGAGGCCGGGCTTCAAAGTTTCGATCTCACGGCAGGCGTCGCGTTGATTTCTCCTGCGGAGTCGGGCGGCGTTGTCCTTGCGAGGCCATGCGTCAAAGTTTTGATCTCACGGCAGGCGTTGCGTCGATTTCTCCTGCGGAGTCGGGCGGCGTTGTCCTTGCGAGGCCGTGCGTCAAAGTTTTGATCTCACGGCAGGCATCACGTCCATTTCTCCCGGGAAGTCGGGCGGCGTTGTCCTTCCGAGGCCGTGCGTCAAAGTTTCGGTCGTCCCGAAGACGTCGCGTTGATCAGCGTCGGTGTGCGGCGTTTTTCTTGCCGCAGAACAAGCTGTGCGTCGAAAAGTTTGGTGCACGGAGCGTCCAAGAGGAAGAGAGAAGTCTTTTTGGTCCTGAGACTTCAGGGAACAGGAGGCAAGCTCTATCCAAGCCCTTGGAGAGCACTTTTACAGCCAGACAAGAGTTCAGCAAGGCAGCAGGCCAACAGCAAGGCAGCAGTCCTTTGTAGAAAAGCAGACAGGTGAGTCCTTTGAGCAGACAGGCAGTTCTTCTTGGCAGGATGTAGTTTCTGGTTCAGGTTTCTTCTCCAGCAAGTGTCTGATGAGGTAGGGCAGAGGCCCTGTTTTATACTAAGTTGTGCCTTTGAAGTGGGGGTGACTTCAAAGAGTCTCTAAGAAATGCACCAAGCCCCCTTTCAGTTCAATCCTGTCTGCCAGAGTCCCAGTAGGGGGTGTGGCAGTCCTTTGTGTGAGGGCAGGCCCTCCACCCTCCCAGCCCAGGAAGACCCATTCAAAATGCAGATGTATGCAAGTGAGGCTGAGTACCCTGTGTTTGGGGTGTGTCTGAGTGAATGCACAAGGAGCTGTCAACTAAACCTAGCCAGACGTGGATTGAAGGGCACAAGAAGATTTTAGTGCAAAGAAATGCTCACTTTCTAAAAGTGGCATTTCTAGAATAGTAATATTAAATCCGACTTCACCAGTCAGCAGGATTTTGTATTACCATTCTGGCCATACTAAATATGACCTTCCTGCTCCTTTCAGATCAGCAGCTGCCACTTCAACAGTGTATGAGGGCAGCCCCAATGTTAGCCTATGAAAGGAGCAGGCCTCACAGTAGTGTAAAAACGAATTTAGGAGTTTTACACTACCAGGACATATAACTACACAGGTACATGTCCTGCCTTTTACCTACACAGCACCCTGCTCTAGGGGTTACCTAGGGCAACATTAGGGATGACTTATATGTAGTAAAAGGGGAGTTCTAGGCTTGGCAAGTACTTTTAAATGCCAAGTCGAAGTGGCAGTGAAACTGCACACACAGGCCTTGCAATGGCAGGCCTGAGACAGGGTTAAGGGGCTACTGAGGTGGGTGGCACGACCAGTGCTGCAGGCCCACTAGTAGCATTTAATCTACCTGCCCTAGGCACATGTAGTGCACTCTACCAGGGACTTACAAGTAAATTAAATAGTCAATCATGGATAAACCAATCAGTAGTACAATTTACACAGAGAGCATATGCACTTTAGCACTGGTTAGCAGTGGTAAAGTGCCCAGAGGTCAAAAGCCAACAACAACAGGTCAGAAAAAATAGGAGGAAGGAGGCAAAAAGTTTGGGGATGTCCCCGTCAAAAAGCCAGGTCCAACACCTACCATTTCATGGCATTTACAGGGTTGCATTCGAATCGGCAAGACGCGCGATTCATTTCTTGTGCTTAAGTCATGTTATTCATTGTGCGCTAACATTTCATAGCATTTACATGGTGGCATTCGAATCGGCAAGATGCGCAATTCATTTCTTGTGCTAAACTCATAATATTAATTGTGTGCAACAATTTCATGGCGTTTACATATTCTTGTTGGAAATCAGCAATGTGCGCAATTCATGTTTCTGCATTTTAAAAAACTAAGGCCCTCATTCCGATCAAAAGACCGCGGAGGCCATTCTGGCTTTCCCGCTGGGCCGGTGGGCACCCGCCAAAGGAGCGCCCGCCGGCCCAGCGGGAAAGGCCCTGCAACGAGGAAGCCGGCTCCGAATGGAGCCGGCTGAGTTGCAGGGGTGCGACGGGTGCAGTTGCACCCGTCGCAATTTTCACTGTCTGCAAAGCAGACAGTGAAAATACTGCTGGGGCCCTGTTAGGGGGCCCCTGCACTGCCCATGCCAGTGGCATGGGCAGTGCAGGGGCCCCCAGGGGCCCCACGACACCCGTTCCTGCCATCCTGTTCCTGGCGGGTTTTACCAGCCAGGAACAGGATGGCGGGAAGGGGGTCAGAATCTCCATGGCTCAGCCCAGCCGGGGGAAATCCGGCGGGAAACCACCGGACCCGGCTGGGCGACCACGGCTGTAACCGCGGTCAGAATAACAGAGGAAGCACCGCCAGCCTGTTGGCGGTGCTTCCGTGGTCGTTGACCCTGGCGGTCGATGACCGCCAGGGTCAGAATGACCCCCTAAGTGTTAGAATTCTAGATGTTACATTATATGTGCATAATAAGCTCCTTAATTCAACTCCAATGGTGTTCCAGAAAACGTTCAGATTATTTCCTTGTCCTCATGCTAAAAGACTGTGTTTGATTCTGAAGACATAATCCTAGAGGGTGTTTATGTTTCTAGTCAATGTGTAACAATTCAGTCAGAGGTTTTATTGAGAAGTTGTATTAATCATTCTTAATTTCTTCCCAGGTAACCAGACGTCTTGAGGCCAAGTTAATTAGTCCATGCTTAAGTTATCCATGGTTACAATATGACATTGCTTAGAATCATAGTCTAGTAAAGATAATTCTGATATAATTTTGATATTGTGTGTACTAACCTTTTGCTTCCCACAGGTCTCCTTCCCAGCTGTTCCCTACCTAATCACCTTTTCCCCACTTGGACTCTCTAAGACTCTGTGACATTCTATTCAGAGTATTGGAGCTGTCTTGTGGTGGACGTGTTGGGAATGTGCGCAGACCCCGAGGATCTGGTGACTCTGACACAGAGTCACAGAAATGGTATAAGCAAGAAAATGCTCACTTTCTAAAAGTGGCATTTTCAAACACACAATCTCAAAATCAACTTTACTAAAAGATTTATTTTCAAATTGTGAGCTCAGAGACCCCAAACTCCACATGTCCATCCACTCCCAAAGGGAATCTACACTTTAATCAGATTTCAAGGTAGCCCCCATGTTAACCTATGAGAAGGACAGGCCTTGCAACAGTGAAAAACAGATTTAGCAATATTTCACTGTCAGGACATAAAAAACACATTACGATATGTCCTACCTTAACCATACACTGCGCCCTTCCCTTGTGGCTTCCTAGGGCCTACCTTAGGGGTGTCTGACATGTAAGAAAAGGGAAGGTTTAGGCCTGGCAAGTGGGTACACTTGCCAAGTCGAATTTACAGTTAAAACTGCACACACAGACACTGTAGTGGCAGGTCTGAGACATGATTAGAGAGCTACTTATGTGGGTGGCACTACCAGTGCTGCAGGCCCACTAGTATCATTTGATTTACAGGCCCTGGGCGCCTCTAGTGCACTGTACTAGGGACTTACTAATAAATAAAATATGTCAATCGTGGATAAGCCAATTACATACACATTTTGTAAAGGAGCACTTGCACTTTAGCACTGGTTAGCAGTGGTAAAGTGCCCAGAGTAACAAAAACAGTAAAATCAGAGTCCAGCACACATCAGCAACCTGGGGAACTGAGGCAAAAGTTAAAGGAGACCATGCCAACGATGAAAAGCCTAACAGATATGTTTTAGGTGATTTTTCAAATAAGAAAGTTGAACATTCATGATCAGTCGTTTCATCAGAGATGCATGTTGACTCTACTAAAATAACTTTCCAGAATCTGATTTGGTCATTTTCCAACTTTTTCTTGAACTGAAAACATAGGAAACCTAGTGCTGCATAACTCATTTTGTTGGGCTCTAGGCATTCCAGGAAATGCCTGGTAACCTTTGACATTTGCAGGATTTCAGACATACCCATCGAAACCCTTTGTGAATTCCATACTTTTAATTTGTTTCTCTATAGGAAGACAAGTTTTTTCTCATTACGAAACACCTCCTCCCGAAATCGCCATTAGTTTTGATGATGTTCCCTTCCCCTCCCAGTCTGAAAATGGTTTTGCTCCTGCCTTTAGCAAGAATAAAGAGCTGTCCCTTTCCAGTACTGGAAATTGTTGGCAAAGTGTTTGTGATTACCCATAAATGTAAAAGATTGTGGTAACTACAAAGTCATGGGCATTCCTACCTTGCAATGCTAACTGCCTTCTCAGCCCCACGCCAGGTTGTGGCTGTAATTTAACTCACATGAAAACGTTTGTATCAGAAAATCCATTTGAGTGTGAAAACACTATTTATGAATTATAAAAGGGATTTTGCACTTGTAAATAAAATTAATGCATACAAGTCTGTGTTATATTTGCAGGCAGTTTGAAGTATCTAACCATTGGAAAACTCGTCACTGTATCCTTTGATATTTATTTCCAACATAAATGAACAGCGGCGGCTTATCCGCTATGGCGGAGGTGTGTCAACACCCCCGCGATCAGCTTCATTTGTAAACCTTTTACAGCATAAGGAGAATAAACCAGGTTTATTATCCTTTTGTTGTTAAAGGGGCGGGCCATGTGGGAGGACGGGGATGAGGGGAGTGCACTGTGCACTCCCCTCAGTGCTTGTGTGTTTAGCCACCCATCTCGGGCCAGCCACTGTGCACACTGTGCTCTCTCCAACCTGGCACTGTGTTGCTTGGCTGGCGAGAGCAGGCACAGGCTCCCAGACTGCCTGGGAGCACCCTGGCTGGGCGCACTGAAATAAATCCTAATGGTGATCTAGCAGTGTCAGGATTGGCCACAGGGCAGGCTGGGAGCCTGTGCTTGCTGAGGAGACGGAGGAGCGGCGGTGCACAGGTATGTTTTTATTTGTTTATTTTATTTCTGAATTTAATGTTTTCATTCCCCCCCAACGCACCGCCCCACCCCTTCAAAGTGCAGCAAGCCGCAACTGTAAATGTAGCATATAGTGATTGGCAATATTACACCCTCTTCTTACAACAGCCCTGTCTTAACCTCAGATAGATCTATGTGTGCAAATGAGTTTCTCACAGAGTGTCATGGATTTTCATAAAGTTGCTTATTCCTTTATTGTATTGTACTTAAGATGATTGCATTTGTGAGAAAATATTTCTTTTTGCGTGATCACTTCCATTGTTTGCTGAGTGGTGTTGCTGGTTTTTTAATGCTGTCCAGTCCCCACCGTATGTGCTCTGGCCCCCAAAGCATGCAGAAATTGGCTAATCTCCAATTGGAATATGTAACTTTCCAGTAATACTGTAGCATAGGGTGCAGAAAAATACACCACTGACATGAAAGTTAATTGTCACCTATGGACTGCACCATATGTTGTACCAGCCACTAGGCTGACAAAGAAAACATGGCCTACCTATATAGCCTGACTGCTGGCACCTTTAAACCTGCAGAGGAACCTTTCAAGATAACCCTTTTTATCAGAAAGAACATACATTTTAAATATTCAATGAGTCCATCCTAAGTAGCACTTGTAGCCCAGAAAATAGGGTGCCTAACATACCTTTTGTCACTGCATAAGGCAGCAGCTGTTCATATGAGGAAAACTAAACTTTGGTTTGGGGCAAGCTACTGGAATGGTTCAGCCATATTTATTATGTTTTTTAAAACCCTAATTCACTTTTGAATAGTGGTGGGCAGTGAACTCTGTTTCCCTAGTGGAATTTGCAGAGTTCTGGCACTCTGCGATCTAAGCTGAGTGTGGAGTTTGGCAAAAAAAAAAAACTCCACCAGCCCAGCGGAGTTCACTGGTGTGCTGCTAACCCACCCCTAGTTCTACATTTGTTGCACCCAATATACGCATCAGCAGCAAATGCGACAGGAAGGCAGCGTGCAGCTAGAGGAGGAGGGGCTCCAATAACCTCATTTCCAGGAAGGGTCACATGCTCTCCTGAAGAGAAGCCCAGCTCAACTGGGGGAAGTGGATTGATGAACTGCCAACAAATGGAACTCTGTGTCTGAAGAGCAGGTGCAAATTTTCACTGGAGTGTAGGAAGCTGTCTAAAGGGGCAAGAAAGTCTGCCGAGTGAGTTTGGATCTCACTCTGGCCTATTTCTCTATGTATCTATATTTCACTCTGCTGTCTACATAGCCTGACACTCAGTGAGACTGCCACCTGTAATGTAGGCCGGGTGCCAATGTCCTGCCAGTAGTGACAGAGCTGCCAGGCAGCGAGCACACATTGCCACCTGCAACATGGGCACTGATCACGCTTGGGAGGACAGTGAAGGGGCGGACTGAGCTGCACCAGAGATCACTCCAATGGCAGCAGCCAGCAGGTAGAGCACTGGCTATGGACACCCCTCGGGTCCTCCTGGCAGTGCAGGGACTCGGGAGTCTGGAACGGTCGAGTTAGTGCTGGCGCTGCTGCTGCTGGAGAGTGTGCCAACTGGGGTCACCCAGGCCTCCTGCAGCTGGAGGTATTGCCTTGACCGCAGAATAAGACCACCAGGAGCTGGTGAGTGAGTGTGTGGATGTAGAAAACTGACAAGAGGAAAACAAAAAATCGAGGGGGGTAATTTTCCCATTAAATTGAAATGAAGGGGAGAAATTGTAAAGGAGTGCAATCCAAATTGTGAGTAGGCCTCCCAAAGTGGGAGTGTTGGCATATATTATGTGAAAGAATGGACGGGATGCCAGTGACTGGATTGTACACAAGGGGTGGAATGACACATTGAGCGCTGTATGGGGCTGTGGTAAAGTGCTTCTATGTAGTGACTGTGACGAACAGGCATCAGACTGTGTCTGATTGAATAACAGTATAGATGCACTCACAGACCAGGTGTGCTGCTGGAATGGGGGGGGGCAATGGGTAGACCTAGGATACCTGTGTTAGGTCTGTGCTGTGGCTGTAACAGATTAGAAGCTGCACGTAGGGTTATAAAAGATTGTGCTGCAGACAGATTGTGTTACAGACGACGCGGTTCTGGCAGACTGTAAACTGCAGAGGGTTGACTTTTGTCATAATAGAGAGGTCTTTGCAGATTGAAGACTCCCTGCAGACTGAAAGCTGTATTTTTGGCACAGTGTTATGGCAGACTAGGGGATTTTCTCTTTGATGGCGCTGCGGGAGACTGAAAGCGGCAGAGAGGGCTGTAGCGGTTGTTTCACAGTTTTGAGAGGCTGTAACAGACCAAAAGCTCTTTTGCTCTAGCTGCTGGCTGAAAGTTGCCCTCAGAGCTGTACATTTGTTTTTGCTGCAGAGGGACGGTGGCGGTCGTGGAGCTGCAGAGGGAGAGACGTGACTGAAGCTCATCTCTCGGTTCTTATCTGCTCATTGGCTACTCATACTCCCTACTTTAAGGCAGGCCTTGACATCTGCCTCTGTGGGTTCTTATTAGAACCAGGTGGCATTTTGCCACACACACAACTCTGTGGATTTTTACAGAGTTTTTAGAGAAAACACAAAATTCCAAGAAGTAGATCTCCTCGGGCTCTGCCCACCCCTACTTTTGAAGTCAATTTCTGAATAAATATTTACAAAAAGCAACATTTAAAAGGTTACATGTTATCTCCTAGGTCCTCTCATTGCCTCCCCTTATTCAGGTGTGATGTCACTTCCAGAGCAGAAACAATGCAGAAGGACTTGGGTGTTAGGTATTTAACTTCTCTGAGCTCAGGAAGGAAAGCTAGGGAGGGTTCAGGAGCTTCATTAATCTGTAAGGGACCTGGGTGACACTTGAATAATCATAGCTAATTATGCAGGTATAACTGTGTAAGAGAAGCCTTTTTCCCTGAGCCTACTGTAGTTAGCTTTGAACCAGCCTATTGGGAGGAGGAGCTGGTCCTAGAACCAGAGTGGTGAGTTTGAATAGCAGTGGACTGCTCATTTCCATAAACAGCCCCCTGGCTGGGACTCTGGAAGCCTCCAAGGTCAAAAGGGTGCAGAAATGTTGGATTTTACTCAGAATAGTGATAGGGATAGTTTGAAGTACAGTAAACATGATATGCTGTAAAAGTGGGAAAGTTTGCCCAGGAATATTTTTCTCTTTGGTTAAGGAGTATTAGATCTGTCAGTCTTAGGGTGGCCTGCCCTCAAACATTTTGCTTACTCCCCTACTATTTTTATGCATTCATTGTTGTTAGTCTTAGAACTCTGTGTACTTGACCACTGCTAACAAGTTTTAAAGTTGCTTGTTCTCACTCCCGAAAAACATGATAAAATTAGCTTACACCAGATTGCCATTTTTATTTTGCTTATAAGTCCCTATTAAAGTGGTATACCATCTATACAGTACTGGTAAATTAAATGCTAATTTTGGACCTGCAGCACTTACTGTTCCATCCACTTAAGTAGCCTCTTAAACATGTCTCAGTGCTGCCATTTGCAGCCTATATGCAGTTTTAAACTGTCAAAGCGACTTTGCAAAATAAACTCCTTGCCAGGCCTAAAACACCAGTTTAAATTCATATGTCACGTCTAAGGTGGGCTTTAAATAGCCCATAGGGCCAGGTGCAGTGTATACAAAAAGTTGAACATATAATTATAGGTTTTACATGTCCTGGTACTGAAAACTCCTAAGTTCATTTTTTATTATTGTAAGGCCTACCTCTCCCATGGGATAAGCTTGGGTTACCTTGTTACATTTAATAAGTAATAACATATTTGGGAGAAGATACAATACCATGTTTGATATACAGGGAAATATATTTTAAATCCTCTCTAAAGTTAAAATCAGTTTTAAAGTCACAATTCTGAAAGTTCCACTTTGAGAAAGTTGGCATTTTCTTGTCCCAACCAATTGGTGTCCACAGCCTCGATGTAGTTGGGTCACATGACTAGATGTAGTTGTCAGTTGGTGTAGGAAAGTACCATCTTGCCTGGCATGTTACCCCAATTTTGTACTTATATGTATGTTTGTTTTTGCCTGTGTCACGGGGATCCTGCTAGCCAGGACCCCAGTGCTCATAAAGTGTGCCCTGAATGTGTTCCCTGTGTGGTGCCTAACTGTATCACTGAGGCTCTGCTAACCAGAACCTCAGTGTTTATGCTCTCTCTGCTTTTATAATTGTCACTGCAGGCTAGTGACTAATTTTACCAATTCTTATTGGCACACTGGGATACCCGTATAATTCCCTAGTATATGGTACCTAAGTACCCAGGGTATTGGGGTTCCAGGAGATCCCTATGGGCTGCAGCATTTCTTTTGCCATCCATAGGGAGCTCTGACAATTCTTACACAGGACTGCCACTGCAGCCTGAGTGAAATAACGTCCACGTTATTTCACAGCCATTTTACACTGCACTTAAGTAACTTATAAGTCACCTATATATCTAACCCTCACTTAGTTAGGTGCAAAGTTACTATGTGTGAGGGCACCCTGGCACTAGCCAAGGTGCCCCCACATTGTTCAGGGCAAATTCCCCGGACTTTGTGAGTGCGGGGACACCATTACACATGTGAACTACATATAGGTCAATACCTATGTGTGGCTTCACAATGGTAACTCCAAACATGGCCATGCAACACGTCTAGGATCATGGAATTGCCACCCCCAATACCATTCTGGTATTGAGGGGACAATCCCATGCATCCTCGGGGCTCCAGCATGGAACCCGGGTACTGCCAAACTAGCTCTCTGGGGTTTTCTCTGCAGCTACTGCTGCTGCCAACCCTCAGACAGGTTTATGCCCCCCTGGGGCCTGGGCAGCCCGGTCCCAGGAAGGCAGAACAAAGGATTTCCTCTGAGAGAGGGCGTTACACCCTCTCCCTTTGGAAAAAGGTGATAATGGCCTGAGAGGAGTAGCCTCTCTTGGCCTCTGGAAATGCTTTGAAGGGCACAGATAGTGCCCTCCTTGCATAAACCTGTCTACACCGGTTCAGGGATCACCCAGCCCCTGCTCTGGTGCAAAACTGGACAAAGGAAAGGGGAGTGACCACTCCCCTGTCCATCACCACCCCAGGGGTGGTGCCAAGAGCTCCTCCAGTGTGTCCCAGACCTCTGCCATATTGAAAGTAGAGGTGTGAGGGCACAATAGAGACCTCTGAGTGGCCAGTGCAAGCAGGGGACCTCAGAGACCCCTCCTAATACCTTACCTGGTTAGGTAGCCAATCCTCCTCTGAGGGCTATTTAGGGTCTCTCCTGTGGGTTTCTTATCAGATAACGAATGCAAGAGCTCACTTCTCTCTTCGACTTCTGCCAAGGATCGACCGCTGACTGCTCCAGGACGCATACAAAACCGCAACAAAGTAGCAAGGAGACTACCAGCAACATTGTAGCGCATCATCCTGCCAGCTTTCCCGACTGTTTCCTGGTGGTGCATGCTCTGAGGGCTGTCTGCCTTCACCCTGCACTGAAAGCCAAGAAGAAATCTCCTGCAGGTCGACGGAATCTTTCCCGTGCTAACGCAGTCACCAAACCTTTGCATCACCGGTCCTCGGGGTCCCCTCTCATCTTGACGGGCGTGGTCCCTGAAACACAGGAGCTGGATCCAAGTGTCCCCGACAGTCCAGTGGTCCTTCTGTCCAAATTTGGTGGAGGTAAGTCCTTGCCTCCCCACGCCAGACAGTAATCCTGTGTACTGCGTGAACTGCAGCTGCTAGGGCTTCTGTGCACTTTTGCAAGGCTTCCTTTGTGCACAGCACAGCCCAGGTCCCCAGTACTCCATCCTGCATTGCTCAACTCTCTGAGTTCACCTCCGACTTCGTGGGACCCTCGTTTGTTGTGCTGAGACGACTGCTGTGCTCAGATATTCTGAATGCCCGTTCAGGTGCATCTGCGGGTGCTGCCTGCTTCTGTGTGGGCTTTCTCTATCGCTGACCCCCCCCCCCCTCTGTCTCCTCCTCCAAGGGGCGACATACTGGTCCTTCCTGGGCCCTGGCAGCACCCAAAATCCTCAAAAGTGACTCTTGCAGCTAGCAAGGCTTGTTTGCGGTATTTTTGCGTGGAAACAACTCTGCATCCTCCATCATGCCGTGGGACATCTCCTGACCAAAGGAGAAGTCCCTAGCACCTTGTGTTGTTGCAGAATCTTTGGCTTCTTCCACCCAGAGGCCCCCTTTTGCACCTTCATCTGGGGTTTAGTGGGCTCCTGCCCCCCCTCAACACTTGTGTGACTCTTGGACTTGGTCCCCTTCCTTTGCAGGTTCTGAGGTCCAGGAATCCGTCATCAGTGCTTTGCAGTCAGTTGTTGCCTTTGCAGAATCCCCTATCTCGACTTTACTGTCTTCCTGGGGTAGCAGGGTTACTTTACTCCTACATGAAGGCCCATATTTATACTTTTTGACGCAAAACTGCGCTAACGCAGTTTTGCGTCAAAAAAATTAGCGCCGGCTAACGCCATTCTGAAGCGCCATGCGGGCGCCGTATTTAAACAATGATGTTAGCCGGCGTTAGCCGCCGGCGCTGCCTGGTGTGCGTTGAAAAAAACGACGTACACCAGGCAGCGCCGGCGTAGGGGGATATGGAGCTTGGGCGCCAAAAAATGGGGCAAGTCAGGCTGAGGCAAATTTTTTGCCTCAACACGATTTGCGCCATTTTTTTCGACTCCCAACCCCCATAGCAAAGACAGGAGTCATGCCCCCTTGCCCAATGGCCATGCCCAGGGGACTTATGTCCCCTGGGCATGGTCATTGGGCATAGTGGCATGTAGGGGGGCACAAATGAGGCCCCCCTATGCCACAATTTTTTTTTTTTTTAAACACTTACCTGAACTTACCTTAATGTCCCTGGGATGGGTCCCTCCAGCCTTGGGTGTCCTCCTGGGGTGGGCAAGGGTGACAGGGGGTGTCCCTGGGTGCATGGGAGGGCACCTCTGGGCTCCTTCCGAGCCCACAGGTCCCTTAACGCCTGCCTTTTACAGGCGCTAAAAAACGGCGCAAAAGCGACCGTACGTCATTTTTTTTGACCCGCCCACTCCCGGGCTTGAATTTTGCCCGGGAGTGTAAATACGGCGCACATGCCGCGGAGTCAATTTTTTCGACGGGAACGCCTACCTTGCATGTAATTAACGCAAAGTAGGTGTCCACGCAAAAAAATGACGCTAACTCCATGGACTTTGGCGCTAGACGCGTCTAACGCCAAAGTATAAATATGGAGTTAGTTTTGCGTCGGAATTGCGTAAAAAAAAACGACGCAATTCCGGCGCAAACAGAGTATAAATATGCCCCTTAGGGTCTTGGAGTGGGGTATCCTGGACACCCTTAGTGTTTTCTTACACTCCCAGCGACTCTCTACACACTACACTAGGCCTGGGGTCCATTTGTGTTTCGCATTCCAGTTTTGGAGTATATGGTTTGTGTTGCCCCTCGGTCTATTTTCTCCTATTGCATTCTTTTGTGTGCTACAGTGTTTGCACTACTTTTCTAAGTGTTTTACTTACCTGATTTTGGTTTGTGTATATATTTTGTGTATTTTACTTACCTCCTAAGGGAGTACATCCTCTGAGATACTTTTGTCATATTGTCACTAAAATAAAGTAACTTTATTTTAAGTAGCTCTGAGTATTGCGTTTCTTGTGATATAGTGCTATATGATATAAATGGTATAGTAGGAGCTTTGCATGTCTCCTAGTTCAGCCTAAGCTGCTCTGCTATAGCTACCTCTATCAGCCTAAGCTGCTAGAACACTACTAATCTACTAATAAGGGATAACTGGACCTGGCACAAGGTGTAAGTACCACAAGGTACCCACATAAACCAGGCCAGCCTCCTACATTGGTGGTGCAACGGTGGGATAAGTACTTGTAACTGCTTTACCACTTTGTCATTGGTGCTTTTCATGAGAAAAACATATACCAAATACTTCAGAATATACACAGTAACCTAAACAGTTTAATTTTCCTTCTCTAAACTTTCTAAAACGTTCTGAAAACTTTCAAACGTTTTCAAAAGCTTTTCTCTGTTCTTTTAAAAGTTCCAAAACGTTTTTTTTTCTCTCTCTATCCTAAACCTTTTCTGTCATGTCTGCAATAGAGCTCACTCCCACAGTTGTCCAGGCAACAGATGGGAATCTAAACTTTAAATGTTTGAGGGGTCTCTGCATTGAAAGAGGTTTAGCAATTGGTAAGAATCCTACAAAAGATCTTCTCCTTAGCCTTCTCCTAGAAAGTGACCAGAACCAGTCTGGCCCATCCCAGGATCAGGAGATAGGGGAGGGGGTACCCAGCCAGACTCAGAGGAGTCCCCTGAGGATTCTGGGGAAGGTTCTTCCAAGTACCTGTCAGCTAACAGGCCATCTAGTGACACTGGTAGTGGGAGGGGGGTCACACAGTAGTAGGGCACCTTTCACTCCTAAAGGCCAGCTTACTAGAGTCCAGCCAGTTAGGGACAGGTCTCTCTCTGCCAATTCCAACATTTCTTCTGTGTCTCACAATTCCAAAGCCTTCCACCCTGAGGATAACATAATGGAAAGGGAACTCAGAAAGCTGAGGTTGGAAGAGGCCAGGCTGAAGCTTAAACAGCAGCAGCGGGCCTTAGACAGGGAATCTTTGGATGTGGAAAGGGAAAGGCAGAGGTTGGGGTTTGTTCCCCATGGTGGCAGCAGCAGTGTTTTTGATAGCAATCCTGTTAGAGAAAAAGATTCAAGAAACCTGCATAAGATAGCCCCCCCTTTCAAGGAGAGGGATGACATTAACAAGTGGTTTGCTGCACTTGAGAGGGCCTGTATGGTACAGTTGGTCCCTCAAAGGCAGTGGGCTGCTATCTTGTGGCTATCTTTCACTGGTAAGGGTAGGGATAGGCTCCTTACTGTCAGAGAAAGTGATGCTAACAATTACAGAGTTTTGAAGGATGCACTCTTGGATGGATTTGGCTTAACCACTGAACAATACAGGATTAAGTTCAGAGACACCAGAAAAGAGTCCTCTCAAGACTGGACATACTTTGTAGACTGTTCAGTGAAGGCCTTGGAGGGTTGGTTACATGGCAGTAAGGTGACTGACTATGAAAGCCTGTATAATCTAATCCTGAGAGAGCATATTTTGAACAATTGTGTGTCTGATTTGTTGCACCAGTACTTGGTAGACTCAGATCTGACCTATCCCCAAGAATTGGGAAGAAGGCAGACAAATGGGTCAGAACAAGAGTGAACAGAAAAGTTCCATACAGGGGGTGACAAGGATGGCAAGAAGAAGGATGGTAACTCTTCTGACAAGGTTGGGGACAAAGATAAAAAACATTCTGAGTCTTCATCAGACCCACAAAAATCCTCTGGGGGTGGTGGGTCCAAATCCTCTTCTCACAATCAGAAAAAGCCATGGTGTTATTTATGTAAAGTAAAAGGCCATTGGGAGAGTGATGCCACTTGTCCAAAGAAAAACACCAAGGCTCCCACTACCACAACCCCAACTGCAATCTCTAGTGCCCCTGGTAATAGCAGCGGTGGGGGGAAGTTTACTACAAATAGCCAATCTAAGGGTGTAGTTCGGCTCACTATTGGTAGTGTATTGGGGTTGGTCTTGTTAGGGAGACCACGGAGGCTGTTTTAGTCTCTGGTGGTGGCATTGACTTTGCCACCTTGGTTGCTTGCCCCCTTAATATAGGTAAGTACAAGCAACTACCCCTAATTAATGGTGTTGAGGGTGAGGCCTACAGGGACACAGGAGCAAGTGTAACTATGGTTATAAAGAAACTGGTTCACCCTGATCAACACCTACTTGGTCAGCAGTACCAAGTGACTGATGCTCACAATAACACACTTATCCACCCCATGGCTGTTGTGAATCTCAACTGGGGGGGGTTACTTTTCCAAAGTTGTGGTAGCCACTGAATAACCTGTAGATTGCTTACTAGGCAATGATTTGGAGACATCTGATGGGGCTGAAGTGGAGTTGGAGGCTCATGCAGCAATGCTGGACATTCCTGGGCATAGTTTTGCTTTGACAAGGGCTCAAGCCAAAAAAAACAGGGAAACTTGGTTCCTGGAACAATGGACTAAGTGCTCCCAAAAGCTTGGGATAGGAAGGGTAAATCCTTGCCCACTATCCCTCCCTCACCAGAAGATTCCCCTTTTCAGGAAGAGCAATCCTCTCCCTGTGCAGAACCTACACCAGAAGAGCTGGCAGAAGAGCTGGCAGCAGGCACTGCTGAGCTTTTGGGTGCAGGGGGGCCTGCTAGGGAACAGCTGAGTGTGGCACAGCAGACCTGTCCCACACTAGAGGGTTTGAGACAGCAAGCTGTCAAACAGCAGAATGGGGATGTCAGTGATAGCCATAAGGTGTATTGGGAAGACAACCTCCTGTATACTGAGTCAAGGGACCCTAAACCTGGAGCTGCCAGGAGATTGGTCATCCCTTTTTGGTACAGGCAGCTTCTTCTTACATTGGCACATGACATTCCTTTGGCTGGGCATTTGGGCCAAAGTAGAACTTGAGACAGGCTTGTTCCTCTGTTTCACTGGCCTCATATGTCAGAGGACACCAAAGAGTTTAGTTGCTCTTGTGTGACCTGCCAAGCCAGTGGCAAGACTGGTGGCACTCCAAAGGCCCCCTTAATTCCACTCCCTGTGGTTGGGGTGCCCTTTGAAAGAGTAGGGGTTGACATAGTTGGCCCCCTTGTCCCTCCAAAAGCTTTGGGCAATAGGTTTATCCTTGTGGTAGTGGACCATGCCACTAGGTATCGTGAAGACATCCCCTTAAGGACCACTACAGTTCCTGCAGTGGCAAAGGCCCTCCTGGAAATCATTTCCAGGGTGGGTTTCCCTAAGGAAGTGCTGTCAGACAGAGGTAGTAACTTCATGCCTGCATACCTCAAAGCAATGTGGATGGAGTGTGGTGTAACATAAAAGTTCACTACTCCTTATCATCCACAAACAGATGGTCTGGATGAGAGGTTTAATAAAACTCTCAAAGGTATGATAATGGGACTCCCTGAAAAACTCAGAAGGAGATGGGATGTCTTGTTACCTTGCCTCCTTTTTGTTTACAGGTAGGTACCCCAAAAGGAGTGGGCTTTAGCCCCTTTGAACTCCTCTTTGGGCGCCCTGTGAGAGGTCCCCTTGCACTTGTTAAGGACGGTTGGGAACAACCTTTAAAAGCTCCTAAACAAGACATTGGTGGTCATTACAACCCTGGCCGTCGGTGTTGAAGCGGCGGTAAGACCGCCAACAGGCCGGCAGAAAAATAAATGGAATTACGACCATGGGGGAAACCGCCAACAAAGACAGCCACTTTAACACTCCAACCGCCACGGCGGTACAAACAAACAGCGCGCCGGTCACAGCCAACAGACAGGCGGAGGACAATGTACCGCCCACAGTATCACAAACTACCAATCTGCCACCTTTTCCGGGGCAGATTCACTGCGAACAAAAACACGGCGGAAACTGAACTTCGAAGGGAAAACGCTCACCTCTACACACCCCATGTGGAACCAGGACGCCATGGAACCAGAACTTCACATTTTCCCAGCCTTTATCTTCTTGCTCCTCTACCAGGAGCACCAATGCCGGCGGCGATGACCACGGTGAGTACTGCACCTACGACACAGGTGAGGGAGGAGAAAAAACAGACACACACACACGAAACACCCTCACCCCCACCCTCACCCACTACAACACACACACAAGTACATGCTGATACATTACAGTTACACCCCTCAACCCCCCTGGAAGAATGCAAAGACAAAAGGAAATGAGTGTAACCATTGTAATCTATTAAAATACAGTACGCAAAAATATATATACACTATTAACAAATATATACACCTAGAATAGAAGTCCAGGTATTGCTCCATTTAAATCCGTGGAACACTGGGCCCACACTGCATGGTCGAGGCCCCCACAAGGTACCCAAACATGACGGAGAGAACACTGCAGGGGCATCAGATAGAAATAAAACAGGCACCTCAGGGGGAAGGGAAAGGGGGGGGCACCTCAGCCAGTTGAGTGCATGATGCCAAATCCACGAGGGGGCCACATGCCCACTGTTCAGTCCTGGGGAGTGCAAAGCCACAGTCTTTCAAGTCTCTACAGTGGGTGGTTTGCCCACTGTTCAATCCTGGGGAGTGCAAAGCCACAGTCTCTCAAGTGGATAACAGTCTCCATTGGTTCTGGAGGGGGCTTTGTGCCCAGAGTGTTTCATCCTGCCAAGGACTAAGGCAGTGGATGCTTTTCTCCACTGGTTCTGGAGGGGGGTTTGTGCCCAGAGTGCTTCATCCTGCCAAGGACAGAGGTAGTGGATGCTTTTCTCCACTGGTTCTGGAGGGGGCTTGGTGCCCAGAGTGCTTCATCCTGCTCGTGGCAGACTCAGTAGCGTCAGTGCTCTTGATGCTCATGGGACAGCGGTGCTTGTGGCGGCGGTGTCCTTTGCAGTGGTGCTTGTGGCGGTGGTATCCTTGGCAGCGGTGCCTGTGGCAACGGTGTCCTGTTCAGCGGTGCTTGTGGCGGCGGTGTCCTGTTCAGTGGTGCTTGTGGCGGCGGTGTCCTTTGCAGTGACTCAGCTGCTGGCGGTCCTGTCTGGGCCTGCGTGGCTACTGCTGGTGATTGCCTCCTGGCCAGCTGGGCTGGTGCTGGCAGGCCTGTCTGGGCCAGCGGGGCTGGTGCTGGCGGTCCTGTTGGGGCCAGCGGGGCTGCTGCTCGCGGTCGCCTCCTGGCCAGTGGGGCTGGTGCTGGCAGTCCTGTCTGGGCCAGTGAGGCTGGTGCTGGCAGTCCTGTCTGGGCCAGCGGGGCTGGTGCTGGCGGTCGCCTCCTGGCCAGCGGGGCTGGTGCTGGCGGACCTGTCCAGGCCAGCGAGGCTGGTGCTGGCGGTCCTGTTTGGACCTGCGGGGCTGGTGCTGGCGGTCCTGTCTGGGCCAGCGGGGCTGCTGCTGGCGGTCCTGTCTGGGCCAGCAGGGCTGGTGCTGGCGGTCCTGTCTGGGCCTGCGGGGCTGCTGCTGGCGGTCGCCTCCTGGCCAGCGGGGCTGGTGCTGGCGGTCCTGTCTGGGCCAGCAGGGCTGGTGCTGGTGGTCCTGTCTGGGCCTGCGGGGCTGGTGGTCCTGTCTGGGCCAGCTGGGCTGGTGCTGGTGGTCCTGTCTGGGCCAGCGGGGCTGCTGATGGCAGTCAACTCCTGGGCAGCGGGGTGATGGCGGTCGCCTCCTGGGCAGCGGGGCTGATGGCAGTCGCCTCCTGGGTAGCGGGGCTGAAGGTGTTCGCCTCCTGGGCAGCGGGGCTGATGGCGGTCTTCTCCACCGTGCCGATCTTCCCAGACTTGCCGGGTTTCTTGTGCCCCTTCCCCACCTTGGAAGGTGTCGCAGCTGACTCCACACTCCCACCTGTACCCCTGGGAGCGGCCTTGGTGGCTGGTGTTTTCCCCCTCTCTCTCCGGGCACTGGCCAATTTTTGATGCTTTACAGGTGGGGGACTGTCCAGGCTGTGGCTCCTTGCCACACTGGCTGCCATGCTGCCTGGTGCACTCCAGAATCAGGTGACTACTGGCACCACTGATCCCGCTGATGTCGTGGCTGAGGTGCTAGGTTGGGACCTCGAGAGTCGGGCCCTAGGAGACTAATGGGGTGGGGGGGTGAGGGAAAGAGGTCAAGGGTGGACAGGAAAAGTTTCTTGGGAACACTGGGATGGGTAGCTGGAGGGGGTTTGGGAGTGGCGGAAGATGTTGTGGTTGTAGGAGGTGTAAGTTTGGTGACTTTGGGTGAAGGTGGATGGGCTGGAGGCTGTTGTGAGGTGGATGGCTGTTGGGTGGGTGTGTGCCTGCGTTTGTGTACCTTGGGAGGTGGTGTCACAGACACACTGGGAGAGGACACAGGGGATGTGTGAATGGTAGTGGGGGTGGTGACTGCACATGAGCGGGGTGTGGTGGTGTGTGTGCTAGTGATGGAAGTAGTGGCTGTAAATATAGTGCATGCAGGTGTGAGTGGAGATGAGACTGGGAGGGAGGAGTGAGACGAGGAGGAGGGCACACAGTGGAGGCAGTGGATGTTGCTATGTCTGCATGTGTGTGATGTTTGCGTGAGTGCCTGTGGGATGTGTGGTGCGTATGTTTGCCTGAGCTTCCTTTGTGTGTTTGGGTGTGTGCAGGCTGGTCTGATGGTGTGCTTGGGGTAGGCTGAGGTACAGGGGTGTGGGTCTGGGTGGAGGAAGTTGGAGGGGGGAGGCTAGAGACGGGGACAATGGCTGCCATCAGTGCTGAGGCCAGAGTCTGAAAAGCTTGCTGAAGGGCTGCCTGACCAGAATGAATGCCCTCCAGGAATGCATTGGTTTGTTGCAACTGCCTCTCTACACCCTGGGTGGTATTCAAAATGGTAGACTGCCCAACAGTGAGGGACCTGAGGAAGTCAATGGCCTCCTCACTGAGGGCAGCAGGGGTGACTGGGGCAGGGCCTGAGGTGCCTGGGGCGAAGGAGATGCCCACCCTCCTGGGTGAGAGCGGGCACGGGGCAAAGGCTGAGGGACTGCTGGGAGGGCGGTGCTGATAGGGGGGGTGGTGGCTGTACCTGTAGAGATGGGCCCGCCACCACAAGGGAGCTCCCATCAGAGGACGAGTCCGCATCACTGGTGTCAGCACCTGTTCCTGCCATGGAGCTCCCCTCGCCCTCCGTCCCACTTGTGAAATCAGAGTCCGTAGTGTCGCCCTCCAGGGCCATGTGAGATGCAGCTCCCTCCTGCTCCGGTGCCACTGCTCCTCCGCCTGATGATGCTTATGCACACAAGAACAGGGAGACCACAAAAAGGGGGGGCGACAGAAGAAAGACATGTTGAGTGCATGCATTACCGCTACCGTTGGCGGACACGACAGACACAGAAGCCCCCTGAACTACTCTGCGCACTTGGGGTCCACTATTCAATCCCTGGGACATGGCCAACGAGGCTATGGCCGACATCTGCACACATGGATATCACAGGAGCCTGACTAGGTGTAGATGGCACTGTACACAGGTGGGGTGGGGTGCCACAGGGCCTGCCTGAAAAAGGGGACCTGACTAGCACACTCGCCCTGGCCTAGGGAAACCCATAGCCCACCTTCCCCACCCAGACACCTCCACTGCGTGCTGAGTGTACTCACCCCCTTGTTGCTGCTGTGATGCCCTCAAGCGCCCATCCAACTCCGGGTACGCCTCCACCAGAATCCTGAACATCAAGGGGGTCATGGTGCGACAGGCACCCCTCCCACGTTGAGAGGCCAACCCCAGCTGGGCCTCCACAACTTTCTTGCTCCAGCGGCGAATGTCCTCCCATCTCTTACGGCAGTGGGTGCTCCGTCTGTGATAGATCCCCAGGGTCCAGACGTCCTTGGCGATGGCACACCAAATATCCTTCTTCTGGTGGGTGCTGACCTACAGGAATTGTACAGGGGAAAAAGAGAAGTTATTACCAACTGCACTGTCACAGTCATTGGCCCGCATCCCTACCCTTGCCATGTGGCACATGCACTCACCATCGTTTCATGACGCCTCATCCCACCCCCCCTATCTTTCATCCACCCCACTCCACACAGGCATAGTCCATACAGCATGCTCCCAGTGTACTTACATGTTTGTCTGGAGGACCGTAGAGTAGCGTTTACTAGGGGAGGACCCCATCCATGAGTTTCTCCAACTCCTCCGATGTGAAGGCAGGGGGCCTTTCCCCAGACACACGAGCCAGTGTCTCTTCCAGACTGAGGTCCCAGCAGCACTTGCAGTGTAGGTCCTCTCCTGTCGAAGATCAGGTATCGAGTGATTGAACAGATAGGAAATGGCGGTCACGTCTGCAGCAGTGCGTACCGTCACCGCCGGCGTACATCGTCATTGGCTCCTGGGAGCCATAGGGTCCATTGTTAACCATTGCAGAATTGCGCTGCGGTCTGCGACCGCCTACCGCAACAGTGTACAACGCCAGCACAGTTACCTCATATCCCATTGTCCCACTTTACAGGTTAGGCAGCCGACATTTCAGAGGCCCACATGGCTCTATTTTTAACTGCGTCACACATACCTAGGCCTTGCCTCAACACTCATACATGCTAATTTCGGATTATGAATCGTGTTCTGTGTAAGCTGTGTGTACGTACCTCTGAGTTGGTTGACTCTGTGCTCGCTGTTGTCCTTCAGAGTCACTGTCCGCTGGGACATGTGAGGAGATGGCGGCATCCTCCGGTGTACAGACCGCTGGTGGACCTGTCGACAATGGAGGAAAGACATGTAATCATCACCTACAGGCTTGATCGTGCCACAATCCTGGAACTGTGTGACCAGTTGGAGCCAGACCTGATGTCAGCTATCCGCCATCCCACAGGAATCCCCCCTCAAGTGCAGGTGCTGTCAGTACTCCATTTCCTTGCAAGTGGGTCTTTTCAAACTACAGTGGCCATAGCATCAGGGATGTCCCAGCCTATGTTTTCCAACGTGTTGTCCAGAGTGTTATCTGCCCTGCTGAAACACATGCGCAGCTACATCGTTTTCCCTCAGGTGGAGGACAATGAAAGGTGACTTCTGTGCCCTGGGACATATCCCCAACATCATAGGTGCCATTGATGGGACACATGTGGCCTTGGTGTCTCCCCGCAGGAGTGAACAGGTGTACAGAAACCGGAAGAGTTATCATTTCATGAATGTGCAGATTGCGTGTTTGGCAGACCAGTACATCTCCCATGTGAATGCCAAATTCCCTGGCTCAGTGCATGGCGCTTACATCCTGCGGAATAGCAGTATCCCTTATGTGATGGGGCAACTCCAGAAGCTCCGTGTGTGGCTATTAGGTGAGCACCTGGAACCAAATCAGTGGGATTAGTTGTCTGGGTCTGGGGATATCCCTACAGGTTAGTGTGTGTCTAACAGTTGTCCCTCGCCTATTTCAGGTGACTCTGGTTACCCCAACCTGTCATGGCTACTGACCCCAGTGCAGAATCCCAGGACAAGGGCAGAGGAACGCTACAATGAGGCCCATGGGCGAACTCGGCGGATAATCGAGCGGACCTTCGGCCTCCTGAAGGCCAGGTTCAGGTGCCTCCATATGACAGGTGGATCCCCATTCTACTCTCCAAAGAAGGTGTGCCAGATCATCGTGGCCTGCTGTATGCTTCACAACTTAGCTTTGCGACAACATGTGCCTTTTCTGCAGGAGGATGGTCCAGATGGAGGTGTTGTGGCAGTTGTGGAGCCTTTGGACAGTGAAGACGAGGAAGCAGAAGAAGAGGACATCGACAACAGGAACTCGGTTATCCTGCAATACTTCCAGTGAGACACAGGTAAGAAGACAAACCTGCCTACTACATGTAATTTAACACTACTACCTCTCTACTGTCTGTCCTTTTCACCCAGTGTATGGTCACTGAGTTTTCACTTTACCTTACGATTTCACAGATGTGGGTCCCACTGTGTGACATCTGCTTTGTTTCCTCATGGACTAGAGCTGTTTGACATAGGTATGTTGACATTACATTTGAAAGAGCATTTTGTCAAAGTAATTGCTAATACACTATTTCGAAATCAGAGACAGACTCCAGATTGTTTTGTGCTTTTAGGGTGTTTATTTTATTGCTCAATATTGGAGAATGCTGTAAAATGGTGAGGGGTGATGGTCGAGGAATGTCCATGGCAGAGTCTAGTCTATTTGTTTCACAGGTGCATTGTCCAGAGGGGCATAGGAAGTGGAGGTGGGGCAGTTTGAGGATGGACAGGGTGACAAGGTGGGACAAAAGGATGACATTCAGGGTGGTCTTGTTTCTTGGTGGGGGTCTTGGCATCGTTCTCTGTCTTTGTCCTGGATCATCTATAGAACCGTTTGTGGGGTGGTTCTCCCTCTGCAGGGGTTGGGGTGCTGGTGTGGTGGTCCTTTGGTGGTGTCTCTTGTCCACTAGCGCCGGCGGAGGTGGTGGGCAGTTCATCATCCAGGCTAGTGTCAGGGGCCCCTTGTTGTGCCACAGTGTCCCTCCTGGTGTTGAACACTTCCTTCAGCACCCCTACGATGGTGCCCAGGGTGGAATTGATGGATCTGAGTTCCTACCTCAAGCCCAAATACTGCTCCTCCTGCAGATGCTGGGTCTCCTGAAACTTGGCCAGTACCGTTGCCATCGTCTCCTGGGAATGATGGAATGCTCCCATGATGTTGGAGAGGGCCTCGTGGAGAGTGGGTTCCCTTGGCCTGTTCTCCCCCTGTCGCACAGCAGCCCTCCCAGTTCCCCTGTGTTCCTGGGCCTCTATCCCCTGAATGGTGTGCCCACTACCACTGCCCCCAGGTCCCTGTTGTTGTTGGGGTGCTGGGATAGCCTGGGTTCCCTGTAGTGGTGGACACACTGCTGATTGACGTGTCCTGGGAAGAGAGGTATGGGCCCGCTGGGTGGGTGCTGTGCTGGTGTTTCCAGAGGGGGGGAAGCTCTGTGGTGGCCTGTGCCAGTGTGAGGGGAACCGGCTGTCCCGAGGTCCCAGATGGGCCGGGCTGGTCATCTTTATCCAGTTGGAAAGAGCTGCTGTCATCGCTGTGGGCCTCTTCGGTTGGTGGTGTGGACATGTGTGGACGCTCCTGTGCGTTGGGTAGGGGTCCTGCAAGGGTGTAAAAGCATGATTATTGCATCTGTGTGTACCATGGTGTGCAATGGGTGGGTGACCGTGTACCCCAGTGCTTGCATTCCTGTGTGGGACCTTGTGTGATGATGGTTTAGGGGGGTGTGTGGGTATGTGCCGTGGCCATGCATTGGTGATGGGTGAACATGCTTTGGTGTTGTATGCAGGGCTTGGTGTTGGGATGTGTGGTTTGTGATAGTGGGACATGTGTGAGGAGTTTGAGTGATGGTGGTGAGGGCGAGGGTGGGGGTAGGGTTATGTGATAGCATGCAGGTAGGGTGGGGGATAAGGTAGTTAAGGTTTGACTTACCAGAGTCCATTCCTCCAGCTACTACTTCGAGGCCCTCAGGATGCAGAATCGCCAAGACCTGCTCCTCCCATGTTGTTAGTTGTGGAGGAGGAGGTGGGGGTCCCGGAAAGTTAGTTTGGCAGTACCTGGGCACTCTGCTGGGGACCCTGGAATGCATGGAATTGTCCTCCCCGATATTACCAGAATGGAATTGGGGTGACAATTCCATGATCCTAGACATGTTACATGGCCATGTTCGGAGTTACCATGGTGACTGCTACATATTGGTATTGACCTATATGTAGTGCACGAGTGTAATGGTGTCCCCGCACTCACAAAGTCTGGGGAAATTGCCCTGAACAATGTGGGGTAACCTTGGCTAGTGCCAGGGTGCCCTCACACTAAGTAACTTTGCACCTAACCTTCACTAAGTGAAGGTTACACATATAGGTGACTTATAAATTACTTCAGTGCAGTGTAAAATGGCTGTGAAATAACGTGGACATTATTTCACTCAGGCTGCAGTGGCAGTCCTGTGTATGAATTGTCTGAGATCCCTATGGGTGGCAAAAGAAATGCTGCAGCCCATAGGGATCTCCTGGAACCCCAATACCCTGGGAACCTAGGTACCATATACTAGGGAATTATAAGGGTGTTCCAGTGTGCCAATCAGAATTGGTAAAATTAGTCACTAGCCTGCAGTGACAATTTTAAAAGGTTCTGGTTAGCAGAGCCTCATTGGTACAGTTAGGCACCACACAGGGAACACATACAGGTCACAAACTTATGGGCACTCGGGTCCTGGCTAGCAGGATCCCAGTGACACATATCAAACACACTGACACTATAGGGTTTTCACTATGAGCACTGGGCCCTGGCTAGCAGGATTCCAGTGAAAAAGTAAAAACACCCTGACATATACTCACAAGCAGGCCAAAAGTGGGGGTAACAAGGCTAGAAAGAGGCTACTTTCCTACACCAGAGCAATCCATTTATTGCATCTAAATAGCCCTCCATCATGGTTGCCATATCATTTGACTTTGCCTCAGTCTCACGCAACTAGATGTCCACGGTTGGCACTTTGATCTTTTAGGTGCTTTTACATTAAAATTTGAAAATGCATAACTCCAGTTTTATTGTTGGATTTTGGTTGTTGAGGTGTTAAATAATTTATTAAAATTTTCTTTGTTGTTCTACATTATTGTAGAATATTTCCTGTGTTATAGTTTTACTTTATTGCTAATTTAGTGGTGCATAAATACTTCACACATTGCCTCCAAGTTAAGCCTGACTGCTTTTGGGCCATTTTACCAGAGGGTTGATCACAGGTTCATTAAGTGTTTTTTTATGGTTCACCTTGCAAGGGTTGAGACTGCTGTTTGAGTAGAGTTTCACCTCCCTCAACCAACAACTACATTTCTCACAATGAGTACCCAGGAGCCACTCCCACCCACTGACTAGCAAGCCTTACAAAAGTAATACCTCACCTACATCTCATCAAAACACATCTGGACCTGTGGAACAACAGAAGAGAAAAGGACCTCCTCTCTTTGACCTCTCTGGAGCCATGAATGCCTGGACCTGGTCCTACTGTACCCATGACTTAGCAGTGGACTCCAAGGGCCAGTTGGCTGACTCTCTGTGTGGCTACAGGGCCACAAGAATATGGAAGAGACCTTTTTCCTGAAGTGACCAGCAAACCAGTATCAACTGGACCTGAAATGGACCTTTCTGGTGGCCTCTATTTTGTGAGTTCTGGCCCATAAGTGTTTTCCCTGAGGCCTTGAGAGACTTGGGAGAGATGCAGGGGAGCAACTCCGGCAGATTTAAAAAACAGGGGCATATTTGGACTTCCAAAATGTTTGGAGCATCAGTGGAACCTTGATGCAAAGGTTCTCAGTTCTAAGAGGACCTTGTTGGGTAGAGCTGCAAAGTTTGCCCTGCTGTAGGTTTTTGAGCTACTAAAAACAGATGAAGCGTGAAGGCACTAATCTTAATCTGGTAAAGGTGCAAAAAGTGGCAGCACCATGAGAGGCTGCGCACTAGCTATAAGGTTTGAGCTAAGTTTTACTTTGTTGAACTTGTGTGTTGATCTGACAAATTTTTTGACATATTACTTGGGAAGGACTCACAGCTTTCCCAACAAATAATCAAGTTTCTTATAGCAAACTCACAGCCTTCCCAACAAATAACCAATTTTTTTATAGCATTCATGTCACATTTGGAGGTTATTCTACTTTCTGCTGCTTCTCATTCCTTTTAGCATTCACTTATCTTTTATCAGTGATTGTTGTTTTAGCTTGTGGCATCATTATATTTTGGTGTAGTAGTGCACAGGATCCAGTACACCAATTTGTTAATGTAAATATTTGATAGACACTTGTGAATGGAGTAGTGGATCCAACATGGTTTGTTGCTTTTGGACAGGAGATCATCACTTTGCCTATTGCTGAAGTAAGTGTGCCTCCATTCTACAAATTTTAAATCAGCTCTACTGAAAGCAGCTCAGAGGTCACTCCAATGGAAGAACTGAAGACACTTCTCCCATCAGCTAACCTCATCATAACTGGACCCCAGAAAGTGCCTATAAAGTGACTGGATGCCTGTTTACCAACATTCACACCTCAGCCCAAATCACCAACTTAGGTCTACAATCTGGTATCAGTTCCAATATCCAACTCACCTCTGCAATCACTAGTCAAAAACCTCCGCTGCTATACTGGAAGGATGAAAAACAACAGCTACTTCCTTCAAGTACACAGCAGTCCATATCATCGGCTCAGTTCTACAGACAGGTACTAGTGTCAAGAGAAGTCTCCAGTCAATAGCCACCCATGCTGTACTTTGAGGATGGAGGACAAGAGACATTTCTAGCAACTAAACTCACAAGTCTCAGGGGCCACAGACATTTGAGGGCAGGAAAAGGTCTGGAGCTTGCAATAGTGTGTAGAAAACATTGAAAAGAAAGAAACTTTGCACTGAAATGAACCACCTCGCACCGTTAGAGAATGAGACACATGAGACCAGGTAGTGATATGTACAGAGAATGAGAAGGAATATGTGGCAAAGGAGATAAACTCCCATTCGTTCAAACTTTAACATCAGAACTTGCACCATGTGTCAATGCCTTTTCATATTTCCACACATACAACCTTTAATTAATATAATTGGTAACCATTTACTTTGGCCAACATATGTACATTTTCTTGATGATCACTCTTGATCCACAGTTCGGAGCTGCAGTGGGAATTAGAGATTCTTTTATTCACTAACCACACAAACCAGATGGACATTTGAGGGTTGAAAGAGCATGAGATTGATTGCTGAAGATTTGCTTTTTAGGAACCATCAATTTTGTGGGATACCATTTGCTGCATCTCCATGAAATATCCCAGATCCCAAGAAAAAGCAATAAAGTGTAATGCTGTCAACTTGTCTTAGTCTCAGACTTCACACTGTTCCATTTCCCCCAGATCCAGTGAGTAAGGGAAGAATCCTTATTCTCAGTTGTGGCAGGAGAGGGAGGCTGGGGGAGCCCAAGGCAGGATACAATTTTCAGTGGAGCTCACTTGCATTGATGGGCAGCTGTATTCCTTCAGGAGGTGAGTTCCTCACCCATGAACATCAAACAGGCACACCCACCAGAAAATTTAATGTTGCTTTCAGAACTCGTAACATGAGCGATGAAGATTGAAAGCCTCAGAGTCACGAAGGTGAGGTACATTGTATAGACCCACAGCAAGGCACCTGGTCACCAACTGTGCACAAAGAATCTGAACCTCCCCAATAGTTTGCAAAGCTGAGTAAGGGTCAGCCGTGGCCCATCCCTTGAGGCTGAGGGACCACGCCCCTCCTTTTGCCTCTCAAGAACAGTGTCTTTCAGGCTGATCAAGGGTCAGTCTGACAGACACTCTTCATTTTCAGGTCAGGCAGCCAGGACCTAGACATGTGCTATTTGTGCAGGCTTCCAGCTGCCTGAGCTGAACTTTGCTGAGCTGAAGAAGTCACAGCCCTGTGGGTGTGATCTCTCCAGCCCAGGAAAGGTGTCTCAAGGCCCACCCCCTCATGATGACTGGGAACGTCACTGATTGCTTCATACCTCAGTGCTTCAGTTTTAAGCCCTGAAGTGCTCAGGGCTTAATGTCAGTCTGTGACACTTTGTCACAGGGTAGGTGGGGTCAGCAGTCTCACTGTCCCTATCCCACTCTGTGACGAGTTGGGACTGCTGCCTTCACTCATTGGCTGACCTTATGTTAGCAGTCCCAACCCTCCTGGGACCTCTGAGACAGAGCTGAAGGTAAGTGTGATTGTGAGTGTGTGTGTGTAATTTGTTTTAAAAACATTGCTTGGTGCATGCTTGTATGTTTGAATATTTGATAATGAGTGTTGTGAATGGATATGTGTGTGCGCACATGTGTGAATGAATGAGTGGGCATGTGTGTTCAGCCCACCCCCTCCAAAAAATACCAGTTGCCACTGGTTAGAGTACCAAACAAATGGAGAGCCTTGTAAAGTCCAAAGTGCAATATAGCATGGGAAAAGCATGAGCAGCCACTGCACCTTGGGACTCTTGCATCTTCTGCCAGTCTGAAACTGTATTGCCTGAAAATAGCTCAGGAACTTTTCTGATGCTTGCCAGACTGGATTGCTACCACACTCTGCATATCTCTGGCAAGTCTATTGCCTGAAAATGTCCTCCACCCAGAGTAGTGCTTCCTTCAAGTGAGTGTAGCCAACTTCAAGTGCTGTGGTATCCTGGAGTAAGTACTATTGAATCTGGCAGCAGGACCACACTGACTGATATATAGATACATATAAATAAAACTGGCGATAGCCACTAGGTAATTACTTTTAAGACCACGTTTTTCCATAGACAGAGCATTTTTTGTTTTGTCAATAACTTTAGTGCCATTTGACAAACCTTCACAAACTTTTCAAAACTACTATGAAACTCAATTTAGCTGGTGCCTTGAAAGTTTTGGGGTGATCGGGAGCTGAGAAAAAGGGGAGTCCCAAAACACTTTTCCCCATTCTGTGTATATGGGGATTTTGCATTCTTTAGACGCGGCTACAGCATAAACCACTGAATGTAATTACACCAAATTCGACAGGAAGCTAGATCTTGGTCCGAAGATTGTGCTATTTTATTTGGTATGAATCCATTCTGTAGATTTGAAGTTATTCAAAGAAAAAAAGGTAAAAAAATATAGATATATAAGGACGCGAAAGGCAAGGCCCTGATTGGCTGGCTGCAACCTGAGAGAAAGCTGCAGACACGATTTTGTTTGTCCCATCAGCTGGAGGGTGGAAAAAAACAGTGCAAAAACACCTAAGGGGTCAGTATACAGGTATACTGAACCCATAAGACACATGGAAGCTCAGTGTGCCCTCCTGTCCTGTGTAAATCTGCAGTGGATCTGCAGTTCCAGGGAAAAACTAAAAAAAAAACGTCTATTGCACCCAACTTCTTCAGCTCGTGCAGCTTGTGCAGCTTGGGTTAGAGTGCATGCGGCCAACCCCTTCCAGAGGATGGCTGAAGGCCATGTGTGTCACTGGTTATATTTATATGCATTAAAAAAATGCAGACATTTGCTGAAAAAAAAACAAAGGTTTGTTGACATTTTACCCATACAAAACCATAGAAATTCAGCAGTTATATTTATACTTTTGCAATAGAATAAAACTAAAACTCATGACAGAAATTAACTTTAGGCAACAAGTGATAGTTTCTTAATATAAGTAGAACTGCAATTGCTGTATATATATATATATATATATATATATATATATATATATATATATATTTGTTCATTGTTAGAGATGGGATCTTTGGTCGCCCCCTGTCCAAGCAAGAACGCTCACTCTAGTCAGGGCAAAAGAGAAACACGCCTGGTTAACCCCCTCACCCCCTTGGTAGCTTGGCACAAGAAAGAAAGCTTAACCCAGAGACAATGTGTAAAGTATTTGTACCGACATACACAGTTATACAGTGAAAACACTACAAAATGACTCAAAACCAAGTTAGGAAAATAGCCAATATTTATCTAAACAAAACAAGACCAAAATGACAAAAATCCAACATACACAGGCAAAGGTATGAATATTTAGAGGTCAAACTTCAATATAGTCGCTCTCAACAATCCGACGCCATTGGCGCTGGTCACAGAGTCATCCAGTCCCCCAGGTACAGTACCTTTGTGAAAATGAGGAAACAAACTGGTGCACGGAATCAGGGATCACAGCGTCGCTGGATCCAAGGTGATGTTGGTTCGGGTGTTACGGAGTGCCTGAGAGTGGCCAATGGACCAATTACCTTAGGTTAGCTACACTCACTATGTGACCACTTCCTGTCACATCCCTAACCTTGATAGGCTATTTTCCTGCCATTCAAAATGGAGGAAAATGAAATGGAGTGATCACCTCACCTGCCACATCTGAGGGGTGGTGCAAATTGAGAGTGGTCACTCACCCTATCCTTTGTTAGTTTTCCTGCTGTTCCTCCCACCACAAGTGGTGTCCAGGATGAGGGGTGGCCATCTGCTCCTAGAAGCAAATATCTGGAGCGCTGCTTCAAAGGTGACATGGCCTTTGGAGTTTCCTGTCAGAGCAGGGCACATTCCTGGGGGTGGATAGGTGACACCTCCATCCAGGAAGGGCTTTGTCTTCTGGTTCCGGACAAAAGAGTCTCTCACTCCAGGGATCCAGAATCGTGCCTGGGGGTAGCAGGCTGGTTTGGACTTGCCAGCAATAGTGCCAGGGCAGTGTAGGTTTTGCAGGGGCACCTCTAAGGTGGCACTGGGGTAAATTTTATAATAACTCCAACACTGGTACCAGTGATTACTCTGAGTTGTTTGATTCCAAACAACCGAGGGTTCAAAGTAGCCGTCATGTAGCTGCGCAACTAGTAATGGTCACTGTCCTACACATGTACTTGCTATGGCTCCCCTGTACATTTACTATGTCTTAAGGTTTTGAAAGGACACATTAGTGGCATATTTGCTCATGCAAACATATACCTTCACATGCATTATAGTGCATCCTGCCTTAGGGCTGTAAGGCCTGACAGAGGGGTGACTTACCTTACAGTGCATGCAGTGTTAGTGGACAGGGCACTCTTAATGAATGCCATGTCGAGTTTGCAACCTTTAAGTACACCTTGTCATGCACCATGGCAGTCTGCATGAGGCTGGTTTGGGGTCTCTCTGAGTGGCACAATTAGTGCTGCAACTCTGGGGAAGGCCCTCTTCAGCACCCATGCCCTGGGTACTAGGGGTACCATTTCTTAGGTATTTATAACGGTGTCTGAAGTGGCAAGACATAGTACTGTTTTGAAAAATTTTGAAACCACATCATTTTACAGGCAACAAAAATGGGGGGCTAACCTCGCTAAAAGAGACGCTTTCTCACAACCAGCATACCAAACCATAAAACTGACCCATACTTCTGGTCCACTCATTGATCTCTGAGACCAGCCCTTCTGCAGTCACTTGATTGTTCAATAAGCCAGTAGGACCCAGGAGAAGTTCTGTTTAGGCCTAGGTGGACTACGCAGAACTCCACAAAGTGGCAAAAAAACTCCAAAGAGCTACACGGAGTTCTGCAAGTGGGCAGAGTTCTCCATTGTACCCATTCACATTGCGTTTGACGCCAAATGCAACGTAAAGTATGTACTCGATTTCCAAATCATACGTGAACAGCACCACTCAGTTTGCATGGGTGTGGCCATCTTGTTTTTCAATCTTCAATCTGTCCTGTAAACTTTGAAATCCTCCACCCCAAACTTTATCTACCATTATATTTTTTATTTATTGTATTAGTGTCTTTTTTTGTGCCTCATTATTTTCACAGTGTTGTTTTGTGACGTTTCATATTTTTTAATATTTTTCCCTTATATCTTCCTCCCTTTTTCTCTTGTTTTGTTTTCTCCCACCCTGCCCACCCAGCACCATGGCAGAGCAGCGGAGTAACAGTAACAGTAGCTGCCTGTCTTGTAGTTGGTGCTGCAATCAAGGGGTGCAGCCTCACCCAATCTTCATCAAGGAGGAGGTGGCAGAATTGTTTTGTTTTTTGTTTTTTTGCGGCGCCACCTCCTCTCCATGCTGGCCACATGTGGCAGACCTGGAAGCGGGTTCTCACTGTGGGAGCACTGGCACCACTGTGCTAGGGTGCACCAGTTGGTCAGGGCCACCGCCACGGGCAAGCGCACCACCCAGCACCTGGCACACAAATCGGTGGATATCATTGACCGTGAGCAAGACCTGCTCGACCTGCTAGGCATCGAGATCCCAGGGCTTGAAAGTATTATATTTTTATTGTGTTTGTATTCTACAATGCTAACTTTTTTCCCAAATAGCATGGTGCTTCCACTCGGAAGTAAGTTACATTTAGTTGACATTGAGAATATTATTTATTATAGGCAGGTGCTCGGTGGCGCTATTTCATTGTACTCATACGTAGGCACTCGCTTTAGCTGATTATTTAAGAAGCCACTGCAATCCAGACTCCTCTGTCCTCCTGTCTCCACTGTGAATTAGTGATGTCAGTGAGTTAGCATTCAATGTGACTTTATGTAGCTCGTACAGTCCCAAGCAATTTCTGTCAACACCAGGGCAGTGCGCGCTCTATTGGCGACTAGAATGCAAAAACCCAGCACTCTCAAAACAATGTAATTTATGCATTGTGCTGATATGTTGTTGTTTAACCTTTTGCATTGCAGAGTTCAATCCTGAAGACTTATTTTTAATATGCTTACAAATGCTGTTCATTTGCAATGTATTGCTGCAGGCTTTCAGAGTGTGTTAGGGTGTGGTCCCTTTCCAGGGCCTTCTAGAGACTTTCACTGCAACATGCCTGGGTATGGTTGTGGGCTGGGTCAAGACTCTATAAAAAGGAGCCAGCCCAGCTCCAAGTGCTCACTATTCAGAGGACCCGGTGCCGAGCAGCAGCTACTTCCTGAGCTCCTGTCCAGGTGGCTTATTTGATCTTCCAGACATCTGACTTTCATTTCTTCATTTGGAGATCCTTGTTCTGGGCGGTAAGACGGTGGTTGGGCTGGCCTCCCGATGCCGTTATCGAGAACTCTCATGTTCTTGGGCCTAATTCTTTTATGATTTGACAGAGTACTTTGCACGTGTGAAATATGCGCTTGAGTGTTTGTGACATTTGCAGGGTGACTTGTGAATCGGCAAGATGCGCGATTCGTTTCATGATAATTTAATGTTGTTTTTCATTGCACGCTACCATTTCTTGACAGTTGCATGGTGGCTTAAGAATCGGCAAGACGCGCAATTCGTTTTATGGTGTTTTAACTTTGTTGTTCATTGCGCGCTACCATTTCTTGACATTTACATGGTGGCTTAAGAATCGGCAAAAGACGCGCGATTCGTTTCATTGTACTTTGATCTTGTCATTCAATGTGAGCTGTTATTTCTTGGCATTTACATCGTGGTTTACGAATCGGCAAGACGCGCAATTCGTTTAATGATGATTTGACTTTGATATTCATTGTGTACTACCATTTCTTGGCTTTTTACATGGTGACACTCGAATCGGCAAGATGCACGATTCTCTCCTCGAGTTTCATTCATGTTGTTTATTGTATGTCACTATTCTAAGATATTTATCATGTAATATTCGAATTGACAAGTTATGTGATTTGTTTTTCCTGAATCCATATTGTGTTATTCATGGTGCACAATCCTTTTATGGTGTTTACTATATATATATATATATATATATATATATATATATATATATATATACAATATGCGCAATTTGTGTTGAAACATTTTAAGAGTACACAGAAGATCAGAGTTTCTAGATGCAATATTGTATGGTCCTAGTATGCATTCTCAAAAAATGATTTATATGACTGGTTTAAAATTTAGCAGAATGTTTTTCTGATTCTCATGTAAAGGAAAGTACTTGAATAAGAAAGTTTTCATTTAATCCATCTTGATTCCCTTACAGGTATCCAGCCATCTTGAAACTTAGTCATTTTAAACTTAATTCTTATATTGTTCATGTTTTCAGAATGACTATGCTTAGAATCGTAGTCTAGTATTGATTTCAGGAGATATAATTTTCCTATTGTGTGTTCTAACCTTTTTTCTTACTACAGGTCTCCTTCCCAGCTGTTTCCCTTCCTAATCCCCTCTTCCCCTCTTGAACTCTCTTAGCCTCTGTGATTTATCTATCAGAGTCTTGGAGCTGTCCAGTGGTGGAGGTGTTGGGAACGTGCGCAGACCCCGAGGATCTGGTGACTCTGACAATTTCACAGTGATGCGAGTATGCATGCTTTGCTAAAAAAGGAGACTGAGTTGGTCCATCAAGGGGCTTGAGAAATGACAATAGAATTAAAGATTATTCATTGCAAGTGCAATGCATTAGTTCCAACTGTAGTTTTTGTTAAGGAAATTTGGAATAGGGATTTTAGAAGTATAGCCAACTGAACGCTGGTTGATCATATTAGTGTAGTATCATAGGAAATCTGATTTAAGTACAATGTTATTGAATTTGCCTGTTATATAACATTTTGTGAATATTAACCGTACCACTAATGTATTTTTTTTTATTCTTCTTTCTACTCTTACATCAGTACCTAAGGACAAGATGTGGGGCACTGCACTGGCAGGTCCAGCAGGAGTTAGGGCGGCACGGACCACCAGCACTGATGCTGGTGGCCCTGCTCATGCCAGTAGGTCCTATTCTTTAATATTATTATTATTATTTCCCTAACTTTTACCTCTCCCCACTTTTACACTACTTTTAATTTTGCTGTGTTTATTTTTTTATACTGTCTTTCTTTTTTCCAACTCTCCTATTCAAATTGTGTTTAATTCCTTTTATCCCTGCATGATCTTTTTTCTGTCTTTCATTGACCATTTTGCATTCCACCCCTTTGTTGCACTTCAATGATTCTGAGTCATCATCAGTTATAGGCTATAGCTCTGCCCCTTTATTACACAAAGCTTTTGATTGGCTTGACTACCTGGCTTTTGTAAAATTCCAACAAAATGCCCATAATGATATTAATGACAGTGCTAAGCAAACTGTAACAATTGCTGTTGCATTTTGTTGATTTTAAAAATTAAAAATGGGATCTGACATTTAAAAAATGTATACTTTTTTTATAGCCACACCAACCACTAGTGGAGCTGATGTATACATTTAAGGCACACACCCAAGCATATAATTATTCTTATAAAGTCTGTGTATAGACTTAAAATGTATTTTCTGGCACTTCTTGATTCACATCAGTACAGCTGTCTTTTTGTATCAGTACACTGTAACAGCCAAGCTCCAGCCAACATGTGTTTAGTCTACTGGGATGTAACCCACTGACTTCATCAGGGCTGAAAACAATGTATACATGTACTCATTGTAATATAAAGTTTTATAATGAATCCTGCGAAAGAGATTTTTTTCAAAAAATACTACATTAATGTGTCTCTCTAGCACCGTTTCCTGTGCAAGTGGAAACCAATAATAGCTAATAAATCCATCCCTAGGTTAACCTGCGTTCGTGTCCCTGTAAACGTATATACTGACATGCAACATTATTCACATAACAATTTTGACATTAATATATGTAACATAAGTAATATAATATGCAAAACAAATACTTTTGTAGAAATTAAATCATATATTACACTACAGTAATCATTAAATTATGGAAAATATCATATACAAATAAATTGACTATATCAGAATAGATTAAGTAATTAATGCACAAACATGTGGAACCCACTGACCCAAATTTGAGCCCTGGTGCCATCATTACTCTCATATGCTCACCGAACAGCCCTTAATGACCTCTAGGGTGCAAACTTAATGAGATGCCTTTTCATACCAAAATCTGAAGGCACTTGTATTATTTTCTCCAAGTCTCAAAATTAATTCTCATTTCTGCCAAGACACAATAAAAGACTTAATGGAAAAACACCAAAAGCATACAAAACGTGTGTTTAAAGGGCTTGCATTCATAAGTTATCAAAAAGATTGATAACTCACCAAAATAAGCAATCACCTTCAATATTATGTTCCACCAAAATTTGATTGAATAATCAACCCCTCGTATTTGTGACCTGTATCTGTAAAAAAACATGCAATATCCCAGTTACCATGGGGAGGTGACCCTACCCTTTCAATAGGGTCAGCAGCATCAATGAAGTGAGTACGCTTCATATCACTCAACAGTTCCCTATTTCATTTTCAATTTACACTGAATACAAGTAGTTATTTAGGCGGCAGATTAACCCATCACTATGCATGTTATTTTAGTAAAACTTGGTAAGAGTATCAAAAACATGCAAATTACTCCCATACTTTTCCCCACGTGGATGACCTATTATCCAAGACTACCATATTATCTTAGTGATACCATATATTGATGACCCATATCTCTAAACAGCTATAAAGCCCTAGTATCATAATGCAGTGGTGCTCAAATCCTTTCTTCAATGCAAGCATAACACCATGTGACTTTGCCTACTGTGAAACAAAACTTAGTCAGTTTTTGACTTGGACTGAGTAAGGAAAATCAAGATAAATGACAGACTAATCCGTCATAGCGCTTATTTGTTAGAACAGAGTAAAAGCTGTTGTCCATAATCGCCATGTTAGCCTGGTCAATTTTAACGAAAATATTTTTTTAACACAACTTAGGCATCAAATAAGTCTCACTCCCTTTAAATATAAGAACCAGTTACTTGAGATCGAAGCATTCTATGTATCTTACTACTTCCTTAACGAGTAATAATGTAATTCTAATGTCTCTAATTCATCAATAATTTCAAAGAACTGCTCAAGTTATAGAGGACCATGAAGACAATTAATGATTCCATCAGAAATGTGTGACATGTTGTCTGAAATCACCATGTTAGCTTAGTCAATTGTAATGAAAATAATTATTCTAACACAAAAGAGGCATCACATATGTCTCACTCTCTTTAAATATGAGACCCAGTAACTTGTGATGGAAGCATCAGATGTATCTCATTACTTTCCTAATGAGTAGTAATGTAATTCGAACATCCCCAATTCATCAATATCTTAAAAGAGCTACCTAAGATATTTCATAACATAAATTAGAAAATGTCATCACCGCTTAAAAAGAGATAAATACTCCAAATCAGATGGCGGCATTTAAGCCCCCCACCACCAATGGGCAATGTCTCATAGTCAATTCCATTAAAACCATGATTTCACAAATACAATTAGTGAGTTCCATACAGTGAAGCCGGCTCAAGTTTGACCACTGCAGGAGTAGATGGAGCAGGGGGTGTGCGGCAGCAGGGACAGATGCTGGTAAGTTACATTGCTTGCTTATTGACAATTACTCTTACTCACTAGCTACGAGGGTGTTGTTGTGATCAGATTCATGACCCCCCGCATTACAGCTACAGCAGTGTTTGGGTTACTTATGGCCTCTTCGATCTGAAAATGAGCAAAAGCACACATAATGTATGCTAAAAATGATAACGTGATGTAAACTTGAAAGAATGGAAGGTTGTGTGGGTGGATGAAAAAGGATGCGTGGGTGAGTATTGGTTTCGGGTAAATGGGTGGATGGTTGAAAGGATGATTGAAAGAAAGGGTAGATAATGTGGGTACTGAATGAATGGACAAAGGATTGTGAATTTGGGTGAAAGACTGGATGACTGAAAGTAAAGTAGAAATTATGGTGGCTATGGGTGTATATGGGGGAAGAATGAAAGGATGATTGAATAACTGCTTGGATAAATAAAGAAGGGAGCTCGTCTTCTGTAGAGAGATCAGTGACACTCCTCTATTCTTCTATAGCAAAAGCCCAACCTATGTGCCTAAACCATCTGCCTTACTCTGTAGTAGAGAAAGTAAAGTTTCTTTACCTTCCTTGCCACCAAGCGAATCAATTTGCTGGAAAGAATTTGTGTTGGTGGGTGAGACCAGTGAGTAAAGTGTGCTAGTAAGTGCCTGTTTTTATTTCAAATTTGATGAAGGGGATCCTCTATGATGAATGTGCCAAATACAATCCTTATATAGCCTATTCCTTTCCCTGTATTGCAGTGCATCATTCCCCCCCATCTACTTAAGGCAGACAGAATGAAATATATCTTCATTTTATACATGACATGTGTGCATGTTTGGAGTTAAGGTAGAAACTAAACTAAGTGAAAATCATATGGGGAAGAGGAGGGCTATTGGAATTAAAGATAGATAATTGTCAGCTACAACTGCCCAAGCTGCAGACAGTAGCAACATACCTGAAGCACTGGCTGGCATATCTCCAATTATTTGGTAGAACAACTTGTACTCCATAGTGCATAATACCTTACTTATCATAATGAGAGGTAATCCATTTTTATTTTTACACTAAATGTGTCTGTTTGATTACTAGAAGAGCCTTTAAAAGGAAAGAAATGCAATCACTGTGTTTTTTAATGTGGTCTTATTCTGCCCTAATTCTTTTATACCAGACAGTTAGTGCTTCTTATGTGAGGCATGTGTAGGTAAACAAATAAAATATTGGTCCTGTGACTCTCCTAGCCATAAATATTCACATCAAATTCCATCGTCCCTAGGTGACTAGTGCTAATGGGCCACCCACTATCTATCATTTGAATAAGTGTTTGTTCAGAGCATTGTTTACAATTTGTCTTTTGTTATTCTTCTTTTTCTCAATATAGCTACTCCTGCCCGATGACCACCACAAACCAGGCAGGAGATAGCAGCCCGTCTGTAGCAGCATAGGCTGGGGAACATTCAGGCAAAATACCAGTGCCTGGTGATCCTTGAGGAGGAAGAGGCCAAAACAGCTGCATTGGACACAGGACCCGGCAGAGCAGTACGCCAGCCCCCAGCCTCCTGGCCAATACATGGCTATCGCCAGCTGTCAGGGTCCCTGACTGCAACTGCAACCACACTTTCTCATTCCACCAGGGCATTGCTCTGACGTATCCTGCAGTGGATGGACCAGATGGAGAGCCAGCTTGCCAGTATACACCAAAGCATCAACCAGCTCTGGACTCATGTTAACGGTGCCCTTTTTTAAGCAGTTTAAAAAAAAGTTTTGTTTTGGTGGGAGGGACTTGTGGTTGGAGACAATGGGGAGGAATTGGGCTGAACTTTGGAATTTTCGTTCGACTGTTTCGAAATGGGCTTATTTGTTCAGGGAGACGGGTGGGACTGTTGTGGGTGGAGATGGGGGGGTTTTCTATTTGTAAATAGTAAAGGAGGTATTGTTTTACTTCATTTGCCTTTCGGTTCTTTATTTTGGTGCTTTAGACTTTTAAATTGCACTGCTGTCTTCTAGTGTGCCTGTTATTTTTAGTCTGCTAAAAAAAGTGTATGACTTTTACTTAGAACCTTGTTCTATTGCCCTCTGCAACTACTATTGATCACTATGGATGATTGCCCCTACCTGTTTTGCCTACAAAAACCCAGTACATACAGACAACGTCTTCTTCAGTAGGAGTAAATACTAGCTAAACAAGTTCACTTTAAGCCATAGTTCCTCTCTTACCTGACTAGATGAAGCAAGGGAGTCTTCTTACTGCAGGGTTTTTCCAAAGATAGCATCGTAAGTGGTTGGTAGGTAGTAATAGTAGCAGCAGGCTAACAGGGTAGACAGAACTTGACAGAAGGTGCCACTCCCACCTACGCAAACTCCAACTATACGATTAATCAATCGGTTATCCATCACTGTCAACTCAATTGAAAGAAAACAGAGAGTTAGTGGGCAATCATCATGTTATAACTGTACGAAGACTGAGTCCCTACTACCACAATGACAGTATTGACACACAGCAAAGAAGACTTGATATGATAATAAAATTAGATCATGGGTTCAGGGGGGTGCTCCGACTCAAGCCTGTTTGGACCAGGTTGAGCATTTATGGAACACATGCACAAGGCATGAATGAAGATGTTGATGGGGCCGGTGTGGAATATTGCTCAGTTAATAGAAGGTAGAAAGTTATGCAGTGAGTAGGTGTGATTTTATCACATCCACTCCAGCAAGTGTGTGATTCATTTATGGTGTAAATTAAATTAAGTCACACCTCAATAAATCACGCAGCCTGGGGAAGAGGATTACAGGCTCCATGAATTGATGGGAAAAGAGATTTGGGCAAAGGAGTGACAAAGACTAACACTACACAAAAGCACCATCATCAGTCTGTTGTGGAAGGAAATAAGTAAGTATGACACAGTTCATTAAATGCATTGGAAACAGTCCTTCTGCCCTAGACAGATCCCAGAAAGTATAACCTAAGAGTAATGTCTTCTAGTTTTAAAATATGGAAGACTCATTGTGACCTACCCAGTTCTACAAAATTAGTGTGAAAAGGAAAATAATACTGTGTTCCCAAATTGGCCGATGCTTCTCCATTCTTCTTGAAATGTTCATCACTCTGGTACTTGTCTGAACCTGTGTGGTAGATAACTTGAGGTCTTGAGCTTTCCAAGTTTTGTTTGTGCAGGAGAGGAATAGGAGAACGCCTGTGTACTGAAAATAACAGAAGATGCATTATAGAGCAAAGGTAAGGACAAAAGAAAGCAAGGTAAGCTTCACGAGGAGTCAAGAGTGTACCAAGAGGACTCAGAGGCGGAAACATAGGAAGAGTTTCACGTTTGAACTAGCAATGCAGAAAACACATACTCAGCAGCATTTCCAAATCAACACACCTCTCTTCAGTTCACAGAGCTGAGTGAGTACTAGGCCTCAGAGTCTTCACCATCATCATGGGTTCCTTTTAATATCAAAAACGTTCTCTTTTCTAGCTGTTGAGGTAGTCCCACCCTAAGTCCTTCCATCTTCCTCCTCCAGAGTAACTCCTTACCAGTCCCAAACTGATCAAGGTAGACCTGTGAAGTGTACTGCTGTTGAAGAACAAATAAAGAAACAGAACCGCAGTACTTTGTTGTGTAGATTTGTGTTCGGTACCTAAAGTGGCTGGTTTGTTATGAGGAACCAAAAAAGAAAAACGAATTGACTGTGCAGGTAAATTTCACTACTTTTACTAGGCCCATAACTTTCAAGAACAAAATTATCACCTATCAGCCCCTGTTAGACCTGACAGCCTTAGGGTGGTCACCCCTAACTTCTTGCCTGCCTCCCTCCACTTTTTAGACACAGTTTTTGCTGGTTTTAAGACTCTGCACACTTTACCACTGCTAACCAGTGCTAAAGTGCACATGCTCTCTCCCTTTAAACATGATAACCTTGGATCATACCCAATTGGACTCTTTAATTTACTTATAAGTCCATAGTAGTGTGCATTATATGTGCGCAGGGCCTATGGATTAAATGCTACTAATGGGCCTGCAGCAGTGGTTGTGCCACCCACTTCATTAGTCCCTTAACCCTGTCTCAGGCCTGTCATTGCAAGACCTGTGTGTGCAGTTCCACTGCCAATTCGACTTGCCATTTAAAAGTACTTGCCAAGCCTAAAACTCCCCTTTTTCTACATATAAGACATCCCTAAGGTATGCCCTAGGTAACCCATAGGGCAGGGTGCTGTGTAGGCAAAAGGCAGGGCATGTAGCTGTATAGTTTACATATCCTGGTAGTGTAAATTTGTTTTTACAGTGCTGTGAGGCCTGCTCCCTTCATAGGCTAATATTGGGGCTGCCCTCATACATTGTTTGAGTGGTAGCTGCTGATCCGAAAGGAGTAGGAAGGTGATATTTAGTATGGCCAGAATGGTGATATAAAATCCTGCTGACTCGTGAAGTTGGATTTAATATTACTATTTTAGAAATGCCACTTTTAGAAAGTGAGAATTTCTCTGCACTTAAATCTTTCTGTGCCTTACAATCCACGTCTGACTGGGTTTAGTTGTCAGCTCCTTGTGCATTCACTCAGACACACCCCAAACACAGGATACTCAGTCTCACTTGCATACATCTGTATTTTGAATGGGTCTCCCTGGGCTGGGAGGGTGGAGGGCCTGCCCTCACACAAAGGACTGCCACACCCTATACTGGGACCCTGGCAGACAGGATTGACCTGAAAGGGGACTTGGTGCACTTCTAAGCCACTCTTTGAAGTCCCCCCCACTTCAAAGGCACATTTGGGTCTATAAACAGGGCCTCTGTCCCTTCCAACTCAGACACTTCCTGGAGAAGAAACTTGTAACCAGAACCTGCATGCTGTCAAGAAGAACTGCCTGGCTGCCCAAAGTACTCACCTGACTGCTTTTGGTGAAGGACTGATGCCTTGCTGTTGCCCTGCTGCCTTGCTGCTCTCTGGCTGAGGTGAAGAAGTACTCTCCCAGGGCTTGGATAGAGCGTGCCTCCTGTTCCCTGAAGTCTCAGGACCAAAAAGACTTCGGCCCTCATTCTGACCTTGGCGGGCGGCGGAGGCCGCCCGCCAAAGTCCCGCCGTCAGGTTACCGTTCCGCGGTCGAAAGACCGCGGCGGTAATTCTGACTTTCCCGCTGGGCTGGCGGGCGGTCGCCTTCAGACCGCCAGCCAGCCCAGCGGGAAAGAGGCTTCCACGATGAAGCCGGCTCGGAATCGAGCCGGCGGAGTGGAAGCTGTGCGACGGGTGCAGTTGCACCCGTCGCGTATTTCACTGTCTGCGCAGCAGACAGTGAAATACATGTAGGGGCCCTCTTACGGGGGCCCCTGCAATGCCCATGCCAGTGGCATGGGCACTGCAGGGGCCCCCAGGGGCCCCGCGACCCCCCCTACCGCCATCCGGATCTCGGCGGTCCGACCGCCGGGATCTGGATGGCGGTAGGGGGGGTCGGAATCCCCGCGGCGGTGCAGCAAGCTGCGCCGCCGCGGAGGATTCAATGGGGCCGCGGTACACTGGCGGGACCCCGCCAGTGGTGCCGGTCCGACCGCGGCTTTACCGCCGCGGTCGGAATCCCCATTGGAGCACCGCCAGCCTGTCGGCGGTGCTCCCGCGGTCCTCCGCCCTGGCGGTCAAAGACCGCCAGGGTCAGAATGAGGGCCTTCATCTCTTCAAGAAGGACTCCTTGCGTGATGAAATACGACACTCAGGCTGCCAGAAACGATGCACAGCCTGCACCACTGTGAAAATTTCACCGCAGGCCGAACCAGATTGACAGCAGCCTGACTTCGCAACAAGAAGATTGATTCAGCGCCAGCGCAGCGACCAGAAATTTGACGCACGGCCCACTGGATCAACGCATAGCTGAGCCGGAACGACACAGCACGACTTCCAAAGAGGAATTGACACCTGCCGTGCAGTGGAAAATTTGACGCAATGCCCACTGGATAAACGCAGCTCTTGTGACTTCATCCTGCCAGTGCAGGAAATCCACGCACCATCTGGGGGCGTTTGAAAACCCTGCAACCCAAAGAGGATCCACGACGAGTGCCGGAAATCATTGCACAGCCGTCCCTGCGTGGAAACTAAACGATGCATCGCTGTGTGCGGCCTGAGAAATCGACACACACCCCTTTGTTTCCACGCTTCTCCTTCTCTGTGGCCCCTTTGCGGAGATTTTTCACGTGAACCAGGTACTTTGTGCTTGAAAGAGACTTTGTTTGCTTTTAAAAGACTTAAGACACTTTATATCACTTTTCAGTGATATCTCTACATTTACTTATTGCATCTTTGATCGTTTTAACCTGCATTTAACCAGATAAATATTATATACTTTTCTAAACATTGTGTGGTGTATTTTTGTGGTGCTATATGGTGTTATTATATGATTTATGGCACAAATACTTCGCACATTGCCTTCTAAGTTAAGCCTGACTGCTCAGTGCCAAGCTACCAGAGGGTGGGCACAGGATAATTTGGATTGTGTGTGACTTACCCTGACTAGAGTGAGGGTCCTTGTTTGGACAGGGGGTAACCTCACTGCCAACCAAAGACCCCATTTCAAACAGCCCCCAAACATTGCAAATCATTGAAACAAGTTTACAAATTTGTTGAATTGCCTCCCTCACTGTCAGCCACCACCTTCATCAGCCATCACTCACAAATTCACAATCACAATAAATCAATATATCACTACTCATTAGTACAATAGTTACTTAGTTACCCTTTCCAATCCAAGCATGGTGGTTGAACAAAATACCTCCTCTTTGATGGTATCCACACATTGGAATTATGCATTGGCAGTGTCAGTCTTTTAATCAATGATCTTCTAGGGCAGCCCTGCTAGGTGATGTAAAAATAGGATAGGCAATGGCATGTGAGGAAGGCAGTCATCATCGCCAATGTCTTGAAGAGTATGTGGGAGCTTCTTCATTGCACACAAGTCCAACTCCAATCCAGGCTTATATGTGACTATAAAATCAATGGTGGGGCAGCATAAATCAACACTAACATAATATTGCACTAACATATTTTTCTTTTCAAAGAAAGAAAGAGAAAAAGATGCTGAATAAGAAATAATGAACAAGTTCTATGGTGGCAGTGGCATACTCAATCCGGGAAGTGGAGTTTGTACTCAAACTCTGGTGGTTCTCCCAGAAGTTGGTCGCTAACACCCTCAAATCTTCCTCCTCCTGTGGTGCTTCTTGAAGGCTTTCTTCAAGTGGCATAAAAGGTGGTTCATTTTGATCATGGTCAATTTCTCCACGTTTTGAGGTGAGAGACTGGTCCTTCTCACTGTAACAATTGCACAAGCTATACTGAACACACGTTCAGCAGATACATTGGCTACAGGACAAGCCAAAAACGTTATCGCCAGCCTGCTGAGCTCTGGACATTGGCGCATCTTCCCATAACAATACACCAAAGTGTTTTGATCCACATACACCTCTTTAGGTCCTCCAGATAATCCTGGAACATCTCTGAATGGTCATTGGTGCTGCCACTTGCTTGACCACTTTTTCTTTCACCTCTACACTGGACATAAGACCAGCCATTTGAAACCAAGCCAATGTAGAGGCTGGTTCTGATTCTTCTGTTGCTGTAGTCACTGGGTTTCATGTTGGTGCTGTTAGCAGGTGTGAGATAAAACTGCCCTCTCGGGAAATTGAAGGCGGCACCCCAGAACTGCGGAGTGGGACTCTAAGTTCCAGCTGTTCATTTTCCAGTTGTCCTGCTTGCTCATCAATCCACATCTTATATTGTGAAACATCCTTATCAGAAAAAGAAAGGAAAGCAGAAAGAATTATTTGAAGCATGAATCGAGTAGGCTGGCACAGATGTACTCTTTGGATGAGATTATGGGGGTCATTACAACATTGGCGGTATAAGGCGCTTACCGCCGTGCAGAAGACCGCCAACACACCGCTGTGGCCGCGGAATTACGCCACAGCTATTATGACCCACATCACGGAATCTGCTGAAATTCAGACACCCACACAACTCTGCCACACCAAAGGTCAGCGATAAACATGCGGAAACAAATTCTCCACCTCCACGCCAACAGAAACACGCCCATGCTATTACGACCCACGAATCCATGCGGCGGTCTTTCAAATGCGGTATTCCATTGGCGGTACACACCGCCGCGCTCAAAATACACACACACCTCCAAAACACTGCCACATTGGACACTTCTAAATACACACACCTGATACACATACAAACAACACTCCCACACACCCAACACAATATAAAACGCACACCCACATCTCCCACAAACCCCTACGACCAGAATTTCTGAGAGAAGGCCAGAGAGAGACAGCACAGAATAGAGAACCCCATCACACAGAGGCACACTACAACATCGCCCACACAACATCCACGCACAAAACACCACATACCACTACACTCACCACACTCATCAACACATACACCACCCAACACCTCACACACACCACCCCATGGCACGCCAAAGACACCCCGCTTCTCCGAGGAGGAGCTCAGGGTCATGGTGGAGGAAATCATCTGAGTAGAGCCACAGCTATTTGGCTCACAGGTACAGCACACATCCATAGCCAGGAAGATGGAGCTATGGCAAAGAATAGTCGACAGGGTCAACGCAGTGGGACAGCACCCAAGAAATAGGGAGGACATCAGGAAGAGGTGGAACGACCTACGGGGGAAGATGCGTTCCACGGTATCCAGGCACCACATCGCGGTACAGCAGACTGGCGGCGGACCCCAACCTCCTCCCCCACAACTAACTACATGGGAGGAGCAAGTCTTGTCCATCTTGCATCCTGAGGGCCTCGCAGGAGTCATTGGAGGAACGGACACTGGTAAGTCAAATCTTAACTATCATATCCCCCACCTTACCTGCATGCTATCACACACCCCCACCCTCACCTATCACCCCAAATCCTCACTAATCTACCCATGACACCAACCACCCATCCCAACCCCAAGACCTGCATGACATAACTAAGCATGGATACCCATCACTAAAGCATGCCCAGTGCACAGACCCACAACACCCCCCAAACAACAGCACACAAGCCCCCACACAGGAATGCCTGCACTGGTGTACACGCACACCCAACCATTGCACACCATGAAACACACACATGCAATAATCATGTACTCATACCCCCGCAGGAACCCGAAGGAATGTCACCACACCAGAGGGTCCAGACAACACCACTCCACCCCCAGAAGAGGCCCACAGTGACAACAGCAGCTCTGCCCCACTGGATCTTGATGACCAGCCCGAACCATCGTGGGCCTCAGGACAGTCGGTTCCCCTTGCCCAGCCACAGCCCAACACCGAACTTCCACCCTCTGGGAACACCAGCACAGCACCCACCCAGCGGGTCCATACCTCCCTACCCAGGACAGGTCAATCAGCGGTGTGTCCACCACTACAGGGAACCCAGGCTAACCCAACACCCCAACAACAACAGGGACCTGGGGGCAGTGGTAGTGGGCACACGGTCCCGGGGATGGAGGCACAGGAACACAGGGGAACTGGGAGGGCTGCTGTGCGACAGGGGAAGGACAGGCCAAGGGAACTTACTCTCCACGAGGCCCTCTCCTCCATCATGGGAGCATACCACCACTCCCAGGAGACGATGGCAAAGGCACTGGGCAAGTTGAAGGAGACCCTGCGTCTGCAGGTGGAGCAGTATGTGGGGTTCAGGGAGGAGCTCAGGACCATCGGCTTCGCCCTGGGCACCATTGAAGTGGTGCTGATGGACATTCAAAAGACCTTGAGGGACACCGTGGCACTCCAAGGGGCCCCTGACACTAGCCAGGACGATGAAATGCCCACCACCTCCGCCGGCGCTAGTGGACAGGACGCCCCGCCACAGGACCAACACACCAGCACCCCACCGCCTGCAGACGGACAACCACCACGCAAGCGGGCCCTGAGATCCAGGAACAGGACAGAGCAAGATGGCAAGACCACCGCCAGGAAATAAGACCACCCTGATTGTCCCCCCACTGTACCACTTTGTTACCCTGTCCATACTTGAACTGCCCCAGCTCCACTTCCAATGGGCAGATGTGCAATGTACCTGTGAGACTAATAGACTGGACTCTGCCATGGACATTCTTCCACCATAACCCATCCCCATTTCACAACCCCCCCTTCATTGTTATGCACTTAAATAAACACCCTTGAAACACTAATAAAACTTGAGTCAGTCAATGATTTTGAAGTTTGTATTTTCAATTACAGTGTCAAAAATGGTTACCCATTGGAAGGCCAACATACCAATGTCACACATCACAAGCCTTTCAAGGGTGCAAGCTGTTGACACGTAGGTTACCACATTAGTGAAACTGAAATGGAAGGGGAAAACTCAGTTAACAAATAGTGAGTGAAATGTAGGTACAGGATAGAGGTAGACGTGTGAAAGTTAATATTATGTTAAAAATGAAATGTACTCAACTGTGTCTCACTGGAAATGTTGCTGTATGACTGACTCCCTGTTGTCATTTCTTCTTCATCAGCTTCATCCTCATCACTGTCCACAGGCTCCACAGGCTCCACAGCTGCTACAACACCGTCATCTGGATCATCCTCCTGCAGAAAAGGCACCTGCCATCGCAATGCCAAATTATGGAGCATGGAGCAGGCGATGATGATGTCGTACACCTTCTTCGGTGAGTAGAATAGGGACCCACCTGTCATATGGAGGCACCTGAACCTGGCCTTCAGGAGGCCGAAGGTGCGTTCGATCACCCTCCTAGTCCGCCCATGGGCCTCATTGTACAGTTCCTCTGCTCTGGTCCTGGGATTCCTCACTGGGGTCAATAGCCAGGACAGGTTGGGGTAACCAGAGTCCCCCAATAGCCATACACGGTGCCTCTGGAGTTGACCCATCATATCAGGGATGCTGCTATTCCGCAGGATGTAGGGGTCATGCACTGAGCCAGGGAACATAGCATTTACCTGGGAGATGTACTGGTGTGCCAAACAGACCATCTGGACATTCATGGAATGATAACTCTTCCTGTTCCTGTACACCTGTTCACTCCTGCGGGGGGACCAGAGCTACATGGGTCCCATCAATGGCACCTGTGACGTTGGGGATATGTCCAAGGGCATAGAAGTTACCTTTCACTGTAGGCAAATCCTCCACCTGAGGGAATATGATGTATCTCCTTACGTGTTTCAGCAGGGCAGACAACACTCTGGACAAGACGTTGGAAAACATAGGCTGGGACATCCCTGATGCCATGGCCACTGTTGTTTGAAATGACCCACTTGCAAGGAAATGGAGCACTGACAGCACCTGCACGTCAGGGGGGATTCCAGTCGGATGGCGGATTGGTGACATCAGGTCTGGATCCAACTGGGTACATAGTTCCTGGATTATGGCACGGTCAAACCGGTAGGTTACGATGACATGTCACTCTTCCATTGTCAACAGGTCCACCAGCGGTCGGTACACCGGAGGATTCCGCCATCTTCTCATATGTCCCAGCAGACGGTGCCTACGAAGGACAACAGCGAAGAACCAGTCATTATTCATCCAGGTATGTACCCACAGTCACATACAAGACTACACCACTCACAAAACCCTTCCTGTATGTGTGTTGAGTGTAGGCCTAGCTATGTGTGACGCAGTAGTAAATGAAGCCATGTGGGCCCCTGAAATGGCGGCTGCCTGACCTCCAAAGTGGGACAATGGGATTGTGGGGTAACAGTGCTGGCGTTACACACCGTCGCGGTAGGCGGTCGTAGACCGCAGCGCAATGGTGCATTGGTTAATATTGGACCCTATGGGTCCCAGGAGCCAATGAACAGGTGCGCTGGCGGTGAGGATGCGCACCGCCGCGGACGTCACCGTCGTGGACGTCACCGCCATTTTCTATCTGTTCAATTACTAGATACCTGACCTTCGACAGGAGAGGACCTACACTGCAAGTGCTGCTGTGACCTCGGTCTGGAAGCGACGATGGCTGCTGCGTCTGTGGAAAGGGCCCCTGCCTTCACTGCACAGGAGTTGGAGAAACTGGTAGACGGGGTCCTCCCCCAGTACACGCTACTCTACGGTCCTCCAGACCAACAGGTTAGTACACAGGGAGCACGTTGTATGGGCTAGGCCTGGGTGGAGAGGGCTGTTGGAAGAGCGAAGGGGGCAGAGTTCATAGAACATTAATGCATGGGAATGAATGGGCCACATGGCCAGAGTAGGGAGGGGGCCACTCACAACAACGGTGCAGTTGGTAATGACTGTTCCTCTTTCCTTGTGCATGTCATGTAGGTCAGCACCCACCAGAAGAGGGACATTTGGCGTGCCATCGCCAAGGAGGTCCGGACCCTGGGGGCCCACCAGAGACGGGGCACCCACTGCCATAAGAGATGGGAGGACATTCGCTGCTGCAGCAAGAAGACGGCGGAGGCTCAGCTTGGGATGGCCTCCCAATGTGGGAGGGGTGCCCGTCGCACCATGACCCCCCTGATGTTCCGGATCCTGGCGGTGGCCTACCCGGAGTTGGATGGGCGCTTGAGGGCATCACAGCAGACACAAGGGGGTGAGTACACCCTCATTCTGTGGACTTTGCGTGCAGTGGAGGTGTCTGGGTGGGGGAGGTGGGCTGTGGGTGTCCCTAGGTCAGGGCGAGTTTGGTAGGCAAGGCCCCTCCGTAATGTAGGCCATGTGGCACTCTACCCCACCTCAGCCAAGTCGAGGTATAGTTGACCCTGTGGCATCCATGTGCGCCGATGTCCACCATTGCCATATAGGCCATATCCCAGAAATTGCATGTGCAGAGGTCTGCAAGTGGGTCTTTTCAGGCAACTGTGGCCATGGCATCAGGGATGTCCCAGCCTATGTTTTCCAACGTGTTGTCCAGAGTGTTGTCTGCCCTGCTGAAACACGTAAGGAGATACATCATTTTCCCTCAGGTGGAGGATTTGCCTACAGTGAAAGGTGACTTCTATTCCCTTGGACATATCCCCAACGTCATAGGTGCTATTGATGGTACCCATGTAGCTCTGGTCCCCCCCACAGGAGTGAACAGGTGTACAGGAATCGGAAGAGTTATCATTCGATGAATGTCCAGATGGTCTGTTTGGCAGACCAGTACATCTAGCAGGTAAATGCTATGTTCCCTGGCTCAGTGCATGACGCCTACATCCTGCGGAATAGCAGCATCCCTGATATGATGGGTCAACTCCAGAGGCACCGTGTATGGCTATTGGAGGACTCTGGTTACCCCAACCTTTCGTGACTATTAACCCCAGTGAGGAATCCCAGGACCAGGGCAGAGCTACAATGAGGCCCATGGGCAGACTAGGAGGGTGATCAAACGCACCTTCGGCCTCCTGAAGGCCAGGTTCAGGTGCCTCCATACGACAGGTGGATCCCTATTCTACTCACCAAAGAAGGTGTGCGACATCATCATCGCCTGCTCCATGCTCCATAATTTGGCTTTGCGACGCCAGGTGCCTTTTCTGCAGGAGGATGATCCAGATGCCGGTGTTGTAGCAGCTGTGGAGCCTGTGCAGCCTGTGGACAGTGATGAGGATAAAGCTGATGAAGAAGACAACGACAACAGGGAGTCAGTCATACAGCAATATTTCCAGTGAGACACAGGTGAGAACATTTTCATTTTTAGCATTACATTAACTTTCACAGGTCTACCTCTATCCTGTGTTTCGATTTAAATCACTATTTGGTAACTGAGTTGTACCCTTCCATTACGGTTTCACAGGTGTGGTTACCTACGTGTCAACTGCTTGCATTCTTCAAGGGCTTGTGATGTGTGACATAGGTATGCTAGCTTTAGAATGGTACACCCATTATGACACTGTCATTGATAATACATTTTTACTAAATCACAGACTGACTCCAGATTGTTTGGTGTTGCAAGGGTGTTTATTGAAGTGCTCAGAAATGGGAGGGGGTTGTAAAATGAGGATGGGTGATGGCGGAGGAATGTCCATGGCAGAGTCCAGTCTATTAGTTTCACAGATGCACTGCCCATCTGGGCATAGGAAGTGGAGCTGGGGCAGTTTAAGTATGGACAGGGTAACAAAGTGGGACAGTGGGAGGTCTCATTTCCTGGCGGGGGTCTTGCCATCTTGCTCTGTCCTGTTCCTGGATCTCAGGGACCGCTTGCGTGGTGGTTGTCCGTCTGCAGGGGGTGGGGTGCTGGTGTGTTGGTCCTGTGGCGGGACGTCCTGTCCACTAGCGCCAGCGGAGGTGGTAGGCAGTTCATCTTCCTGGCTAGTGTCAGGGGCCCCTTGAAGTGCCACGGTGTCCCTCAAGGTCTGCTGTATGTCCTTCAGCACCCCTACGATGGTGCCCAAGGCGGAGCTGATGGTCCTGAGCTCCTCCCTGAACCCCAAATACAGTTCGTCCTGCAGGCGCAGGGTCTCCTGCAACTTGTCCAGGACCGTCGCCATCGTCTCCTGGGAGTGGTGGTATGCTCCCATGATGGAGGATAGGGCCTCGTGGAGAGTGGGTTCCTTGGCTTGTCCGCCCCCTGTCGCACAGCAGCCCTCCCAGTTCCCCTGTGTTCCTGTGCCTCCGTCCCCTGGACCGTGTGCCCACTACCACTGCCCCCATGTCCCTGTTGTTGTTGGGGTGGTGGGTTACCCTGGGTGCCCTGTAGTGGTGGATACACCGCTGATTGACCTGTCCTGGGTAGGGAGGTTTGGGCCCGCTGGGTGGGTGCTGTGCTGGTGTTACCAGAGGGTGGAAGGTCGGTGTTGGGCTGTGCCTGTGCAAGGGGAACTGACTGTACCGAGGCCCACGATGGTCCGGGCTGGTCATCAGGATCCAGTAGGGCAGAGCTGCTCTCGTCACTGTGGGCCTCTTCTGGGGGTGGAGTGGTGTTGTCTGGACCCTCTGGTGTGGTGACGGTCCTTCGGGTTCCTGCAGGGGCATAAGGGCATGATTACTGCATGTGTGTGTAATGGTGTGCAATGGGTGGGTGTTTGTGTACCCCAGTGCAAGCATTCCTGTGTGTGGGGTTGTGTGGTGATGGTTGGGGGGGTGTACTGGGTATGTGCACTGGGCATGCTTTAGTGAGGGGTGTCCATGCTTAGTTGTGTCATGCAGGGCTTGGTGTTGGGATGTGTGGTTTGTGTTATTAGTACATTAGTGAGGAGTTGTGGTGATAGGGGAGGGGGTGAGAGAGGGGGTGTGTGATAGCATGCAGGTAGGGTGGGGGATATGATAGTTAAGATTTGACTTACCAGTGTCCATCCTCCACCGACTCCTGCGAGGCCCTCAGGATGTAAGATGGTCAAGACTTGCTCCTCCCATGTTGTTAGTTGTGGGGGAGGAGGTGGGGGTCCGCCACCAGTCCGCTGTACCGCGATGTTGTGCCTGGAGACCGTTGAACGCACCTTCCCCCGTCGGTCGTTCCACCTCTTCCTGATGTCCTCCCTATTTCTTGGGTGCTGTCCCACGGCATTGACCCTGTCCACTATTCTGCGCCATAACTCCATCTTCCTGGCTATTGATATGTGCTGTACCTGTGAGCCAAATAGCTGTGGCTCTACCCGGACAATTTCCTCCACCATGACCCTGAGCTCCTCCTCAGAGAAGCAGGGGTGTCTTTGGCGTGCCATGGGGTGGTGTGGGTGATGTGTGGGGTGGTGTATGTGGTGATGGTTGTGGTGAGTGTAGTGGTGTGTGGTGTTTTGTGCGTGGATGTTGTGTGGGTGATGGTGTTGTGTGCCTCTGTGTAGTGGGGTTGTCTATTCTGTGCTCTCTCTCTGTCGCCTTCGTCTCGAAATTGTGGTCGTAGGGGTTTGTGAGTGTGTGGGAGTGTTGTTTGTATGTGTATCAGGTGTGTGTATTTGTAATTGTCCAATGTGGCGGTGTTTTGGAGATGTGTGTGTATTTTGAGCGCGGCGTTGTGTACCGCCAATAGGATACCGCGGTTGAAAGACCGCCGCGTGGATTTGTGGGTCGTAATAGCATGGGCGTGTTTCTGTTGGCGTGGAGGTGGAGGATTTGTTTCCGCCAGTTTATCACTGACCTTTGGTGTCGCGGTGTTGTGTGGATGTCTGAATTTCGGCGGATTCCAAGATGTGTGTCATAATAGCTGTGGCGGAATGCCGCCGCCGCGATGGTGTATTGGCGGTCTTCTGCACGGCCGTAAGCGCCTTTTACCGCCAATGTTGTAATGACCCCCTATGTCTTTTTGAGAAAGTCTTGCACAACCAGGTTGATACTGTGCGGCAAACACATAACCCTGAAATAGCCACCGTCTGCCATGGCCTTGCCAATGTTACTGCCATTGTCCGTTGCAACAAATACAGCTCAAAGACCTTTGAGTCACAGCCATTCAGACACCTTGTTATTACATTCCTCCAAGATGTTTACAGCTGTGTGTGACTTCTCCATGGCGAACATGGATACTGTTGTATGCTGCCAAATTATCTTAAAAATGTCTTCAGGGCCAAGTCCTGTAGATAGCTTTTGCTTTACCCCCCAAAAAGAGATCCAGTGTGCAGTGATTCACATATAATCAGATGCCTGACAACTGGTAAACATGTCTGTCATCAGGTGGATAGTGTGGACAACACTTTACTGCAAAGCGTGTCCAATCAATTTCAGCACATCATGATGCAATGCTGGAATAGCAACTCTGGCAAAATAGGTCCGGCTTGGAACCTTCCATTTTGGGCAGAGGGCTGCCACAAACTCTAAGAATACCACTCCTTTCACACAAGAAAAAGGTAGGAGATCCAGCGCTAACATTTTTGCCAGCTTCCCATTGTACAACCGTGCCATTGGGTGGTTTCGGCCATAGGGCCTCTCCTGCCTAAACATGCCCGTAATTGTAGCCTGGATTTTCTTCTTTTGAGGGGCCACGGACGCAGGCCACTTTTCAGATGTAGATGGTAGTAGACTGAAAGCAAGTTGTGGTGATCTCACCATATGCTGTGGTGTTTCCATCTGACTCTGAGTCTTCCTGTGCCATTGTGACATCGCTGAGATTGGTGATTCTGGTGCACTGCTGGAGACAGGGCTGCTTTGCGTGAGGATGATGCCACTCGCTTCTTCCTCACCTTGCACTGTAATTTGACCAGTTGTAGCTCATGTTTCCTGGCTCTCCTCACCTTCACCACCGCAATCACATTGAGACTTTTTTTAAGGTACTCCTCCCACCGGATTGTGTGATGTTTTTTCATATAGGTAGTCTGGCATCCAGTACCATAATGTGAGCCTGGCTTAACTCGACAAACACTTGTGTGGCAAATGGAGCATATGGCAATGTTCTCCACCTGTTTGCTCATTGTCAAAAAAATTCCAACTGGGGAGGAGTGTTTTCTTATTTAGCCACTGCCAATGCCTGAGGAAGAACTGAAGGCAAGTAGGTGTGTCAATTTTCTCTCTGCAGTGCACACTTCTACTGAGTTATGGGTTGGTGCAGGTCTCTGCTGGGGCCTTAAAAATACGGTAGCTAGAAGTGCTGCCACATTTCTCTAAGAATGTTGGATAATAATGTCAGACTGCTATGTGGCAGTTTCCACAATGATAGGCTCGTTGTCATCATCCTTATCACCCCCTTCTATGACTCTAATGCTTTCTGGGACTTTGTTTTCCCTTGCCTCTCCTGGCATTTCCTTGACTCTGCCAGGGTCAACTCCATGTCCCCATCATCATCATCATCATCAGAAGTGGTGCTTGGAGAAGATGGTCAAGTAATGCCTTTCCTTTTTCTTGTTGGAGATCTGGGAGCCTTTGATTCTAAAAAAGGAGGTTCTTGCTCAACAGAAAGCTCAACCTCCTGTTCTGCTCCAACTTCGGGAAGATCTGGCTGTGGCTGCTGTCCACTTTGCTCTGTTTCCTTAAAATATTGGGTACTACTTTGCAAAAGAGACAAATTCAGTTCAACATCACTGCTTCTTGGCATTGCCATGATTGCAGTGGCTGCCTCCCAGATAGACATGGTCTTGGGTTGGGGTGGTGTTGTTGATGTGGGAGTGCTGCTCCCAGGTTCCTCCCCAGAGGCAGATGTGGCAGGCAAAATTCTCCTGAAAAAGGTTGCAGTTGGCACACCACTGGCGGAAAGCTGCTTCTTCTCACTGGCCACTTTTTTGGGAGCAACTTTCTTTGGGGCCATCTGGCAGTGGCACTAGGATGCACAAGTGAAAGTGTTTAGTGCCTGTAGACCGAAGTAACTGTAGGGCCTTCTCTTTGGCAGTACTTTAGGTGATGTGGGGTCTCTTCTCTTGTACACCTATAAACAACCATGTAGTTAGTGAAACATGGCATTGTTACAGGTTGAAAATAGTACATAGAAATACAATCTTAGTGTGGTTGGTTACTTACGTATTATACTATTTAATCAAGCATTGTAAAGGCAAACTACACCACCACACCATAAAAAAGACATTTCAAACCAGATAGCACAACAGGCAGATCCCGCTCTTTGCTTTATCTCTATCAGTTTTAAATGAGACATTTGGGATAGCCAGAGAGAGGTGCTTGGGTAAATGGAATATTCCTTTAGATGACCTATGGCAGCAAAGTGGTACAAGGGAAATGGAATAATCATTAACAAAATGAATTATGCTGTTGAATTGTCTGCCATGCTCTGCAGTCATGTTGTCCTTGAGGAAATGGAATTACACCTAAGAAACTGAATGCTGTAGTGCAGCTGTGCGTCTTTGGTGGATGGATGAATGGAGGAATAGAATGTCACATAGGCTCTCATTATTCTAATGAGACTACTGGATTTGGGCAGCAGAATCACTCGCACTGTGTGGATTGAGTCTGAACCCACTACAGATGACACCTGTTTGCCTAATCTGAGTTTTGCTCCGGCTAACTAGCAGTGCCTCATCTCCACCCAAGAGCAGGGATGATTGGGCAGCCAGATTGCATCTGTTTCTCTCAGTTACATTAGTCTCACATATACAATGACAATCAGAGGCAGTATATACTTCAATATGGTTTTAATGAAGCAACTGCATCTTAGATAATAAAGCATGTACTGCAATAACTAGGACGATGAAGCATGACAGGATTAAAATTGTGACGAGGAGAGTAAAGCATAAACATAACGCTACCATATTGTCACTAGAATCATTAAAATAATTCCTACATAGGCTATTTTAGAGCACAGCATGGTAAGTTATAGTTCTGCCCTTCAGGTTCCCCTGGGAAGACATCATCCGTCATACCTGAGCAAAAGGCCTGTAGTCTACATAAGCAGCTGTAGTGAAGCACTCATCAATCAGCATACTGTTATGGTCATCTGGCTAGAATCTCCCTCTTCCATGGATCGGGTGGATATGAATGGTTGGATCAAGGCAAAATGAAGAATTAAATAAAAAATAAAATTTAAATAAAAAACATGTAAAAAATAAAAATATAAAAATGTAAACAAAAAAAATTAAAATAATAAAATTAAAAGTAAAAAAATATATACAAATTAAATAAATAAAATATATACGTTAAAATAAAAATACATTAAAAATGATTAAAAAAAGTAAAAAATAAGTATAAAAATATTAAAATGCAAAGAAAAATGAAATTAAAAAATGAAATAAAAATGACATAAAAATTTAAATTAAAAAGAAAAAAAGAAAAATTACAATAGAAAAAAGAAAAATGGAAACGTAAGAAACAAATGATCAATAATTAACGATGTTTGTATGTAAGCCTATGTCAAAAACACACTGGCTGCACACTGCACGCACAAAACGGCTGCTAGCCACATGGTCAAAAACAACAAGGAGCAAATCAAGCATGGTGAGGGACACTGGCTGGATGGACAAAATGGCTGCCAGCCAACCACATGGTCAAACGGCATGAGACATTGCAAACAAAAAACACATGCAAACCTATGGCAATGGATACTGGGGGATAGAACAAATGGCTTCAGGCCAGCCACATGGTCAAACAACAACAAGGAGCAAGAAGGCATGGCAAACATAGAATACATGCAAGCCTATGGCAAGGGCAGGGACACTAGCTGCAAGCACAAAATGGCTGCCAGTCACATGAATTAGGAACAACAACAAGGAGCAAAGAGGGATGACAAACAAAGAGCTTGTGCAAGCCTATAGCAAAGGACACTAGCTGGGTGAACAAACAGCTACCCGTCACATGGTCAAACAACATTCTCCTATACCATCAAATATTATTACCTCACAAAATGTACCCTTTTTGCAAAAAAATAAGATGCAAACAATAGCCACCATTTTAAATTTAATCCAATGCCATCCCTACCCTAAATGAAGTTTAAACAACATATACACTGAAACATTCACTTCATGCACTGATGACTACAAGTACTGGCCTGGTCAGACTGGGTAAATGGCCCTTTGGAAATTACACACATACTAAAATGTAGAAAATGTACTCAGCTGTTTCACAAGCTTCCTTTAAAAAAGGTGAAAGATAAATTAAATGCAAAATAAATATTAAATGGGCCCATGCTTAAACTCCAGGCCACCCACCACTATACATTTTAAAATTAAATTAAATTACAAAGAAATACTGGTGCATGCCCAAGAAAAAAAAGAAAAAAACAACAACAAAACCCTTATTCAATAGTTTTAGAACTTACTAGTGTGATCTCACAAAAAATAATCCTTAAATCCAAATGTAGAGGAAATAGTCAGGGTAGGGCCACAGCTCTTTGGAGCACAGGTACAGCAGATGTCCATTGCAAGAAAGATGGAGCTATGGTGGAGAATCGAGGACAGGGTGAACCTTGTGGGACAGCATCCAAGAACAAGGAACAACATCAGGAAGAGGTGGAACGACCTACGGAGGAAGGTACATTCCGTGGTAGCAAGCCACCAGCTTGCCATACAGAGGACTGGCGGTGGATCCCCACCTCCTCCCCCAGAGCTCACAGCATGGGAGGAGCAAGTCTTAGCATTACTGCATCCAGAGGGTCTCACCGGCGTAGCCAGAGGACTGGATACTTGTAAGTCAACATTTACCACTTATCACCCCCTATACCTGCATGCCATCTCACACCCTCACCCTCACTCCAATCACTCCACTCCATCCCACATACTGCACCTACGCAGATGACTAACCCCAATGCCAAGTCCTGCATGCCATACCAATGCAAGGGCAGCCCTCCCAGCCCTGCATGGACATCCATCACCAAAGCATGCACATCATAGGGGTACCAACAATCCCACAATACATCACCATTAACATTCAAAGGTAGCAGGGCAACAACAACGATAGAGAGGAAGCTAGGGATGTACAATATGTCACAGGCATGAAGCATAATACATGACTTACATCCCCACAGGTGCCCCAACCAATGTCAGCAGAGAGAAGGTGCCACGACAAACCAGCCCTACAATAGAAGATGCCCCTAGTGATGACAGTAACTCCGGACTTCTTGATCTGGGTGATCTACCTGGCCCATCAGGGACCACTGGACAGTCAGTCACCCCAGCCCACTCACGGTCCACCACAGAGCCTCCCCCATCAGTATCCAACACCACAGCATCCACCCAGCATCCCCACACCTCTGTCCCCAGGACACGTCAATCAGCAGTGTGCCCACCAGTACAGGAACCCCAGTCCACACCTCACCCCCAACACAATCAGGGACCTGGGGTCAGTGGCAGTGGGCACATCATTCAGGGGACAGGGGAAAAGAGCAACAGGGACTCTAGGAGGACCACTGTGCGCCAGGGGGAGGACAGGCCCAGGGAAGCAGCTCTCCAGGAGGCACTCACTAATGTCCTGGGGGCTCACCAACAATCCCAGGACACGAAAGGCCAGATCCTGAACAACATGCAGAACAAGCGGCTGCAGGAGGAACACTATCAGGAGATCAGGGAGGACTTTCAGGCCCTCAACACCACCATGATTTCCATAGCAGAGGTGCTGGCAGACATGGCCAACATCATGAGGGAATAGACAGCACACCAGCGGGACCCTACCACTAACTAGTCTATTGACTTGCCCACAACTTCTTCAGCAGCTAGTGGACAGGAGGCCCACCACAGGACCCACAGGCCACCAGCACCCCTCTCCCTGCAGAAGGTGAACCACCACGCAACTGTTCCCTGTGAGCCAGTCAGAAGCCAGAGACACTTACCATGACCACTGCCAGGAAATGGGACTCTCCTGATTGCCCCCCTTGTGCCCCACCATGTCACGTTGCCCACTTTTAACTGCCTTTGCTCCTCTTCCCATGACCCCTTGGACACTGGACCTGTGCTACAAATAGACTGGAACAACACCCTGGACTTTCCTCCAACATCACCCCATTCCATTGCACTTTTCAGTCAACTATTTGCACTACAATAAACACCCTTGAACACAATTTGAGTGACACTGTTTTATGTGTTGAAAATATGCATTTTTGGGAACAGTCACATCTAATGCATATGATCTGAACACTGTGATGACATACAATTAATGGCCTGTAACTGTCTTTAATGATCACATCAGTACATTGTTGTCATATCACCACCATCTGGAAAATGAGAAGCCATAGGTGACAGTAAGTTGAGATGCAAAGTAAGTGAATGCCATCATGCTACAGTCACACAGATGAAATCAATAGTCAGAGTAATGATCATTTCCACTGTCTCACCTGTGTGTCATTGGAAGTATTGACCCATAACTGATGTTCTGTTGTTCACATCCTCATTCTCTGCCTCCTCCTCCTCACTGTCTTCAAGGTCCACTGCTACCACAGGGGCATCTCCAGTCTCTGCCTCCTGCAGAAAAGGCACATGCCATCTGAGGGCCAGGTTGTGCAACATGCAGCATGCCACCTGTAAGATGGAGGAACCTGAACCGGGCCTTCAGAAGGCCAAAGGTCCTACCGATTAATCTTCTTGCTTGCCCGTGTGCCTCAATATAATGGTCCTCAGCCCCTGTCCTGGCATTCCTGACAGGGGTCAGGAGCCACAATAGGTTTGGATAGCCAGAGTCACCTGCAAGTATTGAGGGACAACATTCAGCCCTACACAATGCTATGGGGATAACACCCGAAGGCATACACTGACATACAGTGGGTGGGAACTCTGGCTCACCTATTAGACACACCTGTGCCTCTGCAGTTGGGCCATCACATTTGGGATGCTGCTATTCCTCAGGACAAAGGCATCATGCACCGACCCAGGATACTTGGCAGTGATGTAGGAGATACACTGGTCCGCCAGGCACACCATTTGCACATTCAGTGAGTGGAAACTCTTATGATTCCTGAACACCTGTTCATTCTGGTGAGGGGGGGACAAACGCAATATGTGTTCCATCAATCGCCCCAATAATATTGGGGATATGTCCCATTGCATAGAATCCTGCCTTCACAGTGGCCAAATCTTCCACCTGGGGGAAAGCAATGTAGCTGCACATGTGTTTCAAAAGGGCGGACAAAACCCTTGCCAGCACAATTGAGAACATTGGCTGTGACATTCCTGATGCCAAGCCCACTGTCACCAGAACCAGTTGCCAGGAAATGGATCACTGATAGCATGGGCACAGGAGGGGGGATCCCAGTGGGATGACAGATTGCTGATATCAGGTCAGGCTCTAATTGGGCACACAGCTCTGTGATTGTGGCCCTGTCCAGTCAATAAGTCAGTATAATGTGCCTGTCCTCCAGTGTAGCCAAGTCCACAAGGGGTCGGTTCTTCTCCTCCCATTCATCCGCATCAGTAGGTAGCTAAGGGACACAAGAGTGAATAGGCTGTCACAATTTGAACAATAGAACCCCTACATCAGTGTACATAGTGCATTTATGTGATGGAACAGTGGGAATGGCAAGGTATGTGCAACTTTAGGCAGTGACGCAGTTAGGGTTAATCTGATCATTGTACACCACCATGAAATGGCAAACTCCTGTCCTGTATGTAGGGACAGAAGGAAGTGGGGTAAATCCGCCGATACAATTCCTCATTGAATAATATGGGGCTCTATGGAGTACAGTGGCCAATGGGGATCAGTGCCAGCGGTGACAGTGTACACCACAGCGTGACCACTATTTTCTATTTGAATCATCACTTGTTTTCTGACCTTCAGAAGAAGGTCTTCTCCTCCCAGTCATCCGCATCAGTAGGTAGCTAAGGGACCCAAGAGTGAATAGGCTGTCACAATTTGAACAATAGTACCCCCACATCAGTGTACATAGTGCGTTTATGTGATGGAACAGTGGGAATGGCAAGGTATGTGCAACTTTAGGCAGTGACGCAGTTAAGGTTAATCTGATCATTGTCCACCACCATGAAATGGCAAACTCCTGTCCTGTATGTAGGGACAGAAGGAAGTGGGGTAAATCTGCTGATGTTGGGGGTCGTGGCGGAAGGAGTCTTGCCAATTCCTCATTGAATAATATGGGGCTCTATGGAGTACAGTGGCCAATGGGGATCAGTGCCGGCGGTGACAGTGTACACCACAGCGTGACCACCATTTTCTATTTGAATCCTCACTTGTTTCCTGACCTTCAGAAGAACACCTACGCTGCATGTGCTGCTGTGACCTGTGTTTGGAACCTACCATGGCCCATGTGAACAAGAAAAGGCCCCTGCCTTAACTGTGGAGGAGTTGGAGCGATTAGTGGATGGGGTCCTACCCCAATATGGACTACTTTATGGGCTTCCGGACCAACAGGTGAGTACACCTTGGACATGATGCATGTGCGAAGGAAGACTGGAGATGTGTGTGCAAGCATTGTGTCATCGGGGGGAATGTCTTGTGGTGGTGTACATAGTGGGCAGCGGGCGATGTGTGTGCGAATGGTGATGAAAATGGGATTGGTGGGCCATATGTGTGACAGGCTAGATTGTATGTGTAATGATGTCCTAACGTCTGTATCAACTGTGCAGGTCAGTGCCCATCAAAAGAAGAGATTATGGTGTGCCATTGCCAAGGACTTGTGGACCCTGGGGGTCTATGGCAGGCGGAACACCCACTGTCGGAAACGGTGGGAGGACCTGAGATGCTGGGCATGGAATTCCGCAGAGGCCCAGTTGGGGATGGCCTCCCAATGAGGAAGGGGTGCCCGTCGGAACCTGACCCCCTGATGGCCCACACACTGGCGGTGGCCTACCCAGAGCTGGATAACCTCTTGAGGGCATCACAGCAGCCACAACGGGATGAGTACAGTGGCCATTACAACAATAATTGTTAGGTGGCATGGGATCTGGGTGGTGGGTGTCCATTAGTGTGTGCCCCTTAATTGCAGGCCAGACATTTGGAGCGTGATCCAACTCAAGGGTAATGGTTGAAAGGAAAATCAAGGTAACCTAGCTAGGTTGTATTCCTTGTCAAACATGGCTTAGTGGGTCCCAGGAAGGGTGCATTTGGCAGTGGTTGGCCCTCATCTTGCTGAGCATCCAGCCAATTGTTTGGCAGTGCAATGCATAGTGCTCAATCCTGATCCCTGTATGTGACGATACTGTGTATGCCTTCTGTGGTGTTGGTGCAGAAATTGACCTAGTGCTCCCTGTCTCTCTCCCCCACTTTTTCTTCTGTGTTCCTGTCCTTGTGTGCATTAGCATCATCTGGCGGAGGAGCAGGGGCACCAGCGACAGAGGGAGCTGCATCCCACAGGACCCAGGAGGCAGAGTCCACCAACACCGAGGGAACAAGTGGGATGGAGGGTGAGGGGAGTACCACAGTGGAGACAGGAGATGACAACACAGACTCGGATACCTCCTTCGATGGAAGCTCCTTGGTGGTGGCGGACACCTCTGTGACCACCCCAGCTGCAGGTATAGCTGCCACCCCCGTACCAACACCCCCCTCCCAGTAGCCTCTCAGCAGGTTGCCCATGCCCCCTCACCCAGGAGGGTGGGCATCTCCATTGCCCCAGGCACCTCAGGCCCTGACCCAGTGAGCCCTGCTGCCCTGAGTGAGGAGGCTATTTACCTCCTGAGATCCATCTCAGTAGGGCAGTCAACCATTGTGAATGCCATCCAGGGGCTGGCATCCCAGATGCAGCAATGCAATACATTCTTGGAGGGCATCTACGGTGGGTTGGTGGCCCTACAGATCGTTTTAGGCTCTGGCCTCCTCTCCGATGGCAGCCATTGCCCTTGTACCTACCATCCCCCCTCCAACTACCATGCCCCAGTCTCCTGAACCCCAACCCATCCCATGCACACATACAGACGAGCATGCACACAAGACATCACACAAAAGAGTGGCACAGTCAAACACAGGCACCACACATCAGCCCACAAGCACTCACGCAAAAACCAGACAGTTGCACACACAACCACATCCACTGCCTCCGCTGTCTCTCCCTCCTCCTCCTCATCCACCTCCATCACAGTCACATCCACACTCACACCTGCATCCACTGCTTCAACATCCACCACCTGCATCCCCACACCAAGCAGCACACACACCTCACTAGCAGATACCTCCACAACATCTATCCACCCGTCCCCTGTGTTCACGTTCAGGTTCAAGTTTATTATGTTACAGAACTCCGATGGAGATCCACATAAAATAATACATAAATATACAAAAAGAAGAAACATAATAGTAGCAAACGTATTAAACTTTAATAAACAAATTGATTAAGCTAATACAAAGTTCAAAAACGCTTAAAATAGTTAAAAACTCTAGCACAAAACATTTCATTAGGTGGAATAAATAAGGCTTGTAATAGATTAGAAGAAGTACTAAACAAAAAAGATAGGCAAATAGGACGCAGCCACTTACGATGATAAGGCAATAGGACTGTGCAAATGAAAACAACATCTTTCAATTCTTGGACGCTATTATGGCATAAATTACAAATAGTGGAAGAGCTAAACCATTTTGCTTGTAATGTGTTCAGGGGGAGCTTCCCCTGTCGCAGCAGGAGCCAGAATCTTCTCACCCCATGAGGCAAGTTCCAGATGAGGTTGGGCTGTGTGATCCTTGGCCTTAAGGAATCAGATATTATATGAAAACTCTGTCTATGTGCGCAGGCCTGGCTGTCCTTGTGGAAACTCACTGCCCAAGTTGCTTTCCTGAATGTGGAATTAAGCTGTGCTGGAGAGAGAGTAAAAATTGCAGAGGGATCTAATAAAAGGGAGCAGGGTTTTACTATATATTTTTTGTGGGGCTTTTGACTTGGGATTGAAACAACCAGTTGCATGAAACTAGTAAAACTCTCCATTACTTTTCCTACCCTGCTACCAAGATCATTCAGGGTACTTTCCAGGATTCCTTTGAGCCCCTTAAAGCTACTCGGGGACCAATATGTTCTACCATTTTTAACATTTAGCTGGGGGTACTGCCCTGCTAAACTGCATGAATCAGTGAGTTGCACCTTCAAATCAAGAGATACTACCAAAACCTTATGATCACTAAGGGTAGCCTGTACTTCTATTATGTCCTTTAATAGAGAAAAAGACTGATAGCTTGTTATCACGTAGTCAAGGATTTCAGCACCCCTAGGCGATTTATGAGTAGAATGGGTTGGTGAGTCAGAAGGGAGTCTACCATTAGAAACAATACAATCATTCTATCTCAAGTACTCAAGAAAAAGCTTCCCATGCTTATCAAGCCTTATTTTGTGAGGAAAAGTACAAGGCGGTAATTTAAATGCTTCTTCCTTTTCCTCATCCCAGAATGATAGAAGCCCCTTGTTAGAAATCTTACAATTTAGATCTCCTACCATGATAATTTGGGTTCCTAGGTCCCTGTCACAGAGTTCCTTAATGTAAAGAAATACCTTAACTAAGAGATTATTGAAAGGGACGCAAGGAGGAACATAAGAGTTAATTAAAGTAAGGGAGATTCCTTTGTCTCCGACTCCAATGCAGTGTAAAGCTACTGCTAAAAACAAACAACTGGGATCCCTAAAGCATTCATGCTGCCAATGCAGTCTATTTGATAGCAAACATGCAACCCTTCCCATTGCGTGACCCCTCGTTGAGGGGGAAGCCTTACAACAAAAGGAATAATAATTTATAAATTGCAACTCCCCAATAGGCCAGGTTTCTTGGAGACAAATTATATCAGAATTGAAGGAGTTTAGAAAATCAATGTTTTCCCCTTTAGACTTTATACCTGCCACATTCCAAGATATAAGGATAAGCTCATTGCTACATTGATGGTGCTGTTAGCCTGGAGATTGTGGTAGAACTACTTAGTACTGCTGGCAGCCAATATCAAGAGTGGGAATTGATGCTCAGATCAAGAGGTGGACAAACAGGAGAGTCCCTAAATAATACTTCTCGGCCATAAGCCCCAAGGTGAATTTTTAAATCCTGAAAAGTGTGAGAGTTAGTGTCATGTTTAACCAAAGGGATGACTGGGGAAAAAGGATTGCACAACTCATCAGGAGATTTGAGGTCCCACTCAGTTAACCTTAGACCCCTCTCTCTAAAGACGGGAACTGCATCGATACCTGTACATTGTAAAGACTCTAAGGGCCATATGTACGAACACATTTTCCCATTGACAGAGAATGGGTAAAACCCTTTGCTAAATCTGGCCCTAAATTACTTAAGATTTTGTTGACAGTCAATTTAGAGAAAAACTATACATGTGACAAGGGACCAAATTCAGCAACCTTCAAAGAGAACAAATGTATATCCCTACTTTTAATCATTCTAAGAGGTTCAATATCAGAAAAACATTTGAACAATTGAGATCTGTTAAAAAAGAGATCATTGTCAAATAAAAGCAGAAAATCTAAAGTTAAGGTATCCTCAGGGTAGCGACCCTGTCGTCTTCTGAGAGGTTGCAGCCAAGTCTGAGCGGTTATAAGTCGTGTCGTAGCTTGGAAGGATTGTGCAGAGGGATTTAAGTATGAGCTAATTGGTGGAGAGATAGTTGGCTCACAAGTCAAAATTAGGTTGACCATTTCAGTGTTGCCGATGGGTGGATGGAGTTCGCACGTTGACAGAGAGACAGTAGGTACGAGGTGAGCATGTAAGACTGGAACCTCCTGGTTTAAGGAATCTTGCAGGCCATATTGATCTTTGGAGAATCGTATCTTTCTCTGACCTTTTTTGGTATGCCTCTGGATAGATAGTGTGATTCCGTGATAAGAGATCATTGTGATACTGCATAAGAAATCTTGGATATACTCCTTTGCCAGTTGTCAGTTCTTTTTAAATGGTCCTTACGGAGTCAAGAATACAATCAGCTGTAGTATCGTGGATGGAGGTAGAAGCGATGGTGGGGGAGATTTTGCTTCCTGGTGTGATCCATATCTTTGGATAAGTTCTAAGTCGAAATCAGGGAGAGTGAAGTCCCCAGGAAGATTCTCCAGTTGGTGCATGGAAAAGGAGCGTCAATGCCAGGTTCGAGAGATGCAATTTCCTTTACAGAGGCCAGACTAGATGCGTCATGATTTGATGGTGGAATTATAGTTGGAGCAGGCGAAGAAGCTTTGCAAAAAGCAGAAGGCTCAAGAATAAAGGAAGACGTGTGAGATAAGGCTTGACTCCTGTTTGGATCTGCTATGGCGTGAGGAGGGGCTGATTCCTTGGAATAAGGACAAGAGGAAAGGGGTTCTCCCGGTAAAGGAAAACCCTTACAGACTGAAGAGCCAGGCTTTAAAGGATTAGAGGGAGCCTTCTCTTTGTCCCATAGGGACAAAAAATTGATTTCGGCACTTTAGGCCTAAAGTGTTTGTGGCTTTGTTGTGCAAGGGATTAGATTTTGTTTTAGAACAAGATCTCCCCAAAACCAGACGTCCGGATCTCAATTTTTTTGTAGTCATTGTGCCCCACAATACAATGCTTGATGTTTCACTTGTTTTAAGATGGCAAATGTACCATGTAACTCCCACAGCATCCCTGCAATCTCTCTGGGTGCTCTAAAAAGATGAGGCCTTCCATGAATAATTAAGGCAAGGGAGTGACCATGTGGGAGGAATAAATAGTTGAAATGGAATTTAAAAAGAACAACAGTACCTCATAGCTCCCGTGGCGTTTCTAAAACCTCTCTTGGCACCTGGTGACTCAACTCATTCAAAGCGTACCCAAAGAAACTCTCAGCCCGGTTGACCAAATGGAGAAAAAAAGGCACCTGCTCCAACTCCCTGAAAATGTAAGTTTAAAGAATGTGATCAGAGATTTGAGGGTCCAGAGGTGGACAGGTGGATCCTATGGTGGAACAACAGGCCTGCCTCCAGCCTCCTGTGGAGTGTCCTGCTGATGTCACTAGTTATTCTTTACACCCACCACTGAGTGGATCCTGCTGCAGTAAGGAGGGGTTGCCCCCCGCACGTTGCATCCCAGCCCTCTCAGTGTCATGCCGCCAGCACTTCTCCCATGCCTCTACAGCTGTTAATACTGGAGGGTCTGAAGGGCTCCGATTTGCTGCGCTGTGTCATCGGCGTATCGCCCATAGCCTCCATGGATTCCTGACAGTTTTCTTTAACTGTGGTAAGGCGGGGTGATGGAAGTAACAGCGGCAGTTTGCCACACTCGTGGTCCCATCCGCTGATCTGTGGCAGGACGGCAAGGCGATGTAATGACTGCAGACGTGGCAGTTCGCTGTGCTCGCAGGCGCGTCGCACCACCAGCGCTTCCCCCACAGCCTCAGCAGCGCCCTCCACAGGTTCCTGATGGGCTCTTTGCATGCAGTGGAATGACAAGGCAGCAGGGTGGCAGGGCAGGGAGATAGCCCCCAGCAGCGAGCGGTAACTTGCTGGGCTCGCAGCCTCTACAGCCCCCTCCGCAGCCCCCTCTGCAGGTTCCTGATGGACTCCTTGCCAGCAGCGGAACAATAAGGCGGCAAGGCGGCAGGGCAGGGAGGCGCCACCAGCATGGAGCGGTAACTTGCTGCACTCGCAGCCTCCACAGTACCCTCCGCAGGTTCCTGACTGGCTCCTTGCCCGCAGCAGAATGGCAAGGTGGCAGGGCAGGGAGACGGCCCCCAGCAGGGAGCAGTAACTTGCCATGCTCGCAGCCTCTGCAGCCCCCTCTGCAGGTTCCTGATGGGCTCCTTGCCTGCAGCGGAACGATAAGACGGCAAGGTAGCAGGGCAGGGAGGCGGCCCCCAGCAGGGAGCGGTAACTTGCTGCGCTCGCAGACCGGACACCCGATCTGCAGCCCTCGCGATGCTGTGATATGTTGTGGCGTCAGATGTCAAGCATTCTACTCAGTTCTTGATACTTGGTTTATGGCGTCCCCTGTGTCCTCTCCCACCCTGTTTGTCCCCCCCAAAGGACACAAACACAAGCACTCTGACACCAAACAGCCATCCACCACACACATGCACACTGCCCACGCACCTGCACCCAAGTCCAGCAGACATACACTTCCAACAACCACTCCCTCAACCTCCACTCCCATCCCTCCTCCCTCTTCCCACCCCACCGACTCTAGGAAGCTTTTCCGTGCCCAACTTGACCTCTTCCCTCCCCCTCATCCTGCCCATAAGAGTAGGGACCAAAGGCCCAGCCCAGCACCTCAGCAAAACAGTCCATGGGGATAGTGGAGGCACCTCTTAGTCGTGGTAGAAAGACAGTGAAGTATCCCACTTCACCAACCAGGAAGGGTAAGGATACCACACCTCCTGCCATAAAGAGGAAGAAGCCCTTAACTCCTGCCATGAAGAGGAAGGAGCCCTCAACTCCTGCCATGAAGAAGAAGAAACCCTCAACTTCTGGCCTTAAGGGGAAGAAGCCAGCACTTCCTGCCATGAAGGTGGAAAAGGCCCTCACCCCCTGCCATGAAGGGGAAGAAGTCCTCAACTCCTGCCATAAAGGGGATGAAGCCCTCGACTCCTGCCACAAAGGGGAAAGAGCCCTTGACTCCTGTCATTAAGGGGAAGAGCCCTCACCTCCAGCAGAGGCTGGCAGGGTGACACCACTTCCACCAGTAGTCATGGAGCCCTCACCTCCAGCTGAGGCAGTGCAGCCCCTTCCTCATGCAGAGGCTGCACCTTCACCAGCTGAGACAGTGCAGCCCTCACCTCCAGCAGAGGCTGCCCAGGAGGCACCTTCACCTGCTGACACAGTGCAGCCCTCACCTCCAGCTGAGACGGTGTAGCCCTCACCTCCAGCATAGGCCATGTAGGCCACCCTTCAGGGACTGCTGTACAAGGAGCCCCCTCCAGAACCAGTGGGCAAGTCACCCACCTGTGAGTCTGGGACCTTGCACTCGCCAGCAGAGATAATGGGCATGGAGCCCCCTCCAGAAACAGTGGGAAAGTCACCCACCTGAGAGACTGTGACCTTGTACTCCTCAGCAAATGTAATGGGCATGGCCAAAACCAGTGGGCAAGTTCCTGACTTCAGCTGAGGTGCCCCCCATGCCCCTGAGGCGTCTGCCCACTTGCAAAATGATGCCCTTGCAGAGTTCTGTGCGGATGATGTCAGGAAACAGGTTTGGCATTGGACTGTGCCCAGTGGCCATGTAGGCCCTTAGTACTTTGGACTGGGCCTTGGCCCTTTGTGGACATTTGTACATATCTCTTTATTATTCAATTGGTTCATTTGGTGGGTGTTCCCATTCAATACATTCTCATTACTGCCTTCTTGTTGTCCTTGTATTATTATGCCGTGTGTTGTGTGCCATTCGTTTACGTCTGCAGCTGGCTGTGTGCCTGGTGTGTGTTGTGCGTGTGTGTGTCACTGTCGTTTTCCTCCCTCCCTCCCTTGTGTGCTAGGCAGATGTACTCACCGTTGTCGTCTTTGTCGGTGTTGGTGTTCCAGATGGAGCATGGGGAAGAAGAGCATTGGGAAGACTTGCAGTTACGGTTCTACGGCGGCGTTATCCTCCTTTGTGTCCCTGATGGTGAGACTTTTGTCTTCTGTACAGTGCTTCTGCCAGACTTTTGATGGTGTTGGTTCCGCCCCGGAAATCGTGGTGGTGTGCTGTGTCTTGATATGGTGGGTGGTACTTTTTTCTTACGCATGGCTGTTGATGGCTACCTCCGTCATGCATGGTGTTAACTTCCTGGCAGATGGTGTGGTACATTGGCTGTTTATGGGAGTTCTCACCGCCATGATCATAATTTGGCGGTAATTATCGCCGGCCTGTTGGCGGTATTTCTGCCACTTTATCACTCACCGTCAATGTCAAAATGACCACCTTATTCTCCCTATGCCAAAACAAATATGAATGTGACCTTGTGCAATATAACTGGTGTAATGCACACCAGTAACTTTGAGTTGAGTTTGCTCTATATAAAACTGTAAAATAGTAAATTGTGCACAGTCACACAATACAAAGAAATGTATGCTGACAGCACAACTCTCTGATTGTAACTTGGTTGTGGCAAGTTAGAATTCAGCAGGATCTATTCAGGCTTTCATCCTTTCCAGAACAATACACTTAGGCCCTCATTACAAACCTGGCGGTCGGTGATAAAGTGGCGGTAATACCGTCAACAGGCTGGCGGTAACTACCACCAAATTATGAGCCATGGCAGAAAGATCTCTGGTAGACACCCAATGTACCACACTGACCGCCAGGGCGGAAACAACAGCCACCACTCCGGTAGCCGCCTACGCCCAGATGGAAGTCAATGTTCCGCCCACCATATTAAGACCCTGGAAACTACCACCTTTTCCGGGGGCGGTACCAATGACAGCAAAAACATGATAGAAACTGAGCTCAGAAGGGAAATGACTCACCATTGGAGACACAGGGAAGAGCTACACTGCCATGGAACATGAACTTCATGTCTTGCCGATGATCTTCTACGTTCTGCTCCACAATGAGGGGACAAGGCCACGGTTGGGGGACAGACACAGTGGGAGAGGACACAGGGGACGTGTGTATGGCTGTTGTGGAGGTGTCTGCCAGTGGGGTGTGTGTTCCTCTTGGTGTGGTGATGCTGGTAGTGGATGATGATGTAGTGCATGCAGGTGTGAGTGTGGACAGAACTGGGTGGGAGGTGGAGGAGGAGGAGGTGGGGAGACAGTGGAAATAGTGGATGTTGTTGTGTCTGCAACTGGATGGTGTTTGTGTGAGTGCCGGTGGGATAAGGTGTGGTGCTTGTGTTTGCTTGTGACACTCTTGGGTGTTGTCTTGTGTGCATGCTCATCTGTCTGTGTACTTGGGATGGGTTAGGGCTGAGGGGAATGGGACTGGGCAGTGGAAGTTGGAGGGGGGACGATAGAAACAGGGACAATGGCTGCCATCAGAGAGGAGGCCAGAGCCTGAATCGATCTCTGTTGGGCCGCCAATCCAGTGTGAATGCCCTCCAGGAATGTATCAGGTTGTTGCATCTGGGCTGCCAGCCCCTGGATGGCATTCACAATGGTTGACTGCCCAAACAGAGATGGATCTCAGGAGCTCAATAGCCTCCTCACTCAGGGCAGCAGGGATACTCCTGGGGCAGGGCCTGAGGTGCCTGGGGCGAAGGAGATGCCCACCTTCCTGGGTGAGAGGGCATGGGCAACTCGATGAGGGGCTGCTGGGAGGGCGGTGCTGGTATGGGGTGGCGGCTGTAGCTGGGGGTGTCCGCCACTACAAGGGTGCTTCCATCGGGGGAGGTATCTGTGTCAGAACTGTCCCCTCCAGTCTCCACAGTGGTGCTCCCCTCGCCCTCTATCCTACTGGTGCCCTCACCATCGGTGGACTTTGCCTCCTGGGTTCTGTGGGATGCAGCTCCCTCTGTCGCCAGTCCCTCTGCTCCTCCGCCAGATGATGCTAATGCATGTAAGGACAGGATGTCAAAACAAAAACAGGGAGAAAGAGACAAAGGATACACTTGGTCAATAGCTGCACCAACAATACAGTTGGCGTACACAGCACCCTCACACACAAGGAACAGCTCTATGCAATATGCCATTGCACTACCAGAGAAATCGTTAGCGGCCAAGGCAAGGGGAGGGGCACACACCGCCAAATGTAGCACACCGGGGAGCCACACAGCCCTGACCAGTATTGGATGCCTAAAAGCTAGGTTGCAAGATTTTCCCTTCTGAACCCTAGCCACCAAGGGACCTACGCTGCAATGTCAGGCCTGGCTTAGGGGCACCCACTGACATACATCCCCCACCCGGATACTACCCTACCATGCGTAAGTTGTAATGATGGGCACCATACTCCCCCCCTTGTGGCTGCTGTGAGGCCCTCAAGCGCCCATCGAGCTCAGTATGCCGGCCATCAGGATGGTCAGGGTTCAACGGGCACCCCTTCCTCATTGGAAGGCCATCCCCAGCTGGTCCTCCGCTGTCTTCCGTGCCCAGCATCTCAGGTCCTCCCACCGTTTCCGACAGTGGGTGCTCTGCCTACCATAGACTTCCAAGTTCCGCATCTCCATGGCGATGGTACGCCATATACCTTTCTTTTGATGGGCGCTGACCTGCAGAGGCACTAGACACAGGAAAATAGATTTAAACAAACAGTCCCGCCAGTTAAACATACTGCTCACCATACCCGTTTCCATCACCATTTTGACACACATAGCCCAGTACACAACCTGTACACCTTCCAGAGTACATCCACCGTCCCCCCCTTACATGAGTCCTTCATACACACAACTCCATGCATTCATGCCACATGCATCATGCCTACAGTGTACTCACCTGTGGAGGCCCGTACAGCAGTCCGTACTGGGGTAGAACCGAATGCACCAGTCTCTCCAACTCCTCCGAAGTGAAGGCTGATCCTTTTCCGCGGTCACGGTAGGTTCCAGACACAGGTCACAGCAGCACATGCAGTGTAGGTCCTCTCCTATGGAAGGTAAGGTAGCAAGTGAGGAATAAGATAGAAAATGGCGGTCACATCTGCGGCGGTGCATACCGTCACCACCGGCGTTGTTCACCATTGGCCATTGTACCCCATAGGGCCCAATTATAACCAATGAGTAGTTGCATGGCGGTTACTGACCGCCTCCCACAACAGCGCACAACGTCAGGGGAATTATCTCCGTTCCACTTGTCCTTCCACACAGGACAGGTGGATGCCATTTCAAGGGGCGAGGCAGGACCTGGAATAATGCTGCATCACAGGAGATATTAGGACATATTGGACAAATCACAATGACCCATTACAAGTTTACAGGATACAAAGTTCTGTTGTAGCTCCATTGTTCAGTTTGTGACCGGCTCCTCACTCTTGACCTTATATCGGCTATCCATCACCCGACTGGGATCCCCCCTCTTCTGCAAGTGCTATCTGTACTCCATTTTCTGGCAACTGGTTCTTTCCAAGTGACAGTGGGCTTGGCAGCAGAAATGACACAGCCAATGTTTTCAATCGTGCTGGCAAGGGTTTTGTCTGCCCTGTTGAGACACGTGCAACTACGTTGCTTTCCCCCAGGTTGATGATTTGGCCACAGTGAAGGCCGAGTTCTATGCAATGGGACATATCCCCAACATAATTGGGGTGGTTGATGGAACACATATTGCATTTGTCCCCCCTTGCCAGAATGAACAGGCGTTCAGGAATCTGAAGAGTTTCCACTCTATGAATGTACAGATGGTGTGCTTTGTGGACAAGTACATCTCCCACATCAATGCTAAGTATCCTGGGTTGGTGCATGATGCCTTTGTCCTGAGGAATAGAAGCATCCCAAATGTGATGGGCCAACTACAGAGGCACAGGGTTTGGATAATAGGTGAGCCCTGGTTCCCACCCAGTATATGTTGGTATATGGGTATGGTGTGGGCCATATGGGATAGTGTGTGGTTAAATGTTGTCCCTCAATATTTGAGGTGACTCTGGTTACCCCAACCTATCATGGCTGCTGACCCCTGTGAGGAACGCCAGGACAAGGGCAGAAGAACGTTATAATGAGGCACATTGGTGAACCAGAAGGATAATTGAAAGGACCTTTGGCCTTCTGAAGGCCAGGTTCCGGTGTCTCCATCTAACATGTGGATCCCTGTGCTACTCACCAAAAAAGGTCTGATAGATAGTGGTGGCATGCTGCATGTTGCATAACCTGGCCCTCAGACGCCATGTCCCATTCCTGCAGGATGAGGAGGCTGGAGACGTCCGTGTGCCAGCAGTGGACCCTGTGGGCAGTGAGGATGAGGAGGCAGAGGATGAGGATGAGGACAACAGAACATCTGTGTTCAGACAATACTTCCAATGACACACAGGTAGGACAGTGTTACATCACATTTCAACAACATTTGTTTGACTTTGTGTGGCAACAGCATACTGATATTTCCCACTTCAATGCCCACTTACTGTTACCTTTGGCAATTCATTTTGCAGATGTTGGTAACCTCACACATACTCCTGGTAGTGCAAGTGCAATGGGATGAGGTAATGATGGAGGAAAGTCCAGGGTATTGTTCCAGTCCATTAGTAGCACAGGTGCATTGTCCAAGGGGACATAGGAAGGGGAGACATGGCATTTCAAGGTGAACAGGGTGACAGGGTGGGGCACAAGTGTGACAATCAAGAGAGTCTCATTTCCTGGCAGTGGTCTTGGCAAGTGTCTCTGGCTTCTGTCTGGATCGCAGAGAACGTTTGCGGGGTGGTTCTCCTTCTGCAGGGGGATGGGTGCTGGTGGCATGTCGGTCCTGTGGCGGGGTTTCCTGGCCAATAGCGGTAGTGGAAGTGGAAGGCTGTTCAGATGGCTGGGTAGTGGCAGGGGCCCACTGGTGTGAGACTGCCTCCCTCATAATATTGGCCATGTCTCCCAGCACCCCTGCTATGGAGATCAGGGTGTTATTGATGGCCTGCACGTCCTCCCTGATCCCCTGGTCCTGTCCTTCCTGCAGCCACCTGTTCACCTGCACATTGTCCAGGATCTGTCCCATCGTGTCCTGGGAATGTTGATAGGCTCCCAGGATCTCTGCAAGTGCCTCCTGGAGAGTCGGTTCTCTGGGCCTGTCCTCACTCTGGCGCACAGCACTCCTCCCAGTTTCCCTGTTGGCCTGTGCCTCTGTTCCCTGAACCGTGTGCCCCCTACCACTGACCCCAGGTCCTTGATAGTCTTGGGTAAGAGGTGTGGCCTCGGGTACCTGTAGAGGTGGACACACTGCTGATTGACGTGTCCTGGGGACAGAGGTGTGGTTGCGCTGGGTGGGTGCTGTGGTGGTGTTTCCTGATGGGGGAGGCTCTGTGGTGGCGTGTCCAGCTGGGTAACCTGCTGTCCAGAGGTCCCTGATGGGCCAGGTAGGTAATCCAGATACTGAAGACCAGAGTTGCTGTCATTACTGTGGGCCTCTTCAGTTGGGGGACTGGATATTGCTGGCACCTCCTCTCTGCTGACATTGGCTGGGGTACCTTTGGGGATGTAAATGATGTGTTATGGTTTCTGTGTCTGACATATTGTGCCATGGCTTGCCCTCTTTGGTTGGATTTGCCCTGGTAGCTTTCACTTGTGTACAATGGTGTATGGTGGGATAGTTAGGTCTCTGTGGTGTGCATGCTTTAGTGGTGAGTTCCCATACAGGGCTGTGAGTGGTGTCCATGCATTGGTACAGCATGGAGGGCTTGTCATTGGGATAAGTGAGATGTGATGGTGGGGTGTGTGGGATGCAGTGGAGTGATGGGAGTGAAGGTGAAGGTGGGGGTATGTGATGGCAAGCATATAGTGGGGGTATTAGTAGTAGAGAGTTGACTTACCAGAGTCCAGTCCTCCTCCTACTCCGGCCAGGCCCTCAGGAAGCAGGAATGCCAAGACTTGCTCCTCCCATGCTGTTAGTTGTGGGGGAGGAGATGAGGGTCCACTGCCAGTCCTCTGTACAGTGAGCTGGTGTCTTGATGCAATGGAACGTACCTTCCCCCGTAGGTCATTCCACCTCTTCCTAATGACATCCCTAGTTCATGGGCGCTGTCCCACGGCATTGACCCTGTCCAGGATTCTCCGCCGTAGCTCCATCTTCCTAGCTATCGATATCTGCTGCACCTGTGCTCCAAATAACTGTGGCTCTACCCTGATAATAACCTCCACCATGACCCATAGCTCCTCCTTTGTAAAATGGGGGTGTCTTTGTGGTACCATGGGTGTTGTGTGAGATGTGAGGGTGAGTTGGGTAATGTGTTGAGGTGTGTGATGTGAGGTGCGTGAGTGGTGTATAGGTGTGAATAGTATGTGGCTCTTGTCTTAGTGGTCTTGGTGTCCCTCTGCTGGCAATAGTTTGAAATGGTAAATTGTTGTGGGTAATGTGTGTGTGTGTGTTTTATAGTGGTGTGGTGTGTATATGGGTGTCAAATGTGTGTTATTTAAATTGTCCAATGTAGTGTTGTTTTGTATGTGGGTGTCCATTATGAGCATGGTGGTAAGTACCGCCAATTGTTTACCGCCATTGAATGCCCGCTGTGGTGATTTGTGGATCATAATGTGATGGGTGTTTTTCTGTTGGCTTAATGGTGTGGGTTTGATACCACCACTTTATCACTGACCTTTGGTCTGGTGGATTTGTGTGTGTGGCTGAATTCCTATGGATTAGTGTATGTGTTTCACAATATGGTGAACGGATATCTGCTGTGGCGTCGGTAAGTTGGTGGCCGTCAGCATGGCGTTAAGCGGGATTTACCACCAAAGTCATAATGAGGGCCTTAGTGGGTTGTGCTAGACCAGCATTATTTGTGATTGATAAAAGATCACACAATGCATAGGTTATTGGCTAGGATCACATAAGTTAAATGGGTTTTCACATGACCCGATGATGTAAAATGTTTTCTTAAGTTTGCGAAATACAACGTGAGCTGGTCACATGGAAAAATAAAGATTAGATCTCAATTCATTATCCATCGGGAGTACAAATTTGTTCCTAGTAAACATTCCTTTAAACGAGTCAAGGAGCTCAACTAAAATGTCCTATCCATCAGAGATTACCTCGCATTTTGTGGAGATTGCAATGAAACAAAGAAAGAGACAGAAGAGCATATATGGTGTTTCTAAAAATGATATTATTTTACAAAGGGGAGATCAGAAAGAGTGATGCATTTTAGAACGCGCTAGCCTAAATCTCTCCAACTTGACAGCAGTGTATCCAAGGGTACAGAACTTAATTCAGGTTTGTGGGAATGATACCATCCACCCCTCCCTATGTCCTCTTCAAAACAAAAAGGGCCAGAATAACAAGAACAAGCAACAAGTGATGTTGGGGACGGGCAGACATGAACAGGAAACTGAGGGACGGTGAGAGGTGCTGGGTCATGGCAGTATAAGCCAATTCAAAGTGCCATGGCTGCCATGAGCATGAGCGCGAAGGTGAGACACAAAAGAAAAAAAGTAGTTCATTCACAGTAAAACATATTGGCACTCATGCAGTAATCCATGTAATGGGGCAGTCTGCAAGGTGGTAACAAAAATGCCCCAAGGCAGGACAAACGTAAAGCATTCACCAATGTCATCAAGGGGTTTTTAAAAGATAAGCGCATGAACGAGCAAAAGCTAAGGTAAATGCGCACAGTAGTAGGTGAAAGAGTACAAAAGGTGAGGGCCTTCAACTATCTGGGCATTGGCTCCTTCGCCACTGGAAACTGATCTGAGCAGTTTCTTCATTGCCCCAATAGTCTGGCTGCATCTTTACGGGGCTTAAAGTGACCCCATAGGAGGTTTGATGTGTGCACTTTTATATAACCCATAAAAGCAGATACCACTAACTCCCTCTCTAATCCTCTTAATTTAGTAAAGCTATGGCCTGTGGTAATGATGGGACTTTGCAAACACTGTGAAACGAGTTCTTGAAGTCCTTATTTTCACTACCTTTGGTCATACCAAATTGCTGATTGCATACTGAGTTAAGCTTGTACCACATCAAGTTTCTGGGCAGTCTGTACCACTGCATTGAGTACCATTTATAGTTTTGTGTTAAGCTCTGTATCAGAGATGTTGCCAACAATTTAATGATCAGTAATGAGAAGGATAATCTACCCTGTTTGAAGTGCATGAAGCAGCTTTGTTACTGTCTTTGGGAGTCAAAAAGATTGACATTTTCCAGATGGCTCTGCTGGTGCGGATGATTGTATGACAATTGTAGGAAAGTGCCCTTTTTTTAGGTCACCCCCACACCTTTTTCTGTAGGTGCTGTTGGGACTCTGAAAGTACACTGAAGCCTGCTAACCAGGCCCCACTGCCTGTGCTCTCTTTCTACATTTGCAAGTGTGATTTGTTGTCCCCATTTTGCAAGTACTTTAACCCCCTTAGAAGTCCATAGTTTATGGTACCAGTCATACCCATGGTATGGGTTTTAAAGTTGTCACCAGGGCGTGAAGCACTGTTTGTGCCACCCAGAGTGACCCATGTAAACTACTGACAGCAGGCCTGCCATTGCAGACTGCAGGAGCAGTGCAAACTGCTCAAACTTGACTGTGCCTACATCATGTGTGGCACAGCCTCAGTACTTTCTTTACTATCTGTCAGTCACTCTTAAGGAATGCCTCCTGAGCCAAGAAGGCAGAGTGCATTATATTAAAGATGTGATCATATAAATGCAAGCTTATATGTCCCAATAGTTGCCTTTTCCATTAAAGGGTACTATAAGTGAGCAACTGTCCTTAGGAAAACATGAGCTGGCACCAGGGCAAACCCAAAGTGGCCAGCTCCATTATGGTACCACAGAAAGGGGTCATGCTTGGTATCAAATAACATGCCTTCTCACTCCTGTCACAAATCTCATGTCAAGGGTGATGTAGCATGGACCTAGAAAGCAATCTTAAAGATTGCTCACCCAGTTACCCCAGTTTTCCTGTGCTCTGGCTGCCAGCCCGCAGCAACTGCCACCAAGACAGTATTCTAACCCCCTGGACAGAGGAGCAAACACTCCAAGAAGTGAGGACAATGGCCAGGATGGGAAGGAGATCACACCTCCCTCCTCCCAGAAAGGCTACAGAAGTGGCACATCTAGGTGGTGAGCTTTAAAGTGCACACTGCCTGTGATATGCAAGCAGGCTGGCTCCCAGTACAGGACAAAGCTATTCCCCTGTGCCTAGACACATTTGCACCCAGGCAGGCGAGAAAATTAGTTAGTCAGGAGGCGTACGCTCCCAGAAGGCTAGCCACAACTCTACGGTGGGCAGCCTGTTCTGTACAGCTGAGGGAGGCTTTTGTCACCTTGAAAAGTAGCAAAATAGAGGGTTATTGGTAGAAAAGGTGCCACAAGCCAGCAGCTGTGGTCACCTCAAGGGTGGATTTGCCACTGAGGCTTGTAACCTATTGACTACTTGCAAACACAGCCCTAAAACCCCTAAATCTGACACCAGAACCTGAGTACTTCAGCAACTTGTGAAAAGAGGACATGTGAAGACCCACATCAACGACAAAAGGAACTGCAATAACAAAAGGCATGGATACCTTGAACCTGTGGCAACATCCTAGAACTGCTTGACTGCAGCTTCTCCTGAACCAAATCCTGCTTCTCCCAACAAGAGGGAACCCTTTATGACCCAAAGCAAAGACCAGACTCCCTTGGACTAGTGGCACTAGTCCCCTGCCCACTGTAGATACAAAGTACTCATCACACCTAAAGAAGCACTGGCCATCGGGCCATCCCTGGGATCGCCCAAAGACAGGAGGTCCAGTCCATTGTGCAACCTGAGGGCAAACCGCAACACCTTCAACCAACATCACTTGTGACTCACTTGTCACGCTTTTGCATCTATTTCCTTGCCCAGGCCGTCCGAGGGATAAAACCAGCAACTGCAGCTCCTGTTCAGCACCAAGGATAGCCAAGTACACCTCTGTACCCGTTACGCCCAGGATAGGTGGAGTTGTTCCGCATGGTGAATCTTAGTCCAGGGTCCCACACAATATTAACCCCCAGTGGGCTCCCATGAACCCGACCTGCAAGTGACCAAGGCCCACATTATGACATTGGCGGTAACTGCCGCCTACTGCCACGGCGACGGCCGACAACATACCACCGGTGTGGCTACCAGCCCTCCATGCGTATTGTGAACGTCAACGGTATTCCGTCAGAAGGCTGGCGGAATACCGCCAACGGTCATGGTGGCGGACGGCGGTAAGGTGGCGCTGCTGTCAGCAGCATCGCCATACCAGCAAAACACCGCCGACTGTATCATGAGCAATGATACGGCCTGGCAGTGTTTTGCTTGCAGACGCTGCTGTTGACAGCAGCGCTGCGTCCCGTTTCCAGCTGGAGGATCTCCTGCAAGCAGGTAAGTCGGGTTCTCTGACAGGAGAGAGGGTGGGAGGGTTGTTGTGTGTGTGGGGGGGTGTTGTGTGTGTATGTTTTGGTATGCGTGCATGCAGAAGTGAGTCGCGTTGAATGAGTGCATGAATGAATGAATGTGAGTGTCCGCGTATATTGTGTATTGTGAATGTGTGTGTGCGACAAAGTATGTTGCTGTGGGTTGCGTGTGTGGGTATGTATGTGTGCATGCGTGGGTGGATGTGAGTATGCGTGTGTGCATGTTTTTATATGGGTGTGCGTGTGGGTGTGTAAATGTGCGGGGGTCAGGAGAGGGAGGGGGAGGGTGGGGGAGAAGTTTGGGGATTGGGATTGGGAGTGGGGTGGGGGAGACCCCTATCAGTGCCAGGGAAGGGATTCCCTGACACTGATAGTGCCTACCACCATTGCCTACCACCATCGTGGTGGTACGTTTGCCACGAAAACCATGCGGTAGGCTGGGTCATAATCCCGAGGGTGGGAATGTAACGGCCGCCTGGCTGGAGACCGAAGTCTCCAGCCCAGCAGCCGCTACTACCCTGGTGGTCGGTGTGTTAAAGTGGCTGTCTGTGTTGGCAGTTACCACCGTGGTCATAATCCCTTTTTTTTTACCGCCAACCTGTATGAGGGCCCAACTGTTACAAGTACCATTTTCAACACCCTCAGCTCCCTCGTTCAGCACCAAGGACAGCCAGGACACCTCTGCACCCATGCCTCATGAACCAGGTAAAATTGGTCTGACTATCACAACCTGGCCCTGGGATCCCCTCAACCGTGTTCCTTTGAACTCACCCAGCAAGTGACCAAGTGTCACTAATAACTTTTCACATTGACAGCAATGGTGATATTTGACAACTTGTGAAAACACTGATACTCAAAAATCCATCATTCCGGTTATACATATCTGATTTGCTTTGTTTTGGTGTCTAAACCTATATAGAAATCTGCTTTATTTTTATAAATTGGTGTCAGATTTCTTTTGAGTCATGTCAATTATTTGTCATCTCTGTTAAGATGCTCAACACATGTTCCTCTAGTAAAGCCTGACTGCTCTGTGCCACACCACAGCACTGAGCTAAGGATTTATTAATGTGAATCCAAGGACCATCTTTCGGGTATTGTGGGAGTATTATGTTGTGAAGCCTAATCAGCCTCACTGATTAATACTCCACTTTCCTACATCTCAAATTTGTATTTCACAATACAACTTGGTCAAAAGTATTTTTAGTGCACAAGAAATCCTTAATTATCATTCAACTCAAAACCTTTTGCCGATTTTTTTTAATCGAGTTTTTGATTGGAATTGACACAGCTCTATATAGACCTCCATTCTAATAGTGTTTGAAAATGTTCAAAAGGTTTTAGAAAGTTGGACAAAAGTTTCAAAAGGTTAATGCAACATTTTAACAAGGTCACAACTTTCAAAAGAAAAAGGTTAGTACACAATCGAAACCAACAAGAACCTCGCCCTGTCTGTCCTCCAAGATTTGAAGAAAGGGGATCTAAGAGCTTTGTGTAAAATGAGGGCCATTGGCTTTAGAGCGACATGCAAAAGAGAAGATCTTGAAAAGCTTCTCAGCTCCTATGAGGAAGAAAAATTAGAAAGGGTAATGATGGGGAGGTTGGTGAGGGCCATAGCTCTTCATTCTTCCCCAGACCACCTTTACCAGTGGAAAGTGACAGGAGTCACTCTAGTAGATTCCTCCAATGGTAAGGTTGTAGGACACTTCAAGGATGAGTTTGAATTATTATCCTTGGAGGAGAGAATGCTTGAACTTGAAGAAAGGAGACTAGCCCTAAAGAAAGAGGAGTCAATTTGGGCATGGTACCCAAATATGGTGGCAGCAATACATCTAGGGAAAAAGAGGAATCTTTCAACCCTAAGATCCAAAAAGGAATTATCCCCAAGTTTAGTGATGATGACATTGACAAATGGTTTGCATCCTTTGAGAGAGCCTGAAAATGAGAAGGATAGGTCACCAACATTAAGGCTCTCTACTTTGGGAGTTATTCTCAGCGAAGGGCAGAGAAAGACTTCTGACCCTTAATGAGAAAGTTGCTGAGTTCTACCAGCACACGAAAGAGACCCTCATAGAAGGGTTTGGACTCACCACTGAGAAGTACGGAGTCAAGATTAGAGACACCCAAAAAGGCCAAAACCAAACTTGGGTGGACTTTTTTGACTTCTCAGTCAATGCACTAGAGGGCTAGATCAAGGGCAATGAGGTGGGCATATATGAGAGCTTTATCATTTAATTATGAAAGACAACATTATAACCTAGTGTACCATATAGAAATTGTGACAGCAACCAGTAGATTTCAAGTTGTCTTCTCCCTGAGTACTAGGAAAGATAGCAGATAAGTGGGTCAGAACCAGGGTATCCAGGTTGACCCAAGGTGGGGGTGACCCCAAGAAGGGTGCTCCGACTTCCCAGTAGGAGAAAGAGGCGAGTACTACTAAAGATAAAAATAAAGAGTTCTCTCAAGTGTTCCCAGGAGGTTGGGCCCAAGACTGTTCCCAGTCCAAAGGAAAGGAGTATCATGGTAAGAAATGGGACCCCAAGAAGGCTGGGGTAGGCTGTGACTGTTAGCAGTCAGGGTACAAGAAAGGGCATGCAGCCTGCCCCAGGGGATTGGTTAACCTAGTAGTGGAGGCGGAGGTGTACTCTGGAGAGGCCAGAGATTGCACTGAGGTTACATTAGTTTTGCTTGGCGGGATGGATATTGAAGCCCTGGTAGTCTTACTTCTAAGTTTACAGAAGTATAGATAAAGGACTAAAACGAATGGGACTGAGGTAGAGGCTCTGAGGGATACAGGTGCCAGTGTCACTATGGTAGCTGCAGTACCGATTCCCCTGACCAAATAATACCTGTGTCAGTCATCAGGTAACTAATGCTGACAACTAGACTAAAATCCATCCAATGGTCTTGGTAAGCCCAGATTGGGGAGGGGTTACTGGCCCAAAGAAGGTAGTTGTGTCCCATTCCATCCCAGCAGTGTGCATGTTGGGAAATTATCTGAAGACCTCTGAATGGGCAGAGGTAGAAAGGAAGGCTCATGCAGAAATGTGGGATTTCCACAAGTGTGTGTGAGTGTGAAAACCAGAGCACAGGCAGCAGAACAGGGACTTCAAGAGGACCTGGAGCCTAAAACAATGGCCCAAGATTCTAAGTACAAGAGGAAGGGCAAGAAGACTGATAAGGCAGCTTCAAAGAGGTCACAGGATCATGGGGAGACGTCCTCTGAGGGTATGCCCTGATGCCTGAGATGGGATCTGCAGCTGATTGAGCCTGATCTGACCAGGCAGAGCTCTTAAGTGCAGTGGGACCCTCCAGAGGGGACCTATGCCAAGGGCAAAGGACATGCCCTACTCTTGAAGGCCTCAGGCAGCAGGCTGCATGGCAGGAAGAGGGAGATGTCGGGGGCACCAACATGGTCCAATCAGAAGATGGACTCCTGTACACAGACACCAGGGACCCCAAACCAGGGGCAACCAGATGAGTGGTGGTCCCCTAAGTGTGCCAAGAGTTCATCCTAACTTTGGCCCATGACATCCCCCTTGCTAGACATCTGGGAAAGGCCAAACCTGGAAGAGGTTGGCCACCCATTTGTATTGGCCCCAGATGTCTGAGAAGGTGAAGGAGTTTTGTCACTCCTGTCTCACCTGTGAAGGCAGTGGCAAGATAGGAGGGCAACCAAAGGCTCCCTTAATTCCACTTTTAGTTGTTGAAATATCTTTTGAGAATGTATGGAGTGGCATCGGTCCCCTTGTCCCTCCAACCGCATCTGGGAACAGGTTTATTCTAGTTGTAATGGACCATGCCACTAGGTACACAGAGGCAATTCCTTCCAGGACTGCTAATGCCCCTGCAGTGGTAAACTCCCTTATTGGAATCCTCGCTAGGGTAGAGTTTCCTAAAGAGGTGGTGTCTGATAGAAAGACAGATTTCATATGTGCATACCTCAAAGATGTGTGTAATGATTGTGGTGTAAGTTACAGGTTCACCACAACCTATCATCCACAGACAAATGGTTTAGTTGAGAGATTTAAAAAACATGAATGACATAATAATGGGCCTCCCTGAAAACCTCAGTAGGGGATGGAATGGCCTGTTACCCTGCTTGATATTTGGATACAGAGAAGTGCATTAGAAGGAGCTAGGCTTCAGACCCTTTGAGCTTCTATTTGGCCATCCTGTAAGGGGTCCTTTGAGTCTAGTGAGGGAAGGTTGGGAGAGACCTCTCAAACAACTGAAACAGGACATAGTGGACTGTATAATCGGAGTGCATTCATGCATGATTGAGTACATGGAGAAAGAAAACAGGAATTAGGAGGCCAGCTAGGAGTTACATAAAAACCAGTATGACCACAATACAGCACTGGTTGAGTATCAATCTGGTCAGATGGTGTGGGTGTTGGATAGGCCTGGGCAGAACTCGTGGAGTTCTGCTCTGTAGAATTCCACATAGTGCAAAATAAAGTCTGCAAGATTCCGATGAACTCCACGAGTGGGATTAAATGCTTGTCTGTCCGTGTCCACCCATTTGTGCTGCTTTTTTTACATGCCAGCAACGTGATGCATGCTTCTGCACTGCAAAAGCAGCACTAACTGCCAAATACAGTCTGCTAGGGCGAAGCCGTTTTGTATTATCTGCTTACCTGTTCTGTGAATGTGAAGGGACTTCTTTTGCTATCCTAATTAAATATTTGCAATCCTCCCCCATCCCACTCACCCGTCCATCATTTAAGTTTATTTTATTATTATGTTTGTATATTTTATGTTTTTTTTATTTTAATTTTTTTTACTTTTTTCTTTTTCCCTTTACTTCCCTATTTCTCCTTCTACTAACTCCTTCCTTTCCCTGTTTCTTCTTTTCCCACCCGTTGTCTTGGCAGAACAGGGCGTGACAGGAAGCGGTGGAACCACTGCGGCTGCTAGTGGCACATCTTGTAGTCTCCGGCACCACTTAGGGATGTAACCCTGAGCCATTTTTTCAGAGGTGGAAGGGGCAACATATTTATTTTACTTGCAGCACCATCTCCCATCCATGCTAGCAGCAAGCAGGAGGCCTGAAAGCAGGAATGCCCAGCAGGAGTATTGGCTGCTGTGTGGGAGAGTGTGCCAGAGTGTGCACCATCACACGGGGGCAAGCACACCCAGCAGTAGTTGACGCACCTCTGGGCGGACATACTGGACCGGAAATAGGACCTGCTCGACCTGCTGGGCATCAAGGGTTCGGGGCTTGGTGAGTTATTATTAATTTTTTGTATTGTGCAACTAAGATAGTGGTTATAGTAATATCAATGAGTTAACATTCTGTGTGCCTTTCTTTATGTAGCTCATAAAGTCCCAATCTCCCAGTGATGCATTGAAAAAGGGAGACTGAGCTGGCCCATCAAAGGAGGTTGAGAAGCAAAAATAATTTGTTGCAATGCATCAGTAGTTCCTAATGTAGTTTAGGAAGTTTGGAAAAGGGCTTAGAATACTGAGAATAGGTCAACTTGAATCAGTATCTAGAACCCACGTGCAGAAAGAGGGCTTTGTGGTGGTTCAGGGAGTCACGATTGCCACCACCAGCATCGCAGCTGAAATGTGCTGGCCCCACAGGAGAGCACTTCTCAGCAGAGCCAGAAGCCAGCAAGAAATGCAGGGCAACAGCAAGGCAGCAGTTCTTTACAGCAAAGCAGTCCAGGTGAGTCCTTTGGGCAGACAGGCAGCTTCTCCTGGCAGGTTGCAGGTTCTGGTGCAGAGTGTCTAGTTTGGTAGGGAAAGGGACCCCGTTTATATACCCAAAAGGGCCTTTGAAGTTGGGGAGACTTGAAGGAGTGGTTTTGAAGTGATCAAGGTCCCCTTTCAGTACAACCCTGTCTGTCAGGGTCCCAGTAGAGGGAATGGAAGTCCTTTGTGTGAGGGCAGACCACTGTCCTTTGAAATGTAAGTGTCAGGCCCTCCAGGAAGACCCACTCACTATGCAGATGTGTGCCGGTGTGACTGACAGTCCTGTGTATTAAATAGGACCTGTGTGCCCCTTTGTAATCAAAATCTAACACTCAAACAGTTTATGAGGGTAGCCTTAAGTTTAACCTATGAAAGGAGCAGGCCTCACAGCAGTGGAAAACAAATTTAGGAGTTTTCTACTACCAGGAGAAATTAAACCCACTGGTATGTGTCCTGCCTTTTACCTACACAGCACCCTGCCTTATGGGTTACCTAGGGCCTACCTTAGTGGTTACTTATATATATAAAAAGGGGAATTCAAGGCTTGGCAAGTACTTTTAAATGCCAAGTTGCATTGGCAGTGAAACTGTACACACATGCCTTGCAGCCTGAGACATGGTTAAGGGGCTACTTCTGTGGGTGGCACAATCAGTGCTGTAGGCCCACTAGTAGCATTTCATTTACAAGCCCTGGGCACATGCAGTGTACTTTACCAGGGACTTACAAACAAATTAACTATGCCAATTGGGTATGAGCCAATGTCACCATGTTTTAAGGGAGAGAGCATATGCACTTTAGCACTGGTTAGCAGTGGTAAAGTGCACGGAGTCCTAAAACCAGAAAAACTGGGTCAAAAAGTGGAGGGAGACAGGCAAATAGTTGGGGGGTGACCACCCTAAGCTGTCAGGTCTAACATGTGTTTCCCCAGCTGAATGTAGGAAGAGCTACCCAACTCCTTGGTCTGGAGAGACCATCAGCATTGGCATGGTTAATGCCCGGGCAATGCTCTACCATAAAGACCACCCCCGTAGAGAAATGTACCACCTAAAGTGTTTAGGATTACCATCTTTCATTTGCAAGAAACATCTGAGTGGTTTGGTCTGTCTGAATCCGGAAGTGAGTCCCAAACAGGTATGGTCTCAGCTTCTTCAGTGCCCAGACCACAGAAAAAGCTTCTCTTTCAATAGCACTCCACCTCTGTTCCCGTGGTAATAGTCCTCTGCTAATAAACACTACTGGTTGGTCTAGGCCCTCCTCATTCAGTTGTGCTAGGACCACCCCTATGGCATGCTCTGAAGCATCTGTCTGCACAATGAATTCTCTGGAGTAGACAGGGGCCTAAAGCACGGGGTGCCGTGCACATGGCTTCCTTCAGAGAGTAAAATGCTTTCTGACAAGCCTCCGTCCAATTCACTAACCTAGGTTGTTTCTTGCATGTGAGTTCTGTTAAGGGGGCCACTATGGAGCCATAACCCTTAACAAATCTTCAGTAGTATCTGGTGAGACCTAAGAAGGCTTTCACCTCAGTTTGGGTTCTAGGTGGTTGCCAGGCCTTGACTGTTTCAATTTTGGCCTGGAGGGGCTGCACCTTGCCACCACCTACTAGGTGTCCCAAGTATACCGTGGAACCCTGCCCCATCTGCCACTTACTGGCCTTAATGGTCAGGCCTTCCTGTTGAAGGGCCTGAAGCACCTCCTTGAGGTGGAGCAGGTGTTCCTCCCAGCTGAAACTATAGATAGCGATGTCATCTAGATAGGCTGCAGAGAAGGCACCCTTGCCAGCTAGGACCCCATTAACCAATCGTTGGAAGGTAGCGTCGCCATTTTTCAGTTCAAAGGGCTTGATCCAGAACTAGTAATGACTCTCACAAGTAGAAGAAGCTGATCTCTGTATTGCCCCTTCAGTCAAGGCGCTCTGCCAGTACCCTGACATGAGGTCAAAGGTACTAAGGAGCTTAGCTGCACCTGCCTGTCTATGAGCTCATCAGCTCGAGTATGGTGTAAACATTTGTCTTTGTGACAGAGTTGAGACCCCGGTAGCCCACACAGAACCTAAGTTCTGGCTTGGCACCGGGAGCAGCATCCTTGGGAACCAACACCACTGTGCTGGCCCAGGGACTACTGGACTTCTCTATCACCCCAAGAGCCAGTATCTTGGCAACTTTGTCCTTGATGCTGGACCTCACCTTATCTGACACTCTGTAAATTTTATTCTTTACAGGGAGATTGTCTCCTGTGTCGACATCAAGGACACACAAGTGTGTGAGTCCAGGGGTGAGGGAAAACTGGAAAGAGAACTACTCCAACAACTTGTAGGAGTCTCCTCTCTGATCTAGGGTCAGAGAGATAGACACCCTCCACTGACCCATCACCTTCCTTGACAGAGATGAGGTCGGGGAGAGGCTCACTCTCCTCTTCCATGCCCTCTTCTGTCACCAGAAGCATGTTGACTTCAGACCTCTCAAAATGAGTCTTCAGTTGGTTTTGATGGAGCACTCTTATGGGTTTCCTAGGGGACTTGAGGTCCACTAAGTAATTGCCACCCCCTTCTGCTCCTTGATTTCAAATGGGCCAGTCCAGGAGCCCTGGAGAGCACTAGGCTCTTCTGGCTCCATTACCCATACTTTGTCTCCAGGTGAGAATTCTACCAGGGTGGCCTTCTGGTCATACCATTGCTTCATCATGTCTTGACTGGCCTTGAGGTTGCTCCTGGGCTGTTTCCAGAAGCATTGCATCTGGTTGCGGAGGGCCAACATATAACTGACCACATCCTGGGGGGGTGGTTCATGGAAGCTTTCTCCCACCCCTCTTTCACTACACTTAGGGGTCCCCTGACAGCGTACCCATAGAGAAGTTCAAAGAGGCTGAACCCTACCCCTTTCTGCGGCACCTCTCTATAAGCAAAGAGATGGAAAGGCAAGAGGACGTCCCACTTACACCTCATGGCTTCAGGTAGGCCTGTGATCATGCCTTTTAGGGTCTTGTTGAACCATTCCAAAAGCCCATTGGATTGAGGATGGTAAGGGGTGGTGAACCAGTAGGTCACCCCACACACATCCCACATGGACGTCATGTATACAGACATGAAGTTTGTGCCTCTGTTAGACACAACCTCTTTTGGGTATAGCACACGGGTAAATATCCTCCTTAGAGCTCTGGTCACCACCGGTGCAGTCACTATCCTTAGAGTGATTGCCTCTGGATAGCGGATGACATGGTCCACCAAAACCAGTATAAATATGTTGCCTAGGGCAGTTTTGGGGTCCAAGGGACCAATGACATTGATGCCCACCCTTTGGAAGTGGGTGTCAGTGATGGGGAGTGGGCTTAAGGGGGCCTGTAGCCTCTTCTCTGTCTTCCCACTAGCCTGGCAGGTTGGGCAGGACCTACAGAAGGCATCTGAGGCTACCCATATTTGGGGCCAATAAAAGTGGTTCAGCAGCCTGGCAAAGGTCTTGTCTTACCCCAGATGTTCCGCCAGGGGAAGGTCATGAGCCAACCCGGTAGGAAGGCCCGATAGCTCTGGGGGACCACTAGCACACGTGCTGCCCAAGCTTCCGGTACCTTGGGCTCACTGTAAAGAAGATCATTCTCCTAATAGAAATGGTGATCACCGGAGGCTTCACTTGCTGCCTGGGCTGCGGCCTGTCACCTCAAATCCTCAAACGTAGGGTACTCTTCCTGCACTTTGGAGAACTCCTCCCTGGTTGGCCCACCCTCAGGTTGCCAGCCAGCAACCTCAGACAGGTTACCGAGGGTGGCGATGTCCTCCCCTGTTGGCTCGGGCCTCCTACTCTGGGACCCCGTCAATCACTGTGGGAACATCTGGGAGTGGTTTTCTGCACCTCTTTCCCTTCCTCTTTGTAGTTGTCTAGGCCATTGTTCCAGGCTCCAGGCGGCCTTGACTCCCTTCATGGGCAGCCATGGACCATGTGGTCATGCAGACCCATTCAAGCAAACCTAACATCTCCAGGTGAGACCTGAGCTCCACCTCCTTTCAGGTAGTATGCTCAAGGTCGTTGCCTGACAGACAATCTACAGGCATGGCAGCAAACTGGACTACGCTAATGCCCTCTACTCAGGAACCACGGCCAAGCTCCAGAAAAGACTGCAACGCATACAGAACGCCTCTGCATGCCTCATCCTGGACATACCTTGCCACTTCCACATCACAGCCCACCTGAGAGACCTACAATGGCTTCCAGTAAAACAAGAGAATCACATTCAAACTCCTCACCCACACTCACAATGCACTGCACAACACCAGACCAGAATACCTCAACAGATGGCTCTCCTTCTACACCCCGACAGCTTCGCTCTGCTGACCTTGTCCTTGCCACTGTCCCACGCATCCAAAGAACGACCGCCGGTGGCAGATAGTTCTCCCACCTCACCGCAAAGACGTGGAACACTCTTCCCACCCACCTGAGACAGACACAGGACCTACTTACCTTTAGGAGACACCTCAAGACATCACTGTTCGAGCAGTAGCAGCCCCCCCTCCCATCAGCGCCTTGAGACCCTCACGAGTGAGGAGTGCACTTTACAAATACTCTGATTGATTGATTGACCCACAGCTACTTTTAGAGTACCAGAGATCCCCCACCACTCACAGGGAATGAGATTCACCAGTATGTGACTCTCATGATTTTCAGCGACTATGACCTGGTGGAATGTATTGGGGTGACCTGCTCCGCTGACACCACCTCACTCCTAACAGTAGTCATGCTGGTTCCTGTGTCACACAGAGCCTCCACCCTTTGCCCATTAATGCTGACAAACTGCCTATACTTGGAAGTATTGGCAGGCATGTGGGCTTTTGGCATCATTTCTTCATCTCCCAGGGACACTAGAGTTAGCTCTATCTGTTCCCCAAAACTATCTGGGACTACCTCCTTCCTGAACATTACACTAGCCAACTGAAGGGTCTGCCCTCCAGTAGGGGGCTGTGCCCGCATTGGACACTTGGTGCACTCTTAGCATTTGGGTACAAACTTTCCTTTCTTTTTATCAAAGAACCCTGGCCTCTTTTCAGAATCAGATTTGGACTGGTTACCACCCTCCCTGGGAATTGTTTTGGGGGCCTTTTGTGAACTCCTTTTTTAAAGTTTTTCTCCCCCTCTTTCTTCTGATGGGAACCCTGACCTTTGTGGGTGTCCCCCCAGATACCTTTTTTGACACTCTGGTGCTGACCCAGTGGTCCGCCTCCTCAGCAAGCTTCCTAGGGTCAGTCAGCTTACTGTCAACTAGGTGCTGGTGCAACTCTGTAAAGCAAACACTGAGCATATGCTCTCTCAGGATCAAATTATACAACCACACATAGTCATCTACTTTACTGCCCCACACCTATCCATTAGGTGCCTTACTGAACAAATAAAAAAAAGTCTACCCAAGTTTGTGTGGAGAGCTTGGTGCTGTCCCTGAACCTCTGACGGTAATTCTCAGGGTTCAGCCCAAACTTGGCAAGCAAAGTGGTTTTGCTGGATGAGTATGTGTTTTGATCCTTTGGATGTAATGTGTTCCTCCCAACATGTGGTACATATCCCCAAAAGCTTGCCCCCTATTGCTCTTCAGGAAACCCATGAGCCATTAGTGCAAAGTCATAGGCAGCCAACCACTTATCAGTGTCATCTCCCACCACATAACTTGGCACCACATTTTTAGGTATACAAATATTCTTGTCCCCAGCATGTATGCTGCCACCATCACTGCTGGACTCAGACTGTCTAGCCTTAATGTCCGGCTGTTTGAGACTAAGTTCATGAGCCAACAGAAGTTTCTTCTCAGCCAAAGCCCTTTCAGCCTCAACTTGTTTGGCTTCTGCTTCTCTCTCTGCTTTCTTTTCTTCCAGCCTTAGGGGGTTATTCCAACTTTGGAGGAGGTGGTAATCCGTCCCAAATGTGACGGATTTACCACTAGCCGTATTACGAGTTCCATAGGATATAATGGACTCGTAATACGGCTGGTGGTATATCCGTCACTTTACCCTCACTTTTGGGACAGATTACCACTTCCTCCAAAGTTGGAATAACCCCCTTAATCTTGCCAATTACAGTTGGAATTCTCTCTCCTCCCTCTTTTCCTCTGCGGTCAGGCATGGCTAGAGACACTGCTCCCTGGTTTACCAGGGGGCACAATTCCAGGGGTAACATTCCCCACTGCTGGTGACAAATCCTCTGAGGGGCTATCCTCTGGCTCCTCCATCTCAACATTCTCTTGTGAACGGGCTTCTGCTAAGGCCCTCAGCCCCTTTTGGTACTCCTCCTTCCTGGAGGCACCCCGGGTTGGTACTCCCATACCTTTTATACTACTCCTTCAGCTGGCTAACAGTGTACGTCTCCAGCTGGCTACGTCAAACTCCCCAGCTCCTGCTTGGGATCAAGCCAGAGACATGTTGTATGAGGATTTGATTAAAATGGCAAACAGAAAAATGAAATTGCAAAAAAAGAGGAAAAATCAAGTTGACCTTCAACTGTTGGTAGGTAGTGTACACCTAGCTATTGTATTTTACCACACAAATGCAAGTCCTATCCTTACCGTTGATCACCAATGTTAGAAATTGGGTCTCTAGTTGGCAGAGGTATACACCCTCTTCCAATTAGGGATAATGATCCTAGTTAAGGTAAGTCACACACAATCCAAATTATCCTGTGCCACCCTCTGGTAGCTTGGTACTCTGCAGTCACACTTTACTTAAAAGGCAATGTGTAAGGTATTTGGGCAATAACTCAGGCAATAACACAGTGAAAACACCACAAAAATACTCCACACAGGTTTAGAAAAATATAAGATCTGAATAAATGAAGGTCAAAGCGATCAAGATTTGATAATCACAAGTTGAAATATCACTTTTGCAATGCTAAGAGAAGTCTTTAGTTCTTAAAAGCAACAATTGTCTCTTGCAAGCAAAAAGTACCTGGTTTGTGTCAAAATTACACACACAACGACCGCAGAGGATGAGATAAGTGAAAAAAGGTAGGTGTGCGTTGGATTTCCAGGTGCACACAGACGATGCATTGATTCTTTTCCATTCAGCAAGGGCTTTGTGTTGAATGCAGGTACACAGGTTTGAATCCTCGTTGTGATGCGGGGTCTTTTGATGCCCAGGGAAAATGCGTGGAAATCCTGGGTGTGCGGGATGAAGTCACAGCTGTTGCGTCAATCTGGTAGGCGATGCAATAGAGCTTCTGCCGCATGTCTGGCGCTGCTTCGATTCTTCTCACAGGAAGTCGGTCTGCGTCATTATGGCTTGGTGATGTATTGATCTGGTGGGCTGTGTGTCTAAGTTCCGGTCGCAACGTTGGTGCTGCATTGATCTCCACTCGGGTTGACAGTCTTTTTGGACCTCAGACTTCAGGAACTGTAGGCAAGCTCAATCCAAGCCCTTTGAGAGCACTTCTCAGCAGAGCCAGAGGACAGCAAGGCAGCAGGGCAACAGCAAGGCATCAGGGCAACAGCAAGGTAGCAGTCCTTTACAGCAAAGCAGTCTAGGTGAGTCCTTTGGGCAGCCAGGTAGATTCTCTTGGGAGGTTACATGTTCTGATGCAGAGTGTCTGTCCCAAGAAGCGTCTAATTTGTTAGGGTCAGGGGCCCAGTTTACATACCCAAAAGTACCTTTGAAGTGGGGGAGACTTCAAAGAGTGGTTTTGAAGTGTAAAGGTCCCCTTTCAGTACAACCCTGTCAACCAGGGTCCCGGTAGGGGTTTTGGCAGTCTTTTGTGTGAGGGCAGGCCACTGTCCTTTGAAATGTAAGTGTCATGCCCTCCACCTTCCCAGCCCAGGAAAACCCATTCAGTATGCAGATGTGTGCATGTGTGACTGAGCATCCTGTGTTTGTGGTTATCTGGGTGAAATGTACAAGGGAGCTATCAACCAGACCAGCCCAGCCCAGACGTGGATTAGAGACAGACTGTAAGGCATAGAAGGATTTAAGTCCAGACAAAATGCTCACTTTCTAAAAGGAGCATTTCTAAAATAGTAATATAAAATCCAACCTCACCAGTCAGCAGGATTTTGTATTCCCATTCTGCCATATTAAATAGGACCTGTTTACCCCTTTCTAATCAGAATCTGCCACTCAAACAGTTAATGAGGGTAGCCTTATGGTTATCCTATGAAAGGAGCAGGTCTCACAGTAGTGGAAAATTAATTTTGGTGTTTTTTACTACCTGGAGAAATAAAACCCACAGGTATATGTCCTGCCTTTTACCTGCACAGCACCCTGCCCTATGGGTCACCTAGGGCCTACCTTAGGTGTAACCTATATGTAGACAAAGGGGAGTTCAAGGCTTGGCAAGTACCTTTAAATGCCAAGTCGAAGTGGCAGTGAAACTGTACACACAGGCCTTGCAATGGCAGGCCTGAGACATGGTGAAGGGGCTACCTATGTGGGTGGCACAATCAGTGCTGCAGGCCCACTAGTAGCATTTAATTTACAGGCCCTGGGCACATGCAGTTCACTTTACTAGGGACTTACAAATAAATTAACTATGCCAATTGGGTATGAGCCAATGTCACCATGTTTTAAGGGAGAGATGATATGCACTTTAGCACTGGTTAGCAGTCCTGAAACCAGCAAAAACAACAGTGTCAAAAAGTGGAGGGAGGCAGGTAAAAAGTTGGGGGTGACCACCCTCAGACTGCCAGGTATAACAATAGCTAAATGTTCTGTCATCTAAGTTTGAAAATACAAAATATGGAGCAGTGAAGTGAACCCACACAGTTCTAATAATGATGATTGTTAAGAGAAAAATGATACTGTGTTGCCAAATTGAGTGATGCATCTACATTCTTTTAGAAATGTCTTTTGCTCTTGGGTGCCTGCTCCTGGCAGAGAAAGGCTATATACTTTTTTAATTATTCATTTAATATTATGACTAATGTCATGTGTGATTGATTAACTGAGAAGTAAGAGCAATTTCCAACCAATCACAGATAAATTGCAGCATGTACCAGACTGATCATTCTCACACCTGTTATCATCACAACATTTATCCAAGCACAAACATCAAGTGATGATGTGGCATCACAACTCTGTCTCCAGTTACAAGCAACAGCCCCCTCTGCACAACCACATAGGAGGAGTTTCACATTTGAGCCAACGCACTCATGCAGTAGTAGTTCCCAAATCAACGCACCTTGCTCCAGTCCACAGAGCTAGGCCTCAAAATCATCATCATCATGGTTTCCTCTTAAAGTCCATAACTTCCTTCTTCTGGCTGTCGAGGTAGTCCCACCATGAGTTCTTCCATATTCTTCCTGTCTACAAGTAATGAATAAGTCAAACTCCATACCAGCCTGAGCGAGGTAGACCTGTAGTGCACTGCCGTTGAAGAACAAGAAGAGAAACAGAATTTTAGTGTTTTATATAGATTTGTATTTGTTAACTAAATTGACTGGTCTGGTCCCTGAAGAACCAGAAAAAACAGAAGTGGATCCTGTAAATGAATTTCACCAAGTGTGAAAGGACCAATACCCTCCAGGAAAAATGGTCACCCATCAGGCCCCAAACATTGCAAGTCATTGAAATCAAGTTCACAAATCAGTTGTACACCCTCCCTTACTGTTTGGCAAAACATCACTCATCACTCACAATCGCTCAATAATATATCGTCACTTATTGGTGCAATAGTCACCTTTTCCAATCCAAGCTTGTTGATAGGTACTCAATTGTATCTTGTCTTTGATGCAAGAAACACATTGGAATTTGGCAGTCTTGTAAATTAAATGATCTTCTGTGGAAACACTGCTATGTGAGGGGAAATAAGAAGGATAGGCATGGGAGGGAGGCAGGCATGGTCTCTAATGTCTTGAAGGGAATAAATATGCTTCTTCACTGCACACTGGCATGAATCAAATCCTATAGATGTGCTTTAAAAAGGTGGGGCTGCACAAGTCAGACACAAACATAATGTTCCACTAACTATATCCTTTTTTTTTTTTTTTGGGCAAAACAGTTAGACGAAAAAATGTTTTAAGTTCCACGGTGGCCTCATCAGTCAGGGAAGTAGAGTTCATCCTAAAACTCAGTTGGCTCACCCAGAATTTGGTCAGCAAACACACTTGAGTCTGACCAATTACCCTCATCCACCTCCTCTGGTGGTATTTCAGGAACAATGTAATTGTGTGGTATGAAGTGTTGTTTCCTTTTGGTCATGGTCAATCTCTCCATGTTTTTAGGCAAGAGACTGGTCCTTCTCACTGTAACAACTGTACCAGCTGCACTAAACACATGCTCAGAAGACACATTGGCGATCAGACAAGCCACATAATTTCTTACCAGCCTGCTGAGCTCTGGGCATTGGCACATCTTCCCATACTAATACACCAACAGGTTTAGATCAACATAGACCTCTTTAGGGTCATCTAGCTACTCCTGGAACATCCTCTGAATGGTGATTGGTGCTTCAACTTGCTCCATCGCTTTTGCCTTTGCCTCTGCCTGATTTAAGACTGCTGCTTGAATCAAAGTCAATTGCGGGGTCTGGGGCCCATTCTTCTTCTCCTGTTATTGCTGATGTTGCCGGTTTTCTTGTTGCTGGTGTTGGCTGCCGTGACATAACAGGACTGCACTCTCTGGAAGTTGAAGGCAGGACCCTAGAGCTTCAGGAGTAGTACTCTTATTTCCAGTCATTCTTCTTCCAGGTCTCTGGCTTGATCAACAATCCATGTATTGTATTGAGAAACATCCTCAACTGCTTCCGAGCTTTAAAAGAATGGTTGAAATGAGTGCAAATTCTTCTACAGGTTGCCAGTATGTTGCTGACTATGTTCTCTTTTTTGAGAAAGTCCTGCAAAGCCAGGTTGATGCCATGCACAAAACACAGGACCCTGAAATAGCCTCCATCTGCCATGGCCTTGACAATTTTATTACCATTGTCCATGGCAACAAATCCAATCCTGAGACCTCTGGGTTGCAGCGATTTAAACAACTTGCTGTTAAAGTCTTCTAAGATGTTTGCAGCTGTAAGAGATTTCTCCATGGTGAACATGGATACTGTTGAATACCTCCAAATGCTCTTAAACTTTCTTCAGTGCCAAGACTTGTAGATAGCTGTTGCCTTACCCCCACAAAAGAGATCCAGTGTGCAGTGATACTTGTATCAGTTGCCTGACAACTGGTTCACATATTTGTCATCAGATGCATAGTGTGAACGGCACTCTCAGTACATCATGATGGATCACCCGAACAGCAACTTTGGCAAAATAGGTCCGACAGGGAACCTTCCATTTTGGGCAGATGGCCACCACAAATTCTAAAACTCCCACTCCTTCCACAACAGGAAAAGGGAGGAGGTCCAGCACCAACATTTTAGCCAGCTTCACAGTGTCCAAATAGGCCAATGGGTGGTAGCAGTTGTAGGGCCCATCATGACTAAACATGCCCATAATAGTATCCTGGATTTTTTTCTTTTCTTGTGTCACTGACACAGGCGACTTTTGAGATGAAGGTGGTGGTAGTCTCAATGTGGTCTTGGGGCAGTCACTATATGCTTTGGTTTGTCCATCTGATTCTTGTTCCATTTTGGGGTTGCTGAGGTGCGTGATACTGCTGCACTGCAGGGACTGGGCTGCTTTGCTTAAAGATGTCATCCTTTTCTTCCTCATCTCCTTCACTTCCCACCGTGACAGGAGCTGATTATCCACGTTCCTCACCCTGAGCACCACCACCTGCAGCCATTTTCTTTAAGGTGCTCCTCCCATTGGATTGTGTGATATGTTTTCATATGGGTCATTTGGCCTCCAGTACCATAGTGGGAACCAGGCTTACCTCGACAGACACTTGTGTGGCAAGTGGAGCATATTTCAATGTTAACCTCCTACTTGCTAATCATAAAAAAGTCCCAAGCTAGAGAGAAGAACTTTCTAAGTGTGCCAGTGCCTGAAGAAGAACTTGAGGTACGTAGGTGTGTTGTTAATTGCCTCTCTGCAGTAATGATTATTTCTACTGAGGTAGGGGTGGATGCAGGTCTCAGCGGGGGCCTGATAAATATGAGAGCTAACACTGGCCATGGTACCAGTGCCACATATCTCAGAGCAGATTAAATAGGAGGGGTAATGTCAGTCTCCTCTGGCCAGCTTCCATGACAATGACTGACTCATCATCCTTCTCATCCCCTTCCATAAAAATAAGGCTTTCGGGAACTTTTACTTTCAGTTTCCCTTTCCTCTCCTGGTGTGTCATGGTCTCTGCCAGGGACCAATCCATGTACAGATGATCAGAATAGGTGCTTGGAGAAGATGGTGGGGTACCCTTCCTATTTCTTGCTGAAGATCTCTAAGCCACTGAGTCTAAAGGAGTAGATTTTTCTCATGAGGAAGCTGATTCTCCTGTTCTGCTCCTATCATTTCTGGCTATTGCTGTCGTCCACTTTGCTCAGATTCCTGCAATGATTGGATGCTACTTTGCGGAACAGACAAATCCAATTCAATGTCAATGCTTATTGGCGTCCCCATGATTACAGTGGCTGCCTCGCTAAAAGATATATGGTTGCCAATGTTACAAAGATAACTGAGGCCTAGTCTCTAGAACTGAGTGGATTACATGCAGAGCCTCATCCTGGGTAATATTAGTATATAGAGACTTGGGCCCGTATTTATACTTTTTTTGCGCCGCATTTGCGTCGTTTTTTGACGCAAAAACGGCGCAAACTTGCAAAATGCCATTGTATTTTGTAGGTTTGCGCCGTTTTGCGTCAAAAAGCGGTGCAAATGCGGCGCTAAAAAAAGTATAAATACGGGCCTTGATGTCTAGAGTCACCAAATAGTCCTGATTTTCATCAAACTTGAGACCCTCAAGTTTATAAATAGCATCCATCCAGTTCATAATAAATGCCTATATGCCTCGAGAACTACTTTTTAAATTAAGGAAACTTTTATTCTTACAAATCAAGGAGGTGGCAATGGGATGCAGCTTCGTTCCAGAAGTGGAGAATTTAGTTATGAACAGTTTTGCGGAATAATGAATTTTGAATAGCATAAACCCCTTTAGCAGCAATACAAAACAATGGTCCAAAAATATTGATGATATCTTTATGATATGGCGAGGTGACATGTGTGAAAGCTGAATTTACTTACTAATGATTTTCATGTAATTTGGGTTAAGAATTTGCATAGAATTTAACTGATATAGAAAAAAATGTGTGACTTAGAAAATGTGCCCAATTGAGTGGCCGCTATGAAATACATGATTCTTTTATTAAATGAATATTATTGTCCATTGAAGTGTATGCGTTAAGAAAGTTGTTGTAGTGTGCTATATTAATGATTTCATGTTATGTATTTGCTTTATTAATTATAGGCTTTAAGTTAGCGAGGTTTGGGCCTAGTCCGCACAGCCTCATACTAAGCTGCACTGTTTAATAAAATCGAGGGAATGTATGTTCAGAGAAATAGAGATACATTGTTCACACTGTGTTGACCAAACAATAGCAGATGTCTTTAACTTTCTCATGAGAACTGCTTGCTCGATTGTCTTGTATTAGTAGTTGTTACATTGTACAGTTTGATTTGTGGGACAGCAATGTTCCCAGGAGCTAACAATGGATGCACTGACTGGATTGCGGATGGATACAAAAAAAAGTTGCCTATCAAGTCTGACGATGGGAACAGGAAAAGAGGGGCCAATCATCGACATGTGAAAGGCAGTTTAGTTGTATCTAAGATTTGGGTTTTTATTTCTATTTGACTAACTGTAAACGTACGATTTTCTAACCAATGACAGGGTGGGAAGTTCTTTAAGATGTTTTAACTTAGCCCGACTACACAGAGGAAAAAAAGGCTAATTCTATTCTGTTTGAGGAGCTGAACAGTTCCTGATAATTTATTTCTATCTTTAACGTTAATGCCTGATGCTGAATGCTGATCCCTTAGATATTACATCTTATATGGTTCAGATAGTTTAGAGTCTCCGGTGTCTTAACTATCCCCTTTCACTTCCTTTAGCTGAAGCTGACCGAACAGATGTCCAACTGACAAAGATGATCGCAGCTTACGGATCCTTACAAGGACAGGTATTACGAAATGCTATTGCCAATGTTATAGTTTGTTCTTTGCTCCTAGGTACCAATCGCTATTTTGATAGAGACATAGCTAGATGTTTTCTAAATTAACATTGACTAAAATTGTTTTGAATGAAGCCCAAACATACTATTCTAATCAGAAGGTTAGTTAGGGAGACCCAGAAATTGTTGACAAATTATTACTAAAAGAGTTCATGTTGTTCATTTGCTGAATCTAGATGTATGCTATTTCTATTGCACAGTTATTTTTGCTTTTAATTTGTACTCAAACTCTTGAATGCTTAGTTGTCAACGCCTTGGCTAAATTGAGATTCTTTAGAAGATTTGGTTAACCGGTGTTATTCATATATACTTATTATTTGGTGTTGAGATTAATTTACGTGATCTTAGCATTATTAATATAGGGAAATAAACTTTCTAACATTTACATAAAGGTGTGGTTATTTGTGGCCAATGGTTCACGGTGTGTAAATTACTGACTCCAAATGTATATGTTGATGTTTATTGATTATGATAATGTAATTGCATTGCATTTGAGACTTATGGTATAATCACTGTAAGTGTAGTCAAAAGGTCTATCGAACCTCTATCGCGTCCCCTTATAAATCAAACTTAAAAGACCAAATAAGGACAGACATGCTAACAGAAATGGTAGCAGAGGATGGTTAGTCTCCTTAAAGTTACCCCTTAGAAATAGGAAAAATAATTGCATGGTTTGCCTCCTTAAGAGGTCAACATAAAGTCCCTGCACTCTTAGATTGTGCTGGGTAGTCTTTCTAGGAGATCTACATAATTCATAGATTGGGTCGAGAAGTTAGGGAAGGTTAAGAGATTTCCAGATTTGATGATACAAAGTGAAAAGATTATGCCCTCATTATGACATTGGTGGTAAATACTGAATACCGCTGCGCTGACTGCCGCAAGCATACCGCTGTGGAGGAGGACATCAGTCTGCCAGATTATGACCTTGGCGAGCGGCTACAGCTGCCCGTCAAAATCTGACCGCCGGGCTGCCGCCAATGCGGACGCACCCCCGCCGCGGTCATTATGAGATCCCCGCTGGGAAACCTGGTTTCCCCCTGCCGGCCCAGCGGGGATCTCAGCCGCAACATAGGAGCCGGCTCCAAATGGAGCCGGCGGTGTTGCGGCCTTGCGACGGGTGCAGTTGCACCCGTCGCGCTTTTCACTGTCTGCATAGCAGACAGTGAAAAGCTGCATGGGGCCCTGTCAGGGGGCCCCGCGACTCCCCGTACCACAAACCTTTTCCTGGTGGTCCAAACCACCAGGAAAAGGCTGGCAGTAGGGGGACTCGTAATCCCCTGGGCAGCGGATTATCACCGCCGGGGCAAATTTGCCAGGAAACCGCCAGCCCCGGCGGTGCGACCGCGGTGCTACTGCCGCGGTCCTACAGCCGCGGTCGTAATCCCCTCTGAAGCACCGCCAGCCTGTTGGCAGTGCTTCAGCCAAAACAGCCCTGGTGATCTTGGACCGCCAGGGTTGTAATGAGGGCCTATGTCACATACATACAAAAAACAACCGCAAATTCTCCAGAGCCACTGAACGTGATAAACTGTCAGTATTACCACCCATACCGTTACTCCACCAATACAACGCCCTCCAAATAATGACCCATCAATCACCACAGCGGACATTCAATGGTGGTGAACCATTGGCGGTGTACACCGCTGTGGTAGAAATGGCCACCCAAATACAAAACTAAACAACATTGGCCAGAACAAAAAAACAACACCTGACACAAATACACACACACCACACACCCACCAACAGCACTATTAAACACCTACCCACTTCTTGCTACACAGAAGATAGCTACACTTTGCTACACCAATCCTAAAGAGAACTGCACACACGTCACAACTACCTATTTATCTGACAAACACCACACACCACATACCCCACCACTTTACAAATCACCCTCTGCACAACATACACACACCACACAAAACACATGTTCCCACAAAGGCACCCATGTTTCACTGAGGAGAAGTTGCAGGTCATGGTTAAGGAAATAGTCAGGTTAGAGCCACAGCTGTTTGGAGCACAGGTCCAGCAGGTTTCCATTGCCAGGAAGGTGGAGCTATGGCAGAGGAGCATAGACAGGGTGAACGCCATGGGACTACATCCATGCACAAGGGACAACATAAGGAAGAGATGGAACAACCTACAGGTGAAGGTACTTTCCATTGCAGCAAGGCACTAGCTCGCCATCAGTTAGACTGGTGGTGGATCCCCACCTCCTCCCCCCACAGCTGACAGCATGGAAGGAGCAAGTCTTGGCAATCATGCATCCTGAGGGACTCACTGGAGTAGCCAGAGGACTGGACATTGGTGAGTCAATATTTACTACCTATCACCCCCCACACTTGCATGCCACCCCAACCCCTCACCCTGACACCCATCACCCCATTCCATCCCACACAGTGCACCACCACAATTACCAAAATGAAATGCGAAGCCCTGCATGCGATACCCACTATATGCACATTACTTCCAGCCCTGCATGTACACCCACCATCAATGCATGCACAGCATGGAGAATTAACAATCCCACAATCCATCTCCATACACAACCAAAGGTTGCAGGGCAACAGCAATAACATTGGGGCAGCTAGTGGTGTGTAATATGTCACAGACATGTAGCATATTACACCACTTACATCCCCACAGGTGCCCCAGCCAATGTCATCAGCAAGGAGGTGCCACTGCTATGCAGTCCCCCACCAGAAGATGCCCCAAGTGATGACAGCAGCTGAGGAGCTCTGGATCTGGATGAACTCCCTGGCCCATTTGGGACCACTGGTCAGTCGGTTAACCCATCCCACACCCAGTCCACTGCAGAGGACACATTAATCAGTAGTATGCCACCTGTAAAGGGACCCAAGTCCACACCTCACAGGCAAGACAATGAGGGTCCTGGGGTTAGTGGGAGTGGGCACACCATTCAGGGGACACAGGCATAGGGGGCCAGGGATGGTCAGAGGACAGCTGTACACCAGGAGGAGGACAGGGCCAGGGAACCGACTGCCCAGGAGGCACTGACTAGTGTCCCGGGCCATTCCAACATTCCCAGGACAAGATGGGTCAGGTGTTAAACATCCAGCAGGAGAACTAGCGGCTGTAGGGGGAACACCATCAGGAGATCAAGCAAGAATTGCAGGCCTTGAATACCACCATGGTCTCCATTGCAGGGGTGCTGGGTGACATGGCCAACATCACAAGGGAGTACACAGCTTACCAGCGGGCACCTTCCATTAGCCAGTGTACTGACCAGCCCTCCACATCTGCTGCAGGTAGTGGACAGGAGGCCCTCCCACAGGACCCACAGGCCAACAGCACCCCTCCCCCTTCAAAAGGTGAACCACCCCACAAATGTTCATTGTGACCCAGACAGACACCAGAGACAGTTGCCAAGACCACCGCCAGGAAATGAGACCCTATGGAGTGTCCCCTTGTATTCCAATGTGTCACCTTGTCCACTATGAACCGCCAATGTTCCCCTTCCTTTGGCTCCTTGGACACTGGACCTGTGCACCAACCAGACTGGCCCACTACACTGGACTTTTCCCAGCCATCACCCCACTCTATTGAACTTTGCATTGTATACTAGAATAATTAATAAACACCCTTGGACACAATTTGAGTAATAGTGCTTTATCTAAAGTAAATTTACAATATATTGAACTGTTTTGAACTGCATGGTCCTGTGCAAATGTCCAGTAATGTGCTGACGGTCAGTGGGGATGCAAAGTAGAAATGTGTAGTTCAACAGTCTTACCTGAGTGTCATTGGAAGTACCGCTGTATCATGTGTGTCCTGTTAGGCACATCCTCCTCCTTTTCCTCCTCCTCACTTTCCACTGCTCCCACAAGTGCATTGTCATACTCCCTCCTCCTGCAGATAGGGCACATGGCATCTGAGGGCCAAGTTGTACAACATGCAGCACACCACAACAATCCTGCAGACCTTCTCAGGGGAGTAGCATTGGGATCCACCTGTCAAATGGAGGCACCTGAACCTGGCCTTCAGGAGTCCAAAGGTCCTTTCAACAATCTTCCTGGTATGCCCATGAGCATCATTGTACCTATTATCAGCCCCTGTTCTCGGATTCTTAACAGGGGTCAGGAGCAGGACAGGTTTGAGTAGCTGGAATCACCTGCAAGAAGTAAGACACACACATTAGCCATGCACAATGGGAGGGGGTATGGCTCCTGGAGGCATACACTGACATGCATTGGGTGGGAACTCAGGCTCACCTATAAGCCACACTCTGTGACTTTTTAGTTGTAGCATCAGCTGTGGGACGCTGCTGTTCCTCAGGACAAAGGCATCATGCTCTGCCCCAGGAATACTTGGCAGTGACATGGGAGCTGTACTAGTCAGCAAGGCACACCATCTGGACATTGAGTGAGTGAAAACTCTTCCTATTCGTGTGCACTTGTTCATTGGCCCAGGGCAATATGGGTCCCGTCAATGGCTCCAATAACATGTGCTATATGTCCCACTGCATAGAATCCAGCTTTCACAGTGGGCAATTCATCTACCTGGGGGAATGCGATGTAGCTGCACATGTGTTTGAGCATAGCTGCCAAAACCCTTGCAAGCACAATGGAGAACATTGGCTCTGACATTCCTGCAGTCAAGCCCACTGTCACCTGGAAAGAGCCAGTTACCAGGAAATGGAGCACTGATAGTACCTGCACAGGAGGGGGGATTACTGTGATGCAATGGATAGCAGGTGCACAGCTCTGTGACTGTCGCCTGTCCAGACAATAGGTGAGTATGATCAGCCTGTCCTCCAGTGTAGCCAATTCCACAAGGGATCTGTACACGGGTGCTTGCCTCTTCCTCCTATTCCTCCGCAGTGGTTGGTACCTAAGGGAACCAAAAGTAAGAAGGGAGTGACAACAGGAACTATGGACACACTACATCAGTGTACACAGAGCTTGTTTGTATGTTGGACACTTGACAACAATGATGTACATTTAAATCAGTACATATGTACTAGCAGTAAAAAATGGCAACCAACTGTCCTGTATGCAGGGACAGGCGGAAGTGACCTCACTCCGCCAGCGTTAGGCGTCATGGTGGGAGGCGGTCTGCACCTCCGTGCAATTCCTCATTGGCTAACATGGGCTTCTATGGAGTATAGGAACCAATGATGATCAACTCTGGCGGTGACGTTGTTCACCTCCGCAGCTATGACCACCATTTTCTTTCTACGACTTCACTTGATTCCTGACTTTCCACAGGACCACATCTCCACTATGTGTGCTGCTGTGACCTGTGCCTGGAACTGCTGTGGCCCATGCAACAGGGGAAAGGGCCCCAGCCTTCATGTCGGACGAGTTGGAAAGGCTCTGGATCTGGATGAACTCCCTGGCCCATTTGGGACCACTGGTCAGTCGGTTAACCTATCCCACACCCAGTCCACTGCGGAGGACACATCAATCCACCTGTGTGCCACCTGTAAAGGGACCCAAGTCCACACCTCACAGGCAAGACAATGAGGGTCCTGGGGTTAGTGGGAGTGGGCACACCATTCAGGGGACACAGGCATAGGGGGCCAGGGATGGTCAGAGGACAGCTGTACACCAGGAGGAGGACAGGGCCAGAGAACCGACTGCCCAGGAGGCACTGACTAGTGTCCCAGGCCATACCAACATTCCCAGGACAAGATGGGTCAGGTGTTAAACATCCAGCAGGAGAACTAGCGGCTGTAGGGGGAACACCATCAGGAGATCAAGCAAGAATTGCAGCCCTTGAATACCACCATGGTCTCCATTGCAGGGGTGCTGGGTGACATGGCCAACATCACAAGGGAGTACACAGCTTACCAGCGGGCACCTTCCACTAGCCAGTGTACTGACCAGCCCTCCACATCTGCTGCAGGTAGTGGACAGGAGGCCCTCCCACAGGACCCACAGGCCAACAGCACCCCTCCCCCTTCAAAAGGTGAACCACCCCACAAATGTTCATTGTGACCCAGACAGACACCAGAGACAGTTGCCAAGACCATCGCCAGGAAATGAGCCCCTATGGAGTGTCCCCTTGTGTTCCACTGTGTCACCTTGTCCACTATGAACCACCATTGTTCCCCTTCCTTTGGCTCCTTGGACACTGGACCTGTGCATCAACCAGACTGGCCCACTACACTGGACTTTTCCCAGCCATCACCCCACTCTATTGAACTTTGCATTGTATACCAGAATAATTAATAAACACCCTTGGACACAATTTGAGTAATAGTGCTTTATCTAAAGTAAATTTACAATATATTGAACTGTTTTGAACTACATGGTCCTGTGCAAATGTCCAGTAATGTGCTGACGGTCAGTGGGGATGCAAAGGAGAAATGTGTAGTTCAACAGTCTTACCTGAGTGTCATTGGAAGTACCGCTGTATCATGTGTGTCCTGTTAGGCACATCCTCCTCCTTTTCCTCCTCCTCACTTTCCACTGCTCCCACAAGTGCATTGTCATACTCCCTCCTCCTGCAGATAGGGCACATGGCATCTGAGGGCCAAGTTGTACAACATGCAGCACACCACAACAATCCTGCAGACCTTCTCAGGGGAGTAGCATTGGGATCCACCTGTCAAATGGAGGCACCTGAACCTGGCCTTCAGGAGTCCAAAGGTCCTTTCAACAATCTTCCTGGTATGCCCATGAGCATCATTGTACCTATTATCAGCCCCTGTTCTCGGATTCTTAACAGGGGTCAGGAGCAGGACAGGTTTGAGTAGCTGGAATCACCTGCAAGAAGTAAGACACACACATTAGCCATGCACAATGGGAGGGGGTATGGCTCCTGGAGGCATACACTGACATGCATTGGGTGGGAACTCAGGCTCACCTATAAGCCACACTCTGTGACTTTTTAGTTGTAGCATCAGCTGTGGGACGCTGCTGTTCCTCAGGACAAAGGCATCATGCTCTGCCCCAGGAATACTTGGCAGTGACATGGGAGCTGTACTAGTCAGCAAGGCACACCATCTGGACATTGAGTGAGTGAAAACTCTTCCTATTCGTGTGCACTTGTTCATTGGCCCAGGGCAATATGGGTCCCGTCAATGGCTCCAATAACATGTGCTATATGTCCCACTGCATAGAATCCAGCTTTCACAGTGGGCAATTCATCTACCTGGGGGAATGCGATGTAGCTGCACATGTGTTTGAGCATAGCTGCCAAAACCCTTGCAAGCACAATGGAGAACATTGGCTCTGACATTCCTGCAGTCAAGCCCACTGTCACCTGGAAAGAGCCAGTTACCAGGAAATGGAGCACTGATAGTACCTGCACAGGAGGGGGGATTACTGTGATGCAATGGATAGCAGGTGCACAGCTCTGTGACTGTCGCCTGTCCAGACAATAGGTGAGTATGATCAGCCTGTCCTCCAGTGTAGCCAATTCCACAAGGGATCTGTACACGGGTGCTTGCCTCTTCCTCCTATTCCTCCGCAGTGGTTGGTACCTAAGGGAACCAAAAGTAAGAAGGGAGTGACAACAGGAACTATGGACACACTACATCAGTGTACACAGAGCTTGTTTGTATGTTGGACACTTGACAACAATGATGTACATTTAAATCAGTACATATGTACTAGCAGTAAAAAATGGCAACCAACTGTCCTGTATGCAGGGACAGGCGGAAGTGACCTCACTCCGCCAGCGTTAGGCGTCATGGTGGGAGGCGGTCTGCACCTCCGTGCAATTCCTCATTGGCTAACATGGGCTTCTATGGAGTATAGGAACCAATGATGATCAACTCTGGCGGTGACGTTGTTCACCTCCGCAGCTATGACCACCATTTTCTTTCTACGACTTCACTTGATTCCTGACTTTCCACAGGACCACATCTCCACTATGTGTGCTGCTGTGACCTGTGCCTGGAACTGCTGTGGCCCATGCAACAGGGGAAAGGGCCCCAGCCTTCATGTCGGACGAGTTGGAAAGGCTCTGGATCTGGATGAACTCCCTGGCCCATTTGGGACCACTGGTCAGTCGGTTAACCTATCCCACACCCAGTCCACTGCGGAGGACACATCAATCCACCTGTGTGCCACCTGTAAAGGGACCCAAGTCCACACCTCACAGGCAAGACAATGAGGGTCCTGGGGTTAGTGGGAGTGGGCACACCATTCAGGGGACACAGGCATAGGGGGCCAGGGATGGTCAGAGGACAGCTGTACACCAGGAGGAGGACAGGGCCAGAGAACCGACTGCCCAGGAGGCACTGACTAGTGTCCCAGGCCATACCAACATTCCCAGGACAAGATGGGTCAGGTGTTAAACATCCAGCAGGAGAACTAGCGGCTGTAGGGGGAACACCATCAGGAGATCAAGCAAGAATTGCAGCCCTTGAATACCACCATGGTCTCCATTGCAGGGGTGCTGGGTGACATGGCCAACATCACAAGGGAGTACACAGCTTACCAGCGGGCACCTTCCACTAGCCAGTGTACTGACCAGCCCTCCACATCTGCTGCAGGTAGTGGACAGGAGGCCCTCCCACAGGACCCACAGGCCAACAGCACCCCTCCCCCTTCAAAAGGTGAACCACCCCACAAATGTTCATTGTGACCCAGACAGACACCAGAGACAGTTGCCAAGACCATCGCCAGGAAATGAGCCCCTATGGAGTGTCCCCTTGTGTTCCACTGTGTCACCTTGTCCACTATGAACCACCATTGTTCCCCTTCCTTTGGCTCCTTGGACACTGGACCTGTGCATCAACCAGACTGGCCCACTACACTGGACTTTTCCCAGCCATCACCCCACTCTATTGAACTTTGCATTGTATACCAGAATAATTAATAAACACCCTTGGACACAATTTGAGTAATAGTGCTTTATCTAAAGTAAATTTACAATATATTGAACTGTTTTGAACTACATGGTCCTGTGCAAATGTCCAGTAATGTGCTGACGGTCAGTGGGGATGCAAAGGAGAAATGTGTAGTTCAACAGTCTTACCTGAGTGTCATTGGAAGTACCGCTGTATCATGTGTGTCCTGTTAGGCACATCCTCCTCCTTTTCCTCCTCCTCACTTTCCACTGCTCCCACAAGTGCATTGTCATACCCCCTCCTCCTGCAGATAGGGCACATGGCATCTGAGGGCCAAGTTGTGCAACATGCAGCACACCACAACAATCCTGCAGACCTTCTCAGGGGAGTAGCATTGGGATCCACCTGTCAAATGGAGGCACCTGAACCTGGCCTTCAGGAATCCAAAGGTCCTTTCAACAATCTTCCTGGTATGCCCATGAGCATCATTGTACCTATTATCAGCCCCTGTTCTCAGATTCTTAACAGGGGTCAGGAGCCAGGACAGGTTTGAGTAGCTGGAATCACCTGCAAGAAGTAAGACACACACATTAGCCATGCACAATGGGAGGGGGTATGGCTCCTGGAGGCATACACTGACATACATTGGGTGGGGACTCAGGCTCACCTATAAGCCACACTCTGTGACTTTTTAGTTGTAGCATCAGCTGTGGGACGCTACTGTTCCTCAGGATAAAGGCATCATGCTCTGCCCCAGGAATACTTGGCAGTGACATGGGAGCTGTACTAGTCAGCAAGGCACACCATCTGGACATTGAGTGAGTGAAAACTCTTCCTATTCGTGTGCACTTGTCCATTGGCCCAGGGCAATATGGGTCCCGTCAATGGCTCCAATAACATGTGCTATATGTCCCACTGCATAGAATCCAGCTTTCACAGTGGGCAATTCATCTACCTGGGGGAATGCGATGTAGCTGCACATGTGTTTGAGCATAGCTGCCAAAACCCTTGCAAGCACAATGGAGAACATTGGCTCTGACATTCCTGCAGTCAAGCCCACTGTCACCTGGAAAGAGCCAGTTACCAGGAAATGGAGCACTGATAGTACCTGCACAGGAGGGGGGATTACTGTGGTGCAAATGATAGCAGGTGCACAGCTCTGTGACTGTCGCCTGTCCAGACAATAGGTGAGTATGATCAGCCTGTCCTCCAGTGTAGCCAAGTCCACAAGGGATCTGTACACGGGTGCTTGCCTCTTCCTCCTATTCCTCCGCAGTGGTTGGTACCTAAGGGAACCAAAAGTAAGAAGGGAGTGACAACAGGAACTATGGACACACTACATCAGTGTACACAGAGCTTGTTTGTATGTTGGACACTTGACAACAATGATGTACATTTAAATCAGTACATATGTACTAGCAGTAAAAAATGACAACCAACTGTCCTGTATGCAGGGACAGGCGGAAGTGACCTCACTCCGCCAGCGTTAGGCGTCATGGTGGGAGGCGGTCTGCACCTCCGTGCAATTCCTCATTGGCTAACATGGGCTTCTATGGAGTATAGGAACCAATGATGATCAACTCCGCAGCTATGACCACCATTTTCTTTCTACGACTTCACTTGATTCCTGACTTTCCACAGGACCACATCTCCACTGTGTGTGCTGCTGTGACCTGTGCCTGGAACTGCTGTGGCCCATGCAACAGGGGAAAGGGCCCCAGCCTTCATGTCGGACGAGTTGGAAAGGCTTGTGGATGAGGTATTACCCCTGCATGGGCAGTTGTATGGGCCTCCAACCAACAGGTGAGTACACCATGGGTATGTTGCTTGCGACATGGCTGCATAGAGATGTGTGTGTGCTGGCAGTGTGTAATTTGGAGGAGTAAGGCTGGTGGCAGTGTTTGTACAGTGGTACAGGTCATGTGTTTGCTTGTTGAGGGGCAAATTCAGCATGTGAGCCATTTCTTTGAAAGGCTGGATTGTATGGTTAATGGTGTCCTTCTATCTGTGTTTCCTCTGCAGGTCAGAGCCCATCAGAAGAAGGGGTTGTGGTGTGCCAACACAAAGGATGTGCGGACCCTGGGGTCCATAGCCGTCGGAGCACCCACTGCAGGAAATGGTGGGAGGACCTGAGACGCTGGGCCCTGAAGACTGCGGATGCCCAGCCGTGCAAGGCCTCCCAATGAGGGAGGGGTACCCATCTGAACCTGACCCCCCCGATGGCCTATCCAGAGCTGGATGGGTGCTTGAGGGCATCACAGCAGCCACAAGGGGGTGAGTACAGTGTGTGCGACAACCATCTATGTTGCCTAGTACGGGATTTGGGTTCAGGTTTTAGACAGTGGATGCCCCAATATGCCAGCTTAGACATTGCAACATGGTCCAGCTTATTGGGAGTGTATTGCATATTTTGGATGGCTAGGTAGCAGGGTTTCAATGTCAGACATGGCTTAGTTGGTTTAATTGATGTGCAAATGGCAGTGTCCATCTCCTACCTGCTGTGGTACCTAGCCAATGGTATGCCAGTGTGGTCCATACTGCCCATTCTTAGTCCCTGTTTGTGGTGGTGATGTGTATGCCATCTGTGCTGTTGTTGCTGTGATTGACCCAGTGCTCCCTTTCTTTCTCCCCCTTCTCCTTTTATTATCCTGTCCATGTGTATCATCTCGCGAAGGAGCAGGGGCATGGGCGGTTGAGGGAGGTGCAGCCCACGGGACCCAGGAGGTACAGTCCACTGACGCTGAGGGGACCAGTGGGACAGAGGGTGAGGGGAGCACCAAGGGGGGGAACAGGAACTGATTCAACTGACTCTGATACCTCCTCCGATGGGAGCTCCCTGGTGGTGGCGGCGGACCCTTCTGTGACCACCCCAGCTACAGGTGCAACAGCCACCCTGTACCAGCACCGCCCTCCCAGTAGCCCCCAATGATTAACTCCTTCTCCCAGGCACCACAAGCCCTGCTCCAGTCAGCCCTGCTGCCCTCAGTGAGGAGGCTATTGACCTCCTGAGATCCATCTCTATATGGCTGTCATCTATAGTGAATACCAACCAGGGGCTGGCATCCCACATGCAGCAATACAATGGCTTCCTGGAGGGCATTCACGGTGGCTTGGCAGCCCTGTTGGAGTTGGTTCAGTCTCTGGCCTCCTCCCTGATGGCAGCCAGTGTCCCTGTTTCTTCTGTCCCCCCTCCAACTACCACTTTCTAGTCCTAGTTTCCTTACCCCAAGCCCATCCCATGCACACATTCTGACAAGCATGCACAGAAAACAACAGAAAATACTTGCACAGACAAACACAGGCAGCACACTTCGGTCCACAAGCACTCAGACAGCCAACACGCAGATGCACACACCACATCATCCACTGCCTCCACCGTCTCGCCCTCCTTCTCCTCCTCCCTCACAGTCACATCCGCACTCACACCTGCATGCACTGCATCAACAGTCCCTGAACCTGCCACCTACACAGCCTTGCCCACAGACACCATAACAACAAACATGCAGACATGCACCCCACATACCACATGTGCAGTCACCACCACTACCATCACCACCTCATGCAGCACACCTACCTCACTTGCAGGCACCACCACAACATCCATCCACACGTCCTGTTTGACCTCCCCCACCATGTTTTCCCCCTCCAAAGACACACAAACGCTCACACTCAGGCCCCCAACAGCCATCCTGCTCACACACCTACACTGTCCCTGCACCCAAGTCCAGCACACCTTCTCCTCCAACAACCACTCCCTCTACCTCCACTTCCATCTCTCCTCCCACAACCCACCCCATTGGCCCTAAGAAGAAATGAAGAAATTGAAAAATTATCAGAGGAGGGAAGAGATTAAAATGGAAAGTTTATTTAAGGAAAATTTGAAAAGTGTAAGAAGAAATACAAGTTATAGGGAAAAGCAAATTGTAGGTCAACAAAAATCTGTATGGAATTTAACTAATATAGAAAATAATGTGTGACTTAGAAAATGTGCCCACTTGAGTGGTGCCAGAAATATGTAATGCTTTTATTAAATTAATATTATTATCAATTGCAGTCCATGCATTAAGAAGGTTGTAGTAGTGTGATATATTCATTATTTCATGTTATGTATTAGCTTTATTAATTATAGGCCTTAACTTAGTGAGGTTAGGGCCTAGACTGCACGGCCTCACTTTAAGCTGCACTGTTTAATAAAATTGAAGGAATGTATGTTCAGAGAAATAGAGATGTATTGTTCACATTGTGTTGGGCAAACGTTGGCAGAAAACTTTAACTTTCTCATGAAAACTGCTTGCTAGAATGTCTTTTACTAGTAGATGTTACATTGTACGGTTTGATTCGCGAGAGACAATGTTCCCCGGAGCAAAAGGCAAAAGTTACCTGACAAGTCTGACAATGGGAACAGGAAAGGGGAGCCATTCATCGACATGTGAAAGACAGTTTAGTTGGATCTTATATTTGGGTTTTTATTTCTATTGGACTAACTGTAATCATACGATTTTCTAACCAATGACAGGATGGGAAGTTCTTTAGGTGATTTTAACTTAGCCCGACTGCAAAGAGGAAAAAGTGGCTCATTCTATTCTGTTTGAGGAACTGAAGAGTTCCTAATGATTCATTTCTATCTCTAATGTTATTGCATGATGCTGAATGCTGATCCCTTAGATATTACTTCTTAAATGGCTCAAATAGTTTAGAGTCCCCTTTGTCGGAACCATCCCCTTTCACTACCGTTAGCTGAAGCTGAACAAACAGATGTTTAACTGACAAAGATAATCGCAGCTTGAGGATCCATATGAGGAGAGGTATAATAAAATGCTATTGCCAATGTTATAGTTTGTTCTTTGTTCTGAGGTACAAACCGCTATTTTGATAGAGCCATAGCTAGATGTTTTCCGAATTAACATTGACTAAAATGGTTTTGCGTGAAGCCCAAACATACTATGCTAATCAGAAGGTTAGTTAGGGAGACCCCGAAATTGTTTACAAATCATGAGTAAAAGAGTTGATGTTGTTCATTCGCTGAATCTAGATGTATGGTATTTCTATTGCACAGTTATTCTTGCTTTTAATTCGTACCGTGACTCTCAAATGCTTAGTTGTCAACATTTTGGCTAAATTGAGATTCTTTACCAGTGTTATTCATATATGCTTATCATTTGGTGTTGAGATTCATTTACGTGACCTTAGCATTGTGAACATAGGGAAATAAACTTTCTAACTTTGGTGTGGTTATTCGTGGCCAAATTGGTCATGGTGTGTAAAGATTACTGACTCCAAAGGTATATGTTAATGTTTATTGATTATGATGATGTAACTGCATTGTATTTGGGACTTATGGTGGAATCACTCTAAGAGTAGTCAAAAGGTCTATCAAACCTCTAATGCGTCCCCCTATTAATCAAATTTAAAAGACCAAATAAGAAGAGATGCGCTAACACATGCATATTCTTAAAAGATTTGTTGAATGGCTAAGCCATAGAACATCTGTTCTCAATTTTATAATGTGCAGAAACAATAAAAAGATTAATTTCCTGGACCTTTGGATAAAGATAAAGGCGGATAATCTTTTGGTCAACTTATACATTAAACCAACAGACAGGAATACACTGCTGACTTTTTTCTAGTGGACACCCCTTTAGTTTCAAAGAAAACCTCGCTTATGGACAGTTCCTCTGGATTAGGAGAAACTATTCCAAAAGAAATTATTACATTGAGAATGCCAACAACCTGGTGAAAAAATTGATAGATATGAGGTATCCCAAGAAATTAGTCAAATCAGCTTCCAAGTGTCCTTGGTTTACACCCAGAGAATCTCTGCTTACTCCTAAGACCAGACAAAAAGAAACCTCTAGGATGTGTGTTATCACATACCAGCCAAAAACAAATAAACTTAAAAATACTATAGAAAAAAAAGTGGAAAATATCGGCAGCTTTGCAGATTCCCAAACCTATGTCCTCTTTTCATAAAGCATAGAATTTACAAGAGCATTTGTTCAAGACAGCCATAACACAATAGAAAAAGAAGGATCTGATGGATATGTTACACCTACCCCCAGTGATGGGTCATTTCAAATGCAGTAATTGTTAGCCTGCCAGTTTACTTACAATTGACAGTCAGGTACCATTAATGGCAAAATACATAAAGAAAATTCTAATTGCAATACTAAAAATGCCATATACTGCCTACAATGCCCTTGAAACTTAACTTACGTAGGTCAAACTATCCAGACAGTAAAAACACTCACACTCCAACAGCATTCAAAGCTTTGAAGTGGTGTGGTAGGCACCCCATTGGTTGAAATCTACAAAAATGCCAGTCATACAGAAAATGAAATTCAATGGTCAGTACTATGTGTAGCTGAAAAAAACAAGAGAGGGGTTCCATGCCAAAAAATCTTAAACCGCTTGTAAGCTAAAATGATTTAAACATTTGGTAAAACCACCAATGAACTTAGACGAGATATGGACCCTTATTCGATAAGATTTTTTTTATTTTAACACTCTATTTTCACATTCTAAATTGTGAAATCAACAAGTGTTCTGTCATTTGTGTTTACCTTTTGTGACTTCTTAACCACAATTTACTACACCATTATGTTTTGAAGACTACAATATGGCTGCTAAAAAAACTGTTTAGGATATCCACATATATGTGTATTATGCTTGGCATCTTATATTACATAGGGTGATTCCCACCTCCTTTTTTTTATTTATTCTCAATATAATTGCAAGTAACTTTTCATGAAGTGGTCAATATATGTGTACCCTGTGTATGGTAATCTTCCTTTAATGTACTGTTTGACACGCAGGTATATGTGTTGTTGGATTTCCCCTTTCCCTTTTTTTTTTCAATAGCTTTGAAATTGTGGTCTTTTCTTTAATTTGTAAGGTCTTTGATTAGTTAACACAATTTATTACTCAGAGCACTCCAATGTCATTTGATGCTTCCATCGCCTCTTGGAGAGAGGACGCTCTAAAGGTAAGTCCTTCTCCTAGGGGTTTTTTGCTGGGGAAAACAGATACGGGGGAAAGGAAAGAGTTTTTCCTTTCCCCCGTGCCTGTTTTGAATGGATTCCTGCTCAACGATCGCAGACGAGGCCCGCGATTGTGAAGCAGGAATCGATCCACTGGGCAACCAGGATTGTTTTTTTGTTTATTTAGGGGGCGACCCCTTAGGCAAGGGTCGCTCCCCTGGGGGCAATAATAGATCCGAGTTTTGCCCCCCCGTGACTAGACTGGCCTTTTTTTCATCTGATCTGCTCCCGAGGGCGGGTCAAAACCCACTAGGCACCAGGGATTGATGTTTTAAAATTTTTTTTAGAGCATCAACCTCTTGGGCAAGGGTAGCTGCCCTGGGGGCAAAATGTTTTTCTATGTTTCTCGCCCCGGGGGGGGGGGGGTGCTGAAACGCACTAGGTACCAGGGATTGTTGTCTGTGTGTGTGTTTTTTGTTTGTTTAGGGGTTTGACCCCTTAGGCAAGGGCCACTCCCTTGAGGGTAATAACAGATCTGTGTTTTGATGCCCCCTGGGGGCTAGATCGACCATTTTCTTCAGCTGATCTAGCCCCCCCAGTGTCGAAACCCACGAGACACCACAGATTCATTTAATTGTATTATTAGGACAGCGATCCCTTGGACAAGGGTCGCTGCCCTGAGGACAATAAATTTTTCAGTGTTTCGGACCCCTGGGGCTAGATCGGCCAATTTTGTGACCGATCTGGCCCAGGTGGAGGAGGTGGGGTCGAAACCCACTAGGCCCCAGGGATTGTTGTGTGTGTTTGTGTGTTTTTGGTTTCTTGGGGGCACGACTTGGCCAAAGGTCGCCCCCTAAAAGGGACACATGACTGCTGACCATTTCTGCCTCTCTTGAGGGCAGATCAGCCTATTATTTTTAGGTCCATCTGCCCCCAAGTGTCGCTCCCCAAAAGAGATACACAAGTGTTAGCCCCATTCTGTCCCCCTGGGGGCAAATTAGCCCAAAATGTTTTTGGCCCATCTGACTCCAAGGGGGTAGGAATCCTGTAAGGTGCCAGGGATTGTTTTTGTTTCTGTTTTTTTGTGTGGGGGCTACCCTCCTTGGGCAAGGGTCATGCCCCCAAAGGGGACACATGGCTGTTGGCCATTTCTGCCCCCCTTGGGGGAGATCAGCCTATTATGAAGAAGCCACTAAGGCGCCAGGGAAATTTTCTAAATGTTTGGTGGCGGGGTGTTTGTCAACTGGTGAAGTATTTGCATTTGTGATTATAGCAGTTTATTTCTCCTTTTTGTTTTAACTCAAAACTCTTGGTTCCATTCCTCCTTGCAGTTTTGGCAGTAGTGTACCTGCAGTTTGCACAGTCGCATGTTTTAGGTAAGAAAAAACAATTTACTCCAACTGAATTGTCTTTCCATGCATGAATGACTTTTTTGTAACTAGTGTATAAAATGCAGGATTGTGTATGAAATTGTCCTTAGATTTATGCACAAAGATATTTGGGTTCTCTTATGTGTAATTTTCTTTTCTCTTTCCTTTTTAGTGGGATATCATTGGTGACTGCTGTTCTGTGCAGAGTAGTTGGTAGTAAGTCTAGCTTTTTCAGGCACGAGAGTGGTATAGTTGTTGAGTTCAAAACTTTTTGTGATAAAGCCACACTTCGTTTCTTACTTATCTTACACAGTGCTGGTTGTTGGTGGTGCATTTGTCAAGTTACTTTTCGTAGGAAGGATCATGGCTAGCCACAGGATGACCACTCAGCACGTTGTTGGTATGCCTTTTGAGTCGTCTTCTGACCATGATTATGAGACTGACTCTGCATCTAAGATTGAGGAAGTGCAAGATTCCGGAAGTGAATTTTCTGTTAGAGAGGAATCATCTGATGATAAAGGCACTGTCAGTGCTGATGAAGTGCCTGTTTCAGAAGAGGACACTGATGTGCCAATAGTGCAGCAGCAAGAGGATGTAAGGCTTCCCATTGGAAGACCTGACCTCTGAGTTGCCCCAAACATGGAGTTGCCTGTCTTTACAGGTCTCCCGGGGTGTAGAGTGAATTCGGAAATCTTTTTGCCTATCTTTTTCTTTCTGTTGTTTATGGATGATGTATTTTTGGAGGAGATGTTTGAGCAGACTAATTTGTATGCTGAGCATTACTTGAGTGACAACAGTGCTAGAATTAGGCCACACTCTAGATTATTTTTACATTGTAGTTTTTTGATCATCAAAAAAGTAAGCATCTTGGTAGTGTGCTTGCTTCATCTCTAGTGAAGAAGTACAAACTCTAGATTAGTGTAAAACTGGACACCTGTTGGAGCCTGGTGAGCTGTGGCTACTGGTGATCCCCCAACATTTTCTTGCCCAGACTCCTCTGCAAACTTAAAAATTTGCTTTAAAAAATCACATTTCCCTTATTTTTCTTTGTAGGATGACTGTGCCGGCACACATTTCCTAACACCCAGTATTCCCCTCGGTCTCCCAAGTGAAATGATACTTCACTTGTGTGTGTTCCCCAAAGCAGAGCCAGCCTAAAAATATATAAAAAAAATTGTGCTCATCAACTCACTGTGATATCCTCTTAATCTATACAGGTATTTGGCCCCTCCCTTTATCAGGAGACTTGGGGGAACGCTGGGTAGAAGGAAGTTTGTAGCTCCCCTCAGATTATAGACCTTTCCATCACCGAAATGTGAGGAAAAATAATTTATTTTGCAAAATTTTGTGGTTTGCAAAGGATTTGGGGTGCCAGAACCTGGTGAGAGTCCCACAAGTCACCCCATTCTGGATTTCCCTAGGTGTCTAGTTTTAAATAATATATAGGTTTGCTAGGTTTTCCTAAGTGCCGGCTGAGCTAGAGGCCAGAATCCACAGCTAGCTACTTTGCAAGAAACAGGTCAGTTTTCTTTGGGAAAATGTGATGTGTCCACGGTGTGTTTTGGGGCATGCTCTTTTGTGGGCACTAGGCCTAACCACATTAGTGAGGTACCATTTTTACCCTGAGACTTGGGGGGAGGCTGGGTGGAAGGAATTTTGTGGTTTCCCTCCGATTCCAGCACTTTGCAGCACCAAAATGTGAGGGAAAAAGTGTTTTTCTAGCGATATTCTGAGGTTTGCAAAGGATTCTGGGTAACAGAATCTGGTGAAAGCCCCACAATTAACCCAATTATGGATTCCTCTAGGTGTGTAGTTTAAAAAAATGAATATGTTTTCTAGTTATCCCTAGATGCCGGCTGAATTAGAGGCCAACACTTTGCCAAAAACAGGTCATTTATTTTTGTTGCTAAAATGTGATGTGTTCGAAGATGAGTTTAGGGGTTTTTCTTGTCACAGGCAGTAGGCCTACCCACACAAGTGACGTACCATTTTCATTAGGAGACGTGAGGGAATGGTGGGTAGAAGGAAGTTTGTGGCTACCCTCACATTCCAGATCTTTCCATAACTGAAATGTGAGGTAAAAGTGTTTTCTTGCCACATTTTGAGGTTTGCAAAGGGTTCTGGGTGCCAGAACCTGGCGAGAGACCCAAAAGTCACCCTATCCTGGATTCTCCAGGTGTCTAGTTTTAAAAAATGTATTAGTTTATTAGGTTTCCCTTGGTGCCGGCTGAGCAAGAGGCCAAAATCCACAGCTAGGCACTTTGTCAAAAACAGGTCACTTTTCTCTGGGAAAATGTGATGAGTCCATGTTGCGTTTTGGGGCATTTCCTGTCACGGGCAGTAGGCCTAACCACACAAGTGAGGAACTATTTTCATCAAGAAACTTGGGGGAATGATGGGTAAAAGGAAGTGTGTGGCTCCCCTCAGATTTCAGACTGTCCTATTACCAAAACTTTAGGAAAAAGTGTTTTTTTGCCACATTTTGAGGTTTGCAAAGAATTCTGGGTGCCAGAACCTGGTGAGAGTCCCACATGTCACCCCATTATGGATTCCCCAGGTGTATAGTTTTTAAAAAAATGTATGGGAATGCTGGGTTTCCCCAGGTGCCTGCTGAGCTAGAGGCCAAAATCCACAGCTAGGGACTTCACTAAAAACAGGTCAGTTTTCTTTAGGAAAATGCGATGAGTCCATGTTGCGTTTATGGGCGTTTCCTGTTCCTGGTTCTAGGCCTAACCACACATGTGAGGTACCATTTTTATTGTGAGACTTGGGGGAATGCTGGGTAGAAGGAAGTTTGCACGTGCCCTCAGATTCCAGCACTTTGCAGCACCGAAATGTGAGGAAAAGTGTTTTATAGCCACATTTTGGGGTTTGCAAAGGATTTTGGGTAACAGAACCTGGTGATAACCCCACAAGTCACCCCATTCCGGATTCTTCTTGGTGTGTAGTTTACAAAAATTTATAGGTTTGCCAGGTTTCCCTAGCTGCCGGATGAGGTAGAGGCCGAAATCCACAGCTAGACACTTTGCCAAAAACAGGTCAGTTTTCTTTGGGAAAATGTGATGTGTCTACGTTGTGTTTTGGGGCATTTCCTGTCACGGGCACTAGGCCTACCCACACAAGTGAGGTACCATTTTTACCATGAGACTTGGGGGAATGCTGAGTGCAAGGAAGTTTGTGGCTCCCCTCAGAATCCAGCATTTTGCAGCACCAAAATATGAGGAAAACATGTTTTTTAGCCAAATTTTGAGGTTTGCAAAGGATTCCGGGTGCCAGAAAGTGGTGAGAGCCCCACAAGTCACCCATTCTGGATTCCCGTAGGAGTCTAATTTAAAAAAAATGTACAGGATTGATGGGTTCCCTAGGTGCCTGCTGAGCTAGAGGCCAAAATCCACAGCTGGGTACTTTACCAAAAACAGGTCAGTTTTCTTTGGGAAAATGTGATTCGTTCACGTTGCGTTTATGGGCTTTTCCTGTTGCAGGCACTAGGCCTAACCACACAAGTGAGATACTAATTTTATTGGGAGGCGTGGGGGAATGCTGAGTGGAAGGAAATTTGTGGCTCCCCTCAGATTCCAGAACTTTGCACTACCGAAATGTGAGGAAAAAGTGTTTTTTTAGCCAAAGTTTTGTGGTTTGCAAAGGATTCTTGGTGCCAGAAAGTGGTGAGAGCCCCACAAGTCACCCCATTCTGGATTCCCCTATGTTTCTATTTTAAAAAAAATTGTATGGGATTACTGGGTTTCCCTAGGTGCCTGCTGAGCTAGAGTCCAAAATCCACAGCTAGGAACTTTTCCAAAAACAGGTCATTATTCTTTGGGAAAATGTAATGTGTCCATGTTGCGTTTATTGGTGTTTCCTGTCACGGGCACTAGGCCTAACCACACAAGTAAGGTACCATTTTTATCAGGAGACTTGGGGGACTGCTGAGTGGAAGGAAGTTTGTGGCTCCCCTCAAATTGCAGACCTTTCCATCACCGAAATATGTTGGTAGTTTCTTTGTTCTTTAAAACTAAGTGATGGCGGTGTGCATGGAGTGGCCCTTGGCTGGCGGTGTGTGTGGAGTGGCGCTTGGCTGACAGTGTGCATGGAGTGGCGCTTGGCTGACAGTGTGCATGGAGTGGCGCTTGGCTGACAGTGTGCATGGAGTGGTGCTTGGCTGTCGGTGTGCATGGAGTGGCACTTGGCTGTCGGTGTTCATGGAATGGCGGTTGGCTGACGGTGTGCAAGGAGTGGCACTTGGCTGGCAATGTAAATAGTGACTTGCTGTTGGCCACTACAACACACTGCTAGCCAAACACCAGTCCACAGACTCCCGTCAGCTGGTGTGATTGCTGTATCAGGCATGTGGGCGTATGAAAGTGATGGACCCTTGAACGGCGCTGTCTGTTGATGTGTTGTAATGTGCTGAGCCTGCGGCTGGCGGAATGAATGGTCTTGTGCATGTCATGTATGAAAGGTGTGTGAATGGACTGTAAAGCAGTTGGTGCCGTGATGTGGCTTTATAGCTCATGAGCAGTAAGTCATTGGTTCAGCTTTTTTGCCTTTCAGTTATTAACAGTGAATTTCATTTTTGTGAAATCTCTTCTTAATAAAATTTGATTTACTGAAACATCACTCACCCTCGTGTCAAATCCAACCAGTATATTGTGGTAAAAATGAGGAAACCTGCTCCACTGTAATCAGATGTCAAAGCACACCGTGACATGCTAGGTGTCTCGGTGGGTCCCCGATGATGCCACCAGCTATGTTGGTGGGTGAGGGGTCTTTCTAACATAACCTAAGTGCGTTTCTTTTCACATTTTAGTTTTTGGAGCATCACAAAAAGAAAGAATCTTGGTAGTGTGCTTGCTTCATCTCTAGGGAAGAAGTACCATATCTAGATTAATGTGAAAACTGGACACCTGTTGGCGCCTGGGGGGCTGTGGCTACCGTAGATCCCCCAACATTTTCTTGCCCAGACTTCTCTGCAAACCTCAAAATGTGCTTAAAAAATCACATTTTCCTCATTTTTCCCATTTTTGAGAAAATTTTCTCATTTTGCAGCATCAAAGTGTGAGGAAAAAGTGTTTTCTTTAGCCAAATGTTGAGGTTTGCAAAGGATTCTGGGTAACAGAACCTGGCGAGAGCCCTACAAGTCACCCATTCTGGATTCCCCTAGGAGTCTAGTTTTAAAAAATGTATGGTATTGCTGGGTTTCCCAAGGTGCCTGCTGAGCTAGAGGTCAAAATCCACAGCTAGGCACTATGCTAAAAACAGGTCAGTTTTCTTTGGGAAAATGTGATGTGTCCATGTTGTGTTTAGGGGTGTTTCCTGTTGCAGGCACTAGGCCTACCCAAACAAGTGAGGTACCATTTTTATCAGAAGTCTTGTGGGAATGCTGGTTAAAAAGACGTTTGTGGCTACCCTTAGATTCCAGACCTTTCCATCACCGAAATGTAAGGAGAAAGTTATTATTTTGCCACATTTTGGTGTTTGTAGAGCATTCTGGGTGCCGTTTTGGGGCATTTCCTATCAGAGGTACTAGGCCTACCCACACAAGTGAGATACCATTTTACTGGGAGACTTGTGGGAATGCTGGTTAGAAGGAAGTTTGCGGCTCCCCTGAGAGACCTTTCCATCACTGAAATGTGAGGATTTGTTTTTTTTTGCCACATTTGGTGTTTGTAAAGGTTTGTGGGTACCAGAACCTGGTGAGAATCCCACAAGTCAACCCTATTCTAGATTCTCCTAGGTGTCTAGTTTGAAAAAATATATAGGTTTGCTAGGTTTCACTAGGTGCCCGCTGAGCAAGAGGCCAAAATCCACAGCTAGGCACTTTGCAAAAAACAGGTCAGTTTTCTTTGGGAAAATGTGATTTGTCCACGTTGTGTTTTGGGGCATTCCCTGGCACAGGCACTAGGCCTATCCACACACGTTAGGTACCATTTTTATCGTGAGACTTTGGGAAATGCTGGGTGGAAGGAAGTTTGTGGCTCCCCTCAGATTCCAGCAGTTTGCAACACCGAAATGTGAGAAAAAGTATTTGTTAACCACATTTTGAGGTTTGCAAACAATTCTGGGTTCCACAACCTGGTGAGAGCCCCACAAGTCATCCCATTCTGGATTCCCTTTGGTGTCTAGCTTTTAAAAATGTATACACTTGCTAGGTTTCCGTAGGTGCCAAGTCAGCTAGGGGTCAAAACCCACAGCCAGGCACTTTCGCAGAAAAAAAAATCAGTTTTCTTTGGAAAAATGTGATGTGTCCATGCTACGTTTAGGGGTATTTACAGTTGCGGGAACCAGGCCTACCCACACAGTTGAGGTACCATTTTTGTAGTGAGACTTGGCAGAATGCTGGGTAGAAGGATGTTTGTGGCTCCCCTCAGATTCCAGACCTTTCCATCACTGAAATGTGAGGAAAAAGTGTTTTTGTTCTACATTTTGAGGTTTGCAAAGGATTCTGTGTACCGGAACCTGGTGAGAGCCCCATAAGTCCCCTCATTCTGGATTCCTCCTAAAAACATGTCAGATTTCAATGTAAAAATGTGATATGTCCATGTTGCGTTTCCTGTTACGGGCACTAGTCCTACCCACACAAGTGAGGTACCATTTTTATCCGGAGGCATGGGGGAACACAAACTAGAAGAACAAGTGTTACTGCTTATTGTCTTTCTATACATTTTCTCCTTCCAAATGTAAGACAGTGTGTAATAAAGAAGTGTCTTTGAGAAATGCCCTGTAATTCACATGCTAGTATTGTGAGCGTGCCAGACCTTATTAAGTAAACTTACAAGGGAAACGCAAATAGGTCAATGGACCTTTTGACTCGCTTTGAGTTTTTTCCCACCACATATCCTATATCAATACAGATCAATAACATCAATTATCAATAGGAGTCAGCAATTTCCACTCACAATGACCTCTCATCCATGAATAACCACACCTTTATGTAAAAGTTAGAATGTTTATTTCCCTATATTAACAATGCTAATGTCATGTAACTTAGTCTCAAAATCAAATGATAAACAAACAGAAATAATACTGTAGGAGGCTGGTCTGGCTTATAGTGGGTACCTTGTGGTACTTACACCTTGTGCCAGGTCCAGTTATCCCTTATTAGTAGATTAGAAGTGTTCTAGCAGCTTAGGCTGTTAGAGGTAGCTATAGCAGAGCAGCTTAGGCTGAACTAGGAAACATGCAAAGATCCTACAATACCACTTATATCATATAGCACTATATCATAAGAAAACACAATACTCAGAGTTACTAAAAATAAAGGTACTTTATTTTAGTGACAATATGCCAAAAGTATCTCAAAGAATATACTCCCTTAGGAGGTAAGTAAAATACACAAAATATACACACAGACCAAAATCAGGTAAGTAAAACACTTAGAAAAGTAGTGCAAACACTGTAGAACACAATAGAATGCAAGAGGAGAAAATAGGCCTAGGGGCAACACGAACCATATACTCCAAAAGTGGAATGCGAATCACGAAGGGACCCCAGGCCTAGTGTAGTGTGCAGAGGGTAGCTGGGAGTGTAAGAAAACACTAAGGGTGTCCAAGATACCCCAACCCAAGATTCTGAAAAGTAGGAATAAAGTTACCCCACTACCCCAGAAAGACAGTAAAGGGGAGATAGGGGATTCTGCAAAGACAACAACTGACTGCAAAGCACTGAAGACGGATTGCTGGACCTGAGGACCTGCAAAGGAAGGGGGCCAAGTCCAAGAGTCACGCAAGTATCCAGGGGGGGCAGGAGCCCACTAAACCCCGGATGAAGGTGCAAAAGGGCTTCCTCTGGGTGGAAGAAGCCAAAGATTCTGCAACAACGGAAGGTACCAGGAACTTCTCCTTTGGTCAGAAGATATCCCACGGCATGCTGGAGGATGCAGAGTTCTTTCCATGCAGAAAGACTGCAAACAAGCCTTGCTAGCTTCAAGATTTGCGGTTGAAGATGTTGGGTGCTGCCAGGGCCCAGGGAGGACCAGGAGGTCACCCCTTGGAGGAGGAGAAAGAGGGGGCGCTCAGCAACAGAGAGAGCCCATGCAGAAGCAGGCAGCACCCGCAGAAGCACCTGAACAGGCTTTCAGAAAATCTGAGAATGGCGGCCGTCTCAGCACCACAAAAAAGGGTCCCACGAAGTCAGAGGTCAACTCAGTGAGTTGGGCAATGCAGGACGGAGTGCTAGGGACTTGGGCTGTGCTGTGCACGAAGGAAGCCTTGCAAAAGTGCACAGAAGCCCTAGCAGTTGCAGATCACGCAGTACAGAGGATTACTGTCTGGCGTGGGGAGGCAAGGACATACCTCCACCAAATTTGGACTGAAGGACCACTGGACTGTCGGGGTCACTTGGATCTAGCGCCTGTGTTCCAGGGACCACGCTCGGCAAGATGAGAGGGTACCCAGAGGACCAGTGATGCAGAAATTTGGTGCATGGCGGCCGTCTCAGCACCACAAAAGAGGGTCCCACGAAGTCGGAGGTCAACTCAGCGAGTTGGGCAATGCAGGACCAAGTGCTAGGGACCTGGGCTGTGCTGTGCACGAAGGAAGCCTTGCAAAAGTGCACAGAAGCCCTAGCAGCTGCAGATCACACAGTACAGAGGATTACTGTCTGGCGTGGGGAGGCAAGGACATACCTCCACCAAATTTGGACTGAAGGACCACTGGACTGTTGGGGTCACTTGGATCTAGCGCCTGTGTTCCAGGGACCATGCTCGTCAAGATGAGAGGGTACCCAGAGGACCGGTTATGCAGAAATTTGTTGCCTGCATTGGCAGGGGGAAAATTCCATTGACCCACAGGAGCTTTCTTCTTGGCTTCCAGTGCAGGGTGAAGGCAGACAGCCCTCAGAGCATGCACCACCAGGAAACAGTCGAGAAAGTTGGTAGGATTAGGCGCTACAATGTTGCTGGTAGTCTTCTTGCTTCTTTGCTGCAGTTTTGCAGGTGTCCTGGAGCAGTCAGCGGTTGATCCTTAGCAGAAATCGAAAAGAGAAGTGCAGAGGAACTCTGGTGAGCTCTTGCATTTGTTATCTGAAGATAAACCCACAGGGGAGACCCTAAATAGCCCTCAGAGGAGGATTGGCTACCTAACCAGGTAAGAGCCTATCAGGAGGGGTCTCTGACATCACCTGCTGGCACTGGCCACTCAGAGATCTACCTTGTGCCCTCACACCTCTGCATTCAAATGGGCAGAGGTCTGGGAAACACTGGAGGAGCTCTGAGCACCACCCCATGGGTGGTGATGGACAGGGGAGTGGTCACTCCCCTTTCCTTTGTCCAGTTTCATGCCAGAGCAGGGGCTGGGGGATCCCTGAACCGGTGTAGACTGGTTTACGCAAGGAGGGCACCATCTGTGCCCTTCAAAGCATTTCCAGAGGCCAGGAGAGGCTACTCCTCTCAGGCCCTTATCACCTATTTCCAAAGGGAGAGGGTGTGACACCATCTCTCAGAGGAAATCCTTTGTTCTACCTTCCTGGGACTGGGCTGCGAAGGCCCCAGGGGGCAGAAACCTGTCTGAGGGTTGGCAGCAGCGGCAGCTGCAGAGAACACCCTAGAGAGCTAGTTTGGCAGTACCCGGGGTCCATGCTGGAGCCCCCGGGATGCATGGGTATTGGGAGACAATTCCATGATCTTAGACATGTTACATGGCCATGTTCGGAGTTACCATTGTGAAGTTACACATAGGTATTGACCTATATGTAGTTCACCCATGTAATGGTGTCCCCGCTCTCAGAAAGTCCGGGGAAATTGCCCTGAACAATGTGGGTACACCTTGGCTAGTGCCAGGGTGCCCACACACTTAGTAACTTTGCACCTAACCTTCACTAAGTGAGGGTTAGACATATATGTGACTTATAAGTTACTTAAATGCAGTGTAAAATGGCTGTGAAATAACGTGGACATTATTTCACTCAGGCTGCAGTGGCAGTCCTGTGTAAGAATTGTTTGAGCTCCCTATGGGTGGCAAAAAAAAAGCCTGCAGCCCATAGGGATCTCCTGGAACCCCGATACCCGGGGTACCTAGGTACTATATACTAGGGAATTATAAGGGTGTTCCAGTGTGCCAATCAGAATTGGTAAAATTAGTCACTGGCCTGCATTGACAATTTTAAAAGCAGAGAGAGCATAAACACTGAGGTTCTGGTTATCAGAGCCTCAGTGGTACTGTTAGGCACCACACAGGGAAAACACACAGGGCACACTTTATGAGCACTGGGGTCCTGGCTAGCAGGATCCCAGTTACACAGGCAAAAACAAACATACATACAAGTAAAAAATGGGGGTAACATGCAAGGCCAGATGGTACTTTCCTACAAACACAGGCTGTCCAAAGCAGCGAAAGAATCGCAATCTAATCAAAGCTTGACCTATTACACATTCTAAGGTTACAGTGCAAACTAATAGCAAGAATAACTGCACAAATTATATTACATACGTTTAGATTCAGCAAAGAAAAGGCATCAACTGTTAATTCAGATAGCAAACTTCATCAGTGATAACCCTGACTAACATCAAATTAGAATAACATGTTTGGACTTCATGCAAACCAATTTAGTCACACAAATTTGGAAAACATCTAATTGTGGCTCTATCAAAATAGTGGTTGGTACCTAGAAACAAAAGCAAATACACATAGCAATCAGTAAAGTCATTGTATACCTATCCTCAATATGGTTCAGCAAGCTGTGACAGTCTTCGTCAATAGCACATCAGTCCGGACAGCAATACATCAGGAATCAGCAGCAAAGTTCAGAAAAGGCAAAGTCTCTCTAAGCAGCAAAGTTAAACAGGTCTCCTCTAAGGACAGTCTGGAAAACAATGGCAGAATGACTCTCTCCTCTCTGTACAGTCTGGCTAAGTTAGATCTCCTAAAACTACTTCCCACATCCTAATTGGTCAGGAATTGCATGTTTACACTTAGTCCAATGAAACTAAAACCCTTAATCTACAATTTTACTCTTCTCCCGCTCTCAACTTTCGGCTTTTCAGTCATCAATATTATTGCGGCTTATACTCCAGTCGGTGCATCCATTCTCTTCTCCTGGGAAGGTCAATCTTATACACATTAGATTAAACATTGTTTCATTAGCAAGCATATCATCTTTTAGCAAGCAGTTTCTCATGAGAATTAACTTAATCTACGAGCACATGGTCAGTACAGTGGAAAATCACAATTTAATTCTCTAAGCATCCATTTTATTAGTTGCTTTAGAAATGTAACTTGACATGAGGCCATGCGACAAGGCCAAGACCTCTCTAAGTTAAGGCCTACTATTAATAAAGCTAATACATAAGGCATAACCCTTAATATCACATACTACTACCCTAATTAAACATAGGCTCAACATTCCATATTAATAAGCCATTAATAAGTACACTTTGTGATCATTGACGGCTACTCTAATAGGCACACCTTCAAATGTGTGCATTATTTTTCTCTATGTTAGCACATCTTCTACGGAAATCCAACACTCAAAATACATGAATATCTATTATTAAAACTCATTAGTAGCTCAACCTTAACAGAATGGGACCCCTCAATTCAGAAATGTGCAAATAACCATGGCTTCTCAACACCTTATGTTGTGCCCATTTTGGAAATACAAAGGTTTCCTTGATACCTATTTTTGACTGTTTATATTTTACCATATAATTTGTTCTATATTCGGTATGGAATGAAAACCCATTGCAAGGTGCAGCTCATTTATTGGCTCTGGGCTCCTAGGGTTCTTGATGAATCTACAAGCCCCGTATATCCCCGCAACCAGAAGAGACCAGCAAACGTATCAGTATATTGGTTTTGAAACTCTGACATCGCATTAAAAAGTTACAGAGTAAAACATGGAGAGAAATTGGTGTTTTTTTCACCTCAATTTCAATATTTTTCTATTTCAGCTGGTATTTTCTGTAGGAAAACCTTGAAGGATCTACACACATTACCCCTTGCTGAATTTAGAATTGTATCTACTTTTTAGAAATGTTTAGCTGTCCAGGATCCAGCATTGGTTTCACACCCACTCAAACTGGGGTGGCATGGTGAGCAAAATAATGGATGGATTAAACCCAGATCTGTGACTGGGGGTGAATGTTTGATTGGTTCCGCATTCCGTCCATCCAGTTACGCTATCCCACAGCGTTTGTGTTTAGCTTTGCTTTTGCCGCCCTAAGTGCGCCGGGTATGCCCAGACGTGGGTCTCGGGCTCACTGTGCCACTGGATTCAAGCTAGCCTGGCTGATGAGGGGTGAAACCCCGAAACCGGTCCCAGGATGCTTGTTTCCGGTCCAGGGAGAACCTGGCCTGGCAGTTCGGGCTGGACTGTTCCCATGAGGAACAGGGTCAAGACTGATTTGCATATGGCTGGTTTCAAACTGGGGTGGCATGGTGAGCAAAATAATGGATGGATTAAACCCAGATCTGTGACTGGGGGTGAATGTTTGATTGGTTCCGCATTCCGTCCATCCAGTTACGCTATCCCACAGCGTTTGTGTTTTGCTTTGCTTCACACCCACTTTTGTCACTAAGTGGAAGGAGGCTGAAAGCACAAAAAATAGTAAAAATGGGGTATGTCCCAGAAAAATGCCAATATTTTGTAAAAAAAAAAAAATTGGTTTTCTGGTTCAAATTTGTGTGTTCCTGAAAGCTACGAAGATGGTAATTGTAAAAACACGTGCTTTCTTCTGCAGCACTTTTTCCCCATTTGTTGCAAAAAAACGAAATTTTAGCTGTATTTTGGCTAATTTCTTGGTCTCCTCCAAGGGAACCCACAAATTCTGAGTACCTTTAGAACCCCTAGAATGTTGGGAAAAAAGGACACAAATTTGGCGTGGCTTCCTTATGTGGACAAAAAGTTATGAGGTCCTAAGCGTAAACTGCCCCAAAAAGCCCCCCAAAAAGTCTCGGCATGGGAGGGAAAAGGCCAAGCAGCAAAGGGGTTAAAACAGTTTGTTTCTATTATGGCCACAACCCATACAATGCGGTTCGTCACAGATGAGCTGGATTCATTCCCTTGCGTTTTACTGAAACTGCATTCTAGGACAATAGCAAGAGTATAGGAACACTCTCGAGTTACGAGGTTTAGGTCGCTTGAACACTTATTGCGGACATAAATTGTGGTGTTTTTAGCTTCTTGTTTTACATTTATTTATTTTCATTTACAATATACAAATAAGATCCTTTCACGACTTGGGTAACTTAAGGACGACTTCCCCCTTCTGGGCCAGGTAACAAGTTGGCTTTGTTTTCAGGCATGTCTTCGCTCTACAGCATGGTTTTAAACGCAGTAGGTTTTGGTCCAGCATGTTGTACTGTATGGTTGTAGGTGCACACTAACCTGACTTGATAGATTCCCTGGCTATTTATAGAATAGCACTATCTTGCAACAGGTGGAGCACCCGTTTTGAGACACTGCATATATTGGTTTCAGTTATATCGGCAGAGCAATTAACGTAAACATTTTATTGGCTTCTTATGGGCATCATTTCAGCATATTGTGTTAGTTTGTTCTTGGTATTTGGACATTTTATGAAAAACTGTTTATATAACTACTGGGTTAGTTGTCTCACTTTTAGCTACATACATATATTGTGCATTTTATAGACTCACATGTCTTCCTGTCTGTCCTGCGGAGGCCTGAAATAGAGATAAAGCATTTCTAAAGGGACATACCTGTTGGAAAAACCAGAGGACAGTTGTTCGTCATATTTGTAATATTGCCCCGAAAGGACTACCTCTCACAAGCACTGCATTAACAAGCTAAGGATGTAGCCTTACAGTTAATGTTGTAACTGTTCGTATTGCACATGTGTGTGTGTGTGTGTGTGCACCTATTGCTAGAAGGGGGTGGATGGATGGAGGCAAAATGCAAAAAAGAAAATTAAACACTTTTACAAAACTTACAATTTAATAAATTACAAACAAATAAAAGAAAAAAAAAGAATAAATAAGTAAACACAAATCAATTGCTGGTGTATACAGGACTATGATAAATCCATGGGAACCAAGGAGGTGCAGGGGAAAAATGCAAATGCACATGCCAGTGCTACGAAAATGTCAACGGAAGGCACTGTTGTAGCTGGAAGCTGTGGTAGGAGGCGGAAAGTCTTGTGCGAGCTCGCAAGTGGCTGAAAATTATTATGGCACTTGCCAACGTCGATAAAACCATGCCTTACATATGGCAATGGAAAAAAATTCCGCCACACATGAATGGCGACATTTATCAGGAACTCCACATTACATGCGTAGCCCTGAATTCCATGAGCAGAGTGAATTTTTCCACCCACCCGTGGCTCCCAGGGCATTCCAGGACAAGTGGATTGGGCCCTAGCCCACTGTGGAGAAGAAAAGGGAAGTCACCTATTTGGCAGACATAGGTACCACTAGCAGCCCTCACAGAGTGCTCCATGTGAACCGTCTAAAACCACACCAAGGCAGGGCTGACATGACCATGTTGATGGTCACTGAAGGAGGACAGGAGGAGGACAGTGAACCCCTCCCTGACTGCTATCAACCAATCCACAAGTTGGTTCAGAGGAAGGTGTTGTCTCTCTGACACTCTCACTGCACAGTAACAAGCTGACCGCAGGCAAGTCCTCAGCCAGTTTGTAGAGCTCTTTTCCTTGACCCCTGGTCAGACAACCTGATTTGTCCATGATGTGGACACGGTTCATGGCCCCCTGTCAAAAAAAAAATATATCCACTGTCTGATCAAATCGAGGCCTACATCATGCTGACCTAAGCAAGATACTAGAGCTAGGGGTGATAGAACCCTCTGACAATCTCTGGGCAAGCCCAGTTGTACTGGTCCCCAAACCTCACTCAAAGGATGGGAAACCAGAGTTGGGGTTTTGTGTGGATTACAGAGATTTAAATGCAGTCATCAAAACTGATGCATACCCCATACCCATGGCAGATGAGCTTATTGATAAGTTGGGTGCAGCAAATGTCCTCATTATCTTTGATTTAACATCCGAGTACTGGCAAATTGGACTCACCTAAGGAGAAAAGAGAGATCTACGTTTTCTACCCTTGAAGGATGCTTTCAGTGTAAAGTGATGCATTTTGTGCTAAAAATACAACTGACACTTTTCAAAGGTTGGTGAATATAATTCTTTCAGGACTGGATGCTTTTAGTGCAGCATATCTTGATTACATTGCTGTGTTTAAGTCTACCTGGAAGGATCACCTGGTCCACCTGAGAGATATTTTACAGGCCCTGCACCAGGCAGGCCTAACTGTCAAGATCATTAAGTTCCAGATAGGGCAGAGTTCTGTTGGACCTCCTTGTAGGTGGTGGCCAAGTGAGACCTCTCTAACACAAAATCCAGAGTATTATAGATCAGGAAGCTCCCAAAACCCAGACTTAAGTCAGTTCATTCCTTGGCTTGACTAGGTTCTATAGGAGGTTTGTGAAGTGGTATGGTACCAAGCGGTCCCTCTCACCAAGCTTACTTCCAGAAAGCAAACTAAGAAGGTCATTTGGAGCACTGGATGTCAAAAAGCCTTTGACACCATGAAAGCAGCTGTGTGCTCAACACCTGTCCTGAAAGTACCAGCTGATGGAAAAGAGTTCATTGTTCAGACAGACACTTCAGAGCATGGGGTTGGGGCAGTGTTGTCACAAACAAATGATGAGGGTCAGGATCAACCCATTGCCTTTATGAGCAGATGACTTCTTCCTGGAGAGCAGCTTTGGAGTGCATGGAGAGCAACTTTGGAATGCCACTGAGAGGGGAGTCTTTGCTGTGGTGAGGGTCGTAGACATCATCGCCCCACGTCCATGACTACCTCCTCCTTGGTGACCTGAATTCCCACCTCGAGGAGCACAACAGCTGAAACACCACATCGCTACTCAACAACCTCGGCACCCTCGGCCTCAGACAACTGATCACCACACCCATGCATGCTGCGGGACACACACTCAGCCCAATTTTCACCGCAAGAAACAGGATCGCGGTCAAGAAGGCCTCCATCCCAGTCTGGACTGACCATCACTGCCTACACTTCGCTATTACCACATCCAAAAGCCCCCTCCCCATCCACAGGGCCCCCACAAGAAATGGAATAAGATCACTGACGAGCAACTCTCTACAACTGTTGCCAAATCACTGGCAATGCTCACACTGCAGCACGCTCCTGGATCACCAAATGCACCAACTCCCTAGCCCCCCTCTGGAAAACGTCAGTCAAGAGCATCCCAAAGAAAGCCAGCTGGTTCACTACTGAACTCCAAGAATCCAAATGCACATGCAGGCACCTAGAGAAGAAATGAAGAAACAGCAAAACCACCTTAGACCTCGCCTCCTTCAGGACTGCCACCACCACCACCACAGACTCATCAAGAACGCAAAGAAAGCCACATTCCTTGAACGCATCAGTGCCTCCAGCACAAGACCAGAGAACTCTTCACGGTAATCAACGAGTTCATCAGTCCACCCTCCGAAGCCACCAACATTGCCCACATCTCAAGACCTCTGCGAAAAACGGACCACTTTTTCCCACCGTAAGATAAGACATCTACAACAGCTTTCTCTCATGGAACCTGTCCAGCACTGGCATCTGCGACTGACCTAGCTCCCCAGAGCCCACCCAAACTGTCCACAGCTGGTCCACTCTCACCACAGACAAGACTGAAATCATAATGAACACCATTCACTTCGGAGCTCCCACGGACCACTGCATTAACATCAGAGCCAGTTGCATCCATTGCTCCTGAACTCCGCAAGACGCTGAACTGCTCTATGGAAACAGCCTTCTTCCTCAAAGACTGGAAACACACCAAAGTCTGCCCCCTCCTGAAGAAACCCACAGCCGACACATGAGAGCTGAAGAATTTCCGGCCTATCTTGCTGCTATCTTACCCGGCCAAAGTCCTGGAAAAAGACATAAACACAGAGCTGCGGCAATACATCGAGGACAACTCACTTGATACCTTTCAGTCGGGCTTCTGCTGCAACCATAGCATGGAGATATCTCTTCTTGCAGCCACCGATGACATCCACACACTCCTCGACCGCGGCCACACCGCAGCACTCATAATCGTCGACCTTTCAGCAGCCTATGACACTGTCTCCCACAGCACCAGATTACACAACGCAGGAATCCACAGAAAGGACCTGCAATGGCTTCACTCTTTTCTCACCGGAAGAACACAGAAAGTCAGGCTCCCACCATTCACATCAAAACCAACAGAAGTCAGCTGTGGAGTCCCTCAGGGATCTTCACTGAGCCCAACGCTCTTCAACATCTTTAACACCGGAATGGAAGCCATCACCGCTTGGGAGAGCTAACTCAAGCTCAACTCAGACAAGACCCAGCTCATCATGTTTGGAAACATCACTTCAGCCTGGGATGACTCCTTGTGGTCCACATTGCTCAGCGCCCGCCTACTCCGACTGACCATGCCTGCAACCTGGGAATCATCCTCAACTCTTCCCTCTCAATGACCAAACAGGTAAATGAAGTCACCTCTTCCTGCTGGCATACCCTCCTCCAACTCAGCAAAATCTTCAAATGGATTCTGACGACTGCCACAAGATAGTCACCCATGCCTTAGTCACAAGCAAGCTTGACTACGGCAATGCACTCTATGCTGGGACCACAGCAAGGAACACCAAAAAACTAAAACTCATCCAAAAAGCCACTGCATACTTGTCTTGAACATCCCTCGCCAGGAACACATATCCCAAAAACTGATGAACCTCCATTGGCTCCCAGTGGAGAAGCAAATCAACTTCAAACTACTCACCCACACATACAAGGCCCTTCACAACATTGGACCATCCTACCTGAACCATTGCATCTCCTTCTATTACCCTGCCAGACCCCTCGGCTCCTCCAGGCAGGCACTGGCCGCCATCTACGCATCTAGAAAACCACTGCCTGAGGATGATCTTTCAACTGCCTTGCAGCACAGAGCTGGAATATCCTGGCCACCCACCTCAGATAGAGTCCATCACTCACTATCTTCAGGAAGAACCTCAAGATCTGGCTCTTTGAATGAAAAACAGACCCACCACCAGCGCCTTGAGAACTTCACGGGTGAGTGGTAGCGCCTTATAAAAACTGGTTTATTGATTGATTGTTTAGTCTCTGAAGAAGCTGAGATCCTACCTGTTTGGGACTCACTTCAAGGTTCAAACCGACCAGTGGCCTCTCAAGTTGCTGATGTAGATGAGGGGAAAGAACCCCAAACTGTTGAGGTGATCCATTTCCCTACAGGGATGGACTTTACGGTGGAACACAGACCTGGAACTGATCATGTCAATGCAGATGGCCTTTCCAGGTTCTTCCACTTAGATGATGATAATTATCGAGAGGGAGGTGAGTTGCTCATTATCTTTCTTCAAACTGACAGAGTTACAACTGCTGTAATTTGATCTATGGAGATTCAGCCACCGTCCGTGTCGACAGTGTGTACTCCATCACGCTAGCTGTATCCTACAGCTGAATCAGCAGTCTCCAGTGCTGATGATTATTACTCCATCACAGCTGGAATGGCGGGATTGCGCTGACCATATTTGGATAACATAGTTGTTCTGGCAGTGTACCAGTGGTGGTCACATGACGGCGGCAGCCATCTGTTCATTATTGTGCTATGGCTGTGACTATTAGATGGATCCAAGTAGGCCACAATTGATGTATATTGGACAATTGTGAACACCCTGATCCTTTGCCAGTCCACTGCAGCAGAGCAGTTTGATGCAAATTTTAAAGCCAAAAGTCAGGCTTGTGCACAGTTTTTGTTCCCTCTGTATTTTGTTTCCTTTCCTTTGAACACATTGTTTATTCACAAACTATTGGGGCGCTAGATTTTTTTGTGGAGTCACTATGGCAGGCAGGAGAAATCAATTTTTTACAGAGGGAGAATCGTCTGTCATGGTGGATGAAAATATTAGAGTAGAGCCACACTTGGTTGGAGCACAAGTAAAAAATTAGGGTAGGGTAGAGTTTGTGTAGTAGCGCTGCGTGGAACTCTGCGAAGTGCTAAAAAAACATTACTGCTACTACAGGGAGTTTCACAGGTGGGTGGAGTTTCCCATTTGCGCCCGATTGCATTGCATTTGATGTCAATGGCAACGTGGAGTATGTTCCAAATCCCTCACAAACCGCACCAATCGGTTCACATGGGCACGTCCATCTTGTTTTTTACTCTGTTTATGGTGCTTGGCCTGTTTTTTGAATCCCTTAATAATCTTTTTAATCCTCCACCCTTCTAATTATTCTACCCCTCATTTCTATTTATTGTAGTAGTGTCTTTTTGTGTCTGTGTATTTTTACTATTTTTCATTTTATCTGTGCTTTATGTGTCTTTTGTATTTTTGTTGATTTTTCTCTTTGCTTCCTTAGTTATTTCTTCCTTTCCTTCTCCTGTTTCTTTTTAAATCTCCCCACCACTCAGAGCCTTGGCAGAGCAGGGCGGTGCTGGCGAACAGGGGAGGGGCAGCTCCTGGCCTCCCCAAGAAGTCAGCAGAAGCCGTCTTGTAGGTGGCGCTGCTGCCAAGGGGTGCAGTCCCAGCCCATCTTCTGTGAGGTGGAGGTGGAAGCACTGGTTTTCTACATGCAGCGCCACCTTCCCTACATGCTGGCAGCAGGCGGCAAGTCTGGCTATGGTTACCCCCTGCAGAAGTGTCAGCTGTGCTGGGTGAGGATGGTCAGGTAACCTACCCAGGTCCAGCGCACCACCCAGAAGCTGACACACTGCTGGGGGGATATCATCGACCGTGAACAGGACCTGCTTGACCTGTTAGGCATAGAGATTCGGGGACTCCATGAGGATTAACTATATTATTGTGTTTGTTTTCTACAATGCAAACTTTTTTCCAAATAGCATGCTGCTCACACTCAGAGGTAGGTTATATTTAGTTTGCGTTAAGAATATTAATATGTGATCCAGTTAGAGCTAGCCAGGTGTTCATCACTTTCTCATCGTACTCACCGGCACTTGCTTTGGCTGATTATTTAAGAAACCATTACAATGCAAACTCCTCTGTCCTCCTGTCACCATGTAAATTTGTGATATCAGTGAGTTAGCATTCTCTATGACTTTCTTTAATTGGCTCGTACAGTCCCAAGCAATTCCACAGTGATGTGTAGTACTGGTATGCATCTATACATTTGAAAAAAGGGAGACTGAGTTGGCCATTAATGGGGTTGAGAAATGAGAGTAGAATCAAAGATCATTAATTGCAATGTATTAGTTCCAAATGTAGTTTTTGTTAATGAAATTTAGAATGGGGATTTTAGGATTAGTATAGCCAACTCAACAATAGTCAATATTAGTACCTTGGTCAATGTGATTTAGATAAGTTCAATGTTACTGTGTTTGCCTGGTATAATCATTTTGTGGAGATTAACTGTACCACTAATCTATTTTTTAAATCTTCTTTAATACTTACATCAACACCCAAGGGCACGAAGAAGGGCACTGATGAGGCGGGTCTGTTAAGAGCTGGGGCTGAGGCACCAACCACCAGCGCCTCTGCTGATGGCTCTGCTCACCACAGTAAGTCCTAATATTTATTCTTAATATTTTTTGTAACTTTTACCTCTGCCCACTATCATACTATTTTTAATTTTACCTTATTTGTTATACTGTCTCCTTTTTTCCAACTCCTCTTTTCATTTTCTGTTTAAGTCCTGTTATCCCTACATTATTGTTTTTCCTTATTTCATGTTTTGTTTGGAAGCTGATTTTTTTCACTCTGTACTAGTATGTGTCTGTAGATTTCTTCTGCATTTTTGGTTATCTTTACCTCTACCCTATACATCTTGTGGTACTGTAAGACTCAGAACAGATTTTTGGTACTCTACTGTCTATTGTGACGATTGCAGGCATATTTCAGCTAGTATTATTAATAATATTTACCATGTATGTTTGTGGAGGAGGGGTGTGGCCATTAGCCATAAATAGCAGACATAATTCCTTGAGATTTTAGTGGGAGCCCAGGAATTGCATGTCATCGGCATGATTCTGAGCTAGAAAACTCCCACATGCAATCACAACAGCAGTGTCAACCCGATTACAACCCAGATTGAACTGGGGGGACTGGTGTAGGGGAATTGAGACAGCAATGTTTCTGACCCAGGCCCCCGATCGGAACCTGGACCACCCCATGTGGTGGCTCATCCAGAGCAAAGCGGCAATCACGGCCTGAGCTGAGGCCTTGTGAAACTTGACGAGTGACCTGAGTTGTCCTGATCCATAGTTTCTCAGCACCAAATCCCACTGCCAGGACTCTTCCCGCCTGAGGACTTAGATTTGGGATGTGTGTCCTGGGACAGCTACGCCTGTTCCATGCTGCTGAAATGGAGGAGTGAGCTCTCCACTTCTGGGCTGTGCATGGGACCCAGGTTTTGTCTGATTGCATGAAGAGCCCTATAAGACTGACAATAGTGGGGAAAAGACATGCAATCCTTGGTGAGTGCTACGAGTCGCCTGCAGGGTGCAGGGCTGTTGAGTGGGAATAAACATAAGGACTGCAGCTGTGACGCATGGCCTGAAACCCATTGACATTGGCTGGGGTTGTGCCCCCCCCCTGCATATTGACACTCGCAAAACAGAGATCTTGGCTTGTACGCTCCCCATGTTCACTGGCCTAGGATTGTTGTTGATATCCACAGCCTGCACCACCAAGATCGCTCTTGTTCTGTTTTCAGCCTAGTGAGAGCAACAATTCCTCATTGCTAACCACTAAGGGGGGTCCTGTGGAGCTATGATGGTGACCCCCAAGCGCTACACTGTGTTTTTGGTGGAGAGAGGAACACCCTCCTCCTTACCTCCCTGACATCATGCAGTACTAATTATATATAGACCTACACTGTCAAAGCACATGTGGTCCATGGGTATCTAGCACAACTAATTGAAGTGAGCAGGGGTGCTTAGTAGAGCCATCGCTCAATTCCATTAAAGTGAAATACAGCACCACTGATGTGGGCACACCGAGGCTTGTGTGCATGACTCTCAGTGGCTGGAAACTGCCTGCCATTCCCTCTTTCAATTATCTTCATTATTGCTACTCTTGCTATCTTGTTGTACTTGTGACACTAGTGCTACTGATCATTACCGAGCTGTCATGAGCTGCACCAAAAATGTACGACCATCCTCCCAGCGTGCTCACAAGCTATCACAGAAAAGTTGTTCAGATGGCTCCCCCACTCGCACACAGGAAGACTGCACACCTCCCACCAACTTGGAGCTCTCTCCAGATAAACTGGATATGATACTACAAGAGATCAGGTCCTCGAGAACAGCTTCTGAACTTCACATCAACTTGTTGGTAGCAGACCTTAGTATACTGTGGGAGGAACATCATAAAGTGAATGACAGACTGTAAGCTGCAGAGGCAGAGATCTTGGAATTGGCGCCACAACAGGTATCTCACACTACTACTCTAACGGATCTTGGCAGATAAACAGCGGGCTTAAATAAGAGAGCAGAGGAAACAGAAGTTCGGGCATGCTAAAATAATGTACGAATTATAGGATTACCGGAAGGTACAGAGGGCTCCAAAGCAACGTTATATATTGAGCAGTGGTTCAGGGTGGTAGCCCTCCAGGGTCCATCGCCTCTAGTCACAGTGGAAAGTGCTGACATTGTGCCAACTCATAAACCCCTTCCAGGGGCACCGCTGCGTTCTATACTAGCAAGGATCCTAAACTACAGGTACTGTGACTGCTTACTGCAAAATAACAGGGCAATATTACCCATCATAGTGCCTCTCTTTCTGGACTACACCATGGAGGTACAGAGGAAATGTACCTCCTTTCAGTTAATTAAAAAATAAATACAAAAAGAGGGCCTCACTTATGCATTGATGTTCATGGCTTGTTTGAAAATCCTACTTGAACATCGAGCCTTCTTTGACACTCTGGAGGCGGCCTGGAACTAGCTGGAACAGCAGTAATCCACTGCACAGCATCCCCTCCAATCTGACACAAGCCAAAGGAGTATACAGGGGCTTCCCTGATGCGCTAGAACTCCCAGATGACTGACATCAATAGCGATGTCAACACCACAACAGGCCTGGGATGGCAGGCAAGCAGTGCTAGCAACCATGTTCTCAGCTAATACAAATGGTAGTCCTTCTTCCAGCCCATTGGCAAGTACTGACTCTGAGTCAGACTCAAATGTAAGTATGGCACTCTTTCTAACTGTAATGCCACAGACTGCTGACACATTTATTTGACTTTAACGTGATGTTGACCTTCTGGGGGCTCTTGGAATACATTCAGGAAGATGAGCATAAGTACATCACAACTGACGTTTCTGCCCTCACTTGACTGATACATATCTGTGCTGTCTCTCCTTATTCTACTCTCTACTTCCCCCTTCATCATTTGAGACACTTCTCACTTCTCCCCCAGAGACCAAATCTCCTTGTTCACCCTCTTTTTTCTTGGGTCCTCTTATTGCAGAGCCCTTAATATCATTTAACGACCTGCTATTCATTTCCTCCTCTTTTCACTCATTCCAGTGACCCCTTGGTTTCCTTTCCGAACCGGTAACATGTGATACCAAATCCCTGAGACAATGGGGTGATAATTAAGCTATACTCACAGCCCCCACAAGAGATTGCACAATGAGTTCTTTGTTTCACATTTTATCTCAGTTGCCTTTAGTTTGGTCAAACAGGCATTTTCTGTTCAACCTGTTGCACCAGAAATGTCTTTGTGATATTCTTGTCCTGCAGTACATTTATAAGGATACACTGATTGAGTGCACTCCAGACTCATCAAAATGGTGCCTATACCCCGTCATTATAAAATACTAACCTGGAATGTTAGGGGATTGGGATCTTCTCACAAGAGACAGAGGCCCTCAATCCGACCATGGCGGTTTGAAACCGCCAGGGTGGAGGGCAACGGAAGCACCGCCAACAGGCTGACGGTGCTTCCAGGGCTATTCTGACCGCGGCGGTAAAGCCGCGGTCAGAAAAGGGGAACCGGCGGTTTCCCGACGGTTTTCCCCTGGCCCAGGGAATCCTCCATGGCGGCGCTGCTTGCAGCGCCGCCATGGGGATTCCGACCCCCTTCCCGCCAGCCTGTTCCTGGCGGTAAAACCCGCCAGGAACAGGATGGCGGGAACGGGTGTCATAGGGCCCCTGGGGGCCCCTGCACTGCCCATGCCACCGGCATGGGCAGTGCAGGGGCCCCTTAACAGGGCCCCACCCTGATTTTCACTGTCTGCTATGCAGACAGTGAAATTCGCGACGGGTGCTAGTGCACCCGTCGCACCCCTGCAACTCCGCCGGCTCCATTCGGAGCCGGCTTCCTCGTTGCAGGGGCTTTCCCGCTGGGCCGGCGGGCGATCTTCTGGAGATCACCCGCCGGCCCAGCGGGAAAGTCAAAATTAACCCCGTGGTCATTTGACCGCGGTGCGGTCTTTGGGCGGTTTCCGCCCCAGAGTGTTGGCACAAATAGTGTGTTTTAGGAGGCTCACCATTTCTCTTCAAAGGTAGCCAAACTCTGTAAGAAATCTAGAAGACAACTTATTGCCACATCTTACTGGGGATATGCTGGAGAAACGTCGATATGGTTGAAGGCAGATGTACCATTCGATGCACAGGACACAAACATTGATAGGGAGGATACATCTTTATTCAAGGCCTGTTAGATGGAGAAATGGTCGATCTGGATAGTATATATGCTCCCATATCAGAGCGAGACATTTTTCTACAACACCGTTCTGTTACCCTGTTGGAATGGTCCCACCTTCTGTGGTTAATAGGTGGTGAGTTTAATACAGTCTTAGATATAGATGGAGATCGTTCATACCCTCCCCTGCACAAATTCCGTCAGACCAGCCTGGTCTTTAAGTGACTGTCTTGAAAACTGGTCTATGACAGATAGCTGGAGGGCCCATAATAACAGTATGTGTGAGTATTCTTTTTTCTCACCACCAGATAACCTTCATAGTCATTTGGATTGTGTTCCCTCCTGACACATATGGTTAGTAAATTCTCTGATGTGACATACTTAGGCAAAACATTGTCAGACCACAACCCAGTTGAGGTGATACTGTCCTGGGGCAAAGACCTCTCCCCGATACCTAAATGGCATATGCAGCTTCTAGAAGATGTGTTTTTTAGAGACACTCTGGGCACTGAAATGGACAACTATTTTATTGAAAATTAGGTCACTGCCATGACGTCCCTGATCGCATGGGAAGCATTTAAAGTTATAATAATATTGGAGGTGTCGATAGCCACTACTGTGGGCACTAGGCAATCAATGATTTGTGAATTAAAACACATTGAATCTTAGATGGGGACATTTGAAAAAAAAAGACCACAAAAACTCCAAAGCTATACAAGAGGGGAGGATCTGTCATGCTCAAGCTCTAGAATGCCTAAGGCTGAGAGATCACAATACTTACATGCAAATGCTACATTTTTAAGGTGTCATAGCTAAGACACTGCTTGCCCATATGGTAAGGTTCCTGACAATCCCCACACCAATTCCTAGCATTGACACACCTTCTGGGACTTTTACTACTACACAATTAGAGATTAATGGCCCCTTTCATGAATATTACACTAATCTTTACAAGGCCAGACCCCCTCCGGAGAGTAGGTAAGGCTTCCTGAGAGACCTGAGGCTCCCTCAGATATTGGAGGCAGCACATAAGGCCCTGTTTGCTCATTTGACCACAGGGGAACTCCGTGATACTATTGAAAACATAGCATGGAACATAACACCAGGCATTGACAGTTTGCCTAGTTAATTTTACTCCATATTTGCAACACGCTTCATTATTAGAGACGCTTCATGGGGCGTCCCTTGAGGTAAGAACACTACCACCCACCACAAGCCAGGCACTGGTTATTTCTGTGCTCAAAACTCACTGGCCCCCAGATGGCCTCTCTTCTCATAGGCCACTTTCTCTTTGAACTTCAGAATATAAAATACTCAGTGAGTTCCTGGTGTAGAGAATGCTCCCCCTCCTAGTAATCAATGTGACTTTATACCCCACAGAAGTACATGTCAACTATAGCGAGCTATTGGAAACAGCTGGAGACACCTTTTCTAATGCAGGATGTCTCTCCTAAGATTTACAGCAGACATTTGACTCCCTAGATTGGGAATACATGTTCTCCATACTGAGTAAGTTTAATATTCCCTCCACATGTATACGCTAGATAAGAGTACTCTACATCAACTCAACAGCCCGTGCCAAGACAGGAGCACATGATTCCTCACCATAATCAGTAGGCTGTGGCAATAGACAGGGATGCCCATTGTCCCCTTTATTATTTGTGCTGGTGATAGAGCCCTTCATCCAGAAGATCCGACAAGGAGCCGCAGACTGCAGTATTCCTAATGGACCTAAATCATATGCAGTATCATTATATGCGGATGATATGATTATATATACACAAGACCTCACCATGGACCTTACCCCAGTCTCTGTATTACTACAGAAATTTGGTGACTTGTCTAGTCTACATGTCAACCATTTTAAATCCCATGAGTTTTTATAGATGTACGAATTCCCAGGATGTGATTCCCCTGGGAACAGATACTGTTCCAGTAGCCATTGACAAATTTAGATGTTTTGGTATCCGAATATACCGGACTCTGACAGGCCTCCTAGATGGTAACCTATTTAGGGCTATTACCACACTTAGAGCCCAAGTAGAATTCTGGACTACCCTACCCCCCTCAAAACAGTAAGACTGGCCCTCTCAAAGTTTGTGATGCTCCCAAAATTGTTATTTTACTTTGTTAACTTACAAATAGCCATCCCCTGCTCAGTCTTCTGGACAATAGACTCTTTTTTGATTGACCTCATATGTGGGACCAGCCACCGCCGGATCAGCCTCCCCAAAATGCATTTGCCACCAGGGGAGGGCGGTCTGGGGGCACCCAACTTCTAAACTTATTGCATAGCAGCCCAGCTGCAGTGGCTCTTCTACTGTTTAGCAGGCCTTCACATGCAAGAAATAGGCAACACAACACCCACACTGCACACCGGAGGTCTACATGCATTGTTACTCCCTGGTCCTAGGAGATCCCCAAAACTATCACTACTATTATACAGTGCCCTACAATACGGGAAAATTGCACGTAAACTCACCTGCCATAGACTCCCCTACTCCCCTAATATCCTGCTGTGCAGCATACCTACCCTGTGTGGAATCCTCACAACTGATATCTTAGTGCCCTCGGCGGCAACCAGTGTTTCCACTGTGGGTGATTTATTTGAGAATAGGACATTAATACCACATAGAGACTTTGTGACTTACATGCCTCCCTGTTCCTAACACGCAACAGTATACTACGCTACATACAACAGCATGGGTCTCCAACAGAAGACGAACAAGCCACTAATGATTTAGTACAGGCAGTATACAAAATGGGCATGGGATGACACCTGGTTAGATGGGTATATAAAGGCCTGTGCTACCACTTGCAGATACCGCTGACCACACTGTGAGAGGCTTGGGAAACATATATTGAACATCTATTTCATGAGAAAGAATGGCAATTCATTTTAGAATATCCTAATATACAACCTCAGAACACATGATTTAAATGTATCCAGTCCTCAGTATTACATGAAGCATATCTCACACCAGCTAGAATACACCACATTTTTCCCACAGCCACATCTTCATGTCCTTGATGCCGGACTGAAGATGCAAACCTCTTACATATCTTATGGTCATACACCACCCTGTCCTCTTACTAGACAGAGGTGACCAGCTCCCTTAGGACACTGACAGACAAACACTATTGTAACACTGCAGAAAATGGAATACTGGAATTACATCCCAGGCCCAAAATCTCTAGGTCTGAAATATGCTTTATTGATTTGTCACTCCTACTGGTCAAACAACAGGTCACTAGGCGTTGGAAATCACCCACTCCACCTCTTATTCTCAGTTGGAGTGAAGAGGTACAAAAATGGGGCTCCACTGAGGGGTTGTTGCTTCAAAGGGAGAGATATGGGGGCCTAAGCAGGTGGCCCATATCCATGATCTGGGACGCCCTTCTAGAACAATTTATAGCACAGATGGATGACACCACTTAGGTTTTGTGCAGTACTCCCAAATCTCAGACGAGCATTCACAGTATCCTCTGACTACAAATATCGGTATTAGCCATCATACCAAACTAAGGGGGTCATTCTGACCCTGGCGGTCACCGACCGCCAGGGCCAACGACCGCGGAAGCACCGCCAACAGGCTGGCGGTGCTTCCTGGGCCATTCTGATCGCGGCGGTAAAGCCGTGGTCAGAAAAGGGGAACCGGCGGTTTCCCGCCGGTTTACCCCTGGCCCAGGGGATCCTCCATGGCGGCGCTGCTTGCAGCGCCGCCATGGGGATTCCGACCCCCTTCCCGCCATCCTGTTCCTGGCGGTTTTTACCGCCAGGAACAGGATGGTGGGAACGGGTGTCGTGGGGCCCCTGGGGGCCCCTGCACTGCCCATGCCACTGGCATGGGCAGTGCAGGGGCCCCCCAACAAGGCCCCACAAAGATTTTCAGTGTCTGCTTTGCAGACACTGAAAATCGTGACGGGTGCCACTGCACCGTCGCACCCCTGCAAATCCGCCGGCTCCATTTGGAGCCGGCTTCCTCTTTGCAGGGGCTTTCCCGCTGGGCTGGCGGGCGATCTTTTGGAGATCGCCCGCCGGCCCAGCGGGAAAGTTAGAATGACCGCTGCGGTCATTTGACCGCGGTGCGGTCTTTTGGCGGTCTGCGCCCGGCGGGCGGCGCCCGCCGCCCGCCGGGGTCAGAATGACCCCCTAAATGCAGGAAACTCTCTACTTTGCATGTTCTGTGTATACTATAACTGTAATAAGGACTATTGTTTGACACAGTGCAAGTGTTAAGAGGGGGGAAGGGTATAGTTGAGTCAATGACTTGATTGTTGCTATTACGTTAAGTTACTTAACATGAGAAGATAATACCAGTGATGCTTACTGCTGAATATTGGTACAAGATGAATTGCTTCAAGTTCACATGAACGAGATAGAGACTAATGATGTACCTTGCCAAGAGATGTAAGTATCACTAAAACAAGAGAGTGGCCTTGGTCGTGGATCGACCCCAAATCCTCAGTGTTGTGCTGTGTAACTTGTTTATACAGTATACCAGCAGTTCCCGTGACAGTGCAGCATTGCTGGAAAATTTGAGGTACCATTGCATTTGCCACCCTAAACCATATGCATTTCTTTGACCATTATTATTCTACCCCTTCATTGCACTTCCCTGATTGAGATTCATCATCATCATCATCATAGGCTATATAGCTCTGCCCCTCCATTACAAAATGTTTTTGGTTGGCCTGACTACCTGGCTTTTCTAATATTGTGAACCAACAAGATTCTAGAGTGATATTTTTGATGGAAGATACTGCAATGGTAACCAAACTGAAGTGATGTATTGTGGCTATATTTGTTTATTATGTTTTTAAATTAAGGGTAGGGGTATCTGGCATCAGAAAAAAAGTATAATGTTTCTTTCTAGCTGCGCTCTCTGGCTCAATTTCCACTGCAGGAGCAGAAGGAGCAGGGGGAGAACCGGCAACAGGGATGTACGGTGGTAAGTCACATTGCGTGCTTAATGTTAATTACTATTATACTCATTAGCTACAAGGGCATTGTCGTGACTCGTGATCGTGACCCCCCTTCACTTTACCAGCTACAGTGGTGGTTGAGTTATGGCCTCTTCTATCAGCAATTCAGCAAAAGCACACATAATGTGTGCTAAAAATGATTGTTTGATGGAAATAAGAAAGAACAGAAGGTTAAAAGAAAGGATGGGTGAAATAAGTGAAAGGAAAGGGTGTGTGGGTGGGTGAACGGATGCGTAGGTGAGTATTGGTTAAATGGATGGATGGGTAAAAGGATGATTAAAAAGGGTGGATGCTGAATAGATGGATAACAGAATTACAATTTTGGTGAATGACTGGATGAGAGAAGGTAAAGCTTAAATCATGCTGGCTATGGGTGAATATACTTAGGAAGAAAGAAAGGATGATTGAATATTTGCTTGGATAATTAAACAACGGAGCTCTTCTGGAGAGGGGCATGCTGATCATCTACTTCACTTTGTTTTATGGTTATCAAAGCTATGGTTCAAAGTAGAGGGTCTTTTAATTTGTGTTTTTCTAAACCCTTGATTCACTGTACTTGATAAGTGAGGCAGATATGTATCCCACCCATCATCATTCATCAATCCCCTCCCTACCCATGGAATTTTGCCACCCCAGACCGAAAAAGTACAGTATGGTTCAATTTGTGACTGCAGTGTTGACTGTGCAGTGTGCATCTGCTTCAGTTAATACAGTATTTACAAAGTTTGAAAAATCCACTTTTGGCCTGTGCCACATTTTTATGGCTATGTGAAGTGTTTCCAAAAGAAATTTTATGGCTTCTCATAACAGATTTATTTTACACCTATTGAGATTTGTCCCTTTAGAATTTCATCTCTTACAGTAACTGAATAAGCCAAACATTAGGCACATGAAGAATCAATGACAATTGACACCCCTCTATTCTATAGCAAAAGGTCTACCTACCAGCCTAATCCCTTTGCCTTACCCTGCATTAGAGTATGTCAGTTGTCTTTCCTTACTGCCCAGTGAATGAATTTGTTGGAAATCATTTGTAGTGGTGGACAAGGCCCTTAAGGAAGGTGGAAGTAGTAAGTGCCTGATTTGTTTTCATAAGGGATACTATGTGACAATATAGGCAAATACAATCTATATAGCCCATTTCTTACCCTGTAGTGCAGTGCATCATTTTCCCCACCATCTACTTATGTCAGACAGGTTAACCTATCTGCATTTTATATGTAAGTGTGTGACACAGTCTATTATTTATTATTCATCTGCCTCTTTGGAGTCAGGGTAGAAATGAAGCGAAAGGCATTCAGAGAAGAACATGTCTATCAGAATTAAAGATAGATAAATAAAGCTGCCCCAGCTGTAGACAGTAGCAAAGTACCCAAAAGCTCTGGCTAGTATGCCTACATTCATTTTGCACAACAACTTCTACTCCATAGTGCATAATGCCTTACTCATAAATGAGAGGAAATTCATTTTTATTTTTCCACTAGAAGTGTCTATTTAGTTACTAGAAAAGCCTTTAAAAGAAAAAAGTCAAATCACTGTTTTTTAATCTGGTGTTAATCTGCCTTAAATCCTCTCTACCAGACAGTCAGTGCTTTTATGTGAGGCATGTGTGGGTAAAGAAATAAAATTGGCCCTGTGACTCTCCTAATCATAATCACATCAAATTATATCGTCCCTCTGGGAACAGCAATGTACTGCTGCTGTGCCACCCACTACTTACTGTTAAAGAAGTGTTTGCTCAGAGCATTGTTTACAATTTGTCTTTTTGTTTTTTTTCTCCATATAGCTACTTCTGTTGGTTGTTCAGCACCACCTACCAGACAGGAGTAGCAGCCTGTCTGTGGTGCCAGAGGCTGGAGAACACCCAGGACAATTACCAGCGGCTGGTGGTCCTGAAGGATGAAGAGGTGGAAAATGCTGCCTCTGTTCCATGGCCCAGTTTATCAGCAGCACCCCACCCCTGCTTCCAGCCTCCCAGATCTGGCCCGACTGTACCTGCTGCCTCCCCCTCTCACTATGACAGGGCACTGCTCCACTGTATCCTGCAGCGGAGGGATGGTATTGAGAGCCAGCTCATCAGGATCGATCAGAGCCTGGACCAGCTCCAGATCCAAATAGACTGTGCCCTCTTCAGAGCCCTTTTATTAATGTTTTGTTTTGATGGGAGGGACTTGTGGGTGGGGAGGAAATTGGTGACGAGTTTCACTTTGGACTTTAATTAGATCTTTTAGGGAGGGGGAGGGCCTGTTGTGGGTGGAAAGAGTGGGCTTTCTTATTTGTTAAAAATTACAGGGAAACATTTATTTTACTTCATTAGTGCCTCAAATGTTTATTTTGGAGTTTTAGTTTGCACTGCTGTCTTTTTATTGTAGCCTGTTTTTTAAATCTGCCAAGAAAATGGGCCAGCCATTTACTTATACCCTTGCTGCAGTGCCCTCTGTTACTATATTGACCACTAGGGGGTAATGCCATTGCCTTTTTTGTCTACAAAAACCTAGATATAGACAAACATCTTCTCAAGTAGAAGATAATTACTAATTAAACAAGTTCGCTTATATAAATTGTTCTTCTCTTACCTCAATAGATGAAGTGAGGGCCATGACCCCAGTCTTACTACTGTAGATTTTCATAAGGTGGCAACCTAAGAGAGTAGTAGTAGTCGCAGACTAGTGCACTAACAGGTAAACCACAAGTCACTCCCCACAAAGCGAACTCCAACTGCAGGAATTATCAACGGGCTAGCCATCACTGTCAACTAGATTGAAAGAAAACTGAGTTAGTGGGTCATTTATTTATCATAACTTTAGGAAGACTGAGACCAGACTGCGACCAGACTGCCACAATGACAGTATTTGACACACAACAGAGAAGACCCAATATGCTGATAAAAACTATCAATATCATCTTGTTCTGATCAATGGGGAGCTAGTATTTACAAACTAAACTCAGGAAATGAAACCCTTGAGTGAGGGGAAGTGGACCTAGAGTCAGGAGTGGTTGAACAAGGTTAAATGTTCACGCAACACAAAACACAAGGCCTTAATGATGATGTTGATGGGGCTGGTGTGGAATATTGCTCAAATAACAGAAATGTTGTTGCTTTCACTACATCCACCCCAGCAAGTGTGTGATCAATTTATGATGTGAAATTAAGTCACACCTCAATAAATCACGAAGCCTGGGGGACGAGGGTTAGGGGCTCAATAAATGGATGGGAAAGGGGATTTGGGGAAACGTGTGACATGGACAAACACTACACAAAAGAAACCACAACAATATTCATTGGGGTGCTGAGCAGCACACCATCATCAATCTGTTGTGGAAGGCAACAATAAAGGGATAAGCATAACACAGTTGAGTTAAATGCATTGCAAACAGCTTTTCTGCCCCAGAAAGACCAAAGATGATATACCTCTAAATGTTATGTCTTCTAGATTTGAAAAATACAAATTATGGGGGATTGAAGTTAATTCACTGAGTTCTAAAATGCATGATTGATAAAAGTAAAATGATACAGTATTGCCAAAGTAAGCGATGCATCTCCATTCCTCTTGGAATGTTCGTCACTCTTGGGTGCCTGACTGAACCTGTCCGGTAGGTGAGCCGAATGTTGACCCGCGATGTGAGCTGAACATTCAGCTCAGGACGTGGACGCAAGCCGCGGCGGCAGGATGTGCCACGGCCCTTCCATTGTATATTTTCATCGAAGCCCCAAATTGGGCATGGGGCCTCGACAAGTTACGGGTGTGGCACGCCCCTGCTAGTTTTTGCTTCCCTACACTCACCATTCACCCCCACTTACCTTCTGCTTCTTTTTTATTTCTTCTTTTCTGCTTTCCTCGTTTCTTCCTGTATTTATGCCTTTCTTTCATTTCCATGATCCTTTCTCCTTCCCAGCATGCCTTCCATCTCCCTGCATGCCTTTGGAACCTTACTTAACATGGTGACTTTTTCCATAGGTTTCTATACTATATTCCCAATCCAATATGGTGTCTTTTACTTCCTGTCAGTTACTTCCTGTTCTTTGGGTATATAAGGTGTGTGATTCCTGTTCTCTTTGCGTTGCAACACTTCCTTTGGGTGGTGATCTTCGCTCCTGTTTCTTCTGCATCAGATATATGTTTTCTGAGCCTGTTCCAGCTTTTTTCATTGTCATTTTTGTCTTTTGTTCAGATTTACTTTTTACTTTCTGTTTTTGTTCCAGGAGTTCCTGTTTGGGTTTTTCCCCCTGGGACTCCTTCTGGAGGGCACGGAGTGCCTTTCGCGTTCCCTCCTTCAGCAGCTCCGTGGCTATCAAAAAGGGTCACCCCTACTTGGGACAAGGCAGAACCTATAGGGACCGAGACCTCGCCACACTTCCAGTGGGCCACTTCATAGACCACAAGTAGGTAGTGACACCGGAGTGCTGAGCTTTCATCAAGTTTTGTTTGTGCAGGAAAGGACCAGCAGAAGGCCTGCATATTGAAAAACAGCAATTGTGTTACAAAGTAAAGTAGAGGAACCAAAGGAAGCAAGGTATTCTTCATGAGGAGTCAGGAGGGTACCAAGAAAACTCATAAGCAGAGAAAGAACATAAAGAGGAGTTTCATGTTTGAGCCAGGAATGCATCAAACACACACTCAGCAGCATTTCCCAAATCAAAGCACCTCTCTCTAATCCACAGAGTTGAGTTAGTACTAGGCCAAAGAGTCTTCACCATCATCATGGTTTCTCCTTGGAGTCGATAACTTTCTCCTTCTAACTGTTGAGGTAGTCCGTTCTGAGTCCTTTCATCCTCCTTCCCCTGATGCTGAGTAACTCCATCACAGTCCCAAACCGAATTGCTGTTGAAGAACAATTAGAAATGGAGTGCTTTGTGTAGATTTGTGTTTGGTAGCTAAAAGGACTGGTCTGGTCTCTGAGGAACCAACAAAACATGAGTGGACACTGCAGGTAATTTTTGCTAAATTTGAAAGGCCAATCACATTCAAGAAAACATAATAACCCATCAGCCCCCAAACATTGCAAATTATCAAAATCAAGTTTACAAATTTGCTCAACTCCCTCCCTCACTGTCAGCCACCACATACATAATTAATCATCACTTAAAATCACTCAGTATATCACCACTCATTGGTGCAAAAGTTAATAGTTACCCCTTTTCCAATCCAAGCAGGGTGCTTGATTAATACAAAACATTATTTCCTCTTTGATGGTAGCAACACATTGGAATTTGGCATTGGCACTGTTGGTCTTTTGCTCAATGGTCTTTTGAGGCAGCCCCGCTTGATGATGCAAAAAAAATGGGAGGCAATGGCATGTGAGGGAGACAGTCATTGCCCCCAACGTCCTGAAGGGAATGTGGGGACTTTTTTAGTACACAAAGATCCAGCTATTTTTTTTGCAAAGAAAGAAAGAAACTCAACAAGACAGAATTAAAAAGTTCCTGGTGGCACTGCCACATTCAGTCCAGGACATAGAGTTCTTCCTCAAACTTGGGTGGTTCACTCAGATGTTGGTCAGCAACACACTTGAGTCTGACCAAACGTCCTCTTCCTCCTTTTGTGGTATTTTAGGAACAGTGTAATCAGGTGGTATAAAATGCTGGCTCATTTCGATCATGGATAATTTCTCCATGATTTAAAGCAAGAGATTGGCCCTGCTCACTGAAACATTAGCAACACAAAAGGATGATGGACAGAGTGTTGAAACGTTTCAAACACTCACCCCGAGTAAGTTTAATCCATTGTTTTTTTGCTCACCATGTCACCCCAGTTTGGACCCAGCCACATGAAAATCAGTCTTGACCTCGTTCCACATGGGAACAGTCCAGCCTGAACTGCCAGGCCAGGTCCTCAAGCACCAGGAACAAGCATTCTGGGATCGTTTCAGGGCATCACCCTTCATCAGCCAGGCTAGCTTGATTCAAATGTCACAGCGAGCATGGGGCCCATGTCTGTTCATACTGTTCCCATTTCAGGCAATTTTATCCAAAAAAAGAATGATGAACAGAGTGCTGAAACTTTTCAAAAACTCACCCTCAGTCACAGATCTAGGTTTAATCCATCTTATTTTTATTCAGCATGCCACTTCTGTTTGTACACAGCCATGTGCAATTCAGTCTTGACCCTGTTTCCCATGGGAACAGTCCAGCCCGAACTGCCAGGCCAGGTCCTCCCTGTACCGGAAACAAGCATCCAGGGACCGGTTTCAGGGTATCATCCTTCATAAGCCAGTCTAGCTTGATTCCAGTGGCACAGTGAGCACAGGACCCACATCTGGTCATACCCCTCCCACTTGGGGTAACTTTAGCAAAACAAAAGGATGATGGACATAGTGCTGAAACGTTTCAAACACTCTCAGTCACAGATCTGGGTTCAATCCATTGTTCTTTTGCTCACCATGCCACCCCAGTTTGGACCCAGTCATATGCAAATCAGTTTTCCCTCTGTTCCCCATAGGAACAGTCCAGCCTGAAATGCCAGGCCAGGTCCTCCCTGGACCATAAAAAAGCATCCTGGTACTAGTTGTAGGGTATCACCATTCATCAACCACACTAGCTTGATTCCAGTGCCACAGTGAGCACGGGACCCACGCCTGAGCAAACCCTTCCCATTTAGGGCAACTTTAGCAACACAAAAGGATGATGGAGGGGGTGCTGAAACATTTGAAACACTCATCCCCAGTTACAGATCTGGGTTTAATCCATCATTCTTCTGCTCACCATGCCACCCCAGATTGTACCCAGCCATATGCAAATCAGTCCTGATCCTGTTCCCCATAGGAACAGTCCAGCCCGAACTGACAGGTCAGGTCCTCCCTGGACTGGAAACAAGCATCCTGGGACCGGTTTCAGGGTATCACTTCTCACTGTAACACTTGCACCAGATGAACTAAACACAGGTTCAAACACACTTCCTGCAGACAGGTCAGATACTTTAAAGCTAGCTTGCTGACATCTGGCCATTGGTACATCTTCCCATACCAATACATCAATGGTTTTTGATCCACATATACCTCTTTTGGGTCATCCAGATACTCCTGGAACATCTTCCGAAGTGCCATTGGTGCTGCCACTTGCTCAGCCTCTTGCCCCCGCCTCTGCACTGGACTTAAGACTTGCCACTTGAAGATACAGCAACAGTACACAACATCACTCAGAATTACACAAGAAGTGTAACCCGCATTTAGCACTATTGTCTTAGCAAAAAAAAGCACCCTTGTATCCAAAATGAACTCGTGAATGCAATTTGTGCTAGGAAATTATGCCAAATGCACCAGAACATGAAGAGCAGTGTGAGCAGCTAATCACACTCTCTAAATATGCTCTTGGGATAGGATTTTTCTCCCAACGTACTCTCGCCATTGTTTGCTATTTTCCTAACACATAGGGGGTCATTCTGACTTTGGCGGGCGACGGACGCCGACCACCAAAGTAACCCCGCCGAAAGACCGCTCCGCGGTCAAAAGACCGCGGGGGTCATTTCGACCTTCCCGCTGGGCCGGCGGGCGACCGCCAAAAGGGCGCCCGCCGGCCCAGCGGGAAAGACCCTGCAACAATGAAGCCGGCTCCGAATGCCGTTGCACCCGTCGCGATTTTCACTGTCTGCAAAGCAGACAGTGAAAATCTTTATGGGGCCCTGTTAGGGGGCCCCTGCACTGCACTGCCCATGCCAGCGGGGCCCCATGACACCCGTTCTCGCCATCCTGTTTCTGGCGGTGTAAACCGCCAGAAACAGGCTGGCGGGGAGGGGGTCGGAATCCCCATGGCGGTGCTGCAAGCAGCGCCGCCATGGAGGATTCTCCGGGCCAGGGGAAATCCGGCGGGAAACCGCCAGATCCCCTTTTCTGACCGCGGCTTTACCGCCGCGGTCAGAATTGCCCTGGAAGCACCGCCAGCCTGTTGGCGGTGCTTCCGTGTCCCTCCACCTTGGCGGTCCATGACCGCCAGGGTTGGAATGAGGGCCATAATGCTCTGTTACATCCAAAATGAATCAGAGGATGCATTATGCAGTAAGAAAACAGCACTAAATGCAAAAGACCATGAGCACCAACAGGAACTTTTGAAACAATGTGTTCCTGTGCCCATTTTTCTCTAAAATTACACTTACTTAGATGAGCATGGGTAACTGAGTAATTGTCAGTAATTCCACATCACAACAGTAATGCAGAATTTCTAAAATTAATTTGATTACCCCAGCATAATTAAAATTTTGCCCAGGCCTAGTAAATTGGTGTATATCACTATCCAAACAGCAGTCAATGGGGCCACTTTCTTTACTTGCACCAGGACCCATGGCATCTTTGCTACTTTACTTACTATTACCAACCTGTATTGTTGTTGTTCTAAACAATAAGCTTAAGCCCGAGCTACCTGTCACTTCTTGCATTGCATGCATGGTCATTTTCTTTCTGCACGCAGCATTGGCTGCAGTGCACATGATACCGCACACTCCTGTACAGAGAGGAAAAAAAACATGGAAGGAACATTGTCCAACGCTAGCATTTTTGCCAGCTTCTCATTGTGCAAACAGGCCATTTGGTGGTTGTTGTCATAGGGCCCCTCATGCCTAAACATGCCCATAAATGTAACCTGGATTTTCTCCTTTTGTGGGGCCACTGACACCGGTGACTTTTGAGATGTAGGTGGCAGTAGACTCACTTTGTGTCATGGTGCAGTCACCGTATGCCGTGGTTTCTCTATTTGACACTGAGTATTCCTGTGCCTTTGATTGCTGAGGGGGTTGATTCTGGCGCACTGCTGGTTACAGGGCTGCTTTGTGTGAGGATGTCACCTGCTTTTTCCTTACCTTCCACCGTAATTTGACCAGCTGTAGCTGATGCTTCCCGGCTCTCCTCACCTTCATTACTTCAACCACATTCAGCCATTTTTTAAGGTGCTTTTCCTACTCTATTGTGTGACGTTTTATCACATGGTTCATCTGGCCTGAGGAAAGAAGGCTTACCTCAACAAACACTTGCATGGAAAATGGAGCATACTGCAATGTTATCCTCTTATGTGCTAATTGTAAAAAGGTATGGGTGGGCGGTGAGTGGTTTTTGGCACTCCATGCTCCACTTAGAGTGTGGAGTTTGGCCAAAAACTGTGCTAGCCTGGCAGTGCAGTGGAGCTCACCAGCATGCGTGCACACTGCAGCCCAGTTATGCAAAGAGATGTGTGTGGGTGAGAGAGTGCCTTAGAGCCCAGTGTCAAGCAAGGGTAGGCACTTTGTGAAAATACCAGGCTGCTGGTGGTGAGCGGGTTTGCTGCTGCTTGTGCTGGGCGCTAAAGAAAGGATGGTCTGAGGCTGTGTGGAAGTGCAGAGGAAGTGACTGCAAGGCTGGTGCACGACAGGGGGTGTGCTTGACCCCCCACAGCAAGTTTGTGAAAGAGGGCAGTTGGTGGAGGGAAGTGTGCAGGTGTGGTTGAGAGCAGCAGGTTTCAGGCCGGTCAGCACAAGAGACCTGAAACAGTAGCTTTCCCTGCCTATGGCATACGACCCTGCCCTGAATGCTCCTGATCTCGAAAGTGCTAAGCAGGGTCGGGCCGCCTAAACCTGCTTTGCGCTTCTGAGATCAGGTGCATTCAGGCCAGTGGGGGGGGGGTAGGGCATGTAGCATTCCTCTGCAGGTGGAACTCTGCATGATTTCACAGAGTTCTTAGCTAACTACGTGAGCTTTGCCCACCTCTTAAAAAAAGTCCCAAACGGCAGAGGAGCACTTTCCTAGTGGGCCACTGCTAATGTCTGAAGAAGAACTGGATGCAGGTGGGTGTGTTGATTGCCTCTGTGCAGTGCATACTTCTACTGAGGTATGGGTTGGTGCAGGTTTCTGCTGGGTACCTACAAATATAGGTGCTGGTGGTGCTGCCAGTACCACATCCCTCAAAGCAGGTTGGATTGTAATGTTGGACTCCTTTCTGCCAGCTTCCACAAGGACGGGCTCTTCATCATCATCATCATCATCATCTTCATCATCATACCTTTCCATGGCATGGTGGTCCAGTGGAATAATCATAAAAAAAAAAAAAAATTATGATGCTGATTTGTCTGCGGTGCGTGGCACCCTTGGTGCCCAGGAACAAATGGAATTATTGTACACCTAAAGAAATGAAATGCTGTAGGTTGGATGGATGGGTGGATGGATGGATAAAGGAATGGATGTGAATGGATGGATCAAGGCTTAAATACAGAATTAAATAAAATGAAATAAATGTTAAAAAACAAAGATATTGAAAAAAGTAAAGAGCAAATACAAATTAAAATAAAAAGACAAGAAAATAAAAAAATAAAGTAAAAAATTAAAATTAAAAAATTAAAAAATTAAAATTAAAATAAATTAAAATATAAACTTAAAATGAACAAATGACCAATAATTAATGTTGTTTGTATGTAAGCCTCTGGCAACAACACACTGGCTGCCAGCCACATGGTAAAACAACAAGAAGCAAGTAGGCATGGCAAACAAAGAACACATGCAAGCTTATGGCAAACAGATACTTGCTGGATGCACACATTGGCTGCCATCCACATGATAAAACAGCAACAAGGAACAAGTAGGCATGGTAAACAAAGAATACATGCAGGCCTATGGTAAAGGGACACTGGCTGGATGGACAAAATGGCTGTCAACCACATGGTCAAACAACAGCAAGGTGCAAGGAAGCATGGGGTACAAACAAGAACCAATGCAAGCCTATGGCAAAGACACACTGGCTGTATGCACAAAATGGCTGCCAGACACATGGTAGGAAAACAACAAGGAGCAAGGAGTTATGGCAAACAAAGAACACATGCAAGCCAATGGCAAAGGGACACCAACTAGAAGAAAAAACTGACTGCCAGCCACATGGTCAAACAACAACAAGGAGTAAGGAGGCATGGCAAAAGGACACCGGCTGGATGGACAAAATGGACATCAGCCACATGATCAAACAACAACAAAAAGGAACAAGGAGGCATGGGGAACAAAGAAAGAATACATGCACACATATGGCAAAGGAACCCAGGTTGCATGTACAAAATAGCCCCCAGCCACATGGTTAAACAACAGCAAGGAGGTATGGGTAACAAAGAAAGAACATATGCAAGCCTATGACAAAGGGACACTGACTGCATGCACAAAATGGATGACAACCACTTGATCAAACAACAACAACAAGTAGCAACAAGAACAAAGACAAACACATGCAAGCCTATGGCAAGGAAACACTGGCTGGATGCAGAAAACAGCCACCAGCCACATGGTCAAACAACAGTTGCGAACAAGAAGGCATGGAGAACAAAGAACACAAGCAGGCCTATGGATATAGACTACACACAAAAAATAGCCCCTGGCCACATGGCATGGGGAACAAAGACAAATGGTGGATGATGGCAAACACACACACAGGCCATGAGGAGGCCTGCGGAAATACTGAAGAAAACACTAACATTAATTCAGCAATGAAAACACAAAAATGAACTGAGCTATACAAATTTCACAACAGTGCACACATCCTCCTATGTCATCAAATATTACTATACAACATGTACACTTTTTGAAAAACAGAAATGAAATACAAATCCATCCCTGCCCTAAATTAAGTTTTAAAAGCATGTATCACTGGAATATGTATTTCATGCGCTGATGACTACTAGTAATGGGCCTAATGGCCAGATCGCCCTTTGAAAATCTAGGCTACATAGTAAAAAATATTGCCAATGTTACAAACGTATAGAAAAGGACAGGTACTGAGCTGTGAAACTATTTTCCTTTACAAAAGAAGAAACATCAATGAAATGAAAAAATAAATAACTAGGCCCATATTTAAACCTCTGGCCACCCACTACTATAAATATTTAAAATTAAATCACGGTGCAAAGAAATATTGGTGCTTATCCAAGCAAACAAACAACACCCTTATTCAATAGTTTTGGAACTTATTGGTGTGAGTTCACAAAAACAAAGGCCCTCATCATGACATTGGCGGTCTTTTCCGAAGACTGCCGTGGTGACGGCTGCCAACAGACCACCGTGGATGTGCCAATCCGACCACCAGAATATGACACACAACACAAAACCGACAGAAACCAGCCAGAACAACAATTCCGCCAGACCCAATGGAGGTTAAAAACTGTCTGACCCTCCACCCTCACCGCTACACCATCAATACACTGCCCTCCAAATTAAGGACCACGAATCACCACAGCAGACACTCAGCGGTGGTCATCCATTGGCGGTACACACTGCCGTAGTAGAATTGGGCACCCAAAACCAACAGAAGCCAACATTGGCCGGATAGAAAAACCCACACCTTTCACATACACACACCCACCAACAGCACTATAAAACATACCCCATACAACCCACAATCCTTTGCAAACAAGAAAAAATAACTACACCTTGCCAGCAAAAGATAATACAAGAACTGCACAAACAAACCACAGCCACCAATTCAACTTTACATGCATCACACACCACACACCATACCCCAACACCTATCACACGCTGCACAACACACACACTGCACCCACCACACAATAGGCATGTCCCCACAGAAGAATCCCCATTTCACAAATGAGGAGTTGCGGGTGATGGTGGTGGAAATTGTCAGGGTAAAGTCACAGCTGTTTGGTGCACAGGTCCAGCAGATATCCACTGCAGGAAGATGGAGCTATGGAACTGGGTCATGGACAGGGCGAACTCCGTGGGAACATATCTATTCATAAGGGATGACAAGAGGTGGGCCAACCTACGGGCAAGGTGTGTGCAGTGGCCTTCAGGCACCAAATTACCATCATGAAGACTGGTGGTGGAACCCCACCTCCTGCCCCACAGTTCACAGCATGGGATGAGAAAGTTTGGACAATCCTGCAACCATAGGGCCTCACTGGAGTCACTGGAGGGCTGAACACTGACAAGTCACCGTTACTACCCAATCATCACTGATACCTGTATGGCATGTCACCCCCTCAGCCTGACCCCCTTCACCCCACTCCATCCCACATAGTGAACCACTGTGGGAGTGGGCACACCGTTCAGGGAACAGAGGCACAGGGGGCCAGTGCTAGTAGGAGGTTAGCTGTGCACCAGGGGGAGGCCCAACCCAGGGAACCTACTACCCAGGAGACAATCAGACATGTCCTCGGGGCCTACCAACAATCCCAGGACAGGATGGGTCAGGTACTTACCATCTTGCAGTAGAACCAGTGGCTACAGGGGGTACACCATCAGGAGGTCATGCAGCAGTTCCAGGGCTTAAAGGCCAACATGACCACCATTGCAGGCCTGCTGGGTGACATGGTCAACATGATGCATGAGTAACAGCAGAACAGTGGGCCCCTTCCACTAGCCAGTCTACTCACCAGCCAACAACAACTGCTGCTGCTATTCGACAGGAGGATCTGCCACATCACACACAGGCCACCAGCACCCCTCCCCCTGCAGAAGGTGAACCACCCCGCAAACGTTCCCTGCGACCCAGACAAACACCAGAGACTGTTGCTAAGACCCAAATCACTGCCCAGGAAATGAGCCTCTCCTGAATGTCTCCCTTGGGTGCCACTGAGACACCTTGTTCACTTTGGACTGCCATTGCTCCTTTTTCTATGGTCCCATGGATACTGGACCTGTGAAACAAACCAACTGGGTCACTACACTGAAGTTTTCGTCCACCATCATCCCACCCTACTGCACTATCCCATCCTTTTTGTCACTACAATAAACACCCTTCAGCACAACTGTGCTTTGTCATACAACAATATGCAATGTTTAAAACAGTATTATCCTGTGCAAATGTCCTGTAGTGTGTGAATCCATCTAACAAATGTGGGTAAGCAGTCTGTGGACATCACATCAGTACACAGTTGTGACCACACCAACATGTGCAAAAAGGGAAAGCATAAGTGAAAGTAAATTGAGGAGTAAAGGTAGTGCTTGGCACAACACAGTAGCCACACAGCACTTAACTGTAATGGAGGTATGAACAGTAGTACAGTCTTACCTGAGTGTCAGTGGAAGTACTGCTGCACCATATGTGTCCTGTTGTCCACACCCTCCTCCCCTTCCTCCTCACTGTCTTCAGTGTCCTCTGCTGCCACAGGTGCATTGTCTTCCACTTCCTCCTGCAGGTAGGGCACATGGCATCTGAGTGCCAAATTGTGCAGCATGCAGTAAGCCACCACTATCTGGCAGACCTTTTTAGCGGTGTAGTATAGGGATCCACCAGTTATATGGAGGCACTGGAATCTGGCTTTCAGTAGCCCAAATGTACGTTCAATAACCCTCCTGGTACGTCCATGTGCTTCATTGTACCGAATTCCTTCCCCTGTACTCGGATTCCTGACTGGTGTCACTAGCCAGGACAGGTTTGGGTAGCCAAAGTCACCTGGAAGTAGTGAGGGACAAATATTACACATGTATAATGGCACAGAGTACAACTTCAGGTGGCTTACATTGACATACATTGGGTGAGTCCTCAAGCTCTCCTATGAGCCACACTCTCTGCCTCTGTATTCGTGCCATCACCTGTAGGACGCTGTTATTCCTCAACACATAGGCATCAAGCACAGATCAGCAAGGCACACCATCTGGACATTGACAGAGTGGTAACTCTTCCTATTTCTGAAGACCTGCTCATTTGTCCTGGGAGGGACCAAGACACTATTGGTCCTGTCAATGGCCCCAATTACATGTTGTATGTGTCCCATGGTGTAGAATCCAGCCTTCACAGTGGGCAAATCTCCACTCCTGTGGATGAGATGTAGCTGCCTATGTGTTTTAGCAAGGCAGCCAAAACTCTTTCCAAGCACCTTCGAAAACATTGGCTGTGACATTCCTGCAGCCAAGCCCACAGTCACCTGGAAGGAACCACTTGCCAGGAAGTGGAGCACTGACAGTACCAGTACTGCCGGGGGTATTGCTGTAGTGCTAGGGATAGCAGGAATCAGATCTGGCTTCAATTGTTGACACTGCTCAGTAATTGATGCCCTGCCCAGTCGATAGGTGATAATTATGTGCCGTTCCTCCAGTATAGCCAAGTCCACTAGGGGTCTGTAAACAGGAACTTGCCTCCTCCTCCGTAGTGGCAGGTACCTGAGTAAACCAAACATGAGATGTGTGTGACTACAGGAAGTATAGACACACAATATAACAGTACAATTTTCTTATTGTATTATGGTTTTGCTATTGATTATGTATGATTCTTGTAGCCCGTGAATGGGCACAGTTTTTACTTTCCATATATTTCGCCGAGTGCAAGTAAAAGATGGCGCCCGCGCTGGTGCTTTAGTCCTTTTTCACTTTCAAATTGAGTAGCGTCTCAGAGGACGCTATAAGTAGAGTTCCCCCCGGGTTGCCGATGTTCGTTTTGATACACTGGATACAGAAGTGCCGCGTGATTATTTGAATGCGGTCCTCTGAGGATTCTATTTTTCTTTATTGATAGGTGAGTGTCTGTTCTTGTGTTTTGGCTAACGGCATTAACCTTGAACGTAGCGTGTAGCTTGACTTTAATTAACATTACCCTATCTACTTGCTGTAGTTGCCTTTATGTACTATATAGCTGAGCATTTAGCGTGCAGCCTAATACTTAATTAACATTACCTCATTTACTTTTTTCAGTTGCTTTTACACGCTACGGATTTGAGCATTCAGAAAATGTTTGGTACGGTAAATAAGGGTATGTTAGGCCTTATGGCTGTACAATTTTCCAGAGATTAGTCACCACTTACTGACCTTCACATTTTCGTTGAGTTAATAAGTAGGTTTTCATGTGGGTTAGTATTATTTTTCTAGATACTCAGATTAAGTCTGATGGTTTTGGATTTACAAGTTCATTGAAATTTTTGTGATAGGTATGTATTGTGGGATTTCAGGTTAGTTTTTAAGGCACTGTGCTATTGATTGGCACTCGGGGTTTATTGGCAGTATTGTGTATGTTTTCACTTCACAGTTTTGACTACTTGGGACGCACTTTCTTATCATTTCTCATTTTTTGTGAGGACATGCACACTTATGTCATGACTATCTTTTGGTCACGTGTCACACTTTTTGTTATTCTTGGATACATGATATCTTTGAGGCATTTTGATGCATGTTATGGACTACAAGCTTATATAATGGTGGCCTTCTGTCTTTTTTCATGTGTTAACTACATGTCACATAAAGTCACAAATTGTAGTAGCAATTTTTTCACAAAAATCACGTGGACAAGGGTTGAATTGTACAATGGGATGAGTGCATTTTATAATTGGAATTACCGTTTAAATTTCTTACAGCCCTGATGAAGTCTTTGAGAGTATTTATTTCATAGGACGAAACACGTGTTGGCTGTCGTTGCATTATGGATATTGGTTCCAAGGACGGCTATTGTTGCCCTGATGGACTTCTTATTTCAAGATTAAATTGAGTCTTTATGCTCACGATTCCCGGTCCGATTGACATTTTGATGCTATTGAACTAAACATCAAGCTTTGACTAAAAACATACATGAAGGCTTGAGCTTTGATTCATGAGTGCCCTGACATCTGTTTATCACTGTTTGGTTTCCTTACGGAAACACTAGAGGAGGGAGGAAGATCCTCTTGCCAGGAGCACCGTGCTATAATATTGTTTTATTCTTGATGTGATGATTCACTGTGAGCACGGATTTCCTATGACTTTCTTCCTATTTGCAATTGCCTTTTTTGTCTGCCATGAGTACCAGCATTAGGAATTGACAACCTCCTGTCCTGTATGCAGGGACAGGTAGAAGTGATCTCACTCTGCTGGCATTTGTTGTCATGGTGGAAGGCAATCTGCACCACTATGTAACTCCTCATTGGTTAACATGGAGGTCTATGGACCATAGGAACCAATGATGGTCAGCGCTGGCAGTGACGGTGTTGACTGCCGCGGATGTGACCGCCATTTTCTCTGTTCCACTTCATTTTATTCTCTACAGATCAACACCTCTGCTGCGTGTGCGCTGTGTCCTGTGTCTGGAACCTGCAAAGGCCCATGCTACACGGGAAAGGGCCCCAGCATTCACACTGAAGGAGTGGGAGAAGCTTGTGGATGGGGTCCTACCCTTGTATGGGCAGTTATATGGACCTCCAGACCTAACAGGTGAGTACCTTATGGGTACGCTGGAAGTGACATGGCTGTATGAGGATATATGTGTGTGCTGGCAGTGTGTCGTTTGGGAGTGTATTTTTGCTGCATGCAATGTGTATGCAGAGGTACGGGTCATGTATAGGCTTTATGTGGGATCTATGCAGTATGTAAGCCATTTCTGTTACAGAATGGAGTGTTGAGTTCATGGTATCCTTCTGTCTGTGTTCCCTATGCAGGTCAGCGCCCATCAGAACCAAGGGTTGTGGCGTGCCATCACCAAGAACGTGTGGACCCTGGGGGTCCATAGCTGGCGGAGCACCCACTGCAGGAAATGGTGGGAGGACCTGAGACGTTGGGCCCAGAAGACTGCAAGGGCCCAGCTGGGGATGGCCTCTCAATAAGGGAGGGGTGCCTGTTGGACCCTGACCTCCTATATGGCTCCATACTGGCAGTAGCCAATCCTGAGCTGGATAGGCACTTGAGGGCAGCACAGCAGCCACAAGGGGGTGAGTACACACTGTGTGATGTTGTCAAGGTTCTAGTCAGTGGATGCCCTAATATGCCAGTTTAGCTATTCTTGTGGAGTCCTGCTTAGCAATGTGGGGTAATATATTAATTTGGTATTGGCAAGTAGTTGGCATACCATGGCAGACATGGCTTAGTGAGTCCCAGTAGGTGTGCAGATGGTAGTGTTTAGGTTCATTTCTGCTGTTTTCCCAGGTAATGGCTTGTCATTGTGGTTCATAATGCACAGTGTTAGTCCCAGTGAGTGATTGTGATTTATATGCCATATGTGCTGTTGTTGCTGTAATTTTCTCTGCGTTCCCTTTCTTTGTCCCCCACCCTCTCACCTTTTCTTATCCTGTCCTTGTGTGCATTAGCATAATCTGGCGAAGGAGCAGGGGCACCGGTGAGTGGGGGGGAGCTGCAGCCCACGGGTCCCAGGAGGCAGAGTGCACAACGCAGAGGTGACCAGTGGGTTGGAGAGTGAGGGGAGCACCACAGGGGAGACAGGAGCTATGACATCTAACTCCTCCTCTGATGGAAGCTCCCTGGTGGTGGCGGACCCCTCTGGGACCACCCCAGCTACATCTTTCACCAGTCTCCATACCAGCACTGCCCTCCTAATAGCCCCCCACCCAGTTGCCCTTCTCCCAGGAGGGTGGGCATCTCCTTCTCCCCAGGAACCTCGGGACCTACACCTGTCAACCCTGCTGCCCTCACTGAGGAGGCTATTGACCTCCTGAGATCCATTTCTGTAGGGCAGTCAACCATAGTGAATGCCATCAAGGGGCTGGCATCCCAGAAGCAGCAATGCAATGCCTACCTGGAGGGCATTCACGGTGGCTTGGCTGCCCCACAGAGATCGTTTCAGGCTCTGGTCTCCTCTTTGATGGCAGCCAGTCTCTCTGGTTCTTCTGTCCCCCCTCCAACTACCTGTTCCCAGTCCCAAAGCCTTCTCCTCGCCCATCCCATGTACACAATCAGACCAGCATACACCCAAGACAACAGACAGGACTTACAAAGACAAGCACAGACACCACATTTCACTTCACAAGCACACACACAGACAACACAAAGAAGCACATACCACAGCCACTGCCTCCCCCTCCTCTCTCACAGTCATATCAACACTCACACCTGCAACACTTCATCTTCAGTCACAGATCCTGCCACCTGTACAGCCACCTGTACAGCCTTGCCCAGAGTCACCCCAATATCAGGCATGCAGACTAACACCCCATTCAGCACATGTGCAGTCACCACCATCACAACCTCATGCAGCACACCAACCTCACTTGCAGACACCATCACAACATACATACACATGTCCTGTTTGTCCTCTCCCACCCTGTCTGCCCCCCCTCCAAAAACACATAAACACTCCCACTCAGACACTCATCCACCTCACACATACACACTGAACATGCACCTGCAACCCAGTCCAGCACATCTAATCCTCGTACAACAACTACCTCTACCTCCAGCCCCAAACCTCCTCCAATAACCTGCCCCATTGGACCTTAGAAAGCTTTTCCTTTCCTGCCTTGACCTCTTCCCTCCTCCTCTCCCCCATCCTGCCCCTGCATCCTGGAGCTCCCACTCCACTCAGGTCCCTCCCTCTGCAGCTAAACCTCCCACTATGGGGCACAGGAGTGGCACTCCTGCCCCATGCTAAAAGTCACCACCTCCAACCCCTAAGCAATGGAGCAAGGACCCACCCCCTCCCAAACCCAAGTCCAAGGACCCCCCCCAGAAACTCCCCACCACCCCTACCTACCCTGTCCTCCTGAGGTGCCTGCCTACCATCAAGATGATTCCCCTGCCCAGTGGAGTGAATTGAACTGTCAGGAGTGAAGTTGGGCCTTGGACTTTGTTCTGTGGGTTTATGAAGACATTGTACTGGCCATTGGCCTTTTCTGTAAATATGTTTAATTTATTTTTATTGCAGGTGCTGGTCCCACTGAATTACAGTGGTTGGGCCAATGGTATGTGTCCTGGCTTTCTTTGCTCCTGGGTTGTGTTGTTGTTGGATTTCTCTGCAGATAATTCTTGGTGAGGGTATATGTGTATGGTGTATGTTGTGTGTGTGGGTGTGTCACTCTCATTTCTTTCCCTTGTGTGCTAGGGGGCTGTACTCAGCGGAGGCAGCGTTGCTGCTCCTGGACTGCCATTGCACAGAATAGCATCAGCAGAACTTCCAGTTTGGGTTCCATGGAGGCCTCAGACTCCCCTCTTTCCCTGGAGGTGAGTGTCTCCTGTTATATGATTCGTTTTCACTCGGCTTTTGGTGGCAGTTGTCCCGCCCGGGAAATACTGGCGGTCTACTATGCCATTATACGGTGGGGGTGAATAGTGTTAAGAAAGCCTGAAGATGGCAACCATCGTGGTCAGTGGACGGACTGCACTGGCGGTTCTGGTGGTACTTTGGCTGTCTATGGGAGGGATCACCGCCATGGTCATAATTTGACAGTATTCACCGCCAGCCTGGAGACTGACCTACCGCCATCATTGGTGTGGTGGTCAGCTGAATGCCAGTGTCATAATGAGGGCCAAAGTCTTTGAACCCAAAGGTATATCCAGGAGACAAAGAGAGTGATCTTTCCACCTCGAAATCCAAGTGAAACGTGACCAGGAGATGGACAAAGCACTGGGAGGAGCCTGCTGGATAGGAACAGGACGTTCGGAATCTCTGGGGCACTTCCTTCCTGTTTGAAAGAAAAAAAGGCTTCTCAATCTAAAAAACAATTTAAAGAGTCCTTTGGAGAAGAAAATACACGTAAAAAACACTTTTTGACTAGATTTGAATGTATCTCAAATAGAAAATCTACTCCAGGTGCAGTCACGCTCGAGAATGTGACTATTTTGGCCACCCTCGTGGCCAGAAGCAGCGTGACTAAACGTGAAGTCTTGCACGCGCTTCTGGAAACAGCGCAGGAGAGTGCAAAGTCCTGCACATGCTCCCTAAAGGTCCAAGAGTATTGTGGTGCTCGTGAGAGAGCACCAAAACCCAACCTCACACGTGTGAATTAACTCTGTTCTACATCAGATTGCGGAATTTGGGAACTCCACACTACTGTGCATAGCACAAGTGCCTGAATTCCACAAACTCCACCGGCTAAACAGAGATCTACGTCTGGGCCTATACAAAATACAACCATATATCAGAAAAGGGAAATGTGGACCAGAATAGTGAACAGAGTGATTGCTGTTGCTAACGATCTGATCATACAGTATGAAATTAGGAAGAGGTGAAATGACCTGTGAGGGAGAGTGCATTCCCTGGCCTCAAACTGTTACATGGAGTCCCAGAGGACTGGTGGTGGTTCTCCCAGCTCCCCATTACAACTTGTTCCCTATGAGGTGAAAATCTTACAGATTCTACATCCTCAAAGCTTGACAGGAATCCCTGTTGGAGTTGAGACTAGAAAGTTGAGCTTAGCAATGCCTCACTAATCATAAATGTAGCGTTTGCCCTTAAGTTAGTTGTACAGAATGGTTCAAGACCCTTATCAAACATATGTATCTTAACTTGAGTCTCCAAAATATGTTGTTTCATCTAAATTACTGGTACCATGGTTGTGTCTCTCTTTTTGACAATGAGCAATATGTTTTGTCAAATTGTGTGTTGTTCTCCATGGATCATCCCTTGCATTTGCCTAACCCCTTCCTTTATCTCAGTGTAGGTTGTTGTACTCCAAAAAACAGGTTCTAAACTCCATCTATTTGCACATGAAGGTATTGTGCCACTAAGTGGCATTTTCATCTATTCACATTGTACACAAATGTGTGTACACATTGTAAATGTGCGTTTTTCAGTGAAGTTATTTACATAGGTATGTGTAACTCACTTTTTAAATGACTAAAACTACCATGATGCCCCAGATGTTTGTCTCTGGCAAACAATAGTGCTGTGTGATGCTGATAAAGCTCCATTTTCTCCATATATGCACAAATGTCAAAGTTTTATGTATGTTTCATTATTTTTTTCATGGTGTGTATGAAAATTTCATCTGCTGTGTTGATCCAGTATGTTGTCAAATTCTTGCTAGTCCATTGAATTGATCGACTTGCTTGAATAAATCATATTTTGTTGATTCAAGGTGGAGTTTACGGAGTTCCATTCAGCAGAATTATGTGGAGTTCATTAAAAATTCCATGGAGGCGGAGTTCCTTGTGCCGTGGAGTGGCAGTGTGCCACCCTCTCCCAAATGCACCTGATCTCAGAAGCGTTAAGCAGGATCAATCCTGCTTAGCACTTCAGAGATCAGGTGCATTCAGGAGAGGCCCGAAGGCAATGAAAGCTGCCTTTTCAGGCCTCTTTTTCAGCGGCCAGTCCCATGTGCATTGAACACGAACAGGCCGGTGAGCAAGAGGCCTAAAACATCAGCTTTCTTTTGCTGCCTACGCCCCTGGCCTGAATTCAGGCCAGGGTCGTAGGCAGTAAAAGCTGTTGTGTTAGGCCTCATGTGGAGCAGCCTGCCCTGTGTACACTGCACCTGGGGCAGGCCATTCAGCAAGAGGCCTGGGCAAGCCACTGCACAAGAAGCCTGAAACTGCAGCTTTTGCTGCCTATAGCGCTGGCCTGATTTCAGGCTAGCATGTAAAGAAAATTAAAAACTAGGACTCACATGAGTCCTCGTTGCCAGCGGCCTTGCGCTCTGCCTCTCTCTGCCCCCCTCCTGGGCCCGGGCTGCTGGAGGCCTGGAGGATCAGAGCTGGTGCCGCCAGCAGCTCCATGCTGCCACGCCAACATTGGTCAGGCTGAGAGTGGGCACCTGCAGCCCAGTTATGGGCTACACAGTGCAAATGTAGGCTATCTGTGCTTGCACTGTGTGGCCCATAACTGGCTTGCAGTGCACACATGGCAAGCTCTGCTCCGCTGGCGGGGCTAGTGGGATTTTGGGGCGATCGCCACACTTTAAGTGGAGAGCGGCGTGCCAAAAACTCTATATGGTCAACTCCATGGCTTACAAGAGGAACAAGTAACTACCTTTGGCTCTGTCCAACACCATCCTAACCTTTTTCAAAGACTACAATGTGCCTCTGAGGCCCAGATATTTTTTTTAGATGACTGTGGTTACATTTTGTGGTCCATACACAGGATATCTAAGTTACGGATGGTTGAGCCCTGTCCCTTGTGCATTTCAAATGACAATTGTGTTGTGTGAAGTGTGATGAGCCATAGTTTCTCCTTCAGTTCCATTAACATATCTATACACTTTTCACGGAAGTAATACATATTTGATGATCAGGTGATGGTAAATGGCAAAATAAATGTATTTGCATTACATCATGAACTGTGTATGTATACTGTTAGAAGCAGTTGATTAGGATATTAGCAATGTGGACAGTCCTACATATCACTAGATTAGGCCTTGGCAAACTGCTGTCTGAGAGCTAGCTAAACCTCACTGACCCATTCAGAGTACAACACAACCTTGAGCTCACATATAGGATGGTCACAAGATATACTGTTATGCATGAAAGCAATGACAAAGGTGATGGTCATGTTGATTCAGTATGCTTAGTCTCCAGAGAGCAAGGCCTGAAAAAGATTTTTCCCATTATGGGCCATAGCCGAGGCTGGGGTAGAGTTACTGTGGCAATGCAACTGCAGCACAGGGTAAACTTCCTGAAGACCTGCAGATTCTTGGATGTTTCCAAAATGAGTCTTCTGAACCAATAGTAGGCCTGAATGCTTTTACATTGACTACATTTGGAACAGTGACTGAGGTAACCCCCTGACCTGGTACATATTTCCATTGATCAATGCATGGCATTTACCACTGAGAGGCCCCTTTCTTCCACAGGTCTGTTGTCACTTTTCCATAAGTCATGTTTGCACTGTACAGGCCTATTGCACAGGTGACAAACATACAGTGTAGATAGTTTGTTAATTCTGGATAGATCATTACATGTAGCTTTGTTATTTCAACCAATCAGACCAAACATACCTTGGTATGTTGTATGTCATCTTTGTAAGAGTACCACAGATGGTAAAAGGTGTGCCCTGTGATACCAGTATATATCACACAAACTCAATCAGATGTAGCATGAGATTCCATTAGGTAGTCCACATGTCCACATACCCAAAGAGAGGAAGCTTTTAGTGACATCCATGGCAGCTCTTTCATTGTCACCCAAGACTTAGGATGTAGTCTATACTATGGTATAGCCTGTGCATTCAGTCAAGTAGTTTACCCTCCAGAAGGTCACAATGGTGTGCTGTGTTTTCATAATGGCTCACATCATAGTACATGTTGGTTGGCTCTGGGATACATGATGTTAGTGGGCTGGCTCAAGCAGTGTAGGCAATGGCCAGGGTTGTGGATACTGAGCAGATAACTACAAAAGTGTGTATGTGTATGTTTCTATACTTATTAACAAGTAAGATCCACACACGTAGTGTGTTAACAATTAAAAAATACTTGTGCTAGGTGTCCATGTAATGTGTGTCAACCAAACAGATATCCAAAATTTTGCAATTATGATCCTTTCATTCATCTATTGCTTCCAAACAGGTCACTGCCCATTAGAAGCAAGCTATTGTAGAGCTATCACCCGGAAGGCACGGACCCTGGGGTTCTATTGCCAGCGTATTATCCATTGTTGGAAAAGGTGGGAGGACCTGAGACACTTGGCCCAGAAGATCACAGAGGTCCAGCTGGGACTGCCCTCACAAGATGGCAGGGCTCGTGCTGGAATCTGACCCCCCCCACCAATGGCCTGCATACTGGCAGTGGCCTACCCGGGCATGATGGGTAGTTCAGGGATTCACAGCAGCTCCAAGGAGGTGAGTCCTGGGCAGATTCATACATTCTACATTGTCAACTTTATGTGTTAGAAGCAGCCATTTTCCCATGAATATTGGAGGTGGCCCATGTGCAACGCACAAGAACAATTGTCATTTGTGTAGGCCTGGTAGTGGGTGCATGCAGATGTGACTTGCCTATTATTCTAATGACCAGGAACACAACAGAGTACATTCCACTACCAATATACTCTCTTAAGCAGACACATGGCTGAGTACAGTGATCAATCAGCTCATGTTGTTTGATGTTGTTGGCATTTTCACCCAAGAGGCCACTTGTACAGAGTGTGACACCCACAAAAATCTAAGAACATTAGCTGATTGATCACTGTACTCAGCCATCTGGATGCTCAAGAAAGTAAATTGGCATTTGTGACCAACAGGCCACCTGTCTTCAGTGTGTCAAGAGTGCTGGTACCTCACTACGGTGTTTCATGTGATGGTGGCCTTCATACATGTGACATAGCATATAGTGTACTTTGGGTACAGTCACTGAGCAATGCTTTTCCTTGGTAAGTGGAGAATATACAGTTAATTGAGTTGGTTTACATTAATGTTGCCATTGTTATTTGTGCCTACATGTTGGCATGTATACCTTTCACTTTTGTAGCATAATTTTCACTACTGTTTCACACATGATCAACCTGCCTTCATAGGATGATGTCTAATTCCACCACATATGTGTCCATGCAAAAATTTATTGGAAAATAGTTATATGCGATGGGTATACAGTTCATGTGTTACCACAGACCGGAGTGTGTCAGCATTGATTGGTGGGTCACACATACCCTAATCCATCGCTCAGTGTCATTAGTCATGTCCAGTCACTGAAGCAATGAAGGACATGACAGGTATACCTACAGTATTTACTCACAATGTGCATTTCCATGCCATTAATGTGGGATTATTAAGCTAAGTGATTTGAACATGTTTATTGGTGAAGGTTGTTTGACATGCATCAGGGAGTGACATGCAGAAGCGTGTGAATCATATGTGGGTGTGTACACTCAGTAATACAATGTAATTTGTATCTGCATGAAAAAAGGTACAGTGATGTGCCTTCAAATTGAGACACAGATTAAATTACCTCTTTAGCTAATGGAGATTCCCTTAGCCTCAACAACATTAAATGAATTATTGGCTTTTAGTTATTCAATGTTAGAACATGTTACCAAATGAGACTGGTGATTTCCCTAGGCCTAGCTGATTCATTGTGCTGTGGATATTTGTAGACAAATCTCCCAGACATTTTGACCAGATTGTTTCCAATATTCTTTTCTGTGTACGTGTTATATAGCGAAGCTCGATTAGTACAACTTTCATGAGACTATTTCGACAAAGGACATCTTATGAAGTTCGAATGAGAAGTTTCTACAGTGTGAAATGAGTTTTTCCATGTTACCTTCATCTGGCTACTGTACATCTTGCTGCAACATATTTGAATTATTTGATCATCATTTTGTCATGATGCAGTATTATGTATATGAACATTTGCTGATTGCAGGGCATGGTGTGGGATCTGTGGGAATAAATTTGGCATTGCCATGTTATTTGATGACAACAGATTACTGAGGTATGCTACAAGAGCCAAACCATTGAAGGTGACAAGGTCTCCTTCTTGATACAAAGGTATTGTGATTGCACAATTTTACTAATGCAATTAGAGTTGTCAGTGATTCTGACTTGACTGTGGGAAACTGTTTACAGTTCATGTGGCATGCATGCACATGACCTGGCAAATGTTGGAGATACTTTGGTGGATCTTGTTGCTGGGGTTTACTGTCCACTACAGTATTGTTCTGTGATCCAAGCTGTTGGTGAAGTGTGTTCTGGCACATGCAACAACCCTATTTGTATTTGTCATTTCAGCATCATCCCAGGCAAGTGGAGGAGACAGTGGCAACATCTGTGGTGAGGCAGCTGGCCATGGTACTTCCAGTCGTGACACTACAGACACAGAGGAACCCAGTGGCCCAAAGGGTGAGGGAAGAGCTATGGAGGACACAGACTCTACATCATCATCATCATCATCAGTCCAGCTCCAGTGGACACTCCCTATTGGTGGTAGGAAATATAGCACCAGTTCCTACACCATCCTTGTCTGCCACCCCACTACCATCTCTTCCCTCCCTGTTGCTTCCCACCCAATTGGTGGGTCCCGTTTGCCCAAGAAGGGAGCTGTCTCCTTCGCTCCAGGCACCTCCTACAGAGATGATTTCAGGCTCTGGCCTCCTCCCTCATGGCAGTCTTCCACCCATTGCATACTTCTACCCCACCACCTGCCTCTTCCCGATCCAATTTCCCTATTCTGATACATGTCTCAAACACACTCACACTTAATCAGACACACACCTCAACAGCCCTAAGCAGCACACATAAACAGAAATACCAAAACACACACAGGCATGCAACCACTCACCAGACACTTATCTCATTCACAACCACTACTGCCCCACCAGACGATCAGGCACCATATCCACAGACCGATTCACCACCCATACCATACCTCCAGACACAACACACATACCCACACATCACTCCCACCATAAGCCTAGGCACCACCCCACACCCCATCCACCACCCCACCATACTACCAGACACCACACCCATAGACTCAGGCACCACTCCCACCATACCCCCAACTATCACACCAACAGACACATCTACTACTCCCACCAAACCCCCAGACACCACACCACACCAAAAGACACATCCACCACTCCCAGCATACCTAGCACATCCACATAACCCCATAACAAAACACAAACTTCCACACTTACCTACACAACAGACACAAACATCATACTTCAGACACACATAGAGCAGAACCAAGAGCACACACATCCACACTCAGACCTGACACTTCCACTTCTTCAACCTTCCAACCCCTAATCACTCCTGGACACCCTATTTATTATCCAAAAGAATGTTTACTATTTGCCCTTGTCCCTACCTCTGTAAAAGTCAATTACCCTCCCAAAACCAAAGGGACGTCATCCATACCCCAACCCATCCCTAGCACATTCAAGCCCTCCCCTGTGACACCTGATTCCTCCCACTGAACCCAGCCATACCCCAAAGAAATTTAAAAAAAGAACACCTCATCCAAAGATGTCCGAGGGTAAACTTCTAAATGTCATTGTCATCTATATATATGTTTGGTTCTTGGCTGCCACAAGACCACCATCTGGCCCATCCTCTGGCAGAAAAGGCACCTGCCATCGCAAAGCCAGGTTGTGCAGCATACAGCAGGCCACGATTATCTGGCACACCTTCTTCAGTGAGTAGTATAGGGAGCCACCTGTCAGATGGAGGCACCGGAATCTGGCCTTCAGGAGGCCGAAGGTGCGTTCGATCACCCTCCTAGTTCGCCCATCTGCCTCATTGTAGCGTTCCTCTGCCCTTGTTCTGGGATTCTTCACTGGGGTCAGTAGCCATGACAGGTTGGGGTAACCACAGTCACCTGCAAATGTCGAGGGACAACTGATAGACACACACTAACCCTTAGGGACAGCCCCATACCCAGACACCTATGTCAATTGTATTGGGACCTTAGCTTTACCTAGTAGCCACACACGGTGCCTCTGGAGTTGCCCCAACACATAAGGGATGCTGCTATTCCTCAAAATGTAAGCATCATGCACAGAGCCAGGATACTTGGCATTCACATGGGAGATGTACTGGTCTGCCAAACACACCATCTGCACATTCATCGAATGGTAGCTCTTCCGGTTTCTATACACCTGTTCATTCCTGCGGGGGGTACAAATGCCACATGTGAACCATCAATGGCACCAATGATGTTGGGGATATGTCCCAGGGTATAGAAGTCACCTTTCACAGTGGGCAAATCCTCCACCTGAGGGAACACGATGTAGCTGCGCATGTGTTTTAGCAGGGAAGACAACACTCTGGACAACACGTTAGAGAACATTGGCTGGGACATCCCTGATGCCATGGCCACCGGCCAGGAAATGGAGTACAGACGGGACCTGCACTAGAGGGGGGATTCCTGTGGGATGGCAAATAGATGAAATCAGGTCTGGCTCCAACTGGGCACACAGTTCCCGGATTGTTGCACGATCAAGTCTGTATGTGACTAGGATGTGTCTCTCTTCAATTGTTGACAGGTCTGTACACCGGAGGATGCCTCCATCTCATCACCTGCCCCATTTACTTATACCCTTGCTGCAGTGCCCTCTGTTACTATATTGACCACTAGGGGGTAATGCCATTGCCTTTTTTGTCTACAAAAACCTAGATATAGACAAACATCTTCTCAAGTAGAAGATAATTACTAATTAAACAAGTTCGCTTATATCAATTGTTCTTCTCTTACCTGAATAGATGAAGTGAGGGCCATGACCCCAGTCTTACTACTGTAGATTTTCATAAGGTGGCAACCTAAGAGAGTAGTAGTAGTCGCAGACTAGTGCACTAACAGGTAAACCACAAGTCACTCCCCACAAAGCGAACTCCAACTGCAGGAATTATCAACGGGCTAGCCATCACTGTCAACTAGATTGAAAGAAAACTGAGTTAGTGGGTCATTTATTTATCATAACTTTAGGAAGACTGAGACCAGACTGCGACCAGACTGCCACAATGACAGTATTTGACACACAACAGAGAAGACCCAATATGCTGATAAAAACTATCAATATCATCTTGTTCTGATCAATGGGGAGCTAGTATTTACAAACTAAACTCAGGAAATGAAACCCTTGAGTGAGGGGAAGTGGACCTAGAGTCAGGAGTGGTTGAACAAGGTTAAATGTTCACGCAACACAAAACACAAGGCCTTAATGATGATGTTGATGGGGCTGGTGTGGAATATTGCTCATATAACAGAAATGTTGTTGCTTTCACTACATCCACCCCAGCAAGTGTGTGATCAATTTATGATGTGAAATTAAGTCACACCTCAATAAATCACGAAGCCTGGGGGACGAGGGTTAGGGGCTCAATAAATGGATGGGAAAGGGGATTTGGGGAAACGTGTGACATGGACAAACACTACACAAAAGAAACCACAACAATATTCATTGGGGTGCTGAGCAGCACACCATCATCAATCTGTTGTGGAAGGCAACAATAAAGGGATAAGCATAACACAGTTGAGTTAAATGCATTGCAAACAGCTTTTCTGCCCCAGAAAGACCAAAGATGATATACCTCTAAATGTTATGTCTTCTAGATTTGAAAAATACAAATTATGGGGGATTGAAGTTAATTCACTGAGTTCTAAAATGCATGATTGATAAAAGTAAAATGATACAGTATTGCCAAAGTAAGCGATGCATCTCCATTCCTCTTGGAATGTTCGTCACTCTTGGGTGCCTGACTGAACCTGTCCGGTAGGTGAGCCGAATGTTGACCCGCGATGTGAGCTGAACATTCAGCTCAGGACGTGGACGCAAGCCGCGGCGGCAGGATGTGCCACGGCCCTTCCATTGTATATTTTCATCGAAGCCCCAAATTGGGCATGGGGCCTCGACAAGTTACGGGTGTGGCACGCCCCTGCTAGTTTTTGCTTCCCTACACTCACCATTCACCCCCACTTACCTTCTGCTTCTTTTTTATTTCTTCTTTTCTGCTTTCCTCGTTTCTTCCTGTATTTATGCCTTTCTTTCATTTCCATGATCCTTTCTCCTTCCCAGCATGCCTTCCATCTCCCTGCATGCCTTTGGAACCTTACTTAACATGGTGACTTTTTCCATAGGTTTCTATACTATATTCCCAATCCAATATGGTGTCTTTTACTTCCTGTCAGTTACTTCCTGTTCTTTGGGTATATAAGGTGTGTGATTCCTGTTCTCTTTGCGCTGCAACACTTCCTTTGGGTGGTGATCTTCGCTCCTGTTTCTTCTGCATCAGATATATGTTTTCTGAGCCTGTTCCAGCTTTTTTCATTGTCATTTTTGTCTTTTGTTCAGATTTACTTTTTACTTTCTGTTTTTGTTCCAGGAGTTCCTGTTTGGGTTTTTCCCCCTGGGACTCCTTCTGGAGGGCACGGAGTGCCTTTCGCGTTCCTTCCTTCAGCAGCTCCGTGGCTATCAAAAAGGGTCACCCCTACTTGGGACAAGGCAGAACCTATAGGGACCGAGACCTCGCCACACTTCCAGTGGGCCACTTCATAGACCACAAGTAGGTAGTGACACCGGAGTGCTGAGCTTTCATCAAGTTTTGTTTGTGCAGGAAAGGACCAGCAGAAGGCCTGCATATTGAAAAACAGCAATTGTGTTACAAAGTAAAGTAGAGGAACCAAAGGAAGCAAGGTAATCTTCATGAGGAGTCAGGAGGGTACCAAGAAAACTCATAAGCAGAGAAAGAACATAAAGAGGAGTTTCATGTTTGAGCCAGGAATGCATCAAACACACACTCAGCAGCATTTCCCAAATCAAAGCACCTCTCTCTAATCCACAGAGTTGAGTTAGTACTAGGCCAAAGAGTCTTCACCATCATCATGGTTTCTCCTTGGAGTCGATAACTTTCTCCTTCTAACTGTTGAGGTAGTCCGTTCTGAGTCCTTTCATCCTCCTTCCCCTGATGCTGAGTAACTCCATCACAGTCCCAAACCGAATTGCTGTTGAAGAACAATTAGAAATGGAGTGCTTTGTGTAGATTTGTGTTTGGTAGCTAAAAGGACTGGTCTGGTCTCTGAGGAACCAACAAAACATGAGTGGACACTGCAGGTAATTTTTGCAAAATTTGAAAGGCCAATCACATTCAAGAAAACATAATAACCCATCAGCCCCCAAACATTGCAAATTATCAAAATCAAGTTTACAAATTTGCTCAACTCCCTCCCTCACTGTCAGCCACCACATACATAATTAATCATCACTCAAAATCACTCAGTATATCACCACTCATTGGTGCAAAAGTTAATAGTTACCCCTTTTCCAATCCAAGCAGGGTGCTTGATTAATACAAAACATTATTTCCTCTTTGATGGTAGCAACACATTGGAATTTGGCATTGGCACTGTTGGTCTTTTGCTCAATGGTCTTTTGAGGCAGCCCCGCTTGATGATGCAAAAAAAATGGGAGGCAATGGCATGTGAGGGAGACAGTCATTGCCCCCAACGTCCTGAAGGGAATGTGGGGACTTTTTTAGTACACAAAGATCCAGCTATTTTTTTTGCAAAGAAAGAAAGAAACTCAACAAGACAGAATTAAAAAGTTCCTGGTGGCACTGCCACATTCAGTCCAGGACATAGAGTTCTTCCTCAAACTTGGGTGGTTCACTCAGATGTTGGTCAGCAACACACTTGAGTCTGACCAAACGTCCTCTTCCTCCTTTTGTGGTATTTTAGGAACAGTGTAATCAGGTGGTATAAAATGCTGGCTCATTTCGATCATGGATAATTTCTCCATGATTTAAAGCAAGAGATTGGCCCTGCTCACTGAAACATTAGCAACACAAAAGGATGATGGACAGAGTGTTGAAACGTTTCAAACACTCACCCCGAGTGAGTTTAATCCATTGTTTTTTTGCTCACCATGTCACCCCAGTTTGGACCCAGCCACATGAAAATCAGTCTTGACCTCGTTCCACATGGGAACAGTCCAGCCTGAACTGCCAGGCCAGGTCCTCAAGCACCAGGAACAAGCATTCTGGGATCGGTTTCAGGGCATCACCCTTCATCAGCCAGGCTAGCTTGATTCAAATGTCACAGCGAGCATGGGGCCCATGTCTGTTCATACTGTTCCCATTTCAGGCAATTTTATCCAAAAAAAGAATGATGAACAGAGTGCTGAAACTTTACAAAAACTCACCCTCAGTCACAGATCTAGGTTTAATCCATCTTATTTTTATTCAGCATGCCACTTCTGTTTGTACACAGCCATGTGCAATTCAGTCTTGACCCTGTTTCCCATGGGAACAGTCCAGCCCGAACTGCCAGGCCAGGTCCTCCCTGTACCGGAAACAAGCATCCAGGGACCGGTTTCAGGGTATCATCCTTCATAAGCCAGTCTAGCTTGATTCCAGTGGCACAGTGAGCACAGGACCCACATCTGGGCATACCCCTCCCACTTGGGGTAACTTTAGCAAAACAAAAGGATGATGGACATAGTGCTGAAACGTTTCAAACACTCACTCCCACAGTCACAGATCTGGGATTAATCTATTGTTCTTTTGCTCACCATGCCACCCTAGTTTGGACCCAGCCAGGTGCAAATCAGTCTTGACCCTGTTACTCATTGGAACTTTCCAGCCCAAACTGCCAGACCAGGTCCTCCCTCGATTGGACACAAGCATCCTGGGACCGGTTTCAGTGTATCACCCTTCATCTGCCAAGCTAGCTTAAATGCAGTGACACAGTGAGCACATGACTCACGTCTGGGCATACCCTTCCCACTTAGGGCGACTTTATCAACACAAAAGGATGATGGACAGAGTGCTAAAACTTTTCAAACACTCACAGTCACAGATCTGGGTTCAATCCATTGTTCTTTTGCTCACCATGCCACCCCAGTTTGGACCCAGTCATATGCAAATCAGTTTTCCCTCTGTTCCCCATAGGAACAGTCCAGCCTGAAATGCCAGGCCAGGTCCTCCCTGGACCATAAAAAAGCATCCTGGTACTAGTTGTAGGGTATCACCATTCATCAACCACACTAGCTTGATTCCAGTGCCACAGTGAGCACGGGACCCACGCCTGAGCAAACCCTTCCCATTTAGGGCAACTTTAGCAACACAAAAGGATGATGGAGGGGGTGCTGAAACATTTGAAACACTCATCCCCAGTTACAGATCTGGGTTTAATCCATCATTCTTCTGCTCACCATGCCACCCCAGATTGGACCCAGCCATATGCAAATCAGTCCTGATCCTGTTCCCCATAGGAACAGTCCAGCCCGAACTGACAGGTCAGGTCCTCCCTGGACTGGAAACAAGCATCCTGGGACCGGTTTCAGGGTATCACTTCTCACTGTAACACTTGCACCAGATGAACTAAACACAGGTTCAAACACACTTCCTGCAGACAGGTCAGATACTTTAAAGCCAGCTTGCTGACATCTGGCCATTGGTACATCTTCCCATACCAATACATCAATGGTTTTTGATCCACATATACCTCTTTTGGGTCATCCAGATACTCCTGGAACATCTTCCGAAGTGCCTTTGGTGCTGCCACTTGCTCAGCCTCTTGCCCCCGCCTCTGCACTGGACTTAAGACTTGCCACTTGAAGATACAGCAACAGTACACAACATCACTCAGAATTACACAAGAAGTGTAACCCGCATTTAGCACTATTGTCTTAGCAAAAAAAAGCACCCTTGTATCCAAAATGAACTCGTGAATGCAATTTGTGCTAGGAAATTATGCCAAATGCACCAGAACATGAAGAGCAGTGTGAGCAGCTAATCACACTCTCTAAATATGCTCTTGGGATAGGATTTTTCTCCCAACGTACTCTCGCCATTGTTTGCTATTTTCCTAACACATAGGGGGTCATTCTGACTTTGGCGGGCGACGGACGCCGACCACCAAAGTAACCCCGCCGAAAGACCGCTCCGCGGTCAAAAGACCGCGGGGGTCATTTCGACTTTCCCGCTGGGCCGGCGGGCGACCACCAAAAGGGCGCCCGCCGGCCCAGCGGGAAAGACCCTGCAACAATGAAGTCGGCTCCGAATGCCGTTGCACCCGTCGCGATTTTCACTGTCTGCAAAGCAGACAGTGAAAATCTTTATGGGGCCCTGTTAGGGGGCCCCTGCACTGCACTGCCCATGCCAGCGGGGCCCCACGACACCCGTTCTCGCCATCCTGTTTCTGGCGGTGTAAACCGCCAGAAACAGGCTGGCGGGAAGGGGGTCGGAATCCCCATGGCGGTGCTGCAAGCAGCGCCGCCATGGAGGATTCTCCGGGCCAGGGGAAATCCGGCGGGAAACCGCCAGATCCCCTTTTCTGACCGCGGCTTTACCGCCGCGGTCAGAATGGCCCTGGAAGCACCGCCAGCCTGTTGGCGGTGCTTCCGTGTCCCTCCACCTTGGCGGTCCATGACCGCCAGGGTTGGAATGAGGGCCATAATGCTCCGTTACATCCAAAATGAATCAGAGGATGCATTATGCAGTAAGAAAACAGCACTAAATGCAAAAGACCATGAGCACCAACAGGAACTTTTGAAACAATGTGTTCCTGTGCCCATTTTTCTCTAAAATTACACTTACTTAGATGAGCATGGGTAACTGAGTAATTGTCAGTAATTCCACATCACAACAGTAATGCAGAATTTCTAAAATTAATTTGATTACCCCAGCATAATTAAAATTTTGCCCAGGCCTAGTAAATTGGTGTATATCACTATCCAAACAGCAGTCAATGGGGCCACTTTCTTTACTTGCACCAGGACCCATGGCATCTTTGCTACTTTACTTACTATTACCAACCTGTATTGTTGTTGTTCTAAACAATAAGCTTAAGCCCGAGCTACCTGTCACTTCTTGCATTGCATGCATGGTCATTTTCTTTCTGCACGCAGCATTGGCTGCAGTGCACATGATACCGCACACTCCTGTACAGAGAGGAAAAAAAACATGGAAGGAACATTGTCCAACGCTAGCATTTTTGCCAGCTTCTCATTGTGCAAACAGGCCATTTGGTGGTTGTTGTCATAGGGCCCCTCATGCCTAAACATTCCCATAAATGTAACCTGGATTTTCTCCTTTTGTGGGGCCACTGACACCGGTGACTTTTGAGATGTAGGTGGCAGTAGACTCACTTTGTGTCATGGTGCAGTCACCGTATGCCGTGGTTTCTCTATTTGACACTGAGTATTCCTGTGCGTTTGATTGCTGAGGGGGTTGATTCTGGCGCACTGCTGGTTACAGGGCTGCTTTGTGTGAGGATGTCACCTGCTTTTTCCTTACCTTCCACCGTAATTTGACCAGCTGTAGCTGATGCTTCCCGGCTCTCCTCACCTTCATTACTTCAACCACATTCAGCCATTTTTTAAGGTGCTTTTCCTACTCTATTGTGTGACGTTTTATCACATGGTTCATCTGGCCTGAGGAAAGAAGGCTTACCTCAACAAACACTTGCATGGAAAATGGAGCATACTGCAATGTTATCCTCTTATGTGCTAATTGTAAAAAGGTATGGGTGGGCGGTGAGTGGTTTTTGGCACTCCATGCTCCACTTAGAGTGTGGAGTTTGGCCAAAAACTGTGCTAGCCTGGCAGTGCAGTGGAGCTCACCAGCATGCGTGCACACTGCAGCCCAGTTATGCAAAGAGATGTGTGTGGGTGAGAGAGTGCCTTAGAGCCCAGTGTCAAGCAAGGGTAGGCACTTTGTGAAAATACCAGGCTGCTGGTGGTGAGCGGGTTTGCTGCTGCTTGTGCTGGGCGCTAAAGAAAGGATGGTCTGAGGCTGTGTGGAAGTGCAGAGGAAGTGACTGCAAGGCTGGTGCACGACAGGGGGTGTGCTTGACCCCCCACAGCAAGTTTGTGAAAGAGGGCAGTTGGTGGAGGGAAGTGTGCAGGTGTGGTTGAGAGCAGCAGGTTTCAGGCCGGTCAGCACAAGAGACCTGAAACAGTAGCTTTCCCTGCCTATGGCATACGACCCTGCCCTGAATGCTCCTGATCTCGAAAGTGCTAAGCAGGGTCGGGCCGCCTAAACCTGCTTTGCGCTTCTGAGATCAGGTGCATTCAGGCCAGTGGGGGGGGGGGGTAGGGCATGTAGCATTCCTCTGCAGGTGGAACTCTGCATGATTTCACAGAGTTCTTAGCTAACTACGTGAGCTTTGCCCACCTCTTAAAAAAAGTCCCAAACGGCAGAGGAGCACTTTCCTAGTGGGCCACTGCTAATGTCTGAAGAAGAACTGGATGCAGGTGGGTGTGTTGATTGCCTCTGTGCAGTGCATACTTCTACTGAGGTATGGGTTGGTGCAGGTTTCTGCTGGGTACCTACAAATATAGGTGCTGGTGGTGCTGCCAGTACCACATCCCTCAAAGCATGTTGGATTGTAATGTTGGACTCCTTTCTGCCAGCTTCCACAAGGACGGGCTCTTCATCATCATCATCATCATCATCTTCATCATCATACCTTTCCATGGCATGGTGGTCCAGTGGAATAATCATTAAAAAAAAAAAATTATGATGCTGATTTGTCTGCGGTGCGTGGCACCCTTGGTGCCCAGGAACAAATGGAATTATTGTACACCTAAAGAAATGAAATGCTGTAGGTTGGATGGATGGGTGGATGGATGGATAAAGGAATGGATGTGAATGGATGGATCAAGGCTTAAATACAGAATTAAATAAAATGAAATAAATGTTAAAAAACTAAGATATTGAAAAAAGTAAAGAGCAAATACAAATTAAAATAAAAAGACAAGAAAATAAAAAAATAAAGTAAAAAATTAAAATTAAAAAATTAAAAAATTTAAATTAAAATAAATTAAAATATAAACTTAAAATGAACAAATGACCAATAATTAATGTTGTTTGTATGTAAGCCTCTGGCAACAACACACTGGCTGCCAGCCACATGGTAAAACAACAAGAAGCAAGTAGGCATGGCAAACAAAGAACACATGCAAGCTTATGGCAAACAGATACTTGCTGGATGCACACATTGGCTGCCATCCACATGATAAAACAGCAACAAGGAACAAGTAGGCATGGTAAACAAAGAATACATGCAGGCCTATGGTAAAGGGACACTGGCTGGATGGACAAATGGCTGCCAACCACATGGTCAAACAACAGCAAGGTGCAAGGAAGCATGGGGTACAAACAAGAACCAATGCAAGCCTATGGCAAAGACACACTGGCTGTATGCACAAAATGGCTGCCAGACACATGGTAGGAAAACAACAAGGAGCAAGGAGTTATGGCAAACAAAGAACACATGCAAGCCAATGGCAAAGGGACACCAATTAGAAGAAAAAACTGACTGCCAGCCACATGGTCAAACAACAACAAGGAGTAAGGAGGCATGGCAAAAGGACACCGGCTGGATGGACAAAATGGACATCAGCCACATGATCAAACAACAACAAAAAGGAACAAGGAGGCATGGGGAACAAAGAAATAATACATGCACACATATGGCAAAGGAACCCAGGTTGCATGTACAAAATAGCCCCCAGCCACATGGTTAAACAACAGCAAGGAGGTATGGGTAACAAAGAAAGAACATATGCAAGCCTATGACAAAGGGACACTGACTGCATGCACAAAATGGATGACAACCACTTGATCAAACAACAACAACAAGTAGCAACAAGAACAAAGACAAACACATGCAAGCCTATGGCAAGGAAACACTGGCTGGATGCAGAAAACAGCCACCAGCCACATGGTCAAATAACAGTTGCGAACAAGAAGGCATGGAGAACAAAGAACACAAGCAGGCCTATGGATATAGACTACACACAAAAAATAGCCCCTGGCCACATGGCATGGGGAACAAAGACAAATGGTGGATGATGGCAAACACACACACAGGCCATGAGGAGGCCTGCGGAAATACTGAAGAAAACACTAACATTAATTCAGCAATGAAAACACAAAAATGAACTGAGCTATACAAATTTCACAACAGTGCACACATCCTCCTATGTCATCAAATATTACTATACAACATGTACACTTTTTGAAAAACAGAAATGAAATACAAATCCATCCCTGCCCTAAATTAAGTTTTAAAAGCATGTATCACTGGAATATGTATTTCATGCGCTGATGACTACTAGTAATGGGCCTAATGGCCAGATCGCCCTTTGAAAATCTAGGCTACATAGTAAAAAAATATTGCCAATGTTACAAACGTATAGAAAAGGACAGGTACTGAGCTGTGAAACTATTTTCCTTTACAAAAGATGAAACATCAATGAAATTAAAAAATAAATAACTAGGCCCATATTTAAACCTCTGGCCACCCACTACTATAAATATTTAAAATTAAATCACGGTGCAAAGAAATATTGGTGCTTATCCAAGCAAACAAACAACACCCTTATTCAATAGTTTTGGAACTTATTGGTGTGAGTTCACAAAAACAAAGGCCCTCATCATGACATTGGCGGTATTTTCTGAAGACTGCCGTGGTGACGGCTGCCAACAGACCACCGTGGATGTGCCAATCCGACCACCAGAATATGACACACAACAGAAAACCGACAGAAACCAGCCAGAACAACAATTCTGCCAGACCCAATGGAGGTTAAAAACTGTCTGACCCTCCACCCTCACCGCTACACCATCAATACACTGCCCTCCAAATTAAGGACCACGAATCACCACAGCAGACACTCAGCGGTGGTCATCCATTGGCGGTACACACTGCCGCAGTAGAATTGGGCACCCAAAACCAACAGAAGCCAACATTGGCCGGATAGAAAAACCCACACCTTTCACATACACACACCCACCAACAGCACTATAAAACATACCCCATACAACCCACAATCCTTTGCAAACAAGAAAAAATAACTACACCTTGCCAGCAAAAGATAATACAAGAACTGCACAAACAAACCACAGCCACCAATTCAACTTTACATGCATCACACACCACACACCATACCCCAACACCTATCACACGCTGCACAACACACACACTGCACCCACCACACAATAGGCATGTCCCCACAGAAGAATCCCCATTTCACAAATGAGGAGTTGCGGGTGATGGTGGTGGAAATTGTCAGGGTAAAGCCACAGCTGTTTGGTGCACAGGTCCAGCAGATATCCACTGCAGGAAGATGGAGCTATGGAACTGGGGTCATGGACAGGGCGAACTCCGTGGGAACATATCTATTCATAAGGGATGACAAGAGGTGGGCCAACCTACGGGCAAGGTGTGTGCAGTGGCCTTCAGGCACCAAATTACCATCATGAAGACTGGTGGTGGAACCCCCCTCCTGCCCCACAGTTCACAGCATGGGATGAGAAAGTTTGGACAATCCTGCAACCATAGGGCCTCACTGGAGTCACTGGAGGGCTGAACACTGACAAGTCACCGTTACTACCCAATCATCACTGATACCTGTATGGCATGTCACCCCCTCAGCCTGACCCCCTTCACCCCACTCCATCCCACATAGTGAACCACTGTGGGAGTGGGCACACCGTTCAGGGAACAGAGGCACAGGGGGCCAGTGCTAGTAGGAGGTTAGCTGTGCACCAGGGGGAGGCCCAACCCAGGGAACCTACTACTCAGGAGACAATCAGACATGTCCTTGGGGCCTACCAACAATCCCAGGACAGGATGGGTCAGGTACTTACCATCTTGCAGTAGAACCAGTGGCTACAGGGGGTACACCATCAGGAGGTCATGCAGCAGTTCCAGGGCTTAAAGGCCAACATGACCACCATTGCAGGCCTGCTGGGTGACATGGTCAACATGATGCATGAGTAACAGCAGAACAGTGGGCCCCTTCCACTAGCCAGTCTACTCACCAGCCAACAACAACTGCTGCTGCTATTCGACAGGAGGATCTGCCACATCACACACAGGCCACCAGCACCCCTCCCCCTGCAGAAGGTGAACCACCCCGCAAACGTTCCCTGCGACGCAGACAAACACCAGAGACTGTTGCTAAGACCCAAATCACTGCCCAGGAAATGAGCCTCTCCTGAATGTCTCCCTTGGGTGCCACTGAGACACCTTGTTCACTTTGGACTGCCATTGCTCCTTTTTCTATGGTCCCATGGATACTGGACCTGTGAAACAAACCAACTGGGTCACTACACTGAAGTTTTCGTCCACCATCATCCCACCCTACTGCACTATCCCATCCTTTTTGTCACTACAATAAACACCCTTCAGCACAACTGTGCTTTGTCATACAACAATATGCAATGTTTAAAACAGTATTATCCTGTGCAAATGTCCTGTAGTGTGTGAATCCATCTAACAAATATGGGTAAGCAGTCTGTGGACATCACATCAGTACACAGTTGTGACCACACCAACATGTGCAAAAAGGGAAAGCATAAGTGAAAGTAAATTGAGGAGTAAAGGTAGTGCTTGGCACAACACAGTAGCCACACAGCACTTAACTGTAATGGAGGTATGAACAGTAGTACAGTCTTACCTGAGTGTCAGTGGAAGTACTGCTGCACCATATGTGTCCTGTTGTCCACACCCTCCTCCCCTTCCTCCTCACTGTCTTCAGTGTCCTCTGCTGCCACAGGTGCATTGTCTTCCACTTCCTCCTGCAGGTAGGGCACATGGCATCTGAGTGCCAAATTGTGCAGCATGCAGTAAGCCACCACTATCTGGCAGACCTTTTTAGCGGTGTAGTATAGGGATCCACCAGTTATATGGAGGCACTGGAATCTGGCTTTCAGTAGCCCAAATGTACGTTCAATAACCCTCCTGGTACGTCCATGTGCTTCATTGTACCGAATTCCTTCCCCTGTACTCGGATTCCTGACTGGTGTCACTAGCCAGGACAGGTTTGGGTAGCCAAAGTCACCTGGAAGTAGTGAGGGACAAATATTACACATGTATAATGGCACAGAGTACAACTTCAGGTGGCTTACATTGACATACATTGGGTGAGTCCTCAAGCTCTCCTATGAGCCACACTCTCTGCCTCTGTATTCGTGCCATCACCTGTAGGACGCTGTTATTCCTCAACACATAGGCATCAAGCACAGATCAGCAAGGCACACCATCTGGACATTGACAGAGTGGTAACTCTTCCTATTTCTGAAGACCTGCTCATTTGTCCTGGGAGGGACCAAGACACTATTGGTCCTGTCAATGGCCCCAATTACATGTTGTATGTGTCCCATGGTGTAGAATCCAGCCTTCACAGTGGGCAAATCTCCACTCCTGTGGATGAGATGTAGCTGCCTATGTGTTTTAGCAAGGCAGCCAAAACTCTTTCCAAGCACCTTCGAAAACATTGGCTGTGACATTCCTGCAGCCAAGCCCACAGTCACCTGGAAGGAACCACTTGCCAGGAAGTGGAGCACTGACAGTACCAGTACTGCCGGGGGTATTGCTGTAGTGCTAGGGATAGCAGGAATCAGATCTGGCTTCAATTGTTGACACTGCTCAGTAATTGATGCCCTGCCCAGTCGATAGGTGATAATTATGTGCCGTTCCTCCAGTATAGCCAAGTCCACTAGGGGTCTGTAAACAGGAACTTGCCTCCTCCTCCGTAGTGGCAGGTACCTGAGTAAACCAAACATGAGATGTGTGTGACTACAGGAAGTATAGACACACAATATAACAGTACAATTTTCTTATTGTATTATGTTTTTGCTATTGATTATGTATGATTCTTGTAGCCCGTGAATGGGCACAGTTTTTACTTTCCATATATTTCGCCGAGTGCAAGTAAAAGATGGCGCCCGCGCTGGTGCTTTAGTCCTTTTTCACTTTCAAATTGAGTAGCGTCTCAGAGGACGCTATAAGTAGAGTTCCCCCCGGGTTGCCGATGTTCGTTTTGATACACTGGATACAGAAGTGCTGCGTGATTATTTGAATGCGGTCCTCTGAGGATTCTATTTTTCTTTATTGATAGGTGAGTGTCTGTTCTTGTGTTTTGGCTAACGGCATTAACCTTGAACGTAGCGTGTAGCTTGACTTTAATTAACATTACCCTATCTACTTGCTGTAGTTGCCTTTATGTACTATATAGGTGAGCATTTAGCGTGCAGCCTAATACTTAATTAACATTACCTCATTTACTTTTTTCAGTTGCTTTTACACGCTACGGATTTGAGCATTCAGAAAATGTTTGGTACGGTAAATAAGGGTATGTTAGGCCTTATGGCTGTACAATTTTCCAGAGATTAGTCACCACTTACTGACCTTCACATTTTCGTTGTGTTAATAAGTAGGTTTTCATGTGGGTTAGTATTATTTTTCTAGATACTCAGATTAAGTCTGATGGTTTTGGATTTACAAGTTCATTGACATTTTTGTGATAGGTATGTATTGTGGGATTTCAGGTTAGTTTTTAAGGCACTGTGCTATTGATTGGCACTCGGGGTTTATTGGCAGTATTGTGTATGTTTTCACTTCACAGTTTTGACTACTTGGGACGCACTTTCTTATCATTTCTCATTTTTTGTGAGGACATGCACACTTATGTCATGACTATCTTTTGGTCACGTGTCACACTTTTTGTTATTCTTGGATACATGATATCTTTGAGGCATTTTGATGCATGTTATGGACTACAAGCTTATATAATGGTGGCCTTCTGTCTTTTTTCATGTGTTAACTACATGTCACATAAAGTCACAAATTGTAGTAGCAATTTTTTCACAAAAATCACGTGGACAAGGGTTGAATTGTACAATGGGATGAGTGCATTTTATAATTGGAATTTCCGTTTAAATTTCTTACAGCCCTGATGAAGTCTTTGAGAGTATTTATTTCATAGGACGAAACACGTGTTGGCTGTCGTTGCATTATGGATATTGGTTCCAAGGACGGCTATTGTTGCCCTGATGGACTTCTTATTTCAAGATTAAATTGAGTCTTTATGCTCACGATTCCCGGTCCGATTGACATTTTGATGCTATTGAACTAAACATCAAGCTTTGACTAAAAACATACATGAAGGCTTGAGCTTTGATTCATGAGTGCCCTGACATCTGTTTATCACTGTTTGGTTTCCTTACGGAAACACTAGAGGAGGGAGGAAGATCCTCTTGCCAGGAGCACCGTGCTATAATATTGTTTTATTCTTGATGTGATGATTCACTGTGAGCACGGATTTCCTATGACTTTCTTCCTATTTGCAATTGCCTTTTTTGTCTGCCATGAGTACCAGCATTAAGAATTGACAACCTCCTGTCCTGTGTGCAGGGACAGGTAGAAGTGATCTCACTCTGCTGGCATTTGTTGTCATGGTGGAAGGCAATCTGCACCACTATGTAACTCCTCATTGGTTAACATGGAGGTCTATGGACCACAGGAACCAATGATGGTCAGCGCTGGCAGTGACGGTGTTGACTGCCGCGGATGTGACCGCCATTTTCTCTGTTCCACTTCATTTTATTCTCTACAGATCAACACCTCTGCTGCGTGTGCGCTGTGTCCTGTGTCTGGAACCTGCAAAGGCCCATGCTACACGGGAAAGGGCCCAAGCATTCACACTGAAGGAGTGGGAGAAGCTTGTGGATGGGGTCCTACTCTTGTATGGGCAGTTATATGGACCTCCAGACCTAACAGGTGAGTACCTTATGGGTACGCTGGAAGTGACATGGCTGTATGAGGATATATGTGTGTGCTGGCAGTGTGTCGTTTGGGAGTGTATTTTTGCTGCATGCAATGTGTATGCAGAGGTACGGGTCATGTATAGGCTTTATGTGGGATCTATGCAGTATGTAAGCCATTTCTGTTACAGAATGGAGTGTTGAGTTCATGGTATCCTTCTGTCTGTGTTCCCTATGCAGGTCAGCGCCCATCAGAACCAAGGGTTGTGGCGTGCCATCACCAAGAACGTGTGGACCCTGGGGGTCCATAGCTGGCGGAGCACCCACTGCAGGAAATGGTGGGAGGACCTGAGACGTTGGGCCCAGAAGACTGCAAGGGCCCAGCTGGGGATGGCCTCTCAATAAGGGAGGGGTGCCTGTTGGACCCTGACCTCCTATATGGCTCCATACTGGCAGTAGCCAATCCTGAGCTGGATAGGCACTTGAGGGCAGCACAGCAGCCACAAGGGGGTGAGTACACACTGTGTGATGTTGTCAAGGTTCTAGTCAGTGGATGCCCTAATATGCCAGTTTAGCTATTCTTGTGGAGTCCTGCTTAGCAATGTGGGGTAATATATTAATTTGGTATTGGCAAGTAGTTGGCATACCATGGCAGACATGGCTTAGTGAGTCCCAGTAGGTGTGCAGAGGGTAGTGTTTAGGTTCATTTCTGCTGTTTTCCCAGGTAATGGCTTGTCATTGTGGTTCATAATGCACAGTGTTAGTCCCAGTGAGTGATTGTGATTTATATGCCATATGTGCTGTTGTTGCTGTAATTTTCTCTGCGTTCCCTTTCTTTGTCCCCCACCCTCTCACCTTTTCTTATCCTGTCCTTGTGTGCATTAGCATAATCTGGCGAAGGAGCAGGGGCACCGGTGAGTGGGGGGGAGCTGCAGCCCACGGGTCCCAGGAGGCAGAGTGCACAACGCAGAGGTGACCAGTGGGTTGGAGAGTGAGGGCAGCACCACAGGGGAGACAGGAGCTATGACATCTAACTCCTCCTCTAATGGAAGCTCCCTGGTGGTGGCGGACCCCTCTGGGACCACCCCAGCTACATCTTTCACCAGTCTCCATACCAGCACTGCCCTCCTAATAGGCCCCCACCCAGTTGCCCTTCACCCAGGAGGGTGGGCATCTCCTTCTCCCCAGGAACCTCGGGACCTGCCCCTGTCAACCCTGCTGCCCTCACTGAGGAGGCTATTGACCTCCTGAGATCCATTTCTGTAGGGCAGTCAACCATAGTGAATGCCATCAAGGGGCTGGCATCCCAGAAGCAGCAATGCAATGCCTACCTGGAGGGCATTCACGGTGGCTTGGCTGCCCCACAGAGATCGTTTCAGGCTCTGGTCTCCTCTTTGATGGCAGCCAGTCTCTCTGGTTTTTCTGTCCCCCCTCCAACTACAAGTTCCCAGTCCCAAAGCCTTCTCCTCGCCCATCCCATGTACACAATCAGACCAGCATACACCCAAGACAACAGACAGGACTTACAAAGACAAGCACAGACACCACATTTCACTTCACAAGCACACACACAGACAACACAAAGAAGCACATACCACAGCCACTGCCTCCCCCTCCTCTCTCACAGTCATATCAACACTCACACCTGCAACACTTCATCTTCAGTCACAGATCCTGCCACCTGTACAGCCACCTGTACAGCCTTGCCCAGAGTCACCCCAATATCAGGCATGCAGACTAGCACCCCATTCAGCACATGTGCAGTCACCACCATAACAACCTCATGCAGCACACCAACCTCACTTGCAGACACCATCACAACATACATACACATGTCCTGTTTGTCCTCTCCCACCCTGTCTGCCCCCCCTCCAAAAACACATAAACACTCCCACTCAGACACTCATCCACCTCACACATACACACTGAACATGCACCTGCAACCCAGTCCAGCACATCTAATCCTCGTACAACAACTACCTCTACCTCCAGCCCCAAACCTCCTCCAATAACCTGCCCCATTGGACCTTAGAAAGCTTTTCCTTTCTGCCTTGACCTCTTCCCTCCTCCTCTCCCCCATCCTGCCCCTGCATCCTGGAGCTCCCACTCCACTCAGGTCCCTCCCTCTGCAGCTAAACCTCCCACTATGGGGCACAGGAGTGGCACTCCTGCCCCATGCTAAAAGTCACCACCTCCAACCCCTAAGCAATGGAGCAAGGACCCACCCCCTCCCAAACCCAAGTCCAAGGACCCCCCCCAGAAACTCCCCACCACCCCTACCTACCCTGTCCTCCTGAGGTGCCTGCCTACCATCAAGATGATTCTCCTGCCCAGTGGAGTGAATTGGACTGTCAGGAGTGAAGTTGGGCCTTGGACTTTGTTCTGTGGGTTTATGAAGACATTGTACTGGCCATTGGCCTTTTCTGTAAATATGTTTAATTTATTTTTATTGCAGGTGCTGGTCCCACTGAATTACAGTGGTTGGGCCAATGGTATGTGTCCTGGCTTTCTTTGCTCCTGGGTTGTGTTGTTGTTGGATTTCTCTGCAGATAATTCTTGGTGAGGGTATATGTGTATGGTGTATGTTGTGTGTGTGGGTGTGTCACTCTCATTTCTTTCCCTTGTGTGCTAGGGGGCTGTACTCAGTGGAGGCAGCGTTGCTGCTCCTGGACTGCCATTGCACAGAATAGCATCAGCAGAACTTCCAGTTTGGGTTCCATGGAGGCCTCAGACTCCCCTCTTTCCCTGGAGGTGAGTGTCTCCTGTTATATGATTCGTTTTCACTCGGCTTTTGGTGGCAGTTGTCCCGCCCGGGAAATACTGGCGGTCTACTATGCCATTATACGGTGGGGGTGAATAGTGTTAAGAAAGCCTGAAGATGGCAACCATCGTGGTCAGTGGACGGACTGCACTGGCGGTTCTGGTGGTACTTTGGCTGTCTATGGGAGGGATCACCGCCATGGTCATAATTTGACAGTATTCACCGCCAGCCTGGAGACTGACCTACCGCCATCATTGGTGTGGTGGTCAGCTGAATGCCAGTGTCATAATGAGGGCCAAAGTCTTTGAACCCAAAGGTATATCCAGGAGACAAAGAGAGTGATCTTTCCACCTCGAAATCCAAGTGAAACGTGACCAGGAGATGGACAAAGCACTGGGAGGAGCCTGCTGGATAGGAACAGGACGTTCGGAATCTCTGGGGCACTTCCTTCCTGTTTGAAAGAAAGAAAGGCTTCTCAATCTAAAAAACAATTTAAAGAGTCCTTTGGAGAAGAAAATACACGTAAAAAACACTTTTTGACTAGATTTGAATGTATCTCAAATAGAAAATCTACTCCAGGTGCAGTCACGCTCGAGAATGTGACTATTTTGGCCACCCTCGTGGCCAGAAGCAGCGTGACTAAACGTGAAGTCTTGCACGCGCTTCTGGAAACAGCGCAGGAGAGTGCAAAGTCCTGCACATGCTCCCTAAAGGTCCAAGAGTATTGTGGTGCTCTTGAGAGAGCACCAAAACCCAACCTCACACGTGTGAATTAACTCTGTTCTACATCAGATTGCGGAATTTGGGAACTCCACACTACTGTGCATAGCACAAGTGCCTGAATTCCACAAACTCCACCGGCTAAACAGAGATCTACGTCTGGGCCTATACAAAATACAACCATATATCAGAAAAGGGAAATGTGGACCAGAATAGTGAACAGAGTGATTGCTGTTGCTAACGATCTGATCATACAGTATGAAATTAGGAAGAGGTGAAATGACCTGTGAGGGAGAGTGCATTCCCTGGCCTCAAACTGTTACATGGAGTCCCAGAGGACTGGTGGTGGTTCTCCCAGCTCCCCATTACAACTTGTTCCCTATGAGGTGAAAATCTTACAGATTCTACATCCTCAAAGCTTGACAGGAATCCCTGTTGGAGTTGAGACTAGAAAGTTGAACTTAGCAATGCCTCACTAATCATAAATGTAGCGTTTGCCCTTAAGTTAGTTGTACAGAATGGTTCAAGACCCTTATCAAACATATGTATCTTAACTTGAGTCTCCAAAATATGTTGTTTCATCTAAATTACTGGTACCATGGTTGTGTCTCTCTTTTTGACAATGAGCAATATGTTTTGTCACATTGTGTGTTGTTCTCCATGGATCATCCCTTGCATTTGCCTAACCCCTTCCTTTATCTCAGTGTAGGTTGTTGTACTCCAAAAAACAGGTTCTAAACTCCATCTATTTGCACATGAAGGTATTGTGCCACTAAGTGGCATTTTCATCTATTCACATTGTACACAAATGTGTGTACACATTGTAAATGTGCGTTTTTCAGTGAAGTTATTTACATAGGTATGTGTAACTCACTTTTTAAATGACTAAAACTACCATGATGCCCCAGATGTTTGTCTCTGGCAAACAATAGTGCTGTGTGATGCTGATAAAGCTCCATTTTCTCCATATATGCACAAATGTCAAAGTTTTATGTATTTTTCATTATTTTTTTCATGGTGTGTATGAAAATTTCATCTGCTGTGTTGATCCAGTATGTTGTCAAATTCTTGCTAGTCCATTGAATTGATCGACTTGCTTGAATAAATCATATTTTGTTGATTCAAGGTGGAGTTTACGGAGTTCCATTCAGCAGAATTATGTGGAGTTCATTAAAAATTCCATGGAGGCGGAGTTCCTTGTGCCGTGGAGTGGCAGTGTGCCACCCTCTCCCAAATGCACCTGATCTCAGAAGCGTTAAGCAGGATCAACCCTGCTTAGCACTTCAGAGATCAGGTGCATTCAGGAGAGGCCCGAAGGCAATGAAAGCTGCCTTTTCAGGCCTCTTTTTCAGCGGCCAGTCCCATGTGCATTGAACACGAACAGGCCGGTGAGCAAGAGGCCTAAAACATCAGCTTTCTTTTGCTGCCTACGCCCCTGGCCTGAATTCAGGCCAGGGTCGTAGGCAGTAAAAGCTGTTGTGTTAGGCCTCATGTGGAGCAGCCTGCCCTGTGTACACTGCACCTGGGGCAGGCCATTCAGCAAGAGGCCTGGGCAAGCCACTGCACAAGAAGCCTGAAACTGCAGCTTTTGCTGCCTATAGCGCTGGCCTGATTTCAGGCTAGCATGTAAAGAAAATTAAAAACTAGGACTCACATGAGTCCTCGTTGCCAGCGGCCTTGCGCTCTGCCTCTCTCTGCCCCCCTCCTGGGCCCGGGCTGCTGGAGGCCTGGAGTATCAGAGCTGGTGCCGCCAGCAGCTCCATGCTGCCACGCCAACATTGGTCAGGCTGAGAGTGGGCACCTGCAGCCCAGTTATGGGCTACACAGTGCAAATGTAGGCTATCTGTGCTTGCACTGTGTGGCCCATAACTGGCTTGCAGTGCACACATGGCAAGCTCTGCTCCGCTGGCGGGGCTAGTGGGATTTTGGGGCGATCGCCACACTTTAAGTGGAGAGCGGCGTGCCAAAAACTCTATATGGTCAACTCCATGGCTCACAAGAGGAACAAGTAACTACCTTTGGCTCTGTCCAACACCATCCTAACCTTTTTCAAAGACTACAATGTGCCTCTGAGGCCCAGATATTTTTTTTAGATGACTGTGGTTACATTTTGTGGTCCATACACAGGATATCTAAGTTACGGATGGTTGAGCCCTGTCCCTTGTGCATTTCAAATGACAATTGTGTTGTGTGAAGTGTGATGAGCCATAGTTTCTCCTTCAGTTCCATTAACATATCTATACACTTTTCACGGAAGTAATACATATTTGATGATCAGGTGATGGTAAATGGCAAAATAAATGTATTTGCATTACATCATGAGCTGTGTATGTATACTGTTAGAAGCAGTTGATTAGGATATTAGCAATGTGGACAGTCCTACATATCACTAGATTAGGCCTTGGCAAACTGCTGTCTGAGAGCTAGCTAAACCTCACTGACCCATTCAGAGTACAACACAACCTTGAGCTCACATATAGGATGGTCACAAGATATACTGTTATGCATGAAAGCAATGACAAAGGTGATGGTCATGTTGATTCAGTATGCTTAGTCTCCAGAGAGCAAGGCCTGAAAAAGATTTTTCCCATTATGGGCCATAGCCGAGGCTGGGGTAGAGTTACTGTGGCAATGCAACTGCAGCACAGGGTAAACTTCCTGAAGACCTGCAGATTCTTGGATGTTTCCAAAATGAGTCTTCTGAACCAATAGTAGGCCTGAATGCTTTTACATTGACTACATTTGGAACAGTGACTGAGGTAACCCCCTGACCTGGTACATATTTCCATTGATCAATGCATGGCATTTACCACTGAGAGGCCCCTTTCTTCCACAGGTCTGTTGTCACTTTTCCATAAGTCATGTTTGCACTGTACAGGCCTATTGCACAGGTGACAAACATACAGTGTAGATAGTTTGTTAATTCTGGATAGATCATTACATGTAGCTTTGTTATTTCAACCAATCAGACCAAACATACCTTGGTATGTTGTATGTCATCTTTGTAAGAGTACCACAGATGGTAAAAGGTGTGCCCTGTGATACCAGTATATATCACACAAACTCAATCAGATGTAGCATGAGATTCCATTAGGTAGTCCACATGTCCACACACCCAAAGAGAGGAAGCTTTTAGTGACATCCATGGCAGCTCTTTCATTGTCACCCAAGACTTAGGATGTAGTCTATACTATGGTAGTAGCCTGTGCATTCAGTCAAGTAGTTTACCCTCCAGAAGGTCACAATGGTGTGCTGTGTTTTCATAATGGCTCACATCATAGTACATGTTGGTTGGCTCTGGGATACATGATGTTAGTGGGCTGGTTCAAGCAGTGTAGGCAATGGCCAGGGTTGTGGATACTGAGCAGATAACTACAAAAGTGTGTATGTGTATGTTTCTATACTTATTAACAAGTAAGATCCACACACGTAGTGTGTTAACAATTAAAAAATACTTGTGCTAGGTGTCCATGTAATGTGTGTCAACCAAACAGATATCCAAAATTTTGCAATTATGATCCTTTCATTCATCTATTGCTTCCATACAGGTCACTGCCCATTAGAAGCAAGCTATTGTAGAGCTATCACCCGGAAGGCACGGACCCTGGGGTTCTATTGCCAGCGTATTATCCATTGTTGGAAAAGGTGGGAGGACCTGAGACACTTGGCCCAGAAGATCACAGAGGTCCAGCTGGGACTGCCCTCACAAGATGGCAGGGCTCGTGCTGGAATCTGACCCCCCCACCAATGGCCTGCATACTGGCAGTGGCCTACCCGGGCATGATGGGTAGTTCAGGGATTCACAGCAGCTCCAAGGAGGTGAGTCCTGGGCAGATTCATACATTCTACATTGTCAACTTTATGTGTTAGAAGCAGCCATTTTCCCATGAATATTGGAGGTGGCCCATGTGCAACGCACAAGAACAATTGTCATTTGTGTAGGCCTGGTAGTGGGTGCATGCAGATGTGACTTGCCTATTATTCTAATGACCAGGAACACAACAGAGTACAGTCCACTACCAATATACTCTCTTAAGCAGACACATGGCTGAGTACAGTGATCAATCAGCTCATGTTGTTTGATGTTGTTGGCATTTTCACCCAAGAGGCCACTTGTACAGAGTGTGACACCCACAAAAATCTAAGAACATTAGCTGATTGATCACTGTACTCAGCCATCTGGATGCTCAAGAAAGTAAATTGGCATTTGTGACCAACAGGCCACCTGTCTTCAGTGTGTCAAGAGTGCTGGTACCTCACTACGGTGTTTCATGTGATGGTGGCCTTCATACATGTGACATAGCATATAGTGTACTTTGGGTACAGTCACTGAGCAATGCTTTTCCTTGGTAAGTGGAGAATATACAGTTAATTGAGTTGGTTTACATTAATGTTGCCATTGTTATTTGTGCCTACATGTTGGCATGTATACCTTTCACTTTTGTAGCATAATTTTCACTACTGTTTCACACATGATCAACCTGCCTTCATAGGATGATGTCTAATTCCACCACATATGTGTCCATGCAAAAATGTATTGGAAAATAGTTATATGCGATGGGTATACAGTTCATGTGTTACCACAGACTGGAGTGTGTCAGCATTGATTGGTGGGTCACACATACCCTAATCCATCGCTCAGTGTCATTAGTCATGTCCAGTCACTGAAGCAATGAAGGACATGACAGGTATACCTACAGTATTTACTCACAATGTGCATTTCCATGCCATTAATGTGGGATTATTAAGCTAAGTGATTTGAACATGTTTATTGGTGAAGGTTGTTTGACATGCATCAGGGAGTGACATGCAGAAGCGTGTGAATCATATGTGGGTGTGTACACTCAGTAATACAATGTAATTTGTATCTGCATGAAAAAAGGTACAGTGATGTGCCTTCAAATTGAGACACAGATTAAATTACCTCTTTAGCTAATGGAGATTCCCTTAGCCTCAACAACATTAAATGAATTATTGGCTTTTAGTTATTCAATGTTAGAACATGTTACCAAATGAGACTGGTGATTTCCCTAGGCCTAGCTGATTCATTGTGCTGTGGATATTTGTAGACAAATCTCCCAGACATTTTGACCAGATTGTTTCCAATATTCTTTTCTGTGTACGTGTTATATAGCGAAGCTCGATTAGTACAACTTTCATGAGACTATTTCGACAAAGGACATCTTATGAAGTTCGAATGAGAAGTTTCTACAGTGTGAAATGAGTTTTTCCATGTTACCTTCATCTGGCTACTGTACATCTTGCTGCAACATATTTGAATTATTTGATCATCATTTTGCATGATGCAGTATTATGTATATGAACATTTGCTGATTGCAGGGCATGGTGTGGGATCTGTGGGAATAAATTTGGCATTGCCATGTTATTTGATGACAACAGATTACTGAGGTATGCTACAAGAGCCAAACCATTGAAGGTGACAAGGTCTCCTTCTTGATACAAAGGTATTGTGATTGCACAATTTTACTAATGCAATTAGAGTTGTCAGTGATTCTGACTTGACTGTGGGAAACTGTTTACAGTTCATGTGGCATGCATGCACATGACCTGGCAAATGTTGGAGATACTTTGGTGGATCTTGTTGCTGGGGTTTACTGTCCACTACAGTATTGTTCTGTGATCCAAGCTGTTGGTGAAGTGTGTTCTGGCACATGCAACAACCCTATTTGTATTTGTCATTTCAGCATCATCCCAGGCAAGTGGAGGAGACAGTGGCAACATCTGTGGTGAGGCAGCTGGCCATGGTACTTCCAGTCGTGACACTACAGACACAGAGGAACCCAGTGGCCCAAAGGGTGAGGGAAGAGCTATGGAGGACACAGACTCTACATCATCATCATCATCATCAGTCCAGCTCCAGTGGACACTCCCTATTGGTGGTAGGAAATATAGCACCAGTTCCTACACCATCCTTGTCTGCCACCCCACTACCATCTCTTCCCTCCCTGTTGCTTCCCACCCAATTGGTGGGGCCCGTTTGCCCAAGAAGGGAGCTGTCTCCTTCGCTCCAGGCACCTCCTACAGAGATCATTTCAGGCTCTGGCCTCCTCCCTCATGGCAGTCTTCCACCCATTGCATACTTCTACCCCACCACCTGCCTCTTCCCGATCCAATTTCCCTATTCTGATACATGTCTCAAACACACTCACACTTAATCAGACACACACCTCAACAGCCCTAAGCAGCACACATAAACAGAAATACCAAAACACACACAGGCATGCAACCACTCACCAGACACTTATCTCATTCACAACCACTACTGCCCCACCAGACGATCAGGCACCATATCCACAGACCGATTCACCACCCATACCATACCTCCAGACACAACACACATACCCACACATCACTCCCACCATAAGCCTAGGCACCACCCCACACCCCATCCACCACCCCACCATACTACCAGACACCACACCCATAGACTCAGGCACCACTCCCACCATACCCCCAACTATCACACCAACAGACACATCTACTACTCCCACCAAACCCCCAGACACCACACCACACCAAAAGACACATCCACCACTCCCAGCATACCTAGCACATCCACATAACCCCATAACAAAACACAAACTTCCACACTTACCTACACAACAGACACAAACATCATACTTCAGACACACACAGAGCAGAACCAAGAGCACACACATCCACACTCAGACCTGACACTTCCACTTCTTCAACCTTCCAACCCCTAATCACTCCTGGACACCCTATTTATTATCCAAAAGAATGTTTACTATTTGCCCTTGTCCCTACCTCTGTAAAAGTCAATTACCCTCCCAAAACCAAAGGGACGTCATCCATACCCCAACCCATCCCTAGCACATTCAAGCCCTCCCCTGTGACACCTGATTCCTCCCACTGAACCCAGCCATACCCCAAAGAAATTTAAAAAAAGAACACCTCATCCAAAGATGTCCGAGGGTAAACTTCTAAATGTCATTGTCATCTATATATATGTTTGGTTCTTGGCTGCCACAAGACCACCATCTGGCCCATCCTCTGGCAGAAAAGGCACCTGCCATCGCAAAGCCAGGTTGTGCAGCATACAGCAGGCCACGATTATCTGGCACACCTTCTTCAGTGAGTAGTATAGGGAGCCACCTGTCAGATGGAGGCACCGGAATCTGGCCTTCAGGAGGCCGAAGGTGCGTTCGATCACCCTCCTAGTTCGCCCATCTGCCTCATTGTAGCGTTCCTCTGCCCTTGTCCTGGGATTCTTCACTGGGGTCAGTAGCCATGACAGGTTGGGGTAACCACAGTCACCTGCAAATGTCGAGGGACAACTGATAGACACACACTAACCCTTAGGGACAGCCCCATACCCAGACACCTATGTCAATTGTATTGGGACCTTAGCTTTACCTAGTAGCCACACACGGTGCCTCTGGAGTTGCCCCAACACATAAGGGATGCTGCTATTCCTCAAAATGTAAGCATCATGCACAGAGCCAGGATACTTGGCATTCACATGGGAGATGTACTGGTCTGCCAAACACACCATCTGCACATTCATCGAATGGTAGCTCTTCCGGTTTCTATACACCTGTTCATTCCTGCGGGGGGTACAAATGCCACATGTGAACCATCAATGGCACCAATGATGTTGGGGATATGTCCCAGGGTATAGAAGTCACCTTTCACAGTGGGCAAATCCTCCACCTGAGGGAACACGATGTAGCTGCGCATGTGTTTTAGCAGGGAAGACAACACTCTGGACAACACGTTAGAGAACATTGGCTGGGACATCCCTGATGCCATGGCCACCGGCCAGGAAATGGAGTACAGACGGGACCTGCACTAGAGGGGGGATTCCTGTGGGATGGCAAATAGATGAAATCAGGTCTGGCTCCAACTGGGCACACAGTTCCCGGATTGTTGCACGATCAAGTCTGTATGTGACTAGGATGTGTCTCTCTTCAATTGTTGACAGGTCTGTACACCGGAGGATGCCTCCATCTCATCACCTGCCCCAGCGGACGTGCCCTATGGAGGAGAACAGCGAGCAGAGAGTCATCCAACACTGAGGTAGCACAATGTGTTATTTGCAGAAACTTTACTAATCCGCAATGTGCCAGTATTTTTTCTATATTCCCAGCTTAGATAGGTGTGACGCAGTTAACATCTATCCAATGTGGCCTCCTGAAATGGCGGCTGTCTGACCTGTCAGGTGGGACAAGGGAATATGAGGTAACTGCACTGGTGTTGTACACCGTCGCGGTGAGCGGTCAAAGATCGCAGCGCAATTCTGCATTGGTTAACATTGGGCCCTATGGTTCCCAGGAGCCAATGGATATGTACCGGCGGTGGTGGTACGCACCGCCACGGACCTGACCGCAATTTTCTGTCTGTTCACTCACTTGATACCAGACCTTCAACAGGAGAGGACCTACACTACAAGTGCTGCTGTGACCTGTGTCTGGAAGCAAACAGGTGAGTACACTGTGAGCATGCTGCATGGGTAATGCCTGTTTTGAGTGGTGTGGATGGAAGATACATGGGGGGGGTTGAGACCTGCATGTGCAGATGGGGAGTGTGTGTGTGTCAGGCCATAGGTAGGAACTGGGGGGCAAGAAGTATGACGGTCCGGATGGGTAAGTAATTTCCTTTCCCCCTGTATCATTCTTCTAGGTCAGCGCCTACCAGAAGAAGGGTATTTGGCTTGCCATCGCCAAGGACGTCCGGACCCTGGGGGCCTACCACAGACAGAGCACCCACTGCCGTAAAAGATGGGAGGACCTGCGCTACTGGAGCAAGAAGACAGCAGAGGACCAGCTGGGGATGGCCTCCTAATGTGGGAGGGGTGCTCGTCGCACCATGACCCTCCTCATGTTCTGGATCCTGGCGGTGGCCTATCCGGAGTTGGATGAGTGCTTGAGGGCATCACAGCAGCCACAAGGGAGTGAGTACACTCTCATTCAGCAGACTCAGCGTGCATTACGAGGTGTCTGGGTGGGGGAGGTGGGCAGTGGGTTCCCCTAGGCCAGGGCGAACTTGGTAGGCAAGGTCCCTTGTGAGGCAGGCCATATGGCACCCCAAACCCACCAGTTGTAATAGCCATCTGCACCTAGTCAGGCTCCTGTGACTTCCAGGTGTGCAGCAATTGGCCTTAGGCCTCGTCCCCCATGGTCAGCTGAAATTTCTAGGAACTGTCAGTGCATGGCGTAGTGCAGAGGGCTGCTCCCTGTGTTGTGTCCGCCAACGATAGTGGTGTTGCATTCATTGAACATGTCTTTCTTCTGTCTCCCCCCCTTTTTGTGGTCTCCCTGTTCTTGTGTGCAATAGCATCATGAGGCGGAGGAGCATTGGCACCTGAGCAGGAGGGAGCTGCAACCCACTTGGCCCTGGAGGGTGAAGCAACGGAGTGTGAAGCCACCAGTGGGATGGAGGGCGAGGGGAGCTCCACGGCGGGAACAGGAGCAGACAGCAGTGACAGCGACTCCTCCTCTGATGGGAGCTCGCTTGCAGTGGTGGGCACCTCTGTGCCCATCGCATCAACAGGTACAGCTGCCACCCCCCCTACCAGCACTGCCCTCCCAGCAGCCCCTCAGCGTATGTCCTGTGCCCACTCACCCAGAAGGGTGGGCATCTCCTTTGCCCCAGGCACCTCAGGCCCTGTCCCAGTCAGCCCTGCTGCCCTGCTGCCCTCAGTGAGGAGGCTATTGATCTCCTGAGATCCCTCACTGTTGGGCAATCTACCATTGTGAATGCCATCCAGGGTGTAGAGAGGCATTTGCTACAAACAAATACATACATGGAGGGCATTCATTCTGGGCAGGCAGCCCAACAGAGAGCATTTCAGGCTCTGGTCTCAGCACTGATGGAAGCCATTGTCCCTGTGTCCAGCCTCCCCCCTCCAACTTCCTCCACCCAGACCCAATCCCCTGTACCTCAGCCTATCCCAAGTACATCATCAGACCAGCATGCACACTAATCAACACACAAGAGTGGACATGGCAAGCATAAGCACCACACATCCCACAGGCACTCAAACAAGCAGCAGACCCATACAGACACACCAACATCCACTGCTACCAATGTGTCCCCCTCCACCACGTCCTCCTTCTCCCTCCCTGTCTCATCTCCACTCACACCTGCATGCACTACATCCTCAGCCACTACCTCCATTACCAGCACGCCCATCACCACACACCGCTCACGTGCACTCACCACCCCCACTAACATTCACACATCTCCTGTGTCCTCTCCCAGTGTGTCAGTGAGCCCTCCTCTCAAAGTACACAAACGCAGGCACACACCCACCCAACAGCCATCCACCTCACAACAGCCTCTGGCCCCTGCACCTTCACCCAAATTTAATAGACATACACCTCCTACAACCACTACCTCTACCTCCATTCCCAAACCCCCTCCATCTTCCCATTCCAGTGTGTCTAAAAAACTCTTCCTGGCTAACATTGACCTCTTCCCTACACCTCCCCCGTCCTTCCCATAGGGCCAGGCTTTCCAGGTCCCAGCCCAGCACCTCAGCCACCACATCCCCAGGCACAGTGGTGCCAGCAACTGTGGGGTCATCAAGTGCACCACCCATCAGGGCTGCCAGTGTGCCACGTAGCGAGGGTAAGGACATTCTGACATCTGACAAGGTGAAAAAGGTGCCCACATCATGGAGGGAGAAGCCAAAACTACTAGCCACCAAGGGCTCAGCAAAAACCAAAGGGGAAAGTGGCAAGACAACTGTGGCACTATCAAAGCTGGGGAAGGCCTTAAAGCAGAAGAGCAGGTCAGGAGACGGCATGGTGGCACCGACTGAGGGACCATTGTCAAACTTTCTGTCCATGACCACGCCAAACTGTACGGTGGTGAACACCGCTAGCTGCTCCACCACAACAACCACCACCTGCACCGCCCACGGCACGTCTACAGCCTCAACGAAAGTCGAGGCTGGAAGAGAGTATCTGGACCCTGGGCAGCTTCCATTAGGCTTGACATCCATCACTGTTTGAACCTGCAGGTGGAAGGCGCAGCCGCAGCAGTGTGGGGTATGTCGCTGCCTCCATGGCATATCTTGCTACCTGAACCTCGCCAATCTCATGTCATGCACACTCAGGTGAGGGAATTGTACCGGCCACACTGCACGTGGAGCACTCTGGGCACCATGCCCCCTCCTGAACCAGTGGAGTATCACATCCACTACCTCAGTCTTTGGGAGGATGAAGCACTCTGGGCACCAGGCCCCCTCCAGAACCAGTGGAGTGTCACATCCAGTACCCCAGTCCTTGGCAGGATGAAGCACTCTGGGCACCAGGCCCCCTCCAGAACCAGTTGAGACTATTATCCACTTGAGAGACTGTGGCTTTGCACTCCCCAGGATAAAGCAGTGGGCAAACCACCCACTGGAGAGACTTGAGAGACTGTGGCTTTGCACTCCCCAGGATAAAGCAGTGGGCAACCCACCCACTGGTGAGACTTGAGAGACTGTGGCTTTGCACTCCCCAGGATAAAGCAGTGGGCAATCCACCCACTTGAGAGACTTGAGAGACTGTGGCTTTGCACTCCCCAGGATACAACAATGGGCATGGAGCCCCCTCATGCAGCAGTGGCGTTGTGCGTTCATCAGGCTGAGGTGCCCCCCCTCCACCTCCCCCTGAGGAACCTGTGTATTTTCGATCTCATGCCCCAGCAGTGTTCTCTCCGTTTCGAGTCAGGCGTCATGTGTGGGCTTCGCCCCTGCATTTTGGGCCCAGTGGTCCACGGACAATGATTAGTACACGATCCATACTTGTGTAGTTGGTGTACATATGTGTATATTCTGAATTTTGAGTTTTGACTAATGGATTTTTCATGATTACAATTGTTACAATCATTTCCTTTTGTCCTTGTGTTCTTCCAGGGAGTGTGGGGGTGTATATGTAATGTTGCTGCATGTATTTGTGTGTATGTTGTTGTGGGTGAGGGTGGGGGTGTTGCTTGTTGCCTGTGTGTGTCACTCTCTTTCCTCCCCCCTCCCCTGTGTTGTAGGTGCAGTACTCACCGTGGTCGCCGCCGCCGCCATTCGTACTCCTGGTGGAAGAGGAGGTAAACCAACATGGGTAACACCTGAAGTTCGGGCTCCATGGCGTCCTGGTTCCTTGTTGGGTGTCAAGAGGTGAGTGTTTTCCCTTCTGTGTACTGTTTCCGGCATGCTTTTGATAGCTTTGGTTCCGCCCCGGAAAAGGTGTCGGATAGGCCTCTTGTAATACACTGGGCGGTACTTTGTCTTCCGCCTGTCTGTTGGCGGTGTCCGCCGCAGTGTTTGTTCCTACCGCCATGGCGGTTGGAGTGTTAAAGTGGCTGTCTATGTTGGCGGTTTTACAGGCCTGTTTGCGATATTACCGCCACTTTAACACCGACCGCCAGGGTTGTAATGAGGGCCGTAGTGTCTTTAGTTATGTCCAGATAAGAAATCAATGATGATGAGAAATGTGATACCTCAAGGGACATTTGCCGATGCAAGGTTACATCGCATATATGTTGGAGTATCTCCCATCTTGAAAAGTCAATATCAGGCCTAAAACATGACTCTTTTAGAAATATGAAAATGTTTTTGTTCTATACTGAAGTGGGTTAGCAATGTATCAAGGCCTATGTATTTGCTCATGCTGTCGAAGCCATTTGGCAATCCACCACAAAACCGTAAAAAAAAAATATCTTCAACAGCTTAATATGTATATAGTGCATAATACATTGCTAAACTAAGTCAGTACAGACTACACATAATATATAGCACATTTGAAATGTACTTTAATTACTTGAACTGTTACCTTTAAGAAATAGTCAGGCAAAGAAAACAGGCTTTTAGTTTATTGAAACTTTGGTACAACATTGCAATACTGAACACACACATATCTATATTTTACTTTTGGTGAATGTAAATTATGCAGATTATTTGACCTTGTAAACACACTGTACAAATGTAATTCAGGTTAATATAATTAGAGGCCAGAAATAGTGACTGCAGAGAAATACAAATGGATAAGAGACAAGGGCATACCTGATATAGGAGTTAGCATGGGGAATTTCAAAACTGTGACCAAATGGTTTCAGACAATTTTCCTTACCTGCATGAGATACTGGTGATAAAGAAGCAAAGTTTGGAAAACTTGAAGCTGGCTAAATATGTAGACTTGGCAAATGTTTTGTGAGCAAAGTTCATGTTCAGTTTTATTTACACAGAAACACTCAAACAGTTGTGTCTGTCATTTCAGCATAATCAGGGACAGGCAGAGGAGATGCTAGCCATGTTGGTGACAAAGCAGCTGGTCACTGTGGTTCCAGTGTTGGACTCACCACACTGAGTGACCCAGTGCCAAGGAGGGTGAGGGGACTGGTATGGAGGTCACAAGGTAATTAACATCATCTTTGGAGTCATCCACAGAAGGCCGTTCCCTAGTGGTGGTGGACAATACTGCTACTACCACCTGCATCCTTATGCGTTACCCAGGTTCCCATCTTCATCCTCCCGTTTGCTCCTCCTTAGTTGGCCAATCCCCCCATAAAAGTGGTAGTGTATCCTGTGCTGCAGGAACCTCCTCTGCAACAGAGCTGCTCTGCGTGAGGAGGCAATTGTCCTCTTGCAGACTATCTCTGTCGGCAAGACTGCACCCCTGAATGTCATCCAGGGGATTGGATGCCAGATGCAGCAAATGTTGGCTTACCTGAAAGGCATTCATAGTGCAACATCTGGCCTACAGAGGACATTTAAAGGTAGGGCCTCCTCACAGACCGCAGCCTCCCAACCTTCCCATTTTCATGCCCCAGCTCCTACCCCTTCTCCAGCCCAATTGATTCCCAGTTCTGTCCAAAGCACATTCATTCTTTTGTGTGAACCCACTCCAACACATACAAGCCGCACATCCACACATACACACAGACACAGCACAAAAACACATGCACACATATATACCAAACCCACCACCAGCACACCTGCAGACACTACTCCTGCCACCATACCCAGATGCACCACCACCACTAACACACCTGCGGACACCATACCCAACACCACACCCTCATTCAACACTACAGTACCACAACCACACCCACAGTACACAAACACCTACACTCACCCAAACAACAGACACCCAGCACAAAATGCACATTTAAACATACATCACAAACACCACGCACTCAGGAAACTGTACCCTTAATGGACACGCACACATCACCCACGGCCACTCCCTCTACATCCTAACCCCAACTCCTTGCCAACCATCCTACCCATTTTTCAAAAGAAGACCTTTTATTTGCCCTAGACCTGACACCTTCCACATCTCAAACCACCCCTCCCAAATGTAAACCTAACCCTCCCAAGCACCACCCCACCTGACCCTCCCACATCAAAACCTACCATCCTAAACACAAACCAATCCCTCCCACACCCAAAACCTCCCTTCCCAAATCTAACACCCTACCTCCCAAGTAATATAATTAGGTGCCTGCTCTGTGCCCACTAGATGCCCCTTCTTGAGGAGGTTGTACTTGGCAGTACAATTAGGAGGCACATTCAGGGCCTGGCTCCATTTGTGCAACTGTGAACTCTTTGGACATTGCATTATCTTTCTGAATATAATGATATACTGACAGAAGTATCTGATAGTCACATTAAAATTGTTTTATTTTGAATACCTCTGTCCTGGCATCAATTTTATATTATTAGTAATTGTTTGCTGATTATGTTATCTATGCTAATATGAGTAACATGCACTTATTCTCATTTCTGACAGTACCATGCACAGGTTATAGTTTTGACATGTTTATATAGTGCATACATAAGTGTTGTAACTTTGTGATGGGCATGTTAATTTTGATGCAAGCATTCATCATGTTACTTGACAGTTACGCCAAAGTGATACATGTTTCTATGTTTGTGACTTGACAATGCTTGTGTGTTTACTTCAACATGATGTGCTGAATATACACATATATTTGACACTTCGGAATTAAATGACATCTAGTGTGTAACAGAAATTGCACAAACCAAAGGGGCATGTCACCTTAATACATCTATGACATGTTTAGAGGTTACATTGGTTGCACATTCTGTGTAAACCGACTTGTTTCATTGTGTACTGCAAATACCACATTTTATTGGCTTTATGTATTTATAATGACATGTACTGTTTATGTATATGATAAGGTAGTTTGTGTTAAATGATTACACACACACCTGTATGGACACATTCCTATTTAGCAATTGTCATGACTTTTTGTGAAGGTGTCCATTGGCATGCAGGCAGTTGGCACGAGTTTGGTGAGTATTAATGATATGTCAAGGTGTTTTATTTTACTTTTTTGTACTTACCACATTACACACATGCAGTGCACATTATTGTATGATTGCTTGCAAATATTTTTCAAGTCAAGTGCTAATGTACACAGGCAATTCGGAGGATGAGAAGTAAAATAATGGCTTACCTTCAGCTCCAGCGATAACTGGGTTGATTTTCATCTTGGTCCAGTAGCAGCAGCAAACGTAGCACTTGTATAATCATAAACATGGTGGCAGGGAATGGGAAAAGTAGTAAAAATGTTAGTTTTGTGTCTTAATACCCCAACTCAGGTGTGGCTGGTTAGGTTCCACAGTTGCACAGGCAGAATGGCACCTCAATAATTACTCTGGGTTAAAAGTGGCTGGAGTCTCGCTTCCAGCTTGTTTTGCCGAGAATGTTGGCAGTGACGAGTGTTGTTGACGGTCTTTTGTCTATGGGACCGTCAACACCGAAGTAGAGTGGGCGGCCCGCCAAAGCAGTGGATGTGTTTTCCAATGGAAAATTGACAGCAGTACCGTTCACACCAAGATCTAAATAGGGCCCCATCTTGGTCTGCAGATTTTGCTTTTATGTGGTTTGGTGTCAATCCATTCAGTAGTTTTTGAGAATTCAGAGGTCAAAAATGAATTGTACATTTGGAGGGTTGGGCTCGTGAGAGGCCCACAGGAGTCTTGTGAGAGTGCAAATTTAAAAATGGAGTCATGTGATTGGTCAAGAGGCCTGTGTTTCCCACGAGCCTTCACAATCTCGCAGGACTAAGAGTCTTCAGCAAGTTTCATGAAATAGAGTCCTCTGATTGGCTGGCTTTTGAAATGTTAGTAATGAAATGGCTGCCACTGTTGTTTACTGCAATAAATTGGAGGTGTTGTGGAAATTAAGTGAAAAACTATGGGGGTCATTAGTAGTTTGGCAGACACAAACATCTGTCAGCCAAAATCCCGACGAGGAGATGGCCATGGGGTTGGCGGTCTCTCGACTGGCCCCATTACAACTTTCTCACTGGGCTGACTGACGGTAACCAAAGTTTCTGCTGGTCAGCCCATTGGGAAAGGTACAGCAGCATTGTTTTCTGCTCATAATTGAGCCAGCAGCAATGCTGCTGCACACAGGGTGCATCAGCACCCTTGAAATGAGCACTAGGCATGGGCACGGTCTTGGGCAATGCAGGGCCCCCCATGTGGCCCACTGCACTTATTCTCTGCCAGTTCATGGTGTTGAAACCGCCATGGAAAGGCTGGTGAAGAACAAGGTTCTAATCAGCAAGGGGGTGCTGAGTTCAACCAAGATACTGTCCGCCCTTTGGGATCTTGGAGCCTGGTGGGGGCTGGCGGTAGGCTGGCAGGTCTGTCTGCCAACTTTGTAATGTGATAGTCGGACCGCCACAGCTGTGGCAGTCTGACTGGCACTGTGAGTCTGGTGGTCTCGTGACCACCATATTCGTAATTGGCCCCTAAAGAAGGGGGCAGCAGAAAGCATGCTGTTCCTCTAGGTTTAGAGAGGAGGTGTCTAAGGGATAACTACTGTGACAAAAATAAATGCATATGGCTTTTAACTAATGTTTATGATCTTGCAAGACTCTCCCACGATCATGAATAGTAAAAAGGGGTATATGAGTTCTCAACATAATCCATTAGTAGGAATGCATATTGTGGTCCTTGTTTTTTAGAGGAAGTGTAAGAGATAAGTACTGTGATGAGTAAATGTTTAATTCTTATTTGAAAAATAGACAATCTTGTGAAACTCTCACATGCTCTTGATAAATAGAAAAGAGTAAGTGACCTTTGAATACACTGAAGTATGCACATTTGCTACTATAGGAAACAGTGTTACTGGAGATGTTTGTCATAGTCTTCTATTTTTACCCGTCGGCTTGGCAACAGTTGTGAGTAGATTACAGTCTCTTTCTACACCCTACACACTCATTATCAAAGAGAGGAGTGTTAGCCAGGAAGACAGTGCCTGGACAGAGCATACTATGCACACCTGTCATTCAATTGAGAGGTCTGAAAGGAGAGGCAGCCCATGCACACACCTTACTACGCTAACCTATTCTCTGAGAATAAGGTCTGACAGGAGAGGCCAGTCCATGTGCACACCCTAATATGTACACCTGTCTTCTGAGACAGAGGACAAGGGGCCAGATGTACGAAGCCTTTTGCATGTCGCAAACTGCGAAAAACACAGTTTGTGGCATGCAAAAGGCCGAATGCGATGCACATTCCCAAATTGCGAGTCGGAATTTGGGAATGCGGCTTGCAAATAGGAAGGGGAGTTCCCTTCCTATTTGCAACTGCATCGCCATTCAGAGTTGCTTTGTGACCGCGAATGCGGTCGCAAACCAACTCGCAGTTACCACCAGTGTCACACTGGTGGTAACTCATTCGCAAAAGGGAAGGGGTCCCCATGGGACCCTTTCCCCTTTGTGAATGCCGAAAAAAATATTTTTTCAGAGGAGGCAGTGGTCCTATGACTACAGCAGGCCACCATCCCTGTGAGTGCAGGGACTCGCTATGGGGTCGCAAACTGCGACCCACCTCATGAATATTGATGAGGTGGGTCTTTGCGACCCCATAGCGAGTCGCAGAAGGTGTCTGAGACACCTTTCTGCATCCAATTTTGCGAGTTGCAAATTGCGAGTCGGTCAGACTCGCAATTTGCAAGTCTCAAAATTTTAGTTTCCTACACCTGGCCCTAAGTGGACAAGTCAGTCTCTATCCATAAACCCTTCCACACAAACCAACTTTTGAGAGACAGGTCTGGAAGAAAAGGGTGGTTCCTCTCTACACTCTACTGTGTACCATTGTCATCTGAGAGAGAAAACAATACAGAATTAATTTTTCTACTTGAAAAATATTAACTAATGTTGTATTTTGTTCAAAATTACAGTAAAACACTGTAATTAACTTGATTCTAAATGTACGCTCTCATGAGTGGTTTGCGAGAGTCGAACGGGAAGTACAGCACCCTCAGAGTCCAACCATCACGAAAGCCATCACTTTAAAAAAAAAGAAATAAATATCTATCCCTTTTATTCATTATTTTATTACAGATTAACATTAAATTATAACTGAAAACATGACAAAGAACCATAAACTATAGATGACAATGACATATAGAAGTTTACGTTATTATAAGTGTCCTGAGAGTGTCTCACGAGACTCTCTTGATTGTGATGACACCTCAGAAAAAGATTGCTGGTGACGTCTCATATCAGAGTTAAAATAGCTGAGCAAACAAACCATTTCTTTTGAAATATTGAATATTAAACATGTATGTTTAATACTCACACACATTTTAGAAAGATTTTGCATACTGTGAAACATATCTTGTAAATTTTCAATAAAAAATATTTTTACAAAATAATATCTGAATACAATGTTTATTATAAAATGATTCTACGACACATACACTCACAAAAATAAAAAATAAAAAAATTAAAACCTAGAAATTCACTGAAATAAACAGCATTTAAATTGACATTATAGTTAGGAGTAACAAAAATATCAGTTTTTTATTTTTTTTAAATGTAGACATTCACTGAAAGAAATCAAAGGTTCAAGTCACATTGTAGTTAGGTGAATTTCTCAGTGACATCACCATTTTGACATAAAAAGGGCACAGAAATTCTCCAGTTGTAATTAGCAGCACTAACTATGACTTGTGCACCCGCCATGCACTGTTTATGGCCTCACATATCAGGTCTTTGATGTCATCTTACATGACATAATTTATCACATCACTGATGACATCTCAAATGACATTTTTAATTGAATTGATTAAATGTAGTTTTGTTTTACTTTTAATTATTTTAATTAACTTTTAAATTAAGATATTTTAAATTTAAAATAAAATTGCACATTTGTGTGTAAAATGTAACACATTTTAAAACTTTTGAAGATAATTTGTAATATTTTTAAAATTATGAAATAATAATTTGAAAATGTAAAAATAGTTTTACGTTTACCATAAAAAATGTATCTTAATTTGTAAATATTTAGGTTTACATTCGCGTTTCTAATTTATATTTTTATTAATTTTAAGAAAATAACACTATTTATTTTCTACTTTAGAAATCAATATTAGGATTTTTTTTACAATAACATGTGTTTAAAATATTTATGAATTATACATTAAAATGTAATATAATGTATTTAAATATTGTTTTTTATGTTTAACTTTTATGTTGAAAATGTAATTCATATGTATTGAAAGAAATGCATGTTTAACAATAATATTTTAGAATTTTATAGTGTATTACATTTTTACATTTAATAAATTGATTTCATTTCTGGATAAAATTTGTTTTTAAGTGTTATAAATCGGTTAACTGAATATTATTTACATATTTATGTGTCTGAAATTAATGACTATATGTAATATACATATATGTTTCCATATATACATGATATATTAAATGTATTCTAATAATGTTTTCAAAGTATTAATCAATTTTTTTGTTTTATTTTATAGGATAATTTTGGATTCATAATATAAATGTAATGTATTATATAATTAATGTAATGTTATCAATTATAAAATTATAGCTAAACTATTTAATATGATAATTTCATATAGTAAATGTATAGGAAATATTTGTTAGGTAGGAGTGTGTTATAAATAAACTGAGAACAAATTTGTAAGATGTTTGACTTTGGAATATGGATAGTAAATGTAACCCCTTTAGCATCCAACTCCTTCCCAAAAATAGTTTACAATACAACAGGAACCTAACCTCTTTAGTGTCCACACCTTCTCTAAAATGGTTTCAATTGGTTTAATTAGGAGTTAGTTTTACATTTTGAAATACATAATTATCCATATTTTTTATAATAATGACGGTTCATAAAACAGCTTGTAATTTGTATTAATATTTCTGTAAATATTTACTTAGGGGCTGATTGCGAGCTTGGCGGTTGGAAAAATCTGACCGCCAAACTCCCAATGGAGAGACTGTCACGGTGTTGGCGTGCTCCCCACAGGCCCCAATACAAGTTTTTTCATTGGGCTGATCAGCAGAAACCAAGGATTCCAGCAGTCAGGCCAGTGGAAAACTTGTGGCAGCATTGGGCTTGGCTCCCCATGGAGCAGAGTCCCATGCTGTCCCAAAGGGGGCACACCTAGCATCCTCAGAATTAGCATTGCCTGCTAAGGAGACAGTTTGATTTCCATCAGTGCTGGGGACTGTAGGAGGCTGGCCTGGCTTATAGCGGGTACCTAGTGGTACTTACACCTTGTGCCAGGTCGGGTTCCCTTATTAGTAGATTAGAGGTGTTCTAGCAGCTTCGGCTGATAGAGGTAGCTATAGCAGAGCAGCTTAGGCTGAACTAGGAGACATGCAAAGCTCCTACTATACCACTTATATCATTTAGTACTATATCAAAAGAAAACACAATACTCAGAGTTACTAGAAATATAGGTACTTTATTTTAGTGACAATATGCCAAAAGTATCTCAAAGGATATACTCCCTTAGGAGGTAAGTCATATACACAAAATATACACACACACCAAAATCAGGTAAGTTAACAGTTTGAAAAGTAGTACAAACAGTGTAGAACACAATAGAATGCAATAGGAGACAATAGGCCTAGGTGCAACACAAACTATATACTCCAAAAGTGGAATGCGAACCACGAATGGACCCCAGGCCTAGTGTAGTGTGTAGAGGGTCACTGGGAGTGTAAGAAAACACTAAGGGTGTCCAAGATACCCCACCCCAAGACCCTGAAAAGTAGGAGTAAAGTTACCCTACTACCCCAGATGACAGTACAGTCGAGATAGGGGATTCTGGAAGGACAACAACTGACTGCAAAACACTGAAGACGGATTCCTGGACCTGAGGACCTGCAAAGGAAGGGGACCAAGTCCAAGAGTCACGCAAGTGTCCAGGGGGGCAGGAGCCCACTAAACCCTGGATGAAGGTGCAAAAGGGCTGCCTCCTGGTGGAAGAAGCCAAGGATTCTGCAACAACGGAAGGTGCCAGGAACTTCTCTTTTGGTCAGAAGATGTCCCATGGTGTGCTGGAGGATGCAGAGTTGTTTCCACACAGAAAGACCCCAAACAAGCCTTGCTAGCTGCAAGAGTCATGGTTGAAGGTTTTGGGTGCTGCCAGGGCCCAGGAAGGACCAGGAAGTCTCCCCTTGGAGGAGGAGACAGAGGGGGTGCTCAGGAATACAGAGATCTCACACAAAAACAGGCAGCACCCGCAGAAGCACCTGAACAGGCATTCAGAAGATCTGAGCATGACGGTCGACTCAGCACAACAAAAGGGAGTCCCACGAAGTCGGAGTCCAACTCAGCAAATTGGGCAATGCAGGACAGAGTGCTGGGGACCTGGGCTAGGCTGTTCACAAAGGAAGTCTTGCAAAAGTGCACAGGAGCCCTAGAAGCTGCAGTTCACGCAGTACAGAGGGTTACTATCTGGCGTTGGGAGGCAAGGACTTACCTCCACCAAATTTGGACAGAAGGGCCACTGGACTGTCGGGAACACTTGGATCCATTGACCCATGGGAGATTTCTTCTTGGCTTCCAGTGCAGGGTGAAGGCAGACAGCCCTCAGAGCATGCACCACCAGGAAACAGTTGTGAAAGCCGGCAGGATGAGGCGCTACAGTGTTGCTGGTAGTCTTCTTGCAACTTTGTTGTGGTTTTGCAGGTGTCCTGGAACAGTCAGCGGTCGATCCTTGGCAGAAGTTGAAGAGGGAAATGCAGAGGAACTCTGATGAGCTCTTGCATTCGTTATCTGGTGAGCTACCCACAGGAGAGACCCTAAATAGCCCTCAGAGGAGGATTGGCTACAAAGAAAGGTAACCACCTATCAGGATGGGTGTCTGACGTCACCTGCTGGCACTGGCCACTCAGATCTGTCCATTGTGCCCTCACACCTCTGCATCCAAGAAGGCAGAGATCTGGGACACACTGGAGGAGCTCTGGGCACCTGCCCTGGGAGGCACTGGTCAGGGGAGTGGTCCCTCCCCTTTCCTTTGTCCAGTTTCATGCCAGAGCAGGGCTGGGGGGATCCCTGAACCGTTGTAGACTGGCTTATGCAAGGAGGGCACCATCTGTGCTTTTCAAAGCATTTCCAGAGGCCAGGAGAGGCTACTCCTCTCAGGCTCTTCACACCTATTTCCAAAGGGAGAGGGTGTAACACCCTCTCTCTGAGAAAATCCTTTGTTCTGCCTTCCTGGGACTGGGCTGCCCAGTCCCCACGGGGGCAGAAACCTGTCTGAGGGTTGGCAGCAGCGGTAGCTGCTGAGAAAACCCCGGAAAGTTAGTTTGGCAGTACCTGGGCTCTATGCTGGAGACCCGGGGATGCATGGAATTGTCCCCCCAATACCAGAATGGTATTGGGAGGACAATTCCATGATCCCAGACATGTTACCATGGTGACGCTACATATAGGTATTGACCTATATGTAGTGCACACGTGCAGTGATTTTCCCCGCACTCACAAAGTCTGGGGAAATTGCCCTGAACAATGTGGGGTCACCTTGGCTAGTGCCAGGGTGCCCTCACACTAAGTAACTTTGCACCTAACCTTCCCTAAGTGAAGGCTAGACATGTAGGTGACTTATGAGTTACTTAAGTGCAGTGTAAAATGGCTTTGAAATAACGTGGACGTTATTTCACTCAGTTCAGTGGCAGTCCTGTGTAAGAATTGTCTGAGCTCCCTATGGGTGGCAAAAGAAATGCTGCAGCCCATAGGGATCTCCTGGAACCCCAATACCCTGGGTACCTAGGTACCATATACTAGGGAATTATAAGGGTGTTTCAGTGTGCCAATGAGAATTGGTAAATTTAGTCACTAGCCTGCAGTGACAATTTAAAAGCAGAGAGAGCATAAACACTGAGCTTCTGGTTAGCAGAGCCTCAGTGATACAGTTAGGCACCACACAGGGAACGCATACAGGGCACACTTTATGAACACTGGGGTCCTGGCTAGCAGGATCCCAGTGACACAAAGGCAAAAATAAACATACATACAGTAAAAATGGGGGTAACATGCCAGGCAAGATGGTACTTTCCTCCAGGGGCGGGGGCCTCTGCACTGGCCATGACAAATGCCCCCCTGTGACCCTCTACACTTATTCTCCACCGGCCTTTTCATGGCGGTTGAACTGCCATGAAAATTCTGGCAGAGAACATGGTTGTAATCAGCACAGCAGCGCTGATCAAAGATCGTGGTGGAGACAGCAGACTGCCCTCCAGAGTCGTAATGTGGTGGTCTGACCTCCACCGCTAGGATGGCAGACTCGGGACCACCAGACTCGTAATAGGGCTTTAAATATATATAGATATATGTATATGTATATATATATGTATGTATATATATATATATATATATATATTTATATATTTTTTAATACGAATATATATTTACACATAAGAAAATCACATTTATATTTAAACAATGCTTTATTGCACTTTTGATTTGAAATAAAACAAGTAAATATTATTTAAACATTGTTATACATTTCTACTCTTTCACATTTTCTATTGAAATACATTTACTTTTTTGTACATTGACAATTGTTTCACATACATTTTTAAACACATTTTACATATTTATTGAAATATATTTGAAACAATATTAAGGGCCTCATTATGAGTTTGGCAGTCTGACCTTCAGGCCGCCATGTTGGTGACCACCAAGGACCGCCATGTTGGCGGTCTCACAGACTGCTGTAATACGAGTTGAACAGCCAGGACTGCCAAAACACAGGCAAAAAACGACACCGCCAGGACTCTGGAGGGCATGAAACAGGCGGTCCAACCACCAGCACCGCCAGCCCATCATAAAACCACCTACCGTATTACAACTCACAAATCACAATGGTGGTGCATCAATAGCGGTCTACCAATGGCCACGCAAACTGCAGTGATTGGTGGTCACCACAGCACCACATTGGATGGATTCAAAATCCACAAAGCAGACACAACTACAAATGTCATTATAAAACACACCCTTTCACACACCACAATCCTTTGCATCTACACCGTCACACATAGAAGCCAGACACAAAATCAGAGGCACAGTACCAAAGATTATGTCCCCCTCTAACTTTCACATAGCACTTATCCCACACCCATACAACATACACACACCCACCACACAAACTAGCTCCTCTACACATCATTTACTAACTGTCACCCCCTCACCGCACAGCACCTACACCCCATATTCCAATTTTTGTGTTGTCTAATATCACCATGTCACCACAAAAATATTCTTGTTTCACAGACGACAAGTTAAAAGTCATGGTGGATACAATTATCAGACTAGAGCCCCACTTATTTAGAGGTCAAGTTCATCAGACTACAATTGCGAGGAAAATGGAAATGTGGCAAAGAATAGTCAACAGGGTGAACTCTATAGGCAGTTACCCACGCACAAGGGATGACATGAGGAAGAGGTGGAATGACCTCAGGGGGAAGGTGCGTTCCATGTCAGCCAGGCACCAGCTTGCGGTCCTCAATAATGGCGGTGGTCCCCCACCTCCTCCCACAGTTCACATCATGGGAGGAGAAGGTCTTGGCCTTTCTGCATCCTGAGGGCTTCAGAGGAATACCTGGGGGGGGGGTCAAGATGGGTAAGTCACTACACCAATATTGCCACCAAAATGTATTGTCATGCATGCTCACTTATCCCCTTTTTCCACCTTAACGGTCATCCAACTTGCCACCCCAACAGTCAACCAACTTGCCACCCTTGTTTCCACCCGTCTGAATACCCCTATCTGGCATCTCACATATGAAGTTAACTCAACTAGGTGCAAGATATCTGTGTGATGGTGTGTGCAGTACAGGGACTGCTAACACTACAACGCCCAGCAGGCACTGTTCTACCATTAAGAAAACCAGAACAGTGTACCATAATGAAAGTAGCCTTGCATGTAAACTAAACAATGGAGTATACTCACCTGCATGGTCCACAATTGTATAGTCCGTGAGAATGACAGCAATGCTATGGACATCTGCTAGTACAATACCACTAACACATAGCTACAACTGTGTCATCTGCTACTCTGTCCCTTCTACCTCCCATCACATATAGACCTGTACTCCCTTAGGGTGATAACAATTGTATAGTCTGTTGGCATGGGACAGCTACTGACAGGAATGCCAAGGACAGCTGGAATTGAAATACCCCTCACACACAGCTATAGTTGTGTTCTCTGCTACTCTGTCCCATCTACCTCCCATCATTTATTGGACTGTATTCACCCAGGGGGATCTCACATATATGCAGCGTGCTGTACTTGGTGTAACCTGTCACACATGGCCAGGTAGAATTGTAATTCCAAATCTGATGGACAGGTCAGTGTCATATGACAGTGTGCAGCTATCTGTTCACTCAACAATGAAGTATTGCTAACTGGGAGGTACTATGAAAAACAATATGACTATAAGCAGGTGTCAATGTCACAAAGGGGATCAAGCAAAGGCAATCTCTATATGGCCCAAAGCATATCTACCTGTTAAACTTGGTGCTGCATGTCACATCACAACCTGTAACTGTCTGTTTCACATTTTTCAAAATGTTTACCTGCCACTGGGACCATGGAAAGCACTCCTGAGACAGCCGCTTCCCCCTGGATGAAGCCCGCAGTGAGAAGAACACTCCTGGAAGTGTGGATGTTGAGGACAGCTCTGGCCCATCTGGGTAACCTGGTCAAACAATAACTGTCAGCCTTACCCTGCCCTGTTGCATGTACATCGTAGGCAATCAGTCACCCCCTAACCTGTGTCCCAGGACAGTAACAACCATCATGTGCCCCCCAGTCCAGTTACCAGAGTCACAACTCAAAAACTCTGACAATGATGGATCTGGCACCAGTGGCAGTGGGCAAATTGTGCCAAGGGCCCAGCCACGTGGGGGTAGAGTGCGTAGGAGGGATGCTGTGGGTCAGCAGCATGAGGCTGCTAGGCATAGTTCTGGCCAGAAAATCATCTCTAAAGTTTTGAGAGCCTACCAAAAATCCCAAGGCGTGATGGACCTGGTACTTGCCATAATGGGGGGGGGGATCACACAGCTCAGAGGGACAACCACCAGGAAGTCGTGGAACAGTAGGAGGTCCACAATGCTGCATGTTCTCCCTAATAGTGGTGCTGAGAGACATCAACACCACCCTGAGCAGGGAACATTCACAACGCCAGACTCCTTCCATTGGCCAAGTTACACCAGCCCCTTCAACATGTGTTGCAGCCAGTAAGATGGATGCCCTGCCAGGGGAAGGACATTACTCTGACATCCCTGCCTCTATATCTGAAGAACTCCGCACAAGCATTGACATCCACCGAACAACCGGGAGGTGCATATGGCAAGATAATAACCACTGCCAGAAAGAAGCCCCACCTGATAGTGTCCCTTTTTGTGCCTCAGATGCACCCTGTCAACTTTTCTAGATCCACTTTCCAAATTTGCAGGTAGTAGGACACTGGAATTGGGACTTCAAATATTGTGGCAGCTACTCATATGATAACATGCAACATGACTGATCCCTTCCTGTTGGAACATTATTTCTTTGCTCACATTCATCCTAATCCCCTGTGCACATGAACATAAACACAACCAATACACTATGTATGTATGATGGTCATTTTTCATCTATGTAAGTAGTTTAATCTGAAATATATTTCATGCTGATGATTAACTCATAAGAAGGAAATGTGAGGAGGGACATGTTACAGGTAGTGTCATGCTGAGGATTACTACAATCACAATGACACAAGTGGACACTCACAAATCTCTTTGTATTACACTGTGCAGCACATAGGCTGACCAAGTGTCTGACTGTCATAGTCAAGTATGTCTAAACATTTATTTTGTTTGCCTAGGTGTCATTAAGTAGCACCCCATTGCCCAGTGAAGTAAGGGACATGTCAAACTGTGTGTCTCTGAATAGCCTAACAGATTGGTGGAAAATGTCATCAGCTTAAACCTTTTCACATACCTATGCCATGGCTACCAAATCAACATACAGATGGGTTTCACTGGACCACCAAACTCGTAATCAGCCCCTATATTGGTCCAATATATATATAGATTATAAGATTATTTATTTAATATTTATGTAATTGTTTTTATATCACTTTTTGACTTGCTTCAGCATTGTTTAAATACTTTTTACATTTTTAGACACTTTCAAAACATTTCTTAAATATTTTTGAATTTAATTTCTCTTTATATTTTATAGGGAGAGAGTCTTTTTTAGTCTCATTACCAGCCGTTTTTAACTGCTAGCTTATCTTTTGTAGCCTAGTTGTCTAATATTTGGCTCACATTCCTGAAAGCAAGTCATGTGAAGGTGATGCAGGTGATACAGTTTGTTTGATCTAGTTTAAGTTTTTTTTTTTATAGGGTTCTGAGGATAGGGTATATAGTGGGTACTAGTAAATAGTGGTTATGGTGCAGTTGTGAGGTTTGTGGAAGGCTCATTAGTAGTTTGGGTAATTTTGTTTACTAATGTTTAGCATTAGGCTTATTTACAGTTTGTCAATAATGCATTTTTGTTATCTGTAATGATTTACTATGTTATATGCTTGTATAGATTAATTGTGAAGTTTATGTTATGTTTGAAGATACTGTTTTTAGGGAGTGGATATGGTTTCTTATTTTCCAGGATTACTGATCGAAAGGATGTTTCGATTTTTATTTTTATTTTTTATTTTTCAGGCTTTTGGGTGTGTTTTTTTTAGCAATGTTTCTCTTTTTTCTGGTTTATTATGACTTTGGATCACTTTGATGGGGTTTGATTGGATCTTTTTTATTTTTCCTTTTTAAAAATAAAAAATATATATCTTTCTCTTTTTGGTGAATTTGATTTTTGACTAGATGGATATGATAGAAAATCTGCAACTAATGAAGAGTATGGTATGTTCATGTTATTGTTTGTGTAAGGGAATATTATATTTTATTATGTATGTGTATTTTATGTGGTTGGTACTTATATTACATTTTATGTATTGCAGATTGTTTCTGTTTGATTTTGCTTGTTATTTTGAGCTTGTGGTTGGTGACGTTTCTGTTTCCTAATAAATTATTTACATATTAATTTTATTTACCAGTTTTATTTGCAATTTTAGTTGTAGATTTTGTGACTGATGTTTAAAAATATTTTGCTAAATATTTAGTTATACTGTATTTTTTTAATGATGCTGGTTTGGATTGTTCTTTAGGTTTATTGGGTGCTGTGCAGGAAATGTATTGTTTTATAATAAACTTTAGGCTATTGATTCTAAGTGTTGTATAGGTACCCACCTGCTTCCAGTATTTGCTCTATGCAGATGATCTAGTTTTGATGGCAAGGACACACATTTGCTGACTTTTTGAATAAGTTAATTTGACAACTCCTTTTTGATGGTGGTGGGCCCTAATTCAACTAAAATGAGAACATTTATTATTTACAACCATATTATGTCTAGGATTAAAGCCTTCCTGTGTCTGAATGTCTTGTTTGACTCTTAAACGAACTGGAAGCCCTTATTCATAGCTAGGAAAGAGGAATGTACTAGGTCCAGTGCAGCTATATTTATTTTTGCATCCAAACAGGAAAGTAGACAACTTAAGGCTTTTGTTAAGATCTATCAGGCCAAGGCTACATTGCTGCTAATAAACTCCAGATCCCTGAAAATAAGTTCCTGAGGCATTTGTTATGTGTTCCCCAAAGTACCCCATTTCTATGTATTCATGAGGAGATGGGTGTCAATTATTTAAGTGATTTGATAGGTATCCACCCTGCTCTTGGGTGGATCAGGGTGTGGACAAAGGGGGAACTTAGAGCCTCATTATGAGTTTGGCAGTCGAGCCACCAGACCGCCATGTTGACGGTCCTGAAAAGACCATCCTGTTAGCAATCTTTCAGACCGCACTATTACAAGTCATATAGGCAGGACCACTGACCGCCAAACAGAAAAGGCAGACCGGGAGTGGTGCATCGGCCTGGAAATAGCTCTGCCCTCCAGCGCCGACAACACAGCAACCAACCACCCTATTACAAGCCCACAGTTGCCATGACAGACCCCCATGGTGGTCATCCAATGGCGGTCCGCAGTCACCAAAGTAATACAAAACTGCACATTGGATGAATTTGTAAACAATACAGCTCACACACATTTCCACACTAGATAAATCTGCAAAGGACACTCTAAAACAAATTCCTTCACACACCACAAACCTTTGCACTTACACTACAACAAACAGAAGCCAGAGCAATTTTTTTCACACATTATAGATACTATGGACCACTTATTATTTTCACCATCCCAAACAGGACCCTGCACACACTTTTATCTATTCACACCCTTTGGCACTTCACTTCTTTAGTGAGTCACTGTCACCCATTTATGTTTTTTCCACCATGGCATGTTTCAAAAATCACAGTTTCTTAGAAGAGTAGAGTCGAGCCACAATTGTTTGAAGCACAAATCCAGCACACTCCTCTCAGTAAGAAAATGGAAATGTGGGACAGGATCGTTGACTGAGCCAATGCTGTAGGCACCACCCTGGCCACAAGGGAGAACATTAGGAAGAGTTGGAACGACCTCAGGTGCAAGGTCTGTTTCCTGGTCTCCAGGTAACAGCTGCAGACCGAGAAGACTGGTGGTGACCCTTGCAGTTCCCCATTATATCTCTATCCCTGGGAGGATAAGGTCTTGGCTATCCTGAATCCTGAGGGCTTGACAGGAATAACTGGGGGAATGGAGTCTGGGAAATCACAACACTAATAATGTCACCAAAATGGCATCTGATGAATGCTCACAGTTCTGCTTTTTCCATTTTTACTGTCACTCCACTCACGAGCTGAGTGTCCACCATTCCAAAGACCTCTATTTGGCAACTCACATTTGAAGTGCACTCACTTGCAGAGATGGCATATGTACAGTGTGTGTAGTTCAGGGACTGACATGACTTCAACTCCCATCAGACACTGTTCTCTAACTCCAAACACCAGACCAGTGGTCACTTCTTCAAATACCCCGTTTGATACCTATCAATTTGCGAGTACACACTTGGGGAAAGAACATTTGTCAATTGTGTGTACTACAGGCACTGATATGACTTCCAGCAGGCACTATTCCTGTAACTAAAAGCAGTATCATGATTGTCACATGCTACAGTGCATCTGTTAGTGAACTCTCAATTGAAGTGGAATAACCTGGGGGGAGAACATTGGTCAAGTCTGTACTAGAGAGAGTGACCTGACTGCAGTTCAAAGGAGGCACTGTTTCAGCAACTCCAAACACAAGAACAATAGTCACTTGCCTAAAGCCCACTGTCTAGCAACTCACAATTTAGGTTTACTCAGCTGGGAGGACACAATTCTTTCAAATGTGGGAATTAGAGGGAGTGACATGACTACTAATGCCAGGAAGGCCATATGTCTGTAAAAACAACCACCAGCACAGTGTTCTCTTGACCAAATACCATTTTTTGGTAACTCTCAATTGAAGTGTACACACCTGGGAGGACAACATTTGTATAGTGTGTCTATTACAGGGAGTTATAAGACTGTAACTCACAGGAGGCTCTGTTACTGTCACTCCAACCACGTCTAGTGTCATCTTCTCCAAAGTCTCCTGTTTGGTAACCACACATGAAGTGTACTCACCTGAGGGAATAATATTTGTAAATTGTGTGCACCAGAGAGAGTGACATGACTCCAATTCCCAGGAAGTCCTGTTTCTTTCATTCTAAACAGTGTAGTCACTTGCCCATCTACTCCTGTTTGTCAACTCACAAATGACGTAGACTCATCTGGGGTAAGAAAATTGGGAAAGTGCGTAAACTAGATGGAATAACCTGACTGCAACTCACAGGGAGCACAGTGTCAGCACTCAAAACACCAAAACAGTGTTTATTTGTCGAAAGACTCTTGTTTGGCAACCCTCAATGTAAGTTTACTTAGATGGGAGGATAACATTTGTATAGTGTGTGTAGTAGAGGGATTGAAATGACTGCTAAGGCCAGGAGTGTCCATCCCTGCTAAGGCCAAAAGGCTCTGTTTCTGTAACTCCAGGCATAACTCCAAGCACAGAGCTTGAGTTCTCTTGTCCAAAGATCCCTATTTGGCAACTCACTCCCAAATGAAGTTTACACACCTGGGGGGATACCATTTGTCAAGTACTGGGGAGTAGTGAGAGTGATCTGACTGCATCTCCCAGCAGACACTCTTTCTGTAACTCCAAATACCATCCCAGTACTCTCTTCTCCAAAACCCTATGTGTCTTAAATCTCTACTGAAGTGAACTCACCTGGGAGGATGATATTTGTATAGTGTGTGTAGCATAGTAATTTACCTGACTGCTAAGGCCAGGAGGCACTGTTTCACTAACTCAAAACCCCAGTTCAGTGTTCAGTTCTCAAAATACCTTTCTCCCTAAACTCATAAATGAAGTATACTGTACTTCCTGTGGGTATGGCATTTATCAATTTATCAAGTGTACTAGGTAGAGGGAGTGACATGACTGCTAATGCCAGGAGGCTCTGTCTCTCCAACTCCAAACATAAGCCCAGTGTTCTCATGCTCAAATACCCCTGTGTCTTAACTCTCAAATTAAGTTTACTCGTCTGGGAGGATAACATTTGTCAAGTGTGTGTAGTATGGAGAGTGACATGACATCAGCTCCCAGGAGGCACTGTGCCAGTAACTTCAAACACCAGAACGGTTGCCACTTGTCCAAATACCCGTGCATGCTAAAACTCAATTGAAATTGACTCACCTGGGAGGCACCTTGATATAGATCATGCTCAACTCTGAGATGTGTCTGCCCATCTAGCTCCATCTTGACCAGCTAACCCAAGATGAAACTATTGAGGACATTGTGTGAAATAATTATCCCAAAGGCCCCAAGATGCACCACCAAAATTGTTTTGGCAGCAGACATATTTACACTGCACTAGGCACATGATGACTCCAGTCACATTTACAACATAGTCTTGGGTCTGCCTGCATAACAATCCACTAGGCATCAAAATGGCCAAATACATATCTTGCCTAGTCACTGTTTTGCTTGCACTGGTTGCAAGGTGGCATTCTCAGGCCATCCTCCCAAGGGCTAACGATCTGCACATTTTAGCAGCAGCTTGACTTTGATGGAATTGGCATGCTTCACAAATGTCAGGTCAATACAACCAATATCATGGCTACTTGCCACAATAAGATTAACTGCAAAATAACTTTGTACAATGTCTGTTTAATGTAACACTAAATTGTTGGTGGTAGGTCACAATACAACCAGTAACATTGTATCTTTCACATTAATAGGTTGAGCTGACCCTGGAGACTGCCACTACCCCCCCAACCCACCCCCCTCGATGAAGCCCTAAGTGAAGAAAGCACTCCTGGATGTCTGTATATGAAGAATAGTTCTGATCCATCTGGGCAACCTGGTAGGACACCAACAGTGAGTCTCACTGTGGCTACATCAACACCTCTCAGACCGGAGGCCTTCGTAATACAGGCAATCATTCACCCCCCAACCTGTGTCCCAAGCACAGCATCTACCATCTTGTACACCCGAGTCCTGAATCCTGAGTTGCAGTGCAACACTTCTGACAATGAGGGTCAAGGATCCAATGGGATAGGGTACCCTGTAGCAAGGACACAAGTCTGTGTCAGTAGCGTTCATGGGAGAGATACTGTGGGCCAGAGGGGTGAGGCCACTGGGGCTGCTCCTGGCCAGGACTCCATCAGCCAAGCCTTGAGGTCTATCAGGAGTCCCAAGGCGTGATGGGCCAGGTAGTAACCAAACCCCAGGAAATAAAGTACCTACAGACGGACCTGCACCGGGAAATGCTTGAACAGTGGGAGGCTCACAATATCAACATGGCCTCCCTAACGGGGTGATGAGGGACATTAACACCACCCTGAGCAGGGCTCTGCAACACCACTCTACCCTTTCCTTTGACGCATCAATATTAGACTCTTCTTCATTGGTCCCAGCCCCTGAAAGGGAGGAACTGTCAGAGGAACAAGCCTCAGACACCCCTGCCTCTGTAGCAGCAGATCCCCCAACACCATGCATACAGGGATGTCCGGCAAAGAATTGAGGAAGTGCAGATGGCAAAACACCCACAACTGTCAGCAAGTAACCTCTTCCTAAAGGAGCTCCTTTGTGTGCCATATATTCACTCTTTTGACTGATCCTGAACTGTCCACAAGTTCCAATGGGAGGAGTACTCTAGACTTAGGACTCCCAATGGTGTGGCATCTATTCCAATGTTTTCATTCACCATGACTGACACTTTATTCGTTTTCATCTTTTCTGTGAAAATTGTATTTAGTGCATCAGCACTGTAATAAATTCACCCGTAACACACTTATTGCCTGCTTGCTTAATTTCAACATTTTGGTCTATAGAGATGTAAGACCATGTGAAATAATATGATGAAGACATAACTTATGTGGGCAAGGAGGGATTTATTACAGGTGTACACAGTGTCCTGCTCAGGATTACAACACACAAACAAATACGTGTCTGGTCACACCAAACAATTTATTCAGGTGTACAGCACATAGGCTGTCCATATGTCTGAACCCTGGTGAAATAAGAATGTGTGACTCATACTGAGTCAAAGTACATATTTCAGGGTAGGGAAGGGAGGGATTTTTGAGACATTTTCTTTAAGATTAGGCAAACATTAAAGTGGATGATGTCAGCAGCTTGAGCCTTATCACATACCACACCAAAGTAATTCAATATCACATAATCCAAGATACAAACAGATGGCAGTACACAGTCCCTGATCATAGACCAATCATAATCCAGTGACCATGCATCTGGTGGTATGCCACAAACATATGTCAGTGTTGTGGCAGAGGTGATGTGGCCTGCAATTATGAAACACATCAACAGCTGCATACAAGTCATACAAGAATAGCATTTAGCTAATGTGAAGGGTGAGTGTCTTGCTCGCAATCAATGGATAAAAATGTCATGCCAACATGATGACACACATGATGCAATTGGCCCAACACAGCACACAAAATAAGTCCAATGTGCACTTCTGACCTTCCACCCATGCACTGTGCAAGCTGCCTTAGCACAGGTCTCATATACACAAAATCTGTGATGTACATAACCTGGAACAATCCATGTCCACTTTGCATGTCGGATCAGCATCAGATACCTGCCAATGCCACATCTCTGAAATGCCTACATGAGGAAGGTAGCTGTACAAAGACAAAACAAGGAGTATGGGCTTGAAAATACACCTTTTACACAAATCATTTAGCAAGCTACAGGAAGTGTAATTACATTGTAATGAAACTAACACAAACAAAGCAACACCATCAAGGTAGCAATATGTCAAAGGCTAACAGCCTTTAGCTGAATATTGCAAAGTATCAGCTCCCTGGTTGCTGCTAAAACTGTCAACTCTACACAATCTCACAAATACAGTTCATTGTGTAGTCACAGTCATGACATCACATAACATACTTACACTCATGAAAAGTATCTGTTGATGAGATCTTCTCGCAAGTCAGCTCCTTTCTCTTTACCACTGTCATCCTCACTTAGCATTTCAGGATTCTCACCCTGTGGCACTGCAGGCTCCCCCTCCTCTGGGATATGCAGGATATTCCTACTCAGAGCGCTGTTGTGAAGCATGCAGCATGCCAGAGTGATATGACACACTTTTCCGGTTGTGCAGAGGAGGGCTTCCCCAGTCCGGTCAAGACACCTAAATCTGGCCCTCTCAACTACCCCCCCATGGGCCTCATGTGAGGGGAAACTAACAGGAATCTGCCTACAACTACATATTTTCTGACCACATGATGACACAAATAATGCATTATGGCCACCACATGACAAGGGACAAGTCCAAATTGAGTCTCCTTCACTTCCATCTTAACACTGTGCAAGCTGTCTTGGCACAGGTCTTGTACATGCAAAGTCAGTGACATACATTCCCAGGAACAATCCATGTCCACTTTGTATGTCCCAACAGCATCATATACCTGACAATATCACAACTCTGAAATGTCCTAATGAAGATGCCATGGTGAAGGTACCTAAGAAAATACAAAAACAAAGAATAAAGTTATGAAATCATACATGTGACGCAATTCACATAGCAAATGTCTGGAGAACACAGTTCATGACAAAAATCCCACGTAAACAAGGCAACATTAACAAAATGTGAATGTGTCCAAAGCTCCCTGACCAAATACTCTCTCCCAGATTTTGCCAGAGTTTCAGCTTCCTAACATTTTCAATAAATATACTCCTCACATCATCATAAGAAGAGTTTCAGCTTCCTAAAATTTTCAATAAATATACTCCTCACATCATCATAAGAAGAGTTAGTTGTACATTCAAAGTCATTGCTTCTCATGACACACTTACACTAATGAGAAGAAGCTGTTGATGAGGTATTGTTGCAAATCAGCTCCTTTCCCTTCACCACTATCACCATAATTTGGCCTTTCAGGATTCTCAACCGGTGGTGCTTCATGCTCTCCCTTATCTGTGATGTAAGGGATGTTCCTTCACAGGGTGATGTTATGGTGCATGCAGCAGGCCATGATGATTTGATACACCTTCCCGGGGTAGTAGAGGACTGCTACCCCAGTCTTGTCCAGACAGCAAAATCAGTTTTTCAGGAGCAGAAAAGCCTGCTCAAATGGCTGTTGTGTTCTTCCATGGGCCTCAATGAAGCAAACTTCCCCTGGAGTAGTTGGATTCCTCAGTGGCATTAACAACCAAGGAAGGTTCGGATATGTGGACTCTCCTGTTAAGTAATGGGACATATGTGCAACAGTGAGTGAGTGTAGCACAAGACAATGCACATACACACAAACAGGACAGTTGTGACTTACCAACTAGGCAGGTCCTCCCTGGGTACAGTTGTGACATCAGCTGGGGAGTGGTGCCTTTCTGCATTATGAAGGAATCATGGACTGAACCGGGATAATGGGCACAGATGTGAAATGTAGAGATCCACCAAATGGACAACTTGCACGCTGATGGAATGGAAGTTTTTTCTGTTGTGATATACTTGTTCTTTGGCCTGCAGTGGGACCAAACCAACATGTGTGCCATCAATGGCTCCCGCCAAATGTGGAATGCATGCAAAAACATAAAAATCAGTCTTTACATGGGCTAAATCCTCCCGTCAGGGAAACCGGATATAGCTGTCCAGGTGTTTCGTTATTGCTGACAGGAAATCCTTCAACACCAGACTGAACATTTGTTGGGACATACCAGCAGATAGTGCCACTGCATGTTGGAAGGACCCTGTGGCTAGTAAGTCCATTACTGACATGACTTGAACAATGGGTGATATGCTAGTTGGATAAATAATAGCTGGCATCAGCTTTGGCTCCGACTGATGACATAACTCCACTATTATTTGCCTATCCAGGTGATAATATGGTATTATGCGGCATTTCTCCATGGTTTGAAGGTTTGGCAGTGGACGGTAGACAGGAGGTTGTCACATCCTCTCTCTCACTGTGTACCTATGTATGACAATACATGATTTCTAAAATGAATCAGTGTGTCCACAGCAACATACATGATGCATGTCAATGATATCATGTGACAAGGCATTTCTGAACGGATAGTGTTGGAAAATGGGTTATTGGTAAGGGCAGGTACGTACCTACACTTAGCAATAGGCCACTAACCTCCACTTAGGTTCAGTTAGGTCTCAGTAAATTGAAGCTAGCTCAACCCTTGGTAGCTAGGCAATGAGCGACAAGGCTTAACTTAGGAGACAAAGCGTAAAGCATTCAAATATCACAAAACAGTAATTAAATAAAACACAGGAAACAGTTAAAAAATCCAAAATCAATTCATAAAAATAGATTATATTTTTATCTTTAAAATGACACCAAAACGAATAAAATCGGATAAGGAGTACCAGAGATATGAATTTGTAAAGAATTTATGCTTTCTAGCGCATTGAAGCAACTAGAGCTCAAAGGGTTAAAAAACAGTCACACTGGAAAGGAACAAAGGCCAGAGTTCAGGCCACCCATGAGGTAACACTGTCACACTTACTTTCAGAACTGTTTGATTCAGGAAAGTGGTCCACAGCACCAGCCAAGGGTTCAGAGGCTCTGGTGTGCCTCTTGGGGTCTGTGACTACAACTCACACAATGCACCTCTTCAACTTATGGCGTTGCTCCAAACGTTTCCAAACTTCTGGATCTTCTTCCAGAGGTCCTTTTTGTGTCCTTGAAGTGTCCACAACTTGATCCAAGGTTCCAGAAGGTCTGAGATGTTCCTTGGGAGTTAGGACTACAATTCCCAGAATGCACCTGGTCAGAATCCTCAAATGGCCACTGGACGCTGGTCAGCTGGGCTCTGCTTGCAGGACTTGATGCAAGGGACGGTGGGCAGCTCCTTTGTACCTGTGGTAAGCAGGGAGTCCCTTCTTGAAGCAGTAGAAGACAGGTAAAGTCCTTTTAGTGGTGAAGCCCAAGGGTGCAGCTGGTGCAGTCCTCCAGAGTGCAGTGTCCAGGTGCAGGTCAGGGGTCCCGCAGGGCAGTCCTTCTTATCCTGTGGTTCTTCCTTGTTGGGATCTGGTAGGGAAGTGAGGTATGGGTGCAGGTCTGCCAGTTGTATCCTTGCTCCTGGGTGAAAAACAGGGGGTCCTGGTTCTCCAATCAGGGGCAGGGTCCTTCCCCCTGTGATGACCACTTCCTGGGAAGTGTGGTAAAAATCAATCCCAGGGAGCAACATTTCTCAAAAATCCATCATGGCTCTAAGTGATTTTTGGAAGTTACATCTGGTTGAGCCCACCCACTGGTGTGCCTAAAAATCCTAAACACACCCCTATCCTGCCCTCTCCTAATTTAATCAAGGGGGCACCTAATTGTCTGCGTTTGCAGGATGTGAGGGTGTTGCTGGGTTGCTCCAAAGGTCCTTATCTGCCTTTGAAGACCAGTTTGGCAGCCCTCCCCCTTCCTGCTTCCCCATCTGTTGAGGGGAGATCTTCTCCCACAGGCACATCTCTTTGTGTGGAGCCAGGCCACTTCACACCTCATCAAGGCAGCCTGGCCAGGCTGCCAGAGGCTGACCAATCAGAGCACAGCAGCAAAAACACTGCAGAACTGAAGTTGCAAACTTTTCAGGTAAAGTTTAAAACTCTTTACCTGTCAAAGTTATATTAAATCCCACAACTGGAAGTTGTGGGATTTGTTATAACAATTAATTTGATACCAAACTTCTGGTATCTGTTACTTAAGAGGACTTTTAAAATTAAAATAAAGTCTTCCCATTCTAGCCTATGGAGGCCATTCACTACAATGAGGGAATAACGAATTTGGCTGTTTTACCTCACCAGGGCTTATAAGACTATTTTTATAAGATCCCTGCTTATAGTTACATGACACCCAGCCCTAGGGGCACATAGGGCACACCTTAGGGGTGACTTATATGTAAAAATAAGGTAGTTTAATACTTTGGAACTACTTTGAATTCCAAAGTCAAATTTTCATGTAACTTTAATTTAAAAGCAGCCAGCAACGGCAGGCCTGCCTTTAAAGTGACACTGGGCACCTCAGCAGTGCATCTATGGGTGCACTACCTATGCTAGGGTCCCTAAATCTACATTCACTGCCATATACTAGGAACTTATAGGTAGGTTGACTTAGCCATTATAATTAGCCTAATTTGCATACTGATTTTACACAGAGCACATGCCCTGGGACTGGTTAGCAGTACGCAGGGCACCATCAGAGTCAGGAAAACACCAGCAAACAGTGGAATATGGGGGCAAAAAGTTAAGGAGCCTCTGCAATCAGCCCTGTTCTCTCACAGATAGACATGGCAAACAGTAAACATCACAGCTGCTAATAAAACAAGGGTCACATGAGACCCCCATATTTTTCTATACGTGTCCAAAACATGTATATGGAGTAAATTCAAATATGTGCAACACAATTAGCCCTCAAAATGTGACTGGATATCCCTACTGCCAGAATGACTGTCGGTGGTGGTGGACTGTGCCCCACTGTTAAATGATATCTGTGCCCTGCAACATACTACAATGGTGTTTGAGTGGTAGGACCTACATGACAAGACAGAATAAGCATGTTTGTGAGGTTAAGACCCTTTTTGTAGGTGTGATGCAGTTTCTAAAGCCCAATACAGCATTTCAGGCCACCAAATCTGCGGCTGCCTGACCTACTCCAATGGACTTTAGGAACCCCCCCGACTGTCGGTGGAAGTCATCATGCCGGAAAGTGTTTGCAACCGTGGCGGACATAGCCACAGGCTACCGTTGTTGCCAGTGGTGGCTGTGGGCCAATGTCTGTGTCCCCCGGCATTGACAACCGCGTATGTGGCAGACGTGACTGCCTTGTTCTGCAGATTCCCTCACTTGACTCCTGACACTGCTGCCAGCAACACTTTTATGACCTGAGCTGCTGTGTGCTGCCTTTGGGAGCAATCATGCCATCTCCAGCAGGTGGTAGGGCACCTGCCTTCTCTCCTGAGGAACTGGAGAGACTAGTTAATGAGGTCATACCCCTGAATGAACAGCTTTATGGCTCACCAGAGGAGCAGGTAAGAACCTTATGTGCACAATTTTCTCTCTACTTCACCATCCTTTCCCTCATCACAGGCTAGAATGTACCCATGTTGTCAGACTACTCGTGTACCTGTTGTTACAGTCTGTGTGGCATCAATGGGATAGACAATGTGCAGGTATTTGTGACCAATGCCATATGTTAAGTTCAGTCACACTGTGTTGTGTGAGGTTTTTTGGGGTCCTAGATCCTCTTTGTGTTGGATGCACATAACTAGGTAAATAGATATTAATGCCATCTACTGTCACCTCTTTCCTCATGATTGTTGTAAATGTCAGACAACATGTATGTGCATGACGGCATGAGCTGTGTATGCATGTTGTATGAGTCAGTTCAGAGTCTTGTGAGCAATGTGTATAGTGCCACAGATCTTTCTAACCACAGTTGCCCTTGTTAACTGTTGAACAGAAGGCATATCATGAGTCACACTGCCTTTCAGGTTGCCACACACACCACATGCCAAATTGCTACTGGCTATATTATGTACTGTCATGCATGGAAGTGATGGGATTTAAGTGTCATGTAGGTTCTGTCAGCTCAGCCTGCAGAGACCAGGGTCTTTCAAATTAATCTCCCAGTATGGGACCTAGTGTAGGCTGTGGTAGAGTCACTGTGGCGAATCAACTGAAGCACTGTGCCCACTCCCTGTACCCCAGCAGACCCTGTCATGTGAACAATATGAGGCTCTGGTGGAAAATGCTGCCTGGAAATACCTCATTCCTATGACTAGATTAGGAATGGGTTCATAGGCAAATGATTAATATAGTCCATATGTTCATTTAGAATCATTGTCAATGTGTGCCTAACACTCATGACATGTCCCTTACTCCCACAGCTCTGTTGTCACCTTCACACGGGTCATATTTGTTCTGTACAGGCATATTGCATAACTGACACAGTGCTGACAGTGTGTTGATTCCTGGGAGGCCATGATATGTGACTCAGTAGCTTGGTCACATAGCAGAAACTGTACAATGCAAGCATTTATTTGTTAGATGCCATCTCTGTAGGATGGACAAATGTGCAAAGGAGTGTTCTATAGTACGGGTACATAGCACAGAACACCACCCCTGAAGTGGCTTGAGTCAGCATTTGTTAGCCCAGGAGGAGGGTGTGATGCAGATGGAAATATATATGTCTGTAGTCATGCCCCTGTACTTATTGGTTTATATGTTTGACACTTGGGTAGTATTGAAAAATAGAAAAGTCCTAGCTTGATGTTTCTGGCATGTATGTGACTCAACCATTCATGATGAAACTTGTGATTATAATCTCTTGATTTCTCTCTTGATCCATGCTGGTCGATGCCCATCAAAATAAGGACCAATGGAGACCCATCAGCTAGAAGGTGCGGACCTTTGGGGTCCACAGCTGGTGGAGTGCCCACTGCAGAAAAAGATGGGAGAAGCTGAGCCCGGAAAATCGCAGCCATCCAGATGGGGCTGTCCTCCCGATGTGGGCGGGTGCTATTCGGACCATGACCCCCCTAATGGTCCGCATTCTGGCTGTGACCTACCCAGACCTTGATGGGCATTTGAGGACAGCACAGCAGCCACAAGGAGGCGAGTACAAGGCATATTCCTGCCTGTCACATTGCCAAATTAATGTGTTAGATTCTGACAGCTCCCCCTGACGATTAGAGATGAACTATGTGTAACACAGTAGATGCGTGGTTGTTTGTGTAGACATGTCATGTGCTGTATATTGATGTGCCTTGCCTATTGGCCCAGGGACCTAGGACATAACTGTGTACAATCCACAAACATTTTGCTCTCCGAGGACAACACATGGTTCTGTACGTTGTTATAGTGGATGCAAATTCTATGCAACAGACCTCTAATCATCAGTGTTACAGGCCAAATGTAGGGTAGTGGAGGATCACTGTCCTCAGCCATGTGTCTGGTGAAATGAGTATATTGGCATCTCCAAGCCAGAGGCTATTTGTCTTCAGTGTATGATGTGTGACAGTGCCTCACTACGGTGTTTTATTTGAAGATGCCCATTGTACATGTAACAGAGCATACACTGTCTTGTGGGTGTAGCTACAGATTAATACTTTCCCTTGGTAAGTGGGGAATGTCCATTTCCATGATTTATGTGTCATCACTGTTGCCAACAGTCCTTGTGTCTACATGTCAGCATGTGCCCATTTCTCATTAGGAAAACATTTGTAAGCTGTTATTTCATACATGGTCTACCTGTGTTGATGGGATGATGTCTGTATTCCCTCAAATATATGGGCATGGGAACCTGTGTGTGTGTGTGGAATAAGACAATTACAATAGGGGTACATTTCATGTTGTGCCACATACAGGAGTGTGTCATCATTGTTTATTGGCTGACAGATTCCCTCATGCGTCATGGCATGTCATTTGGCATGTGCAACTGCAGTAGCAATGAGGGACATGACCGGTAGGCCTAGAGTTTTGAGCCACAATGCACATTTCTATGCCATTGATGTGGCAGCATGTAGCAAAGTGCACTGCACCTGTGAAATGGATACGGTTTGTAACCTGACTGTTGGCATGCATCATGGAGTGACTTGCAGTTATGTTGAAATCACGTGTTTAGGTGGAAGCATTTATCCACAGACACACATCTGGGTCTGCATGACCATAATTGAGACAATAATGTGGCTTCCAATTGGGCAACATGGTGAGGGACTTCAACAAGTACTTGCAAATCTCTGGGCCACTCCAACATCCAAGGGACTAATGGCGTCTAGTGATGCACTCAGAGTATGTCATTGTAAGGAGTGTCAGACACTAGTGGTGATTACGCTGTGGCTTGGTGATTCATTGAGTTGTAGATTTTGGGGACATCTCTTGCTAACATATTGAACATGATGTCTACAGTGTCCATTTCCATGCCACATGTGTGGCCTATCTGAGCAACATTAATACTACCTCCATGACTGATTGGGACACATATCACCTGTGAAGTGTGCATTGTGGAACTGCATACAGTGTGGCAGGAGTATTCCCATCTCACCTTCTCCAAGCTATTGTACTTTTGTCAGCAACATGGCAGTAACTGAGAGCATAATTTCTTATTGTTGGATCATTGTGTATGTGACAAATAGATGTTTGCATGATCTTGTGTGGGATCTGTGGGAAATGACTTGGCATTGGTCTACTCTTGTATGACAACAGGTAACTGATGTCTGCTCCATGGGGCAAAGCTTTGACAGTGATGAGGTCTCCTACTAGTTCAATGATTTCTGTGATTGCACAACTTCAGCCATGCAATTGCAATTGTCTGAGATCCTGCTTTTCCTGTGGGCAACTGTCGACAGTTCCGATGGCATGAGTGCATATGGTATGGCTCTTCTATGGGCCACTTAGGTGTAGTTTGTTGCTGGGGCCTACTTGACATCATGGTAATGTTTGCTAATCAGAGCTGTTGTTCAAGTGTGATCATGGACATATGATGACCCTATTTCTCTTTGTATTTCCAACATCAGCCCAGGGAAGTAAAGGAGACAAGGCAAAGTTGATTGGGGATGCATCTGGCCACGGGTCTTTGGGTGTAGACATCATGGACACAGTGGGACAGTGAGATGGTGACATGGTGAGGACAGTGCCATAGGGTCTTTGGGTCAAGACAGTATGGACTTAAAGAGACAGTGAGATGGTGACATGGTGAGGATAGTGCCATGGGAGAGACCACAACATCCTCTTCATCATCGGAATCTTCCTTCAGTGGAAAATCCCTAGTTGTAGCTGACCCAGCGGGGCATACCCTTCTGCCATCTTTGTTCACCATCCCCTGTTCTATTATCACCCTCTCTGTTGCTCCCCACCCAGTTGGCTGTGCCCAGTCACCCAAGAGGGTTGGCGTCTCTTTTGCCACAGGCATCTCCGCTCCAGTTCCTTTCATACCTGCTGCACTCATTGAGGAGGCTACAGACCTCCTGAGAAGTATCTCTGTGACTCAGACAGCCACTGTGAATGCCATCCATGGTCCAGGGATTTGGAACCCAAATCCAGCAGACTAATGCATGCCTGGAAGGCATTCATGGTGCAATGTATGGCCTACAGAAATCTTTTCAGGCTCTGGCCTCCACATTGATGGTAGCCAGTCACTTCCCACCTTCTGTCTGCCCTCTACCTCCATCTTCCCAATCCAAACCACCCATTTCTCCACATACCTCAAGAACACAGACTGATCCACATGCACCCACCTCAACATAAAAAAGCAGCACACACAGATACAGGCACCACAAAACACACCAACATGCAAGCAAACAACAGATACCAACAGACACAACATCAGTCACTACTTCCCCAGTCACCCCCACTGGCACACACATGACATCAAGCATACCCACAGGCACCACCCCAACAGATTCACAGACATCCACCACAACTACCATACACGCAGAAACCACCCCAACATAAAGATAAACATCCACTACTACCAGCATACCAACAGACAACACCCCAACAGACTCACACATCCACCACTCCATCACCCAGCTCCTCCACCTCCCAGCCCCCAAGACACACAAGCACACACACTCACCCACACAACAAACACCCCACAAACACAAGCATACTTCCCACACACACACCCATGACATCCACACTGACACAGCAGACAACCACTCCCTTGACATCCAAATCCCCACCCCCTCCTGCTGAATGTCCCCATGTACCTAAGAAAGTTTTCTGGTTTGACCATGACATTTCCCCCTGTTCCTGCCACTGTAGTGTAGCCATTTTTAATATAGCCTTTGCACGTTTGCTTAAAGCATTAGGCCTCTGTGCACTTTGTTCTAGATGCATTTTAGTCAGCCTCGCACTGTTATTTTTCAATAACCAGTTTCACGGTCTTGTTTTATTTTCTTCTATCACACTGTTTAGCTTACTTCAGCACTGAGTTCTCAAACAATACATTCTTGCTCGCTCTGTGCTTCAGTCAAGGATACAGTCTGGTACATTGCCGATAGACGTGGTAGGAGTTTAGTCTTTAGGGTTCATAGAAAGAACACAATCTTACGTAGGGACGTTTCTTAGAACACCGACATGTTAATTATAAAAACACTTCCTAGTCCTAGTACACGTAAGAGGGAGATTCCGACCAGGGAACCAGAACTAGACGCTGACTGTCCTGTTGCAGATGCTGATCCAGATCACAGGCCTTTGCTCAGGTATGAGGGTTGATGTCCTCCCGGGGAACCTGAAAGGCAAGCTAGAGCTTAACATGCTGTGCTCAAAATAGAACTTAGAAGAGAGAACGTAATCTAGTAACACTATGCTAGCGTTATTTCTATGTTTCACTCTGCTCGTTACTATTTCAATCCTACTGTGTTGTATGGTTCTGGTTATTGCGGCTCACGCCTTGTTATCTACAATGCAGTCGTTTTATTAAATCAATCTGTAAAACTTAAACTGCCTCTGTCATTTGTATATGAGACCACACTTGGTATGAGAGAACTGGTTGGGATCTGAGTGACCACGACTTCCCTGAGAAGCCCTAAGATTTAATGCGCTCGGCTGCCCAATCATCCCTTCCCTTTGGGAGAGATGAGGCACTGCTAGTTAGCCGTAGCAAAACCGGATTGAGGGCGACAAGGGTCCTTCTCCGTGGGTTAGGCTTAGTCCCCCACACTGAGAACGACCCTGCTACCCAACAATCCAGTAGTCTCATTAGGATAATGAGAGCCTACGTGACACCACCACTGCCCCAAACCCAAGAGGCATGACCAACCTCCAAACCCCTCCTTTCCACCTCTGCGTCCTCCTCTGTCACGCCTGCCCGCATGCAAGCAGCCATACCCCTCCCCCCAAGAAGAAGCCCACCCCTCCCAAGAAGCAGTCCACCCCTCCCAAACCCAAGACCAAACTCACTGCTTCCAAATCTGACCCCCCCCCACAAGATGATGCCTGAGGCGCCTGCCTGTCCGCTTGATGCCCTATCCTGTGGAAGTTAAATGGCAGTTGGGAGTCAAGTGACGGCACAGTGATGTGTCTGTGCAGAACCACATGGACTTGACAATGGCTTTGGACTTTAAAAACTTTACATTTAATAAACCCAAACAGTTGTGTTTTTTGAGATACACAATTCCTTTTCTACCTGTTAGAAATGGGGTCTTTGGTCGGCGGTCAGGTTACCCCCTGTCCAAGCAAGAACCCTCACTCTAGGGTAAGTCACACACAATCCAAATTATCCTGTGCCCACCCTCTGGTAGCTTGGCACTGAGCAGTCAGGCTTAACTTAGAAGGCAATGTGTAAAGTATTTGTGCAATAAATCATACAATAACACAATATAGCACCACAAAAATACACCACACAGTGTTTAGAAAAATATATAATATTTATCTGGATATTTGCAGCTCAAAACGATCAAAGATGCAATAAGTAAATGTAGAGATATCACTGAAAAGTGATATAAAGTGTCTTAAGTCTTTTAAAAGCAAACAAAGTTTAGCACAAAGTACCTGGTTCGCGTGAAAAATCTCCACAATGTGCCGCAGAGGAGGAGAAGCGTGGAAACAAAGGGCGTGTGCGTTGATTTCTCTGGCCGCACGCGGGTATGCTTCCTTTAGTTTCCATGCAGGGATGGCTGTGAATTAATTTCAGGTGCTCGGTCGGGGATCCTCTTCAGGTTGCGGGGTTTTCAGGTGCCCTGGGGTCTGTGCGTGGAATCCTGGGCTTGTGGACCGGAGTCACAATCGCTGCGTTGTTCCGGTGGGTGTTGTGTGGAAATTTCTTCCACACGGTAGGTGCTGCATTGATTTCCACTCTGGAAGTCGGGCTGCGTCGTCCCAGGTCGGCTGTGCGTCGATCTGGTGGGCCGTGCGTCGAAGTTCCAGTCGCAACGCAGGACCGCGTTGATCTTCTCCTTGCGAAGTTGGGCTGCGTCGTTCCAGTTCGGCGTGCAGTGAATTTCTCACCTCTGGGCAGGCTGTGTTTCATTTTTAGCAAGCTGTGCGTCGAATTTGTGCCGCACAAGGAGTCCATTTGCAAGAGAGAAGTCTTTTTGGTCCTGAGACTTCAGGGAACAGGAGGCAAGCTCTATACAAGCCCTTGTAGAGCACTTCTTCACCACAGACAGGGAGCAGCAAGGCAGCAGGGTAACAGCAAGGCAGAAGTCCTTCACAGAGAGCAGTCAGGTGAGTACTTTGGGCAGCCAGGCAGTTCTTCTTGGCAGGATGCAGTTTCTGGTTATAAGTTTCTTCTCCAGGAAGTGTCGGAGTTGGAAAGGTCAGAGGCCCAGTTTATATACCCAAATGTGCCTTTGAAGTGGGGGAGACTTCAAAGAGTGGCTTAAAAGTGCACCAGGTCCCTTTCAGTTCAATCCTGTCTGCCAGGTTCCCAGTAGGGGGTGTGGCAGTCCTTTGTGTGAGAGCAGGCCCTCCACCCTCCGAGCCCAGGAAGACCCATTCAAAATGCAGATGTATGCAAGTGAGGCTGAGTATCCTGTGTTTGGGGTGTGTCTGAGTGAATGCACAAGGAGCTGTCAACTAAACCCAGCCAGGCGTGTATTGTAAGGCACAGAAAGATTTAAGTGCAGAGAAATGTTCTAAAAGTGACATTTCTAAAATAGTAATATTAAATCCAACTTCACAAGTCAGCAGGAGTTTATATCACCATTCTGGCCATACTAAATATGACCTTCCTACTCCTTTCAGATCAGCAGCTACCACTCAAACAATATATGAGGACAGCCCCAATGTTAGCCTATGAAGGGAGCAGGCCTCACAGCAGTGTCAAAATGAATTTGGGAGTTTTACACTAACAGGACATCTAAACTACATAGGTACCTGTCCTGCCTTTTGCCTACACAGCACCCTGCCTTATGGGTTGCCTAGGGCATACCTTAGGGGTGTCTTATATGTAGAAAAAGGGTAGTTTTAGATTTGGCAAGTATTTTAAATGCCAAGCCGAATTGGCAGTGAAACTGCACACACAGGCCTTGCAATGGCAGGCCTTAGACAAGGTTAAGGGGCTACTTAAGTGGGGGGCACAACCAGTGCTTCAGGCCCACTAGTAGCATTTAATCTACAGGCCCGGGCACATATAGTGCACAGTACTAGGGACTTATAAGTAAATTAAATAGTCCAATTGGGTATGATCCAATGTTACCATGTTTAAAGGGAGAGAGCATATGCACTTATCACTGGTTAGCAGTGGTAAAGTGTGCAGAGTCTAAAAACACTAAAAACCAGCAAAAACAGTGTCCCAAAAGTGGAGGGAGGTAGGCAAAAAGTTAGGGGTGACTACCCTAAGGCTGTTTGGTCTAAAACTACCTTTATGTTATTCCTGAGTGACTTATGTTGTCTGTTTACAGTTTTGTGTGTTTCAGCCTGCTTGCTAATCAGTTTGTTGTTGTTTGCAAAATCTCACTTGGTGGGCAGTGTTCGTGTCCAGCAAGAGAAGTTGACTGTATGATATGTGGGTGTATTACAATGATGGTGTTATGGAACTATGTACTGTTTGATGTGGTAAGTATTTTATCTTCTTTTGTCCAAAGTGAGCATGTATGGTGTTAGACTTGTCCCCCTGTTATGGATTATGGATTAATTTAATGTGTGGCCGTTTGAGTTCTGTTTCTGTAGACATGGAGTGTGTTCAATTGTGCTATCTTTATTTGCATTTGACTGTGCATGTGTCCATTTAGCTGTGTGTACCTTGCAGCTACTTCTGTTGAGGTACGTCACATGCAGTTGTAGTTGTTTGTGCTTTGTTGAGTTGCACTTCCACATTGTGCAGATAGGCATGTTATTTGGGTCTATTATTGTTTGTCCCTGAGATACATGTAGGGCCAGTTCTTGTGCAAATGTTGTTTAACGGGCATGTGCAAAGTGATATATGTCCGAGGGCAGCCTCCTTCCCTGAGTTTTTTGGATGCCTCCATCCCTATTGTGCAGGTATTGTTTGCATAGTGATGTTTGCATATTTGTCTATCTCTCTATTGTGCATCCCATTGTCCTTCAATTGTGCTGCAATGTGGATGATGTGTGTGTCCATTGCAGGGCTGTTTACTGGGAGTGGTGTTTGTGTTCCATGCAACATCCATACATATGTGTGTTGAATGTGACAACAGTCCATGGCGTGTGAGTAATATGAGTGTGTGATTAGCATTTGTAGATCTGATGTTGGTGTGTTTTTGGTGTTGTGTGAGACAATGTTGTGAACACTTCACTGTCCCTGTGCCTGAGGGGAGCAGATGTATGTTTTTTTGTAGTTTTGTGGTTAAGTGTGAGTGACCTGGGGGCATATTGTGACTCTGTGTACGTGTCCTTCTTTGTGTCTTATTCTGATGCAGGACACTGTAACAAGGGTACTTGGTGCCTGTAATGTGACCCCCATATGATGTGGCTGACAGGGAGAAAAACTATTGTTTAGTTTAATGACACAGGTAAGTGTGTACTTACGGTTGTCTGCACCCATGGTGGCGTGGATTTTGGGCTTCATCAATGATAAGCAGTAAGGCAGGACCTGTGTGATGGGCTCCATGTTGGCACCGGATGTGTAAGGCTGCCTACAGGTGAGTGTCTTGCTTAATAGCCCCCGTTTCTGCCTGCTGAGATGTGGTTGTGAACCACCATGGTCACATTTTGTGCTGCCTCATAACCGCAGCGGTCTATGTTGCCTGGCAGTCCTGCTGGACAGCAGAGGTCTTTGCTCCACAGACCGACATGACTCATAATACGACAGTCCGACTGCTAACCCAACACTGGTTGTACCGCCAATGCCACTGTGGCGGTCCAAGGACAGCCAAACTCATATTGAGGCCTTTAGTTTGAACAGGTTGTTCTTGAGGGATTGCATTTAGGTCATGCCCTCAAAATTCCCTGGCTTAATTATATTAAGGAATCCCTCCATTGTTAGGGGAGGGCAGAGCTATTTTATACCCCCGAGACCATATGTACATTTGACCGTGAATGGGTGACGGATCATTTTTTAGAACAGAAACACTACTCAGAGAGGAGTTCAAGCTGTTGAAACCCACTGTTTGGGGGTATGTTTTGCTGATCTGATGGAGCCTTATATAGCATATGTGGCAAAATAAAACAGATTGATTCTTGCTCATCAGGTTTAGTCTTAGTTTACTGCATTTGTTGTTAGCATCCCCCAGGGGATGTTATGACTGTGGCTGCAACAAGATGTCACAGTGAATTTTATGAGGTTTTGTAGATTTTATATTGGGACCAAGAGAGCTTTTATCAACCCACTACTCAAATAAAGGATTTATTTCAAGTTAGACCAAGTTAGACCAGCCCTTATGATTTTACACATGTTTTCTGATGAATTCATAATTTTCAGTGTTTTTTAAAAACTATCATGAAACTTTGGAGCTTGTGGAAAGTTTAAGGGCCTGATTATGAGTTCAGTGGTCTGACCACCCAAACTTCAATATGGTGGTGGGGAGGTGGCCATCAAGCTGGCAGCCTCACCACCTTCATATTATGATATTTCTGTAGGGCCGACTGGTGGAAACAGAGCACCCTCAGAATCCAGACTATCTGATACGTAGCAGGCAGTGAGCATTACGAGGGTACTGACTGGGGGACTCCTGCACTGCCTAAGACATAGACATGGGTAGTGCAGGGTCCTCCCTGTGGCTACAACTCTGCCGTTCTGCTATCCTTTTCATCGCGGGAACCCTGCCATGAAAAGACTGGCAGAAATTAAAGTCGTGATCAGCACAGCGGTGCCGAATTCACCACCGCAATCGCTGACCATGACTTTTACCACCGCCAACCCATCGGGATCCCTGATCCTGGCGGTGATCTTCTGGTGGATTGAGGTGGTCGGACCACCACAGCTGGTTTGGTTCTCTTAGGACCGCCAAACTCGTAATCAGGCCCTAAGTGTAAGGTGATTTTTGTAATTGTGTTGTCTACTTTTAATTGTATTTTTATCCTTTGAATTATGACAATGATTTTATGGTTTGCTTTAATGCTGTGAAACATAACTGGACATAGATGGTTTGAATGGAATGAAGCATGGTACTCCTTTGTTGTTAATAAAAAGTTTTATTTTACATTGTGGCATGTTGTACATAGAGGATTTATGTATCTGGCAGTCCAAGGTCTGCCAGAATCGTGGAGGCGCTCAGACCTCCACATTACAACCCTGGCAGTCAGACCCCCAAGGGACCGCCTTACCCGCCATGAACATATTTACTGACAGGCTAAGCCCAGTTGTGCTGAGCACGAGTCCCTTTTTCACCAGTCTTTCCATTGCGGTTCAACCGGCATGAAAAAACTATGGGAAAGGCTGTGTAAGGGGCCACAGGGGGCCTCTGAACTTCCCATGCCCATTGTATGGGCAGTGTAGGGGCCCCCCTGCCCAGCACCCATGGAATGCTTTGCAGACAGTGTGCAGTACGAGGGTGCTGGTGTGCTACGGTATTGGGGAGCCGAGACCAATACCATAGCACTGTTCCCACTGGTTTGACGAGCGGGAATGTCGTAATATGATGTTCCCACTGGTCAGCCCAGTGGGAACATTGCAATATGGCAGGGGATGAGGCAGCTGGGTTGACGGCTGCCTCATACCGGCGGGTTTTGTAGTTGGCTCGTACATCCACCAAACTTGTAATGAGGACTATAGTTTGTGTTTGTTTTGTTGGTAAAGAGGACTTTCTGTGAGTAAGTTGTAGTGGTTAGTTACATCTGTGACAGGAACATAGCCTAATGCAATCATCTTTTTAATTTCAAAGGCAAATTAGTGGTTTGTTGCATATAATACACTTACGCCTTCATCATGACATTGGCGGTAAATGCAGCTTACTGCCATGCTGACGGCCACCAACATACCTCTGGGGTGGCGAATATCTGTTCACCATATTATGATACACACACCAATTCGACAGAATACAGCCACATATACAAATCCGCCAATCCAAAGGTCAGGGATAAAGTGGCGGTCCCAAAACCCATCCGTTATGCCAACAGAAGAACGCCCACCACATTACGATCCACAAATCACTACGGCGGACATTCAACGGCGGTAGACCATCAGAATGGACACCTGCATGCAAAACAACACTACATTGGCCAATCCTAAAAACACACACTTGGCACTCATAAACACACCACACACACACACAGCACTATAAAACACAAACCCACTTTACCCACAACCCTTTGCGAACAACAATTACTGCCAGGAGATTGACACGAACAGCACAGAGACAACTAGACACACACCCCTTACACCCATACATCCCTCACGCACTCCACATCACACACCCCACAACATTACTCAACACACTCTCACCAACACACACCACACAACACCCATAGCACCACAAAGGCACCCCCGTTTCACTGAGAAGGAGTTAAGGGTCATGGTGAAGGAAATTGTCAGGCTAGAGCCACAGCTGTTTGGAGCACAGGTACAGCAGATATCCATTGCCAGAAACGATAGAGCTATGGCAGAGAATCGCGGACAGGGTGAATGCCGTGGGATAGCACCCAACAACAAGGGACGACATCAGGAAGAGGTGGAACGACCTACGGGGAAGGAACGTTCTATTGCAGCAAGGCACCAGCTCGCCATACAGAGGACTGGCGGTGGATCCCCACCTCCTCCCCCACAGCTCACAGCATGGGAGGAACAAGTACTGGCAGTCCTGAGGGACTCCCTATAGTAGCAGGAGGACTGAACACTGGTAAGTCAACATTTACTACTTATCACCCCTCATACCTGCATGCCATCACACCCCTTCACTCCCATCACTCCACTCCATCCCACGCACTGCACCTATACATATGACTAACTACTATGCCATGCCCTGCATGCATGGAAACCCCTCCAAGCCCTGCAAGGACACCCATCACTGAAGCATGCACAGCATTGGGGAAACTAACATTCCCTCAATACATCACCATACACAAGCAAAAGGTGGCAGGGCAACAGCAATGATAGAGGTGAAGCCATCGATGTACAAATGACTCACACATGAAGCATAATACATCACTTACATCCTGGAGAGGAGGAGCTATGACTATCCAGTCCCTCAACAGAAGATGCCCCCAGTGATGACAGTAACTCTGGACTTCTGGATCTGGAGGACCTACCTGGCCCATCAGGGACCAATGGACAGCCGGTCACCCAAGCCCATTTACAGTCCACCAAAGAACCTCCCCCATCAGGATCCAACACCACAGCACCCACCCAGCCTACCCACACCTCTGTCCCCAGGACACGTCAAACAGCAGTGTGCCTACCTGTACAGGGACCACAGGCCACACCTCGCCCCCAAGACCATCAGGGACCCTGGGGTCAGTGGGCACACCGTTCAGGGGACAGAGGCACAGGCCAACAGGGGCACTGGAAGGACTGCTGTGCACCAGGGGGAGGACAGGACAAGGGACCCAACCTTGTAGGAGGCACTCTCCGGGATTCTGGGAGCCTACCAACATTCCCAGGACACGATGGGCCAGATACTTGATAACGTGCAGGAAAACAGGAGGCTGCAGGAGGGACAGAATCAGGGGATCAGGGAGGACTTGAAGGCCTTTAACACCACCCTGATCTCCATAGCAGGGGTGCTGGCAGACATGGCCAACATCATGAGGGAGGCAATAGCACACCAGAGGGCCCCTACCACTAGCCAGTCCATTGACCAGCCCTCTACTTCCGCTGCCGCTAGTGGGCAGGAGGCCCCGCCACAGGTCACCAGCACCTCTCCCCCTGCAGAAGGTGATCCACCCCACAATCGTTCCCTGCAACCCAGACAAAAGCCAGAGACACTTGCCAACACCACCACCAGGAAATGAGACTCTCCTGATTGTCCCTCTTGTGTCCCATTAAGTCACCTTATCCACCTTGAACTGCCATAGCTACACTTTCTATGGCCACTTGGACACTTCACCTGTGCTACAAACAGACTGGAACAATACCCTGGACTTGCTTCCATCATCACCCCATTCCATTGCACTTTCCCCTCAATTTCTTAGCACTAAAATAAACACCCTTTAGCACAACTCAAATACTTTTATGTCATGTGTTGAAACAGTTTATTTATGGAAACAGTTACATCTGTTGCAAATGAACTGGAAATTGTGAGAGCATAGAAATAATGAACTGGAGCTGGCTGTAGTCAGCTCATCAGTACACAGTTGTCATTGCACCAACATCTGTAAAATGATAATCCATAGGTGACAGTAAGTAGAGGTAAAAAGTGGTTAATACCATCACGCCACAGCCACATAGAGGACACCAATAGTCAGAGCAATGTGAAGTTGCACTGTCTCACCTGTGTGTCATTTCAAGTACTGACGGAGAACTGATGTTCTGTTGTCCTCATCCTCATCTTCAGCCTCTTCATCCTCACTGTCATCAGGGTCTACTGCAACCACAGGGGCATCTCCAGTCTCCTCCTCCTGCAGAAAAAGTACATGGCTTCTGAGGGCCAGGTTGTGCAACATGCAGCATGCCACTACTGTCTGGCAGATCTTCTTGGGTGAGTAGCACAGGGATCCACCTGTCAGATGGAGGCACCTGAACCTGGCCTTCAGGAGGGTGAAGGTTCCCTCGATGATCCTTCTGGTTCGCCCTTGTGTCTCATTATAATGTTCTTCAGCCCTTGTCCTAGCATTACTCACAGGGGTCAGCAGCCACAATAGCTTTGAGTAGCCAGAGTCACCTGCAGGTATTGAGGGACAACATTTAGCCACACACTATCCTATGAGGTTAACACCAAAGGCATACACTAACATACAGTGGGTGGGGACCAAGGCTCACCTATAAACCTCACCCTGGGCCTCTGTAGTTGGGCCATCACATTTGGGATGCGGCTATTCCTCAGGACAAAGGCATCATGCACCGACTCAGGATACTGAGCATTGACGTGAGAGATGTACTGGTCTGCCAGGCACACCATTTGCACATTCATGGAGCGGAAACTCTTACGATTCCTGTACACCTGTTCATTCTGGAGGGGTGACAAACGCAATATGTGTCCCATCAATCGCCCCATTGCATAGAATCTGGCCTTCACACTGGCCAAATCTTCCACCTGGGGGAAAGCTATGTAGCTGCACATGTGTTTCACAAGGGCAGACAACACTCTTGCTAGCACGATTGAAAACATTGGCTGTGACATTCCTGCTGCCAAGCCCACTGTCACTTGAAAAGAACCTGTCACCAGGAAATGGAGCACTGATAGCACTTGCACAAGAGGGGGATCCCAGTCGGATGACGGATAGATGAGATCAGGTCAAGCTCCAATTGGGCACACAGCTCTGTGACTGTGCCCGTGTCCAGTCTATAGGTGAGTATAATGTGTCTGTTCTCCAGTGTAGCGAAGTCCACCAGGGGACTGTACATGGAGGTATGTCTCCACCTCCTATTCATCCACAGCGGTAGGTATCTGAGGGACACAAGGGTGAGTAGGCTGTCACAAATGGAACAACAAAACCACAACAGCAGTCCACATGGTGCACTTATGTATTGTGACAGAGTTATTGGCAAAGTATGTGCCAATCTAATCTGTGATGCAGCAAATGTCGATATGCCTGCCCCCCCTGAAATGGCAACTGCCTGCCCTGTATGTAGGGACAGGTAGAAGTGAGGTAACTCCACTGTTGTTGGGCGTCATGGCGGAAGGCGGTCTGGCACTGCCGTGCAATTCCTCATTGGATAATATGGGGCTTTATGGAGTAAAGAAACCAATGGGGATCCACGCCGGTGGTGACGGTATACATCGCCACAGACGTGACCACCATTTTCTAACTCAGTCCTCACTTGTTTCCTGACCTTCAACAAGAGACGATCTACACTGTTTGTGCTACTGTGACCTGTGTCTGGAACCTACCATGGCCCGTGTGACTGGGGAAAGGGCACCTGCCTTCACTTCGTAGGAGTTGGAACAACTGCTTGATGGGGTCCTACCCTAGTACAGACAACTGCAAGGGCCTCCAGACCAACAGTTGAGTACACTTTGGCCATGATGCATGTGTCAAGGATGCATGGAGATGTGTGTGCAAGCATCCTGTAAGGGTGGGTGGGGGCTGGGGGGATTGTCTGTTGGCGGTGTACATGTTGTGCGCTGGGCTATGTGTGTGCCAAAGTTGATGGAAACGGTTATGGTGGGCCATTTGTGTGACGGGCTGGACTGTTTGTTTAATGGTGTTCTGAAGGGTAATGGGTGTGTGGCAAATACAGGTGACCTAGCTTGTTAGCAGTCCATTTTAGGCAGGGCATCGTGGGTCCCAGGAGTGCTGCAGTTGGCTGTGTGTTGTTCTCATCTTGCCTTAGTGACTAGCTATATCCCTGGTAGTGCAATGCATAGTGCTTAAGCCTGTTCCCTGTGTGTGACGGTGATGTGTATGCCAACTGTGGTGTTGGTGCAGTCATTGACCCAGTGTATCCTTTGTCTCTCTCCCCCCTTTCTTGTTTTGTCATCCTCTCCTTGTGTGCATTAGCATAATCTGGCGGAGAAACAGGGGCAACGGCGACAGAGGAAGCTGCATCCTACACGACCCAGGAGGCAGAATCCACGGACGCCGAGGGAACCAGTGGGATGGAGGGTGAGAGGAGCACCACTGCGGAGACTGGAGGAGACAACACAGACTCTGATTTCTCCTCCGATGGGCGCTCCCTGGTGGTGGCAGACACCTCTGTGACCACCCCATCTGCAGGTACAGCCGCCACCCCTGTACAAGCACCACCCTCTCAGCAGCCCCTCACTGAGTTGCCCATGCCCACTCACCCAGGAGGGTCGGTATCTCCTTCGCCCCAGGCACCTCAGGCCCTGCCCCATTGAGCCCTGCTGCCCAGAGTGAGGAGGCTATTGACCTCCTGAAATCCATCTCTGTAGGGCAGTCAACCATTGTGAATGCCATCCATGGGCTGGCATCCAAGATGCAGCAAAGCAATGCATTTCTGGAGGGCATCCACAGTGGACTGGTGGCCCAACAGAGATCGATTCAGGCTCTAGCCTCCTCTCTGATGGCAGCCATTGTCCCTGTTTCTACCGTCCCCCCTCCAACTCTCATTTCCCAGTCCCATTCTCCTCAACCCCAACCCATCCCAAGCACACATACAGACGAGCATGCACACAAGACAACACCCAAGAATGGTACAGGCAAACACAAGCACCACACTTCATCCCACAAGCACTTATGCAAACTCCATACAGTTGCAGACACGACAGCATCCATTGCCTCCACTGTCTCCCCCTCCCCCTCCTCCTCCAACTCCCTCCGAGTCATGTCCACACTCACACCTGCATGCACTACATGAACATCCACTACCAGCATCACCACAAAAAGCAGGAGACACACCTCACTAGCAGACACCTCCACAACAGCCATGCATGTGTCCCCTCTGTCCTCATCCACCCTGTCTGTCCCTCCTCCTAATGGACCCAAACGCAAGCACTCACACACCTAACAGCCATCCATCTCACATCAGCATACAGCCCATGCACCTTCACCCAAGTCCAGCAGACATACACCTCCAACAACCACACCCTCACCCTCCACTCCCATTACCCCTCCCTCCTTCCGCCCCAACGACCCTAAAAAGCTTTTTATTTCCCAAATTGACCTATTTTCCACCCCTCCCCCTGTCCTGCCCGTATGAGCAGGGTACCAAGGACGCAGCCCAGCACCTCAGCCACACAAAGTATAAGGGTAAGGATGTCACTCCTCCATCGAAGAAGGGGAAGGAGCCAGCACCATCAGGCAAGACGGGGAAGGGGCCTGCACCACCAGGAAAAAAGGGGAAGGAGCCTGCACCACCAGGAAAGAAGGGGAAGGAGCCTGCACCACCAGGAAAAAAGGGGAAGAACCCACCCACCCCTGCCAGGAAGGGTAAGGAATCCACGCCCGATGTACTGGAGGAGAAGAAGCCCTCTACTGTAGCAGAGGCTGTCAGGGTGACACCTCCACCACTTTCAACTGTCACGGGGCCCCCACCACCAGCTAATGAATTGCAGCCATCAGAAAGTGCAGAGGCTACGCATGAGGCTCCTCCATCCACCACCACACTTCAGTCGTCAGACAGTGCAGAGGCTGCTCTTGAGGCTCATCTATCCACCACCGCACTGCAGCCATCAGACAGTGCAAAAGCTGCCCAGGAGGCTCCTCCATCAACCACCACACTGCAGCCGTCACCGCCAGAGGATGCCATGTAAGCTACACTCCAGGGGCTGCTGTGCGAGTGCCCCCTCCAGAACCAGTGGGAAAGTCACCCACTCCAGAGACTGTGGCCTTGGACTCCCCAGAAAAGAGAAATGGGCATCGAGCCCCCTCCAGAACCAGAGGGAAACTCACCCACCTGAGAGACGGTGGCCTTGCACTCCCCAGGACAGAGCAATGGACATGGAGCCCCCTCCAGAACCAGTGGGAAAGTCACCCACCTGAGAGACTGTGCCCTTGTACTCCCCAGGACAGAGCAATGGGCCTGGAGCCCCCTCCAGAACCACTGGGAAAGTCACGAACTCCAGAAACTGTGGCCTTGCATTCCCCTGGACAGAGCAATGGGCATGGAGCCCCCTCCAGAACCAGTGGGCTTGTACCCACATCTGGTTGAGGTGCCTCCCCCTCCCCCAAAGGTGCCTGCCTATTTGCAAACTGATGCCCCTGCAGTGTACTATCCAGATGTGGTCAGGATTAGAGTTGGGCCTTAGACTGTGCCCTGTGGCCATATGGGCCCTTTGAACATTGGACTGGGCAGTGTCTCTTTGTGTACATGTGTACATAGCAGTTTCATTGACAAATTGAATTATTGATTTTGAATTTTATCTGATTGTAATCACTTTCATCCATTCCTGTTGTCCTTTCGTTGTTCTGCCATTTTTTGGGGACAGATTGTTTTTTATGTGCAGCTGGTTGTGTGTATGGTGTGTGTGTGTCGGGTGTGTGTCGTGCATGTGTGTGTGTCACTCTCGTTTTCCTCCCACCCTCCCTTGTGTGATAGGCGGCTTTACTCACCGTTGTCGTCTTCATCAGCGTTGGTGTTCCAGGTGGAGCATAAAGTAAAAGATCTTTCGGATAACTTGGAGTTCGGGTTCCATGGCAGCATTGTTCTTCCCTGTGTCTCCGATGGCGAGTCCTTTCTCTTCTGTGATGTGTTTCCACCAGGCTTTTGATGGCATCGGTAGTGCCCCGGAAAAGGTTGTGGATTGTAGTGTCTTAATATGGTGGGTGGTACTTTGTCTTCCGCCTGGCTGTTGTTGGCTACTGCCGTGGTGAGTGTTGTTTTCACCCTGGCGGTTGGTGTGGTACATTGGCTGTCTATGGGAGTTATCACCACCATGGTCATAATTTGGCGGTAATTACCGCCAGCCTTTTGGCAGTATTACCGCCACTTTATCACTCACCGCCAGGGTCATAATGAGAGCCTCAGTGCAGATTGTTAAGTAACAGCCTCGTATGGCTGTATGTTTAAGAATAATGTCAATCATGGCTTGTTAAAAATCTAATATTATTTAATGTGGGGAGCAGTTTGTAGTGGGTGCTACTTTGCTTATTAGGTAGTAGGGCCTATATACAGTATAATGGTGTATATGTGTTATTTTATTCACCATGTATGATTTATATCTGAGTGCATGGTTTGGGGGATTTTTTTTTAATGTCCCAACCATCATCCATGTTTGACATTGGCTTAATTTTAGTAGGTTGTCTGCAGTAGAATGTATTAAGATGTGTTTTCCATTGCTAAGGTTATCCTGCAAGAGGAAGAGGCACTCATTATGTGTGCTGGTTAAGTGCTCAGGAATTTGGGTAGCTTGCTATCCCCTGGGGACAGGGTGTCTTTCTTAGTTTGTGCTTTTAAGTGTTTAAAAGTGGGAACAGGTGGTATCTTGTCTCTTATATGTTCAGATAATTTAAGGAGTAGATATTTTTGTATTTTTGTTATGGACACTTGGAAGCTAATAATTGATTGCCTTGAATCTTGTGGTTGTGTTCCCTTACATTATTTACAATGTCATTGTTTGTAGCAGCCCTCCCATAGCAGCCATAGAGTAATATTTAGTATTTTTACAATTGATAGTTTCCAAGCTTATACTTTCCTGGTTATTGGGGTTTAGCCAATGTGAGAAAGTAATTATTTCCCTGTCTATGATGGGATGTATTTTTCTCTTCCTGTCATAATGTCCTCACATACTGTAATAATTCAAAGAATTGCATTTTAAGATTAGGCTAATTTATAATTTACCTACTAAACAATGTCTCCTATTTTCCTTATTTCATGTTTTATACTTACACATGTGTTCTTGCTGGAACTTACAGTCTTTTTCAGGTTTTCTGTTGGGGTGTTGTAATGTGGTTAAGGTGGCTCCTTTTCTGTTGGGGAAAAATATTTATTAGTTTTATTTTAGATGTTTTGTTTATTAGTAGGTAGTGGGGGGAACCAGGGATTTTAATTGTATTTGTACCATTTTAGGGTGAGTTGTATTTAGTAATATTTTAAATTAACTCACTTTTTGTGTGATTTTTTCCAGGTATGTAATTGATGTTGTTTTGTAGTATATTATTAGTTTCTCAATGTTTTAGTAATTTCATTGTAATACGTAAAGTTAAAGCCAAAAAAGCATTAGAGTGTTTTGTTTAATTAATCAATTTATGTTGGTATAAATATATGTTTTACTTACTTTGAGAGTTCGTTTTCAGGCTATGTTTTAAAAATCTGGCAAAGTATCCTCTTCTAGCAGCTTTTCTAATTTTTGGAATACTAAGTAGTTACATTTTGTGTGCCTCTTATATTATTTGTTTATTGCTTGTTTAATTGTATTAGTTGTATTGTTTGTATTGTTTGTTTTTACTGTGGGGCTTTTTAGAAGGAACGGCCAGAAGCTGATGATTAGTCTATGGGCAAGAAGAATTAAAGTACCTCGGAGTAGTCACTACATATTCATGCCTAGGTTTGGTCAACAAGCTTTTAATTGAACAGCTAAGCAGAATACATTTTGTAACAACCACCTTGTCACCAATATCAATGGAGAGGCAGGCAAGTAAAAAATCTGAGTTGTTATGCACAATATTTGTTAGAGGAGTAGCAGGGTCCACAAGCCTCCAAACCAAGTGAAGACCATTATTAGGAGACTCTAAACATGAATTAGCCTTTTTGGGTAAGTAACCAGAAATATTCAGCACCATATATGTTAGGCTTAGAGGATTATGGTCTCTGAAATTAATGTCAATGACCTCTCCCCTGATATAGTACCAGAACAGGCTCTTGCAGAGGAAAATAAAACCAATAGTTGAGTGGCAACCTTGGCCAAAAACCTAGACTAGCCACAGAACCATCTTGTATTGCCTAGCAAATTTGGAGTAACACAAGGCAGTGCAAGTTGCTGCAATTTGTTACTCTGCCCAATAGAGGTGTTCCATGGGTTGAACATGGGTGTTCCCAAACATCCATCCATGGATTTTAGCACATTCCCAGATTTACCATGAATGGTAGACCTAGGAATGCTTTAAAATGCTACGCCTTCCCAGGGGAGGCGTAACATGGAATTATATATTTACCCTAATTTTTCCTCTTTCTACAAGTGCTGCATTCTGAAGTACATGTAGAAAGAGAAACAATCCTGAAATAATTGTTTTTGTGTAGGAAGGTTTTGGCACGGGCATGAAGTAATGGACCTAAGAGGCTCAGGAGGAAAAGGAGGAGAGATAATTATGGTGCCCTGTGCAGGGGTTCAAAGGTTGAGCATGTGGCAAGGTCGGAGATGGAATAAAAGGAGCAGTAAAAAAAGAACCAATACTTAGAACCTTATCAGCCCTCTGCTCCATGGGCTTGAGGCAATCCAATAACAGATTAAGCAAATCCCTATGCATAAGACCAAACTTAGCACACAAAAGTTCAGTATTGTCATAGATAGTATGGGTAATATTGGGTGTCAAAACCACATCAATAGAAGGAGTATGCAAAGCAGCTGGATTTACTGACAAATTAAGTTGTGCCGTTTGTTTTTTAGTGGTGCTTTGTTGCTGGTACGGCAGATGCTTGGGGACTGTCAGCAGCAGCAATGGTGCCTTGTGCAAGGTGCTCAGATGGAAACCCTAAAGAGGCGTTGATGAAATCATTGGATACAGGGCAAGATGGAATGATAGGACAAATGGAGGGATCAAGACTGTCATGTGAAAGAATGTATTCCAAAAACTCTATTTCCTTCAAAATGGCTCCCACAACATGCTTTCTAAAACCTTCAATTGTGGTTCGGTTGGTTGTAGATGTGGTGTTGTTAACAGTCTTTCACTTACCCATCTCTGAGAAAAGATTAAAAGGACATAGGCCCTCATTCTGACCTTGGCGGGCGGCGGAGGCCGCCCGCCAAAGTCCCGCCGTCAGGTTACCGTTCCGCGGTCGAAAGACCGCGGCGGTAATTCTGACTTTCCCGCTGGGCTGGCGGGCGGTCTCCTTCAGACCGCCAGCCAGCCCAGCGGGAAAGAGGCTTCCACGATGAAGCCGGCTCGGAATCGAGCCGGCGGAGTGGAAGCTGTGCGACGGGTGCAGTTGCACCCGTCGCGTATTTCACTGTCTGCGCAGCAGACAGTGAAATACATGTAGGGGCCCTCTTACGGGGGCCCCTGCAATGCCCATGCCAGTGGCATGGGCACTGCAGGGGCCCCCAGGGGCCCCGCGACCCCCCCTACCGCCATCCGGATCTCGGCGGTCCGACCGCCGGGATCTGGATGGCGGTAGGGGGGGTCAGAATCCCCGCGGCGGTGCAGCAAGCTGCGCCGCCGCGGAGGATTCAATGGGGCCGCGGTACACTGGCGGGACCCCGCCAGTGGTGCCGGTCCGACCGCGGCTTTACCGCCGCGGTCGGAATCCCCATTGGAGCACCGCCGGCTTGTCGGCGGTGCTCCCGCGGTCCTCCGCCCTGGCGGTCAAAGACCGCCAGGGTCAGAATGAGGGCCATAGTCTAGCCCAGCCTCCTGTGGGCTCTGACAAGTGCAGATGGCCAACTCCTGGCCCAGTCTCTGCCCATCCTATGCTGCAGGAAAAACAGCTGCACTCTATTGAGCTTCGTCCCTACTGCTGGCAATGGAATTTTGGGGCTGTCAGTCCAGCGCCCCCAGCAGCCACGACAACAGAGTCCTTGGGAGGTATAATAGATATGAATTAAAATTGATTCATAAGTATTATTTTACTACCCCACCCATTACCTCTCAATTCCCTACACCCCTCTCCTAAAAAATATTTTGTATAGTTTTAATAAACAAGTATTATATTTTTTTTAAATTTAAATACATTAAATACATGAATACACAAGTATTACAATTAATACATGTATATTAATATACTTCCCCACCCATTACGCCTAGACCCCACTTCTAAAATATATATTTTGCATATTTTTAATAAATATGCACTTTAAATTTAAATATTTAAGTGTATGAAATTTATTGATGCACAGGTATCAAAATACCTAAATATTACTACACCCAACCACATATTAGCCATAGATCTTTTACATCCCTCTCCTAAAAAAGTTTTATTTTTAGATTTTAACGAGTATGCATTATAATTTTAAAATACATGAATATTAATACACTTTCTCACTCATTACCCCTATATCCCTTAACTCCCACTCCAAATAACAGTATTTTGGATAGTTTCAACAAACATGCGTTATCAGTTTAAATACTTAAATGTATTAAATAAAAAATACAAAAGTATTAACATTGATTCTTAAGTTCAAATTCACTTTACCGATACACTCCTTAAACCCCCCTTCTAAATAATAATAATGATTATTAATAAATATAATTATAAATTGTAATTTAAATTACTTCTCATTTTTACATATTTACCAGGTATATTAATAAATTAGGAAATCCCTATCTGTATACAGCACTTTTTCCTATGGTTACCAATAGTTACCCAAACTTACCGTTATGTAAGATAAAGATAGACATGATAAATGTATGGGTGGTAAAGGCATGCATTGCAAACATCTCTGTGTGGTAAAGACTACATGGTAAAGGCACTTTGTGGTAAAGACTGCGTTATAAAGTCTGTTTCTTGGTGCATATAATAGGATACTGCAACAGACGAAACTTCAGGAGGGCACAAAAAAGGTTTGGGGCACTGGAAATTAATAACGATTACTGAGGGTGTCACGTGGTGTGTGACCTCATGGTGTCACGTGTTAGCCCTGTGTCTGGGTCCTAGCCCCTTGGTATTGGCCTATGTGATGTGTAAAAAGTATGACTTAGTGATGTGCAAGTGGTTTCAGAGCTTGAGAGGGACAGGTCTGGACATGTCAGACCTTCATGCCCAAGTGGCTGTTAGGGGGCCTCTGCATAGGGCGGCAAAGTGGGTGGTCTGGCCAAACCTCCCCACTGCTGGCTAATCCAAAAAAGTGGGAATGGTCAAATGTTGCTTTTGTTAGAGCCAGCCTATCAATTTAGAGAGGTAAATCTAAAACAGCTGTGTGCCTATAGGCTATCCCTGAGACACAGTGGAGGCTAAATTAGAAACTGGCCCTGTAATTAAAAGTTTGAAACACAACAGTGGTTGTTGTGGCATAGCAAATCTAAAACAGATGTGTGTCTACAGCCTTTCCCAGGGACACAGTGTGGGCTAAATTAGAAACTGACCCTGTAATTACAAGTTTGAAACACAACAGAGGTTGTTGTGGCATAGCAAATCTAAAACAGAGGTGTGCTTACAGCCTTTCCAAGGGGCACAGTGGGGGCTAAATTAGAAACTGGCCCAGTAATTAAAAGTTTGAAACACAACAGAGGTTGTTGTGGCATGGCTAATCTAAAACAGCTGTGTGCCTATAGGTTATCCCTGGGACACAGTGGAGGCTAAATTAGAAACTGACCCAGTAATTAAAAGTTTGAAACACAACAGAGGTTGTTGTGGCATAGCAAATCTAAAACAGATGTGTGCTTACAGCCTTTCCAGGGGTCACAGAGGGGGTTAAATTAGAAACTGACCCAGTAATTAAAAGTTTGAAGCACAACAGAGGTTGTTGTGGCATAGCAAATCTAAAACAGATGTGTGCTTACAGCCTTTCCAGGGGTCACACAGGGGGTTAAATTAGAAAATGGCCCAGTAATTAAAAGTTTGAAACACAACAGAGGATGAGGGGCATAGCAAATCTAAAACAGCCTTTCCAGGGGTCACAGAGGGGGTTACATTAGAAACTGGCCCAGTAATTAAAAGTTTGAAACACTACAAAGGCCAATTATAGCCAACCTATAACAGATGTCTATTTCCAGGTCCCACCAATCACAGAGCCCAGGCATGATTACCATTGTGAGCCTTGTATAAGAACACCCCACCTTCACAGACCTCTTTTTTTCTGAACTACATACTGACATTTGTGGCAAGCAGGGGATTATCAGGACATCATGGCTGGAAACATGAAGGGCAGAGCTCAGACTGGTGTTGCTAAACATCTTCTACTTAAGGTCTGTAACAGAGTGATGTGTGTATGTGTTTTACTATAGTTTAACAATGACATTAGCCCCAACCTGTTTAACTATACACAGAGATGTAAAATGCCTGCTTTAAAAATTTTTTTAAAAAAATTAAAAGCTATTAGTGTTTTTTTGAGATACTGTAATTACTTTTTGGGATGTTTGTAGGGCTTAACTTGTACCTGATGGTTCTGGGACTATGTAGGGGCATGTATTTTTGAAAATCTACACTCATTTTGTGGGATGGTGTTCTTTTAATGTGTGCTTGCTGGTTCTGGGGCTGTGTATGGGCATGTATTTTTGCGTGAGCGCACTTATTTTGTGGGGTGTGTTGGTACTGCTTAATTTGTACATGATGGTTCTTATGTTGAGAATTTACATGAGTTTCTGATGGTCTGCATTCATTTTGTGGGATGGCGGCGGGGCTTAATTTGTACTTAAGGGTTCTGGTGTTATGCATTTGTATGTAGTTTTGATGGTCTGCACTTGTTTTGTGGGGTGGTGCCATGGTTTAATTTGTACTTGATGTTTCAGGTGCTGTGTATGGGCGTGTATTTTTGGGGGTCTGCACTTATTTTGGGGGCTGCGGGCCATCCTTAATTGGTACTTGTGGTGTCTTGTGCTATGTCTATGCCTGTATTTTTGCGGGATTGCACTTATTTTGATGGCTTAATGTGTACATAATGGTTCAGGGGGGATGTGTAGCTGACGGTATTTTCTTTGTTGGTGTGGCTATATTTAATTTGTACAGGATTGTTGTGGGGCTCTGTAGGTATTTTTTTATGTGCATTTTATTGTATGGCCCAGCATTATATGCTCCCACAATTAATTGCAGCAGTAGTGTGTTCAGGCGGAGAGCTTTGGGGTGCAAGGTTATTCATTTTAGATCTCTGCGCTCCGAGTTGCTGGGAGCGCAGAGATCTAAAATGAATAACCTTGCACCCCAAAGCTCTCCAGAGTTGTCCTGCACTCTGGGGTGTCCTATTATTAACTTTTCCAGCAGCTCTCAGGTCCCCCCCGGTGGCTCTGAGAACAGCTCGGAAATTTTAATAATGGGACACCCCAGAGGCGGCCTGCACTCTGGGGAGGCCTGTTATTAACTTTTTCCAGCTGCTCGCAGAGTCCACGGTGGCGCTGAGAACAGCGCTGAAATAGCTAATAACAGGCCTCCCCAGAGCCGACCTGCACTCTAGGGAGGCCTGTTATTAACTTTTTCCGGCTGCTCTCAGAGTCCACGGGGTCTGAGAGCAGCGCCGAAATAGTTAATAACAGGTCCCCCCAGAGCCGACCTGCACTCTGGGGAGGCCTGTTATTAACTATTTAGGCGCTGCTCTCAGACCCTCATGGGCTCTGAGAACAGCGCCGAAATAGTAAATAACAAGCCTCCCCAAAGCTATCCTGCACGCTGGGCGGCTTGTTACTAACTTTTTCGGCGTTGCTCTCAGAGCCCACGAGTGTCTGAGAGCAACGCCGAAAAAGTTAGTAACAAGCCTCCCCAAAGCCCTCCTACACGCTGGGAGGCTTGTTATTAACTTTTTCGGCGCTGCTACCAGAGCCCACGCGGGTCTGAGAGCAGCGCCGTAAAAAAAAGTTAGTAACAAGCCTCCCAGCGTGCAGGAGGGCTTTGGGGAGGCTTGTTACTAACTTTTTTACGGCACTGCTCTCAGAGCCCTTGTGGGTTCTGAGAGCCGCTTTGGCCATAACTACAATGCGGGTCTCCGGGCGCCTGCAACCTCGGAGACCTGCGTTGTAGTTATGGCCAAAGCGGCTCTCAGAGCCCACGGGGGTTCTGAGAGCCGCTTTGGCCATAACTATAACGCGGGTCTCCGAGGCTGCAGACGCCCGGAGACCGCGTTATCAAGGTAGCAGATCTCTGCTCAGAGGCCGCATTGCCTCTGAGCAGAGAGATCTGCTACCTTGATAACGCAGTCTCCGGGCGTCTGCAGCCCCGGAGACAGTTTCTCAGGGTTTCAGTAAGGCGGCTCTCAGAAGCCACTGGGGAATACCCCAGCGGCTTCTGAGAGCCGCCCGTGAGGTTTAATTACAGAGAATGCCGCGTGTGTTTCAGCGGCATTCTCTGTAATTAAACCTTCTTCCGACCGGCTCACCGAGGCCTCGGGGAGTTCCCGAGGCCTCGGTGAGTCGGTCGCTAGCCGCCAGAGTGCGGCGTTTGTTTTTAAAAAAAAATAAAAATAAAAGGAGTAATGGCGCGTGGCCATGGTCTGTGGGGCCCTGACCACGCGCGCTTGGGCCCTAGGGCCCATACAAATATAAATAATTTTTTTTTTAAAAAGCTGCAGTACACGGAGCCTCTGGGGGCCTTGGGATTGGGGCCCTCAAGGCCCCTAAGGGCAGCATTTAAAAAAAAAATACAAAGAAAGTTTGGGTGGCCATGAGGGCCCTGAGCACGAGGCTCAGAGACCCCCAGGGCTCCATAGGCCTGGCTTTAAAAAAAAAAAAATATATATATATGTATATATATATATATGACAAGTGTGACCAGGTGTTTAGGAGACACTGAAGTCTAGAACGACATTTAAAAAAAAAGAAAATCACATAAATTAAAAAAAAATAAAAGATGTTGAAATAAATAAAAAATAATAATGATTAAAAAAAAACTAAACCTGCTAAAAGCTTCTCAGACCCCCAAGTACCCCACACCACTCACCGTAGTTCAGGATGGCCTGGGATCCGAGGTTGTTGCCCTGAAAAACCCAGAACCTCACACATGTTGCATCCACATCCGGACATTTTCTTTTTTTTTTTTAAACAAAGACTGTGTGCTGTTGGAACTGGCTCAGCTTTGAGTTTAGACTGAGCTCCGCCCCCACACATGGTTCACAGCCTTGTTCAGCTAAGGTGAAAACCCGGCATGGACCTAGGATCCAGTTTCCAGTCTATGTCTTATAGAGACAATCCTAGAGCTCGTATTATGCAAGAGCGCCACCATGTGGAATTTGTTTATTAAACCGTGTATAGTTTTTGAGAAAAGTTTTACAGTTGTCAATATGTATTTATACTTCCAGAACATAGGGATTCAACAATTTGAATCTTGATATATATATATATGTATATATTTTTTTAATGACAATGTTTATTTTTATTTTTTTTCTCAATTTTTTTTTTTTTTTTGTCCAACACTTGCTGTGCTTTTATGAAGGGTTCTTACCTAGAAGATGAATTGTGGTATGTTTAAAGGCAAATCTGTCTCTCTTGTACACAGGGCCTCCAAGAGTCTGGGGAGTCCCTTGTGGAAATGGAAACCGTGCAGCAAGGTGAGTTACAGGCCATAGGTCTTTCTAAACCGAGTTGTCAGGATTGTTATTTTTTAATTTGACTTCTAATGGGCACCCGTGTGTTTGTATAGGTTATGATGCAGAACTCAGGTGTGCGATTGCCTCTCTCCAACAAATCCTTCATGTTCAAGATGGGTCAAGCACCTTGTCACAGGATAACGTTTCTGCAGGTATATATTAGGGTTCTTTTTGTAACCCCTCTGAAAACCTAACAGGCCCAACAATCAGACCTATATTTGGTCATCTCAGTGAGTTTGTATAGTCTATGTATTATATTCTAAGTGTAACATTATTTTTTTATGTTTTTTATCCCGAGGAGTCCCTATGGAAGCAGCGATCCGTAATTTGGATGCAAAGCTTAAAAACCAGCCCCGCAAAAGGAAGTCCCCTGCGTCTAAGGACGGCCCGCCTATTAAGTAGGGACCCTCAAGACGAAAAACCCAAGGTGAGTTTTAGAAAATGTAGAGTCTGGTGTATACAGTCCCTAGTGTGTCTAAACGTCTTTCACACCCATAGGTATAGCAGCTATAACTAGCCCTAATATGTATTTTGCTATCTTTACATCCTAGAATCATCACAACGGAGCTCCGGAGACGCCGGCCCTCAGCCTAAGCAGCGGATGTCGTCTTTAAAGGTCTGCATTGGGAGTGCTCAAAACCCCACAGCGGTACTCGTGAACCACCCCGAACACCAAGACCCACCCTGCAACCTCTCTACAGCCACCGATCATGGTCCAGGTACAACTCTTAACGACACCACACCAACTGTCATAAAGGGAATACCTAGTACAGCGAACACTTCTCCAACAACTATCCAGGGGATGGGGCATGGACAAACGGACATTATCGTTCTTACATCACCAAACGCCCAACTGTTTGTACCGTGTGAGGCCTCTGGAGGGCCCCCAAAACAGTGCAGCAGTCTTAAAATAAATCGGCTGTCCTTAAAGAGTCGTAGGAAGAAGTTCCAGACCCCTGAGTTACAATCTGGGCCTTTAGACCTGTCTTTTAAATTTTTTGTTAAGGTACAGCCGGTTCCACCTAGCTCCCAGAGTTCTAATACCAGGGTGTCTGGCCTCACCCTAGCCCCTCCAGGTTGTACAACAAACCCAACCCTGTTACATGACTCATCATTGGAAAATGATCACCCTGCAGAGGATCCTTATTCCCACTGTATAGGACTTCTTAAGGCTCTAGCTGGTACTATAAAGTTTTGGAACACCCTCGAGCGATGATCAGGGTTCTCAAACTCCTGGATGTTCACACTGGAACCCTGTTTTTACGTCCCGCTCTGATCCATCAACAGTGAGTGGGGGTGATAACGCCAGCCACTGTCCTATAACTGAGGCGGCTCAGGGAGTTGGCAATCATACCTCTAATGTCACAAGTACTGGCCTTGAAACCAACCTTTCAAACCGTACTAGAGTTCTAGACAGCTACATTAAAGAAATACATCAGTCGTTCAGACAATTAAAATGCCAACTCCGTCTAAAAACTTTAAAATTGTGTAAGAACGACTGTAATACAGGGACATCAAGAGCTAGCATAAAGGCTTTAAAACAGCTGATGGCTCAGTGTTGAAACACAATGGCCCAAACTTGCGCTTCAACAGTTGTAGCCATGGGTAACATACCCTCATGACTAGGTGAGCGTACATACACGGGAAATGTTAGAGCTACATTTACCAGTACAATGGGCCGTAGGTCTAAATATGAAAAGAAGCCACAGCAACTGCTTAGTAGAGCTCTAAGAGTTTTACGAGCGCTCAAAAGTCAGAGGTCATGTCAACCCCCAAAACCAACGCCCATAAGACCTCAAAATATAGAGTTAGGAGGTGCTGATGGTCTTTACAGGCCCTCTGGGGGTGATGGTCCGAGCAGTCTCAGCCTTACACAGTCTGAAGGAACCCCATCCGAAGTAGGTGTAGTGTCAGTGTTACCATTTGTAAACAACCCAAATATTGTTCAGATCGGCGGGGGTCAGTTACCAAAAACCAGATGAGCCCATAAGAAGCCAAAGTGGCTGTTGTAGCTCTAGAAACCGCAAGTTTGTAATAAAAATGTTAACGAAAGCCAGACTCTGCGTTACCAGAAGGTCTAAAAACAAACCTACATCTAACCATACCCCTGTGAGCTCTCCAGCAGCCAGTAATTCTCAAACTGAGGCTTCAGAACCAGTATTTATGGAAAGTGTGAGACGGTATAGTCGAGTTGTAGATCGGTTTAACGCTACAGAACACTATGAGGAGTTTAGGTTCGTTAACCTAGATTGCCTACACTCCTCAGATCATGGCATTATAGCTATACATCAGGCTGTGCAAACGCTAATCGAACGATTGTTACACGATGTGGGTCCTAATGATTTCTTTCAGATGCGTTTTCAGGGACAGGGTCTCAATAGTCCCCTGTTCACCAGACGGTCATCTCGGGATGTGTTTGACGCTGTAACGTTTTTAGAAAACCTATCTAAACTTTTACAGAGCAAGGCTGAATTACTGGCGTATGGGTCCTTTAGAATCATCGCCCTCGTTGTTAGGGGTCGCGAAGGTGGTGCTTCCAGAGCCTTAAAGAGCGTTATGTACAGTAAAATCATTGGCAAGAAATCTCGGTGGTTGCTCGATTTTATCACCGGAGCTACCAACATGTGTCTGGCCGCAAGCATTGCAGGCTTATTGATGGACCGCTCTACCCCAGATGCCGTCATTATGTCGATGGCTGTAGCAGCACATGAGACGCTTCAGATACCGGCTGACAAAATGGTAGGTTTAGGGGACCTGGGACTTTTTGAGAATCACTTTGCCATGACGGTTAAAGTTCTATACCATGCCGGTTCTTGGCAGTACTTCACTACCAATGAAGGTGTGAAAAACAAGACCGTGTATGTGCTACATCATGAAAAACACTTTTACGGTGTCTTGAACCTGAAGGGTTTTCTAGGTGCCAAGTATGTGTGTGAGCATTGCGATCACATATACAACAATCGGACCAAACACCAGTGTGAATTACACTGTAAAATGTGTCAGAGGGACGGATGTGTCAATGACAATGCTCTGAAAGTGAACTGCACAACGTGCAAGCTGTTTTGTCGGTCGCAAGACTGCTTAAACACGCACATCGGCCTAGCCCAATGTGTTCTTAAAGCCGACTGTGGGACTTGCGGTCGCTATAAACCTATCGACCACAAATGTAAAGGTATGCAATGCCCTAGGTGTACAGAGGCTTTTATAGCCGGAACAACACATGAGTGTTACATGCTCAGAAGTCACCACCAGAAAAAAACAGAAGACTATGGGGGTCATTCTGACCCTGGCGGCCGGTGACCGCCAGGGTCACCGACCACGGGAGCACCGCCAACAGCCTGGCGGTGCTCCCGAGGGCATTCTGACCGCGGCGGTTCAGCCGCGGCCAGAAAGGGTAAACCGGCGGTCTCCCGCCGGTTTACCACTGCCCTTGTGAATCCTCCAAGGCTGCGGAGCGCGCTCCGCAGCCATGGGGATTCTGACACCCCCTACCGCCATCCTGTTCCTGGCGGGTCTCCCGCCAGGAACAGGATGGCGGTAGGGGGTGCCGCGGGGCCCCTGGGGGCCCCTGCAGTGCCCATGCCCATGGCATGGGCACTGCAGGGGCCCCCGTAAGAGGGCCCCGCAAAGTATTTCAGTGTCTGCTAAGCAGACACTGAAATACGCGACGGGTGCAACTGCACCCGTCGCACCCCTGCAACTACGCCGGCTCAATTCTGAGCCGGCGTCCTCGTTGCAGGGGCATTTCCTCTGGGCCGGCGGGCTCTCTTTTGGAGAGCGCCCGCCGTCCCAGAGGAAATGTCTGAATGGCCGCCGCGGTCTTTTGACCGCGGCGCGGTCATTCAGCGGCGGTACCTTGGCGGACGGCCTCCGCCGTCCGCCAAGGTCAAAATGACCCCCTATATCGTTTTTGATATAGAGTGTACGCAAGAGACGGGGGTTCACCAGCCAAACTATATTTACGCCCACCATCTAACAGGTGATGGGAGCTGGGAGTTTGAAGAACGGTCATGCGTGAATGATTTCCTCAACACGTTCATGCAACCGCGATACCAGGATTATACATTTCTGGCTCACAACTCCAAAGCATATGACTCATTCTTCATTATCCATGACCTGATACATGAAAAGCTGCCCGTTAGTCTCATAACCCAAGGTTCCAAACTAATGCTGCTTAAGGTTGTGCCTTTTGACATTAGGTTCATAGACACCTTGAATTTTCTGCCCATGAAGTTGAGCAAACTGCCAAAAGCCTTTGGGTTTGAAGGCTGTAAAGGTTATTTCCCTCACTTTTTTAACACCTGGGCTAATCAGAATTACAGCGGGCCTATGCCTCCGCCCAACAGTTATGGTTGCGAGTACATGATGCCCTCTGAAAAAGAGAGTTTTCTACAGTGGTACGATGAAAACCGTGAAAAATTGTTTCATTTTCAAACTGAATTGAAAGCATACTGTCAGGCGGATGTTATGATATTGCGAAAAGCATGCAACCTTTTCAGAGATGTTGTGGTGGCGATGACGAAGCGGGTCCGGTTTATTAAAACCAAATCACGCAGGAGTAAAAAAAAAAAAATAACAGTATACCTGGACCCATTTCAAAACATTACTCTGGCTTCAATGTGCATGTCTATTTATAAACACATGTTTTTATTGTATGGAACTATCGCCTTAGTACCACCTGACCTCTATAACGGCAAGCAGAAACGTTACTCCACCCCCTCTATTCAGTGGCTCATGTACGTCTCTGCGAATGACAGCATCTTCATTCAGCACGCTTTGCAGGGCGGCGAATACCGTCTAGGACGCTACTATCTAGACGGGTATGCATTAATTAACGGTGTGCCAACCGCCTTTGAGTTCAACGGGTGTTTTTACCATGGATGCCCTCAGTGTTACAAGCCCCATGAGTTTAATAGACTGCAGGGAACCACGTTTGAACATCTGCACCGCCGGACTATGGCGAAGGCGCAGTATATTGAGAGTTGTGGGTTTGTTCTGAGAACTCTCTGGGAACATGATTGGGTAACTGAGCTATCGAAAGATGGTGAACTGAGCACTTTTATTAAGAGCCAGCAGTTACCTTCACCGCTGGAACCCCGTGACGCCTTATTCGGTGGTCGTACAAACGCCATTCAATTGTACCGTGTAGCTGGCCCTGGTGAGAAAATACATTACTACGACTTCACAAGTCTGTATCCGTTTGTGAACAAGGTGAAGTTGTACCCTGTGGGCCATCCTACAATCATATACAGGAACTTTTAACCTCTCAAAGAGTACTTTGGAATCATTAAGTGTCAGATTCACCCTCCGCGGAAACTTTACTTTCCGGTGCTCTCTTATAGAGTCGACGGTAAGCTAATGTTCCCCCTATGCTGAACCTGCGCTGAAAGTAAACAGCTTAGCGAATGCCGGCATAGTGATGAGCAGAGGATGCTGGAAGGGATTTGGTGTACCATCGAGGTGCAGATGGCCCTAGAGAAAGGGTATCGCCTAGGTAAAATCCTGGAAGTCTGGCACTTTCCAAACACAACAACCCAGCTCTTTTCTGAGTACATCAACTTGTTTCTCAGAGACAAGCAGGAGGCCTCGGGGTATCCAGAATGGTGTGTTGATGAGCCCTCAAAGAAAAAGTATATCGCTCATAACAAAGCTCGCGAGGGTATTAAACTGAGACCTGCGTTCATTAAGGTTAACCCCGCCCGTCGGCAGTTAGCTAAGCTCTGTCTCAATTCGTTGTGGGGAAAGTTCGCACAGCGTACCAATTTGTCAAACACATCCATCGTCACAAATCCGGATGAGCTTTTTAAGTATATATTCACACCGGTTTATGACATATCCAGTTGTGAATTTATTGACGACGAGACGGCCGTTCTATGCTGGAAATACACCAAAGAGTACCCCACAACGTGTAACAATATAAACATCTTTATAGCATGCTTCACAACTGCTCACGCCAGGCTAGAGCTTTACAGGTTGCTGGACAAGCTTCAGGAATGGTGTTGGTACCATGACACTGACTCGGTTATCTTTGTGAGTAAAGAGGGTGATGAAGCTCCTCCGCTGGGTGATTATCTAGGGGATTTGACCAGCGAGCTCGAAAAGGGGGAGTATATACAGGAATTTGCCTCATCAGGCCCTAAGACGTACAGTTATAAGACCTCAAACAACAAGGTTTGCATGAAAGTCAAAGGTATCACTTTAAACGTCAACAATACGATTAAAATAAACTTAGACAGTCTGAAGGGTCTGGTGCACGAATACTCCGCCACGAGCGATCACAGAAATAGCAAAGCCATTGTTGTAAACCACCCGAGCATAGTCAGGTCCAAGAAAAAGTGGGAAATTACAACCCAACCTATGTATAAAACCTTAAGAGTAGTGTTTGACAAACGGGTCCTCACATCGGACTACAAAACACTGCCTTACGGTTACTAAAAAACATTAGAGGCTCGAACTCCACCCAGATATGGACACCAGACTACAACACCCATTCTCCTGCGTTTTAGCTGGTCCCTCCAGTAGCGGAAAAAGTTTTTTTATAAAGAAACTGCTAGAAAACGCTCCCGGTGTTTTATCTCAGACCCCTAACAACATGGTGTGGCTTTATTCATGCTGGCAGGATCTTTACACGGAGCTCACCCTAAAGTTCCCCCACATTCGGTTTATAGAAGGTATCCCCGGTAATCTCAACGACGATGACTTGCTACCAAAACAACTTGTAAACATGGTCGTGGTGGATGACCTCATGCATGAAGGCGGGGACCACCCCGAGATTGAACGGGCTTTTACGCAATATTCACACCACCGTAATCTGAGCATATGCTATATAGTGCAGAACCTGTTTTACAAGGGCAAGAGCAGCCGGTCCATAACTCTCAACGCCTCATACCTGGTCTTATTTAAAAAACCCCGAGACAAACTTCAGATCTCAATTATAGCTAAACAAATGTACCCCGGAAACACCCAGTTTTTCATGGAGGCCTTTAACGATGCTAGAGCAAAACCCCACGGTTACTTACTGGTGGATTTGAAACCCAACACTCTTGAAGACTACAGACTACGAGCCGGTATACTACCACCTGACTTCCCTGTCGCCTACACGCCTAAAACAATGCCCAAAACCTATAAAAAGAACAAGTAAAAAGATGTTTATAACATTTACACTCTAAACCTTGTAATATAAGGACCCCACAATGTCTGCGAGGTTGCGGCGTAATTTAGGCCTTCTAAAAATGTTGATCACAGCCAGCCCCTCGAAAAGAAAAGCAATCCTTTGCGCTGCCTCGGACGATTTAGTGGCCGCCATTTCAGAAATAGCCCTAAACACCCTAAAAGGTAATGTCCCGATATCAACTAGCCAGTTCCGTGTTCTGAAGAAGAAGCGCCACATTATTAAGAAGCTCAGCAATAAGAGGGCATCACTCCTTTCCAAAAGAAAACTGTTCAAACAGTCAGGAGGCTTTATAGGGTCGCTGTTAGGTACAGCTAGACCCCTAATCACAGGGTTACTGTCGAGATCTTGATGGAGCACGCCCACAAAATGTACCTCTTACCACGGAAACAGCTGGAACATCTGGGCCCTTCTAACACAGATGTCTGGGACATACGCAAAAACGAAACGCAGCGTCTCGATGCTGAAATCAAAGCCATTTTGAACCGAACTGATTTAAAACCCCACGACAAAGCAGGGCTTTACTCAGGAGCCCTTCAAAACTTTCTACAATACTACAAGCAACTAACCTCTGAAAAAAACAAACTGACGCTGTATACCCCAGATGCTGAACAGCAGCCAGGACCCTCTACGGCATCTCTAGACATAGGACCCACATCCACAACTGATGCCTTTGTCTTAGACCTTTTAAAAAATATCAGTCAGAAATATAGAGGGGCTGCTCAAATGTTGCTCAGTAAAATGACTACTACTAAAGATTTGACCACTTGTAACGATCGGGGTGAATTCGTTTACAAAGGGCAGCCGGTTGCTGGTTCCCATATGTATGATCTGGTCCGGGGTCTCACACACGGTAAAACCCTATCGACACAAGACGCTCCTAGAGGTTGGGAGCAGTTCCTAAGTGCAGCTGCGGAACTCAACATTCCCTCCACGATTATCGGAAATGCAGAGAATCGCCGTAAGCTTGAAAGTTTAAACGATCCGACCCCCGCTGTTTTTACAAGGAGCCCCGCTATATCGACATCACCTTTCTTTCCACAACTAACACCCGTTCGGAACAGTGCTGCTCTTCCTATGGAGCCTAAAAAGAGACTATTCAAAATGAACACCTGGCTACCGCTCTAATTTTGCACACCTGTACAGTTTTTGTTAAAAGTTTTTGCGGTTCGAAAAATTGTGCTTCATTTTATATGTTTAACCTTGTAAATGTTTGTGTTGAAACATGTTTGTAATAAACACTTTTACATTTTCATCAGTAGTCTGCCATCTTTTTGTTTATAAATGGTTTGAAAATGTGCGCAGTGTGAATAAAAAAAAAAAAATGCCTAGGATGAAAGCATGTTTAAGATGTTTTTTATTTTAGGCACTCATAAGTACAAATAACAGCTTTACAATACCTTACACTTTTGACAAAGACCATATTCTGCTTTAACAACGTGCGACATTGTCCTGGAGTTTTCATTCACATATTTCATAACAGCACCGTCGTTGTTTACTAGATCATCTGAGTACAGATTAAAAAAAATTCTAAACGTTATACCTTCAGACATTTTACTAATAAAGTATATATACAATGTTCCCCACATGTGATGGCCATAGGATCCTGCACACGAAGTTTGTTATACACAACCGTGGGTGATGCTTTTTTTACATATTTGAATATCGGCTTTGTATAAATACTATGCTCAGGGAACTCGGCTAAACTATCAAACACTATAACCTTGTCCACATCCAGAAACAGAGCCGCCCAATGTGTACCACCCTTGTAATGGGGATCGGTGTTAAAGACGAGGGTGCGGGGCCTTTCTGGACCTATCTTTTCAGGTAGTCCATCGCTAGGGTATACCCCTAGAAAGTATTTCTTAGCATATTTATGTCTACTTAAGAAGTCCCGTATCTCCGTAGTGTCCATTTTATATATTTAAAAAAAAATATATATATATATATTATTTTTTTATTTTACACTCTTTCAATGGTAGTCAAACATAAGCTGATGGGGGTGGTTGACCTGGATAACGCTGTCGAATACCGAGAACACAATCATGTTCACATTGGTCGCCAGCGCCTGTGTAAAACGTATTTCCGCTTTTAGATTTCCGTTTTTGATCAGGTTGTAATGGTCGCCGTCTTCCATGTCAGGCGTCAGGTTGAACGCAAACAGAGTGTAGCCGGCAGCATACCCTTCTCTTGAAACAACTACTCCCGAGTCCCGCAGTGTTTCCCCGTTATCGAGACCAGACGTAGATATTCCCGGACAAAAATTTGATGTTCCAAAATTCGGCGTGAAAGGTTTTGCGGGTATCACGGCGCCCTCGTGAACCAGAGCTGCATAGTTGATACCGTAGTGTTTGAAGTTGAAAGGGTTTGAGTTGTAGAGGCCACTAAAAGCGGTATTGTCCACAAACCCTATGATGATGAGTTTCGGTAATTGCCCCAGAAATAGATTCTGCTGCTGCGTTAATCGGGTTCCGGCGGTGATGCTGAATATCTTCAGAGCAACTCTTTCAATGGCATACTTGGCGTTCGATAATTGTAAAGCTTCAGCATGGGCCAGTCTGACTCTTGGGGACACTTTCACTCTCTTTACAAACAGGCTCGCAGATAATATAACCAGTTTATACTGCTCTGCATCACCGGTGATGAGACAGAAAGCGTCCTTGTTACGATTGAGTTTGATCTTAAGATCTATACCGTTGACTAACAGTTTGTCTTGGAAGAAAAGGTCTGAATGCACGCGCCCAAGAGGTCAAACTGCCTACTGCCGGCGACAAAGCTGGCTCTTTTTTTAAATCCCTCGTTGTCCCCGTCCAAAGCCGTGTTCTCCAAATGCGCTTCGGTATCTCGGTAGAAGAGCCCCGCTGAAAGATGTGTGTCCAGCGCATCGCGACTATAATTTAGAATACTCTCTATGTAGGCCCTGTAGGCATACATGTTATCACTTTGCATGACGAGACGATCGCCTAGGTTAATGTCCACTTGATTAAACATTGTTGCGATGGGGTAGGCGATCGGGACCACTCTAGCATCAGCCTCGATGTTGGCACCGTTCGCTTTGGTTATTTTACAGACGAGGTGCAGGAGAGTGTTGTTGAGATCAAGGTACATATCCGTGGACCCCGACACATAAAACTCTATCGGTGCAAGGGGTGTCAGAGCGGACATCGGCGACACTTCCATGAAAAAACTGTTTTCAATGCTGGTCTGTGTGGGTTTGAGAGAAAACAGATCTAACTCAGATTTGGCGCATTCACCCGATGCACAGTGTACGAAGGCCATGATCGATGTTTTAAAAAATATTCGCACTAGAACGAGTTCTCTTCTTCTTGGTCGATCTCTTCCGTCTTACGGCTCTTCTTTTGTGAGGGCCTTTTGAAGTAGTCCATCGCTTCTTATAGGGCATTGGTGGACCCCTACGCCTCGAAGCCCTTCGCTTCCTTTTAACACCACCATGCGCTTTATACAGCAACCCAGCTCCTCTTTGGGGCTGTCTGTTCATACGCTCGGCTAACGCAGACGTTACACTACCCATGACATCCTGGGCGATGTTTGCAGCAGCCGTTTTAACATGAGGTTTTGCAATTTCGAACCCTCTTCTCAAAAAGGGCATGGCTTGCCTGAACATGCTCCGGAAGAAACCCCCCAATCCCGCCCCATGCATAACCGGAGCCCCTTGAAAGTAGGGCGGGTGGCCTCCATACCCAGCATGAACTCTATAATAGTCCCTGTACATAGAGGGATCCCCGTAGGTTTTCATGATGACCATTGCAGCTGTCTAATAGTCACCTTCACGCCGTGGTCTTAAATGAAGCTTAACAATAACTTTCCCGTATTTAAAGGCAACCGGCTCCGACTGATCGCTGTACACCATGATGGTTATAGTGTCAAAATGTTTTTTAGAAATTGCAACATAGTCGAGTTTGTGATGTTGTATATTAACCATTGTGTTATTTTCGCCCTGCACAGGGACCCACTTCAACAAAGGTGAATAACTGTCCCCGACCCTCTGCGGTTCTACAATATCGCTATAAACGTAGAGTGTATAAAATCCGCCGTTAATATCGGGACATGTAGGGTCTGGATCCACCTGCTTTTGCAGAAGTTGTACGGTCCCTAAAACCCGTTGTGATTTACCACTACATTTAAACCTAGTATCATACTCAGGGGCTCTAAGATAGACTTTTCTTCTAACGTAATCCAATACCAGATATATATTCGCATACTCTTCAACGCTGCTTATAGATTTGTTGATGGCCTCGATCACCGTCGCTACGGTAGGGTAATAGCCGTGTGGGAAAGTCAGGGGAAAGGTCAGTGCATCCTGAGGGCGCTTTATATGAAATTTAACATCGGACTTTGTAAAGGTATTCCAAGTTCTAGGGTACTGTATTTCCGTTAGAGCCACCTTCCATGGTCCTTTCAAATCCACTGGCTTTGCCAGTTTCATCGTATAACTCGAAATCTGATTGTCTGGGAACATGTCCTTCGAAGCATTGGATGGCAGCGTGATATAAAAAGGGGAGTTCTCCATCTTGGCGCATACAGCTTGACCTCACACACCGTGCAACGAGCTGGCCAGAACCCAACTGTTAAATTTCTCGGGCCACCCGCGCCATTTGACCAGCGCCTGTCTCTGGGCACCGCTCCCTTTCCGTTTCCGTTTCAGAACCTTTTCGACCCTGTACACCCTGTTCGGATCGTAGGGTACCTTCTGTAACTCTTCGTTGTAAAAGACACCTGCTACCTTTTCAACATTGTAGTCCTTTAACCTGTAAAAATATACCCCCTCTTTAAACTCAACACTTTCCGCTATGAATACCTCATCGCTGAATGTCTGTTGGTAGCCTTTGGTGAAGACACCTTTCAACTTTGAAACTCTGACATGATCCCCTTCTTTTAAAGAAGGTTTCTTGACCTTCGGCGTGAGACGCCCACCGTACACCGTTCTCCACACCGTTAACGAATTATCCCTTGCTACCTTAACAGGGGCCATTTTGATTGTCCTGTGGTAGGTGGCGTTATAAACATCTATAAAAGCCTTTAGAACATCCACGCATCCACGTATCTGTAGGTGTTGTTGGCGGTGAAATATCGCCACATCTTCGACATTAAAGCAGCCTTTACCTCTGTGTGTGTTACAAAATGTTGAACAGCGTGCTGGTTTAATAATTTTTGGAAATGTTTGTTTAAAAATTCCTTTCCGGCATCTGTTTGTAGTTTCTGAGGCACACGCCCGCTAGCGAAGATGACTTTAAAAGCAGATGTAACGCTGGTACCACTTTTATCGTTTAATGACTCTGCATAGGCGTACTTGGACAAGACATCTATGACTGTTAATATATACATGGCGCCATCGTTATGTTTTACTAGATATTGGAGGCTGATTATGTCAGCTTGCCACTGATAATCGAGCTGTGCATTAACAACGGTGGCCCTCCTCTTAAAGCGTCTCCTGGCAGGTTTGTGTAGCGAATAAGCCTCTACCCCAGCTAACCATGTCTTCACACTGGCACGTTTTACAGATTCATTTTCAGCTCGAGCCCTTCTAAATAGAGCTTCGGAGCCTCCGAAGCTTCCAACCCCCTGTATATCGTAATAAAGCTTCCTTAAATCCGCATCCGTCATGCTGTCTCCCACCATCACCACGAAATGAAAGACGCCTGTTTTGTGTAAGGTCATTTTATTAAACATAAAAAACATAAAAGTGTGGCTGGGCTACACAACCAGCGTGTATTTGACATTTTGTGCTACATAGCTTATAGATGTCAAAACAATGGACTGCTGTGGCCTTTTTACAATCGTATACATAGTACAACACCCATTACACATGTTACTTAGAGCATGTCCTTTTACAAACCCTAAGTGTCACGAACTTTGATATTTTTATAGCTATACTCTCAATAGCTCTAGACATGACTTCCCGCTCCCCACGCCTATAACTCTGAACGCTCAGGATACTGACAGAATTCAACAGTTCATACAGTTCTAGGTAGGACAATGCAGAACCTTTATTTGTGAGATAATCTTCAGTCATGTTCTCCAAAGCCCCATGTATCCCCGTCTCAGGTGAAAGTCTTAACTTGCGATTGTGATCTTTGTCCGAGGTCCGGCATTTAACAGATGCGTTTAGCTGTCCATTGATACACCACTTGGCGATACACACATGACTGCTACATTGCAACAAGGCCGAAGGTTCCGAAATGTTCAGATACCGCAGAGTCACAAGATGTATTTCAGCTATTCTTTCTTTAACCAGCACAAAAATCAATCTCCCGATACAGATGTAGCCCGGGTGTAACTCATAGACATCTTGCATCTCGATACCCGGATTCCCCGCCTAAAAGTGAGTAAGTATGGAGCGTTAAGTAACACATTTATGGTCTGCTTTATTTATTTATTTATTTATTTATTTATTTTTAAAACAACTTTCGTGGGGCTAAAGACATAATTCTTCTGTTTTTATAATAAATGTCACACATTCGTCTTTCTATAACCCTTTCTATCATACTTTTGTCAAAGTGGGGACACATCCCGTGCATACGGTCGAGTTTTGAGCAGGGCTCAGCAGCGTATCGGATCTCATTGACAGCCGCAGCCAAGACCTTAATCATATCACTGTGGACACCTTTCTTCACAGCTGACAGCCCATACACAACCCTTAACAACTTATATACCCGGTAAGGGTCTAGCCAGCTACAAATGTGGTGAATTGTTCTTGCAGTGTATGCATCGTATAGACATTCGTGAGCCTCCTGTTGAGGTTCATTAATTTTATGCCCGTAACAAAGGTCATAATAATCCCGTTTAACACACGTGTTCACAACGGCCGCAGCAAAACCTTTAACTGGCCATATGGTGTCACAGGGTACGCCCGGAGCTTCCTTTTCAAAATCGCGGCTAGTGTAGGTGCAAACACATTTCTTACGAGGCTCTTTGTTCTGGCTTGTAATACTTTCAGACTGTCTGGAACAGCATAAGCAGTAAAAATTTACGGCGTTAACCTTTGGAGCTGACCCTTCTAGAGGCTCTCTTTCTTCAGTTGCAATCTAGGGTTCAAACAGAAAGCACAAGACACATTATTAGTTAAAAGTATAACACTAGAGTATACAGGCATAAAAAAAATAAAAAAAAATATGTCTTTACTAACCTCAACATTCTCGCCACACTCAGAGGCTCCTCTGAAATCTTGGGAGTCGCAGAGGTCCATTGGGGTAGAAACATTGCCGGAGCTTACAACTGACGGCTGTACAATAACGGCCTCTGACTCGGGGTCCTCCTGGAAGCCCATGTCTTCATAGATGGGCGAATTCGGTGAGGCTACACATTCTTCAACATCTTCAATGTCTATGAAGTTAGATGCAACACTTAATTCATCTTTCGAGGCTTCGCTGTCACTGCCGGCCCCCTTAATAGGGGATATCAGGGTCGACACATCCTTGAGGTTGAGCTTTTCAAGCCGATGGCAAAGTTCCTCTTGAAAACCGGTAACATTGGTATCCTGGGCGTCAGGGACAGCCTGTTGTGCATTCTCATCCATCGTTAGAGGTGCTAGGGTCCGGTAATATCTACCAATAGTGTTCAGGGCCCCTGAGGAGGCGGCTTTTCTGGCGATCGGATTGTATCTCTTCATGGCACCTTGCCAAACTGTTTCAGCCCTGGTTCACGGTTTGACAGCCGGTTCTAACCAGCTCCTTATATGCAACATTTAAAAAAAAAAAAAAAAAAAACAAGTGGGCTCTACTCGGCAACACCATGAGGTCACAAACCACGTGACACCCCCATGCACCCATGTCACTTCCGGGGAGGGCTTTCAGGGACACCGGAAGTCCCAGCCACCGGAAATGACGTCCCTTCCGGGGGCGGGATAACTGTCACTTTAAATATGGTGATTAAAGGTATCCCTTCCTACTACTAATGCGTACAACATTTTGCGTTTTCCCACATATCTGTTGTTTTATGAATGATATTTTAAACGAATGGAATCATTTAATAATAGCAGGACTTTTGTGCTATGTACTGCAGTAAAAATGCCCACATCGATGTGAATAATGAAATAGGAGACAATACAGTTGTTCAAAGTACATTCTTACTACTTTTCACAGTTTAGACAGTCGAAGAGGGAGGGAAAGCGATGTGTAATCACCTGCAAGTAGTTAGAAACTTAAGCTGCAGTGTAGTTGAAGAAGTATTGATTAGTGCCATATTTAGGCAAACTGTGTTGAGGCAGCATGAAAATGCAATGGAGAGCGTTGTGATATGTTAAATAGTAAAGATTTGGAGAAATTAAAAACACTTGAATACCTTTTTGAACTGTTTTTCTTAAGTTCTGTCGAGCAAGGAGGCTTAATTATACTTTTCTGTGAATCTATATTTCATTTTGGTATATACTCTGCTTTTGATTTATTCTAATTCTTCGCTTTTCTTCTTCACTGTCACTCTGATATGTTCACCAAGCAATCTTTCTTGGATGTATAGGGCCATATCGTGATATGCCCCTCTGGCTCATTGCAGTGGTTTGATGCACCTGCAGTGTGTTAAGTACATTCATTTAACCATATATTTCTCCAAGTAAGAGCTTGATTTTCAGACAGTTCATTTCAGAAATAATGACCAGGGTTGGCTTCTTTCTGTTTCTAACTTGTCCTGTCTAAAATAATCCACTAATTTAGAGCCATACCAGGATAAATTAATTCGCTTTACACACTGCAGGCAGCTAAAAACAAGCACTCGGATCTCCAACTGCCTTTGAGATGTGGATTTAAGCAATATATCTACACTTTTGAGAGATTTAGCATTTCTTAACATGGTTTAAACTTTTTGTAATAGTGCTTACTGTCGCATGCCCATGGTTACTTTAAGCTTGCTTTTTTGTGTGACTATATAAAAGCTTCAACATAAATCAATTACTCATCCTGTCATTTTTCTACACTGCTAGGTAATCTCTTGATATGACAAATAATGATGGAATGCTGATAATGATGGAAACTATGATAATAATGATGGAAACTACACACTATGGAAATAATGATGGAAACTACACACTTGGGAGAAGTAAACTAGTGAGTTTCAGTTCCGGTTTTGATACTTAACCAGCAATATGCTGTAATTTTGGTCAAATAAATTCACTTCCCTGAGCCCGAGATTATAAATAAGTACTGTGTAGCGCAATACTAATTGTGTGGTTGTGGAATCGAAACATCAGCATGTGTTTAACAAAAAACGCCTATTAAGTGTTCCCTCAGGTATTATCTAATTATTTTGTCAAGAGCCCTCTCTGTCAATGAAATTCTGGCCGCTGTATCTTGTCAAAAACAGACCCGCCAGACCATACCATGCAGTAAATAACACCTACTTAACCTCGTGTTTGAAAAACTCCTCCTATAATGAAGTTGGTCTCTGCAACTGCTAACCTGCTCTTTGAAGCCGGATCTAGCTAACTCTAACACATAGGACAAAATAAACATATTCACCTCTGGGAGCAGGATCTTATTAAAGAGTAATTTAAAGTAAATCCTGGTTATTGTGTTTCACATAGTTTCTATATGGTTCTTAAATAATTCTGGTCATGTACGTTTGTGCATCGAAAACTTGTTTCGAGCAACAAATGCCTTTGCGAACGGTGAAACGGGCAAATGGCTATTGGGAACTGTGAAACAGGGGCCAAGGTTTACTAATATTTTGCGCCAAATTCGCATCACTATTTTGGCACAAACCCAGGGCCATATTTATACTCCGTTTGCGCCGAAATTGCGTCGTTTTTTTTGACGCAATTTCGACGCAAAACTAACGCCAACTAACGCCATATTTATACTATGGCGTTAGAGGCGAATAGCGCCAAAGTTCCCGGAATGTGCGTCATTTTTTAGCGTGAACCCCTTCCTTGCGTTAATGATATGCAAGGGAGGCGTTCCCGTCTAAAAAATGACTCCCAGGCCTTTACGTGGTATTTATACTCCCGGGCAAAAGAGACGCCCGGGAGTTGGCGTGGCTAAAAACGGCGCATTTGCGCCGCTTTTTAACGCCTGGGTCAGGCATGGCGTTAAGGGACAAGTGGGCTCAAAATGAGCCCAGAGTGCCCTCCCCTGCCCCCAGGGACCCCCCCTGCCACCCTTGCCCACCCCAGGAGGACACCCAAGGCTGGAGGGACCCACCCCAGGGACATTCAGGTAAGTTCAGGTAAGTTTTTTTTTTTTTTTTTTTAATAATATTTTGTGGCATAGGGGGGCCTGATTTGTGCCCCCCTACATGCCACTATGCCCAATGACCATGCCCAGGGGACAGAAGTCCCCTGGGCATGGCCATTGGGCAAGGGGGCATGACTCCTATCTTTACAATGATAGGAGTCATGTTGATGGGGGATGGGCGTCGTTAAAAAATGGCGCAAGTCGGGTTAAGACGATTTTTTCGACGTAACCTGACTTGCCCCATTTTAAGACGCCCATGCGCCATTTTCCCCCTACGCCGGCGCTGTCTGGTCTACGTGGTTTTTTCCCACGCAAACCAGGCAGCGCCGGTCTGATTGCGCCGTCTAATGCCATTCCATAAATACGGCGCCCGCATGGCGCTTCAGAATGGCGTTAGACGGCGCAAAACTTTTTGACGCTAAACTGCGTTAGCGCAGTTTAGCGTCAAAAAGTATAAATATGGGCCCCAGTGTGAAGTGTTAGGGTAGGACTTAGCATTGAACTTAAATCAGGATTTGCATTGGCTAATATCCCAAAATAAAACAAACGTGCTCTTTGTGCTTCTTTTCGTTACTTTGCATCAAGATGGTGTCCCATTCATGGTGTATGGACGTTCCCATCCAAAATCCACTGGTTTTAATGCAAATCCCTGTCTACAGACATTGTTAAATAGGGATTGGCACCAAAATCTTATGTCTCCTTGAGGCAGATATAACACGGAGAAATGCTCTAATTTCTCCTTATTTATCTGACTTTGCATTGTACAGCCCACCTGAAAAGTGGGAAAAGCCTTAAAGCATAGTTTTTGTTCTGGAAGGGGCCCTTTGCCATGCTAAAACTATGATTCAGAGAATAAACACACCCATGTGAAGGTGTGCGCATGGCTATTTGCACTGTTATGAAAATACGGGGACCGACCCTATTCAGTATGGTAAGGGTAGGGGTACATATACACTAATCAGAATGGAAGCACCTTCACTCACCATGGATTACCACTTTTATCCATACATAGGCCCTCATTACAGCCCTAGCGGTCGGTGACAAAGCGGTGGTAATACCGCCAACAGGCCGGCGTTAAAAAAGATGAAATTTTGACCATGGCAGAATCCGCATACACAGACAGCCACTTTAACACACCGACCCCCACGCGGTAGCAACAAGCACCGCAGCTGTAACTGCCAACAGCCAGGCGGAAGAAAATTTACTGCCCACACTATTATGACACACCTATCCACCACCTTTTCAGGGGTGGTACCAATGCCATCAAAAGCACGGCAGAAACAGGACACAGAAGGGAAACAACTCACATCTTGACACTCAAGGAAGAGCCACAACGCCATGGAGCCCGAACTGCAAATCTTCCCCATGATGGTATACCTCCTCCTACACTAGGAACACGAACGGCCGTTCGTTGTGTACTGCACCTAGCACACAAGGGAGGGGGGAGGAAAAAGAGAGTGACACACACTCGCAACACCCCCACCCCCAACAACATACACACAAACAGATGCAACAACATTACAAATCCACGCTGTACCGCTCAGGAATAACGCAAGGACAAAAGGAAGTGAGTAAAGTCAGTGTAATAAGATAAACTTCAAGAAATATGTCCTCAAAGCACAAAACAGTATCTACAATAGATACAAATGGAGGGACAATGCCCAGTCCAAAATGTCTGTGGCCCACAGGTCCATATCACATAGGCAAAGGCCACACTTGACTCCTGCCTCAATATGGAGAGAACACTGCTGGGGCATCAGGTCGAAAATACACAGGCACCTCAGGGGGAAGGGGGGGCACCTCAGCCGGAAGATGGTAAAACGCCACTGCTCCTTGAGGGGGCTACATGCCCTCTGTGATGTCCTGGGGAGTGCAAAGCCACAGTCTCTCTAGTGGGTGGTTTGCCCACTGCTTGGTCCTGGGGACTGCAAGGCCACAGTCTCTCTAGTGGGTGGTTTGCCCACTGCTTGGCACTGGGGAGTGCAAAGCCACAGTCTCTCTAGTGGGGGGTTTGCCCACTGCTTGGTCCTGGGGAGTGCAAAGCCACAGTCTCTCAAGTGGATGGCTCCTCCACTGGTTCTGGAGGGGGCTTTGTGCCCAGTGTGCTTCATCCTGGCAAGGAGGGGGTGAGTGGATGCCTTCTTCCACTGGTTCTGGAGAGGGCTTTGTGCCCAGTGTGCTTCATCCTGGCAAGGAGAGGGTGAGTGGATGCCGTCTTCCACTGGTTCTGGAGGGGGCTTTGTGCCCAGTGTGCTTTATCCTGTCAAAGGGGGGGTGAGTGGATGCCTTCTTCCACTGGTTCTGGGGAGGTGTAGGAGGCTGGACTGGCTTGTAGTGAGTACCAAGGGGTACTTGCACCTTGCACCAGGCCCAGGTATCCCTTATTAGTGTATAGGGTGTCTAGCAGCTTAGGCTGATAGATAATGGTAGCTTAGCAGAGCAGCTCAGGCTGAACTAGGAGACGTGTGAAGCTACTACAGTACCACTTAGTGTCATATGCACAATATCATAAGAAAACACAATACACAGTTATACTAAAAATAAAGGTACTTTATTTTTATGACAATATGCCAAAGTATCTTAGAGTGTACCCTCAGTGAGAGGATAGGAAATATACACAAGATATATATACACAATAGCAAAAATATGCAGTATAGTCTTAGAAAACAGTGCAAACAATGTATAGTTACAATATGATGCAATGGGGAAACATAGGGATAGGGGCAACACAAACCATATACTCCAAAAGTGGAATGCGAACCACGAATGGACCCAAAACCTATGTGACCTTGTAGAGGGTCGCTGGGTCTATTAGAAAATAGTGAGAGTTAGAAAAATAACCCTCCCCAAGACCCTGAAAAGTGAGTGCAAAGTGCACTAAAGTTCCCCTAAGGACAAAGAAGTCGTGTTAGAGGAATAATGCAGGAAAGACACAAACCAACAATGCAACAACTGTGGATTTCCAATCTAGGGTACCTGTGGAACAAGGGGACCAAGTCCAAAAGTCACAAGCAAGTCGGAGATGGGCAGATGCCCAGGAAATGCCAGCTGCGGGTGCAAAAAAGCTTCTACTGGACAGAAGAAGCTGTGATTTCTGCAGGAACGAAAAGGGCTAGAGACTTCCCCTTTGGTGGACAGATCCCTCTTGCCGTGGAGAGTCGTGCAAAAGTGTTTTCCTGCCGAAAGAACGCCAACAAGCCTTGCTAGCTGCAAATCGTGTGGTTAGCGTTTTTGGACGCTGCTGTGGCCCTGGAGGGACCAGGAGATCGCAAATTGGACCAGGAGAGAGAAGGGACGTCGAGCAAGACAAGGAGCCCTCTCAGCAGCAGGTAGCACCCAGAAAAGTGCCAGAAACAGGCACTACGAGGATGCGTGAAACGGTGCTCACCCGAAGTCGCACAAAGAAGTCCCACGTCGCCGGAGAACAACTTAGGAGGTCATGCAATGCAGGTTAGAGTGCAGTCGACCCAGGCTGGACTGTGCACAAAGGATTTCCGCCGGAAGTGCACGGAGGCCGGAGTAGCTGCAAAAGTCGCGGTTCCCAGTAATGCAGTCTAGCGAGGTGAGGCAAGGACTTACCTCCACCAAACTTGGACTGAAGAGTCACTGGACTGTGGGGCCACTTGGACAGAGTTGCTGGATTCGAGGGACCTCGCTCGTCGTGCTGAGAGGAGACCCAAGGGACCGGTAATGCAGCTTTTTGGTGCCTGCGGTTGCAGGGGGAAGATTCCGTCGACCCACGGGAGATTTCTTCGGAGCTTCTGGTGCAGAGAGGAGGCAGACTACCCCCACAGCATGCACAAACAGGAAAACAGTCGAGAAGGCGGCAGGATCAGCGTTACAGAGTTGCAGTAGTCGTCTTAGCTACTTTGTTGCAGTTTTGCAGGCTTCCAGCGCTGTCAGCAGTCGATTCCTTATCAGAAGGTGAAGAGAGAGATGCAGAGGAACTCGGCTGAGCTCTTGCATTCGTTATCTAAAGTTTCCCCAGAGACAGAGACCCTAAATAGCCAGAAAAGAGGGTTTGGCTACCTAGGAGAGAGGATAGGCTAGCAACACCTGAAGGAGCCTATCACAAGGAGTCTCTGACGTCACCTGGTGGCACTGGCCACTCAGAGCAGTCCAGTGTGCCAGCAGCACCTCTGTTTCCAAGATGGCAGAGGTCTGGAGCACACTGGAGGAGCTCTGGACACCTCCCAGGGGAGGTGCAGGTCAGGGGAGTGGTCACTCCCCTTTCCTTTGTCCAGTTTTGCGCCAGAGCAGGGCTAAGGGGTCCCCTGAACCGGTGTAGACTGGCTTATGCAGAATTGGGCACATCTGTGCCCAACAAAGCATTTCCAGAGGCTGGGGGAGGCTACTCCTCCCCTGCCTTCACACCATTTTCCAAAGGGAGAGGGTGTCACACCCTCTCTCAGAGGAAGTTCTTTGTTCTGCCATCCTGGGCCAGGCCTGGCTGGACCCCAGGAGGGCAGATGCCTGTCTGAGGGGTTGGCAGCAGCAGCAGCTGCAGTGAAACCCCAGGAAGGGCAGTTTGGCAGTACCAGGGTCTGTGCTACAGACCACTGGGATCATGGGATTGTGCCAACTATGCCAGGATGGCATAGAGGGGGCAATTCCATGATCATAGACATGTTACATGGCCATATTCGGAGTTACCATTGTGAAGCTACATATAGGTAGTGACCTATATGTAGTGCACGCGAGTAATGGTGTCCCCGCACTCACAAAGTTCAGGGAATTGGCTCTGAACAATGTGGGGGCACCTTGGCTAGTGCCAGGGTGCCCTCACACTAAGTAACTTTGCACCTAACCTTTACCAGGTAAAGGTTAGACATATAGGTGACTTATAAGTTACTTAAGTGCAGTGTAAAATGGCTGTGAAATAACGTGGACGTTATTTCACTCAGGCTGCAGTGGCAGGCCTGTGTAAGAATTGTCAGAGCTCCCTATGGGTGGCAAAAGAAATGCTGCAGCCCATAGGGATCTCCTGGAACCCCAATACCCTGGGTACCTCAGTACCATATACTAGGGAATTATAAGGGTGTTCCAGTAAGCCAATGTAAATTGGTAAAAATGGTCACTAGCCTGTTAGTGACAATTTGGAAAGAAATGAGAGAGCATAACCACTGAGGTTCTGATTAGCAGAGCCTCAGTGAGACAGTTAGTCACTACACAGGTAACACATTCAGGCACACTTATGAGCACTGGGGCCCTGGGTTACCAGGGTCCCAGTGACACATACAACTAAAACAACATATATACAGTGAAAAATGGGGGTAACATGCCAGGCAAGATGGTACTTTCCTACACAACCCCCCCCCAAACGAAGGACAATAAGACTAGCCATGACCTGATGAGTCTTCATTGTCTAAGTGGAAATATCTGGAGAGTCCATCTGCATTGGAGTGGCTACTCCCAGGTCTATGTTCCACTGTATAGTCCATTCCCTGTAGGGATATGGACCACCTCAACAATTTAGGATTTTCACCTTTCATTTGTTTTAGCCAAAGTAGAGGTTTGTGGTCTGTCTGAACAATGAAGTGAGTGCCAAACAGGTATGGCCTCAACTTCTTCAGAGCCCAGACCACAGCAAAGGCCTCCCTCTCAATGGCAGACCAACGCTTTTCTCTAGGGGTCAACCTCGTACTAATAAAAGCAACAGGTTGATCCTGGCCCTCAGAATTAAGTTGTGATAGGACTGCCCCTACTCCTAATTCAGATGCATCAGTTTGGACATAGAATTTTTTAGAGTAACAAGGGCTTTTCAGGACAGGTGCAGAGCACATGGCCTGCTTCAGCTCCTCAAAAGCTTTCTGACAGTTTGCTGTCCATAATACCTTTTTAGGCATCTTTTTGGAAGTGAGGTCATTAAGAGGGGCTGTAATGGAGCCATAGTTCTTAATGAACCTCCTGTAATACCCAGTGAGGCCTAGGAAGGCTCTCACCTGAGTCTGTGTAGTAGGGGGAACCCAATCAATAATTGTTTGGATTTTCCCCTGTAGTGGTGCAATCTGTTCCCCACCAACAAGGTGTCCCAGATAAACCACCTTACCCTGCCCTATCTGGCACTTTGAAGCCTTGATAGTGAGGCCTGCCTTTTGCAGGGCCTCCAAAACTTTCCATAGGTGGACCAGGTGATCATCCCAGCTGGAGCTAAAGACAGCTATATCGTCCAAATATGCTGCACTGAAAGCTTCCAGCCCTTGCAGGACTGTGTTCACCAACCTTTGAAAAGTGGCAGGTGCATTTTTCAAACCAAAAGGCATTACAGTAAACTGGTAATGTCCTCCAATGGTTGAAAATGCAGTTTTAGGTTTAGCATCTTCTGACAATTTGATCTGCCAATACCCTGCAGTCAAATCAAAAGTGCTTAGATACTTGGCAGATGCCAGTGTATCTATGAGCTCATCTGCCTTGGGTATAGGGTGAGCATCAGTTTTGGTTACCAAGTTGAGACCTCTATAGTCTACACAAAACCGCATTTCCTTCTTTCCATCTTTGGAATGGGGTTTTGGTACAAGTACCACAGGAGAAGCCCATGAACTTTCAGAGTGCTCAACCACTCCTAGTTCTAACATTTTCTGGACCTCTTGCTTTATGCAGTCCCTGACATGGTCAGGCTGCCTATAGATCTTACTTTTGACAGGTAAACTGTCTCCAGTATCTATAGTGTGCTCACACCAAGAAGTGGTCCTGGCACAGTAGAGAAGAGTTCAGAGAATTGATCTAGGAGATTTATGCAATGGTCTTTCTGCTCAGCAGTAAGACAATCAGCCAAAACTACACCTTCCACAAGAGCATCTTGTTCTGTGGAAGAGAAGAGATCAGGTAGAGGATCACTGTCTTCTTCCTGTCCCTCATCAGTTGCCATGAGCAGGGTGAGATCAGCCCTGTCATAGTAGGGTTTCAGGCGGTTTACATGGAGTACCCTAAGGGGACTCCTTGCAGTGCCTAAGTCAACTAAATAGGTGACTTCTCCCTTTTTCTCAACAATTGTGTGGGGTCCACTCCATTTATCTTGGAGTGCTCTTGGGGCCACAGGCTCCAAGACCCACACTTTCTGCCCTGGTTGGTACTGAACCAAAACAGCCTTCTGATCATGCCATTGCTTCTGGAGCTCTTGGCTGGCCTGAAGGTTTTTACTGGCCTTTTTCATGTACTCAGCCATTCTTGATCTGAGGCCAAGTACATAATCCACAATATCCTGCTTAGGAGCTTTTAAAGGTTGTTCCCAACCCTCCTTTACAAGTGTGAGTGGACCCCTAACAGGGTGTCCAAAAAGAAGTTCAAAGGGGCTGAAGCCCACTCCTTTCTGGGGTACCTCCCTGTAGGCAAAAAGGAGGCATGGTAGAAGGATATCCCATCTCCTGCGGAGTTTTTCAGGGAGACCCATAATCATGCCTTTGAGAGTTTTATTAAATCTCTCCACCAGTCCATTTGTTTGTGGATGATAGGGTGTAGTGAACTTGTAAGTTACACCACACTCCTTCCACATGGCCTTTAAGTATGCAGACATGAAATTGCTTCCCCTGTCTGATACCACTTCCTTTGGGAAGCCCACCCTGGAAAATATTCCCAGGAGGGCCTTTGCCACTGCAGGTGCTGTAGTGGTCCTTAAAGGAATAGCTTCAGGATATCTTGTGGCATGGTCCACTACCACCAAGATAAACCTATTGCCTGAAGCAGTAGGAGGGTCAAGGGGGCCAACTATGTCAACCCCTACCCTTTCAAAGGGTACCCCAACCACAGGCAGTGGAATAAGGGGTACCTTTGGAGTTCCACCTGTCTTGCCACTGGCTTGACAGGTTTCACAGGACTTACAAAATTCTTTTGTGTCCTCAGACATCCTAGGCCAATGAAACAATGGAACCAGTCTGTCCCAAGTTTTCATTTGTCCTTGATGCCCAGCTGGGGAATGTCATGTGCCAGGGTTAGGAGGAACTTTCTGTACTCCTGAGGAATCACTAATCTCCTGGCAGCTCCAGGTTTAGGATCCCTATGCTCAGTGTACAAGAGGTTGTCCTCCCAGTAAACTCTGTGAGAGTCACTTACATCCCCATTAGCCTGTTTGACAGCTTGCTGTCTGAGACCCTCTAATGTGGGACAGGTTTGCTGTGCCACACTCAGCTCCTCTCTGGCAGGCCCCCCTTCACCCAAAAGCTCAGCAGTGTCTGCTTCCAGCTCCTCTGGTGTAGGTTCTGCACAGGGAGGGAATTCTTATTCCTCAGAAGTTGAATCCACTGTAGAGGGAGGGATAGTAGGAAGTGGTTTGCTTCTACTAGCCCTAGCTTTAGGGAGCACTTGGTCCATTGTTCCAGGATCCAAGCTTCCCTGTCCTTTTTGCTTTTTGGCCTGAGCCCTTGTCAAAGCAAAAATATGCCCTGGGATGCCCAGCATTGCTGCATGGGCCTCCAACTCCACATCTGACCAAGCTGATGTTTCCAAATCATTTCCTAGTAGACAGTCTACAGGTAAATCTGTGGCTACCACAACTTTCTTTGGACCAGTAACCCCCCCCAGTTGAGATTAACAACAGCCATGGGGTGGCTAAGTGTGTTGTTGTGAGCATCGGTTACTTGGCACTGGTGACCAAGTAGGTGTTGTTCAGGGTGGACCAGTTTCTCTATGACCATAGTCACACTGGCTCCAGTGTCCCTGTAGGCCTGAACCTCAACACCATTTATTAGGGGTAGCTGCTCGTACTTATCCATATTAAGGGGACAAGCAACGAAGGTGGCTAAATCAATAGCCCCCTCAGAGACTAACACAGCCTCTGTGGCCTCCCTAACAAGGCCAACCCCAACTAAGTTACCAATAGTGAGCCCAGCTTCTCCCTTGGATTGGCTATTAGTAGGTTTGCTCCCACCACCACTGCTATTAGTAGGGACACTAGGGGTAGCAGTAGGGGTTGTAGTGGTAGGAGCATTGGTGCTTTTCTTTGTACAACTGGGATCTGTTGTCCAATGGCCTTTTATTTTACATAAATAGCACCATGGTGTATTTTCCTTGTTCTGATTAAAAGAGGATTCAGGCCCACCACCCCCACCAGAGTGTTTTTGTGGGCCTGATGAAGACTCATTTTTAGATTTGTCCCCACCCTTGTCAGAAGACTTACCATCCTTCTTTTTGTTGCCATCTTTGTCACCCACTGTATGAACTTTTCTGTTCACCCTTGTTCTGACCCATTTGTCTGCCTTCTTTCCCAATTCTTGGGGAGAGGTCAGATCAGAGTCCACCAAGTACTGGTGCAACAAATCAGACACACAATTATTAAGAATATGCTCTCTCAGGATCAAGTTATACAGGCTGTCATAATCAGTAACTTTACTGCCATGTAACCACCCCTCCAAGGCCTTCACTGAATGATCAATGAAATCAACCCAGTCTTGTGAAGACTCCTTTTTGGTCTCTCTGAACTTTATCCTGTATTGTTCAGTGGTTAAGCCATAACCATCCAGGAGTGCATTCTTAAGAACTTGGAAATTATTAGCATCATTTTCTTTCACAGTAAGGAGCCTATCCCTACCTTTTCCACTAAATGATAGCCATAGGATAGCAGCCCACTGCCTTTGAGGGACATCCTGTACAACACAGGCCCTCTCAAGTGCAGCAAACCACTTGTTAATGTCATCCCCCTCCTTATAAGGGGGAACTATCTTGTGCAGATTCCTGGAATCATGCTCTTTTGCAGGATGACTATGGGGAATACTGCTGCTGCCACCATGGGTTTCTAAACCCAACTTCTGTCTTTCCTTCTCTAGTTCAAAAGACTGTCTATCCAAATCCAGCTGTTGCTTTTTAAGCTTCAGTCTTGTTTGTTCCACCCTCAACTTATTGAGTTCCCTCTCTAACATTCTGTCATCAGGGTTGGTGGGAGGGACATTCCTAGATACAGAGGTATGATGGGAATGAACAGAAGGAGACCTGTCCCTTACAGAAGCCACCCTAACAGCTTGGCTAACAGAAACATTACTACCAGTATGGTGAGAATAAATGCTTTTGCTATGATGTGAGACAACACTATTTGTATGGTGTGGCTCATCATCATTACCAACTATGCTAGACTGTCTTGTAATGGGCAGGCTAGGAAGTTTCTTTCCTGAATCTTTTCCTGGGGGAGTCCCTGAATCAGATTGGGAACTATTAGGTACTTTTTCAACAGATGGGGCACCTATAGCCTTATCTTGTTCTCTAAGCATGTTAAGTAACAGTTCCAAGGAAGGATTCTTCCCTACACTCAAACCTCTCTCTATGCAGAGACTCCTTGCTCCTTTCCAGCTAAGGTGATCATATGCAAGTTTGGACAGATCAACATTTTGGCCTGTGCCAGACATTTTTAGAGAGAGTTAAAGTGATAGAAAAAGAGAAAAAAGTTTTCAGAACTTTTTAGAAAGACAGAAAAAAACTTTTTAAACTTTTAAGAACTTTTTGAAAGTTTAGAAGTACTTTTCAGCACTTAGAAAAGAGTGAAAAGAGGAAATGCAAAACTTTTTGGCTATGTGTATATACACTGACCTTGTTTTGTATATTTTTCTCTTATGAAAAGTACAATGACAAGAGTGGTAAGTAGTCTCAAAGCACTTATCCCACCGCTGCACAACCAATGTAGGAGGCTGGACTGGCTTGTAGTGAGTACCAAGGGGTACTTGCACCTTGCACCAGGCCCAGGTATCCCTTATTAGTGTATAGGGTGTCTAGCAGCTTAGGCTGATAGATAATGGTAGCTTAGCAGAGCAGCTCAGGCTGAACTAGGAGACGTGTGAAGCTACTACAGTACCACTTAGTGTCATATGCACAATATCATAAGAAAACACAATACACAGTTATACTAAAAATAAAGGTACTTTATTTTTATGACAATATGCCAAAGTATCTTAGAGTGTACCCTCAGTGAGAGGATAGGAAATATACACAAGATATATATACACAATAGCAAAAATATGCAGTATAGTCTTAGAAAACAGTGCAAACTATGTATAGTTACAATAGGATGCAATGGGGAAACATAGAGATAGGGGCAACACAAACCATATACTCCAAAAGTGGAATGCGAACCACGAATGGACCCCAAACCTATGTGACCTTGTAGAGGGTCGCTGGAACTATTAGAAAATAGTGAGAGTTAGAAAAATAACCCTCCCCAAGACCCTGAAAAGTGAGTGCAAAGTGCACTAAAGTTCCCCTAAGGACAAAGAAGTTGTGTTAGAGGAATAATGCAGGAAAGACACAAACCAACAATGCAACAACTGTGGATTTCCAATCTAGGGTACCTGTGGAACAAGGGGACCAAGTCCAAAAGCCACAAGCAAGTCGGAGATGGGCAGATGCCCAGGAAATGCCAGCTGCGGGTGCAAAGAAGCTTCAACTGGACAGAAGAAGCTGCGGTTTCTGCAGGAACGAAAAGGGCTAGAGACTTCCCCTTTGGTGGACGGACCCCTCTCGCCGTGGAGAGTCGTGCAGAAGTGTGTTCCCGCCGAAAAAATGCCAACAAGCCTTGCTAGTTGCAAATCATGCGGTTAGCGTTTTTGGACGCTGCTGTGGCCCTGGAGGGACCAGGAGGTCGAAAATTGGACCAGGAGAGAGAGGGGACGTCGAGCAAGACAAGGAGCCCTCTCAGCAGCAGGTAGCACCCGGAGAAGTGCCAGGAACAGGCACTACAAGGATGCGTGAAATGGTGCTCACCCGAAGTCGCACAAAGAAGTCCCACGTCGCCGGAGAACAACTTAGGAGGTCGTGCAATGCAGGTTAGAGTGCCGTGGACCCAGGCTGGACTGTGCACAAAGGATTTCCGCTGGAAGTGCACGGAGGCCGGAGTAGCTGCAAAAGTCGCGGTTCCCAGTAATGCAGTCTAGCGAGGTGAGGCAAGGACTTACCTCCACCAAACTTGGACTGAAGAGTCACTGGACTGTGGGGGCCACTTGGACAGAGTTGCTGGATTCGAGGGACCTCGCTCGTCGTGCTGAGAGGAGACCCAAGGGACCGGTAATGCAGCTTTTTGGTGCCTGCGGTTGCAGGGGGATGATTCCGTCGACCCACGGGAGATTTCTTCGGAGCTTCTGGTGCAGAGAGGAGGCAGACTACCCCCACAGCATGCACAAACAGGAAAACAGTCGAGAAGGCGGCAGGATCAGCGTTACAGAGTTGCAGTAGTCGTCTTAGCTACTTTGTTGCAGTTTTGCAGGCTTCCAGCGCGGTCAGCAGTCGATTCCTTATCAGAAGGTGAAGAGAGAGATGCAGAGGAACTCGGCTGAGCTCTTGCATTCGTTATCTAAAGTTTCCCCAGAGACAGAGACCCTAAATAGCCAGAAAAGAGGGTTTGGCTATCTAGGAGAGAGGATAGGCTAGCAACACCTGAAGGAGCCTATCACAAGGAGTCTCTGACGTCACCTGGTGGCACTGGCCACTCAGAGCAGTCCAGTGTGCCAGCAGCACCTCTGTTTCCAAGATGGCAGAGGTCTGGAGCACACTGGAGGAGCTCTGGACACCTCCCAGGGGAGGTGCAGGTCAGGGGAGTGGTCACTCCCCTTTCCTTTGTCCAGTTTTGCGCCAGAGCAGGGCTAAGGGGTCCCCTGAACCGGTGTAGACTGGCTTATGCAGAATTGGGCACATCTGTGCCCAACAAAGCATTTCCAGAGGCTGGGGGAGGCTACTCCTCCCCTGCCTTCACACCATTTTCCAAAGGGAGAGGGTGTCACACCCTCTCTCAGAGGAAGTTCTTTGTTCTGCCATCCTGGGCCAAGCCTGGCTGGACCCCAGGAGGGCAGATGCCTGTCTGAGGGGTTGGCAGCAGCAGCAGCTGCAGTGAAACCCCAGGAAGGGCAGTTTGGCAGTACCAGGGTCTGTGCTACAGACCACTGGGATCATGGGATTGTGCCAACTATGCCAGGATGGCATAGAAGGGGCAATTCCATGATCATAGACATGTTACATGGCCATATTCGGAGTTACCATTGTGAAGCTACATATAGGTAGTGACCTATATGTAGTGCACGCGAGTAATGGTGTCCCCGCACTCACAAAGTTCAGGGAATTGGCTCTGAACAATGTGGGGGCACCTTGGCTAGTGCCAGGGTGCCCTCACACTAAGTAACTTTGCACCTAACCTTTACCAGGTAAAGGTTAGACATATAGGTGACTTATAAGTTACTTAAGTGCAGTGTAAAATGGCTGTGAAATAAGGTGGACGTTATTTCACTCAGGCTGCAGTGGCAGGCCTGTGTAAGAATTGTCAGAGCTCCCTATGGGTGGCAAAAGAAATGCTGCAGCCCATAGGGATCTCCTGGAACCCCAATACCCTGGGTACCTCAGTACCATATACTAGGGAATTATAAGGGTGTTCCAGTAAGCCAATGTAAATTGGTAAAAATGGTCACTAGCCTGTTAGTGACAATTTGGAAAGAAATGAGAGAGCATAACCACTGAGGTTCTGATTAGCAGAGCCTCAGTGAGACAGTTAGTCACTACACAGGTAACACATTCAGGCACACTTATGAGCACTGGGGCCCTGGGTTACCAGGGTCCCAGTGACACATACAACTAAAACAACATATATACAGTGAAAAATGGGGGTAACATGCCAGGCAAGATGGTACTTTCCTACAGGAGGGCTTTGTGCCCAGCGATGCAGATCTTGTGTGGTGCAAGGTCACAGTCTCTCACCTGGGTGTCACACCTACAGTTGTTGCAGGGGCCAGGATGCACTACAGCCCAAGTAGGCACGACTGCACACTGCCCGCCGGCTGTGATGGCTGCTCAGTGGTGGCAGTGCCGGGGCTGGTGGTGGTGCTGCCAGTGGTGGGTGAAGGCTCCACCCCTTCCCCTGCAGCCTCCGATGGCTGCCCACTGGGGCTGCTGCTGCTGGCAGTGGTGAAGGTGGTGGTGCAGGTGGCATTGCTGGCGGCGTTGCTGCCAGTGGTGGGTGGAGGCTCCAGCCCTTCCCCAGTGGCCTCGGACGGCTGCCCACTGGGGCTGATGCTGCTGGCAGTGGTGCAGGTGGCGGTGCTGGTGAAGGTGCAGTTGGCGGTGCTGCCAGTGGTGGGGGAGGCTCGGCCCTTCCCCTGCAGCCTCGGGCGGCTGCCCACTGGGGTTTCTGCTGCTGGCAGTGGTGCAGGTGGCGGTTCTGCCAGTGGTGGGGGGAGGCTCCAGCCCTTCCCCCGCAGCCCTGGATGGCTGAAGTGCCATGGCTGGTGTTGTTTGCCCAGATGCTGCTGCAGCACCAAGCACCAGATCCATCCTGCCTGCGCGTCTGAGCCTTTTTCATTGTCCTTGGCAGCTGGTGTTCCCTTCCTGCCCTTGGCAGCTGGTGGGGCCTCCTTGCTTCTGGCAGCTGGTGTTCCCTTCCTGCCCTTGCTAGCTGGTGGTGCCTCCTTGCCCTTGCTAGCTGGTGGTCCTTTTTTGCCCTTGCTAGCTGGTGGTGCCTCCTGGCCCTTGCTAGCTGGTGGTGTCTTCTTGCCCTTGGTAGCTGGTGGTGCCTCCTTGCCCTTGGTAGCTGGTGGACCCTTCTTGCCCTTGACAGCCAGTGCAGACACACTGGCAGTGCTGACAGGTGTCTCCTTGGAGCCTCTCACACCTGTAGAAACTACAGTGGCAGTGGACTGGGTGGCTGAGGTGCTGGCCTGAATTCTGCCCACCCTGGCCCAAAGTGAAGGATGGGGAGGGAGGGGCAGGGAATAGGTCAAGGGTTGAGCGGAAAAGCCTTTTATGGACACTGAGGCTGGAAGAGGGTGAAGGTTTGGGTGTGGAGGAAGAGGGAGTGGTTGTAGGAGGTGTCTGTCTGCTGTGTTTAGGTGCAGGTGCATGGGCTGGATGCTGTCGTGAGGTGGATGGCTGTTTGGTGTCTGAGTGCTTGCATTTGTGTACCTTGGGAGGAGGGGGCACAGACACAGTGGGAGAGGACACAGGGGAGGTGTGCATGGATGTGGGGGTGGTGACTGCCAGTGAGGGGTATGTAGTGATAGGCGTGACGGTGATGGAGGTAGTGGATGAGGATGTAGTGCATCCAGGTGTGAGTGGAGATGCTACTGGGAGGGAGGTGGATGACGAGGAGGAGGGGGACACAGTGGAGGTAGTGGATGTTGTTGTGTCTGCATCTGGATGGTGCTTGTGTGAGTGCCTGTGGGATGAAGTGTGGTGCTTGTGTTTGCATGAGCCACTTCTGTGTGTTGATTGCGGTGCATGCTGGTCTGAAGGTGTTCTTGGGATAGGCTGGGGTTGAGGGGAATGGGACTGGGTGGAGGAAGTTGGAGGGGGACGCTAGAGACAGGGACAATGGCTGCCATAAGTGAGCTGGCCTGAGCCTGGAATGATCTCTGTTGGGCTGCCACGCCAGAGTGAATGCCCTCCAGGAATGCATTTGTTTGTTGCAAATGCCCTGCCAGCCCCTGGATGGCCATCAGCATGGTTGACTGCCCAACAGAGATGGATCTCAGGCAGTCAATAGCCTCCTCACTGAGGGCAGCATGGCTGACTGGGGCAAGGCCTGAGGTGCCTGGGGCGAAGGAAATGCCCACCCTCCTGGGTGAGCAGGCACAGGAAACATGCTGAGGGGCTGCTGGGAGGGCGGTGCTGCTACGAGGGTGGCGGCTGTACCTGTAGTTGGGGTGGCCACAGAGGTGTTCGCAACCACCAGGGAGCTTCCTTCGGAGGAGGTGTCGCTGTCCGGACTGTCCCCTCCAGTCTCTGCCATGGTGTTCCCCTCCCCCTCCATCCCACTGGTGCCCTCACCGTTGGTGCATTCGGCCTCATGGGCCATGTGGGATGCAGCTCCCTCCGTCTCCGGTGCCTCTGCTCCTCCACCAGATGGTGCTAATGCACACAAGGACAGGGTGAAAAAAACAAAAGGGGGGGCAAGAGACAGAGGATACACTTGGTCAATGCCAGCAACAACACCACTGTTGATGTACACAACACACAGGGAACAGCCCTATTCAATAGGCCATGCACCACCAGTTACAATGCTAGTCAACAGGCCATGGGGTACAATGCCTAATGCCAATAGCAGCAAACCTGAAACCCACAGGACCTTGCCCAGTAGTAGATGCCCACTAGCATTTTTGGGGTTGGAGTGCATCTGAGCCTGCCCATCATGGAACCTACCCTTCCATGTTCGTCCTGGCATAGGGGCACCCACTGACCCACGTCCCCCACCCAGATAACACCTCAACATGCACAATTTCATGATTCTGAAACTGTACTCATCCCCTTGTGGCTGCTGTGATGCCTCCAAGCACTGATCCAGCTCGGGATAAGCCACCACCAGTATGCGGAACATCAGGGCGGTCAGGGTGCAACGGGCACCCCTTCCTCGTTGGGAGGCCATCCCCAGCTGGGCCTCTGCCGTCTTCCTTACCCAGAGGTGCAGGTCCTCCCACCGTTTGCGACAGTGGGTGCTCCACCTGTCAAAGACCCCCAGAGTCTGCTCCCCCTTGGCGATGGCATGTCAAATACGCTTTTTCTGATGGGCACTGACCTGCAGAAAAAGATACATAAAAAGAGGTATTAGTCATACCGTCCAGCCTGTTACACTCATGGCCCACCATATCCCTCCCAGCCCCTTACGCACAAACATTGCTCACCATACGCGCAGCACTCTACCCAGGACCCCTCATCCACCCCCCCACACGAGGCTTACACACACAGCACTCCATACATTCATGTCCCATGCATCGTGCTCACAGTGTACTCACCTGTTGGTCTGGAGGACCATAAAGTAAATGGTACTGGGGTACCACTAGTCTCTCTAACTCCCAACTCCTCGGAAGTGAAGGCAGGGGCCCTTTCCCCAGACACTCAAGCCATTGTCACTTCCAGACACAGGTCACAGCAGCACTTGCAGTGTAAGTCCTCTCCTGTTGAAGGTCAGGTAGCAAGTGAGTGAACAGATAGAAAATGGCGGTCACATCCGCTGTGGTGCGTACCGTCCCCGACAGCGTACATCACCATTGGCTCATGGAACCCATAGGCCCCAATGATAACCAATGAGGTGTTGCGTGGCGGTCGTCGATCACCTCTAGCAATGGTGCACAGCATCAGCGGGATTACCTTATTTTCACTTGCCTCTCCTCACAGGTCAGGTGGCCGCCATTTCAAGGGGGAACAGGCCATGGCTCCTTATTGTGTCACAGCAGACATAGGCACATCAACGGACCTACACGTTCCCATACTGTATCTGTCACAAAGTGCAAGGCATTGTACTCTGAGGATATCCGCCACCCCAATGGTATTCCCCCTCTTGTGTAGGTCCTGTCAGTGCTCCATTTATTGGCAAGTGGCTCCTTCCAAGTGACAGTGGCCATGGCAGCAGGGATGTCACAGCCTATGTTCTCAAACGTGCTGACCAGAGTGTTGTCTGCCCTGATGAAACACATGTGCATCGTATTCCCCTAGGTGGAGGATTTGGCCACAGTGAAGGCTGACTTCTATGCACTGGGACATATCCCCAACATCATTGGTGCTATTGATGGTACACATATTGCCTTTGTCCCCTCCCCCCCGGAGAAAAGAACAGGTGTTGAGAAATCGAAAGAGCTTTCACTCTCGAATGTGCCGATAGTGTGCCTTGCAGACCAGTACATCTCCCATGTCAATGCAAAGTATCCTGGGTCTGTGCATGATGCCTTTATCTTGGGTAATAGCAGCATTCCATTTGTGATGGCTCAACTCCAATCCCTCAATATTTAATGGTGACTCTGGTTACCCCAACCTCTGATGGCTACTGACCCCAGTGAGGAATGCCAGGAAAAGGGCAGAGGAACGTTACAACATGGACGAACAAGGAGGATCATTGACCGCACCTTTCGCCTCCTGCAGGTCAGATTCCGGTGCCTTCATCTGACAAGTGGATCCCTGTGCTACTCACCCAAGAAGGTGTGCCAGATCATCGTTGCATGTTGCACAACCTGGCCTTGAGATGCTAGGTGCCTTTTCTGCAGGAGGGTGAGGCTGGAGATGGTCTTGTGGCAGTGGTGGAGCCTGTGGACTGTGACAAAGAGGATGTGGACAGCAGAACAACTATAACTCAGCAGTACTTCCAGTGACACACAGGTAAGACACTGTAACTTCACCTTCCATTGCAGTTTTGTGTTGGACATTATACATGGGAGGCTGATTTTCCAAATTCTATGGCCACTTACTGTACCCTTTGGCATCTCTATTTTCAGATATCTATGCCCCACTCAGGCTGGTGTGTTTACTGCTGCCCACTACAGGTCATTCCTATGTATACATAACTGTACAGTTCAATTGCAATGTTTACAGCTTGTTAAACGAATACATATTTCAATCAATTGACAGACTCCATATTTGTATTTGTTCCAAGGGTGTTTATTTCGGTGCTACTAAGTGGAGGGGGTATTGCAATGGGCTGGGTTGCTGATGGAGGAAAGTCCAGGATAGAGTCCAGTCTATTGGTATCACAGGTGCATTGTCAAAAGGGGCATAGGAAGTGGAGCAATGGCAGTTCAAAGTAGACACGGTGACAGAGTGGGACACAAGGGTGACATTCGGGGGAGTCTTATTTCCTGGGGGGGGGTCTTGGCAATGTTCTCTGGCTTCTGCCTGAATTGCAGGGACCTTTTGTGTGGTGGTTCTCCTTCTGCAGGGGGAGGGGTGCTGGTGGCCTGCTGTTCCTGTGGTGGGGCCTCCTGTCCACTAGCGTCAGTGGAGATGGAAGGCTGTTCATCGGTGTGGCTAATGTCAGGGGCCCGTTGGTGTGCCACTGCCTCCCTCATGGTGTTGGCCATGTCTGCCAGCACCCCTGCAGTGGTGACCAGGGTGGTGTGTATGTCTCTCAGGTCCTCCCTGATCCCCAGGTATTGTCCCTCCTGCAGCCACTGGGTCTCCTGCAACTTGGCCAGTATCTGTTCCATGGTCTCCTGGGAATGGTGGTATGCTCCCAGGATGTTGGTGAGTGCCTCGTGGAGAGTTGGTTCCCTGGCCCTGTCGTCCCCCTGTCGCACAGCAGTCCTCCCAGATTCCCTGTTGTCCTCTGCCTCTGTCCCTTGAAGGGTGTGCCCACTGCCCCCAGGTCCCTGATCGTCCTGTGTTTGTGGGGTTGCTTGGGGTTCCTGTAGTGGTGGACACACTGCTGATTGACGTGTCCTGGGGACAGTGGTATGGGTCTGCTGGGTGGGTGCTGTGCTGGTGTTTCCTGAGTGGGGAGGCTCTGTGGTGGTATGGGACTGTGCCTGGGTAACCGACTGTCCAGAGGTCGCTGATGGGCCAGGTTGGTCATGCTGATCCAGGCGTGCAGAACTGCTGTCATCACTATGGGCCTCTTCTGTGGGGTGACTGGATATTGCTGGCACCTCCTCTCCGGTGACGTTGAGTGGTGGTCCTGTGGGGATGTAAATGCAGTGTTATTGTTTCTGTGTGTGACATCTTGTGCATGGGTATGTTTCCCTCTATGGTTGTTATTACCAAGGCAGCTTTGGCTTGTGTGAGTTGTGATTTGGTTGGCTAAATGTTTGTCACTAGTGTGCATGCTGTGGTGATGGGTGTCCATGCAGGGCTGTGAGTGGTGTCCATGCATTGGTGGTGCATGCAGTGCTGGTTACTGGGATGGGTGTGTTGTGATGATGCAGTATACGTGAGGTGGTGGGGTGATGGGGGTGAGGTTAGGGGTAGGGGTATGTGATGGCATAGAGGTGGGGGGGTGAAAGTAGTAAAGATTTGACTTAGCAGAGTCCAGTCCTGCTGCTACTCCTGCCATGCCGTCAGGATGCATGATTGTCAAGACTTGCTCCTCCCATGTTGTTAGTTGTGGAGGAGTAGGTGGGGGTCCACCACCAGTCCTCTGTACAGCTATCTGGTGTCTTACAACCACGGAACGCACCTTCCCTTGTAGGTCGTTCCACCTCTTCCTGATGTCATCCCTTGTTCTGGGGTGCTGTCCCAGGGCGCTGACCCTGTCTACGACTCTCCACTATAGCTCCATCGTCCTAGCAATGGACGTCTGCTGCCCCTGTGATCCAAATAGCTGTGGCTCTCCCCGGATGATTTCCTCCACCGTGACCCTTAGCTCTTCCTCAGAGAACCTGGGGTGTCTTTGTGGTGCCATGGGTGTAGTGTGAGTGGTGTGGGTGAGGGTGTGTGGGGTTATGTGTTGGGGTGTGTGCTGTGAGGTGCTTGGATAGTGTACGGGTGATGGTGTTCTGTGGCTCTGGTTCTGTGGGTGCTCCTGGCGTGTCTCTCACTCTGTTGTAAATTGTTGGTAGTGGTAAAGGGTTGTGGGTAATGTGGGTGTGTGTTTTATAGTGGTTTGTGGGTGTGGTGTGTGTATGTGTGTCAGGCATGTGTCATTTGAATTGTCCAATGTGATCTTGTTTTATAAGTGTGTGGGTATTTTGAGCGTGGTGGTATGTACCGCCAATGGTTTACCGTGGTTGAATGTCCGCCGCATGGGTCATAATGTGTGGGCGTATTTCTGTTGGCGTAACAGTGTCGGTTTTGGTACTGCCAGTTTATCACTTACCTTTGGGCTGGCGGACTTGTGTGTGTGTCTGTATTGTGGCGGATTTCTATGTGTGGGTCATATGTATAGAGGTATACCGCTGCGTTCGGGATATGTTGGGGGCAGTCAGCATGGCGGTAAGCGGCACTCACCGCCAATATCATAATGAGGGCCATAGTGTCATGTGGACTTCATGCAAAATGCTGCCAGCATTTCTTTAAAAAAATATATATAATAGCTTTAGGTAATCAGTCCAAGTTATAAACTCAGAAAAATTAGATCGACATAGTGATCTACACACATATATATAGGAAAATACATTCATCCAAACCCTTTTAAGACAATGTTTGCATGAATATCAGGGGAACACATTAACAGTGTTTTCCCTACATATCGTCATTCATATAAGCACAAAAGTCAAACACTTTATGCCCACTTATTCAGTGTAAAGAAACCATCAGTCCGTTTGTTAGACGTACACAGATCATGTGTGCATGGACAAGAATCACTCAATGATGTCAGATTTAAGGGTGCTTTACATAGTGTCTATGAATCATCACTTTACCTTATTGATAAAGAAGGCACCAAATAACCCCATTGCACTGTCAACATGTTTTAATCTCAAAACTGGTACCAGAGATTCAACAAAACTTTCTCAGGGCTCATGTATCACTTGATTAAACAAGTCCGGTAGGTCTGGAGGGCATCAGAGCATAGACATTATATTCTTCTATTTTATTATATCACGTTTTTATGCATAATTGTCAAAAAGGTTAGCTTACCCATGATTCCCTTGTACATGAGTTTTCTGAAGATCAAGGGAAAAATTGGGGCAATTCCTACATGTTTTTGGAGAAAATTGCCCTTCATCTGACAAGGTGTTTCCACCACTTGTTTGATCTCACCTGCTGTTACTCATTGAGTATCAATACTGGGGACTAAAGAGAGAGAATACAAGAATGGTCACTTTTGCAATTTGAGCACAATGCTTCTGCCATATCAGAAAACAACAACATTGCTGCTTGCTTACTTGATTGATTTTGTCTTCCCAGATAATGAAGGATGGTGCACTGCTCTCATGCACCACATATCTCTTGTGTAGAGAGTGCCTCTGTTTCCTTTGATGTCTTCTTCCTCGCATCTGGGGGCATCTTAATTCCTTTTCTACTTGGCCATACTCATCAAGTATGTGAAATGTAGTCACAGTGCTGGGGGGCCCTGCACTGCCCATGCCCATGGGGGCAGAGACAAAGGGTGGGAGGAGGATCCTATGTGTACAACCAGTAAGGAAGGAGAAGATCCAGTTTAGTGCATTGTATCAGATGCCAGTGGTGTGGAGTATGGTGATCAGGGTGTGGTGGGAGACAGTGTAGAATGCAGCAGATAAGTCAAGGAGGTTGGGGGCTGCTGTACTCCTGAGGTCGAGGAGGCATCTGATGTTGTCTGTTGCTGCGATCACAGCTGTCTTGGTGCTGTGATTCGCTTGGAATCCAGAATGGGATAGGTCGAGTAAGATGTTGTGTTGGAGGTAGTCCGTGAGCTGGTGGTTGATGGCTTTTTCCAGTACTTTTGCGGAAATGGGAGAAGCGAGATTGGGCAGAGGATTTTTATCCCGGTCATCTGATGGCTTCTTCAGTAGTGGTTTAACCTCAACATGTTTCCAGGCATTGGGGACCATGGCTGTGGTGAGGGAGGTGTTGAAGATATCCCTGAAGGCTGATCCAATTATTTCTTCTCCTAGGGTGTATGGTGTGGACAGGGGTCAGTAGTGGATTGGGAGTGGATGGAGGTCATATTGGTGATGAGGTAGAGTGATGCTTCCTTTCTGTGATCTGAGGGAGGGTGGTGTGGGTTAGGGTGCAGGGGCAGGGTTGAGATCAGACTGGTGGGTCTTGAAGCTGCTGCAAATGTTGGTGATCTTGTGGTGGATGTAGTCTCAAGGCTTGTCACTGAGGACTTGGGAGGGGTGGAGGGAGTTCATCGTGGCAAAGTGGCAGGAGAATTCTCTGACGATGTTGAAAAGTTCTCTAACTTGGTTAGTGCTGGCTTTAATGCGGGTGGTGAATGCTTTTTTGATTTCATCGTGTCAGAGGTGGTAGGACTTGAGGGCGGACCTGAAGGAATTGAAGTTGGTGGTGTTTCTCTAGTTTCCTGCAGTATTGTTTGACAGTCCGGAGTTCTGGGGAGAACCTTGTAGTTTGCTTGGTTAGCCTGTTGCTGGTAGTGCTTTTCTGGGTGTAGTGCTCTAGAGGGTGGTGGTCCAGGATGTTTCTGTGACTTTACCCCAGTTGTGGGAGGGGAGGGTCCATTGAGATGTCATGTTGTAGGTAAATGGTTGTTGTGGTCGGTCCATGCCCATTTCTCGAGCCTTGGGTCTTATTTGTTGCTGGTCTTCTTGAGTCCTTGGAATCTAATCTGCAAGTCTAGGGGTGCCAACTGAATACTGGTTTTAGTCGGTGTTTAGGGGAGTACCTGGTAGTGACCAATGTGTCATCTACCTTAGGGTGGCTACACCCACTATGTGACCACTTCCTGTGGGCAGCGATCACTTCCCTATCCCTGATAGGCTATGTTCCTACCATGCAAGATGGAGGAAAAGGAATGGAGGAGTCACCTCGCATGCAACACCTTAGTGGTGGTGCAAGCTTGGGGTGGCCACTACTACTGTCCTTTGCGCATTTTCTCGCTGTTGCTCCCACCAAAAGATGGTGTTTGCAATGTGGTCAGCTATCTGCTGGTAGCAGGAGGGCTAGGGTTTAGTTTCAAGGGTGCTGAGTCATTTGAAGCTAATAGGCATGCTTGTGCACCTTCCTGGGGGAGGAAGAGTAATACTCCAGCAAAGGAAGGATTTTGTTCTCTAGACCCAGAGAGCACAGCCTCTCACCCCAGGGTTCCAGAATCATATCTGGTGGTGGTGGCAGGCTAGTTGTGACCAGCCAGCAACTATGCCAGGGTAGTTAGCTTTCGCTGGGGGCACCTCTACATTGGCCCTGGGTATATTTTGCAATAAATCCAATACTGGTACCAGTTTGGATGTATCATTCTGAGTTGTTTGATACCAAATAACCCAGGCTACAGAATGGCTATCACGTAGGTGTGAAACGTGTACTGACCAGTGTCCAGCACATGCATGTAAAATGGCTTCTCTGTTCACTTACTATGCCCTAGGTTTGGCTGGGAGACAGTATGGGCATATTGCTCATGCATCTATGCCCACACATGCTTTATAGTGTAACCTGCCTTAGGACTGAAAGGTCTGCAAGAGGGGTAACTTACCTACATTGCATGCAGTGTGTAGTAGACAGGTCACATTGGCTGTGTGCCATGTCAGTTTTGTAACTTAGGATTGCACCAGGACACTCACCCTGCAATGGCAGTTCTGAGTGCACTTGGGTGCATGGTCCCTGAGAGTGGCACAATCTGTGCTGCTGCTCTCAGGGGCCTAACCTTAATACCCCATGCCCTGGGTACCTAAGTACTATTTACTAGGGGCTAATTGTGGCAGTTGAAGGTGTTGCCAATTGTGACAATATTTTCATCCATTTTAGGGGAAGAACACTGGCCCTGGAGACGTGGTCAGCAGGTACCTAGTGTACTTCAATGTAAGTTGTATCCAGAAACCAGGAAAAAAGTGTGGGGTGGTACTGCGACCAGGGGCCAGTTTCCCACACATAGATCTTGTATTATGATAAATCCTCCTTTGTCTGCCATTTTAATAGTAATCGCATCAGATTATTTAAGCTGATGTAGAGCTTCAGTATGCAGTCTTGAATGTTTAAATTTTGAATAATTTCTAATTTACTCAAGTTTATTCAGTTCTTTGATTATTGTTTTTCCAAATGTAATTTTTCCAGGCATCTTCTAAAAGGGGATCAGAGTTTGGAAGGGCTCTTAAGATAAGTGCAGTAGGTTTCTTGAGGGGAATCCATTTTCCCTAAAAATTCACAACCTTGTATTTTCTGAAACAAGTTCATGAGTTCCATCCTTACTGAAGTTAAATCAATTTTCTGTACTGAATAAACAACAGTTTTGTTTTCCAAAACCTGTTTTTTTAAAATATTTATGCAAAGTTTTGGTTGAAATAATATTATTTGGCCTTGGGTCTCTGTTCCCCATCTGTATGTGTTCCTTTGAATATTGATTGAGTATTGATCTTGCTGACCAGTTGTTTGTGTCACCCCTTTGCAAGCCCACTCTTTGTATTACATCCTAAGAAGCCTCTGCCAGATGTATTGAATGAACAACCGGGTGTGTATATCGCTGAATTATTATAAGAGGAGTTCGCTGAAAAACTGGAGAAGCATCTTCTGCTCATTCCCTGATATTGTTTCAGTGTTCGAGTGTTCTCTGGTTTTGGATGCATAAACAAGGGTATGTTTTTTTAAAATGCAGCATATTATTATTCTTTTCAAAATTGTTCAGCTGTTTTTATCCATGAAAGCTTCAAAACCCTGGAGCATTTTGTGCCTATGCTACTGATGTCACCAGTACATGCAGGTGCATCAGTGGCAATGAGTGGGATATTCTGTAACTCCTAGCCCAGGGGATTGTATTAGCCTTGGGATGCTCCAACAGCCCTCCACTATGCATCACTGTATGGAAATGTTTTTGCTTTAAACTTTGCAATGGTTCTGATTTTATTTGCTGCTGGCTAGTTATTGATGGTGTTTCTATGTTCAATATAGAATGGTGCCCAAGTAATTCTTCAATATCTTCCTCACCAACGCACCTTCTCTCACCATGGATTCTCACTTACATCCATGCATCATAGTAGCATGAAGAATTCATTTAACATGCTGCCAGCATGTCTTTTAAGAAACCTTTAATAATTTTATGCAATCAAGACAGGGTATCAACTTGATCCTACTTTAAAAACTGCAACTCAGGAACTAGCCTAGAAAACTCTTCAGAGATTCCTTAAAAGCAGCATGGAATGTGCCCAGAGAGTGTTTATTTTAGTCAAGAACCACATTCCCTTATAAGAGCGAGGAACCATCCAATGTTTGCTCTTAAGCACAGTAGAAACATGAATGGTAATGAACATTACAAAGTGCAAAGTGTATTAGTGTGAAAAGGAATCACAAGTGCATGACCCAAGTTTTCATCTCCGTTCCAACAATTTGGTTCTGCTAAAAGACAATGCAATAACTGTAATATAAATAGAGTCAACAACTATCTATGAAGTTGAATTTTACTATTGTGAGATATGGCTCAATAGTCATAGACATTTTGAGTATGGCAGAAACATGTATAGATGTTTTTCACATCACCCTCACCTCTCTCCTTTCCTATACTAAAAATACGTATTGCCTTTTCATTCATTCTTGATCAGCACAAACAATTTCTTCCAGTAGCCTATACAAATCTGCATGCCCCAAATCAGCAAATGTAGATATAATATAATATAATATAATATAATATAATATAATATAATATCATGCAATATAATATAATATAATATAATATATCATATCATATAATATAATATATTATAATATAATATAATATCATGCAATATAATATAATATAATATCATGCAATATAATATAATATAATATAATATAATATAATATAATATAATATAATTAAACCAGGGAATCCTGCTGCTACAATCCAGGTTCATAAAGTCATTCAAAATGGCCAGATTGAGCGCTAGCTCTGTGTTTAACCAGACTGAAATCCACCTGAGCAAAGTTCAAAAAGTGAGCAGATCTGAAGTATATCCTGCTACTAGTTCTTCATACAAGATATAAGAAAGGGTATTTGAGGTACAAATAAGTACCACCCCATCTCATAATCCTATTTTCTATTACTTGCAACTCTGAAACATCTCTGTAGACCCAGATATCATTGCCATATATCACAGCAGAGATGCATTTTACCTGATAATTTTTTATTAAAGCTTATGTAAGCTTAGTGCCCAATATGATGGTAAAATCAAAACAAAGGAAACCATCCTTGCCAGTCATGAAATAAGAAACCAACATAGGTAAAGACCTTTACCCTAGTAATATCACAGCCCTCTGATGTAAACTTTCTCTGTCACGTGCCCCTTGGTCCCAATACCTTTATGCGTGATTTGTTGTAATGAGTGCTTAAATCCTAGCTATTCATAACTTCCAAAATGGACTTTGGGAGGTGCTGTGTACCTATAGTGATTTTTGCTATGAGAACTGGGTCATCAGCATACAGCAGGCAAGGGATGAATGGGAGCCCAACATGGGGAAATCTTTGTTAGCAGAACATAAAGTTGGGCCCAATTTATTTATGTACAATGTAAACAAAAGTGGGTCAAGAATGCACCTATGTCTGAAACCCTGCTGCACCTTAAAAACAGTTGTGCAGCTCCCTTCCTGGTCACACCTTACTACTGCTGCGGGGTCTTTGTGCAAATCATGCAAAAAGACAACAATGTAATTTTCAACTCCCATGTTAAGCAGGATCATTCCTAATTTACTCCTGTTAACTCTGTTGAAAGCCAATGTGAGGTCCATAAAAGAGAGATTGAGGGGACCAGTCTTTGCTACTGTGTATTTTCCTATAGTCATTTGCAAATTTAGACACTGGTCCGTGGTGCCACATCCTGGCCTAAAGCTATACTACAGGTCTGATAATACCTCATTTTCTTCTAACCAAAAGGTCAACCTGGAGAAATCAACCCGGTCCATGACTTTAATCACTGAATCAAGGAGAGATTTTAGCCTGTACCATCACTGGCCATCCCTCCACCCTTTATTAAAATAAGGATGGTTAAAGATCTAGATCACAATGATAATTTACATGCAGCATTTAAGATGTGAGTTAACACTTGTGCCCAAATAGTGTGATCAAATTTGTATAAATCAGCTGAGGCTCCATCTGGGCCTGGGACCTTATTTTTAGATAGGTAGATAATCTCCCCATTTACCTCTTCTACTGGAATTCTATTTTTGGTCTAACTAGAGTAATTTCCAAATTAATTTCCAAGGCCTCCATGGAATTAGAGCCAGAAATCCCCACAAAATATCACACCCAGTTGTCAGGGGCAATATTGTAATTGTAATTGCTATTTTATTTATATAGCTCTTACTACCCTTGATAAGGCCATAAAGCATTTTTCGACAAGCAGCATGCTACTCTGTAACCCAAAAGGAGTACTGGTGGAGTAGTGTAGGGAAATATGAGCTCTTTTTAGTGGTGGACATGTGAGTTTGTTAGTTGGATTGAACCGACTAATGGATGGATAGAAGAGGGAAGAATCTAGAAAGTGTTAATTGTGAGAGCATAGAAGTAAGATGAGGTTTGGGAGGACTAAAGTGAAAGATTGAGGAGGGAAGAGTCTGTAGAAAAGGGTTATGGAGATCATAGTAATAAAATGATGTAAGGGATGACTCAAATGAGGGATACATGAGACAAGAATTTAGAAAGTGTTGTTTGTGAGACTATAGTAGTCAAATGAGGTTTGGGGTGATGCAGGAGGATAGAGAGGGAAGAGTCTAGAAAATGTTATTTTGGAGATCATAGTACTAGTAGAATGAGGCTTGGGATAAGTCAGAGAATAGAGATAATGGATAGATTGAGAGAGTAATAAAATGAGGTACGGGATAAGTCAAATGATAGATACACGAGAGAAGAATTTAGAAAGTGTTGTTTGGGAGATTATAGTAGTAAATTGAGGTTTAGGGGGAGGTAGGAGGAATAGAGGAGGGAAGAGTCTAGAAATGGTAATTTTGGGGATCATAGTAGTAGTAGAATGAGGCTTGGGATGTGTCACAGTGGAGATAGTGTATAGATTGATGGAGGTACAGGGTGAGATGGAGCAGTGCATTGGAGTAAAGTAATAAATATATAGATACAAGACTGCATAGAAAGGGTATATATGTGTAAGGAAGATAATATATTGAGATTTAAAGTTGTATTATATAAACCCAGACTTTCAAGTGTTGCAGTACTTAAAGGTCATTTACTTCTTTACCTTTGATAATTCATTTTTTAATTTATTTTTTTATAATTTTTTATTTTTCTCAATATTTCATAGTGAAATGCTTGTAAAAAAATAGGTATGAGATTTACACATTGTGATAGATAAATAAGCAGAGACCCGTAAGCATCTAATCAATCAAACAAATAAAAAACTATGCAATCACCTATGAACTTGTTAAGCATAGAATAATATATTTTACTGTAAGTAATATATACATTTGTTAAGCAGACCTAAAGAATATTTATATATTCTAAAACCATAGTTATTATACATATTTGCACAAAGAAATGCACATATCTAGATATATACATGTAATCACATTATAAATGTTTATACCCAAAGGGATGTGCTGTACATTAGTGTTTGAGTATGGTGGTTATGTAGGAAAGAGTCAGCTCTTGAGTAATCTTCTGAAGATGAGATAGTTATTCATGGCTCTTATATTTGAGGATAATAAATCCCATAGCTTGCTTGCTTGAAAAGAGAAAGATGTATCACCTTTTATCTTTTTCTTGCATGGTGTGGTTTTGAGGCGAGGTGCTAACCTAGAGCGGAGGTTCCCTTGTTGAATGTATTTGATGGTTTTATTCCTGAAGAAAAGCGGTCCTGTTCCATGCATTGGTTTGTGGGTTATACAAAGCAGCTTGAAGGTGGATCTTCTGGAAACCGGCAACCAATGTTGGGCCCTCAAGGCAGGGGAGATGTGGGCTTTACATGTAGGAGTAGTCTTGCAGCAGAGTTCTGAAGCTGTTGTAGTGTTCTCATAGTTGATAGAGATGATCCATGGTAGAGGTAATCAGTTTTAGACAGTACAAGAGAGATAGTAGCCTGGAACTTGTGTGGAAACCCCAGGTAGGAGAAGATACGTTTCAGAATTTTCGTGGTGATTAAGCTTGATCTGGCTAATTTGTCACTGGAACATTCATTGTTAACTTGGAGTCCATTGTAATTCCAAGGTTCTTAGATACTTTAGGACGTGGCTAAAGATTGTCAGGCCAGGTGCAGAGTGGGTCATAATTTTTCCAGTTGCCACATGTGAGCATTTCTGTTTTTAAAACATTCAATTTGAGATGTCATCCACTAATCGATGGCAATGAGGCAATTGAAGAGTTATGATTTGCCAATGTCTTTGGGGTTATCCAGTTTAAGGAATATTTGTATGTCATCTGCATAGTTGTAGTATGGATCTGAAATTCATTGTTCATTGCCAATAATGACTTCATGTAGATGTTGAAAAGCCTGATTGAGATGACAGACCCTTGAGGGACCCCTGCTTTTGTGAAGTATGTTTTGAATGAGAAAGGGGAACAATGGATAAGAACTGCTCTGCTTTGAAGGTAGGGTGTGATCCCGTCAAGAGCGGTCCACTCTATGTCTTTGTGACAGGGTGTCATTGTCAACTGTGTTAAAGGCAGATGAGAAGTCCAAAAACAGTAATGCGGCAACCCCATTGCAGTCTACTGTGTTTTTAAGGTCATCCCAGATGGTGATGAGGGCAGATCCTGTGCCTTTTCATGGTAGGAATCCAGTTTGGTAGTCTGAAAGTATGGAGCTATCTTCAGTGAATTGTGGCATCTGGGTGAATGGTGCTCTTTCTCTCAGTTTGCCTAGCAAAAGTCCATTTGGAAGTGGTCTGTAGTTGTTGTGGTCATGCGGGTCCAGGTGTGTTTGCTTTAGTAATGGGTGTATGTATGCCTTTTTTTTAGGTCTTCTAGCAAAGATTCCTGTGGCTAAAGAATTATTGATGGTTCTTCCTACTGGAGTGGCAGCAGAGGTAGATAAAAGAATGTTCTTGAATTAGTGGTGGACAAGGGTCAGAAGTGCAGCTGGATGGCCTGCTGGCTTTGACAAGATCCATAAATTTAGTGTGTGATATTTGTACAAAGGAATGCAGAGGATGGGTTAGCTTAATCTTGGGGAGGATTTTTGGAAAGGGGTTGGTACTGGTGGTTTTACTTTGTTTTAGATAGGAGTCCAACATGCCTGTTTTTGTTGTGTAATGATTTGCCAGTTTGTCTGTGAAATCTTGAATAATTGGATGAGTTCCTTCCGTGCATTTAGGTTTATGAAATCCAGTGAGAATTTTATAAAATTCTTTATTTGCACATTTAGCATTCTGAATTTTGTCTTAGTAGTACCTTTTTTTTAGCTTTTTTGATTATTGATTTACATATTATGTTTGTGAAGTTGAAATGTGTCTTGATTGCTATTTGATTTTAGCCATGTTCATTGCAGCATTCTGATTTGTAGTTTTATCTTTCTTAGTTCTGTATTTCTCCATGGTGCTTGCTTTCTTTTGTCCTGTTTTGTAGTTATTAGTGCTGTTAGGCTATCAGAAGTTTCCTGTAGCCACTCAAATGTTTTTTTAACATAATTTATTGTGTCTAGATCTGTGCTGGCTGATGTCCATTTTAAAGAACTGATGACAATAGCTGTGCATACAACTGTATTTAGGCCTGCAGACAAAAAGCAACTCTCCAAATGTCACGTGTCCTCGTCCATCTGCTCAACATTGCAACATGATAAACCTTTCACTGTCCAAATATAGCAGTGATTGGTTTCATCCTACCCTGCCCTTGACCATACCACCGTCTGTTCTTTCCCCCTGATGCTCCTGCAGCTCGACAGACCCCCTGGTCCCCTTACCCCAGGCTGGACGCTGCAGTCCCAAAGTGGACCCAACCTGTCTTCAGCTTTGGGGGACAATTACCCGTCAGCTCAAACTTTTCTTTGGCGTGCAGGTGTCCAAGTGTGGTGACTGTTTCCAGCCACCGCCAAGGGTGTGCAACAGCATCTGCGAAAGCGGCCCTCTCAGGGTGGGTGCAGCTTGCGGACTGCTGGTGAGCCCCACTTGCCAAGCCAGCAGCTCTAGCTGCACCAGCTCCAGTACCTCCAGTCAATCCGCTCCTGAATCTGCCCCTGCAAAATACAGAGTCCTTACGAGTGACAGTTTCAACAGCTGACCATCCACTCCTCCGTGCTATCACTTCCTTAACCACTATCATCTCATCATCAGATACCCACCAGGATTGCAGGAGGCAAAAAAGTAAAGGAAGAGAAGGAAAGAGAACATATGACTATGCGGTCAGGCAGAGAAAAATGCCTTCTAACAAAACTGCAATGGGAAAAAGGAAGAGGAGACCTCAAGCTCTGGACAGCCACCGTGACGCACATAACGTCCTCCCTCTCATTGATATTGGGTCAGAGCCAGACCAGGAAGGGGAAGGAGAAGGGTTGCAGGCCATCTCCAGACTTTATTCTGTGCACTGTCGGGAACCCTAAAACATCCGGGAGCAATCCAAAAACTTTTGCCAACCGAAAATGTATACTAAGTTCTCCTTTCTAAAAAATAGCAGACCTGTCCTTCTCTCAAACAGCATCGACACAAAGGGGTTACAGCCACTATTAATTCTGTCAATCCCTACAAATACAGCAGAATGTTCTCCTTCATGGAATGACTCTGCCACACCGGGGATGACACCAAGCCTAAGCCCTGCTCAGCCTCCGCAATCAGCACAACCTTCTCGCCCCTGGGGCAACCTGTGAAATTATTCAGGGCAGAGATGCATGAGGAGCCAGGCAGGCTCCAGGGAACCCATGGTGGGCTTCCCCCAACAGAGCGCGACCCGCCAAATCTATCTAGCGCTCCTTGGATTGAAAGCGGCACAGCCCGACTTTTAAGGAAGGCCAGCTGCTCACGGACGCCCCGGCCACACCTTTGTCTCCAGATGCTGCCTGCCAGGGTACTGTAACAAATAAAGGATCTCAGCCCCACTCCCTACTATCTCTTCCAGCAAATACGAAAATGGAGGGCCTCAGCACGGGGTGGACGAAGAAACCTTATCCTCCCTAAACACGCAAGAGTGGGAATACATGCTTGTTGTATACTCCCAAGATTCCCCTTCTGCTGCTCGAGTCACTTTAGATTCCAGCAAGCAGTTTCCTGATGACAAAGTAAGGACTAACACAACCATTGCACCCCTCAGTCACCCATCTCCCAATGACGGCACAAGGACCACAGTAAGCACAGACACAAGAGCTGTACCAACAACTGGTCAGGACTCTGTCACAAACCGTCATAATTCACACATGGGTTGCACCTTGGCTTCCCCGCTCAATACCATGCAGCTTCTAGTTGAAGCGCTTCATTACCAATCGGACAAAATGGATGTTCAGTTAACTCTGCTCAATACCTTGGCAGTATTTGTAGCAGGTGTTGATGAGAAATTAGGTGTCCTCAAACCCCTTTTCACGCTCTCACAAGAAAATTCCATGAGCACTTTCATGAACTGCTTATGCGGACCAATAATAGACAAACTATCCACATTACCTGTGGTGCTCACTAACTTCTGTGCATCTCTAACAGTGGGAGCCTCCAGTCATCATCCACAATCTGACCTTTCCGCACATGTCCTGGAAACAAATCACCTGGATCCATCTGAGACTACAACCATCGGACAGGGAACAAGAAGCGATGACAGGACAAACAATCCCAACCAGGCATCCCCTGCAACAGCAACCCCTTGCAATCTGACTCCAATAGCTACCGCCCTCGAACCTTCAAGAAACCAACTCTCAATTGGTAGTTTTGTGGATGACAACACTATGTTGAAACCCAATGTCAAGCAGAGACGCACTCAGTGGAGGAAAGGTCGCAAGAAGGGAATCGCAGGGAAAGGAGCGAATCTGGAAGTTGCCCCTAAACTAATATTACCTGCCATCCGGGCCTCCAATGAAGCTATGTCTTGTGGGTCACGTGCTCCAGCAACAATCCTCATGAATCCACCCCCAAATTTGGCCATCAAGTAGAGGAACGCAGCTAATAATGAACATCTCTGGCCTACAAAAGGGGCGGGCAATGCTGCGGTATTGCAATCTCAGCAGCTCCAGCGCACTGCTGTGGCTTTATCTCCCAGAATTTTCAGACAAGCTACTCAAGCAACTTTCCCCATTCCCTCCCCGGCCCAGCTAATGGCCTGTCCTCCATAGGTCCAGGGAGCAACTATTATACCTCCTAGCCCCACACATCATGCACAAGTGGGGAACTCTACAACTAACAGGCCTAACAGCTTCTGGAATTTGGGAGGGGATTTCCTCGCACGGAATCCTCTCCATCAGCCACAGGAACTCAAATCATTAATTTTTCATCCGCACTATAAATCCAGGGAAACTGGGGATATCTTGAACAGGGGGAACATCCTCAGCTACATTCACAAATTCCCTCTACAAGCGGCCTGAATACAACTGATCTCCTAGCAGTAGAATTTCTCCACTCAACCAACGCTACTGCCCCTGAACCTACTCAGGCCACATGGAAGACAAGACTAATCGCCCAAACAATCCTGGGAGAAAGCACAACCTTTGAATGCTGAGACATTAGAATTATCACAAATCATGAGGTTCTTCAAACAACAATGACTTAAGATGGTTCTCAAAAACAATCAACAACTGCAATAGGCTAGAGTGACAAACCTCAGATAAAAAGTGGGGCCCTACACTGTCAAAGGAGATCCTCTGCCTGTGTTCCTGGAATGTAAATGGCCTCTTTTCTAAGGCTTTGGACCCTGATGTCATCCAATACATCAGCACATTTGACATTATACTAATGCAGGAAACGTGGCTGGATGAACCATTCCACCTGCATGGCTATATGTGCTTTTTCACCCCAGCTAGCAGGGAGATGAAGTATGGTCACCCTCAAGGTGGTCTGGCCACTTACGTCTCCATAGCACTATCGTTCAGAGCCATCCCTTTACACTCCACCTGCTCTTCTACCAATATCATGACAATTGTGCCTGTAGGAGGTTGGTCTGGTTTGTATTGGGTACCTTCAGGACTTACACCTTATACCAGGTCCAGTTATCCCTTATTGGTGAAATGTAGTAGTGTTCTAACAGCTTAGGCTGATAGAGGTAGCTATAGCAGAGCAGCTTAGGCTGAACTAGGAGACATGCAAAGCTCATGCAATACCACTTGTAGTTACACAGAACTAATACACAAGTAAAGACAATACTCAGTGTTACCAAAAATAAAGGTATTTTTTTGGGTGACACAGTACCAAAAATATCTTAGAGACAATACTCTTTCTGGATTAAGTATTATACACAACATATACACTAGACACCAAAATTAGACAAGTAAATAGTCATAGAACTATGCAAACAGTAGGAAATTCTATAGAATGCAAAGGGAGAAAATAGGTCTAGGGGCAACACAAACCATATACTAAAAAAGTGGAATGCGAATCACAAATTCCCCCCTAGACAAGTGTAGTGTGTGCAGAATCACTGGGAGAGTAAGAATACAGTAAAGGTATGTAAATTACCATACCTAAAAGCCCAGGAAAAGCAGGAGTAAAGAACTGCAAGTTTCCTATGGACACACTAAACTCGTTTTTGGGATTTTGCAGTAAACGACAAAGTCTGCAAAGAACAACTGCTAGATTATTGGACCTGAGGACCTGAAAAGGAAGTGGACCAAGTCCAGAAGTCGAAAGAAGTTCCAGGAAAGACAGGAGCCCCATGTCAACCCAGAAGAGGGTGCTAAAGAAGAGTCCCTGGTTGCAAGGGCAGAACCCTGTCTGTGAGGTGGCAGCAGCTGTAGCTGCAGTGCAGACCACAGACAGCTGGTTTGGCAGTACTGGGGGTCCATGGTGGAGCCCCCAGGATGCATGGAATTGGCTCCCCGATTTGGAATGGGGGGACAATTCCATGATCTTAGACATGTTACATGGCCATATTCGAGGTTATCATTGTGAAGTTACATATAGGTATTGACCTATATGTAGTGCACACGTGTAATGGTGTCCCCGCACTCACAACATCCATGCAAATGGCCTTGTACTATGTGGGGGCACCTTTGCTAGTGCAAGGTTGCCCTCACACTTAGTAACTTTGCACCTAACCTTCAGCAAGTGAAGGTTAGAATTATAGGTGACTTATAAGTTACTTAAGTGCAGTGAACATGGCTGTGAAATAACGTGTGCAACATCAGGCCTGTGCAAGGGTTTGTCTGAGCTCCCTATGGGTGGTAAAAGAAATACTGCAGCCCATATGGATCTCCTGGAACCCCAGTGCCCTGGGTACCTAGGTACAATTACTAGGGACTTATAAGGGGGATCCAGTATGCCAATTGGAATTGGTAAATGAATCCACTGGCCTACAGTGACAAACTAAAAAGCAGAGAGAGCATAGCACTGAGGTTCTGGTTAGCAGAGCCTGAGTGACACAGTTAGGCACTACACAGGCATACACATTAGGCCACAAACTATGAGCACTGGGGTCCTGGCTAGCAGGGTCCCAGTGAGACAGGCAAAACACACTGACATATAGGTTTTTATCTGTGAGCACTAGGGTCCTGGCTAGCCTAGCAGGATCCCAGTGACACAGTAAAAACACACTGGCACACACTTACAAACAGGCCAAAAGTGGGGGTAACCTTGCTAGAAGGAGACTACTTTCCTACACAAACCCCCCAAACAAAGGAAAATAAGGCTAATCTTGGCCAGTTGGGACTTTATTGTCTAAGTGGTGATACGTGGAGAGTAGATCTGCAATATAGTGGTTACTCCCTTTATCATCCACTATATGGTTACTTCCTTGTGGGAATGTAAACCACCTTGTTTGGAGATGTTTACCTAACCAACAGTGTGAGTGTAAATTCTCAGAGTTCCTATGAGTATGTTTTAAAGTTGGGCAGTGGGATTGGTCCAGTGGGCCAATGTCAAATGCAGGAAATGCTAGACAGGGATGCTGTCTCAATAAAGCCACAGCTGGGCAAAAACTGTGTTCATATGGCTGTAAGAGAGAACAGAGTTGGAGCAGGGCAGGGCTGATGTCCTATCAAGCTCCACACTAGGACAGGGCTGCTGTCCTAAGTGTTTAGAAGCAGTGCAGGGCTGCTGCACTAAAGTTTCTCTGGGAGGGCTGTAGGGATGATCCACATTTACTAAAATGGTGCAATTTAGCACACCTGCTTTAGAAGTTCCACAGAGAGGTACTTGTTACCTCTTGGAGTTCAGCTGTTGTAGCTAAGGGCTCCTTTGGTACCTGTCCCACCCCAGGAGAAGTTTCTCCCACCACAGGAATGGTATCCTTACTGGCAGGGTGGGGTAGGAATACTTTGATACCCTTCTTATCTGTTGGTGGAAAAGGATCCTGAGATTTCAGGCCTTTATCTCTTCTTTGCTTTTTCATTTCACCAGAAATGAGAGGAAGCAATTCCGCAGGGATACCCAACATGGATGCATGGGTACTAAACTCTACCTCAGCCCAACCTGAGGCCTCTAGGTCATTCCCTAAGAGACAATCTACAGGTAAGTTAGGTGATACCATCACCTGCTTAGGACCAGTAACTCCATGCCAACCAAGATGAACTACAGCTAAGGGGAGAGACTGAGTGGAGCTATTGAGATCAGTAACTTGGTACTTCTGTCCAAGGAGGTGTTGTGCAGGTGACACCAGGTTTTCAGTCACCAAAGTGATACTGGCACCTGTGTCCCTGTAGGCCTGGGCCTCAACACCATTTATTAAGATTGACTGCATGTACTTATCCATATTAAGGGGACAAGCAGCCAATGTGGCAAGGCCAATGCCACAAGGTGTGACAGAAACTGTCTTGGGATTGTCTACCCCAGTTTCTATTATGGTCCCAAAAGTAAACCCAACTACACCTTTAGTGTGGCTTCTGCCAGTAGTCCCACCAGGATTACCACTACTTCTAGGGGCACTAGAGTCTGATGTCTTAGTGGTGGTAGGCTCAGGGGCCTTACCTGTGCAGGACCTATCCCCTGGCCAATGGCCTTTATTTGTACACACATAGTACCAAGGCTTTTTCTCATTGTGTGAAGAGCTTGAAGAAGATGAAGAAGTTTTATCCCCACCCCAGAGGGGTGTTTTGGACCTGAAGAAGGATCTTTGTGTTTACTTTTACCCCCATGCTTGTCCTGAGATTTTTCACCATCTTTCTTTTTGCCAACCTTATCACCCCCTGTATGAGCTTTTCTGCTCACACTTGTTCTGACCCTATTTGTCTGCCTTCTTTCCCAATTCTTGGTGAGAGGTCAGATCTGAGTCCACAAGATTTTGATGCAACAAGTCAGACACACAATTATTCAAGATATGCTCTCTCACAATCAAGTTATAAAGACTTTCATAATCAGTTACCTTACTGCCATGTAACAAACCTTCAAGGCCTTCACAGAACAGTCCACAAAGTCTGTCCAGTCCTGTGATGACTCCTTTCTGGTCTCTCTGAACTTAAGTCTGTACTGTTCAGTGGTTAAGTCTAGACCATCCAAGAGTGCATTTTTAAGAACCTGGTAATTATCTGCATCATCCTCTCTGACAATAAGAAGTCTGTCTCTACCTTTGCCAGAGAAGGATAACCAAAGGATAGCAGCACACTGTACATGAGGGACCCTCTGAACTTTAGAGGCCGTCTTAAGTGCAGCAAACCACTTGTTGATGTCATCACCATCCTTGTAAAGAGGGACAACGTTGTGCAGATTCCTAGAATCAAATGAAAGTTCCCTCACATTTGTATTCCTAAAACTGCTGCTGACACCATGGGGAACTAACCCCAAACCCTGCCTCTCTTTCTCCACAGCCAGGGATTCCCTGTGTAAGGCCAACTGCTGCTGCATTAGCTTCAGTCTGGCCTCCTTTAACCTTAGTTTTCAGAGTTCCCTATCTAGGGACTGGTCCTCAGGGTTAGAATTATTCAAAGCCTCTGAAACAGAGGTAAGATGAGAGTGTGCAGAGGTAGACCCATCTCTAACAGAGGCCACTCTAGTGACCTGGCCTCCAGGGGTGAAGGGAGCCCTACTTGAGTGTGAACCCTTACCACTACCAGTTATGCTAGGAGCTTGTTGACAGATAGGTCTGTGGAAGGACCCTCCCCAGGATTGTCATCTTGCTCCTGTGAGCTTTCCTTGTTGGAGTTATCCTCTACCTCTTCCTCAGTGCTGATTACCTGGTCATCCTGGAGGAGGAGATTTAAGAGGTACTCCTTATTGGGGTTCTTCCCAAACCCTAACTTTCTTTCAATGTAGAGCCCCTTCAAGCTTTTATAGCTTAAATTGTCATAGGTAGTCTTGACAGCTCTAGGGGTGGCTTCTACTGAAGACATATTGAAAGAAAAAAGTTTAGGAAAGTGAGTAAAAAGTTACTAGAATAACAGAGCTAACTTTTTAGAGAAAAGAAGAAAACTTTTCAGAACTTTGTAAAAACTTTTGCAAAGTTTAAAGAACTTTTCAGAAAGTTTTTTAATTGTTTCTAGGTATATATTATATATACTCCAAGTATTGGAGCAAGCTTTTCTTGTGAAGAGGCACAGGTAACAAAGTGTTAAAACAATTGCAAGTACTTATCCCTCCGCTGCACCACCAATATAGGAGACTGGCCTGGTTTGTAGTGGGTACCTTGGGTACTTACACCTTATACCAGGTCCAGTTATCCCTTATTAGTGAAATGTAGTTGTGTTCTAGCAGCTTAAGCTGATAGAGGTAGCTATAGCAGACAAGCTTTGGCTGAACTAGGAGACATGCAAAGCTCATGCAATACCACTTACAGTTAAAATAAAGGTATTTATTTGGGTGACATCGTACCAAAAATATCTTAGGGACAATACTCCTTCTGGAGGTAAGTATTATACACAATATATACACTAGACACCAAAATTAGACAAGTAAATAGTTATAGAACTATGCAAACAGTAGGAAATCCCATAGAATGCAATGGGAGAAAATAGGTCTAGGGGCAACACAAACCATATACTAAAAACGTGGAATGCGAATCACGAATTTGCCCCTAAAAAAGTGTAGTGTGTGCAAAATTGCTGGGAGAGTAAGAATACAGTAAAGGTAAGTAAAGTACCCCACCCCCGAGCCCAGAAAAGAAGGAGTAAAGTCTGCAAGTTTCCTTGGGACACACTACACCATGTTTTGGGGATTTTGCAGCAACAAGCCAAGTCTGCAAAGAATAACTGCTGGATTATTGGACCTGAAGACCTGCAAAGGAAGGGGCCAAAGCACAGAAGTTGAAAGAAGTTCCAGGAAGGAAAGGAACCCCTACCAACCCAGAAGAGGGTGCAAAAGAAGAGTCCCCGGTTAGTCAAAGACTGCAGAAATGCTCCCTAGGAAGATGCCAGCGGGTTGCTGCATGATGCAAAGGATGTCCCATGGCCTGAAGATCGTTGCAGATGAGATTTTGTGTTGGATTGTGCCAACTTGCATTGGCAATGACAAAAGTGCGCTTTGCATCAAAATGGTACTGGATGAACCCAGGAGGGACCTGGGTGCCTCAACACTGAGTGAGGAAGAAGAGGGGGTTCTCGGCACTTTAGAGAGCCCTTAAGATACCAGCCAGCACCCCCAGAAGCCACAGGATCTGGGTTCAAAGGAGGTGCAAAATGCAGTTGATGCAACACAATAAAAGAAGTTTCCACGCCCCCCGGAGAACAACTCAGTGAGCTGAGCATCACAGAATGGAGTGCTGAGGACCGGGGCCAGGCTGTGCATAAAGGAATTTTGCAAAGAGTGTACAGAGGCCTCAGGAGGCAAGGAAGACACAATACACAGGTGTACTGTTGCTCTTGGGGAAGGCAAGGTCTTATCTCCTCCAAATTGCGTCAACAGGACCTCAGGACAGTCTATGTCTATGATGTCTACCCTCTGTGTCCTTAGGAGCACGCTTGTCACTGTGAGAGGAGTCCCAGGGTACCGGTCGTCATCTTGAAAGGTGCCTGCTTGGAGCAAGGGAGTGACTCTGTCACTCCACAGGAGATTTCTTCAGTCCTTCTGCTTCAGGATGAAGACAGGGATTCCCCAGAGCATGCACACCATGGAAGCTGTTGCAGTTGCTGACTTGGAGCTGAGGTTGCTGAAGAAAAGTGTCTCTTGTAGACACTTTGTTTCAGTTACAGCGTTTCTTGGAGCAGGCTGTGGTTGATCTGTGGTCAGAAGAGTCTCAAGTTGTTGCAGGGGATTCCTGAAGGAAACTTGCAAGCAGACTCTGAAGGGAACCCACAGGAGAGACCCTAAATAGCCCTGAGAGGGGGATTGGCTACCTTATCAGGTATGGACCTATCAGGAGGGGTCTCTGACGTCACCTGCAGGCACTAGCCACTCAGAGCCCTACAGAGTGCCGCCACACCTTGCAAAGCAAGATGGCTGAAGTCTGGGACACACTGGAGGAGCTCTGGGCACCACCCCTGGGGTGGTGATGGGCAGGGGAGTGGTCACCTGAACCAGTGTAGACTGGTTTATGCAAGCAGGGCACCATCTGCGCCCTTCAAAGCATTTCCAGAGGCTGGGGGATGCTACCCCTCCCCAGCCTGTAACACCTATTTCCAAAGGGAGAAGGTGTAATACCCTGCTCTCAGAGGAAATGCTTTCTTCTGCCTTCCTGGAACTGGGCTGCCCAGACTCCAGGAGGGCAGAACCCTGACTGTGAGGTGGCAGCAGCTGCAGTGCAAGCCTCAGAGAGCTGGTTTGGCATTACGGGGGTCCATGGTGGATTCCCCAGGATGCATGAAATTGGCTCCCCGATAGCAAATTTGGAATGGGGGTACAATTCCATGATCTTAGACATGTTACATGGCCATTTTCGGAGTTACCATTGTGAAGCTACATATAGGTATTGACCTATAGGTAGTGCACACTTGTAATGGTGTCCCCGCACTCACAAATTCCAAGGAAATGGTTCTGAACTATGTGGGGACACCTTTGCTAGTGCAAGGGTGCCCTCACACTTAGTAACTTTTCACCTAACCTTCAGCAAGTGAAGGTTAGACATATAGGTGACTTATAAGTTACTTAAGTGCAGTGAAAATGGCTGTCTAAGAATGTGTGCGTTATTTCACGCAGGCTGCAATGGCAGGCCTGTACAAGGGTTTGTCTGAGCTCCTTATGGGTGACAAAAGAAATGCTGCAGCCCATATGGATCTCCTGGACCCCCAGTGACCTGGGTACCTAGGTTCCATATACTAGGGACTTATAAGTGGGGTCCAGTCTGCCAATTGAAATTGGTAAATGAAGTCACAGGCCTACAGAGACAAATTAAAAAGCAGAGAGAGCATAAGCACTGAATTTCTGGTTAGCAGAGCCTCAGTGACACAGTTAGGCACTACAGAGGCATACACATTTGGCCTCAAACTATGATCACTGGGGTCCTTGCTAACAGGGTCTCAGTGAGACAGGCAAAACACATTGACTTATAGGTTTTTATCTATGAGCACTGGGGTCCTGCTAGCAGGATCCTAGTGACACAGTAAAAACACACTGACAAAACAGACCAATAGTGGGGGTAACCATGCTAGAAAGAGGCTACTTTCCTACACCGCCTGGACGAGTGTACCCACTGTAGAAATAGTTCTCTGAAAACACCTATATTCACCCCAAACTTAAACCAAGGGATGCTAACAACCTAGTGGCTCTACTCAAGAGTTATATGAGCAGTGGTGTCATAGCCGATACAGCTGATATCATTGTCTCAGGCAACTTCACTCTACATCTACTGGGATCCTACACAAATGAAACCTCAAGTTACATCACAATTTTTTTTAAAAATGTTTCGTATTTTTACTGTTTTGTTATGGTTTTAAGTAACTAAACAATAAACATTTACCTTGCCTTACCTTTTCCTGTGCTGGCTGTTAGTTGTGTTTCTAGGTATTCAAACTGGAGTTTGTTCCATGGTCAACAGGTGGATGAATGAAAGGTGGTCTTAAGTGTGTTGATGTATAATATTTATGTTGGTAAACTACGAAATGGTGGTCTGACCATGTGACTGGAGTAATCCTTTGAAAGTTAACTTTTTGTGGATTTGTAAAAATGATATCTAGGATGTGTCCAGCAATGTTTGTGGGTTTGTGTACGATCTGATGTAGGTTCAGTGTGACTAGGCCAGTGATGGTAGTTTTTAGCTGGGGCTTCTTGGGTTTGTCAAACCAAATGTTTAGGTTGCCAAGAATGCATAGGTTGAAGTGTAGTTTTGAAACTGTGTCTAGAAATATGTCTGGAAAGTTGTATTGGTAGGTGGTGGTCTGTAAAGAAGTACAATGTTACAGGAGGACGTTTGTGTAGAGTTGCATCTGGTGATGAGGGTTTCACAGCTTTGGATGGAATATTTCATCAGTTTTGGTGAGATTTATTATTTGCTTGAATGTAAAAGATAGTCCTATACAATTTTCTGTGATAGTTTGATAGCCTGGAGGAATGGCTTCATGCAACACTGGAGTATTGTCATCTTACAAACATGATCCAGTTATGAAGAGTAAGTTGTGTGTCAGTGAATAGTCCATAGATATGGTGCTTGAGTTTAGAGAGTGATCAAGCATTTATTAGTAGATAATTTAGAGATTGTGTTTTAGTGGTGGTGTGAATTTCTTTTCTAGAACAGTGAGCAGTATTTTGAACTTGTAGCAGGTGTGTTATTAGTTCTGGTATTAACTGTTTGAGATTTTCAATAGTGTTGTTTTTCTATATCGTATTCCTTATCCAGCAGGCTTTTATTGGATCTGGGTGTGTTGGTGGTGGGGATGGTGGTTGAGAGTGAGATGGTAAGTTCTGTTGTTTTTGTGGTGTAGCCTTGTTGTGTAATAGACATGGAGATGCGAAGTTGGGCACAGTGGCATGTTGTTTATTTTGTTTGCATCTATTTAGGGTAGAAGGTGTATGGGTTAGGGGTGGTAGTGTAGCATTTGTGTCATATTTTAAGGCTCTAAATTGAGGAAGGTGAATGAGAGTTGGTGCGTTGGTGTATTTGTGGTTGGTGTTGATGAAGATTCTACATGTGGGAATAAAGATGGTTCAGCATGTGTGTTATTTGTGCAGTCATAAGGGTGGGACTGGGTGTATATTACTATTTTGTGATGGAAAGTATTATGAAAGTGTATACTGATATTTGGAAGCGCTGATGTGTGTGTTATGTTTAATTTTTGTGAAGTTGTGAGAGGAGATATTTTAGTGATTTTCTAAGAAGGATTTGTATGTAACATTCTGCTGGTGAGTGAAATTTGAATGGTTAAGGGGTGGAGATGTGTTTTAGGGAAGAGTGTATGTGTTGTGTAAGAGGGGATGGACAAGACTCATGAGTGTTTGTGTTAGATTTAATCATTGGAAGAAGTAATATGTGGGGTGGAGTTAAGAGTAAGGATTGTTTGGTTGTGTGTTTTTGGCAAAAAAAGGAGGAGGGTGTCGGTGGATGATGTGATGAAAAACTGGGTATAGGTTTGGTGGTGATAGAAAGGGTCTGTTAGGAGCAAGTAGAGGTTAGAGCTGATATTTTTGTATGAGCAGGCAGTGTGTCTGGATGTATTAAGATTATGTATGATGTGGCTTTGTGTTGTATTGGTGATATATAGATGTCTTAGTGGTATAGGACAGAGTGGTGTTTTGTGTGAGAATGAAAGTGCCAATGTGTGGAAGTTGGGGTAGAAGTATAAGTGTGGTTTGTGGGGCTTTCTTGAGACATTGTGCCGTGGATAGGGTTTGCTTGAGGTAAGTGAGTAATGTGTATTTGCTGAGAGAGTGTTACTATGTTTGAAGACTAGGATGGCTTAAGGTATTTGCTGGTGAATGGCAAAGAAGGATTCCAGAAATACCATGATCCATTTTAGCCTGCAGCCTTTGCCAGTGGATCTTATAAGAGGACTGACTTACCCATGGTAGTTCAATACCATCCAGAAACAAGAAAGGAGACACCAACACTACGATCTATGATTGGTCTAACCACCTATTTAAGGACATCATTAGTGTAGTGTTAGTATTGTGCAGTACGGTCATTGAAAATAGATGAAATTGAAGTCACACATAATCAAACCAAAATGGAACACTTGGAGTTCACAAACTGTAATGTGAAGCATGTGGTAAATATTAGTTTTGCCCATGTCAAAAGCATGTAGTAGAAAATAGGTAAGAGATAAGAAAATGGATCATTCAAAACAAATCACAAACCTGTAAAAAGGTCGGGATTCTCTAGTGGAAAAATATTATAGAGAATTCAATCAGTCAGAAATGAAATGTCACAGGGCACTTGAAAGCTTGTGTTAAGAAGAGGAAATGATTTGGAAATTACTCTACTTCATCCTGAAGCCAAGATGATTCTCAAATTATCCACTGTGGAAAATGGCTTGAATGAACTGACAGGGAACGATAATATTTGAAGGAATATTAACTGTCATGGACCACTATACCCCCCCATTTTGAATAAACATAGAAGGGAACAACAATACATGGAAACTATATTTTCCAGCATTGATGAGGACTACAACAACCGCATGTAATCAAAACCATTTCACTCTTGGCTGTCGAAGAAACCTTTTTTACATTTACTTGACATTTTCTTCAAGTAAATCATCAAGTGTAAATGCGCACTCTTCAGAAACTAAATTCAATATTTTGGTGTTAACTGACTGAACAAACTGGCAAACATTGACTACATTTCCTATAAGTAAATCATCAATTGTAAATGCGCACCCTTCAAAATCGAAATTCAATATTTTGGTGTTAACTGTCGGAACAAACTGGCAAACATTTATTACATTAGCAAGAGCTACAGTCATCAAGTACCCTTTTTCTGCATGGATCAATGACTATGGCTGATTATGGAAGGAACTAGAAAGCCATCAGACATGAGGAAGAAGACATAGAAAGAAACACAGACACACAAACCCTTGTTTCACAGAATCCAACAGGGACACCCTCCACCTGAAATATGCAGTGTATCAGAGCAGCTGCACGAACTTTTGTTACCGTGGAGACTGATGTCAATCTAGTAAGCAATCAGCAATGTAGTTTTTTTCCAATATGGGATAGGTGTTGTGCACAAACTAAAAAGTGACTGTTCTTTTACTCTCTATAGTTAGGTTTCTGCCTTGATACTGAGTAAGGGCAAGTGAGAGCACACAAGTGATGAGCACACGGTGTCAGGTGAAGGGCATTTTTCTTCAGAAATATGTACGGATCTTGTTTTTCAGAAAACTTCTGTGGAAGGAAATCTTGGGTATACTATCTTCTTTGATAATAAAAATGTAATAAAATAAAACAGGAGATTATAATTTCTTTTGGTCTGATTCACTCCAGACATACTCAACTTTTTTAATGAAGTGATACCAGAGCCTTGAGGAAGATCTTGTTGAATCTTTGGTCACCAATTGTTCAGATCAATATGTATTGGCATTGCAGTGGAGTACTTTGATGACTTCTATGTGAATTGGTTAAAGTGATGAATTTCATTCATGGACACTAAGGGGGTCATTCTAACTCTGGCGGGCGGCGGAGGCCGACCGCCAGAGTTCCCCCTCCAGAACACCGCTCCGCGGTCCGAAGACCGCCGCAGTGATTCTGTGTTTCCCGCTGGGCTGGCGGGCGACCGCCAGCCCAGCGGGAAACCCCTTCCCACGAGGAAGCCGGCTCCGAATGGAGCCGGCGGAGTGGGAAGGGTGCGACGGGTGCAGTTGCACCCGTCGCGAATTTCAGTGTCTGCTAAGCAGACACTGAAATTCTTTGTGGGGCCATCTTACGGGGGCCCCCAGGGGCCCCACGACACCCCATACTGCCATCCTGTTCCTGGCGGCCGAACCGCCAGGAACAGGATGGCGGTATGGGGTATCGGAATCCCCATGGCGGCGCAGCAAGCTGCGCCGCCATGGAGGATTCCTAAGGGCAGCGGAAAACCGGCGGGAGACCGCCGGTTTTCCCTTTCTGACCACGGCCAAACCGCTGCGGTCAGAATGCCCTTGAGAGCACCGCCAGCCTGTTGGCGGTGCTCTCGCGGTTGTTGACCCTGGCGGTCAATGACCGCCAGGGTCAGAATGATCCCCTGAGTAATGTACCCCTTCATGGGACATCATTGAGTATTTTTTTTTATCCAAGAACACATGATCTGTGAACATTTAGAAAAGGGACCGATGTACCTTTGAATTGTATAAGTTAGTTATGAACTATTTGACTTTTGCACTTATATGAGTGACTTTGGTTATTGAAAACAATGTGAATGTGTACCCTTAACATTTATGTAACAATTGGCGTGAATGGTTTTTGATGTAGGTCTTTTTTTATAAATACATTTCAAAATTTCCATTCAATTATCTTGAGTTAATAACCTGGCTTAGTTACCTAATGTTATTGATTTTGTTAAAGAAATTCTGGCAGCATGCAGAAAGACGTCCGCATTTTACTATGATCTATGCTTGAAACTGAGAATTCAAAGTGAGTGAGAGTGCTTCTAATCTGATTAGTTCAAATATACCCCTACTCCCATTTTCTTGTACAGGGTTGATTGCTTTCTTTTCAGAACATGTAATAGTGTACACAGGCAATTGAGGGATTTTTAGATCAACAAAAGAGTAAATTGAGTTTACATTGATACTTGAAACTTGGAGGACTGTGCCAGGCAACTCAAGAACAGAGAGACACGCAAGTAAACTTAGATGTCAGAACCTAAAACTCTTAAACAGAGGAAGACATTTAAGAATTAGTAATGTTCCCTTCTGTACTGAAAACTCGGCATGGCATCAACCAATACCCAATAACAAACAGAATCTGAAAAATTGCTGAGATTAAAAAAAGCCCTGCACACAGCGTTATATGTTGAAGTGCTTTTGGAGCATCTTAGTGCTAATACTATCCCGCGGGGGTTGCAAGTACAAAACATCCTAGTCTTTTTCACTAGTGACTCTGCATATACTGGTGACTTCAGTAGCATATGCACAAAATGCTCCAAGGATTAGATGTTTTTTTTGACAAAAACAGATGAATGCTTGGCCAAGAAGTAGGGGTGGGTGAAATATTCTGGTCTTGTCAGTGGAATAGGCAAAATTTGTAGCCACTCTGCGATACTCTTTAATGTGTAGTTCTGGCCACATTCCACTAATCAACGCATGGCAGAATTTTGCTCCGGTGAGGCTCCAGAATATGTGAGCTGCCTAGCGTGAGTGAGACTTGGCCCCCCTAGCATGATTTTCGAATGCAAGCAGTTGCCTGCAATCATGAGGGGTTGCAGCAAGGGGCTGCCATTTGAGTAAATTTGCTGCTGCTCGAGTAGATTTTTTACTCAAGCGGCAGCAAAATGAACTAGAGTGGCTGTATGCTCTTGCACAATGCATGGTGCTATTCACGCTGATTTTCAGCGGAGCTTGCGTTCCCGGCTCTCAATTGCAGAGCGAGTTGCATATATTCCACCCATTGGCGGAATTACATGGAATCTCATGTAGTTTTACTGTAACTCCATGAAATTCTATTGAGCGAAAGTCCATGGGTTCCCCCACCAAAAAGGAGAACTGGAAATTTGATCGAGAAGTAAATTGCCGACTTTAAAGTCAACACTGAAGGCCAGAAATTGAAAAAACCTCAAAGAGATAAATCAAGCTTAAGTTTGGTAAAACATACACTTTTTTGTAAAAAGATCTCTATTCAAAAACAGACAGAGAAAATTAATGCAGTGAATAAATGTCAGGGAAGAAGCAGAAGATGCTTATCAACATTTCATAGCAAATCAGATGCACACACCAGTTAATTTAACCCCTCAGAGACTTTTAGGATGGGGGACAACGAGAGGGCATGGAAAGCAGTGACAGATCCAAGGGGCCAGCAACATCAAAACCCGAACATGCCATACAGATTAGGAACAGAGTCCTAACTCCACGTCACAACATTTCAACCAAAACTTTGGATGAATATGAAAAACAGGAGTTGGAAAAAGGACTGTTGTTTGTTCCAGCACAGAAACCTGATTTTACTCAAGTGAGGATGGAACTAATGCATTTTTTTCAGAAAATGCAACTTCAGAAATTTGTTGGGAAATTTGATGCCCTCAAGAAACAACATACAATGAACTCAGGAGAACTTCCAGACTCTGCCCTCTCAGAAGAAACTACTACATTCAAAGCAATTATCCTCAAAGAACTGGATAAAATTGATCAAACTAGAAAGTATACAAAATATCATCTTTCAAGACCAGAAACTGCCATCTGACAAGATTATTAAGATTATTATGAAACCAATGTACAAAGGAGGAGTCATCATGGGTCAAGATCAGCAAAGCTAGGAAGTAGATATTCTAAGACAACTGTTTAATGTGGAACATTTCTAGGCTGGGCAGAGTTTCATTACACGAAATTCAGTGGAGTGCAAAAAAAACTTTGCGAACTCTGCACAAGCAGGCAGAGGTTTGCTCAGCCGCACACTCACACTTATTGGTGTGAGTTGCTTCCTCCACGTACCAGATGAAGCAGGAATGGCTCCACGTGGTCGTCCGCACATGTGGCCATCCTGTTATTCTTAATCTGTGCATGGTGCTGGGCCTACATTTCAATCCCTACTTTATTTTAGCCATCCTTACTTTATCCAACTAGTCCTTCCCTGTTTTACATTTATTTCCTTAGTGTGTGTATTTGTGCAGTGTATTTTATGGCTTTGCCTCCTTTTTATTTTCTATGACTTTTTAAATTCGTTTTCCCCTAATGTTTCCTAATTTAGGGCAGAATTTAAGATTTTTATTTTACTCTAATCCTGCAAAGCACATTGCGGCCGATTGAAAACAATGGTGTGCCTCCTTTTAACGCCTGCTCTGTGCTGGCATTAAAAATGCTTCTAAAAACAGCACAAAGAAATCTTTTAGATTTCAGTGCGACATTTTTTGCCCCCCTTGCATACATTATGCGTGGAGCAGGTATAATGTGGTGCAAGGGGTTACAAAGTGGCACAATGCATGCATTGCAGCACCTTGTAAATTTGGCACAGATTTTTTGCCTTAACATCGCTACATTAGCATCAAAATAATTACGCTAATATAGAGATATACGGCGCCAGGCCCTCTTAATCTGGTCCTTAATTTCCCCCAGTCTCTTCCTTCTTTTCCCCCCTGTCTTTTTTTATGTTTTTCACTCCATGGAAAAATGCTGAGGATGTGGTGTCGCCAGTGCAGGCACTGTAGTGATCTGCACAACTTGTGGGCACCGGCGCCACCAAGGGGTGCAGCCTCAAACATTTTTAGCGAGGAGGAGGTGCTGCACTTGCTTTTTTTTGTAGTGCCACCTCTCCTCCATGCTGGCAGCTGGTGGCAGGCCATGGAGTGGGTACAGCCTGTGTGAGCTTCAGCTGCTGTGGGCGAGGGTGCACTATTGCGTCCACCAACGCTCTGGCGTTTGGAACACCCAGATGCATCTGATGCACCGCTGAGCCTATATCCTTGACCTGGAGAGGGACCTGTTCGACATGCTGGGCTTCCACATTGGGGGCATTGGTGAGTAGTAATCATTACTCATTTTCTTGTGTCCTATAATGCTATTTTTTTTAAATAGGATGCTACTCACACTTAAGTTCACGTAATGTTACAAATTTTCCAAATTTAGTTTAGGGAATTTGAAATAGGTCTCAGGTAAGGTGTCAAAAATTAGGAATATGTCAGCTTGATCATATAGGTATTAGGCAATCTGATTTAGAAAAGTCAATATGTTACTGCCTTTGCCTATGAAAATATTTTCTATGAGATTAAAAGTACCACTAATCTTTTTTTGTTATCTCCTTTATTTCTTACATCAGCACCCAAGCACAAGAAGTGGGCATTGGAAAGTCGGGCAAAGAAGGATGCTACCACGAATGCCATGGCGGGTGGAAGTTCCACTGTCCCCACCAGCAACATTGGCAGATGTTTCAGCAGGCTGCAGTAAGTTCATGTTAATATTTATTCCTCTAACTTTTACCTCTACCTATTAGAATAATTATTTTTCCTCCTTTCTCTTATGCTGTGACATTTTCTTTCAAATGCATTATCCTTTTTTGTATATGTCTTGTTTCTGTAGCTGACTTCCTCCTGTTTCTGTACTAATCTGTAGCTTAAGATCTCTTTTGCTTGGCTATTCTGTTTCTCTCACCTAACTTTATTATACCGTGTGGACTGGCACTGAAAGACTTAGGGCCTGATTTAGATCTTAACAGATGGAATCCTCCGTCACAAATGTGACAGATACCCTGTTCACCATATTACGATCTCCATTGGATATAATGGGATTGTAATATGGCAGACAGAATATCCTTCACATTTGTGATTGAGTATTGCATTTGCTGAGATCTAAATCAGGCCCTAAGACATTAGATTAAGTAGTCTACTGTAACGATTGCATAGTTTGCAGACCTAAGCATGCTCTTCTATGATTGTTTGTTGAGAAGACTTTCTACTTCTTGCGCATGCTCAAATGATGAGAGAATGGTCAAGATTATGGTGACCCACCTACCCAATGCTGTGTTGCAGCAGTTTTGATAACAGTGCTGCATGGCAGTAAAGTAGTATGAAGGTGGTCCCATCGCATTTGCCAAAATAGCCAACCAAAACTAGACCATGTGTCATTCATTGACCAATTTATGCTACCCTTTCATTGCGCTTCAAGTGACTCACGGTCTTCATCCTATCTCTGCCCCTCCATTACCTTGACTACTGGCGTTTCTATAATTGTCAACCAGAAAAATGCCCAAAGTGATATTTTAGATGGGAGAGTTTATACTGTGCTCTCAACTGTAGTTATGTTGTGGTTGTATGTTGATAAGAAAAAGGGGGAGGTGTATGTGGAATCTCAAATGTGTACTTTTTGTTCTAGCCTCAGAGACCACCAGTGACAGGGAATGCACCAGTGTGCAATATGTAACACCTGAAGGGGGAGTCTGTGTGGCAGCAGGGGCGGTGATGATAAGTCATATTGCTTGGGTATTGACAACTATTAGTATACCCATTCTATTTGTTATATCAGGCAGATGATGCCCATTCTTCATCACTCATGACCTCTCTGCCCATGGCACTTTGTGAGTTGCAACTCATGGGCCATGATGACCTCACCCAACTGCAGCACAGTTCAATTACGCACTGCAATATTGGCTGTGCAATGTGCCTTTGCTTCTGTCAATGTAGCATTTATAAAGCTTTCAATGAGTTGCAAACCAAAACAGAAACAAGGTGTCTTCCTTTCCCTTTCAGTGCCCACTCAGTCACCTCCCCTAGTACCTCACTCATTTATTAATTCCTAAGTTCTGTCCACATTGAAAAAAAATCATTTTTGGCATGTGCCAACTGTTAGGGCCCGCACAAGTGGTTCATACTTCTTATAGCTTCCATAATGGATTAACGCCTACTCACATTTGACATTCATCAACTTTCCCTTTCAACTTCAGTGACTGACTAAGTCTAAGCTGCATCATCAGTGAACCCCCTCACCCCCCACAGCATTCTATAGTAAAACCTCTACCATACCTACCCGGCCTTTTCGCTGCACTTTAACCTGCTGCAACAGACTAAGGGCCTGATTTAGAGTACTGCGAAGGGTCTTACTCCGTGACAAACGTGATGGATATCCTGTCCGCTCTATTACAAATTATAATATAGTGGAAGGGATATCTGTCACATTTGTGATGGAGTAACTCCCACCAAACTCCAGTCTAAAATCTAAATCAGTCCCTAAATCAAGTTTCCTTTGCTCTTTCTTACTGCCAGGGACATGTAAGACAAACACAACACAACAGCAGTATTCATCAGGACGATGAGCAGCACATCATCATCATCAATCTGTTGTAGGAAGGAATGAAGGAATAAGTATGACACTGCTCAGTTAAATGTATTGCAAACAGTTCTTTCACTCAGGGGAGCCAAGGTATACCTGTCAAAATGTTCTGTCATCTAGATTTGAATAAATCAAATTATGGAGGAGTGAATTGAACCCACCAAGTTCTGAAAAATATGGATTTTAAAGAAAAATACATACTGTATTGCCAAACTGGTTGGTGCATCTGCATTCTCCTTGGAATTTCAGTTCCCTTGGGTGCGTGTCTCAACCAGCCTGGTAGGTAAGCAGGAGTGTGAACTCATCTTTCACCTTTTGTTTGGGAAGGAGAGGAGAAGGCTTGCGGAATGTGAAACAGAAAATGTATTGTAGAGTCAGGGAGAAGGAGGCACATCAAAAAACAAAGACTCATAGTTTCACATTTGCCACCAATGAAAAACATACACTCATCAGAATTTCCCAAATCAATGCACCTCTTTCAATACCACATAGGAGTACTAGTCTTCAAAGCCATGGTTTCCTTTTGAAAATGATAACCCCTGTCTTCTAGCTGTTGATGGGATGATACCATCGTGACTCCACCCGTCCACCTCCTAACTCTAAGTACCTCTGTCCCAGTCCAGAGCCGAGCAACAAAGACGTGTATTGCGCTGCTATTGAAGAACAAGTAGAGAAACAGGATTGCTGTTTGTTGTGTATACCGTACAGGAACATTTATGAAAAGTAAGGCCCATATTTATGCTTTTTGCCAGAAAACTGCGCTAACAAAGTTTTGTGGCAAAAAGTTTAGCGCCAGCTTGCGTCATTTGTTGAATGGCACAAGCCGGCGCTAAACTTGGGCTAGCGTCTTAGAAGAAAACGCTAGCCAGGTGGGGGTGGTGGTAGGGAAGGAGAGGGTTGTGAGTCAGAAAATTACACTATCCTTGTTAGGGGCAAAAAATGCCTCTAACCAGACTAGCACCATTTTCTGGCGCACAACCACCAAAAACATGACTCCTGTCTTCCGAAAGACAGGAGTCATGCCCACCACCCCAATGGCCAGCACAGGGGATAAGTGTTCCCTGGGCATGGCAATTGCACCCTGTGGTTAGGGCCCCCGATGGCAAAAAAATATATACTTACCTGGACTTACCTGGGGTGGGGTCCGCCATCTTCCGGTGTCCTTCTGGTGTGTGGCGGGGTGTTCCTAAGGCTTGGGGAGGGCACCTGTGGACCCATTCCATGATGTTTAACCATGGAAATGGGTCCACAGGTCCCCTAACACCTGGTGTGACCCAGGCGTTAAATAATGGTGCAAAGCAAGCTTAGCACCATTATTTAGGCTCCCCCCACCTGGGCGTCATTTTAGCACAGGGGATAAATATGGGGCTATTGGTGTATCACCATTATTTAGATGGGAATACCTACCTTGCATCTCATTGATGCAAGGTAGGTGCACACACCCAAAAAATGGGGCAAACTCCTATATTTTGATGTTAGACGTGTCTAATGTCAAACTATAAATATGGAATTAGCTTTGTGCCAAATTTGTGTAAAAAAAATAACGCAAATTCGGTGCAACTGAAGTATAAATGTGGATCAAGATCAATCACCCATTAGGCACCAAAGGCTGTTCAAAGTTTACTATTGATTGAGCACCCTTTCTCACTGTCTGCCACCACATAAATCATCAATCATCAATCACAATCACTCACTCATGTTTGCAATTGATGTACTTAGCTATAGTGACCTCTTCCAATTCAAGCACAGGCAGGATAGGTACACAATTGTATCTTTGACACAGGCAAGACATTTGGATTTGGTATTTGTACTCTTGAAAATAAATGATCTTTTGGGACAACCCTGCATAGTGATGCAAAAAAAAGATAGGCATGGGAGGTAGGCAGGCATTGTCTTCAATGTCATGAAGGTATTGTGGAGGCTTCCTCACTGCACACAGGTCCAACTCCAATCCAGCCATCTATGTGACTAAAAAAGGGCGGGACAGCATAAAATTAAATCCAAAACAAACATATTGTTTCACTAGCTCCTTTTTGTGCAAAGAACAAAGTTCAACAAGAAATAATTAAAACATTGCATGGTGGCAATGGCATACTCAGTCCGGGAAGTAGAGTTTGTCCTCAATCTCAGGTGGTTCCCCCAGAAGTTGGTCAGCTAACCTACTAATTCTGACCAATCGTCTTCCTCTTCGTCTTCTTCCTTTGGTGTTTTAGGAATGGTGTAATCAGGTGGTATGAAATGTTGGTTCATTTTGATCATGGTCAATCTCTCCACATTTTGAGGTGCATTGAAAACACACTCAGCAGACACATTAGCTACAAGACAAGCCAGTTACTTTATTTTCAGCCTGCTGAGCTCTGTCAACTGGCAGATTCTCATACCAATTCACCAATGGGTTTTGATCCAGAAAGGCCTCTTTTGGGTCATCCAGGTACTCCTGGAACATCCTCCAAATGGTTATGGTGCTGCCACTTGTGCAACTTCTTTTGCCTTTGCCTCAAAACTGGACTTAAGACCTGCCAGTTGAAGTCAATTTAGAAGTTATATCTGTTTCTTCTGCTTCAGTTTTTGTTTTAATGGTGTTGGTTGCTGCGAGACAAGACTGCCCTCTCTGGAAGTTGAAGACGGCACTCCAGGACTGCAGAATTGGACCCTAAGTTCTAGCCATTTTTCTTCCATGTCTCTGGCTTGCTCAACAAACCACTTCTTGTATTTTGAAACATCCCCTTCAGAAAAAGAAATAAAAGTGGGCAGAATTTATTGTACCAAGGATCAAGTAGTGTGGCACAGACTTACTTTTTGGACAAGATGATGCCATTTTGCAGCCTTGCATTACAAGCCAAGCGAAAGATCAAGCTCTCAAACAATGCTTGCACTTCTGTGATTTCATTCACAAACCAAAGTGCAAACCTTTTAGACACTTTCTTTAGCTGGTCCTGTAGCAGAGGATAGTTTGGCACATTGTACTGTTCTCCTTGCTAACTTCCCATGTGAAAACCTCAAAAGGCTGTAGCATCTGTGTCAGACATTTGACTAGGCCCGATCCAGGGTCATAGCTTTCCCAATCAAATATCCTCCTCTTTGTGTAATCATTGATCTGTTTATACTGCTCAAATAGATGTTGCAACATGTAATAGGTTGAGTTCCAAAGTGTTGGCTCCTCCTGTATCAGGGCTTTCTCTGGTACTCTATTAGCACACTGAATAATCCGCAACTGATTCTGGGCCTTAAGAAAATGGCTAAAATGAGTGCAGATTCCTCTACAGGTGGTCAGTATATTATTGACTATGGCCCTCTTTACAACCCTGGCGGTCGGTGTAAAAGCAGCGGTAATACCGCAAACAGGCCGGAGGTAACAAAAATGGAATCATGACCACAGCGAAAACCGCCAACACAGACAACCACTTTAACAGTCCGACCACCACAGCGGTAGCAGCAAACACCGCGGCGGTAACCACCAACAGCCAGACGGAAGACAATGTACCGCCCACAGAATTACAACCCGCCCATCCGCCAGCTTTTCCCAGGCGGTACCAATGCCATCGAAAGCACGGCGGAAACAGTACTTTGAAGGGAAACCACTCAACTCTTGACACTCAAGGAAGAACCAGGATGCCATGGAGCATGAGCTGCAGGTCATCCCCATGCTGGTGTATCTGCCCATATACCAGGAGCACCAATGCCGGCGACGACGACCACAGTGAGTACTGCACCTAGCACACAGGGGAGTGGGGGAGGAAAAAGAGAGTGACACACACACACGCAAAACGCAACACCCCACCCTCACCACAACACCATACACACAAACAGATGCAACAACATTACGTATATACACTGTAACCCTCAGGAATAACACAAGGACAACAGGAGCGGAGTCAAATTAGTGTAATATTAGAAATCCATAGAAATATGTACATAAATAAATGAACAGTATGTTCAATATATACAATATGTACAATATGAGGGAGAAGGTCCACACAAATATAGTCCATGATCCACTGGGCCATAACACATAGGCCAAGCCCACACTTGACCCCTGCCTCAAAATGGAGAGAACACTGCAGGGGCATCAGGTCAAAAACACACAGGCACCTCAGGGGGACGAGCAAAGGGGGGGCACCTCTGCTGGAAGATGGTACAACGCCACTGCTCCTGGAGGGGGCTACATGCCTACTGCTTGGTCCTGGTGATTGCAAAGCCACAATCTCTCAAGTGAGTGGTTTGCCCACTGTGTGGTCCTGGGGTGTACGAAGCCACAGTCTCTCAAGTGGGTGGCTCCGCCACTGGTTCTGGAGGGGGCTTTGTGCCCAGTGTGCTTCTTCCTGGCAAGGAGGGGCTGAGTGGTGCCTTCTTCCACTGGTTCTGGAGGGGGCTTTGTGCCCAGTGTGCTTCATCCTGCCAAGGATAGGGTGAGTGGATGCCTTCTTCCACTGGTTCTGGAGGGGGCTTTGTGCCCAGTGTGCTTCTTCCTGGCAAAGAGGGGATGAGTGGATGCCTTCTTCCACTGGTTCTGGAGGGGGCTTTGTGTCCAGTGTGCTTCATCCTGCCAAGGACGGGGTGAGTGGATGCCTTCTTCCACTGGTTCTGGAGGGGGCTTTGTGCCCAGCGTGCTTCTTCCTGGCAAGGAGGGGCTGAGTGGATGCCTTCTTCCACTGGTTCTGGAGGGGGATTTGCGCCCAGTGTGCTTCATCCTGCCAAGGATAGGGTGAGTGGATGCCTTCTTCCACTGGTTCTGGTGAGTGGGTGCCTTCTTTCACTGGTTCTGGAGGGGGCTTTGTACCCGGTGTGCTTCTTCCTGCCAAGGAGAGGGTGAGTGGATGCCTTCTTCCACTGGTTCTGGAGGGGGCTGTGTGTCCAGTGTGCTTCTTCCTGGAAAGGAGGGGCTGAGTGGATGCCTTCTTCCACTGGTTCTGAAGGGGGCTTTGTGCCCAGTGTGCTTCATCCTGCCAAGGATAGGGTGAGTGGATGCCTTCTTCCACTAGTTATGGAGGGGGCTTTTTGCCAGTGTGCTTCATCCTGCCAAGGATAGGGTGGGTGGATGCCTTCTTCCACTGGTTCTGGAGGGGTTTTGTGCCCAGTGTGCTTCATCCTGCCAAGGATAGGGTGAGTGGATGTCTTCTTCCACTGGTTATGGAGGGGGCTTTGTGCCCAGTGATGCAGCACTTGGGCGGTGCCAGGTCACAGTCCCTCATCTGGGTGTCAGAGCCACAGGATTTGCAGTGGCCAGGATGCATGCTACTCTATGGAGGCAGGGCTACAGTCCATCCGCCGGCAACTACGGCTGCACAGTGGTGGTAGTGGCGGTGCTGGTGGGGGTGCTGCTAGTGGTGGGGGGAGGCTCCAGCCCTTCTCCTGCAGCCTCGGATGGCTGCCCACTTGGTCTGCTGCTGCTGGCAGTGATGCCACTTTCAGCGGTGCAGGTGGCGGTGCTTGCGACGGGGCTAGCGGCGGTGCAGCTGGTGGTGCTGTACGCAGTGCAGGTGCTGCCAGTGGTGGGGGGAGGCTCCAGCCTTTCCCCTGCAGCCTCAGATGGCTGGCCACTGGGGCTGCTGCTGCTGACAGTAGTGGTGCTTGTGGCGGTGCAGGTGGAGGTGCTTGCAGCGTTGCAGGTGGTGGTGCTGGCGGTTCTGCTGGTAGCCACCAGGCCTTCACCTACAGGCTCGGACGGCAGAAGTGCCTCGGCTGTTGTTCTGTGCTCCTTCCTGCCCTTGGCAGATGGTGGTGTCACCTTGGCTCTAGCAGCTGGAGCCTTTGACGTTGCCTTGCTGGGTGGTTGTGGTTCCTTCTCCTTGCTGGATGCTGTCCCCTTCTTGACCTTGCCAGGTGGCGGAATCTTCTTGGCCTTTGCAGGGGTCGGTGGCACACTGGCTGGGCTGACGGGTGTCCCCTTAGAGCCTCTGACAGCTGCAGAAACCACAGCAGACGTGGACTTGGTGGCTGAGGTGCTGGGCTGGGTTCTGGCCACCCTGGCCTGAGGTGAAGGATGGGGGGTAGGGAAGAGGTCAATGTTGGCTAGGAAAAGCTTCTTAGGGACATTGGGGCGGGAAGAGGGTGAAGGTTTGGGAGTGGAAGAAGAGGGAGTGGTTGTAGGTGGTGTCAGTCTGCTGTGTTTGGGTGCAGGTGCAGGTGCATGACCTGGATACTGTTGTGAGGCGGATGGCTGCAGGATGGGTGTGTGCTTGTGTTTTTGTACTTTGGGAGGAGGGGTCACAGACACAGTGGGAGAGGACACAGGGGATGTGTGCATGGATGTGGGGGTGATGACTGCCAGTGAAGGGTGTGTAGTGATGGGCATGCTGGTGATGGAGGTGATGGAGGTAGTGGATGAAGATGTAGTGCATGCAGGTGTGAGTGGAGACACTATCGGGAGTGAGGTGGACGAGAAGGAGGAGGGGGACACAGTGGAGGCAATGGATGTTGGTGTGTCTGAATGGGGATGGTGCTTGTGTGAGTGCCTGTGAGATTAAGTGTGGTGCTTGTGTTTGCCTGAGCCACTTCTGTGTGTTGATTTGGGTGAATGCTGGTCTAAAGGTGTGCTTGGGATAGGCTGGGGTTGAGGGGATTGAGACTGGGTAGAGGAAGTTGGAGGGGGGAGGCTGGAGACAGGGACAATGGCTGCCATCAGTGAGGAGGCCAGAGCCTGAAATGCTCTCTGTTGGGCCTCCACGCCAGGTATACATTTGTTTGTAGCAAATGCCTCTCAACACCCTGGATGGCATTCAGTATGGTTGACTACCCACCAGTGAGGGATCTCAGGAGGTCAATAGCCTCCATACTGAGGGCAACAGGGCTGACTAGGGCAGGGCCTGAGGTGCCTGGGTCAAAGGAGATACCCACCCTCCTGGGTGAGCGGGCACATGAAACACACTGAGGGGCTGCTGGGACGGCGCTGCTGGTGGGGGTTTGGCGGCCGTACCTGCTGATGGGGTGGGTACAGAGGTGTCTGCCACCGCCAGGGAGCTTCAATTGGAGGAGGAGTTGCTGTCTGTAGTGTCCCCTCCTGTCTCCGTCGTGGTGCTCCCCTTGCCCTCCATCCCACTGCTGCTCTCAGCCTTGGTGGATTCAGCCTCCAGGCCCATGTAGGATGCAGCTCCCACCGTCTCCGGTGCCTCTGCTCCTCCGCCAGATGATGCTAATGCACACAAGGACAGGGTGACAAAAGAAAAAGGGGGGGAGAGACAGAGGATACACGTAGTCAATGCCAGCAACAACACTACCTTTGACGTGCACAACACCAGGGGGCAGCCCTTTGCACTAGGCCATGCACTACCAGTTACAAAGATAGTCACCAGCCCATGGGGTACATAGCAAAACGCCATCAGCTGCACACCTGAAACAAACAGGGCCCTGCCCAGTAGTAGATGCCCACTAACACCATTGGGGTTGGAATGCTTCAGAGCCTGACCAACAAGGGACCTTCCCTGCCATGTTCGCCCTGGCCTAGGGGCACCCTCAGTCCACATTCCCCACCCAGGTAAAACCTTAACGTGCGCAAAGTCATGATTCTTAATCTGTACTCACCCCCTTATGGTTGCTGTGATGCCCTCAAGTGCCCATCCAACTCCAGATAGGCCACCGCCAGGATGCGTAACATCCGGGGGTCAGGGTACGATGGGCACCCCTTCCTTGTTTTGAGGCCAGCTCCAGCTGGGCCTCCGCCGTCTTCCTTGCCTAGCGGCGCAGGTCCTCCCACTATTTGCAGCAGTGGGTGCTCCGCCTGTCAAAGACCTCCAGGGTCCGCACCTCCTTGGCGATGGCACGCTAAATACCCTTTTTCTGATGGGCACTGACCTGCAGGAATAAGACAGCAGAAAAGGGATTAGTCATACCGTCCGTACTGTCATACTCCTGGCCCACCATATCCCTCCCATCCCTTTACACACATACATTGACCACCATACATGCAGCACTCTGCCCAGGACCCCTCAGCCCCCCTCTACATGTGGCTTACACACACATCACTCCACGCATCATGCTCACAGTGTACTCACCTGTTAGTCTGGAGGACCATAGAGTAAAGTGTACTGGGTTAGGACCCCATCCACCAGTCTCTTCAACTCCTCCAAAGTGAAGGCAGGGGCCCCTTCCCCAGACACATGAGCCATTATCGCTTCCAGACACAGGTCACAGCAGCACTTGCAGTGTAGGTCCTCTCCTGTTGAAGGTCAGGTAGCAAGTGAGTGAACAGTTAGAAAATAGTGGTCATGTCCGCGGCGGTGCGTACCATCACCGCCAGCATACATCGCTATTGGATACTGGAACCAACAGGGCCTAATGTTAACCAATGCAAAGTTGTGCTTCGGCACACAACGCCAGTGGAATTACCTAATTTCCACTTGTCTCTCCTCACAGGTCAGGCAGCCACCATTTCAGGGGGGCACAGGCCATGGCACCTAACTGTGCCACAGCAGACATTGGCAAATCAACTGACTCTCAAATTCACATACTGTTCTGTAAAGGAAGAGATGCATCATTTTTTCAACATATGTGTGAATATGACCCTCTGCTCACCGTTTTTCTCCCTAGACTTCAACCGCTGAGGATGAATATGAGATGGAGACATCCTCCTGTGTACAGATCCCTGGTGGACCTGGGGACAATGGAGGACAGACACATTATCCTAACCTACAGACTTGATAGGGCCACAATCCAAGATCTGTGTGGCCAATAGGAGCCAGTCCTGATTTCAGCTATCCGCCAGCCTACAGGTATGCCCCCTCTAGTGCAGCTCCTGTCAGTGCTCCATTTCCTGGCAAGTGGTTCCTTCCAAGCGACAGTGGCCATGGCATCAGGGATGTCACAGCCTAAGTTCTCCAACGTGTTGAACAGAGTGTTGTCTGCCCTGCTGAAACACGTTCGCAGCTACATCGTATTCCCCCAGGTGGAAGATTTGGCCACAATGAAAGCTGACTTCTATGCCCTGGGAGATATCCCCAACATCAGTGGTGCCACTGATGGTACACAAGTAGCATTGCCCCTCCCCCCAGAAGAATGAATAAGTGTTCAGGAATAGAAAAAGTTATCACTTTCTGAATGTGCAGATGCTGTGTTTGACGGATGAGTACATCTCAACAAGTACCCTGGCTCTGTGCATGATGCCTTCATCTTGAGGAATAGCAGCATTCCATATGTGATGCCTCAACTCCAGAGGCACAGGGTGTGGCTAATGGGTTAGTCCATGGTCCCCACCCAGTTGATGTAGGTGTCTGGGTGTGGGGTTGTCCCTGAGTGTGTGTTTAACAGGTATCCCTCGAATATTTACAGGTGACTCTGGTTACCCCAACCTCTCATGGCTACTGACCCCAGTGAGGAATGCCAGGACAAGGGCAGAGGAACATTACAATGAGGCAGATGGGTGAACAATGAGGATAATTGAAAGAACCTTTGGCCTCCTGAAGGCCAGGTTCCGGTGCCTCCATCTGACAGGTGGATCCCTGTACTACTCACCCAAGAAGCTGTGCCAGATCATCGTTGCATGTTGCATGTTGCACAACCTAGCCTTGAGACGCCAGGTGCCTTTTCTGCAGGAAGATGAGCCTGGAGATGGTCTTGTGGCAGCAGTGAAGCCTTTGGACAGTGAGGAAGATGAGGCAGAGGAAGAAGATGTGGACAACAGAAGATCACTCATACAACAGTACTTCCAGTGACACACAGGTAAGACACTGTAACTTCACTCTCCATTGCAGTTTTGTGTTGGACATTGTACATGGCAGCCTGAATTTCCATATTATGTGCCCACTTATTGTACCCTTTGGCATCTCTATTTTCAGATCTATGTGCCCCACTCTGGCTCCTTGTGGGTTCCCTGCTGCCCACTACAGGTCATACCTATGTATACATGATTGTACAGTTGAAATGCAATGTTTACAGCTTGTTAAACAAATACATATTTGAATCAGACAGACTCCAAACTTGTATTAGTTCCAAGGGTGTTTATTTTTGTGCAAATAAGTGGAGAAGGTATTGCAATGGCTGGTTTGCTGATGGAGGAAAGTTTAGGGCAGTGTCCAGTCTATTGGTATCAGAGATGCATTGTCCAATGGGGCATAGGAAGGGGAGCAATAGCATTTCACGGTGGACAGGGTAACAGAGTGGGACAGAAGGGTGACAATCAGGAGAGTCTTATTTCCTGGCGGGGGTCTTGCCAATGTTCTCTGGCTTCTGCCTTGATTGCAGGGACCGTTTGCAGGGTGGTTCTCCTTCTGCAGGGGGTGGGGTGCTGGTGGCCGGTTGATCCTGTGGTGGGGCCTCCTGTCCACTAGCGCCAGCGGAATTGGAGGGCTGTTTATGGGTGTAACTAGTGTTAGGGGCCCGTTGGTGTGCCAATGCTTCCCTCATGGTGTTGGGCATGTCAGCCAGCACCCTTGCAATGGTGACCAGGATGGTGTGGATGTGTTTGAAGTACTCACTGATCCCCAGGTACTGTCCCTCCTGCAACCGCTGGGTCTCCTGCATCTTGTTCAGTATTTGGCCCAAGGTCTCCTGGGAATGTTGGTATGCTCCCAGGATCCCTGAAAGTGGCTCATGGAGAGTGTGTTCCCTGGGCCTGTACTCCCCCTGTTGCACAGCAGTCCTCCAAGCTTCCCTGTTGTCCTGTGCCTCTATCCCCTGAACCGTGTGCCCACTGCCACTGACCCCAGGTCCCTGATCGTGCTGTGTTTGTGGGATTGCCCGGGGTCCCTGTAGTGGTGGACACACTGTTGATTGACGTGTCCTGGGGACAGAGGTATGGGCCCGCTGGGTGGGTGCTGTGCTGGTGTTTCCTGAGGGGGGAGGCTCTTTGGTGGTATGGGACTGTGGCAGGGTAACCGACTGTCCAGAGGTCCCTGATGGGCCAGGTTGGTCATCACTGTGGGCCTCTTCTGGAGGGGAATGGATGTTGGTGGCACTTCCTCTCCGGTGACGAGTGGGTGTCCTGTGGGGATGTAAAAGCAGTGTTATCGTATCTGCGTGTGCCATCTTGTGCTTGGGTGTGTTTCCCTGTATGGTTGTGATTGTCAGCTTTGCCTTGTGTGAGTAGTGATTTTGTGGGCTAGTTGACTTTCTCTAATGTGCATGCTTTAGTGATGGGTGTCCATGGAGGTCTGTGATGGATGTCCATGCATTGGTGTGGCATGCAGGTGTTGGTTTTGGGATGGGTGGGTTGTGATAGTCGGGTATATGTGAGGTGGTGGGGTGATGGGTGTTAGGGTAGGGGTAGGAGTTTATGATGGCATGCAGGTAGGGTGGGGGATATAATAGTAAAGAGTTGACTTACCAGAGTCCAGTCCTCCTGCTACTCCTGTGAGGCGCTCAGGATGCATTGTTGCACGGATGATTTCCTCCGCCATGACCCTTAGCTCCTCCTCTGAAAACCTGGGGTGTCTTTAGGGTGCCATGGATGTGGTGTGAGTGGTATGTGTGAGGATGTGTGGGGTGCTGTGTTGGGGTGCGTGCTGTGAGGTGCGTGGATGGTATATGAGTGATGGTGTTCTGTGGCTCAGATTGAGTGGGTGCCCCTGGCTTGTCTCTGTCTCAGTTATCAATCTTTTTTTTTTTTTTTCATTGAAAGGGTTGTGGGTAATGTGGGTGGGTGTTTTATAGTGGTCTGAGTGTGTGTGGGGTGTGTATGTGGGTCATGTGTGTTTATTTTGATTTGTTCAATGTGGTGTAGTTTTGTTAGTGTGTGTGTATTTTGAGCATGGTGGTGTGTACCGCCAATGGTTTACCACAGTTGAAAGACTGCTGCAGTGATTCGTGGGTCCTGATACTGTGGGCGTATTTCTGTTGGCGGAACGGTGTGTGTTTTGGTACTGTCAGTTTAGCACTGACCTTTGGGCTGGTGGAGATGTGTGGGTGTCTGTATAGTGGTGGATTTCTCTTAGTGGGTCATAATATCTGTAACGTTATACAGCTGTGGTCATGGTATGTTGGCGGCCGTCAGCACGGCGGTAAGCAGCATTTACCACCAGTGTTGTAATGAGGGCCTATATCTTCTTTTTTGTTGCACAACAAGATTGATGCAGCTATTCAGATACCTTGCAATTAAATTTTTCCAAGATGTTTGCAGCTGTATGTGATTTCTCCATGTCGAACATGGCTACTGTTGCATGCTGATGAATACTCTTAAGACTGTCTTCAGTGTTAAGGCCTGTAAATAGCTTTTGCTTAGCCCTTGCAAAAGAGATCCAGTGTGCAATGATGCTCATGTAATCAACTGGTCCACATGTCTGCCATCAGGTGTATAGTGTGGACAACACTTTGCTGCAAAGCCTGTCCAACCAATTGCAGTACATTGTGATACAGCGTTGGAACAGCAATTCTAACAAAATCGGTCCAACTTGGAACCTTCCATTTTGGGCAGATGGCTTCCACACATTCTAATAACCCCAATCCTTCAAAGAAAGAGGGGAGGAGGTTCAGAACTAACGTTTTTGCCAGCTCCCCATTGTACAAATGTACCCTTGGGTGGTTGCGGTTGTAGGTTCCATCCTGCCTAAAAATGCCCGTAATAGAAACCTGGTTTTTCTTCTTTTCTGGGGCCACTGACACAGGTGAATTTTGAGAAGTAGGTGGTGGTAGAATCAATGTTCATCATTGAGTAGTCAGTGTAGGCTATGGTGTCACCATCGGACTCTGAGTCTTCTTGTGCCACTGTGAGGCCCCACCCCCTCCGCATGGGATGCCTCCTGGTGGCCGCCCTCACTGGGAGCCACACCAACGCCCACCAACCACGCCTGCAACTTAGTTTTCATCCTTGACTCATCGCTCTCCATGACCCAGCAAGTCAACGCTGTTTTGTCCTCCTGCTTCAACACCCTTCGCATGCTCTGCAAAATCTACAGGTGGATCCTCACCGAAACCAGAAGGACGGTTACTCAGGCCCTCGTCAGCAGCAGACTGGACTTCGGCAACTCCCTGAACGTGGGAACCACTGTAGCTCTCCAGAAAAGACTGCAACAAATACAGAACGCCTCGGCACGCCTCATTCTCAACATCCCCCACCACAGCCACATCATAGCCCACCTGAGATACTTACACTGGCTTCCCATCAACAAAAGGATCACATTCAAACTCCTAACCCACGCCCACAAAGCACTCCACAACGCTGGACTAGCATACCTCAATAATCGTCTCACCTTCTACACCCCGAACCGTCATCTCCCTGCGCCGCCGATCACTCCCTCGCCTCCATCCCATACATCCACAGGACAACATCCGGCGGCAGATCCTTCTCCTACCTCGCGGCCAAGACCTGGAATACCCTCCCCATCCACTTATGACAGACTAAGGACCTACTGACCTTCAGGAGACTCCTCAAGACCTGGCTGTTCGAGCAGTAGCAGCTCCACCCCCCCCTTAAAAGCGCCTTGAAACCCTCACAGGTGAGTAGCGTGCTCTACAAATACTATGATTTATTGATTGATTGAGGCCACTGAGATGGGTGATTCTGGTACGCTGCTGAGGATGGGGCTGCTTTGAATGAGGATGTCACCCTCTTCCTCTGTATCATCGCCTCCCACCGTGATTGGACTAGTAGCTGATGTTTCCCAGTTCTCCTCACATTCACCTCCATGACCACGTTCAGCAATTGTTTTTAGGTGCTCCTCTGACCGGATTGCATGATGTTTTTTATATGGGTTGTGTGGCCTCCAGTACCATAATGTGAACCAGCTTACCTCAATGAACACTCATGTGGCAAATCTAGCATATTATAATGTTCTCCTCCTGTGTCCCAAGCGTAAAAAAGTCCCAAACTGGGGAAAGTATTTTTGTTACTGGGCCACTGAAAATACCTGTAGAGGAAGTGAAGGTAGGTGGGTGTGTCATTAATTGTCTCTCTCCCATGCATACTTCTATTGAAGTAGGGGTTCGTGCAGGTCTCAGCTGGGGCCTTACAAATATGGGAGCTGGTAGTGCTACCTTTGCCACATCCCCTGGAGCAGGTTGGATTGTAATGATAAACTCCTTTGTGTCAGATTTTGCAAAGACTGGCTTGTCATCATCATCCTCATCACCTTCCATGATTTTAAGGCTTTATGGAACTTTTCTTTTCCCTTGTCTTTATGGGCGTCTCACGACTACGCTGTGGTCCACTCCATGTCCCTATTATCATCATCAGAAGTGGTGCTTGGAGACGAAGTTTGGAGTAGTACCCTCTTTACGATACATGAGAGCGCCATAGGAGACAAGGAACGGGGATCCTTCTCCTTTCAATTTCTGCAGATACTTATGGGTGTATACACACACCGTTTGGGAATATGTGCTTGAGTATGGATGTGCTGTTATGGGATATATGCCAATAGATTGCCAGGAGAGTGGTTTATAAAACCTTAGGAGCTGTGGTCTCATACAATAATAGCATAAGCCCTGATGAAGTCTTTTTGGAATTAATTTCCTAACAAGACGAAACACGTGTTGGCTGTTGTTGTTCTAAATGGACACCTCATGGTTATTTTTGCTCTAAAAGGACATTTAATTTCAAGAATAAACTGAACTTTCTTCACGTATATCCTGGTCCGTCTTTTGCTGGATGTTTGAGAACAAGATCCCAAAACACGGAGCATATGATTGATTGAACTTTTATTCACGAGTGCCCTGACTTTCGGTTGCTGGAGTAGTTCCCTTCCCTTTTCTTGCTAGAGATCTGGGAGCCATTGATTCTAAAAGAGGAGTTTCATTCTCAGCAGAAAGTTCAACCTCCTGTTCTGCTACAACTTCAGAGAGATCTACTAATGCTGACTGTGGCTGCCATCCACTTTCCTCTGTTTATTGAAACAATTGGGTACTACTTTGAGAAAGGGACAAATCAAAGTCAACTTCACTGCTCATTGGCATTGCAATGATTGCAGTGGCTGCTTCACTGATAGGCCTAGTCTTCGTCTTAGGTTGGGTGGTGCTATTGATGTGGGAGCTCCGCAGAGGCCAGTGCGGCAGGCATACTTCTTCCGAAAAAGGTTGCAGTCAGCATGCCACTGGTGGAAAGCTTCTTTTCCTCATGGTCCACTTTCCTAGGAGAACTTTTCTTTGGGGCCATCTTAAAGCTCTCAATTGGCAGTGGCACCAAGCTGTACAAGCAGAAGAGATTGGAGTAATGACATCACTGTACAGTTATTTTGTTTGGCAGTACTGAGGGTGATGTTCTTTCTTCTTGTGCATCTAAAAACAAACTAGCAAGAAAAAAATTAGTGAAACAAGGCATTGTTGCAGTTTGAATTAGTGCAGACAAAGGTAATATTAGTGTGGTTGGTTACTTAGGTAATAATAAATCAACCACCTTAAAGTCAAACCACACCACCATATGTCATTTCCAATCAGGATAACTCACCACATAGACTTAGTTCTTTGCTTTATGTCCATGTATTCTAAAGAAGACACCTGTGGCAGTCAGGGTAGTGCATGGATAAATCCAAATGGAAATGGAATAAATAATAGTTGGAAAAATAAGTGATGTGTCTACAGTGCCCTGCAGTCAGGATGTCCAGGAGAAAATGGAATTATTATACCTAAAAAAACTGAATGCTGCTGCATGGCGGTGCACATATGGTGGATGGATGAATGAAGGCAAAATGCAAAAAAAGTAAATATATTTTAATAAAATTAAAAAAGAAAACAAATTAAAAAAATGAAATAATCTAAAAAAAAAAGTTTAAAAAAAATACATTAACATTATAAAATATTTAAAATAAAATTAAAACATTTTAAATAATACAGTCAAAAAACAAAATTAAATTAAAAGATTGATCAATAATTGCCTATATTTGTATTTGAGGATAAGAAGAAAGAAACATTGTGAGACAAGGAAGTGCACAATAAAAAATGCAAAGAAAAGCATGTAATGTTAGAAGCACTGTTCATCAAAATCATATTGGTATACATATTCTAAGATAATCCCTAAGCATCTTAATAAACTGGTATCACCTCCATCGATGCAAGCCTATGGCCAAGGCATACTGGCTGGATGCAAGAAATGGCCTTTAGCCGTGTGGTCAAACAACAACAGTGAGCAAAGAGGCATGAGTAACAAAGAGCACATGCAAGCATATGGCAAAAACACACTGCTGCAAGCCACATGGTCAAACAACAGCAGAGAACAAGGATGTACAGAGAACCAAGAACACATGCAACCCAATTGCAAAAGCACACTGACTGGATGCACAAAGTGGGAGCCAACCACATGGTCAAACAATTCCAGCAAGCAAGGAGCCATGGGGAATAAAGAACACATGTATGCCTATTGCAAAAACACACTGGCTGGATGCACAAAATGGCCGCCAGCCACATGGTCAAAGAACAACAGAGAGCAAGGAGGCATGGGGAACAAAGGACACATGCAAGCCAATTGCAAAAACACATTGGCTGGATGCACAAAATGGCTGCCAGCCAGATGGTCAGCCAATAAAAGTGAGCAAGGAGGCAATGGGAACAAAGGACAAATTTAGGTTTAAGGATACAAACTACACAAAATAGCCCCTGGTCACATGGCATGGAGAACATGGACAAATGGTAGCCCACGACAAACACACACATGCACACATTGGCCAGAAAAAGGAGGCATGGTGGTAACACTGAGGAAAACACTAACATTATTTCAGCAATTCAAAACACGAAAATTAACTGAGCTATGACAATTTTACAACAACGCACTTTCTCCCATGCCATCAAATATTAACCAACATATACAACTTTTGCACTAAAAATGAAATTCAAACAATAACCAACATTGGAAAAGCCATAATATCTGTGGTAAATTACATTTTAGAACCACTTGCCAAATACATAGAAGTTCTCCTGAAGCCATTCATACTAGAACTACCATTCTATATTAAGGCTACAATAAACATAATAAACAAGATTGAAAATCAAGAATACCTGATAATAATAACTTGATAACCATGGATATGGAGAGTCTTTATACTAACATGTCACAAGAGAATGCATTGGGAGCACTCCCTTGCAATGTAATTCATCCTGAAATTGGTGAAGAGTATGTGTACACCTTGTGAAAAAAGAATTTAGCATATTTTGGTATTGACTTACCCAACGACTAGCAAACCAATAACTACATTTCCCTAGAGGTCATTATTTCCACATAACAATATTTTTTATGAATCAATGGGCTGAATATAATTGATTACTGAAAGAATTGGAATGTTGCCAAACACCCTGAAGAAGACACCAAATGAAATTATTGTACACCTCCATACAAAGTGTATTCAACTCAGCAGCCACACTACATTAAATATAGCTTGAGCTTTCAACATGCACTGCTTATACCCTTTCCTATTACATCACTCATGCCATCTGAAATCGTAGCATTTACAACAACATTTATAACATTGCAAATCACATCATTTGTGAGAACACAGTGCATGGCAGAGTGGTGAGTTATAGTTAATGTATGGTGGCTACTGAGTTCCATATATTGTATGAAGATGTGTAAATGTTGTGAAGGTGTTGCATAAATTATAAATTAAAGTTATAAATGCAACTTTAAAGTTAATAAATTTGTGTAGCTAAATTCTGTTTATAAAGAAAAATAAATAAAGTTATAGTCATTTAAAAGTGTGCACAAATTATACATTTAAGGTATAATTTTAAATTTAGCATTTCTAATATTTGTTTAGTTTTAGCTTGGTTTGTATAGAAAGACTAATTAAAGTTTTCCTAACTATACAAAAGTTTAAGCTTTGTTTTTTCATTGCATTTTAATGGATGTTTTTATTTTATTACAAATGTATTTTAAATTGTAACGTTTTGTGTTAAGTTGAGTGTTGTTAAGTGTAGTGCCATTAATCATAGTGTTGTACAGTGAAGTGGAATAGAGTGTCATACAGTGTAGTGTCATTGAGTGTAGTGTTGTAGAGTGGAGTAGAGTGGAATGTGGTACAGTGGAGTAGAATACAGTAGAATAGTCTAAAGTGGAATGGCACAGAGTGGATTGTGGTACAGTAGAGTGCTGTACAGTAGACAAGAATACAGTAGAATGGTGTAGCATTGAGTGGCAGATAGTAGAGTATTCTACAGTGGAGAGTGGTGTAAAGTAGAATAACATTGAGTTTAGTGGCATACAGAAGAGGGGCATACAGTTGTGTGACAAATAGTGCAATAGTCTAGAGTCTATAGAGTCATTGATGTACAGTAGAAGTGTGGAGTAGCTTGGAGTGGCACACAGTGGAGTGGTATACACTGGATTGACAAAGAGTGGAGTGGTGTAGAGTGCAGTAGCATAAAGTTGAATAACGTAGAGTGAAGTTTTGCAGAGTGGAGTTGGGTAGAGTTGGGTGGGTAGTATAGTGGCATACCGTGTAATTGTGTTGAGTAGAGTGGCATACAGTGGAGTGGTATACAGTGGAATAAGGTACAGTTCAGTGTGGTTGAGTGAAATGCAGTAGAGTGCAGTGGCATACAGTGGAATAGAGTGGAGTTTTGTAGAGTGGAATAGCTTTGACTGTAGTAGAGGGCAGTAGATTGGCATAGATTGGAGTGGCATACAGTAGAATAGCATAGAATGGAGCGGTATGCCATGGAACAGCACTGAGTGCAGTGCCATACAATGGAGTGTGTAGAGTGTTATGGCATACAGTAGAGTGTCAAAAGTGGAGTGGCGTATAGTGGAGTGGCATACATGGGAGTGGCATAAAGTGGAGTAGTGTATATTGGTGTGGCATGGCGTGGCATGGAGTAGAATACCGTAGAGTGTAGTGGCATAGAGTGGAGTTGCATATAGTCAAATAGGGCTTAGTGGAGAGGCATAGAGTGCTCCCAGTCGATTATATCAGCAAGCAGTACATGACTTGCTGCTGGGTGCGGGAGTCCCCGGTGTGGCAGCGCATGCAGCACTGTACTTTTCCCCACCTCAGCTGACAATCCTTTAGGCAGTAGTCCTGGTCAGGCCTGCTGCCTACTCCATCATGAGGGGGAGGTGACACTGAGCAGAAATAAATAGCACTGCCATCTCTGCCTTCTTAAAATTATCATGGGCATTACCCCCTTAAACCGCCATCAGCCACAGGGGTGCCTGACTCTACAGTGCTGCCTGACTCTGCCATAGCTAGGGCTGTGGTTATAAAGCACATTAACCAGGTGTAGGAAAGTGCCAATGTTGGCATGTTTTTTCCCCCCACTTTTTACCTAGTGTTGATGCCAACTTTGATTAAAAGTGTGCTGGGACCCTGCTAACCAGGCCCCAGCACCAGTGTTCTTTCCCTAAACCTGTATCTTTGCTTCCACAATTGACACAGCCCTGGCTCATAGTTAAGTCTGTTGTAAAAGGTACCAAGGGCCCTGCAGCCAGGGGATGTTTCTAAGGGCTGCAGCATATAATGCCACCCTAGGGGACCCCTTACTCAGCACATGCACACTGCCTGTCAGCTTGTATGTGCTGGTGGAGAAAAAAGGCAGAGTCAACATGTCACCCCTCTCAGGGTGCTATGCCCATAAACCACAGCCTGTGGCATAGGTGAGTCACCCCTTACAGCCTTAAGGCAGGGTCCACTATACCACAGGTGAGGGCATAGCTGCATGAGCAAAATATCCCTACACTGTCTAAGTCCATTCTTATTCATTGTAAGTGCAGTGTATTGAGCATATGGTGTGGGAGTTTGCCATTTCCGAAATCCACAGCACCATAATGGCTTCATTAAACACTAAAAAGTTTGGTATCAAACTTCTAAGCACAATAAACCCACACTGATGTCAGTGTGGGATTTATTGAAAAACGCACACAGAAGGCATCTTAGAGATGCCCCCTGTATAGTAAACCAACTGCTAGTGTAGGACTGACCGGTCTGTGCTAGCCTGCCACTTTTAGACGAGTTTATGAGCACATGGGGTTAGTGCCTTTGTGCACTTTGTGGTCAGAAACAAAGCCTGTCCAGGGTGGAGGTGCTTCACACCTCCCCACTGCAGGAACTGTAACACCTGGCTAGTGGAGATGCCTGCCCCCCAGACAAAGCTCCACTTTTGGCAGCAAGTCCGGCAGGAAAATTAGGGAAAAATGGGAGGAGTGACCACCGCAGGCAGTCCCACCCTTAAGGAGACCAGAGCTGAGGTGACCCCATCCCTGCAGAATCCACCATCTTGGTTTGGAGGACAGGGACCAATAGGGATATGAATGTGACCCCTCCCCAAAGGGAGTGGGCACAAGGAGGGTGCAGCTAGCCTCAAGGACAGTAGCCATTGGCTACTGCCCTCTGATCCCTAACACCCCCCTAAATCTAGGATTTAACGGCCTCCCTGAATCCAGCTCACCAGCTTCCTGGTGACCTACAAGAAGAAGAAGGACTGCTAAGCTGAAAGCCCCAGCAGAGAAGAAATAAGACAACAACTGCTTTGGCCCCAGCCCTACCGGCCTGTCTCCTGCTTCAGAGATCTTGAAAAAAGACCAGAGTCACATCCAACGGGCCCAGTGACCTCTGCCAACTCCAGAGGACTGCCCTGCACCAAAAACAACTAAGAACTCCAGAGGACAGTGGTTCTGTCTAAAAGAAACATACAACTAAGGACACCCACCTCACTCCACCGACGCATACAGCCTGTGTCCAGGTGGTCCACCCAGCAAGAAAGGGTCCCCAGGTGATTGGGAGCAAAAGCCCACCCCGGGTTCACCCCTCCAAATCTTCTTGATGACGCCTGCAGAGGGAACCCCGAGGACCACCCTGACCGCGAGCTCCGGACGAAGATACCCAGTGCTTAAAGGACACACTGCACCGCAGCCACTAGGCCTTTGAGAAACTGACCCCTGGTGCAGCATCGACCAGCAGGTGGCCTTCCTCCCTGTCCAGTGGGTGGTTTGCCTGAGAAGCCCCCCTCGACCTAGTCTGCAGCCTCAGAGTGACCCCTGGGGTCCACTCAAAGAGTTGTACTGAAAACCCAATGCCCTGTGTGCACCCTGCACCCAGCTTCCCTAGTGCCACTGAGGGTGCGTGTTTGGTGCCTACTTGGGGCCCCTTCAGTGCTCTCTTGAAATCCCCTGGTCTGCCCTCCTAGTCGCGGGTACTTATCTGCTGGCTGACTGGATTCCGAGTACCTCCTATCTCCATAGGATCCCACATTAACTTGGTTCCTCTTTGACCTCTGAACCCGACTGGCCCCGTGTTGCTGGTGGTGGATGTTTGGGGTTAACTTGAACCTCCAACGATGGAGTACCTTAACCCCGGAGATAAGAAATGTAAGTTGAATACTTACCTGTAAAGTTGTACTATCTTTTCTTCCCCATGAACTGTTCAAAAATGCAGTGTCCACTTTTAAAAAAGCTTTCTGCCATTAACAAAAAAAAAAACTTATTATATTGTTGATTCTATCCAAAGTCCAGATTATGTATATGCAAAGTACCTTTCATTTTATGTACTTACCTGCAAACTGAATCTTGTGGTTCTAGAAATAAATTATCAAAATATATTTTTCTATATAAAATCCGATTGGTCTGGAGCTAAGTCATTGAGTGTGTGTTTCTTCTATTTCTTGTGTGTGTACAACAAATGCTTAACACTACCCTCTGATAAGCCTAACTACTCGACCACACTACCACAAATAGAGCATTAATAATATCTATTTCAGCCTCTGTGAAGCCTCTGGGGAACTGCTGGATTCTGTGCACACTATGGGGCATATTTATACTCTGTTTGCGCCGGATTTGCGTCGTTTTTTTTTACACAAATCCGACGCAAAACTAACTCCATATTTATACTTTGGCGTTAGACGCGTCGAGCGCCAAAGATCTTGGAGTTTGCTTCATTTTTTAGCGTGGACACCTTCCTTGCGTTAACGATATGCAAGGTAGGCGTTCCCTACTAAAAAATGACTCCGAGGCATGTGCGTCGTATTTATACTCCCGGGCAAAAATGACGCCCGGGAGTGGGCGGGTCAAAAAAAATGAAGTCTACCCTCGTTAGCGTCATTTTTTAACGCCTGCTCAGGGCAGGCGTTAAGGGACCTGTGGGCTCGGAAGGAGCCCAGAGGTGCCCTCCCATGCCCCCAGGGACACCCCCTGTCACCCTTGCCCACCCCAAGAGGACACCCAAGGCTGGAGGGACCCATCCCAGGGACATTAAGGTAAGTTCCGGTAAGTATATATATTTTTTTTTGTGGCATTGGGGGGCCTGATTGGTGCCCCCCTACATGCCACTATGCCCAATGACAGAAGTCCCCTGGGCATGGCCATTGGGCAAGGGAGCATGACTCCTGTCTTTGCTAAGACAGGAGTAATTTCTATGGGGGTTGGGAGTCGAAAAAAATGGCGCAAATCGGGTTGAGGCGAAAAATTTGCCTCAGCCTGACTTGCCCCATTTTTTGACGCCCAAGCTCCATATCCCCCTATGCCGGCGCTGCCTGGTGTACGTAGTTTTTTTCCACGCACACCAGGCAGCGCCGCCGGCTAATGCCGGCTAACGTCATTGATTAAATACCGCGCCCGCATGGTGCTTCAGAATGGCGTTAGCCGGCGCTAATTTTTTTGACGCAAAACTGCGTTAGCGCAGTTTTGCGCCAAAAAGTATAAATATGGCCCTATGGCCCTAATTATGACATTGGCGGTAAAAACTGCCTACCACCGTGGTGACAGCCGCCAAAAGACCATCACCGCGGCTACCATCTGTCCACCATATTATGAGCACTGCCGGACTCCCGCCACAAGAAGGGTGGAAATCCAGCAGTTATCATAGTGGCGAATGTGGTAAGGTGGCGCTGCTATGACCAGCACTGCCACACCAGTAGACCGCCGCCAGCCGTATCATGATCTGTGATACAGCCTGGTGGTGTTCTGCTGGTGGGCACTGCTGGCGGTAGCAGTGCCCCTTCCTGTTCCCTGCCAGAAGACCACCTGGAAGAAGGAAAGTTGGGCTTCCGACAGGGGATGAGTGGGGTGTTGTGTGTGTGTTGGGGGTTGTGTGCATGAATGTGTGAGTGTGCGTGAATGGGTCTGTGTGTGTAGTGTTGTTTGCATGGGTGTGTGCATGTGTGTGAATGTGTGTAAGAATGGTAATGTGAGTGAGTGTCTGCATGTCAGTGTGAATGTGTGAACGAATGGGTGCGAGCATGACTGGATGTATGTGTGTATGAGTGCGTGTATGCCAGGGTGAGTGAGTGGATGTATGTGTGATAAGTGTCTGCGGGTGTGTGTATGGGGGGATGAGAGGATCGGAAGGGTGGGAGTGTGGATGGTGGGGGGTGGGAGGTGTCTGGAGAGTGTTGGGGGGTGGGTGAGCCACCTACCACTGACATGGAAGTAATTCCCTGTCATCGGTAGGGCCTACCACAATGGTTTGCATGGCATTGCTAACGCCATGAAAACCATGGTGGTAAGCTGTCTCATAATGCCATCGGCGGTACTAGTACTGAGTGGAGAAGTGGTGGGTTGGCTGCAGCCAACCTGCCATTCACGTAATGTGTTGGTATGTACCGCCAGCCTGTTGGCCACTTTACCACTCACTGCCAGGGTCATAATGACCCCCTATATCTCATTTTGATATAGTACATATTAAGCCAGCTTCCTACACCAGGGAACAAATGTAAAATAAACACATAAGGGAGTAGGAAACTAATAAGAAAGTGAAAATATATTTTTTTAAAGGGTGATGGGTGAAGCAGAATGGGGTGTATAAAATTGGATGGGGTATTTAGAGCAGGAAACACAAGGGGATGGTTAGGCTGATTGATGCAGCTGCAGTAATTGAGTGGTATAGAGACCTGAGACCTGAGAAGACATGAGTACCATTTCCAACACCTTTAAAACAACTTGTTATTCTTTAATGGAGGTTAACAATCCTGCCACAGGTTTAGAGATACAGAGCACTGCTACTTAAGTAAGTGTTCCAATGCACTGCATTCACCATAATGCACCTGGGCAAACTGAAGGGCCAATTTATCAATGAGTTGCATCGCCCTTGCACCATGCAAGGGGATGCAAGAGACACACCACTACTAAGTTAGATTTATCAAGCCATGAAAGGCCACCTTGATGGTCTTGCTTGGCTTGATAAATCTAGAGTAATGCAGCACAGCACAAATTACTGCATTGCATTACTTTGCCCCAGGTAGGCATTCCGTGTGAGCAACATGGGTGTTTCCATTCATCCACCCGTTTGTGCAGTGCCATACAGTGATTTGATGTAAAACTACCATTCCACATCTTAGCCCAATTTGAGTATAAATGTTCCTTGACTGGTTTCTTTTTGTTTTTCCAAGTTCTTGCTCTGACTGCTGTGTCTGAAACCACACCTGGGATTCCAATTTGAGCAGGCCAAAATAAATTCTTACCCTAAGACCCAGCTCAAGGAGTTCTACAAGGAGAAGGCCTCCGTGAGTTGCAGCCTTCAGCTGAGGTGGGGGGATGGACTTGGTCCCTGAAGTGGAACCCCCTGCTAGCACGAAGCAGTGCCTCTTCCTACTGCCTGTCCCCAGAGGAGCTGGTGGAAAGGATGGAGGCGAGAGAGTTCAGGCTGCAGATGGCTCAGTTGATGATGGAGGAAAATAATCTAGCCATGTAGGCAGAAGAAGGAGACACAGGAGGGTGAGGCAGAGAGTGCTTTAGAGGAAAAGTAAATCTTGCCAGCTCATGAATTGAGTCTAAAGGAGCTGGGCATTAAATACAGCAAGGTAGGGTCCTGAAGTGACAGTGGTTGTGTATCTGCAGGGTCTATATTCTTAAAGGTCTGGTGTCTGCCTTTGTTAGTGGGGATGGCATTGATAAGTGGTTTGAAGCCTCTGAGATTACTTCACAGATGCACAGGATCCCTGAGGAGGATTGGGTGGATGGTAGTCTGTGGAAGAATATCCCTCATGAGGGAAGGGACACCATACTGATCCAAGAGAAGAGGTACAGGATAAAGTTTCCCCCAGGAAGGAATTCTTTTTCAGGAGGTATGGCCTTACTCAGAGAAATATAGGCAGAACTTAAGGGACAACCAGAAGCTGTCCCAACAGACCTGGGTGGATTAGGCAGATTCCTTTTGCCAAGGCACTGAATGGTTTGGTGAAGGACAGTGAAGTAAAGTATTATCAGTGGCTGTACAATTTGACGGCGAAGGAGCACCTGTTCAGTCTTTGTTTTGAAGCTCTGTGCAAACACCTGATTGATAGTAAGCTCACTGATCCCAGGGAGCTTGCTAAGGAGACGGACCGCTGGATCAGCACCTGGGTCCACAAGAAGGCATCTGGGAGGGTCACCACAGGGATAGACAATGTTTGCACTAGAAAAAGGAGGGGGAAGAGAGAAATAAAACTAAGGGGTTCTCTAAAGGCCCCAAACTTGTTCCAGGGCTCTGGATTCCCATCCCTAAACTCAGAAAAAGAAGAAATGGTTTTCTGCCAGTAAAGCATCAGGGAAGGCATGCACCCCCAGGTGCTATGAATGCCAACAGGAAGGTCACTTCAAGGGGGATGCCAAGTGTCCAAGCAGGAACAACTCTGCACTGATGGTGGGTCACTGGGAATGGCTAGCGTAGCGCTTGTGGAGGAGATCATCCCATTTAGTGGAGGGCAGAGAGATGGTGCAGAAAACTCCCATGCCTGGTAATACTAGGAAATACAGTCAGTGAGTCATCACAATGGAGAGAGAGTGGAGGCTCTGAGAGACACTGAAGCCAGCAATGGTCAGATGTCATCTGGTGACCTCATGGCAGATAGTCCCTAATCCATCCCACTCTCTTGGGAGGGTCTCAGGTTCCCTGAGGGTAATTGTGAGTTAGTCCATGCCTATGGATTGTCTGCTTAGCAATGACCTACAGCACACCATAAGGAAGGAGTTGGAGTTCAGGTCACACTTGCAGATGATAGGGTTGCCTGAGTGGTTGAGCCTGACCGCTAGGGTGATCAGAGGACGTGAAGTTTCACTCTGAAACATTCTGTGAAGTGATATAAAACTTTGTGAGATTCCGTGGAATTCCGTGAGTGGGCAGAAATCCATATGTTGAACTGCCTGTGCTGACTTTTAGTGCTGGGAGCTTGTTCCACGCTGAGAAATCAGGATGAATGGCACCAGGCAGTGCACCAGAGACCACTGCTACTCGAATTGGTTTTGTTGCTGCTCGAGTAGACTTTCTACCCGAGCAGCAACTTTTTCAATGCGAATGGCGCGAATGCTCACGACCACCTGTGTTGGGAAAGTCTTGCAGGTGACCCTCCTACTGCACATAAATCACACTAGGGGACACCAGTTGTCACTCACGCTCACCCACTTAGTATTTGTGAGCCGCATGTGAGAAGAAACTTTGCTACGCAGTAGATTGAGGATTGTGGATTTTGGCTGAAACTCTGTGTTAGATGTGTAACACGAAGTGGCCAAATATCTGCGAAACCCGCAGATGGAGTGGAAGTTTTCACTCATGCCTACTGACCCCACAGTACATGGCCATCTGAGAGGGTAGTCAGGATGGCCTGGAGCCCAGATAAATGGCCCACATGCCTGCAAAAAAGAGTAAGGGCAAGGAATGCAGGAAACCTGCTACTGAAACTCCCACAGTCCGGGAGATGGCTGAACCTGAGGGTGGTGCACTGGAGTCTACAGGGAGGACGTTGGCACCTTGGGGAATATACCTGAGCTGGCCAAATGGCAACAGAAAGGAAGTCCACAGATGTAATGCCCTACTCTTGAGGGCCTAAAGCAGTAGGAAGAGGCCCAGGCAGCTAGCAGCACCTCTGGTGAGCACCTGATTTACTGGGAGAATGGTTTCATGTATAGTAAGCCTAAGGTTCCTGAGCCTGGGGCAACACATGTGCTGGTAGTCCACTGGTGCTACAGGGACCTCCTACTGGAGCTGGCTCATGATGTACCCTGGCAGGTAATTTGGGGCAGGGCTAAACCATTGACAGGCTTGTCACCCACTTTTATTTGCCTCGAATGGGGAGGGCCTCAGAAGCTCTCTGCAGGTCTTGTACTACCTGCAAGTCCAGTGGCAAGTGGGGAGGGAAGTGCAAGGCTTCCCTGCAGCCTTCTCCTGTCATTGGTTGTAGGAAAGTACCATCTTGCCTGGCATGTTACCCCCATATTTCACTGTATATATGTTGTTTTAGTTGTATGTGTCACTGGGACCCTGCCAGCAAGGGCCCCAGTGCTCATAAGTGTGCCCTGTATGTGTTACCTGTGTTAGGACTAACTGTCTCACTGAGGCTCTGCTAATCAGAACCTCAGTGGTTATGCTCTCTCATTTCTTTCCAAATTGTCACTAACGGGCTAGTGACCAATTTTACCAATTTACATTGGCATACTGGAACACCCTTATAATTCCCTAGTATATGGTACTGAGGTACCCAGGGTATTGGGGTTCCAGGAGATCCCTATGGGCTGCAGCATTTCTTTTGACACCCATAGGGAGCTCTGACAATTCTTACACAGGCCTGCCACTGCAGCCTGAGTGAAATAACGTCCACGTTATTTCACAGCCATTTTACACTGCACTTAAGTAACTTATAAGTCAACTATATGTCTAACCTTTACCTGGTAAAGGTTGGGTGCCAAGTTACTTAGTGTGTGGGCACCCTGGCACTAGCCAAGGTGCCCCCACATTGTTCAGGGCCAATTCCCCGGACTTTGTGAGTGCGGGGACACCATTACACGCGTGCACTACATATAGGTCACTACCTATGTGTAGCTTCACAATGGTAACTCCGAATATGTCCATGTAACATGTCTATGATCATGGAATTGCCCCACCAATGCCATCCTGGTATTGGGGAGACGATCCCATGATTCCCCGGGTCTCTAGCACAGACCCGGGTACTGCCAAACTGCCTTGCCCGGGGTTTCACTGCAGCTGCTGCTGCTGCCAACCCCTCAGACAGGTTTCTGCCCTCCTGGGGTCCAGCCAGGCTTGGCCCAGGAAGGCAGAACAAAGGACTTCCTAAGAGAGAGGGTGTTACACCCTCTCCCTTTGGAATAAGGTGTCAGGGCTGGGGAGGAGTAGCCTCCCCCAGCCTCTGGAAATGCTTTGATGGGTAAAGATGGTCCCCATCTCTGCATAAGCCAGTCTACACCGGTTCAGGGATCCCGCAGCCCTGCTCTGGTGTGAAGGAAAGGGGAGTGACCACTCCCCTGACCTGCACCTCACCTGGGTGGTGCCCAGAGCTCCTCCAGTGTGCTCCAGACCTCTGCCATCTTGGAAACAGAGGTGCTGCTGGCACACTGGACTGCTCTGAGTGGCCAGGGCCAGCAGATGATGTCAGAGACTCCTTCTGATAGGCTCCTTCAGGTGTTGCTAGCCCATCCTCTCTCCTAAGTAGCCAATCCTCCTTTTCTGGCTATTTAGGGTCTCTGCTTTGGGGAATTCCTTAGATAACGAATGCAAGAGCTCATCAGAGTTCCTCTGCATCTCTCTCTTCACCTTCTGCCAAGGAATCGACTGCTGACTGCGCTGGAAGCCTGCAAAACTGCAACAAAGTAGCAAAGACGACTACTGCGACCTTGTAACGCTGATCCTGCCGCCTTCTCAACTGTTTTCCTGGTGGTGCATGCTGTGGGGGTAATCTGCCTCCTCTCTGCACTAGAAGCTCCGAAGAAATCTCCCGTGGGTCAACGGAATCTTCCCCCTGTAACCGCAGGCACCAAAGAACTGCATCACCGGTCCTCTGGGTCTCCTCTCAGCACAACGAGCAAGGTCCCTTGAACTCAGCAACTCTGTCCAAGTGACTCCCACAGTCCAGTGACTCTTCAGTCCAAGTTTGGTGGAGGTAAGTCCTTGCCTCCTCACGCTAGACTGCATTGCTGGGAACCATGTGTTTTGCAGCTACTCTGGCTCCTGTGCACTCACCGAGGATTTCCTTTGTGCACAGCCAAGCCTGGATCCACGGCACTCTAACCTGCATTGCACGACCTCCTGAGTTGTCCTCAGGCGGCGTGGGACTCTCTTGTGCAGCTCCGGGTGAGCACCAATTCACTCCACTTTGAAGTGCCTGTTCCGGCACTTCTGCGGGTGCTGCTTGCTTCTGAGTGGGCTCCTTGTCTTGCTGGACGCCCCGTCTGTTTTCTCACGCAATTGGTGATACTCTGGTCCCTCCTGGGGCACAGCAGCATCCAAAAACCCTAAATGAGACCCTTGCAGCTAGGAAGGCTTGTTTGCGGTCTTTCTGTGGGAAAATATTTCTGCACAACTCTTCACAACGTGGGACATCCATCCTCCAAAGGGGAAGTTTCTAGCCCTTGTCGTTCATGCAGAATCCTCAGCTTCTACCATCCGGTGGCAGCTTCTTTGCATCCTCAGCTGGCATTTCCTGGGCATCTGCCCACTCCCGACTTGATCGTGACTTTTGGACTTGGTCCCCTTGTTCCACAGGTACCCTCGTCTGGAAATCCATCGTTGTTGCATTGCTGGTGTTGGTCTTTCCTGCAGAATTCCCCTATCACGACTTCTATGCTCTTTGGGGAACTTAGGTGCACTTTGCACCCACTTTTCAGGGTCTTGGGGTGGGCTATTTTTCTAAACCTCACTGTTTTCTTACAGTCCCAGCGACCCTCTATGAGGTCACATAGGTTTGGGGTCCATTCGTGGTTCGCATTCCACTTCTAGAGTATGTGGTTTGTGTTGCCCCTATCACTATGTGCCCCCATTGCATTCTATTGTGACTATACATTGTTTGCACTGTTTTCTATTGCTATTACTGCATATTTTGGTATTGTGTACATATATCTTGTGTATATTTGCTATCCTCATACTGAGGGTACTCACTGAGATACTTTGGCATATTGTCATCAAAATAAAGTAACTTTATTTTTAGTATATCTGTGTATTGTGTTTTCTTATGATATTGTGCATATCACACCAGTGGTACTGTAGGAGCTTCACTCGTCTCCTAGTTCAGCCTAAGCTGCTCTGCTAAGCTACCTTTTCTATCAGCCTAATCTGCTAGACACCCCTCTACTCTAATAAGGGATACCTGGGCCTGGTGCAAGGTGTAAGTACCCCTTGGTACTCACTACAAGCCAGTCCAGCCTCCTACATTGGTTGTGCAGCGGTGGGATAAGTACTTTGCAACTACTTACCACTTTTGTCATTGTACTTTTCATAAGAGAAAAATATATAAAACAAGTTCAGTGTATGTACACCTAACCAAAAAGTTTTGCTTTTCTTCTCTCACTTCTTTACTAAGTGCTGAAAAGTACCTCTAAACTTTCAAAAAGTTCTTAAAAAGTTGTAAAAGTTTTTTTTCTGTCCTTTAAAAAGTCTGAAAACTTTTTCACTCTTTTTCTATCCCTTAAACACTTTCTAAAATGTCTGGCACAGGCCAAACTGTTGAACTGTCCAACACTGCTTATGACCACCTTAGCTGGAAGGCAGCAAGGAGTCTCTGTGTAGAAAGAGGTTTAGGGGTAGGGAAGAACCCCTCTAGAGAACTATTAGTTAACATGCTAGTTGAACAAGACAAGACTTTTGTTGGTACTTCTGGTGAGAAATTAGCTGATGGTTCCCATTCTGATTCTGGGGCACCCCTAGCAAAAGATTTGGGAGGGAATCTTTCCAACCTGCCCCTTAGCAGGCCACCTAGCATAGCTGGTACTGATGTGAATTCACATCACAGTAAAAGTGTTGCTTCACATCACAGTAATAGTGTTGTTTCTCATCACAGTAGAAGTGTCACTTCTGTAGGCCAGAATGTTAGTGTGCCATCTGTTAGGGCCAGGTCTCCCTCTGTTCATTCTCACCATTCTTCTGTCTCAAGACATGCCCAACCCACCCACCCTGATGACAGAGTGTTAGAAAGGGAGCTCAATAGATTGAGAGTGGAACAATCCAGGCTGAAGCTCAAGAAGCAACAGCTGGATTTAGATAGGCAGTCCTTAGAGATAGAAAGAGAAAGACAGAAATTGGGTTTTGAAACCCATGGTGGCAGCAGCAGTATTCCAAATAGTCATCCTGCAAAAGAGCATGATTCTAGGAATCTGCACAAGATAGTTCCCCCTTACAAGGAGGGGGGAATGACATTAACAAGTGGTTTGCTGCACTTGAGAGGGCCTGTGTTTTTCAGGAGGTCCCCCAAAGGCAGTGGGCTGCTATCCTATGGCTATCTTTCAGTGGAAAGGGTAGGGATAGACTCCTTACTGTGAAGGAAAGTGATGCCAATAATTTTAAAGTTCTTAAGAATGCACTCCTAGACGGTTATGGCTTAACCACTGAACAGTACAGGATGAAGTTCAGAGAAACCAAAAAGGAGTCTTCACAAGACTGGGTAGACTTTGTTGACCATTCAGTGAAGGCCTTGGAGGGGTGGTTACATGGCAGTAAAGTTGCTGACTATGAAAGCCTGTATAACTTAATCCTGAGAGAGCATATTCTTAATAATTGTGTGTCTGATTTGTTACACCAGTACCTGGTGGACTCTGATCTTACCTCTCTCCAAGAATTGGGAAAGAAGGCAGACAAATGGGTCAGAACAAGGGTGAACAGAAAAGTTCATACGGGGGTGACAAAGATGGCAAGAAGAAGGATGGTAAGTCTTCTGACAAGGGTGGGGACAAATCTAAAAATGAGTCTTCATCAGGCCCACAAAAACACTCTGGTGTGGGTGGTGGGCCCAAATCCTCTTCAAATCAAAACAAAGAAAAGAAACCACGGTTCTATTTATGTAAAATAAAAGGCCATTGGACAACAGATCCCAGTTGTCCAAAGAGAAGCACCAAGCCTCCTACCACTACAACCCCTGCTGCTACACCTGGGGCCCCTAGTAATACCAGTGGTGGTGGGAGCAAACCTACTAATAGCCAATCCAAGGGAGTAGCTGGGCTCACTTTTGGTAACTTAGTTGGGGTTGGTCTAATTAGGGAGACCACAGAGGCTGTGTTAGTCTCTGAGGGGGCTATTGATTTAGCCACCTTGGTTGCTTGTCCCCTTAACATGGATAAGTACAAGCAACTACCCCTAATAAATGGTGTTGAGGTTCAGGCCTACAGGGACACAGGTGCCAGTGTTACAATGGTAATAGAGAAACTGGTCCACCCTGAACAACACCTACTTGGTCACCAGTACCAAGTAACCGATGCTCATAACAACACTCTTAGCCACCCCATGGCTGTTGTGAATCTCAACTGGGGGGGGGGGGGTTACTGGTCCAAAGAAAGTTGTGGTTGCCTCAGATTTACCTATAGACTGTCTATTAGGGAATGATTTAGAGACATCAGTTTGGGCAGAAGTGGAGTTGGAGGCTCATGCAGCAATGCTGGGCATTCCAGGGCATATTTTTGCTTTGACAAGGGCTCAGGCCAAAAAGCAAAAAGGACAGGGTGACTTGGATCCTGGAAGAATGGACCAAGTGCTTCCTAAAGCTAGGGTTAGTAAAGGTAAAACACTACCTACTATCCCTCCCTCTACAGTGGATTCAACTTCTGAGGAAGAAGAATTTACACCCTGTGCAGAACCTACACCAGAGGAGCTGGAAGCAGACACTGCTGAGCTTTTGGGTGAAGGGGGGCCTGCCAGGGAGGAGCTGAGTGTGGCACAGCATACCTGTCCCACACTAGAGGGTCTAAGGCAGCAAGCTGTCAAACAAGCAAATGGGGATGTCAGTGACTCTCACAGAGTTTACTGGGAGGACAACCTCTTGTACACTGAAGCAAGGGATCCAAAACCTGGAGCTGCCAGGAGATTGGTGATTCCTCAGGAGTACAGAAAGTTTCTCCTAACTCTAGCCCACGACATTCCCTTAGCTGGACATTTGGGGAAAATGAAAACTTGGGACAGGCTTGTCCCCTTGTTTCATTGGCCTAGAATGTCAGAGGACACAAAAGAATTTTGTAAGTCCTGTGAAACCTGTCAAGCCAGTGGCAAAACAGGTGGCACTCCAAAGGCACCCCTTATTGCACTGCCTGTGGTTGGGGTTCCCTTTGAAAGGGTAGGGGTAGACATAGTTGGCCCCCTTGACCCTCCTACTGCTTCAGGCAATATGTTTATCTTGGTGGTAGTGGACCATGCCACCAGATATCCTGAAGCAATTCCTCTAAGGACCACTACAGCTCCTGCAGTGGCAAAGGCCCTCCTGGGAATATTTTCCAGGGTGGGCTTCCCAAAAGAGGTGGTATCAGACAGGGGAAGCAATTTCATGTCTGCTTACTTAAAGGCCATGTGGAAGGAATGTGGTGTGACATACAAGTTCACCACACCCTATCATCCACAAACCAACGGACTGGAGGAGAGATTTAATAAAACTCTCAAAGGCATGATTATGGGACTCCCTGAAAAACTCCGCAGGAGATGGGATATCCTGTTACCTTGCCTCCTTTTTGCTTACAGGGAGCTACCCCAAAAAGGAGTGGGCTTCAGCCCCTTTGAACTCCTATTTGGACACCCTGTAAGAGGTCCTCTAACACTTGTTAAGGAGGGTTGGGAACAACCTTTAAAAGCTCCAAAGCAAGACATAGTGGACTATGTACTTGGCCTAAGATCTAGGATGGCTGAGTACATGAAAAAGGCCAGTAAAAACCTTCAGGCCAGCCAAGAGCTCCAAAAGCAATGGCATGACCAGAAGGCTGTTTTGGTTCAGTACCAACCAGGGCAGAAAGTGTGGGTCTTGGAGCCTGTGGCCCCAAGAGCACTCCAAGATAAATGGAGTTGACCCCACATAATTGTTGAAAAGAAGGGTTAAGTCACCTACTTAGTTGACCTAGGCACTGCCAGGAGTCCCCTTAGGGTGCTCCATGTCAATCGCCTGAAACCCTACTATGACAGGGCTGATCTCACCCTGCTCATGGCAACAGATGAGGGACAGGAAGAAGAGAGTGACCCTCTCCCTGATCTCTTCTCTTCCACAAAACAAGATGCTCTAGTGGAAGGTGTAGTTTTGGCAGATTGTCTTACTGCTGAGCAAAAAGACCACTGCATAAATCTCCTGGGTCAGTTTTCTGAGCTCTTCTCCACTGTGCCAGGCACCACTTCTTGGTGTTAGCACACTATAGATACTGGAGGCAGCTTGCCTGTCAAAAGTAAGATCTATAGGCAGCCTGACCATGTCAGAGACTGCATAAAGTAAGAAGTGCAGAAAATGCTTGAACTGGGAGTGGTTGAGCACTCTGAAAGTCCATGGGCCTCTCCTGTGGTACTTGTACCAAAACCTCATTCCAAGGATGGAAAGAAGGAAATGCGGTTTTGTGTAGACTATAGAGGTCTCAACCAAGTAACCAAAACTGATGCTCACCCTATACCCAGGGCAGATGAGCTCATAGATACACTGGCATCTGCCAAGTATCTAAGCACTTTTGATTTGACTGCAGGGTATTGGCAGATCAAGTTATCAGAAGATGCAAAAGCAAAAACTGCATTTTCAACCATGGGAGGCCATTACCAATTTACAGTAATGCCTTTTGGATTGAAAAATGAACCTGCCACTTTTCAAAGGATGGTGAACATAGTCCTGCAAGGGCTGGAAGCTTTTAGTGCAGCATATCTAGATGATATAGCTGTCTTTAGCTCCAGCTGGGATGATCACCTGGTCCACCTATGGAAAGTTTTGGAGGCCCTGCAAAAGGAAGGCCTCACTATCAAGGCTTCAAAGTGCCAGATAGGGCAGGGAAAGGTGGTTTATCTGGGACACCTGGTAGGTGGAGAACAGATTGCACCACTTCAGGGGAAAATCCAAACTATCATGGATTGGGTTCCCCCTACAACTCAGACCCAGGTGAGAGCCTTCTTAGGCCTCACTGGGTATTGAAGGAGGTTCATAAAGAACTATGACTCCATTGCAGCCCCTCCTAATGACCTCACATCTAAGAAAATGCCTAAAAAGGTATTATGGACAGCTAACTGTCAGAATGCTTTTGAGGAGCTGAAGCAGGCCATGTGCTCTGCACCTGTCCTGAAAAGCCCCTGTTACTCCAAAAGAATCATTGTCCAAACTGATACATCTGAATTAGGGGTAGGGGCAGTCTTATCACAACTTAACTCTGAGGGCCAGGATCAACCTGTTGCTTTTATCAGCAGGAGGGTGACCCCTACAGAAAAGCGTTGGTCTGCCATAGAGAGGGAGGCCTTTGCTGTGGTCTATGCACTGAAGAAGTTGAGGCCATACCTGTTTGGCACTCACTTCATTGTTCAGACAGACCACAAACCTCTACTTTGGCTAAAACAAATGAAAGGTGAAAACCCTAAATTGTTGAGGTGGACCATATCCCTACAGGGAATAGATTATACAGTGGAACATAGACCTGGGAGTACCCACTCCAATGCAGATGGACTCTCCAGATATTTCCACTTAGACAATGAAGACTCATCAGGTCATGGCTAGTCTTATTGTCCATCGTTTGGGGGGGGTTGTGTAGGAAAGTACCATCTTGCCTGGCATGTTACCCCCATATTTCACTGTATATATGTTGTTTTAGTTGTATGTGTCACTGGGACCCTGCCAGCCAGGGCCCCCCTGTGCTCATAAGTGTGCCCTGTATGTGTTACCTGTGTTATGACTAACTGTCTCACTGAGGCTTTGCTAATCAGAACCTCAGTGGTTATGCTCTCTCATTTCTTTCCAAATTGTCACTAACAGGCTAGTGACCAATTTTACCAATTTACATTGGCATACTGGAACACCCTTATAATTCCCTAGTATATGGTACTGAGGTACCCAGGGTATTGGGGATCCAGGAGATCCCTATGGGCTGCAGCATTTCTTTTGCCACCCATCGGGAGCTCTGACAGTTCTTACACAGGCCTGCCACTGCAGCCTGAGTGAAATAACGTCCAATTTATTTCACAGCCATTTTACACTGCACTTAAGTAACTTATAAGTCACCTATATGTCTAACCTTTACCTGGTAAAGGTTGGGTGCCAAGTTACTTAGTGTGTGGGCACCCTGGCACTAGCCAAGGTGCCCCCACATTGTTTAGGGCCAATTCCCCGGACTTTGTGAGTGTGGGGACACCATTACACGTGTGCACTACATATAGGTCACTACCTATGTGTAGCTTCACAATGGTAACTCCAAATGTGGCCATGTAACATGTCTATGATCATGGAATTGCCCCACCAATGCCATCCTGGTATTGGGGAGACAATCCCATGATTCCCCGGGTCTCTAGCACAGACCTGGGTACTGCCAAACTGCCTTTCCCGGGGTTTCACTGCAGCTGCTGCCAACCCCACAGACAGGTTTCTGCCCTCCTGGGCTCCAGCCAGGCTTAGCCCAGGAAGGCAGAACAAAGGACCTCCTCAGAGAGAGGGTGTTACACCCTCTCCCTTTGGAATAAGGTGTCAGGGCTGGGGAGGAGTAGCCTCCCCCAGCCTCTGGAAATGCTTTGATGGGCACAGATGGTGCCCATCTCTGCATAAGCCGGTCTACACCGGTTCAGGGATCCCTCAGCCCTGCTCTGGTGCGAAACTGGACAAAGGAAAGGGGAGTGACCACTCCCCTGACCTGCACCTCCCCTGAGAGGTGCCCAGAGCTCCTCCAGTGTGCTCCAGACCTCTGCCATCTTGGAAACAGAGGTGCTGCTGGCACACTGGACTGCTCTGAGTGGCCAGTGCCAGCAGGTGACGTCAGAGACTCCTTCTGATAGGCTCCTTCAGGTGTTGCTAGCCTATCCTCTCTCCTAAGTAGCCAAACCTCCTTTTCTGGCTATTTAGGGTCTCTGCTTTGGGGAATTCCTTAGATAACGAATGCAAGAGCTCATCAGAGTTCCTCTGCATCTCTCTCTTCACCTTCTGCCAAGGAATTGACCGCTGACCGCGCTGGAAGCCTGCAAAACTGCAACAAAGTAGCAAAGACGACTACTGCGACCTTGTAACGCTGATCCTGCAGCCTTCTCGACTATTTTCCTGGTGGTGCATGCTGTGGGGGTAGTCTGCCTCCTCTCTGCACTAGAAGCTCTGAAGAAATCTCCCGTGGGTCGACGGAATCTTCCCCTGCAACCGCAGGCACCAAAGAACTGCATCACCGGTCCTCTGGGTCTCCTCTCAGCACGACGAGTGAGGTCCCTTGAACTCAGCAACTCTGTCCAAGTGACTCCCACAGTCCAGTGACTCTTCAGTCCAAGTTTGGTGGAGGTAAGTCCTTGCCTCCCCACGCTAGCCTGCATTGCTGGGAACCGCGTGTTTTGCAGCTACTCCGGTTCCTGTGCACTCACCGAGGATTTCCTTTGTGCACAGCCAAGCCTGGATCCACGGCACTCTAACCTGCATTGCACGACCTCCTGAGTTGTCCTCCGGCGGCGTGGGACTCTCTTGTGCAACTCCGAGTGAGCACCGATTCACTCCACTTCGTAGTGCCTGTTCCGACCCTTCTGCGGGTGCTGCTTGCTTCTGAGTGGGCTCCTTGTCTTGCTGGACGCCCCCTCTGTCCCCTCACGCAATTGGTGACATCCTGGTCCCTCCTGGGCCACAGCAGCATCCAAAAACCCTAACCGCGACCCTTGCAGCTAGCAAGGCTTGTTTGCGGTCTTTCTGCGGGAAAATACTTCTGCACGACTCTTCACGACGTGGGACATCTATCCTCCAAAGGGAAAGTTTCTAGCCCTTGTCGTTCGTGCAGAATCCTCAGCTTCTACCATCCGGTGACAGCTTCTTTGCATCCACAGCTGGCATTTCCTGGGCATCTGCCCACTCCCGACTTGATCATGACTGTTGGACTTAGTCCCCTTGTTCCACAGGTACCTTCGTCTGGAAATTCATCGTTGTTGCATTGCTGGTGTTGGTCTTTCCTGCAGAATTCCCCTATCACGACTTCTGTGCTCTTTGGGGAACTTAGGTGCACTTTAGACCCACTTTTCAGGGTCTTGGGCTGGGCTATTTTTCTAACCCTCACTGTTTTCTTACAGTCCCAGCGACCCTCTACGAGGTCACATTGGTTTGGGGTCCATTCGTGGTTCGCATTCCACTTCTAGAGTATATGGTTTGTGTTGCCCCTATCCCTATGTGCCCCCATTGCATTCCATTGTGACTATACATTGTTTGCACTGTTTTCTATTGCTATTACTGCATATTTTGGTATTGTGTACATATATCTTGTGTATATTTGCTATCCTCATGCTGAGGGTACTCACTGAGATACTTTGGCATATTGTCATAAAAATAAAGTACCTTTATTTTTAGTATATCTGTGTATTGTGTTTTCTTATGATATTGTGCATATGACACCAGTGGTACTGTAGGAGCTTCACTCGTCTCCTAGTTCAGCCTAAGCTGCTCTGCTAAGCTACCTTTTCTATCAGCCTAAGCTGCTAGACACCCCTCTTCACTAATAAGGGATACCTGGGCCTGGTGCAAGGTGTAAGTACCCCTTGGTACTCACTACAAGCCAGTCCAGCCTCCTACATTGGTACCCCGTTCGAAAGGATGGGCCTCAACATTTTGGGACCTCTGGACTTCATGTCAACTAAGGGTAGCAAGTTCATCCTGCTCTTGATGGACCATGCCACCTGGTACCCGGGGCTATCTCTCTGAGGCAGGGCACTTATGGAGATGCTTACACGTGTGGGGTTCCCCAAGGAGGTGGTGTCTGGCCATACTACCAGCTTCATGTCGGAATACATGAATGCCATGTGGAAGAAGGGTGAGGTAACCTACAATTTCTCCACTCCTCACCACCCTCCAACCAATGGGCTTGTTGAGAGCTTCAACAAGACCCTCAAAGACATGATCATGGACTGTTCAGAGCCCTTGAGGCAGAAGGGTAACATCCTCTTGCTATGCCTATTGTTTGCATACAAGGAGATGCCTCAGAAGGGGGTGAGCTCCTGATGTTGCAACTGATGTGAGGACCACTCAGTCTGGTGAAGGAGGGGTGGGAGTAAGCTCCAACAAAGGCCCCCCAGGATGTGGTCAGCTACATTCTGACACTCCAGACCCCAAAAAAGTGGATCTGTGAGTAAGCTAAGGTGCATCTAGAAGCCAGCCAGGAGATCATGAAACAGTGGTACAAGCAGAAAGCCACTTTGGTAGAGTTTTGACCTGGCCAAAAGTGTGAGTGATGGATTCTGTAGAGCCCAAGGCCCTGCAAGACTGTTGGCCAGGGCCCTATGAGATAAAGGAGTATAGGAGTGAGGTCAACTACCTGTTGGACCTCCGGACTCCTAGGAAACCTTTAAGGGTCCTACACGTCAATCACCTCAAACCTCACTTCAAGAGGTCCGAAGTAATCATACTCCTGGTCATGAATGATGTGGTGGAATGGAGAGTGAACCTCTCCCGTAAGTCCTTTCTTCCAAGGAGCAGGTTAGGTCAGTGTAGGGTGTCAACCTGTTTTCTACACTGACCCAGGAGCAACACCCAGTTGGTGGGACAGTTTGTCTCTTTATTCCCCCTCACCACAGGACTCACTGCATGCTGTACCCATGATATTGACACTGGGAACAGTACACTGTTGAAGAATAAAATCTACTGGTTGTCTGATAAGGTGAGAGCCAGCATCAAGAAGGAGGTCTCCACGATGCTAGAGAAAGGGGATATTGAGCCCTCAAACAACCCTTGGTCCAGCCCTTTGATATTGATATTGGTCCCCAAAGCTGCAGCTCCAGGTGACACTCCAGAACTTAGGTTCTGTGTGGATTACTGGGGGATAAATGTGGTCAAAGAGACAGACACACACACACCATCCCAAAGTTGATGAGATCATAGATCGACTAGGAGTTGCCAAGTTCCTCAGCACATTTGAATTAAACCATGGGTACTGGCAGATTGTCTTGACTACAGGGGCTAAAGAGAGATTTGCAATCTGTACCCCAGAAGGGCACTTCCAGGTTTGGGTAATACACTTTGGGTTGAAGAATGCCCCTGCAACCTTCCAGAGGTTGGCCAGCCAGGATCTGGCTGGGTTGAAGAACTTCAGTGTCGCCTATCTAGACGTTACAGTCTTCAGTTCTAACTGGAAAGACCAGTTATCCTGCCTCAGAGAAGTGCTTAAGGTTCTGTAGAAAGCAGGCATTACTAGTAAGTAACAGATAGGGCAGGGATCAATGGTCTAGTTGGGTCACCAAGAGGCAGGAGGCAAAGTGTGGACCCACTGGGCCAGGATTGAAACCATTCTGGCTAGGGAACACCACCAAGACCCAGACAGAGAATCCTTCTTAGGCCTCAGTGGTTACTAAAGGGAATTTGTCAAGGAGTATGGCACTATAGCTGCACCCTTGACAGAGCTGATTTCCAAGAAGCAGTCATATGAGACATGGCAAAACACTTTTGACAGCTTACGGCGGACATGTACATTTCACCCGCGCTCAAAGCCCCTGACTTCTCCCAATAATTAATTGTGTAGACATATGCTTCAGAGCATGGGTTAAGGGCTGTGCTCTCAAAGCTAAATGAAGAGGGCTTAGATCAACCTGTCACTTTCATCAGTAGGATTTCACTTTCCTGGGAACAGAGGTGGAGTGCAATAGAGAGGAAAGCCTTTGCAGTGGTCTGGGCACTGAAGAAATTGAGACCATACATGTTTGTTGCTCACTTCTGTGTTTACACAGACCAAAGACCCATCAAACAGTTTTTTTATTTTTCATATTTCTTTATTGTATTTCACTGTAAATAAGAAGACAATCCAAATGACAGATCTATACAGTATATAAGGACAAAAAAAGAAAAAAAACAAGAAGCTGCAGCAACCTACTGCCAATTTTGAGTATTAACATCCAATACAACTCACAAAGGTAGCCAGTCCTAGGGGACTGGGAATAAAAGGCAGCAGTATTTGCAGCAGTGAGAGACATTTACTGGATAACAGTTACAAGCCGGTTGAATGCTGTGCAAATGTTACACTATTAGCAGAATACAGGAATATCTGTAAAAAACACAATAAAATATCAAACCTTAAAACATCTATCATAATCTACAATTTGCTGCAGTGGACTGAATAGGTGCACGTCTGGGACCTGTCAAGGGAGCTCTGAAGAAGACCCCCATGTCAGGGTAGCTGTTTACTAGTAATTATTTATGAGTAGGGCAAAGGAGGTTGCCACGGGTGGGACACCAGTAGCCCATCAGCACGCCCATGGGGAGGGGGAGTGGGGTGGAGCATTGAAAAGGCCCCCCCACCGCCCCGCCAGTCGGCTCAACTCACCCTCTAACACTGCAAGCACCCCTGCCCAATCAGGGGGATTTGCAGGGGGGCCGAATGTAGTGTACAGTGATGTAAGCACCTGCTGCTCCGCCAGCACCCCTGCACAAAAAGTCAGTTAGCCATCTCGATGCCGGCGGTAAACTGGGGGATTTCCAAGCCATGGCTAGGCGTCTTTTTGCCAGTACCAATGCCAGATCTAGGATTTTGTTTGCTGATTTGTTTTTGGAGGTTCTGCGTGTTATATCAAGTAAATAGTGTGCCATGCCCCGGAGCTTGTTCCCTCCCATACATTTATTCAATGTCTCAGTTATGATTGTCCAATATTCGACAGCTCAGGGGCAGGACCACACCATATGCAAGATATCGGCAGAATCACTGTGACATCTCGGACACTCGTCCCGTGCAGTTGTATATATCCTCGCCAGCCTAGCAGGTGCTAGATAAGTGTGGTGTAAATATTTGAACTGGATGAGTTTGTAGTGGGCATTCATTGATATGATTTTAGGAGCTGCGAGGGCCTGCTGCCACTGGCTGTCAGTATGTCCAAAGTGATGTAAGGGAAGCGACATCATCAATGCAAAGCGCGTTGTATAAGTTTGCAAACGATTATTTTCATTCCAATGAGTCAGAATTGTCTGTAAAAAAACGATGTGGCGGGATTGTTGGGTATGGAACCCAGTATGACACCGCCACCCGAGTTAGGACAGTATAAGAAAGGATCCAGGAGGGAGGCTAAAGTCATTCAGCAAGTCATCAAGTGGCGTCAGCATGCTATCTTCGAAGAAATCACCTCAGTCCATTATTCCCGCCCCCTCCCATGCAACAGCCACCCGTCTATGTTTGGTAGTGTCCACCCCCGGTAGCACCCATAGTTGGAGCTGTGTGCATACGGAGTGACCCGGCCCCTTCTGCGGATATACATGAACCGGCACTTCTCGGCGTTTCTCAGCAATAGGTTAGCGTCCTCAACTGGAGTATCAGAGCTAGGTGACAACAACTGCTTCAGTAGCCCGATCGTGCCCCCTCGCTTAATCGCGGTATCTAATTCATGCATATTGTGTCCTGACAACCAACGCATTACCCACTGGAGCTGAACTGCTGCAAAGTAGAACTCGAAGTTGGGAGCGCCCAGGCCTCCCTCTGACAGGGGAGCGTGAAGTTTGTTTAAGGCCACTCGTGCTCTACTCTTGCCCCTTATGAGTGCAGTGAGGAAAGAGCACATCTCCGCAAACCATTTGTTTGGAAGAAGAAATGGAAGAGCCGAGAAATGATACAATAATCTTGGAAGAACCAACATCTTAGCAATAGCCAATCTACCAAGGGGAGAGAGCGGGAGAGAGGTCCAGAAAGGTAACCAGGACCTCGCACCCGCCAGAACCGTGCCTATATTTGCATCTATTAGGTCTTTTACCTCATGGAAGATCTTGATCCAGAGGTATTTAATGGTATCGTATTCCCACGAAAAAGAGGTATGAGGTAATTGCTCACCCTGGGCCATGGGCAACGGTGTGAGGGGAAACAGGCGGGATTTCGACCAATTGAGCTGAAGTCCAGAGACCTAGCCAAACCTCTGCAAAAATATTAATAGTTGGGGCAAGACTGACGCAGGGCTGCAGAGGTATATCAGGGCCTCGTCTGCGTAAAGCGATACAACGTGCCCCAACCCTCCCACGTAAATTCCCCATTCTGGTACTCTCAGTCTCAAATCTTGCGCCAACGGCTCCATAGGTAGCGTGAAGAGGAGCGGTGACAGGGGGCACTCCTGGCGGGTCCCCCGGGCAATATTGAAGGGCTTGGAGAACACTGCGCCCATCCTTACCCGAGCCATGGGGGAGTGATATAATAGGGATATCCATTTCAGAAAGTTGGGGCCAAAGCCTAGCTGTCGGAGAACCTGCAGCAGATAGGCCCATCCCAGTGTGTCAAACGCCTTTTCAATATCTAACGAGGCCAACCCTGATTTGTTTTGCTCCTTGTTCGCCCAGTTCATAATAGTTAACAATCAGCGAAGGTTAAGGAAAGTGCTTCTACCAGAAATGAATCAGTTTTGGTCAGCATGGATCAACCCTGTAATTATGGGCGTAAGTCTATCTGCCAGCAGACGGCTTATTATCTTATAGTCGGTGTTTAATAACGACAGTGGGTGGTACAAACCCATTTGTAGAGGACCCCTGCCTGGTTTAGGAAGGACCACCAACGTCGCCTCCCTCAGGGAAGCTGCATTGTACATAGCCAGCAATCTGGGGGCCAACATTGCTTGGTAAGTGGCATAAAATTCAACCAGCCATCCGTCCATGCCAGGGGTCTTCCCTCGTGACAAATTTTTTATAGCTCCCTCGAGCTCTGTGAGCTGTGGGGGGCATCCAGTGACTCCCTCTTTGCTGTAGACAATGCGGACAAGAGAAGAGAGGACAAAAACCCCTCTGCCACCACCCGATCCCCCCAAGACATAGAGGCTGAGTATAATGTAGAGTAGTTTTCAAATAATGCTGTATTAATTTCCCCTTAAGAGTTCAACATTTGATTATTCCCACCCCATATTGCAATAATAGGTTACTGGGAGTGCTCCATAAGGAGCAGCCAAGCCAATAACTTGCCCGCCTCATCCCCCTCAGCATGCTTGCGAGCCAGATGATCGGAGTAGTGTAATCTAGATAATTTATCTGAGGTCTGCTGATAATTAATCCTAAAATTGGCCAATTGCACAGCCGCTTCCACGTCCGTAGGCAAAAGCTGTTCATCCTGTTGCAGTTCGGTCTCAAGCGCATCCAATTCACGGCGCAGTGAGAGCGCCACACCATAGTTTGTTTTTATTGCATGACCATTCATCACCACTTTGAAGGCGCCCCATTCTACCCCTACATCCGATGCCATATCTGCATTGGTTGTAAAATAAGACTCAATATGTTCCCTCATGGTCTCTCTGTATGCAGCATCTTGTAGTGCTTCCACAGGCATTCTCCAGGTTGGTATAGCTGGCGGAGCTCGATTCCAGCATGTCCCCAACTTCAATGGAGAGTGATCAGAGAGAGTACGACAAAAGTATTCAGCCATGGTAACTCTCAGCAGTGTGCCATTATTGGTGTACACCAGATCAATTCTAGTATTCAGTACATGTAGCCCAGAGTAGTAAGAATACACGCGTTCCTTAGGGTGAAGGCCTCGCCACACATCATGCAGTTGGTTATTGTCAGACCATAGGCGAAGATGGTGTGCAAGTGCTCCAGATTGAGCCCCTCGTCGGGGGGGGTCAGGATCTAGCCAACTCGATACAAGGAGTACCATTGAAGTCGCCCCCCCCAATAACATGGTGCCTACCTGTTGAGGAGGAGAGATAGAGAGTGCCAGCAGGTAGCCTGATTAGTGTTAGGTGCATATAGCGAGATTATAGACAATAGTGCACCATCCAGGGAACCCTTCAATATAACAAAGCGTCTATCTTAGTATGTAGTATCGACAGCGGCACCCCAGGGGCCACCCATATCAAAGTCCCTCTAGCATATCTAGAGTATGTTGTGCCAATCATGGACCCACGCCATGTCTGCGCATATGCACCAAGTCTGGGGCCGCAAGGTTTGTCTCTTGAAGCAAGGCCACATGGACCTTATGGCGACGGAGAAACTGATAAACCCTGTGCTGCTTGCCAAAGCCCGCCAACCCTCTAAAATTCCAAGTCATGAAGGTATATTGCGCCATGGAGCTAGACATATGGATAATGGAATGTGAGCCTGTGGGGGAGACCACCCACCCCGACCAACCAAACAGCAGACCACCACCGCCACACCCAGCACCCCACTGAGCCCCCAACCCTCCACCCACATAGACCCCTGCATAGCCCGGCACCCACCAACATGTCCACTGCAAGAAAATGAAGTAAATATAACCACAAACAATTTACCCCTGGCTGAATCAAGAAGCGGTGAACAGCCAATACCACTAAAATGCTTAGACCCAACAGAAACATTATAGTTCTTATATGATTACACCTAGGTGTAAAGGTAGGAGGGAGAACGTGGACAATACAATCAGAGAGAGAGGTTCACCTCGGTGGGCACGGCACCCCTCACAGCAGGTCCTCTGCTGACTGCAGAGTCACCATCGGGCCCTCGCCCAGGATTGCTCGCATTTGTTCCATTTCTAAGTCAGGTGACACCACATCCAGGTGGCCCACGCGTCCCACTGAAGATGTAGGGGAACCTACTCACCGCTCCCCCTCCACACAAGCCTGATCCCTTTCCATGGAGGCCTGTTCAGCAGTAGGGGCCGCCTGCGTGCGCCTGGCCCCGATCCTACTGTCCCTCCGCGGGCCGTGCTTCACAGAGCGCGACAGAGGATGTGACGGATCTGATGCCATGCCTCTGTCCTCCAACCATGTCCAGGCCTCCTCTGGCGTAGTACAAAAAGTAGTGCAGGTGTCAGTTATGATCTTCAGGGTTGCTGTAAGCTGAAGGGCATACTTGATGCTGTGTTCCCTCAATATGCGCTTTACCGCGAGGAAGGACGTTCGTCTACGCTGCACCTGCAGTGTGTAGTCGGAGTAAATGTTCACCTGCGCAATAGCAATCCTCCATGGACCGCCAGCACGAGCCCTTTGTATGATGTGATCTCTGTCTCTGTAGTTGAAGAGGCGCACCACTACTGGCCGGGGAGGGGCTCCTGGTGGGGAGGTCTACCCGGTACCCTGTGCGCTCTTTCCACTGAAAAAAAGGAGGAGTGTTTATCCTGAAGAACTGTTTGGGCCAACCATTGTTCCATATGCAGGTCCATATTGGCGGTCCCCTCCTGTTCAGGCAGGCCCACCACCCTAATACTGTTGCGACAAACTCTCCCTTCTTGATCCTCAATCCGCTGGTGGAGGTGTAAGACCTCCCTCTGGAGGTCTCTGACATGCTGGGTGGCAGCGGCAAGAGATGGGCGCAGCTCCGCGACCTCACCCTCCGTGGATGCGACGCGCTCCTTCAACTTTTTGTGTTCTTCGCGCAGGTGTCCCATGTCAATACACAAGGCGTCAATCTTAGGCTCCAGAGTAGATTTGACACTTTGCACTGCAAGGAGGATGTCGTCGATCTTATGTGTGTGCGCCGCAAGTATGGCTGACACAGATAAGTCCTGAGGGACCTCTGAGCTGCACTGCGCCTGCTGCGAACGTGGTGCCAGGCCATCCACGCCATGCTTGTCAGATTTATTGTGCCCCATCACCAAACCGGAAGATGCTTGGGCAGCTTACTCTCAGGTTGCACTACGAAAAGGAAACCCCTCTGGCCTTTCGGTGAATCTGAGACAGGGAAGACGCCTTAATGTTCATGGGTGAAAGGGAAGGGCTCAGCAGTATGTTGGCTAGATGATCCACAAAGTGGGGGAGAGACCCCCTTGTTCGTCTGCTCAGTGGTCCCTCAAGTTTTCAGCAGGAGAAGTTCCATGAAAATCAAATGATTGGTGAAGGAGGAGGGGGGTTTGGGGGCCATGTTAAAACATAAGGGGGACCCCCGCCGCACCTCACCTCTTGTAGCCGATCCCCGATTTTCAGCCTCAACTCGTAGCTCCAGGGCAATGTTTCTACCTGTCCTCTCCGCGCTGCTGAGTACTGCCTCAGTCCGATCCGGGGTGTGCACGAACAGGAAAGTGTGTGACTGGGAGTCCATCACCCTATGCGCTCACAGGCTGCTGGGTCTCCATGATCCAGTTCGCATCAAGCGGCAATTCTGTTCAGGGCGTGCCGGCACACCGAGTCATCCCCAGCGGCCCGCTCCACCCGGCCCCATACCGCATTGCAGGCCCCGGGTGCAGGAAAGTACCATCTTGCCTGGCATGTTACCCCCATATTTCACTGTATATATGTTGTTTTAGTTGTATGTGTCACTGGGACCCTGCCAGCCAGGGCCCCAGTGCTCATAAGTGTGCCCTCTATGTGTTCCCTGTGTGATGACTAACTGTCTCACTGAGGCTCTGCTAACCAGAACCTCAGTGGTTATGCTCTCTCTTTGCTTTCCAAATTGTCACTAACAGGCTAGTGACCAATTTCACCAATTCGCATTGGCATACTGGAACACCCTTAGAATTCCCTAGTATATGGTACTGAGGTACCCAGGGTATTGGGGTTCCAGGAGATCCCTATGGGCTGCAGCATTTCTTTTGCCACCCATAGGGAGCTCTGACAATTCTTACACAGGCCTGCCACTGCAGCCTGAGTGAAATAACGTCCACGTTATTTCACAGCCATTTACCACTGCACTTAAGTAACTTATAAGTCACCTATATGTCTAACCTTTACCTGGTAAAAGTTGGGTGCTAAGTTACTTAGTGTGTGGGCACCATGGCACTAGCCAAGGTGCCCCCACATTGTTCAGGGCCAATTCCCCGGACTTTGTGAGTGCGGGGACACCATTACACACGTGCACTATACGTAGGTCACTACCTATGTATAGCGTCACAATGGTAACTCCGAACATGGCCATGTAACATGTCTAAGATCATGGAATTGTCACCCCAATGCCAGAATGGCATTGGGGAGACAATTCCATGATCCCCCGAGTCTCTAGCACTGACCCTGGTACTGCCAAACTACCTTTCCTGGGGTTTCACTGCAGCTGCTGCCAACCCCTCAGACAGGTTTCTGCCCTCCTGGGGTCCAGCCAGGCTTGGCCCAGGAAAGCAGAACAAAGGACTTCCTCAGAGAGAGGGTGTTACACCCTCTCCCTTTGGAAAAAGGTGTCAGGGCTGGTTAGGAGTAGCCTCCCCCAGCCTCTGGAAATGCTTTGATGCGCACAGATGGTGCCCATCTCTGCATAAGCCAGTCTACACCGGTTCAGGGATCCCCCAGCCCTGCTCTGGCGTGAAACTGGACAAAGGAAAGGGGAGTGACCACTCCCCTGACCTGCATCTCCCATGGGAGGTGCCCAGAGCTACTCCAGTGTGCTCCAGACCTCTGCCATCTTTGAAACAGAGGTGCTGCTGGCACACTGGACTGCTTTGAGTGGCCAGTGCCAGCAGGTGACGTCAGAGACTCCTTCTGATAGGCTCTTACCTGTGTTGCTAGCCTATCCTCCTTCCTAAGTAGCCAAACCTCCTTTTCTGGCTATTTAGGGTCTCTGCTTTGGGGAATTCTTTCGATAACAAATGCACGAGCTCATCAGAGTTCCTCTGCATCTCTCTCTTCACCTTCTGCCAAGGAATCGACCGCTGACTGCTCTGGACGCCTGCAAAACCGCAACAAAATAGCAAAGACGACTACTGCAACCTTGTATCGCTGATCCGGCCGCCTTCTCAACTGTTTTCCTGGTGGTGCATGCTGTGGGGGTAGTCTGCCTCCTCTCCGCACTAGAAGCTCCGAAGAAATCTCCCGTGGGTCGACGGAATCTTCCCCCTGCAACCGCAGGCACCAAAAGACTGCATCACCGGTCCTCTGGGTCCCCTCTCAGCACAACGAGCGTGGTCCCTGGAACTCAGCAACTCTATCCAAGTAACTCCCACAGTCCAGTGACTCTTCAGTCCAAGTTTGGTGGAGGTAAGTCCTTGCCTCACCACGCTAGACTGCATTGCTGGGTACTGCGTGATTTGCAGATGCTCCGGCTCCTGAGCACTCTTTCAGGATTTCCTTTGTGCACAGCCAAGCCTGGGTCCCCGACACTGTAACCTGCAGTGCACAACCTCCTGAGTTGTCCTCTGGCGTCGTGGGATCTTCTTTTGTGACTTCAGGTGAGCTCCAGTTCACTCCTCTTTGTAGTGCCTGTTCTGGCACTTCTGCGGGTGCTGCCTGCTTCTGAGAGAGCTCCTTGTCTTGCAGGGCAACCCTCTGTCTCCTCACGCAATTGGCGACATCCTGGTCCCTCCTGGGCCACAGCAGTATCCAAAAACCCTAACCGCAACCCTTGCAGCTAGCAAGGCTTGTTTGCGGTCTTTCTGCGTGGAAACACCTCTGCAAGCTTCTTCACGACGTGGGACATCCATCCTCCAAAGAGGAAGTTCCTAGTCCTCTTCGTTCTTGCAGAATCCACAGCTTGTACCATCCGGTAGCAGCTTCTTTGCACCCTCAGCTGGCATTTCCTGGGCCTCTGCCCAATCTCGACTTTGTCGCAACTCTTGGACTTGGTCCCCTTGTTCCACAGGTACTCTCGTCCGGAAATCCATTGTTGTTGCATTGCTGGTGTTGGTCTTCCTTGCAGAATTCCCCTATCACGACTTCTGTGCTCTTTGGGGAACTTAGGTGCCCTTTACACCTACTTTTCAGGGTCTTGGGGTGGGCTATTTTTCTAACCCTCACTGTTTTCTTACAGTCCCAACAACCCTCTACAAGCTCACATAGGTTTGGGGACCATACGTTATTCGCATTCCACTTTTGGAGTATATGGTTTGTGTTGCCCCTATAACTATGTGCTCTCATTGCAATCTATTGTGACTGTACATTGCTTGCATTGCTTTCTTTTGCTATTACTGCATATTTTTGGTATTGTGTACATATATCTTGTGTATATTTGCTATCCTTATACTGAGGGTACTCACTGAGATACTTTTGGCATATTGTCATAAAAATAAAGTACCTTTATTTTTAGTATATCTGTGTATTGTGTTTTCTTATGATATTGTGCATATGACACTAGTGGTATAGTGGGAGCTTTGCTTTGCATGTCTCCTAGTTCAGCCTAAGCTGCTCTGCTAAGCTACCCTTTTCTATCAGCCAAAGCTGCTAGACACCTCTTCTACACTAATAAGGGATACCTGGACCTGGTGCAGAGTGTAAGTACCCCTTGGTACCCACTACAAACCAGGCCAGCCTCCTACACCGGGGCAAGTGCAGGCCGCGTACACCTCGGTGTCGGCTTCCACTTTCTGGTGCCGCAGCGAGGCTGTCGATGGCCTCGGGAGCCGCACCTCACACCGGTCAAAGCTGCACAGGGTGTCAGGATGGCAGCAGGATTGTAATCGGGCCAGGTGCGGAGACAGAGTTAAGCGTCCACTCTGTCCGCCATATTGGCCACACCCCTGACCCATGAAACAGTTAATGCAGGTGAGAAGTGAGAATCCCAAACTTTTGAGGTAGAGCATATCCCTACAGGGAATGAACTTCATGATAGAACACCATCCTAGAGCAGACCACGCCAATGATCATGGTCTCTCCAGGTTCTTCTGCCTTAGTGAAGCGAATACCCAAGAATAGGGTAGTTCTCCCCACTTTCAGATGGGGAGGGCACACGTATTAGACCTGGCTTCCTTGGCATGGTTTCCCCTACCATTTTTGCCTTCAGACCTCCAGTTTTCGCTGACTTCGTTTTTGCTGGCCTTAGCACTCTGCACATTTTGCCACTGTCAACCAATGATAAAGTGCTTGGGCCTTCACCTTCAAGACATGTTGAACTGGATTATACCAATTGATATTTTTAATTGACGTGTAAGTCTCTTGCAAAGTGGCATTAGCTGTGCCTAGGGACTAAAAAATAAATGCTACTAGTGGGCCTGAGGCACTGATAATTAAGTAGCACTTAAACATCTCTAAGGCCTTCCATTGTAGCCTGTGTGTGCAGTTTTAAGTTGTCATTTCAGCCTGGCAAAATCAACCAGGCCCTCCTCTTAAATGCATACAAGTCCCCCTTAAAGTAGGCCCTGGACAGCCCCAAAAGCAGGGTACAGGCAGTGTATTTAAAAAGTTGCACATGTACTTTTAAGTTTTCACAAGTCATGCAAGCCCTTCCATTCCAGTAGGATAATATTGGAAGTTACCTTATTATATTTTATAAGTGTAATTTCCAAAATGTAACAGTCAACTCCTTTATGTTTGGTGTCCTTGAAATCACAATTTAAAATCTTAACTTATAGTGAAGTAGAATTTTAAATTACAATTCTAAAAATACCACTTTTAGAAAATTGACATTTTATTACCTTAGCAATTTGGTACCTGAAGCCTGTATCTTGGTCAAATGACTGGGTGTGGGTGACAATTGAGCTTTGCGTATTCCTGCTAGACCGCAAATCGTAAATAGGACCTTCGATTGGGCTGGAATGAGCATCACCAACAGGTTGGGATAGAGGACCTAGGCCTATGCCCTGTTGCACTTGAATAGGCTGTATCCTGTCTCCACACAAGGGGCTGCATAGCCCATGCGGTTAGTCTGGAGCCCTGACCAGAAAAGCAGGGTACCTGTGCACTTCAAAGGCATGCCTCCAGAAGCCTCTCTACACTCCAAATTCTCAACTAGGTATATATACTGAACCTCGTACACCACCAGGATATTCTGTCAGGAAGAAAGACTGCTGTGCTGCTACAAGGGCTGCCACTCTACTGTACTGCTGTTCTGAAGCAACTGCTGCTGTGCTCTGCTAACTTGCTGCCTGCTGCCCTCTTGCCTAGGTGAGGACTGGTAGTGCATCTCTTGAACCGAGAGTGACTCCATTGGCTAGTTGGCTGGACTCCTGATCTGAAGTCTAAAAGATACAAAAGGCTTCCAACAACCTTCCAACTGCACTTGGGCTCTCCCATCTATAAGTCCTGGAGTCCACCATTTGTAAGTCTGTAAGCCTCAGGAAAACAACAGACTTCCAACAGCCTTGCAACTGCTCCTGGACTCTGCCATCTGTAAGCAAATGCTGCCCCACCAGTCCTTGAACCGTGGAAGTGGGCTTAAGGTTCTCTGCCAGCCTGTGAATCCAGAGGACCTAGTACCTATCCTCTGCTGTGTGGATTGGATAGATCACAAAGACTGGTATCACAGTTGCAGCCTCATTGGAACCACCACTATGCGATGCATCTTGAGCACAAGTCTTTAAAAATTTGTGCCTACGGCAGCCTCTGCAATGACACCGGACTCCACAATGCAGCTTTGCTGCTCTTCAAACTGACGCATCACCCTTCTGCACACTGCATCCCTAACTTTGGCATTTGCATCGCATGTCCTGTTGATGAGATCCTCTATGATGGTGCAGGCCATTGCACCGCAGCCTCACCTCATCTCGATCCAACACATCGATTCGGCTGCACAATGCACCTCAACGCGGATCTGAGCAACACTTCACAAACTAGTATTTAAGGTACTTTGTTCAGCAAGCCTAACTGGGTCCCTGTAGCCGGCCTGTGTTCCATGGTGGTCAACTTGAACTTGTGACTTTGGGGGTCATTAGACATTGGCTGTAAAAGCCGCTTACTGCCGTGCAGAAGACCGCCAACACACCGCCGTGGAAAACCACCACTGCCATTATGACCCACAGCTCGGAATCTGCCAAAATCTAGACACCCACACAAGTCCACCACACCAAAGGTCAGTGATAAACTAACGATAACAAAACCTCCACCATCACACCAACAGGAATACGCCCACACTATCACGACCCACGAATCCACGTGGTGGTCTTTCAACTGCGGTATTTCATTGGCGGTACACACTGCCGAGCTCAAAATACACATTCACTTACAAAACACAACCACATTGGACAATTTGAAATATACACACCTGATACACATACTCACACCACTCCCACACACTCAATACACTATAAAACACACACCCACATCACCCACAAACCCTTACGACAACAATTGCGACAGAAGGCCAGAGAGAGACACCACCAGAAAGAACAATAGCATCCACAGGCACTCAACACCATCACTCACACAATATCCACGCACCTCACACAAAACAACTCTAAATATCACCTCACACATCACAACACACACCACCCCACACATCACCCACACCACCCCATGGCACCGCAAAGACACCCCAGGTTTTCTGAGGAGGAGCTCAGGGTCATGGTTGAGGAAATCATCTGGGTAGAGCCACAGCTATTCGGATCACAGGTGCAGCACACCACCATACCCATGAAGATGGAGCTATGGCGAAGAATCGGGGACAGGGTCAACGCAGTGGGACAGCACCCAAGAACTAGGGAGGACATCAGAAAGAGTTGGAACGACCTACGAGGGAAGGTGCGTTCCGTGGTCTCAAGACACCAGATTGCGGTTCAGAGGACTGGCGGCGGACCCCCACCTCCTCCCCCAGAACTCACTACATGGGAGGAGCAGGTCTGGGCCATACTGCATCCTGAGGGCCTCGCAGGAGTAGCTGGAGGAATGGACTCTGGTAAGTCAAACCTTTAACTACTTAATCCACCACCCACCTGCATGCTATCACATACCCCCACCCTCACCCCATCACTCCTACTCCTCACATATGTCCCAATATCACAAACCACACATCCCAAACCCAAGCCCTGCATGTAACACCAAAGCATGTCCACTGCACATACCCATACACCCCCTAAACCATTATTACACAAGGTCCCACACAAAAATGCAAGCACTGGGCTACAGGGTCACCCACCCATTGCACACCATGGCACACACAGATGCAATAATCATGCTTTTACACCCCTGCAGGACCCCTACCCAACGTCACCGGACAGGAGGGTCCAGACATGTCCACTCCACCCACAGAAGAGGCCCACAGTGATGACAGCAGCTCTGTCCAACTGGATCTAGATTACCCGTCCGGCCCATCTGGGACCTCGGGACAGTCGGTTCCCCTCACACTGGCACAAGCCACAACAGAGCCTCCCCCTCTGGAAACAACAGCACAGCACCAACCCAGCGAGCCCATACCTCTGTCCCCAGGACACGTCAAGCAGCAGTGTGTCCACCACTACAGGGAACCCAGGCTAACCCACCACCCCAACAACACCAGGGACCTGGGGGCAGTGGTAGTGGGCACACGGTTCAGGGGACAGAGGCCCAGGGAAACAGGGGAACTGGGGAACTGGGAGATCTGCTGTGCGACAGGGGGAGACAGGCCCAGGGAACCCACTCTCCACGCTGCCCTCTCCAACATCATGGGAGCCTACCACCATTCCCAGGAGACGATGGCAATGGTACTCGCCAAGTTTCAGGAGACCCAGCGGCTGCAGGAGGAACAGTATTTGGGGTTCAGGGAGGAACTCAAATCCATCAATTCCACCCTGGGCACCATTGTAGGGGTGCTGAAGGAACTCGTCAACACCAGGAAGGACACTGTGGCACAACAAGGGGCCCTTACTCTAGCCTGGACGATGAACTGCCCACCACCTCCGCCAGCACTAGTGGACAGGAGGCACCGCCACAGGACCACAACACCAGCACCCCACCCCCTGCAGACGGAGAACCACCCCGCAAGCGGTCCCTGAGATCCAGGACAAAGACAGAGAACAATACCAAGACCCCTGCCAAGAAATGAGACCACCCTGATTGTCATCCTTCTGTCCCACTTTGTCACCCTGTCCATCCATCAACTGCCCCAGCTCCACTTTGTATGCCCGTTTGGACAATGCACCTGTGAGACTAATAGACTGGACTCTGCCATGGACATTCCTCCACCATCACCCCTGACCATTTTGCAACCCCCTCCACTATTTTGCACTTAAATAAACACCTTTAAATCACAAAACAATCTGGAGTCAGTCTGTACTTTCGAAAATGTGTATTAGTAATAACAGAGGCAAAATGCTATATCCAATGTAATGTCAACATACCTATTCCACACAGCTCTAGTCCATGCGGAAACAAAGCAGAGGTCACACAGTGGGACCCACACCTGTGAAATCAAAAGGGAAAGTGACAAGTCAGTGTCCATACACTGTGTGAAAATGACAGACAGATGAGAGGTTGAAGAATTAAATCAGATGTAGCAGGCAGTGTTGTCTTCTTACCTGTGTCTCACTGCAAGTATTGCTGGATCACCGTGTTCCTGTTGTCTATGTCCTCTTCTTCTGCTTCCTCGTCTTCACTGTCCACAGGCTCCACAGCTGCCACAACACCTCCATCTGGACCATCCTCCTGCAGAAAAGGCACCTGTCGTCGCAAAGCCAAGTTGTGAAGCATACAGCAGGCCACGATGATCTGGCACACCTTCTTTGGTGACTAGAATAGGGAACCACCTGTCATATGGAGGCACCGGAACCTGGCCTTCAGGAGGCCGAAGGTCCTCTCTATAATCCTCCTAGTCCACCCATGTGCCTCCTTGTAGCGTTCCTCTGCCCTTCTCCTTGGATTCCTCACTGGGGTCAGTAGCCATGACAGGTTGGGGTAACCAGAGTCACCTGCAAATGTTGAGAGACAACTGTTAGACACACACTAACTCTTAGGGACATCCCCAGACCCAGACACCTAGTCACACTGTATTGGGTCCATGTCCTCACCTAATAGCCACACACGGTGCCTCTGGAGTTGTCCCATCACATAAGGGATGCTACTATTCTGCAGAATGTAAGCGTCATGCACTGAGCCAGGAAATTTGGCATTCACATGGGAGATGTACTGGTCTGCCAAGCACACCATCTGCACATTCATAGAATGGTAACTCTTCCGGTTTCGGTACACCTGTTCACTCCTGCGGGGGATACCAAGGCCACATGTGTCCCATCAATGGCACCTATGATGTTGGAGATCTGTCCCAGGGCATAGAAGTCACCTTTCACTGTAGGCAAATCCTCCACCTGAGGGAAAACAATGTAGCTGCGCATGTGTTTCAGCAGGGCAGACAACACTCTGGACAACACGTTGGAGAACATAGGCTGGGACATCCCTAATGCTATGGCCACTGTCTTCTGAAAAGACCCGCTTGCCAGGAAATGGAGTACTGACAGCACCTGCACTAGAGGGGGGTTCCTGTGGGATGGCGGATAGCTGACATCAGGTCTGGCTCCAACTGGGCACACAGTTCCAGGATTGTGGCACGGTCAAGTCTGTAGGTGATAATTACATGTTGCTCCTCCATTGTCGACAGGTCCACCATCGGTCTGTACACTGGAGGATGCCACCATCTCCTCACCTGCCCCAGCGGACGTGCTCTATGGAGGAGAACAGCGAGCAGAGAGTCAACCAACACTGAGATACGTAAACACCACTTATTCAGAAAATGTTTTAAAATCGACATATGGCTGAATTAGTGTTTAAGCAAGGCCTAGATATGTGTGACACAGTCAAAAATAATGCCATGTGGCCCCCTGTAATGGCGGCTGCCTGACCTGTAATGTGGGACAAGGGGATATGAGGTAACTGTGCTGGCGTTGTACACCGTCGCGGTAGGCGGTCGAAGACTGCGGCGCAATCCTGCATTGGTTAACATTGGACCCTATGGGTCCCAAGAGCCAATGAAGATGTACGCCGGCGGTGACGTCACCTCCATTTTCTGTCTGTTCAATCACTTGATACCTGATCTTCAACAGGAGAGGACCTACACTGCAAGTGCTGCTGTGACTTCAGTCTGGAAGAGACAATGGCTCGTGTGTCTGGGCAAAGGGCCCCTGCCTTCAGCACAGAGGAGTTGGATAAACTAGTGGATGGGGTCCTCCCCCCGTGCAAGCTACACTACGGTCCTCCAGACAAACAGGTGAGTACACTGTGAGCATGCTGTATGGGCAATGCCTGTTTGGAGTGGTGTGGATGAAAGATGGGGGGGAGAATGAGGCGTGCATGAAACGAAGGTGAGTGCATGTGCGTCATGGCAAGGGTAGGGATGCGGGCCAATGACTGTGACGGTGTGGATTGTTATATCTTCTCCTTTTCCCCTGTACTATTCCTGTAGGTCCGCGCCCACCAGAAGAAGGATATTTGGCATGCCATCGCAAAGGAAGTCCGGACCCTGGGGGTCTACCACAGACGGAGCACCCACTGTCGGAAAAGATGGGAGGACATTAGCCGCTGGAGCAAGAAGACGGCGGAGGCCCAGCTGGGGATGGCCTCCCAATGTGGGAGGGGTGCCCGTCGCACCATGACCCCCCTGATGTTCTGGATCCTGGTGGTGGCGTACCCAGAGTTGGATAGGCGCTTGAGGGCATCACAGCAGCCACAAGGTGGTGAGCACACTCTCATTCAGCAGATTCAGCGTGCATTGTAGGTGTCTGAGTGGGGGAGGTGGGCTGTGGGTTCCCCTAGGCCAGGGTGAGTTTAGTAGGCAAAGTCCTTTCTTATGGCAGGCACTGTGGCACCCCACCCCTCCAGTGTACAGAGCCAACTACACCTGGTCAGGCTCCTGTGACCTTCATGTGTGCAGCAATCGGGCATAGCCTTGTAACCCATGTCCCTGTGATTGATTAGGGAACTCCAAGTGCACGGCGTAGTGCAGGGGGCTTCTGTGTTTGTAGTGTCTGCTAACTGTAGCGGTATTGGATGCACTCAACATGTCTTTCATCTGTCTTCCCCCCCTTTTTGTGGTCTCCCTGTGCTTGTGTGCATTAGCATCATCAGGCGGAGGAGCAGTGGCACTGCAGCAGGATGGAGCTCCATCCCACATGGCCCTGGAGGGCGACACAACGGAGTAAGAATTCACCAGTGGGACAGAGGGAGAGGGAAGCTCCACGGCGGGGACAGGAGCTGAGACCAGCGACACAGACTCCTCCTCTGATGGGAGCTCCCTTGCGGTGGTGGGCCCCTCTGTGCCCCCCGCACCTACTGGCACAGCCATCACCGCCCTCCCAGCAGCCCCTCAGCATGTGCCCTGTGGCCGCTCACCCAGGAGGGTGGGCATCTCCTTCGCCCCAGGCACCTCAGGCCCTGCCCCAGTCAGCCCTGCTGCCCTCAGTGAGGAGGCCATTGACCTCCTCAAGTCCCGCACTGTTGGGAAGTTTACCATTTTGAATGCCATCCAGGGTGCAGAGAGGCAGTTGCAACAGACCAATGCATACCCGGAGGGCATTCATTCTGGTCAGGCAGCCCATCATTAAGCTTTTCAGACTCTGGCCTCAGCACTGATGGCAGCCATTGTCCCTGTCTCTAGCCTCCCCCCTCAACTTCCTCCACCCAGACCCAAACCCCTGTACCTCAGCCTATCCCAAGCATACGCTCAGACCAGCATGCACACACATCAACACACAAGGGAAGCTCAGGCAAACATAAGCACCACACTCACGCAAGGTACTCACGCAAGCATCATACACATGCAGACATACCAACAGCCACTGCCTCCACTGTGTCCCCCTCCTCCTCGTCTCCTTCCTCCCTCCCAGTCTCGTCTCCACTCACACCTGCATGCACTACATTGTCAGCCACTACCTCCATCACCAGCACACCGACCACCACACCCCGCTCACGTGTAGTCACCACCCCCACTACCATTCACACATCTCCTGTGTCCTCTCCCAGTGTGTCTGTGAGCCCACCTCCACAAACGCAGACACACACCCACCCAACAGCCATCCACCTCACGACAGCCTCCAGCCCATGCACCTTCACAAAAGTCACCAAACGTACACCTCCAAAAACCACTACCTCTTCCTCCGCTCCCAAACCCCCTCCATCTACCCGTCCCAGTGTGTCCAAAATAACTTTTCCTGTCCAACCTTGACCTCTTTCCCTCACCTCCCCCACCCCTTCAGTCTCCTAGGGCCCGCCTCTCCAGGTCCCAACCCAGCGCCCCAGCCACAACATCAGCGGGAACAGTGGTGCCAGTAGTAACCGGCTTCTGGAGTGCACCAGGCAGCAGGGCAGCCATTGTGCCAAGGAGCCAGAGCATGGAGAGTCCCCCAGCTCAAAAGCACAAAAAGTTGGCCAGTGCCCGGTGGGAGAGAGGAAGAAAATCTTCCACCAAAGCCTCTCCCAGGGTTACAGTTGGGAGTGTGGAGACAGCTGCACCACCATCAAAGGTGGGGAAGGGGCACAGTAAAACAGGCAAGTCTGGGAAAACCTGCATGGCGGACAAGACCGCCACAAGCACCGCTGCCAAGGACAACGCCGGCACAAGCACCGCTGCCAAGGACACCACCGCCACAAGCACCGCTGCAAAGGACACCGCCGCCACAAGCAATGCTGCCAAGGACACTGCCGCCACAAGCACCGCTGGCAAGGACACCGCTGCCACCAGCACCGCTGCAAAGGACACCGCCGCCACAAGCACCACTGAACAGGACACCGCCGCCACCAGCACCGCTGAACAGGACACCGCCGCCACCAGCACCGCTGAACAGGACACCGCCGCCACCAGCACCGCTGAACAGGACACCGCCGCAACAAGAACTGCAGACGCTACTGAGGCCGCCACGAGCAAGATGAAGCACTCTGGGCACGAAGCCCCCTCCAGAACCAGTGGAAAAAGGCATCCCCTTGAGAGACTGTGGCTTTGCACTCCCCAGGATACAGCAATGGGCAAACCACCCACTGGAGAGACTTGAGAGACTGCGGCTTTGCACTCCCCAGGATAAAGCAGTGGGCAAACTAGCCACTTGAGTGATTTGAAAGACTGTGGCTATGCACTCCCCAGGATGCAGCAGTGGGCAAACCACCCACTTGAGAGACTGTGGCTTTGAACTCCCCAGGATGCAGCAGTGGGCAAACCACCCACTTAAGAGACTTGAGAGACTGTGGCTTTGCACTCCCCAGGATGCAGCAGTGGGCAAACCACCCACTTGAGAGACTTGAGATACTGTGGCTTTGCACTCCCCAGGATACATCAATTGGCATGGAGCCCCTTTGTGGATCTGGCGTTGTGCACTCATCCTTCCCCTTGAGGTGCCTGTTGTATTTCTATCTGATGCCCCAGCAGTGTTCTCTCTGTTTTGATCGGGTATTGAGTGTGGGCCTCGCCCATGCATTTTGGGCCCAGTGGTCCACGCACTATGATGGTGGAATACCTTGGTCTTGTATTATTGGTGCATATATTTGTTTCTAGTGTAAATATATGTATATGAATGTATATATTTTTGATTACTGTTTTTGAATACATTACAAACATTTGTCTCATTTCCTTTTGTCCTTGCCTTCTTCCAGGGGGAGTTGGGGGTTGTTAATGTAATATATCAACATGTACTTGTGTGTGTGTTGTAGTGGGTGAGGGTGGGGGTGGTAGTGTTGCATGTGTGTGTCAGTCTTTTTTCCCTCTCCCCTCCCCTGTGTCGTAGGTGCAGTACTCACGTGGTCTTCGCCGCCATCTTTGTTGTTCCTGGTAGAGAATCAGTGAGATAAAGGCTGGCAGTATCTGGAGCTCGGGTTCCATGGGGTCCTGATTCCTCGTGGGGTGTGCAGAGGTGAGCGTTTTCCCTTCCAAGTCCTGTTTCCGCCGTGTTTTTGTCCGCAGTTAATCAGCCCCGGAAAAGGTAGCAGATTGGACTGTTGTAATACAGTGGGTGGAACCTTGTCTTCCGCCTGTCTGTTGGTGGTTACCGCCGCGGTGTTTGTTTGTACCGCCGTGGCGGTCGGAGTGTTAAAGTCACTGTCTATGTTGACGGTTTCCGCCACGGTCGTGATTCAATTTTTTTTACCGCCGGCCTGTTGGCGGTTTTACCGCTGCTTTAACACCGACCGCCAGGGTTGTAATGACCACCTTTGTCTTGGTCCAGTGCAACCAAATTTCCACAGTTGGTGCTTTGTGCTTTTTAGTGCTATTTTCACTAACATCTTTAAAAATCCATAAGTAAAGATCTACTTTTTGGATTTTAGATGTTTAGGTCTTGTTTCATTTAGTAACTTTTACTCTGGTTTTCTAAACTGGTGTGGGAGCCTTTTATGGTGTGTTTTCACTGTGCTACTGTTGAAGTGTTGCACAAATACTGTACACGCTGCTGTTAAGCCTGATTGCTCTGTTTCAAGCTTCCTGAAGCTTGAGCACAGGTTTTGTGAAGATTGACTTGTGCCATTAAAATTGAATATCTTCAGTTCTACGAATCAGATTTTTGTTGTTTTGGTCTTGTTTAATTTATTAGAAAATGTGCTATTTTTCTAACTTGGTGTGGGATCTTTTTGTGTGGTGTTTTCACTTTATTACTGTTTGAAGTGTTGCACAAATAATTTACACAGTGCCTCTAAGTTAAGCCTGACTGCTCTGTGCCAACCTACCAAAGGGTTGAGCACAGGTAATTTAGGTTTGGCTTGTGCCTCACCCTAACAAGAATTGTGGTTGCTGCAGATTGTGGTTTCTGCTTGACTAGGACTCACCCCCAGTCAACTAACAATCCAATCTCTGACACTTACCCCTGTCTCAAGATAGAAATGCTTGAGAGGCCTGGCTCATGGTCATATATTCTAAAATTGTGCATAATTTGTAGTGGTCACGTTTGAAATTACATGCAGCTAATCTTTATCACTCAAACTGCTGGAGATGATTACAGTCGGGGTGTGACATTCTGTAATTCATAGGGAGTTCTCCACTGTTAAAGTCCTATAGGTCTCCTTGTTGGTATACTATGTTTCATGTGAGTGTCATTCACTTCACACGCTCTCGCCACTTGGCCCTATCACACGACATGGCTAATATTATGTTTTTTTAAACCGTAATCTCGGGTTGCTAACCACAGCCCTATCTGTAACAAAAGCACATTTTCTACCACAATGGAGGAAATCAGCTGTGAGAAAGGTTTTGTCAAGATTCTGAAGAATGTCTCTCATAAAAGACTAATTTACAGGATAAATAATCAAATAGAAATATTCAGCTCCATTAGGTTCCCTTTCTTTCTACTCGGTGCAAGCGTGCTGAAGATGTATTAGCTTGTATAGTTCTAATTTATCGCTTTTTAGTATGCAGCATCTTACCACATGACAACAGTGATGTATGCCAGATGTGAGACACAAATCACAATTCACAATAAATTATGCACTTTGGCATAGTCCCTCTATTGTTGCTCCCACCTACCCTGGACGTTGTTGGCAGGGTGGCAAACTATGCACCTCTCGCTCATTGTATCTCTTCCTCTCTGCCTGTATCCCCTCTACCAGCCCCAACAGTAGTCTGACCCGAAATTAAAGCATAAACTGTTATTTGTTCTGTGCCTGTATATCGGGACACAGTCATTGACACAGTGTTTTACGTAGTGTAAAAGGCCATTTATTTAGGACAGGATTGAATCTTATACATAAACTTTGTATATACTCAACTTACAACTCTAACTTTAAAATCCCACCCTTTGAAACTTCTCCCCAGTTCTCCTTTTCACTCATTCCCTCACTTTGTCTCCACATTCACCTATCTTCCACTTCAATTCACCCACACATCCCCTTTTTCCTTTCCTCCCCTGCCTGCTTCGGGCATCTCCTGCGCTATCATCCTTCACCTGCTTTTGTCTCACCCTGGAAGGGTGGCCAGGCCCGCATCTGACACTCCACCCTCCCCCATCTACTGCCACACAGCACAAACCCGTTAGGCATTTTGCTGCCCCACCAGTGAGCCCACTGCAACACTGCAACCTTAAACATTTTCCTACCACAAATCACCCACAATTAATTGCAGTTGAATAAGGTAATATGCATTGCCCAGCTCTGATAGATACACACCATCATACCTAAACAGCCCTGCCTCCTCCTCCGTAATGTCCTCGTGCTTCAACACCTTTGTACCGTGTGCCTAGCAGAAAACCCTCATTGTTCTGTCGAGCCCTCTCCATAGCCCCATGCTTCATTGCCCCTCTCACTTTCTTCTGGGTACAAACTCAGTCCAAACTAAGCAGGTACCGTGCATCTTCTGACAAAGCAACTCCAAATCCAAATATGTTGCAATAGGGTGAGCCCTGAAAGTTTCACCAGGTCATTTTTCCCAGGTGCAATAACACAAGATCCAGGAAACCCCAATTTGTCATAATTTACGTTAGAAAAGGAAGCAGGTTACCCCACCTCATACCACTCTTCCCCACCACAAGACTTCATGATGGCTACTCAACAGTCCCAACGAGTGTCCATAGATCGGCCGCTGTGCGTATTTCACCGCCCAATGTATGAACGAATGACCGACCATCCAAGTGACCATCCTTCTGCTCCTGAGGCCTGTTACACAACCTGCAAAAAGAACAAGTATAACAGCCCTCACCCCTTCCTATGTAGCACTCTCCCCCACCAGTCAAGGTAGACCTCCACCTACCAATGCATCTAATCTGGGCCCAGTTCCAACCCAGCTGTGCTGCCGTGGTAGCTGCCCCTATTCAGAATGAATGAGTCCCATATCACTGGGCCCTTCTCCCGAACTGTCGCAGCGCCATCCGCAAAACAGCCAACAACTGAAAGGTTGTGATCTTCTTGCCACTCAAATGGCTAAAAACACCAGCACCACCTGAACCCCTGTGTGACTGAAAACTGATCTACTCAACCACCGGACAAGCACCTGTATCAACCCCTTTCTCCAACCAGACTCACTTCCCCTGTCCCAACTGATACGTCTTTGACTTTCTAAGCCATATGCCAAAGCCCCCCCAAGCAAACATCACCCATTCTTACGCCTACGGACCTCCCACACCCAAAAGTTCAGACACCTGAAAAGCCCTGAAAAGCATCCACACCATGAAACAACGCCAGCTCACGAGCATCTGTACAACAAACCGGCAGCACATGCAACAACTCCAACAACAATTCAAATGTAATGGGTTCCCGCACCTCCTTGCCCAACCCTGCTCTAGTTCTACCCCACTCTTTCAATAGTCTGCCCAGAATATCATCCCTAGCTGGGTCACAACCAAAAAACAATTTACCGTAGAAAGACACACCAGCCAACTTCCCCCAATTGTAGCGGGCGATAAACCTTTTGTTTTAAAAATGCAACACGAAATGCAAAGTATGAGACTGTAGCATGTCCTCACTCTGAACCCAAAACTCCCCTCCAAAACATTTGAAACTCTGAAATTCCAACCATGCCAGACAATAACTCCTCCGATTCCGCTAGTGACATCTCCACCAGCCCAGTGGTCATCACGCACCCCACTCCCAAATGTTTGCCGGGACCGCTGTCTTGTGCTGCTCTGCTCCTGGCACCAAGCTGCAAAAATGGTGCCACTGTGAACGAGACAGGGAATCTGCAATAGCATTGTTCACCTTCCGGAATTTGTATTGCTTTAAATATGACATTCAACAATAAACATCAGAGCATGAAACACCTCAATCAACTCAAGACCCTCAGATCTTTAGCCCTGTGTCTGTTCACCAGTTCTACAACCGTCATGTTATCCACGTGAAAAACTACCGTCCTGTTGGCAAGTTCATCCCCCCAAACAGTCAAGGCCGCCAACAAAGGAAAGAATTACAGAAATGCAATATTCCTGCCCTGTGTCAATCAACATGCTGGCCACTGTTCCGCACACCACCTCCCATCTCAAAAGAGACCAAAACCAGAAGCCCCGGCTGCATCCGAAAAGATTTGCACCTGCCAGATCGTGTCCTCCTCCCAAAAGATCATGGGAACCCCATTCAACTGTGTTAAGAAATTCTCCAACACTCTGACGTCTTCTCGCATCCCCACCGACACTCAAATCCTGTGATGCAGGAGGGAGGCACTCGACATAGCCAATCCCAAGCACCTGCAAAAAGTTCTCCCCCCCGACCACCCTTCATGCAAAGTCTAGGAAACCCAGAAGCTGTTGTGCCATGCGCAAATCAATCTTGTGCAAGGACAGGACCTGCCTTAAAAACTCAAAAATCTCGCCCACTTTCTCAATTGGCAGTCGAACCACCAATTCTTCCGAGTCCAGTTCAATCACAAAACGTTCAGCACACAACTGGGGGCCTCAGTTTTCTAGGGAGCTAAAGGAACCCCCATATCCCGGGCCAGTGTCTCAAAACCTGCCAATGCCTTCTTACAAGAGTCGGAGCCAGCCTTACCAACAAACAGGAAATCATCCAAATAATGTGTCACCTCACGATGTCCCCATACTTTCACAAAAACCCACTGGAGGAAAGTACTAACGGCCTCAAAAAGTGTGCACAAAATGGTGCAGCCCATCGGGAGTACTCTGTCCATAAAAATCGCCCGATCCAGCTCCATGCCAAAATACGCAAGTCCTCAGGATGGATATGCAGGAGCCGAAAAGCCACCTTAATGTCGCATTTTACTAGTTCAGACCCCCTGCCACACCAACAAACGAGCCGAATGGCATCATCCACTGAAGCATAAACCACCTTTGTGTCCTCAGGTGCGATGAAGTCGTTCACCGACACACCTTCTGGCCATGACAAATAATGGATGAGACAAGACTCACTCTTGGTCTTTTTGGGAACCACACCCAGAGGTCAAATCATCAGGCTTTCCATGGGCCAATCACAAAATGGACCTGCAATTCTGCCCTCCGCAACTTCCTTTGCCATTTTATCCACTACCACCTTAAGCAAGTCTTTGGCAGACCGCAAATTGTCCACCCAACCCCACTCCAAATTGTTTGCTATGTCACTGTCCGGGTACATGCGCAACCAGGGCAGCAATACGTCCAGCTTAATTGGCATAGGTGCCCTTCGGCGGAGGAGTGCCTTGCATCCCTCTACCCCTAGCTGCTCGCCACTGTTCTGCTGGACCATTGAGCCAAAAGCACTGCATGACCAGGTGTCTTCCCCCACATTTGGAGCACTCATACTTGAACATACAAGGATGTCTCGAGCCGAAACACTTATTTAAATTCCAAAATATCCACTGAGGTAGGTAGGACAGGACTGAAAAGGCTTGTACACCACCAGTAGGCCTCTAGCGGTATGTGTTGATGCTGTGGAATGTGATGACGCCATCCACTGCTTCCATAACTCTGAATCTACATCTCCCCAGGGCTTATCAGGATTCAAACGTACACGAGCCTGAAACTCCTCATCATAACTGAGCCATGCGAAACACTCAAAATGCATTTGGGCCTTCCGTATAATATCCATGTACTTGAAAAGCGTAATGGCCCTGTCTGGAAATTTCTCACAATAGATACTGGCATATATCAAGAAAGTTGATGTCCAATTATCCATAGTGATCGGTACTGTGGGCCGCCTAGCTAACCCCCCTCTCCTCCTCTTTAGAGCCTTCCTTTGTCTTTATATCTCTATGGAGCAGTTTGAAAACATCTACATACTCATGTCGCCAAATCCGCTCCTTTGTCTTGTCAGCCACATTCAAATCCAAAGGCATCGCAAGGCCATATACGGAAGGCGCTTCTTGTGCTGCTACCGAGCTTCTCATCTCCCTCCATAGTTACTGTCGCAGCACTCCCAGCGTCACCAGTAAGTCGTATCCTGCACTGTCATCAGCTTACCACCCCCAACCTGTGCCGCACTAGCACCAGGTGTGTCATGTATTGAGTGATCACCCACTCCTATAGACTTGTGCGTTTTCATTACAGCTGTACCTTGACCCCCTCCTCATACAGACCACCATTCCCCCTTACCTTGAACACAAGGCACCGTCCCCTTTGATGTCATCGAAATTTGGCAAGCACATTCCTCCTTGTGTGACGCTTCCTGAGACAACCCACTATCCTCCGTCTCCTGCAAGACAGAAATTGAAGAGGGGGTTATACCTCTCTTGCGCTCTCCTCCTCCCTTTTTCCCCGCTCACTTCGCTTTTGCAAATCTCCCTGTCTTCCCATTTGTCCGACTTATCCTCATAATCAAATTCCACCACTGCCTTCTTGTTCATCTCATGCTCTTCGTCCTCATCTCACGCATCCATCACATCATTCCACTCGTCCTGAGCCCTTCCCCCATTGTGTCTGCCATACTCGTGACCAGCACATTCCTGTGCTGTAGAGAAGGCCCCTGAACACCCCTTTAGTGCTTCAGACCAAAGTCCCGGGGCCATGTTTTGCGCCCCGTTGGTGTCACCTTCTTGCTGCCAGTCTCCTTTACTCGCTTGTACTCTCTGTGTCTCACATGGCCGTGTGCGCCACTCGTGGTTGCAAGTCTCTTGGCTACTCTCCCATTCGTTTGGAACCCAAACCCAACTACCTTGTCATTCCCCATGGGTTGGAATGTCTCTGGGCCCCCGTCTGCCCACATTCCTCTTTGGCTGCCAGTATCTCTCCAAAGCCTCCTCCCTGTCCCTCTCGCTTCTGTCTCTGCCACTGCCCTCCTCTGTTCTTTAATCTTGGCCTCTATGTCCACAGAAGACCAGTCCTGTGCCTTGCCCTGCCGTAACACCTGAAGGTGCCTCACTCGTGTGCCCCGAGGAGGCCCTCAGGGGACTGGGCTGTCCTGTACCACCCACCCTGGCCTCCCTCTCAAATGCATTACCATAGCCCACCCCTAAACCTTGGCTGCCCAGCCCTTTTGCTTTCTTTTTTTTCCAGGGGCCCGCCTGTCCCCCCAGGCATGGGGCCACCTGGTTGCAGTGTGGGGTCCAAAAGGGGGCTGCCCAGATCACAGGTCCCAGCTCCCCTGCCCTGGGCCCCCAGTGTGTCCTCATCCTGCCCCAGTAAAATGGGCCCCAATGGGGCCAAAACAATCTCACCTCCAGGGGGCCCACCCCTTCCCCCTTCACCTCAGGCTCAGCATGCCCTGCTAAAAAGGGGCCTGATTTGGAGTCAGGGGTGGACATTCTGCATTCCTTTCGGGCGAACTGCAGGCTGCAATTGCAGCTGCAACGCCACTAAAGGCTGCGCGCGCCAGGCGCTACATGTCGACCCAGGCCTGGTTGACCACGCCAGGCCTGAGTAAATCAGTTTGCCAGCTTTGCCTAAGCCGCGAAGCGCGTCCCGCACCGCAGTGGCATCATGGCCTTGAGCCATGCCACTTATAACAGTAAATATTCCCTGCCTACCTACACTACGGGGAAGGGACAGACCAGCAAACTTACTACTGAGCGATGGGCTGGTCCCTCCCTTCCCCAAACTATTTAAGGGCTCCCTTATTCCCACGCACTCTGCAACCAATCCTGTCCCTGTGCGCCACTTCCTACATCCCGAAAGCTCCCATGGAGAGACTAGACTGCATCTGCTCTCCGTTGGACCCTCTATTCTCTAGAAATTATGTCATATCTCTGATGATATTATAATACAGAGGACTTTGGGCCATTGAGGGTGATGTTCCCATATCTCAGTCTCATTTATTATTGGTATGTTATTCAATAAAGAAGTGCAGCAGAGTTGGAAGAAGTGTTAATGCGCATTCTCATTGCCTCGTGCCATACCAATTTACAGTATTATAACCTCTTTTGCCGCTTATTAACCGCATAGCAGTTTCACAGTACAGTAAATATAAAACTCATAACAATGAAAATTAAAGCACCAGAAATTAATCAAAGTAAGGGACATATTTAGGGGTTACAGACTATTTGAACTGTGCATTAATTACACCTGCTCCTGCTATGAAAGTGAGGAAGGAGTTATTCGTCACGGGATATACTGCAGGAAATGCATTGGGCATTAAGAAATGTTGCATCGTGTCTGAGGAAACATGCACCAGTACTTGCAGTGACCAACCAATGCAGAACAACAGTTCTACAGTCCAAGGAGTGCAAGAAAAACATTTGTGCAGAGCTAACATTTTGCACTGCTCGGTTGGTGTAAATGTTAGTGCAAAATTATTGATTCACTAATGGAATGGATGACATCCGCCTGTAAATATAATGCTTCCGGTTTCTGCATATGACAGTTGTAAAAGAGGGTTCCTATATTAAGGTATGATCCTCCGAATTAGTCGCCTAAATCCCTTGCTGTGCCCAGTTGAATAAGTGTGGGGAATCGTTTGGGTGGAGGAGCAAAAGAGGGGAGAATTCACACGAATATTTTTTTATTCTCAAAAACATACACATTAAGGAAGTTGGTGACACATCAATGACTAGCATATTGTTCTTTGGAATTTCCTACACCTGAGGCAATAGGTTAATGGTCTTATTAGCAATGGAATGCTGCGCTGCCTTTGTCACAGAATGTGTCAAAGCCTCTAGGTACACGCCAAACATAAAATAACATGCCGGTTGCAGGGAAGGGCTCAGTGTTTGCCAAATACAGTCACACTACAAATATCTTGAAGTCAGGGGGAACAACTGCATACTTCTGAAACTGAAGATAACTCATTTCTAATCATAGTTGTTATGCTTCCCATACTTAAAAAAAAAACATTTTAATGCGTGTGCCCTTCCTTTGTTAAAATAAAAATGTTTGCCTTGTTTATTAACAGGTGTGGAAATCACAGAACGAAGCAGGCAATTTACAATAATCACAAAACTCAAGGAGACAAACTGTTTGAAATTAATTTAACACTTAGCTTAGTTGCGAAGAATGGAGACTGCATTGTTCCTAACACTAAGGGGCATATTTATACTCTGTTTGCACCGAATTAGTGTCATTTTTTTTTACTCTAATTCGGTGCAAAACTAACTCCATATTTATACTTTGGTGCTAGACCCCACTAGCACCAACTTTATGGAGTTAAAGTCATTTTTTGAAAGTGGAGACCTACTTTGCCTTAATGAGATGCAAGGTAGGCGTTCCCGTGCAAAAAATGACTCTATGGCCTTAACGCCATATTTAGGGGCATATTTAAACTCTGCGGCATATTTATACTCTGTTTGCACCGAATTAGTGTCATTTATTTTTACTCTAATTCGGTGCAAAACTAACTCCATATTTAGACTTTGGTGCTAGACCCATCTAGCACCAAGGCCCTGATTTAAACTTTTTTTGCACCGCATTAACGTCATTTTATGACACAAAAGTGGTGCAAACTTACAAAATATTGGCCCTTATTTATACTTTTTGCTGCAAAACTGCATTAACTCAGTTTTGCACCAAAAAGTTTAGCACCGGCTTGCACCATTTCTGTGCACCAGCCGGGCACCATATTTATGGAATGGTGCAAGCTGGTGCAAAGGGTAGGCTAGAGTTTTAAAAAATGTCTTTAGTCGGGTGGGGCTGGCAGTATAGAAGAAGAGGGTTTAGCACCAAAAAATGGCTTTAGGCAGGTTAGAGTAAAAAAAAAAGACTCTAACCAGATTAGCGTCATTTTATGGTGCTAAAACTACCATGCCACATGACTCCTGCCTTAGAAAAGGCAGGAGTCATGCCCACCACCCCAGTGGCCAGCACAGAGGACAGGGGTCCCCTGGGCATGGCCATTGCACCCTGTGCCATGCATGGGGGCCCATTTCAGGGCCCCCTATGGCACTTTCAAAAATAAAATGCACTTACCTGTACTTACCTGGGATGGGGTCCCCCATCCTCGCAGTCCCTCTAGTGTGGGTGGGGGTGCCCCTAGGGCCTAGGGAGGGCACCTCTTGGCTTATTCCATGGTGTTCCACCATGGAAATAGGGCCACAGGTCCCCTAACGCCTGCCCTGACCCAGGTCTTAAAAAATGGGGCAAAGCAAGCTTTGCTCCATTTTTTGACCCCTCCTACCTCCCTTGCACCATTTTTACATGGGAGTCTAAGGGCCGTATTTATACTCCGTTTGCGCCGAATTTGCGTCGTTTTTTTCGACGCAAATTCGACGCTAAACTAACGCCAACTAACGCCATATTTATACTATGGCGTTAGAGGCGAATTGCGCCAAAGTTCCCGGAATGTGCGTCATTTTTTAGCGTGAACCCCTTCCTTGCGTTAATGATATGCAAGGGAGGCGTTCCCGTCTAAAAAATGACTCCCAGGCCTTTACGTGGTATTTATACTCCCGGGCAAAAGAGACGCCCGGGAGTGGGCGTGGCTAAAAACGGCGCATTTGCGCCGCTTTTTAACGCCTGGGTCAGGCATGGCGTTAAGGGACAAGTGGGCTCAAAATGAGCCCAGAGTGCCCTCCCCTGCCCCCAGGGACCCCCCCTGCCACCCTTGCCCACCCCAGGAGGACACCCAAGGCTGGAGGGACCCACCCCAGGGACATTCAGGTAAGTATTTTTTTTTTTTTTTTTAATAATTTTTTTTGGCATAGGGGGGCCTGATTTGTGCCCCCCTACATGCCACTATGCCCAATGACCATGCCCAGGGGACAGAAGTCCCCTGGGCATGGCCATTGGGCAAGGGGGCATGACTCCTATCTTTACAATGATAGGAGTCATGTTGATGGGGGATGGGCGTCGAAAATAAATGGCGCAAGTCGGGTTACGACGATTTTTTCGACGTAACCTGACTTGCCCCATTTTAAGACGCCCATGCGCCATTTTCCCCCTACGCCGGCGCTGCCTGGTGTACGTGGTTTTTCTCGCGCACACCAGGCAGCGCCGGTCTGCTTGCGCCGGCTAACGCCATTCAATAAATACGGCGCCCGCATGGCGCTTCAGAATGGCGTTAGCCGGCGCAAAACTTTTTGACGCTAAACTGCGTTAGCGCAGTTTAGCGTCAAAAAGTATAAATATGGGCCTAAATATGGTGTTAAGGCCAAAGAGTCATTTTTTTGCACGGGAACGCCTACCTTGCATCTCATTAAGGCAAGGTAGGTTTCCACTTCCAAAAAATGACTTTAACTCCATAAATTTGGTGCTAGACGGGTCTAGCACCAAAGTATAAATATGGAGTTAGTTTTGCACTGAATTAGAGTTAAAAAACAATGACGCTAATTCAGTGCAAACAGAGTATAAATATGCCCCTTAGCGTCAAAAAATGATGCTAATCTGGTCAGAATCATTTATTTTGACTCAAAACTGCCTAACGTCATTTTTTTTAAAGCTAGCCTACCCTTTGCACCGGCTTGCACCATTCCATAAATATGGTGCCCAGCTGGTGCTAAAAAATGGTGCAAACCGGTGCAAAACTTTTTGGGGCAAAACTGCCTTAGTGCAGTTTTGCACCAAAAAGTATAAATAAGGCGCTAAGTTTACATATATTCTTAGCTAAAAAACTGAATTGGTATGGTCATCCCAGGTCATGGATGGTAGCCTCAAAGAGCATTTCCTACTGGCAACTTTGAAGCACCAGAAAGGAGGAGATGGAATGTAACATTTACAAGGCTTATTTAGACTTTGGCAGATTGTTGAAAATGACCCTTTCTGCAGGGTCATCCCCAGACATTTTGCATTCATCCTCCTGACTTTCTGTCCTGGTTTCTGTTGCTTTATGCCTCTGGGCCCTTTTCCACTGCTAACCAAGGCTAACGTGCACATTTTCTCAGCTTAAAACATGGTAACATTGGTGTGTCCACAGTTGGCATATTTAATTTTCTTGTAAGTCCCTAGTAAATGCTACTAGTGGGCAAGCAGCACTGATTGTGCTACCCTCTACAGTAGCCTTTCAAACATGCCTCAGGCCTGCCACTGCAGAGTCTCTGTGTGCAGTTTAAAAACTGCCATTTCAACCTGGCAAGTGCACCCACATACCAGGCCCAACCCTTCCCTTTCAATAAATATAAATCACTCCTAAGACAGGCCCTTGTTAGAACAGAAAGCCTTAGAGTGGTCATGCCCCAACTTCTTGCCTGCCTCCATCCATTTTCCTGACCATGTTTTTGCTGGTTTTAAAACTCTGAGCATTTTACCACTGCTGTCCAGTGCTAACGTGCATATGCTCTCGCCCCTAAACATGGTAACATTGGTTTCCTCCCAATTGGCATATTTAATTTACCTGTAAGTCCCTAGCAAAGTGCACTATATGTGTCCAGGGCCTGTAAATTGAAGGCTACTAGTGGGCCTGCAACACTGATTGTCCCCCACATAAGTAGCCCTTTAATCATGTCTCAGGCCTGCAATTGCAAGGCCTGTGTGTGCAGTGTCACTGCCACTTTGTCTTGGCATATGGAAGTAGTTGCCAAGCCTTAATCTCCCATTTTTCTACATATAGGCACCCCTAAGGTAGGCCCTAGATAAGCCATAGGGTAGGGTGCTATGTTAGCAAAAGGCAGGATATGTACCTATGTGTTCTATTTGTCCACTACTATGAGGCCTGCTCCTCTCATTGACTACCATTAGCACTGCCCTCATATACTTTTAAGATTTTGATCTGAATGGAGTAGCTCTGTCATGTTTGGAATTGCCAGAATGCTAATAGAAAATCCTACTTACTGGTGAAGTTGGATTTAATGTTACTGTTTCAGAAATGCCACTTTTAGAAAGTGGGCTTTTCTATGCACTTACTGCCATCTGTGCCTTGCAGCCCTGTCTCCAATCCACGTCTGGTCTGTGCTTGTTGACAGCTCCCCTTGGTGCATTCCACCCAGACAACCATGAACACAGGACACTCAGTCACATCTGCATTCATCTGCATACTGAATGGGTCTCCCTGGGCAGGAAGGGTGGAGGGACTCTCTCTAACACTTCAAAAGCAAGTGACCTGCTCTCACACAAAGAACTGATAAGCCCCCACAGGGATCCTGGCTCAAGGAATGGGCTGAAAGGGAACACTTAAAAAACACTCTTTAAGTTTCTCCCACTTCAAAGGCATTTTGGGGTTTATAAACTGGGACTCTGACTCCACCAAATCAGACACTTCTGGACCTACACCTGGACTCTGTCAGAGCGACTGCCTGACTATCCAAAGGATTCATCTGGACTGCTTTGCTGAATAACTGTTTTTCTGCTTGTTGCCCTGCTGCGTGATACTCCTGACTCGGCCTTCCTCGTAAAGTACTCTCCAAGGGCTTGGGTTGAGCTTGCTTCCTGTTTCTGAAGTCTCGGGCCAATGAAGACTTCACCTCTTCAAGAAATCCTCATGCGTCAGCAAATCTATGCAACTCCTGCAGAAATCGATGCAGCACCCGCATCGCGGCTGGAAAATTGACACACCACTGACCGGAAGGATGTAGTGGTGGTCTCGCAACCAGAAATCCGTTGCAGTGCCTGCCTTGCTGCTGAAATTTCACTGCATCACCGACCGGATCGAGGCAGCACCTGCTCCTCCTTCTCCTAGCACATCAAGGATTTTCAACTCATTGTCCCTGGGCATCAAAAATCCCTGCATCGCAGTAAGGAACCAATGCTACAGACCTGGAAATGGACGCATCACCTTGCAGCGTGGAAAGAAACAATGCATTGCCTGTGCTGCGACGGAAAATCCAACGCAAAATCTTATTTTTCCATGCATCTCCTCCTCTGCGGTCTCCGTATCTTGTTATTATTGATGCATCCCAAGTACTGTGTGTTACAAGGAAACAACAATTGATTCCTAAGGATTGGGACTCTTTTAAATCTTTGAAAAGTGATATTTCAACTCAATATTTTTATTTTATTCGTTTTATTTACCTTATTTTATTCAGATAAATATTATCTATTTTTCTAAACCTTTGTGGTGTATTTTGTAGTTTTTTTCACTGTGTTACTGTATGAGTTATTGCACAACTACTTTACACATTGCCTTCTAAGTTAAGCCTGTCTGCTCTGTGTCAAGCTACCTGAGGGTGAGCACAGGCTAAATTAGGTTGTGTTGTGACTTACCCTGACTAGGATTGTGGTTCCTACTTGGACTAGGGTGTATACCTCTGCAAACTAGTGTCCCCATTTCTAACAGCCCTTCTTAGCCTCAAGGGCAGTGTATTTAAAAAGTTGGACATGTACTTTTATGTTTAACATGCCCTGGTAGTGAAAAACTGCCAAATTCATTGTTCACTACTGCAAGGCTTATCTCTCCCATACGTTAACATTGAATATACCTTAAAACATCTTTTAAGTGTAATTTCTATTTGGGACAAGATAGAAATTTGGATTTTGGTGTTTTTGGGCTCAAACTTTAAAAACGCAATGTATGATGAAGTCAGGTGGTGAATTGTAAGTGAGAAAATGCTACTTTAGAAAGTTGACTTTTTTTTACTTTAAACATTCTGTACCTCTCCCTGTCTCTGAATGCACATCTGGTTGAGGTTGGTGATAGCTGGGCTTTGTGCCTTCCCTCTAGACAGTCACACACAATGGGAGCTTAGGTGTGACTTAATGGGCCTATATAGGCCATTACCTGTCTTGATGGGAGGGAGTGCTTAGCACTGCCTCACTTACAGCTTGATAGGGCTCTGAGTCTTCCCACACAAAGGGCTGCATAACCTCCTGTAGAGTATCTGAAGCCAGGGAAGGAAATTCATGGACCTTGTAATCTTCAAAGGCATCTTTTGAAGTCTCAAAGGCACATTTAGGTATGAGTATCGGACCCCAAACTACCAAATCAGAACTCTACTGGGACTAAGGACACTCTGCCAGGAATAAGGCCGCTGTGGTGCCAGGAGGGACTGCCATTCTGGAACTGTATTGCTGCGTTGGCCTACTGTGTGCTGTGTGCTGTGTGCTGAGCTGTAGGAGGGTATGCCACTTTGATACGTGGTTTGTTGTGTTGGTGTACTGCTTCTTGCCTACAGTGAGCAGGGCTAGACATGTTCTCCACACCTTTGACCCCAGGATTCTCCAAGGGCTTGTTGGCTTGACCCCTGTGCTAGCACAGATGTTGTCTGCATGCATTCATAAGTGGCACAAGTAGACAAATGTCATAGTTCAAGTCAAGTAGCCCAACATGCATGTTTTAAAGTTATCTTTCATAAACTGAGTTCTCTGGACTGTCACATGCAAACTAAAACAAGCCTCTGTAATAAAAATAGGAAAGAATGTAGAGAAAGACGGCTAGTACTTTAGAAAAGATAAAACAAAGTTTAGCAAAGTTTAAAAGATGTAAGAAGGTAATAAAGCTTATGAGTGTGATTCACATAGGTATTAAAACAGATATGTCAACCATGCAGTGCATGACACAAACATTTTCCATTCACACTCTTCCTTCTGCATAAAAACATGCATAATATGAACGGATACTGGATACCCATAGTTGTTTTCTAAGTGTGCTACTGCAATTGTTGTATGAATCATGCATATGAAGGGTAATGAAACAAATGTAGTTTAAAAAAAAAATAATAATGTGGAAAAAAAAACATTTTATAAGGAAAGACTCTGATTTCTACACACCTTCTGAATACCCTGGTGTGAAAGCAACACTTTCAGATACTTTCTGTACGTCATACCTCAGATTGAAGTGAGTGTTAGTGAAGAACCCACATATTTTTTATTTTATTTTAATATTCTCATTACGCGCACTGGACCCAAAGCTATCAGTGCAAATTAAGCCTAGGAGAGATTGGCCACCCATGAGAAGGAACAGCATAAAAACTAAATTAGAACAAAACCGAGCAATAATATAGATCACTCATGAAGTAAGGTCACAACCGTATGGAATGGTGGAAGAGAGCAACAAAAAGAAAGAACAATTACTTTAATCTAAAGGGGTCAAAACACACGTTTGCAGTAGGGAGGAATACACATTTGCTTTTGGACCTGGTCCTTTCTGGAGGATGATCCCCGATTTTTGCCTTCCTTTGGTGGACCCATTTCTTTTGGCTTATAGAACTCTGTGCACTTTAGTCCTGCTAATCAGTGACAAAGTGGTTTTGCTCTCCTTTGAACACATGGTTAAATTGGTATACACCCGATTGGGTCGTTTAATTTACTTATAGGTCCCTAGTGTGTGCTACAGGGCCTGTAAATTAAATACTACTAGTAGGCTGCAGCACCCATTGTTCCATCTACTAAGTGGCACGGTAAAACGTAACTCAGGCCTGGCACTGCAGCCAGCAGTCCATTTTTAAACTGCCATTTCAACCTGGCAAAATAAGCCTTTTATCAGGCCTAAACCTTCTTTTTTAATATGTACAAATCACCCCTAAAGTAGCCCTAAAGGATAAAGGGTAGAAACGAGGACATGTGTACCTAAGGTTTACTTAAGTTATGCTGACAGTGAAAAACTGCCAAAGTTGTTTTTCACTATAGCAAGGCTATCTCTCCCATTGACTAACTCTGGGTTACGTTATTACATGTATTTAGTGATAACTTCAGTTTGAGAACAGTTAGGGAAATACTTTTTTCACTTATTTGGATTGTAATTTAAAATCCTCCCTAATGGTAAGTTACTATTCTAAAAAGGAAACTTTTAGAAAGTTGGCATTTTCATGCATAAACCAAATGTGCCTTTCTGCCAGTATCCAGGGTCAGATAACTCTGAGCAACTATTATGTGGAGTGTTGTGTTCTCCTTCCAGACATGGGGACAAAAGGACCTTAGGTGTGGGACAGGATGTCTTCTCCTGGGTAGGATGGTCTGGGGGTTCTACTCAGCCCTTCATGGGCTTCAAATGCTAGCCATTCGACTTCTGGTGCTGTCAGCACTGTCACTGAGCACATGCAGCTGACGCCTAGGCCTGCCTGCCCTTTGTTACAGTAGACAGTGTGGAGCCAAACCCAGAGGAAGGGGCAGAACGGACCAGAATCAGTTTGGAGGTGGACACAATGACTAGCTCTGGTTATAAGTGGCACCCTTTAAAGCTCTCATCTGGACTGCCCTGCTGTCTGAAGATTGAAGACTGGACATGCTTGCCTTGAACCCCAGATGCCTAGAAGTGACTCTAGGAGTCAGTTGGTTTGTGCCATAAGGAGACAACAAGCTTTAAGAGGCCTCCCAATCTGGGTACAAATACCCAGTTGACCAGCACCAGCTGGACGTGACTGAGCCCTAGTGCTGGTGTCTGATCAAGTGAGTCATGATCCACAAGAGCTGCCAGGTACTGGACCCTTGGCTTGCATTTGAGTGTACTCCTTCTGCTTCAAAACTCAGCTACAGGTGAAAATGTAAAGGTTTGAGGCTTTTGGCTCACGTCCGCAAATATCGCTGCATCTGCCACCAATGCAAAGATGCTATGGTGACTTGCTCTTCATGCTAAGGAGTGACCTCCTGTGGCTTCCGTCAAATCTAAGCTCCAGTTGCAGCCTGCTCTTCACGCTGACAATAGTCTCCTCATGCCCTCCACCAATGCAAAACCTCAACTGAGGCTCCACGCAACGACTTGGACTCAGAGAAGGCAAACTGTTCATCGAGACAAACCTGGTCCCTGTATCCAACCCACACGATATCACTGTCAGCCTGAACTTTTGACCTTGACCCAGTCTAGTGCAACCAGATAAACATGAGTGGTGCTTTCTGCATTGTGACGCTATATTTATATGAAACTTTGAAAATTCATACCTTTAGTTCTGCTTGCTTTGATGCCATTTTATTTATTACAATTTAAGCTATCTTTCTTGTATTATGGTTTCACTTTGAAACTGTTTGAGTAATTCATAAATACAATATGGATTCTCTCTAGGTTACCTCTGACTGTTTTTGTGTCAAGCTACCAGAGGGTTAGACACAGCTTTATTTATTGAGTTTGGGGGATCATTCTAGCAAGAATGGTGATAATTACTTGAGTGGGGTCTCACTGCTCTCAACTAATAACTATGGGCCAGATGAAAGTATGTCCTGAATTGCGAGATGCAAATTGCGAGTCAGAGCGACTCGCAATTTGCAAGTCGCAATTCAGGATGCAGGATGGTGTCCCTGACACCATCTGCGACTCGCAAGGGGGTCGCAAAGGCCCACCTCATTAATATTAATGAGGTGGGTTGCAATTTGCGATTCCCTTACGACTCGCATCACTCACAGGGATGGTGGCCTGCTGGAGACAGCAGACCACCATGTCTGTGACTGCTTATAAATAAAGCAGGTTTTTTTTTTTTTTGTAATGCATCTCGTTTTCCTTAAAGGAAAACGAGATGCATTACAAAATGAAAAAATTAAACGTTTCAGTTTCATTTTTTCAGGGCAGGCAGTGGTCCATAGGACCACTGCCTGCCCTGAAAAACTTTTTTCCTGGCCATTCATAAAGGGGAAGGGGTCCCCTGGGGACCCCTTCCCTTTTGCGAATGGTTTACCACCAGTGTGACACTGGTGGTAACTGCGATTGCTTTGCGACGGCGGTCACAAAGCAATGCAGCATCGCGCTGCAACTTGCAAATAGGAAGGGGAACACCCCTTCCTATTTGCGACTCGCAGTCCCGTTTCACGAGTCGGTAACCAGGTTACCGACTCGCAAAACAGGAATTTGGCATCGCGATGTGGGTTTTGCATGTCGCAAACAGCAAAATTTGCTGTTTGTGATGTTCAAAACCTTTGCTACATCTGGCCCTATATTTTTTACAGTTCATGTCGAAGAAGGGATAAGGGCTCTACAGCTACATCTGCATCTAAATGTCCAAGTTCAATGGAAATTGACATACTTCAAGTATCTCAAACACAGGAAACCTGCACACAGACAACCTGAGAAAACCATAAGCACTTGTGTATAGATGATAAATCAGGCAATGCAGAATGAAGCATTTTTCACACAGGGTGTAAAAGATGTGAATATTAATTAAAGAAAGTAGGGACCCACCTCAAATAGTATTCAGAAATGTTGTCAGAGTGAATGTTAGAATTGTCAGACTTAGGGTGGTCTTTCCCCAAATTTGTTGCCTTCTTCTCTTCATTTTTGCTGATCTCGTTTTAGATGGACTTAGGACTCTGGATATTTCATCACTGTTAACCAGTGCTAAAGTGCATGTGCTCACTCCTTAAAACATGTTAACCCTGACTTATCTCCAACTGGCGTATTTAATTTACTTGGAAATCCCTAGTAAAGAGGTACTTCATGTGCCCAGGGTCTGTAAATCAAGGCCCATATTTATACTTTTTGACGCTAAACTGCGCTAACGCAGTTTAGCGTCAAAAAGTTTTGCGCCGGCTAACGCCATTCTGAAGCGCCATGCGGGCGCCGTATTTATTGAATGGCGTTAGCCGGCGCAAGCAGACCGGCGCTGCCTGGTGTGCGCGAGAAAAACCACGTACACCAGGCAGCGCCGGCGTAGGGGGAAAATGGCGCATGGGCGTCTTAAAATGGGGCAAGTCAGGTTACGTCGAAAAAATCGTCGTAACCCGACTTGCGCCATTTATTTTCGACGCCCATCCCCCATCAACATGACTCCTATCATTGTAAAGATAGGAGTCATGCCCCCTTGCCCAATGGCCATGCCCAGGGGACTTCTGTCCCCTGGGCATGGTCATTGGGCATAGTGGCATGTAGGGGGGCACAAATCAGGCCCCCCTATGCCACAAAAAATTATTTAAAAAAAAAAAAAAAAATACTTACCTGAATGTCCCTGGGGTGGGTCCCTCCAGCCTTGGGTGTCCTCCTGGGGTGGGCAAGGGTGGCAGGGGGGGTCCCTGGGGGCAGGGGAGGGCACTCTGGGCTCATTTTGAGCCCACTTGTCCCTTAACGCCATGCCTGACCCAGGCGTTAAAAAGCGGCGCAAATGCGCCGTTTTTAGCCACGCCCACTCCCGGGCGTCTCTTTTGCCCGGGAGTATAAATATCACGTAAAGGCCTGGGAGTCATTTTTTAGACGGGAACGCCTCCCTTGCATATCATTAACGCAAGGAAGGGGTTCACGCTAAAAAATGACGCACATTCCGGGAACTTTGGCGCTATTCGCCTCTAACGCCATAGTATAAATATGGCGTTAGTTGGCGTTAGTTTTGCGTCGAAATTGCGTAAAAAAAAACGACGCAATTTCGGCGCAAACGGAGTATAAATATGCCCCCAAATGCTATAGTGGGCCCGCAGCACTGATTGTGCCATCCACTTAAGTAACATTTTCTTTGGTCTACAAATGCAGCCTGTGTGTGCCGTTTTATACTGCCATGTCAACTTGGCAAAATAAACCTTGCGTTCTTCCTTTTTAATACATATAAATCACCCCTAGGGTATGCCCTGGATAGTTGAAAGGCCAAGGTGAAATGAATTTAAAAAGTAGGACATGTACTTTAAAGGTTTGCTTGTCCTGATATTGAAAATCTCCTTGATTTGTTTTTCATTACTTCAGGACCTATCTCTCCCATAGGATAACACTGAAGTTACATTATTATATTTAATATATGCAATTTTCAAATGGGAATAGGTCACTCCTGCACAGTGGCGTAGCGTGGGAGGTGCGGGGGGGCGGCCGCACCGGGCGCAACATCTTGGAAGAGACTCGAGTGCTAAAATCCACAGGTTAGGGGACGTAAATTACTTGCCTTGCCCCGGGTTAGGGGGCGCAAATTACTTGCCTTGCCCCGGGTGCTGACAACCCACGCTACGCCACTGCTCCTTCATGTTTCGTGTCTCTGGAATCCTAATTTAAAATCCTAACTTATTTGAAGTCAGATTTTCAATTACAATTTTGAAAATGTCACTTTTAGAAAGTTGGCTTTTCCTGCCTTAGCCATTTAGCACAAGCAGCCTGTCTCTGGGTCACATGACTGGGTGTAGTTGACAGTTTGTTTTTATGTATTCCTCATAAACAGCCAAACAAAATAGAAAGCTTCGATGTGCCTGAATGGGCCATCACAGGCAGGATGGGAGGGACGAGCTGGGCACAGCCCTATTTGTGCTTCAATAGGCTGTGTCTTGTCTACACACAAAGGACTCCACACCCCGGTAGTTATTCTGGATCCAAGACAAGGTAGGCAGGAGACCTGTGCGCTTCAAAGGGAAGTCTCAAAAAGCTTTCCCTCTCTTCAGAGGCAGAACTGGGTATACATACTGGATGTCAGACACCAGTTCCTTAATATACATCTGGATCTGTGGATGCTCTGCCAGGAAGAAGGACTGTTGCCATGCTGAAAGGACTACCACTTTGCTGGGCTGCTGCTCTGAAGGAACTGCTGCCTTGCTGTGCTGACATGATACAAGGTGCCCTCCTGCCTGTGTGAAAAAGACTGGACTTGCATTTCCTGAACCCAGAGGTACTCTAAGGGCTAGTGGCTGGCCTTCTGATCTGAAGCCTCAGAGACATAACAGGCTTCCAACGACATTGCACCCGCACCTAGACTCTGTAACCTTTGAGTCTAACCTGCCAAGTGGTGCCTCCCCTTCCTGGATTCTTAGAAGTGGGCTTAAGGTGCTCTGCTAGCCTTTGTGGATCTAGCAAAACAGACACAGCTCCTCTGTGGCATGTCACAAACCTGAGCAGAACTGATGCGCCGTCGCTGTTGCATGGATTGAACCCGTCACCAAGACCCGCATCTCTGCCACAGTCCATCGGACCACCTATGCACAATACATCCTAGGCTCAGGCCCTCATTGACGGCAGCCTCAATGACGACGCTGAACTCTGCAACTCAGCCTCGCAGCTCTCTCCAGAATTGATGCATCACCCAAATGCGTGATGCAACCTCGACGCCAGACTTCACATAACAAGCTCTGTCGACAGAATCCTTGATGAGGACACAGGCCCCTTTCATTACAGCCTCAGCAGATGTAAAAACTAATACATCGCTTCAACTGTGCAATTCATCCTCACAACACCTTGAAAACCAGGATTTAAGATATTTTGTTCAACAGGCATAACTGGGTCCCTCTAGCTGGCCCGTGCTCTATCACGGTTGGCCTGAACTTGTGACTTTGTCTTGGTACAGCATAACTATATATCTACAGTTGTCATTTTGTGCTTTTTGGCACTATTTTTACTAAAACCTTCAAAAATCCATAACTACTACTGATTGGATTTTTTCATTTCAGTCTTGTTTTATTTTTTAATTTGACACTATTATTTTAAAGATATATGGGATCCTTTTTTGGTTTATTTTCACTGTATTACTGTTTAAGTGTTGCACAAATAATTTACACATTGCCTCCAAGTTAAGCCTGACTGCTCTGTGCCAAGCTACCAGAGGGTTGAACAAGGGTTATCTTGGGGTTGGCTTGTGCCTCACCCTGACATGGATTGTGGTTGTTGCTTGACCAGAACTCATACCCTAGTCAACCACCAACCCAATTTCTTATAGCGAACCCAAAAGTCACTAAATAAATTTGTGCTTACCCCCCTAGTAGTTTCACAGAAAGCACTCAGGTGTAAGTTAGAGGCAATTGGTAAAGTATTTATGCAGTAATTAATTTGAAATACAGTGAAGGCATAACACAAAAACCATCCTAATCCAATAACATTGAGTATATTTAAATAAATAAAATGACACCAAAACTACAAAAATCTGATAAGTAGAACCAGAGATATACATTTGAAATTTCAAATTAAAAACGGCACCAAAAGGCACAGAGTGGCTATTGCAGTTATTTGTTCATGCTAGACTGGGTCAAAATCAAAAGTTAAGACTGACTACGATGGTTTCCCTGTTGGATACAAGTACCAGGTGTACCCCAGTAGAAAGTTTAATGGTGAAAAAGTGGTTGTCGATGAGTCAGCAGCGGGGCGAGTTGCAAGCTGGAGCCAAAGTGGGACTCAAAGATGGTGGGTTGCTGAAAAGCAGTGTTCTGTTGTGGTTTTTGACAAAAGCAGGAAAGTTCTGAACGGGCGAGGCCTCGCGTTGCTGCTTGACATTGATGCTGATAAAGCGCCCTGTGATCTGACTTGTAAAGTCTTTTATAAGTCATATCTCCTTCAGAAGGGCAAACCAGCAAGCTGAGGCCAACTGGTAATTCGATGTCAATAGCCGCAGCGTTAATGGTGATTCCAGTTTCTGTTGGTTGCTCAGGTAGAAAGTTGGCAAACTGTTTCTATGTCCCCCTTCTTGCAGTTAGGTGACAAGAAGAGTACATTCTAACACCAGCTAAGGATCCAGGACCTGGGAGCACCACATGAGGGTTAGAACTCACTCCAACAGAAGCCAGCGTCAGAGTACAAGGTAGGTCTAGTTAGTCCTGGTCAACTGGACAACTGCAGGGAGATAGACATCTGGAAGCATGTTGTGTCCCTGCAGCTGAAACAGGATGTCAGCCAACTGAACCTTGGCATCAGTTCGGGGGTCCTGGGTTGAAGGCAAGGCGATATAGGCTTCCTTCAAGTGCTTCAAGCTGCAGGCTAGTCCTCCACAGGTCCAGGAGTGTTCTGAGGAGGGTATAGACATGCCAGACCTATGACTAGTGCCTCCCTGAGGGTGTTGTACACTCATGGCCTCACCTCAACCAAAGGTGTGAAGGTTTGACCCATTTTTACACCACTTCCTCTGTATCTTACTGTAAACTATCCCACAGTACCTACCTTGTCCTAAAACTAACACGGCAGAACCCTTCTTACCCTGGTCTGAGCTCCCTGTGCCCACCCAGAGGTGTGGCTATGGAAAGGAGCAAACCCTCCCGTTTGTTTACTCAAAACCAGTTCTGAGGCAGTGTCCCCTCATACTGGGTTTAGATCCCAGCTGGCTAGCAAGTCAAAAGAGAAGCATCCCTAGGTGTAAGCTACATCTGCAAGAGACATATTAGGCACTCTTTTAAGCACAGGAAAGGGCTGGGGACAGTCCTCCATGCCTTCCTGTCAAGGGAAGAGCACCCCCCCACCTGGACCTTTTGTCTGCTGTCTGGGAGCAATACACATCTCAGCCCAGGGGTCCCCATCAGGGGTCAGGTGACACTAGACATAGGCAAAAAAAAGCCTTTTGGTTTTACTCTGAAAAATGGCAATTTTTTTAAAGTGTAATTTTCAAAATAGTTATATAAAATCTGACTTTAACAATTTAAAATTACAACCATGTTTATAGCTAATCCCAAAATGAATTTAGCACTTATAATATATATTAGTGTAAACCAGTATTACCCTATGGGGGAGGGCCTAGCCTTGCCACAGTGAAAAATGACTTTGGAAGGTTTTCACTGCCCAGAGATGTAAAATGTTAAATATACATGTCCTGATTTTTAAATACCATTAATCCTGCACTGTGGGCATTAAGGGATTACCTTAAGGGTGACCTGTAAGCATTGAAAAAGATGTTTGCCAGGGTGGCATGGCTATTTAAAACGTCATACCCAGGCTACAGTAGTAGGCCTGCAGTCTCTTTGTATAGTGCTACTTTAGTGGGTGGCACAATGCGTGCTGCAGTCAACTAGTACCATTTAACTTAAGGTCACAAGGTACAGATAATGCCATATTCTAGGGACCTCTATGCAAATTAAATGGGTCAGTTAGATGTATGAAAATTTTAAAATATTTGAAAGGGGGCACACTACTGCTTTAACACTGGTTAGCAGAGGTAAATAGTGCAGAGTCCTATGCCCAATAAAAATGGTTTCACTAAATGAAGTGAAAACTTTGGAGTGACCCCACAGATAGGCAAATTTACAACACAGGGTGACACCACCCTTGGTGCACATTTAAAAGCAGAGAGGGTTCCTACTAATTGATACATATCCCTTCCTCAAGCACTAACAAGAAGTGCGGTGGTGTACACCACAGATCACTGCATCTTTTCTGACTTATACAAAAAATGAAAACAGAATCGATTTCCTTTTTTCATAAACCATGAACTGATAGAAATTAGGCAAAATCTGCAAAAGACCTTCTGCAAGGTGTACCACAATGGGAAAAGCATAAGGTTGCATGCATTTGGAAAATTAGACATTGTAGGAATTCTATTGAATATAGCATGATCTCATCTTAATTTTTCATATATTATTCCAAAATGTTTTGACGTTTTGGATGCTTTGGATGATTTTGTTATTGTTATAATGCTCTGGGGATAAAATGTGTGCATGTTTACTATTTTTTTTATATTCACAAAATGTGCCCTTTAATTTTGCTAATAGTAATTTTATGGCTGTAGAGTCCCCATAGTCAAGGCAGAGAGCATTATACATCAAAAGATAGGATATGCACATTACTTAATTTGTAAAACAAATTAAGTGCCAGGGCCATTGTCAGAAGGTCACTGCAGCTTGCACCACCCATTGCCTCCACTAGCTTTGCCAATGATAGCACCATCAAAACTAAGAACACCACTCATAAAAGTGTGAAAACTCAGACTTCAAATACACATTAAAAATGACTAATACATTCTGCCCAAGTTTGTCTTACACCTTGATGTGGCAGGTATTATGGATTTTAATGTATACTTGATTATTAAGCAACTGTTGTTGTTCTCCTCACAAAATTAGACAAACAGCTCCACCATGTAGTAGTCTGTTACAGGAGCCTGTGTTAACAATAAAGTGATTGTGCTGAGCATTGGAAACCACCAGCTAAAATTAAGCGCTTCACATGCCTATATTTGCATGTAAGGAGTTCTCACTCCGAATGTTCGCAGTCGTAAAATTACTATTACCAGAATTAAGCTTGCAGTTTGTGAATACCACACAAACAGTAAACGTGCACAAAAGGGTAAGATTGCATTTGTGAAATATGTTTCACAAATATCAGTTTTCATATTTTATTTGAAACTTTCGTATGCCAGCTAAAGTGTGACACAGCTGAACAAAACTCAAATCTGAAATGTGAGCTTAAAAGAGAAATTGTTCCCAGTTAAAAAATGTATTTAGCGAACATATTAGGAGAACAAGTTTCAGACTAGGGTTTAAAAAGTGAAAACAAATTTTGTAAACAAATTGTCATGTTTGCCACTTTGGTCAGTCAGCTATGAATGTGTGCCAAGGATTGTCACAGTTTCATACATTTTAATTCTGAGTGGAAGCTAGAAAGCCATGTTGTCCCAACTTACATCTAAAATGTAATAATCTTAAAACCCCATGTTTGTACACAGGCTGTGCATACTTGCACATAAAGTTATTTTCTGGCCCTCACACTATTTTTCTATTCCCAAAACGCACACCGTGTAAATCAATAGAAATGACAAAATCAGTTCAAATATTGAATTATGATGCTCCACACTCCTTGATCATAACTACATTGTACATTGCCACTTTTAGGTCTGGCCTTTGAGTTAACTTCAGTTGTCTCACCAGACTATTGTTTTTCAAAAATGTGTAATACATATTATTCGTACATACATAGGGGGCATTTATTCAGCAGGACTCATCTAATTGTTGGTTAATATGTCATTCACATTTTGTTTCTGCTCATATACATCACTGAGCAGTGGGAGAGAACACTTTATCCATCGACCCCCTCACATTGAGTGGCTGCATACAGCCAGTTCACATTGTTCACATCTGCCTAAAATAGTTTCCTACCCCTCAGTGACAAATCTAGTAGAAAGAGTGATTTTGTTTAGTTTAACATAAAATATAGCCTTTTTATTTCGACTGCAATTTAACTGCACAGTTAGATGAGAAGTTATTTCTGTCTGTTTTTTTAAGTTGCCGTTATCGATGTTCATGGTTCATTGTAGATGCCTGCAATTTGAGTGCTTGGTTAGGTTGTTATTCATTCATGTCTCTGTTCCAAACAATAACACTATCAATATTTATAGGTCAATTGGAAGGGTTGTCACTTAAAAGCATAACTAGTAAAACAACCATATCACAGAATCAGATTTTTTTTTAAATTTAGCTTTTTTATTGCAAGCATACGTTAGCCAAATTTAGGTGGTGGCATTTTGTTCTCTTTTTTTGCATGTTTGGTATTTATTTTTTATTTATTTTTTAATTAACTATCCCATCAGAGTGCCAAGGCCAAACCTAATATAATTTGATAACAAAAGGACAAATCCCTTTTATTTGGCACAACCCTTTATTGCATGATTTTCTGTCCCACTTAGCAGCTCAGTTTTCCTGTGACCTTCATCTCACTGTCAAAGGAGGGAGGTAGACCAAATATAGCAACTTTTTATGTAGGAAAAATAGGACACAAGTGCCATGCAAGAAAGTGTATATTATTTTGCTAAAAACTGTAATCAACAAAAAGTTGCCGGGCTAAATTCACAATTTTTCAAACATTAAGGAACAAGCAAAGTTTTTCAATTTTTCTAAATGGTATTACATTTTCCTGCTTTTGTTGTTTCAACGTTGTTAAAAATTAGGTTACTGGTTGACTGAGGTGGGACACCCAGTCAAGTAGCAACCAAAATCCATGTCAAGGTAAGGCACAAGCAAACCCTGCGTAAACTTATGCTCAGCCCATTGGTAGCTTGGCACAGAACAGCCAGGTTCAACTTAGGGGCAAGGTGTAAAGTATTTAAAACTTCAAACAGTAAAAGAGGCAAAACACCACATAGAAAGATCCCACAACGGGTTAAAAAATAGAGGTTCGTATAATAAATAAAACACAATGAAAATGACAAAAATCAAACCAGTACATCCAGAGTTATGAATTTTTAAGGAATACACTGTAAAATAGCACCTAAAAGCAGAAAGCACCATCCATGGCTATCTGGTGGTGTTGGAGTAGGTCAAAGTTAAACGTTCAGGCCACCCGTGATGGAAAGTGAGATGGATACAGTCCCAGATTAGTCCAGCTGAAGGTCCACCTTCTCAAGTTTTGTGTTGAGTCCTGTTCGAATTGGAGAACGTACTTTGGGGCAAAGGAGGGTGTCATGGGCGGTAGTTGGTGTGGCACAAAGTGGGGGCTGGGCTTTGTGGATGGGAGTTATGCATGGGCAGGCCTCCATGGACCTTCAATGTTTGCTGTGTGAAGAGAAAAGCTGGTGGCAGCTCAAGATGAATTTCAGTTTGACATTGGGATCTGGTTCAAACGGCCTGTTCTCACTCATGAAGAGCCCAAGAGCTTGATTTCAAGTACCCTTAAGCCACACCAAGGGTTCAGGTCCTGGGAGGTACCATTTAGAGGTCATTGAACTCGTTGCAGCTGGGTCCAGGAGCTTGTTGGGGGCATTTTATGTCCCTGAGGCTCAGTAGACAAGCCCTTTGGTTACTGGGATCAAAATAAAGTTGCAGGCCAAGTTCTTCATCCCCCATTGCAACAGGACAGCACAGAAATGCAGCATTTCCTTTAGCACAGCAGTCCAGCAGAGTGTCAATCCTTGTAGCAGCACAGCAGTCCTTCTTCCTGGCAAAGTATCCACAGGTCCTGAAGTGTACTGAAGAGTTGGTGTCTGAGGTCCTTCTTTTATACACTGTTTCCCTGGTTCTGAAAAGTGGAAGAAGTGTCTAGACAGTGGCTTTGACGTGCATGGAATTTCTGCCTCCCCTGCACTGGCTCCAAACTGGCTGAAGTGACAATGCAATGCAATGCAATGCATGACAATGCAAGGTCATTAAGCCCTTTGTTTGAAGACAGAGCACAGGCTATTCTACTGTAAGTGGGCTGTGCTCAGCGCCACTGCATCCTGCCACTAAATGGTTCAATCAGGCACACCTAATCCCCCCATTGTGTGACTGTCTGGGATGAATTCACAACGTCTGTCAGCTACACCAAGTCATGTGACAGGCTACTGCCACAAAAAAAGCGAAGTAAAGGAAAATGTCAACTTTCTAAAATTGGCATTTTCAGAACTGCAATTTAAAATTTGACTTTATCATAAGTTAGGATTTTGAACTGTGATTCCAGAGACATCAACCATGAACTGCTTATCTCTTTCCATTTGGAAATTACATTTATAAAATATAATAAGGTAATTCCATTGTTATCCTATGGGAGAGATTTGTTTAGCACTAGTGAAAAAGTAATTTTTCACTACAAGGACATGTAAAGCTTAAACGTACATGCCCTGCTCTTTAAATACATTACACCTTGCTTGTTTGGGCTGGCCAGGGCCTACCCTAAGGGTGACATACTTGACAAAAAGGAAGGTTTGGGAATGGCAAAAAGATTTATATTGCCAGATCAAAACAGCAGTTTAAAACTGAAAACACAGGCTCTGCAATAGCAGGTCTAAAACATGTTTAAAGGGCTACTTACGTGGGTGGCACTATCGGTACTGCAGACCGATTTGTAACATTAACTTTTCAGGCTCTGAGCACATGTAGTGCCACTTCACTTATAAGTAGATTAAGTATGCCAATTGGGTATAGGACAATTTTACCATGTTTTAAGAGGAGGAGCACAAGCACTTTAGCACTGCATAGCGGGGATAAAGTGCACAAAGCCCTAAGGCCAACAGAAAGAGGATCAGGAAAAGTGAGGAGGAAAGGCAAAAAGCTTAGGGGAAGACCACCCTAAAGCTGACAGGTCAAACATACTTATTGGTAGTTTGTGGTGGAATTAAATGGGAAACCCATTGGTGAACCAGAAAGATATAAATTTCTGAACACTAAGGGGGTCATTCCAACTCTGGCGGTCATCGACCGCCAGGGTGGATGATGACGGAAGCACCGCCAACAGGCTGGCGGTGCTTCCCTGCCCATTACTGCCGCAGTCAGAAAAGGGAATCCGGCGGTTTCCCGCCGGATTTCCCCTGTCTGGGCTGAATCTCCATGGCGGCGGGATTCCGACCCCCTTCCCGCCACCCTGTTTCTGGCGGTTTTTACCGCCAGGAACAGGATGGCGGGAACGGGTGTCGTGGGGCCCCTGGGGGCCCCTGCACTGGCATGGGCAGTGCAGGGGCCCCCTAACAGGGCCCCAGCATGATTTTCCCTATCTGCTTAGCAGACAGTGAAAATCGCGACGGGTGCAAATGCACCCGTCGCACCCCTGCAACACCGCCGGCTCAATTCGGAGCCGGCTTCTATGTTGCAGGGCCTTTCCCGCTGGGCCAGCGTGCGCTCCTTTGGCGGGCGCCCGCCGGCCCAGCGGGAAAGCCAGAATGGCCGCCACGGTCTTTTGACCGCAGAGCGGCCAAATGGCGGTCACCGCATGGCGGGCGGCTACTGCCGCCCGCCGTGGTCAGAATGACTGCCTAAATCCTGAATTCTGCGAGGATTCAACTGTGATGGTTTGTTGTAAGAAACGGGGTTATTAACTGTGAAGGATGTGAGCCCTTCACACGTACTAACTCTGCAATTGAATTTCTATTGGGAATGAAGTACCCCATTCTAGCACCTGACTCTTTCACTGTATCGAAATAGGACAGTATAAGGCCTATTCGGGGAGGAAGACTTAGATAGTAACTCCAATTAGCTGGCCATCAACAACACTCAAACAATTACTGTCCTCTTAATATTTTTTCTTTTGAAAGGGAAAAGTACTTTTATTACACAAACATTAGGAAATACTAAATTATAAATATATACATTCAGGTAGATAGAAGTACCTTTGGTGACACCATCACGTTATATTACACCCTTAGTACATACTGAAGCCTATAACTACAATACCCTACACCTTTAACAGACGTATCACACATTATAAGCGGTTGTCATTATAAATACATCAGACCTACTGGCGTTGTCAGGGTTCCACCACATTAATAGGTCGCTACATGTGATGATTCAACATTTAACTCCAATAAAACTAATGAAAAAGAGTCAAAAGCATACATGGCTATGGTAAACATTACATTGTTCTTCACCAACATTATCAATGAAACAATTTTAATTCAAAGCATGTGCTTGCAAGTCTTTCTTTTACATTCATCAGAGTGGGAAGAGTGCAGGATGGGAGTCAAAAGGTCAGGGTTCCCTGACTCACCATGGAAGGTTAATCAACATGCTGTCAGAAACTGCTTTGGTCATGGGGGATTGGGTCCCTGGACCCATTAGTTATGCACCAGCGCCCGAGGAAAGGGGGGCCCCTGGGAATGCACCAAATTCAGAAAGTGCCCCTTCATGTGCTGACCCCTGAGCCCTGGCCTACTCCAGGGGTATTTTAGGGTAATCCTGGTGGAGCACTATGTGTCATTTCCTTTCAGCCTCCTTCTCCATGGGGCCAGACTTCTCAGATCTATTTCCCTGTCCTTAGTGGGCACATTTAACACATTTGAGATTGTTTTACGCCTGGGGCCTTCCCTAACCACTAGGAGTATTTTCTTCAGGCCTCCTGGCATCTGAAGGAGCAGAGTTCATGGTGACACAGATTTTCTGGCTCCCTGTTTCACACCTGGCCTTTGCCTGGCTCGTGCTGTTCATCTTCTACTTGTGGGGGCATCTTGTGCAGCCCCTACCCAGCAAACCATCAAAGCACCCTCCTTGCTGTAGTCCCATGTCCCAGAGCCTCCTTGCTCTTAAAAGGGATCTTTAGTGTCAGGACAGTCAGTGGTCAGTCCACAGAAGTCCAGGGGAAACCATCCAGGGTCTCCCAGCATATCTATTCCCCCCAATCGTTCCTCAGGGGGAAGAAAGGAGCCAATGCCATTGGCCCCGGAGAGACACATCCTAGCCCTGGGGGTGAAATGGAGTCAAAGACCTAAAGTCCATCCTTGCAGGGTATCATATGAACATTCTTTTGCCAATGTTAAACCCTGGTCCAGTGTCTTCTCATTTGTCTTTCTTTTGTTCAAGAGTTTTTAAGTTGGGGTAGAAAGTTCTAGAAGCTAGGCATACCTGTCACATCCTAGGGTGCCACATCATAACTCCACCCAAGTCCCAACTCTTACACAACATTCTGGGACAATCCAATATAGTGACTGCATGTTGTCCATAGAAAGAGCTCCTCTGAGCCCCTTAGATCTCCTCCTAGCTAACAGAGCTGCTTTACCCCTCCCACCAAAACTTCAGAGGCAAGCCCCTCCAATGTTGACTCCAGAGGTCTGGCCATTCACCTTTGTTTCTGTGGGCTAGGCTACCCTAGCGCTGGTATAGTCTGCCATGCTAATTAACAGATGAAGATTTCCTCCTTACCCTTTCTTTTCTCAGGAACTGTGGCAAGCACTGTTAATTGCCCTATTATGTGGTAAGGATTTATTGCCTCAATTAGGGTGCAGAGTAATTCATCTGGCCCAGTAAGGGGGACAACGGACTGGAATCTGATTATGAGTTGTACCAGTGGAATATGTTAAATATTAAAGTGGCATGAGATGAGTATGTGGAATGCTAGTGACTGTTAATCTACACTCGGGTGCATGTTTATTTTCAGATTGGTACCTCACTGTACGCTATAGGCCTAAGAAGCGCAAAACTGCACTTTAAGGCAGAATTCAGCTATAATCTGTAATACTGTGTAAGCACCACACATCTTCAGTAAGCACTACAGACCCAGACTATAAACACCCACTCACACTATAAGGCCTACACTAGGTCAGTAACAATCCCTGATATGTCCCTTCTTTGACAGGCTACCTGTAGGCAGATTCTGGGCTGTCAAGATGGCAGTCTCACAAGCGCAGTCCACACATGTGCGTGCTCACGGTAACCAGTCCAGAGCTTCTTATGTATCATGACAAATTTTCTGCTATTTTGTGTTTCCATACTTCTCCTGACATGAACAGTACCTCATTTTTGTGACTGTGCCTAGTGCATGCAACCCAAAAGGCCTTAAAATGCAGCACCGAGACATAACATTTCTGGCTTGAAAAGCTTCCATTTTTGGTGATGTGGGTAGCGGCAGGCTTTGGGCAAAGGCTCAGCTACCAACAAGGGAAAACTTTCAAACTTAGACATTTTTTAAAACTAAACTACAAGGTGGGGTGACATAAGGAATCCACTATGTTCCTTGCACACTCGAAAATTTGGACTATATCACAAACCTCCCTAATATTTTTGTGAGGGGAAAGTTCCAGAACCTGCTGGAAACCACACATTTCCTACCATCTAGTGTTATTACACTTCTCCTGATAAAAACAATACCCCATATGGCGGGCAGGGCCCAATGCTTATGATAGAAACAGATCAGCTAGGGACCATCTGAAGATCACAATGACTTCATTCGGCCTTGATTACTGAGCAGCAATGTCTATTAGGCACCACGGATATATTTTTGGAGGTGGTTTGAAGCACGAGGAAAATGACAAAGGGGCAGGTATTTAACGTGAAAGGGGCTTTTTATGGCCTTGAGGGTAGGTGGCAGAAGTGATGAAAGGGCAGAGTTTCTTTTTACTTCTGCGGGGGGACCTTTTTCTTCTCCACCCATGCTGTGGTCTGAAGGCAGACAGAGACCGAGACCTCATAGCTCAGGCAGCTCCTCACAAGTACTTGGGTCTGATGCCTTCAAGCCTGAAATTATCGGGTCTGGAGTCTGAGTTCCCTATAATCCTGGGCCTGGAGACACTGGAAAATGTATCGCTTTCTAGGGCTTTCTGCTCAACTTGAGGACTTAGGTCTTCTCCTTTATGTGAGTGAGGTGACAAGGAGGAAGGGCAGGGGTGTTGAGTGAGCTGGAAATGCTAAGGAAAGGCTAGTGTTTTTAGGACATGAAGCTAAGAATGATTTAGAAAGGACCCTTTAAAGAAAGTAGAGTTGTTAGTGGGTAATAGAGACCAACCCATATGTGAAAAGCAGATGGAGTGGAGTTAGTATGTTCAATCCCACACAGGCCATCACAAGGTGAAAGAAGGAAATGAGGAAGGAGAATGTTCTTGTGGAAGAGTCCAGGCTAAAACTTAAACATGAGGGAGGTGATGTGCAGCAAAAATGATTACTTGCAGTGCTCATAAGGATTTCTTGTAGTTTGTTGATAATAATCTGATAACCCAACTCAGAGTCTGTTTCTACTCAGGATAGTTACATAAGATTACTGGAAAATCCATCAATACCAAAAGCAGATACTTGTGTTGAAGCAGTGGCTGCAGAACAAGTCAGATACAATGACATTATGAATATAATACCACAATATAATTTATAATGTATATATATAAATATATAATATTATATATAATGTGTGTGTGTATATATATATATATATATATATATATATATATATATATATAATGTTATCTTGAGAAATATGTCAAAGGGTGAATCCAGACCCCTTTAAATTTAAAATTTACGACTCAGAGAAAAACACTTCAAAACGTTTTGAAGAATTTCGTTAACGTAACCAAGAATGTGCTGATTCTAGACACAAATGTAGCCGAACAATTTATTAGTAGAAGACATCCTGATTTTCAGTGAGGTCAAAACATGTAAGGTGACAGAGATGGTAGAGGTTGGGAACTGTGTACCTTTTCCAAGTGTTGAGAAGCTCATGATTCGGTAGTTTCTTTGCATCTCAGTGCAGTAGCATAAAGTATTGATAAACAGCAAGATAAGCATTCTGTTCAGATGTTAACAGGGGATCCAAACTGAAAAGGAAGGAGACCCGGGGAAGATGGAAAGCTAGTGGAGAAGGTGAAAAATGTCATCAGACTGTCAGATTATGCAGAAACTAAAGATTGGTTAAATAGGCATAAACATGCTGTTATAGACATACTGTTGAATTATACTTGAATCCAACTTTTGTTGTTTAGTAACCGATTTGTAGATTTTCCTGGCCCAAGGCTTGCATTTGTTTCTTTAATTCAAATTGGCACCATAATTCTTGAAATAAAGATAATATTTTTCGCTGGCTGGAGCCTAACAGAGGCAGCGTTGCTGTTCGGGAAAACATCTGTTTCTCGTTAAAGCCCAAAAATGTTTAAAAGACCATCATGTGGACAGGTTTTTAACTTCTAACGATAATGGTCGCCCGAAAGGAATGGCAATTTTAACCTCTTGGAAAGCTAAGGTTGTAATGTTAAAGTGCAGTTTTATTAGATAAGGCAGGAAAGAGGAATCCTTAAGAAATCACTTGATGTTACGACCCTGACGAGGAAGTTACAAGCACATTGATGAGGTGATGTTGTAGCAAAGGTGAATTTAATATCTATTTTACCAAGATTAAAAAACCGTTGTATTTCATAGGCTCATAAGGTCTGAAAGTAAATTTACCAGTAAGAGGAATGATGAGGGTGTTAGAGGAATTTTGACAAACTCATCATCAAAAATTTCAATATACTGTCTACATATATAAAGTGCTACATCTAGGGGTACCTATATGCTACAATATCCTGGACTGTGGTGTTCTTAAATTAAGGCATCATCCTGCTGACATTTTAAATATAGGTTTTCTCACTTGGCAATGGGACCGTGGCCAGCAAAATTGAAAGATATATCTAAAAAAAGATAGTCAGTGAGTATGAGTATCTGTTGACAAGAAAGTCTGAGGTGCATTCAACAACGTTTGTTAGGCTTTATTTTAGAGGCTGTATGGGTTTACTGAGGGTGGATTGATTGGAAGTTGTAAAGTCCCCGCTATCTGAGAATTATGAGGTGAGACAAAGTGCATAAATGCCTAAAATGTATGGTGTGATTTCTGGCATCTTCATCTCTGGATAAATATACTTAGATCTTAGAATGTTTACTCTTTTCTATTTTAATTTAATTGGTAGCCATAGGTTGGATTATGATATCATTCAAACCTTCCCAGGTAGGATATAGCCAGCTACAATCGGTGGTGAACAGGAAACATTTGCTTTCTTCCTTCCACCCTATTAAATGTTAATATGGTAATTACAGGATTGAAGGTGGGTTAAGAGGTTGGACCAGGAATCATCTGCACTGAGGTATGCTAGTATTGAAATGAATAGTTACTGACATTGCTCACTTTAGTGACTAACAAAGTATTCTCCACAAACACACATAGAGTAATGGTGGTTCTGATTCTGAAACCAGAGAAGAATCTTCTACTGTACCTCCAACAGTTTTCTCAAGCTTCTGAATCAAGGCATTAAGGGACATAGTTACCATGGTTTTGCATTTCCCTGCCTCACGCAAGGGGGTGCAAGGGTGACACAAGTCCACCTTCCATAGCCCTAAGTGGTTTCATAAATCTGGAGTAAGGTAAGCCAGCACAAAATGCTGTCTTGCTTTATTTTGCCCCAGAGTGGTTTCCATAGGTGGAGCATGGGTGTAAACCTGACGAGGCTTTTAAATGCTACACTTCCCATGGGAGGCAGAACGAGAAGAAATACCTTTATGCAGTGCAAAATAAAAATAAAAAACCCTGTGATTGGTAGAGGGGCCTGTTTTTCCTGTGAGTCTTCATTCTCTCATGTGAGAGAGAGGCTCCTCTGAGTCCATTGAGATTGAGTGTTCTGGTTGACATTACTGTTTACTATGAAAAAATTGCAGGTAATGTGGAAATTAAGTAAAAAGCTATATAAAGGGCAGTAGAAAGGCACTCTTTCTCCCTAGATTTATAGAGGAGGTCTCTAAGGGATAACCACTGTGAAGAAAATAAATGTTTATTATTTTTTTTAAACTTTTACAATCTCACGGGACTCTTGCAAGATTGGGAATAGTAAAAAGGAGCAGGTGAGGTTTTCAATATACACTGCTAGTAGAAATGCACACTGTGGCCCTTGTTATTTAGAGGAAGTGTGCAAGCGATAAGTACTGTGATGAGTAGAAGTTAATTCTTTTTTTTTTAAATGTTAATATTGCGCATGACTGTTGCAAGATCATGAAAAATAGCAAAGAGTAGTTGAACTTTGAATACAAAGAGATGGTGTTCATCAGAGTCTACTATTTACACCCATCATCAGAGAGAGAGGTTTGAAAGGAGATGCCAGTCCACCCACACACCCTTCTACGCACACCCATTATCTGAGAGAGAGAGGTCTCCAAGGAACAGTGGCATGAAGCACACTCCCCCGGGCCGATTTCAGCCCCGAGGACCCCATCACCCTGGGCCCAAAAAAATATCCAATGGGGACAGGGGACTCACAGCACCCCTCCCTTGGCTGATTTCGGCCCCAAGGACCCCATCCCCTGGGGTCCGGCAACAAAACCGATGGAAAGTGGGCATGCTGCCTTAATCCCTGGGCCGATTACTGCACAAAAGGCCCCAAACCCCTGGACCCACCATAATATTGAAGGAAGAGGAGGGCGTGCAACTCCCCCCAGTTCCTATTTTGGCAGCAGCATATCCAATGTGGTGGTCGGGCAAGTGGTCCACCTCCCCAGGCTGATTTCAGCCCCAAGGACCCCATCCCCAGGCCACAGGACAGGACTAAGTGAGTGCCCTGGGGGTCACCCAGGGCACCCACCACAATATTGCTGAGAGCTGTGAGGGGAGCCCCAAGGCCCCCATAACCCCAGCTGTCTCCCTGATTCCAGTGGAAGCCTGTATTGCTTCTGCCCACAGGAAGCAGCTAATAATGCTGATCCCTGCAGGCTGCAGCTGTATTTCGATCTGTGACCCTGCCTGCATCACTACTTATCCAAGTTTCGTTTGTGCACATTGCTTTATAAAGGAGTATAGCATTAAATCTCTGAATATAAGTACAAAATTGCTCAGAAGAATTTGAGGCATTATTAATGCCATCACGGAAACAACTCCCTTAGTTGTTGAAAGTATTGATTATGTGACATATTAACCCTATACCTTATACTTCACGGGTAGCATAGTTCACATTAACAATCAACCACAGATATATGGGAAACCTTCATTCCATATGGTGTTCAACCTTAAACACCTGTTCAGGGAAAGCCAAGTTCATAAAAATACTGAATGTCTGTTCCATAAGGATGCCCTACTTTGTACAGCTTTTTTTGTATCATACTTCTTGGTCACCAATCCTAAACTGAGAAATGAAGTTGATTTTTGTATGGATGTGGCTACTATAAACAGTATGCACTCTATGGAGAGAGTTTACCCTATACTAGACTGTTTGCTGACAGTGAAGCTCTCAGGAGAAATACACTACAGAGTATTACAAAGTATCAACTCAGAACAGTGTAAACTTAATGCAACACTTTGCAAAATACACTATTCACTTAAAATAAGCAACTCCTAAAAGTGCTAAGATTATATTACCTGCAGACTTCATACTGTGGGGAAAATGATGAAAACTTTACAGAGAGCCATCTTCTGAAGCAAATAAAGCACATGTAAACAGCTTAATACCTGGTTGGTGTGCAGTCTTCTATGATAAATAGGAATTGTCATGCTGGGACGATTCTGTCTAATAACTCAAGGCTGCTTACAATACTTAGGGGCAGAGTTATGAGTGCTGCACCATGCAATGTGGTACATGCATGAAACAAACTACTTAGTTATATTGTTGAAGCCATACAAAGCCACTTTGCATGGCTTTGAAGGGCCTTGAAAACATGGAGTAAGGCAAGGCAGCGCAAATCACTGCATTGCCTTACTTTGCACCAGGGATGCATTCCATGGGCAAGAAATGGGTGTTTCCATGCAACTCCTATGGTTTATGACACATTTCCAGATTTACTAAACGTAGTAAACCTGGTAATGCACCAAAATGTTATGTCTTGCAGGAGAGGCGTAACTTGCAGAAATATTTTTATTTCTCCTTGTTACTTCCTCTTTCTATGTGTGCTGCATTCTGCAACACGCATAGATAGAGGAATATGCCTCTAAGGATTGTTTATGCGTGGGAAGGTGCCCATTCCTGCTAAAAAACAATCCTGCATGTAATGGAGGCACTCTTGCACCATGGGTGCCTGCTTTGGCACTAGAGCAGGGGAAAGGACAGGAATGCACCGTATGCATTAAATACAGAGGCAGTGCAGCGCAGTGCAGGAAGGTGACTTGCTGCGCTGCCCCCCTTTCCCATAAATATAATCGGTAGTATGTAGTATCCTAGTCTTGCTGGAATCTTTTTCTGCAGTGCCAAAATAATTACCATGAAACATAATGAACACATATCTTTGACTTTCACCTACAGAGTTGCTCTTCAATACAAAGATTTATAATGTTTTGAATACCTTTACACATCTATGATGCATTAGGAGCACAAGAATTCTGTGAACACTTACACCAAATAGCTGGACGTAGGCTGTAAAAAATGAGGTAGAAAAGTAATATGGCACTTACACACCACTTTTTAAACTATAAAACACACTAGCACATTCTTTGGATGATGTCATAGAACATACCATGAGTGATGTCAAATGTGAGGTCATAAGCAGTGCATGGTTGTGTCGCAACGCATAGTTAGTGTTGCTAACTATAACTTGTGAATTTCTGTGTTTTTTTTTTAGTTCAGCTCGTTAATGTTCTCATTGACATATTCGAACTATAATGTTACTTTAACTTTAGTTTTTTCAGTGAATTTCTAGGTTTTTTAAAATGGAAAGTTATACTTAATTACCATAGGTGAATGCACCTGCCTCCCTTGTGCCAAAGGGGGTTCGCAGCAGGGAATGCCTGCAGCTAAGCCAAGTAGCCAATATTCCTGACCATGCATAGTAGGGCGTTGGCCATAGGGTCTGGCCATAGGGTCTGGCCCTCGGGACTTCATCCTTAAGGGACATTTTTTTAAATGTAAATTGAGATGGGATGCAGGATCCTCCTACCCAAGTTGTTATCAGTTCTGGGAACATCTTTCCCCAGGGCCACTTATTTAATCAAAGGGGAGGTGGAGCCCATGGACCCACCTCCCCAGGATGACTTTTGCCCCAGGCACTCCATCCCCTAGGGCCCAGCATAATTTTTATGGGGGGAGGGTACGCATCCCCCCTCCCCAAGCAGAGTTTGGCCCTGAGGAACCCATCCCAAGAGGCTCGAGCACATTGCAGGGGGAAGGGGCATTCAGGTTGCATCGCTGGGTCAATTGAAGTCAACAAAGAAGTGTTGGCAGCCATTTTGAGACTCAGCAGAGTCCCAAACAAAAACAAAAACATTTAAAGGGGGCAGACTGGGAATACCATGACCCACTAGCCTTGGTTCCGGGTTCTCCATAGGATCCTGCCAGGTAAAAAAAAAAAACATTTGTATATACATTTCTGCTGAAAATCATGAAGGATCAGTGAATTTGACAAAAATGTAAAAAAGACAGAAGCTTGGTCTCCCAATGCTTGTTCAAACCTTAGCCCCTGGGTGGGTCAGGTCCCGAGGAAATGCAGCATTCAAAAAAATAATGGAGGGGGCACACAGGGCTCCGCTTCTCAAGCTCTTATGAGTCATAGGAACTAAATATTGGAGGTGGCCATGTGGACCCACCTCCATTAGGGTCTTATAAGCCCCTGGGACCAGCACCTCCCTGGTGCTTGAATAAAATATGGAGGGTGCTGCGTGGACTGGCCATCCTATGATTCTGTAGAGCCTCAGGGACCACCACCTCAAGGGGCTAAATTTAAAACATTGCGAGATCCGAGCAGATCACTTGGGCCCCAAGGACTACCACCTCCATGGGGCCAGTAATATATTTAAAACTGGGAAGGGGGCTGTCTGACCCTCCCTCCCGGGACTTATAGGGCCCCAGGAACCACCATCTCCACGAGCCGGCTCCTGCTTTCTCCTGAGGTGCTCACCCCCTGTAGATAGCAGTTTGCTTCCGTTGGATGGAGCTGTGACAACTCCCGTCAAGCAAGAGCAAACACTAACTCCGCTCCAAAGGCTGCAAAAGTACTCCCGCTTGCTGGGAGAGGAATTTTCACCTGTTTCCCTATCCGCTGTCATGAGGGCAGGTAAACATATGAAATATTGCTCCTGCATATTTAGCTGCTCTCTGCATGAAGGAGCAATGCTGGCTCTCGCAGGAGGCAGGTAGATGGCTGGAACGAAGGGGACATTAAGGCTCACCCTGTGGCCCCTATTAAAGCACATTAAGTGCCTTGGGGGGGCCAGGGCACCCAGGTAAAAGTGTCTGTCTCCCAGGGGATGGGATCCAGGGTCCCAAAATTTGCCCAGGGAGGGGGACACGTGACCCCCTCCCCTTCCAATAATTAGCTAGGCCCCGGAGGATGGGGCTGCATGGACCCTTCACCTTTTTATAATTGGTTGGGCCCTGGGAGATGGGGTCCCCAGGGCCAAATTCAGTACAGGGAGGGGGCCACACACCATCTCCCATAATTAGGAATGTGTGGGTAACAGGCTCCTCAGTCTGTAAAGTTTCAGTCTTGACAGTCAGAATATCAGCTTTAGTCAGAACGACTGCCGGTGGCAGATCGTTCTCCCACCTTGCCGCCAAGACGTTGAACACTCTTCCCACCCACCTGCGTCAGACACAGGACTAACTTACCTTCTGGTGACATCTGAAGACATGGCTGTTTGAGCAGTAGCAGCCCCTCATCCCCTCAGCGCCTTGAGACCCTCACAGTTGAGTAGTACACTTTACAAATACTCTGATTGATTGATTGATTGATTGATTGATTGAGTCTTGGGTACTGCCACCTGGAAGGACATATTGGGCAGGGTGCCAGGGTGGTGCTCTGATTTCTTGGTGGGGGGTTTGCGCAGCATTTCTTTAATATGTATCTTGTTGGAACAGTTTGTAGCCATGGTGTGTAGCGAGGTGCACTTGCCCAATGGGAATAAGCCCCCTTGTGTTGTGCTGTGGTGCAGATGGAGGTGCCCCAAGTATCACCTGACTTCAGTCTCCTGATCAGCACCCCTCAGTAATGGCAAGGGCCATATATGGGGGGGCAAATTTCAAGTATGGAGGCTCCACTGCCACTGCACTCACCTGGTTCACAACTAGAGTAGGTAGTGTTGGGAAGTCACAGCACTGGCATCATCAGCCCTAAGGCACGAAGCTACTTCCAATCAAGTCGCTAATGTCAAGGTGCTGGGCTGCTGCTTCAGAGGACGCTGTTAGTGGTAGTAGGTCTGGTGGCAGACTGCCTGGATTTCCAGGTTCAATCTGCACAGTATGTGCCCATCTAGTGCATTCCGCCATAATTGGCGCTTTACCAACCCATCCCAATAAGTGCTAGTCAGTAATGCAGGCAGGCGGCATCAAATCCAGCGAGAGGAGCGCTGATCTCCTTTGCTCCCAGTGCCTCTGCTGTGTACAGTGTGGCATAAATGTGTGCAAATTCCTGTGCAATTTGTGAGTCCTGACAGACTGTGTCATCATGCAGCATCTCAGTCTCAGTTATCGTTTGCTTTAGAGCGTGGGCTCGTAAACTATGTTCTAGCAGGCATCCCCCTTGTTATACTAGTTGTAAAACTTGTATTTAATTCTTTGTAATGCTAATTTAACTTCATCAATATCAAGTGCTCTAATCTCCTTACAAGATAATGTAGGTTGACGCTGAGCATGGCGAGAGCCTGTTAGTTTCTGTTCCTCTTCGAGATCCCTCACTCAGCCTTCCAGATGAAGCCTCTTATCCTTTCTGTCTTCATCGTGTCGTGCGAAGATAGCTATGAAAATGCCCACTATCACCTTTAAGGTGTCCCATAGTAAAGCAATGGTGGTGTCTGGGGTTTTGTTCAGACCAAGGAATGTGTGTATCACAGTGGCAATTTCATATTGCAGCAGTTTAGTATTAGGACACCAGGTGCCAAAATGGACTGTGTTATGTGGAGTGTGTGTAGTTCTGAAGATGGGTGAGTGATTGGAGAGGGCGGCTACTCTCAGTTCCACTCCTATGATGGCAGCAGTCAATCATGGGGATGTAAGGAAGAGAACTATGCAGACCTATGCTGGCGTAGGTGTGATGTGCAGCGGAGAAAAATGTGTAGCCCTTCTCTGTTGGGTATTTTGCTCTCCACACATCCTCGAACCTCATATCCCTCAACCATTGAAGGCCTGCTGCTGTAAAAGACCCAGTTTGTTCTATTCTCAGAGCCGATCTGTCCATGAGTGTCTGATACCATGCTGAAGTCTTCACCCACCAAGATGCCAGTGTTTGGTGATGTCATTACCTTACCCAAGGCTTCTAGGAGGAAGGGTTCTTGGTGATCATTGGGGGGCATAAAAATGGCCACAGTAAACGTGTAAGTGTGTATGGCAATATGAAGTGCAAGCATGGTACCTGTCATTTCTGCCTGCTTTTGTATTATGTGGCCAGGGAAATGTGTGGCCACAAGGATCAGCACTCCAGCCTATTTTTGGGGGCCAGAAGAGAAAAATTGGTGATCAAACCAGGGAGAGGGTAGGTGATGCCAGTACCTCTTGAGGAGATGGGTCTCTTGGATAAGGCAAACATTGCATTTGGAATCTTTGCAGATGGAGAGAAGGGAGTTACATTTCACTGGGGCATTAAGGCCTCGGGCATTGAAGCTAAATACTGTGATCATGATATGGGGTAGTCTTTGGTGCCCGGTCTACGAGGTTGAATCAGTAGGTCTAGAGGTGTGTGCAATGTAGATATCCCTATTGTGGCCCTAGGGCTGCATCAACACCAGTCAGAGCAGCTAAGAGTGAGTGGTCAAGGGGTTGGGTATGAGAAAACTGGGAAAACAATGGAACAATGGTGATTCACTCCTGAGAACCAACAGTTTCAGATGAAGAGGGTTTATGTCCATGGTGATCTGGCATCTCCACAGTTACTCATGGTTGGGGGGGTCTACCACATGATGATGTCACAATTGTCCTGCTATGGCTTCCCTTCCAAGGCTTACTAATAGACAGTGTTCAGCACTAATTCTAGAGGTGCATGCTCGATCTACATGGTAGGAGTCATTGGTCAAGGGGTCTGTCATATTTGGGCTCTGACACACTCCTCTATTGTTAGAGTTGTCACTGAAGCGCTGCTCACTCCATATGACTTTCAGATGTGGAAGGGTTCGCTGTAGACCTCTTCACGGCACACAAATCTTGCATGGACTTAGCAGTGGAACAGGATAAGGACTAGGTATTAGGTTGGCAAGCCTTGTCATCCATAATGGTCTTGAAGCCTAGGGCAGAGTGTGTTTGCTCAAAAGTACGAACTGCATGTGTCTCCTTATTTCAGGAGGAAATATGTCAGAAAGGGTCTCCCCATCTGTAGCAAATCCCTTTTTCTCACAGGAAGGCTGTGGCTGGTTGCAGTGTTCTGTTTGGCTAGAGTGTGAGTGGGGAAAGATCCTGGAAGATCCATAACAGCTGCCATGATGATTTATTTCTACCTACAGGAGTGAATACCTTGAGGGGTGCAAGGGGGTTCTTGCTGGTGTGTCTGCTCTGTGAGTGTGATCCAGTGTAATCTCCTTGTCCATCAGTTCTGGTGCCACCTTCTGGAACAGTCACTCCACACACTGCTCCAGTTTCCCTGAGTCCACCTGCAATGGGATGTCCCTGATATGGATGTTGAAGCAGCGGGATCCATTTTCAAGGAAGTAGTATAAGTCTTTGTTTCTGTCCCACCATCACTTTCCTTCGGTGCTCATTTAGTTCCTCCTTTCATTGGTCTCCTGACCGCTCCAGTGTGTCCAGCCTTTGTCCCATCCCTCCCAGGTATCTCTTAAGTTCTTTTATCAGCTGCCATATTGCATTTGAGGGATGCAAAATCATAATTCAGAGCTCCAAACAGCTGCACCAGGAATGTGTGGGTAACAGGCTCCTCAGTCTGTAGAGCTTCAGTCTCAGGCACTGCCACCTTGGAGGAGGTGTTGGGCAGGGTGTCAAGGTGGTACTCTGATTTCTTGGTGGGAGTTTGCTTAGCATTTCTTTAATATGTGTCTTTCTTGGAGCAGTTTGTAGCCATGATGTGTAGCTAGGCGCAGTTGCCCAATGGTAATAAGCCCCCTTGCGTTGTGCTTTGGTGAAGATGGAGATGCCTCAAGTATCACCTAATTTCAGTCTCCTGGCCGGTGCACCTCAGTAATGGCAAGGGCCGTACGAGGGGGCATTGCAAGTACTGAGGCTCCACTGCCACTGTGCTCACCTGATTTGCATCCGGAGTAGGTAGTGCTGGGAAGTCACAGCGCAGGCATCATCTACCCCGAGGCACAAAGGCCCATATTTATACTTTTTGACGCAAAACTGCGCTAACGCAGTTTTGCGTCAAAAAATTTTGCGCCGTCTAACGACATTTGGATGCGCCGTGCGGGCGTCAAATTTATACTTTGACGTACGGCGGCGCAACCAACAGGTGGGCGTCAGGATATTGTGACGCACACAGCGGCGTCAAGTCGTAAGGAAAAACCACGTAAAGGCGACGCACATCACCGTGGGCCGATTTACGACAGCGCAATCGTGAAAGCGCTGGTTTTTCTCACGCAATTGCGTCAAATTCTAGCGCGAAAACTGCAGTGTTACCAGAGAGCCAACATGGATCCCAGTGGACACAACAGAGCCCAGGATGATGACAGCAGACCAGGAACCAGCCAAGAGGTCCCACAAACAAACCAGGATAACCAAAAAAAGAAAAGAAAGTGTCGCTTCAGTGAAGAGGAGCAGGAAATCCTGGTGAGAGAGGTGACGGAACACCAGCACCAACTTTTCATTACATCCAAATTGCCACTCAGTAGGAGAGAGGCCATATGGAAGCAAATAGTGGACAAGATCAACAGTGTGGCTGAAGAACGCCGCACAGTCACTGAGTGTAAGAAACGCTGGCATGACTGTAAACGCAGGACCAAAGAGAAAATGGCCAGGAACAGGAAGGCAGCAATGCAGACTGGAGGTGGGAGTCCAGCACAACAGGAGGCCCTGGACCACATGGAGGAGATGGTTGCAGCCGCCATCCCCGAGGAGATCGTCACAGGGATTCAAGGGCAGGACAGTGCAGACTACCAAGACACAATGCACATGCAGGGTAAGTCGCATGGGGAATTATAATGCACTAATGTTAACTGCAACCAGGGGGGGAATACCTACTACACAATGCATGTAAGTCAGCATATACATAGAGTGGCATGGGTAAAGGAGCACAGTAGGGGGGCATGCCTAGCACACACTGAAGCTGGGGCACCACCAAACACAGCAACAAGTACAGCCCCATGGGGACATCCTGTAAGTACAACAATAGAGCCAAGGGAAAGCAGCGACAGGTAGGAAGGCCACTACAGCAAACTCACATCCAGGCACTTGTTTTGTAAAATCTATCCTACAGCAACTAGGTCCCTATCAGTAACCCAGTAGGCAAAGCAACAACTGCAATGTAACTGCCACAACACCTTACAATAACGCCTCTCATCTCTGTGCAGCTACAGTACCAAATGGCAGCAACCTCCCCATGGAATATACATACACAAATTAGGGGGTGACATTGACATCCGCAACAAGTCAGTGTAAAAATACAAACGCACCAGTACACTCAAATGCCCAATGTCCATACCTGACACATACATAAGCCAAAGTAAACAGCAATAGGACCCACACAGCACCAACCACACACACATGCTGCATACGTCAGGGTCCCTCACATGCCTGGATAACAAGGCTACATCACTAATGTCATACTGCTCAGACAACACCTGAGGAGGAGACATAGGCAACTGGTCACTCAAACACACCTGCAAAGTCTGACAAACAAATCGGACCTTCATACGATAAACAGGCTTATACAATCAAACACACATGACCCACCTTCATCTTCAAACATCAACAATGTTTACATCCACACCACATCCAAACATGAACATGCATAGGAAATGGCACGGAACATGTACACTGCATGCAATGTGAATCAAAAGTGAATGGGGCAGGTCCTGAGAGGCAAGTGTGTTGGCAGGGCACTCACAACACCCACAGTCAGTCAATGTGTATTCTGGCAAGTGTAATGTATACTTTGCGCATTAGCCTCAGGCTGTAGGCCTTTCTGCACCTTACCCTGAATGTACTCTTACGCATATGCTCACATCTAAGAGCCTCTGAGCACTTTGCACTACATGCTTCTCATTGGCCTTCCTATCAGGAAATATACCAAATAGCCAGTCCTAGGGTGTTGTTAATAAGTCCAATCACACTGTTTTGCCTACATCTGCACTGGAGTGTGCCAGAACAGATACACTCTGTGCCCCAGTCAAGGATACAGTCTGGTACTTTGCGGATAGATGGGGTAGGGGTTCTGATTTGCCATTCCTGCGTAGGGAAACTATCTCATCACCATGACTTATGACTTATAAAATCACTTCCTTGTCCCAAGACACACAAGAGGGAGTCTCCAAACAGAGAAACACCAGACGCTGCCTGCCTTGCTGCAGATGCAAAACCAGATCACAGGCCATTGCTCAGATATGACGGATGAAGTCTCCCCAGTGATTCAGACAGGCAGGCTAGAAGCTTAACATGCTGTGCTATAAATAGAACAAGCAGAGGGAGAGTACAAACTGTTAGGCACCATGATAGCTTTCGACCAATGTCTTACTCTCCTGCTGACTATTTCAAGTCTACCATGTTGAAGTATTTGGGTTATTGTGGCTCACACCTAAATATAGACAAGTCAGTTGTTCAAAGAGATCATCATATGAAACAAATACTGTCTTTGACTTTTGTGTATGAGTTCATACTGGAAAAGAGTGAAGATGTTGGGATCTGAGTGACCACAACTTCCCTGAAAAGTTCCAAAGATGTCATGCGCTCGGATGTATAATCATTCCTTTGCTGTGGGAGACATGAGCCAATGCTAGTTAGCTAGAGCAAAATGAAAGAATCAGGGTGACAGAGTCAATTAAAAGTGGGTCAGACTCAGTCCATCACACCATTAGCTATCCTGCTGCCTCGTAAGCAAGTCAGCTCAGGTCGGATAATGAGAACACACCCTCGAAAATGTCTCTACATAAGAATAGTTAATCACGGAGGGACTAGTAGGACACAAAGATGCCTATTCACAAAATGTTACAAAGCAACACCTAGCGGCAATTAGGCAGACAAGTCTGGTAGCTCCACATCACACATGTGACACACAGGTGGGCCATAGGCCTACAACAATGCCCATATGAAGGACAGCAGATACCCAGAAAAAAACAGACACCAAAGATAAGGCATCCAAACGCCTGTAACTGTTTGCAAACTTGTTACAACACAGACACACTAATTGTACCCTGTTTCATTGCAGAGGAACATGGATCTCCTGCCGATATGCCTGACCCTGATTTCCCTGATGACATCGATGACGACCCCATCAACCTCTCCCCACAAACCCTCAACATGGTCTTAGGAAGCCTCCAAACCCCACCTTCAGTCCCAAGGAGGAGCCCAGAAGAAGCAGCCACCCCAGTAGACCCACCTGCCACCCCAAATGTAATACCTGCCAGCTCCAACACAGCTGAGGACTCCGACGACACTGGAACCAGCTTTGAAAGAACCGTCGTTGGGGTCCAGCGGGAGCTGGCCAAGGAGGTGCGGGTGGGGATGCAAACTATGGCAGCCAGCCTTGAGAGGGTGCGTTCGTGCATGATCCCTCCTGCTGATCAGACAGCTGTGATGCAAGCACTAACATCGCACATGCAGGAACTTGTAGAAACTCAAAAGCAAATCGCCACAGCTGTCATCCAGTTGACGGAACAACTAAGAATGCAAGCCAGTCAACGGGTGCACGAATGCAACATCGAACCCCTCAGGGCTGACCTGGCTGCCTACCATCGGGATGTGGCTGCCATTCTGAGAAACCAGCAGGCCCTCCTTGCTGCAGTATTGCCCTTCCTAAGTCCACAGGGACTAGCCCCCGGGATGTCGGCCTCCATGTCTTCTAACACTGAGGTGTGTGTTGCCCCTTCACAACCAACAACAACAAGGACAGAGGAGGCAACACACACATCAGAAGAAGAAGACGTGGAACAGATAACCTTCACACGGAGGAGTACCCGGAAGCCCTAGTCCCTGCACCATGGCCTACTCTGACCAAGGTCCTGCGTTTAGTCAAAGCCCAGTTTCTGAACACCTACACTCAATGACTGTTTGGCAATCCACTGTTTGACTTGTCCACATTGCCAGTGAATGTCTCTCTCCTACAATTTGGTAATCCTGTCCCTCTGCACTGACACCTTCTATAGGCTCACCAAGAAATGATGCCCCAGAACGGACTCTGCCAAAATGTTGAATGGACAATTTGCACTACAACACCTGTAAATAAATCGCACTTGCTCACCTATTGTGTCTCTGTGTCATTTCACACTTCAACTGTGCAGTACCTAACTCCAAAGTGGCTGTGTGGCAACCCTGTTGAATCTCTATACTACTGTCCTGATGTCATATATTCAGATCCATCTGTGCATTGGCCAGGATTGCATCATAGCCCTACCATACTGAGGGAAATAACTGAGGAAGGAACTAAGCACACACAATCATGCTGTGTTGGTCAGAATGATGCACCATCTATCGCTATTCCAGAGAGCAAATGGTGTCTGGGAAATGTAGGCTCCATGCAAGACTTAAATAAGAATGGATGCCGCTTAATGTAATGAATCGTGTACAAATCACACTGCATTAACTTCCCTTACAGAGTAGGCTCCCATGAAGGAAATTCATGCTGCTTCAGTACACACATGATGTAGCTCAGCAATGAAAGCAGCAATACATGAGTGTGAACAACTCCTCATCTACAAAGATCTCCCTGAGCTTCACACTGCTGTCCGACCTAACAATTAACCCACATTGACATGTAATGAAGCACTCTTTGTGAAGTTGGACACATATCATAACAAAAGCTTGGTGTACAATGCACACTACCAATGGGGAGTCTCCCAATTTGAGGATACTTAACAAGTGAGCACACGGGTAGATGGGATGTTAAACATCCATTCCCAGGGGATGCTGAGCATAGGACACAAATGTCACACTAAATCATTCTGCAACATGGATGTCAAGGCCATGATAAAGTAGCACCTAACGCATCAAGTAAAGGGTTAACAAAATATTTATTTATATCTAGTACTACAAGAGGCAACTAAGGGAAAGGTACACCTACACTAATCTAACCTGACTACTAATAACCCACAACTGTCCCTATCTAACCTAAGCTAAACTTACTCTACACATGTAACGAAACGATCTAAACATCAACCCCCCACCCACCATTATGAGACAGGACACATGCAGGACAAAACATACTAACCTACACACATACTACACTATCCTAAACAAGCAGATAATTTTTTTTTTTGTTTTGTTTTACATTTTTTTAGTTTTTTTGTTTTATTAAACATGAATCCCAACATTGCCCCCCACCCACCCACCCACACACAAATATTTGAGAAAAATAACAAGGACCCCCCACCCTCTTCCCTAACACTAACTAAGCTACATACCTATCCTAATCCTAATACTAATCCCCAAAGCCCAACTAACAGGAGAAAAAAAGGAAAGAGGTGAGAGGGGAGGGATAAAAGTTTAAGAGGGCAAACGAACTAGACGTTTGCACTCCTTAGTGTGCGCCTGATGTCGCGGACCCGGGTCTTTACATAGTTCATGTCATCAGTCAGGTTGTCCACCTTCCTCAAAAGTTTGTCCACTTTCTGGGACAATGCCTGGAAGGCTGCAGGGTCCACGGGAGGGTCTGTGGGGAGGGTTTGTGTGCCAGCAGAGGTCGAGCTAGTGGCAGCTGTTGGTGGGACATGTGACTGTCCTGCTGCCAGCACACGGCTGGGTCCAGGTCGTGCTGCATGCGGCGGGTCCATGGCAGCCGAAGTAGATGGGACCACTGGGCCAGACCTGGTGGCTGTGTCGTTGGTGGCTGTAGGTGGCACACTTGTTGGAGGCTGTGGTGTGGCCCACCACGCCCCGGAGGCCCTTTCGGAGTGATACCTGCGGCCCATCCGCCGATACCCAGACTGCACCTGCAGGATGTGCCTGTAACGGATGGCACGCCGCTCAAAATGGATGCGATCGGCCGCCCTCATGTTAGCAGCTGTGAAGAGAAAAGGCAGATATTTACCTTTGGCTTTGCATTGGGTAGGATAGCACAATGGGTTATTTGTACATTACTAGAAATGTATAGGTTGCAGCAATTGTCACAACATAGTTCACAGAAGGGCTCAGAGGAAGTACATGTGAAGCATGCATACATAAGGGCATATCACACCTAGAATATCCAGGTCTCTACATGATGGATGACATCACCCTACACTACTCATCCTAATCATCCCTACGGTTTTGTACATCATGGCTGCACCTCTTCCGCATACTTACTTCACTACATATGTCACTATATGTGATAACTATCACACTCCTCACTCTAAGCCATCTGGAATTGGTTGTGTGCTAAGATTGAACCAATGGGCTATAACCCAATGTCTACACTAGGGACCAGATGTAGGAAGATGGGAAATGGGACGAACAATCTGCAATGCAGAATGGGGTATCTGACACCGTCTGTGAGTTGCTATGGGGTTGCTAAGAGCCACCTCATTTACATCAATGATGTGGGTTGCAAGTTGCTCCACCTTTGCAACTATGGGCACTCACGGGGATGGAGGCCTGCTGGGAACAGCAGACCTCCATGTCCGTGACCGCTTGGAAATAACGCAGAACATGTTCCCCAAGTGTAGGCCGTTTACCTCAACGGGAAATGAGCAGCACTTAGAATTAAATTACGACAATTTCAATATTGAATAATTTAAGGCACTTAGGCCCGTATTTATATTTGTTGTTGCGCCGCATTTGCGTCACTTGTTGACGCAAAAGCCGCGCAAACTTGCAAATTCCAATTGTAATTTGTAAGTTTGCGCCGTTTTGGCGTCAAAAAGCTGGGCAAATGTGGTGCAAAAAAATTATAAATACGGGCCGCAGTGGTCCCAAGGACCACTGCCTGTTTTGTACAGGATTATTTTGGTACACTCGGAAAGGTGATGGGTTACAATGGGGACCCCTTACTGCTAGCAAGTGGGTTACCATCCACTTAAAGTGGATGATAACTGCGACTCACTTAGCAACCACAAACTCCATTGCAAATGGACTTGCATACCACTGTCAGTTGCAAATAGGACTGGAAAAAGCCTTCATATTTAGGATTAGGAATAAAATCTCCCATATATTTTCATGATCACCTAATACATTTCGGAATAGGAAACAGATGTTTGCAACTCACACACAATAATTATGAGTTCATCAACTTGTACACAGTTTGGCACATCTGGCCCTAGGTTCTGACTCACGACACAAAAGGTGTCAAGTAAGTGTGAGATACTGGTTGCTACAGTCCAAGGTAGCCTGTTTCACATTAACATCCCAGTCGTTGAGGGTGGTGTGGGAAGAACAACCACCAATCCCATGTGAAATGCACACCCAGGAGTGTATTGAACGTTCACCAAGTATGTGCCTTCACACACAAGACCTATGAATGGCTAGCAACACGTTGGACTTAGGCAAACATTGTGACATCCATGGACCACACATGTCACAATGATATGACTTTTGCCAACATGACATACTATCAGTGAGGCATGTTTTACTACACACACAGAGGAGGTGGAACACCCATTCTCATGATTCAACAGAACACATAGGCCATTGCACTCAAGTCACACACACTCCTAGTTCAGCTTGTGTAAGTACATGCCCCCGGAAGATCCAACCTACAGTGTGCACAGTCCATCCTCAACTAGGAAGATGCACTTTTCATCACAGCCATGTGCCTAAGCTATATGGGAGAATGTCAGTCTGATATGCAGACTCAGTTCATGTCAAGTCCCCGACCAAGTCTTACTTTGACCAGTGTATTCTAAGTAACTCATCCCATTCCCCATTGCGGCCCAACTGTAATGTCCTACAGCCCCTCAATCTCAGAGATGGCTAGGTGTTGCTTAACAGAAACATAAGTCCAATTTGATATCACACTAACACGACAATGGCAATGAACGGCCAGTGCATCACATCATGATTTCTCTTGAACACACAGTAGTCCATTTTGCGTCATTGGCAAATAAATATATCAAATAGCACTCAGGCAACACTCACTGTAGGTATCGGGGTCGTCGAAGTGTGCCACCTCTCCCACGGTGTAAGGCTCTGGTCCACCTGTAAAGCATGACAGGAAGAATGTACTCAGACTGGGTGGACTGACAAAATAATTCTGTTACAATGACACTGTGAGAATATGACATGGTAATGATACACTTTCACACATGCTCATACTGCATGGATGAGTTTGTATTCAACATTAACATTGGATGATTCTCCTGCTACAGCTACACACCCTACTACACACATGCAGTGGCCAGGACAGTCAGGTGTCGTCCAAGTTTACTCACAATAATTATGCCCCGCCAATATTGTTATCCAAACATCTCAGCATGTGCATTCCAGAGAGACATCCAGACACTTGTTCCATGAGGACTGCATGACCACTCACAGTCAAACAGCCTATGTGGACATGTTCAACACACAGCAACCACACACACATGTGACATATCTGTGGAAAACATATCTGACTTCATGTGACGTGTATAAAACACACATGTATATCATCATCATGGGATTCAAATCAGATTTCGAGCGATGGGGTCTACATATGTAGGTATGTTGTTTCGACATGACTTACTCATTGCCCATTATGACATGTAGAGTACAAATAGAGCCATTAACGTGTTGCTTGTCTGACACAAATGCTACACTACATTACATACAGCTACAGCCATCTGGTATGTGTAGAACAACTGAGCCATCTGACTGCTAGCATAGGTCTTCATACACATTGTGCAACACGTACACATTAGGGCACATATGTAAACATTAGTAAGGCAGCATTTGCATCATTGCATCACGCAGAGATGGGCCACACCTGCCAAATACAGATATATGTATTAAGTTTCTGCTGTTTGAGGGAGAAAAAGTGTAGCCAATTTGGGGATATCAATATATATTGACAAGGGCCTAGGTTTCCCTAGCATTACACATAGGCAGCTCCTTATCTAGCAGATTGGGTAACATTCATCACATGTTCACACACAGATTACTATCATGTCCATGTAATTGATTGCTACTCACCAACAGGGCCACCAATCCTGACACCCAGGTGGTCCAGCAGGTCCTGTTCCCTCGTGATCAGATCGGCCCAGCGGTGTTTCAACTGATGGACATTCCGCATGGTCCCATGGACCCGGACCATGTGATGGCGCACCTTCTCCCAGCGAATTTTCCGGGCCTCCGTGTGATACCCCTGTATCACACGGCCCCCAGCCTCCAGCATCAGCGGGAGGAAATGGCACACTAGCCAGATAAATCCCCCCAATTCATCTTCGCCCATCCTGGACAGGCGAGGCCTCCCTGACATTATGACTGATGACTAACAGAAAAAATAAAGTAGGAAATGGGGAAAGGTAGAGGTGTGAAGTTAAGAAAAGGAGAAAATAGCCCAACTAACCCCAATAACTACCCTAGCCACAACAGACTCCCACAGACAATACAAACAAATACAGGAATGGACAAAACTAGACTTAACAGACTGAGACAATGATACACAACAATATTAGACTGAACAAAGTACAAAAGACAAGCTACACAGGACAACAAAGCAGTAATTCACAGGACAACACTCTTCACTGAACCACACAGTCTAGAAAAATCTGAGACTGAAAAGTGAAAGTGAAAGTCAACTTCCAATACAGATTTGGCAAACAGGATATCCTATTACATCACTTCCTGCATAAAATGGCCGCCGTTTTTTAATCGCGGTTTGCGTCGTATTTTCACGCATACATAATTTCGCGTCATTTTTTATGACGCATAATATTGCACATGCTGCTGAGTGTAAAAATATGATATGAATATTAATATTTATTTACTGTACGAGATGTCCAAAAATATGTGCATGTTGCGTCATTTTTTCCGACGCATACATGATGGGCGTCATATTTTATCCACCTACAGGAGTGCTAATGCTGCTGAGTGAAAAAATATGATATGAATATTAATATTCATTTACTGTACGAGATGTCCGAAAATATGTGCATGTTGCGTCATTTTTTCCGACGCATACATGATGGGCGTCATATTTTATCCACCTACAGGAGTGCTAATGCTGCTGAGTGAAAAAATATGATATGAATATTAATATTCATTTACTGTACGAGATGTCCGAAAATATGTGCATGTTGCGTCATTTTTTCCGACGCATACATGATGGGCGTCATATTTTATCCACCTACAGGAGTGCTAATGCTGCTGAGTGAAAAAATATGATATGAATATTAATATTCATTTACTGTACGAGATGTACGAAAATATGTGCATGTTGCGTCATTTTTTCCGACGCATACATGATGGGCGTCATATTTTTGAAACGTACAGGAATGCACATGCTGCTGAGTCAAATCTGAAATATGATGTAACTTATATTTTGCTGTCTAAATCTGTGAAATTTTTGTATACATTCAGATTTGACTCTGCATTCTGTGCACTCATGTACGTGACCATAATATGACACCCATGCTGTATGCGTAGAATTATGATCAAATCTTTTTGTTACGTCTTCATGTTTTTAACTTGGGGAAGGTGATTTGTCAGGGTCAAACGGGGCAATGTGATACACATTTGTGTTTGGATATGCCACATGTCCATTGTTGTATGTATGGCAGGCATTCACACAGTAATGGTGTGGATACGTTACATAATGTCTTTTCCATATTTGTCAACATATTTGTGGCAATTGCTGATGGCTGTTTGGAAATGATGGATGGGATACCATGATGTATTCCTTCTCCAAATTTGGTCCACACTTATGATGGTGATGCTTTTATCTGGAGTCCTAACAGGGAGTGCAATGGTCACTTACAGTTATTATGGGGCTAACCATGTCCTAGCCTCATTTTGTGTTTGTGCTTTGTGTTCTACTCTTTACATGTAGGCCACACATGTACCTTATGCATGTGTTTGGCTCACAAGTACAGGATTTGTGTATGTTTGTGGGACCGTAGAAGTGGACTTAGGCCCCCAGCACCCTAGGATTTGACCATCCTGATTAGTTACAGTATCCATGGCTTGGCTTAATATTTTATGGGAAACCTGCAGCAGCAGGCTAATGTAAGGCCATATGGTATGTATGACTGTTGACCATTCATTCATCTCATTAGCCCATTAGAAGTTTGCAGTAATGATGATTTTGAGCTGACATGCCTACCATTTCCCAATGACTATGTTTGGAAGACTCTGAGCGTTCCTGATGTTCTGGGGAATATTCTTTAGTGGGTGTCTGTGTCCCTTTCTGCATTAACTGGTTAAGTGGCATGTCACATTCTTCCTGCTAGGTTCAAACTGGGACCCGACTGTGATGGTCTACTTTCAATAATTTGGTTGATTGTATGACATATGTGTACATGTGTGTTGGTATGTGGATCCACTATCACCTGTCTGGGTGTATGTTGTCACTGTGACATCCAGGTCTCCTCCTGAGTTAGTGGCAGCTAATGTTGTCCCAATTGTGTTTTGCTCATATCACCCACTGGAGAGAAGCCATTGATGACATGGTGACGTACACATGGATGGTCCCACCCTGTCTCTGACCACATGTGATGTGACTTTCACATGATCTACTTTTTTTGTCTGGGTGCAAGACTGTCTCAGGTGTTTTGATGTAGCATGTGGATTTGCCACATTTGTACTCATGTGGGCCTCTGTGTATGGCAATGTATCATGTCACATCCTACCCTCTGTGCATACAATTGAAATGTTCTTTTTTGTTGTGATGATTGTTATGGCATTGTTGGTCAAGGAGACCACATTCTTCGTCAGCATTTTATAAGTAAAGGTGCTCAGTAATGCATGGACCAAAGCATGATGTGGTGTTTGATATCTGTGTTTATTTACAATAGTGTAATACAGGTGATTATTATACATTAAGGAAAAAAATTATTTACAAGCTGCTGGCGCCTACGCTGTCCTGCTGCCGTGTTGGGTTGTCCCCCCTCCTGTTGCGGCCCAGCATCCTCCTCTTCGTCATCCTCAGGCATGCCTGGGTCCAGTTCAAGGAGGGGAATGTTCCTCTGGACACATATATTGTGCAATATGGCACAAGTGAGGATGATTTTGCACACCATCTCTGGGGAATAGAGTAGGCTCCCGCCAGTGATGTCAAGGCAGCGGAACCTAGACTTTAGGATCCCAAAGGTCCTCTCCACAATGCTGCGGGTCCTCTTGTGGGCGTCATTGTATGCCCGCTCTGCAGCAGTGATTGGGTTCCCGAATGGTGTCATCACCCAAGGCTGGATGCCATACCCCTGATCAGCTGAAAGAGAAAGAGAATGGATTGAATTAGATGTAGGAGGCAGTGTTGTACGGATCTTTGATGGCTGTAGTTGTCTTGTGTTGTCTGTGACTCTTTTGTGTACTAATGTTCCAACCTATGGTTGTTATTGAAAACTTTGCTTTGATATATTTTCCCTTGGCTGAGCAAGTGTTTGTTGGCTAACCGTTTGTCAGAAGGACTGTTTTTGTTGTTGCAGTAGAGTGTTCCCTCCCTAGCATTGTGACTAGTGATACAGTTGTCTGTGTGTCCTCACTGGGGGTGTGATGTTAGTTCCATGCCGAGTTAAAACGTGAAAGTGTATTTGACACCTTCATGTGTATGAGCCCAGGCCATCCCATACCTTTTGACTTATGCATTGTATTAGTGTACAGGTTATTTTGAGACTTCCAATCTGTAAAGTGACATTTGGCCAACCACACTCATTGATGTCTTCACATTAGGCTGTGGATTAAATTCCAATGTGTGACAGGTTAAATGTTGACTTCTGACACATGGCTAGTGATGTGAGTACCTCAGTGTGTTCCTGGCTAGGTGTTGCTATTGTGGTGTATGTGTTGTTTGTCCTAGAGGGTTTGTGTGCGGTGTGTGTATGGGTTTGTTTTTTGTCCTTACCAACAAGTAGTCCATTGCCATAGCGTCCATCCTGGAAGTGTTGGTTGATGGTGGAGTGACGGAAGATGAATGCGTCATGTACACTCCCAGGATATTTGGCCACGATGTTGGTGATCAGTCCTTGGTGATCGACTATGGCCTGCACGTTGATTGAATGTGTGTGCTTCCTGTTGCGGTAGAGGTGTTCTGAATCAGCAGGTGGCACAAGGCGTACGTGTGTGCAGTCGATTGCACCAAGGACGTGCGGGAAGCCACTGATGGCGTAGAACCCCTGTTTAATTTCCTGCTGCTTCTGCAGTGTGTTAGGGAAGCAGATATGGCGGGGTGTCAGGCGAATGATGGCATCCAGGACTTTAGGCAGGAATGCAGAGAATGATGGTTGGGATATTCCACCAACCAGGGCACCAGTTGTCTGAAAGGAGCCACTTGCCAGCAGGTGTAGTACTGCAAGCAGCTTTGTTTCAGTTGGGATAGTGCGGGGTGTCACTAAAGTGGGGGCCAACTGTTGTTCGATATTTGCCAGCAGCTGCTGAATGGCCTGCCAGTTCAACCGGTACCTCTGGATGATGTCCCGTTCCCTGAGGCCATGCAGGGTTGTTCTTGGGCGGAATATCCTGTCCTGCCTTCTGCGCTGTCTTTGGGGTCCCTGCTGTTGTTGTTGTAGCTGCTGTTGTTGCTGCAGGGCTCTGCGTCTACGTGCACGTTGAAGAAAAAGCACCTCCATAGCTCCCTGTTGCTGCTCTGCTGCTCTGTTGTTTGTTCTGTGTGTTCTGCTTAAGTACAGGTGTGTTTGCCCCATTTTAACGCCTGCCCTGACCCAGGCGTTAAAATTTAACGCTATTCGTGCTTTGCGTCATTTTTTTGCGCCGCCTACGGCCCGGGAGACATTTTTGCCCGGAAGCATAAATACGACGCACCGCTGTATGCGTGGGTTTTTGGACGGGAACGCCTACCCTGCATGTCATTAACGCAGGGCGGGGTGCCGCTTCCAAAAACTCACGCACATAGCGCCATTCCCCTTGTGCGCCGCATCGGGCGTCAGGGTATAAATATGGGGCATCGTTTGCGCTGAATGTGCGTCAAAATTTTTGACGCACAATCGGCGCAACCGGAGTATAAATATGGCCCAAAGTATGGGGCTCAAGCCACTTCCAATCAAGTCTCTAATGTCAAGGTGCCGGAGTGCTGCTTTAGAGGACGCCATTAGTGATAGTAGGTCTGGTGGTAGCCTGCATGGATTTCCAGGTGCAATCTGCACTGTACATGGCCATCTAGTGCAATCAGCCTTACCAGGCGCTTCACCACCCCATCCCAATCTGTACAAGTTAGCAATGCGGGCCGGTGGCATAAAATCCAGCATGAGGAGCGCTGATCTCCTCTGCTCCCAATTGTGTGTGTACAGGGAGTAGGTGGCAGAAACTACAGTGGGGCCTAGCATGGCGCTGTCCCCTTTGTGCCCCATGGCAGTAGGCCAACCTGTGGTGATGTCCGGCTGTAGAAGGAGCCCTCGCTCAGTGCTTCCATCCCTGTAAGCATTCACCCGCCAGGCTCTTGTGTTTTTCAGTGGCTCATGTAGGACCCTGCTCACCATCCAGACCGTTCTAAGGCCCATATTTATACTTTTTTTTAGCACCGCATTTGCGTCATTTTTTTACACAAGAATGGCGCAAACGTACAAAATACCATTATATTTTGTAAAAGTAAAGTCGGCCCTGCTAGTGCTCACTAGTGTCCTGGAGTCGCCTCGGTATCTTGGCTGCCTCAGTGCCGCTGCTGATGGTGCTGACTTTACTGTGTGCGGGGGAGCTCTGCAATAGAGCTGCTACTTGGCAGTCATCTTGACCACACACCCTCGAATGTTTTTTAAATGATATTTCCTAACTATGGCGTCCCTGTTATGAGCTCACCCTCTTCCTACTCCCCCACATTTTCATGTTATTGTTTGATGCGACGATTTATTATATGTTTTTTATAAATATACCTACTTATACATACACACACACATATATATATAAATAAAATCTCAAAATGTGTAGGTATTCCCAAGCGTATCAATTACACAGTATCACTTCTTGCCAAAGGCAGGAATACATACCTTTGTGGGTATGTAAAAGAAAAGGGTTTCCATGGGGAAAATTGATCCCCAGGAGAAACAAAGGTTAAAATGGTGGGTGTTTCTACAAAGACGATGGCTTTCGCCATGCATCATTTTGTTCAATTCCACATGTGCAAATGCCTCCACATTGTAGCTTTGTCATAAATAGGATTTCAAAACGTTTTCTAGATCTACAGCTGGAATCTTGCAAATTCTGCAGCTTTAGGAAATACTTCTGGAAAGCTTTGTGAAAACCTGAAAGTCGTAAATTTGCCTCATTTTGAGGTTGTGAACCTGTGGGTGCAGATTTGCAACATTCTTAGTGAATTGGTCTTTCCGCTCCTTTTTTACTAATAACAAAAGCGTTCAGTCCTACCATTACAGTCAGGTACTTAGCAGCCTTCACGCATCTTTAAAATATTTGCACTCTTCTAGAAGTACTAGTTGTAGAACACACCGTTGTACTGCTGGAAAAACAAACACATAAAACCAGATTTTCCAAAAAAGTACTTTTCCTATGACACCATTTTCCCTTCTGTTTTTCTTGCTTCAAATGTATGTTGTTGCTCTTCTAAATAAAAATCTAAAAACAAATATGTCTTTTTGTGCATGTTTCACATATTCCTACTACCCAAACGTATAAGAAAGACTTAACCAAGCCTATTTTTTAGCACTTTGGATTTTTTTAAACGTGGATTCTGTGTTTTGAAACAATTTAGAAACATCTGAAAACTAATTATTAGGTCCCCTAGCTCTAGTTCTCATTCATAGACCTAGTAATGACACGTACAACACATTTAAAATACTACCGATCTGAAGGTTGATTCAACCAGGTAATTTGAATTTGCATTTCAGAATCTCCAGGTTCCTCGCGGAAGCAGTACAATTAAAAAACTCTAATGACTTAGACTTAGCTGTCAAGCTAATGAAAAAATATGTGCTTCTAAAACGTTAATGTATTACTTTGAAATCCAAGATTACACCATTACTGAAAGAGGAAGTACAGACCACATATGCACAAAAGGAAATGGACAAAAAATAAAACATGTCTCCATTTGCAGAACATTTTCCACTGGAAATATGAGTGATGATACCACACATGAGGAATTTACGGTCTTCACAGATAGGTGCTGTGACACACCCACAATAAATCGTCGCATTATACAATAACATGCAGAGGTGGGGGAGTGGGAAGAGGTGAGCTCATAATACTTAACTTTGTGGTCAGAAAGTGAGCTGAGTCACCCGTAATAGGGCGTAATATGATGCATGCTGAACACAATTCAGACGCATTTATTAGACAGTAATAATGCATAATACTGTTGTAAAACTCTCTGAACTCAATGCTGCATGAATAGATTTGCTTTGGGTAGCTTTAGTCATCTCAAACATGCTCGATCGACTTTGTTTAGTAGCCGTGTTTCTGACACAAACATATTCAATCAGTTAAAGTCTATGAAAAAAGTTTACGTATATAAAATTGCACATTAACACAATGGCGTTTTCTCGACCCTCAACTTGGGATCACAGCATAAAACCATGATAAAAGAACATTTATGAAAAAACCTCAAAATCTGTCCTTAAGTAAGGTACAATTTGTGGTCAAATTCTGCTAAAGTACCCGGCACATGCTGAAAGAAAATGAATATGTTCATTGTACCTGAAAATGCTTCCGTCCCAATTGGCATCAACAATGCACTTTCAGCCAATGGGCCTCAACTGCTCAATTCACCCTTTTACAGCAATGAGAGGACAAACCATGACCAATCTCTCCACTCTCACTCGTTCACTGGCCTGCTGATGTGAACGCTCATTTTGTGGTCTGCACTCTCTGCAATGTAACTTTCTCATTAGAGCATCTTTGCAGAGCGTAGAGGTAGTGCTGGCAGCCCTGATCATAAACTAATCCCGGACTCCGTATAGTGATGCCTAATTTCCACCCTATTTTGTACTTCACTTTCTACGTGGACTGTCCACAAAGTCGAATTTCATCGACAAGGTGAGCATCTATGCCATTTGTGCCATCTTTCTATTGTCCTTGAATGTCTATTCTATATTTTTTGCTTTTTGGCAAATGTTTGTGGAGCTATGCCCCTGTGGTACCTATGAAACGAAACATTGGTGCTAGTCAATGTCATCATTTTGATCACCATTTAGTCATCATCAACTGAGAGAGGAGATCTTGCAATAGTTTCCACACCCACTAGTCTTTCCCGTCTCACACTTCTGTACAAGACCAAGAAGGTTACAGTATATTATTGTGGTACTTAGTTGCTCTCATGGGAGCTGTCTAGTGGCCACCCAGTGTAAATTAAATCCAGAATCTTGGGGGAGATGCCACCCTCAGACAGTTCCCCACAATGATTCTCCCCTAGAAAAGGTTTCCCTTGGCCGGCTCCATATTTCATATTAAGCTGTGTAATTCCTTCAGGCACTTTCCCATAGACTCTTTATCAGAGCCTGGCACTGTCAGAAATACGGACTGCCTCCAGCCTCAACTTTCAAACCCTTAGCCATCTAGTCATGCAAGATCTATCCAATTCCTGAACTCACTACAACACCTCGAGGCTACTCATTTTTTAGGAACACTCTTAGGAAGTAGGGACTCATATAATGGAATATGAAATATAATGTCCGAAATTTAACAGTGAATGAATCACATATTTGGATTATGTTGAGGGTTCGTGCGCTCATAGTCAAGAAATAATGCATTGTGTTTGCTTGTAAAGTTAAGGACTTGGAATAAAAAGACTGATAGGGGCCCCTTTCAAAGTGTTTTAAATACTGCTGGTGCTGAGCACTCATGCAACATAAAGATCACATAGTCTCATGCATACTTTGTCCTTCTTTCCATCTCTTCATCTCTCTCAGTCTGTTTCTCTCACTATTTCTTTTACTCAGGCTGCATTGACAAGCAGCCCATTTATCTAAACAGAGCAGAAGCAATCTTGCACTGTTTACAGGTCTCTAGTGGGCTGTAAAAAAAAGTGACTGCCATCTAAAATGAGTGCTGGTCAGCCGCAGTCAATTCTTACAGGCAGAGGCACCTGTAACCGCTCACCTTTTTCTCAACAAGAAGAGTGTCTGTCAGGCTGAGGAAAGGTGATCCTGAGAGACACTGTTCTTGTTCAGGTCAGGCACACAGGAGCTGTACATGTGTCTGCCTGCCTGAGTTGAACTTTGACAGACTGAGGGGTTTCACGGCCCTGTGGGCATGACCTCCTCAGCCTAGTCAAAGTGCTTCAAAGTCCTCTCCCTCATGATGAAGGGGGGTGTCACTGATTGCCTCAGAACTGGGCACTTCACTTTTAAGCCTTTTATTGCCCAGGGGGGACAGTCAATCATTGACAGCGTCACTAGGCCTGGGCAGAACTCATAGAGTTTCACTCTGAGGAATTCCACAGAGTTACATGAAAACTCTGAGAGACTGCACAGTTCCACAAATGAGGATAATTAGGCACATCGCACTGCTCCTGCTGATTTTAAGTGCCAGTATATCATTTCTCTTGGGATAATTTATTTTTACTGCCTGACATGGACCAATTCCTATTCTACCTGATCATCGAAGAGAAGACTGCTGCGAAATTATTATGTGCTGTTAGCTATAGGGATGTTGGTGATAGAAAACTGTGCTACTGTTTAAGGTAGCAGGTGAGGCAGTAAAGATACCTTATGGCCTGCAGAATGGTTTAGGTCTTTTGCATGTGTAGTTCTCAACAGGAATTAAGTTTAATTTACATTGTTGGGCTGTGTCTGTGGACTTTTGTGTGTATTTGAAGACCTCACATCCTTTTTTAATTGTGTATTTGTTTTCTTTTTGCTTTTTAAATGCAATGTGGGCAATGTGTTCCTGACAGGCATTTGTGGCAGTCCTACGAAGCCCTTTAACTTTGTATTCTGTGCAGTGTGCACTTTTACAGTGCATTTTCCATCTTGGGGGAAGAACAAGAGCAGTTCAATATGTTTTCATTAAATGCTTTCACAGAGTTTAGCAGTTGATGTTGGCAAGTGTCAAGCCGTGTTTTTGGAACCATTAATTCCAAGCCTGTTTTTGACATGAAAACAGTAGGAATGAAAGACGTATTGAAACAAGGCTTGACACCTAAAAACAGGAGTGCTGTATTTTCTGTTTTATGGGAGGACTGTGATTCTGGAAGCATCTATACGCATTATGGCATACATTTTATTACATCATTTAAAATCATTTAAGGGAGGTATTATACAATCATTACATAACAACAAACTAAATCTCCCAGCATAACAGTTAATACAGTAATTCATCCGACATGCGAATTAATGATAAGAAGTTAAAACAACAGTTACTTCTGAAGACAAAGGGCAGATTTTAAAATGGAGGACACAGCTAATTGAGCTAAGATGCTGAAGAAATTGTAGTGCACGCTTGCAGGTAACAAAACCAGATCGTTTTAATAATGGGATAAAAAATCTTTTCATATGTCAAACATAAAATTGACAGAAAAGGGTAAAGTGCAGAAAGGTTTGGGTAGATTGCTCCTCACATGGGGAGATCATGATAGATGACCTGTCAAACCGGCCTAAGGGGAAGGAAGCCTAAATAACTTCAAATGATACCAAATCTGAACTTCGTTAGGGGGATACAATCCCAGTTGTTATCCAGTATGTCAATGTATGGTTCCACACCCATTTTCTACAAATCATATGGTGCTCACAATTAGAACGTTTAACTAGTTCCACAGCTTCCCTGGCTTCCCTCCTTAGGGTTATATAGTTTGCTTTTATTCACCCTTTATCAGTTGTGTTTAACTCCCAAGGATTTGAAACAATTGATGACCTGTCCAAATTATTAGCTTCAAGACGAATATTAGAAAATCATAGAATATGGGTCGAAAATTTACGAGACAGGCAATCCTAAATCACCTCCCTGTTGAAGGTAGCCTGGGTGTTGAACCAATCAAACACTATTGCAGCAATGGGGCAAGATTGAGTGAATCTTCCACATGTTAAAAGCCCAACTCCTCATGACTCGCAAAAGTACAGCAGCTGGCTGGCAGGCACACGATGCCCCTACACACCCTATTCTAATCCATCTACAAATAACTTTCAATCTTATATCCCCACATCCCAGACCCATAAGTTAAAATGGGTAAACACTTTCTTTTGCATGATAGGGAAAGGGCAGGAATGTACCATACTTAACATTGTACTGCTCATTCCTGGACTTTCCCAGCGCTGGCACACAATGTGCTACCTTGCATCAAAGCTAGCAACTTTGCACCAGAAAGAAGGGATACCTTCCTGCACGAACCAATCCCCTGAGGCAAATTCCTCTTTCAATGTTTGCTGAAGAATGCAGCATACATAGAAAGAGGAAGTAACAAGGAGACATAAAGGTATTTCTCCTTGTTGCACCGGATGGAGGTTTTTGACGCCTTTCTAAGTCTACCAGTAATGGTAAGTCTGGGAATGTGCTAAAATCCATGGGTGGATGCATGGGAACACCCACACTCCACCCATGGAACACTGTCCCAGGGCAGAGTAAAGCAATGCAGTAATTTGCGCTGCATTGCGTTACTCTAGATTTATGAAGTTTTGCAAGGCCACAGAAGATGGCCTTTCCTTGCTTGATAAATCGGCCTCAGGAGTTGTGTCGCTCTTGCACTGTGTTATGTGGTGCAAGAGTGCTGCAAATCTTTGAAAAATATGGCCCTTAGTCTTTATAAATGAAATTCAAACCAGCAACACTAGTCCACAAAAATGGAGGTGACCATGCAAAAAGAGGCACTTTCTCACAACAGCATTGTAACAGTAGTTTTATAATTTGCACACGTAAATTGAATTTCCAAATATAAATGACCCGATGAATGAGTGCACATCCTAGATCCCCTTTTGAGACCGTTCCCTATGGGGGGATGGTAAGGGCAAAACATTACTGTAGCCAGGGGAGTGGATTTAAGAGGAGACTCAACTGATTAAAACAAACTTTGTGGAAAGAGGTTACAGTGATAAATGTTTGGAGAAACTGGAAACTAGAGTTCTGAAGTTAGACCGGACACAAACCCTTTTCAATACACAAAAAAGTAAAATCAGGAGGAAGCATGAATTTATTTTCATAACCCAATTTAATAACTATAGCAATCATGTGTATGATATATTGGGGAAAAATTGGTATTTATTGAGATCTGGGACATTGCCGAATGGAATGATCCAAGCAAGACACAGGATTGTATATCATAGGGGAATGTCGCTGAAAGGATCTCTTTGTCCTAGCTATGTGAGGTGACATAAGGGTGATAAGGGGAAGGCATCCTGGATCCCAGGGAAACCAAAGGGATTTTACACATGTGGGGCTTGTAGTGTCTGTCAATTTGGCTGAAATAAGACTGTAAAATTATGGTACAATACTGCAAATGAGTACACAATCTTGATGTTCAACTGTAACACCACATACACGTTGTATATATTGGGCTGTGTCTGTGGTAAACTTTATGTGGGTAGTAGTATCCTCCCGCTTAAGATAAGAATTCAGGAACATATAAGGGCAATTAGACATTTTGATGAAAAATACCCAGAGGCAACCCATGTGCAGGAGGCCCATCGGTATGAAAGGAAAGTCGGGTTTCATAAATTGGAACATATTCAAAAGAATCAGAGGGGGGCAACAGTGAGGTCTCACTGTGCTTAGCAGAGTCAAGGTGGATTTGTAAATGGAGAACGGTGTGGGCAGGGCTCAACTCAAACAACAAATTCCATAATTTTTTGTGAAAATTGTATACCCAAAGTATGTGAAATCTGAATTTTGGGATCTGTTTGTGCACTGTTTGCCATCTGGATGTCAAAGGGGATGATGTGCATAATGATATTTTGCAAGCTGATACTTAAACAGAAAGACATTGGAAATAGGTTTCCACATATTGTGTGGTGGTGAGGTCCACTCATGCTAACAGTAAGAGGAGGTCTCCTTGGAATATTGATATTTAAATAATTCTGAAATTGTTTTGGAAGAGCACTTGCTTTGTTTTACATGAGGCCATGGTGAACATGAATATTCAGATGTATTGGATGGCCACCAGGGGGATTTGTTTCAAATAGACCAAGATGAAAATGAAAATTCAGATGCTTTGGATGGCCACCTGGCTAATAACTGTTACCCTGATACACTGTTTGGAGAGTAGATAATTCAGGACAGTCAAGAAAAGGATGGTGATTAAACAACCACTAGGTGTATAGCATGTGTATGGTTTAAGAGGTTCAGGTCTTGTTCCAAGATGGCCACCAAAGTGAAAACATGGAATTGGATGTGCTATGCGAGAGGTACTCTCACACACATGGAGATGGGAGATATGGTCCATGTGTCTCACATCTTTGGTAAGAGTGGGAGATCAATTGTTTTTGTACGTATTATGGAACACACCACACCAACAGTTCAGCCATGTTTTTTTGATTTAGAGTAGATGCACGTTGTAAAATGGCTACTAAATGGAAGGAGTATGTTGGGTATGCAATGTTGGCAGTACGGGGGCAAGATGGGGTTATGTATTTTACTTCTTTGGAAATATTTGGTCTTGTGAGGTCAATAGTTCTTGTGTACAATACAAAATAACACTAACTCAACAGCTCCAACATGTTATAGATTAAGGGTATGGGCACTTTGTAAGATGGCCACCAGAGTGAAAACAGCTGATTAGGTGTGCTGTGTTGGTAGTATGCTTACACATAAAGGGATGGGAGACTTATGTGCTTTAGCAACACAACAAGATGATGGATGGAGTGTTGAAGCTTTTCAAACACTCACCCCTAGTCACAGAGCTGGGTTAAATCCATTGTTCTTTTGCTCACCATGCCACCACACTTTGGACCAGGCCATATACAAATCAGTCTTGACCCTGTTCCCCATGGAAACAGTCCAGCCTGAACTGCCAGGCCAGGTCCTCTGTGGATCAGAAACATGCATCCTGGCACCGGTTTTGGGGTATCACCCCTTATCAGCCAGGCTAGCTTGAATTCAGTGGCACAGTGAGCAAGGGACCCACGTCTGAGCTTACCCTTGCCACTTAGGGTGGACATAGTAACACAACCAGATGATGGACAGAGTGCTAAAACTTTTCAAACACTCACCCCCAGTCACAGATCTGAGTTGAATCCATTGTTCTTTTGCTCACCATGCTACCCTAGACTTATGTGCTTTATATTTCTGCAAACACTTGGAATCTTATTACGGGTGTGGCAGTCCAAGCACCGCCACACTTGTGGTGGTTGGCGGAACGCCACAACTTTGGCAGTCCGACTGCTACATTATGACCCCAGTCATGGGACCACCAGGGGACTGCGGTCCCCATTGGGAACAAGCCAGGGTGGTGCTGAACAAGTGCCTCTTGGCTGATTACAACTCCCCTTACTGCCAGCCTTTCCAAAGTGGTCTGATTGCCATTGAAAGCCTGGTAGGATCGGTGTGCTTGGGGTTACGGGGGGGGCAGCACTACCCATGGCATGATCAGTGCAGGGGCTCCCCTGCCGAGCACCATGAGAATGTTCACCATCTGCTTTGCAGACAGTGCGCATTCCGAGGGTGCTGGTCAGCACCTCTGTGGATAAGGCAGCTGAGTCCTATATCGTAATATTGAATGTTCTATTACAATGTTCCCAAAGGTCAGCCCAGTGGAAACATTGTAAAGGGTGGGGGAGGATGCCACTGGTATGATGATGACATCCTGCCTGCAGCATTGGCAGTCTGCTGGCCTGACCACTAATGTCAAATTGAGGCCCTAAGTATTTTGAGATTGATGGTTCCTGTGTATATTATGAAATAATACCGAATCGATAGTTTGAACATGTGATGGATTTAATGTATATACACATTGTAGAGTGGCCGTCTATGAGAAAGGTTTAATGGAATACAGGTATAGGCCTAACTCTCACCTACCTCCTCCAATAATGCCAGCTTGAAGTTGTTTGGTGTGGTATTTGCTACATTTGTTGGGTAGGAACATATGCAATACTCCTAAGGTGGTTAGGCCAACTGCCCCCAATTCAATGTAGACTAATTCAAAGAGAGTATCTATTTTCCAAAGCTCAATTTTATAGAATTTGCTGAAGTAAATAAACTAAAAAAAGACTTGTATGTGTCACATGCTTTATTGGGGTATTCTCCTGTTGACTTTACAATTCATCTGCATTCATTTTTGTTCACCAAAAGATCAGAATTGTATCACTCTTCATATTTTAACAAGTCTTGTTTCTTGAGTATTGATTGTGTTCTATCGTATCCTTAAGCTATGTATTTACAGGATTACATTCCTAGTACACATATTTCAGACATTTGCAGAGTTATATTCCTAATACATGTATACCAGCTGACATTTTCAGAGTTATATTCTTAGTACATGTATTCCAGGCTGGAATATATTTGCAGAGTTACATTCCTAGTACATGTTATATACTGCCACAAGCTCCCTTGTGGAGCACAGATTCTGGTTAAAAATATGCACTAAATAATAGATGAGAAAGACTAAAAAAACATAAAAGTAATTTGTAGTTAGAAGCAAGCAGGAGCCCTACTAATTGTGCCCGTTTGGCTGTTTGTTGGTCTGTTTGTTGGTCTCCATCTTTTCATCCGCCCACCTCTTCTAGGTGGCCTGGCTTGCTAAGTCTTAGTGGAGGAAATAAAGGGCCAGATATATCAAACAAAATTGCATTCACAAACGGTGTGAATCGCTAAATTTGGCCGTTTGCAAATGCAAAAACGTGGTCTGCGATGCATGAAAGGCATTAGCAGACCAAAAATTAGGAATCACAAATATAGCGATTTTTTGCGTTGCGACCTGGTTTTGTGTGTCGCATTTTGCGTCTCGCAATTTGCGACATGAAATACCAAATCGCAATTAGCGATTCGGTATTTCAAGTAGGAAATTGCGAGAGGCAAAATGCGACTCGCAAAACCAAGTCGTAATTCGATGCATCAAAAAATCGCAAATTGTGATTTTTCACAGAATGGCCTTTTGCACACAAAATACCACTAAGTGAAACCAGGTGGTAACCAGGTGAAACCTATATAAAGAGGCCCAGAATGCCTCAGACTCTTTTCCACAATGGCTGCAGTCTACGTCATGGCGAGGAGAATGAGGATCCTGGCAGGTTTGAGGAGAGGGAGGAGGAGACAGGAGCGCATTTTCAGAGTGTGCATTACCCTTTTTAACCAGACTGAGGAGGAAATATATGAGAAGTACAGGTTGAACTCAGCCATGATACTTGACCTGATAGCTGACCTACAACCCCGTCCTAGGTGCCATAGATGGGACACATGTTGCAATCTGTTCACCATCGGACACAGAGTATGTGTACTGCAACTGTAAATACCAACATTCAATGAATATACAGGTGATATGCAATGCCTCCTACATCATAACTGATCTCGTGGCCAGGTACCCAGGGAGCACACATGATTCATACATCTTTCGCCACAGCAGCATTCACACAAGACTGCTAGCTGGGGAGTTTGGTGAAGGATATCTACTAGGTATTGTCCCTCTGTACACTGGCACATTGATGCTGTTGTGACGTCAAATGGCTCACTTACTCATTATACCCTCTGTTCCTTCCAGGAGACAGTACCTACGTAGTGCGCACCTACATGATGACGCCCTACCTCAATCCTACAACACCAGCAGAATGAAGATACAATGCAGCCCACAGGGCAACCCACAATGTGGTGGAGCGCACCTTTGGGCTGCTGAAGAGTCGCTTCAGGTGCAACCACAAAAGTGGAGGTGCACTACAGTACAGCCCTGAGACATCATGTAGAATAGTGGCAACATGTGCAATCTTGCATAATATAGCTACCACCAGGGGCATACCTGTGGAAATATTTTATTCAGACTCTGATGAGGATGATGATTCCATACTCCCCCTACAGCCAGCAGACAGGGCCAGTGCAGCAGAGGGCAGGCAAAGGCGTGCTGACATCACGCACAACCATTTCAGATTTAAGTAATGACAACACAACTCCACTGACATGTGTACTGGTAGTTAGAATATTTATTACCTTAACATCAGGTAACATATGGTTCACTAGCGGAAAAATGAAATAATATGTGTCTTAAAAAAAAGCAGATAACAGTATCTCACTATTGAATCATAGTTTACTGTATCAGACAATAAGCAAACAGTCCCTTGTGGCCATTACTGTCACTTTCTACGGCCACGCAAGCCACTCGAGTGCGCAGTGGCCTCACTGGCACCTCTGTTGTCGGCCTCAGTGACAGTGCTGTGCCTGGCACTGTGACGCCTAGCATCAGTGGTGGGCACTGCTAAGCTGCTGAGGCTAGATGTGTCCTCTGTGTCCCCTAGTCCCAGTTCACTGAGTGTAGCAGAGCGGTTACCCAGCATATTGTCCAGCACAGTAGTGATCTGCACCAGTCCCTGTGCCACATCGCTACTGCTGTGCACTGCCTCCACCTGTGTGACCACAGCACGCCGCAATATGAGGGCTGTTGAAGTAGTGAGGCGATTGACCGAGCGACAGAAACCACCAAACATGCCCATTAAACGCGTCTCCTGCCTGCGTTGGCTGACTCTGTCGTGCCGCAGCTCTGTGCACAGTTCCCTCACTGCAATTGTCAGCTCCCTGGTGTTCTCAGAAGCTTGCCTCTGTCCCTCATGCAGTTTAGTGAGGTTGGAATTTAGGCACTCCAACTGCCAATGCAGCCCCCCCATGTTGGCATTGTGTGCCTGCATCTGCCTTTGTAAAGCTGATATTTTCCTGTTTTGCAGGCACTGCTGTTTCAACATAGCAGATTCCAGGCCAGGGAAGACTGATGGCTCCACTCCTGCTTCCATATGCTGTGCGACTGCATACAAAGGCCTCCTGCGGGGTGTTATGCTACGCTGGGGCTGGGACTCCTGCATAACAGTGCATCTGCCATCTGGGGAAGGTGTGTGGCCGTCATCCCGCATGTCGTCAGAGTCCTGGCTCAATTCGGGTAGCACTACAGCCCTACCCCTCGTCTGATAGGTGCTATATTCTGTGACTCACTGGTGTTTGAGTCAAATGCAGGGTGGGTTTCACTATCCCCCAAAACGGCACTTGCAGATGCTGCTGGGCCTGGGCCATCTGCAACGACAATGTGCAGCATGTCAGTTATGTATGTATCACCAAAGGTTACACCATGGTAATAAATGTACTGTTACGTCATATCACTATGTTGTGGGTGTTGTGTTCTTCTGGGTGTCGCTCTACTTAATTACATTCTATGTGCTACGTTCAGCTCTGGGTTGTGGACTACCACTTCCATAAGGCATTGTTGTGCCGCTTCTAAGATGTGGAATGGACTGCCTATCACAATGATTTGCACTACTTGCTAATTCCTAAGGGGTATTTGTACACATACATATAGGGTCACATTTCAATGTTGCACTTACCTTTACTGGTGCTTGGCGTGCCGGATGTGTCGATGTCTGTGACCCCACTGACAGCTTCTGGGAGGAGTGTTGACTCCACCAGGTCTTCCATCTGGGTGGAGGGTATCTCAGTGGATGTTCCACCTCCTGTGCTCCTTGCCTCCTGAAGTCTTCTTGCCACCCTCTCTTTACCACCTCTTCTTGATCTCCTCCACAGAGGGCTGCACAACTCCCACAGCGCAGACTTTTGTTTGAATGTCTGCCCAGAGTCTGTGCTTTTCACTCTCAGGGACCTGGAGTGAGCTCTTTCCAAACAGACGGTCATGGCTCTTCACCACCTCCTCTGTGAGCACCTCCAGTTCCTTCTCACTAAACTTGAGTTTCCTTTTCCTCTCTCCCTTCTCCTTTCCCTGTGAAGAGATGTCCATGGTGATGTGCAGTCCTGCCTTGTTCACAGACTTGCTCACTGTGGCTGGGCTGTGTCTCTCTCAGTGCTCCTTTGGGTGTGGCACCTGCAAACTGCCTGGGATGACTCACTTCCTGCTTGTGATGTCATCAGGCTCTGCCAGGTGTGCGTTCTCGCAATTTGCGATTTTCAAATACCGAATCGCAAATTGCGTTCTCGCAAATTGCGATTCGGTATTTGGGCCTCGTAAAACACAAATAGCGATTTTTAAGAAATCGCTAATTCCGATTCGCAAATATGTTACATAGCATATTGCGACTCGGAAATAGCAATTTCTTAAAAATCGCAATTTGCGATTCGCAGACGGCTTTCTTGATACATCAGGCCAAAAATGTGTCAAAAAATATTTGGGATGTTTCCAATTTTCCAGAATATCTCTGACCTGGAAAACCCACTCCCTTCATATTGAGTGGGATACAGCTGTAAGAAGACGGATTATTATCCAGAGAGATTGAAAGAACCTCAAACAATTCCACCAAAGAGCTATTATGACAGTAAAAAAATCTTGTGAATATTCCAGACAAAAGTAAGACAGCAACCAGTCCTTGTGCAACAAGCTAGCCTGTATTTTTTCAGGCAAAGGTAGAGGATATCTGTAACATCTTCACTGTACATAGTCAGCAGTCCTCACCCTGTCAACAGGTGATATCGTCTGATGTAGAAACGGGGCCTCACTTCCGTGCAATAATCAAAACTACCCTTTTTTCACAAGCACATCAATACTCTCTTAATTTCCATTTCTTACGGCTGATCAGGTTGTGAGTCTACTGAAATCCATAAAATGTGGTTTCTCTCCGGACCCTTGTCCCTCTAAAATAATTCAATTAGCACCTGAGATAACATCCAGATACTGGGTTAACATTTTCAGCAAAAAGTTTAGTCATGGATATTACCCTAAAGCATGCAAAAAATCCTCCATCCTGCCGTTACTGAAAAAATCGAATCTTAATCCATTAGATCCCAGGAATTACCAATATCATGCCTCCCCATTCCGGCCAATGTTGTGGAAGAGGCTATAAACAAAGAACTGGCCTTGTTTATTAATTCTAATCGTGTCATCTCAATTTGCGTTCCGCAGTGAACACAGCACCAAATAAGCACTGATTGTTGTGTCCAAAGATGTAAGAGCTGCGTTGGACAAATGAGTTAATGGTTTGACCATCTGCATTACTTTGGAATCAGGGTAGGAGCGCTCGCTCTCTGGAAATCCTTTCTGTCAGAGAGAGAACAATTTGTTTCTGTGTATGAGTTCAAATCTAATGCTTTTTCTTTACCATGCGGTATGCCTCAGGCTTGTACCTGAATCCCACATTTTTAACTCTATACCGCACTCCACTGGCTAGGCTCATAAAACAATTTGGCTTTTCGGCAGTGTCCTACGCGGATGATACCCAGATTGTGGTTCCAATGTCTGGTAATCCGGACGACACTGCAGCCAGTTTTCATAGATGCATGCTACACATAGGCAAATGGAAGTGTAACAACTGCCTTAAAAAATTGAGCTCCGGAAAAACTGAGATCCTTTAGCTGGGAAACAACACCACCACCTTTTGGTCCCTAAGTTGGTTGCAGCATGAACTGGGTACTATGCCAACGCTGTCACAAAAGTTGGAAAGTTAGGAATTCTTTCATTTGAAAATCAACTTAATTCTGTGATCTCATCATCCTTATTCACGTCGAAAATTTCTCAGGGAAGTGCTTCATTTTATTCCTCAGGAGCTACAGAAGATGGTTGTCACTGCACTCATGATTTCCAAACTGGATTGTTGTAATGCCCTATATATTAACTCGCAGCAAACACTTTCGAACACACTGCAAGTTTTGCAGAACGCTACAGCTCGCATGCTGCTTGGGACCCATAAGCATCAGTCTGCATCACAATCGGCTATTTGTGCTCAAAGAGGAAACCATGATTTTTCATTCTTAATATAGTACGTGGTGAGTGATTGCACAAAGTGCTATAGGCTCCCTTGCAACTGGAGAAACAGCCACTATATGTCAACTTAAATGCAACATTTCACAGAGATGCAATAGCCTACACTGAGTGCATAAATAAAGTGGAGATTGTCTCCGCTATGCAGATGACATTGTAGACAAAGATTTGTATACCTACAGAAAAAGTCACTTAGTTGTGCATCGCTCATGAACTTTAGAACGCACAACATGTTATTAAGCCTACCAACATCCAAACAGAAAAATGAGTGAGGCATTTATTGTTTAGTATAGGTCTCTGGGAATTAGAGAATTATGTGTTCAATTCATCCGTGGGAGCTAAGCGAAAAGACAAACCTCTTAATAACCCAAATGTCTAAAAAAGCTTTTGAATGACAAATTGAATTATGTTTTGCAGCGATCGAGCAACTCCAAAAGGAGGGACATCTTGTCCCACACTTTTGCATATAAATTGATTCATCTAACCCCCATTCCACGGACCAATGACCAAACTTTTATACCTTCTGACATTTTCCTCATCCACTGTTAAATACCTGGCACCAATTTGTTGATTTCTTTGTCCCTCTATTCTTTTTATAAATTACCCATCAGATGCCAAAAAAAGTGTAACGTCTCGAGCTATGTAAGATTTAAAAAAAACAGTTCTAAAACATTTAGCTCTTCAGAGCACTATTTAAATTGCACTCAAATGTCTGATATTTTTTTAAATAAATATACAAATATCAGAATTAACCAGAACATCACTGAACTGTCATTCAACTCAGAGGGCCTGACTTAGAGTTTGGCAATAGAAACACATGTCCTGTCCACTCTTTTTAGAGTGCATAGACATCAATGCATCCGATTAGTTTGACTGGGACTTCTACCACATGTTGTATGATGCCTTGTATTAGACCGGTCAGCCTTAGGGTGGATCCCCCCCACCCTTTCCCTTCCTCCTCCATTTTTAAGACCTTGTTTTTGCTGTCCTTAGGACTGCTAACCAGTGGCAAAGTGTTTGTGCTCTTTCCTCTAAACATGGTAATATGGCTTATGTCCAACTGACATGTTTAAGTTACTTATACATTCCTAGCAAATTGGCACTACCTGTTTAAATGTAATGGTACTAGTGGGCCTGCAGATCTTGTTGTGCTACACATTTAAGTAGACCTTTAAACATTTCTCACGCCTGACACTGCAGAGTCTGTGTTTGCAGTCTTAAACTGTGATTTTGACCTGGCAAAATAAACCCTTTGCCTGGCCTAAACTTTCCCTTTAAATATATCTAAGTCAGCCTTAGGATAGGCCCCTGACTGCACAGAGGTCAGGGTGCAATGTATTTAAAAAGTAGGACATGTACTTTTAAATTTACATGTTATGGTAGTAAAAAACTCTCACATCTGTGTTTAATACCGCAAGACATATCTTTCCCATAGGATGACTTTGGTGTTCATGTTTGGTGTCTCTGGATCCTCAATTTAAAATCCCAACTTATGGTGAAGTTGCATTTTAAATTGGTATTCTGAAAATTACACTTTTAGAAAGTTGGCATTTTTCTGCCTTATCCATTTAGTGCCTGTATCCTATCTCTGGTCACATGCCTGGGTGTAGCTGACAGTTGGGCTTTGTGTATTCCTCCTAGACAGCCAAACATAATAGGGAGCTTGGATGTGCCTGGATAGGCAATCACTGGCAGGGTGGGTGGAAGGAGCAGGACACAGCCCCCCCTTAATACACCATGTCCTTCCTCCATAAAAAAGGGCTGCAAACAGGCAATATTTAGTCTGGAGCCAGGGTAGGAAAGCAGAATGCCTGGGGACTTCAAGAAGAAAATGTCAGAAACTTCTCCCCAACTGCAAAGGAACAAATGCGTATAAATACTGGACCTCAGACACCATAAATTCAGTACACTTCTCGACTTGTGGACACTCTGCCAGGAACAAGGAATATAGTGATGCTACAAGGACTGCTAATCTCTGGACTGCACTCTGCAGAGCTCCTGCTTGGTTGTGCTGGCCAGCTGCTTGCTACTTTCTTGGCAGGGTGAGAAAGACTGGACATGCATTTCTTGAACCCAGAACCAAGAGTAACTCAAGGAGCTCGTTGGCTGGCCTCCTGACCTGAAGCCTCTGGGACATAACAGACTTCCAACAACCTTCCATCTGCCCCTGGACTCTGCCATCTGTGAGTCTACTCAGCCAAGCGGTGCCATCCCAGTCCTGGACCCTTAGATGTGGACCCAAGGTGCTTTGCCAGCCTCTGTGGATTCAATGGAAATGACGCATCTCCTCTGCTATGCGGTGCAATGCCGAGCAGAGCCGCTGCATCTCTGCTGCTGCGTGGATTGGACATGTTATAGAGATTTGCATCGTCACCACAGCCCCCATTACCTTTGGAAACTCCACTGTGCAATGCATCCTTGGTGCAGGCCCTCGCATCTCTCATAGACAACAGCCTCGACGACGACGACAGACTGCGCATCACAGCCTCTCAGCTGTTCGGATCTGACTCATCATCATAACTGCGTGCATATCCTCAATGCCTGGCTTCACATTGCAAGCCCCTTCAATGGGTCCTCAGTGAAGATGAAGGCCCTCCTACTGCAGTCTCGCGGTAACACAAAACTGACTCATCGTGTTGGTTGTGCAACTCATCTTCAATGCAAATTCAGGCAACACTCAACACAGCAGAATTGAAGGTAGTTTTGTTTATTAGGCCCAACTAGGTTCCTGTAGCCGTTCCATGCTCCCTCAATTTATCCTAGTTCAGCATGACCAGATAGCCATAGTTGGCGCTGTATGCCTTTCTGGGCTATTTCCCCTAAAAACTTTAAAACTCAATATATCTAGTTCTTCTTCTTGAATTTTTGTCATTTTGGTATTGTTTTATTTATTAGACAAAGCTCTGTTTTTCAGATCTGGTTTGACATCCTTTTGTGTGGTGTTTTCACGGTTTTACTCTTTGAAGTGATGCTTTACACATACTTTACAATTTGCCCCAGAGTTAAGCCTGCCTGTTGCATGCCAAGCTACTTTAGGGTTGAGCATGGGTTAATTTAAGGTTTGCTTGTGACTTTACACCTGTACGAATTGTGGTTGCTGCTTGAGAAGGGTTTCACCCCCCCAATCAGTAACCCTATTGTGTATACCCTGAATCCTCCAAACTCAACATTCACCCAGAGTCTTCTGAGTAGTTAGAAATGGAAATTAAATTAGAGATCTTAGGTCCATTAGTGTATCCTGAACTTGAAGTATTGAAGATTACAAGACTGTCGTCATTTCACCTTAGCACCCATTAAAAATAAATATTGTGCTTTATTTTCAGGACTTTGTAAGAAAGAATGTGATTAGTTGAGACTGATGAGGCCCTTCCCAAGTAATCAGTCTGCGACCTTCCATCTTCTGGAGCCAAGTACCCTGCTGTACCATTTGACCCTTTCAGGACAGCGAGGCAGAGAGGACCAAGGCCTATTCAGGGGAGGAAGTGTGGGTTAGTTGCTCAGTCCACAGCACACACCAATACTTTAACTTATCAAAAGGAAAATGTCTTTATAACGCACACACAACTCAGTCTTATGCATTAAATCACAAATGTAAACATGGTGGCAGGTGGAAATGCCTGTAGCAACACCTTTCTAACTCTTTAAATACCTAGCAAGCCCTGAACTCTAAACTAACTAGGGAGAGCAGCCCTAGAAAACACTGACAGGAGCCCCCACACTTCATAGCCTTTTTACTAAAAGCCCATTCTCTGAGACTGCTTAAAAGCAGGAGGAACACTATTCCTAGGTCATGTATCCTATGACCTGGGATGCGTAAACTGACAAATTGAGAGAGCCTTTTCTGTGGCTGCCAGACTCCTGGCAGGATACCCTCCATGCCTGCACTCTTCAGGTCCCTTAGCCTCTATGGCCACTTGAAGGGCAACCATGCAATAGCAAAAGCCAGGTGGCTGCCTTCTGATGAGGTCTATGCCTCTGGAATCCCAGTTCTCAGAAGTACCTGAGGAACCATTCCGCCCCCCCATCAGGTCCATCACTTTACTTTCTCTCAAATGTTGTAAGGGGGCCAGCACCACTGGCCCTTAAGAGGTGAATCAAAAGAGTCACATCCGGGACCCCAGAGAAGGATCCGCTCTTCTTCAGGATCCAGTGAAATCCATCATCTCGTTCCTTGTCTCTACTCTGTGGAGAGGTTTGTAGGTGGAGGTGTAAAGTTCTAGAAGGTAAGCACCTCTGTCCAATCCTTGGATGGCACACCATTATTCTGCCTCTGTCCTATCCATCCTTTGCAGCATTTTGGGAGATATAAAAATGGTGATTTAAAGCAGTTGGTCGAGAGATCGTCTCTGAGAATCTGAACTAAATCCCTGTCCTTCGCAGCTGCCTGGTGCTTTCCCTCTAAAACATCAAAAGGGAGGCCATCCTGTAATTGGCTTCTGTAGTCCGTTCTTTTGTCTTTGTTCTTTTTGCGATGTGCCTTCTCAGACTTGGTGACTTTAATTTCTCACTAACAGGCCCAAGCACTTAGCAAATGTCTCTACAGTGTCAGTAATACTTTAATCCTTCAACTGAACAGCAAAGTAATTAACTGGGCACTACTGGGGGAACTAAGGCCAGAATCTAATCAGAGGATGGGTCAGGGAAATATAGCAAATCCTCAAGTTTCATTAGGAATATAAATATGACATAAGTGACATTGGATCTGCATTTGGGGTCCATTGTTACCATGGGATCAATGCATCTTACTTGTCTCTAGGCCTAACTATGTCAAATCTGTACTTTGATACAGATTTCACCCACGCTGCATAATAAAGTTGGCACACAGTCTCAGTTAGGCACTATAGACTTACACTGTGATTGCCAACACATTGTAAGACCTACACTCAGTCAGCATAAATCCCTGAAAGATTCCTTCTGTGACAGGCTACCTGTGTGCAGATACTAGACTGAGCTAGGTGGTACTCCTGCTCACTCAGTCTGTACCTATGTGCACACATTTGAGCACCTGTGGTCATTTGCAGCCAACCCAGAGCCTCTCACCCCAGCTGTGCAGCAGTAGACCTTATTTTGAAAGGTGGAAGCTGGTGTCTACCACTCCCACTGTATTTTAACGTAGTTCACATTGAGTGAGATTTAGTTAGTGAGACTGCCAGTAAATGTCCAATGACCAGGTGGGACAAATGCAAAAAATTAAGGGGGTAAAATGAACCAGAACCCATTTCCCAACAAAATTGAACCTTACAGGCTCATATTTCCTTAAAAAGTTGAAATGTTTTCAAGAATCATTAATGAAACAACATGGGCGAGAACCAATACATTCAATCGGAACTCAGCAGCTATGGACCAGATGTAGTAAATTCTTTTAGGGTTGCATACCTCGGAATCAGAGTTTGCAACTGCAAAAAATTTTTGGGGAAAATATAGTAAACTCATTTTAGGAGTCCGTAAACTTTCATTGTCTCCTAAAATGGGTTTAGGAATAAATAACACAATTCCTATTTGGAAGGGGCTTGTTGTAGTTGTTCCTTCCAAATAGCATTTCCTATCCATATGTGCAATATGTTTAGGGCTTAAATAGTGGTCATAAACCATTGAAAGGTTTCTGACCCCCTAAAGGGAAGAGATCCCTTTTATACCCATTCACCTTTGTGAATGTTGAAACAACTTTTGGGGGGAGTAGGCAGTGGTCTAGGGGACTACTGCCAACTCTCAAAGATTTTTTTCAAAAATGAAAATGTTGTTTTAAAGCATCCCCTTTTATTTTTAGGAAAGCAGGCTGCTTTAAAAATGTCTTTATTTAGGAAAGCTGGCTGCTTTAAAATTGTCTTTATTCATAAGCCATCACAGACATCGTGGTCTGCTGACCCTTAAAGCTACTATCTCTGTGATAGCCACTAATTGATGTGAGTGGTAATTTGTACCCTACCCAATTAATATAAATGAAGCTAGTTGGATTACAACCCACTGCAATTTGACATTTTGGGACCCAAACCATTGGTGTAAAGGTCAGTTTGCAAAACTCTACAGTGGTCACATAAAAATATAGATGGACAATAGCAACCACTTTTTGTGACCAGTATATTGGTACATCTAGGCCTACGTGTGGCAGCAAACAATATCTTGCACAACTGCTTTTGCTATCTATGCTTTGACAGATTAACATGAAAAAATAACTCATTAAAGTATATTTATTTTTTATGTGAGGCTACTTATATAGGATGGACCTTAACTTGAGGAATATTGTGAAGCCTTTAACTCTTGCATATTAATGTCTACAATTGCATTCCCATCATGCCAGGCATTGAGATCTCAAATTCCTGATAGCAATAAGTCCTAACGTAGCTACTAAAAGTTAAGAAAATATCCCTTATAAAAATGTCATCATATTAGCCTGACGAGAAAAGAAGAATTTGATTATCACAGTATCATGTTATGAAAATACATTACTTCTTTAATTTCTCCTTACATATGACACTGTTTTAATCTCCCCTTAATTTCCCTCTAATTACCATAGATGAAAACATTAGACAGTTCAGAGTCTGCTGAACTCTGATATCAGTAAGCTTGCAAGGAGAGATACCATTTTAACAGACCACAAAGTTCTAATGGCCTTGCAATGTAACAGGTTCTTGTGCCTTTCGTGCCACACTACCACCAGTATTACTAACCAACAATACCACACTAATATCACCACTAATTCTACCCCAATGTCACCACTGCCAATATCAACAGTATTACCACCATCAACATTACCACCATCAGCATACATCACTAATAACACATCCCATCATACCACTACCATTTCTAACAAATAGCACCACCATGGATACCACCACTAACAGTAAAACCACCCGTACCACTCCCACCAATATCACCACCAGTAAGTACTGACACCAACATGATAGCCACAAATGCTTCTTGCACAAGTACCAACTCCCAATTCTTCTATTGTTACTAGTACTAGCAAAACCACCATCAATACCACCACAAGCATAACCAAAAAACAATCCCCATGCCATTCCACTACTAATACCACTACCAAAAAAATGCAACAGCAATCAAATCAGCATTGATACAACCTCCTTACCATTATCACCAGTACCTACCAAGATCTACAACATCAATCAATCAATCATTTGTAAAGTGCAACATTATCACCCCTAGGGGTATCTGGGCACTGAGGATGCTGCATCTGCATTGAAAAGCCAGGTCTTGAGTTGCTTTCTGAAGAGTGACAAAGACTGTGCTGTTCGGAGGTGGAGCGGGAGGTCATTATTCCAGGACTTGGTGCGATGAAGGAGAAAGCACGCTCCTGCTGCAGGTGTAATGGATGCAGGGGTCTTGTGCGAAGGTGACTGAAGAGGAGTGTAGGTGTCTTGAGGGAAGATAGAAGTTCAGCCAGTGGTTAATGTACCATCAGACACTATCAATACTGACAAAGACACACCATTATTATCACCATCTAATATTACCACCACCAATACTAAATTACAATAAAAATACCAATCCACCACCATTAGCACACTAATAGCTCCACGATCCATTACTACCGTTATTAAACATAACTAACAGCCAACACAGATCTAGATACAATTGATTGTGTTCCAAAACTTTAAGAGTGACTACAGGAAGCTTTTGATATCCTAATACCACTCAGAAAAACTAAACAGGAGAAAGGAAAACCAACACCTTGGAGAAACATAGAACTTAAAAAGATAAAACAACAAATCAGAAGGTTGTAGTAGACCTGGCTCAAAACAAACAACATTCAAGACAAACTGCAGATACACAAACGTAACTGAATATACAATTCTTCAATCAAAAAAGCTAAAAAAAAAAGGTACTACTCAGACAGAATTCTAAATACTAAATTAAACAGGACAAAAGAAAACCAACACCTTGTAGAAACACAGAACTTAAAAAGATAAAGCAACAAATCAGAAGGTTGCAGCGGACCTGGCTCAAAACAAACAACATTCAAGACAAACTGCAGCTACACAAACTTAACAGAATATACAAGTCATCAATCAAAAAAGCTAAAAATAAGGTGCTACTCAGACAGAATTCTAAATGCTAAATCTGCAACCAAAGAATTGTATAAAATTCTCAATGAATTTTGAAAACCTAAATGCACGGAAGGAAGTCATCCCACTACTCAAGATTTCACAAACTAACTGGAAACTCATTAGACAACCAAGGCAGACACATTGGACTCCTATTTAAAACAGAAGAAAACCATCAGCACCAACCCTTTCCTAAAATCCCCTCTAAGAATAAGCCAATCCATCCTCTACAGTCTTTCAAACAAATATCACAAGGTGAATTTATGGATTTGGTCACAGCAATCAGGCCTTCCAGTTGCCTTTCTGACCCTTGCCCACAACTCATATTGAAGAACATTCTTTTATGTACTTCTGCTGCCAAACCTGTAAGAAGAATCATCAAAGACTCTCTTTAACTACAGGAGCTTTTCTTGATTACCCGAAAAAGGTATACATACATCTGTTATTAAAGAAAAGAAACCTAGACCTGCAGAACCCCAACAACTACAGACCAATCACAAATGGAACTTTCCTGGGCAAACTGATAGAAAGAGCAGCATTCACTCAGAGGTCACAATTCATTGAAGACAAGTCCATAATTTCAGACTACCAAACTGGATTCCACCCAAGAAGAGGCACTGAATCGGCATTCACAGAAATCTTTGATGATCTTAAAAACACAGTTTACCACAATTAAGTTGCTGCACTACCTTTCTTGGACCTCTCGGCTGCCTTTGATATGGTTGACCAGGACACCCTAATTCAAAGACTCCACAAAGCAGCATAGAAGGGACTGCTCTCGACTGGATTACATCCTACCTTCAAAACAGAACTAATATTATCTTTTCTTCCCCCTTCTAGTCCATAAGCAGGGGTCCCCCAAGGATCAGTCATTTCACCTTTGCTTTTCAACATCTACATGATATCTTTACCAGAACTGATCAATGATTTTCAACTCACATGCTGCAACTATGCAGATGATACACAAATACTTCTTAAATTGGAATGTCCCAAAGACATTGAAAACTCACAAATCTTCAGTTTCCTCAGAGCCGTTAATCAGAAGATGGCTTGGAGCTATCTCAAACTAAATGCCTCCAAAACAGAAATACTCATATGTAGTGACTGGAAAAATTATGACCCACTGTGTACCTGGCCTGGCGATCTCAGACCACCTCAATTATCTGAGGAAGTTAAAAACCTTGGAATAACCATAGATTCCAAGTTAACAATGAATGCCCAAGTGGACAAATTAGCACAAACAAGCTTCATCATCATGAAGACTCTGCAACGGATCTTCCCCCACCTCAGATTTCCACACAAGGTGCAGGCTACTATCTCTCTTGTACTATCCAAACTGGATTATGCCAGTGGCCTCTACCATGGATCATCTCTATCTATTGTGAAAAAACTACATCATATTCAGAACTCCACTGCCAGGCTACTATTACATGTAAAGTCACAAGCCCACATCTCCCTTGCCTTGAGAGCACTACACTGGTTACCTGTTGCCAGAAGTTCCACCTTCAAGCTGCTTTGTATCACCCACAAAGCTATACATAGAACAAGACCACTTTTTTATGAGAAACAAAATAACAAAATATATTCAACAAAGAAACCTCCGCTCACGGTTGGCACCCCACCTTAGTACTCCACCATACAAGAAAAAGACTATAGGTGGTACATGCTTCTCTGTTCAAGCAGCCAGACTATGAAATTCATTACCCCCAAATATAAGCTCCCCGGATAACTATCTTGTGTTCAGAAGACTACTCAAGAGTTGTCTCTTTCCTTCATAACCACCATATTCAAACAACAATGGACTGCATATGCCTGTGTTGATAAATATTTTTAGTCTGATTAGGTGTATATTCTATGTATGTATAGTTCTTTAGGAAATATGTATCGCTACTATGTCATAACAATAAATTACACACACTCTTTAACCCTGTTTAACAAATGTATATTTACTCATGATTAAATATATGTATGTATGTGAATGTGTGTTTATATATATATATATATATATATATATATATATATATATATATATATATGTGTGTGTGTGTGTGTGTGTATGCATTTGTTTATGCATGTGTGTTTGTATATACATATTTACGAGTATGGTTATTCTATGCTTAACATGTTCATAGGTCATTGCATAGCTCCTAGATAATTTGTTATATTAGATACTTATGAATCCCTGTTCCCGTTTTTATATCACACTGATCAAATGTTTTATTATCATAAGTATTTCACTATTCAAAAATTAAGAATAGAAATAAATGTTGAAAAAGTACACTTATTAATTAACTTCAAATATTACAAATCTTGAAAGTCTGTGTTTATACAATACTAATTTTCTTCTCATATTATTACACCCATTATTAAATTCCTTGAACATATATTCCCTTACTATGTATTTACATATCTATTTATTTATTACTCTAGTCCTACTGTACTAGAGAAAAATTTAATAAAAATACATAAAATAAAATCTATAAATAAAATTCAAATTATAAATTAATAAATTAAAGCAAAAAAAGAAAATAATAATAATAATGAATAAATAAATGAAAGATAAAAATAATGATTGAAAGTATATATATAAATAAATGTACAACTTAATACAAATTATATAAATGCAATCTCTTGTAAGCTTTATTTTGTTTATCCATCACCATATATCATGTCTCTATCAATCTATTCTCCATCCCCACTCTGACTTATCCCAAACCCATTCTACTACTTTCATCTCCAAAATAACCCAGTGTTAGAAATGGGGTCTTTGGTTGACTGTCAGGTTACCCCTTGTCCAAGCAAGGACCCTCACTCGAGTCAGGGTATGTCACACACAATCCAAATTATCCTGTGCCCACTCTCTGGTAGCTTGGCACTGAGCAGTCAGGCTTAACTTAGAAGGCAGTGTGTAAATATTTGTGCAATAAATCATGCAATAACACAGTACAACACTACTAAAATACACCACAAAGTGTTTAGAAAAATATATAATATTTATCTGATAAGATGCAGGTCAAAATGATTAAGATACAGTAAGTATATCTTGAAATATCACTGTAAAAATCATATAAAGTGTCTTTAGTCTCTTAAAAGCAACAAATGTCTTGTTTGGTTTGCGTTCAAATTCTCTGCAAGGAATCGCAGAGGAGGAGGTCTGTGGAAATGGGAAAGTGTGTGTTGATTTTTCCAGTGCACACAGGCGATGCGTCATCGAGTTTTCACGCAAGGCAGGCTTTGCCTCGATTTCCGGCATGTAGACTGTGATCCTCTTTGGGTTGCAGGGTTTTTGGATGCCCTACGGACGATGTGTAGAAATCCGGCGCTTGCAGGACAAAGTCACAGGGGCTGCGTTAGTTCGTTGGGTGTTGCATGGAAATTTCTACTGCACGGCAGGCGCTGTGTCGATTCCTCTCAGGAAGTCGGGCTGTGTCGTTCTGACTCTGCTTTGCGTCGATCCAGTGAGCCGTGCGTTGAATTTCCAGTCACTACACGGGTGCTGTGCCGATCTTCTCCTTGTGAAGTCAGGCTGTGTCGTTCCGGTTCAGCGATGCAGGCTGTGCATCCTTTCTTGCAGGCTGTGCGTCGATTTTCACCACACAGGGAGTTCTTCTTGCAGGAATGAAGTCTTTTTGGTCCTGAGACTTCAGGGAACAGGAGGCAACCTCTACCCAAACCCTTGGAGAGCACTGCTTCAGCACAGCCTGAGAGCAGCAAGGCAAGCAGTCAGGTGAGTTCTTTGGGCAACCAGGCAAATCTTCTTGGTAGGTTGCAGGTTCTGGTTTAAGTTCTTCTCCAGGAAGTGTCTTGTCCAGAAGTGTCTGTGAGGTAGAAGTGTCTACCTCAGAAGTGTCTAGGTTGGTAGGGTCAGAGACCCTGCTTAAACACCCAAATGTGCCTTTGAAGTGGGGGAGACCTCAAAGAGTGGCTTAGAAGTGCACAAGGTCCCCTTTTAGTTCCATTCTGTCTGCCAGGGTTCCAGTAGGAGGTGTGGCAGTTCTTTGTGTGAGGGCAGGGTACTGTCCTTTGACATGTAAGTTTCAGGCCCTCCACCCTCCCATCCCAGGAAGACTCATTCAATATGCGGGTGTTTGCAAGTGTGACTGAGCATCCTGTGTTTAGGGTTGTCTGAGTGAATGCACAAGGGAGCTGTTGACTAAACCAAGCCAGAAGTAGAATGTTCACTTTCTAAATGTAGCATTTCTAAACCAGTAATATAAAATCCAACTTCACCATAAAGCAGGATTTTGTAACACCATTCTGGCCATACTAAATATGACCTGGCTACTCCTTTCAGATCAGGATCTACCACTCAAACAGTATATGAGGGTAGCCCCAATGCTATTCTATGAAAGTAGCAGGCCTCACAGCAGTGTAAAACGAATGTAGGAGTTTTGCACCACCAGGACATATAGAACATACATGTTCCTGTCCTGCATTTTACCTAAATAGCACCCTGCCATATTGGCTACCTAGGGCTACCTTAGGGGTGAGTTATATGTAGAAAAAGGGGAGTTTAAGGCTTGGCAAGTACTTTTAAATGCAAAGTCGAAGTTGAAGTGAAACTGCACCCACAAGCACTGCAGAGGCAGCGCTGAGACATGGTTAGGGGGCTACATATGTGGGTGGCACAACCAATGCTGCAGCCCACTAGAAGCATTTAATTTACAGGCCCTGGGCATATGTAGTGCACTTGACTAGGGACTTACAAGTGAATTAAATAAGCCAATTGGGTACAAGCCAATGTCACCATGTTTTAAGGAAAGAGCATATGCACTTTAGCACTGATTAGCAGTGGTAAAGTGCACAAAGTCCTAAAGTCAGCAAAAAATGAGGTCAGAAAAAGAGAAGGAGGAAGGCAAAAAGTTGAGGGGTGACCCTGCAGAAAGGTCATTTCCAACACCCTGACTAAGCTGTTCCCTCTTATTGCACATTTAGCTCACTCAAACCTCAATTTACTACCATGATCTCCCAAACAACCCTACTAAATTCTCCCTCATTTATCTCACCTTTGACTCCTGCTACTATGATCTCCCTAACCCTTTCCACAGACTCTTCCCTCCTCCATCTCTCCTTTACTCATCCCAAGCCTCATCCTATTACTATAAACTCCCAATTAACACTTCTGAATTGTTCCCTCTTCTATCCCTCTATTATTCTAGTCAATCCAACTAACAAACTCACATGTCCTCTGCTCAAGTTAACTCATAATATTACTAAAACTGTACTCATATTTCCCTATACTAACGCACCACCAATTCCTCTTGGGTTCCGGAGTAGCCTGCTATTTGCCAAAAAGCGCTTCTACGCCTCGTCAGGGGTATTAAGAGCTATATAAATAATATTACAATACAATACTATCACAATAGCATCACCAATGCCATCAAAGCCAATAATAGCCAAATCACACCACCACACAACACCAATAAGAAAACCAATGTCACTGGCGAAGCCTCTACCAATGCCACTGCCACAAATACCTCCATCAGTACCATCACCATAATTGTTACTCCCATCAATTCCGCGATCAATAGCATGACCAGTCATATCACTAGTACCATAAACAAACCTGCTCCAATGACTCCAAGTAAACCAATAACAATACCAACAATACTCCACAACACCAGTAGCACATACTACCTATACCATCAACACTATCAACACTGATAACATCACCTATACCATCATCACCAACAATATAAAAAGATCAGAATCCACCATATAGCATTGGTTTAAAAAAAAAAAGAAAACCCTTTCCACAAACCTTCAGCCTGAATTACAATAATGGGCAAAGTCCTGACTTATATTAAAAGGTACTCAGCAGGGGTGCCCACTGTCACCATTATTGTTTGTCCTGCATCTCAGGCCTACTTAATTGAAAGTAAAGGCTGAACCTCGCATAAACTCCGTGTATCTTAATTTGTGTTAGGTAAATATAGCTGTATAAGCGATTATATTGCTATATTTTCAAACAATGTGGAAGAGGCTACAGCTAGCATAGAAGAAATTGCTTGACAATTTGGTAGGCTCTTGGGGTCTGCTTTGAATATAGCAAAAACATTGACCAGATAGCATATATAAAGTCCAGAGTTTTTCAATACCTTTGTGGCGATCACCAGTAGGTAGTTATAGTTAGGACCTAGTTTCTATAGAGAGAGCATTTTTTGTTTTGCCTATAACTTTGACGCCTCTTGACAAATCTTCACAAAGTTTTCAAAACGTATACTTTGCTAAGGTCAGCTTCTGTCTGGAAAGCTTCAGGGTGATCTATCAAGCAGGGGTTGAGAGAAAGGAGACTCCCAAAACATGTCTTCCCCATTCATTTTTCCATAGGACCTTTAGACATGCCAACAGCACGGACCATTGAACGGAATTACACCAAATTTGGCACGAAGTTAGATTCTGTTCCACAGATCAGGCTTTTTGTGATTTGGTGTAAATCTGTTCAGTAGTTTCGGAGAAATTTAAGGCCAAATAATATAGATAAATAGGAACGCAGCTCCTCCTCGGATCCACCGCGGGTTGATCTGCGGATCCACGTGCCACATGAAGAATCTGATTGGCTGCCCACAACCTTAGAGAAATGTTGCGCCCTCCATTTATTTTCTTTGGTAAACGGTCCGCAAGGCTAAAATGTGGGGGACAATTGAGTTGATTGGGTCAGGGAACAGGTTCCCTGACCCCATGGGGCTGATATAGTTGTGGTGATGGGACAAATGAAGCCTTTGAAATACGGAAAATGATTTTTATTTTGACACTTTGCGAGATCTGCAAATCCACCTGCGGCTCCGGTGTGAATCACGGTTGGATCCGCAGAGTTCGGGAAACGTAAAAAAAAATGACTCAGGGCTAGATGTATCAAGTTTCCTAATAGTGATTTCCAAATTACGTTTTTTTGCGAATCGCAATTAAGTAATCTCTATTGGAATGTATGAAACTCCTGGAGTTTCATATAGCGATTCGCAAGGGCTCGCAAATGAACCTACCTCATTAAAATTCATGAGGTAGGTCGCAATTTTGTGACCCATTGCGAATGGCTACAATCACAGGGATGGTGGCCTGCTTGGCTTAGCAAATTGTCTGTGATTGCTTTTTAATAAAGCACTATTTTTTTTTTAAATGCAGCCCATTTTCCTTAAAGGAAAACGATATATGTTTAACAAATAAAAAGAAAACGTTTTTTTTTTTCATTTTTCAAGAGTAGGCAGTGGTCCGTGGGACCACTGCCTGCTCTTAATTTTTTTTTCCGCAAGCATGGGGACCCCTTCCCTTTGTGAATGGGTTACAATTTGAAATTGGTGGTAACTGCAATTGTTTTGCGACCGCATTCATGGTCACAAAACAATCATATATACCTCTGCGATTTGATATTAGGAAGGGACGCCCATGACACACCCTTCCTAATAACAAATCGTGATGTAGTCACAAATCCAATTTGTAATTTGGTAACAAGGTACAGAATTGCAAATTGGATTTGATACATACCAAAATGCAATTTAAGCAATCGCAAAACTGTTTGATGCATCTGGCCCTAAATTCTATAGAGACACTGTACATTCAGTAGTACACACAGAGAGACACTCACATCCAGTGTGACATGCAGGCAGACACTGTCACACCCAGTCTCACACCTACAGAGAAGCTGTTACATCCAGTGTCACATCTACAAAGAGAGTTTCACACTCACTCTCACACTCAGAGAGACACTCTCACACCCACTCTTGTATCTAGGCAGACACTGAGACAGCTACTCTCACAGCTACAGAGATGATGTTGAATCCACTCTGACGTACACAGACACTATCACACACTCACCTCACTCTTATGACATCCTCAGAGCTATTTGAGTGAGATTTGAAAACAAAAATAGCTAGAAATATATATGTATATGTATATGGGTAATAGATGGCTCTGAAAGGAGCCTTTGGGGGTCATTCCAACCCTGGCGGTCGGTGTTAAAGCGGCGGCCAACCCGCCAACAGGCAGGCGGTAAAAAAAATGGAATTCTGACCCTGGTGGGAACCGCCAACAGAGACCGCCACTTTAACACTTCGACCGCCACGGCGGAACAAACAAACAGCGCGGTGGTGACCGCCAACAGACAGGCGGGAGACAATGTACCGCCCACCCTATCACAACCCACCAATCCGCCACCTTTTCCGGGGCGGTAGCCCCGCCGATAAAAACACGGCGGAAACAGACATTACGAACGGAAAACGCTCACCTCTACACACTCCACGAGGAATCTGGACAGCATGGAACCCGAACTACACATCCTACCAGCTATTGTCTTCCTGCTCCTCTACCAGGAGCACGAACGCCGCCGCAGAAGACAACGGTGAGTACTGCACCTACGACACAGGGGAGGGGGGAGGCAAAAAATTACGGGGACACACATACGCGACACACCCACCCTCACCCTCACCCACAACTACATACACATCAATGCAGAGCAACAACTCAGAGTGACACCCCCAAACCCCCCGGAAGAATGCAAAGACAAAAATAAATGATCCTGAAATTTGAAGTATATTGTACGGCTAAGTAAAAAAATATATCAAACATCTCTAACTATATATACATATGTAAATTGTCCAGTCCAAATTGGGTATCAGCCATTGTTCGTGGGCCAATGGGCCTAAACACATGGGCAAAGCCCACACACGATACCCGGCTCCAATGGAGAGAACACTGCAGGGGCATCAGAGAGCAAAACTACAGGCACCTCAGGGGGAAGGGAAGGGGGGGCACCTCAGCCAGATGAGTCCACGACGCCAGATCCACGAGGGGCCTCCCTGGCCACTGTTCAATCCTGGGGAGTGCAAAGCCACAGTCTCACAAGTCTCTACAGTGGGTGGATTGCCCACTGTGCCATCCTGGGGAGTGAAAAGCCACAGTCTCACAAGTCTCTACAGTGGGTGGATTGCCCACTGTGCCATCCTGGGGAGTGCAAAGCCACAGTCTCACAAGTCTCTACAGTGGGTGGGTTACCCACTGTGCCATCCTGGGGAGTGCAAAGCCACAGCCCCTCAAGTCTCTACAGTGGGTGGATTGCCCACTGTGTCATCCTGGGGAGTGCAAAGCCACAGTCTCACAAGTCTCTACAGTGGGTGGATTGCCCACTTTGCCATCCTCTCACAAGTGGATTACAGACTCCACTGGTTTTGGAGGAGGCATGGTGCCCAGAGTGCTTCAAGCAGCCCATGCCCGACACAGTTGCGGGCCTGCCCCTTCTGCGAATGGGCCAGCGGTGATTGAGACGGCGGTGCCCAGCGGAGCGGTGCTTGAGTTGAAGGGCCCAGCGGGGCGGTGCTTGAGACGGCGGTGCCCAGCGGAGCGGTGCTTGAGTTGAAGGGCCCAGCGGAGCGGTGCTTGAGACGGCGGTGCCCAGCGGGGCGGTGCTTGAGACGGCGGTGCCCAGCGGAGCGGTGCTTGAGTTGAAGGGCCCAGCGGAGCGGTGCTTGAGATGAAGGGCCCAGTTCAGCGGTGCTTGAGATGAAGGGCCCAGCGGAGCGGTGCTTAAGTTGAAGGGCCCAGCGGAGCGATGCTTGAGATGAAGGGCCCAGTTCAGCGGTGCTTGAGATGAAGGGCCCAGCGGAGCGGTGCTTGAGTTGAAGGGCCTAGCGGAGCGGTGCTTGAGACGGCGGTGCCCTGTGGAGCGGTTCTTGACTTGAAGGGCCCTGTTCAGCGGTTCTTGACTTGAAGGGCCCTGTTCAGCGGTTCTTGACTTGAAGGGCCCTGTTCAGCGGTTCTTGAGATGGCGGTGCTCTGTTCAGCAGTGCTTGAGATGGCGGTGCCCTGTTCAGCGGTGCTTGCCTTGGCAGTCCTTGCCATGTTCAGCGTTGCTTGAGTTGGCACTCCTTCATTGCCCAGCTGGGCTGTGGCTGGCGGGGCCCTCCTGGGCAGCTGGGCTGGGGCTGGCGGGGCCCTCCTGGGCAGCTTGGCTGGGGCTGGCGGGGCCCTCCAGAGCAGCTTGGCTGGGGCTGGCGGGGCCCTCCTGGGCAGCTTGGCTGGGGCTGGCGGGGCCCTCTTGGGCAGCTTGGCTGGGGCTGGCGGTGCCCTCCTGGTCAGCTTGGCTGGGGCTGGCGGGGCCCTCCTGGGCAGCTGGGCTGGGGCTGGCGGGGCCCTCCTGGGCAGCTGGACTGGGGCTGGCGGGCCATCCTGGGCAGCTGGGCTGCTGCCGGACTTGTCGGGCGTGCTGCCCTTGCCACCCTTCCCTGCTCGTCTGTGGCCCTTTCCTCCCTTTGCCGGTGTGCCAGGTGGCACCCCAGTCCCTGACGGTGCCAGGGTAGTGCTTGTGGAGCCTGCTGTCTTTGGCCTCTCGCGCCGGGCACTGGCTTTCTTTGCTTTTTTTGCAGGGGGTGGGCTGGCCGTCTCTTTACTCCCAGCCGAAGTAGCTGGGCTTGAAGGTGGTGGACTCAAAAATCCTTGGACTATTTTCTTAGTAGGTACAGGTTTTGTGGTGGCTGAGGTGCTGATTGGAGCCTTATGAGATGGAGGGGGGGGGTCAGTTGATGGAAAGAGGTCAAGGTTGGAAATGAAAATCAATTTAGTAAGACAGGGACGGGTAGTTGTAGTGGGTATGGGAGTGGAGGTAGAGGATGTGGTTGTAGGAGAGTGAAGTCTGGTGTCTTTGGGTGCAGGTGCTTGTGCTGGAGGCTGTCATGAGGAGGATGGCTGTTGGGTGGTTGGCTGCCTGCGTTTGTGTGGTTTGGAAGAGGAGGTGACAGACACACTGGAAGAGGACACAGGGGACGTGTAAATGGTAGTGGGGGTGGTGACTGCACGTGTGCGGAGTGTTCTGGTGGGTGTGCTGGTGATGGACGTAGTGGCTGAAGATGTTGTGCATGCAAGTGTGAGTGGAGACGTCACAGTGAGGGAGGAGGGAGACGAGGAGGAGGGGGACACAGAGGAGGCAGTGGCTGTTGGCATGTCTGCATGTGGATGTTGCTTGTGTGAATGCTTGTGTGATGTGTGGTGCTTATGTCTGGATGAGCTTCTCTTGGGTGTTGAGGTGTGTGCAGGCTGGTCTGATGGTGTGTCTGGGATAGGCAGAGGTACAGGGGAGTGGGACTGGGTTGAGGAAGTTGGAGGAGGGAGGCAGGAGACAGGGACAATGGCTGCCGTCAGTGCTGAGGCCAGAGCGTTGAATGATCGCTGATGGGCAGCCTGACCCGAATGAATGCCCTCCAGGTATGCATTACTCCGGTGCACCTCCCTTTCTACACCCTGGATGGCATTCAAAAGGGTAGACTGCCCAACAATGAGCGTCCTCAGGAGGTCAATGACCTCCTCACTGAGGGAAGCAGGGGTAACTGGGGCAAGGCCTGAGGTGCCTGGGGTGAAGGAGATGCCCACCTTCCTGGGTGAGCGGGCACGGGCGAAAGCTGAGGTGCTGCTGGGAGGGCAGAGCTGGCGCGCTGGGTGACGGCTGTACCTGTTGTTGCGGTGGGCACGGATGTAGCCGCCACCACAAGGGAGCTCCCTTCCGAGGACGTGTCTGTGTCGCTGGTGTCACCACGTGTCCCCGCTGTGGAGCTCCCCTCGCCCTCCGTCTCACTGGTAAAATCAGAGTCAGTTGCATGGCCCTCCATGGCCATGTGAGATGCAGCTCCCTCGTGCTCCGATGCCACTTCTCCTCCGCCTGATAATGCTAATGCACACATGAACAGGAAGACCACAAAAAAAGGGGGGGTGGAGAAACAAAGACATGTTGAGTGCATGCATTGGCGACACCGTTGGCGGAGAGGACAGACACAGAAGCCCCCTGCACTACGCCGCGCACTTGGGGTACACTACTCAATCCGTGGTACATGGCCTACAAGCCTATGGACGACAACTCCACACATAGGTGACACAGGGCCATGATTAGCTGTACTAGGCAACCTACAGAGGTGGGGGGCAGGGGTACAGGGCCATGCCTAACGGAGGGGCCTAGCCTACAGAAAACGCCCTGGCCTAGGGATACCCACAGCCCTCCTCCCCCACCCAGACACCTCCAATGTGCGCAAAATCAGCAGAATGTGCTTGTACTCACCCCCTTGTGTCTGCTGTGATGCCCTCACGCGCCCATCCAAATCGGGGTAGGCCACCGCCAGGATCCGGGACATCAGGGGGGTCAAAGTACGACTGGCACCCCTCCTACGTTGGGAGGCCATCCCCAGCAGAGCCTCCGCGGTCTTCCTGCTCCCGCGGCAGATGTCCTCCCACCTCTTCCGGCAGTGCGTGCCCCGTCTGTTGTGGACCCCCAGGGTCCGGACGTCCTTGGCGATGGCACGCCAAATGTCGATTTTCTGATGGGCGCTGACCTATGTGACATGTGCATGGGGAGAAAGAAAAACAAACATCACCTTCTGCATGCTCGATGTGAGTGGCCCCCCATCCCCACACTTGCACATGCTCTCATCTTTCGTTTGATGCATGCCTCATTCGCTCCCCTCCCCACCATCTTTCATTCACCCCACTGAACCCAGGCATTGGCCACAAAGCATGGTCCCAGTGTACTTACCTGTTGGTCTCGAGGACCGTAGAGTAGCGCATACTGGGGGAGGACCCCATCCACGAGTTTCTCCAATTCTTCAGAAGTGAAGGCAGGGGCCCTTTCCCCAGTCGCAGCAGCCATTGTCTCTTCCAGACCGAGGTCACAGCAGCACTTGCAGTATAGGTCCTCTCCTGTGGATGATCAGGTATCGAGTGATTAAGCAGATAGAAAATGGCGGTCATGCCCGCCGCGTACCGCGGCGGTGAGTACCGCGACCGCCGGCGCACATCCTCATTGGCTCCTGAAACCCGCAGGGTTCAATGTTAACCAATGCGGCTTTGCGCCGCGGTCTTTGACCGCCTACCGCCACGGTGTGCCACGCCAGCGCATTGACCTCACATCCCACTGTCGCACTTCACAGGTCAGGCAGCCGCCACTTCAAGGGCCCCCATATCTTAATATCTCCTGCGTCACACATACCTAGGCCTTGCATCAACACTCATACAAGCAATTCAATGCATTGAGAATCGTGTACTGTGAAAGCTGTGGGAACGTACCTGTGGGTTGATTGACTCTGTGCTCCATGTTGTCCTTCCTAGGCACCGTCCGCTGGGACTTGCGAGGAGATGGAGGAATCTTCCCGTGTACAGACCGCTGGTGGACCTGTCGACAATGGAAGAAAGACATGTCATACTGACATACAGGCTTGACAGAGTCACTATACAGGAACTGTGTGCCCAGCTGGAGCCAGACCTGATGTCACCCATCCGCCAACCCACAGGGATCCCCCCTCTAGTGCAGGTGCTGTCAGTACTCCATTTTTTGGCAAGTGGGTAATTTCAAACAACAGTGGCCATTTCATCAGGAATGTCTCAGCCCATGTTTTCCAAGGTGTTGTCCAGAGTGTTGTCTGCCCTGCTGAAATACATGCGGAGCTACATTGTTTTCCCTGAGGTGGGCGATTTGGCTACAGTGAAGGGTGATTTCTATGCGCTTGGACATATTCCCAACATCATTGGTGCAATTGATGGGACACATGTTGCTTTGGTCCCCCCCAGCACGAGTGAACAGGTGTACAGGAACAGAAAAAGTTATCATTCCATGAATGTCCAGGTGGTCTGTTTGGCTGACCAGTACATCTCCCATGTAAATGCCAAGTTCCCTGGGTCAGTGCATGATGCGTACATCATGCGCAATAGCAGCATCCCTTACGTGATGGAACTACTTCAGAGACACCGTGGGTGGCTAATTGGTGACTCTGGTTACCCCAACCTGTCCTGGCTACTGACCCCAGTGAGGAATCCCAGGACAAGGGCAGAGGAACGGTACAATGAGGCCCATGGGCGGACTAGGAGGGTGATCGAGCGGACGTTCGGCCTCCTGAAGGCCAGGTTTAGGTGCCTCCATATGACAGGTGGATCCCTAATGTACTCACCAAAGAAGGTGTGCCATATAATCGTGGCCTGCTGTATGCTTCACAACCTAGCTTTGCGACGCCAGGTGCCTTTCCTGCAGGAGGATGGTCCAGATGGTGGTGTTGTGGCAGCTGTGGAGCCTGCGGAGAGTGAAGAGGAGGAAGACGAAGAGGACGACACAGACAACAGGGACACAGTAATACTGCAGTATTTTCAATGACATACAGGTAAGAATCAACACCGGCATTTTACATTTAATTAAAGTCTCCTGCCTCTCTACTGTCTGAGTTTCCCCCCAGTGTATGTTAACTGAGTTGTGACTTTCCCTTCCAATTTCAAAGATTCCAGATTTACAGTCTCACAGGTGCATTGTCCATATGCCTGTGGAAGGTGGAGCAGGGGCAGTTTAAGGTTGGACAGGGTGACAATGTGGGACAGTGGGATGACAATCAGGGGGTATCCTTTCCTGGCGGGGGTCTTGGCATCCTACTCTGTCTTCTTCCTAGATCTCAGGCACCGCTTGCGGGGTGGTTCTCCTTCTGCAGGGGGTGGGGTTCTGGTGGCCTGTTGTTCTTGTGTCGGGGCCTCCTGTCCACTAGCGCCGGCGGAGGTGGTAGCCTGTTCTTGGTCCATGCTAGTGACAGGGGCCCTTTGTGGTGCCACATGGTCCTGCAATGTGCTGACAATCTGATTGAGAGCCACAACGATGGTGCCCATTGCGGAACTGATGTTTCTGAGTTCTTCCCTGAACCCCATAAACTGTTCCTCCTGCAGTACCTGGATCTCCTGGAACCTGGCCAGGACCGTCGCCATCATCTCCTGGGAGCGGTGGTATGCTCCCATGATGGAGGAGAGGGCCTCTTGGAGAGTGGGTTCCCTGGGCCTGTCCCCCCCCTGTCGCACAGCAGCCCTCCCAGTTCCCCTGTTTCCCTGGGCCTCTGTCCCCTGGACCGTGTGCCCACTACCACTGCCCCCAGGTCCCTGTTGTTGTTGGGGTGGTGGGTTAACCTGGGTGCCCTGTAGTGGTGGACAGACCGCTGATTGATGTGTCCTGGAGACAGAGGCATGGGCCCGCTGGGTGGGTGCTGTGCTGGTGTTCCCATAGGGGGGTAGGTCTGCTGTGGCCTGTGGCTGTCTGAGGGGAACCGACTGTCCCGAGGTCCCCGATGGGCCGGGCTGGTCATCTGGGTCCAGGGTGGCAGAGCTGCTGTCATCACTGTGGGCCTCTTCTGGGGGTGGAATGGACATTTCTGGACCCTCCTGGGCGGTGTCGTGGCATTCGGGTCCTGCAAGGGTATAAGAGTATGGTTATTGCTTCTGTGTGTGCCATAGCGTGCAATGGGTGGGTGCCCGTGTACCCCAGTGCTGGCATTCCCTTGTGGGAGCTGTTGTGACGGTGGTTTGGGGGGGGATGGGTATGTGCAGTGGGCATGCTTAGGTGATGGGTGTCCATGGTTTGTGGTCGCATGCAGGGCTTGGTGTTGGGATGGGTGGGTCCATGTGATGGTGAGACATTAGCAAGGAGGATGTGTGATGGGGTGGGGGGGAAGGCCGGGGGTATGATTTGGCATGCCGGTGCGTGGGGGGGATGAAGTAGTTGAGATTCGACTTACCAGAGTCCATTCCTCCGCCTACTCCTGCGAGGCCCTCAGGATGCAGGATCGCCAAGACCTGTTCCTCCCATGTTGTAAATTCAGGAGGTTGAGGTGGGGGTCCGCCGCCAGTCTTCTGCACCGCGATGTTGTGTCTGGATACCATGGAAGGCACCTTCCCCCGTAGGTCGTTCCACCGCTTCCTGATGTCGTCCCGATTTCGTGGATGCTGACCCACAGCGTTGACCCTGTCCACTATTCTTTGCCATAGCTCCATCTTCCTGGCAATGGTGGTGTGCTGAACCTGTGCCCGAAGAGCTGGGGCTCTACCCGAACTATTTCCTCCACCATGACCCTGAGTTCAGCGTCTGTAAACCTGGGGTGTCTTTGGGGTGCCATGGGGTGGTGTGGATGAGGTGCGGGGTGGCGTTTGTGGTGATGAGTGTGGTGAGTGTGGTGGTGTGTGGTGTTTTGTGCGTGGATGTTGTGTGAGTGATGGTGTTATGTGCCTGTGAATGCTCTGTACTAGCTGGTGGTGTCTCTCTCTGGCCTTAGTCAATAAATGGTGGTCGTAGGGGTTTGTGGGTGTGTGTTTTATATTGTGTTGGGTGTGTGGGAGTGGTATTTGTATGTGTATCAGGTGTGTGTATTTCAAAATGTCCAATGTGGCAGTGTTTTGGAGCTGTGTGTGTATTGGTCGGAATGGAATGGGCGTATTTCTGTTGGCGTGACGGTGGAGGTTTGGTCATCACCAGTTTTTCGCTGACCTTTGGTGTGGCGGACTTTTGTGGATGTCTGGTTTTTGCCGGTTTGCCTGTTGCGGGTCAGAATGACTGTGGCGGTTTCCCGCGCCCGCGACGGTGGTATGGCGGTCTTCTGACCGGCGGTAAGTGCATTTTACCGCCAAGGTCAGAATGACCCCCTTTGTGTTTACAACGTGTAAGTGATTCCTACACATGATAGAAGATACAGTCTCTCAAGTTATGCAGAAATGTTTGTTGCTTTTCTCTGTTAGGTGAACTCTGTAATTTCTGTATACACCCACCATATCATATCATAAGTTGCTGCGGTATAATGAAATCATGTTATGGTCCCTGAGGAATGCAGAAACTGTTTTATTGACATGTTTCCTGGATTTCTCTATTTGTGAGCAGAACAGATTTGACCAGTTCTGACTTTGGCAAATGTTTGAAAAAATTAAGAGTGTGTGTGGGAAGAGTGTCATCACTTTTCCAAAGGTTTCTTTCATTAGGATTTCCAAACCAACTCCTGTGACTACACCTAGGTCATCGACACCACAGTGTACAATCAGAAGGTCTCGATGTTAGCAATCCTTAACAGTTTCAACCAAAGGAAGTAATTGATGCCACTTTAACCCTCTCTGTCAATCCAAGTAATATCCACATTAGACAAACCTAGATCCCTGTCAACATCACTTCTTTTTGCACTATCTGTGGCCCAAACACACAAAGCTGTGACCCAAAATCCACACTCTGAGCATCTTGGAAGTAATCTGGATAAGCACACAGGAGATGGCTGCAGCTGAATGAGGCTGGTATGAAATGAAAATCTGATGAAATGGAGGGTAGTAAGTAGAGTCTGGAATAAGTGATTTCATTGGCTGTTGTAGATATTTGTGGATGAAGGTAGGTAGTGAGATTATGCAAATTGTAAGCATATGTTGGATTGGTTTTAGAACAATTGGAAAACAGTTGAAATAGCTGTGATATGTTTACTATGAATGATTCAACCACACCTGCTAAATGTGGCTTGAAACTAAGCATGCTCTAGTCAGAAACTGTCATGAACTTGTAAGCAGTGCAGCAGAATGTTGAAAACTGTGTAACCATGGTAAAAAAGCTAGAGGAGCATGATGGGGAAGAGAATAGAAAAAAGACTAGAATGTGACTTTGTTTTACCTTACATATAGAGATAGTAATGATTCATAATGATTATTTAATGTTATGATTTGGTTTTGTGTTCTACAAAAAGTGTTTATATAGATGTGCTTTTTTGTTATAAGATCATAAAATATTTTCCGATCTGCCCTGTAGATCCACGGATTCACCTGCAAATTTACACAGGTGGACTGCGCTGAGCGCTGCAGTGGATCTGCAGATCCAGCAAAACTCACATCATATTGGCGAACTTTGCAGGAGCACTTCAAAAGGTTAACTATACAAACCAGTGAGAAGTTGTAGAACACTGTATTAACATAAAAGGGAGATTGTGATTGGTTTACTGACTCAGTAACCTTGAAAGGAGAGTTGAAGAGGTTGCCATTACTGGTTACCTGCTACGAGAGTGGACATTCATTCTTGTGGATGGTTTTCTGAGGTTTGTTCAGTGAGACAAAATTCTAACTGATTCTGAATGATATACTGAAAGACAAACATAGAGCAGAAGAAAGGTATGTGAGTGAAATGTACCTTATTTTAGAAAGATTTAGTATGTGAATAAATTAATATTAGGTTGAAGAAAGTGAGCAGTGTTTTCACAAATTGTTATAAAAGATATAAATAGAAAGTTTAGGATTTATGTAAAGAAAGTATACAAGTAATTCATTATATATGAAAGACATTCAGCTGAACGTGGAAAAGGGGATTCATGGATGTTTCCAGTTTGTATCAGTATATTAAAGTGATCCCTCATGTATGCTGAAGCTAGAATGGAGAATGCACTAATGAGTGATTTAATGGTTTAAAATGTTATATTGAGTTGTAGAAACTGAATGTGTTTGTCTATACAGAAATGGGAATGTATAAAGCAATGTTGAATTCATGCAGAGAGTCACATATGTATTGAAAGATGATGATTGAGAGATGAGATTGATTGTTATGTGTAGGAGGCTGGTCTAGTTTGTAGTGGGTACCTTGGGTACTTACACTTTATACGAGGTCCAGTTATCCCTTATTAGTGAAATGTAGTAGTATTCTAGCAGCTTAGGCTGATAGAGGTGGCTTTAGCAGAAAGGCTTAGGCAGAACTGGGATTCATGCAAAGCTCCTGCAATACCACTATAGCTACACAGTACTTATACAAATAAAAGACAATACTCAGTGTTACCAAAAATAAAGGTACTTTATTTTAGCGACATAAGGCCAAAAATATCTCAGAGGCAATACTCCTTCTGGAGGTAAGTATTATACACAATATATACACTAGACACCAAAATCAGGTAAGTAAATAGTCATAGGATAGTGCAAACAATAGAAAATACCATAGAATGCATTAGGGAGAAATAGGTCTAAGGGCAACACAACCCAATACTAAGAAAGTGGAATGCAAATCACAAATTCCCCCCGTAGACAAGTGTAGTGTGTAGAGGGTCGCTGGGAGTGTAAGAAAACCACACAGATGAGTAAAATACCCCACCCTAGAGCCCAGGAAAGTAGGAGTTTAGTACTGCAAGTTTCCTTAGGACACACTACAAGTCGTGGTTAGAGTTATTGCAAGAACCAAGCAAGACTGAAAGCAACAAATGGTGGATTACTAGACCTGAAGACCTGGAAAGAGAGGAGAACAAGTCCAGAAATCGCAGAAGATTCCAGGAAGGACAGGATCCCCTGCCAACCTAAAAGATGGTGCAAAAGAGGATTCTCTGGTTGGAAGAAGTCTGCAGAAGAACACCAAAGAAGATGGCGGCAGGTTCCTGCATGATGCAAAGGATGTCCCATGTAGAGATGTTGAATGCAGGTGAGTTGCAGCGCTGGATTCATCCAACAAGCCTTGGTTCAAGAAATATTGTGGATTGCATCAATATGGTGCTGCCTGGACCCAGGAGGGACCTAGGGGCTTAAACTCAGACTGAGCAGGCAGAGGGTGCTCCCAACACTCGAGGGAACCAACAGATGACCAGGCAGCACCCACATAGGTTCCAGGGCACTGGGACAAAGAAGGTGCAAATTGCGGTTGCTGCAGCACTACAGAAGAAGGTCGCACACCACCGGAGAACAACTCAGTGAGTTGAACGTTGCAGGATAGAGTGCTGGGGACCTGGGCCAGGCTTTGCATGAAGGATTCTTGCAAATAGTGCACAGAGGCCTCAGGAGCGGAAGGTGATGCGGTGCACAGGGGTACGGTCACAAATGGGGAAGGCAAACTCTTACCTTCTCCAAATTTGGACAGTCTGTGTCAAAGGGGTCCACCACCTGTTGTCCAAGGAGCATGCTCGTTGCCAGGAGAGGAGTCCAAGAGAACCGGTAGTCATCTTAGAAGGTGCCTGCTTGAGCAGGGAAGTGACTCCGTCACTCAACTGGAGATTTCTTCAGTCCTTCTGGTGCACAGTGAAGACAGGGAGTCCCCAGAGCATGCACACCATGGAAACATTTGCAGTTTCTTGCTGGAGTTTAAGTTGCAGAGCGAAGTAGCCCTTCTGGATACTTTGCTGCAGTTACAGTGGTTCCTGTAGCAGTCTGTGGTTGATCCAAGGTCAGAGGATGAAGCAGTAGTTGCTGAGGATTCCTGATGGAAACTTGCAAGCAGAATCAGAAGAGGAACCCAGAGTAGAGACCCTAAATAGCCCTGAGAGGGGGATGGCTATCTAACCAGGTATGCACCTATCAGGAGGGGCCTCAGACATCACCTGCTGACACTGGCCACTCAGAGGCCTCCAGAGTGTCCCCACACCTTGGAAAACAAGATGGCTGATGCCTGGGACACACTGGAGGAGCTCTGGGCACCACCCCTGGGGTGGTGATGGACAGGGGAGTGGTCACTCCCCTTTCCTTTGTCCAGTTTTGCACCAGAGCAGGGACTGGGGGTCTCTGAACCAGTGTAGACTGGCTTATGCAAGGAGGGCACCATCTGTGCCCTTCAAGTAATGTCCAGAAGCTCTGGGAGGCTACCCCCTCCCAAGCCTGTAACACCTATTTCCAAAAAGAGAGGGTGTAATACCCTCCTCCAAAGGAAATGCTTTGTTCTGCCTTCCTGGCAGTTAGCTGCTCAGACCCCAGGAGGGCAGAACCTTGTCCGTGAGGTGGCAGCAGCTGAAGCTGCAGTGCAAGCCTCAGAGAGCTGGTTTGGTAGTACGGGAGGTCCAAGGGGTAGCCCTCAGGCTGCATGGAATTGGCTCCCCAATACCATATTTGGAATGGGTGGACAATTCCATGATCTTAGCCACCTTACAGGGCCATTTTCGGAGTTACCATTGTGAAGCTACATATAGGTATCAGTAACAGTAACTTCGCACCTATCCTTCAGTAAATGAAGGTCAGACATATAGGTGACTTATAAGTTACTTAAGTGTTTGAACTATTTCACGCAGGCTGCAGTCCTGTGAAAAGGTTTGTCTGTGCTCCTAATGGGTGGCAAAAGAAATGCTTCAGCCCATAAGGATCTCCTGGAACCCCAATGCCCTGGGTACCTAGGAATCATATATTAGGGACTTATAAGGGGGGTCTAGTGTGCCAAATGGAATTGTTAAATGAAGTCACTAAACTATAGTGACTAGTTTGGATGCAGAGAGAGCATAAGCACTGAAGTTCTGGTTAGCAGAACTTCAGTGACACAGTTAAGCACTACTGACAACACACATAAGGCCACAAACTATGAGCACTGGGGTCCTGGCTAGCATGATCCGAGTGAGACAGGCAAAACACACTGACAAATAGGGTTTTTATCTATTAGCCCTGGGGTCCTGGCTAGCAGGATCCCAGTGAGACAGTAAAAACACACTGACAGACATTCACAAATAGGCTAAAAGTGGGGGTAACTATGCTAGAAAGAGGCTACTTTCTCACAATATGATTGAAGTATAATACTTGAAAAGGTAAGAAAAGGATTGGGTGAGAGCAGGTTGGATTGTTTTTTGCTGTAAAAGGTGAAGGTGTCAAATATACTGTATGTGGGCTGAAGAGGAGGTTGCTGTATCTATAGAAGAGTAACTAAGTGTTTTTCATTTTTATTGTGTTTAAAGTGTACTTGGTATGTTAAGGTATATGTATACTGTCTGATGTATACTGTTAAAGCGATAGCAAAATAAAATAAATATAAAGGGAGACATACTCATTTAGAGATATTAACAAGAACTTGTATATTGATGTAGATAGAGAATTTAAGTGCATAGGCTGCAGTAAGAGATTAATTTAGGATGTAATATACTGAATGCAATATGTAGTTTTGTATATTGATTATATAGATTCCTATTTATATCAATTGTGGTTTAAATATGGTTTAGGGTACTAATTGTGAGCATAGGTGCACAGTTTTATTTTTAAATACACTTGACATTAGAAAATGTGTTTAAGTAGGTTTGTACTGTGTGTTGTAAGAAAAGTCACCCTTTAAGTGAGATATATGTAGACTATAGAAGAGAGTGTATTTTTACTCAAAGATGAAACATATTTTTCTGCATTTTAGTGACTGAGATGAAAGGTTGTAGAGGCCTATGCCAGGTATATGTGCACTCTACTAGAACATATGGTACTTATATAGCTAATAGGGAAAAGGTATAGTCAGTCTCGTATCTAGTGAAATAGTCATAAAGTCACTTTTGTATTCACCAATGCAGATACTCATATACCAACCCATACACCAGGGATCACACAGATAGATTTAACAGCACAATCAGGGACGCACTGATGTATACACTGACACACCTAAGCACCCACTGATCTGTACACTGACACACCTATGCACATTGTGATGTATAGACTAACATCCCCAGGTGCGTACTAATAAATAGAGTAATACACCCTGGCATGGACTGTTGCATGCACTGAGACAACCAGGTGGAACTGATGCATTGACAGACGCCCAGGTGCACTGTATTGCATGCACTATAATACCTAGGTGACAGTGATGTATACACTGAAAAATCCAGGGATACTCTGACATATACACTGAGACACTTAGGTATGCAGCAATGCATATAGTGGGACACAGAGACACACTCTTATCTGTAGACTGAGAGAGCCAGACATACATTGATGTATACAATGATACATCCAGACACACTCTTTTACATATTCTGATTCATCCAAGGATGCAATTATGCATCTACTGACAGATCCAGGCACAGATCGGTGCATTCAGTGATCCAGCCAAGTGGCTACTGATGTATTCAGAGAATCATTCAGATGTACAGCGATGTATACACTGAGGCACCCATGGAAAGAGTGACACACACACCTAGGAGTACACTGATGTATAAACTACCACACACAAACACGCACTGATGCATACACTGACATACCCAGGCTGAAACTCATGCATACACTAACACAGACATGTACAACCTTAATAATCAGTGACACAGCCATACTGATACTACTGCATGAACTGACACACCCAAATGCAAAACGATACATGCACTGACAAACCCAGGCCCGTTTGATTGCATACACTGACACTCAGATGCACACTGATGTATGGATTAATACATCCAGAGACACATTAGTATACATACTAACACACTGAGATACATAATGATGCATACACTGAGAGACCCAGGCAGACACTAATGCAAAAACTAACAAAGCTAGTTATTAGTAATGCTTCCATTCAAACAGACAGGTAGACACTATCATATACAATGACATACCTAGGATCAGATTTTCACATACACTATCACACCCAGGGACACAATTATGAATAGATTGAGACACCTAGACAGAAACTGATAAATAAACTTATACATGAAAATTAAAAGATATATATGCACTCACACAAGTATGGAAATACTGATGAGTAATAAAGACTCAAACACAGCTCTTTGATTCAGTGGTGGTTCTAACAAGAACCGATTTTTTTGTATTTTTTGATTGAACACGTTTTCATTTGTGTGTCTTCTTGATTTTCATAAAATGAATTGGACACTTGGGAAAAACTTGCAATACTTTTGCATTATGAAAGCACAAGAGTGTGCAATAGCAGCTAGTTTGAAGAAAAACTTTGTGAAAAAAATTACCAACTGTGGTTTTTGACCTGCAAAAAGAAGTCGTTGACAATTGCAACTTTTGCAAACACAAGATTATGGCAGATGCAGCAGGATGTTACCATTTGACTCAATTCAGTGCATGTGGCTGACATACTGATATTCTGAGCAGGAGCTTGACTAGATGATGATATACCAGGTTCTGCATCGAAATGTGTCAGTTCTTTCTCAAACATACTTCACCGGTATGCCTGTTCATGGATTGTGCACAGATGTTTCCACATACTCGACGTTCCTTGGCTGGATTTTTTTTATGTACAACTAGAGAGATTTCTTCACAGAGGTTGCATTTCACAATGATTGCAATGACTTTTTCCCCCCACTAGGTATGATGTCCACACATCACTCTTTTCTAAATGAAGAAGGCACCTGTTGAGAATCATCTTTAGAAATATCCTGAGACTTTCCAGGTGGTGGTGGAGCACTCCCTCTAGCCATTCTGGAAACTTCTGTAGCTGAAGGATCACAGCTGAGATGCTTCTCCCTCAAAAGCTAGCAGAATGATAATTGTTTTAGGGAGTAGCCCTACCTAAAACTAGGTGTGAATCAAAAGTAACCAATGAAATGACAGATTGCTCTTCACACATCGAGCGGTTCTGCGGTTCTAAACTGGAGTCGCAGTTCCACGAAAATTGTAATATAAGTTTTGTGTTCTATTGTAAATAAATAAAATATGTTTGTGAGTTGTAAATATGTTCAGTCTTCTGTTTACACAGGAAAGAATAGAGTGATGTTGGAAAGTGGGCCACTAGTTGTGTGGCCTGCACAAGTAATGGCTCTGCACCCGACCACCACAGGGAGCCAAACACCCATTGTAGTGCTTGACTCATAGGGTAGCGTTGCGGAGCAGTCCAAGGCTTACTCAAGGGAGGTGGTGTTGGCTAGTACTCCCCATTCAAGAGCTCACAAGCATGACACTCAAAACATGATTGCTCAGTCTGTGCTTTTTCTTTTGATAAAGTAAAAGTACATTTATTACACACACTACTCAATACTATGCAACATTTTACAAATACACACAAATGATGCAATTACTGTTGGATTACATTCTTGTCTCCCCTGAGGGGAAATATATCCCCAACAAATCACATGGCAAAAATTTACTTGTGTCCCAATGCAATATTTGACTTTAGGTTGGAGTTAGAGCACTTACATCTTGCAATAAAGTACATGTACTTTTATATGAGATGCCTGTTAGTCTCATTGCTCAAATAAGCATGAACAGAACCTGTATATGCATGTTGGAGTACTTTGCTTGGTTAGGATTACTTCCAGATTACTCACAGATTACCTTTGATAACATTTTGAAACACCATCCTGCACCCCTAGAGGATGATTTGACATATGAACCTTTTCAGGCCATACAGGGGGTCCTCATGCTGAGACCACACATTCCCAGATTTCCTTAAGCCTAACTTGCTATGGTATTCACTAAGGCTGTAAAAATACTTGCCATTACAGCCTTTCACTCCTAGAGACCATAGTTCCACAAGCAAAGAACTACAGTTACACCCAGCTTGTTCTTCGCAGTGCTTTGTAATGCTTTGGGGGGGGAGGGGGTTATACTTCTTTTGCCCCACCCAGCCTAGGATGGGGACACAAACTCTGCTTTGGGGTGAGATTGTGCTGGTCCTGCAGCTCCCGCGGTCCATGGGCACTTTGTTGGTGGTGGTCTCAGCTTCTTGGGGCAACCACAAGATGAGAATGAAGCTCATGAAGATGTTGTGCCTCGCAAGGCATTGTGGGCGATATGCATATGAAATGGGCTGCTCTCCCACTGCTCCAGGGAGAGTTGCGATGCCGCCAGAGTTGGAGCACTGCACTGGGGTGTGACCGGTCCCAACCGGACACCCCCACACCAGGTATGGCTTCCCTCATTAGGGAGTGGTACAGGGAGCCCACCCCCCTGCTATTCTCGCTGGATTTCTACATTGCCAGCACATACAGATGCTGCTGGGGGAGTTGGGCCTTCATTTTGTGTCTGCCCGCTCCTGTGGGCAGACGCATGCTGCTGCTGCGGCTGGGTGGCCATATGGGAGAGTGCAAGGGCACTCCCCCTCCTCTATGGCTACATTAGGACCCCGGGATGGGGTTTGAAGCCCCATCCCTCCTTCCTAGGAGCACAACAATACTCTCCGCTTTCCTCCTCTTCAGGGGATCCGGCGATGATGTCCGGGGCCCCTCTGGGCAGCTTTACATGAAGTGTGACGTCTCCCACCTGACTTCATTATCCATGTGGGGCATCCGAATGGGGTCTGGGGCCCCATTGAGTATTGGGGCTTTGTCTTTGGCCGAGGTTGAGGGAGAGGGCGCCCAATACTTGGAGGAGAATCTGGGTTTGGTATACTCTGCATGCATATTGTGGGAAGCCTTTAAAACAGTAATAAGGGGTCATACACAAGACATGATTGGGGGCAAGAAAAAGGAACAACATTTGCAGGCCGCAGAACTTGAGTGAGAAATCGTAGCCTTGGAGGCCCGCTGTCAGGCAGAGGGAGGGGTGGAAGATGGTCTCCCCCACCAGCTGCGCCTCAAACGATATGAGCTGCGCACTCTGGCTGATCAACATGCTAGGATTATGTTCTGGGATCTCAGCATCGACTGTATGATGTGGGTGACAAAGCCAACAAATTATTGGCCTGGATGGACAAGAGAGACCGAGAGCGTTCATGGGCCAGGGTGGTACTGACTAAGGAGGGGACCACATGCGAGTCTAACTAGTCCATAACAGAGGCCTTTGCAGCTTACCATGAGGAGGTCTATACTTCAGTTACTCAGATGACAGAAGAGGACTGCATGGACCTCCTGTGGGATATTCCATTGCTGGGGCTCTCAGAGACAGAGAGAGGGGAGTTAATTGCTGAGCTGACGGAAGAAGAAGTTGCCGCTGTGTTACAGGGGCTCCAGTCAAGCAAGGCGGCAGGGCCCAACGGACTCTTTAAATCCCTGGAGAGTAAGGTGGCTAAATACTTGTTGACCATGTTCCGGGAGTCACGGGATGAGGGACTGCTGCTGCTGGATCAGAGGACTGCGACTGTCATGCTGATTCTGAAGAAAGATAGACCCCTGGAGAGATGCGCTTCTTATAGGCCCATCTCCCTTCTTAATATGGAGGTCAAGGTCCTGCTGGCGAAGGTCCTGGCAGCTAGACTGTGTGTAATTATTGCTAAGTTAGTCCACTCAGACCAATTCAGCTTCATGCTGTCCTGATAAATGCATCTGAACTTGAGGAGACTCTACAGGGTCTTACACATGACGGAAAGCCAGCATAAGGAACAGGCGGTGCTCCTATCTCTCGACGCCAGGATGGCCTTCCACAGTGTGGAATGGCTGTTTATTTTTGCAGTGCTCAGTCAGTTTGGAGTGGGCCTGCAGTTCTTGTCCTGGATTAAACTGCTATATCGGGAACCGGGGGCCCGGGTGCGGGTCAATGCTACTTTATTGTGGCTCTTTCCCCTACAGAGGGGCACCCGGCAGTGTTGCCCCCTTCCCCCATTTTGTTCGCCCTGGCACTCGAGCCCTTGGCAGAATGGATCCGGTAGGATCCACTGATTCAGAATATAGACTTGGGTGCAACATAGGAGGAACGTATCTCCCTGTACACGGACAACGTTCTGCTACTTGTCACAACTCCAGCGGTCGATCAACAGGATAATGCAGGTCTTTTGCATTTTTGGGGACCACTCCGGTTACCAGATTAACTGGGATAAATGGATGGTCTTCTCCTTGGTGGCGGCCCCACCCGCCCTGCCCACAGGCTGTAGCGTGCCAATCTGTGTAGAGGGTTTCAAATATCTGGGCATATATGCCACTAGAAATCAGGAGTGCTTTCCACAGCAAAACCTCCAACCTCAACTTGATAGATTCCACAGGGATGTGGCCCAATGGAGGACGTTACCTCTTTCTCTCATGGGTAGAGCAGCCCTCTACAAAATGATGACACTGCCCCACCTTCTATATGTCTTTCCGAGCACTCCCTATAAGATACCAGTGGAGGTGTTCCGGCGTTTGGACCAGGACACCAGAGTACTGCTTTGGGATGGCTGCTGTTCCCTTGTAGCATTGTTGAAACTGAAGCTAGGGGTGTATGAGGGTGGGTTGGCAATCCTGGATCCCTTTCGCTATTATTGGGTGACTCAAATGGTCAACATTAATGATTGGGCCTTTGCGGACTAGGAGGACCTGGTGTTTCGGGTTGACAGACAGATGTTGGGCAGGGGGGATAGGAGCCTGCCCCTTATGCCCACATGAGTTAGCGATCGCTGGTGGCGCACTCTGCAACAGTGGTGAAGGCCTGGCATGACACCACCCATTTTCTGGGCTGGGGATCAACCTTAACAGCGTGGACTGCACTGTGGAGTAGTGACCTGCTGGGGGACTTAAATACCTTGGGTGGATTCCGCAGGTGGTCTCTTTTGGCGTTCGAACACCTGGGTGGTCACCACTAGGTAGAGAGGACCTAGTTCCTATAGAAAAATCATCTATTGTTTTGCTAATAACTTTGGCACTATTTGATGAATCTTCAAAAAAATTTCCACGAAAATATGATGCTCACTTCAGCAGCTGTCTGGAATGGTGGGGGGATCCCTCAAGCGGGGCCAAGAAAAAGAGGGAGGTCCCAAAACACCTTTTCCCATTGATTTTTGCATAGGAATTTTAAAGAGTGATAGCGCCCAAACCACTGGACAGAATTACACCAAATGCAGCTGAAAGGTAGGCTCTTGGTACAGAAAGAGTCCTTGTTCTTATTTGGTGTAAATCGATTTAGTCGTTTTTGAGTAATGAAAGGAAATCCAAATTTGTATATATAGGGATGCAAAGGATTTGCAAACCCTCCCGCTCTCGTGCTGAGATCAGATTGGCTGCCAAGACTTCAAAAAGGAAATGTTGGCAGCCATGTTGGGACTCAGCTTCAGCCTAGTCCCATAAAGAAAGAACAAATAAAACAAAAGAGGCCAGGGTACGGACACCCTCATCCCTTAGTTCAGGTGCTGGGGTCCCGAAGGAACCCCGAGAACCAAAAAGCTTTTTTTTAATAGAATTTTTGCCTCAATTAGTGGCGGATCTGGTGAAAATAAAAAAAATAAAAAAATGAAGTCTGGGTTCCGGTGCTTTGTAGTTCTAAGGCACCCGGGTAGGCAAAGTACCAGGGGCAGTGCAAATATAAAGTGGGGGACAACCCGGCCCCCCACCCTGAGAGCCCCAAGGACCACAGACACTCTGGGGCTTTTATTGAATTTTAAGGGGGGCATAGGGCCCACCCACAGCTCCCGGCACCACCACCTCCCCGGCTCTATTAATAAGTTGTATGCGGGGTGGCTGCATGGCCCTCTCCAGCTCTGGGACCACCACCACCCCAAGGCTATTAACAAATTGTGTGCAGGAGGGATATGTGCCACCCCACAGCCTCAGGGACCACCTCCTTCCTAAGGCTATTAAGAGATTGTGTGCTGGGGGCCTTTTGCCCCCACAGGGGACCAACATCTCACTGGGACTTTTAGAAAATGTTGTGCAGTGGGACGCATGACCCCCCCAACAGCCCCAGGGAACACCACCTCCCTGGGGCAAACACAAAAAAATAGAAAGGGGTTTTTGCAGCACCCTCCCCCCAAAAAAGTAATAATGAGGCCAGGGGCCCAGGGGATGGGTACCGGGGGCCGAGATCGGTCTGAGGAGGGGGACTGAGCGGCCTCCCTTCTAAAAAATAAATAAATAATTTGTCTGGGCCCCGATTAATGGGGTCCCTGGTACATGTATCAGCCTGGTAGAGGGGCTGCGCAGCCCATCCACCCCCTAAAAAAATTAAATGTTTGGGCTGGGCCCTGTGGGATTCTTTTTGCACACAGAAAATTTCAGGGTGATCTTTCAAGCGGGGGCAGGGAAAAGGGGGAGGGCAAAAAAGTTGTGTAGTTTACCATAGGACCTGTAGACATGACTACAGCCCAAACCACTAGATGGCATTACACAAAATTTTGCAGAAAGCTAGCTTTCGGTATGCAGATTATGCTTTCACTTATTTGGTGTGATCTGTTCAGTGGTTTCTGAGTAATTTAAAGAAATCCAAATTTGTATAATTCTGGCTGCAATGATTTTGCGAATAATGATGAACTTGTGCATTGAAATGCACAGCTCTTTTTGGCTGCCAATGCTTCGACTAGGAAGTGTTGGCAGCCATCTTGGTACTCGGCTTCAGCCAAGTCCCACAATAAAATAAGAAAAGAAAAGACAAGGGGCCAGGTCAGAGTGACCCTGACCCTTTAGCTCTGCTGGAGGTCCCGAAGGGAACCCCCAGAGCAAAAGAAAATATATATTTTTCTTATTTTTAAAGCGCATTTACGATGCTGTTGCAAATTTGAGTAAACATTTTTGAAAAATCAAATACGTGCTACTGCGCTTGCTTTCTTCAATCCCTTGGGTGGGCTAGGTCCTAGAGGCATTCAGAATTTCTATATGGGGGCCATCTGACCCCCGTCAGTCCCAGAAACCACCATCTTCCCCGGGCAGTTCTTCAAAATAATGTGGGGGGTACATACATTGAAAGAGATGTGGGAGGGTCACCTGTGCCCCCCTCAGCCCCGGGGACCGTCACCATCCTAGGGCACATATATTGAAAGTGACGTGGGGGTGCTTTCTGGACCCCAGCAGCCCCTGGCACCGCCACCTCCCCAGGGCACAAAGATTTAAAGTGATGGGGGGGATGTGCCCCCCCGCAACCCGGGGGGCTTCATTGATAATATCAATGTAATTATTGCAGTAATATTTATTATGAGGAAACTGTGTGTGAGTTATAGTCACTTGAAATAACTCTAAGTTGAAAATCTATGGTTTTGTATGTTTAAAATGTGAGCCTAACAATAATGTCCCTTGTTTTTCTCAATGAATATATATATACTTCAAAGTGTTTAGTGACACAGAATAAACGCCTTCCTCTGTGTTACAGCATGCCGTGCCATCTTGCTTCTTAAATACTAAGGCCCTCATTATGACATTGGCGGTAAATCCTGCTTACTGCTGCGGTGACTCCTGCCAACATACCACTGAGGTGGTGGATATCCGTTTTCCATATCATGTCACACACAAATCAATCTGACAGAATACTGCCACATACACAAATCTGCCAGCCCAAAAGCCAATACTAAAGTGGCGGTACCAACACCTATACCGTTACGTCAACAGAACAAAGCCCACCACATCATGACCCATGAAACACCAGGGCAGACATTCAATGGTGGTAAACCATTGGCGGTACACACAGGCACGCTCAGAATGGTCACCCAAATACTAAACTACACAATATTGGGCAATACCAAATAACCACACCTGACACTGATACACACACCACACTCACCCACCCACAGCACTATAAACCCCCCCCCCACATTACCCACAACCCTTTATGAATATAAATTATTGGCACCAGACTGACACCAAGACAACTACGACAACTAGACACACACACCACATACACCCATTCACCCCTCACACACCACACTTCACACACCCAACCACAGTACCCAACACCAACACACTTACAAACATCACACAACACCCATGTCCCCACAAAGGCACCCCGTTTCACAGAGGAGGAGTTGCAGGTCATGGTGGAGGAAATAGTCAGGTAGAGCCACAGCTGTTTGGAGCACAGTTACAGCAAATATCCATTGCCAGGAAGATGGAGCTATGGCGGAGAATCGTGGACAGGGTGAACGCCGTCGGGCAGCATCCAAGAACAAGGGACGACATCAGGAAGAGGTGGAATGACCTACGGGGAAGTTACGTTCCGTAGCAGCAAGGTACCAGCTCGCCATCCAGAGGACTGGTGGTGGACCCCCACATCCTCCCCCACAGCTCACAGCGTGGGAGGAGCAAGTCTTGGTATTATTGCATCCTGAGGGACTTACTTGAGTTGCCGGAGGACTGGACACTGGTGAGTCAACATCTACTACTTATCACCCCCCATACCTGCATGCCATCTCACATCCTCACCCTCACTGCCATCACTCCACTCCGTCCCACACACTGTACCTACACATATGACTAACCCCAATGCCAGGCCCTGCATGCTGTACCAATGCATGGACAGCCCTCAAATCCCTGCATGGATAACCATCACAAAAGCATGCACAGCATGGAGAACTTACATTCCTACAATACATCACCATACACAAACAAAGGTGGAAGGGCAACAGCAATGAAAGAGGGGAAGTTAGGGATGTACACTATGTCACAGACATGAAGCATAATACATCACTTACATCCCCACAGGTGCCCCAGCCAATCTCAGCAGAGAAGAGGTGCTGCAACTAACCAGTCCCCAACAGATGATGCCCCCAGTGATGACAGTAACTCTGGACTTCAGGATCTGGATGAACTACCTGGCCCATCAAGGACCACTGGTCAGTCGGTCGCTCCAGCCCACTCCCAGTCAACCACAGAACCCCCCCATCAGTATCCAACACCACAGCACCCACCCAGCGTACCCACACCCAAGACAATCAGGGACCTGGGGTCAGTGGCAGTAGGCACACCATTCAGGGGGCACAGGTACTGGCCAATAGGGACTTTGGGAGGACCGCTGTGCACCAGGGAGAGGACAGGCCCAGGGAATCGGCTCTCCAGGGGGCACTCACCAATGTCCTGGGGGTCTACCAGGACACGATGGGTTAGATCCTTCACAACATGCAGGAGAATAAGCAGCTGCAGGAGGAACATCATCAGGAGATCAGGGAGGACTTGCAGGCTCGCAACACCACCATGATCTCCCTAGCAGAGGTGCTGGCAGACATTGCCAACATCATGAGGGAATGGACAGCACACCAGCGCGCCTCTACCACTAACCAGTCTATTGACCTGCCCTCCACTTCTACTGCAGCTTGTGGGCAGGATGCCCCGCCACAGGACCAACAAGCCACCAGCACCCCTCCCCCTGCAGAAGGTGAACCACCCTGCAAACATTCCCTGCGACACAGACAGAAGCCAGAGATACTTGCCAAAACCAAAACCACTGCCAGGAAATGAGACTCTCCTGATTGTCCCCCATGTGTCCCATCCTGTCACCTTGTCCACTTTGAACTGCCTTTGCTCCCCTTCCAATGGCCCCTTGGACACTGGACATGTGCTACAAACAGACTAGGGCAATACCCCGGACTTTCCTCTACCATCACCCCATTCCATTGCACTTTTCAGTCAATTATTTGCACTACAATAAACACTCTTAAACACAACTTGAGTGACACTGTAATATGTGTTGAAAATGTGCATTTATGGGAACAGTCACACCTAGTGCAAATGAGTTGAACATTGTGATAACATACAAATAATGACCTGTAGCTGCCGGCAGTAAACACATCAGGACACTGTTGTCATATCACCAAAATCTGTAAAATGTCAAGACATAGGTGACAATAAGTTGAGATGCAAAGGACGTGAATGCCTTCATGCTACAGCCACACAGAAAACATCCATAGTCAGAGTAATGGTCAGCTGCACTGTCTCACCTGTGTGTCATTGGAAGTATTGACGTATAACTGATGTTCTGTTGTCTGCATCTTCATTGTCTGCTCCTCATTCTCACTGTCCTCAGGGTCCACTGCTGCCACAGGGTCATCTCCATTTCCCTCCTCCTGCAGAAAAGGCACATGTCGTCTGAGGGCCAGGTTGTGCACCATGGCACTACTATCTGGCAGATGTTCTCGGGTGAGTAGCACAGGGATCCACCTGTGGGATGCAGGCATCTGAACCTGGCCTTCAGGAGGCCGAATGTCCTCTAGATTATTCTCCTTGTTTGCCCATGTGCATCCTTATAATGGTTCTCATCCCCTGTCCTGGTATTCGTCACAGGGGTCAGGAGCCACAATAGGTTTGGATAGCCAGAGACACCTTCAAATATTGAGGGACAAGATATAGCCTTACACAATCCTATGGGGATAACACTTGAAGGCATACACTGACATAGAGTGGTTGGGGACTCTGGCTCACCTTTTAGCCACACCCTGTGCCTCTGTAGTTGGGCCATCACATTTGGGATGCTGCTATTCCTCAGAACGAAGGCGTCATGCACCAACCCAGGATACTTGGCAGTGACGTAGGAGATGTACTGGTCCACCAGGCACACCATTTGCACATTCAGTGAGTGGAAACATTTCAGATTCCTGAACACCTGTTCATTCTGGTAGGGGGTACAAACGCAATATGTGTACTGTCAATCGCCCCAATAATATTGGGTATATGTCCCATTGCATAGAATCCGGCCCTCACAGTGGCCAAGAAATGTAGCTGCACATGTGTTTCACCAAGGCAGACAATACCGTTGCCAGCAGAATGGAGAACATTTGCTGTGACATTCCTGCTGCCAAGCCCACTGTCACTTGGAATGAACCAGTTGCCAGGAAATGGAGCACTGATAAAACTTGCACAAGAGGGGGCATCCCAGTGGGATGACAGATAGCTGATATCAGGTCAGGCTCCAATTGGGCAAACAGCTCTGTGATTGTGGTCCTGTCCAGTCTAGAGGTGAGTATAATGTGCCTTTCTTCCAGTGAAGCCAAGTCCACAAGAGGTCTGTACATGGCGATGTGTCTCCTCCTCATATTCATCCGCAGTGGTAGGTATCAAAGGGACACAAGAGTGAGTAGGTCATCACAATTTGAACAATGGAACCACCACCTCAGTGTGCATACAGAATTAATGTGATGGGACAGATGAGAATGGCAATTTGTGTGCAATTTTGAAACAGTTATGGAAGATCTGTATGTTTTTCACCACCATGAAATGGCAACCACCTGCCCTATATCTAGGGACAGGTGGAAGTGACGTAACTCTGCCGACTTTGGATGTCGTGGTGGAAGGCGGTCTTGCATCTCCGTGCAATTCCTCATTGGCCAATGGGGATCAGCGGCTGCGGTGACGGTGTACACCGCCGTGGACGTGAGTACCATTTTCTGTCTATAACCTCACTTGATTCCTGACTTTCCACAGACGAAGACCTACACTGCGTGTGCGCTGTGACCTGTGTCTTGGACCTGCCATGGCCCATGTGACCGGGAAATGTGCCCCTGTCTTCACTTCGGAGGGGTTGGAGTGCTTGGCGGATTGGGTGCTACCCCAGTATGGACAGCTGTATGGGCCTCAAGACCAACAGGGAAGTACACCTTGGGCACGATGCATGTGGGAAGGTTGCATGGAGATGTGTGTGCAGGCATCATGTCATTTGGGGGAGTCTATTGGTAGTGTACATGGTGGGTGCCGGGCGATGTGTGTGCCAATGGAGTTGAAAACGGGATTTGTGGGCCATAAGTGTGACAGGCTGGATTGTATTTGTAATGGTGTCCCCGTGTCTGAATTACCTTTGCAGATCAACACCCATCAAAAGAAGGGATTATGGCATGCCATCTCCAAGGATGAGTGGACCCTGGGGGTCTAAAGCAGGCGGAGCACCCACAGCAGGAAACGGTGGGAGGACCTGAGTCGCTGGGCATGGAAGGCAGCCGAGGCCCAGCTGTGGATGGCCTCCCAATGAGGAAGGAGTGCCAGGAGGGTGGTGGTTGGCCCTCATTTTGCTGTGGCATCTAGCCAATTGAATTCTAGTGCAATGCATAGTGCTCATTCCTGATCCCTGTGCGTGACGGTACTGTGAATGTCAACTGTGGTGTTGGTGCTGTAATTGACCCAGCGCTCCCTTTCTCTCCCCCCTTTCTCCTTCTGTCATCCTATTCATGTGTGCATTAGCATCATCTGGTGGAGGAGCAGGGGCACTGGTGACAGAGGGAGCTGCATCCCACAGGACCCAGGAGGCAGAGTCCACCAACACCGAGGGAACCTGTGGGATGGATGGCGAGGGGAGCACCACAGCAGAGACAGGAGGTGACAACACTGACTCAGATACCTCCTCTGATGGAAGCTCCCTGGTGGTGGTGGACACCTCTGTGACCACCCCAGCTCAGTTACAGCCGCCACCCCGTACAAGCACCGCCCTCCCAGTAGCCGCTCACGGAGTTACCCATCCCCATTCACCCAGGAGGGTGGGCATCTCCTTCGCCCCAGGAACCTCAGGCACTGCCGCATTGAGCCCTGCTGCCCTGAGTGAGGAGGCTACTGAGATCCATCTCTGTAGGGCAGTCAACCATTGTGAATGCCATCCAGGGGCTGGCATCCCAGTTGCAGCAAAGCAATGCATTCCTGGAGGGCATCCACGGTGGATTGGTGGCCCAACAGAGATCGATTCAGGCTCTGGCCTCCTCTGTGATGACAGCCATTGTCCCTATTTCTACCGCCCCCCTCCAACTTCCACTTCCCAGTCCTAGTCTCCTCAACTCCAATCTATCCAATGCACACATACAGATGAGCATGCACCCAAGATGTCACACAAGAGTGGCACAGTCAAACACAGGTGCCACACTTCAGTCCAAAAGCACTCACACAAACACCAGACAGTTGCACACACATCCACATCCACTGCATCCACTGTCTCCCACTCCTCGCCCTCCACCTCCCTCACAATCACATCCACACTCACACCTCCAAGCACTGCTTCAACAGCCACCACCAACATCACCACACCAAGCAGCACACACACATCACTAGCAGACACATCCACAACATCTATCCATGTGTCCCCTGTGTCCTCTCCCACCCTGTCTGTCCCCCTTAAAGGACAAAAACGCAGGCACTCAGACACCCAACAGCCATTCACCTCACAACAGCATACAGCCCATGCACCTGTACCCAAAAGCAGCAGACAGACACCTCCAACAACCACTCCATCATCCTCCACTCCCATTCCTTCACCCTCTTCTCGCCCCAATGTCCCTAAGAAGCGTTTCCTTTCACATCTTGACCTCTTCCCTCCCCCCTCCCCCTGTCTTGCCCATAAGAGCAGGGTCCCAACGACCCAGCCCAGCACCTCAGCCAAACAGTCCACGGGGACAGTGGAGGCACCTCTTAGTTGTGGAGGCAAGACAGTGAAGGATCCTACTCTACCATCTAGGAAAGGGAAGGATCCCACTCCACCAGCAAGGAAAGGGAAGGATCCCACTCCACGAGCCATGAGGGTTAAGGTTCCCACTCAATCACCAGTGGAAGGAAAGGTTCCCACTCAACCACCAATGACAGGCAAGAAGCCCTCACCTCCAGCTGGGACACAACGGCCCTCGCCTCCTGCAGAAGCTGCTCTCACATCCAGCAGAGGCTGTCCAGGAGACACCTCCCCCAACACAGACAATGCAGCCCTTACCTCCGGCAGAGGCTGACAATACCTCCCTCTGGAGAGCAGAGACAATGCAGTCCTTACCTCCAGCAGAGGCTGCCCAGGAGACACCTCCCCCAGCAGAGACAATGTAGCCCTCACCTCCCGCTGAGACACAGCAGCCCTCACCTCCAGCAGAGGGCCTGTGGGCCACCCTCCAGGGACTGTTGTCCAAGGACCCCCCTCCAGGATCAGTGGGCAAGTTCCCCACCTTGGAGGCTGTGACCTTGCACTCCCCAGCATTGGGAAATGGGCATGGAGCCCCCTCCAGGATCAATGGGCAAGTTCCCTACCTCAGAGACTGTGACCCTGCACTCCTTGGCATTGGGAAATTGGCCTGGAGCCCCCTCCGGAACCAGTGGGCAAGTTCCCGACTTCAGCTGAGTTGCCAACCCTGAGGTGCCTGTCCACCTCCGTGATGTTGCCCCTGCACAGTTTTGTGCGTAGTTAGTCAGGATCAAGTTGAGGCTTGGACTGTTCCCTGTGGCCATGGGGGGCCTTATGGATTTTGGACTGGGCAATGGCCCTTTCTGGACAATTGTTTATGTATCTCTGTTCTGAAATTGGTTTGTATGGTGGCTTTTGCCTTACAAGTACAATTTCAGTACTGCCAACCTGTACTCCTTGTATTATTTTGCCGTGTGTCCTGTGCCATTGATTTACGTTTGCATGCTGGTTGTGTGTATAGTGTGTGTGTGAATGGTGTGTGTCATGTGTGTGTGTCACTCTCCTTTTCCTCCCTCCCTCCCTTGTGTGCTAGGCGGCTGTACTCACCATTGTCGTCTTCATCAGCATTGGTGTTCCAGGTGGAGCATGGCATAGAAAAGCATCGGGAAGACTTGAAGTTCTGGATCCATGGCGGTGTTGATCTTCTCTGTGTCTCTGTTGGTGAGTCTTTGGGCTTCTGTGATGTGTTTGCGCCAGGCTTTGGATGACGTTTGTACTGCCTTCGAAATCAAATCGTGGGGGATTGCAGTTTCGTGATATGGTGGGCAGTAACTTGTCTTCCGCCTGGCTGTTGATGGCTACCGCCGTGTTGTGTGGTGTTAACACCCTGGCGGATGGTGTGGTTTACTAGCTTTCTATGGGGGTTATCACCGCCATGGTCATAATTTTGTGGTAATTCCCACCAACCTGTTGACGGTATTACCGCCACTTTAACACTCACTGCCAATGTGATAATGACCACCTAAGTCTCCACACCTCTAGTGCATCAAAATCAAGGAAGGGTTCCATACCCAACCACACACTGAAACATAGCGGCCTTCTCAGACATGTTCACGGAAATATAACGGCAACTCTTCCAACCAATTAAACTCTCATGTAAGTGCTGTACTTTTGATATCGCCACCTGCGCTTATACCTCAAATTTTCATTCTTCAATATTTTGCAATGAATTCCTTATATTTCTAAAACATATTCTTTGAAAAAATCGCTCTGTTAATACAGATATTCATCCAGCAATACCTCCCAAATGGGCAAAACAATTCTACCATTCATATAATTGCTCGGCTGGAAATTGCGCCGATCCCTTATGATCATCACCTGTTTGTTTGATTGCAGAAATGTGGTATCATTTCCCCAAATGGATTACACATGCCAACTTAATAGTGAACAAAATTTCTCGTTCAATGGGCTATCCATCCTTCCTTACTGTCACTGTGTTTTACCTCCATGAACCTATTTTAAAGATCCCACCCTCACCATCTGTCCTCATCGTATATGTCTCTAAAGGTCCTCCTCAATATTAAGGCCCACTTGTGTTTTAGTGTCTAACTCTATAATCAGTCTAGATTCTAATTGTCTCAACCTCCTGACTCTATCTCCTCCTCTCTCACTTCTGCACACCTGGTTCAAACAGAAGAAACTTAGCAAGTTACGGTCACCCCATGTTGTCTTGAAAACAATGCCTGGCTACAAGATAGGTTTGGTCTCTATTGGTTATAGCCTGCATGTGCTCTAGCACTCTTTTTTGCTTGATGCACCGTACTTCCTATATATTTCATAAGGGACGGGCATACCAAACAGTAGACTACATAGTCAGAATTGCAATTCAGTAATTTGGTAATCCTTTGCTTTTTACTTTGTCATGCACCTAATATTCCAAGACTTTGCTCCTAAACTTAAATGCTTTACAGCGTGTACAAGGAAAAAGCACTTGCATAGCATTATTCCTATGTGATACTACTTCAAAATGGCTTTGAACCAGAATATGCTTCAACAAAGCCCCACTTCTGTATGTAATCTGGGGTGCTGATGTTAGCTCAGTACCAGTCATCTTATCCGATTTGACAATCTGCCATTCATGTTTAAGGATATCAAATACTTGTGACCAGGAACTACAGTAATCAGTAATCATTCAAACTATAGTCCTCCTAGCTCCATGTGCCTTCTCTTGATCTGTCTACAAATGCTGGTGCTTCATTTGCCGTAACTTCATTGTAGCAGTACTTTCTAGGAATAACCTCTATTTTTTAATCTTGCCAAAGTTTCCACTTTCATTTTATTGTACCCTTCACGCACAAAAGCTCCCCATAAGGATTAGTGTGTGTGTGTGTGTGTGTGTATAGTGTCCATGAGGAAACAACTATCCTGTTACAATGTGAGGTTAGCAGTGAGTTGATTTAAGGTTTTGAGGTTTCGTTCAAACATAACAATTACCACTGATATGATGATACACAGCTTTAAATTAAGCAGCAACTATCTATGAACTGCTAGCCTACTAGTGCAACATTATTAGACATCACACAGGTTATGTTTTACCCCACGTGGGCTATATCAGTAGAACAGTCATAGAAGTCTGGTTTCCCAAAGTGCTTTGCAGTTAATGTGGAGGAGGTCCACGTTTGGCACATATATGTTGCTCAGGGAGTTTTGGCAAGCTGTTCTCTGTAAGCTGACCATTCTGCTGGGCACAGACAATTGTTAGAGCACCATTCAGTCTCCTAGTAGCCGATATAAAACAAGCTACACCATTTGACTGTATAGATATATGTTTTGGCACTAAAACTGTTGCTAATCTCATACTTTCCAGGCACTGGCAGAATGGCAACACCCCTGGAATATGCGCTATGATGGGGGCAGATATGCTCTAGATTTGAAATTAAGTCTGTCATTTATAAAATAAAAGGACAAACCAGGAAGAATGCTGAGTTTGAAGTATAGGGCTATAGGGCAGTGTTGACCTGGCTGTTTCTACAGGGTCGTCCCCAACTTTTCATCTTTCTCCTCCACTTTTATGCTTAATTCCTTTTTATTGGCTTTAGGTCTCTGGACAATTTATCACTGTGAGCCAGTGCTAAAGTCAATTTGCTGTCTCCTTAAAACAGGGCAAACACTGGCCTATCCACAATTGGCATATTTAATTTACTTGTAAGTCCCTAGTGAAGAGCACTACATGTGCCCCTAGCACATAAGTTAAATGCTACTAGTGGGACGGCAGCACTGGTTATGCCACACACCTTAGTAGCCCTTTAAACATGACTCAGGCCTGCCATTGCTGAGCCCGGGGGTGCAATTTTAAACTGCCATGTCGATCCCTTGCTCGACCCAAACCTTACTTTTTAATACTAATAAGACAACCCTAAGATAGGCCCTGCACAGTCCCAAGAGCAGGAAAGTGCAGTGTATTTAAAAAGTTGGACCTGTACTTTTAATCGTTTAACACGTTCATAGTAGTTAAAAACTCTTAAATTTGTTTTTCACTACTTCAAGTCCTATCTCTCCCACAGGTTAACATTGGGATTGCCTTAATACATTTTATAAGTGTAATTTTGTGGGAAAACAGGAGTGATTGCAGAAGCCCCCTAACCTTTTGCCAAGGTTTCCACCCATCAGCCCAGAGAAATGTGGCAGAAGCCTTGTCATCAGCTCGTAATCGATCCGGCCGTAATACCTCCACCCGCAGGTGGAGGGGTACCACTGCACCTGTTTTCTGCCAGCTTTTCATTGTTGGTGAAACCACCATGAAAAATCTGGCAGAGAACTAGGTCATACTCAGCAGGGTGGCACTGACCTCAGTGCCACACTGGATGATTCTGACCTCTGCCAACGTCAGCCCATCGGGATCGCAGATCCCGGTGGAGACGGCAGTAGTTTGGTGGGGCTACCTGCCAACCTCATAATGTGGCAGTCAGACTGCCACATCTGCAGTGGTCCAACAGCCACCACGAGTGTGGTGGTCCGAGGACTGCCACACTCATAACCAGGCCCTAAGTATGAAGGTAATACTTTGACCAAGGCCTCCTGCTCACTGTAGCCGAGCAGGGCTCAATTGCGGTCGACCTCAAATTTTGACTTTGCCCCGGTCAAGCGCGACCAGATTTCTGGAGTGGCACTTTTAGTTTCTAAGCACTAAAAAACATTGGGGGTCATTCTGACCCTGGCGGTCGGTGATAAAGCGGCGGCCAACCCGCAAACAGGCCGGCGGTCAAAAAAATGGTATTCTAACTCTGGCGGGAACCGCCAACACAGGCGGCCACATTAACACTCCGACCGCCACGGCGGGACCGACAAACAGCGCGGCGGTCACCGTCAACAGGCAGGCGGCAGACAATGTACCGCCCACCCTATCACAACTCACCAATCCGCCACCTTTTCCGGGGTGGGAGCCCCGCCGATAAAAACACAGCGGAAACAGACTACGAACGGGAAAACGCTCACCTATACACACTCCACGAGGAAGGAGGACAGCATGGAGCCCGAATTACACATCCTACCAGCTCTTGTCTACATGCTCATCTACCAGGAGTATGAACGCCGGCGCAGACGACAACGGTGAGTACTGCACCTATGACACAGGGGAGGGTGGAGGAGAAAAGATTACGGGCACACACATGCGCCATACACCCACCCCCCCACCACAAATACCTACACCCCAATGCCGAGCAACAAGTCAGAGTGACACCACACAAACCCCCCGGAATAATGCAAAGACACAATTTAAATGTTCGAAAAAATATATGTATAAATAGCTCCATAGAAGGAATGGCAAATATGCCATATAAAAGATACAAAAATAAGGAATGAAGATAGTCAACAAGATATCCATAGGCAAAAAGTCCTGCACATTCCGTCAAAGTTCCATAGTCCGTGGGCAAATGTGCACAAACACATGGGCAAAGCCCACACAGGAGACCAGATACCATTGGAGAGAACACTGCAGGGGCATCAGATGAGAAAACTAGAGGCACCTCAGGGGGAAGGGAAGGGGGGGAACCTCAGCCACATGAGTCCACGACGCCAGATCCACAAGGGGCCTCCATGCCCACTGTCCCATCCTGGGGGGTGCAAAGCCACAGTCCATCAGATGGATTACCGACTCCACTGTGATTGGAGGAGGCATGGTGCCCCGAGTGCTCCCTGAAGCCCTGCTCGACACTGAACCGGCACTGTCAATGGGCCAGCTGTGCTTGACAGGAAGGGCCCAGCGGAGCGGTGCTTGAGACGGCGGGGCCCAGCGGAGTGGTGCTTGACAGGAAGGGCCCAGCGGAGCGGTGCTTGACAGGAAGGGCCCAGGGGAGCGGTGCTTGAGACGGCGGGGCCCAGCGGAGCGGTGCTTGACAGGAAGGGCCCAGCGGAGCGGTGCTTGAGACGGCGGGGCCCAGCGGAGCGGTGCTTGAGATGAAGGGCCCAGCGGAGCGGTGCTTGACAGGAAGGGCCCAGCGGAGCGGTGGTTGACAGGAAGGGCCCAGCGGAACGGTGCTTGAGATGAAGGGCCCAGCGGAGCGGTGCTTGACAGGAAGGGCCCAGCGGAGCGGTGCTTGAGACGGCGGGGCCCGTTCAGCGGTGCTCCTCCCGGCGGGGCCCTGTTCAGCGGTTCTTAGCCCGGCGGGGCCCGTTCAGCAGTTCTTGGCCCGGCGGGGCCCATTCAGCAGTGCTCCTCCCGGTGGGGCCCTGTTCAGCGGTTCTTGGCCCGGCGGGGCCCGTTTAGCGGTTCTTGGCCCAGCGGGGCCCGTTCAGCGGTTCTTGGCCCGGCGGGGCCCGTTCATCGGTGCTCCTCCTGGCGGGGCCCTGTTCAGCAGTTCTTGGCCCGGCGGGGCCCGTTCAGCGGTGCTCCTCCCGGCGGGGCCCTGTTCAGCGGTTCTTGGCCCGGCGGGGCCCTGTTCAGTGGTGCTTGTCCTGTGTGTCTAGGGAGCCAGACCTGGGCAACACTTCCCGCTCATTCCCCATCCGAACTTGCGGTCGCGGCGCCCTCCTGTGATGGAGTCCTGGGCCCGTGGGTGTCGTCCGTCACACCCGGGGTGGAGGAAGAGGATGTGGTTGTAGGAGAGTCAAGTGTGCTGTCTTTGGGTGCAGGTGCTTGTGACGGAGGCTGTCGTGAGGTGGATGGCTGTTGGGTGGGTGGCTGCCTGCGTTTGTGTGCTTTGGAAGAGGGGGTGACAGACACACTGGGAGAGGACACAGGGGACGTGTAAATGGCAGTGGGGGTGGTGACTGCACGTGTGCGGACTGTAATGGAGGGTGTGCTGGTGATGGAAGTACTGGCTGATGGTGGTGTGCATGCAGGTGTGAGTGGAGACGTCACAGGGAGGGAGGGGGGAGATGAGGAGGTGGGGGACACAGAGGTGGTAGTGACTGTTGGCATGTCTGCGTCTGGGTGTTGCTTGTGTGAATGCTTGTGTGATCTGTGGTGCTTATGTCTGGATGAGCTGCCCTTGGGTGTAGAGGTGTGTGCAGGCTGGTCTGAAGGTGTGGATGGGATAGGCAGAGGAACAGGAGACTGGGACTGGGTGGAGGGAGTCAGAAGAGGGAGGCTGGAGACAGGGACAATGGCTGCCGTCAGTGCTGAGGCCAGAGCGTTGAACGATCGCTGATGGGCAGCCTGACCCGAATGAATGCCCTCCAGGTATGCATTGCTCCGATGCACCTCCCTTTCTACACCCTGGATGGCATTCAAGAGGGTAGACTGCCCAACAATGAGTGTCCTGAGGAGGTCAATGACCTCCTCACTGAGGGCAGCAGGGGTAACTGGGGCAGGGCCTGAGGTGCCTGGGGCGAAGGAGATGCCCGCCTTCCTGGGTGAGCGGGCACGGAGCGAAGGCTGAGGGGCTGCTGGGAGGGCGGGGCTGGTGCGCTGGGTGGCGGCTGTACCTGTTGTGGCGGTGGGCACGGATGTTGCCGCCACCGCTAGGGAGCTCCCTTCCGAGGACGTGTCGGTGTCGCTGACGTCTCCACGGGTCCCCATTGTGGAGCTCCACTCGCCCTCCGTCTCACTGGTGTACTCGGAGTCTGTCGTATGGCCCTCCGGGGCCATGTGAGATGCAGCTCCCTCGTGCTCCAATGCCCCTTCTCCTCCGCCAGATGATGCTAATGCACACATGAACAGGAAGACAAAGAAAATGGGGGGGGGGAGAAATGAAGACAGGTTGAGTGCATGCATTGGCAACACCGTTGTCGGAGAGGACAGACACAGAAGCCCCCTGAACTAGGCCGCGCAATGGGGGTACACTACTCAGTTATTGAGACTAGTCCTACGGGTCTATGGATGACAAATGCACACATGGGTGAGGCCGGACCATGGATAGCTGTACTTGGCACCCTACAGAGGTGGGGGGCGGGGGCACAGGGCCGTGTCTAACGGAGGGGCCTAGCCTACAGAATGGCCCTGGCCTGGAGATAGCCACAGCCCTCCTCCCCCACCCAGACACCTTCACTGCGCGCCAAGATAGCAGAATGTGCTGATACTCACCCCCTTGTGTCTGCTGTGATGTCCTCACGCGCCCATCCAAATCGGGGTAGGATACCGCCAGGATCCGGGACATCAGGGGGGTCAATTGGTGGCTGGCACCCCTCCTACGTTGGGAGGCCATCTCCAGCAGAGACTCGGCGGTCTTTCTGGTCCCGTGGCGGATGTCCTCCCACCTCTTTCGGCAGTGCGTGCCCCGTCTGTTGTGGACCCCCAGGGCCCGGACGTCCTGGACGATGGCACGCCAAATGTGGATCTTCTGATGGGCGCTGACCTATGTGACATGTACAGGGTGGTAAAAGAAATCGCATCAGTTTTCTGCCTGGTCAATGTGAGTGGCCCCCCCCGCCCCAACCTTGCCATGTGGCACATGCTCTCATCTTTCGTGCGTTGCACTCCTCATTCGCTCCCCTCAACACCATCTTACATACACCCCACTCAACACAGGCATAGCCCATTCAACGTGCACCCTGTGTACTAACCTGTTGGTCTGGAGGACCGTAGAGTAGCGCATACTGGGGGAGGACCCCATCAACAAGTTTCTCCATTTCTTCGGAACTGAAGGCAGGGGCCCTTTCCCCAGTCGCAGCAGCCATTGTATCTCCCAGACCGAGGTTACAGCAGCACTTGCAGTATAGGTCCTCTCCTGTGGATGATCAGGTCTTGAGTGATTAAGCAGATAGAAAATGGCGGTCACGCCCGCGGCGGTGCGTCCCGCGGCGGTGCGTACCGCGACCGCCGGCGCACATCGTCATTGGCTCCAGAGAGCCATAGGGTTCAATGTTAACCAATGCTGCTTTGCGCCGCGGTCTTCGCCCGCCTACCGCCACGGTGTGCCATGCCAGCGCATTGACCTCACATCCCATTGTCACACTTCACAGGTCAGGCAGCCGCCATTTCAAGGGCCCACATGGCATGATTACTACTGCGTCACACAGGCATAGGCCTTGCATTGCCACTCATACAAGCCATTCAATGCATAGCGATTCGTGTACTGTGCAAGCTGTGTGAACGAACCTGTGGGTTGCTTGACTCTGTGCTCCATGTTGTCCTTCCTAGGCACCATCCGCTGGGACTTGCAAGGAGAAGGATGAATCCTCCCGTGTACCGGCCGCTGGTGGACCTGTCGACAATGGAAGAACGACATATCATACTTACATACCGGCTTGACAGAGCAACCATACATGAACTATGTGCCCAGCTGGAGCCAGACCTGATGTCGCCCATCCGCCAACCCACAGGGATTCCCCCTCTGGTGCAGGTTCTGTCAGTACTCCATTTTTTGGCTAGACAACAGTGGCCATATCATCTGGGATGTCTCAGCCTATGTTTTCTAAGGTTTTGACCAGAGTGTTGTCTGCCCTGATGAAATACATGCGGAGCTACATTATTTTCCCTGACGTGGGCGAATTGGCTACAGTGAAGGGTGATTTCTATGCCCTTGGACATATCCCCAACATCATTGGTGCCATTGATGGGACCCATGTGGCTTTGGTTCCCCCCAAAGACAGTGAGCAGGTGTAACAGAAACAGAAAAAGTTATCATTCGATGAATGTCCAGGTGGTCTGTTTGGCTGACCAGTACATCTCCCATGTAAATGCCAAGTTCCCTGGGACAGTGCATGACGCGTATGTCATGCGAAATAGCAGCATCCCTTATGTGATGGAACAGCTACAGAGACACCGTGTGTGGCTAATAGGTGACTCTGGTTACCCCAACCTGTCGTGGCTACTGACCCCAGTGAGGAATCCCCGGACCAGGGCAGAGGAACGGTACAATGAGGCCCATGGGCGAACTAGGAGGATCATAGAAAGGACCTTCGGGGTCCTGAAGGCCAGGTTTAGGTGCCTGCATATGACAGGGGGATCCCTCATGTACTCACCAAAGAAGGTGTGCCATATCATCGTGGCCTGCTGTATGCTTCACAATCTTGCTTTGCGACGCCAGGGGCCTTTTCTGCAGGAGGATGGTCCAGATGGTGGTGTTGTAGCAGCTGTGGAGCCTGTGGAGAGTGAAGAGGAGGAAGACGACGGGGACGACACGGACAACAGGGAGACAGTCATACGACAATACTTTCAGTAGCACCCAGGTAAGGATCAGCCACCCCATTTTACATTTACTGAGGGCCTCATGCGTCTCCACTGTCTGTGTTTCCCCCCAGTTCCTGTTAACTGATTTGTGACTTTCCATTCCCTTTTCAGAGCTGTATGACCCACTGCCAGACATCAGCTTTGTGTGCCCATGGACTAAAGCTTATTGAGATTGGTATGTTGTCATCACAAAGTAACTGGACATTATTGCACCGTTAAGTGTAATACATTTGTTGAAAATACAAGCAGACTCCTGTTTTTTTTGGTGGAATAAGTGATTTATTTTAAGTGCTACATATAGGTACATAATTGGGAAACGGTGATGGGTGGGGGTGGAGTAATGTCCATGGCAGAGTCCAGTTCTCAGTCGCACAGGTGCATTGTCCATATGCCTGGGGAAGGATGGAGCAGGGGCAGTTCAAAGTTGGACAGGGTGACAATGTGGGACAGTGGGATGACATCAGGGGGTATCTTAGGCTGACGGGGGTCTTGCAATCCTACTCTGTCTTCTTGTGAGATCTCAGGTTCCGCTTGCGGGGTGGTTCTTCTTCTGCAGGAGGTGGGGTTCTGGTGGCCCGTCGTTGTGTGGGGGCCTCCTGTCCACTAGCGCCGGCGGAGGTGGTAGGCTGTTCCTGGCCTGGGCTAGTGACAGGGGCCCTTTGGGGTGCCACATTGTCCCGCAATGCGGTGACGATCTGGGTAAGGGCCAGGACAATGGTCCCCATTGCGGAACCGATGTTCCTCAGTTCCTCCCTGAACCCCATGTACCGTTCCTCCTGCAGTTCCTGGATCTCCTGGAACCGGGCCAGTACCGTCGCCATCGTCTCCTGGGAGCGGTGGTATGCTCCCATGATGGTGGAGAGGGCCTCTTGGAGAGTGGGTTCCCCGGGCCTGTCCCCCCCTGTCACACAGCAGCCCTCCCAGTTCCCCTGTGTTCCTGGGCCTCTGTCCCCTGAACGGTGTGCCCACTACCACTGCCCCCAGGTCCCTGTTGTTGTTGGGGTGGTGGGTCAACCTGGGTGCCCTGTAGTGGTGGACACACCGCTGATTGACGTGTCCTGGAGACAGAGGCATGGGCCCGCTGGGTGGGAGCTGTGCTGGTGTTCCCAGAGGGGTTTGGGTCTGGTGTAGCCTGTGGCTGTCTGTGGGGAACCGATTGTCCAGAGGTCCCCGATGGGCCGGGCTGGTCGCCTGGCTCCAGGGAGACTGCTGTCATCGCTGGGGGCCTCTTCTGGGGGTGGGATGGACATCTCGGGACCCTCCGTGGCGGTGTGGTGGCGTTCGGGTCCTGCAGGGGTAGAAAGGTATGGTTATTGCTTCTGTGTGTGGCAATTTGTGTGCTGGGTGGGTGTCCGTGTACCCATGTGCAGGCATTTCCTTGTGGGGGCTTTTGTGAGTGTGGCTTGTGGGGGTGATGTGTGTGTGCAGTGGGCATGCTTTGGTGATGGGTGTCCATGCTTTGTGGTCGCATGCAGGGCTTGGTGTTGGAATGGGTGGGTTGTGATGGTGAGCCTTTTGCTAGGGGTTGGTGTGATGGGGAGGGGGTGAGGGTGGAGGTATGATTTGGCATGCAGGTGGGGTGGGGGTGGGAAGCAGTAGTGAAGATTTGCCTTTCCAGAGTCCATTCCTCCGCCTACTCCTGCGAGGCCCTCAGGATGCAGGATGTGCAAGACTTCCTCCTCCCACGCGGTAAATTCTGGGGGAGTAGGTGGGGGTCCGCCGCCAGTCTTCTGCACCGCAATGTTGTGCCTTGAGACCATGGAACGCACCTTCCCCCGTAGGTCATTCCATCTCTTCCTGATGTCCTCCCTATTGCGTGGATGCTGTCCCACCACGTTGACCCTGTCCACTATCCTTTGCCATAGCTCCATCTTCCTGGCAATTGTGGTGTGCTGCACCTGTGCCCCGAAGAGCTGGGGCTCTACACGGACTATTTCCTCCACCATGACCCTGAGTTCGGCGTCACTGAACCTGGGGTGTCTTTGGGGTGCCATGGGGTGGTGTGGTTGAGGTGTGGGGTGGCGTTTGTGGTGATGAGTGTGGTGCGTGTGGTGGTGTGTGGTGTTTGGTGCGTGGATTCTGTGTGGGTGATGGTGTTGTGTGCCTCTGTGTTGTGGGATTCTCTATTCTGTGCTCTGTCTCTAGCCTTCGTCAATGATTCCGGGTCGCAGGGGCATGTGGGGGATGTGGGTGTGTGTTTTATATTGTGTTGGGTGAGTGGGAGTGGTGTTAGTATGTGGATCAGGTGTGTGTGTTTCAAACTGACCAATGTGGCTGTGTTTTCTATGTGTGTGTGTATTTTGACCACGGCGGTGTGTACCGCCAATGGAATACCACGTTTGAAAGACCGCTGCCGGGATTTGTGGGTCGGAATGGTATGGGCGTATTTCTGTTGGCGTGACGGTGGAGGTTTGGTCATTGCCATTTTTTCGATGACCTTTGGTGTGGCGGACTTTTGTGGATTTCGGGTTTTTGGCGGTTTGCCAGTTGCGGGTCAGAATGACCGTGGCGGTTTGCCGCGGCGGTGTTATGGCGGTCTTCTGGCTTTTACCGCAGAGGTCAGAATGACCCCATTATTCTTTAAAATTCATGGGGATCATTTCAACCCTGGCGGTACAGGACCGCCAGGGCTGAAATGATGGAAGCACCGCAAATAGGCTGGCGGTGCTTCCAGGGTCATTACGACCGCAGCGGAAGCGCTGCGGTCGCACCGCTGGTTTCCTGCCGCAATGGCCCCGGTGGTAGTAATCCGCCAGGGCAGCGCTGCTAGCAGCGCTGCCCAGGGGATTACGAGTCCCCCTCCCGCCAGCCTTTTCCTGGCGGGGACTTGCGGGTCCCCTGGGGCCCGTGCGGCTTTTCACTGTCTGCTCAGTGAAAAGTGCAACGGGTGCAACTCCACCCGTCGCACGGCCGCAACACCGCCGGCTCCATTTGGAGCCGGCTCCCATGTTGCGGCCCACATCCCCATCCCAGCGGGGATGTCATAATGGGCACCATGAGAGTGCGGCCGCATTGGCGGCCGCACAGCGGTTACAACTTGGCAGGCAGTGATTGCCACCCGCCAATGTTGTAATTTGGCCCCATATCTCCGGTTTCCTTTATTGGATTTTTGTTGTTTTAAAGATACAAATATAGCCTATTTTAATTGGTGTTGGATTTGCATTGTGTTTTGTGTTTTACTTACTTACTGTTTTGCAATTTATAAATGCTTTACACACCTATTTGCTAAGTCAACACTAAGTGCTCTTTGCCAAGCCATCAAGGGTTGAGCTGGATTTAATTTTTTGTAACCTGACTGGACCTTCTGGGTTTAGTGGCCTGTTGCTAATTGTAGGCACTTACCTGCCCTTACCAATAATTCACCATTCAAGAAATTTCCAACTGGGACCACTTAGATATTTCAAGTTTGGTGTCACTGGACTCCCAATTTAAAATCCCAACTTACGGTGAAGTTGGATTTTAAGTTGCAAGTATAAAAATCCCACTTTTAGAAAGTTTGCATTTTCTTACTTTAACCATTCTTTGCCTCATCCTGTCTCCAAATACACATCTGGGTGGGTGACAGCTGGGCTCTTGTGCATTATCTCTAGACAGTCACACACAAAGGAAGCTGAGGTGTTCCATTTACATCCTGATGGCCTATCACCAGGCGGAAGTATCTTCCTGGGCTGGATGGGTTGGAGGAGCTGACACCTGCACCTGAACAGCACAATGCCGGTCCCCACACAAAGAGCTGCATTACCTCCTGTGGTGTGTCTAGACCCAGGGAATGAAGGGCAGGGACATTGTGCACTTCCAAGGCCTCTCTTTGAATTCTCCCCCGCTTCAAAGGCACACCTGGGTATAAATAATCAATCACAGACCCCACCAAATCAGTACACTCCTGGAACTGAGGACATTCTGACATGACGATGGACTGCTGTGCTGCTGAAGGGATTGTCACTTTGCTGGAATTCTGCTGGACTCTGCCTGCCCTGCTACATGCTGCCTACCTTTCCTGGGAGTGAGAAGGGCTGGCCCTGCATCTCGATATCCCCAGAAGCAAAGTGACTGCAAGGGCTTTATGGCTTGCCTCCTGGTTTGAAGCCTCAGGGACATTAAAAACTTCACTCTACTCTCCAACAGCATCTGGACTCTGCCATCTGTGAGTCTTGCCCTGCCAAGTGGTGCAAATACAGTCCTGGGCCCTTGGAAGAGGGTTCCACAACTGTGTTCTGAAATAATCCATGCATCGCAGTCCGGGTGCTGATGGGATCCACCACATCTCTCCTCAACGCTGACGCATTGCCTCTGCCACTGAGGACTCTGGCTGTGCGGCTTGATGAAGAATCATCGCCTTCATCACAAAGGGTTCAACGCTGCACCTCATGGACATCACATCAATGTGAGAAAGTAGCCTCTTTCTAGCATGGTTACCCCCACTTTTGGCCTGTTTGTGAGTGTGTGTCAGTGTATTTTTACTGTGTCACTGGGATCCTGCTAGCCAGGACCCCAGTGCCCATAGATAAAAACCCATATGTCAGTGTGTTTTGCCTGTCTCACTGGGGTACTGCTAGCCAGGACCCCAGTGCTCATAGTTTGTGGCCTAATGTATATGCCTGTGTAGTGTAATGCCTAACTGAGTCACTGAAGCTCTGCCAATCAGAATCTCAGTTCTTATGCTCTCTCTGCTTTTAAATTTGTCACTGTAGGCCAGTGACTTCATTTACCACTTTCAATTGGCACACTGGACCCCTCTTATAAGTCCCTAGTATATGGTACCTAGGTACCCAGGGCATTGGGGTTCCAGGATATCCATATGGGATGCAGCATTTATTTTGCCACCCATAGGGAGCTCAGACAATCCCTTACACAGGACTGCCATTGCAGCCTGCGCGAAATAGTGCACACACTATTTCACAGCCATTTTCACTGCAATTAAGTAACTTATAAGTCACCTATATGTCTAACCTTCACTTGCTGAAGGTTAGGTACAAAGTTATTAAGTGTGAGGGCACCCTTGCACTAGCAAAGGTGCCCACACATAGTTCAGGGCCATTTCCCCGGACTTTGTGAGTGCGGGACACCATTACACGTCTGCACTACATATAGCTCAATACCTATATGTAGCTTCCCAATGGTAACTCCAAATATGGCCATGTAACATGTCTAAGATCATGGAATTGTCCCCCCCATTCCAAATCTGATATTTGGGAGCCAATTCCATGCATCTTGGGGGCTCCACCATGGACCCCCAGTATTGCCAAACCAGCTCTCTGAGGCTTGCACTGCAGCTACAGCTTCTGCCACCTCACAGACAGGGTTCTGCCCTCCTGGGGTCTGGGCAGCCCAGTCCCAGGAAGGCAGAACAAAGCATTTCCTCTGAGAGCAGGTTGTTACACCCTCTCCCTTTGGAAATAGGTGTTACAGGCTTGGGAGGGGAAGCCTCCCCAGCCTCTGGAAATGCTTTGAAGGGTACAGATGGTACCCTCCTTCCATAAACCAGTCTACACCGGTTCAGGGAACCCTTCTTCCCTTCTCTGGTGGGAAACTGGACAAAGGAAAGGGGAGTGACCACTCCCCTGTCCATCACCTCCCCAGGGGTGGTGCCCAGAGCTCCTCCAGTGTGTCCCAGACTTCAGCCATCTTGCATTGCAAGGTGTGGGGGCACTCTGGAGGGCTCTGAGTGGTCAGTGCCAACAGGTGACGTAAGAGACCCCTCTTGATAGGTCCATACCTGATAAGGTAGCCAATCCCCCTCTCAGGGATATTTAGGGTATCTCCTGTGGGTTCTTTGCAGATTCTGCTTGCAAGTTTCCTTCAGGTATCCTCTGCAACAACCTCAGAATCCTATGACCTCGGATCAACCGCAGCCTGCTCCAAGAAACGCTGTAACTGCATCAAAGTGTCTACAAGAGACACTTTTCTTCAGCAACCTCAGCTCCAAGTCAGCAACTGCAAGAGTTCCCATGGTGTGCATGCTCTGGGACTCCCTGATTTCATCCTGCACCAGAAGGACCAAATAAATCTCCGGTGGAGTGACAGAGTCACTCCCCTGCTCCAAGTAGGCACCTTCCAAGGCGACGACAGGTACCCTGGGACTCCTGTCACGGCGACGAGCATGCTCCTAAAGACACAGAGGCCCTCATTCCAACTTTGCCGCCCGCCAAGTTGTAACCGCTGCTTGGCTGCCAGTGCGGCCGCACTTCCGCGGTGGCCATTTCAATATCCCCGCGGCCCAGCGGGGATGTCGGACGCAACACAGGAGCCGGCTCCAAACGGAGCCGGCGGTGTTGCAGCGGTGCAACGGGTACAGTTGCACCCGCCTCACTTTTTATTGTCTGCTATGCGGACAGTGAGAAGCTCCATGGGGCCGTGGCAGGGGGCCCCGCAACTCCCCTTTCCACCAGCCTTTAAGGCTGGAGGGAGAGGGACTCGCAACCTCCTGGGCAGCGCTGCCCTGGAGGATTACAACTGCCAGGACCAACGTGGCGGGAATCTCCACTGCGGTCGTAATCCCAAGGATTGAACCGCCAGCCTGTTGGTGGTGCAACCGTCGAAACAGCCCTGGCGGTCAAAGACCGCCAGGGTTGTAATGAGGGCCAGAGTGTAGACATCATTGACATAGACTATCCTAAGGTCCTGCTGATGCAATTTGGTGGAGGTAAGACCTTGGCTTTCCTGAGAACGAAGGTAACCCTGTGTTTTGTGTCTTCTTCACCTCCTGAGGCCTCTGTGCACTCTTTGCAAAATGCCTTCATGTACAGCCTGGCCCAGATCCCCAGCACTCCACCCTGTGATGCTCAACTCGGTGAGTTGTTCTCCAGCGGCGTGGGGCCTTCTTTTGTTGTGCTGCATCAACCGCATTTTGTACCTCCTTTGAACCCAGATCTTGCGGCTTCTGGGGGTGCTGGTGGGCATCCTGAGGGCTCTCTAATGCGCTGAGAGCCCCTTCTTCCTCCTCACACAGGGTTGAGGCCCCCAGGTCCCCCCTGGGTCCATCCAGCACCATTTTGATTTAAAAAACACTTTTGCCGTAGCCAAGGCTTGTTGGCGCCTTCGAACACGAAATCTCGTCTGCAGCGATCTTCACTCCGTAGGACATTTTTTAGCCTGCATGAACCTGCTGACATCTTCCTAGGGTGCATTTCTCCAGTCTTCAACTAACTGGGGACTCTTCTTTTGCATCCTCTTCTGGGTTGACAGTGGCTCCTGTTTTTCTTGGAACTTCTTTGGACTTCTGGACTCGGTCCCCACCCTTTGCGGTTCTTCAGGTCCAATAATCCAGCAGTTTTTCTTTGAAGACTTGGTTAGCTGCTGCAAAATCCCAAAAATGAGGTGTAGTGTCTCCTAAGGAAACTTGCAGTACTTTACTCCTGCTTTTCTGTGCTCTAGGGTGGGGTAATTTTTCTTATCTTTACTGTATTCTTACTCTCCCAATGATTCTGCACACACTACATTTGTCTAGGGGGAATTTGTGATTCAAATTTCACTTTTTTATTATATGATTTGTGTTGCCCCTAAACCAATTTTCTCCCATTGCATTCTATTGGATTTCCTACTGTTTGCATTGTTCTATGACTATTTACCTGTCTAATTGTGGGTCTAGTGTTTATATTGTGTACAATACTTACCTCCAGAAGGAGCATTGCCTCTAAGAAATTTTAGGTACTGTGTCACCCAAATAAATACCTTTATTTTTGGTAACACTAAGTATTTTCTTTACTTGCGCATAAGTACGGTGTAACTATAAGTGGTATTGCCTGAGCTTTGCGTGTCTCCTAGTTCAGCCTAAGCTGCTCTGCTATAGCTACCTCTATCAGCCTAAGCTGCTAGAACACTACTACATTCACTAACAAAGGATAACTGGACCTGGTGTAAGGTGTAAGTACCCAAGGTACCCACTACAAACCAGGCCAGCCTCCTGCATTGGTGGTGCAGTCGTGGGATAAGTACGTCCAATTGCTTTACCACTTTGTTGCCTGGTCTTTTCACAAGAAAAGCTTTCTCCAATACTTAGAGCATATATATTAGATACCTAGAAACAATTTTCTAACTTTCTTAAAAGTTCTTTAAACTTTGCAAAAGTTTTTACAAAGTTCTGTAAAGTTTTTTTTCTTTTCTCTAAAAAGTTAGCTCTGTTATTCTACTAACTTTTTACTCACTTTCCTAAACCTTTTTTTCTTTCAATATGTCTTCTGTAGAAGCCGTCCCTGGAGCTGTCCAGACTACCTATGACAATTTAAACTATAAAAGCTTGAAGGGGCTCTGCATTGAAATAAATTTAGGAATTGGGAAGAACCCCAATAAGGAGTACGTCTTAAATCTCCTACTACAGGATGATCAGGGAATCGGCACTGAGGAAGAGGTAGAGGATGACTCCAACCAGCAAGGCTTAGAGGAGCAGAATGACAATCTGGGGGAGGGTCCTTCCACAGACCTATCTGTCAACAAGTCCCCTAGTATAACTGGTAGTGGTAAGGGTTCACATACAAGTAGGGCTCCCTTTACCCCTAGAGGCCAGGTCACTAGAGTGGTCCCTGTTAGGGATAGGTCTGTCTCTGCACACTCTCACGCTACCTCTGTTTCAGAAGCTTCATATAATTTTAAACCTGAGGAGCAATCCCTAGATAGGGAACTCAGAAAGGTGAGGTTAGAGGAGGCTAGACTGAAGCTAATGCAGCAGCAGTTGGCCTTAGAAAGGGAATCCCTGGTTTTGGAAAAAGAGAGGCAGGGTTTGGGGTTAGTTCCCCATGGTGGCAGCAGCAGTTTAAGAAATACAAATGTTAGGGAACCTTCATTTGATTCTAGGAATCTGCACAAAGTTGTCCCTCCTTACAAGGATGGTGATGACATCAACAAGTGGTTTGCTGCACTTGAGAGGGCCTGTAAAGTTCAGAGTGTCCCTCAAGTACAGTGGGCTTCTATCCTTTGGTTATCCTTCTCTGGCGAAGGTAGAGACAGACTTGTGATTGTCAGAGAGGGTGATGCAGATAATTACCAGGTTCCTAAAAATGCAAACTTAAATGGTCTGGGCTTAACCACTGAACAATACAGACTTGATTTCAGAGAGACCAGAAAGGAGTCATCACAGGACTGGACAGATTTGGTGGGCCTTTCTGTGAAGGCCCTGGAAGGTTGGTTACATGGCAGTAAGGTGACAGATTATGAAAGACTTCCTAACTTGATTCTTAGAGAGCATATCTTGAATAATTGTGTGTCTGACTTGTTGCATCAGTATCTTTGGGACTCAGATCTGACCTCTCCCCAAGAATTGGGAAAGAAGGCAGACAAATGGGTCAGAGCAAGGGTGAGCAGAAAAGCTCATAGAGGGGGTGACAAGGATAGCAAGATGAAAGATGGTGAAAAATCTCAGGACAAGCATAGGGATAAAAGTAAACATAAAGATCCTTCTTCAGGTCCAAAACACTCCTCTGGGGTGTGGATACAACTTCTTCATCTTCTTCAAACTCTTCACACAGTCAGAAAAAGCCTTGGTGCTATGTGTGTAGAAATAAAGGCCATTGACCAGGGGATACGTCCTGCATAGGTAAAGCCCCTGAGCCTACCTCCACTAAGACATCAGACTCTTGTGCCCCTAGCAGTAGTGGTAATAGTGGTGGGACTACTGGCAATAGTCAAACTAAAGGTGTAGTTGGGTTCACTTTTGGGACCATAATAGTAACTGGGGTAGACAGTCCCAAGACAGTTTCTGTCAAACCTAGTGGCATTAAACTTGCCACATTGGCTGCTTGTCCCCTTAACATGGATAAGTACAGGCAGTCAATCTTAATAAATGGTGTAGAGGCCCAGGCATTCAGGGACACAGGTGCCAGTATCACTTTGGTGACTGAAAACCTAGTATTACCCGCACAACACCTCCTTGGACAGAAGTATCAAGTTACTGATGTCAATAACTCCACTCAGTCTCTCCCCTTAGTTGTAGTTCAACTTAGTTGGGGTGGAGTTACTGACCCTAAGCAGTTGGTGGTATCACCTAGCTTGCCTGTAGATTGTCTCTTAGGGACTGACATAGAGGCATCCGGTTGGGCTGAGGTAGAGTTAAGTACCCATGCATCCATGCTGGGTATCCCTGAGGAATTGCTTCCTCTCATTTCTGGTGAAATGAAAAAGAACTGAAATCTCAGGACCCCTCTCCACCAATAGGTAAAACGGGTTTCAGAGTATCCCTTCCCCACCCTGCCACTAAGGATACCATTCCTTTGTTGCGAGAAACCTCTCCAGGGGTGAAACCTGAACCAACGGAGCCATCAGCTACCACAGCTGGACTCCCACAGGTAAAAGAACCTCTCTGTGGAACTACTAATGCAGCTGTGCAAAAATGTACCATTTTAGTAAATATGGAGCATCCCTCCAACCCTCCCAGATAAACTTCAGTGCAGCAGCCCTGCACTGCCTCTAAACACTTAGGACAGCAGCCCTGTCCTGGTGTGGAGCTTATAGGACAGCAGCCCTACCCTGCTCCAACTCAAGAGAAACAGAAACCCTGTTCTCTCTTACAGCCATTTGGACAACGTTGTTGCCCAGCTATGGCTTTATTGAGACAACATCCCTGTCTAGCATTTCCTGCATTTGACATAGGCCCAGTGGACCAATCCCACTGATCAACTTTAAAACATACTAATAGGAACTCTGAGAATTTACACTCACACTGTTGGTTAGGTAAATATCTCCAAACAGGGTGGTTTACATCCCCACAGGAAGTAACCATATAGTGGATGATAAAGGGAGAAACCACTCTATTGCAGATCTACTCTCCACTTATCACCACTCAGACAATAAAGTCTCAACTAGCCAAGGTTAGCCTTATTGTCCATCGTTTGGGTGGGTTCTGGGAGAAAGTAGCCTCTTTCTAGCATGGTTACCCCCACTTTTGGCCTGTTATTGAGTGTGTGTCAGTTTGTTTTTACTGTGCACTGGGATCCTGCTAGCCAGGACCCCATTCCTCATAGATAAAAACCTATATGTCAGTGTGTTTTGCCTGTCCCACTGGGATCCTGCTAGCCAAGAACCCAGTGCTCATAGTTTGTGGCCTAATGTGAATGCCTGTGTAGTGCCTACCTGTGTCACTGAGGCTCTGCTAATCAGAACCTCAGTGTCTATGCTCTCTCTGCTTTTAAATTTGTCACTGTAGGCCAGTGACTTAATTTACCACTTTCAATTGGCACACTGGACCCCCCTTATAAGTCCCTAGTATATAATACCTGGGTACACAGGGCACTGGGTTTCCAGGAGATCCATATGGCTGCAGCATTTCTTTTGCCACCCATAGGGAGCTCGGACAAACCCTTACACAGGACTGCCATTGCAGCCTGCGTAAAATAGGGCACACAATATTTCACAGCCATTTTCACTGCACTTAAGGAACTTATAAGTCATCTATATGTCTAACCTTCACTTGCTGAAGGTAACGTGCAAAGTCACTAAGTGTGAGGGCACCCTTGCACTAGCTAAGGTGCCCCCACATAGTTCAGAGCCATTTCCCCGGACTTTGAGAGTGCGGGGACACCATTACACGCCTGCACTACAGATAGGTCTATACCTATATGTAGCTTCACAATGGTTACTCCGAATATGGCCATGTAACATTCCAAATCTGGTATTGGGGAACCAATTCCATGCATCTTGGGGGCTCCACCATGGACCCCAGGTACTGCCAAACCAGTTCTCTGAGCTCTGCAGCTACAGATGCTGCCACCTCACAGACAGGGTTCTGCCCTCCTGGGGTCTGGGCAGCCCAGTCCCAGAAAGGCAGAACAAAGAATTTCCTCTGAGAGCAGGGTGTTACACCCTCTCCCTTTGGAAATAGGTGTTACAGGCTGGGAAGGGGTAGCCTCCCTCAGCCTCTGGAAATGCTTTGAAGGGCACAGATGGTGCCCTCCTTGCATAAACCAGTCTACACCAGTTCAGGGACCCCTTGTCCCCTTCTCTGGCAGGAAACTGGACAAAGGAAAGGGGAGTTATCAATCCCCTGTCAATCACCACCCAGGGGTGGTGCCCAGAGCTCCTCCAGTGTGTCCCAGACTTAAGCCATCTTGCTTTGCAAGGTGAGGGGGCACTCTGGAGGGCTTTGAGTGGCCAGTGCCAGCAGCTGATGTCAAAGACCCCTCCTGATAGGTCCATACCTGATAAGGAAGCCAATCCTCCTCTCATGGCTATTTAGGGTCTCTCCTGCGGTTCTCTACAGATTCTGCTTGCAAGTTTCCTTCAGGAATCCTCTGCAACAAATTTATCATCCCTTGGCCGTGGATCAACTGCAGCCTGCTCCAAGAAATGCTGTAACTGCAACAAAGTGTCTACAAGAGACACTTTTCTTCAGCAACCTCAGCTCCAAGTCAGCAACTGCAACAGTTTCCATGTCTTCATTCTTCACCAGAAGGACCGTATAAATCTCCCGTGGAGCGACGGAGTCACTCCCCTGCTCCAAGCAGGCACCTTCTAAGCCAACGACCTGTACCCTGGGATTCCTCTCACGGCAATGAGTCTGCTCCTAAGGACACAGACGGTGGACATTATTACTTGCCTTCCCTGAGAACGATGGTAACCCTGTGTTTTGTGTCTTCTTCACCTCCTGAGGCCTCTGTGCACTCTTTGCAAAATTCCTTTAGGCACAGGCTGGCCAAGGTCCCCAGCACTCCACCCTGCAACTATCAACTCGCTGAGTTGTTCTCAGGCGGCGATGGTACTTCTTTTGTTGTGCCAGATCAACTGTGTTTTGAAACCCCTTTAAACCCGGATCCTGTGGCTTCTGGGGTGCTTGCTGGCATCCTGAGGGCTCTCTAAAGTGCTGAGAGCCCCCTCTTCCTCCTCACACAGACTTGAGGCCCCCAAGACCCTCCTGGGTCCATCCAGCGCCATTTTGATGAAAAATGCACTTTTACATAGCCAAGGCTTATTGGCGCCTTCCAAGACGAAATCTCGTCTGCAACAATCTTCACACCGTAGGACATCTTTTGCACCCTGAAGGAACCTGCTGGCATCTTCCTAGGGTGCATTTCTGTAGTCTTCAACTAACTGGGGACTCTTCTTTTGCACCCTCTTCTGAGTTGGCAGGGGCTCCTGTCCTTTCTGGAACTTCTTTGGACTTCTGGGCTTGGTCCCCTTCCTTTGCAGGTCTTCAGGTCCAATAATCCAGCAGTTGTTCTTTGCGGACCTGGTTGGCTGCTGCAAAATCCCAAAAACGAGGTGTAGTGTGTCCTAAGGAAACTTGCAGTACTTTACTCCTGCTTTTCTGGGCTTTGGGGTGGGGTCATTTACTTACCTTTACTGTATTCTTACTCTCCCAGCGATTCTGCACACACTACACTTGTCTGAGGGGAATTTGTGATTCACGTTCCACTTTTTCACTTTTGTAGTATATGGTTTGTGTTGCCCCTAGACCTATTTTCTCCAATTGCATTCTATAGGATTTCCTACTGTTTGCATTGTTCTATGACTATTTACTTGTCTAATTTTGGTGTCTAGTGTGTATATTGTGTATAATAATACTTACCTCCAGAAGGAGTATTGTCTCTAAAATATTTTTGATGCTGTGTCACCCAACTAAATACCTTTAATTCTGGTAACACTGAGTATTGTCTTTACTTGTGCATAAGTACTGTTTAACTATAAGTGGTATTGCATGAGCTTTGCATGTCTCCTAGTTCAGCCTAAGCTGCTCCGCTATAGCTACCTCTATGAGCCTGAGCTGCTGGAACACTACTAAATTCACTAACAAGAGATAAGTGGACCAGGTGTAAGTACCCAAGGTACCCACTACAAACCAGGCCAGCCTCCTACATTCAATGACTGTGTAGCTTTAATACAATGCATTCTCAACTGCATGGATCGGAACTGACACATTGTTTTAGCATCAGCATTCCTGCTCCTCAGATCTTCAGTATTGACTCAACCCTCCATACAAGGTACTCTTTCAGTGGAACAAGGTTGTTCCCTTTAGCTGGCCGGCACTCCATCGCGGTCAGCCTGAACTTTGGATGTACCCTGGTCTAACACAACCAGATATCCCCAATTGGTGCATTTAGTTGCTAAGCACTACAATTGCAGATATTCTTTAAAAATTCATATCTCAACTTCTGCTTGTTGGATTTTCGTTGTTCTCATTTTATTTTCTCAAAAAATGTTATCTATTTTTCTACTTTAGTGTGGAGTCTTATTGTGTTTTTTCACTGTGTTATTGTATTAAGTGTTGCACTAATACTTTATACATTGCCTTTTAAATTAAACCTGACTGATCTGTGCCAAGCTACCAGAGGGAGAGCACTGGGTAATTCAGGGTGTGTATCTGACTTATCCTGACTAGAATGGTTGTCCCAACTTGGACAGGGTGCATACCTCTGCCAACTAGAGACCCTATTTCTAAAAGGCTGATTTCACTGAAGATCAGCATTCCAGCATTCCCTTTCCCTTTTTTTGCCGCACATTCCCACTAAGTATGCACAAATCTCCATCAAATGAAAGCGTGTTGTTGGGGTATAATTATCTTGTTAAACTTACACATTTTAAACTATTTTTTGTAGTATTGTTGTTGTAATGACAATTGCCTATATGAGCATCACCAACATCACACCAGTAGCACCATCAACACTACTAACAGCACAACTTCACCAAAAACACTATCACTAACAATAAGAGAAATTTCACCTCTCCCAGACACTACTAATATAACCATCATTACAGCAACATCATCACTCACATTCTCACCAATATATCCACCAATGTCATTGCCATCAATATGACTACCATCAATAATATTAGCAGTAGCACTACCTCCAAGAACATAAACACAATTCCACATACCACCAATACCACTTCTTGCTAACTCTTCTCAATATCACCATAAACAATATCATGATCAATACAACTGATAACGCGTCCTTCTATGTTAATTTATACATTTTAGGACTCGTTTTAGGCCGATGAATCTTTGGACCCAGTGGTGAGACACCGTAAGACGAGGTAACTGATCAATATGTCAATCAATATATCGATAATGTCATCAACATCTATCACCACAATATATTTCAGTTTAGACATTGGTTAAAACTATTGGCGCAACCATGACCTTTCAGTCATGAATAAACACACCTTATTGAAGTTTTGTGAATTTTATTCCCTATAGATTACAATCTAATAGCAGATGTATTAATCTCAAACCAAGAAGCAAAAGAGCATAGTCACAATGTGGCAACTATGATAAGGTTTCAACAATACAAAGATCACAAACATAAGATAGTAATATGAAGGTAAACAAATCAAAATGCATAGAACCTCATATATGTCTTAGTTCAGCATAGCACCACGTCAGTCATGTCAGTTACGTCAGTCAAGGTGAATGCCTCCTCTAACCACTAATTAGCATCAGCATGTTGGGCTTCATGCAAAACAATTTAGAACATCAATTTGGAAAACATCTAACTAAGGTCTCTAATCAAAAATACACAGCAGTTGGTACCTAGAAAGGAAAGACAAATAAAACGAACTTCAATAGCAACAGTCATAATTACCCTCCTCAGGATATGTCAGCATACAGGATCAGTCTTCGTCTTCAGGACATCAGTTAGATCGCCGTCAATATATCTAGTCTAAGGGGCAGGGGACACTTCCCTCATAAGGAAGAAAGTGTAATGGGGCGACCAAGGTTGAGGATGGTTCATTAAGTCTCAAGTCACCAAACAGAGTGACAGAGTTTCTGGATGCAATCAATATCAATCCCTACCAAGTGCTCCTAGTCTCCTGTGTCATGGGTTGTTATCCCTTTTTCATAATACAGTCCCCCAAAATTCTATTGGATAGTCACTACACCCCACTATCTGTAACCTATCAAATTATACATTAAGTAATGCATTTGTCATTTTACGATAGCTTATAACATTCTGATTGGTCTTCATAATTGACGCTTTTCGTAGATGGCACATCCGGGGTTACTTCATTCTCTGGCACGTTCTTCGGGTCAAAAGTTCTCTTTTCCGTGGTTCAATGTCCTTGAAAGTGTCCATATTTTGTTGCAAAGCGTATAACTTTATACTAAAGCAGCTAGGATCCGGATGAGAAAAACTAGCAATGTTACATAAAACTGAGAAAAGAACAATTGCTGGGTCATGGCCTTTTGCGAGTCAGCACACTGAAGAAACAGAAAAATATGCTTTAATATGAGAGTTACACAGCTAGTTTTCGACTCACGCTAACTTAAGACTTATGGATGTTAATAAATGCAATCTTCGTAGATGTTAACGTATTCAATTGATCATAGTACAAGCAATTATTTCTTACAGTCGACATTAGTTTATGCATATAATAATTCTTCACGTTTATTGGTATGTTTCAATGAATAATATTATTAATGCAGCATTGTTAAATATAAGCATTTCACATCTAAATATATAATATTTAAACTACGCTCTCTCAGTCCCTCCTCTGATGACGCTCGTCATCACACAATCTTTCTCTTCGGTCTAATTTTTCACCTTGCGCATGATACGCAAATGTTGGTAAACCAGCTTCCCACTCTGGCAATTCCTTTCCCAAATTTCTCCCAAACACCAGGTTCTTTCAGATCCTTCAAGTCTGTACTATCTCTAGTAAGGTTAGTAAGCATGCTTCTAATTTTCTTACTGTTATCTGGTATGAATGAGCAACAATGACGCTCATTAAGCATTTTGCAGACACCTCCACTCTTTGCTAAAAGAATGTCTAAAGCAAGCCGATTTTGAAGAGTCATAGCTCTTTCTGCAGCAAGTTCAGTATCCATCAGGAGTATGGCTCCTGTAAAATTTGTCAACATGTTATCCACTATAGTAGACAACTTTTGAATTTTCATGGAATTCAAGATAACCCCTACTGATGGGATTATAGCTCCAAATATATCACCAATGACAGCCGCCACTGATTCTCGTTTTTGTCTAGGATTTTGTCATTCAGACGTTTTAGGTATTTGCTTTAAGTCATCAATTTGGTATATCTTTGGGAATACTATTCTCAAATAACATGTCCCATAACATCCCTTAGGGAGGCGGTAATATGCATTTAGTCCACAGATATAATAGATTCCAGGGATCGCTGGATCTTGTCCATTTAACATAAAGGTCCATTTACTCTGAAACAAAAACACATGCCTACATTCACTCGTACCCACAAACAAATTGTCTTGATCAGATTTTGGTCTATATACACAGAGCCTACCTACGTGTAATGCATCTATAGCTAATTTGACTTGCGTTTTGATTGCAGTGTAAGCATAATCATTTGCATAAGTACGTTTTTCTAGTCCTTTTTCTAATCTTTCTTTCAGTGCTTTGCGTCTATCATCTGTGTGATCTAAAAAGCTTTTCTCTACAGGAGACAATAGGCAAGTCAAATTGTTGCGATGTGCATAAGCAGTTCCAAATGTAAGTGTTGGCTCAAAGAATCCTCTAACTATTTTTATATCATGCTCTTTTGCTAATCTATTTAGGAATTCAATCACAGGCACAAAAGAAAACACAACATCCAGATTCGAATAAAAATATTGCACATGCTCTTGATTATAGAATCTTGTTAATAGCAAGCTGCAACTAATTCCATAAGTAAGAGGGAGGCTATGATAAGTAACTCCCTCCTGCACAGATGAAGGAATTTTAGTACATACATAACAATCTTTCGCATCCATAGTTTCCACATATTCGTTCAATAAGCGATAGAAGACATTAGTAGAAAGCTCCCCTTTTGCATTAGTTCCCTCATGCATATGTCTTGCATCTTGCTCAAATCTCTCCCACTGTGTTAGTTTAGTAGTGGTAGTTTCAGGTTTCGAAGTTGCATTAATAGTTTCTTTCTCTCTCCATGGCATTCCCACAATCACTCCTACAACCATTATTGCACACACAACACCTATTATAAGACCTAACCAACCACACACCTTACTTCCCTTGCTACTATTTCTATTGTAAGCCATGTTTGCATAGAATCAGTATAGCAGATCAACAATCAACTTGAGGAAAAACTTCTGTCTTTTTTTTTTTTTTTTCTGCGTATATTACAGCGTCTTCACTCACTCCAGGACCCCCTTTTGTCAATTCAGATTAGCAGCTTGTCGTAATCAGGTTTCTTTAAAAGTCAAGTCCGGTTTTAGTGTCACTTCCAGTAGTTTTCTAGAGTTTCTTTCTTTTTAGTTTTCAAAATTTTCAAACGTAGCCAAGTCTTCCTTGAGTTTTGTTCAGGTACCGTAATACTGGCCTGGTACTTCTCGATCAAAACAGAATGCTAGGAATTCTTGTTGCCATTCAGATGTTGTAGCATATGCCCATTCAGGACCTGTATATCTTCTGGTCACTATTGTTTTTCTTTTTAACCTTCGTTCACCTTGTTGTTCTCCTTCACTCAGATCATCTGCTTGTGAAGTATCACTTTCTTCTATTATTGTGTCATTCGATACCTCTCTTATTTTAGGATGTGACTTGTCTGACCAATTATCGCCTCTATGTGTCTTGGTTCGATGTTTTCCTTCAGGACGTTGGACAGCACCCTCCTCTTGTGATATGGTGTTTCCTCTTGACGGACCTGCAATTGGTTCGGGAGACTCTGACACGTTTGTGTTTACAGTTTCTCCTTCTCTTTCGTCTTCTGGTTCTATTTTGGGTTCGGACTCTAACCCGTACTCGTCTACTTCTGGGAGAACTTCTCCTTGGCTTAGTTCTCCTGCTGCCTCCACTGAGATAGGCACTCTGTCGCCTCTCTCGAACTCATTGACAGTTTGAGGGACAAGGCTGTTCTCAGTGGGCTCTCCAGTAGTCTCAGTTCCTTCTCGACTGTTCTCTGACTCTGAGACTTCTCTTCCTGAAGTTGCTGTACCAGAAACTTCAAGTTCCTCTTCAACAGGACACGTTACCTTTTTCGTGTGACTGGCATTTATCCAGTTGGGAACCCCGGCACACTTCACAGCAGTGGTAGTCGTCAATATTACTTGATACAGCCCCTTCCAGCGCGGCTCAAGACACGATTTTTCCACGTGTTTCTTGACAACCACCCAATCTCTAGCTTGCAGAGAGTGACCTGGATCGTCAATCGGTGGCAACGTGTTAGCTTTCACCTGGTGAGAAAAAGAGCGAATTACGTCAGCCAAAACTTTGCAGTAATCCAACACCATATCATCTGTAATATTCACTAGTGCATTTGTAGGTACTGCTGGTAATCTCATAGCTCTGCCCATGAGAATTTTGTGGGGAGATAATCCCGTCTTCTTGTCTGGGGTATTTCTCATAGTCATCAGCACTAGAGGTAAGGCGTCTGGCCACTTCATGTTTGTAGCTGCACACATTTTTGCCATTCTTGATTTTAAAGTACCATTCATCTGTTCAACTAGTCCTGATGCTTCAGGGCGATAGCTACAATGCAGCTTTTGTTCAATGTTGAGTGCGGCACACAGAAGTTTAATCACCTCATTGTCAAAGTGTCTCCCCCTATCTGATTCTATAGAAACCGGAAACCCGAATCTTGGTATCAGCTCCCTGAGTAGTAGTTTTGCAACTGTAAGACTGTCATTCCTACATGTGGGATATGCCTCAATCCAATGACTGAAAACACACACAATCACCAACACGTACTTCAATCCTCCACAAACAGGCATTTCGATAAAATCCATTTGCATTTTGTTGAATGGACCTCCAGCTCTCCCAATGTGGCTCAAAGTTACCACAGTTCCTTTTCCAGCATTCATCTGTTGACAGATGACGCACCTGTGGCAAGTGATTTCTGCGGCATGTCTGAATTTTGGATTATACCAATCAATCTTAAAGTACCTGATCATGGCATCTCTTCCCAGATGTGCCTGGCCATGATAGAGCCGGGCAAACTGTGATAAAAGACTATTTGGCAGAACCAATTTTCCCTCTTCTGAAACCCATAGATCATCTGCTCTTTGTACACATTGCATTCTCTGCCATGAACGTTTTTCTTCTTTGCTAGCACGACTTTGTAATGTTTTCAGTTCGTCTAAGGTATCAACCACTCGTATTGCTAGACTTAAACTTGTGTCATTTTCAGTTTGTGGTAACAATTCCCACTGCTCTTTAAACGATATACAGTTCAATGCACAAAATCTTGCTACTTGATCTGCATAGCTATTTCCCATTGACACAAAATCTTGTGATCTGGTGTGAGCACTGCACTTCACCACGGCAACTTCGAGAGGTAACTGAATCGCATGTAACAAATCTCTTATTTGTTCACCGTTTTTCACAGGAGAACCAGAGGAGGTCATGAAACCCCTCTGTGACCAGAGTTGGCCAAAATCATGCACAATTCCAAATCCATATCTGCTGTCAGTATAGATAGTGACTTTCAAATTGACAGCTGCGTGGCATGCCTTAGTAAGAGCTATTAATTCTGCCACTTGTGCAGAAAACACTTTCTCGAGCCAGGAGGCTTCGACAATGCCAGTTATGGTACATACTGCGTAACCGGCTCTCAATGTTCCGGCTGAATCTCTTAGACAGGACCCATCAACAAACATAATGCAATCATTTTCTTTTAACTGGGTATCCTGTATGTCTGGGCGAGGTTTGGTACAGAGTTCAGTCACCTCAAGACAATCATGTTCAAATTCTTCCCCATCTTTGATTTCAGTATTTTCATTGGGAAGTAAGGTTGCCGGGTTCAGCACAGTGCATCTCTTTAGTGTGACATTTGGTGACCCCAGTATAATCGTCTCATATCTAGTGAGACGTGCATTTGTCATGTGTTGTGTCTTAGTTCGTGTCAACAGAATTTCAACTGAATGTGGAACCATAACTGTCAGAGGGTATCCCATGACTATGCCTTCACACTGTGAAAGGCTTTGACCAACTGCTGCAACTGCCCGTAAACAACCCGGTAAGGCTGCTGTGACAGGGTCCAAGGTAGCTGAAAAATATGCTACAGGGCGATTTGCATCTCCGTGGACCTGTGTTAAAACAGACAAAGAAAAGCATCACGTTCATGACAAAACAACAGAAAAGGTTTCTCATAGTCCGGCATTCCCAATGCTGGTGCCCTGCACATGCATTCTTTTAATTCTACAAATGATTCAAGCTCCTCTTTTGTCAAAGTTATTGTGTATGGCTCATCCTTGACTTCTTTTCCTGTCAATTTTATTAAAGGCTTTGAGATGATTGAGAAGTTGGGTATCCACTGACGACAGTAGCCCACCATTCCCAAAAACATCCTGACATCTCTTTTTGTTGTTGGGGGATTCATCTGCAAAACAGCTGTTATTCTTTCCTTTGATATTCTTCAAGACCCTTTCTCAATCAAATGTCCCAAGTATTTCACTTCTTTTTGACAGTATTGTAACTTTCTGGGTGACACCTTTTGTCCATTCTTTCCCAAATGATTCAATAATGCAATGGTATCATATTTACAACTGTCTCTGGTTTTGGATGTGATTAGCAAATCATCAATGTACTGCACAAGAGTCGAATTAAAAGGCAGCACAAGAGGTTCCAAGTCCTTCTTTAATATTTGATTGAAGATGGATGGTGACTCTGAGAACCCTTGAGGAATTCTGCACCAACTGTACACCTTGTCCAAAAATTTGAAACTGAACAAAAATTGGCTGTCCTCATGAAGAGGTATCGAAAAGAATGCTTGTGATAGGTCTACCACAGTAAACCATTCAGCATCACAAGGAACCTGGAACATTATTACTGCTGGGTTAGGTACCACAGGGCAGCATTTTATCACAATTTCATTTATTTTCCTCAAATCCTGCACAATTCGAACTTTTCCATAGGGCTTCGTTAAACCCATTATGGGAGAGTTACACGGACTGCTCAAGACTTCTTTCAGGACTCCCTGTCTGAGAAAATCTGCAATTATTTGTGACACCTCGATGAGGACGTCTTGGGTCATGTGGTATTGTGACACTTGTGGAATCACTGCATTCGGCTTTATATGAACCTTGACTGGTTCTACTCCTTTTATCAATCCTACTTCTTTCCCAGTCAAATCCCACACTTTCTCTGTCACGGCCCCTTGTAGTTCGACAGGTAGGTCGATCAAAGTATGCATTGGGAATAAAGTAATCAAAGGGTAGTCTTCATTTGTCTCTCCTCCTTCCTCTATGAATTGACTCTCATCTCCCTCATCGTCACTATTTGTCTGTACATCTATTCCATCGTTGGAACAGGTAATTGAACATTTTGTCTTACACAAGTCCCTTCCTAGTAAGGATACTGGACTTGAATCACATACAACAAATCTATGCAGGCCTTGGAAGTTGCCAATTTCAACCTGCACCGGATCAGTAATCGGATTAGTCAGGTACTGATTTGCCACACCAACCACTCGTTTAGTATGCGCTGAGAGAGGTCATCTCGGGACTTCTCCACTTCGAACTGTAGAGCGTGTAGCTCCTGTGTCGACCAAAAATGAAACCTTATAGCCCATTACTTTTCCCTCTACGTATGGGCCTCTCTGATCCACCTCTAGAGATGCTGCAAGCCTGCACTCTTCACTGTCTGAGCTGTCATCTGACCAATCCTCATTCATGCCATTTTCACCTCGTAATGGGAATTGTTGCACAGTATTATTTTGATTGGTTACCTGGCCTGTGACCTGCTGAGGAAGCATCACCTGTTGCTGTCCCATCGGAGCCATTGGTAATTGCATTTGCTGTCTAGGCACCATAGGAATCTGCTGCTGTACTGGTTGCATTTGTACTGACTAAAAACGCAGTATTTGCATCTGCTGCATGGGCTGTACCCCTTGCATTTGTACCAAATTATTCTGAAAATTCGGGTTTTGATGTCTCACTTTTGGATCTCGTGAATTTTGTAATGTACCAACATTAATGCTCTGCTGAACTGCACCATCCTGCACCATATTCGGGCACTCCCGTTTCCAGTGCCCCACACCCCCGCACGCATGACATGGTGACATCCTTTTTACTCCTTGAACATCATTTTGAACAACAACATTATTCATGTCCGAACCACGGTTCACAAACCCTCGACCTCTGCCTCTTGGTTGAGCCTGAAACACACCATTCATTTGCGGTTGTTGCTGTATCATTTGCTGAACTCCATTTCCCTGTATTCCAGCTTGGGCAGCCCTTATCTGCATCACCATCACCTTTTCCTTCAACTTTTTCTGCTTCAACTCAATCTCATCACTTCAGTATTTTGCATACTGCAACATCTCATCAATCGGTTTAGCTTGCCAACAAATCAAATGATTCTTAATCATTTGGCTAACCTCTGGTCTCAACCCTTCAACGAATCTAAACACAAGGTGATTCATGTCCTTCGTTTCGATAGTTTCAGTACCAATGTAATGTTTGAACGCTTTTAATAATCTCTCGTAATAAGCATGTATTGACTCCTTAACCTCTTGAGAGGTCCGGTCGATTTTCTGCCAATCGGTCACCTTCGGCGACACCTTTTGTTTCAAGAACTCAATTACTTTATGATAATATTTCATCACCTCTTCTGAAGGTGCTCCAGTCACCTTATCTCTTGCCGGCTCCTTCGTTGGCCAATCTACCCCTCTCTTGCACTCGAGCCACAAATCAGGTGGAACAATGATCTCAAATAAAGTATTCAAGTCTTCCCAGAGACATTTTGCAAGTTTCACGAACCTGTCCGTTTGTTGATACCACTCAATCGGCTTCTCTCTTGATCTAGGATAATCGTTCGTAAAAGATCAAATATCTCCTCTAGACCACGGCACATGTACTAAAACACCTCCAGCTGTCTCTCTCATAGGTAAGATTTTTACCGATCCCAGGTCAGGTGACGTCCTAACTTCATTGGACCCTGGACTATCTCCCTTTCCCTTATCTCTTTTCTTTGCCCATCGGCCTTCCCATTTCTCCAATGCACCCCAAATTTCTGCACTTTGCAACAGTTCTCTCAGATGTGCCTTCATGCCTGCAGATCTCATGTGTTCAAAATCTTTTGAGTCAAAATCTAATCTGTAACTTCTTTTCAAATGCTTAGTGTTTCCGATATCAATATTATATTTATCTGCCAAATTCGCTAATGTCTGATGTACTTTGCCTACCTCTTTGGTAATCTTGGGGCATAAGTACCTCAATTATGCCTCAGTGTATGATTCCAACCTATTTACTCCCATTGTTCCTTCCACTAACTCAGCAGCTTCTGCCCCTAGTCGTACAAAATTCAAGGATTCATCGTGTTTTTCTTTCTCAGGTTCAATGGTAGTCACTGCAGTCTTTTGCGAAGTATAGGTTTTCTCTAACCATTCGTTTAACTGCTGTACTGTAAAACCCTGCAGTGAAATATTCCCTGCATGTATCATTGGGGTGTGTGAGGTATTTGTACTCATAGTTTGGGGAGTTTAAACTCCCAACCCTGCTTGACGCATCGCTTCGAGAGGTGCCCCTACTGGACTAAGGTCCATTAAGGGTCTCGATGGTTCATTTACTTGTTCTCCAGGGGCCATTATCTGGGGTGTTCTCATAGGCCCTCCTCTCATCGCTTCCTGAGTCATCACTCCCTGATCACACATCCCTGATTTACCTTGTGCATACAATGGTACGGGGGACCAACAGTAATGGGTAATGATATAGCGGCAGGTGCCTGACCTGGACCCAGGCTTCTTGGGGCCTCAACACCATAGGTCTGCTCCAGTGTACCCGGTACAGGTACTAAAGGTGGTCCCGCTACATGGTTATACCCTGGTATCAACTGTGGTGATTGAGACATTAGCTTCAGAGTCGATTCAATCTGTATTAACTTTGGCTTTGTGTATATCGGGTCTGGCGGCACTATCAAGTTTGTAGTAGTCTCAAGCACTGGAACATCAGAGTAGATTCTCTTTATCTGCGGTGGAGGCTGCAACTGTATCAGCAAGTCTGGTGCAGTGGGTACACTGACACCATTCTGTATCAAAGCTGTATCGCTAGTCTGTACTGTATCAGTAACTCCCTTTTCCTGCGTCTGGTTCCCAGGATCCAAGCTAGTACTTGGAGTATTGTCACTCACCGCATATGGTGGCGGACGATCATGTAACAATCTATCCATAAATTCCTCATCATCTGAATCAACTTCCTCTTCCCAGGACCTTTTATTTTCTTTAGTTTTGCCTGAATCTTTGTCGGTTTTACAGGAGGCTTTCTTTCCCTGTGTCTTTTCTCCCTGGGTTATTGCTGGGAATAACTTCAATTCATCTACGATTCCCCGTTTCCACATTTTACTTTCATTGTCCCACCTTGCCTCTGCATAAGATTTTTCTGCCCTTTTCAGCCTTCTCTGAAACCTTTCTTGTCTATGTTTAAGGGCCATCAAGTCCCAAATCGCCAAAGCCTCGTATTGTGCCGGTCTCGGAGGTGGCTTCTGGGTACTTAACATCCACCTCAGATTTTCTAGTACCTTTGGATTAAACTTCCCATGCTCTGGAAACGCTAAACACCCTTCTTTTTCTGTTAATTTGCGCAACTGTTTCATCCATAAACAAGGTGCGACACCTTTCTCTTCCATAACCGTGTAAGCCGGAGTACCCTCAGGTGGTGTGGGTTCTCCATCGGTTGCAACAATATACACATCTCCATATAGAGCGCTCTTAAATGCTTTGACAAAATTCATTTTTGCGATTCTCTTATTTTATATTTGATCAGAAATGGCTTAGTTCCCAGGACACTCTTCACCCGCCCTTTCTCAACCTATTGCCTCTCACGGACGGCAGCCAATCCGTGCGCGACCCCTCTCTGCATCTGACCTATCTCAGCGCGGCACCACTGACGTCACACTCACACACTCAGCAGCTGACAAAGTCTTGCGGCTTGTCCGCTCCTCACTGACCCTTACAACTCACACAAACTATTGCAAATTATTGCGAGCACCTTAAAATGACAACACAAATCTGCCGGTTCACTACAGGAAGGGTAACACATTCGCTTCAGAACTTTACAGAGATTTCACTTGAAGCCTCGGCCGCTACTCTCTCCTTCTCAGTTCCCGCATACGCAAGCAGAATTCGACCCGCAAATTCTACTCTCGACTTGTCAATGACTCCTTCTAGTGCACTTTAGAATTTGTCAAATCTCCATCGAAGGTTTCATACATGCATTATAACTCAAACTCGACTTGTCAACCACGCCCGATTGACCTACTAAACCGTACAGATTACAACATAAACCACATTTATCATCATACTCCGGAGTCTTAGACCTCGACAGGTCCGTATACGACAACCAACCACGTGGATAATTTTGAGCAACAAGCGCTACATTCACATGAAGTACGCCAACTTCCCTACTCTCATACTGTGGAGTACGCCCACTCCTGCTAAACAACACTTAATTTGGCCTAAATACACACACATTTTTCACAACCACCTGCAAGATGCATAAGCTTAGGCAAGCGCAAAGACCCTAACCACGCACACTATGGCACCGAGAACATTCCCAACTCATTTAGGCAGGCTCCGAGATCCCGGGAAAGCCATGGCGAGCTTAGCAACCCATCATATCTCCAAATTGCATTATCACAGAAAAACAAATTAAACAATGAAACTCCGTCCTAGGGCCCCCCAGGGCCAAACCATCGCTCTGCTACCAGAACTGATAACGCGTCCTTCTATGTTAATTTATACATTTTAGGACTCGTTTTAGACCGATGAATCTTTGGACCCAGTGGTGAGACACCGTAAGACGAGGTAACTGATCAATATGTCAATCAATATATCGATAATGTCATCAACATATATCACCACAATATATTTCAGTTTAGACATTGGTTAAAACTATCGGCGCAACCATGACCTTTCAGTCATGAATAACCACACCTTATTGAAGTTTTGTGAATTTTATTCCCTATTGATTACAATCTAATAGCAGATGTATTAATCTCAAACCAAGAAGCAAAAGAGCATAGTCACAATGCGGCAACTATGATAAGGTTTCAACAATACAAAGATCACAAACATAAGATAGTAATATGAAGGTAAACAAATCAAAATGCATAGAACCTCATATATGTCTTAGTTCAGCATAGCACCACGTCAGTCACGTCAGTCAAGGTGAATGCCTCATCTAGCCACTAATTAGCATCAGCATGTTGGGCTTCATGCAAAACAATTTAGAACATCAATTTGGAAAACATCTAACTAAGGTATCTAATCAAAAATACACAGCAGATGGTACCTAGAAAGGAAAGACAAATAAAACGACAGCAACATTCATAATTACCCTCCTCAGGATAGGTCAGCATACAGGATCAGTCTTCGTCTTCAGGACATCAGTTAGATCGCCGTCAATATATCTAGTCTAAGGGGCAGGGAACACTTCCCTCATAAGGAAGAAAGTGTAATGGGGCGACTAAGGGTGAGGATGGTTCATTAAGTCTCAAGTCACCAAACAGAGTGACAGAGTTTCTGGATGCAATCGATATCATTCCCTACCTAGTGCTCCTAGTCTCCTGTGTCATGGGTTTTTATCCCTTTTTCATAATACATTCCCCCAAAATTCTATTGGATAGTCACTACACCCCACTATCTGTAACCTATCAAATTATACATTAAGTAATGCATTTGTCATTTTACGATAGCTTATAACATTCGGATTGGTCTTCATAATTGACGCTTTTCGTAGGTGGCACATCCGGGGTTACTTCATTCTCTGGCACGTTCTTCGGGTCAAAAGTTCTCTTTTCCGTGGTTCAATGTCCTTGAAAGTGTCCATATTTTGTTGCAAAGCGTATAACTTTATACTAAAGCAGCTAGCATGCGGATGAGAAAAACTAGCAATGTTACATAAAACGGAGATAAGAACAATTGCTGGGTCATGGCCTTTTGCGAGTCAGCACACTGAAGAAACAGAAAAATATGCTTTTATATGAGAGTTACACAGCTAGTTTTCGACTCATGCTAACTTAAGACTTATGGATGTTAATAAATGCAATCTTCGTAGATGTTAAAGTATTCAATTGATCATAGTACAAGCAATTATTTCTTACAGTCGACATTAGTTTATGCATATAATAATTCTTCATGTTTATAGGTATGTTTCAATTAATAATATTATTAATGCAGCATTGTTAAATATAAGCATTTCACATCTAAATATATAATATTTAAACTACGCTCTCTCACCACTAAGACCACCAATACCACCAGTAGTACCACCAGAAAACAACCACAAATATCACCATCAAAACTACGAAGTTCACTGCTATTTCCACACTACCTGTAATGTGACACATGATCAGCGCTACCAATGCCTTTGTTCATACTACCAATAACATCACCAGCTCCACCACCAACCAAATATCTCCTACCACCCATAACACACACAGACACACACACTCATACCATCAATACACACACCAACAGTCCAACAAACACAGGGGCACCACCAACACAAATACACCAATAGCACCAACAACAGAACCAATATCACATCCTCCACTAAGAGCACCAAGACCAATACCACACAATCACCAACGCCACACACTGTCAATACAATCATCAATACCACACCAACACATCAATATAACTGCCTGCATCAAAACCACAAAACGTTATCAATAGCAACACCAAAATAAGTACTATCACTATGCCTCCGTAGGACACCTACAAGACCTCATCTTCACCAGCTTTAGCACCATCACAATAGACAAGGCCACATCAATCACCTTGTCTGACAACATCCCTGTCAGCTTCAGCATACCCATAGCACACCACAGCAGAAACACCATTGCCAAATCTTCACGAAGAGACTGGACCAAGATCGCAGAAGCATCCTACTTATATAAACTTGTACATCACTGGCCTCGACACAACAACCTCCCCAAATCCATCCCCAATTTCAATGCCTGGATCACTGCCTTCGCAAACACCCTGGTTCCCCTTAAAGCCATCAAAGTCACAAGAACCAGACTGCAACCAAGAAGGCACACAGATGAACTCAGGCTCTCCAAACACCACTGCAAGGAACTTGAAGGCAGATGGAGCTAAAGTCAAGACATCCCTATCAGGAACACCTACAAAGCCACCCTCAGAGGCTACCATTAACAAGTCAGAGCTACCAAATGCTCTCACCGACTGTATAAAAAGCAGTTCCATCAGCAGCAAAGAACTTTTTGCCATAGTGAAAGACTTCACCTCTCTGGCAGGAAGGTCCACCAGTTTAACCACCTCTCACAACAGGCTGTTCCTATCCTTCAGCAACAAGCTCAACAGCTTCTATAACAGCTTCATGCCCCAAGTGGACCCTCTGAGCCCTCCTGCCCATATTAACCAACACACAGAGGACCACCCTGATCACCTGGTCCACCATCACCACTCACGAAACAGCAACTACCATGCAGTCCATACACTCTGGAGCTTCCTCAGACCCCTGTCCTCATCACATCTTCAAAAAAGTACAGATCCCATCAGCCCCCATCTCATCCTGATCCTGAATGACTTATTCAACCCAGCCACACACCCAGATCCCTGGAAACAGGCCACAGTATTTCTCCCTCTTTAAGAAACCTTCAACAGACCCATAGCACCTAGCCAACCCTGAGCCTATCTTCCTCCTGCCCTACCAAGAACAATCCATGAAACAAAATGATAAACAAATGCCTAGCCACTCACCTCAATGATAACCATCTCTTCCACACCACTCTACTGCTTTCAGGCCCAACTACAACACAGAGACTGCTTCACTGCTGCCACAGACAACACTTGAATGATCATATACAGAAGTGACACGGTTGCCCACATCCAACAGGACCCTTCCTCAGCCTTCAGCACCATCTCCCACCCCATCTATATCCAATGTCCAATGACTGCACACAGCCAGCATCCAAGGAATCATATTTCACTGGATTTGCTCATTCTTGACAGGCCACATCCATCAGTAGACAGGGCCCCTTTCACTTTAGATGCTATGAACCTCATTTGTGGCGTTCATCAAGAATGTTCTCTAAACCCCATCCATTTCACTGTGTACACGATTCCACGTCCCAGTATCAACTGCGCCAATCTAATCAACAACATTTCCTATATTAATAACACCCCACTAATACTCTCCCTCTCTGACAAGAAACCAAACACCCAGACGAATGACATCCAGCTAATACTGTCCCTCTCTGACAAAAGAACAAACACCCAGACCAATTTTTCAGTCCGATTGATCAAAGTCGCCAGATGGATAAAAACCAACTGCCTCAACACAGCCAAGACAGAAGTAGTAATCTCCATCAAAGGCACCTTACCTTTGGACTCCACCTGGTCGTCAGCTGAACTTGCACTCACACCGTCCCAGTAACTTACGCAAAGAACCTCAGAGCAGTAATCAACAACCAACTCACCATGACTGGCTAAATGAATGAAGACACCTTCTTAACACTGTCAAAGAATTCTCCAACCCCTGAGCTGCAACAAACAACATTACCCCCTCACAGCAACTCTACGACAACCTTGCAAACTTCTTCCACAACAAGATTGCCAACATCTACAGAAACTTTAAACCTTAGCCCAAGGCCACTGACTTCTTCAAGCAAAACAGCGACCCTGCAACAACCACAGACAACCAACTAACCGAATGGGGCCAGCTTGCCCCACAGGACACTGCCTCCATCAAGAACTCTGTTCACTCAGGGGCCGGAATTGAGCCATGCCTTCCCCACATCTTCAGAAGTCAGAATCAGTCACATGCTCACATACTTGTTCAGCACCTCAATTGCCATGGCCACCTTCCCTGACGACTGGAAACATGCAGAAGTGAACACAAACTCAACAACTGCTGACCGATCTCCCTGCTCTAGTTCCTGGCCAAAGTATTAGTAAAAGGCATCAACCAACAACTGTCCTCACATCTGGAACAGAACATCCTCCTAATCTTGACTCTACAGCAGCCGCAGCATGAGCTAGCCCTCATTGCGGCTATCGATGACAACCGAGCCCCGCTCAACCGAGGAGAGACTGCATTTCTGATCTTCCTAGACCTCTCAACAGCCATCAATGCAGTCTCTCACCACAAAATCATCACAGGGTTGCACAACATAGGCATCCAAGGAGATCACCACTTTTCTCACTGGCATGACACAAAGGCCCTCATTCTGACCTTGGCGGTCGGCGGAGAGGCGGCGGTCGGACCGCAAACAGACCGGCGGTATTAAAAATGGCATTCTGACCGCGGCGGTCACCGCCGCGACCGACCGCCACTTCCCCACTCCGACAGCCACGGCGGTCATGACCGAGGGGCTGGAGTCTGCGCACTCCGGTCCGGCGGTCGACCCAAGACCGCCAACGGTATCATGACCCTGCTTACCGCCGCGGTTTCTGGCGTTCGGGACCCGCCATGCGAACCATGGCGGTAGGCACTATCGGGGCCAGGGAATTCCTTCCCTGGCACTGATAGGGGTCTCCCCCACCCCCCACTGCCCCCCCGAGTCCTCCCCCCACACCCTCCACCCCCCTGCCACCCCCCAGAGGTGGTACGAACCCCCTCCCCACCCCACCCCGACATGCACATACACGCACCCCGACATGCACACACCCCCAACATGCACATATACACACCCCCTACACACACACATACACAACAGGGACACATACCCGCACACATACATGCCGACATGCGCACCCGCCGAACTACACACATTGCCCATAGGCACAGCAGCACTCCCCGCCCGCATGCACGCACTCACACACCCCCTCTACACACTCACACGCACACCCCCATGCACGCACACATCACACAACACCCCCCCACCCCCTCCCCTCACGGACGAACAACTTACCTTGTGCGTTGGTCCTCCGGGAGGTGACAGGAGCCATGGGGAGGTGACCGCCAACAGAAGACCGCCAACAGAAGACCGCCACACAGAAATGTGGGTCGTAATTTTGTGGGCGGTGTTCTGCTGGCGTGGCGGTGGAGGTTGACCAGTCTCCACTTTCCCGCCGACCGCCAGTGTGGCTGCTGGCGGTTTTCCGGCGGAACGCTCCCAGCGGTCAGAATGCGCACAGCGGCATACCGCCGCGGTCGGCGGTCTTCACCGCGGCGGTAACTCGGCGGTCTCGCGAAAAGACCGCCAAGGTCAGAATGAGGCCCAAAATGTCTGGCTTCTCCCTTCTCCTCCGAACCCAAGCAAATCATTTGTGGAGTACCCTGATGATTCTCACTCAGCCCCATCCTCCTCAAAACTTACAAAACACTTCTGTCCAGCATCCACTAAAATCATGGACTCAATGTCATATCCTATGCCGACAACACACAACTTATCCTCTCTCTCTCTCTCTCTCTCTCTCTGAAGACACCACAAAGACCAACTTTCACAACTGCATGACAGATGTCGGCAACTGGGTGAAGCACAACTGTCTGAAACTCAACAAGGATGAGACTGAGGTACTGGATGCATACTGATGTACCTCAGAACACAGACCTACTCCTACCCTCACTGACCATGCTAGGAACCTTTGCATCATTATTGACCACAAGGTAACCAATGTCAACTCTGTCTCCTCCTCCTGGTTTTTCATCCTGCACATGCTTCATAAGATATTTAAATGGCTACCTCAAAGCTTCAGATGCATCATCACCCATGCCCTCATTTCCAGCATAATGGACTGCAGCAACTCTCTCTACGCAGGGATCTCAGCTCAAGTTCTCTGATGACTACAAACCAGACAGAACACTACAGCCAGTCTTATCCTGGATCTCCCTAGACAAATGCACATAACTCCTACCTCAGGTAACTCCACTGGTTCATTAAACATAAACGTTGCCTGTTCAAACACCAAACCTATGCACACAGGGTCCAATACAACTGTGGACCTGCCTCCTTGAACCACCTCCTGAACTCAATCAGCCAACCGGACACCTCCACTCTCTGCCCATTTCTCGAACCCAAATCCCCTGCATCTGACATAGTAGGTGTGGCGGTTGCTCTTTCTCCTACCTTGTACAGAAGACATAGAATGAGCTATCCTTTCATCTATGAACCTCCCCATCTCTTCCAGAGATCAAAAGTCCCTGAAGACCTGTCTATTCAGCTAATCAACTGGAACCTGCCAGTGCATGGATAACCACATGGATGACAAGTAGCATTCTACAAATCTACTGATTGATAGATTGTTTGATCTCCTACTCTTAAACACTCAAGATGATCAAAAAGATCTTCAAATAGCTACCCACCAACACCTGTAGAACCATTACCCAGGCCCTCAACACCAGCAAGTAGTACAATGGCAACACATTCTATGCTAAAATCAATGCATAATTGACTAGAAGATTCCAGTCCATACAAAACTCAATAGTGAGGATAATCCTCAACCTCCCACACTGCACTCACATCACCTCACACCTCTAAGAGCCCACTGGCTCACAATCCACAAAAAAGCACTCTTCGAACTTCTCCATCACTCATGCAAAACCTTACACAACACTGGTCCCATGTACCTAAGGAACCACATACATTTCCACAAACCTAGCCAACTCTTCTGCTCAACTGGACTTCTACTCACAACCCCCTCCCACACACATACACAAAAACAGATCTGTTGGTGATGCCTTCTCCTACGTCACTCCAACAATCTGCCCCTGCACATCAGAGCCACCTCCTCAATTCTTGAATTCCACAACAAACTGAGGACCTGGTTCTTCACCTATTCTTGGCCCTGGCTCAGCCCACAGAGTTCTTGCTTCAGCACCAAGATAACCTCCTTGGTGAGTTATTGTCAAAGCCCAGCTCACCTGAGTCCTTGTTCAGTTCTGATGGAGGTTGAAGACAATCCGACCCCACCCTGAAACTGCTTGTTCCAGCACACTAGTTTTTAAAACAGTGCACTAAGAACAGAAGCTCAAGGGAAGGGGGGAAGTGGATAAAATAAAATAAAGAGACAACAGCGTTCTTGCGTTTCCACTGTTGAAGTGCTGCACAAATCTTCGGCCCTCTCTGACTTCTGTAGAAACTGGTGCCTAATGAAACATAAACAAAGAACAGATAAGTACATCCTATTCCTAACTGGGTTCCTGACTATCCCTTTATTTATTAGAAATGTTCTTCTAAAAGTACCTCTTGGATCCTGGTCTCTAGTTTCCAGGTTTGGAATGTGTTACTGCTCTGGGATGTGCTTTCTATTACTCTAAAGCTTCTAAAACATTAAACAAATACCGTTATCAGAATTATCAATATCAAACATTCATCTTAATATAACTAAAGCCTAAATTGCCAATAGCAGACTCACTTTTCCCATATTTCCAGAATCTTTTATAAAACAAATACTGTACTTTTACGTCAAAATACAGCATGTAATTTGTGCAAGTCCTTGATTTACTGTTTGCCTTGCTGTTAATGGTTTCCACGGTTTGATTCTTAAAAGTTCCATAAAAAAAAATGTTTGCTTCACAAAGTTCCGCAAAGTATTCTTGTAACAAAGAGTTTGAATCACAATGTTCGTGGAAGGTATCTTGTTTCAAATTGTCTATACACGAATCCAGAAATTGTTGTCAAAGTTCTTTCAGGTAATAAAAGTTTTGCACTTACTTGTTGCTGGCAAGAGATACTGATCAGTCTAACCTTGTCTTCTTTCTCTTTTGCAGGTTGATTGTAGGAGAGAGGCTGAGGTAAGGAGGAACCGGAAACCGGAAGAAGGAAGAGCCAGCAGCTGCGCCCATTGAAGCCAATGAAAGTCTGTAGAGAGCAGGAGTGCCAGCGCCGAGGGATCTGTCCTCAGGTAAGCGGGAGGTAGACGAACACAAGCACTGGGCGAGGCTCGGGGGCTGCCTTTTATAGACAGGGCTGGGTGTGGTCCTCACATGCTGCACATGTTCTTGAAAGGTGTGCAGAGCTGGGTGTGGTTTGAAGAGCTGGGTGTGGTCCTCACATGCTGCACATGTTCTTGAAAGGTGTGCAGAGTTTCAGTTATTATGAAAATGAGTTAAATTAACACATGGCCTAGAGAGGAGTGTTTTAAAGAAGCCTTGGTAAAAGCAAGGCCCAATGTGTAAACAAAACAGCACATTAAACAACATACACAGAAGCCTAGGGGGGGGGAAGGTGAGATAACAAGAAAGGCTTTCAATAGTAAGTTTAAAAGGGAGCTATTACAGAACCCACTAGTGCAGTGAGAGGGGACATGCTCTTTGCTGTGCACAAACCCTAACAGTTATGCACTACACAAATTGATGTAATGTAATGTAACGTTACATGATGTGAGGTGACATAACATACCACAAAGCCAATACCACCTCCTTGAAAACCACCCCTCATTCCATCTTCTCTAACATCCCCAATAACAGAACTTCCAAAACCTCCCCCACAAGACAAACACCACCACCTGTACCACAAATGTACCTCCCAAATAGAAATAGCATTAACAACACCACACTGCCACCAACACCTCCTCAATGAATAATATCATAAATACTATCTGTCAATAGCACCAGCACCAAGAAAGCCATCAATACCACCACCATCATCACCTGTGACCAATAGCAAAGATCACCAATACCAGCACCATGTCTTCTACACCAAAAATCACTACTAATATCTCTGGTACCACTAATATTAAAACCAATAAGGCTTCCACTACTTACCCCCTTACTAAAACCATTACCACCACAAACAAACCTATCATCACACCACCAGTACCACATCACAATATCACCTTCACCAGTACCAGTACCAGCACCACCATCACTACTAAGCTTTGAGAAAACCAGTAGGTTTGATTACATTGTACGATTGAATGAAAGCATAATTTCTGCAGGTGGTGATTACTCTGCAGTTATGGTCTGTTAGGAAAGCATTTTCTTTATTTACTTATAGCTTTTGGGTTGTTTGACAAGTCTACATGAAATTTGTCACGTTCGTGACATATCTGCCAAAAGTTTGACATGAAAGATTTTGTGCATGTATTACACCAAACTCGGCAAAAAACATCTCAGTAGTGGCTCACGTTGTTTGATATTAACTCTCTATTAGTTTTTTTGGGATAGCTGCATCACAGAAAAGTGGTGGGCGGATGTCTAAGAGATATTGAACCAGAGATTTTAAAAAAATATTTTGTCAAACAGTTCCTGGTCCTGGGTTCACCGATTCCCACACTTCCAAGTATTTGAAAAATGAATAAATTCCAAGGTTCAACTGAACATTTTCATTCATGAACCATTGTGAGGTTCAGGGATTCGGCTCAGATCTGCAAAGCTCAGTAATTTGTTGGCCACAAAATTGAAATGATTGTTAAAGTCTCCAATACATGATGTGGGATTTTGATCGCTGTGCTGGAATCACAACAATGGAAAGGATGTAAGGGGCCATGTGCATGTGTTCCGAACCTGGCCATGAATGTAAAAAGTAAAAAAAAAAAAAAAAAAAAAAAAACTGTTTATGTAGTAAAAGGATTTTAAGGTTACAAAAAAAAAAAAAAAAAAAAATCTGAAACTGTCAGGTTACAGTTGATGGTACAAACTAACAATCACCTCCACTTGGCCATGAAAACCATTAGCCACACCCCGAATAAGCTGCTGACAATCATTTGGAGAAGATATGGGGCCAGGTGGCGTAAGATGTTGATCAGGTTTGAATCCCGGCTCAACATTCTATCATACTGGGACAATCACTCAATCTCCCCGTGCCTCCAAAATGTGTATGTAGTCTGGTTTTGATGTAAAACCCTCTAATTGTCTTTGATTCAATTTTTTAGTATATTAAACTGCAGAAAAAAATGCATATCATTGACGTCGTTTGCGTGTCACATTCATATTATTGGCCACATGACTGTGACTACAGTATTGTTTCTTTGTTAGGTATGTATTGTGTTGTTGAGTACTTTCATTTACTATAAGGACTACTGTAAGGTCAAAAGCTGTCAAATTCGGGCAAGGCTACGGGTTTAATGGCTGAAGTACGTGTTAAGTTTTGTGTACAAAACGATCACTGTAACATTTCAGACTGGGTACATGACATAAAATATCCCGAAATGGGTGGAAGATATTTCTTAAACAGTTTTTATTAAATAGGTTCTGTAACAACCAACAGAAAAATGGAATTATCTGGCAGTAAATGTCATTCGTGAAGGGAAGTTAGCCTTTTTCTGCACCAACTGCATAGGCCTGCACCCGGATTCAATTCACTGAAGCTAATCATGTTTTTTAAGCTTTCTATTTTAGAAAATAATCATTTTTAACAATGTCTTCAGTTCTTGGAAAAAACAGCGCAGAGAAGCCTGACACAGAAGTTTAAAAACATGTCATCCAAAGTGAGGGGTGAACAGGTTTCATTCATGTGCCTTGCTTTGATGTGTTTTTGAGATAAGGCTTCCGGTCAAACACACTGAGGTTATAGTTGAGAGTCTCGAGCAAACAGAAACTTTACATTGTTGACATTCCTGCCTACTTATCTATTATGTTTGTGTACTTTAAACCATTATCAAGGTCAGGTAGTAGTTGTAGTATTTCACAAAATAAAATACACTCGCCCACGTACATTAGTTTTCAGTGCTTAATATACGGATTTCATAGCTTCAAAATAATCAGACACACAGCGAGCGATGTTAACCCTTTCGCAGCCAGGCCTCGGAATCCCCAACCCCTATGCTAAGTCTGTTGTTTTTTTTTAGCTATTTAGGTTAGTTTAAGCTTAGTCCTCTATAACATTTTGTACACATAAGCTATCCACCACAACTTTGCGCCTCTTTCTCCGCAACATCCTGGGGATCCTAAAGGTACCCAGAATATGTGGATCCCAGTGGGGAAAACCGAGAATATAGCCAAAATATAGCTACATTTGAAATTGTAAGTGAAAAATTGGAAACAAAGCTCTGGATAAAAGTGTCTGCTTTTTTCATAAAAATGGCATCCACAAACTGGTTGCTATGCTAAAGTAACCATCTTCCCAGCTTTCACAAACATGCAGGGCTGAATAGTAAAACACCCTTTGAACCACAGTGTTGTGTTATTTTTCAAAGAGGCAGTCCAATTTTTCTAATTTTGGGGCTCCCAACGTTTGGTCTGCTCCTTCACGTTCTTCTCCCCCATCCCACCTACCCACTTCTGCTTCTGTTTTCACCAGCCCTGATGGCGTTGTGGTTGCATAGCCAAAGCCAACTCTCCGTCTGCTTGCGCAACAGCACGATCATGATCGCCATTAAGATACAAAGCACAAAGATTCTCATCAGTGACCGCAGAGCTGCAGTGCTGTAGAGTTGCAGTGCCCAGCGAAGTCTACTTTTGCTGGTTTGGATTGTTTGCTCTTGCTCCTACATATTCCTCTGGAGTCGCTGCAATGCTGGTTTACATGTCGCCAGGTTTGCTTGTTTTTCAGGAGCATCAGGACAATCAGTTCTCCAGTGGATTGTGGGGGCCGAAGGTGCCTAGTAAACCTTCTCGCTGTCCTTTTTTTTGCCTGCTGTGATCTGCCTGTGGCAGTCAGTGGGCCCTGTTTGGCTTAAGTTGTCAGCGTGAGAGGGCTCCTCTAAGTGAGCTCCTGGTTGGATGCTGGGCTGACGAGAGGACACTACAGACACCCCTCCCCAACTGTGCTTGGACTCTCAGGGAGCTGTGGGGGCTTAGATGTGTGGCAGGGTGGGAAGGAGTATTTTTTGCCCTTAGACCCGTAGCCTCTATGAGAAATCATCCCATTCTTAGAGAAGCCTACTGGGTTAAAGGCTTGCAATACCTCTGATTTTCCCACCTGGCCTCCTTCAACATTTCAATCCAGGAATTTCCCTTTACCTCTTGAGTCACTGACTGATGAGCTGTTTTGGGCAGTTCTTGGTGTGGTGGTGGCGTCAGCAGTGGTAATCCAGTGGCATGCTCAAGGAGGAGGTAAGTGTAGTTTTTTCTTGTCTCTGCCTGCAATGGATTACTCTTCTCACATCTCCCTTCCTATGCTTCGACAAAAGAGAGCCCTCTATGGTGTTTCAAAAGGAAGAGGCTAAGGGAGGACCTGTAAAAGGAGAAAGGCCGGGGGGAAGAAATCGACCTCCCTTTCTGACCTAAGTCCCCCATCACATGGGAATGATTGTCGCTCGTCCCTGGCCACGTCTATAAGGAATTTAGGCCCATATTAATACTTTTTTAGCGCCGCAGTTGCGTAATTTTTTTATGCAAAAGCAGCGCAAACTTACAAAATACAATTATATTTTGTAAGTTTGCGCTTCTTTTGCATCAAAAATGATGCAAATGAGGTGGTAAAAAAGTATATATATGAGCCTTGGTCTCCAAACATTTCAACTTTAACCCTCTTACCTCTTTAGGTGGGAGTGGAGAGATGCCCCTTGGCTCTTCAACGGAATCTGAGGGGTGTTCTCAGCAGCGGACTCTGTTCATCTATCTAATTCTTTGGAAGCCTTTCCTCAGGCTAGGGACAAGGGCCCAAGATTGTCATCTTCTCCTCGCCTTGACATTTCCCTTTCACCTGTGCCATTGGAAGGGTTCAGGTCCCCATACTCGGGTTATAGCATAGGCTCCCCGGATCAGAATGCCTTGTGTCCTCAGAAGATCTCTTTATCTGGGGAACCAAATGTAACTTTTTGACTCTTTGGGAGGGTCTATTATTATTTAGCTTACCAGCAGTTCATCTCTGCAGGGGATCAATGGCTAACCACATTGGAAAAAAGAGGGGCTTTGTCTGATCTGCACTACTCAGTTTTCAATTCCAAACATTCAATGCTTTTTAGGAAAAGGAAAGATCTCCACCCCTCAATTGTTCTTCAAGTTATTATTTTTCTCAGTGGGCTAAGGGCTTCAGTATACTACCACAGTGCAGGTGCTGGCAAAAGAAAATACCTGAGGTCGAGGTCAAGTCTTGTACCCTCCCATCTAAAGACCCACTTTTTAGATCAGCATTTAAGATCCCCAACACCACCAAGCAGCACTCAAGCAACTGCACCTTCCCTTAGGGAGGGTGTATCAAAATCTTGTGCAATGGCTCGGCTTCTGTAGATAAACTTACTGTTAAATGGTTGTCCTATGCTATGTAAAAAGCCCTTGGTGTCTGCCACTGGTAAGGCCTTTAAGTCCTTGGGACCCAATAAGTCTTGTAAAAAGTCTGCCTCAGGTCCCATTACCCTATCTAAGTTCAATCCAGGGTCTTTGGAACTGCTTATGGATATTATCCACCAGAAGAAAAAAGCAAGGAAGTTACTGCCCCTCAATCATTCAAACATCCTTCAGATATTTCATCAAATCCCCTCACTTTCGGGGATATCCACTGAAAACCTAATATCTGTGGGATTCTGGTGTGGAGACCAAGAAAGGGAAGTTTCAAGAGTCTCTTATTTCCCTCTGCATTGCTCAGCTAGTACTTAAGGCGGTAGATGTCTTGGCCAAGGCAGGTTTGCAAGCCATCAGCCCCACAGAAAGAATTTGTGTTTTGCTTGACCCTCAGCCCGAGTATATCCTCCCTCACTTTTTAATTGTTCACTGTGGGATAACGGACAGTCAGTGGGAGCGGCTCTCACCCTGTTCCTATGATAGACCTTTACCAAGCCTTAGGAGAATATGAAAAATATGCAGTCGCCCAAGAACTTGAGAGTGGAATTAATCAATGACAGGCTGACCGAACCAAGAACAGCAGTTGTCTGGGGCAGGGTAATAGATTTTCTCCTCTGCTGCAGTTCCCAGACTGAGAGGGGCAGGATGACTGGCTCCATTCCCCCCAGAATGAAGATTCCCCTCCAAATCTGAAAATCCTGAGTTAGAACATCCAATTGTTTACGCGTTTCATGAAAAGTGGTGAATTGAAAGGAACATTGAAATCTTACCAGGTGGTGTTCCTTCAAGAGTCCTTGCTGTAAGAGAAAAAGATGATAGAAGGCTTCATGGCATTGAACAGTAAAGGGCTGAGTTGAGTTAAGGGGAGAGCTTCTTTAGGGGTCTTAACTTTATAGCTACTAAGGCAATTAAGAAATCATTGCAAATCATAAACTTGTCCAGCAGTTTGAAGATATCTGTGGTAGAACTTGGCCTGAGCAACATTTGTAGGTGCTTTCTTTTTTTATAAATGTTTAAATGATTGTAGGAGGCTGGCCTGGTTTGTGGTGGGTACCTTGGGTACTTGCACCTTTTACCAGGTCCAGTTATCCCTTATTAGTGAAATGTAGTAGTGTTCTAGCAGCTTACACTGATAGAGGTAGCTGTAGCATAGCAGCTTAGGCTGAACTAGGAGACATGCACAGCTCCTGCAGTACCACTATATTTACACAGTACTTATACACAATAAAAGACAATACTCAGTGTTACCAAAAATAAAGGTACTTTATTTTGGTGACACAATGCCAAAAATATCTTAGAGGCAATACTCCTTCTGGAGGTAAGTATTATACACAATATATACACTAGACACCAAAATAAGGTAAGTAAATAGTCATAGGATAGTGCAAACAATAGTCGATACCATAGCATGAAAAAGGAAGAAAAAGGTTTAGCGGCAACACAAGCCATATACTAAGAAATTGGAATGTGAATCACGAATTCCCTACTAGACAAGTGTAGTGCATAGAGAATCGCTGGGAGAGTAAGAAATACCCCAACCCATAGCCCAGGAAAGTAGGAGTAAAACACTGCAAGTTTCCTTAGAACACACTACAAGTCGTGATTAGAGTTCTTGCAAGAACCAAGCAAGACTGCAAGCAACAAATGGTAAATTCCTGGACCTGAAGACCTGTGAAGAGAGGAGACCAATTGCAGAAGTCGCAGAAGATTCCAGGAAAGACAGGAGCCCCTGCCAACCAAGAAGATGATGCAAAAGAGGATTCTACGGTTGGAAGAAGTGTGCAGAAGAGCGCCAAAGAAGATGGCTGCAGGTTTCTGCATGATGCAAAGGATGTCCCACGTGGAGATGTTGGAAGCAGGTGAGTTGCAGTGGTGGATCTGTCCAACAAGCCTTGGTTCAAGCAATGTCGCTGGATTGCGTCAAAATGGCGCTGCCTGGACTCAGGAGGGAACTGGGTGTCTCAACTCAGACTGAGAAGGCAGAGGGAGCTCCCAACACTGGAGGGAACCCACAGATGACCAGAAAGCACCCACGGAGGTCCCAGGACACCAGGACAAAGAAGGTGCCAATTGCAGTTGCTCCAGCACCACAAAAGAAGGTCCCACATCGCCAGAGAACAACTCAGAGAGTTCATCTTCACAGGGTTGAGTGGTGGGGACCTGGACCAGGCAGTGCATGAAGGACTCTTGCAAATAGTACACAGAGGCCTCAGGAGGTGACGATGACGCAGTGCACAGGGGTACTGTCGCAAACAGGGAAGGCAAGCTCTTACCTCCTCCAAATTTGGACAGCTGGACCTTAGGACAGTCTGTGTCAAAGGGGTCCAACACCTTTGTTCCAAGGAGCACGCTCGTTGCCAGAAGAGGAGTCCAAGAGAACCGAATGTCATCTTAGACGGTGCCTGCTGGAGCAGTGAAGTGACTCCGTCACTCCACAGAAGATTTCTTCGGTCCTTCTAGTGCAGGGTGAAGACAGGGAGTCCCCAGAGCATGCACACTGTGGAAACTGTTGCAGTTGCTGGCTGGAGCTGAAGTTGCAGAGTCAAAGTAACCCTTCTGGATACCTTGCTGTGGTTACAGCAGTTCCTGGAGCAGTCTGCGGTTGATCTGAGGTCAGAGGATGAAGCAGTAGTTGCAGAGGATTCCTGATGGAAACTTGCAAGCAGAATCTGAAGAGAAACCCACAGGAGAGACCCTAAATAGCCCTGAGAGGAGGATTGGCTACCTAACCAGGTATGCACCTATCAGGAGGGGTCTCTGACGTCACCTGCTGGCACTGGCAACTCAGAGGCCTCCGGAGTGTCCCCACACCTTGGAAAACAAGATGGCTGAAGTCTGGGACACACTGGAGGAGCTCTGGGCACCACCCCTGGGGTGGTGATGGACAGGGGAGGGGTCCCTCCCCTTTCCTTTGTCCTGTTTTGCACCAGAGCAGGGTTTGGGGGTCCCTTAACCAGTGTAGACTGGCTTATGCAAGGAGGGCACCATCTGTGCCCTTCAAAGCATTTCCAGAGGCTCTGGGAAGCTACCCCTCCCAAGCCTGTAACGCCTATTTCCAAAAGGAGAGGGTGTAACACCCTCCTCCCAAATTAAATGCTTTCTACTACCTTTCTGGGACAGAGCTGCTCAGACCCCAGGAGGGCAGAACCCTGTCTGTGAGGTGGCCGCAGCTGTAGCTGCAGTGCAAGCCTCAGTGAGCTGGTTTTGCTGTACTGGGGCTCCATGGTTGAGCCCTCAGGATGTATGGAATTGGCTCCCCAATACCGGATTTGGAATGGGGGGAAAATTCCATGATCTTAGACACCTTACATGGCCATATTCAGAGTTACCATTGTGAAGCTACACATAGGTATTGACCTATATGTAGTGCACACGTGTAATGGTGTCTCCACACTCACAAACTTCAGGGATTTGGCCCTAGACAACATGGTTGCACCTTTGCTAGTGCAAGGGTGCCCTCACACTTAGTAACTTTGTACATAGCCTTCAGTAAATGAAGGTTATTCATTTAGGTGACTGATAAGTTACTTAAGTGCAGTGGAAATGACTGTGAAATAGTGTGTGCACTATTTCACGCAGGCTGCAGTGGCAGTCCTGTGAAAGAGTTTGTCTGCACTCCTTATGGGTGGCAAAAGAAATGCTGCAGCACATAAGGATTTCCTGGAACCCCAATGCCCTGGGTACCTAGGTACCATATACTAGGGACTTATAAGGGGGGAGGAGTCCAGTGTGCCAATTGTAGTTGGTAGGTGAAGTCACTAGCCTATAGTGACAAATTTGGAGGTAGAGAGAGCATAAGCACTGAGGTTCTGGTAAGCAGACCCTCAGTGACACAGTTAAGCAATATTGACAACACACATTAGGCTGCAAAATATGAGCAGTGGGGTCCTGACCAGCAGGATCCCAGTAAGACAAGTAAAAACATACTGACATACAGGTAAAAATGGGGGTAACATGCCAAGAAAGATGGTACTTTCCTACAACGCGTAAAGAAGAGTACCTGAGAATGGAGGGTGGCTGAAATCTTTTGAGCGACCCTTGCAGATTTAATTGTGAAATTTCCAGAGGCAATTATAATTATGGCTAGGGATCATAATGCCTATCTTTTTCCTACCCAGGAAGATTTACAAATGGAAGATGCTTTGGATTTTTATAACGCTCCCCCCCGCCTTGCTCGCAGATCCATTAAACAGGAGGCAAAAGCCCTGAATCAATGACTGATGAGTAATGGGTTGATCTGTTTAAATGGCCATTTTAATAATTATATACCAGCAGCTGCAATGTTCTGGCAGGGCAAATCGGCCGGTCCGATTGATCATATATCTACTCCTGCCTGGCACTATGGTCTTTTTAAAGATTTTAATTGGCAAAGTATAAGGGTAGTGACCATTGGGTCATTTTGGAAACTCTTAGCCTCTGTGAGCCAGAGACTACAAAGGGGGTATTGCCATTGGAAGTAACTTACCCGTGGAGGCTCACAGCCCGTCTAGATCCCACCCATATCCAGCTTCTAGCTGTGTTTCAGCTTACAGAAAACCCTAAGGTTCTCTCATTATGTTCTGAGAACAGAATCATGTGGTATAATGAAATCATGTCCAATGTGTTGGGCTGTACACCTATAAAAGTAAGAGTAGATCACAGCTGACCTGTCATATTAAGGGAATGGGTTGGTTAGATTTGGCTTGCCAGAAGTTAAAATGTTTAGTGCGATGACCTTCCAAGAAAGCTAAGCAATGCCCAGGTAGTGCCATATTTCGGGAGCTGAAAAAGCTTAAATTCCATATATATGCAGTTGGTTAAAGAAAGAAAAAGCCTCCTTCTATTATAGTAAGTGGGGCGAGATGCAGGCATTTATTCTATTAGAGGAAGTAAACATTTTTGGGCAAAAGTTAAGGAATCTAGTGGCCAAAAAAGGGGGACCCTTGTATGTATGATTCCTGAAGATACATGGCAGCATATTTGGTGGTTCTATATGGTAGTCTTTCCTCTTCAGATTGGTCTCAGGGAACTTCTCACAAGAAGCTTCCTCCCTCTTGGTTTTCAGTAAAGGAAATAAGGGCAGTCATTGATAGAAAAAACCTCTCACGGGCGTCTGGCCCGATAATATTCCGGTGGTAATAATTAAGTCGAATAGTGATTGGTAGACAATGGTGCATTCTCTTTTGTTCCACTGGATAGCTCATAGGGCTTTTACCCCGATTCATGGATAGGATCAATTATGCAACCTATTTTAAGGAAATTAAATGGCTCAGATCTTTCATATCATAGGCTGATTATCCTTTAGGATATTTTGGTTAAAGTGCTTTCTTAAATTATTTTATCCAAGCTGGATGAGTGGGCCTTAGAAATTAATATTATGCCCATGGAGCAACAAGGCTTTTAGGAGGGTCCTTTGACCATAGGTCACTGTTTTGCTTTAAGGGCTATCTTTCAGAAGGCACTGCAAGAGAATCAAAGGCTGTGCTGTTGTTTTGTTGATTTTCAGACAGGCTTTGATTTGGTGGACAGGGAAACCCTATGGAGGAAGCTTGCAACCTGGGAGTTTCCCATAGTTCTGTTAACTGTATTGCAAACTTTACATACTGATAACTGGGCCCAGGTGGAGCTAGATATATTGGGCCAGTTATCCCAGAAAATCCCATTTAAGAATGGCCGTTGACAGGGGTGTCTTTTGACCCCTCTACTTTTTAATTTATTTCTCACTGATCTGCCTACGTTCACAACCCAAACAAGGTCTTTCTCTCCCAAAATTCAGAATCACCATATTGCCTGTCTGCTTTATGCAGACAATCTAGTTCTGTTGGACTGTACCCCAATTGGCTTGCAGAGTAAGTTACAATTCCTTGAAAAAAACAGCAAGCAGAAAAAGCTGCAAATAAGAGAGTTAAAAACTTCAGATGGCGTCTATATGCTCAGGAGGTGGAAATAGTTGACTCTTATAAATACTCAGGTTTGACATGTAGAAGGAACTTAAAACAGGACTTACATTGGGACAGTATCAAGCAGAAGTCATTGTTGTAGGCTAGCTGCTTGTCTAGATTTGACTGGTAATTTGGAGGGTTGACCCATACCCCTTTATTGAGGGCTTATGAAGGGAAAATTCCCCCCCTTGGGTCTTTACGGCACTGATGTCTTGTCAATTGATCCCTTCTGTGATTTGCAGGGGGCAGTTCTTAGAAGGCTTTTGTCACTTCCACGAGGTACCATGGTCCAGGGCATAAGGAAGGAGTTGAAACCTGTCTCCTGGAGCCTGTTGGCATTCTCCCAGGCCTTTAGATTTTTAACAGGTTCTCTGAGGATGGCAAAGAGATAAAGGTCTCTATACTCTGCTAGATCCAAGCTAGTGAAAGATGGTGGGCAAGGGAACTAAGGAATAGATTAAGAGATATTAAGCTTCTGTATTATGAGTGTGCTATGATTGTGAATCACATTTCCCAAGTAAACAAATGTTGAAAACAATCAGTGATAAAGGTGGTTGGGATGGTTGACCTGGCCTATCTGAGTGAAAAACCTTCAATTAGCTTCTCATTACCTTTCCTAGGCCAGGAAATGGTCTTCCCGTACTTGATGCAGGTACCAAACCATGACCTGCAGAATAAAATCGTAAAGGTAAAGATAGGATGTAATCCAACCTCTTCATCCCGTCCCTTTGGGACATGATCCAAGCTAATAATGGTATTTGCCCATGCCTCCTTAACTTAAAATGCTCTTTATTGCATATACTTAGGGACTGTTCTTTTTATCTTGCCAATCGAATACAAATTTTAAGACCATTGTTTGTTAACTATGGAAAAGTGTGAAGGCTGGAGGCAATAGATTTGCTGTCAGAAATGTGGTATCTAGATGTGGTAGTAGGAATTGCGTGATTTTTACTTTTGGTTATAGCGAGATTTTATGTTTAATGGACAATTATCCTAAACTTGTTTTTCTTCCTACCTACGTACTTCCTGTTTGTGGTGTAAACCAGTGAGAAACTCATGGGTGATCCAGAAAGGCCATAGATTTCTGAAAAGTAGACAACGTTTTGAATTTAGTAAGGGGTCATATGCATAGATCACTCAGGGTTTTCCCAAAGAAACTAACTGTTGAAATGAAGAAATACTAAAAATGAGTAGGAAAAACTGCCATTTGGAACAACATTTTCATCTGTAAAGTTTTGTCACAATGGCTGATGTACAATTGCAATACACTAATATGTCCAATAGGCATTTCTGGTTACGATGATATTTAAGGTATGTACTTCTTCCAAGAATCCAAGGTACCCATGGCTAACAACTGAGCTGCACCACACAGTAGTTTTTCATTGTGTACAGAGTATAGACCAATAGATATGGTGGGATAAGTAGAGTGAAAAATTGGGGTCAAGGAAACCTATGTATTTCTGAAATGAGCACAAGATGTGGTATTTAGGAGCAGTGGCTATTTGTACATCTATGAATTTGTGGGTTTGTGAAATAGCACATGACCTAGAAAGTATTTTTCACAATGTAGTCTTAATTATACAGTGGCTTACCTTTGGAAAACACAAATGCAATGAAATCCAAATAATAATGAATGTCCTACTATTCTATGCTCTCACATGTCTTCTGATAAAAATGGTACCTCGCTTATAGGGGTATGTCTAGTGCCTGTGACAGGAAACAGCACAAAACGGAACATGGATACATCACATTTTTCCACTCAAAACGGACCCATTTTTTGCAAAGTGGGTAACTGTGGATTTTGGTCCCCAGATCAGCCGGCACCTAGGGAAACCTTGCAAACCTGTAAATTTTTTTAACCTAAGGGGCTGATTTAAGAAAAGTGGCGCTGCACCAGTGCAGCGCCACTTTCTTTGCACCCCTTAGTGCCCCCCTACTGCCACCAGATGTATGCCATATTTAAAATACGGCGCACCATTGCGCAGGGTAGGGCTAATACCAACATTTTTTTAAACTATTGATGTACACTGCAGGAGTAGTGCCAATATTTTGGCACTAGTCCTGCAGAGTACATAGGGGCCTATTGTATTCAATGGCATGCGCCCTTTTAATGCCTGCTCTGAGCAGGTGTTAAAAGTGCAGAGAAAAATGGTGCAAATAAATCTTTCAGATTCCCTTGCATCATTTTTTCCCCCCAATAAGGGAACATCCCCTTTGCATACATTATACCTGTCGCAGGCATAATGTAGCATAAAGGGTTACAAAGTGGCGCAATGCATGCACTGCGTCACTTTGTAAATATGGGACTGAGTTTTGGCCTTCTAAAGCCACATTAGCATATAAAATTGACTCAATGTGTCGTTATGATGGCGCTAGGGGCTCTTAAATAAGCCCCTAAATATTAGGGAAATCCAGGATGGGGTGACTTGTGTGGCTTTCCCCAGGTTGTTTTACCCAGTATCCCTTGCACACCTAAAACTTTGACTAAATAGTCATATTTTCCTCACATTTCTGTGGTGCACACTTCTGGACTCTGCAGGAATCCACAAACTTCCTTCCACTCAGCATTCCACTAAGTCTTCCAATAACAATTATACCTCACTTTTGTGCGTAGGCCTATTGCCTGCAACAGGAAACGGTCACCAAAACACAACATGGATACATCAAATTTTTTCTCTCAAAATGGACTTGTGTTTTGCAAAGAGGCTACATGTGGATTGTTGGGCCCTTGCTCAGCCAGCATCTAGGGATACCTAGCAAACCGGTACATTTTTGAAAACTAGATTCCTAACAAATCCAGGTTGGGGTGACTTTCCTGGCCCTTACCAGGGTGTTTTACCCAGAATCCTTTGCACATGTCACGCTATGACTAAAAACACATTTTCCTCCTAATTCTGTGATGGAAGTTCCAGGTATCTGCATGGATCAACAAACTTCCTCACACCCAGAACTCCCCTAAGTCTTCTGATAAAAATGGTACCTCACTTGAGTGTATAAGCCTCATGCCCACAACATGAAACAGCCTAAACCACAACATGGGTAAATCACATTTTACCACTCAACATTGACCCATTTCACCTCTAGGTAGCTTAGGATTTTGGACCCTAGCTCAGCCGGCACCCAGGTAAACCTAGCAAACCTGTGCATTTTTTAAAGGTAGATACCTAGGGGAATCCAGAATGAGGTGACTGCATGGATCCTGTGAGTTTTTTTTACCCATGATACCCAACAAACCTGAAATCACACATTTTCCATACATTTGTGTGATGGAAACATCCGTAGCCAACAGACATCAACAAAATTCCTACCACTCAGCATTGCCACACCTATATCAATAAGAACACTACCTTTGAGGCTGGGCCTAATGTTTGTGCAAGGAACAGATCAAAACAAGAATGATGGGAGCACTTGCGTGGGGATTCCCTTTGATGTCGGTTGGATCTGTTCCTGCAGCTGGCACTACACCCAACCACACATGCGATGCAACATTTTTATCAGCATAAGTGGGGGAAAGCTGGGTGATAGGTATTTTGTGGATTCCTGCAGATGCCAGAATTTTCCATCACAGAAATGTAGGGAAAATATGCAATTTCAGCCAAAGTTTGAGGTTTGTAGGGCACAAGGCACAACACCATGGAATTCCCTAGTTGTCCACTTTAAAAAAATTTATGTGGTTGGTAAGTTTCCACGGGTGGCAGCTGAGCATGGCCCCAAATCTCACAGCTACCCCATTGCTGATCTGTCGATCTAGCAATTTAGAGTCTTTTGTGTCAAGGTCTCCTGCCCCACTGACACAAGTGAGGTACCATTTTTATCATTAGACTCGGGGGAATGCTGAGTAGTATGAAACATGTGACTTGCTGCAGATTCCAGAGGCGTGATGCATGTGAGGTACACCACTTTTGACCCCCCATATGTCTGGGTCTGGTACGTTTTACTAGGTGGCAGCCTACCAAAGCCCAAAAAGTGCATTCGGTCATCATTGCAAGTGGGATGATATTAGGAGTTATCCAAACTCTTCTGGCCCATTTGTAAAAACAACACCAAAAAGACTCAGATGTTCTCTTGCTTGTCATTGGGATGGGATGTTTTAGCCCACAGGGGAGAAGAAAGACTGTTGAGGTTTTAGGGGTGAGGGTGGGGCCTGATGTTACGCTGGGATGGACCACCCCTTTAACTTATTAAAAACACATATTGCTGCCATCAAGGGGACTTCCTGCCCTCTGGGGGACAGCAGACCGAAAGTAATTAACCCATCTGCCCCTGGAAACGCATATTGTTTAACCATTTTAATGCGAATGGGGGCATAGCCATGTCAATGGTGAGCAGCCCCACCCCTACAATTTTATATAAAGTGATCCCTTGTAGGAGGCTGGCATGGTTTGTAGTGGGTACCTAAGGCAAATACACCTCATACCAGGTCCAGTTATCACTTAATAGTGAACTGTCAGTGTCTAGAAGCCATACTCTCTAGGGGTAGTGTGTATGAGCAGCCAGGGCTTAGCTAGGAGACATGTAAAGCTCATGCAGTACCACTGCAGTCACACAGTACTCATACACATGAAAGTAAATGCTCAGTGTTACAAAAATAAAGGTATTTTATTTTGGTGACACAAATGCCAAAAATACCTTAGAGACTATACTCCCTTTGGAGGTAAGTAATATAGACAGTATTTACACTAGAATGCAGTAATAGCTGTAAAAACAGTTAGAAAACAGTGACAGTGCAAATAGTGAAACTCACAATAGTTGGAACTGGGCCTGGGGGGAACACAAACCTTATACTAAGAAATTAATGCAAAAGTTGATTTCCCACCTAGGCAAGTGTAGTGTGTGGAGTGGTGTTGGGGGTATTAGAAAACACCAAAGGTAAGTAATAGATCCCACCACAGAGCCCAGGAAAGCAGGAGTAAATCACAGTAACTTTCCTAGAACACACAAGAACATGTGATAGAAGATTTTGCAAGAACCAGAAGTGACTACAAGACACCAACGATGGATTCCTGGACCAGAAGAACTGTGGAAGAAGGGGACCAATACCAAGAAGCACTGAAGAGTCCAGGGACAACAGGAGCCCCTCCTAACCTGGATGAAGGTGCAAAAGAAGAACCACTGGTGAAGAAGAATAGTCAGTACTGCATCCAAGAAGACGGATGTGGGTTCCTTATTAGTGCTCATGATGTCCCATGCCAGATGAATGATTGCAGTCTGGTTTGCGTCGCTAGAATCCACCAACAAGCCTTGGCACGTGCAAATCTCACAGGTAGTGGAATATGGCGCTGCCCGGGACAAGGAGGGACCTGGTGGCCTGTACCCAGAAGGAGGAGACAGAGAGGACTCTCAGCAACTCAGAGAACCATCAGAAGACAAAGCAGCATGCACAGGAGTCCCACAGCATTGGGACAAAGAATGTGCAAAAGGAAGCTCACACAGCACTACACAGAGATCCCATGCCGCCGGAGAACCAGGCAGAAGGCTATGCATTGCAGGAAGTAGTGCTAGGGCCAGAGCTGCACAATGTTCGAAGAACTTTGTGGAAGGATGCCAAGAAGCCCTGGCAACTGCAAAACACGGTGCATGGGAGTACTGTCTTGCGTGGGGAGGCAAGCTCTTACCTCCACCAAAGTTGGACTGCTGGACTTCAGGACTGTCAGGACCACTTCAGTCCAACACACTTGTTGATGGATCCACACACTTCCTCAGGAGCGGGGACCAAAGCCACCAGTCGTCGCTGCAGGGGGGTGCCTGCTAAAGCAGGGAAGAGACTCCTTCACTTCAAGGGAGATTCCTTCATTCTTCTGGTGCAGGCTGAAGACAGGCAGTCCACAGAGGATTCATGACCTGGAAACAGTTGCAGTTGCTGGCAGGAGCTGAAGATACAATGTTGCAGAAGTCGTCTTTGCTTCTTTGTTGCAGTTTGTAGAGTTACTGGAGGGTCCAGATGCAATTTCTTTGGTAGAAGGTGAAGTAAATGATGCAGAGGATTCCTGCTGGAGTCTTGCAATCCAAATCCGAGGAAACACCAAGAGGAGAGACCGTAAATAGCCCTGAAAGGGGGATTGGTCAGCTACACAGGTAAGCACCTATCAGGGGAAGGCTCTGATGTCACCTGTTGGCACTGACCACTCAGATGCCCCCAGAGTGCCCTGCAAACCTGGAATCCAAGATGGCAAAACCCATAGACACTCTGGAGGAGCTCTGAGCACTACCCGTGGAGTGGTGATGGACAGGGGAGTGGTCACTCCCCTTTCCTTTGTCCAGTTTCACACCAGAGCAGGGACTGGGGGTCCCTGAACCAATGTAGACTGGATTATGTTAGGAGGGCACCATCTGTGGCCTTCAAAGCATTTCCAGAGGCTCTGGGAGGCTACCCCTTTCAAGCCTGTAACATCTATTTCCAAGAGGAGAGGGTGTAACATCCCTCTCCCAAAGGAAATCCTTTGTTCTGCCTTCCTGGGCGTGAGCTGCTCAAGCAACAAGAGGGCAGAAACCTATCTGTGAGGTGGCATCTGCTGGGGATGCCTGGAAAACCTCAAAAGGCTATAATGGCAGTACTGGGGGTCCTCTAAGGGGCCCCCAGAGTGCATGGAATCATACAACCAATGCTTGCAAAAGCCTTGGGGTATGATTCCAACATGTCTATACCAAACATGGCCATATTTGGAGTTACCATTGTGAAGCTGTACATAGGTAGTGACCTATGCATAGTGCATGCATAAGATGGCATCCCCGCACTCCCGAAGTCTGGGTAAATGGTCCTAGACGACATGGGGGTACCTCTGATAGTGCATGGGTGCCCTCACACACAGGTACTCTGTACCCTGCCATCAGGACGGGAGGGTCTGCTATAGGGGTGACTTATAAGTGAACTGGTGCAGTGTAAATGGCAGTGAAAGGGTGCATGCACCTTTCACGCAGGAGGCAATGGCAGTCCTGCAGAAGCCTTTGCATGGGCTCCCTATGGGTGGCAAAAGGAATGCTGTAGCCCATAAGCATCCCCTGGAACCCTCAATGCCCTGAGTACCTAAGGACCATATGCCAGGGACTTATAAGAGGTGACCAGTATACCACGTTTGGGTGAAATACTGGGTTACTAGTATGCAGTGACAAACTTTAGAGGAGCAAGAGCATAAGCACTATGGTCCTGGTTAGCAGGATCCCAGTGATACAGTCAAAAGCTGACATCCGGCAGAAATTGAGGGTAACATCCAAAAAGAGGGTACTACATTCCTGGTATCCAGTTGACTTTCAGGCCCTGCCCATGGGGAAAAATTGTGATAATTCCCCCATCTGTCCCCCTGGGGGTTGGGGGCAGAAAGGCTGTTTTACCATGTTTATGGGGGTGGAGGCATGACCATGCTCATGCTCAGCAGCCCCAACAAAAAAGTAATCCTTAGTTTCTATAGGGCTTTCTGCCCCCCAGGGAGGTAGATGGGGGTAACTGCCTAAGATGTCCCCTAGTTCAGGCAGAAATACAGTTACCCCATTGTTCTTGTGGTGAAGGCATGGCTATACCCATGCTGGGCAGCCCCCACCCATACGTAAGAGAACAGCTTGAAGCCATTCTTGTAACACAAGCACTGGTGTGGAGGATGATAGAGAGCTATCTTCTGCACCATAGGAGTACAGCTACAATACATGTGTACAACTATGCATTCCTTACATTCTAAAAGTCATAGTCAATTATATTTTTTATTTTATGTGCATTTTCTAAAGAGTATAAGGTGCCCCAATGTTCCCTGTTATTTTAGTCATAAAGTTACCAATGAGAAGGTCTTCAAATAAACATATGCATTCATAGCAACAAGTGGTCTTAGAAATCTTGATAATCGGAATATGATGACTGACCACTAGTACCTATGGGCAAACTTTGATTGACTGAACCACTGTGGTAAAAATTCTTCAGTTTTTCTACAATGTTCAAAGTTACCACTAGGTTTCTTAAGACGTTAAGGCCAACCTTGACATCAAATATTGATTCAGAACTACATGTTTTAATTCAGACTGTAATATATTATTGTAGTTGCACTTATTAAAATGTTCTTACCTCTGGTGTGGTACTGAAGCCCACTGGAAGACACGTACTGCTTGGATAGGAAGGTTTGGGTCTTTGGTGTGGCATATGTAGGAAGAATATTGATACCAGGCATTATGACAACTCTGCTCTTATGGTTTAATGGTGTCTGTACCTCAGTGTGCTCTAAAATTAAACAAATAGGAGATGGGATATTTAGGCTTAATAAGATGCCAGTTTATGGATGAATAAAGAATGAGTTAATGCAATGTGGCCTACGTGGAAAGTGGTTGAGTGTCATTTATATATGGCAGTGTTTCTCATATTCATTTACCATGAATCTGGAGTGAGGGCATTAAATCTATACATACAATTGTGCATGCCATCCCCAATAATTTGCTTGAGTATCTATGTAGTATGATCCTGAGTTCTATGTCATTCATCTGACCTTGTGATGCTAAGTGGTTCTGTCTGATGGCTTGGTAACACTTCAACATCAATTTGGGAACAGCCAACTCTTCACTGCTCTCCCTAATTCAGGGCATGTATTACAATAAAGGAGCACTTTCCCTATTTCTGCCACAGCACACTTTAAAACAGGTGTGTCGGGCAAAAACAAGGAAAGTGCGCCCTATTATGCTGAAGGCACCTGTCCTTAGGGTAGCAGAGAACTAACGCTGCCCGGGTGTGTGAAAAATTGAGCTGTTGTTTCAAGGCCTCTCTGTGTTTCACAGGCCTGTGCTTTCAAGAGGCTTTACAGATCCCCTTGCAGGAGGGTGCAATGAGGGAATTCACACTCCTGCAAGAACACGTCTTGAGGTTTCATGGGATCCCTTTCTCTCCTCCAAAGAGCTGCCTTTAAAAGGCACTCTTAAATTATGCCACCTTTTTTGGCACACTCAGTGCACCTCTTAAAGGCATGTTTGCCCCTGCACCCGCATCCATAAAATAGAGCTGGTGCAGAGGCACAGTGATTCCCTCATTTTCATGGGCTCATGCTTCATGCAAATCAGGGAATTCCCTCCAGTATTGCAGAATGGGATGCACAAGTGCCTGCAGCCCCTTTTGTCATACCAAAGTGCCCCAGGATCCCCAAAGCGGGCACACATTCCCATTGTGCCCCTTGGGCACTTTCTGTAATTCTTCCCTAGGTAGTATTAGACTGTACACGCTTAGGGCCAGATGTAGCAAAGTCCCAAATTTCGACTTGCAATTTGCGAGTTGCAAGTTGCAATTTGGGATGCAGAAAGGTGTCTCAGACACCTTCTGCGAGTCGCTATGGGGTCGCAAAGACCCACCTGATTAATATTAATAAGGTGGGTCGCAATTTGCGACCCCATAGCGATTCAGGGCACTTGCGGACATGGAGGCCTGCTGGGAACAGCAGACCTCCATGTCTGTGACTGCTTTTAAATAAAGCAGTTTTTTTTTTCAAAGTGCAACCAGTTTTCCTTAAAGGAAAACGAGCTGCACTTTGAAAAATAAACCGAAACCTTTTGTTTCGGTATTTTTCAGGGCAGGTAGTGGTCCATTGGACCACTGCCTGCTCTGAAAAATTATTTTTTAGGCCAGACACAAAGGGGAAGGGGTCCCATGGGGACCCCTTCCCGTTTGCGACTGGGTTACCATCCACTTCAAGTGGATGGTAACTGCGAGTCCATTTGCGACCGCTTTTCCGGTCGCAAATGGAATTGCATACCAGTGCGACTCGCAAATAGGAAGGGAACACCCCTTCCTATTTGCGACTCGGAAATGCATTTTGCGAGTCGGTTCCGAGTCGCAAAATGCATTTCTACATACCAGATGGGCTTTAGTGACTCGCAAACGGCGTTTTTCGCCGTTTGCGAGTCGCTAAAGCTTTCCTATATCTGGCCCTTATTGCTTTACTGGGTTGGGAGGATAGTGCTAAAGCCTGTCTGCCAGTACAAAAAATGAAATTCCACTGGTGTAATAGTGTATGGAGACTTTTAATTTGAGTGGAAGCTATTATTAGCCTGTAATGAAGTTTGAGGACTGCTGGGGTATGGTTTTGTACAAGAATGTGAAATAGGTATCTGGCTGTCATGTTTAAGTTATTTATGGACTTTGATGCCATAATTGTGTGAGTTCTCGGTAGAATCCATTTAATAGTCTGAAGAAAAAATGAAGAAGAATATTGTGACCAGGAACTTCTGAGAGAAACAGAAAAAATGAAACACTTTTTGGAGAGTGTCATGGGTTTTAAAGTGGCTTTCTTTTGTTTTTCGAACTCACGCTTTGGTAACTGCGGTCATTTCGTCTATGGAAGGTGCAGTATTGATACTACAAGAAGGTACTATGCCCAATGTAGGCAACATAATGCGACAGCGAAATTAGTGATGTGAACTGAGATGAAACAATATGAAGGAAAGTGACTCAAAAAATGTAATAAAAAAGCCCTGAAGAAGTCCTGTGTTGAGGACAAAACGTGTTGGCGGATGTTGTTATGAAGTTTTTAAGAAAAGAAGAAGAAAGAGAAGAAAAAAATGATACAACACTGAGTGACTGGACTGTTTTAGATGCATTGAAAATGGAGTGGCGCACTATTGAAATATTCATTATCTATAGTCCCTCTTAAGGATAGCACCTTGGCGGCAGGTGCTGTGAAGAGTGCACACACATCATTATAGAAATCTGATTAGAGATTTTTTTGGTTGAATATGTAACAGGGGATAGGTGGTTAGGTGCATATCCGCTGCCAGTGCTATCATTAGTGTCTGGCTTTGTTCACAAGGTGAACAAGATAGTCAGGAATTCATTTTCATTTCCATGTTTCAAACTTCTATCAACATTGCTGGGGCACAAATTTCCAAGGGCAAGATGCTCATATGCTGGTAGTTCTTTTATTATATGTGGTAGAAGCTCTCCTTTGAATGAGTTGAGGTGAATGTGTTTCCTCATCACACAGTCCCAAGAGTTGTAGGTTGCAGTGTTCTTCGCGATTTCTGATTGACTAAAAGAATTCAGTATAGTTGCAGTATATTGGGATGAAAGACTGGTGGGGGTGTGAGATAGTCATTGAATATGAGTACTAAGACAATTAAAGCCTTCAGAAACACATTCCAATACTGAATTGGAAGAGATGTAAACTAGGCAGCAAGATGATGCTGGATTTATTATGTTGTGTAGCAATTTTAGTTATAGCTCCATGCATGTTATTGTAGCACACTAGGCCTGCCGCTGTGCACTTTAACCTAGATATAATTTATTCAGCTTTGTTTATTATTTTAACAATAGCCACATTTTGCGGTCTTGTTTTATTTCTCTCTGGCTGTTTTTTTCAGAGGCCAGCACTGTATTCTTAAACAAGACATTTCTTTCACTCTGTGCTTCTCTCAAGGCTGCAGTAAGATAGATTGCCGGTAAACGTGGTAACATTTTGTCTTTGGTATTCCTAGAAACATACACAGCCTTATGTAGGAACATTTTCTCAGAACATCAGCTGTTTTATTATAAAAACACTTCTCTGTCCCATACACTTTAGAGGGAGATTCCAGCAAGATGACCACACCTGTATGCTGATTGCTGAACGCTTCACTACACCTGCTTATGTAGACTTTAGGCCTATGTTCAGGTATTGGGGATGATGTCTTCCCAGGGGAACCTGAAGGGCAGAACTAGAGCTTAACATGCTGTGCTCTAATATAGCATAGGTAGGAATTAGTCTATTGGCTCTAGTGGCAATACTCTCCTTTTCACAATTTTAATCCTGTCAAGCTTTATTGTTCTTGTTATTGCAGCACATGCTTTATGTAGTTGCTTCATTAAAACCTTATTAAAACAGATACTGCCTCTGCTTGTCCTTGTATATGTGAGGGTAATGTAACTGAGAGAAACGGATGAGATCTGAGTGAGCACGATTTCCCTGAGGAGTCAATTGTGTCATGCGCTCGGCTGCCCAATCATCCCTGCTCTTGGGTAGAGATGAGGCACTGCTAGTTAGCCGGAGCAAAACCCGTACTGGGGCAACAGCTGTCACCTGTAGTAGGATAAGACTCAGTCTCCCACAACTCAGGCGATTCTGCTGCTCAAATCCAGTAGTCTCACTAGAATAATGACAGCCTACGCAACAATCAGAGAGGCCAGAAGTGATCCAGTGAAACATTAGTCTTTTGATGTCAAAATCCTCTAATCTCATATGGAGAGAGAAGGGGTGGAGTATGATAAATGCAAAAGATCAGTTCAGTATGTGTAAGAAGCATGCCAGCTTCATTTCTGTTGATGGTGGTCTTTTAATGTTACCAAATGAAAAAGAAAGTGGATTTGGTGCCTGTCCAGAGGTAGAACTATTTTCATTATAGGTAAGCTTTTCTTTTGCAAGTTGTTGCAGACTTGAGTAAATGTCTGTCTTTTGCTTATAAGGTAGTTAGGATTAGTCAATTGCAGGCCACATCTGTTAGATTGGGAGTTTTTTTTTAAATAAGTGGTCATATTCAGGAGACCTTGTAGTCTGATAGAAAGTGCTTGATGTTAGGACGCTGTTGACAATTTTCCTAGAAAGAGTACAGACAATCCTTGATGAGGGATGTTCTTGAAGAATTATGTGGGATGGGAGTCTAATCGGGAATTTACCGGACCACTAGTCTTGATCACATCTATAAACTGTGAAGTCGAGAACGATTTGAGGTGGCCCTGAATCCAGTGGCTATAAATGTCTTTTTTTTTAAATTCTTTGCTAGGTTGCAGAAATTGATGAGTTTCTTCAGAAGTTCTTTGACGGGAATCTGTTGTTGATGTGGTTAGAATAGTGATATCTTCTTGCATTCGTGTCCATTGATGTAAAAGATCCTGCTTTTGGTGGAATATAGGTCCAGATGTACCCAAGGGTTTTACCCATTCTGTGTCTATGGAAAAATGCTTTAGTACATGTACAGTGATGTCTTTGAGACAATCTCTTGTCATACAAAATGTTCAGGACATCTGGTATTGAAGGTTTAGGTGGTTTAATTTCAAAATGGTGTCCATTAAGGTACTTCTAAGTGTCTTACAAGATGTGTTCGTGCTTTCTAGGATGGTCAGTAGTAGTCTTTAAATTAGTAGAAATGAGCAGAAGTACAGTTTTATAGAATCACACACTAGAAGTTATTCACCCTTGCATGTGATTGACTTGTCTGCTTGCTTGTGGGTGGGGACTCCTCCTGCAGGGGAGCGTCAGTGTTATCCATCTGTGAAAAGCATGTGTCTTGTAGTGATAAATCAGAAGTGCTTTTTGCCCTGCAACAGTTTATAGGTGTAAGAAATTGGGTCTGTAGTTGGCTGAGGTATGCACTCTGTCTAAGTAGGGACCACAATCCTAGTCAGGGTAAGTCATATACACAACCTAAATTAATCTGTGCTCATCCTCTAGTAGCTTTGCACCGAGCATTCAGGCTTAACTTAAGAGGTAATGCATAAAGCATTTGTGCAGCACTTAATTACAGTACCACAGTAAACGACACCTCAAAAAGGTTTCACACTTGCTTTATCTGAGTACAACAAGACCAAGAATACAAAAATCCAATGAGTTGACGTTGAGATCTGAATTTTTAAACTTATGGGCCTGATTTAGATGTTTGCGGTTACAGACCCATTGTCGAATTTTCGATTGAAAACTTGTCCTGTGCGGGATGGTCCGCCCACCATTTTTATATATTGGTGGTCCCATGGGTGAAAGCCTGCATTTGAACCACTGTTCCTGCAAAGAAACACCACAGCATCAATGGCGGGAGAGGGAAAAGTGCATACCGGTGGGACCCCAGATACTCTACCAGCCATGCAGATTAGAATGTGTCTTACCTGCCAAGCAAAAAGTGGTGGTTCGACCTCCACTGCAGTTGGCGGATTCGGGGGGTAAGGGGTGGAAAATGTACCTTTTTCCCCATTCCTCCTCCATCTACGACTGGACATAACTGGACAACAGAGGCCATCACTGCTGCCACTGTCGCACAGAGAAAACACAACCCTCCTGTCACCAGACTCACAGTTAGGGACACTGCATTGCCAATCATGTTGGGTGGGCACTGCACGGGAGGATGGGACAACTGGAGGCATATACATGTCACAGTAGTTTTTTTTATATCATGTCAGGGACACAAGTAGGTCAGTCACCGATAGGGACAAACTGGTACACAACACATATTGCACACATACACAAGACATTGAAGTGTCATCATTTATGGCTGAATGAATTCTGGCACCACAATGACGGTACACTCACACTTGACAATGGTATCCATATATGCGCAGTGCAAGGGGGCCTGTACTGGGAGGTTTGTACTATCTGTTGTGTATGTGAGTCAGTACGTGTGTATGTGTGTCTGTGGGTGTGGATTGGCTGGTTGAGGTGGAGGGAGCTGAAGTGGGTGATGTGGCTGTGTCTGTATGTGTGTCACTTGCATGTGAGATCGATCTTGTATATTTTTTGTTGCCGTGTGACACATTCAGGAGAGTGTTTTGTTACAGACATTGTCATGATATGTGTAGTTTTGCTTGTGTGTGAGTTTGTTTGTGTAGCTGAGTGTGTAGTTATGTTGGTTGTTGTCTCGTGTGTGGGTGCAGTGACAATGATATGTGTGTGCGTTGTGTCATGGATGCATTGCAATGTGTATTTTCAGCATGTGTGGGTTGTGTTGTCTAGGAATTGTAATGCATGATGGTGTGTATGCAGTGTGTTGGGCAGTGTGCAATGCAGGGAGACATGTATGGCTAAGGTACAGAGTGTTTGTGTGTCACTTACCTCAATTCCATAGACCCTGCAATTTTATGAAGTCCATGGGTCCCACCGCCATCTCCCTTCATCAGTATTACGTCACCAGCCCTCCACTTGCAGAGCTGTAACATCTAAATACGGTGGGAGGAATACCGTTGAATTGATGGTGATATTGGGTCTAAATCAGGCCCTATATGTGAAAACTGTGCTTAGAAGTCACTAACGGTCAAAAGGTTACTTGAGTTCACAAGGGACCGGTTCAAATCTAAAGTTCAGGCCAACCGCAATGGAGGGTACAGTATCCAGACAGGCCCGTGAAGAAACACCTCAGGTTGAGCTTTTGTCAAGGACGAGTCTGTTCTGATTTGCTGTCAAGCTAGGAAGAGGGGGTCCCACGTTTCATCGAACTCTGTTGAAATTAATCCTATGCATCATCATTGAGCTGCTTAGACTGTGAATCTGCTGCCATTGAGGTCGAGTAGTGCTGTCCTTCGGCGTCAAGCCACTTTGGGCGTTGAGACAATATCATCGAGAAGCACTGCATCGGCATCGAAGAAACCCACTTCTGAGGCCCAGGGCTGGAGGGGGCATCTCATGCAAGTGTAAGAATCACAGATGACCAGCAGCACCAGGAGAGTTGCAGACATTCTTTGATGTCCCTGGGACTGCAGGAGAACAGGGAACAAGCGAACAAGCCCTTGGAAAATCTTGGGTTCTCCAAACCAGGCAACAAGCAACAGACAGCAGGCCAACACAGCAAAGCAAGTGGCAAAGTGGCAGTCTCTCCTACAACATAGCATACAGCAAGAAGTAGGCCAACACACCATTGCAGTTGCAGAGTGGCCATCGCTCCTGGCAACACAGCAGCCCTTCTTCCTGCCACAATGCCCTTAGTTCCAGTAGAGCTCTGATTTGGTGGGGTTTCGGGGCTAGTGCCTATATACAAATGTGCCTTTGAAGTGGGGGAGACTTCAAAGGGGCCTTTGAAGTTCACAGGTCCCTGCCTTTCCATCTCTGGCTCCAGACATCTCCAGGGGGGTATACAGCCTTTGTGTGCGGAGAGGCACAGCACTATTTGGGCGTGTCAACTCCTCCCACCCATCTAGCTCAAGAAGTCCCATCAGCCTGGTGATGTACCATCAGGATGAAAATGGCACACCCAAGCTCCCTTTGTGTGTGACTGTCTAGATGGAATGTACAAAGCCGTCATCCACCCCACATGTGTATTCAGACAGAGGCACAGAATTGTTAAAGTAAGAAAATGGCAACTTTCTAAAAGTGGTCTTTTCAAACATACAATCTAAAATCTGAATTCACCATAAGTTGTGATTTAAAATTGTGAGTCCAGAGACACTAAACAAATTTCTATATTATCCCAATGAAGGTTTCACTTAAAGGATGCTTCGAGGTAACCCCAATGTTAACCTATAGAGAGATAGGCATTGCATCTAACCTTTGATACTGACAGCAGAACACATGTGGTTCGTAAGGAGTTTGCTTTGGTGACCAAGTAACCATCCTAAAACTCCTTACTTGTCATCTCCACCGGATCCCACTGGAACTGGTCACCAGAAAGTGAGCTGGAGCACTCCAACCCAACTTTATAAACACTTTACAAAATTTCCAAAGTTTCTGCAAACCATTGTAGTTTGTTTACAATTTGAATGAAAAGCTGTGACTTCTGTTTTACTTAAAAATCTATATCTCTGGAACTCTAGAGTGCATTCTGTTTGTTTTGGTGTCTAAAAATGAAAAAAAAGCAGGATCCATTTTTATAAATTGCTATTGGATTTCTTTTGTGTTGTGTGACTTTGTTATCAAATTGTTTTAGTAGTTGTAAATGCTTTCCACTTGTTCCTTTGTTTAAGCCTGACTGTAAAAGCCACAGCTAGCAAGGGTTGAGCTAAGGTTTAACAAACAATCCTGACTGAATCCAAGATGAGATTGTCAATGTATTACACAGTGAGGTTGCATAACCACATCAAATAATATACACTTTCCTCGAAGCCTCTAATTGAAAACAGTGGCATAATTAATCACAGTTGTTAAGCCAACAACCCCAAAATAAACATCTAGTATAAAAATACTTTATGAGGAACGTATCATTCTATATTGCCATCTTATGGTTCTGGCTGATATTTACCAATCACTCAGCCTTCTGCTTTACAATTTACTTTTCAATATTGCACAGTTATCATTTATATATCACAACACATACACATATATTAATGTGTGTCTGAGATACATAAGGGGTAACAGTGTAATATAAAACACCCCAACGGGGCTTTGGGTGAAGGGTCTGGCCTCAGGCTAGGCCCTGCCATCAACTCCCTGCTCAGCACAGCATTTCGCTGTGCTCAGCAGGTGCTTGGTCTGCTGTGACAGCGTTGAGCGATGACTGAATATGGTAAACAAAGCTGACGATGTCTGAGAAAAGCAAAGGTTAAAGTGATGTTGTGTTTAGTCATGATAATAAAATCTTAGCTTATATTAGAAAAAGAAATTCACAGAAAAAACAAAGGTTATAGTGCCATAATAGATGTTGAAATGACCTAAAATCTAATGTTTAAAAAATAAAAAATAAAAAAAAATTCACAATGACTTTTTAAATTACATCATCAGTGATGTCACTGATAACACCATAGTCATGTACAGTATAAAAGTACTGAATGTACACTTGTGGCACCATAGCATAAAAATACTGTAACCCCCGGCTGTAAATGTGATTATGCATGTTAAATGTTATGTGGCACACTGTTTACAAATCCCTTAAGTTTGGGGTACAAGTATTACTCTATTTTAAACAAGGTAAAATCTGAGCACACCTGATGTGAAATGCAGCACTATGGTTCAAGATAAGTTGTGTCTGAAAGCCAAAGCTTGTTCCAAACAATCTATGAGAAGACCAAAGCTTGTGTTGACAATAGGTTATCTACCAGTGGCTATCTGGGCATGTGCTCATGTTGAATAATTGTAATATATTCCTATAGCCAAAGTCTATGTAGTGAGTACATTGATATGGTGTGGATGTTTATTTCCAGAACCTCCTGGAAGATTTTGAGGCTTTACAGATCCACTGTAAAAAAAAAGGTTAAAGTCACATTATATCATATCAACAATCAAATTATAATGGGCATAACATTTTGCAACATACATGACATGTAGAATATCTCTGAGCCCACCCACATTTGGTGGATGTCATCCTGTTTTTACTGGGATGCAGCCCTGTAACAAATAAAAAACATCCATATTCTATAATTGGGTGCCCACTTTTTACCTCTTGAACATACAGTAAAATTGTTAATATTTTATTCACCATAATTAAATCACACACAAATGCCTGACATATTTAGCCATTTACAGTCAAGAAGAGGGTTCTTAGAACCCTATTCTTTGTTTAAAAGATTTAAAAAATGATGTGCTTCTCCATGTATAAGGGTCTCATTATAACCTTTGCAGTCCCACCACGGGACTGCCAAAGCACTGGGGGATGACGCCACTACCATGGTGGTGACATTCCCCTGAGCGTATTACAATGTTACTGCTGAGCTGACCTAGCACTTCAGCACCAAAACAGACACTGCGTATTCCAAGGATGCTGGGCAGAGGGGCCCCCAGTACTGGCTTTCTGCCAGCCTTTTCATGGCAGGATCCCTACCATGAAAAGGCTGTCAGAAAGTGGGGTTGTAATCAGCCAGGTGGTGCTGAGTTCAGCACTACCCTGGCTGAGTACAACTCAGGCCACCATCACCACATTGGGAACCATGTTCTTGGCAGGGAGAGGAGTCCCCTGGTGGATCTGTCTGCCACAGTGATAATGAGGTGGGCCGACCACCACAGCTGCGGTGGTCTTACCGTTACCGCAAGCCTGGCAGGCCTCAGACCGCTAGACTTGTAATCAGCTCCAGCGTCACCTTAGCGCCAACATAGCGTCAGTTTTTTATGCTAAGGTGGCTCAAAAGTGGCTTTTTACAGCTGGCATATTTACAAAGTGGTGCAAAGCATGCATTGCACCAGTTTGTAAAACCTTGTGCCACATTATGCCTGTGCCAGGCATAATGTATGCAAGGGGGTCATTCACCCGTTAGGAGGGCCATAAAAATGGTGCAAGGAGATCTAAGTGATTTACTTGCACTATTTTATACACCACTTTTAACCCCTGCTCTAAGCTCAAAGCAGGCGTTAAAAGGGGGCATGCCATTGAATACAATGGGCCCCTATGTACTTTGCAGGAGTAGCGCCAACATTTGTGTGCTACTCCTGCAGAGTACATCAATAGCATCAGAAAGTTTGATGTTATTGCCCCCTTCTCTGTGCCATGGTGCACCATATTTAAAATATGTTGTATACATGGTGGGGGTAGGAAGGTGTAAAGGGGCGCAAGGAAAGTGGTGCTTCGCTGGGTGCAGCGCCACGTTTCTTAGATCAGCCCAATAGTGTTAAAGTATGTTCAGTCATGCAGACTGAGGATTGTGTGTATGGCCGGCCTGTGGTTAGTCCCTATATGGAATGCCCTGGGAGTTGCCAACCTTGCTGTGTCCCACAATCAAAGGCAGTTATTTTTTTCATTTTTTGGTAGAGCTGGACTCCCTCAGGACTTATCATAAAGAAAGACCTAACTTTTTTTTAATGGTTAACCCATTCATGTTCAACCCAAGCACCTCTATAAATGCTAAGAACAGATTGACACTAAATCACAAAAAGCATAAGTAAAGTTCAAACATTTTGCCAAATTTTCAGTTCAGCTGTTTTTTTCTGTATCAGCCAGCAAAGGTTCCCATGGGAGTTAATATGGCAAATCACATTATTGAGACCCCTGCTTTTTCTTGGTCCCTGTTTTACTGCTCAGCTCAAAACCTTCTTTGAAAGAGCCAACGTAGATTAACATTTTCCAGAAAGTTTTGTGAAGACACGTTAAGGGTCCCCTGTGCTCTTACGAAATTAAAAGAAACTAACTAACTGTAACTACACATTGGTGACCAACACTTTGTTATAGCTATATATTACACAGTGGTAGTCACCATTGTTTAGGTATAGTTAGGTCAGACTTTTCTTAGAGATAATGTTTTTGTTTTGCAAATACCTTTGGCACAGTTTGACAAATATGCATGAAACTTTCCAATTGAAAAAGATCCTGTACTACATGTCCTTCCTGGAAAGTTTTAGATTGATCCATCAATTAGGGGCCAATAAAAAAGAGGAGTCCCAAAGGCAATTTCCCCAATTTATTTTCCACAGGGAATTTTAGACAGCACTACAGCCAAAATGGCCAAATGGAATTAAGTTAATGAATTCATGCAAAAAGCTAGACTTTTACTTAGAAAGTGTGCTTTTTTTATTTGGAGTACATCTATTCAGTACTCTTGGAGAAATTAATTTTCAAAATCATAGGTATTTTGGCAGCTGGACTGAATTTCAAATATTCAAGCATTCTGATTGATTAAAGGAGCTTTTTTAGAAAGATCTCTGAATGGCTGACCACAAAATAAATAGAAATGTTTCAGCAGCCATTTCAGGACTTAGGTACTTGGTCCTCTGCCCTGGAATTGTTAAAAAAGTATATATACAGGCCGGTTGAGTTGGAAAGCTGACCTCTTGTATCTACTGGGAGGTCTTAAAGGGACCCTCTGAGATCAAACTACAAAATATTTTTCTTTTTGAGGTGCTGCCTTATCCCAAAATTGATGGTGGGACAAGGAAAATTGTTTACAAACAAAATCGTGGGGTAGGTGTCTATGATTGGTTGGCTACCTGCAGGGGATTGGGTGTAGGGCCTGCACCCGTTCCTGCACTGGGTATGGCTGAAGGCAGTGCATGGTGGGGGAGCTGGACACCCCGGGGGATGACTTTGGTAATAGAATCTTACCTTATATATATTTTTTAAAGCAATTCACTGAAAATATCTAGTTCTAGTTAGTTCATTATACTATAAATGGTGAATTTCAATGTTTATCAGAATAAAATGATACGCTTTACATAACATTTTCACCTAATTATACCTTCACATTAACCTTTGTATGTTTTCAGTGAATTTTAGAGAAATATTTAATGTAAAGTAAGATATTATTTTTCTAATAACCTCAGCGCTGTTGGAGGAACCTTCAGAAACCTTTCTAAAAAAAGAAGAAAAAAAAGAACATCCACCCCAGCACATTCCTGGAACATTTCAGGGTTATCTGTCAACCAAGAGTTGAGAAAAATGGGGTCTCCCAAACAGGGCCGGACTGGGAACCTAAAGCATCCCTGTCAATTTGATCAGATCAGCCCTCTGATTGAAGGCTGATATTGCAGCACCACTGCAAACCAGCCCCCAGTAACAAAACCAGTCCTCTGTTGCTGCATAACCCACTCCCACCCTTCCAGACCTCTGGGCAAATGCCTGATGCCCACTATGGTCAGTCCGGCCTTGCTCCCAAAACTTTTTTTCAACATGCAGTTTCCATAGGAAACATTGAACAGAGATACACATAGAACTGCTGAAAGGAATTATACTAAATGTGGCAGAAAGCTAAAGCTTTACTTTGGTGTAAATGTGTTCAGCTGTTTTAGAGAAATTAAGGTTAAAAAAATAGCAGCTTCTGTTGCTGCTGAGAGAATTCATTGAAAAAAAAAAAAAAAGAATTCTAATTTGCTGCTCGCACTGGACATTGCCAGACCTGTGCGATGTTATTGGCTGGCCTCAATGAAGAATAATGTTGCAGCTGCCATTGCAGTACTTGGGGAATCAGTCCTGAAACATAAATGAAACAATAATATAGGGGCTTTTGAGGAAACCCCAAAATAACTAGCACCCCCCTCCATACCATGGGTCTCCTGTGAAACTTCCTCTGGACACACAAAAACAATGGAGTGGAGGTCATTAGCCACTTCACCACGTGTAGGGGGTTGGATGCAGGGTTTCACCACAGGTTATATCCAGTGACCAACTCCAAGCTGCGTGCAACCTAAAGCAGATGCATTGTATTTAGATATTTCTTTGTTGGATTTGGCCCTCTCTGCAGGGTCACCTCAAAACATTATGCTTTCACCCCTCCTGTTTTGGTGAATTTGTATTTGCTTGCCTTAGGACTCTGTGCACTCTACCACTGCTAACCAGTGCTAAAGTGCTTTTGCTGTCTACGTAAATCATGGTAAAATTGGCTTACACCCAATCAGCACTTTTAATTTATACTTAAGTCTCTATTAAATTGGTACTACATATACCTAGGGCATGCAAATTAAATGCTACTACTGGGCCTGCAGAACTTACTGTGCCACCCACTTTCATAGCCTTTTAAATTTACCTCATGCCTGCCATTCCGTTACAGCCTGTGTTCAATTTTAAACTTCAGTTTTGATCTGGCAAAGTAAACCTTTTTCAAGGCCTAAACATCCTTTTTAATGCATATAAGCCAACCTTAGAGTAGACCCTAAACAGCCTATATGGTAAGGTGCAGTGTATATAAAAGGTTGGACATGCAAAGGTGTGCCCTGGTAGTGAAAAACTCTTAAATTTGTTTCCACTATTGCAACGCCTACCTGCCCCATAGGATAACATTTGGTTACCATATTATATTTAATAAGCTATATGTTTTGATTGGGGGCAGGTAGGAATGTGAAGCTTGGTATTAAATTAATTGTAATTTTTTTTAAACACATTATTGGTAAAGGCAGATTTTAAGGCAGATTTCTAAAAATTAAATTTTTAGAAAGTTGGCAATTTTTAGTCTTAACCATTTGCTGCCTGTGTTTGAGTCACATGGTTGGGGGTAGATGGCAGTTGGCCTTTGTGTATTCCTTCCATCACAAAGGAGGAATGGGTATTGGCAGGATGCGCCATGCAGACATAATGGGAGGGGTGGAGTTATTACCTACCACACTTCCACTTCAAAGGGGCTGCCTCAGCACTATCACAAAGGAATTCACACTAGCCTATTGTGCCCCTAGACAGACTTTGGACAATGGCAGAGAGGCAGAAAATTCCAGACACTTGTGTGTAGGGAAACCTCCAGAGGTTTATTCAATTTCCAAACTGACATTGGGTATAAATATAGTACCCCAGACATTCTCTTTAGTATACTCCTGGACCAGTGGATACTATAAAAGAAGTACTGCCCTGCTGCCAGAAGACTGTACCGCTGCCTGGAGCCTATCCTGGTGTCTGAGAAGGAAGTCTGGACCTGCTTCCCTCACCTCAGGCTACCTGAGTGACTACAAGGGTCAGCTAACTGATCTCCTGTTCAGAGCTATAGGGACACAGCAAGCTTTAGTGGCCTTCCATCACATGCGCAGCTGACCTACTGCACTGGATCTGCCTGGGACCACAACTAGACCTTCCTGAGCCCTGCTGACCTCTGTTGGAGTGGGTTCCTGATCCTCTAATAGTGCCTACTCAGGTCCTAGTCCCTTGGTTGGCATCATAGAGAGCTGCACCTGGCCCAACTGAAGGTTCCACCAAATCTGGCATGAAGCGACGGCAAACCCACAAAGCCTCATCACACAGCTGCCAGACTCCTGAAAATCTACACAAGCGACTCAAAGCCTCACCGCACAGCTGCCAACTTCAGCACATCTGATGGTGACTGACATATAGCACTGCAATTCCTCACCACACAGCTCTTTGGAATGTAAACAGAGCAACACAAAACCCTGCAAAGCCACCCAACGTGGCTTAATGGGAACAAAAATCAGATGATGCAAAGTCTCACAAAGAAACCCAATGCAGACCATGCAACAAGGACATAAGGTTAAAATGCTTAGCTGGCCAAGCTTGGTCCATTGTCTGGCCAGCGTGACCAGATACCCTCTGTAGGCGCTTTGCACATTTTGGTGCTACTGATTACATTTTTGATCTCAAATAATTTATTTAAATGTATTCTATATTTTCTAAATTGGTGTGGGATTGTTCTTGTGATGTGTTTTCACTTTATTACTGTTTAAGTGCTATATAAATATTTTGCAGCCTCTAACTTAAGCCTGAATGCTTTTGTGCCAAATTACCATAGGATTAGGCACAGTTTATACTCAGTGATTTTTGTGGTTCACCATGTCAAGGATTGTGGCTGTTTGGCCCCTCTCAACCAACAACCCAGTTTCTCAAATCTTTAACTGAAAAACACACATAGAAATTCACGGAAAAAAACCAAGGTATAAAGAAGGTTATAATCAATTAACTTAGTAAGACTTTAACTTACATTTTTTAAAAACCCTTACGAATTCACTGAAAACAAAAAATGTTAAAATTGAGTTCTAAATATGTCTTGTATTAATAAAATAATCTACCATTTTAAAACCAAAAGAAACACTGAAAGTCATCAATTATACATAGTTGGCATAAGTGTAACTTGCACCTCTATGATGCACTGCTTATGACAACACATATTACATCACTGATGGCATCTAAAATCCATGACAGTCATGTTATACTTATATCAATTATGTACAACTGTCAAATTTACATGGTACTTTTCAGGGGGTCCCTGAAATCCTTCCAGAGTTTGCAAACCCTATCAGTCATATTCCTGTCCTACCATGTTCTGAAATTTAGGAATTTGAAACAGATTTTGCTTAAAATAAAACCCACGTATCCATGTTTGATCCCCTGACACAGTTTACGGTCTTTGTAAAAAGGTGGTTCTCAGATGAACCTTTTTTCTTTTTTAGATTTGTTTTTGGGGGAGATTTTGTGTTATTTAAAATATATCTTTTTTTACATACCCTTTGTTGCAACTTTTGGTACCAACTTTAAAACTGGAATTTTGTATTTTTTTATATTTACTGATCATTGATTTGGGGTCTGAAATAATATATATATATATTTATATGTATAATATCCATATTTGTATGTTTTGGAACAAAAATCAACCATCAATAAAAAAATTAAAAAATCCACTTGTAAAGTTAGTACTAAAAGTGTGTGTGCACATATATATATATAGTTAGTACTAAAAGTGTGTGTGTATATATATATATATATATATATATATATATACATATAGGTAGCGGTATAAAGTAGTTAAAGCGGCACACTCTTCTACCGGCGCTGGCAAAATCAATGGCTCGTACAACTGTAAGACACTTATTGTGTGTATGATTTGACTTTACAATATCCAGTTGCAAGGCACTTTTTTTAAGCACATTTTGGGATTGACAAACTTCTACATTTCCTGTTTCTGGATGAAATTGCTCTGGACATTTGGGTAGGTAATAGAGAACAGAGACTGAGAATCCTAGAGTCATAGTACATTTTAGATTTTAACATTTGGATTTTAACACTTTGTACCCAGACGGTCTGAATCTGAGCAAAGAATTAAGTGCTCATATTGTAGGAGGAGTATGTTAGGAAATTGTTTTCTCTAGTTTTATTATGCGGGGATGTATTATTCATGATTTTAGTATGTTTATTATTCATTATGTCTTATAGGTTGTCACTTGATGATTGGCACTATAGAATGTATCCATCTTCATTCCCACATGTGAGACAGTGCAAGATGTGGCAAAGTGCATAGATGTGTTTAGATATGTATGGGTAATGATACAATTTATGTAGGTATTCGAATGATGTTGGAAACATATGCTGCTATAATATAAACGTCAACTCTTTGATCAGCATACAAGATTTGGTAGTGAACAGTAACAGTGATTTACAATGAGCATAACTGAAGAACAAATGTTCCCAATTAACCGTGGTTATAACAGCTTTCTGACTCTGTTATTATATGGTTGGTATGTTTTTCACAAGTGTCTAAAAAAAACTTCCAAGATGGCAACCGTTTTTAGACTATTGCAAGTGGTGGTAAACCTTGTGTGCCCATCTTTTGTTACACTGGTGAGTTGAAATGTAAGAAAGTGTTTTGCTGCCCCATACTGTGATCAAGGCTATGGATGAAATGTGTTGGGTTTAACCATCTGCAATATTAAACATGCAATTGGTGAACGCATCCACAGGTGTTTTGGAATTGTGATGAGGGATTATTTGGGACATATACATATATATATATATAGATAAAACTTACTGTCAGTTGCCATAGTTATAGTTAGGACCTAGTTTCCATAGGAAAAGCATTTTTGACTTGGCTATATCTTTGGTGCTATTCGACCAAATTTCGGGTTAAAGGTAGCTCTTGGTCAAGAAAATACTTTTTTGTTATTTGGTCTAAGTCTGTTCAGTAGTTTGTGAAATATATTAAAGGAAAAATAAATTTGTATATCTGGGCAGACCCTAAGCACAGATATCATGGTGAGAAATGATTGCTGTTAGAACTTTAACCAGAAAATAATGACAGCCCTCTTGGACTAATATGACAACACCCTATTGAAATGCATTGCAGTGCATGGAGTGTTTTGAGGGTCACAAAAAGGGAAACGTATAAAGGATGATAACTGATTTTAGTCACCATGTAAATCATTTGTTGCTAAGGTAATTTTACCCTGTGAAAACGCGTTGTGTTGGGATTTCACAAATAATTTTTGAGAGGAAACTGTTTTCTCATGATTTTCCCACAGAGGTTATGGAAAGTGGTCCAGAAGCTAAAATGAGAATATTTTCTGTAAGTTCACATTATCTTTCTCAGCTAGATGAGAATGAAGCCTGTTCTATTAAAGTTTTTTCAGTGTCCTGGACACACCATTGCCCAGCAGAGTTCTTCAGTTCCATGATACCTAGAGGTAAGAACGCACTTTATAAAAACAAATTAAGCCTGCAAGGATACAACATATGACTTAAGTAAAATATGAATAAGTCTGCAAAAATGGACTAGATTCGGAAGGAGGCTAAATACCATACCAGTAGAGAATTATATTAAATGAATGCCTGAACTATGTGGTGTGATTACCTCTAAACATTGAGATTCTACAAATTAAAGTACTGCACGAGTTCTGTGATCCTTAAAGAAAAATTATTTCAAAAGGATGTTGTATGTTAGTAAGAAGGTGGCATGAGAGTAATAACATCAAAGGCTATTGTGAGGATTTATGTTGGGGCCACATAGAATAGAGAAATGTTTGTGATTTGAAAAGTGGCCTATAGCTGGCAGTTTGAGGCAAATTACCACTCACAACTGTTTGTTATAGGATATTTTAGGGAATATAAAATTGCAATGCGACCTACTGGTGGTGACTACTTTATGATATGCTTCAGTCCAGGGCCGGCATTTGGGTGATGCGAGTGGTGCGACCGCACCAGGGGCTGACCTCACGGGGATGCTGTGTTTAGCAATAACTTCCGAAACTTGCGATTTAAAAGCACCTGCTGAAAAGTTCCTTGTGTGTTTAACCTTCAAGAAATAATTAAAATGTCAAGATACCTCTTGTGATTAATGTTCCTGCTAGAGAGAGAGAGATGGGAGTTTTCCCTAGTGGCTGCTTTGACTCAACATAGAGTAGCATAGAGGGTTAAAAAAAAAGAACTGAGAGGCATATTTAAGAAAAGTGGCGCTGCACACAGTTCCCTCTTTGCATACATTATGCCTGGCTTCAGGATTACGCTGCCTCTGTATTCCGTGTTCACGCATTTAATTGCAGCCACCACGTGTTTAACAGGAGGGCTTTGGGCACCAGCACCTTTTTATTTACAAATTAAGCACTGCCCTATGGGGCATATTTGAAAAAAGTGGCGCTGCACAGAGTGCTGCGCCAATTTTCTTTCGCCCCTTAGCACCCCCCAACGCCACCATTTGTGCGTTGTATTTAAAATACGGCAGACCATGGCAGTAGTTAGTGAACTATATCAGAACTTTTTATGCTAGTCCGGAGCTTTTCAGGATTAGCATAAAAAGTGTTGACGCTAATCCTGCAAAGCACCCACAGGCCCATTGTAACCAAGGGAAGCCTTCTTTTAATGCCAGCTCTGAGCAGGCGTTAAAAGTGCCGGAAAAAATGTCGCAAAGAAATCTGTCAGATTTCTTTGAGCAATATTTTGGGTCCCCCTAACGGGGGATGCCCTCTTTGCATAGCACACCACATTATTGTAAAAATAAAATAACACTAACGTGGCATTAGAATGGCACTAGGGGCTCTTAAATATGCCCCAATGGCAGTGCTTAATTTGTGCTTGTTGTTTCCGGTGCAGAGCACTGGCACTCATTTTTTAGGGTTGGTGCTGATTTTTATGCCTCAAGCATTTACAGCAAGACAAAGACACATATGGGAAAGGTGGAGGAAGAGAAAAACAAAAAAGTGTCACAATGGGAGAAAGCAGAAATCCTCAAGAGTGATCTGAAGGGGCAGGGAGTGCCTGTAAATGAACTTAAGAGGCCCGAGATGGCTTCAGGATTACGCTGCCTCTGTATTTCATGTTCACACATTTAATTGCTGCAGCCACAAGTTTAAAAGAAGGGCTTTGGGCACCAGCACCGGCACCTTTCAATTTACAAATTAAGCATTGCCCTATGGGGCATATGTGAAAAGTGCTAATCTGCGCTACTTTTCTTGCACCCCTTAGCAGTCCACCTAATGCCACCATGTGTGCGTCATATTCAAAATATGGCGCACCATGGCGGTAGATAGGGGATTAGCGTCAGAATTTTTTATGCTAGTCCGGCGCTTTGCAGGAATAGCATCAAAAATGTTGATGCTAATCATGCAAAGCACCCAGAGGCCCATTGTAACCAATGGAAGCCTCCTTTTAATGTCTGCTCTGAGCAGGCGTTGAAAGTGCAGGAAACAAATGATGCAAAGAAATCTGTCAGATTTCTTTGCGCCATTTTTTTTGCCCCTCTAACAGGGGATGCCCCTTTGCATACATTATGCCTGGTGCAGGCATAATGTAGCGCAAAGGGTTGCAAAGTGGCGCAATGCATTACGTCACTTTGTAAATATGGCGTCGCGTTTTTGGCCTTCTAACGCCACATTAGCTTAAAAAAGTGTACACTAATGTGGCTTTCAAATGGCACTAGGGGCTCTTTAAAAAGATCTGATTTCTGTCTGATTTCTTTCCTCCATTTTTTTGCCCCCCCCAATGGGGGAATGCCACCTTTGCATACAATATGCCTGGTGCAACCAGAATGTAGCACAAAGGGATACAAAGTGGTGCAATGCATGCATGCATTTATGGCCTTCTAATGCCACATTAGCGTAGAAAAATGACACTAATGTGGCGTTAGAATGGCGTTAGGGATCTTAAATATGCCCCTATATTTTTAAGTGACTAGCTGACTGGATTATTAAAGCCAGCCTTTACAAGTGCTTTAAAACATATGAATGTATGTGAAAGGGGAGCGATGGAGAGATGAGGGGCACATTTGCCGGGTGTTAGTGAGTGAAACCGAGGAGGAGGTCATGGGGTGGGGGGTGACACAGTAAACAGTTGCACAGGGTGCCACCGGTCCTAAAGCTGGCCCTGCCTCAGTCTAACTGTTGATGTCTGTCACCAAAGAGGATCTATCCCTTACTGGGTGCTCTACAATTTATTTATTTTTTCCTCAAGCACTTGGAAGGTTTTTTCTGAAAATGTGTAGATCTCATCAATATCGATAATTTTGGCATACACTTCAAATTATATGGACGTAGAAATATCTTAGACTTACATATTAAATAGTGAGATTAACTGTATTGAAGCAGGGGCAGAAGTACTTATTTTTAGGTTTGATTGAAATTTAAATTTCACCAGTATAATTTCAGGAATGTTACGTTACACTTGTTCTGCAAAATTCCCAAAATGTTGTCATTATACTTATTTGCTTAATTCTACTCCATTCGCGATAAAAAAAATTACTGCAAATGGAGCAATTTGCTGTAATTCACAGTAAAACTTTTCCGCAAACTCACAAGAACAACAGAGCACGAGCAGATGTTGTTCTCAGTGCTCTTGTTTAAATGCATTCATGCAACAAAAATTGACACAGGAATGCATTTTGCACTGACAAATAGCCCAAAGTGACGGATCTGTATTTCGCGTTATTACGCAAAATGCCTAATTACATGAAAGCAAGTTACACAAATTTCACACACTCCTACCAATTTTTGGAAATGTTTTCTATAAACATCAAAATAGCTTATCCTGCTCCATTTACTAGCTGGGCAATCAAGGATGTAGGCCTACTACCCTCGCTGCATAGCCGCTGGTCTGCACAGATCGACACTTTATCATTTTGTTATGTTTAACCATATTTTCATGTCGATATTAAGCACTAACAGGGCTGCGCTTCCAAAATATTATTTAGTGAGGTTTAACTTTGATTCACTTTAATGTGTTGTATACAATATTGAAATGTTGTTGCAAATTTGTATTTTCTGCATGGTCACTCTAGATTTCTCATCTTTATCTGGACCCCACATTTTCTTGTATTAGGATTCTGTGCCCAATGACAATCGGTGTCAAAGTGTGAGTGTAATCTGGCCTTAGAATGCCATTGGTAAAACTGGTTTCACCCGATTGGTCTTTTAACTGCCAAGTAAGGTCATTGTAGGTTGTGCAGAAAGCGTGCCTATGGTATAGAAGGTGAAATCTCACATGTATATATATGAAAAGAATGTGCAATTGTCAGGAGCACCATTGTGCCAGTACAGAAAAAAAGGGCAAACTGCATATAAAGGTTAGTGTGCTCTCACAATGAAATAAAACTCAAAAGCTATTTTACTGGGTAAGTTTTGCTAAACGTTTTGTGAAACAGGGATAGATGAATTTCAAATCTCTGTTTGGATAAATGGTAAAATAACAGTTCTTCATATCTATTTCCTACTTAATTTTCAAAATCCAACTTAAAGATGAAATCAGATTTTTGTTCACCAAAACTGGCCTAAAACCCGTTCTGTCCCTTAGCCCCTCCAATCATGGAAAGCATAACCTTGGTTGCAAGAGCTATCAACCCTGGCTCAGAGAACAATAGCCTCCGACTGAGCCCAGGAAGAGCAGATGGGTGTTATCTTCTGACCATTTAGCAGGGGCTAACTTTGCTGTCTGGAAGTAGACAGGAACAGTTGGCAGAGCAAAGGAAAGACTCAAAACTACCTCTTTTGAATTGCAGGTACTAGGAAGGCTTCTCTTATTTATTAATTCCCAGGAGCCCTGCTGTCATGAACAGCCAGGTACCAGTCACAATAGAAGAGAGAACCAGTGTTGTGCCTGTCAGATAGGAGCAAAGGTCATCTAAATAGGGGAGCGACTAAGGCACGACTTTTGCTAGATGGGTTTTATCAATCAATCAATCAATCAATCAAAGATTTGTAAAGTGCAGCAGATCATCCGTGAGTGTCTCAAGGTGCTGGAGTTGCTAGCTGTTTAGTAGTGATCTGATGAATCTTGCCACTGAGTTTTGTATTGTCTGTAGTCTCTTTAGGAGTAGGAGTAGGAGTAGAGTGAGTTCCCGGAGTCCAGCGTGCTGGTGATGAGGTCCTGCGTGAAAGTCCTTCTAGTGTTGACTGGGAGCCATCTGAAGATCTTACAAAGCATGAGTAGGGTGCAGAAGCAGGCGGATGAGACTGTGTTGACTTGTTTTCCCATAGACAGCTTGCTGTCCAAGATGATGCCGAGGTTGTGGTCAGTTGAGGTGGGAGATGGGCCGATTTCTGCAGACCACTATATGTTGCTCCAATGAGAGGTGTTGTTCGCAAAAATGAAGACTTCCATTTTATCTGTGTTGAGCTTGAGACAGTTTTCCCAGTCAGTGACATTCCCCATACATTTGTGGAAGTTGACTGTGGTGGTGGAGGGGGTCTTTTGACTGCGAGAGGATGAGCTGTGTGTCCCTGTCATAGGAGATGATGTGGAATACGTGCGATGTGATGGTGTTGGCTGGGGTGGGGGTCATCTATGTATAGATGAGGGTGAGGCAGAGGGGATGCCTCAGATGATTTTCTTGGGTTTCGAGGTGAATGGTGGGAGACTGATTCTTTGGGTTCTTCCTAGGAGGAATGAGGCAATCCATTTGAGGAAATCTCCTTGGATTCCGATATGGTGGAGTCTATTGATCAGGATGTGATTGGAGACAGTGTCAAAAGCGGCTGATAGGTCCAGGAGGATAAGGGCTGTTGTTTTGCAGAGGTCCAGGGTGGCCTGGATGTCATCAGTAGCTGCAAACAGAGCTGTTTTGGTGCTTTGGTTGGTTTAGAATCCGGATTGGGAGGGGTCCAAGAAGTTTTTAAGTTCCAGGTGTTTGGCGGGTTTCTGGTGGATTGCCTACCCAAGGACCTTTGCTGGGAGGGAAAGCAGGGAAATGGCAAGGCAGTTCTTCAGGTCTGCCTAGTCGGTGGATGTTTACTTCAGGAGCGGCCGCACTTTGGAGTGCTTCCAACTCTCAGAGAAGGAGGCCGCGGTGATGGAGGTGTGTAGGGCGTACTTGAGCTTGTCACCAAACATCTTGCTTCCGAGGTTGAAAATGTGGTTGGGACAGGGGTCCATGGATGCTTTAGAGTGCACAGAGTTCAGGATGGAGATTGTGGCATGAGTAATGAGAGGGTCCCAGTGGGTGTGCAGGTGGTCGGACTTTGAGTTCATGGGTGTGAGTAGGTTGATGTCAGCAGCGGAGGGTTGGGGTTTGAAGTTTTTGTATGTGACTCAGATTTTGTTGTGGAAGACATCCACCAAGATGTTGCATAGTTCTGAGGGAGAGGTGATGTTGTTCTTGCCAAATGCAGGGTTGGAGAACTCTTTCACCATGGCAAAGAGCTCTTTATTGTCATTTATTTTGGCATCTCTGCAATCTGCATATCATCTTGAAATAGGGACTTTGGGTACATTTTCAGTAAGAAAAAGAGGAAGTGCTGCAAAGGAAGGTGGAAGACTGTGACAAAAACAGAATTGGGTGGTAGAATTCTTAAAAATACGGGCTATTGCACAGGAAAAATGTAGCTCTTCAACGACCACCTGCTCAGAAGGTTCCTGAAACTATGGAGACTGCACCTGAAGACTAAGGCCATCATTACAACCCTGGTGGTTGGTGATAAAGTGGTGGTAATACCGCCAACAGGCTGGCGGTAAATACTGCCAAATTATGACCATGGCGGAAAGAGCTCAGACAAGCAGCCACTTTAACACACCGACTGCCAGGGCGGAATAAACAGCACCCCAAAAGGTTCCGCCGACAGCCAGGCGGAAGACAATGTTCTGCCCACTGTATAATGAGGGGCCAACCCTCCAACTTTTCAGGGGCAGTACCAACGACATCAAAAGCCTGGCGGAAATAGATCTCAGAAGTCAAAGGATTCACCTGTGGAGACTCAGGGAAGAACCACGCCGCCATGGAGCCCGAGCTGCGCATATTACCACTGTTGATTTACCTCTTGCTCCACTACGAACACCAATGACGGCGAAGACGACCACAGTGAGTATAGCCGCCTAGCACACGGGTGAGGGGAGAAGGAAAAAGAGAGTCATACACACACTCAACACCCCCAACACCATACACACAAGCAGATGCAACAACATAACATATTTATCCCGCACACCTCAGGAATAATGCAAGGGCAGCTCCAATAGACCAAAGTGAGTGTAATAAAATAAAATAGTAGCAATATGTCCATCCAAATCAAAAATCATATACATATTTACAAATGAAGGGACACTGCCCAGTCCTCAATGTTCGTGGGCCACAGGGCCCACTTTACTCCTGCAACAACACGGAGAACAATACAGGGGCATCAGGTCGAAAATAGGCAGGCACCTCAGGGGGACGGGAATGGGGGGCACCTCAGCCGAACGATGGTACAAAGCCACTGGTCCTGGAGGGGGAAACATGCCCATTGCTTTGTCCTGGGGAGTGCAAGGCCACAGTCTCTTAAGTGAGTGACTTGCCCACTGGCTCTGGAAGGGCCAACATGCCCTGTGCTTTGTCCTGGGGAGAGCAAGGCCACAGTCTCAAGTGGATGGCATCTCCACTGGTTCAGAAGGGGGCATTGTGCCCAGTGAGCTTTATCCTTGGGAGGATGGGGTGAGTGGATGGCATCTCCACTGGTTCTGGAGGGGGGATCGTGCCCAGTGAGCTTCATCCTGGGGAGGATGGGGTGAGTGGATGGCATCTCCACTGGTTCTAGAGGGGGCATTGTGCCCCATGATGCAGATCTTGGGGAGTGCAAGGTCACAGTCTCTCAACTGGGTGTCATAACCGCAGGATTTTCAGGGGGCAGGCCGCACAACAGCCCATGGATGCAGGACTACACACTGTCTGCCGGCAGTGATGGCTGTTCAGTGGTGGTAGTGGTGCTGCTGCTGCTGGTGCTAGTTGTGGGGGAAGGCTCCAGCCCATCCCCTGCAGCCTTGGACAGCTGCCCACTGGTGCTGCTGCTGCTGGTGCTAGTTGTGGGGGGAGGCTTCAGTCCATCCCCTGCAGCCTCGGACGGCTGTCCACTCGTGGTAGTGATGCTGCTGCTGGCGGTTGGGGGAGGCTCCAGCCCATCCCCTGCAGCCTCGGACAGCTACCCACTAGTGCTGGTGGTGGTGCTGCTGCTGCTTGTGGTGGTGGTGGGGGGAGGCTCCAGCCCATCCCTTGAAGCCTTGGACAGCTGCACCACCATGGTTGGTGGTGGGGGCTCCGACTTAGTCCCAGCACCAGGCCCCTTGTCCTTACTGCCTGCTGGTGCAGGCCCCTTGCCCTTCCTGCCAAGAGCTGGGGATAGTTCCTTCCTCCTTTTGGCAGCAGCTGGGGCTGGCTCCTTGCCCTTCCTTCCTGAAGCTGGGGCTGGCTCCTTGCCCTTCCTTCCTGCAACTGGGGATGGCTCCTTGCCCTTACTTTCTGCAGCTTGGGCTGGCTCCTTGCTCTTCCTTGAAGCACTTGGGGAAGGCACCCTTTCTGTCTGGCTGGCTGGTGGCCAGGATCCTTTCCCACCTGGAGTTGCTGGGAACCATACTGTGCCCGTGGACTGGGTGGCTGAGGTGCTTGCCTGGGTTTTGACCACCCTGGCCTGACGTGAAGGATGGGGGGGTTGGGAAAAGGTCAATGGTAGAGAGGAAAAGCTTCTTACGGACATTGGGTTGGGAAGAGGGAAATGGTTTGGGAGTAGAGGAAGAGGGAGTGGTGGTGGGAGGTGTCAGTCTGCTGTGTTTGGGTGCAGGTGCATGGGCTGGATGCTGTTGTGAGGCGGATGGCTGTTGGGTGTCTGAGTGCTTGCATTTGTGTACTTTGGGAGGAGGGGGCACAGACACAGTGGAGAGGATACAGGGGACATGTACATGGATGTGGGGGTGGTGTCTGCCAGTGAGGTGTGTGTTCTGATAGGTGTGCTGGTGATGGACATTTCAGGGGGAGGGGGCAGGCCATGGATCCTAACTGTGTCACTGTTCAAAAATTCACATTCTGAACATATGCCACCAAAATATTGTAACAATCACAATATGCATTGAACTGTAGTGGTTACAATGTACAGATAATGACCAGCTGTTCACTCTTATGCCCCATAGATTGAAACCGCTGTGGATGAATAGGAGATGTAGACCTCCCCTGTATACAGACCCCTTGTGGACTTGGCAACAATGGAGGACAGGCACATTATCCTCACCTACAGACTTGGCAGGGCCAGTATCACAGAGCTGTGGGTATGATGTGGACCATAAGGGTTAGTGTGTGGTTGACAGTTGTCCCTCGATATTTGCAGGTGACTCTGGTTACCCCAAACTCTCATGGCTACTGACCACTGTGAGAAATTCCAATTAGGAACATCAGCGAACAAGAAGGATTATTGAACATACCTTCGGCCTCCTGAAGGCCAGGTTTTGGTGCCTCCATCTAACAGGTGGATCTCTGTGTTATTCCCCCAAGAAGGTCTGCCAGAACATCGTGGCATGCTGTATGTTGCACAACCTTGCCTTGCGATGCCATGTGCCTTTTCTGCAGGAGGAGGAGGCTGTAGATGGCCGTGTGGCAGCAGTGGTCCCTTTGGACAGTGAAGATGAGGAGGCAGAGGATGAGGACAACAGAAGTGCAGTCATTCATCAATATTTCCAGGGACACACAGGTAAGACAGTGTTATTTCACACCTCATTGACAGTTTTATGTGAGACATTGTCACTGCAGGTTGTGAGTTCCTACTTCTATGCCCACTCACTGTACCCATTGGCATTTTTGCAGATGTTGGTGCCCCACTATTGCTCCTGGTATGTTCATTGCAGCCAACTACAGATCTTTCCTATGTAAACATTACTGTACAGTTGAATTGCAATGTTTGAACCTTGTTAAACAAATACATATTTAAATCTTGTATTTTTTCAAAGTGTGTTTATTGCAGTGCTAAGAAGAAAAGGGGGAAGTGCAATGGGCTGGGGTGATGATGGAGGAAAGTCGAGGTTAGAGTCCAGTCTATTTGTAGCACAACTGCATTGTCCAACGGGGCATAGGAAGGGGAGCAATGGCAGTTCAAGGTGGACAGGGTGACAGAGTGTGACACAAGTGTCAAAATCAGGAGAGTCTTATTTCCTGGCAGGGGTCTTGGCAATGGTCTCTGGCTTCTGCCTGAAACTCAGGGAATGTTTGTGGGGTAGTTCTCCTTCTGCAGGGGGAGGGGTGCTGGTGGCCTGTTGGTCCTGTGGCAGGGCCTCTTGTCCACTAGCGGCAGCGGAGGTGGAGGGCTGTTCAGTAGTCTGGCTAGTGTCAGGGGCCCACTGGTGTGCCATTGCATCCCTCATAGTGTTGGCCATGTCTGCCAGCACCCCTGCAATGGAGACCAGGGTGGTGTTAATGGACTTCAAGTCCTCCTGATCCCCAGGTAATGTCCACGCTGCAGCTGCATGTTCTCCTGCATCTTTTCCAGGATCTGGCCAAGCGTATCCTGGGAATGTTGGTATGCTCCCAGGATCACGGTGAGTGCCTCCTGGAGAGGTGGTTCCCTGGGCCTGTCCTCCTCCTGGCGCCCAACAGTCCTCCCAGCTTCCCTGTTGTTCTGTGCCTCTGTCCCCTGAACCATGTGCCCACTGCCACTGAACCCAGGTCCCTGATTGTCCTGGGTTTGTGGGGTGGCCTGGGGTCCCTGTAGTTGTGGACACACTGCAGATTGGCGTGTCCTGGGGACAGAGGTATGGGCCCGCTAGGTGGGTGCTGTGGTGGTGTTTCCTGAGGGGGAGGCTCTGTGGTGGGATGGGACTGTGCCTGGGTAACCGACTGTCCGGGGGTCCCTGATGGGCCAGGTTGGTCACCCAGATCCAGGCGCCAGAGCTGCTGTCATTACTGTGGGCCTCTTCTGCGGGGGGACTGGATAATGCTGGCACCTCTTCTCCAGTGACATTGCTGGGATACCTGTGGGGATGTAAATGCAGTGTTATTGTTTCTGTATGAGACATATTGTGCATGGGTGGGTTGCCCTCTAGGGTTGTTATTGCCTTGGTAGCTTTGTCTTGTGTGAGTTGTTATTTGGTGTGCTAGCTGATTCTCTCTAGTGTGCATGGACCCTGTCTACGATTCTCCGCCATAGCGCCATCTTCCTAGCAATGGATATCTGCTGCATCTATGATCCAAATATCTGTGGCTCTACCCGGTTGATTTCCTCCACCATGAAGCTTAGCTCCTCCTCAGAGAATCTGGGGTGTCGTTGTGGTGCCATGGGTGTAGTGTGAGTGGTGTGGGTGAGGATGTGTAGGGTGATGTGTTGGGATGTGTGATGTAAGGTGTGTGGGTGGTGTATAGGTGATGGTGGTATGTGGCTCTGGATGTGTGTGTGCTCTTGTTTTCTCTCTCTGCTGGCAATTATTGGTATTCGTAAGGGGTTGTGGGTATATGGGTGTGTGTTGTAAAGTGGTGTGGGTGTGTGGGATTGGTGCGTGTGTCAGGTGGGTGTAGTTTGAATTGATCAATGTGGTGTTGTTTTGTATTTGTGTGTATTTTGAGCACAGTGGTATGTACTGCCAATGGTTTACTGCCATTGGATGTCCACTGTGGTGATTCGTGGGTCGTAATGTTGTGGCTGTTGTTCTGTTGGCGTAACGGTGTGGGTTTTGATACCGCCAGTTTATCACTGACCTTTGGGCTGGCAGATTTGTGTGTGTGGCTGAATAGTGATGGATTGGTGTGTGTGTGTGTCATAATATGGTTAGTGGATATCCACCGCGGTATGTTGAGGGCAGTCAGCATGGCGGTAAGTGGGATTTACCACCAAGGTCATAATGAGGGCCTAAGACCGTTGGAAGACGTATGCACCCTGTCCAAGTAGGGATCACACTGCTAGTCAGGGTAAGTCAGGTACACAAACTAAATTAACCTGTGCTCACCCTCTGGTAACTTCAGAGAAAATGTGTAAAATATTTGTGCAACACTTAAATTATAGTAACACAGTGAGAAGTGCCACATACGGACTCCACACCAGTTTAGAAGAATAGAGAATATTTATCTAAGTAAAATAAGACTGAAACAACAAACATCCAAAGCTAGATCTCAGATTATGAATTTTAAAAGAATAAACTGCAATGTAGTGTGTGAGAGTAATGGGCGGAAATATGGCTTTGGAGACGTGTTAGTTCTGCAAACTTTGCCTTTTTATTGATGGGTTTAGTATCAGATGATTTACAGATGTCTTGAATGCCAAAACTAAACAAAAAATAAAGCAGTATGTCAAAGTTCCAGAATAGAAGGAGAGGGGGACTTTGTCTTCCTATTCTTCACTGGTGAAGTGATAATCATCTTTTCCTCTACAGGGTTCTTGAGGTGGGATGTCACCGCCAGCACCCTCCTACCATATGTGTTTAAACTTTCAATGATCGATGTAATAATACCCAGAGTTGTTTCTGATGACTGGGATGTGAAAACAGTTGATTCTATGATGACTGAATTGCAGTATTTTACTGTATTTAAAAGTGAGGATGTTTATCGATCTAAAGAGAATTATGGTGATACGTATTGCTATAATTATTATGGACACCATTTCATTCACAGAGCAAGTACCCCAAATACTATTTTGAATTATACACAATAGGAACATTGTCCAACTCCACCACAAGGGGGTTCTAAAACATATTCTGAAAAATGTGAATATTTTCCTGGGCACAATGTTAAAAATGCTGAGTCATATTATTTCAAATTGCAATTGATGGAAAATGTACATGTATTATTGACAGATACGAACTTCATTTATTCGGATTCCTTTGTTTCCCGGTTGGCTGTAGAAGGCTATAAATACTGGCTTAAGTCGATTGACTTAAAAAGTGTGTGGGGAACAAACAATTGGCAAATAAGAGGGAAGGACGCTTTATTTAACGCATGCCTGATACCTGTTCAAATGATATTTTTTATTGAAATTGTACAATAGACAAGTTGCTTAGGCTTAGCAAAGATTAAGGAATTGAATGCACCCAGTATTCCGGCCCCAGCGAAATTTTATAAATGGCAGAAGTATATTAATGCAACTGAAGATCAGCTTGATGAATTGGTCCAAAATGGCATGTTTAATGCTTCACTGTCATGTCTTGGTGGATGGTTATTGTGGCCAATAGATACCAATGGGTGTCACAAACATTTTATAAACTCAATGGGGGGTTTTAGAACAAGTAGCCAGACCCTCGCTATGTGTCATCCGAACATGCGGGTATAGTAACAACATACAGTGTAGGGAAACTATGCCAGCAATGGTTGAAAAGTTCCTCACTAGATGCTGTTAGAGAACACCTCAGTCTCCTGTCTAATAACACTGATTTACAGGATTTCCTGTTAGGCCCCAGAAAACAACGCAGAAAGCGTTCATTATATGCAGTCTATAATGAAATTTGAAAGCTTTCCCAACGAGAAGCTGCTGCCCGCTTAAGGCAAATAGATCAGGAAAACTTACAGAGGCATTAGCTGTTGTAGTTAGTGGGATTCATACCCTGTCCGACCAGATATAGACCTTAAAAAACATATTTTCTTCTGCAATAGACATAATACAAAGTGATATGTCTTATTTACACCATGGACAGAGTCAACTAAGATCCATAATGCAGTTGGGTAGAGCACTACAAACATTGAAGGCAGGTCGCATTCCCTGGCAACACATTAGTGCAAGGGATATATTTTCCACATTTAATTTAATGTGACAGCAGCAACTAATGGCTAAGAAAAAAGCGACTTATGCCATGTTAAATATTGAAAAGTTAGAAAAGTTGCCTTTCACTATGGCTGAAATACCATCTGCTGAGTGGTTAATACATGAGGTCATTAATCTGCCCATTTCAACACTTCAGTTCATGTCCTGCTTAAAACACAATCTAGTAGGCAGATATTAAAGGCTGGGAGATAGTTTCATTCATGAGGAGTGGAAGCTACCCTTCTCGTACAAATGTCTCAGTGGCATGAAAGAGGTCTTTCTTAGCGGTAGTGATTTCGAGACTTCTGTCAACCATTCAATGGTTTGTAAACAGATGTCCTTGCATGCGGCGTGTAGCACTTCAGCAGCGAACTTGGCTTGTTATCTGAAGGGAGTTCCAGTCCCCTTGATTAGACCTGCATTCCAAGTGCTCTCAAATGTCCTCCTCAATAGTGAAAACTGTTGTGGGATGCGAGCCAGAATAGTCTATGTTGTTTTGGTCTCTAAGATTGTTACATGCTGACAGAACGTACTTTTTCCTCCTACATGACAGAGGGAAGTCGCTGAGATTTGGCCCCATATCGCTACTTTAAATGTGAATTTAGACAAGTTGAGCAGACTCAAGGTTTTATTGTTTCAAAAACATGTGGTGCTCACATCTGCATGTGAGACCTATGCGCTTTAGCTGGCAAAGTCATCAGCAGAGATACAGTCCCTTTTAAGTACCAACTTTCCGAAACACTTTGGTGAGCTCGTGGAATGAATATTTAATAGGTCCAGTACTACTGGAATTACAAATGTCTTTAAGGCTGTTGGTTCTGGTTTCGTTCACACTTTCTCCTCTATATTCGGGTTAATACCTTTAGCCATCCACTCAATATTCTTCAGTATTTTCAGGGGAGTTCCGATAACTTTGGCTATAATAGGTGGCATCTTGCTATTGCTACTTTTTCTGTGCAATGGCTGTCCCACCGCAACAAGGAGGAATGAAAGCGCTTCCACAAGTGCAGCTGTGTCATGAACGCATGATGCAGTACTTTGGAGTAACACTCTTGGAAAATTGGAGTGTGACTGGTCTCTGTCTTTCAGACTGGTTTTGCATTGGGTACAGCCCGTGTTTCGGTGCCTCTGGTGCTCGTTCGAACATGCACTGAAAGTTTGTCTTTCTACACAGCCCTTGTTTCATTGGACGCTGATCTGTTGATGTTCTCACTGAGGGCTCATCATAAGAAATGCGCGTTGAGGGTGTGTTTACTATGGGAAGTTGTTGCCCTTTGTGGATTACACAGCTCTAAACTCATTGTTAGGCACAACACGGAATGCTGCTGTCTTGGCTGGATCTCGAGCTTTGGAATGCTCCTTAGTTTTCCTTGGTGATGAACTTCCTACTTTACCACCTGCCTAAGTGGAATATTTCCTGTCGTCAATTATCCTGGATTCGATTGGCAACTTCCAAATTGACTCCGACTCTTGAAATTCGGCCTTTTTGACGCCACAGGTACCATTTTAAACTGTCCTATTTACACATGCTCAAGCGTCTTTTTAACTTGTCATTATTGACTTTCTTATATATATGTCTTAGATTGAGTTTTAGTAGCTTTTGTACATAATTAGGCTTTGAACCACCTTTGAACCGGCAAGGGGAGGGTGTTGTGTAGCCATTTTAGTTACAGCTTCATACACGTTATTTTAGAGGACTAGGCATGCTGCTGTGCACTTTAACCTAAATATATTTTATTCTGCTTTGTTTATTATTTTAACAATAGTCGCATTTGCGGTCTTGCTTTATTTTCTCTATCTAGCTGTTCTTTGTCTAGGCTAGCACTGCGTTCTTAAACAAGACATTTCTTTCACTCTGTGCTTTTCTCAAGGCTGCAGTACGGTGGGTTGCTGGCAAACATGGTAATGCTTTGTCTATAGTGTTCATAGAAACATACACACTCTGATGTAGGGATCCTTTCTGGGAATGTCAGTTGTTTTATTATAAAAACACTACTTTGACACATATACGTTAGAGGGCGATTCTAGCCAGATGACCTAGACTGTACGCTGATTGCTGAATGCTTCGCTACAGCTGCTTATGTAGACGACAGGCATCTTGCTCAGGTATGAGGGATGATGTCTTCCCAGGGATACCTAGAACCTAGAACTAGAGCTTAACATGCTGTGCCCCAAAATAGCCTAGGTAGGAATTATTTTAATGATTCTAGTGACACTATGGTAGTGTTATTTTTATGCTTCACTCTTCTTGTCACAATTTTAATCCTGTCATGCTTTATCATCCTAGTTATTGCAGTTCATGCTTTATTATCTAAGATGCAGTTACTTCAATAAAACCTTATTGAAATAAATTCTGACTCTGATTGTCCTTGTATATGTGAGACCAATGTAACTGAGAGAAACGGATGCGATCTGAGTGACCATGATTTCCCTGAGGAGTCAATTGTGTCATGCTCTCAGCTGTCCAATCATTGATGCTCTATACTAGAGATGAGGCACTGCGAGTTAGCCAGAGCAAAACCCAGATTAGGCCAACAGATGTCACCTGTAGTGGGTTCAGACCCAGTCTCCCACAGTGCAGGTGATTTTGCCACTCAAATCCAGTAGACTCATTATGATAATGAGAGCCTATGTGACAGGAACAATGCAGTGAGTACTGCTTTCTAATTTAGGTCTATTGTTCTCCTTTCACCACATCATCCATGTTTTCCTTATTTGGGCTCTGTCTTTGTCTTTCTTTTGTTTTATCAAGGGTAGCAGACTTGCACCTACTCCGTGGACCACAAGGAGTGCAAAGGACCATCAAAGAAGCTATCAGGTAAGCCTATAGGGATCAAAAAAAGGGCATGGGATTTCTGAACCTTTTCTACTATCAGGCTTTACCATGGAGAAAAAGAATGACCGAAAAAAAAAACAAGGGTTGGTTTAAGGGTTCCACGCTATTACTGCTTGCCAACTTTGCTAATAATGGAGATCTCAACACTTCCAATACTTTCCAATACTTTCAGTGACAGAGGTCCCACTGCTCACAGTTCCTCCCGCAATGGTGCTCCTGTGTGATCTCATAACAATGCTCTCATCATAATAGTGCTACCTTTGTTATAGTGCTCCTCTGCTCTGGATAATAACCACACTAGCCACAGCTCTTCTGAGCTGTGGCAGGCTTCTGCAACTTGTTTAGTGGCGTACACCACTCTGTCCTATACATAATCTCAGGTACCTACTCCGCCTCGCTGCTGTCCGGTGAATTTTTCACCTGATCATTTTTGACACTGAACTGGGTATTTTTCTGCTCTCCCCTGTCATCCTCACATGCACAGTACTCGTCAGGTTCTGTGTCTGAGTTTTCGGCTCCTTCCCCTCCTCCAGGAAGTTTCCCCTTCTTTTATTGTTCTATCCACTCCTGCTCCTCAATTAGGCCCAGGCCCATCCTCCTGTTGAGAGAAGTCCTCCACCAATTTCAGGCTGGGTAGGGTTTGTGCCCACCACCTTTCCTTTAGTTATAAGTTGTGGTTTTCTTTCAGATTCTGATGCCCATGACAAAGTGAGGGAGGAAAGGAAGGACTGCAGAACTGTTTTACAAGTAAGGAGACGGATAGAGAGGGTGATCCATCAAATAATGCTTAGACATCAATAGTGCTAAATTGTCACTTGAGATTGCACTAGACCAGGGTAAATCCAAAGTTCAGGCTGACCTAGATGGAAGACAGGCCGGCTACAAGACCACGCAGGGCACACTGAAAAGGTACCTTAGATGGAGCATGCATTGGCATCGAAAACTCAATCAGTTCCGATCCAGTCAATCAGATAGATGCGTCATTGTCAAGCCTCATAGTTGAGTCCGGTGTCAAACTCCGTTGAGATGTAGGCACTGCATCATCATCAAGCTGTACAGCGATGCCCTCATATCAGGGATGTGTCCTTGTCAAACCTCGCAGTCGGGTCCCTCGTCATCCTTAAATTGCAATGCGTTCAAGGGCATTGCGTCAGTTCCAAGCAACACAACAGCTTTGATGCATCGCTTTCTGTGAAAAACAACTGCAGAAAACCACTTCTGAGGCCCAGGACTGGACTGGTGCTGCAAACAAGGCAGGACTCATAGCTGGCAGGGTCCAGCATCTGAAGCAAATTTGATGGAAGTCTTTGATGGCCCTGAGACTTCAAGAACAGGCAGCAAGTCAACAAGCCTTTGGAGAAGCTTGGGGTCAGGGATGTAGCAAGCAGGCCTAGTCCTTTTTATGTCCAGGCATAAAATAGCAGACAGCAGGCCAGGACAGCAAAGCAGATACCAAACTTGCAGTCCCTCCGACAGCACAGCAAACATCAGGCAGAAGCCCAACACATCACAGAAGTTTGCAAAGTGGTAGTCCCTCCTGTAGCACATCAGCTCTTCTTCCAGGCACAATATTCTTGGTTCCAGCAAAGTTCTGATTTGGTGGGGTTTGGGGTCCAGTATGTATACCCAGTTGAGCCTTTGAAGTGGGGAAGACTACAAAGAGAGGCCTTTGAAGTGCCCAAGGTCCCTGCCCTTTCTTCCCTGGCTTCAGACACTATACAGGGTTTATGCAGCTCTTTGCATGAGGAGAGGCACAACCCCATTCAGGTGCAAGTGTCAGCTCCTTCATCCCATCTAGCCCCGGAAGACCCATCTATCTGGTGATGAGTCGTCAGGATGCACCCTAGACCCCTTTGTGTGTGACTGTCTAGATGAAATGCGCAAAACACATCTGCCACCCACCACAGACGTTTTATTCAGAGACATGCAAAAGCACTGAATGGTCAAAGGAAGAAAATGCCAACTTTCATAAAGTGCCATTTTCAGACTTACAATTTAAAATCCAACTTCACCATCAGTTGTGATTTTAAATTGTGAGTCCGGGGACACCAAACTCCAAAATTCTATCCTTTCCCAACTGGAAGTGACAATTAAAGGTCGTAAGCTCAATGTTAATCTATGGGAGGGATAGGCCATGCAGTAGTGAAAACAAATTTAAGAGTTCTTCACCACCGGGACATATTAAATGTAAAAGTACATGTCCAACGTTTTAAATACACTGCACTCTTCCCTAGACTAAATAGGGCACATCTTGGGGTGAGCTATGTGTAATAAAAAGGAAGGTTTAGACTTGGCAAGTGCGTGCCCTTGCAAGGCTGAAATAGCAGTTTAAAAAGCACACACAGACTCTGCAGTGGCAGGCCTGAGCATTGTTTAAAAGCCTACTGTAGTAGGTGGCACAATCAGTGCTGCAGGCCCACAAGTAGCATTTAATTTACAGGCCCTGGGCACATATAGTGCACTTTACCAGTGACTTACAAGTAAATTAAATATGCCAATTGTGGATAAGTCAATCTCGTCATATTTTAGAGCACCTGCACTTTAGCACTGTTTAGCAATGATAAAGTTCACAGAATCCTAAAGCCAGCAAAAATGAAGTCAGAAAAAAAGAGGGCAGAAGGCAAAAGGTCAGGGGAAATCATGCCAAGGATGCCAGGTCTAACAAAGTCCCTACTGGAAAAAGACTCCTCACTCCAGATGGTAGTAGAAGATCCACTCAAGGATTCAAGGACTATCGACTCAAGGACTCCTGAACCCTGGTGGCCCTAGCAGTGGGATACCTTGCTTAATTTGCTATAATGTAATTACGTGAAAGTGCATCAAAATTATGTGAGATCATGAGAAATTGTGGGAGAAGTGTAAACCTGCATTTAACACTATTTTCTTAGAGTACAATTCACCCTTGCATTCAAAGTGGACATGAAATGTATTGCACAAAGAAAATATTGCTAAATGCATTAGAAAATTAACAGCAGCAGCCAGCACCCTTTCACACTCTGTTCCTGTGCTCTTGCAGTAGACATTTTTCCCCAAAATTACTTGGCCTGCAATTATAAGCATGGTAGGAAGGACAACTCTGCCAAAGGTTGTTGATCAGGATGATTAGTTTAGCTAATACGCACACAGAGTTAGCGGCCAACACACTGATATATTTTTGAGATTTTTTTATGTTCACTTATTTAAATATATTTTTGAGAAATGTTTATGTTTACTTATTTAAATAGATTGGGAGACAAATCAGATGCCTAGGCTCACCAGCATCACCACTACATTATTTTGCGGCCCTCAATTGACATGTATTCTGAGTTGCGGGCAATATTTTGGGATATTATTTGCCATTAACATTACTGGAATAACCCGGCAATCAAGTTAGCATTCTAGACTCGGAGACATAATTGCCCCGTGCCTTGATGTCACTATTTCACATAATCCGATGTGGCCTGCTCAGAACAAATGGTTTACTGTGGAGTACGCCGCTATCCCTGTCACTTACTTTGTCAACGGACCAACACCTCTGTGGAGCGGATTCCACAGAGGTGTCAGTCCCTTGACAAAGTAAGTGACAGGGAGAAGTGTCTTGATTCTGGGGAGACCATTTTGAATCCCAAATGCAGCAGATTGTTCGGGATTAAGTTACATGCATTCCAAGTGGGAAAATGACTTGTAAACTGTGAGATTATGGTAATGACTTGCCTGTTAGACTTGCAAGCACAGGGCAGATCACCTATACCATACAGGTATGTGGCAATGTACTGTACTTTGTACAATGGCAGAATTTAAAGTGCAAATTATAGTTAGCTGAGATTTGAAGAAGGAGTATCCTCATAAATAATGTTACCTCTTTTCATGTGATTTATGTTCTGTACAATCCTTAGTGCTACAATAATAGTCCTATCTGCTCTTATTATTTTTTAGATGATCAGCACTCATTTGACTTTTAATAAAAGCATCCAATAATGTTAGGCCGTGTATCTAGTATGTGTTCTCATTCTGAGGAGATGTTGAGGCAAACTCATGAAAATACACCTATTATCTTTGGTAGGTGTTATCTCTTTCCAACGTGGATTTTTTGTTTTTTTTTATGTTTAGGAAAGATTCAGAAGGCACCTGCCCATTGCTTATTCCTAATGTTAAGTTAGTATGCTTGTACTACCAGGGACTAAGGGAAATTGACAGGGTTTGATAAATATTAGCTTGGAGATACAGGTGCTAATGTAGATAACTAATTAAACATGTGTGGGTCATTCAGGCTCATGGCAAACTCATAATTTAGTTCTGCTCTAAAGAAGGAATTCAGCAATTGTAGATCTATTGTTTATTTTCCCAGAGTTTGTTGTTCCATAATAAGGAAGTCGGAGTTAATGTCAGAAACAATTATCATAAATCACGGAAGAACATGGAAATTATGATTTTGACAGTGTAATTAGAATATAGTAAACTATTGGTATATTACAGGTTGTTCTGACAATCCGTTGCTGAGATAAATATAGGTATTTTTATACTATCCCTGTTGATTGGCTTGGGTGTACACTAGTCTGACATCTTCCCTCCATGTCATTGGAGGCCTTGTTTCCAGTCTTGGACTTTTCTGTGACTGCCTGATACATTCTGGGTTTGGAGTTTTGATTTGTTCCATTGAAGTAATTCGACTAACAAACCTGAGATCAATGATATGTAGGTGAGAAGTTCTGGACTAGAGACAGTGTCCGTAACGACCTGAAGTGAGGGGGGTCACCCTTGTGTCCACATAACCATTTTCTCTTATGATACAATTGAACTTGAGTGTCATTTTAGGATACTTTAAGAATCAGACATTAGCCCAAGAGCCAATAAATGTTTTAGGATGATTTAGCAAATTTATTTAAGGGGTGAACAGAAATTAAGGTGGGCAGTATTTGTGGGTAACTGTATGGAGCCCAAAAGGGCCAAGCTATTTTGCTAATTTTTTTTAGGTCTGTTTGGAACACTGCTTTTGCCTGTTACAATATTGAAAGTCATGTCTCAAAATGAAGGATGAGAACCAGGGAAGGCTGTATTGATAGTTAATTACCTCAAATGAGATTTGAATAGAAGGCAAGGGAAATCATTTTTATTTAAACAAGATGAGGTATTTTTAAACAACATGGAAAATTAGTAAGGCCTAAAACCCATATTCATAATAATCGATAATGCCCAACAAATGGAACTCAAATTAAGGGGAGTACCTTTGAGTGTAGGAAGGGCTCACAAAGGTGCTAGAGAAGATGTGTGACAGTGGTGTGATGAGCTTACCGAGGTATTATTTTGCCTTTCACCTATTGCTGTGGCATGGAAGAAAAATAAAGAGCTGCACATTTGTGCTCACTTTCATGGCTACATGGTGCATATATATGAATAAACACTTTGGGGGTCATTATGACCCCGGTGGTTGGCGGTAATATGGAGGAAAGTACTGCCAACAGGCTGGCGGTACTTTCCTCCATATTATGACATTGGCGGTTTGGCTGAAGCCAAACCACCAATGTACCACACCGACGGCCACAACGATAATGCCTGCCGGGCTAGAGTCATCAATCTCCATCCCGGCAGCCGTCACTTGACCGCCTGCTGGATTATGACCCCACCTACCAACATGGTTTTCGTTCCATCCTTACCGCCATGAAAACCATGGCAGTAGGCACTATCAGTGACAGGGAATCCCTTCTGTGTCACTGATAGGGGCACTTCCCCACACCCCTCCCTCTCCACAGGCTCCCTCCACCCCCTCTTCCTCTCTAGACCCCCCTTCATACATGCCCCTCCCTTCACACAAGCACACACGCATACAAACACCCATTCCCACATTCATCCACGCCGGCATTCATCCATACACACACAAATCCACACACACTTACATAAATACACGCAGACACACATTCACACAACTTAACATACATGCACTCACACCCCCAAACATGCACACACATACAACATGGAACACACACCAGTATACACGCACACACAGACATACACACACATCCCCACAAACACACATGCAACCCCCCCACCCCTCTCCACGTCAGAGCACCCACTTACTTGTGTCCAGGGGATGGGGCGGTGCTGCCAGCAGTAGCGTCTGCCAGCAGAACACCGCCAGGTCATATTGATTCTCATAATATGGCTGGCTGTGGTCTTCTGGTGTGGTGCTGCTGATAACCGCCATCCGCCGCCATGGCCACAGCCGGATTTCCGCCATCCTTCTTGTGGAAATCCGGCTGAGGTCATATTATGGCAGACGGCTGGTAGCTGCGGCAATGGTCTTTTGCCGGCCGTCACCGTGATGGTAGGCATTTTTTACCACCAATGTTGCAATGTTTGTCCCTCAAACTGGTGATATGATGGCCATGATTGAATCTGTCAAATACTTTTCCTAGTTATACCTAAAGCTAGCCTTCTATCCAGTGGTAATGGTGATGGGATCATACCATCTAACTGCATTTTTCATATCAGGTGGCATTTTCCAGTCCAAGATAATGGAATTCAGTTGGTATTTAAAGCAGCCATTATGTTGTAGGTAATACATAATTTGTGATACATTTGCATTTCAGGAAGGCATAGTGTTTGGGTAATATTCATAAATAACATGATGACAGGCTACACTGTGTTATGGGTGCTGTTGGACCTGGCCCTCTCTGTAGGGTCACCACCAAACCTTTTACCTTCCTTTTCTGAATGTGTTTTTGTTGGCTTTGGAGCACTGTGCACTTTACCCCTACAAATAAGCGCTACAGTGCTTGTGCTCACTCCAAAAAATATCATAACATTGGCTTGCACCTGATTGGCATATTTAATTTACTTATAAGTCCATAGTATATAGTACAACATGTACCGAGGGCACGTAAATGAAATGAATGGAAGTAGTTTTATGAACAGCCCTCAGCTAACGTTAGCTCTGCTGGATTTCTTTCCAGGCAGTTTCATATGAAACATGGCACAGGCAATGGTGTCCTCTCCCTTCCCTATTTTTTTGTAAGCAACAGAACATCATGTCTTGTCCATAAGGGAAGCTGACTATTAGAAATTGAGTTACTGGTTGACTGGTGTGTGAGCACTAGTCAAACAGCAACCAAAATCCCAGTCACAGTAAGCCTCAAGCAAACCCCAAATTGACCTTTTCACAACCTCTGGTATCTTGGCACACAGCAGTCAGGTTTAACTTAGAGGCACTATGTAAAGTATTTGTGAAACACTTCAAGGAGTACAACAGCAAAAACACCACACAAACAGAATCCCACAGCAAGTTAGAAAAACAGAGTAGAATGTAATGAACAAAACAAGACCAAAATGACAAAAATGATAACAAATGAGGTTATGAATTTTTGAAAGATAAGCTGTAAAATATCATCTAAAAGCGTAATGCACCGACCGGAACATGTAAAACTTAAAACTACATGTCCTACTTTTAAAAAATACTTTGCACCCTGCTATCTGGGCTGCCCAGAACCTAGCCTAGGAGTGACTTATATGTATTAAAAGGGAAGGTATGGGCCTGGCAAAAGGTTTACTATGCATGGTTGAAAAGGCAGTTTGAACTGCACATGCAGGCTCCACAATGGTAGGCCTGAGACATAGTTAAAGGCCTACTTAAGTGGGTGGCATAATCTGTGCTGCATGCCAACTAGCAGCATTTAATTAACAGGCCTTGGGCACATGTAGTACACTTTATGAGGTACTTAGAAGTAAATTAAGTATGCCAATTTTGGATAAGCCAATGTCATCATGTTTTAAGCAGAGAGCACAAGCCCTTTAATACTGTTTAGCAGTGGTAAGGAGCCCAGAGTCCTAAACCCACAAAAAAGAATTCAGCACAAATAGGAGGAGGAAGGAAAAAAAGGTTGGGGATGACTGTGCAGACAGGGCCATATCCAGTATTGACAATATAGCTGGAATAGACACAACGGGATGAAACTCCAAATCCTATCTTTATGCAGATGACAAACTTCAAATCCTAACTCAAACAGACAAATTGCTACTGGCACTGACGTCACTATTACTGGATATCAAATAATTTGTGAAAGTGTGAGGCTTTCCCTCTATGCAAAGCTACAATGAAAGCGAGTCTTTGTGGTTATAGGGTTTGGTGGATGCCAAAGGGGATGAAGAAACTGGGATTGTTCTGAATAGAGGACTGGAGAATATGATTAATGGTATTTTGGAACCATTGATACAACAACCACAAAATGACCCTGAACGTTTGTCTCAATTGACTTTTATCTCTATGGTTTAGAACCTAAGTGATCAAAATGGCAGTGCCCCCTGAAAATTATTCAGTAAGTTACCCCTCCTTTTACCAAGGCAAACCCTGAACACATTAGACAGACGTATGAAATCCTTATTTCTGCAGGCCATACACCGAGATTGAAATTGGCTGAATTGCATGTCTGGATAGAAATGGGGGGGCCGTGCTTGTCTCAAATGCAGAGTTACTGCCCATTGGCCCAACTCTCACAACTAATATACTTTCTGCCAATAACAGTAGAATCTTTCATGTGGACACAGTGGAAGAGTACTGCACTAGAGCTATACAGGATGTTTAAGTATGAGAAAGCCCTGAGACACCTTTCATACCAAATATACAGGCCATGCCTGCTTTACTGGGTCTGAAATCATGGGTCAGGGAATGAAGCTCACAAACTCCTTGACGGTCACCTGGGTAATAGATGTAAACATACCCCTTTAGAATAACACTTTTATATACAAAAAGGTGGAAAGGCAGTTTGCTGGGAAAATTGGAAGAGGAGGGCCATTGATAGGTTAGAGAAAGTAAATCTGAAATCTCTTTACATTAAAAGTCTTCCATGACTAATAGTGGTGATTCATGAGATTAGGTAAAGAAGGACTGCTTCCCCCCAGTGATTGCTGGAGATGGAAGCAGAAGTTTTGTGACAATATAAGTATCCTATAGAAATGAACAACCGTATGGTACTTCTGGTCTGGTGTGTGGCATCAAATAGTCAATACGCTTCCCCATCAAATACCATGCCATGTTCTTATAGCCATTCTACATCACAGGCCTTAGGTAGAAGACCTCAAAACTCATGCATGCCGATAGCTTACAACAGTGCTGGGTGTGTCATAAATCCATATCTTAGGCCACTGATAAACCTTTTCTACTCTTGAAGAATTGCTAACAGAGCAGGGCGGCTCCTCCGTTTGGGCAGATGAGTGTCACCACCCCCCCCCGCCAGCAGCAGAAGGAGCTGCAAACCTTTAAAAATAAAAGGATAATAAACTATATTTATTATCCTTTTATTTCTAAAGGGGCGGGCCATGGGGTGACGAGCAGTGTGGGGAGTCCACAGAGCACTCCCCTCAGTGCGCATGTATGTTTGGCCGTCCATCTCGGGCTAGCCAAACACACATGCGCACAAGGGCTCCCACCAACTCGGCACTGTGTTGCGAGAGAGCCTTCAGTCTGCGCTGGAGCACCCAGCCGGGGCACTCTAGCCAATCATAACGCTGCTCTGAGCAACGTCGTGATTGGTGCAGGGCAGGCTGGGAACCTGTGTCTGCAGTGCAGCGGAGAGTGGTGGCAACATTCAGGTAAGTTAATTTCTTTTTTTGTATAGTTAATTTTTGTTTTATTCCCCCCGCTGCTGCCCCAACACTTTTTCAAGTCGCCAGCCGCAACTGTAATAGAGGTGTGTTCAGTAGCCTGGTGTGGATACATCAAATACGCCATGCAAATTGTTTCAATAAGATATTGTTATCTTTCTGGGACTATGAGTAGAGAGATACGACACATGTTGAGGTGATATAATTTCATGGAGAGCATCTTCCTCCCTTTTTAAGTCCATTTAATAGAGATAAAGACATACAAAGTTAACCAATGAGTGAGGATTAAATTGCTTGCACAGATTCTGAAGAATCACAAACCTTAACTCCTTCTTTCCTGTTTTATTTTTTGTCTTGACCATCTTCATTGCTGGCATTTGAAAGTCCACATTGTGGATAGTAACACCTTGCACAGATATACTGAAGGATGGAGAGCTGGAAATAGAATATAACAATAGTTTACACATGTAGGATCATATGTTATGGTATGAATAACTATACAGGATTTTTAATTGTTTGATTCAGTAATGTAGAGTGAGTTTCTTTACATTTCTTTTCTCTTTCTTTGAATTTACTCTAGGAAATAAGAATGCAGTTGTATATATTAAGTCATATATAAGAACCATAATGGTGGACGATCAATGTAATTGTTAGACTGAGAACATTGAGATTTGTTTTTGAAACTGGTGTATTTTCAAATAGAGGGAAACAGATAATGGGACTGGGAAATGTCCAGTTGATTTCTGAGAACACATAAATGTTTTTGAACATCGCAGGTATGATTCATAAAAAATGTAGCTTATACCATCCCCAGGGAAGTGCTCTAGATCAGCCGACAAATTAGATTTTGGCAACCTGTTAACATATTGTAGCTAATGAGAGGTCAGCTATTTTTCATGCTATATGGTAGAGTATCTGGGTGCATTGCACTAACCTCCATTTATCTACAGGAGTAATGGTATTTGTTCCTTTAAGGAGGTGTGAAAGTGTTACCTGGGGCATCATGGAATGGTTACCAGTGGTAAGGAAAGAAGGAAATTGGAAGTTCAAGAGAAGGGGGGTGTATAGTTGATTGCAAAACGTACAAGGGAAAACAGCAGGTGGTATGATTAATTGTACTGTATTAAAGAGGTGAGGTTCAGCTTTATGTTTGAAAAATGCTCTATGCGAGACTAAAAAAAGATCTACTACTTCTTGTCTTCACAGGGTATCTCAATTCAAGGTAATAAAGACACTGATGCAATTAAATGAGGTGCTCAACAGTAATATGATTATTACTGAATATGAGAAGAAGAAATACTCTTAAATTAAATTAAATAAAAAAGCGCTTGAAATATGGATAAATAGAAATAGCTAAATACTTACCGGTAATTCCATTACTCTGAGTCCAATTCTCCTTAATCAGATCATCACAAAATGAGGCACCTATGTCTCAGCAGACAGGTTTAACAAGCTCAATTTCCTGAAAATACCAAACAAAAACGAACTCCTCCATCCCCTACGAGGATATGTGCTCCTCCCTTACCTTCCACAGCTTGTATTATAACAATGTGCAGCGTATTTCACCTACTTCTCCTCCCATGCAATCACTTTATATTTCATAAAGGGTGGGAGGACGGGATGTAATGATTGAAACAGGGAGGTTTGGACTCAGAGTTATTGAATCTTGGCATTCCCACTTTGTCTCCTTCCTTGTAACTCTCATTACAAATTGAGGAATACAACAGCTATACTTTCAAATTATTATATGGCATAAAGAAAAGATATGAGAAATACAGAGTGTAGAAACAAAGATTTTAGAGTCAGATGTATCAAAGTATTTTGCATTCGCAAAAAGTGATGCAAAATAGCCTTTTCAAATGTATGAAAGGGATTAGCAGGCCCAATTTAGGGAATCACAATTTTTCGTGACTCTCTAAAATTGCAGCTCCAAATAGGGAAATGCAATTTGTGATACCCTAAATATTAAATTGCAAATAGGGTTTACCTATTTGCTATTTCATAAGCACATGTATCAAGCATTTCCCAACTGTGAAATTAGCATTTTGGAAATGCTATTACCATTAACTACAATCTGATGGTAACCATGTGTAGTTTTTGAAAATGCATTAAAATTTATTTTTAAAAGTGACATGTAATGCACACAACTTTAGGGCATGTGTGCACTTCACATGTGCACAATTAATTTTTGGGGTGCATCAAAGTGGGCCTTAGGCCCTCGGCACCCTTGGTGTTGCATTTCCTAATCTGCGATTCCCTAATTTAGGAAATGCAAAACCATTTACACGTATGGGCCTAAGGAATGAATGGAGTGGGATTTCTTAATAGCGATTCCCTAATAGCGATTGCGACTCTGTAGGAATCGCTATTAACGAATTGCTATTTTGTTAAGTTCCATTTTGCATTTCCTAAATAGCGATTACCTAAAATTGGCTATTTAGGAAATGCAAAATGGAACTATGATACATCTGGCCCTTAGTCTTCTACTATTTACTTCACAGTGGATAAAACCTTAAAACCAAACACGTCGTTCTGATTGCTGACATTATCAAGCCTGTAATGCCTAGCAACTGTTGAATGATTTGATCACGTTGCTGCCCTACAAATCACTTTGTGGGACACTCCCTGAAATTCTGTCCAAGATACCACCCTGCTCTTGTGGTTCTACCTTGGACCCCAACCAAAGGCAAAACTCCTCTCTAGTGATATGCCAAAATACTGAGCTACTGCTAAACTCTGGGGTCAATTAGTGATGAATATATTAGAAGTGGCCATTACAAGAACTGTTCCAGAATCTTTTAAAGAGGCAGTTATTGTTCCTATGTTTAAAAACGGGGACAAAAATCAATCCGTTTTTTTGCCCAATTTCTGTGATCGACACAACCTCAAAAATTATGGGATGAGTTGATTATCTAGGTTGTAGTCATGGGCTGATAAATAAAACATCCTCTCAAACATGCAATTTGGCTTTCGCTAAGATATGGGGGTGGTTTACCACTCTTTGAATAAAACACTTAAGGCCCGTATTTATACTTTTTTTAGCGCCGCATTTGCGCCACTTTTTGGCGCAAAACGGCGCAAACCTACAAAATACAATGGCATTTTGCAAGTTTGCGCCGTTTTTGCGTCAAAAAACGACGCAAATGCGGCGCAAAAAAAGTATAAATACGTGCCTTATTGTAGGGAAAACCAGGAAAGGTGCCATGCATGTAACCTTTATGGACCTCTCCTGTGCTTTCGATACTATCAACCACACAAAATTGTAGGCCATCCTGAGGAACTTGTGGGTAGTGCAGGTCCTGTTGGACCTCCTATGTCATTTTCATAGGGACACTTTTGTTAAACTTCGATTGAGACAAGATGCAGAATGTACCTCTTTAATTAAATTGACTCGGGGTTAGGGGAGCTTGAACAGATTTCAGACGCAGTGTGCTGCCACCAGTGTCACATCATTGAAGTAAATAGGAACTATGAAAATTCCAGTCGTCACACATGTAAGGGCAGTAAATGTATTCAGCAGGACAATGGTAAGGGTGTAGCATGTACGGGGGTGGGTTTTCGGAGAATACCGTTGTAAATATATTCTAAAGGTTTGGTAGCGCAGTATCATTTACAGGCAGCACATTTTCCATCGTAATTGTAGCTAAATTTGCTCAGACATACAGGTTATTTTTAACTGATTGAAAAGTGCGGGTTTCAGGAGATAAGTGCCTTTCTGAACTGTTGCAAAAGACTGAAACATTTGTACAGCTCATTTGCAGCTATTTAAATTGTTGTTATCTCTTAGGAAAAATTAAATCTATGGTACCCCTAAAAGATTGCTCTATAGCTCACTTTACAAAATCATCTGAATTTGCAGTTGGTGAGAGAAAGTAAGCACCAATCTCTAGGTTAAAAGAATAAATAGATGTTTGCCAGATGTTATTGCCTGGTATTTGACCTCTGACTTTGAAGCACAGGAAATGGTACCATATAAAAACAAACTTTACAGGCATCTTTGTTGCTCATTCACCTTCTAAACTCCAGTATGATTGTTTTGGGGGTGCTGCAGCACCCCAGCACCCCTAATTCCAGCCTATGGCGGGGATGTCTGACCCCTTTCTAATTTCTAATTTATAGAAATGGTTCGGTATTTTTTTTGTATGTAATAGAAAGGATACGCCACTAATAGGGAAGTGGGCGTTCTCCGTCCTTTGTATGTGGACAAAACTGTTCTAATTGTGAGAACAGCCAATGTATTACAGATTTTGTTGGAATGTTTTGTCTTGTTCATCAATGACTAAGGTTTAATTGTTAATATGATAAAATCATTCCCTATGCTTTGTGAGACTCCAAAAACTAAGGTTAAAAGTTACAAGATAGTGGAGGACAAGACCAACAGGGTAAAACACTTTAATTATTTTGACAACGAATTAAAATTGGAAATACCTAATTAAGTTGAGGTGTTTGCAGTTTCAAAGAGCGACTAGTGTGGTTTCTAGGTTTTCTTCAAGGCTTTATCATAAACCTGTGAGGGAACCTATTCATATTTAGAAATCTAAATACATTCCGGTTGCCGCTCATGGAGCAGGAGTTTCGGTCCACATTAAACCCTTATGGCTTCAGAGGCCTCAGTTTTTTTGTGTGTAATCTGTTCTCACTGCCCAATAGTACAGCAAATTTTATCTGGCATGATGAAACCGGGATGAACTATCTAAATGATTTAATTAGTCTGGCCCCTTTGTCTTTGTGGTACAAAATATGACATTCACCTCCAGACAGATGCAATGTTTCTAAAATCAGTGCTTAGGGATTCTTTGGCGCTTGGTCATGTGGCTGAAATGCTTGTAATGTACTTTTACTGAGGGAGGTGTTCTGAATTATTATGAATTCCCCTGAATCACTGGAAAATGTTTCAAACAGACCATGAACAAACTTTGCTTATGAATAAAGGTGTACTGCAGAATCAGAAGGCCCAGTCCGTGAAGATGATTGTTGCCCACCCTGTTGCCCGCTCTGTTCTTTGTACCTCCACGGGAATAGAATCTATTTTATCTAACACGTTTCCGATCAAGCACTTTGCATTTGTTGTTTGCTTTCCCGGCCCAGGATATATGGTTTGATCAACTCAATATGTGTCCCTGCGAACTTTCACAGAAGCAAGGCAGTAGATACTTTTTTTTATTTCTTTCAATTGATTTTAATTAATTAATCCAGGAAAGGTAAATTCATGACACAATACACATACATAAACTAACGAAAATAAATGGTAGGGTATTTCTACTCCAGTCGAGCAGTTGCATACATTTCTCTAAACCACGAACTCAGCAAATAATACCTACTTGTTTTCTCCTCTTATACAGATAAAGTGACAACGTAGTGCAGTACAGACCCATTGTTACCTTCAAGCCTTCTTGAAAATCTTTATCTCTTAAAGTGACAGTACAGATAATTATAAATATCATAAAGCTTAAAAATCACAAACTCCAACAGCATTAGTGACATTAATGGCAAATCATTTCTACACTTAAAGTGAAAGTGCGTGTACAAAACCACATCCTTATACATCTTTAAAGTGCTGAACATAGGAACTGCCAGTGCTTATGTTAGAAATGGGGTCTCTGGTTTGCAGTCAGTTTGCGCTCAAAATGGACACAAGGCAAGTTTAAGAAAAAAAATATTTATCTAAATTATACAAGACAAAAATGACAGAAATCCAACATACACAAGCAATGTAATGAATTTTCAAAGAATAAAATTCTATATAGCGCTTAGAAACACAAATGCTTCAATTTAGTGTTATCACAGTGTCAAGAGGAAGTCATTCCCAACAATCTGACTACAATGGCGCATGGACCCCCAGGTACAGGACCTTGTGGGAAAAAAGAATCAATCAGTGCATTGAGTCGGGGATCGAGGTGTCGCTGGATCTGGAGAGGCATCAGTTCTGGTGCTGCGGAGCAGAGGAGGGGAGGTGTCAGTGTGAGGCGTCGGGTCCTTGCTGCAGAGCAGTGAAGTTGAGGCTGCATCGATGCAAAGTGTCAGGTCCTCACACTTCCAGCAGAGTCGATGTCCAGTGGTCAAGTTGCGGTGGGGCGACCTCACAGAGTTACGGTCATGTAATGAGGCTGCAGGCTCTGTGGCGGAGTCGGGTGCCACAGACGTCGGTGACACAGCACTTCGGGAGTCACGGAGTCATGGACTTCAAAGAGGCTGCAGTGGCATTGGGCCTGCTGTGTCGGTAGGGGGCATTGTACTACAGCAGGGACCACGGCTTCAGTTGCAGGTGGCATCGCGCGATCTAGCAGCAGTGTCAGTTCGGGCATCGTCCAAAGTCAGTGCACTTGGGTTTTCTTTGTTTTTTACCTGCTTCTCCTTTTCAAGACCCAGGGACTGGTTACGGCACCACTTGGCAGGGTAGGAGTCTCAGCAAGAGAGTCCAGGTGCTGGCAGAGGAAGTCTTTGATGGCCCTGAGACTTCAGAACAGTGGGCAAGCTCAGTCTAATCCCTTAAAGAAACTTCTCAAGCAGGATACAGAGAAAAGACAAGTCTTTGCCCTCTTGAAGGCAGAAGCAGCAACTTCAGGCCAACCCAACAAAGCACACACAGCAAAGGGGCAGTACTCTTCCTCCAGCTCTTCTCCTTGGCTGAGGTCCCTCTTGATCCAGAAGTCTGCGGTTTTAGATACACTGCTTATACCTCTTCAAAGGAAAGCCTCTGTTATTGACAAGATCCTTCTTTGCCCAGGCCTGGCCCCGGACACACACCAGAGGTTTGGAGACTGCATTTTGTGAGGACAGGCAGAGCCCTTTCAGGTGTAAGTGTCAGCTCCTCCCTTCCCACTCTAGCCCATGAGACTCATCAGGATATGCGGGCTACACCCCAGCTCCCTTTGTGTCACTGTCTAGAAGGAATTCACAACAGCCCAACTGTCAGTCTGACCCTGATGTGGAATACAGGCACAGGCACAGAACGGTTAAGCAGCAAAAATGCCCACTTTCTAAAAGTTGCATTTTCAAACTGACAATCTAAAAAGCAACTTTACCAATAGGTGTATTTTTAAATTGTGAGTTCAGAGACCCCAAACTCCACATCTCCATCTGCTCCCAATGGGAAATTTGACTTAAAAGATATTTAAATGCAGTTCCCATAAGAGAGCTAGGCCTTCCAACAGTGAAAAACAAATTTGGCAGTATTTCACAGTCAGGACATGTAAAACACATCAGTACATGTTCTACCTTTAACATATACTTCACCCTGCCCCTGGGGCTACCTAGGGCCTACCTTCGGAGTGTCTTACATGTACAAAAAGATAGGGTCTGACAAGTGGGTACACTTGCCAGGTCGAATTAGCAGTTTAAAACTGCCCACACAGACACTGCAGTGGCAGGTCTGAGCCATGCTTACAGGGCTGCGCACAGAGAGGCACAATCAGTGGTGCATGCCCACTAGTAGCAGTTGATATAGAGTCCCTGGGCACCTCTGGTGCACTTTACTAGGGACTTACTAGTAAATCAAATATGCCAATCATGGAAAAGCCAATTATATATACAGTTTACACAGAGAGCACTTGCCGTTTAGCACTGGCCAGCAGTGGTAAGGTGCCCAGAGTAACAATAAACAGTCAAAAACATAGTCCAGCACACAGTCACAAACACAGGAAGCAGAGGCAAAAAGCAGAGGAGATTACACCAAGAATGCCAGATCTAACAGCTTGATTTATATAACACACATGGCTACTCCTGAGACCATTTTTAGGTTTCGCCTGCACAGCGATGGCGCTGTGCTTGTAAAAGCTATTGTATTTAATATAAATCTTAAACGGGGCTAACATCCCGCCGTCACTTTTCATTTATTTGTGTGCTTAAAACTTTTTTTCCCTCTGTTTCTATTGGCTTGAGCATACTATTCCCTGTTGTTCCTCTGTGTGCTTCTTCTATCAGTCGCCCATCGGCCAAGTACTGTGTTCATCTGCTTTGGGGTGAAACTTATTTCTTCTTCTTCTCCGCTGGCGCACTGCAACAGCATCACAACATTCACCACCACCTTCAGCTCTACGCGTGATGACACTTACTATTAAAAGATAAACAACACCGAAATAGCCCAAGAATGTTGTGCTGCTGCCATGCTAGACCAGGCAAATACTGATGACACGATGTGATGCCAACTGTCGTCATAATACTCAACTGGTTGGCTTTCATGACTGCACCTCCACACAGGACCACAGCACCGATCTAGAAACACTTAGGTTAAAAGAGTTCTGAAAATGCTTATGTATCCCCAATGTTTTTTGGGGTGCTGCACATGTAGTATGCATAAAGAATGTATGCTTTGCAATTCAAGCCACACCAAACATTTTCCACTTGGTTCAACTGAAATTTTTTGTGGATTCTGTCTTTCAATGACGTTTATTATCAAGACAGACCCAACATGAGTACTTCCGAAACACCCTTGTGTTTTTTTCAGTTTCAGTTTATATTTGCGTGAGCAAACAAGAAGATGCACCATTCCAAGATGTCCATTATGGTGCAGTTTATTAGATTACCGGGCTTTTTAAGTTTGACATGATAGTCTGCCCTTTATGCTTATGTCGCTTGGTATGAAATTCCAGCCTCCTGTCTAGTTGGTTTGTACCTAAACTTGCTAGTGTGTGGCTAGGTAAGTACAACCCAGCTTTTGGACTTCAACTGGTGTTAGATTGTACACTAGATTTGTTTACACTTCTCAGTAGCTAGCATCGCAGAAAAGACACAGTGATCTTGGACAGCAAACTTACCCTCAAGCACCCACTGCAAAGTTCAGGATGAGCAAGTATTTCGCTCAGTTCAGGTGAAGGCACTGCTTTTCATGGGCCGGTGCTGCTCAGCTGTGTGCCCGCAAGCAGCGCCATCATGCATTATGGGTGACTGCATGGAAGTAAAAACTATCACACTGTAGTACAGCTTCCCTAATTACATGGTCTACAGTTCAGCCACTATCACATTTTACACTGAAGATCAATGCTTTGCATAGTAACTTCCTACTATTAGATAAGCGCATAATGTTTAGTACAGTATTTTAATGTCAGACGTGTCAAGTTACCAGCAGTTTACTGGTGTCATCCACATTCAAATTTCATCATGGCAGAATTGCAGATTCTTTTAGTGGTGATGGAAAGTCCTGCTTCACTTAAACACAGAGGAGACAAATATACAGTCTATCTGTTTTATTTAGCGCTTGCACTGTGCTTGTTGTTAGCAAACACACATCCATGCGGAAACACTCACAGCTATTTTGTACTACCAAACCATGTATAGGGTAACATCTCTTACCATGTCACAATTCTTATTCTGCACCGATCACAAATTAGTCCTCATGGACTGAGACAATTTCACCCTTCACTCAGACACTCAACCTTCATTCATGCACCACTCACCCTGCACAGAGAGCACTCACACCATTCTGCCTGCACTCATACACTGCTCCCACACCTCTTAACCTTTCGTTAATCCCATAGGTGAAATCTAATGCATTTACCATTGCTCGTTCTATTTCCAGGAGCAAGAAACTGATTGGTTGTGTCTAGCATAATACCAGGCTTCTCTCTAACTGACCTTCTGCATTTTCCCTTCCCGCTGTCCATCCTTGGGGCATCAGAGAATTTCTAATAGATAGTAATCAATGAGCGTGCTAATAGAACGGCCATAGATATGAAGTGCTCACTGCTTTGTTGCTTTCGTCACACTACATCAGAAAATCCTAGGAGGGCCATTTTCGGGGAAGGGGAAATATTCACCTGTATTGTAGTACCTATTATCTGGAACACACCTCTCCAAAATGTTTCTAAACTATTACAGGCCCAAAACATATGTAGCCAATCCCCTTCCTGATTGCACTTAGGGCACTTTCTGAATATAGTAGGAAGCTTCTTATTCAAAGACTAGGTTGCAATGCACAACGTCCATCCATCAAAAAATGCCATAAATTGGAAATTAGTCCCTCTAAAACTCAAATAGCTATGGTCGAAGTAATATTCTCCTTGCATTTCCTTCAAATTTATCCAGGTGTACCTTTCCCATTTTGATCTTATCTCCTCTAAAATCTCTCCCAATCCCAAGTAGAGCTCTTTATATCAATAACTCAGGGTTATATTAATATTATCATCCCTAAATAACTGCTTTACTCAGTTTCTTGAGGAATCTATAACCTCTCTCAACAGATTGAAAAAGCTAGCACTTATGAGAACGAGCATGGAGATTTTTCATTTTTAAAGTATAACTTTCTTAAATACCCCCTGAGTTATAATAAATAAATCCACTCATTTACATATTATACCTTCGGTCAGGCCTGGTGAAAGAAACTAACAACACTGTAAAGGTGTCTCTGCATTGATGATAGGAATTCTTTATCTACCTACAGATTCTTCAACATAAGTTGAAAAATGGAATTATCAGAACTGGAGATCTGAATTGAAAAGTACTGCAGCCGTAGAATGAAGATGCCATGTAATATTTCTGAATCATGGAGTCCCAAGTCCTCTCTGTTAAGATTTTCAACTTAATCTATGGGCATTTCTGTTTCTAAACAAAATATTTTGTAGCTTGATCGAATTAAAAAAAAAAAAAAAAAAAGCCTCTCCCTTGCCTGGAATTGGTGAAAAAAAGGAACGATGCAGGGTAAGTTCAGATCCATTTCTGTCTTTGTCACCCCATCTACACAGATTTGAAATTTTCCCTGTTGCTGTTGCGTGTCGGAGGAGTCTCTTGTACCTCTCCAGTCTTCTCTGCCCTTTACAGTTTGTGTCCCATTTTCTCCTTTCTGTAAGGCCGCTGACTCTTTGGAAATATTCTTGAAATTTGTTGAGGAATAGGAAATTAGTTTGGCCAGTTGGTTATGTTTAGCTCTGGTGCGTGGAGTGGCTTTGTAGGAGTTCTCTTTCCTCTTTGAGGATTTTCTTTTTAACATGCCTGCAGCTGTAAAACATCCAGGGACAATTTCCACAATATTCTGCTGTTCATGCAAGTCACTCCCTATTTACTTGAATTTGATGACCAAATCCAATTCAGTCTTTCATCCTCATAATAATAAATCCACTAAGCTCATGCTGCATCGAGGACCTGCTAATGCAGCTCTGCCTGAGCACTCATTGTGATGACTCTCCCTCTATCTCCAGTCTCTACTTGTTGTGGTTGATAATCAAACACTGCAATTTCCACTGATTGAAAAAGCCCTCTGCAGTATCTTGGCCATTAGCCACACAAATAGCTCAGAAAACTCAGTCAGCTCTTAGCAAGCTCGATGAGGGGCTCAGATGCTGACCGCTATGACGGGGTTTCAGGCACAGAGCCTCTTGGGATTTCCTCCTTCTGTCATCCCTTTCTGCATACTTCGGCAATTTTGCAATGACATCTGAAATGTCAAACGAGCACTAGCCAATTTATGCTGTTTTGCACATTTTATACTGTTTCCTGTAGGCTTTTTCTTGTCCCTCTTCCATGTACTGCTAAGATTAGACAATATAATCATGCACTACTGTTTTTACAACAAGTAGCATCAACTAAAATTTGCTATGCTGTCTTAAATTTCATTAGATTAGAGCTGTTCTGGGTATTAGGACATGGTATGACACTGGATATGTGGATTTGTTTGTTTGAGCGGTAAGAATTTTTTATAGGAGTGTGATATTTTTTTATGTTTTTATGTGACTTTTTTAAGAATGCTCATTTTGTATGAAGTTATGTTTATCTTTTTTATTTTATGTAAATGTCTTATGTATTTTCTGTGTAGTTTTAAGGCTGCCATGCTGAATAAGGGAACTTTGACTGACTGACTAATATGCCAAAATAATCATAGATCCGAGTTTTAAGGTTTGTGGAGAAGGTTGACATTTGTCCTTTAGTCGCTGCACCAAAATTCACAAATAGGGGCTGTATTTGTCAAAAAATCAGAAACTCTTTCTAAATAAATCAAAGGGGCTCTTCTTACATCTAGTATACTGACCTCTTACTCCTGTGGAGTAGATGGATTAGGAGAAAGCTCCAGGAGAATTATCTCCTGCTCAAAATTAGATCTAGAAGACGCGTTAGGAGAAAATGCAGTATCAAAACAAGTTATCTGCAAATACTCTAAGTTAAGGATGTCTGATTATCAAATGATCTAGCTCTTCTATTCTCTTGACAACTGTATTTGCAACAAAAAATCACTACTTTAAAGACATACATTCCAATTCCAATTGAATTTAGGTGTCCTGAAGTAGAGTGTTTCAAAACATCTAACATCTGTAACAGATTCCAAGAAGGTAATAGATTTAATACTTCTGGTCTGAGATCAAACTGTGTAAATGCCAAGATCTCAGATGCTAACACATCCATTTAATTTTCTCTGAATATCTTAACAGATGAAGAACATCCACATTCAACAGTTTATCTTCTTCAATCCTGAAATAAAAATGGGGAAGAAGAGTGTCTACCACTTGAGTCCCCCACCACTTGAAACCATTACTGGATTTAGAATGAAATTCTGTGAGGAAATGAAGAAAGACATTGCTCAGCTGATCTACTTTTTGCTTCAGAGTTCCCTGAATATGTATTGCTGAAATCATTTCTAGGTGAATCTGTTCCCACTGAAAAATGTGTATTCCAAATGTCACCAGAGACTTTGACCTTGTGCCTTTTTGCTTGTTCAGGTAAGCCCTTGTTGATACATTTCCTGTCCTTATGAGAGCAGATTTTTTCTCTATTACAGTGGGGAAATGTCTTAGAATTCAATGGACAGCTTCCATCTCCACCCAATTGAAAGGTCTTCTCTGCTCCAGAGGGGATCATCTCTATTGGACTATTTTAGAACTCAAACAAGTTCCCCACCTCTTTTCGCTGCCATCTGTTGTTATGGTGAACCAGTTCAAATGATCCAGATGGAAGCCTCAGTAGGTGTGCTAGATCCAATCATCATTGTAAGTCTTTCTTGAAATCCCTGGCCAACAATAACAGTTAGTCCAAATGAACCAATGTTGCAGTTCAGATTTTGAGAAACTGGTTGACAAAAGATTAAGGTGAAACTTCACCCAAGTATTTAGAAATATAGCAGTCACCATTTCCCCTCCAATATTTTTACCAGTCTCAGGCTGCTGGGTAGAACCAGAAAGTTGTGAATATTCAAAATCATATTTTGCTGCCTTCTTCACAGACTAGACCAATATCCGTTTAGAATCTTGCTTCTATGAATTCTAGGCCCTGGGAAGGAGACAGCTGGGATTTTTCTCAGTTTACCAAGAACCAGTGCTTATATACTATACTATAAAATATCCAGAAATCTGGTCTTCTTTCTGTTGATTTGATCCTCTGTTTTGGCATGGATGAACCAAATGTCCCATTAAGGATGCAAGTGCACCCCTTTCTCTGTGCATAATGACTGTCAAAGGCACCAAAACTTTAGTAAACAGTCTTTGGGCTGATTTTACCTGGAAAAGGAGAACTGAAAATTGCAATTGTTGATATTCTACTGCAAATCTTAGTTACTTTCGATGATGAAAAAAATTAGTACATTAAATTATGCATCTTGTAAACCTATTGTGACCATGAACTCTTGGTAACACCACATGAAAGGTTTTTTGTAGACTGTTCATCTTGAATGTGTTTATCCATTTGTTGGTCCTTTTCAGAGCCAAGATAGGTGTGAATGCCACTTGTGTTTTTTAAAAGAAACAGTATGGAATAGAACTGTATCCATTCATGCAGAAAATAATTCAGCCAGCCCCCAACATAAAACATCTCTTTTCTTAGATAGCCTGGCTCTATGCCTCTTCTGTCCAGACTTGAATCTTGAAAATTTAGAGCCTCTTCTCTTCTTTTTAGGTTGAAAACACCTCCTGTGTGATGACCTATTACAATAAGACTTCTTCTTCTTGTCTTCATAGCTTCTTGGTAAACTGCTTTCATCTTTATAGGACAAAGCTTTCTTTCTGACTTTAAAGACTTTGGGGGTTATTCTAACTTTGGAGGAGGTGTTAATCCGTCCCAAAAGTGACGGAAAAGTGACGGATTTACCACCAGCCGTATTACGAGTCCATTATATCCTATGGAACTCGTAATATGGCTGGTGGTATATCCGTCACTTTACCGTCACTTTTGGGATGGATTAACACCTCCTCCAAAGTTAGAATAACCCCCTTTGTCTCTATTTGCTCCATCTGGTCTCCAACAATTTTCTGCTCTGAAAAGGAATTTTCAATAATATGTTTTTTCTGTTGGTTGTGCTTTCTAGTCCCTCAGCTACACGTGTCTTCAGGCTAGGTTGGAGGCCATTGTTGTAAGTGATGCAGATATCCAACATTTTTACTAATAACAACCCAGAAAACTTCACCTCCTCCTGCATAACAGCTGACACATTTTCAAAGCAAAGACCTTCACTAATATTTGTGCTTTATAAGCGACAACTGCCCCAGCTCTTAATGACACATTATTAGCTTTGTGCACCCTTTTCTTTTTCAATTCTGTTTTCCGCTTGATCCTTAAGTGTACAGTTCTCTCGATTAACCAAAGTGTAACCAATTAAAATGGATAGCATAGCCTCAATCTTAATAGAATGAGCAAGATTCTCCTCAGCCTCCTCAAACATGCACGTTTTCAGCTGAAATCTGGGAATATTCAAGTGTTTCAGGTCTTTCCATTCATGTAAAGTTTAGGCTTTTATTTTTTCATGAAGTGGCATGGAGGGAGTTGAAGGTTTAGAACACTCAGGAAACAGTTTCCCATCCTCCAGAGCATGCACCACATCCATAAAGCCTAAATTATATCTCCCAAAATCCAGGACTTGGGAAACCTCCTCCCTTTAGTTATATTTGGCACCAACTGCAGAACTTGATCTTAGCTCAGAGTCTAGGGAAAAAGAATAATCTTTGGGTTTATTTTTTCTCTGTTCCTTTCTTCCCTTATGGGTTTTGTAGCCGCTTCATTAATCAATGCCTGAAACCCATCAACAGAAACAGCTCTGTCCTATTCATGTATGTTCTTTCCTTTACATTGTCAGGATGGGCTTCTTGAGAGAGGTATCTGTCGCGCCGCATGGTGCAGCGCGAGCCGAGTGTTCGGCGCAAGCCAGGCGTTCGGCTCGGGACGCGCACCGCGTTTTCAAAACGCGGCGCGCCCCTAGCCTTTCCTGCACATTACGAGGCCCCAGAATTGGCATGGGGCCTCGCTCTGCTTTTCCACTCTGCATTTTTCGGGACTCCTGACCCCTCTTACCTGTTCTTGCTCCTTCTTTTTCTTTTCTTCTTCTTGGGTCTTTTTGTTGTACCTTCCTTTATGTCTTTTCCCCCTTCCCAGGTTACCTTTTTCTTCCCAGCATTCCTTGTTCCCTATTCTCTATGGTTCCTACTCTATTCTGTTCTATGTACTTTTCCCTATCTAAGATGGTGTCCTTTTACTTCCTGTGGGTCACTTCCTGTTTTTTGGTATTTAAGGGATGTGTTTTCTTCTTTTCTTTGTGCTGCAACACTTTCTGTTCGGATGGTGTCTTCGCTCCTGATTTCCTTGCCTTTCGGTTCTGGAATTCGTCAATTCTGTGTTATCTGAATTTTTTTCTTTTGATTCCTGTTCTTTTGTTCTTGTTTTCAGGAATCATTCTGTTTGGAGGTTTTTTCCCCTTTTTTAAGGTTTTTTTTCCTTCTGGCGCTATTTTCTGAAGGGCACGGTCTGTTCTTGGCGTCTCCATTGCCTACAGCACCGTGGCTACCAGAAAGAGTCTCCCCTTTCTAGGCCAAAGCCCGAACACTCAAGACCCACGCCACTAGATCTGCAGATTCCAGGCGCAAGCAACACGTGAGTCGTGACAGATTGCAGCGCCAAACCATCCCGACGTCTTCAAACACCATGGATGACACAGTGGTGGCTGCTGCAGATCCTGATCAATCTCTTCTGACAACGATTCAGCAACAAGCTCAGGAATTGCAACAACTACGCAATGAGAATGCTGCGTTACGACAGGCTTTGGCTTTCCGCAGTAGTGATGTTCCGACTATCTCCGCTTCTACCCCTCGTTTCTCCGGTGAACCAACCAAACTGCGTGAGTTCCTTGATGCATTAGCGGTGTACTTCGCCTTCCGACCTACCCAATTCTCCCATGACAGGACAAAGGTGGGTTATCTTATCAGTGCTTTATCCGGTCCTGCCTTGGCCTGGGCAACCCCGATGGTATCATCCAACGATCCGGTATTGTCGGACTAATCCACCTTCGTGAATCACTTCAAACAAATGTTTAGTCGTCCAGGATTGGAGGCCTCTGCGGAAGAAGCCTTATGCGACATCCAACAAGGCTCACAAGATGTCCTTCAATATATAACACGTTTTCGTCAGCTAGCGGCAGAGACCACCTGGGTGGAACGTACTCTGGTGACTTTGTTTCGTAGAGGACTCAAAGAAGAAATAAAAGATGAATTAGTACATTCCACCAGAGTGGAAGATCTTCGTGGCCTGATGGATCAAGCACTTTCCATCGAGTACCGTCTTCAGGAACGGAGATCGGAGAAGAGAAGGAGTAGAGGGTCTTCCCAGCCAAGCACTTCACGAGCTTATCTGCATCGTTCTGAGGAACCTCGCCCTCCTGCTAGAGAAATCGAAGGGGAACCCATGCAGGTGGATACTACTCGAGGCCCGCTCTCCGCTAGCGAGCGGGAAGACAGACGTAAGAAAGGGTTGTGCCTGTACTGTGGTTCTGCTGGTCACATGCTTCGTACCTGTCCTGTACGTCCGCCAAGGCCATCGGGAAACGCCACTTCCCGTCCTCTGTAAGAAGGGAGGGGACGGGATCATCGGCTATACCTTCCATCAGTTCCTTTATTGACAATACGACATCCTTGTTCTTATTACCTGTCCTGTTACAACTTCCTGACGGCCGTCAAGAAAAGACTACAGCATTACTAGATTGTGGTGCTAGTGGTATTTACATGGATAAGACGTGGGCCACTACTCAACAAGTTCCTACACAACCCAAAGAAATTCCCGAACAAGTGCACACAGTGGATGGATCCTTGATATCCTCTGGTCCAGTTCATACTACTACCCTGATGTTAAGTTTACAGATCGGTAACCATCAAGAACACATCTCCTTTGATCTCATAACATCCCCCAACCATACCATCATTCTTGGAATTCCGTGGTTCATCAGACATAATCCGTATGTGAATTGGGTAACCCGGACTGTTTCCTTGTCTTCACAGTTTTGTCATGAGAACTGTTTTGCTTCCGACAAGTATTGGTCACCGAAAAGATCAATATTTACTGAAGTTACTACCGGTTATTCCATTAATACTGTCCAAGGAGTCCCTGAACACTATTTGGAGTTTCAAGTGTTGTTCCAAAAACCATCCAGACCTGTGTTACCTCCACATCGAGACTACAATTGTGCTATTCCCTTGGAACCTGTCGATATCGATCCTTTTGGGAGGATGTATTCCCTCACGGAACCGGAAAAGGAAGTTCTAAAAGAGTATCTGGAAGAAAATGTACAGAGTGGTCTTATTGTTCCATCGTCTTCTCCGGCCAGGGCTCCTCTCTTTTTTGTACCCAAAAAGACAAAGGATATTCGTCCTTGCCTGGATTTTCGAGGCCTGAATAAGATAACTATTAAAGATCGTTATCCTTTGCCTCTCATCAGGGATATTCTAGAAGCAGTCAGAGGGGCTCAACGTTTTACCAAACTAGATCTACGGGGAGCCTACCACCTTTTACGCATTAAAGAAGGAGACGAGTGGAAAACAGCTTTCAGGACCCCATTTGGTCACTTTGAATACAAAGTTATGCCTTTTAGTCTCACTAATGCCCCCGCAATCTTCCAGAGATTTATGGACTCAGTGTTTTCTGACCTTCTGAACCAGATAGTTGTAATTTACTTAGATGATATTCTTATTTATTCTAGAAATCCCGAACTCCATTCTTCCCATGTAAAACAAGTCCTTCAAAGACTCCGGGCACATCAACTATATTGCAAACCAGAAAAGTGTGAGTTCGACAAAACGGAAGTCAAATATCTGGGTTATCATTTAAGTCCCACCGGCATAGCTATGGATCAAGAAAAAGTACAAGCTATTCTAGATTAGCCTTCTTCTTCTATTAAAGAAACACAATGTTTTCTAGGATTAGCAAACTTTTATTGGCAATTCATCGTAGACTTTGCGAAACAGACTAGCCACATAACTCACACTTTAAAGAAGGAAAATTTAACGAAAGGGTTTGTCTGGACTAAGGCGGCTGAAACAGCCTTTCAAGATTTAAAAAGGGCTTTCACTCAAGCCCCCATCTTAAGACATCCAGATACCAACAAACAATTTATTGTAGTTACCAATGCTTCCGAAAGAGCCATCGGAGCTGTCTTACTCCAACAAGAGGATGATGGTCTTGAACATCCTGTTTTCTATTTGTCTCATATACTCTCTACAGCAGAACAACATTACTCAGTACTTGAAAGGGAATTATTGGCTCTGAAAACAGCCTGCCTAGAATGGAGACAGTTTCTGATGGGTTCCAAGGAGCCTTTTGAGGTGAGAACAGACCACCGTAATCTACAATGTTTACGAAATTTTGTATGCCAGAATAGTCGCCAGGCTCGTTGGGCCTTTTTCTTCAGTCAGTATGATTTTTACATCACTTATATACCTGGATCCCAAAACATTCTGGCTGATGCTCTGTCTCGCCGTTATCCAGATTGTACTCCTTCCCCATCTCAGTATCTACTGGAACCTAGTAAGATCATTGGAGTAGCTCAGTCTTTTCTGGAGGAGGTACAACTGGAATACTCCAGCCTATCTGACCACGAAGTAGAGAAACTAAGACCTTTATTAAGTAAGAGACAAGGATATTATTATTATCAGAACCTGTTATTCCTCCCTACTAACAGAGTTAGAGAAAAAGCATTACAAATGTGCCATGATTCACCGGTTGCTGGTCATAGAGGCATCAAGGCCACACAAGAACTTCTTTCGCGATTTTTCTGGTGGCCTACCTGGAAGCTGGATGTTGAAAGATACGTTCAGGCTTGTCCCATATGTGCTCAAGTCAAGATTCCCCGTACCAGACCTGCAGGATTGCTACAGCCTTTGCCTGTTCTGCCAGCTCCATGGCACACCATCTCTACTGATTTCATGTGTTCGCTTCCACCATCAGCAGGAAACCGGGTTATCATGGTCACTGTGGATTCCTTTACTAAGATGGCTCACTTCACTGCCCTGAAAAAGCTACCTACATCCCAAGAACTAAGCCAGATATTTATCGATCATATCTTCCGTCTCCATGGACTTCCACATACCATTGTATCTGATAGAGAACCTCAGTACATTTCCCGGTTTTGGAGACATTTTTGTAAAACACTTAATATCAATAGAGCCCTGTCATCGGGGTTCCATCCTCAGACCAATGGACAGACCGAGCGTCTGAACCAAGGATTAGAGCAATACCTTTGCTGTTTTTGCAATTCTACCCAAAGCAACTGGAACACTTATCTCCCTATTGCTGAATTTTACTACAATAATACTGTCCATAGTGCCTCCAAGGTCACTCCTTTTTTCTGTTCTTATGGCTTTCATCCTACCTCTTTTCCTACTTCTCCTCAGTCTACCTCTCCTCTGCACGCTATTACTTATCTCTCCAAATGACTTCTACAAATCCATAGACTAATTCGATCCAATTTGTTACACACCAAGAGATATATGAAGAAAGTAGCAGACAAGAAACGTAGGACCACTCCAGACTACCACCTGCAAGATAAAGTCTGGCTTTCATCCAAATTCTTACCCTCACGTCTTTCTCAGAACAAGTTCACACCTCGCTACTACGGGCCTTTCCGTATTCTTCAGTTGATTAATCCTGTCACTGTCCGTCTTCACTTGCCTCATACATGGAAGATTCATCCAGTCTTTCATGTTTCCCAGCTCAAACCTTATGTACCTGACCCTTACTCTCGTCAGTTTCCTTGCCCTTCTCCTGTATTAGTGGATGATGTTCCTGAATATGAGGTACAGGAAATTTGTGACTCTCGTCTTTTTCGCAAACGTCTTCAGTATCTGATTCATTGGAAGGGTTATCCTCTCAGTGAATGCTCTTGGGAAGATGCATCTTCTGTTCACGCACCTCTTCTGATTCAGCGCTTTCACCGTTTATTTCCTCTCAAACCTGGGCCTTTGGGAGGGGGACCTACTGTGTTCGGCGCAAGCCGGGCGTTCGGCTCGGGCCGCGGATCGCGTTTTCAAAACGTGGCGCGCCCCTAGCCTTTCCTGCACATTACGAGGCCCCAGAATTGGCATGGGGCCTCGCTCTGCTTTTCCACTCCGCATTTTTCGGGACTCCTGACCCCTCTTACCTGTTCTTGCTCCTTCTTTTTCTTTTCTTCTTCTTGGGTCTTTTTGTTGTACCTTCCTTTATGTCTTTTCCCCCTTCCCAGGTTACCTTTTTCTTCCCAGCATTCCTTGTTCCCTATTCTCTATGGTTCCTACTCTATTCTGTTCTATGTACTTTTCCCTATCTAAGATGGTGTCCTTTTACTTCCTGTGGGTCACTTCCTGTTTTTTGGTATTTAAGGGATGTGTTTTCTTCTTTTCTTTGCGCTGCAACACTTTCTGTTCGGATGGTGTCTTCGCTCCTGATTTCCTTGCCTTTCGGTTCTGGAATTCGTCAATTCTGTGTTATCTGAATTTTGTTCTTTTGATTCCTGTTCTTTTGTTCTTGTTTTCAGAAATCATTCTGTTTGGAGTTTTTTTCCCCTTTTTTAAGTTTTTTTTTCCCTCTGGCGCTATTTTCTGAAGGGCACGGTCTGTTCTTGGCGTCTCCATTGCCTACAGCACCGTGGCTACCAGAAAGAGTCGCCCCTTTCTGGGCCAAAGCCGAACACTCAAGACCCACGCCACTAGATCTGCAGATTCCAGGCGCAAGCAACACCTGAGTCGTGACAGGTATCACTTCCTCACCAGAAGAGGAACCAGAAAAGCAATGCCTTCTTTTGTACAAATGTTTTCCTTCCAGGGTTCAGAGATAATTTGGGAAAATCTCCTACAGCCTTCAATATAAAAAAATTACCTAGAGAACATAATGATAGAAAAAGTCAGCAATTAGGCACCAATTTTAAGTAAACAGCCATAAAAAAAAACAAAGAAAGAAATACATTAATAAATTACTCACCCTCCTTTTTATGTGATCAGAGCGGAATGAGGAACGCGTGCACAACATGAGAGGTTTCCTCAAAAGAGAATAGTAAATATGCCAGAGGTCTCTCCAGACAAACTTCTAAACAATGTAAAGGTGCTTAGAGGCGAAGAACATCTGCTCATGTCTCTAACAACTCTTCCTCTTCACTCTAGCCGATGCTGCTTCAGACAACTGTGAGTGAATGTAAGTGATAATGTATTTGGGACACAGTCAGTGACAGATGTTTACGAAGTGTAAAAGGCCATTTATTTAGGACAGGATTGCATCTTATACATAACATTTACCATCCTCAAAATCAACTCTAACTTTTAGACGCCCACCCCTTTGAAACTTCTTCCAGTCAACCTTTTTACTCATTCCCTTACTTTATCTCCATTCACCCATCTTCCACTTCCATTCACCCACACATCCCCCTTTTCCTTTCATTCCCTGCCTGCTTCAGGCATCCTCTGCGCTATCATCCTTCACCTGCTTCTTTTTCCCCCCTTGAAAGGTGGCCAGACCTGCATCTGACTCTCTACCATCCCCATCTACTGCCTCCAAACCCCCATCACTAACCTGCCCTAACTGGCGTTCTCCCTGACACACACTCACTCCAACCACCAACACCACTCTCCTATCCTTCTTGTTTTCCTTTCAAATGTACGGCAGGTGGGTGGCCAAACGTCCGACCACGCAGTTGGCTGGCACGGAAGAGGCCGGTCCCTCCCCTAAACCCCAATATAAACCTCCCTTTTAATCCCTCTCCTACGTATCCCCCACCAATCCTGTCGAACCTGTCTTCATTTCCCCTCCCAAAGGTTCACGTGCAGAGACTAGATTGTGGCTGCTCTCCACAGGGCTCTCCATCGGGACAGTCAGTGACACAGGTTTACGTAGTGTAAAAGGCCATTTATTTAGGACAGGATTGCATCTTATACATAACATTTAACATGCTGAAAATCAACTCTAACTTTTAAAACACCACCCCTTTGAAACTTCTCTCCAGTAATCCTTTTCACTCATTCCCTGACTTTTCCTCCATTCACCCATCTTCTACTTCCATTCACCCTCACATCCCCCTTTTCCTTACATCCCCTGCCTGCTTCGGGCATCCCCCACGCTATCATTCTTCACCTGCTTCTTTTTCCCTCCTGGAAGGGTGGCCAGGCCTGCATCTGACTTTCCATCCTCCCCATCTACTGCCACACAGCACAAAACCATTTAGGCGTTTTGCTGCCCCACCAGCGAACCCACTGCAACATTGCACAACCTTCCACTTTCTCCTTGAGCCACATCATTGCCCCCACAAATCCCCCAAAATTAAACGAAGCTCTGTAATGTAATAAGTAATGCCCAGCTTGAACAGGTGCACACCGACATTCCTGAAAAACTTTCCTCCTCTTCCTCTGTAATCTCCACATGCTTCAGCACCTTATTATCATGTGCCTAGCAGAAAACCGTCATTGCGTGATTGCGCTTCCTCCAAACCCTTTTCATGGTACCATGTTTCAGCACTCCTCTAAATTTCCTCCTAGGCACAAATTCAGTCCAGAATAAGCATGTACCATGCATCTTTTGACGAAGCAACTCATGTTGCATATGTTGCAGTAAGGTGAGACTGAAAGGTGCACCAGATCATTCTACCCCAGGTGCAATAGCAGAAAATCAGGACAACTCCGGTTCGGCATCATAGATGTTAAAAAAAGGAGCAAGCAACCCCACCTCATACTGCTCTTACCCAACCACAGATCCTTATGATGGCTACTCTGCAGTCCTAAAGAGCATTCATAAATCTGCCACTCTGCGTATTTTGCTGCCCAGTGAACGAATGCCTGACCATCTAAGTGACCATTTTTTTCACTCCTGGGGCCACTCATGCAACCTGGAAAGAGAACAAACTTTAGTACAACATCTACAATCGTCCACCGACCCCCAATATTCAAACCCTTGTAACCTTCCTGCCCCCTTATATATGCCCCCCAGATCAAGACTTTACATATCGCTAGCAGCATCTAGATCTCAGCCTACCAATCCACCTAATCTGTGCCCAGTCCCAACCTAGGTGAGCTGCGGCTGTAGCTGCCCCTATTCTGAATGAATGAGTTCCATAACACTGTGCCTGTGTCCCAATCCATCGAGGTGCCATCCGCAAAACAGACAACAACTGAAATACTGTGAGCTTCTTGCCTTTTGAGTGACTAAAAACACCGACCCCAACTGGCGCCCCTTGTGACTGAAAACTATTCCACTTCATAACAGGGCAAGCGACTTCTTCTCCACCTATATGCAACCACACCAGTTTCCCCTTTCCCAACTTATCAGTCTTTTAATTTCTAAGCCATATGCCCAATCCCCCCCTCGCAAGCATACTTCTCCCCCTTTCACTCCTACAGATTTACGCAAACCAAAAAGTTCAAACACCCGAAATTCCCCAAAGAACATCCACACCACGCACAACATGAACAACACAATTTAATGAGCATCTGTGCAACAAACCGGTAACACATGCAATAGCTCCAACAGTAAGTCAAATGTGATAGGTTCCCTCGCTGCCTTGCTCATCCCCACTCTGGCTCTACCCCATCCTTTCAACATTCTTCCCAAGATGTCATCTTTGGCCTGTCGCAACCAAAAAACTATTTCCCATAAAAGAAAACACCAGAAAACTTGCCACCGATTGTGCAGCATGACAAACCTTTTTGTATCAAGAACAATACAAAGCATAACGCCCGGAACTCAAGTGTGCCATTGTCTTGCACCCGAAAATGCCCTTCAAATCTTTGAAAACTGAAACTCCAACCATGCAACTTGATAACTCTTTTGAGTGGATCTGCTAATGACATATCCACCAGCCTAATGATCATCACGCCCCCACTCCCAAATGTCTGCCGGGACCGCTGTCTTGTGTCGGTCTGCTCCTGGTGCCAAACTGCGAACCTGTTGCCACTGTGAACAAACAGGAAATCTGCAATAGCATTGTTCACCCCAGTAATGTGTGTTGCTTTAAATATGATATTTAAAGATAAACATCTGAGTATAAAACACCTCAATAATCACAATACCCTAAGGTCTTTTGCCCTCTGTCTGTTCACAAGTTCCACCACTGTCATGTTGTCTACGTGAAGAGCTACAGTCCTGTTGGCCAGCTCTTCCCCCCACACTGTCAAAGCCACCAGTAGAGGAAAAAATCCCAGAAAAACAATGCTCCTGCCTTGTATCATCCAATGTTCAGGCCATATCTCTGCACACCACCCCCCAACCCAATAAAGACCAAAAACAGAGGTCCCAGCTGTGTCTGAGAATATCTGAACCTGCCATATTGTGTCCTTCTTTCGAAAAGTCATAGAGACCCCATTGAATTGTGTCAAGAATGTCTCCCACACCCTGATGTTCTCTCATATGCCCCTTGACACACGAATCCTGTTGTGTGGGAGGGAGGCACCGGACATAGCTAGTCCCAGCCACCTGCCAAATGTTTTGCCCCCCGACTACCCTACATGCAAAATTGAGAAAACTCAGGGGTTGTTGTACCATGCGCAATTCAATCTTATTCAAGAACTGGATATGTCTCAGGAACTCTAGAATCTCTTCCCCCTTTGCTGCTGGCAATCTCACCACTAAGCCTTGCGTGTCCAGTTCTATCCCCAAGAATGTCAGCACACAACTGGGGCCCTCTGTCTTCTCCGGAGCCAGAGGAACCCCAACCTCCCAGGCCAGCCTTTGATACCCTGCCAAAGTCTTCCTACAGGAATCTGATCCATCTTTACCCACAAAAAGAAAATAATCTAAGTAGTGTGTCACCTCCTGATGCCCACTCACCTTAACAAAACCCCATTGTAGGAAAGTCCTAAAAGCCTTGAACAGTGCACATGAAATGGCGCAACCCATTGGGAGTACTCTATCAACATAGATTGCCCCACCTAGCTGCATGCCCAGTAGTTCAAATTCCTCAGGGTGGAGAGGCAGGAGCCGAAAAGCCACTTTAATGTCACATTTTGCCAGCTCAGATCCCCTGACACACCCATGAACGAGTGGAATGGCATTATCCACTGATACGTACATCAACCTCGTGTCTTCTGGCATGATGAAGTCAGTCACCGACACCCCCTCTGGCCAGTACAAGTGATGGATGAGGCGAAACTCACCCCTAGTCTTTTTGGGGACCACACCCAGAGGTGAAATCATCAGATTCTCCAGAGGCCATTTGAAAAATGGACCCACAATTCTGCCTTCTGACACTTCTTTAGCTAACTTTTCTGCCACCACCCGAGGAATTTCTTTGGCAGACCGCAAATTGTCTGCCCGTCTTTTCCTTCTCTGCCCTTGGTAAGATATCCAAAACCCTTCCTTGAAACCCCATTCCAAGTTGCACGCTATGTCCCCAACTGGGTACATGTGCAACCATGGCAGCACGACCTCCAGCTTAATTGGTGTAGGTGCCCTTCGGCACAGGAGTGTCCTTCATCCTTCTACCCCTGGCCGTTCTCCTCTGCTCAGCTGGGCTGGCGAGCGAAAAGCACTGCATGACTGGGTGTCTTCCCCCACATTTGAAGCACTCACGTTTGAACTTACATGGATGTCTTGAGCAGAAGCCCTTATTAAAGTTCCAACTCGCCCCTGAGGTAGGTGTCTGGGGTCTCTGTACGGTACCCATCCCTCCTTGGGTGGGACAGGACTGAAAAGGCTTATATACCACTAGTAGGCCACTAGCTGTATATGTCTATGCTGCGGAGTGTGATTAAGCAATCCACTGCATCCACAATTCTGAGTCCACATACCCCCACGGCTTATCTGGATTCACACTTACCTGTGCCCAAAACTCTTCATCAAAGCTCAGCCAGGCGAAACCCCTAAAATGCATTTGGGCCTTGCGTATTATGTCCATGTACTTAAACATTATGATGACCCTGTCAGAAGGTTTGCACAATAGATAATGCAAAAAATCAGAAAAGCTGAAGTCCACTTGTCCATAGTTATTGGTACCCTGGGCCGGCAAGCTAATTCCCACTCTTCTTCCTTGGAGCCCTCCTTTTCCTGTATGTCCCTATGGAGTTGCTTGAAAACATCCACATACTCAAGCCACCAAATCCTGGCCTTTGTCTTGTCAGCCACATGTGCACCTAATGGCATTGCGAGGCCTACATAAGAGAGCCTCTTTTGTGCCTCACACCGTCTTTGTCATCCACTTCTGTCCCGCCTCTGATCACCTTTACCCCAGCCTCACCTGCAGTAGTTGTGTCTTGTACCATTGTCTGCAACCACCCCCCTCCTGTGCCGCACTTGCTCCAGGTGTCTCATGTACAGATTGATCCCCCACCCCTATTGAATTGTGCATTTTAGCCACAGCAATGCCTTGGACTTCTCTCCACACCGACCACCATTCTCCCTTACCTTTTCCACAGGGAACCAAAGCCCTTGATTCTGTCATAGCCCTGCGACCAGTCTCCTCCTTGTGTGCTGCCTCCTGTAATGTCCCACTGTTCTTATTCTCCTGCAAGACAGAAAATGAAGAAGGGGTTGCGCTGCTCTGTGGTTTTACCCCTCCCTTTATTCCTGTTCACTTCACTTTCGCAAATCTCCCCGTTTTCCCATTCGTCCATCTCATTCTCATTGTCAAGTTCCACCACCTCATCTTCGTCCATCTCACACTTATCATCATCACCCTTCGCATTCATTGCATCACTCTACTCTTATGGCGCTTGTCTGCCATGGCGTATGACATACTTGCGACTGCCATGTTCCTGCACTGTAGAGAAGGTCGACGAAGACCCAATTGCTTCAGACCAATGTCCAGGGGCCGTGTTGCACTCCGTTGGCATCACCTTCTTCCTGCCAGGCTCTATCACTGGCTTGGACTCCCCGCACCTCTCATGGCCATGTGCGCCACTCGTGCCCCTCACTCTGCCGGACCCTCTGGCCGCACGAGTCTGCTGACTCTTCTCCTTCTCTGTGTTTGGAACCCATACCCAACTCCCTTGTGCTTCTGCCAGGCCCCACGGGCCCTCAGGCACCCCTCCTGATTTCCTCTTAGACTGCCTTTCTCTCCCCAAGAGCTCCTCCCTGTCTCGGCATAGCTGGGCCCACCGTTCTTCAGTTTCTACTACCGCTCTCCTTTGTTCTCTGATCCTGGCCTCTACATCAACTGTTGAGCAATCAGGTGCCCTGGACTGCCCTGCTGTACTGCCCATGGGGCCCTCCCTCACGTGGCCTGACATGTCCCTCTGAAACCCACTCTGCCCCTCTGGCTCCTTGCTGCTCACAATGAATCCAGCCTCATGTGCCCTGTTCTGCCCCAGCCCATTGCTGTGCTTCCCTGCCCCCTTGCCTTTATTCTTCCCAGGGTCCCCACCCCCCAACCTGCACTGGCCCTGCCCTTGCCCAAGGAAAGATCTTCAGGCAAGCTGTCTTCATTACTGGGCCCAGCCACCTCGTTCTGCTCCCTCCCTGGCTGAATCAAAACCTGCTCATTATTAGCAGTCCCCCCTGTGCCCAGCGTGAGCTTCTCACCATGAGGCCATACCCCCTCCTCCCTCGCCTCGGTCAAGGCCACAAACGGGCCTGGTTTGGAGTCCGGGGGTAGATGCGCTGTGGCCCCTCCCTTCTGCCAATTTACATTTCTTGGCCCTTACGTGCGAACCACATGAGGCGTCCAGCACGTCATGCCGACCCAGGCCTGGCCCAAGACACCTTTGCCAAGCACACGAAGCGTGGCCTGCACATCGTCAGTGTCGTGACCTGAAGCCATGGCCCTTCATTCAATACATTCAATAATTCATGGACTGACTTTTTTTAAATATGTTTTCTTCAAATTTTACATGATGTGATACCAGTTTCTTCCAATTAAAATGATAAAGACCTGCCATTGGTACAAAAGCCATCTGCGCTAATTGAAAAAATTGTATCTTCTGCTTACAGTGTCTTCGCCAGTTACGACACTCAAATGAAGATTATCTTTTTATATGTCTTTACTTCACCAGAAAGTTCTGCTTCTGGTGGATACCCACACTATACCGAATTTCAGACTCTGGGGGTCATTCCGACCCTGGCGGTAAAATCCGCCAGGGCCGGGAACCGCGGATGCACCGCCAACAGGCTGGCGGTGCATCCCTGGGCATTCTGACCGCGGCGGTACAGCCGTGGTCAGAAACGGGAAACCGGCGGTGTACCGCCGGTTTCCCGCTGCCCTGGGGAATCCTCCGCGGCGGCGCAGCTTGCTGCGCCGCCATGGGGATTCCGACCCCCTTACCGCCATCCTGTTCCTGGCGGTTTTGGCCGCCAGGAACAGGATGGCGGTAAGGGGTGTCGTGGGGCTCCTAGGGGCCCCTGCAGTGCCCATGCTAATGGCATGGGCACTGCAGGGGCCCCCGTAACAGGGCCCCACCAAGATTTTCAGTGTCTGCCATGCAGACACTGAAAATCGCGACGGGTGCAACTGCACCCGTCGCACCCTTTCCACTCCGCCGGCTCCATTCGGAGCCGGCATCCTCGTGGAAGGGGGTTTCCCGCTGGGCGGGCGGGCGGCCTTCTGGCGGTCCCCCGCCCGCCCAGCGGGAAACTCAGAATAACCGCGGCGGTCTTCTGACCGCGCAGCGGTATTCTGGCGGCTCCCACCGGCCCTGCGGTTACCGCGGCCGGCGGGAGTCAGAATGACCCCCTTGGTCTCCCTTTACCTCTTCGAAAGGGGCTCTGCAGTGCTGATTTAGAATGGCTGCTGCCCTGTGATCACTGGCTGTGCAGTGACCAGTGGTGGTGGTGGATGATTAGCAGTCAAGGGACCCAGGCCATTTTCCACTTGCCTGCTTACTGACTCCCCCCGTTTAAAGGTCCATCCACTCATTGTGGCAGGTGTACCTTGCCTTCATCATGTTGCATCATGTAAGAAGGTTTTGCACTCCCTTACCAAAACCTATCCAATCATCTCTTGCTGTGTTGTTGTGGTTTCCTTATGCAACAGGAACACATGAGGACCTCTATCTGGGTGTGATCTACATATCATCTGTATGAGTTCAAAGTGATCTGACAGGGTGAGAAGGTGTTTTCTAGTTGCTAAGCTACAGACTTTAAAAATGGGGGTTCTCTGGTTCAATCTTGGCCTGGCACTTGACTGAAAATGGTGTAATTGTGATCACTTTTAGTTTCCCCGTCTCAAAAAATGTAAACATGTGAAATGCAAATCCAAGTCTATCTAATGATTTTGTGCAAATCAAAGATGTAAATTGCCATCTAATGTGCTCAATCTTGTATTGTGTCTCCGCACCCACCATAATGTACTGTGCTGCACTGCTCCCAACTATGTTTGCAAAACATAAATAACGTTACAAGCATACATGCTTATATGAATCGTGGCTTCAGAGCCCATTCGGAAGTCATATTCAGGACTGGAAGAGTGCTTAAACGTTTGAATAATCAGGCTCATTGGTTGGCTTTTTGATCCGCTATTGGCCACCGGAGGAGGATAAAACTGGTTTTATTGACCAGTACATGTTGGATCATCTGAGCAGTGAGGACGCTTGTACACCAGTTTATAAAGTTTATAAAGGACATCCTTTGAGGAGAGAACCTCTGCTGGGTTGCAACTTTCCTGACAAACTGTCTTATCATACCTGTGGGTCCTTGTTGGGCAGGTTGTAGCTGCTTGGTCATTGGGATTTTCGGTAGGACTATTTCTGTTTTTCCCAGCCACTTGACTTCAGTCTCTTTCATTTTTCAATACGGAACCAATACTGAATTTGGAATAAAAAATCTCCATTTGTATCATTTGCACAAGCCTAAAGCCCTTGCGGGTGAAGGCACTCCTAAAAATAAGTGAAACCTGTTTAGTTCTTAAGATATGTGTGTTAACTCAAGAGTAAAGTTTGGCTACATTGAGAATGCCATATAAAATCTAGGGCCTAGGAGCTCTAAAATCATTTGAGATTATATTTCAGAATCAAAAGATACTAGCATGTGTGTCTCCTTTGTCTATTTGCCTAGCTGTTAACAAATTCCCCTTTCATGTTAAAAAAAACACTGACCACATTTGGAATTGTTGAGTATTATTTAATATGAAGCACCACATCTGCATTGGTAATGCTGTCCCCCAGCTAGAATAAGCTCTACCGACTTGTCCTTGCAACACCAAGAGAGTCAAGTTCCCAAATTGAACAACTTGGTTAAGAGATAGCACACAAAATATTTAATTTACATCAAAATATCATTTATGTCCAGATTTCAGAAAGTGAAACTCCCAAACCAAGCCAGTAAAAAAATAAATATTTAATACATGAAAAGGCACAAATAGAGGTCAAAATCAGATAAAAGACCTAGTGATATGAATGGTTAAAATGTACAAGTCCCACAAGTGCCACAAAACATCAAACCACCAATGGAAGTGTAAAGGAGCAAATGACTTGGTTGTATCCAACTTGACCATAATGGAGAACAGACCAGAGGTTTTGTCACAAACATGGAGGAAAGATACTCTGGATTGTGAGGCCTTCACAAAGTTGCTTACAGTTAAGCCAAAGTCCTACTGACGCTTCAAATTTGGTGACAAAAGCACAAGGTGGGGAGCAAAATAGAAATCATTACCATTAACTTCACCTTGATGTTTGGGTCATCCTGACATATTTTCCTCCAAACAGTTTTCACATTTGCATGCAAGCCTTTTTCTAGAGCTCAGTGGTCCAAGTCAGAGTCCTGATCTCAGCGAGGGATGCACAAGAACAGATACACTATGTGCAAGGTTCGACTGAAGCCTTAAGTATTGGTATCTGTTGTAAATGGACCAAACGTTTTGCCTTTTACCCTCCATATTCTTCTGATTTATTTTTGTTGGCCACATGACTCTGGACACTTTACCACTGCTGACCACTGCTAAAATGCATGTGTTCTTTCCCTAAAACATAGTTTGATTGGTACATACCTGATTGGAATACTTAATTTATTTATAAGTCTCTAGTAAAGAGCACTACATGTCCGCAGGGCCTTCAAATTAAATGCTACCAGTGGACTCACAGCACATCTTGTATCACCCAATTAAGTAGCACTTTAAAACATGTCCCGAGCCTGCCATTGCAGCCTGAATGCAATGTTACACTGCCATATCTACTTGGCATTTAAAACCCCTTGCCAAGCCTTAAACTCCCCTTTTATGACATAGAAGTCACCCCTACAGCAGACCCTAGGTAGCCAATAGGGTAGGGTGCTATGTGATTACAAGGCAGGACAAATACCTTTGAGTTTTACATGTCTCAAATGTGTTTTCACCACAATGAGGCCTGCCCCTCCCACTGGATAATATTGGGGATTATTTAGTACATTTAATAAGCTGTGAATCCTAGTTGGGAAGGGGTTGGCCTGTCATGTTTAGTACCTATGGAATTGTAATGATAAATCCTCCTAAATGGTAAAGTCTGATTTATTGTTACAGTTTTGAAAATGTCACCCTCAGACGGGTAGCATTTTCCTGCACTTAGCCCTGTGTGCCTGCAGCCTGTCTCCAATACAAGTCTGGGGTGACAGCATGGCTTGTGCATTCCCTCTAGACAGCCACACACAAAGGGAGCTTAGGTATGACTGAGGGGCCATCAACTTCCTGGTGGGCCATCATGGGCAGGATGGGATGGAGGAGCTGGCCACACCTCAACACTTAATCTTGAATAGGCTGTGTCTTGACCCCACACAAAGGCCTGCTTAACCCGCTGTAGTGAGTCTACAGCCAGGGTGGGATGGAAGCGCATCTGTGCACTTCAAAGACCTTTCTTTAAAGACTCCCCCACTTCAAAGGCACAAATGGATATAAGTACTTGATGGCTGACACCACCAAGACAGTACACTTCTGGACCTATGCATATTCTGCCAGGAAGAAGGACTGCTGTGCTGTTCCAAGGATGTCTACTCTGCTGGACTGTTGCTCTGGAAGAACTGCTTTCTTGCTGGGCTGACCTGCTGACTGCCACCTTTCTTGCCTGGGTGAGAAATACTGGCCCCACATCCCTTAAATCTAGAACCAGAGTGTCTCCAATGACTTGCTGATTTGCCTCCTGTTCTTCTGAAGTATCAGGGACACAAAAGACTTTCAGCGTAACACCCACAGCTCCTTGACCCACCTTCAATATGTTCCAGGACCCCAATATGCACCTCTCAGGTCCTGGGCTCTTAGAAGTGGTTTTCAGGCTCCTGAAATCAAGCTTTTGGACTCTTCATGACTGCAAACAGGCCCGTTCACTTCAGAACTGCGCCCCTCTCCAGAAGAACCAGCAAGTTTGTCTCTTCACAAAGCAAGCATCTGCACACTTGTGACAGTAAGGCTCCAGTCCACCCATATGCGACGCCCTGTGGACTCTACACCTGCGGGCCACCCCCACCAATGCTCTTCTTGCTCCTGGCGAACTTCTTCCATGCAAATGGGACTATAGTGTGGAGTCTTTTATGATGTTTTCACTTTGTTACTGTTTGAAGTGTTGTACAAATACTTTACAGATTGCCTCTTTATTTAAGCTTCAAGGCTCTGTGCCAAGCTACCAGAGAGTGAGCACAGGCTAGCATAGGGTATGTTTGGACCTACCCTAACTAGGATCATGATTCCTTTTTGGACAGGGTGCATACCTCTGCCAATCAGAAACCCAATTTCTAACAGTGCCAAACTGTTTTGAGTGGAGTAAGTCAAACATCACAGCCACAAACGTCTTGAATTCTCCAAGAAACTGAACACCTGGCTTTTTAATTAACCAACCTAACATAGGCAGGGCTATGCACACGCACCTGCCTATCACCAGGATACCCTTGTGGGTGACAGTTTGCTTTACAGATCCATTTTACAATGCAAGTGAGAAAACTGAGCTCCCATTCAGTCATTTGGTAGTTAAAAACAGAAACTATCTGGGATGAAGTGGTCCCTCGCGCCTCTGGGTCATGGTGCCCCTGAATCTGCTGCACCATTGATAGGGTAGGTACTCGTCGTGTAATGCATTTGTGTCAGGGTGTGTAAAGATGTGCAGACGTGCTTTCATCTCTGTCCTCCCGCCCACCTGGCACCTCGTGACTGTAAAGAATATTGCAAGTTCGCATGGTCGTGTTCTTCAGAAGACATATTCGGTTGGTGTTTTCAATAAAGTACATCACAGGGAGAGAAGGCGCTCGCCCTACCTATAACTCTGGCACACAATGCTCTCTGTAGAGTATTCCTTCATGCAAATGTTTAGAGTGTATACAAAAAATAGGACAGTGAAGAATTCTAATTCCGGTAACACTGATGGGCAAGATAGTTTTGATAGGAGCTCTAAAGTTCTGAAAGCAATTATATATTTTATCTAGAGTACAAGAGCGTGAGGAATTAAAGTCTTGCAAAAAAAACCTGCACAGTCGCAGCAGCATCCACCAACATGATATTGGGGTGTACTTTATACATCCCTCGACTTCTCACATGCACGCACAAATTGTAGAAAAGTGCTCTCTTCGCTGCAATTGCGGGCTGTATTTAACTCCACGTCAGACAGCGAGAGTTGCCTATGTATGTTAACGCCGTTTAAAAATGAAGCTAAATAGCCTCGACTTTTACGAATCATCCTCAACGTTGCTTTGTTTAGTGGGTGCCTTTTCGCAGCGTGAGACTGAAATGAGCATCTGTGCTCTCTGCCTGTGCCCCCCTCTTTCCCCGCCACTAGAAGCCCTTTCATTGTGCGTCGGGTGCCTATGGGCAGAACCGCACGTCCCCACCACGATGACAATGGTCGGAGGAACAGGCGCAGGGTGCTGCACTCGCGTCTTCAGTGAGGTGAATCGAGGGCGCCAGCTGCATCAGAGACGTGTGACGATGACAACAGTGTAGTAAAGGGGAAGCTGTCAGGAACATTCCACAATAAAAACATACGTCCTTTCAGTCTGCGCACGTCACTGGGATGCATCACTCAGTGTGTGCCCCCACCGCTCCCGAGCCAGCACCGTGACCCGGGGCCAAAGGCCGACACAGAAACTCTCCCGGGGGTCTGTCAGCTGCCTCTGAGGGGGAGGAGGGAATCCCGGTCAGGGTTTGTCAGGCTTCCTATTCCCGGCAGAGTTGTGAGAGGAGGGAGGGTGGGGCGGAGGCAGGAGGTGGAAGGTGAGCTCGGAAGTTTTGCGGCACCTATGGGAAAGGGGGAGTGACTGTGTCACCGCAGCGCTGGCCGGCACCAATCAGGTAGGCCGGCCGGCATACACTCCTCCTTGGCAAATAGTTAATCTGATGGGAGCGCCATGCCTCAGCCTATAAATTCTCTCTGGGGCAGAGCTGCAGGCAGAGATTACTAGATCCTTTTAGCAGCACAAGAAAGCACCTCATCCTCAAGGACCCTTCCACGATGACTGCTGCCTGGCCCCTCTGCTGCTGGTTGCTCTGCTGCTGCGCTATGCTCCGACAGGCGCAGGGCTCCGAGCTCTTCCGCTGCGCCCCCTGCTCAGAGGAGCGCCTGGCCCTCTGTCCGCCAGTGGCCCCTGAGTGTCCGGAGCTGGCGCGAGAACCAGGCTGCGGCTGCTGCTTGACCTGTGCCCTGCCCCGCGGCGCACCCTGCGGGGTGTACACTGCGCGCTGCGGTCGCGGGCTCAGCTGCCAGGTGGCCGCTGGCGAGCTCCGACCACTGCACGCTCTCACCAGGGGCCAGGGAACATGCGTGGAGCAGGAAGAAACAGAGAGGCTGCGGAGCACCGACACAGTCACAGGTACTGCCTGAGCGGTGGGGAGAAGCACGTGGCACAGAGTGCATGAAGGGAGGTGGGAGGAAACGGACTTTTGTGGAAGCGCACGCCAATAGGAAGCGCGCATCAGGACTGTCTGTTGGCACACGGAGACTGAAGAAGAGCGCATGGTCTTCAAGGGCATACGAGGGGGCACTGAGACCAGAGAGGTACGTGATAAAAGCAGCTCAAGGGAACGTGCTATATGCAGAAGCAACGAGCATACCTGGTTATAGCCTAGGGGAGAGCGGCGTGGCCATGAGCTATAAAGACACGGAATGCGCATGACAGAGACTTTAGGAGGGGACACGGACATAGGGAAGGGTGCTTGCTTGGTACGTGTGGAGAAGAGGATGGGGCATCGGGCGTAGATATTAAAGAGGGTACGTGCCACAGAGGGAGCTGACGAAGAATGCCCGCTGCAGAGATGAAAACAGGGTGCTTGGCAGGGAAAGACCAGAAAATCAGACCTGATATGCGGAGAGTAAAGGGGGGAGCATGACAGGGAGCAGATGAGGTTACTCTCAGTGCAGGGAGTAAAGGAATGGGCAGGATGAAAGAGAGAGGGAGAGAAGAACCTGGAACGTAATCACGTGATATCTAGAGCTAGGAGTGCGCATGCTGGGAGTCTGGGTGGTGGCATGGGATTCAAAATGCCAGCTTCAGAGAAGGGGTTACAGGGCACAGAAATTCCCGAAAGGCATGAAGGGTATTGACAGTAGAGGAAGGGGCTGCTATGGAGAGCATCGGGGATGACTAATTTTGCCTTCCTAGCAATGGGTGATGCATGGGCATAAATGCCAAATAAGAGCATAGTGCATAAGGAGCAGTGAAAGGATGAGACACGAACAGCCAGACAATGTGGATGATGCATAAGAAATAAAGGACGCCATATATGGGCAGCCAGGGAAAGCGCGTGCTACACTGAATAAGAGAGACCATGTGGCATAGCCGGTGGCTGCTACACAGGGAACACAGGAGAATGCATGGGCACTGAAAGCAGTAACGAAGCGTTGTACATAGGAAGTAGAGGTGGCTTTGGATATGGAAAACCGGGAAAGGCGTATACTATTGAGGGCATCAGAGGAGTCGGGTGGAACACTGGATTCAGAAGTGGGTCCATTAAGAACAGAGATGTAGGCATGGAACTTTTATTGCGATAGAGGGACTGCGGTACATAGTCAATGAGAAACGGCATGGGGTTGGTTGAGGCTAGCAAAATGGGAGCAGGACAGGGGTTGGCAGCATATAACTGAAGGGGCTGTGTATTGACTTTAGGTGCATTGCGCATAGAGAGCCACGGAGAGAACACCACACAGGGAGAGACAAGGATGCCTAGTGACAAATATGGGACAGGTGAGAGTGAGGTACGTAGAGACAAAACGAGATTCAGAACATAACTGGTACTTCGAAAGGCGAACGAGTAGAGGTGGAGGCACATAACTAATGGGTGCCCGGAAGGGCGCAAAAGAAGTACAAATGAAGAAGCATAGCTAGTAGGTGCTTGGAGGGGCGCACAAGTACAGATGCAGAAGCATAGCTAATGGGTGCCTGAAAGGGCGCATAACAAGTAAAGATGGAGGTACATAGCCTATGGATCCCTGGAAGGGCGCACAACAAGTAGAGCGATGGAAAAAGATAGCTCATTGGTGCACGGAAGGGCGAAGAAGTAGAGAGACGGAGGAGCACAGCTAATGGATGCCTCGAAGGGCGCACAAGTGGAGAGATGAAGGAGCAGATTGCTTCTGCTAAGGGGTGCACTGAAGCGTGAACAAGAAGAAGAGATGGAGGAGCATAGCTCATGGGTGCATGGAGGTGCGCACAAGAAGAAGAGATGGAGGAGCACAGCTAATGGGTGCCTCGAAGGGCGCACAAGTGGAGAGATGAAGGACCATAGCTATTGGGTGCGTGGTAGGGCGAGCAACAAGTAGGGATGGAGCAGGATAGCTAATGGGTGCGTGGAAGGGCGCACAAGAAAAAGAGATGATGAAGCATACATAATGGGTGCATGAAAGGGCGCACAGCTTAGTGGGCACCTGCCATGGCGCAGTAGGCAACGCTGGAGGGGCTTCGCATTTAGAAATGGGGCACGGTACAAAGTCAATGGCTGGGACGGGTATAGTACGGAGGCGTTGAGGTCACACAGCACACCTTAGATGAATGGCACGAAGAAGCCTCATGGGATCAAGGAACGTAGCGAGAAACACTTGGGACGCAGGAAGCTAAAGGGACTGCGAATTCGGGGGGACGGAGGCTTTCAGGACTGCATCACACATGCACTTGGGAGACAAAGAGCAGATACTCGAGGGGACGCAGGGAGGGTGGTGATGAGGATTGTCATCCACTGATCCTAAAGGATGCATAGTGCGTAGACAAAGAGCACGGCTAGCATAAAACACGGAGAGGGCATCCACCTAGCACAATGACCACGCTGGGGGCAGATGCACGTGCTTATAGACACGGTCTACAAAGACTCTGGCCCCTGGTGTGCCACAGCTTCTGCTTCAGTCTCTGAACTCGGATCCATGACAGACCCGAGATAAGTGTGCACATGAGTGAAAAGGTGTCGTGGTTATTGATAAACGTAGATGTCTACTCTAAAGTAGAAACTGATCAGGGTTGAGACTCGGTTGGAAACGAGTGAAAAGTGAGAATGGTTAACAGCGCCTCTGTGCTTCCGGATGTAAGACCCACATGATGTGCGGGGACTCACAGCCATCTTGTATCAGCATAGGGTGTGTTTAGGGATGTGTGTGTTGGGGAGAGGGGCGGCTTGAGCCTGGGCTTCAGTGGCGCAATGCCCAGCAGATTGGAGCAAGGGGCCCCAGAGACTCCTTAACTCAAAGAAATCTATAAACTTGGATTACCCGAGGGCCTCCCTGAAGGATAGTGACCCAAATGCACTGCGAGAGCCTGTGTTACGCCCCATGGCCAACGACAGCTGTGCCGGGCACTAATTAGGAAGACCACTTTAAAAGAGCGGCAAGCTTGGTCCTGCAGCTTTGGACAAGTCTCGAACAGCGCCGAATCCTACCCTGGACCAGCCTCAAGGACTCTCTCATACCCGCCACCTCATGTCCTGTCCCCCTTCCTTCCCATCGGCGCATCACCCTAACACGCTGGCACTACGCGGTGCCGCGTGCTCCTTATGTCCTCAAGTACACAAGAACGAGCGAGAGGCAGGCAAAACGTTGCAAAGTTTCGTTTTAGAACATTGTAGGCAGATTCAAAGCATCCTTTAAAGAAGAACGGCGCTACCGGTATTTCGGTTACGGCGTATAGACGTGTTTAGTGAATGCCACCCGAAAGTCACCTCGTACCACTGGGCGTGGAGACAGAGCACATGGCTGTTGGTAGCTCTCTCCCTGCATCTGGAAGGCGCCCGCGCTAATACGTAACCCTGCTGCCTGAGCGGCGCTGGAAACCGGTCTCATCCTGCCTTGAGACTACGTAACTTTCCATCCTTCATTGGACGGCCCTGCGCGCCTGCAACGTTTGCACGGCATAAATCACAGACTAAAACGTGTGTAATTTTACTTGAAGGTGCTAACTAACCCTCAGCGTCACCAATGGTCTTAAACAGTGGACATGAGTGTTTCAAGCGAATTAGTTGAGGAGTTTGCTATTGGTCTTTTCATGCATCCATAACAAAAATGTGAGATAGCCCCGGTCAAAAGATACTGGATTCTGTTTTTAATATGCATTATTCCCCATATTTAATAATGTTTTCTTCTGTTCTCAAACGGGTTGCTTCAGCAAAATGCACATTTCCTTTCTCAACGAAACCCCTCTGGAATTGTATTCATTCTAGGGGCCAAAAGCGCTTGTTGGAGGGTAAGAGCAAATTAGAATGGCCTATTCTGCTTGTAAAAAGAGATTGCGAGAAAATTTGATTCACTCGCCCGAAGTATAATATGTGTACACGTCCACGACCGAATACAGTTTAGGCACGTGGATAACCGTTGCTAATATATACCAGGTCAGTGGTACTCATTTAACCAGTTTTTGACTAATAAAAGGCTAAGCAAAAAAGAGCGAGGAGATTTGTAATCCTGCATGTTGGATTTCAATAAGAGTAATAGCATGACTGGGAAACTCAGACTCCTCCTTAGACCACTCTTTTCTGACGGAGTAATTTTGAACGTGGGCCCTGGTTATCTAAATAATACTATAAATGAAATATCTTCTCAAATAAAGGCTGTACGGATAATTTAGGCCCACAAGCAGTTTGTAGGCAAAAATAATCGGAGAAGTGGTGAGTACGAGCAGAAAATTGCGCGCCTGCTGGTTTTATAGTATCAACTTCAATGCAAATCCGAACACACAGTACCTCCCTGGTTTGCGATTTGCAGCACCATTGTATAAATCTCTCCCTGTCAAATTAACCTTTTCTACTCTGGTTTTTAGAGTTATCGCATTGTGTGTTGCTTTTAAAGTGGATAGTGCCCTAGATTAAGGCCCTGCGCACCGTGCAATCTGTGCAGACGTTGCATCAGTTCCTCAGAACAGGCATACGATTCGAGGACACAAAGGCTGTTCTCTGCCTCGTGGCGCAGACAATGTCTGACGGACAGAGCTCTTCGGCCCTTCCCGCCTCACACCCGGGGACGCGCCTCTGCCGCCCACGGCGCTCTTGCGTCAGTCCCGTTGCATCAGTGTGCGTGGAGCAGCCCAACGCCAGTCGGGCCGCTTTGATGCATTGTGCTGCGTCCGCAGAACCGGCTTTTGGCACTGTCCCGCGCTTTGAATCATAGAGTCACACTGGAGGGGATTAGTTAAAAAGGAACCCGAACAAGCGTGACGCGAGGATAGTGCAAGAGAGACCGAGCATTTCAGCATTACTCTTAAATGGGAGTTTTCCTATTAAGAACATTGCACAGTATGGAGATTAATAGGAGTGGTTTAAAAGAACATTTGTACACCTGAATGCACTGGAAGTATAGTTATATTAAGTATTATAGTGTAACGCCTCTCTGTGCTTTTTTTTCTGAAACATGAAAGACACAAGTGATTTAAAAGCATTTGTACAACACCTGCAATTGGGCGTCCAAGGACAGGTTTCCATCTGCGAAGCGAGCTCTCACTGCCACTATGTAATTTAAATGGTTTATTTATGCCTCCGCCCTATCTTGTGTAAATCCTTACATAAAGCATTCGGTTACCCCATCAAAAGAGCACCGTATAAATCAGCAGAAATACATAAAGTAAATTCAGGGAAGTCTAGCCAAGGTTGTAAGACAATGCCAGTGAAGTGCACCCATAAAGACTGCCACACTTCTCCCTCTCCCCACAGAGTTCACTTCTTACCCAGCAGGGCCGCAGTTTTCAGCGCACAGAGCTCTGTGACTACACCTAGTGCCGAAATAGCATCAGCTACATTTTAAACAAGAGACGTCCCAAAAGTGGTCTCACGAATCTGAGGATGTGTTCGCACCTCATTCGTTTCGTACTCCTCATTTATGCTGGCTGTTGTGATCAACGTTGTCCACGAAATAACATATCGTAAAATGGCTGTAATGCTAATGTTCAGCGTATTTGAGAGCATTCTTAATTTTGGAAAGTGACCTTAAAGGGCATATATGTCTTGTGCGCAAGATCGCACGGTTAGTTCAAGTGTCAGAAGTCAAACGGTTTCTTTGCAAGTGAACAGTCCCTACGTCACTAGTTACTGCAGCCACATCAGTCAGCTAGACCCTATCTTTTTCTTTTGTGGAGTCCCTGCAATAGGCTCTCTGGCGATCGATGTCACCAGACACATACTTAATCGCATGAAATAAAATGCACCCCTTGCAGACGTGACCAATTGATCCAGGTTGACTTTCACTCATATCACCGACAAAGAATTGCATGGGTAAAGTACTCGTGTCCTTAAGCTTAAGGACAGGACGAAATTACACTTTTTACGGAAGCACACCATCTTTCAGTAAGTTAAAATTATTTCAACGCAATATGGATATATTTACAGTGAAGGTTTTAGAAGAGGTGTCCAATACGAGCTGCATTCTGCAGTGAGGGTCTCCAGTTGAGCCAATACCGGTTCAATGATATTTAATGATGGTTTAGAACGTGTGTTGTTTAAACCAGTCCAGCAGCAGTTGAGATAGTGCCACACTTGCTCCATGCTTTCCCTGCTAGACATACCCAATTAAAATACCCTCCTTAGAAGCTCACCCAAGCTTTCACTCCCGCCCAAGGAGGCGAGTCTAGTATGACTCTCACAAGGGCTCGCTCTGCCTTAGGCCTACCAGACCCTCACGGGTCATCACCTACCCTCCCAGAAGCTTCAGATTTCCAAACAAGCATACTGTTGAATAATGTTAAAATATAGTATACGACGAGCAGGGTGCATGAGAGGGATTTGAGGGGGCAGTAGAAAGGGTAAGGAATGCGGATAGGTAGGAGTACAACATTTGGGGAAACTTCCAAAACAGGGTTGAGTGCGTGTGTGTATTTTTGCCAGTGTGTGCATGCAAAGATCCGATGTGAAATCCGCCAAACATCTCACAAACCCGACGGAAAGCACCTGTATCACACTACACATCAGAAAATGAAATTATTACGGTGGTATACCACTACCCTGAAGCCACGCCCCGACTATCCCAGGAGCGTCTGCCCCTAAGCCTTGTCTTGCCGGAACCTCGCAGGGGCCTGCTCTGCCCGGGGGAGAGGGGGTTTGCCTTTTTCGAACCTCATAGCCATCAACTCTTCTGTGCGCTCCTCTATACCCATAACGGAACCTGTGCCCCCACCTCCAGGCACCACGTTCCCTGACCTCTCTAAGGCCCCCTCTGTCTCATTTCCCCTTTTGAGCTCACATTGTACCCAGAATTCACACTGAACGTGACAGGAGTCCATTATGTCCCCAACTCCCACCTCAGCCTGAAAGGGGTTTCCGAGCCTCCCTGTCAGTCAAGGGTCTCTGTGTGAAGGCTGTTTATCCGATCCATTACGCATGTTAATTGCCAATTGACGTTGTGCCCGTCTTTGCAAAGTACGAGCCCCTTTTAGTTTTGAGACCCGGAAGGAGCAGCTGAGACAAGTCATGGCGCTGCCTTGGCTCTCACGGCCCGAACGGGCAGGCTTTGCAATTCCGGTGACTGCAATTGAGGTCCGCTTTTAATCCTGGGAACTCAGGTCAGGCGTCCCTGAATCCCCCGAGGACGTAGTGACGCCCGTTGAGTTTCCACAAATATTTTAAGCAGCCAGGAAATGGAGGCGAGCTGCTCGACTGTGTTCTTCCTGCAGAACAATGTGTGATCCTCCAAATGACGCGGAGTGGACATCATGTCTTGCACAGGGACCTGTGAGAGTGGTCGCTCGGAAGTTAAATACGCACAAGGATGTCCGGGTAGAGATGCAAGGGCAGGGCACTTTCCCATAGTGTTGGAATATCTTCAAGGCTGCTGGACACATCAGGCGGTTTGGGAAAAAGGCAGGTCAGATGGGTACCTCGTGCTAAACTAGGAAATAACTGCACTGTACACATTTACCCCTTACAACACGTCTCTGACTTTTATAGTCCCTTAGTGGATTTCAGAAGTATTGCATCTGGGTTTTAGAAAGCAGTTTAGCACGAAATATCACTTGACACTTTGGTTCAGCGTTTGAAGACCTTGAATACCAGAACAATTATTATTGTTTAGACAAAACTTTCACCTCATGACAACCAGTTTAGCACCTGATTACAGCAAAGCGTAATAAAAAATGACGACTTAATCTTTGCAAAATGTCTCTCACTTCAGAGCACCACATGTAGCATTTTTAGTAACTTTTGATCTACTTCATCTCTAAAGAATGTCCAAATTATGCTGCAGTTGGTGGATTACGTGACAATTTCAGTAAATCCATACATATGCGCAAAAGGACACGGTCACAGAATTTGCATATTTCCAGAGGCTTTGACTATTAGCCTTTCAAGTTTTAAATGAGATGAAGATCCCTACATCTGTTACAATCACCATCCATTTCAGTACTTTATTGTATGAAGTGCTAAGGATGTATGCAGTTGAAATACATCTTCCCAGATGAAATAAGAAGCCTTTGTTTATAGTTAAGCATGAACACATATAGGCAACCCCAGCACAAAATCTTTTTGACATTTAAAAAGCATGCAAATGTCGATGTATGTGGCTTTGTAAGAAAAAGTGAAGCACATTACTTTGCACCAATTAGGTGTTCCACGGGCGTTCCTGTGCATCCACCCATGGATTTTGACACAAACTCATATTTAAAAGGCGATGTATACTAGTAGTGTTAGGGAAAACACAAAGATGCTCAGGCATGAACATGTTTTACCAGTGATGACTCTCACAGTTTACACACAGTTTCATCATCCTATGTATATGCATAAGCAATTATATCATAATTTATTTTGATGTTATTAATTGGTTACTTTAATTGTTTTTCCTTTCATTTTTGTTTCACCTTTGTTGCTTTTTTTGTGCAACTTATCCTTTCTTTTGTTTCTTTACTTTGATATATATGTGATCAAGACAGTTTTACTGAAATGTGTTGGGTAATCTTCTGGTTTTATGGTGACACCAGATTACACATTGGATGAATTACTGCATATTATGATCAACTTTATTACTTAGAATGCCCGCTATCTTCACGAACTGTGTGAGTGTGATTCTGATATAAATATACATGTATATTTTAGCTACTGGCAATCGCCAGTAGGTAGTTACAGAGTTAGGACCTAGTTTCTATAGGAAGAGCTTTGTTTGTTTTGCCAATAACTTTGGCGCTGATTGACAAATCTTCACAAAATATTAAAAACAAATACAATAGTTGGTTCAGCTGCTGTCTCGAAAGGTTCAGGGCAACTTATCAAGCGGGGCAAAGAAAAAGGGGAGGGGGTAGAAAAAATGCACTTCCTTCATGCATTTTCCCATAGGGATTTTGAAGATGACTACAGCTAGAACCGCTGGAGGGAACTCTATCAAATTTGACATAAAGCTACCTTTTGGTCCTGAAAGGTTGCTTTTTGTGATTTGGTGTAAATCCGTTCAGTAGTTTTAGAGATATTAAAGGAAAAATAAACATAGATATCTAGGGACCCAGAGGATCCGCAGATCCTCCGTGCAGAACAGCGAATCTGCGTACCAAAGAAAGACCCTGATTGTCTGGCCACATTCTGAGAGAAAAGTTGCGGCCACCATTTTGTTTGTGGGCTCTGTGGGGTGGGGGGAAAATAACACTGAAAAGTGAGCTAAGGGGCTAGGCTAGCGGTATCCTGACTCCAGAGAACATATGGAGGGGTCCCTGAGGGACGACACCATGGGTGATAAATTGCCAGATATTTTTTTGGGCTGATCCGTGGATCCAACACAGTGTTCAGAGTGTCCACCCCCATGTAAATCTATGATGGAACCATGGATCCAGAACGAATCTGCAAATCCAGTAGCGGAGCTGCGAATCCAGAGCCCAATGGAAATAAAAATTACACACACTCAACCAACCTTGCTTGGGGTTGGCAGTATCTGGGCGGGTTGGGAGCAGGGCTTGTCTGCAGGCCTGGCCCTGTGGCCAGCCCCCTGATGTGCAGGGCCAAAGTCTGTGCACAGTATGGTGTTGGCAGGAGATGGGGGTTGGGTGGAAGGCCTGGCCGCAAGCCAAGCCTCTGTTGTATTAAAAAAAAAAAAGGCAATTTGTATTTCCAATCGCTCTTTCTTCAACATGGCTTGTTAAAAAACCAATACCACTTAACCTAACACGTTTCACAATGCATGTTTAAGCACGCCCCTGCTGCACATATTCAATTTAACCAAGGAAACAATTGACAGTTTTATGTGCCATGACTGTTCTTTTGAGCAGATTTTGATCTTTGATTTTAACTGCCCTTAAATAAAATGAAAAAGTCAATAAGTACATCATTGGGCACCCCACTGTTTAGTTTGACGATATAACAGATGACGCTGTCCTCTATAACTGAACATCCAAAGTTACAGAGCTCCTAAATGACAGCAACTCATAGCCGATACAAAAAACTTAACAAAGGCAAGAAAAATCAAATTGGATCTTACATAAGACCTTACTTGAACGAAGACCAAGACATGTTTATTAAGGAAATGACTCTTAAAACAATTAAACGATTCCTCGGTGGTGTGAGATATTTTTCATAAACTATTACAACAAGGAAGTTGATTCAACATGGGCATAGAAATCAAGTTTCAGCATTTGCTTTCTTTAAACAATCATTTCCTTTAATACTTGTCTTGTCTGGGCCTGGAAAGTTGATATTCAGCGACTGATTTTCAGCTTATGTTTTGTGGTTTCACAAAGGAAGTAATTTGTTCATTTTTTGCTGATACATATTTCTACTAGGCAAGGGACAGAATTATGCGTCCGTGCCTTGTGAAGGAATTACGGTTAATCAATACTAGACATTGCACTGATCCTGTAAAACTGCATATATACACTGAAAGGCAAAGCAAGGAATATGAAGTCTTACTGCAGCTTAATGCTAGGCCACCGCACCATGTCTTCATCCCTATTGACGTGTAGCAATTAAATTATAGCCCATTTTTTCCACACAACAACTTCGTGTTGGCAAATTAAATACCATTTTGGCCTCTAGTACCCCGACTTCCTGAGATTTATTGTGCTTTTCCTTTTCCCATAGACATATCAGCACATTGCACATTTTACATGTGGCATTAGCTAAGGCACTTTGGGGCATATTTATACTCTCTTTGCGCCGAATGTGCGTCAAAATTTTTGACGCACAATCGGCGCAAACACTGCCCCATATTTATACTTTGACGTCCGACCCCGCGGGCGTCAAAGTTCCACCATGTGCGTCATTTTTTAGAAGGGGGAACCAGCCTTGCGTTAATTATATGCAAGGTAGGCGTTCCCTTCCAAAAAATGACTTTAAGGCCTGTGCGCCTTATTTAAACTGTGATGTCATTTTGACGCACAGGAGGGGGCAGGCCTTAAAAAGCGGCGCCCAGCCTGATGGGCACCGTTTTTTAACGCCTGGGTCAGGGCAGGCATTAAGGGACCTGTGGGCTCAGAAGGAGCCCAGAGGTGCCCTCCCATGCCCCCAGGGACACCCCCTGCCACCCTTGCCCACCCCAGGAGGACACCCAAGGATGGAGGGACCCATCCCAGGGAAGGAAAGGTAAGTTCAGGTAAGTATTTTTTTCGTAATTTTTTTGTGGCATACGGGGGCCTGATTTGTGCCCCCATACATGCCACTATGCCCAATGACCATGCCCAGGGGACTAAGTCCCCTAGGCATGGCCATTGGGCAAGGGGGCATGACTCCTGTCTTTGCTGAGACAGAAGTCATTTCAATGGGGGTTGGGCGTCCAAAAAATTGGCGCAAATCGGGTTGAGGCCAAAATTTTGCCTCAGACCTGACTTGCCCCATTTTTTGACGCCCTAGCTCCATTTTCCCCTACGCCGGCGCTGCCTGGTGTGAGTAATTTTTTTTGGCGCACACCAGTCAGCTGCGCCGGCTAACGTCATTCAATAAATAAGGTGCCCACATGGCGCTTTGGAATGGCGTTTGCCGGCGTTAAAATTTTTGACGCACAACTGCGTTGGCGCAGTTGTGCGTCAAAAAGTATAAATATGGGCCTTTGATTTTATACATATAACATAATTACTTTTATGGGCTTTCTGCCAGAACTCTTCATCCATTGGTCTGTTTTTGTGTCATTTACAGTGGGTCAGCCCACTTCAGCCATGGGCTAAGCTCACTGTGAGTGACGGATGTTCATCCCTTTCACAATGAGTACATCCACACACAAAGTAGTTCCCTATAATTCCAGGGGCTAATACGGCAATGTGTGCTTTCTGATACTAAAATGATATTAGCATTTTTTTTTCAGATTGAACAGGGAATGACAGATACCCCCAACAATACATATGTGCAAAACTATGGCAGAACAGAACACATATTGACAAGCCAAAAGGCTGACACCCACCACCAGACCTATTGGCCTATCCAATGCTTGTCTGTTTTTATAATCAAGGTATGCATGTGTTTTCGAATATGTATATATTTATGCAAAATACCATAACATATATAGCTGTAACATTACCCTGTGCCATGGGGGTGAAATAAGCTCATTGGGTGTGTTTCCTTTTCAGTCAGCACCTCTCAGCATGCTGGGGCGTTTAGGCTGTTGGCCACATATATATGGAAAAGTGAAGCTTCACGTCCCAACATATTTCATGCTGTGGCCATGTGAACAACTGACAGCTATAAGACTATCAGTTTCAAAGTAAAGCTCCTGCTTGGAACCATTTTTGACCAACATTGGTTTTCGAGTGACCTTCATCAAAAATTGAAACATTAAGGCACATTGAAGTTATGACCTCACTTTGGAAGCAGACAATCTATATCAAAGGAAACACACATTTTCCACAGTTTCTCTGTCACTCTGTCAGAACATCACTCTAGGAATCTGTGTGCATTCCTGGTTTCCTATATAAAGGTAGTTCTGGCTAGAATAGCATAACCCTCTATCAATTTTCTTCCTAAAGTTACAAAAAAGGGCACAACAATAACAAAATTGTGCTTCTAATAGAGGAAAATAGGACTAGGCCGCAAAAAGAAATCAAGCAAGTGAATGTTTTTTGGCTGTACCTCTTGAATCATCTTCTGCTATTGCTGTGCCATTGGAATACGTTATGGTGCTCTATGCAGTGTCAATATAAACAACTGAGCTAAATAAGTTCCTTTGTATGCTTATAATTTCCCTGAAGATGTCAAAGAATCAGAAGAGACAAAGGTGCCATGCCTTTATCCACTCAATAAAGCTATTGGGCTCTTGTTGGGTCACTCAGACCTGTTAGGCAACTACGTCATTTTGCCACGATTCTCTGAGGACCAGACCCTTGATGGTTCCCTCATCTACTGGATTATGTGAGTGCTGGATCCCCTAAATATATTGAGCTTTACTTTCACTGAGCCACCCAAGACTGTTGAGTAATGTACATATTGGGTCACTGAAATCTTGTAGGCTATGCCCTCACTGGGTCGTCCAAAACTGTTGGGTGATGCCTTCACTGAATCACCCAAAACTATCGACATGCCATTGCTGAGTGAAACATATGTTTTTTTTGGGGGGGGTGAGAGGGGGGCTCTGCTTCATGCAAACCTGTACACAATTCCTCCTGGGTCAACCAAAAGTATTGGGTCATGCCCACACTGGGTCACCCAAATCTGATTAGCTATGGCGTCGCAATCATGCTAAGGCACTTAACAATGCCCTCAAAGGGTCACTCAGACCAGTTTTGAACATTCCGCTCTTGAGTCACCCAAACATGTTTGACCATATTCACAATGAAGGTTTTGTGGTGCATCATCAATCTTCAGTTTTAGTGTATGTTGTTGCACGTTTGTATATGCTGCTGACAGAAAATTCTCCTGATAATTGAGCGTTTCAGTGCTGATTGTCAAATAAACCATAATTAGGAGTCTGCAGTAATGTTCTCTGTGCATTTTCATTACAGTTGGTTGGGTATTGGGGGTTAGAGAAACCCCCACTTTATGAAACTGGCATTGACCTTCACTATCTGACCTGAAGTGAAAGCAGATATGTATAGCACAATGTGGGACACGTTTAGTACATGATTATCCTCTCCTAGGCAGAGAGAGTTCAAGCATTTTAGTACCCCAACTCTCTTTAATGGTGTCACACATGCAGTACATACTCTTTAACTGTGGTATGGCTCACTGAGACAAATTTACACTACATGAGTCTATCAGTATCCAATATGTCACAGGTTTGAATCCTAGCAAAACTATTTAACTTTTCAAAACTCCAAGGCTGACAAACTGAATCCTGTTGAATTGGGCAACATGGAAATGACCTCTTTCAATTGAGTACTATAAATTGACAAACCGTAGGGTAGGAGGTGCTGTAAAAATTACTGTCTACCTTTTTGTAAAAGCTTATGGATTTTTGGAATGTTACCACTTGCATAAGCCATATAGTACACAGTTCCAGTCAGACTAATGACAATGAATTTGCTATTGGCAGATACCAAGGAATCTACTGAGCACGAAAGCACTGATCTCACGCAAGACCAAATGCAGTCGAACTTCCGGCCCTCTGTGTCTGGCGGCTATGACAAAGAAGACTCACTGAACACCAACAGCGCTTATGAACGCATGAAAGCAAAGAGACTTCTTGAAAGGAAAAAGTGGAAAGAGCAGCAGGTGAGGAAAGAGATGAACAAAATCACTGCATGCTATACTAGAAGGGCATAGACATGATAATAGCAAATTTGATAACACAGCAGGATGTAACAATGCAAGAGATCCAGGGAGCCGTTCTGCAGAGGGGCAAAATGTTCAGATTTCCTTTGGCATTGCAGTCACTTCCTGCTCCCAGTTTTCACAGTACTCAAAAAATGGTTTGTATATCTTTCCCACTGACAAGTTAGATGGGATTTTATCAAGTGAAATGACTTTTCAGTTTAGCTTTTTCATGCCCAAGGTACATAACAGGCAGCCTCTAGATAAGAAAAAATGTTCCATAGGAAACTGAGGGCCTGATTTACAAAGGTAACTTACACTTTTGAGTACGTTTACTACTTTGAGATATTTACAAGCTGCACTTCTGTAGTAACTTTTACATTTATAGTAACTTGCTTTTTTATAGTAGGCCCAGCAGGGATAATTACTGCTACTGCAGCACTCTGCCATAGACAATAATGGTGGTAGGGACTTAAAATAAAGACCTATGTTAAATAATGTTAAATTAAATTATGTAATTTAGTTACAAATATAAACAAATGAATTAAATCCATAATAAATATGTAAATATAAATAATAGCTACCTACTATTTTAATATATTTTAACATTAATTTATATTTATATTTTTTACTACTTATTTAATATTTAGCTATTAAAATTTCCCTCAATGAGGAATATGTGAAATAATTAAGTAAAACAATATTATAGTTAAGTGATACACATAAAAGGTCCACATCAAGTTAAAGTGATATTAATTTAATCATTAAAATATTATCAAGGTTAATGATCAAAACTTAAAGCTAATCAAAAACTGTTCTACTTAAAAGTCGGAAAGTACAAATCTAGTGTTATGCTATCAGGCAGTGCTTTCAAAATTAAGATTAGGGACCCAATGGTGTGTGACCAGTCGATTTTTGCTGGAATGAGAAAGTCCGAGCAATAAATAAAGATTCTTTTAAATTCTGTATTTATCTTTCACATTTGATCTTTCAAAGACAGAGGTCAAATGACAGGTTATATGTTTTCTGCCAAATTGCTGTTCACAAGATTAGTGTTTACTTTTCTTTCTCTGACTGCAAAGTAAGAGGCGTTTTTAAAGTGAATTATCTAACAATCTTGCTGGAGTACAGGAAAGTGTGACGTTATGGCTTTTGCATCACACATCAAAATGTACATACCTATAAAAGTGCATTCATTCAGCAGTGAGGGCAGCAGAAATGAGGCACTTTTTTGTAAATCTGAAGTGTGGTGGAAACAGAGATTTTAAAAAGAACAACACAAATCGACATATTGTTTGGTGATGCACACATGATATATATTCACAGAAACCTAATTTTCACACGTTATCATTTGTGTGTTGTATAGTTTTATCAGTAAAACAGCATGTCTTTGCAAAGTTAAAGGCCACTTCAATAGAAAATGTGCTGCCTGTAAATGACAGTGCACTACCACACAATGCTTTTGTTATATTGAAAATTGTCCCTCCTTATCGTCAATAAAGTTAGGTGGGTCACGAACGTTTGTCCTAAAAAGTACATTGGGGTTCTAAAAAGTTTGGGGACCGCTGCTATATGTTATGATAGGGAATGGTCTAAGAAAGAACAGTAGCTTACTGGTGACAACCCACTACTAGCATTTTATGTATTCAATACATCATGTACTGCCAGATGCTCCTGGTTGGCCCACATATTTAAAATGCTCTTGATTTCTAGGTGGGGCACCAGAGTCCTATTACAACTGTATGTGTGTTTAGTGGCCTGCGTGGGATTCGCAAGTGCCCTCATTATATTACAGAAGTCCCTTGAATATTCGTCATATTTCCGGCAATAGATTGGTCTGCCGCTAATCCTAACAAAAAAGTAAACTCCATATAGCAGATCTCTTCTATCATGCAATAGGAGTATTTTGTACCACCTCATTATTTGATTATCGTTATGCAACCTGCTCCAACCACGCAATAATTAACATTAATCCAAGGATGTAGGCTCATCCATTCCGAAGTTGTACTTGGACTTCTTACAAATTACCACTTGATGGCGCACGAGTCCCGTAATGTAATTTATGGCCCATTTAAAGGGAAGCCACCTTTGGAATGTGAATTTTTTTTAATCAAATGTATTTTACAAAAATACTGTGATGAATTCGAGACTTTGGTTAATTGGACCTTCTTAAGTAGTTTTCTTTTGTTTGGTTACTGTTAGCGTAATTACTGCTCTTCGACCCTCTCAGACTGCCGTAGACTCATTAAATGAACACATCCCTTGGTTACCGAAATTAAAAAATGTGTAAGCAGCGCACTCTTGTGTTTTCGTGATAAGAAACTTAACTATATTGGCCGTCCGGCCTAAGACAAATTCTCAGCCTGCGGTCCTGTTACAAGGAAACGTGTTTATGTCAGCGTGACGGAACGCGAGTGACATCTTGTGACTGAATGTGGGTAAATGCAGGCCAGGAGTCCCTTATTCCTTTTGCCAATTCTACTACCGAACAATAAGAGACAAACACAGAGATCAGTTGAACCTCATCTTTTGGGAAAGGCACAATATACTGCTCATGTGGGCCACAGTATGTGATGGAGAGGTTCGACGTATTTCTTATTTTTTGTCCTTCAGGACACAATTATGTTTTCAAATTTCAATGTTTTGTACAGTGTGAAATGTTTCCAGGGAGTCAAACACATCACCTCAGAGCCTCTTAAAAGCACTTAGGGCCTCATTTACAAGACCCTAGCTAAATTTATTACCAGTGCTAGAGAAAACACAGGGGTGCACCGTCTTGTCTTAAGTACGGAGTGATGCAGCACGGCGCTGCCAAATGTGGTTCTGCGCCACTTTCTAGTAAATGGGGCCCTTGATGTCACCAGCAAATGTAACCATGCCCTTATATGCTGTTGGCAACGGGACAGATAAACAAAGATTTTGCTGTGACTTACTATTGTACCTCTGGCTCACTCAGTCAATTTGATGAGCAATCCCTGTGTATAACAGGAATACTTGTGACTTACTCATGAAATGTAAGAATAAGCTAGGAGTATGACAAGACTAAGTCACACCTACTCTTACCCTAATCTTTGTGAAATACCCAGTGTGTATAGTATGCAAAAGTAGAGTAAGGACACAAATTATGTCAGCAATGTACCTGGCTACCACACCACATTACCATCTACCTTATAACATTCAGAGTTTACACATATACAATGAATATGTTTGGGAATATGTAAAATAGGTAAAAACACTGGTAAAACACTGGGGCTGATTCACACAGAATTTGCTGTGACATATTCCGTGCTTACTTTTGGATTTAAGTAGTAAGCCAGGAGTAAACCAGGAATCCAGGAGTACTACAAAAGTAAGCCACACTGCTGAAAACTGCATCTTTATCAATCAGGCCCTTTATCTTTACATTGGTTTTCGCTAGAGGGTTTATAGTGACTTACTTTTGCCTCACTTGTGATCTTCAGTTGGTAAGTCAGGTCTACTGATAGCTTTCTTTTGTACTACAAGAATAAGTCACAGCAACTCATAGACTAATGCTTGTGAATCGGGCCTTTTGATATAGGCAAGATTCAAACAGAAAATACAGATTATTTGTTTACTAAGGGCTTGGTTCACAGACATTTTGCTGTGAAGTAATCTTGTAGCAATATTGGGTTCCTACTGAATTGCAGGAGTAATGCTGTTAATTCCTGGAATTTCGGAGTAAGACTGGAGTGAAGCACGCCTTGACTGAACAAAATATTTGTGAATTTGTGAATCTGACCCTTAGCTGATTATTGTGTGACAAACACATCGGGGATTACAATTTCACCAAGGATATTGTTTCATACAAACGTTTCCCAGTGACAACTTAAAGCGCAAAGAATAATTGATGACTGCTTAAATGAAAGTGGTTTGTTGCCGTGCCTTGATGCTCATATTTATAATGCATTCTTCTTTCAGGGGCCGTGCCAGAAAGAACTCTACAGAACAATGGACAAACTCGCCAAAGCACAACAGAGGACAGGTGAAGAGATTTACAGATTTTACATCCCCAACTGCAACAAGAACGGATTTTATCACAGCAAACAGGTAACTCAATTCCCATTAATTGTGTCACAGAACCTTCTAATCAAAATTAAATGCCGTTGTCTGAAGTTGGTGCCTAACAAAGAGACCAATAAGCCTGAATTTGTGAAAATCGTTCTAGAGGGGCTGTTGTACCATTTGGTGGCGCTGTAGGCTTATAAACAAGCCTCCTTCCTCGTAAGTGGAGTGTAGATGAGCAATATAACTCTGAAAATGTGTCCCTCCTTGGTAGTCATGAAGACCTGGGGCCATATTTATACTCCGTTTGCGCCGAAATTGCGTCGTTTTTTTTGACGCAATTTCGACGCAAAACTAACGCCAACTAACGCCATATTTATACTATGGCGTTAGAGGCGAATAGCGTCAAAGTTCCCGGAATGTGCGTCATTTTTTAGCGTGAACCCCTTCCTTGCGTTAATGATATGCAAGGGAGGCGTTCCCGTCTAAAAAATGACTCCCAGGCCTTTACGTGGTATTTATACTCCCGGGCAAAAGAGACGCCCGGGAGTTGGCGTGGCTAAAAACGGCGCATTTGCGCCACTTTTTAACGCCTGCTCAGGGCAGGCGTTAAGGGGCCTGTGGGCTCAAAATGAGCCCACAGGTGCCCTCCCATGCCCCCAGGGACCCCCCCTGCCACCCTTGCCCACCCCAGGAGGACCCCCAAGGATGGAGGGACCCACCCCAGGGACATTCAGGTAAGTTCAGGTAAGTATAATTTATTATTTTTTATATTTTATTTTGGTGGCATAGGGGGGCCTTATTTGTGCCCCCCTACATGCCACTATGCCCAATGACCATGCCCAGGGGACAGAAGTCCCCTGGGCATGGCCATTGGGCAAGGGGGCATGACTCCTATCTTTACAATGATAGGAGTCATGTTGATGGGGGATGGGCGTCGTTAAAAAATGGCGCAAGTCGGGTTAAGACGATTTTTTCGACGTAACCTGACTTGCCCCATTTTAAGACGCCCATGCGCCATTTTCCCCCTACGCCGGCGCTGTCTGGTCTACGTGGTTTTTTCCCACGCAAACCAGGCAGCGCCGGTCTGATTGCGCCGTCTAACGCCATTCCATAAATACGGCGCCCGCATGGCGCTTCAGAATGGCGTTAGACGGCGCAAAACTTTTTGACGCTAAACTGCGTTAGCGCAGTTTAGCGTCAAAAAGTATAAATATGGGCCCTGGTGTCTTATGTAAGATGATTTCTTGAGGGAAGGAAACAATGCACACGTGTCTGTTGCTGAGCATTACAAGTATGTTATTTTTAAAAATCTTATATTTGGTCGATGAAACAAAAACAATTTACAAAATATTCTAGCTATCATTTTTCCTTAAGAGGAGTAAAAAGTTATACTACTGCCAAGCACAGGTGTACAAAAACATCAGCTTGGTATGCGACATGTCCAGTTAGAGTTCATTGCGAAAGTGGCATGGCAGAGTAGTCTTGTTTATTTGTGCATTGGGCGTGCGATTTATACTGGCTTCCATTTAAGTTCTCACACAGCAATTCAGCACTCCTGCCTACATATGATAACACTCGCTCTTGTACTACTCTAGCTTTAATTCGAGATTCCAGGAATAAGCCAGGATTGACCCAGGAGTACACCTGATTTACTCTTGGAATCCAGCACCATGTCAGGAACACCGCACGTAAGGTAGAAAGAGTGGAGATGTACAGCAAAAAATGATGGATGTTCAAAAACATAGACAAATGATGAAGGCAGCATGTCAGAAACCAGATACAAAGCACAAAGGAGTAAAGAAAATATGGGAGAAGGTGATGAAAGAGGTGCACAACTAGAAATTTCTGATAAAAACGAGAAATAGCATCCACAGAAAGATCTAACCTAAAATTATGTTCTCTGTGAAGTGTGTTTTTGACAGTTGTATTTATTCATTTTCTGGAGACTACAATATTGACAGCTACTGAGGGACAGTTTATCCAGGAAAGATAATCCTGGCTCCAGGATTTGGGGTCCATTTTTAGGTCTGGCGTGACAGAACAGTTGTCTGCAAACCTGTCTGTACCAACTCTTTAAATTATGCATAGAGTGGGCTCTGGCTACGTCCAGAGCAGTATTTCACTTTCACTTCATGCTCTTGGCTGTTTAATGTAATATTCCATCTGCTATGGGTATATTGCATTAAAGCGAATACGGGGCTATTTTATATCTCAAAAGTACACAGAAGCATCACACGTTTTAAAAACAATTTTAGTAACAATTGGCATTTTGTTGGTTTAAGTGCTTCATAGACAGGGATTTACAAATACTGGCAAACCCAATAGGTAGGGCTTTAATATATGAACACAAATGCTGTTGGAATACTCTCACACATTAAAGCCAGAGCAACTGGCTTTGATGTTATCCTTTCTTTAATATCTGTACATGTTCTGGAATGACTCCTAATATAAACACACGTAGAAGTGTGATATATTGCCTCACTTGTTCTCTAAAGCAATCTTTAGATTTGGATACTCAAGACTTGTCAGTAGTGTAACCTTTACACTGTTCAGGTCTACAAGTGTACAGCACCTCAAAAGGTGAAAAGAGGTCTCAGTAACAGAAGTGCTTCTTAGCCAAATCTTTCAATGAAGTGTCCATTTCAACAAGCAGAACTGAGTTTGCATAATTGGTCACATACTTCAAGAATGGGGAGGAAAACTGTTAGAGGCAGCAAAATATGTAGTTTTGATATGGAATGGTAATAAGTGCTTTTTGCTGACCATCCACATATGACTAATTGTAAGTTAACATGGCAAAGGGAACACTCTTCCAGAACATTGTAAACAAAGGTGGAGAGACCTTTTATTGATTACCAAAGCACACTCTTTAGAAACTCTCTCCTGTGTGCTTTTCTTGAAACCTTGCTCAGCAAAGACCAACACCCCTAGTTGCATCAACTTTGCCATAACTGTGAAGTGCATTGATGGATGCTTGGTGACGCTCAGCACAGGTTCTATGATGTAAATTAATACGTTTCCTGATGTGTACAATCTCAAACATTACCATTTTTCTTACTGTAGTGTGAGTCTTCCTTGGATGGTGAACGTGGCAAATGCTGGTGTGTTTACCCCTTGAATGGAAAACGGATTCCAGGATCCCCTGAACTGAGAGGAGATCCCAATTGCCAGCAGCATCTGAGTGTGCAGGAATGAATCCTGTTTCACCATTGCATTAAATGGCTCTGAATACAAATGGACACATTGTACTCAACAGAATACCTTCAGTGTAGAATTTTAAGCCTGTGCATTCCACAGAGTTAACAGGTTGTGTAATATTGCGGAACCATACCATACCCAGAGTACCTGGATTGTATAATTATTGAATTATTTATTTTACAGTTTGTTTTATATTACAGAAGGTTATGAATTTGTTTGACCCTGATTTTTTTCTATTTTATATATCTATTATATATCTGTATATTTAAAGAGAGCTTTCATATCTTTATATTTAAATACTTAATATTAAGGATCTGATATGATCTGCATTTTTTATTTCGTGTAAAAGATTATTTTTATTATGTAATCTTGTCTTGAATAACACTCGAGGAAAACACAGTTTTGTTACTGGAAACCTTTCTTTATTTAAGATTGCATATTTCGTTTGTACACCTGACACAAAGAAATACTCAAAAGAAAAAAAATATTCTGAAGCACTGATTACGTGTTAAAAGATTTTGAGTTTTGTTATTTGATTTGAATCTATTCATACTTTCATTTTTTTATAAAAAAATTAATGAACTTGCAGTTTAATCCTGCTTTTAATGTCAAAATATTTGGATTCAACAGCATCATTTTTCACTCAGGGTCTGATTTAGAGTTTGTAGGACACGTTACTCGGTCACAAACATAATGGGTATCTCCTCCGGCGTATTATGATATCTCTTGGACATAATGGAATCGTAATACGGGGGGCCAGGATATCAGTTGCGTTTGTGACAGAGTAACCTTATCCGCCAAACTCTAAATCAGGCCCTCAGACTCTTACACTAAGTTATAACTTCCACAGAACTGCTTAGAGGTGAAAAATAACATGGTCACGTAATCCTCTATGCACATTAGCATATCAAATACAAGTGTCATTCTGTTTCCTCAGCACCCACTGTGAAGTTATACAGAACTGGGTGTTTCTAGTTGGCCTTTCCAAATATTTGCCTCCCACACAAGCATATTTATGATTGAAAAATGCTTTATGAAAAGGCCCTAGGAATAAAGCATGCCATTTAGTAATGTTTCTTGTTTAACACTTCAGCCAGCACGTTATAGTAAGGTAAAGAGGAATACAGAGGACACACGTTTAAAAAAGTTTCAAAGCTGAGCCTAAGCAGATCTTTATCTTTGCATATATTTCTGTAAAGAGTTGATAATGGAGAGACAGCATCAGCAAACATCTTTTCCAAAACATAAGCACTACTACCTGTTTGGTAAACCATTTGCCAGATGTAATTTATCCACAAAAATGTAAATCTTTGGCCATTGAGGGAACACTATGCAGAATGGCAGCTACGGGTGTTAAGATAATGTTATCAATCAAATAACTGTGCTTTTACTACAAAACTTGCATAGAGCTTCACAAATTTAGCAACTTTTTTTAAATTAAATAATCAGAAATTCGAGCTTAACAATGAGATCCACTCACAAAACCATGGCTGTAAAGGGTGAACATTTTTGCTGTTAGAGTTACTCCTACACTTGGAACAAATGTTTTACTTTTGCAGAATTTCCGAAGTATAACATGAGCCCCTACTGAAATCTTCATCTTTGTCAGATTGAATAAAATTTACACATGCACAATTTCCAGAATCTGATATATTTAAAATGAATACATTTGTTTCCAATGTGTATTAATACATTTAACTTTTTATTTCTCCCTGGGGATTTTTTTTTCCAAATGTGGAATCCTCATCATTTATAAGTGCATTCAATATTTATTTTCTCTAACTGAAAACACACTTACTTCTTCCCTTGAATAGTGTAACCTTGCCTGTGTTTCAAAGGAGATAAACTACCTGTAAGAGGGATCTGAACAAACAGAAATGTAACTGTTTTCAGATGTTCACTTTCTTGTGCAGACAGGACCACTTACGAGCATATATAGACTCACCACTACCACTAAATTAGCAATTATGGAAATTACACCACAGTGGAAGAATTTCTATACTTGCAATTGCCTTTTCAGCAGTGAAATTTCATCAATCCTGTTTTCTTAAATCCTTGAAAATGGTTTAACTTGGGCATTTAAGTTTGAGAATCGTGTGCATTGAAATAGTAAAATTTTCCACCATTAATTTCTAATATATTTTAACTCCTTTTTTGAACTTCATTTTCATGAAAAACTAATTTGCCATCTAATGATTTCAAAGGCAGAACGTACTGCAATAAAGTAATGGCATCCATAAAATCCTTTTTGATAGATCAGTTAAGTAAGAAGCCCTTCCAGCTGAATTGCTTGTATAAGCCAGGTGAAGGCTGTGCTCAGAGAAGTACACGATTCACAAAGAGGGACACAGATGAACATCGTTCACAGAAGGCAGCAGGATGTACTAGAGTTTTGTAAATATTTTTAGATTTACTTAACGCAACTCACAAACGCCCTTACAACCGGCCACATATACTTAAGTTCAGCTTTACAATAGCAACACCAAAGCAAATATGTCTGTAATATATGTGCTATTTATTTTAATGTCTATGTTTCTTCCTTCGAGATGCTATGACAAAAAATGCAGTGTGCAACAATGCAGGCTAACAATTCTAAAGTGACTTTCACTTTTAGGGTCGTATTTATAGGCCCCTAGCGCCACAGGAGTGTCACTTTTAGTGACGCTCCTGTGGTGCTAAGCAAAGCACCGTATTTACCAAGTGACGTTAAGCCACTTTTTGTGGCTTAACACCACCTTATAAATACGGCCCCTTCTCACACAGCACTGTGCGTGGAAGGGGCATGCAGTGAGTGTTGCTGTGGGTGTGCCACAGCAACATTAATTGCCTTTTGACGCTGCCTCAGATTTACGAAATGTTGTAAACATTGTAAACCTGAGGCAGCCCTAAAATCTAACAGGGCACCACGAGGAGGAATAATTTTATTCCTTCTTGTTTTTTGATTTTTCCATGTGTGCTGCATTCTGCCGCACACATAAAAAAGCAAAATGCCAGAAATGATTGTTTATATGTGAGAAGGTGTCCCTTCCTGCACATAAACAATCATTTGAAAATTATGGTTTGTCACTTCTGTGTGTTCTGCATTGTGCAGCACACGCAGAAGTGCAAAAGCGCCATTAGTGATTGTATATGTCCAAGAAGGGACACCTTCTTGCACATAAACAATCACACCCCTCAACACGGACATCCTTGCCTGATGGTGCAAGGATGCATGCGTTGGCGCTGGCAGCTAAATTTAGCGCCAGTGCAGGGGGAAATGCAGGGATGCGCCGTATTCCCTTAAATACAATGTACCCTCTGTTTATAAAGTGACGCAGAGCGGTGCTGCCAATTTTGGCACAGCAGTGCGCGGCATCACTTTTCATTGTAGCTAGACCCTAGTTTGTGGGGTATCGCTAAATGACCAAGTGCCTTTACCTTGTTGTAACTTGAGGGCTTCAGAAAGCGAGGCATGCTTGCCTAGCAACCCTCAAGGACACACCTGTGGAAGAGAAGCACCCCCGCTCACACCACACTTCCAGGTTTATGTCTAGAGGTTATGCAGGTCGTTCTGCAGACAACTGATGTATTTGTCTGCTCAGATCAGTGCACTCCCAAGCCTTTGTAGTTTGGAGATGGATCGTATCAGCACCTCATAGACTAAATATCCTGCCACTCAGGGTGGTCACGTGATAGCAAGCACTATCGGCTCGATCATTGTCCTGTGTCTTGCCCTGACATATTTAGCACATTTCCAGCTCATAAAAATTATGTAACATCTGGGTCACTTTTTTAAAGATAGGTCTTTTATCATTATTGCTTTTAGAACACACTCTACCATAACACCAGGCCTCATATTTATTTTTTCATATTTAACTTGTCTGTGACATGGTGCAGATTTATCAGCAGTTAGGAAGAGTATTATTCAGTTAATTATGCTCTTAGCTGCTTATCAGTCGACGTCTATAAACATATTTGTAATTATTTATTGAAGCAGGCTTTTCTTTTGTAAATGAGAATAATTTCGAATGGGAGCACGTTATCCCTAAAGTTGACTGTTATGCAGCTCTGACATTCACTTTGCTGCTATGTAAATGTTTGATCTATATTTGTATATTTTGGTTGTCAAAAACCCTATATGTGTGTTGTGGTGTATGTGACATTATGCTGCTAATGCGATCCCCTGCACTGTATAAACAACACTGCAATGGGACAAATTGAAATATTATGTATTTCGTTCTGATAAAACTGTAAGATTTAGCCTTTTTATAATAAAATTAGCACTGAAAATCACTTGTCCTGTGTTATGTTCTGTTAAATATCTTTTCTAGTTCATGTTTTAAAATAGCTGGGTTATTTTGTGAAATATACCATATTGATAAAACTGTAAAATTTAGCCTTTTTATAATAAAAGTAGCACTGAAAATCATTTGTTCTGTGTTATTTTCTGGTAGATATCTTTGCTAGTTCATGTTTTAAAATAGCTGGGTTATTTTGTGAAATATACGATAGTGAGGTACCTTTTTCCACTTTTGTCGAATCTCAGTCGAAAGCTTGAGAATGTTCATTTGCAACAGATGGTTGATGTAAAAGCGATACAACTTCCAGCTCTGATTTACTATTGTGTTGTACATGTACTAGTAATATTAAGTGGCACTTTGTAGTCCAAAGTAGCTCAAATGGCGACAGCGGTCTACTTTCAAAAGAAATAGATATTTTGAAAAGAAAGCTGAGTGGAGTGCAAACAAGCTTTGTGTTGAGTACCACAAAATCCTCAATAATGCTTGTCGAGTGGGTGTTTTGTGGAGGGGATAGTTCAAACACCCTCTGACAGCAAAGACCATCCCACTACTACTAAAACGATGCGAAGTAACACAAATGAGTACCCACGCAAAAGTCCTTAGAGAACATAACAAAATGAAAGCAGGTGCAAGCATTTTGAGCAGATTTTTAAACCCCATTACAATATTTAAAGAACTCCTCTAAAAACAAACTGGGGCTGCAATCAGCAGAAAGAGTTTTTGACTACTGTAAATGGCAGAAATTAAGACATAGGGGTTGTTGCAAAGAGAAAACAGCTAAAAATTGTGTATTACACTGTTTGAGAAACTTGAGGAGAAGACAAAACACAATTATAGGCTAGGATGGGACATAATAGCGAGGCGCCTTGCTCAAATTGCGTCCTTGCTTGGCCCAACTGCAAGTAGGTCGCATGAAATAACAGCTCACAATAAATTGCTTGCTGCACTTAACTTACCGGCATCACATTATTTTCATAGCACACATGCAGAATTAGCTGAGGTGTCACAGAGAACACTATCTGCATTCCTTTCGTATGTGTTGAGAAAGCCCTCTTCATTACACCACTGTACCACAGACTCCGAACCCAGGCCCCAATCAGCTTCACCCCTGAATTGTTGATGCACCAGTTGGATACGCTTGTGCCACATGTAATAGGTATACTGAACTGTGGGTCAGCTAAAACTGTAAGATTTAGCCTTTTTATAATAAAAGTAGCACTGAAAATCACTTGTCCTGTACCTTAAGTACTTGACCAATGTAGATATTGATTTCATTGAATTCTTTCCCCAAAATTAAAATAAATCAAAGTTTAACACCAAACTTGCTTTAAAGTCCAATGAAACAGTTAGGGTATTTTTTTTTTTAGGAATGGCCATTACCTTTGAGAACTAGGGCATTACCATACAGCCAACCCAATCTTCAAAATATCTCCTACTACTACTACTCCTACTAAGCAAAAGAAGAAATATTTAAGGTACATTGCAACAAGCTAATTGGCAGTGAGGTGAAAAAAGGCTCATCAATCTTCAGTGGTATTGGAGGACCAAGTGATAAGTTGCCAGTGTTTAATGATACAATTAAAATGAACTTTGATTTAATCCAATGAACAAGGCTAATTAATGCCAAAAGCACTGATAAAGTAGGGTGAAGTTGGGTTGTTATGGCGATTGCACCAATCAACACATAGGCCCTCATTATCTCACCGCCATGAGACCGACAGTGCAGACCTCCATATTAGGACCACAGTGGTTTGGCTACTGCCAAACCACTGAGTCCCTGCCCGTCCCGCTGCTTTACCATGGCCAGCCCAGCAGTAGTCGAATAGGTGCCAAGGTTATTTCGACTAGGGACACCGCTAGTATTTTCCTGGCAGTCTCACTACCACAAAAATGCTGGCAGAAAGGTATCCAGACGAAAGGAACTTGCGCTTCTGTTGCTGGGATACTCCCAAACACCTCCAAACACATGCACGCATGCACCCACACACACAAACAATTACACACAGACACCCCCCACTCACACACGCATTCACAACATTCACCCTATAGACACACATACATACCCATATACATCACACACGCATGCATACACTCTCCATCCCCCACCCCCTTCAACTACATACATACATTCATACATACACAACCCCCACCCCACTCATCTTTACACAACTGCAACCCCCACCCCATCGTACCTCACCGCATGCACCCACACACACACCACATACACATACAAACATACATGACCTGCACGCATGCATTCACTCCCCCACTTACCCCATACTCATTAAGCCATGCACATACCTCCACCCCATCCACATGCATACACATGCATCACCATCACCACATTTACACACCGACACACATGCACGCACGCACCCACGCATGCAGAAACACTCCCCCCACAATCATGACATGTATACAGACACTCACACACATGCATTCACACACCCACAGACCCCCTCCCCTTGAGGACCACAATTATCTCATCCGAGAAGGTGCGTCTCCGTGAGGGGATGGGACCTGGTGCTCCCATCGCTTGCAGTGCCCCGCCACCAGAAGACCGGCACACAGAATTACTGGTTGTAATTCTGTGGGCGGTCAATTTTTGGTACGGCTGTTCCGGCAGTGGAACCTCCTAAGCACCGCCGACCGCCGTCACGAATGACACTGGATATCCGACCGCCGGAAGTGTGGATATCCGGTGGTAGTCATGATACAGCAGCCAGAAGACCACCAGCACTGGCGGTCTTCCAGCAGATGCAGTGGTCTTCGGAAAGGACCGCCGCAGTTGTAATGAAGACCATAATCTTATTAGAAGAGCATTTCCAATACAACAAGGGCCACATGTAGGAAACTTTGGATGCTAAGTACTGGTCACCAATCGTGACCAGTATTTTAGCACCCAGTGTGGAATGTTTTAAACCAACCTAGGTACACTTAGGTCTGTTCCCAAAATTGTGATTTGTACTGAGTCTCAATCCAATCTTCCTCATCAGCATTCATGTGGTAAGTCACAAATTGCGTCTCACTATAAATGGTGACATTTGCAAGGATGGTGCCTTCTAAGGTCAGTAGACCACCATGTCTTTGATTGCTCCTTAGTGTAAATGGAGCAGTATTAAATACAACTTTAAAACTTTATAAAAGCTTGTTTAAGAGTAAGTGGTAGTCCCTGCACCAGTGCCTACCCCTCAAAGAGTAATTTTTTCACTCACAAAGGTGAATAGCTTACCACCCTATGATGAAAGGCTGTAACATTTAATTTTTTTGCGACAGGATATCAGAAAACTGATACATACCATAGGGAATCACTTTTGCAAGGGACACCTAAACATGCCCCTTCCATACAGTAATTCCCTATACCCTTCTAAACCCATTTTACAGTACTGTAACCTGTTATGTTAATTTGTTTAGTTCATTGTAGGAACACTTTTGTAGTTGCCACCAAAAAATACTCTGTACATTTAGCACCCAAACCTGTGAATTTAACATCTCATCATTGAATGCCCCAAGCATCAGACTTCTCTACAAGGAAACAGATTGTTTAAAATTCTTTTCTAAGTAAACTATTATCTGTTTTGCAAGAAAGTTGGCCCAATTATAAAATCCATTTAAAAGATTTTCAAGGCATTTAACAACAAAAAAAGGAAAGCCAAATGGAAGATTGGCCACCTTTATTTCTAATATTTTGGTAGGCGCTCTTTCCTTCTAACATTTGCTATTTGTTTCTAGTAACAAAATGTATTAACTAATGTGGTTCTCATGTAATGTCATTGGGGTGCGTTTGTGCTATATAAAACTTCAACAAATGAATTAATAAATCACAGACAGTTACCATTCTATCGGCCACATGAACCTGCTTTAGAAAATCTTCATTTCTACCTTTGTGAAAAAACAGTAAAAAGTAATTATCAGTCAGCTATGATCCTTCGTCTACTCGTAGTTTCCAACCTAAAACAGCTGTGGTTAAAAATACATTGGAACTACTGAAATTAGGCATCTACTAAGATATAACAAAAATGAAGAAACTCCAAATGGAGTACCAATGTAGGAAAAGAATAAGAATAACAAGAAAATGGGGGGCGTGGCTAACTGCCCAAGATGGCGGTCGTCTAATCGCAGAGCTCCTGGTCCAAGTCCGCTGATATTGAAACAACCGTACTCAAATGGGGCCGTCTATCAAAGGAGGAGATGACATATGCCCATAACTGACAAGCGGGCACCGAATGGAGGAAAAATAAACTCCAGTCTGTCATTGTGCTGGCGAGGACGGGCTGCGGAGAGAGACGGGCCTGGTAGGCGGCTGACTGCGCCCAGATGCGACGGCTTTGAGACGAGCAGAACATTGCGGTGGGTCGGAGCGGGACGCGGAGGTCTAGCGGGGGTGCGGTCGGGATCGGGGTTGACCGGTAGGAGCTTGAGCTGTGATGCCGGGGGCCCCCCCTGCTGCTCCCCGGTGCCCACTCCCACTCTTCCCCCCACCCCCTTCTGTGGAGTACCGTGAAAGGCTGGCGCAGTGGAGGGCTGGCATGCCCGTGGGCAGAGTAGGCTAGATGCCACGAGTTGGGAGGAACACATCTGGTGGAGAAATGCCCCGGATTGGCCCTGATTATAATGGCGGTGAGTGACGCTCACCGAAAGGCCTTAACTAAGAGACGGCCTCAGCATATGAGAAGTCAATGAGGATTGAAACATGCAGCCAACGAAGGGCACAACAGGCGTCCACTTCTGGACTCCAAAACTGACACTGTGACTTACCGGTGAGCGGGAAGGCCGCCAGCCTGTGGTGGGTGTTGTGGGAGTCAGGGGCTACATTGGAGGGGGCCCCTCACTGGATCAACTATTGGGACTGGTGTACCGATTTCTGAGGTCAGACACACTACATGTGGGCGTGACCATGGGCTGCACAAAAGACAAACACTTGGATGGCACCGGGATGCCAACCCCAGGCAATTATGTGCGGGCCACAGCAATTGACACTCCAATGAATACATTTGATGTTATATTACAGGAAATTAGAAAATCACAGCTGGCAATAGAAAAAAGACTAGGCTCTATCATGACGGAACTTGGTATCCTGAAAGACGACCCAAAAAAAAACTAACGGAAAGAATAAAACGAACGGCAACAGATGTCGCTACCCTCCTCCCTACACACAAAGAAAGTGAGAATGCAATTCAACATCTACAAAAACAGGTGGAAGCCCTACAAGAGAAAGTCGAAGGTGCAGAAGGAAGATCACGCTGTAATAACGTCTGTGTAGTTGGCCTTCCGGAGGGAAAAGAAGGGCGAGATGTCACACAATATGTAGAGACATGGCTGAAAACAATAGCAATGGATGGGCTGTCAACTCACTTCACGATAGAGAGAGCACACCGAGTCCCGGGTAAGAGGCTTCCACCAGGGGCACCACCCTAGACCATGGTGGCCCGGGTGTTGAACTACAGGGATCGTGACGCCCTGCTGCAAGCAGTGAGAGAAACGGACCCCATCATCGTAGATTATGCTCCCTATATCCAGACTACACGTTGGCAGTCCAGAGGTGTAGGACCTCCTTCCAGGCAGTAAAGAAATGACTACGAGTGGAGGAGCTATCAACGCCCTACTGTTTCCGGCCTGATTGTACATCACACACAACTAAAAAGCTCATTTTTTTTAAACAACTGAATTGGTGCGTGACTGGCTGGACACGACCTTCCCGCACTCTAGCCACAAAGAACAAAGTGATACCCTGCCAGCGATACAGGCCCACCAGCCCCACAAGGACAGACAAACTCGACAACACCCAACATGAAGGAATACTGGACCAACATTGTTGCACGTGCTGGAAAGTCAGACAGCAGCAATACAGACAGCATACTCCATACAAAGAGAAGGATCTCCTCCTCCCAGCATTGCCTCCTCTGTGGACAGCACTGTAGTATCTGACTCAGAAGGAAGTATAGCATTATTCCCTTCCATTACTCCACAGGTGGTGCATGAGCTCTAACGAAAAGGCTGTGTGAAAGTGGTCTCCTGTTTAGTTATTCCCAAGAGCTAAAGTACAGTCTCCACGGAGTATTACTGGTCACTCACCCAGACCAGAAAAGTAACTCAGAGCGGACAGATCTGGTTATGAAACATCACCTCATTACGAGAGTAAATTCACGGCTGGTAAAGGGAGGAAGAACCAGATGCGAAAATAGAGCGCCGATGTGCATAGGTAAAGGGTGCTCCCTTCCGCTGGTAGATGAGTCCCCACCTCCTATACTAAGAGGTGGGCCCAGACGGTCGATCTCTGTGATTCCTATACTGTATGAGAGAAACTGCCAATCACAGAAGGGACACACATAGCCTATATCTTGTACAACCCCCCTACCATAGGTTTGTTTGTTTACATAATAATGGTTATAAACTGGTTATGTTCCTATTATGTACTGGTTGGCGGAGACCGTTTTGGCTCTGCCTAGTATTGAGCACAGTTGGCGGAAATGTTTATTATATCAATATTATGACAGCATGTGTATTACAAAAAATACATATAGAGAACGGCAGGACGGTATGGACTGGGAGAGGGAATGGCACACTCATGTTGTCTGCACATAATTACAATATAATCACTTGGAATGTACGTGGAATGGGGTCTATCCATAAATGGCACAGAATATTGCATTTGCTCGTGGGGCGGCTATATGGATACGATCTGGTGTCCCTTTCGAAGTACTAGACACAAAAGTGGATAAAGATGGCAGGTACACTTTGGTCAGAGGTAACTTAGATGGGAAGCCCGTCGTTCTGGGAAGTCTGTATGCCCCAAACAGTGGTCAGGATGCTTTCCTAGAACACCTATTGAGTGTCCTCTCACAATGGGCACCATACCCTGGATCCTGGAGGGGACAATAAAGCAGTATTAGATGCATCCCTTGACCGCTCTACCCCCCGTTGTCGGGCACAAATGCACAGAGACAAGCAGAGGCGCTACGAAAATGGTTGCAAGGCTGGGCTTTCACAGACATATGGCGGGTGAGAAATGAGGGGATGAGGGAGTACTACTTCTACTCACACCCACACAAAGTGCACGTACAACTCGATCGTATCTTATGCACGAATACACTACAGACCCAGATGACCCATGCCACATACTTAGGGAAAACACTATCAGATCATAATCCACTAGAATTGACAGTGAATTGGAGAAGGGTGTCCAAACCGATTCCAATGTGGCGATTACAACCACTACTCCTTGAGGATGCAGTGTTGAAAGAGGAAAGAGCTCAAGTAATAACAAACTTCTTTACCAACAACACAGGAACTGTGTCCTCTCCATTGGTAGAATGGGAGGCATTCAAGGTGGTAATAAGAGGAGCGATGATAGGAGCAATGACAGGAGCACGAGCGGTTATACTAAGGGAGTTAAATCGTGTAGAAGATAGACTAGGGCCCCTAGAAAAGGAAGCAGTGCTTCAGACCCCCCAGGCCCAGATGTTGCAAGAGGCCAGGGCCGAACACGCAGAACTCCTTGAAAGACTGCAAAAGGTAGATTATACGAAATATAAGGAACGAGCGCACAGTAATGGGGATAAGGTGGGCACACTTTTGGCACACCTTGTAAAAGACAAGCTGTCTCCTACTCCTATACTACACATCTATACTCCACAACTAACTAGTATAAACACACAGGTGGAGATTAACACAGCATTTCAAGATTACTACACAACCCTGTTTTCTGCCCCACCAGCACTAGATCAGGTACAGCTCAGTTCCTTCCTATCTAACATTACCCTACCGACACTCAACGACACTGCCAAGCAAACCCTAGGAGCACAGATAAAACAAAGGGAGATCTGAGAGGCCATTAAGGACATGGTAATAAATCATCAGTATCGGATGGTGTCCCGACCAAATTTTATTCCTTTTATACCTCAAAACTGGCTCCTCAATTGGAAAAATTATACCAAGCCTCGATGGCTGTTAGTCACCTCCCTGATACGACAAAACAGGCAATAGTGACTTTGCAACTAAAACCTGGCAAACTTGCAACAGATATGTCATCATATAGGCCCCTCTCATTACTGAATACAGAATATAAAATACTAGCTAAATTGTTAGCACAGAGACTCCTCCCCTTCATAGGCACCTTGATCCACACAGATCAATGTGGATTTATACTGACTCGTATCACCTCCCTAAATATACGCCGACTATATCACATTATAGGTCATACGAGAGAGAGATATCCCCAAGCGGGTTGTCTTTCCCTGGATCCTCGCCAGGCATTTGATACCTTAAATTGGGATTATGGGGGTTATTCTAACTTTGGAGGAGGTGTTAATCCGTCCCAAAAGTGACGGAAAAGTGACGGATTTACCACCAGCCGTATTACGAGTCCATTATATCCTATGGAACTCGTAATACGGCTGGTGGTATATCTGTCACTTTACCGTCACTTTTGGGACGGATTAACACTCCTGCAGAGTTAGAATAACCCCCACATGTTCAAAGTACTGAAGCGAATTGGGATCCCGAATGACTACATACGCTGGGTGCGACTGTTATACGCTGATCCCACAGCAAGAGGACATTTCAAACTACTACCACATTTATAGAGGTACTAGACAGGGATGCCCACTGTCACCCCTGCTGTTTGTCTTGGCGGTGGAACCCCTAGCACACCGACTCCGACGAGACGCTGAGTCGTGGGGAACTGAAATAAGCAATACAGTGCACTCGATATCACTCTATGCCGATGACATTATACTATAAGTGAAAGATCTAGGCCACAATCTAAAGTCTGCTGGTAGATATTCTACGATTTCGCACCATTGTCAGGACTAGAGATCAACTACAATAAATCCATAGCATTCTTATTCTGTAAAATGGAGATGGGTGACACAATTACCTTTGGTGACAAACCACTACAGGTGGCCATGGACACTTTCTGATACCTAGGAATCCAAATATATCGAACCCCATTGGACTTGTTAGAGGGCAACTTACAGAGAGTGATGGCTTCGCTTAAATCGCAGGTCCAGTTCTGGATAATACTGCTGCTGTCCATTGCAGGCCTACTAGCGCTGGCGAAGATGGTGATGTTGCCCCTTATCTTGTACTATTTTATGAACCTGCCGGTGAGAGTGCCTGATGCTTACTTTACAACACTCCATTCTACATTGGTGGACCTCGTCTGGGGGAAGGGGAGACACCGGATTAGCTTAGTAAAACTACAGATGCCGGCGGACCAGGGAGGTATGGGAGTGCCAGATTTTAAAGCCTACTGTGTGGCAGGCCAACTTCAATGGCTTGTATACTTGCTGGCTGGATGAAATTTACACAGGATAGAGTTCACCCAATCAATGTTAGATAGGGGCTGCCTACATTCGCTGATCTGTCCCGGATCCCGCCCCCGGGGGGCTGCCACTTTTGTTACGAGTGGCCCTGCAGTACTGGAAGCTTGCTCTCAGATACACCGCCGACCCAATTCCCTATGCCTCAAATATTCCACAGTTGGGGCTACCTGTGAATGTTGGAATACTGACTCAAAGTAGGATACAGGGGTGAACACAGGAGGGAGTAGATTCTGTTTGGATGCTATTCAAGGACCGTCATTTACTCACACATATGGATTTCATTCATGAACATAACTTGCCTACCTCACTATTTTTGTTATACGCAAACACAGTACACTATATCAAACACCACTTGGCTCCAGATGGTATAGAGCCCCACACTCACAATTTCATTCATACATTGTACATCATAGGGTACGGGAGACACCTAACCAAATGGCTTTATAGAGGACTTAGAGTACATTTACAAAAGCCCCTAAAACCTCTAAGAACCAAATAGGGGGCAGACATGGGCAGGGAACTCTCAGATAAAGAGTGGTCTTCCATTCTGGAGTACCCAAAACAGGTAACCCGAAATACGAGGTTCAAGTTCATACAATATATTATATTATACTATAAGAAGGGGGGGAGGGACCGGGAGATTAATTGGTCCAGTGTACACTCTCCCTACAATAATGCTAACACAATAATAGTACACTGTTCCAATGCTCAAATTACTTTCAATGAGCAGTAAACTCAGAGGAGAAGCCCATTAGGAGTCCTCATTAGACAAGGTCAACATGTTTCGCGTCATGTGGTCCTCTCGGATCCGCGACGCTTCATCAGGACCAAAAATACAAATATTCAAAATACGCTCTTCTCCAATTCGACAAATTAGTTAACAAAGCCAGTCACTTACATTGAGGAGTAAAGGCTAGGTCACAGTCAGGTCGCCCACCCCCAAGTCGGGAACAGGCTCCTTAGTAAGCACGTCCCCTGGACTCGGCTATCAGGTTTGTGCCGTCGGTCCGGACTACGGACCTACCCTCCGGGACGTGAAACCGCATCACCATAATGAGGACTCCTAATGGGCTTCTCCTCTGAGTTTACTGCTCATTGAAAGTAATTTGAGCATTGACACTCATCACATTACTTTCTCTTGTTTTTAATCTTGGAGGCATCCTTGACTATTGATTAAAAGTATGATATACGTAGGGTTGCTATACCAATTTTAACTTTCTTTGGTTCAGTGCTCCTTCTTGTGGGGAGCCCGTCAGGCGTTGCACTGCCGGCCTGGCGTGGAGTATTACCCAATGATGATACCAGTCATCGATTATGATGCTTGAGGGTTCCACTCCTGAAACCTCAGGTCTCTATGTTTTTTTCGCCCTTCTTTTTCTCTTATGGAACAGTGTACTATTATTGTGTTAGCAATATATTATATTACACAGAGCGTATCTTAAACCACATAGGCTACACATACTATTCCCAACTGTAAGGAAATGCCTCCTTGGCATGGTTGCCCCCTGACTTTTTGCCTTTGCTGATGCTATGTTTACAATTGAAAGTGTGCTGAGGCCTGCTAACCAGGCCCCAGCACCAGTGTTCTTTCCCTAACCTGTACTTTTGTATCCACAATTGGCAGACCCTGGCATCCAGATAAGTCCCTTGTAACTGGTACTTCTAGTACCAAGGGCCCTGATGCCAAGGAAGGTCTCTAAGGGCTGCAGCATGTCTTATGCCACCCTGGAGACCTCTCACTCAGCACAGACACACTGCTTGCCAGCTTGTGTGTGCTAGTGAGGACAAAACGAGTAAGTCGACATGGCACTCCCCTCAGGGTGCCATGCCAGCCTCTCACTGCCTATGCAGTATAGGTAAGACACCCCTCTAGCAGGCCTTACAGCCCTAAGGCAGGGTGCACTATACCATAGGTGAGGGTACCAGTGCATGAGCACTGTACCCCTACAGTGTCTAAGCAAAACCTTAGACATTGTAAGTGCAGGGTAGCCATAAGAGTATATGGTCTGGGAGTCTGTTTTACACGAACTCCACAGCACCATAATGGCTACACTGAAAACTGGGAAGTTTGGTATCAAACTTCTCAGCACAATAAATGCACACTGATGCCAGTGTACATTTTATTGCAAAATACACCCCAGAGGGCACCTTAGAGGTGCCCCCTGAAACTTAACCGACTATCTGTGTAGGCTGACTAGTTCCAGCAGCCTGCCACACTAGAGACATGTTGTTGGCCCCATGGGGAGAGTGCCTTTGTCACTCTGAGGCCAGTAACAAAGCCTGCACTGGGTGGAGATGCTAACACCTCCCCCAGGCAGGAGCTGTAACACCTGGCGGTGAGCCTCAAAGGCTCACCCCTTTGTCACAGCACCGCAGGACACTCCAGCTAGTGGAGTTGCCCGCCCCCTCCGGCCCCGGCCCCCACTTTTGGCGGCAAGGCCGGAGAAAATAATGAGAATAACAAGGAGGAGTCACTGGCCAGTCAGGACAGCCCCTAAGGTGTCCTGAGCTGAGGTGACTCTAACTTTTAGAAATCCTCCATCTTGCAGATGGAGGATTCCCCCAATAGGGTTAGGATTGTGACCCCCTCCCCTTGGGAGGAGGCACAAAGAGGGTGTACCCACCCTCAGGGCTAGTAGCCATTGGCTACTAACCCCCCAGACCTAAACACGCCCTTAAATTTAGTATTTAAGGGCTACCCTGAACCCTAGAAAATTAGATTCCTGCAACAACAAGAAGAAGGACTGCCCAGCTGAAAACCCCTGCAGAGGAAGACCAGAAGACAACAACTGCCTTGGCTCCAGAAACTCACCGGCCTGTCTCCTGCCTTCCAAAGAACTCTGCTCCAGCGACGCCTTCCAAAGGGACCAGCGACCTCTGAATCCTCTGAGGACTGCCCTGCTTCGACGACGACAAGAAACTCCAGAGGACAGCGGACCTGCTCCAAAAAGACTGCAACTTTGTTTCAAGAAGCAGCTTTAAAGAACCCTGCAACTCCCCGCAAGAAGTGTGAGACTTGCAACACTGCACCCGGCGACCCCGACTCGGCTGGTGGAGAACCAACACCTCAGGGAGGACCCCCGGACTACTCTACGACTGTGAGTACCAAAAACCTGTCCCCCCTGAGCCCCCACAGCGCCGCCTGCAGAGGGAATCCCGAGGCTTCCCCTGACCGCGACTCTCTGAAACCTAAGTCCCGACGCCTGGAAAAGACCCTGCACCCGCAGCCCCCAGGACCTGAAGGACCGGACTTTCACTGCAGAAGTGACCCCCAGGAGTCCCTCTCCCTTGCCCAAGTGGAGGTTTCCCCGAGGAAGCCCCCCCTTGCCTGCCTGCAGCGCTGAAGAGATCCCTTGATCTCTCATTGACTAACATTGCGAACCCAACGCTTGTTCTAACACTGCACCCGGCCGCCCCCGCGCCGCTGAGGGTGAAATTTCTGTGTGGACTTGTGTCCCCCCCGGTGCCCTACAAAACCCCCCTGGTCTGCCCTCCGAAGACGCGGGTACTTACCTGCAAGCAGACCGGAACCGGGGCACCCCCTTCTCTCCATTATAGCCTATGCGTTTTGGGCACCACTTTGAACTCTGCACCTGACCGGCCCTGAGCTGCTGGTGTGGTGACTTTGGGGTTGCTCTGAACCCCCAACGGTGGGCTACCTTGGACCAAGAACTGAACCCTGTAAGTGTCTTACTTACCTGGTAAAACTAACAAAAACTTACCTCCCCCAGGAACTGTGAAAATTGCACTGTGTCCACTTTTGAAATAGCTATTTGTGAATAACTTGAAAAGTATACATGCAATTGAAATGATTCAAAGTTCCTAATGTACTTACCTGCAATACCTTTCAAACAAGATATTACATGTTAAATTTGAACCTGTGGTTCTTAAAATAAACTAAGAAAAGATATTTTTCTATACAAAACCTATTGGCTGGATTTGTCTCTGAGTGTGTGTACCTCATTTATTGTCTATGTGTATGTACAACAAATGCTTAACACTACTCCTTGGATAAGCCTACTGCTCGACCACACTACCACAAAATAGAGCATTAGTATTATCTATTTTTACCACTATTTTACCTCTAAGGGGAACCCTTGGACTCTGTGCATGCTATTCCTTACTTTGAAATAGCACATACAGAGCCAACTTCCTACATTGGTGGATCAGCGGTGGGGTACAAGACTTTGCATTTGCTGGACTACTCAGCCAATACCTGATCACACGACAAATTCCAAAATTGTCATTAGAAATTGATTTTTTGCAATTTGAAAAGTTTTCTAAATTCTTAAAAGACCTGCTAGGGCCTTGTGTTAGATCCTGTTTAGCATTTCTTTTAGAGTTTAAAAGTTTGTAAAAGTTTGAATTAGATTCTAGAACCGGTTTTAGATTCTTAAAAAGTATTCCAACTTTTAGAAGCAAAATGTCTAGCACAGATGTGACTGTGGTGGAACTCGACACCACACCTTACCTCCATCTACAGATGAGAGAGCTAAGGTCACTCTGTAAACTAAAGAAAATAGCAATGGGCCCCAAACCTACCAAAGTACAGCTCCAGGAGCTTTTGGCAGAGTTTGAAAAGGCCAACCCCTCTGAGGATGGCAACTCAGAGGATGAAGATAGTGACTTGGAGGGAAATTCCCCCCCTCCAGTACTACTTAGGGAGAGCAGGGCTTCTCAAGCCCTGACTCCACAAATAATAGTCAGAGATGCAGGTTCCCTCACAGGAGGGACCAATAACTCTGAAATCACTGAGGATAACTCCAGTGAAGAGGACATCCAGTTAGCCAGGATGGCCAAAAGATTGGCTTTGGAAAGACAGATCCTAGCCATAGAGAGGGAAAGACAAGAGATGGGCCTAGGACCCATCAATGGTGGCAGCAACATAAATAGGGTCAGAGATTCTCCTGACATGTTGAAAATCCCTAAAGGGATTGTAACTAAATATGAAGATGGTGATGACATCACCAAATGGTTCACAGCTTTTGAGAGGGCTTGTGTAACCAGAAAAGTGAACAAATCTCACTGGGGTGCTCTCCTTTGGGAAATGTTCACAGGAAAGTGTAGGGATAGACTCCTCACACTCTCTGGAAAAGATGCAGAATCTTATGACCTCATGAAGGGTACCCTGATTGAGGGCTTTGGATTCTCCACTGAGGAGTATAGGATTAGATTCAGGGGGGCTCAAAAATCCTCGAGCCAGACCTGGGTTGACTTTGTAGACTACTCAGTAAAAACACTAGATGGTTGGATTCAAGGCAGTGGTGTAAGTAATTATGATGGGCTGTACAATTTATTTGTGAAAGAACACCTGTTAAGTAATTGTTTCAATGATAAACTGCATCAGCATCTGGTAGACCTAGGACCAATTTCTCCCCAAGAATTGGGAAAGAAGGCGGACCATTGGGTCAAGACAAGGGTGTCCAAAACTTCCACAGGGGGTGACCAAAAGAAAAGGGTCACAAAACCTCCCCAGGGGAAAGGTGGTGAGACAGCCAAAAATAAAAATAGTCAAGAGTCTTCTACAGGCCCCCAAAAACCTGCACAGGAGGGTGGGCCCAGAGCCTCTTCACAAAACAATCCTGGGTACAAGGGTAAAAACTTTGATCCCAAAAAGGCCTGGTGTCGAAACTGTAGTCAGTCTGGACACCAAACTGGAGACAAGGCCTGTCCCAAGAAAAGTTCCACTCCAAACTCCAATCCAGGTAACACTGGAATGGCTAGTCTCCAAGTGGGATCAACAGTGTGCCCAGAGCAAATCAGGGTCCACACTGAAGCTACTCTAGTCTCTGAGGGTGGGGTGGATTTAGCCACACTAGCTGCCTGGCCTCCTAACATGCAAAAATACAGGCAGCAGCTCTTTATTAATGGGACAAGTGTAGAGGGCCTGAGGGATACAGGTGCCAGTGTCACCATGGTGACAGAGAAACTGGTTTCCCCTGGCCAATACCTGACTGGAAAAACTTATACAGTCACCAACACTGACAATCAGACTAAAGCACATCCCATGGCAATGGTAACTTTAGAATGGGGAGGGGTCAATGGCCTGAAACAGGTGGTGGTCTCCTCAAACATCCCAGTAGACTGTCTGCTTGGAAATGACCTGGAGTCCTCAGCATGGGCTGAGGTAGAAATAAAAACCCATGCAGCCATGCTGGGTATCCCTGAACTGGTGTGTGTAAAAACAAGAGCACAATGCAAGGCACAGGGTGAAAAAGTAGAGCTGGAGTCTGGAAAAATGGCCCAGCCTACCAAGAGAAAAGGAAAGTCAGTTGGGAAACCAACTGCAACACAGTCAGAAAAAGAGAACCTCTCTTCTCAGGAAGAAGTTCTGCCCTCTGAGGGAACTGAGCCTTTGGAGCTTGAACCTTATCAGGTTGAGCTCTTAGGCCCAGGGGGACCCTCAAGGGAGGAGCTGTGTAAGGGACAAGAAACCTGTCCCTCTCTTGAAGGCCTTAGGCAGCAAGCTGCTGAAGAGTCCAAGGGCAAGAAAAATTAAACACATAGGGTCTATTGGGAAGATGGACTCCTGTACACTGAGGTCAGAGACCCCAAACCTGGTGCCACTAGGAGAGTGGTAGTGCCTCAGTCGTTCAGAGAGTTTATTCTGACCTTAGCCCATGATATTCCCCTTGCTGGGCATTTGGGACAAACCAAGACGTGGGAGAGGTTAGTCAACCACTTCTACTGGCCCAATATGTCCCAGAAGGTTAAGGAGTTTTGCCTCTCCTGCCCCACCTGTCAATCCAGTGGTAAGACAGGTGGGCACCCAAAGGCCCCCCTCATTCCACTTCCAGTGGTGGGGGTCCCCTTTGAAAGAGTGGGTGTGGACATAGTTGGTCCACTGGAACCTCCCACAGCCTCAGGAAATATGTACATCCTAGTAGTAGTGGATCATGCTACTAGGTATCCTGAAGCTATTCCCCTTAGGTCGACTACTGCCCCTGCAGTAGCCAAGGCCCTCATAGGTATCTTTACCAGAGTGGGTTTCCCTAAGGAGGTGGTGTCTGACAGAGGTACCAACTTCATGTCAGCATACCTAAAACACATGTGGAATGAGTGTGGAGTGACTTACAAATTCACTACACCATACCATCCACAAACTAATGGCTTAGTTGAGAGATTCAACAAGACATTAAAAGGCATGATCATGGGGCTCCCAGAAAAACTCAAAAGGAGATGGGATGTCCTCTTGCCATGTCTGCTTTTTGCTTACAGAGAGGTGCCACAGAAGGGAGTAGGATTCTCACCCTTTGAACTTCTGTTTGGTCACCCTGTAAGGGGACCACTTGCTCTTGTTAAAGAAGGCTGGGAGAGACCTCTTCATGAGCCTAAACAAGACATAGTGGACTATGTACTTGGCCTTCGCTCTAGAATGGCAGAGTACATGGAAAAGGCAACCAAAAACCTTGAGGCCAGCCAACAGCTCCAGAAGTTTTGGTATGACCAAAAGGCTGCAATGGTTGAGTTCCAACCAGGGCAGAAAGTCTGGGTTCTGGAGCCTGTGGCTCCCAGGGCCCTCCAGGACAAATGGAGTGGCCCTTACCCAGTGCTAGAAAGGAAGAGTCAGGTCACCTACCTGGTGGACCTGGGCACAAGCAGGAGCCCCAAGAGGGTGATCCATGTGAACCGCCTTAAGCTCTTCCATGACAGGGCTGATGTAAATCTGTTGATGGTAACAGATGAGGATCAGGAGGCAGAGAGTGAACCTCTCCCTGATCTTCTGTCATCAGACCCAAAAGATGGCTCAGTAGATGGAGTGATCTACTCAGACACCCTCTCTGGCCAACAGCAAGCTGATTGTAGGAGAGTCCTACAACAGTTTCCTGAACTCTTCTCCTTAACCCCTGGTCAGACACACCTGTGTACCCATGATGTGGACACAGGAGACAGCATGCCTGTCAAAAACCAAATCTTTAGACAGTCTGACCATGTTAAGGAAAGCATCAAGGTGGAAGTCCACAAGATGCTGGAATTGGGAGTAATTGAGCGCTCTGACAGCCCCTGGGCTAGCCCAGTGGTCTTAGTCCCCAAACCTCACACCAAAGATGGAAAGAAAGAGATGAGGTTTTGTGTGGACTACAGAGGGCTCAACTCTGTCACCAAGACAGATGCTCATCCAATTCCTAGAGCTGATGAGCTCATAGACAAATTAGGTGCTGCCAAATTCTTAAGTACCTTTGACTTGACAGCAGGGTACTGGCAAATAAAAATGGCACCTGGAGCAAAGGAGAAAACAGCATTCTCCACACCTGATGGGCATTATCAGTTTACTGTTATGCCCTTTGGTTTAAAGAATGCCCCTGCCACCTTCCAAAGGTGGGTGAATCAAGTCCTTGCTGGCTTGGAGTCCTTTAGCACAGCTTATCTTGATGATATTGCTGTCTTTAGCTCCACCTGGCAGGATCACCTGGTCCACCTGAAGAAGGTTTTGAAGGCTCTGCAATCTGCAGGCCTCTCTATCAAGGCATCCAAATGCCAGATAGGGCAGGGAACTGTGGTTTACTTGGGCCACCTTGTAGGTGGAGGCCAAGTTCAGCCACTCCAACCCAAGATCCAGACTATTCTGGACTGGGTAGCTCCAAAAACCCAGACTCAAGTCAGGGCATTCCTTGGCTTGACTGGGTATTACAGGAGGTTTGTGAAGGGATATGGATCCATTGTGACAGCCCTCACTGAGCTCACCTCCAAGAAAATGTCCAAGAAAGTGAACTGGACTGTGGAATGCCAACAGGCCTTTGACACCCTGAGACAAGCAATGTGCTCAGCACCAGTTCTAAAAGCTCCAGATTATTCTAAGCAGTTCATTGTGCAGACAGATGCCTCTGAACATGGGATAGGGGCAGTTTTGTCCCAAACAAATGATGATGGCCTTGACCAGCCTGTTATTTTCATTAGCAGGAGGTTACTCCCCAGGGAGCAGCATTGGAGTGCCATTGAGAGGGAGGCCTTTGCTGTTGTTTGGTCCCTGAAGAAGCTGAGACCATACCTCTTTGGGACTCACTTCCTAGTTCAAACTGACCACAGACCTCTCAAATGGCTGATGCAAATGAAAGGTGAAAATCCTAAACTGTTGAGGTGGTCCATCTCCCTACAGGGAATGGACTTTATAGTGGGACACAGACCTGGGACTGCCCATGCCAATGCAGATGGCCTTTCCAGGTTCTTCCACTTAGAAAATGAAGACTCTCTTGGGAAAGGTTAGTCTCATCCTCTTTCGTTTGGGGGGGGGGTTGTGTAAGGAAATGCCTCCTTGGCATGGTTGCCCCCTGACTTTTTGCCTTTGCTGATGCTATGTTTACAATTGAAAGTGTGCTGAGGCCTGCTAACCAGGCCCCAGCACCAGTGTTCTTTCCCTAACCTGTACTTTTGTATCCACAATTGGCAGACCCTGGCATCCAGATAAGTCCCTTGTAACTGGTACTTCTAGTACCAAGGGCCCTGATGCCAAGGAAGGTCTCTAAGGGCTGCAGCATGTCTTATGCCACCCTGGAGACCTCTCACTCAGCACAGACACACTGCTTGCCAGCTTGTGTGTGCTAGTGAGGACAAAACGAGTAAGTCGACATGGCACTCCCCTCAGGGTGCCATGCCAGCCTCTCACTGCCTATGCAGTATAGGTAAGACACCCCTCTAGCAGGCCTTACAGCCCTAAGGCAGGGTGCACTATACCATAGGTGAGGGTACCAGTGCATGAGCACTGTACCCCTACAGTGTCTAAGCAAAACCTTAGACATTGTAAGTGCAGGGTAGCCATAAGAGTATATGGTCTGGGAGTCTGTTTTACACGAACTCCACAGCACCATAATGGCTACACTGAAAACTGGGAAGTTTGGTATCAAACTTCTCAGCACAATAAATGCACACTGATGCCAGTGTACATTTTATTGCAAAATACACCCCAGAGGGCACCTTAGAGGTACCCCCTGAAACTTAACCGACTATCTGTGTAGGCTGACTAGTTCCAGCAGCCTGCCACACTAGAGACATGTTGCTGGCCCCATGGGGAGAGTGCCTTTGTCACTCTGAGGCCAGTAACAAAGCCTGCACTGGGTGGAGATGCTAACACCTCCCCCAGGCAGGAGCTGTAACACCTGGCGGTGAGCCTCAAAGGCTCACCCCTTTGTCACAGCACCGCAGGACACTCCAGCTAGTGGAGTTGCCCGCCCCCTCCGGCCCCGGCCCCCACTTTTGGCGGCAAGGCCGGAGAAAATAATGAGAATAACAAGGAGGAGTCACTGGCCAGTCAGGACAGCCCCTAAGGTGTCCTGAGCTGAGGTGACTCTAACTTTTAGAAATCCTCCATCTTGCAGATGGAGGATTCCCCCAATAGGGTTAGGATTGTGACCCCCTCCCCTTGGGAGGAGGCACAAAGAGGGTGTACCCACCCTCAGGGCTAGTAGCCATTGGCTACTAACCCCCCAGACCTAAACACGCCCTTAAATTTAGTATTTAAGGGCTACCCTGAACCCTAGAAAATTAGATTCCTGCAACAACAAGAAGAAGGACTGCCCAGCTGAAAACACCTGCAGAGGAAGACCAGAAGACAACAACTGCCTTGGCTCCAGAAACTCACCGCCCTGTCTCCTGCCTTCCAAAGAACTCTGCTCCAGCGACGCCTTCCAAAGGGACCAGCGACCTCTGAATCCTTTGAGGACTGCCCTGCTTCGACGACGACAAGAAACTCCAGAGGACAGCGGACCTGCTCCAAAAAGACTGCAACTTTGTTTCAAGAAGCAGCTTTAAAGAACCCTGCAACTCCCCGCAAGAAGCGTGAGACTTGCAACACTGCACCCGGCGACCCCGACTCGGCTGGTGGAGAACCAACACCTCAGGGAGGACCCCCGGACTACTCTACGACTGTGAGTACCAAAAACCTGTCCCCCCGAGCCCCCACAGCGCCGCCTGCAGAGGGAATCCCGAGGCTTCCCCTGACCGCGACTCTCTGAAACCTAAGTCCCGACGCCTGGAAAAGACCCTGCACCCGCAGCCCCCAGGACCTGAAGGACCGGACTTTCACTGCAGAAGTGACCCCCAGGAGTCCCTCTCCCTTGCCCAAGTGGAGGTTTCCCCGAGGAAGCCCCCCCTTGCCTGCCTGCAGCGCTGAAGAGATCCCTTGATCTCTCATTGACTAACATTGCGAACCCAACGCTTGTTCTAACACTGCACCCGGCCGCCCCCGCGCCGCTGAGGGTGAAATTTCTGTGTGGACTTGTGTCCCCCCCGGTGCCCTACAAAACCCCCCTGGTCTGCCCTCCGAAGACGCGGGTACTTACCTGCAAGCAGACCGGAACCGGGGCACCCCCTTCTCTCCATTATAGCCTATGCGTTTTGGGCACCACTTTGAACTCTGCACCTGACCGGCCCTGAGCTGCTGGTGTGGTGACTTTGGGGTTGCTCTGAACCCCCAACGGTGGGCTACCTTGGACCAAGAACTGAACCCTGTAAGTGTCTTACTTACCTGGTAAAACTAACAAAAACTTACCTCCCCCAGGAACTGTGAAAATTGCACTGTGTCCACTTTTGAAATAGCTATTTGTGAATAACTTGAAAAGTATACATGCAATTGAAATGATTCAAAGTTCCTAATGTACTTACCTGCAATACCTTTCAAACAAGATATTACATGTTAAATTTGAACCTGTGGTTCTTAAAATAAACTAAGAAAATATATTTTTCTATACAAAACCTATTGGCTGGATTTGTCTCTGAGTGTGTGTACCTCATTTATTGTCTATGTGTATGTACAACAAATGCTTAACACTACTCCTTGGATAAGCCTACTGCTCGACCACACTACCACAAAATAGAGCATTAGTATTATCTATTTTTACCACTATTTTACCTCTAAGGGGAACCCTTGGACTCTGTGCATGCTATTCCTTACTTTGAAATAGCACATACAGAGCCAACTTCCTACACCAACGCTCCCGCCGGCATGTCCAAGATGCGGGGCGGATGTTGCAGAGCTGCTGCATATGCTTTGAAGCTGCCCTAGTATCACTCAATACTGGCACAACGTGGGTACCATATTAGAGAAGGTGACAGGAAGATGTGTCTGGCAGACAGCATAGGCGTGCCTGCTTGGTCTATTCCCACACACCAAAAAAGGGAGGGTGTTGTCACGGTTTGCAGACTTGGCTTACTGTTAGCAGAACACCTGTTAACTAGGCGCTTGAAGGGTACAATAGAACCCTCGACACTACAGTGGAGTGCGGAGGTGATGGAGTGGGGCACAGCGGAGAGTACTGCCCTCAGAAGAGAGGAGAGCAGGGAGCTAAGAAGACACCCTATGGCATTAGACTGGGATGCATTGCTAGAAACTTTTAAAATAGCATGCGAGGATGAAAGAGAGACTGACTAAAGAAATAAAGATCACTCATAACATACTACGGAGATTATCGAAGTCCACCTGTAGGAACTGAACATTGGAGACACTAGCGGACTATGGGGTTACTCTCTCCGGGTCACAAATACGCTGCAAGATCTCTTACAAGCTAGAACTATGGTGTTGTCGTGTGTTGCTTAGCAAATGGTTAAAGCGAGACACATCACTGCTGTGACTATCATATGAGAATCTGATGTCAAGTTTAAAGGGGAGGGGACTGTTATTTGTTATCAGTTATTAAAAGAATCAATTGTCGGGGTTTTATATGCCATGATCATGCTAAATAACTATACATTGGGCTGGAACGAGCCTTTTAGACGCATTTTGACATAAGGTTGGATGTTAAAGCTATGACATACAAATGTAAACTGCAGTGACAAAGACTATAAATAATAGGCAAAACATGCCGCAAAGCACAATATGCATGATATTGTATAATCTGAGATGAAAACAATAAAAATGTGTTTAAAAAAAAAAGAATAACAAGAAAAGAATTTATATAACAAGGAATATTCTGATGGTTTATTGACAAACCTTTTCAATATCTGCAGGCCGAGAAGCTCTAGTAGAGTCTGGAAATGTATAAATAAGATTGATACTGATGCATGACAGCCCCAGCAAAAGAATAGAAACATGGGAAACCAATAAGTCCAATTTACACATGAAAAAGGTTCCAAAGTGCTATTTTCATCTCAACTGCAAACCGGTTTAACAACTGTTTCCAGTAAAAACACAGCCAAAGTCATATGTGACAGAGTAACCAATGGTGCCCAGGACGTAAATGACTAGCCAAGTGCTTTATTTGAAATTAAAAATTAACCCCAATCCAGTTTTATTCCATACCTGCAAATTAACAACTGATGCACTTTTTGAGATGGAAGTGAAATTTTAAACCCAGATGGTGTTAAAGGATCTCCCAGAAGATTGTACTTCTGAATAGGAACACTAACTATATCATGGCACACTAATATAGAGGACAGAATATCGGGGGATAAAATATTGAAAGGTATGTTCATATCGAGAAGCAAAGCTTTACTAGTCCTAACTCCACATCTACGTACATTGAATATCTATGTACCACATAGATACATATATGTGGAGTTAGGTACAGAGAATGTAGACTACATTATGTCTTCTATATTCTGTCCTATCCATATTGTTAATTCGATATTTAGGGATGACACCCTCCAAGAATGGTCCAACAGGAATCGTCTGTTTCTGTCTCAACATAAAGGATTTCAATCCTCTTCTGTGGTATTTGGCAATTTAGTAAACTTAAAGATGATGGAATACAAACTGCAAGCGTATACCGTTCCACTCTTCTTCATTGACTTTAAGGCTGCTTTCGATATGTTTGTCCGAAATCTCCTTTGGATCAAATTAAATGGGGAATTTCACCTATTTGGCTCAGAACCATCATCTCATAGGGAAGAGGATTTGTGTTATGGCCAGAACTGCGAACTTTGGAACAGGTTTGAGTCTCAGCGTCAACTCAACATCCCTTGATTCTAGGCAAAACACTTTATCTCCCTGTGCCTATAAAATGAATGGAACTAGTGCTCATGAAAAAAACTCAAAAATCCTCTGGTTGAGTTTGTGCTATACAAATATGAAAAGAAAAAGTTTAGATATGTGCTAAACCCGGCATCCTTTCTGTAGTTTTCCACCTAACCTTTTGCCTTTAAAACTCCTGTTTTGCTGACTTTGTTTTTGTTGGCTTTAGGACTCTGCACGCTTTACCACTGCCAACTAGTGCTAAAGTGCTTGTGCTTTCTTATTAAAACATGGCAGAATATATATAATTTATGTGTAAATCCCTGTTATATGGGACTCCCTGTGCCTGTACATTCAATACTACTAGTGGGCCTGCAACGCCAATTGTGCCACCCTCTTACGTCACACTTTAGACATCTCAGGTCTGCCATTGTAGCCTTTCTGTGCACTTTCAAACTGCCATTTTGACTTGGAAAGGCAAACATTCACCAGGTCCAAACCTTCTTTTTTAAAACATGTAGGTCAGCCCCCAGTGTAGGCCCCGGACAGCACAGAGGGCAGGGTGCAGTGTATAGAAAAGTGGGACATGTACTCATAAGTTTTACATATCCTGGTAGGGAAAAACACTCACATTTGTTTTTCACTACTGCAAGGCCTGCCTCCCCATAGCATAACATTGGAATTTCCTTATGATATTTAATACGCTGTAATTTCCCAATGGGAACAGGTGACCAGATCATGTTTGCTGTCTTTGGAATTGTAATGAAAAATCCTATCTTATGCTAAAGTCGTTTTTTTAAATTACGTCTTTGAAAATGACACTTTTACAAAGTTATTAAACTAGATTGAAATGTCAATTATTGCAGCCACAGTTTTAATTTTTAATTTGACAAAGATATTGTTTTTATGAGTTTAATAGGACCTGTTAATTTTTGGAGCAGCAACCAAATTTTCTTGAATGCTCATTAAAAAAAAAACAATCATCACCATATTTGACATGCTAATATTAGAAATTCTATCTTTTAAACCATGAATAGCCAATCAATTACATCAGCACCAATGACCACATTAAACACCATTCCTTACAAGGGAACAAAAAAAAATTTTTTCACAAAAATGAATTAGGCCCTCATTATGACATTGGCAGTAATGGATCCACCACACCGGCGATGGCGGATGGACCGCAGCTAAGCCGGTGTGTGCAGACTGGCATATTACGACCACGGCAGTCAACCCATTAAAATCAAGCCAGTTTGGCAACAGTACCGCCAGTGTGGCCAGACCACTGCCGATGGCGATTGCCATTCCCAGAGTGGCGGTAGCCGCAGCACCGCCCACCCTAATACGACACTGCAGACCACCGCGATTTCTAGGGCGGGGCACCTGCCACCCAAATCTTTGCGGAAGCAGCAAGTACGAAAGGACCCACTCATCTACAGGTATGCAGACAACTCAGCGGAAGCCATGGAACACCACCTCAAAATCTTCCCAGCGCTCTTACTCACCTTTCTCCTCTAAGACCGTGGACGCCATCAGTAAACACACCTGTAGCGCACACACACATTCACACATGCAACACAACACCCATACCGAGACACACACGTCACATAGCCACACCAAACACACACGTCACATACACACACCCCAGATCACAACTACACCACCACATTAATAGCACCAACAAGCAGAGACACACAAACCAATAAGCAGGCACAACACTACATACAATGCCCAAAATACAAGAAAGAACAGTGAATCTGAATGAAAAAAATGCCTAGAAAAACACATTGTACAGCACATGATAGATGGAAACGCATCAGAGAACTAAAATACTCGACAACTGTGTGTGAAGTAAAATAACAGGAATCCTATATTGGAAACAGTAACATAGAAATGGCAAATGCAGATGAAAAAGGTCATCAATGCCTGTAGGCCTGTTCAAAGTCAAATGGGCACAACTGTGCCTGTCAAAGGCCCCAACTTGACTCCTGACAGCCTAATGGCCTCCACAAGGTAGGGACGTCAATGGGGCAGGCAGGCACCTCAAGGGTCTGGGTCTGGGGTGGGGGGGTGGATTTGGGAGGGGGGTCCTTGGGCTTTGGCTTGGGGGCATGGGGGTTTCACCCTTGCTCCTGACGGAGGGCAGAGGCCTTGAAACCATGTTTTGGGACATCTTTCTTCTTGGGGACAGGGGACAGCTTCTTCTTGGGTGGAGGGCCAGCAGAGGTAGAAGGGGGGTCACGGGAGGACGTGGAGGTGGACACCATGACTCTATGTACATTCCTGAATACACCCCCTACAACATCAATGGATATCTCCCTACATACACTGTGCTAACACTCTGATGTGCATGCACAATCATGATACCGCTACAATTACATTCAGGAACTACTCTACACTGTTAGGGCTCTTATATACAGGACCATTACTGTGAGAAACCTGTCAATGTGTCACATTTGTACATTGTCATACCTACCCATGTCACCCATTATGGAAATGTATAAATAGGTATAGATACTGACTGAAGATCCTGTATGTCCATGTGAAGTCCAAAACGTTGGCACTGCAAAAGTGCCATGGACACTTGTTGCTCAGGGGCTTACCTATCACAGCTACTTCTGTTCACAGCACAACTGTATCCTACCTATATTAACTATCATACCTTAAATCCTTGATCCCATGGCTAACACACCCATCCAATCCATTGCAAACTGTACAGGACATGTACTATGTCACACACACCCCCTTGTGGCTGCTTTGTTGCCCTCAAGCACCCATCCAACTCCGGGAAGGTGTGCGGGCCATCAGGGGGGTCAGGGTCCGACAGGAACCCCTTCCTCATTGGAAGGCCGTCCTCAACTGGGCCTCTGCAGTCTTCCGGGCCCAGTGTCTCAGGTTCTCCCACCACTTCCTGCAGTGAGTGCTCCATCAGGAAAGGAGCCCCCGGGTCTGCACTTCCTTGGCAATGGCTTTCCACATACCCTTCTTCTGATGAGCGCTGACCTGCATGGGAGACACAGTGACTTCACACTTCCACAACATTTCTATCAGTCATATCCATAGGTACACCCTCCACTGTAATGCCCTACACATATTATTGCACACTTACATACCCATGTAGCAACATACATTACCATTATGTGACATACCTGCTGTTCTGGAGCCCCATACAGCTTTGTGTACAGGGGTAGGACCCAATCCACAAGTTTCTCCAGACCTTCTGAGGTGAAAGCGGGGGCCCTATCACCTGTAACACACACCATCGTGGATCCCAGGAACACAACACAGCAGCACACTCAGTGGAGGTCTTAATGGCTGGAGAGTCAGGAGTTAAGTGAGATACACTGTAGAAAATGGCGGTCACAGTTGCAGCAGTCTGCACCATCACCGACGGTGATAGTCATCATTGATCTCTGTATGCCATAGACATCAATGTTAACCAATAAGGAGTTACACAGCAGTTCCAATCGCCTACCGCTATGATTGCATATGCCGGCAGAATGAGCTCACTGACATCTGTTCCCTGCATGCAGGACAGAGATCAGCCATTTTGCAATACAACTGTAACAAATACATTAATTAGTTAAGTCACTACTCATTTCCAACATGGTCATGTTATGAGTTATGCCCTGGGTCAGTGCTAAGTACAATTAGGCAGCATGAACTTGGAGTGTGCACATATTCTGGTAATGACAACATGACATTGTGGGAATGCTCTTACATATTGATGGTGACTGTAGAGTAGCAGTGACAGACAAGCATTTCACTATTGTCATCCACTGTAAATTCCAAATGTATGTCTAACTGGCATGTGAATTACAATGCCTCGGCACATTAAAATCTGATTTGCATGCAACAAGTGGTAGCATAAGTGATGTTGATTCACTGTTTTTCACCCTGCAGTAGGATGCATGAATGGTAATCGTTGACATACTTGTGTTATATGTCATGTGTAGATGACGACCACTGTGGAGGGTGAGGCGTGCACCTGTGTACCAGTTCCTGGTTGACTTGGTAATGATGGAAGAACGCCACATCATCTCCCACTATCAACTAAACCGTGCTACAATCAGGGAGTTGCGTACCCAGTTGGAGTCTAATCTGTTGCCAGCCTTTTGACAACCTACAGTCATTCCTCTAACTGTGCAGGTGGTCCCCGTCCTCCAATTCTTGGCCATTGGCTTATTCCAGGGGACAGTGGGAATGGCAACGGGCATGTCTCAAGAATAGCAGTGTCCCACGGTTAATGGCGCCTCTACAAAGAGTGAGGACTTACCTCATTGGTGAGTATGATGAGTGTATATGTCATCACGGTTACCCCAACCTTACTACTCAGTCTGTATGACATTGTGGAATGTAAATGTTGGTTTACCCTATCCACTGGTGATTCAGGTTATCCCAATCTCTCCTAACTACTGACACTGGTGGTGAATCCAAAGACCAGGGCTGAGGAGCAGTACAAAGAGGCTCCTGGGAGGACAAGAAGGGTGGTTGAAAGGACATTTAGGGGGTCATTTCGACCTCGGCGGTCTTTTCACAAGACCGCCAAGGGACCGCCATGCTGAAGACCGCCAGTGGTGGCGGTTTTCCGCTCGGCGTATTATGACTGCTGGCAGCCCTCCATCCTTTTCCAGACGGAGAGCCGCCAGCAACCATACTGGCGGGTGGCGGGGAAGTGGAGGTTGCTCCACCTCCACTGCCACGTCAACAGAACACCGCCAATCGAATCACGTTCTGTGATTCGGCGTGGCGGTGTTCTGTTGACGGTGTGCTGGCGGCAGAGCAGCCCCCATGGATCCCGTCCCCTCCCGGAAGATCAACGGACAAGGTAAGTTGATCGTCCGTTAGGGGAGGGGAGTGGGGGGGTGTTGTGTGATGTGTGGGTGCATGGGGGTGTGCGTGTGAGTATGTAGAGGGGGTGTGTGAGTGCGTGTATGCATCGGGGTATAGTGTGAATGGAAATGTGTGCGTGTCTGTCTGTATGTATGTCTGTATGGATGTGTGTATGTCTGAATGAGGGTGTGCGTGTATGACTGTGTGTGTGTCTGCTGGCATGTTTGTTTGTGTGTGTGCAGGAATGTGAGTTGGTGGTGTCTGCATGCGTGTTGGGTGTGTGCCTGTATTGTGATGTCAGGGGTAGGGGTGGGGAGGGGGTCCTGCTACCTTTGGGGGGTGGCAGGGGGCTGGGGGGTGTTGGGGACGGACTCAGGGGAGGGGGTGGGGGAGACCCCTATCAGTGCCAGGGAAGGAATTTCTGGCACTGATAGTGCTTACCGCCATGGATTTCATGGCGGTTCCAAACCCCATGAAATCCATGGCGGTAAGCCGGGTCATGATACCGCCGGCGGTCTTGTGACGGTCGCCGGGCTGGAGACCCAAGTCTCCAGCCCAGAGGTCGTCTCCGCCATGGCGGTCTGATCGGAGAAGTGGCGGATGACCATGGCGGTAACCGCCATGGTCATAATTCAATTTTTTTTACCGCCAGCCTGTTGGCGGTAAAACCGCCACTTCTCCGTCAACCACCGGGGTCGTAATGACCCCCTTAATCTCTTGAAGGCAAGGATGTCTGCACATCTTTGGGGGTTACCTGCAGTACTTACCACAGAAGGTGTACCAATTGTGGTGGCCTGCTGCATGCTCCACAACCTGGCATTAAGGAGGAACACCCCATTGCTGGAGGAGGTACGAGTTGGGGACAATCTGGTGTCAGAGGAGTGAGGAAACATGAGTGTTGAATATTGGGAAGAGGAAGATGTAGGCACAAGGACAGATCGCATCCAGCAGTACTTCAGCTAAGCTTCTAGTAGGTACTTCTCTACATTTTACATGTCAGATGTTTGTGTACAGATTGGGTGCACTTCATTATCCTTCCTTGATATCAGTAGGTGTTGAGCCCATTTGGGTTCCAGATAAGTGTATACAGGAGTGGGCTGACAGGTAGGTCTACAGTGCCACTGTGATGTTAGCTAGTCCATCTGTCTGGGTTACATATAGTTCTGACATCCTATCCATTTCTTCACACATTTGTGGTTCTCCATTCTGGAATCACATTTTCATTGGCATAGTTTTCAGCTTTGTGTGACTTCAAGTGCTGTCAATACCTGTCATCCAAGGGTGTGAGCTGTGTGGTAGTACTAAAATGAGTGTCTATTACTCAGGTCATTGCTTTTAGATGCAACAATTAACTGGTCACATTGTACCTGAACAGGGTTTTGGTCATGTGTGCAATAGCACTGGATTGTCTATCAGTGTGTGGACCTACAGTATGAATTGTTTAACCATCATGATGTGCTGGTACATAATGTTGTCATAAGTGAACATAATATGTGTTGAACGTTCTGTGCTATCAATTGCAGATGTACTATGGATAATGTATCACTACTTTTCCCAGTCTGCTACCTGAGGCTCCAGGGTTATGTGGACACTGACTTTGCTGCAGGAAGCCGGATGACAGCATGATACATACACGTCTTCAGTGTGTTTTAGGACACAATTTCTGTGGCTTGTCACACATTTGTTGCACTTTTACAATGAGTAAACATATAACACCAAAACTTGTGTCTAAGTGCATTTATTCTGTACACCAAAGGGTGGATAGTGTGCAAAGCAGTGGGACCATGGTGATCTATTCCATCAGTTTGTAAGGCCCAGCAGTTGGTAGCACAGGTCCAGGATCCATGTGGCATTTGGAAATGGAACTATGGCAGTAGAATGTCAATAAGGTGACTCAGTGGCACACAAGGGAGACAAGTCTTGAGAGGCTCATTTCCTGTCAGTGGGGTTGGTCTTGGCTTCTGTCCCTGCAGGATGTCTGGATCTGCTACCATGTTTGTGAGGGGTTCCTCAGCAACAGTGGGTGGATCGGTGGTGGTCTGTGAGTCCTCAGGCATGACCATCATCCCACTAGCTGTAGCAGATAAAGAGGGCTGGTCAGCAGGTTGGCTAGTGGAAAGGGCTTGGCGGTGGGTGGAGGACTCACACAGAACTGTGATGAGCTCATGCATCAAGCCTTTAATGGAGGCAATGCTGGCATTGATGGCATGCCACTCCTGCATGGCCTCCTGGTGGGCCTCCCTCTGCTGGCTCAGGTTTTCCCCCAACAGGTCCAATAACTGGCCCATCTTGTCCTGGGATTAGTTGTATGCTCCCAAGACTAGTGCTATAGCCTCATGGGCAGGTGGCTCTCTGAGTTGCCCCACTCTGTGACTCCTAGGTGCACTCCCATTGGCCCTAACCCCTGTGTCTCCGGCCCAGTGGGCCCACTCCCACTTACACCAGGACCTTCCTCGTCTTGTGCAGTGGGTGCTGACTCAGGTCCCTGCACAGGTGGGCACACTGTGGATTGATGTGGCCTTGAGACACTGGTGTGGGGGCATTGGATGACAGGTGTTGTGGTTGCAGAGGTTGTGGGGAGTTCCATGGTGTCCTGGGTGAGGCTTGTGGAGGTGGACTGCCCAGAGAGTCCGGAAGGGCCAGGTAGGTCTTCCAGTTCCAGACTTTCTGTATCGCTGTCATCACTGGGGTCTTTATCAGGTCGGGGTCTGGCTGTAAGTGGCACTGGTTGTCTGAGGGCATTCTCAGTGGCACCTGTGGATGACAGGGATTGTTATTCACATCTGCCTGGTGTACTTTACGGGGTCTGCAGGGTGAGTGCTATGCGTCATGCTTCAGAACACAGGTGTAGTTGTGCGAGGGGAATTTGCATTGTTAGGTGGCTACAGGGTAATGTATTGTGGGAGTCATAGTGCTTAATGCTGTACATGCATTGGGTGCATTTAGGAGTGTGTACTTTGGGATTGGCTTTAGTGAGTTGGGTGGGCATGCAGGGGATGGGGATGCCTGCATTACAGGTATACTTGTACAAGGGTATAGGTGACTTACCAGTTTCCAGTGAACCGGGGATTCCACTGAGACCCTCAGTGTGCAGCATTGCCAAGACCTTCTCCTTCCATGATGTGAGCTCCGGGGAGGTGGTGGGGGCTCACGCCCAGTTTTCATGAGGGCTATTTGGTGTCTGGACGCCATGGAGCGGATCTTCCCCCTCAGCTCATTCCACCTCTTGCGTATGTCATCCTTTGTACGTGGGTGGCTTCCCACTGAGTTCACCTTGTCAATGAGCCTCCGCTATAACTCCATCTTCTTTGCCAGTGACGTTTGTTGGACTCATGTCCCGAATAGCTGTGGCTCTTCCCTGATGATTTAATCCACCATGGTCTTTAATTCGTCATCAGTGAAACAGGGGTTCTTTTGTTGGGACATGGTGAGTGTGATGTGTGTGTTAGTGTTAAATATTTAAGTGAAGTGTGATGCATGAAAGATGTGCAGATGTCTGTGATGTCTGTGTGCAGTCCAGATGTGCAATGTCTGTCAGTTGTTTGTCGTGGCAAGAGGTTGTTGGTTGTATGTGTGTGTTTTATAAGGGGGAATGTGGTGTGTGTATGTTTCGGGTGTGGAGTATTCGAATTGGCCTATGTGGTGTTGTATTGCAGTTGAGGTTCCATCTTGGCCTCTGCGGTCCTGACCACCAATGCGCTATGTCCGCTGTGCTGATTCATAGGTCATATTAGGAGTTGCAGTCTTGTTCTGCCATGGCGGTGTGAGTGGTGGCTCCACATCTCTGCTGCCATCGTTCGGTCTGACAGTGTCAGTTTTGTGGCTGTGACAATTTTGTTTTTATGTGTTGTAATTGGGTGGGCGGATTGTCTCCGCCACTGCGGTCTTTTGGCATCCGCTAGCATAGTGGTCTTCAGAACAGACCATCTATATCATAATGAGGGCCTTAGTGCCAGTTCGATATTATTGAATATATTGTATTGCATGGTGTTTAATGTGTAGCCACAACTGAAATAGTTTGTTAAGTAGTCTCAGATTTCAATTCTGTTTAATTATTTTAGTGGCCTAACCTTACTGACAAAAAACAAGCCCAACCCCTTTTAGTTCTAAACTTTTAGAAAGTTGGTATTTTCCTAGACATTTAGGCCCCCGTTACGAATTAGGTAGTCTTTTTGGAAGACCGCCGTGGTGACGGCATCAAAAGACCGCCAGTGGTGGCAGTATCCTGACTGCTATATAATGAGTCACATACTGAAGACCGCCCAAAAACAGTCACAAATCTGAGACCACCAGGCTGACCGAAGGTGACCGAGGCTGGGAGAGAGGTGGTCCCACCACCAGCACCACCACACCAACAACATCCCAACCTCCATATTACGGCCCACAAATCAGCACAACGGTCATTGCACAGCGGGAAACTGTTGGTGATGCGAACCGCCACGCTCAAATTACCACCACCACCAGAACTCAATACCACATTGGGCAGTATGAAAACCCCACATTTGACACACATACCAACACTACACATACCAACACCACACAACACACAATCCTTTGCAATTACAACCACAAACAGACAGCAAGGAGCCACAAACCCATCATCTACCACTTATTCTCCATAGGCACATATCCACTACACATGCAGCACACATCACGCAACTGCACCATCAACAACATACACACGTCACAACTGCACACAAACACCACAACACACCAGCGCACAAAACCAAGCACCCCCCCACACCCCACCAAGCCACAATCACCCAACCCTTGCACATCACGCCGCTCTCCTCAAACCACATCACAACCACCATGTCCCCTCAAAAACATCCATGACTCACCAACGAAGAGTTGAGGGTCATAGTAGGTGAAATGGTCAGAGTAGAGCAACAGCTGTTGGGAGCACACGTCCAGCAAACATTCATAGCCAGGAAAATTGAGTTATGACAGAGGATAGTTGATAGGGTCAACCCATTGGGCACCCATCCACGTACAAGGGAAGACATCAGGAAGAGGTGAAATGACCTTGGGGGAAGGTGCGTTCCATGGCCTCACAACACTAGATTGCCATCAACAAGACTGGCAGTGGACACCCACTTTCTCCCCCAGAATTCACATTTTGGGAGGATATGGTCTTGGACATCATGCCTGACCGGAATAACCAGAGCACTGGACTATGGTAAGTCAACAACACTCCCCTGGCACCAATGACTCCTGTACAGCATGTATCCCCACTACATTATCATGCTCCAAATCACACCATCTGACACTTCTGCCCCCCAATTACCTAATGCCCCTCTCCTGCATGCCACAACACCCCACTGCCACTATCCCCACACAGTCCCTCCCTTGTGCATGGATAGCGCTCACAATGGCAAGCCACACAACTCCCACAATGCATTACTCCCTACACAAGAAAATCTGCTAGTTCCACTTTACAGAGGATCACCTGCATGTAAAACTATAGCACCAGCTATACCAACTGAATGTGTCGTCTGTGCACTACTACATGGCAATGACAGCAATGATATCCACAACAGTACATGGACCGAATATTGCAATCCATGTCCCACAGTCAATGTCTGCAGTGCTGCTTCTGTCATTGCCATCACTGAGAAGCAAGTCAAGCTACTGCATGCAACAGATTATGAAACAAAGAAGTACACCTCCACAATGTAACTCTCAACCTCTCCATGCACAGGTACCCCTGCCACTGCCATCCTGCAAAGGATGCCAGAGACAGACAGCCCTCCCCAAGATGAAGGCCACAGTGGATGTCTGGACTATGATGACTTACCTGGACCACCTGGGACAACTGGTCAGTCCACCACCACCAGCCCCACCCTGACTACATCTGAGTCCCTTACCCAAGTGGCAACAACAGCACAGCCAACCCCTCATCCCCAAACCTGTGTTCCAAGGACTGGTCAATCAGCAGTGTGCCCCACAGTACAGGGACCAGAGTCAACCCCTCATACCCAAGACAGTGAAGGTCCTGGTTTAACTGGGAGTAGGCACACTGTGCCAGGTGCACAGGCATAGGGGGCCAAGGGCAGTTGGAGGGCACCTGTGGGCCAAGGGATGGGGCCTACAAGGACAATGACTGGCCAGGAGTCCATCACCAAAATCCTGGGAGCATACCAGCAATCCCAGGACAAGACGGCCCACCACATCCACTCAACCTTGCAGGAGAACCAGAGGCTGCAGAGGGACTACCACCAGGAGGCCATTGAATAGTGGAAGGCCCACAATGCCACCATGGCCTCCTTTGCAGGGGTGCTCAAAGAACTCACTACCATCCTGCATGTGTCCTCCACCCTCCAGCAGGCCCCTTCCACTAGCCACATATCAACTGAGCCATCAATTTTTGCCACAGCTAGTGGAATGGAGGCCCTGTCAGAGGACCCACAGGTCACTAGCATTCCTCCCTCTGTGGCCGAGGAACCTTCATGCAAACAAGGTCATCCATCCAGACATCCTGATGGACCTAATGTGATACCAAGACCAAAACCACTGCCAGGAAGTGACCCTCTCCTGAACATTCTCCCATGTGTGCCACTGACACACCCTGTTGACTTTCCACTGTCATGTCTCCATTTTCCCATGGCCCATGGATACTGGAGCTGTACCACCTGCAGCTTGGTCAACTGCTCTGATGATTACAGCCATCATTGCTCCACTCTTCACCCATTGCACTTGTATATCACAAAGAGCATTGAGCACAACTACTGCTTACCTGCCTTTGTTGTAACAAATAAGATTTACTATTGTACAAAATGTCAATATAGTTAACACATTCACATTGCCCATTAAAACTCTGAAAGATAGACAGAAAGGGGTGCAATGTGCAGAACGTATGACATTAGAACAGAAATATATACTGAAATCTTGTGTCAAGGGAGCCAACAGTCAAGCCAGGAACTAGAGTAGCACCACCCAACAGACCTGCAAAGAGACCAAGACAGGGACAACAATCATGATAGGAGTCAATGTTGCACAACCAACACAAATGCAGTACGTAGTCGAGCTCACTAGTGCGAATAGGCAAGTAGAATGTTAACACATTTTACCATGACAGAACCACATGTTCCAGACACGCATTCCCAGTGGTACATCCCTCACAGATGATGTTACTCCACTAAAGGCAAGTCCCACTGTCAGTAAAACTAATGTTCCAGAAACGTCCATCGTGTACAGTGAAGATAGGTAGCAATACTTTCAACCACTATATGTGTGGCAGTTCAATTGCATTTGACAGAGTGGTACAGGGAACATACAACATGCCCAAGTAATTGCAGATGTGATGCCAGACTACAGCATAGCAAAAGTGGATCTGACATCAGAACAGCAACTCCTCTCCTAATGGGCAACATGTTGTCCCCCAAACCCACACAGTGGAATAGCTGCAGTTACCTCCTCCACTGATGGAAAACATCAGGAGGAACAATGTCACAAGGCAGACAGAAGCACAGTATACATACAACAGAATAAACACATAGCCTCATGTCATAGGAAGTATTGCTGGATTAACTTTGTCATAGTGTCAGCTGCATCCTCATCACCCTCTTCATCACTATTAATGTCACCATCATCAGCCACTGGTCCAGCTGCCACCTCCTCAGCATCCAGTAATGGGATATGACCTCTCAGTGCTAGATTGTGTAGCATGCAGCAGGCAACAACTATCTGAGAGACCTTAAGTGGTCTGTAGAGCAAAGCACCTCCTGAGATGTGTAGACACCGGAATCTGGCCTTCAGTAGCCCAAAGATCCTCTCGATGATACGCCTCGCCCTGCCGTGTGCTTCATTGAAACAGTTTTCCACATCTGTTGTTGGGTATCTCACTGGTGTTAGAAGCCACACAGGTTAGAATAGCCAGAGTCACCTATGTGAACAAAGATTTGACTCATCACAATACTGGTAGTGACAGGGGGCAGTATGTGAAGAGACATGAGATAACAGATGTGCACATACAAATGAGCCAGGCCCTCTCTGTAGTTGTGCCGTCATGTGTGGGACATTGCTGTTCCTCATAGTCATGCACAGAACCAGGAAATTTGGCCATGACTTGGGAGATATACTGGTCAGTGAGACACACCAGCTGGACATTTTTGAGTGAACTGTTTAACTGTTCCTGTATAATTGTTCATTTGCTCTGGGAGGTACCAAAGCAATGTGGGTACCATCTATGGCCCCCATCACATGAGGGATATGTGTCATATCATAGAAGTCTGCTTTAACAGTGGGCACATTTGCACATTGGGGGCACCTGATGTAGCTGTCCAGCTGTTTGAGTAAAGCATACAGTACATCCTTCACCACATGACTGAACATGGGCTGTGACATCCCTGCTGCCAAGTCCACTGTGATCTGGAACAAGCCTGAGGCAAGGAAGTGCAGCACAGGCAACACCTGCACTGTTGGAGGTATGGCATAGGGATGACGTATGGCAGACAACAGATCTGGCTCCAAATGGTTACAAAGTTCCATGATGGTCTGACGGTTCAGACGATAGTTCTGTATGATGTGTCTTTCTTCTAGGATAGCAAGATCGACAAGGGTCCGATACACAGGTGCATGTCTCATTCTCACCATTGCATGGAATCTAGGAATGTGAGAGAGGAATAGGCACAAGTCGATGCTGTCAGTTCACAGGTCAGCAAACACAATACACCTAGCACACAAGAATAGTGTGGACATAATGATGAAGTACACTGAATCCATATGGCTATGTTGAATGACCATGTATGCCATCACTGATGACAGTTGCAGGCCTAACAGACAGTTTCCCGGACGCAAAACATTTGACACTTCCATGTTACAACACCCTATTACCACAGGTAATGAGTTGTATGTCCAGTTTGAACATATAGATATGGTTACCCCTTCTATGAGGCAGCATAGTTATCTGTACATCCAACAATAATATGCATGAATATCAAATGTGTCTGCCAGGTTGACATGTGTGTACATAGGTCATCTGTGCATATCTCACTAAAATCATCCCTGACGCACTTATCATTCATCTACAATACACAATATACATGTAAAATGGCAGCCATCTGTCATGCAAGCACAGGAAAGAAGAAAGTGACCTAATTCCGCTGGTGTTTGTCGTCATGGCAGTAGGCTGTCTCAACCGCTGTACAACTCCTCATTGGCTAACATTGTTGCCTATGGGAGACTGGGGTCAATGATGATCACCGTCGGTGGTAATGGTCATGTGCGTAGTGGACCATTTTTTGTTGTATAGGTCACTTGACTCCTGAAAATCGTGCAATCAAGACCTCCTCTGCGTGTGCTGCTGTATTTTGATTCTGGAAGCCAATATGCCATATCCTGCAGGAGATAGGGCCCCTGCCTTCACCCAGGAGGAGCTGAAAAAGCTAGTAGACTGGGTCCTACCCCTGCTTGGACCATTGTATGGGGCACCAGAGCAGCACGTGAGTCAAATGCTCCTGTCCTGTCTCCTTGTGATATGTGTGGGTGTGAAAGGCATTGTGTCGACACACACCAAGTGGATGCATGCAGATGGCAAAGTATTTGGTGCGTGAGAGGTGTCCGTGGACATTTGTGTGGTCATGAGATGCTTTCTGATGTGTGGAATCCACTGCTGTTGTTGTGATGCCGATCTACATGCCTATCTCCTTCTGTCTGTGTCACCCAGGCAGGTCATTACCCATCAGAAGAAGGGGATTTGTCGTGCCATCACCAAGCAAGTCTGGACCCTGGGGGTCCATGCCCGGCAGAGCACTGACTGCAGAAAGCGCTGGGAGGACCTGAGGCGCTGGGCCCAAAAGACCGCTGAGGTCCAGTTGGGGACGTCCTCCCAATGAGGGAGGGGTGCCCATAGGACCCCGACACCCCTTATGGCACACATTGTGGCAGTGGCCTACCATGAGGTGGATGGGTGCTTGCAGGCAGCACAAAGGAGTAAGAAGACACTCACAACCGTCTAATGGTAGGCATGTATGGGTTTGGGTAGCCTGTTAGTGGGAAGATGTGGTGTAGATTTTTGGTACATGCACATTGGCTATGGGTATGAGCCACCCTGGTGTTTCCTGGCTTCTTTCCACATGTATGTGTTGGATATGTGTGATTGTGTGTGTGTCTTGTGTGTATTTGATGTGTTTGTGTAGCAGTATGAGTTGTGTGGACGAATTGTGCTATGGGCTTGTTGTGATATGTTGTGTTGATATTGTGTTGTAGTGGTGTGTGTGTTATGAAGCATCTGTGATGTAATTTGTGTGTTGGGTGGACATGGTGTGTGCTCAGACAAGTTATTTGGCAGTATTAATGTTTGTATTGGATGTGTGCCATTGTTACATGTTGCTACCAGTATATGTTTTCCTGTAGAGATGTGCGATGTTGCACTCTGCCAATGCGTTTGTGAGGTTATGATGGTGTTGTCATTGTGTGACTCAGTGGTGTTGTGTGTAGATGTATTTGACAGTGGTGGTGTTGTGTGTGTGGTGTGGTGTGTGTATGGCATGTATATTTTGACCTTGGTGTGTGTTGTTTGTATGTGGGTGTGTGTATGTAGATGTGTATGTGTGTTGGTACAGGTGTTTGTTTGCGTGTGTGTGTGGCTGTGTTTTGTCATGCCGGGGTTGTGTGTTGTATATGGGTGTGTACTTACGGTTCTTGTCTTTGTTGCCCGTTCTGGTGTAGTTTGGTCAGCAGGACCAGTGGGAAGACTTCAAGTTCAGGTTCCATTGCCGCTGCAGACGCGTCTGCGTTCCTGGAGGTGAGTGTCTCCTTTTATGTTGTTAGTTTCTGCCAGGCTTTTCCTGGGGGTGTAACTGCCCTGGAAATCCTGGCAGTGTGCAACCTCATAATATGGTTGGTGGAAACATGGTCTCCACCGGCCTACAGATGCCTGCCACCAGCCCTGGCGGTCTGTCCGCACTTGCAGTGCTGGGAGTATATTGGCTGTGTTCTTTTGGGACCAGAAATGTGAAGTTGTGTCAACCCAACACTTCATTCTACAGCATAGACCACTCGTGGATGGTACCACCATGAAGCTCCGGTGCACCTGCTTGTGATGAAAACAGAATCTTTGCAGTACAGCGATGACCATCTGTGACACCTGGCCTACTCTTTGCACTACATCGATGAACGTCCACAATGCTTCTCTGCTTCCCAAAGCCACCTCCACCGCAAATGGGACTGAAAAGGTAATTTTCCAGAAGAACTAACCTGTTCCCTGTATCTGATCCACACTTCATCACGGTCTTCCTGAGCTTTCTCCTGGTCTTTCATGAACAGATGACCATGAGTGGCACTTTGGGCTTTTTCACTCTATTTTCACTTAAATCATTAAAATTGCATATCTCCGGTTCTACTGATTGGATTTGTGTTGTTTTGGTTTTGATTTATTTATGTTTGCCCAATTCCTTTTCTAAGTTGGTGTCAGATTTTTTTGTGTTGTGTTTTTATTTGATTACTGTTTGAAGTACTGCATAAATACTTGACATGCTGCTTCTAAGTTAAGCCTTACTGCTCTGTGCTAAGCTGCCAGAGGGTTGAACAGAGGTTAGTTTGGGGTTTGCTTGTGCCTCACCCTGAGAAAGATTGCAGTCGCTGCTTGATAAGGGTTTCAGCACCCTCAAATAGTAGCTCAATTTTTAGCAATATGAAAACCCTAGTGTTCAGAATAAATGGCGTTTGGTATTCAGGTATCACGTAAGATTCTAACTAACTGGTCTGAAGTACGGTTGCTCATGTCTCTTATCTAAGCTTTGTGGTTGCATTTCCACTAGAATTGTACAATATGTAAATTCAATTTTTACAATATGCAGACACATTGTATTGTTTGATATCACAGACATTGTGATGCAAAGGGTCATGAATGAGCATGATAGTTAAAAAAATGTCGACAACGAGGATATAAATTTAGTAAAACTGACATTAACATTGAGGTAATAGATTTTGGGAAAAAGTTTGTCAAAAGAGAATTTTGAAAACTAAATGATAAACTCATTCAACAAGTATCATTTTTTAACTGTCTTGGACTACGGTTAGATTGTCGAGGTTGTATTAAGTGCCTTCACTCACAGCTGAAATACAGAGCTTTTGCTCTTCATTTTACCCACTGAAGAATGTATGCCTACAGTATTCTCAAAACCATTCAGTTCAAATTACTCTTGGCCACTGTTTATGCCCATTAGGCATATCCTGGCAGGTTGGCAAATTGGTTGGACCTTGCTCAGTATGCTCTACTAAGATGTGCTTTTTGTTTCCTCCCATTCTTTGCCAAAATGGTGACTCCAGTTGGAATTTGGCCTAATAAAACTTACTTTGGCAGCAATGACAACCTTTGCCAAACTGTGCTTCACAGGAAAAATCGCTGCAGACGACCATGTTAAATCCCAGATCTGTGGCACCACTCATTACAATCTCAATGTGAAGATTTTGCACAAGTGGAGCAATTATCAGACAGAGTTGTTGGTATTTTGAATATAGTTGAGTCCTAGCAAGGTAATCTGACACTTAAATACCTACTTAAGCAGAATCTACATTTAAACTCACTTTTACATCTGCACTTTTCACAAAATATACTCTTGATAGTTATGTTGACTTCAAACCCCAGGAATATTCAATAATATCTTCAACCAAACACATATGACAAACTATTTAGCCTAAGATTAATGCTTACACCATTGCTGAAGTCTAGACAAGGATGGCAGTTGTATAAATGGGCAACAGGAAAATGTCTGCCCTGTTACAGTTGGAAGGAAACCGTACCACACATCCCAGAGCATATTTGCTATTAGGTAACACAGCGAAGCAAGGCAAGTTGCTGTGCTACGTTGCGTAGATGTGAGAGACCTTAACAGTGTCCTATTTTTCAAGACATGGCACTGTTCAGCTCTTTCTATGCGCTGGCAGATTTGTGGCTGCCTAGCGCAAAGGTAGGCACTCTTGCACCGTGGATGAGGACAAGTCTGGCTTCTGCGTTCTGGATGGTCTGCAGTCTTCTTAAGAGCTGGTTGGTAATTTCTATGTATAGGATGTTTCCATTGTCTAGGTTGCTGGTGACAAGGGCTTTTTAGGTGATCAATTTCTTGGTGCTGTCTGGCAGCCGCTTCAAGATTTTCTTCAGAATCCTTAATGTTTTGAAGCAGGCTGAGACCACTGCTTTGACTTGGGCGGTGATGTCCAGTTTCTTGTCTATGATTATTCTGAGTAGTGAGGTATTATTCCCAAAGGCTACCACCATTCTCTTGTCCTAGTTCACTTTGACGTAATTGGATTTCATCCAGGTAGCTACCTCTGCTATGCATGTGGTATTTTGTCTGAGAGTGAAGCATCAATTGTGTCATTGGAGCAAGTGAGGATGTTTATGTTGTGAGCTCATGTGGTGTCAGCCAGCAGGGTCGTGTAGATGTTGAAGCGTATTGGAAAGAGCGAGGAGCCCAGCAGGGCTCTGCAAATAAGATTTTGTGCTTCAAAGGTGCAGAGCGGAATGTTTACAGTTTGGGTGCTTCTGATGAGAAAGAAGCAGATCCATGTGAGGATTTAACATTAGAATGGTGTGGGAGGTGGTGTAGAAGGCTGCTAATAGCTTTAGATGGATGAGGGATGTGGTTCCACCCCATTGGGGATCATCTTAGTGCCATCTGTTGCTGTTACAAGGGCAGTTTCTGTGCTGTTGTCGGATTTTAATACTGATTGTTTGGTATATATAAGCTAGTGTTTGGTGAGGTGGTTAGAGAGTTACTCGTTGATTGCTTTTTCCAGGACTGTGGTTAGGTAGGGATGGAGGGGTATCAGTCATAATTGGTGATTATGACCAGGTCACCTGAGGGTTTCTTTAGTAGGACACTGAAGGATTAAAGATGGGATTGCTCCTTTGTCAAAGGCATGGTGCGGCAGTGGTCTGCCAGTGCCCTGGAGTGAATGGTTTTCATGATTTTTGTGGTTTCCTCTGTGCTAATGGTGTCTCGTGGTGATTGTGTTTACTTCCCTTATCACCAGGAGGATCATGGAGAGAGCCAAGGGTACAACTGCAAAGGTAATTTGCTGTATAAGGTTGTGATTTTGATGCAAAAGAAGTTTCAGCGGTTGTTTCATAGATCTTGTGATGGGTTGGTATTTCTGGTGACAGCTGTGGGTGCGCTGAAGTCTTTGACAGTTGTGAACATTTCTTTGCTGCTGTTGGAGTTGGTGTTTATTCATCCAACTAGATCCTTACTCTTGGTTAAGCTGGTGGTACCTCCACTCGGCAATTTTGAAAGCATTTTGTTTTTCACTTCCCCTTTGCTGGTTCTCCATTCCCATTCAAGTTGTTTTTAAAGTTGCTTCTTTTCACTGCCGTTTCTGTACCAGCTGGCTAGTGTTCTGGTTTTGACTATGTTGTTTTATTCCATGGGGGTCAGAGTGTTGGCACAGCTGGTGATCCACTTTTTGAAGTTTTTGTTGGTGCATGGAGGATACCAATAGGTTCCAGTTTGTACTCGAGTAGGACAGTTGTCCACTCCGCCTCTGTCAAGTTGTTCCAGTGTCTGCATGTTAGGCCTACTCTGCCTACTGTGGGGCTCTTGTCAGTTGATGGAGGTTGACTGTAAAACTAACCATTGCATGGTCTGTTAAGGTGATGAGTCTTGGAATATGGATTGTAATGCTACTGAAAGATGTGATTACAGTGTCTAGGATGTGAATGGCAGCATGGGTTTGTTAATCCCAGGTTCCAGAGGTTGTCAAGAAGGGCAGCTCAGTTCAGGTTAGTTTGATCTTCAAGATGGAAATTGGGGTCTCCAAATTTATGCCTTTGGTTGCCCTTCTCAGGGTGCTTATCTGGGCACCTGATACCACACGTGATTTCCATACCATCAGCATAACATTTTAAATGAAGGTGTGCAGTTTTGAAGATAAGGCCATTTAAGCATCCCAGATGAACTTCTGGGGTGCATTGTCTTGAACAGCCTCCTTGAAATCCATTCAGGAGTCTCTCTTGTGCTTTTCAAACCATGTTGTTGCTTTTTAAGTTTCAACAGCCATTGTGAAACCCTATTTATCAATTGGCAATACGTTCAGTATACCAAGCTAAATGCTTTATTTGTTGTTTGGTGAACAAGTACTCCATAACAAACGTGACAAATATCCCATCCACCTTTATACAAATGTCATAATATATAATGCACTTGTTCTAGCGGGATGGAATATCCAATTTATTTGTGAAAGAGTAAACTGAGTGTTTGGACAAAATATTGATTAAAAATATCAGAAGACAGTTTGGTGAGAAGGGGAGCGGGAGATTCAATACAATCGACATCATCTGCAGGACCTTGTCCTGGTGAGCTTAGAACTCCTATGGGTTTTAGTCCTCTTGTAACATTGCCGGATGCAACAAACATCTCCAATGCAACTCAGAGCTTGAGACTCCTGACACCGCAAGGCTCAGGTACAGTGGCACAGCAGCTGCCAGTCCCGAATGCAAGTAATATCTCATTACAAGGGTTAACAGCTCAGCAGTTAGCTAGTTGGCTGGATAGTTTAAATTCTTCGCAAGGTGCATCAAAAGGGGAAGATCAGCTGAACCGAGTGGGATTAAATATCGAGGCGAATGAAATAGTTGAGGGAACAGGTTAGAATCCTACACTGAAGAAGAGCTGAGGTATTTATGTCCAAGGATCACAAAAGAGGTAGGGAAAATACACCAGAAATTAGCGGAAGTAGCAGAGAAGCATGACATTGATGTTAAAACAACAAAGCATTTGAGACGAAGTTACAGGTTGGATTTCGAGGCAAAGGATTTTGAACACATGAGATCAGCTGGAATGAAGGCACATTTGAGGGACTTGCTGCAGAGTGCGAAAATCTGGGGAGCATTAGAAACGTGGGAAGGCAGATGGGCAAGGAAAAAAGAGAAACGAAAACGAGATTCTCAAGAAGACGCAGAGGGAGCTGAGAAGGGAGAAACAGTTAAAATGCTTCCGATGAGAGAGATTCCAGGGAGTCAGTTCGTTCACGTCCCATGGCACAGAAGTGACTTAGGGGGTCATTACAACATTGGCGGTAAAAGCCGCTTACCGCCGTGCAGAAGACCGCCAACACACCGCCACGGCTGCGGAATTCCGCCACAGCTATTACGACCCACATCCCGAAATCCGACAAAATTCAGACACCCACACAAGTCCGCCACACCAAAGGTCAGTGATAAACTGGCGAAAACAAAACCTCCACCGTCACGCCAACAGAAATACGCCCATGCTATCACGACCCACGAATCCACGCGGCGGTCTTTTAACCGCGGTATTCCATTGGCAGTACACACCGCCGCGCTCAAAATACACACACTCTTACAAAACACAGCCACATTGGACAATTCAAAATACACACACCTGATACACATACACACACCACTCCCACACACCCAATACAATATAAAACACACACCCACATCACCCACAAACCCCTACAACAAAAAATTCAGAAAGAAGGCCAGAGAGAGACACCACCATCCACAAACTAGCAGCCACAGGCACACAACACCATCACCCACACTACTTCCACGCACAAAACACCACACACCACTACATATCACCACACTTATCACCACATACATCGCCTACACCACCCCATGGCACGGCAAAGACACCCCAGGTTCTCGGAGGAGGAGTTCAGGGTCAGGGTGGAGGAAATCGTACGGGTAGAGCCACAGCTATTTGGATCACAGGTGCAGCACACCTCCATAGCTATGAAGATGGAGCTATTGCGAAGAATTGTCGACAGGGTCAACGCAGTGGGACAGCACCCAAGAAATCCAGACGACATCAGGAAGAGGTAGAATGACCTACGGGGGAAGGTGCGTTCTGTGGTCTCAAGACACAACATCGCGGTACAGCGGACTGGCGGCGGACCCCCACCTCCTCCCCCACAACTAACAACATGGTAGGAGCAGGTCTTGACTATTCTGCATCCTGAGGGCCTCGCAGGAGTCGGTGGAGGAGTGGACTCTGGTAATTCAAATCTTAACTATCATATCCCCCACCCTACCTGCATGCTATCACAGACCCCCTCCCTCGCCCCCTCCCCTATCACTCCAACTCCTCACAAATGTACTAACAACACAAACCACACATCCCAACACCTAGCCCTGCATGACACAACAAAGCATGGACACCCATCACTAAAGCATGCCCACTGCACATACCCATAACACTCCCCTCAACCATCATCACACAATCCCCACACAGGAATGCTAGCACTGGGGTACACGCTCACCCACCCATTGCCCACCATGACACACACAGATGCAATAATCATGCTTTTATACCCCTGCAGGACCACTACCCAACGTCACCAGACAGGAGGGTCCAGACATCTCCACCCCACCCACAGAAGAGGCCCACAGTGATGACAGCAGCTCTGTCCAACTGGATCCAGATGACCAGCCCGGACCATCGTGGGCCTCGGGACAGTCAGTTCCCCACACCAAGTCACAGGCCACCACAGACCTTCCACCCTCTGGTAACACCAGCGCAGCACCCACCCAGCGGGCCCATATCTCCGTCCCCAGGACACGTCAATCAGCTGTGTGTCCACCACTACAGGGAACCCAGGATAACCCACCACCCCAACAACAACAGGGACCTGGGGGCAGTGGTAGTGGGCACACGGTCCAGGGGACGGAGGCACAGGAACACAGGGGAACTGGGAGGGCTGCTGTGCGACATGGGGCTGACAGGCCTAGGGAACCCACTCTCCACGAGGCCCTCTCCTCCATCATGGGAGCCTACCACCACTCCCAGGAGACGATGGCAACGGTACTGGCGACCCAGCGGCTGCAGGAGGAACAGTATTTGGGGTTCAGGGAGGAACTCAGAACCATCAGCTCCACCCTGGGCACCATCGTAGGGGTGCTGAAGGAGATACTTAACACCAGGAGGGACACTGTGGCACTGCAAGGGGCCCCCGACACTAGCATGGACGATGAACTGCCCACCACCTCCGCCGGCACTAGTGGACAGGTCGCCCCGCCACAGGACCACCACACCAGCACCTCACCCCCTGCAGACGGAGAACCACCCCACAAACGGTCCCTGAGATCCAGGAACAAGACAGAGCACGATGCCAACACCCCCGCCAAGAAATGAGACCACCCTGATTGTCATCCTACTGTCCCACTTTGTAACCCTGTCCATATTGGAACTGCCCCAGCTCCACTTCCTATGCCCATATGGGCAATGTACCTGTGAGACTAATAGACTGGACTCTTCCTTGGACATTCCTCCACCATCACCCCTCACCATTTTACAACCCCCCTCCAATATTGAGCACTTCAATAAACACCCTTGAACCACAAAACAATCTGGAGTCATCTGTGATTTCGAAAATGTGTATTAGCAATGACAGTGACAAAATGCGTTTTCAAATGTAATGTCAACATACCTATGTCACACATCTCAAGTCCATGAGGAATCTAAACAGATGACACACGTTGTAAACCACACCTGTGAAACCGTAAGGGAAATGTACAACTCAGTTACCATATACTGGGTGAAATCGACAGACAGGATAGAGGTAGAAGTGTGAAAGTACTTGTAGTAGGCAGGAATGTGTTCTCACCTGTGTGTCACTGGAACTATTGCTGGATAACTGAGTCCCTGTTGTCAATGTCTTCTTCCTCTGCTTCCTCCTCATCACTGTCCACAGGCTCCACAACTGCTACAACACCGTCATCTGGACCATCCTCCTGCAGAAAAGGCACCTGTCGTCGCAAAGCCAAGTTGTGAAGCATACAGCAGGCCACGATGATCTGGCACACCTTCCTTGGTCAGTAGAATTGGGAACCACCTGTCATATGGAGGCACCTGAACCTGGCCTTCAGGAGGCCAAAGGTGAGTTCGATCACCCTCCTAGTCCGCCCATGGGCCTCATTGTAGCGTTCCTCTGCCCTGGTCCTGTGATTCCTCACTGGGGTCAGTAGCCATGACAGGTTGGGGTAACCAGAGTCCCCTAATAGCAACACCCGGTGCCTCTGGAGTTGACCCATCACATAAGGGATGCTGCTATTCCGCAGGATGTAGGCGTCATGCACAGAGCCAGAGAACATAGCATTTACCTGGGAGATGTACTAGTCTGCCAAACATACCATCTGTACATTCATCGAATGATAACTCTTCTGGTTCCTGTACACCTGTTCACTCCTGTGGGGGGGGGGACCAGAGCTACATGGGTCCCATCAATGGCACCTATGATGTTGGGGATATGTCCAAGGGCATAGAAGTCACCTTTAACTGTAGGCAAATCCTCCACCTGAGGGAAAACGATGTAGCTCTACATGTGTTTCAGCAGGGCAGACAACACTCTGGACAACACGTTGGAAAACATAGGCTGGGACATCCCTGATGCCATGGCCACTGTTGTTTGAAATGACCCACTTGCAAGGAAATGGAGCACTGATAGCACCTGCACTTGAGGAGGGATCCCTGTGGGATGGCGGATTGCTGACATCAGGTCTGGCTCCAACTGGGCACACAGTTCCTGGATTGTGGCACGGTCAAACCTGTAGGTGATGATCAAATGTCTTTCCTCCATTGTCGACAGGTCCACCAGCGGTCGGTACACCAGAGGATTCTGCCATCTCCTCACATGTCCCAGCGGACGGTGCCTAGGAATGACAACAGCGACCACAGAGTCAAACAACTCAGAGGTATGTACCCACAGTCTACACAGAACACCATTCATACACAAAATCTGGCCTGTATTTGTTACAGGTATGTGGAGTGCACCAGCCACCAAGTCAGCCAGTGTGGCACGGAGCCACAGCACAGCCAGTCCCCCCCCTGTGAAGCACCAGAAGTTGGACTGTGCCCGGCGGGAGAGGGGGAAGACTCCAGCCAGCAAAGCCGCTCACAATGGTCCCGGGGGTAGTGTGACTCAGCTGTGACTCCTCCCAAGGTGGGGAAGGGGCAGAAGAAATCTCCAAAGTCTGGGAGGAGCAGCACGGCGTAGAAGACCGCCATCATCCCCGCTGCCCAGGAGGCCACCGCCAGCCCAATCGTCACTGGCCAGGAGGCCACCGCCGGAGTCACTGCCCAGGAGGCCAGCCCAATCGTCACTGGCCAGGAGGCCACCGCCAGAGTCACTGCCCAGGAGGCCAGCCCAATCGTCACTGGCCAGGAGGCCACTGCCAGAGTCACTGCCCAGGAGGCCAGCCCAATCATCACTGGCCAGGAGGGCCCCGCAAGCCACAGCCCAGCTGACCCATGAAGGACCGCCAGCCACAGGCCTGCTGGGCAATGAAGGACCGCCTTGGCAAGCACCGATGAACAGGCCAGGGACCGCTGAACAAGGCAAAGACCGCCATGGCAAGCACCGCTGAACAGGGCAAGCACCGCTGAACAGGTCAGAAACTGCCAACTCAAGCACCGCTGAACAGGGCAAAGACCGCCATGGAATGCACCGCTGAACAGGGCAAGCACCGCTGAACAGGTCAGAAACTGCCAACTCAAGCACCGCTGAACAGCGCAAAGACCGCCATGGAATGCACCGCTGAACAGGGCAAGGACCGCTGAACAGGTCAGAAACTGCCAACTCAAGCACCGCTGAACAGGGCAAGCACCGCTGAACAGGTCAGAAACTGCCAACTCAAGCACCGCTGAACAGGGCAAAGACCGCCATGGAATGCACCGCTGAACAGGGCAAGCACCGCTGAACAGGTCAGAAACTGCCAACTCAAGCACCACCGAACAGGGCAAAGACTGCCAAGGCGAGCACCGCTAGCCCATTAGCGGCAGGGGCAGTGACGCAACTGGGACCGTCACGGGGTGAGTGCTGCACTCTGGGCACCAGTCCCCCTCCAGAACCAGTGAAGACATGCATCCACTCCGTCTGTCCTTCCCAGGTTGAAGCACTCTGGGCACCGGTTCCCCTCCAGAACCAGTGGAGACCTGCATCCACTCCGTCTGTCCTGCACAGGATGAAGCACTCTGGGCACCAATCCCCCTCCAGAACCAGTGGAGACTGTTATCCACTTGAGAGACTGTGGCTTTGCACTTCCCAGGATGGTAGAGTGGGCAACCCACCCACTGTAGAGACTTGAGAGACTGTGGCTTTGCACTCCCCAGGATGGTACAGTGGGCAAACCACCCACTGTAGAGACTTGAGAGACTGTGGCTTTGCACTCCCCAGGATGCAGCAGTGGGCAACCCACCCACTGTAGAGACTTGAGAGACTGTGGCTTTGCACTCCCCAGGATGGTACAGTGGGCAACCCACCCACTGTAGAGACTTGAGAGACTGTGGCTTTGCACTCCCCAGGATGGTACAGTGGGCAAACCACCCACTGTAGAGACTTGGGAGACTGTGGCTTTGCACTCCCCAGGATGGTACAGTGGGTAAACCACCCACTGTAGAGACTTGAGAGACTGTGGCTTTGCACTCCCCAGGATGGTACAGTGGGCAAACCACCCACTGTAGAGACTTCAGAGACTGTGGCTTTGCACTCCCCAGGATGCAGCAGTGGGCAAACCACCCACTGTAGGGACTTGAGAGACTGTGGCTTTGCACTCCCCAGGATGCAGCAGTGGGCAAACCACCCACTGTAGGGACTTGAGAGACTGTGGCTTTGCACTCCCCAGGATGGTACAGTGGGCAAACCACCCACTGTAGAGACTTGAGAGACTGTGGCTTTGCACTCCCCAGGATGGTACAGTGGGCAAACCACCCACTGTAGAGACTTGAGAAACTGTGGCTTTGCACTCCCCAGGATACATCAATGGGCATGGAGCCCCCTCGTGGATCTGGCATGGTGCACTCATCCGGCTGAGGTGCCCCCCTTCCCTTCCCCCTCAGGTGCCTGTTGTATTTCTATCTGATGCCCCTGCAGTGTTCTCTCTGTTTTGATCAGGTATCAAGTGTGGGCCTCGCCCATGCATTTTGGGCCCTGTGGTCCACGGTCAATGAATGGTGCATTACCTGCACTACTAATCGTGGTGTATATTTTGTTTAATGTGTATATATATGTATATGTTTGGTTACTGTATTTTAATATATTACAATGGTTCAACTCATTTCCATTTGTCTTTGCATTCTTCCGGGGTGGGTTTGGGGGTTGTTACTGTAATGTTTGGATATGCATTGGTGTGTGTGTTGTAGTGGGTGAGGGTCGGGGTGGGGTTGTGATGTTGGTTGTGTGTGTCCCTGTGTTTTTCCCTCCCCCTCCCCTATGTTGTAGGTGCAGTACTCACCGTGATCTTCGCCGCCGGTGTTGTTGATCCTCGTATAGGAGCAGGAAGACTATTGCAGGGAGAATATGGAGTTCCGGCTCATTGGTGTCGTCGTTCCTCGTGGGGTGTGTAGAGGTGAGCGTTTTCCCTTTGAAATGGCTGTTTCCGCCGTGTTTTATCCGCAGTGAATCTGCCCCGGAAAAGATGGCGGATTGGCCTGTTGTGATACTGTGGCCCGTATTTATACTTTTTTAGCGCCGCATTTGCGTCACTTTTTGACGCAAAAGCGGCGCAAACTTGCAAAATACAATTGTATTTTGTAAGTTTGCGCCGTTTTTGCGTCAAAAAGCGGCGCAAATGCGGCGCTAAAAAAGTATAAATACGGGCCTGTGGGCGGTAGATTGTCCTCCGCCAGTCTGTTGGCGGTGACCGCCGCGCTGTTTGTCTGTACCGCCGTAGCGGTCGGAGTGTCAAAGTGGCTGTCTTTGTTGGCGGTTTCCGCCGCGGTCATAATTCCAGATTTTTTACCGCCGACCTGTTGGCTGTTTTACCGCCGCTTTAACACCGACCGCCAGAGTTGTAATGACCACCTTACTGTCCTTTACAAATGAGTATCCCAAGTTGAGAGAGAAACCAGTTGAATGGTATCAGCAGACTGAGAGGTTCGTGAAACTCTCTAAGTGTTTGTGGGAAGACTTGAATACCTCATTTGAGATAGTCGTGCCAGCCGACTTATGGGTCAAGTGCGAGAGGGCAGTAGACTGGCCAACGAGTGAACCTGAGAGGAACAAAATTACAGGCGCACAATCACCTGAGGTAATGAAGAATTATTGTAAGGTGATCGAGTTCCTGAAGACTAGGATTTCTCCTAAAAATATTGATTGGCAGAGGATTGACAGGACAGTCCAGGAAACTAAAGAGTCAATACATACTTACTATGAGAGGTTGTTAAAGGCTTTCAAAGAGTACAGTGGCAAGGAAGCAGTCGAGCTGAAAGACACGTTGCATTTTGTGTTCAGATTTGTAGAAGGGTTGAGACCTGAAGTAGGGCAGATGATCAAGAATCATTTGATTTGCTGGCAGGCAAAGCCGATTGATGAGGTGCTGCAGTATGCTAAATATTGTAGTAATGAGATTCAATTGAAACAAAAGAAGTTGAAAGAAAAGGCAATGGTGATGCAGATTAAGGCAGCACAATCAGGAGTACAAGGAGCTTTAGTGCCGCTGATGCCGCCGCAACAGAGAACTGTCATGTTCCAACCTCAAGTGAGGGGTAGAGGTCATGCAATGGATATGACGTGTGGTCTGGATCTAAGCACTGTGGTTGTTCAGAATGACATGCAGGGCATGGAAAGGATAATGCCATGTCATTTGTGCGGAATCGTGGGACACTGGAAGTAGGAGTGCCCATTGATGGTTCACCGATAATGGGACTGAAAAAGCCATGTCGGAAAGTACAAATTGTGCAGGACTTGTGAAAATTGAATGACATGGTGGTTAAGTGTTGTCCGATTGTACCCAATCCAGCAGCGATACTGTTTCAGATTCCTTGTGAGGCCTAGTGATTCACGGTGGTTGACTTGTCACAAGCTTTCTTTTCGGTGCCACTTCATGAGGATAGTTAGTTTCTTTTCAGTTTCAAATTCCTAGATAAAGTCTATAGCTGGTGCAGGCTTCCACACGGGTATACGGAGTCACCATCTTTGTTCAATCAGATTCTAAAGAAGAACTTGGAGTCATTGGAATTACCCTGCCAATCGACTTTTGTGCAGTACATTGATGACTTATTGATTGTATCCAGAACAAGGGACGAGTGTAAACACGACTCGATTGCCCTGTTGAATCATTTGGGAGAGTTTGGACACAAGGTCTCACCTGTAAAACTGCAGTATTGCCAGAAGTCTTTCAAATGGTTTTGCAGAGAAGTCCCCCGACTTCCCAGAAGGATGTGCGCATGTTTCTGGGAATGGCAGGCGTACTGTAGACAATGGATTCTGAATTTTGCTGACATAGCAAAATGCCTACAGCAATTGACACACAAAGGAGTTACCAACCCCATTAGCCTAGATGGAGATCAAATGAGGGCTTTCACTGAATTGAGAAAGTGTTTGTACAGAGCACCAGCGTTGGGAATGCCTGATTACACAAAGCCTTTCACATTGTTTTGTCATGAACGTGATGCTTGTTCTTTTTCTGTTTTGACACAGGTCCATGGATGTGCTTCTCGCCGAGAAGCTTTTTTTTCAGCTACCTTGGACCCGGTTGCAGCAGCTTTACTAAGTTGTCTGCGAGCAGTAGCCACAGTTGGTCTAGGTCTTTCCCAATGTGAAGGGGTGGTCATGGGATACCCAGTGACGGTAATGGTACCACCGTCTGTTGAGATTTTATTGACAAGGACGAAAACACAACATTTGATGGGGCAAGACTGACAAGGTATGAGACGAGCATATTGGGAGCCCCAAATGTAACTTTGAAAAGATGTTCAGTATTGAATCCAGCAACATTATTGCCAGGCGATACTGTTGAAACTGAAAAAGAGGAGGATATAGAACATGATTGTCTTGAAGTAACTGAATTATGTACAAAGCCTCGACCTGACATCAGAGATTATAAACTTTAAAGGAGGGTGAAAAATTATGAGTAAATGGCGCCCCTACTGTCTAATCTAATTGCCTTTAAATAACTAACTTACGGTGCTCTGCACTAGGGTTTCACCCTCTAAACTACCCTAAATGGTAACGAAGTTACCCAATATTTTACAAATTGTGAAGGCACACGTATAACAGTTCATAGATAACAGTATACATTTTATATCAGATAGAGAAGTTACCCGAAATGTATTTTCCCAACACAATACTAACGTATAATTCCAAATTAGAATCTGTATTTAGTTCCAATAAACATTTAATAAAACTGAAAACCAGCAGTCCAAATTATATGCTCCTTCGATAGTTATTTACAATACCAAGTTCATAGTTCCAAAAGCCCTTTCCAATCCATCCAGTCTCAAATGATCCCACTTGATATTCCATAGATTGACTTGAATGGTCCTCAATATTCTCTTACATGTCCATCAATATTTTCTTCCAAAATTCTCTTACTTGTCAACACGTGTTTCATCCGGGGAGTACCCCTGGATTTCTTCAGGACCTTCACATCCAATGCTGTGTTTCAGGACCTTCCAAAATAATGTACTCATAACTGATACATCAAAAAAGGTTTGGGATTTTGTCCATCATCTATGGGGAATATTTGTAAATCTAAAATAGATCTATATAAATTTATTAGAAGGTTGAAACTAAAGAGATATTTTGATACTCGAATACCAGATACAGACACAGCCCCACTAGGAAACTTGGCACAAAGTAAATTATCTATTCAAGATATTCATGATACTATGACCTTGATGACGATTACAGATTATGAGGAATACCCAGTAACAATATCCACTATTTTACGAGACTTGAATGTACCATCGGATTTAAATGTTACAAGTGGTTTGAAACAAAGATCTAATTGGATGCCAAAATCTCCAATGGACAGCCATATTGAAACATTTTTCAAATTAGTATGGTGTGATTTAGATAAGGAGGAGAAGAAGAAGAGAAATTTGAGGAGACCTAAGCTGAGACAGGAAGAATATATTGCTTTGAAGACCTTAAAATCAGATGAAGATTTAGTTATCAAGAGAGCAGATAAGGGTGGGAATATAGTGGTCATGAACCGCATAGATTATGAGCGGGAAATACATACGCAATTGAGTGACATCAACTGTTATGAAAAGCTCTCATATAATACAATACCAACAATGACAGGTAAATTAAATAGAATGTTAAAAAGCTGGTGGGATAGGAGTTTATTGGATGAGGAGGAGTATCTCTATTTACGGGTACATTGCCCTAGATTCCCATGTCTCTATACGCTGCCTAAGATACACAAAGAATCAGAGTTTCCACCAGGTAGACCGATAGTCTCCGGTGTGGGGGGACCCACCGAAAGACTTTCAGAATTTGTGGATATATTTCTCCAACCGTTTGTCTGTAATTTACCTTCACATATCAAAGACACAAAATACATACTGAGTCTGTTATCAGACATCCAATGGGAACCCGGTGTGATTATGGTGACTCTGGACGTGGTAGCACTGTATACTAGCATACAACACAAATGTGGAATGAAAGCAATTGAACACATTTTAAATAGAAGATCAGTGAGCTTACTTGAGCACACCGAGATGATATTAAGTATGATTGATTTTATATTAAATAACAACTACTTTTTGGTAGAAAAAGACTGTTATAGACAAAAACAGGGTGTGGCAATGGATTCCAGGTTTTCCCCCTCATATGCTAATCTGTTTATGGGGTGGTTTGAGGAATATTGGATCTGGGGCCCTGGAACGGCAAGATGGCATTCACATATCCTATACTGGGGACGATATATCGACAACTGTTTCTTGTTATGGACAGGGGATATGGCAGCATTAGATAGTTTCTGCAACCATCTTAATGAGAATGAAGTGAACATCAGATTTACATATCAATATAGTGAGACTTGTATAGAATTCTTAGATGTGGAACTATTTGTGCATAACAACAGAATAGAGAGTAGATTATATCATAAGCCAACCGCCTGTAACACCCTATTACATGCAACAAGTGCACTTCCAAAGTACCAGATAGAAGCTATACCGCTAGGGGAGATGGTGAGAGCTCGAAGAAATTGTAGCAGAAACTGTGATTTTCAAAAGGTCATTGAGGATATGGGATATAGATTTGCAGCGAGGGGCTACTCAAAGACAATAATACGTAAATCTCAAGAGAAAGCGTTAAGGATCTCTCGTCCACAGACATTAATGTCACTCACCCAGATAGACAAGGAGAGAAAGAAAGACAGTACTCAGAATTTAAGAATCATATTGGATTATACAGACAGTTCTCAAAGAATGTTGAGAATAATGAAGAAGCATTGGTCAATACTTACTCAGGATGGGATACTGAGGAAATTTATTGGCAACAAACCAGAGGCTTCATTTAGGAGAGGTAGTACCTTTAATAATATCTTAAGTCCTAGTTATTAGTTGGACAGAAAGAAATCAGATTGGCTTAGTGCACTAAATTTGGGTTTCTATAGATGTGGATCATGTGCAATGTATAAATGGGCATGGCAAGCTAAAAAAGACTTCTTGGATATGAATGGTCACAGGGTAAACATAAGGGTACACATAGATTGTAACACGAGATATGTCATTTACATGCTTATATGTAAATGTGAAAAAATATATGTGGGCAGTACGATACGTCCCCTCAAGATTAGAATCTCTGAGCACTGGAGAGCAATCAGGCAAGAAGACGAGAGATATCCAATAGCCTCTCATATGAAAATATGTGATGCACAAGGAAGTCATAAGACATTTAGGGGCATATTTATATTCCGTTTGTGCCGGAATTGCGTCGTTTTTTTTTAACGCAATTTCGACGCAAAACTAACTCCATATTTATACTTTGGCATTAGACGCTTCTAGCGCCAAAGTCCATGGAGTTAGCGTAATTGTTTTGCGTGGACACCTACTTTGCGTTCATGGGATGCAAGGTAGGCGTTCACGACTAAAAAATCGACTCCGAGGCATGTGCGTCGGATTTATACTCCCGGGCAAAAATCACACCCGGGAGTGGGCGGGAAAAAAAAAATGACGTACGGCCGCTTTTGCGCCGTTTTTTAGCGCCTGCAAAAGGCAGGCGTTAAGGGACCTGTGGGCTCTGAAGGAGCCCAGAGGTGCCCTCCCATGCCCCCAGGGACCCCCCCTGTCACCCTTGCCCACCCCAGGAGGACACCCAAGGCTGGAGGGACCCATCCCAGGAACATTAAGGTAAGTTCAGGTAAGTATATATATATATTTTTTTGTGGCATAGGGGGGCCTGATTTGTGCCCCCCTACATGCCACTATGCCCAATGACCATGCCCAGGGGACAGAAGTCCCCTGGGCATGGCCATTGGGCAAGGGGGCATGACTCCTGTCTTTGCTAAGACAGGAGTCATTTCTATGGGGGTTGGGAGTGAAAAAAAAATGGCGCAAATCGGGGTGAGGCGCAAAAATTGCCTCAACCTGACTTGCCCCATTTCTTGACGCCCAAGCTCCATTTTCCCCTACGCCGGCGCTGCCTGGTGTACATCGTTTTTTTTAACGCACACCAGACGGCGCCGGCGGCTAACGCCGGCTAACGTCATTCAATAAATACGGCGCCCGCATGGCGCTTCAGAATGGCGTTAGCCGGCGCTAATTTTTTTGACGCAAAACTGCGTTAGCGCAGTTTTGCGTCAAAAAGTATAAATATGGGCCTTAGATTCTTTGGTTTTGACCATTGTGGAGTAAATCCACGAGGTGGTAACAGGGAACTGGCCCTACGTAGAAGGGAATCAATATGGATTATGCGACTAGGAGCTGTGGAACAAGGTTTGAATACCGATTACGAGATGGAATATTTTCTTGGGGATAATTAATTGAAAGTAAGGATAAGAATCATATTATATAAAGAACAGCTTAGGAGTAGTACATAATCATACTTTGCATTGAAACTGCAGTGTAAACCTATAGGGTGAGATAAATATGGTATGACAATACATTGTCACAGGGTGGGATAAGATATTTGGTCTGACATAGCGCTTTAAAATGTCGTCCAATCTGGAACCTTTGATTTACTTAGGAATACTTATATGTAATTAGAAATTGGATTGGAAATGTATATATTGAATTAAACTTTCATTTAAATTCCTTTACTTACATTAATCTGTTGAATTTTGGAGCACGTATCTCATCCTAATTTTCTTCGAAATCTATGTAAGAACATTTCAAAAGCGGTCAATAATTAAAGTATAGGTTATGTATAGGATATATTTTAGAAATGGATATAATTAGTACGAAAATAAAGTGCTCGGAAACTTGAGGCTAGGGAGGTAGAGAGTGTATACAAAACAATCGGGCAAAAGCACTCACAACGGTGAAAGTTAGTCCGTTCTCCATTTTTATGTACACGGACACAAACGATTTTGTAGTCCGTTGTTGATTTCCATAGAAGAACCGCAGAGTATAAATAAGACCGAGTCAGTTGAACTCGGTTTGGAAAAAACAAACCAGTCAGCCGGCGTACTCGCGAATGACGAAATATCATATACAGGTGAGAAATGAGCTTGAATGGAGATACGTGATACTAATACACAGGGATAATGAGATTATAGGAACAGTTGCTGGTTTTGGATCTCATTATAATAGATAATATTGGAGACGAAGTTGGGTGGAAATAACATACAATACATGTGGAATTGTAACATGGAGTTCGGTGAGTTTTACAAGAGGAAATATGTTGACAGATGTACATCTATATAATAGACAAAAGACACAATGATCAGAGATGTGTTCTTTTATTTACTTTTAGCTATAATTCATGCATATTGAAAATGATACAATGAAACAAGGTACTGCAGGAGGAACACAGCATTGGATGTGAAGGTATTTTGCATTATAAACTTATTTGGTTTGAATGTAAGTGAGAGTTGGGACCTAAAGGGATATATGAGATTAAGTTTGGGACTCTGTCACAGGATATAGTTTAAGATATTTCAACTTGAGTTAATTGGTTTTAGTAGTGGATTTAATTCAATTTTTAATTTTATTTTTATTTTTCGAGTTTACTTTGTGCTTTGTGAACTAACATTATTTGGAGTTTCTGTGAAGTCACAAATGGATGATTTATACGGTTCCCACTACTTTATACAGATGCACAGGTGTATTATTAACAAAGGGATATGAAGTACAATGCTTATGTTAATTTTGTTTTTTGATTGATCAGTTATGAGTACATTATTTTGGAAGGTCCTGAAACACAGCATTGGATGTGAAGGTCCTGAAGAAATCCAGGGGTACTCCCCGGATGAAACACGTGTTGACAAGTAAGAGCATTTTGGAAGAGAATATTGATGGGCATGTAAGAGAATATTGAGAACCATTCAAGTCAATCTATGGAATATCAAGTGGGATCATTTGAGACTGGATGTATTGGAAAGTGCTTTTGGAACTATGAACTTGGTATTGTAAATAACTATCGAAGGAGCATATAATTTGGACTGCTGGTTTTCAGTTTTATTAAATGTTTATTGGAACTAAATACAGATTCTAATTTGGATTTATACGCTGACATCAGAGATACTCGGTTATAAGAAAATGATCAAATTGTCTTTGTTGATGGTTCATGTCTTAGAGATGGAACAGGCACTTTGAGAGCAGGATATGCTGTATGTACGATTACAGGAACCCTAGAAGCATCTTGGCTTCCTGGTGTGTATTCAGCACAAGTAGCAGAACTGGTAGCTCTTACTAGAGCTTCTTATGTCTCTACCAGGCTGCAAGTGAAAATATATACTGATAGTCAGTACGGATTTGGAATTGTTCAAGATTTTGTGCTCTGAACTGTATATCGTTTAAAGACAAGTGGGAATTGATGCCAGAAGCAGAGACCAGTTTTGCAAATTTTGCCTTAAAAATAATCGATACTCAAGAAGAATTAAAAACATTGCAAGAAAATGCGGACAAGGAAGAGAAAAAGCTGTGGGTGAAGCTGAAATGTGTACAGAGACCAGATGAGATGTGGGTATCTGAGGAGGGTCAAATGGTATTGCCGAATTGTCTGTTGAATCAGATGGCTCGGTATTACCATGGTCAGGCACACATTGGAAGAGATGCCATGATTAGGCTGTTCAAGGTTGATTGGTTCAATCCAAAATTTAGGCAAGAAGCTAAAGCAGTATGTCACAGATGTGTGATCTGTCAGCAATTGAACGTGGAAAAAAGGACAGTGGTAAATTTGAGCCACATTGGAAGAGCAGGTGGACCATTCAGCAGAATGCAATTGGATTTCATGGAGATACCCGCATGTGGTGGATTGAAGTACGTGTTGGTGATTGTGTGTGTGTTTAGTCATTGGATTGAAGCATACCCCACATAGGAATGATAGTCTTACAGTTGTAAAGTTACTACTCAGAGAGTTGATACCAAGGTTCGGATTTCCGATCTCTTTAGAATCAGATAGGGGAACGCACTTCAATAACAAAGTGATTAAGCTCTTATGTGCAGCATTAAACATTGAACAGAAACTCCACTGCAGCTATCGTCCAGAGGCATCAGGACTCGTAGAGCACATGAATGGTACTCTGAAATAAAGAATTGTTAAAATGTGCACTGCCACAAATCTGAAATGGCCGGATGCATTGCCTCTAGTATTGATGTCAATGAGAAATATTCCTGATAGAAAGACAGGGTTTTCCCCACATGAGATTCTTATGGGAAGAGCAATGAGGTTGCCAGCAATACCAGCCAATGCTCTTGTCAATATTACAGATGATATGGTGTTGGACTACTGCAAAGGTCTAGCTAATGTGGTTCAATCTTTTTCTCAGCAGGTACAAGCCGTTACCCTGCCACCTATCCATGACCTAGGTCACAATCTAAGAGCAGGAGATTGGGACGTGATTAAAAACCATGTGCAAAAGACTTGCCTGGACCCACGTTGGAGAGGTCCATATCGAGTGGTGCTGACAACTACAATAGCTGTGAAGTGTGCAGGTTTGCCTAACTGGATACATGTGAGCCGTACAAAGAAAGTGGTGAGTCCTCAAGATCATGAAGAAGTATCGTTGAGAACACCAACCGCAGCAAAGCAAATAGTTCCACCTGAACCAGGACCAGAGTAGGTTGAGCCAGAAGTAGATCCAGAATGGGTGGAAAATGTATCAATCACCCCAGTAAGAGATGAGGGTGCGGAAATTCAGGAGACAGAATGAAAGAATAACCTGGCAAAAGTGACAAGAGATCCATGCACAGGAGAGGTTCTCACAGAAGCAAGGAGTGCTGAATCACAAAGAGACCAAGTGCCAGAGCCTGAGGGGGAAAGAGTTGAGACAGGTCAAAGCCAAGCTGATCTGAGTCCTCCTGAACTCATTGCAGGTCCATCAAGAGAAGGTACTACAGACAAAGTGAAAGAGAAAAGTCCAGTCTTGAAGAGATTGTTCACAGAAGGGGAAAGAAAAGGAGACTACTGGCCTGAATCTCAAATAGCCAAGAAAAAGGACTTGGTGTCAGGGAGACCAGATCCTCGGGGCCTTTGCACGTTCCCAACATGTCCACCACTAGACAGCTCCAAAACTCTGATAGAAATATCACAGACCCTGAGAGAGTCCAAGTGGAGGAAAAGGGGATTAGGTAGGGAACAGCTGGGAAGGAGACCTGTAGGAAGCAAAAGGTTAAACAACACAATATCAAGATATAATCACAGTTACTTTCACTAGACTATGGTTCTAAGCGTTCTAATACTGTAATCAAGGATAACCTAAGAAGTTACTATCACTAGACCTCAAGAACTCTGGGTACCTGGAAAAAAATCACGAATGGATAATACAATGTTTCTTATAGGCTTTTCATGAAATGTCACATACTGTCTAGGAATACAAGAACCTTCTAGAATAATGTTTCAGAACAAACATTGCATTTCAAACATGAGGACAAAGGCAATCTGAAACATTCCCAGGAAAACAATAGGAATTGTAGTAGGAACTTAATACGCACAAAGAATGTCACATTTTGAGTTTAGCGTCTTTGCAGAAAATCCAGAAGCCCAGGATAAATGTGTGCACTTCAACAAACACTACACATCAAAGTTTTCATTGCCATGAAATGATCGCACACACTGTTGCCGATCTGAACATCAAGATTAACATGCAAGAAATAATTTGCACACACTGCCGATTCAAACAAGGATATGCAAATGCCAAGAAATGATAACGCAAGGTTTGGCCGATCTGAACACCAAGTTTTACATGCGGGAAATGAATCGCGGACACTGCTGATTCGAACAAGAATATGCAAATGCCATGAAATGATCGCGCGAGCTGCCGCCGATCTGAACATCAAGTTTTACATGAGAGCAATGACTCGCGTACTCTGCAAGTTCCACGAGTAGGCCCAAAACTCAAGAATTTTTGAGAACGGCGTCAGGGGCCTAGCCCGACCTCCGCCTTACCACCCTGCTCAAGGATCACCAATATAATGCGGACAGGCCTGGAACATCAAGGTAGGCCTCCGGAACAGGAGCTCAGGAAGTTGCTGCTGCTCTTCACCGGGACGTCTTAATAGTGAGCACGTGGAGCTGGGCTGGCTCCCTTATATAGAGTCTAGCCCAGCCCACAAACCACACCCAGTCATGCTGCAGGGAAAGCTTCTAGAAGGTCCTAGAAAGGGACTACACCCTAACACACTCAGTAAGCCTGCAGGAATACATTGCAAATGAACAGTTATTGCAAACATCATTAATAGTGTTTTTCAAGTCTGCCATGCAAAAGGTTAACATACTGCATATAAATACAATGCATGAATTATGCCCTTGCATAAAGGCTGGGTTTTTGCATTTTTGTCACCCGTAGAGCACGCACTGTCCTGATGTTGACAGTACTCCCCTCTCCCCATGCACGGTAGGGCCTGGTTTGCCTGGGTTAAGACGATAAAAACGTCTCAGTAGTCGTGGAGCATGAACGTCAGATGCGAAAACCCATGAGTTTCTTTTAGGAACGTAACCTTTCCAAGAGATCAGATACCACAGGTTACGACCTCTAAGTTTGGAATCCAACACCTGTTTGACTTCGTATTCCACTTCTCCCTGTACTAGAACTGGAGCTGGTTGGGAGTGAACCTTCTGGACTGCTTTCTTCAGGAGGGAAGTATGGAACACCGAATGAATACGCATTGACCGGGGCAACTGCAGTTTATAGGTCACTGGATTAATTTGCTGGAGGACAGTGTAAGGACCTATGAATTTGGGATTAAACATGTGCTTTTTCTTGAAGTCTATGGGGGTCATTACAACCCAGGCAGATGGTGTTAAAGCGGCGGTAAGACCGCCAATAGGCCGGCGGTAAAAAAATTGGAATTACGACCGTGGCGGAAACCGCCAAAAAACACAGCCACTTTAACACTCCGACCGCCACGGCAGTACAAACAAACAGCTTGGCGGTCACCGCCAACAGACGGAGGACAAAGGGGCTCATTCCAACCCTGGCGGTCGGTGTTAAAGCGGCGGCCAACCCGCCAACAGGCAGGCGGTAAAAAAAATGGAATTCTGACCCTGGCGGGAACCGCCAACACAGCCCGCCACTTTAACACTCCGACCGCCACGGAGGGGCAAACAAACAGCGCAGTGGTCACCGCCAACAGACAGGCGGCAGACAATGTACCGCCCACCCTATCACGACCCACCAATCCGCCACCTTTTCCGGGGCGGGAGCCCCGCCGATAAAAACACGGCGGAAACAGACCACGAACGGGAAAACGCTCAGCTCTATACACTCCACGAGGAATCTGGACAGCATGGAACCCGAATTAAACATCCTACCAGCGATTGAATACCTGCTCCTCTACCAGGAGCACGAACGCCGCCGCAGGAGACAACGGTGAGTACTGCACCTACGACACAGGGGAGGGGGGAGGAGAAAAGATTACGGGCACACACATACGCAACCCCCCCCCAAATCCCCACACACCAATGCAGAGCAACAAGTCAGAGTTACACCCCCCAAACCCCCCGGAATAAATCAAAGACAAAATAAAATGATCATTAAAATAGAAGTATATTAAAGCATATTTGAACTTAAGTGAAATATGAAATTCATAAAATAAATAAATCACAACATGAACAATGTATACATAGTCCAAAAGTCCGGCACATATTGGCTACATGCCATTGTTCGTGGGCCAATATGCATAAACACATGGGCAAAGCCCACACACGAGACCCGATTCCATTGGAGAGAACACTGCTGGGGCATCAGATAATAAAACCACAGGCACCTCAGGGGGAAGGGATGGTGGGGCACCTCAGCCACATGAGTCCACGACGCCAGATCCACGAGGGGCCTCCATGCCCACTGTACCATCCTGGGGAGTGCAAAGCCACAGTCCATCAGGTGGATTACAGACTCCACTGGTTATGGAGGAGGCATGGTGCCCAGAGTGCTTCGTGAAGCCCTGCCCGACACAGATCCGGCCCTGCCAATGGGCCAGCGGTGCTTGAGATGAAGGGCCCAGCGGAGCGGTGCTTGACAGGAGGGGCCCAGCGGAGCAGTACTTGACAGGAAGGGCCCAGCGGAGCGGTGGGTGCTTGAGATGAAGGGCCCAGCGGAGCGGTGCTTGACAGGAAGGGTCCAGCGGAGCAGTGCTTGACAGGAAGGGCCCAGCGGAGCGGTGCTTGAGATGAAGGGCCCAGCGGAGCGGTGCTTTACAGGAAGGGCCCAGCGGAGCGGTGCTTGAGATGAAGGGCCCAGCGGAGCGGTGCTTGACAGGAAGGGCCCAGCGGAGCGGTGCTTGACAGGAAGGGCCCAGCGGAGCGGTGCAGAGACAGCGGGCCCAGCAGAGCGGTGCTTGAGATGAAGGGCCCAGCAGAGCGGTGCTTGACAGGAAGGGCCCAGTGGAGCGGTGCAGAGACGGCGGGGCCCTGTTCAGCGGTGCTTCTCACGGCGGGGCCCTGTTCAGTGGTGCTTCTCACGGCGGGGCCCTGTTCAGCGGTGCTTGTCTTGTGTTCCTAGGGAACCAGATCTGGGCAATTATTCCCGCTCAGTCGCCATCTGACCTATCGCTTGCGGGGCCCTCCTGTGCTGGACTCCTGGGCCCGTGGGTGTCCTCCGTCACACCCTAAATGGGGCTGGTGGGGCCCTCCTGGGCAGCTCGCCTGCTGCCGGACTTGTCCGCCCTGCTGCCCTTGCCCCCCTTGGCCTTATCTCTGGGGCCCTTGCCTCCCTTTGTGGATGGGCCAGGTGACGGTGCAAGGGTGGTGTCCTTTGGGGCAGCCGTCTCAGGCCTGTCGCGCCGGCCCTTCCCTTTTTTGGTTCTTTTCCCAGGGGGTGGGCTGGCTGTCCCCTTGCTGCTGGCCGATGTTCCTGCCCTAGGAGCTGGTGGACTCCAATAGCCCTGAACAATGGTCCTAGTAGGTGCAGGGCTTGTGGTGGCTGAGGTGCTGTTTGGACTCTTACGAGATGGAGGGGGTGGGTCAGGTGATGCAAAGAGGTTAATTTTGGAGAGGAACAACTTTTTAGGAGCAATGGGAAGGGTAGGTGCAGTGGGTATGGGAGTGGAGGAAGAGGATGTGGTTGTAGGAGAGTCAAGTGTGCTGTCTTTGGGTGCAGGTGCTTGTGCTGGAGGCTGTGGTAAGGTGGATGGCTGTTGGGTGGGTGGCTGCCGGCGTTTGTGTGGCTTGGAAGCGGGAGTGACAGACACACTGGGAGAGGACACAGGGGACTTGTAAATGGCAGTGGGGGTGGTGACTGCACATGTGCGGACTGTTCTGGTGGGTGTGGTGGTGATGGACGTAGTGGCTGATGGTGGTGTGCATGCAGGTGTGAGTGGAGACGTCACAGGGAGGGAGGAGGGAGATGAGGAGGAAGGGGACACAGAGGAGGCAGTGGCTGTTGGCATGTCTGCATGTGGATGTTGCTTGTGTGAATGCTTGTGTGATCTGTGGTGCTTATGTCTGGATGAGCTGCCCTTGGGTGTTGAGGTGTGTGCAGGCTGGTCTGTAGGTGTGTCTGGGATAGGCAGAGGAACAGGGGAGTGGGGCTGGGTTGAGGAAGTTGGAGGGGGGAGGCTAGAGACAGGGACAATTGCTGCCGTCAGTGCTGAGGCCAGAGCGTTGAACGATCGCTGATGGGCAGCCTGACCCGAATGAATGCCCTCCAGGTATGCATTGCTCCGATGCACCTCCCTTTCTACCCCCTGGATGGCATTCAAAAGGGTAGACTGCCCAACAATGAGCGTCTGGAGGAGGTCAATGATCTCCGCACTGAGGGCAGCAGGGGTAACTGGGGCAGGACCTGAGGTGCCAGGGGCGAAGGAGATGGCCGGCTTCCTGCCCGAGCGGGCACGGGGCGGAAGCTGAGGGGCTGCTGGGAGGGCGGAGCTGGTGCGCTAGGTGGCGGCTGTACCTGTTGTTGCGGTGGGCACGGATGTTGCCGCCACCACAAGGGAGCTCCATTCCGAGGATGTGTCGGTGTCACTGACGTCTCCACGGATCCCCGTTGTGGAGCCCCCCTCGCCCTCCGTCTCACTGGTTAACTCTGAGTCGGTTGCAGGGCCATCCGGGGCCATGTGAGATGCAGCTCCCTCCTGCGCCGATGCCACTTCTCCTCCGCCTGATGATGCTAATGCACACATGAACAGGAAAACCCAAAAAAAGGGGGGGGGGAAGAAAGAAAGACATGTTGAGTGCATGCATTGACGGCACCGTTGGCGGAGAGGACAGACACAGAAGCCCCCTGCACTACGCTGCGCATTCGGGGTACCCTACTCAATTATAGTGAATTGGCCTACAAGTCTATGGACGACAAATGCACAGATAGGTGAGCCCGGGCCATGAATAGCTGTACTTAGCACCCTACAGAGGAGGGGGGCGGGGGCACAGGGCCATGTCTAACGGAGGGGCCTAGCCTACAGAAACCGCCCTGGCCTAGAGATAGCCACAGCCCTCCTCCCCCACCCAGACGCCTCCACTGTGCGCTAATATAGTGGAATGTGCTGATACTCACCCCCTTGTGTCTGCTGTGATGTCCTCACGCGCCCATCCAAATCGGGGTAGGCCCCCGCCAAGATCCGGGACATCATGGGGGTCAATTGACGACTGGCACCCCTCCTACGTTGGGAGGCCATCCCCAGCAGAGCCTCGGCGGTCTTTCTGCTTCCGCGGCGGATGTCCTCCCACCTCTTGCAGCAGTGGGTGCCCCGTCTGTTGTGGACCCCCAGGGCCCGGACGTCCTTGGCGATGGCACGCCAAATGTCGATCTTCTGATGGGCGCTGACCTATGGGACATGTACAGGGTTGAAAAATAAATATCATCATTTTTCAGCATGGTCGATGTGCGCGGCCCCCCTCCCCAACCTTGCCATGTGGCACATGCTCTCATCTGTCGTGCGTTGCACTCCTCATTCGCTCCCCTCCCCACCATCTTACATCCACCCCACTCAACACAGGCATAGCCCATACTACGTGTTCCCAGTGTACTTACCTGTTGGTGTGGAGGACCGTAGAGTAGCGCATACTGGGGGAGGACCCCATCAACAAGTTTATCCAATTCCTCAGATGTGAAGGCAGGGGCCCTTTCCCCAGTCGCAGCAGCCATTGTCTCTTCCAGACCGAGTTCACAGCAGCACTTGCAGTATAGGTCCTCTCCTGTGGATGATCAGGTCTCGAGTGATTAAGCAAGTAGAAAATGGCGGTCACGGCCGCGGCGGTGCGTACCGCGGCGGTGCGTACCGCGACCGCCGGCGCACATCGTCATTGGCTCCTGAGACCCATAGGGTACAATGTTAACCAATGCTGCTTTGCGCCGTGGTCTTCGACCGCCTACCGCCACGCTGTGCCACGGCAGCGCATTGACCTCACATCCCATTGTCACACTTCACAGGTCAGGCAGCCGCCATTTCAAGGGCCCACATGGCTGAATTTCTACGGCGTCAAACAGGCCTAGGCCTTGCATTGCCACTCATACATGTCATTCAATGCATAGCGAATCGTGTACTGTGCAAGCTGTGGTTACGTACCTGTGGGTTGCTTGACTCTGTGCTCCATGTTGTCCTTCCTAGGCACCGTCCGCTGGGACTTGCGAGGAGATGTAGGAATCCTCCCGTGTACAGACCGCTGGTGGACCTGTTGACAATAGAAGAAAGACATGTCATACTTACATACAGACTTGACAGAGCCACTATACAGGAACTGTGTGCCCAGCTGGAGCCAGACCTGATGTCCCCCATTCGCCAACCCACAGGGATTCCCCCTCTGTCAGTACTCCATTTTTTGGCAAGTGGATCATTCCAAACAACAGTGGCCATATCATCAGGGATGTCTCAGCCTATGTTTTCTAAGGTTTTGTCCAGAGTGTTGTCTGCCCTGATGAAATACATGCGGAGCCACATTGTTTTCCCTGAGGTGGCCGATTTGACTACAGTGAAGGGTGATTTCTATGCCCTTGGACATATCCCCAACATCATTGGTGCCATTGATGGGACCCATGTGGCCTTGGTTCCCCCCAGTGGAAGTGAGCAGGTGTACAGGAACAGAAAAAGTTATCATTCTATGAATGTCCAGGTGGTCTGTTTGGCTGACCAGTACATCTCCCATGTAAATGCCAAGTTCCCTGGATCAGTGCATGACGCGTACATCATGCGAAATAGCAGCATCCCTTATGTGATGGAACAGCTACAGAGACACCGTGTGTGGCTAATAGGTGACTCTGGTTACCCCAACCTGTCGTGGCTACTTACCCCAGTGAGGAATCCCAGGACAAGGGCAGAGGAACGCTACAATGAGGCCCATGGGCGAACTAGGAGGATTATAGAAAGAACCTTCGGCCTCCTGAAGGCCAGGTTTAGGTGCCTGCATATGACAGGGGGATCCCTAATGTACTCACCAAAGAAGGTGTGCCATATCATCGTGGCCTGCTGTATGCTTCACAACCTGGCTTTGCGACGCCAGGTGCCTTTCCTGCAGGAGGATGGTCCAGATGGTGGTGTTGTAGCAGCTGTGGAGCCTGTGGAGAGTGAAGAGGAGGAGGACGACGGGGACGACACAGACAACAGGGACACAGTGATACAACAGTATTTTCAGTAGCACACAGGTACGAATCAACCACGCCATTTTACATTTACTTAAAGTCTCCTGCCTCTCTACTGTCTGAGTTCCCCCCCAGTTCCTGTTAACTGAGTTGTGACTTTCCCTTCCGTTTTCAGAGCTGTGGGCCCCACTGCGTGACCTCTGCTTTGTTTGCCCATGGACTACAGCTGTGTGACAGTGGTATGTTGTCATCACAATGTAACTGAACATTTTGGCACCGTTATGTCTAATACATTTGTTCAAAATACAAGCAGACTCCAGATTTTTATAGTGCAAGAAGTGATTTAATTAAAGTGCTAAATTTAATTAACATGATTGTAAAACGGGGATGGGTGATGGTGGAGTAATGTCCATGGCAGAGTCCAGTTCTCAGTCGCACAGGTGCATTGTCCATATGCCTGTGGAAGGATGGAGCAGGGGCAGTTCAAGGTTGGACAGGGTGACAATGTGGGACAGTGGGATGACATCAGGGGGTATCGTTTGCTGGCGGGGGTCTTGGCATCCTACTCTGTCTTCTTGTGAGATCTCAGGTTCCGCTTGCGGGGTGGTTCTTCTTCTGCAGGAGGTGGGGTTCTGGTGGCCTGTCGTTGTGTGGGAGCCTCCTGTCCACTAGCGCCGGCAGAGGTTGTAGGCTGTTCCTGGTCCAGGCTAGTGACAGGGGCCCTTTGTGGTGCCACATGGTCCCGCAATGTGGTGACTATCTGGTTGAGGGCCACTACGATGGTCCCCATTGCGGAACTAATGCTCCTCAGTTCCTCTCTGAACCCCATGTACTGTTCCTCCTGCAGTACCTGGATCTCCTGGAACCTGGCCAGTACCGTAGCCATCGTCTCCTGGGAGCGGTGGTATGCTCCCATGATGGAGGAGAGGGCCTCTTGGAGAGTCGGTTCCCTGGGCCTGTCCCCCCCCTGTCGCACAGCAGCCCTCCCAGCTCCCCTGTGTTCCTGGGCCTCTTTCCCCTGGACGGTGTGCCCACTACCACTGCCCCCAGGTCCCTGTTGTTGTTGGGGTGGTGGGTCAACCTGGGTGCCCTGTAGTGGTGGACACACCGCTGATTGACGTGTCCTGGGGACAGAGGCATGGGCCCGCTGGGTGGGAGCTGTGCTGGTGTTCCCAGAGGGGGTTAGGTCTGGTGTAGCCTGTGGCTGTCTGTGGGGAACCGACTGTCCCGAGGTCCCCGATGGGCCGGGCTGGTCATCAGGGTCCAGGGAGACAGAGCTGCTGTCATCACTGGGGGCCTCTTCTGGGGGTGGGATGGACATATCTGGACCCTCTGTGGCGGTGTGGTGGCGTTCGGGTCCTGCAGGGGTATAAGAGTATGGTTATTGCTTCTGTGTGTGGCATTTCGTGTAATGGGTGGGTGGCCGTGTCCCCCAGTGCTGGAATTCCCTTGTGGGGGCTTTTGTGACAGTGGCTTGTGGGGGTGATGGGTGTGTGCAGTGGGCATGCTTTGGGGATGGGTGTCCATGCTTTGGGGACGCACGCAGGGCTAGGTTTTGGGATGGGTGGGATGTGATGGTGAGCCATTTGCAAGGAGTTCGTGTGATGGGGGTGGAGGTATGATTTGGCATGCAGGTGGGGTGGGGGGAATGGAGTAGTGAAGATTTGACTTACCAGAGTCCATTCCTCCGCCTACCACTGCGAGGCCCTCAGGATGCAGGATGTGCAAGACTTCCTCCTCCCATGCTGTGAATTCTGGGGGAGTAGGTGGGGGTCCGCCGCCAGTCTTCTGCACCGCAATGTTGTGCCTTGATACCATGGAACGCACCTTCCCCCGTAGGTCGTTCCACCGCTTCCTGATGTCGTCCCGACTGCGTGGATGCTGTCCCACAGCGTTGACCCTGTCCACTATTCTTTGCCATAGCTCCATCTTCCTGGCAATGGTGGTGTGCTGCACCTGTGCCCGAAGAGCTGGGGCTCTACACAAACTATTTCCTCCACCATGACCCTGAGTTCTGCGTCAGAGAACCTGGGGTGTCTTTGGGGTGCCATGGGGTGGTGTGGATGAGGTGAGGGGTGGTGTATGTGTTGTAGAGTGTGGTGAGTGTGGTGGTGTATGGTGTTTTGTGCGTGGAAATTGTGTGGGTGATGTTGTGATTTGCCTCTGTGTGATGGTGTACTCCATGCTGTGCTCTCTCTATCTGTCCTTCACTCGCAATTGTGGTCGTAAGGGTTTGTGGGTGATGTGGGTGTGTGTTTTATATTTAATTGGGTGTGTGGGAGTGGTGTGTGTATGTGTCTCAGGTTTGTGTATTTTGAATTATCCAATGTGGTAGTGTTTTGTAAAGCTGTGTGTATTTTGACCGCGGCTGTGTGTACCGCCAATGGAATACCGCGGTTGAAAGACCGCTGCAGGGATTTGTGGGTCGGAATGGTATGGGCGTATTTCTGTTGGCGTGATGGTGGAGGTTTGGTCATCGCCAGTTTCCCGCTGACCTTTGGTGTGGCGGACTTTTGTGGATGTCGGGTTTTTGGCGGTTTGCCAGTTGCGGGTCAGAATGACTGTGGCGGTTTACCGCGGCCGCGGCGGTGTTATGGCGGCCTTCTGGCCGGCCGTAAGCGACTTTTACCGCCGAGGTCAGAATGACCCCCAAAGTACTGCCCACAGTATCACAACCTACCAATCCGCCACCTTTTCCGGGGCGGATTCACCACAGACAAAAACACGGCGGAAACAGGACTTAGAAGGGAAAACACTCACCTCTATACACCCCACGAGGAACCAGGACGCCATGGAACCAGAGCTGCATATCCTACCAGCCCTTATCTTCTTGCTCCTCTACCAAGAGCACGAACGCCGGCGGCGAAGACCACGGTTAGTACTGCACCTACGACACAGGGGAGGGAAAAAACAGGGACACACGAATGCAACACGCAACACCCCCACCCCCACCCTCACCCACGAAAACACATGCACTAATACATCATGATACATTATAGTTACACCCACCAACCCCCCCGGAAGAATGCAAAGACCAAAGAAAATGAGTGTAACCATTGTAATATATTAAAATGCAGTACACAAAAATATACATATATACACTATAAACAAAATATACACCAAGAATAGTAGTCCAGGTAGTTCTCCATTGAAGTCCGTGGAACACTGGGCCCACACGGTATGGGCGAGGCCCACACAAGATCCCCGACAATGACGGAGAGAACACTGCAGGGGCATCAGATAGCAATAAAACAGGCACCTCAGGGGGATGGAAGGGGGGCACCTCAGCCGGTTGAGTGCATGACGCCAAATCCACGAGGGGGCCACATGCCCACTGTTCAATCCTGGGGAGTGCAAAGCCACAGTCTCTCAAGTCTCTACAGTGGGTGGGTTGCCCACTGCTTTATCCTGGGGAGTGCAAAGCCACAGACTCTCAAGTCTCTACAGTGGGTGGTTTGCCCACTATTCAATCCTGGGGAGTGCAAAGCCACAGTCTTTCAAGTCTCTACAGTGGGTGGTTTGCCCACTGTTCAATCCTGGGGAGTGCAAAGCCACAGTCTCACAAGTCTCTACAGTGGATGGTTTGCCCACTGTTCAATCCTGGGGAGTGCAAAGCCACAGTCTCTCAAGTGGATGACAGTCTCCACTGGTTCTGGAGGGGGCTTGGTGCCCAGAGTGCTTCATCCTGCCAAGGACAGAGGTAGTGGATGTATCTCTCCAGTGGTTCTGCAGGGGGCTTGGTGCCCAGAGTGCTTCATCCTGCCAAGGACTGAGGTAGTGGATGGATCTCCCCACTGGTTCTGGCGGGGGCTTGGTGCCCAGAGTGCTTCATCCTTCTTGTGACAGACTCAGGAGCATCAGTGCCTTTGGCGCTCATGGGCCAGCGGTGCATGTGGCGGCGGTGCCCTGTTCAGCGATGCTTGTGGCGGCGGTGCCCTGTTCAGCGGTGCTTGTGGTGGCGGTGCCCTGTTCAGCGGTGCTTGTGGCGGTGGTGCCCTGTTCAGCGGTGCTTGTGGCGGTGGGGTCCTTTCAAGTGACTCAGCTGCTGGCGGTCCTGTCTGGCCCAGCGGGCTGGTGGTCCTGTCTGGCCCAGCGGGGCTGGTGCTGGCGGTCCTGTCTGGCCCAGCGGGGTTGGTGCTGGCGGTCCACTCTGGCCCAGCGGGGCTGGTGCTGGTGGTCCTGTCTGGCCCAGCGGGGCTGGTGCTGGCGGTCCTGTCTGGCCCAGCGGGGCTGGTGCTGCCGGTCCTCTCTAGCCCAGCGGGGCTGGTGCTGGCAGTCCTCTCTGGCCCAGCAGGGCTGGTGCTGGCGGTCCTGTCTGGCCCAGCGGGGCTGGTGCTGGCGGTCCTCTCTAGCCCAGCGGGGCTGGTGCTGGCAGTCCTCTCTGGCCCAGCAGGGCTGGTGCTGGCGGTCCTGTCTGACCCAGCGGGGCTGGTGGCGGTGGCCTCTTGGACAGCAGGGCAGGTGCTGGCGGTGGCCTCCTGGGCAGCAGGGCCGGTGCTGGCGGTGGCCTCCTGGGTAGCGGGTATGATGGCGGTGGCCTCCTGGGCAGCGGGGATGATGGCGGTCTTCTCCGCCGTGCTGCTCTTCCCAGACCTGCTGACTTTCTTGCAGCCTTTCCCCACCTTGGAAGGTGTCACAGTTGACTCCACACTCCCACCTGTACCCTGGGAGCGGCTTTGGTGGCTGGAGTCTTCCCCCTCTCCCGCCGGGCACTGGGCAACTTTTGATGCTTCACAGGTGGGGGACTGTCCGTGCTGTGGCTCCGTGCCACACTGGCTGCCCTGGTGGCCGGTGCACTCCAGATTCCGGTGACTACAGGCACCACTAGTCCCGGAGATGTTGTGACTGAGGTGCTAGGTTGGGACCTGGAGAGTCGGGCCCTAGGAGACGGACGGGGTGGGGAGGTGTGGGAAAGAGGTCAAGGTTGGACAGGAAAAGTTTTTGGGAAACACTGGGACGGGTAGCTGGAGGGGGGTTGGGAGTGGAGGAAGAGGTTGTGGTTGTAGGAGGTGTTCGTTTGGTGACTTTGGGTGAAGGTGCATGTGCTGGAGGCTGTCGTGAGGTGGATGGCTGTTGGGTGGGTCTGTGCCTGCGTTTGTGTATCTTGAGAGGTGGCGTCACAGACACACTGGGAGAGGACACAGGGGACGTGTGAATGGCAGTGGGGGTGGTGACTGCACGTGAGCAGGGTGTGGTGGAGTGTGTGCTGGTGATGGCAGTAGTGGCTGTAGATGTAGTGCATGCAGGTGTGAGTGTAGACGAGACTGGGAGGGAGGAGGGAGACGAGGAGGAGGGGGACACAGTGGAGGCAGTGGATGTTGGTGTGTCCACATGTGTGTGATGCTTGCATGAGTGCCTGTGGGATGTGTGGTGCTTATGTTTGCCTGAGCTTCCCTTGTGTGTTGACGTGTGTGCATGCTGGTCTGCAGGTGTGCTTGGGATAGGCTGAGGTAGAGGGGATTGGGTCTGGTTGGAGGAAGTTGGAGGGGGAAGGATAGAGACAGGGACAATGGCTGCAATCAGTGCTGAGGCCAGAGTCTGAAAAGCTCGCTGAAGGGCCGCCTGACCAGAATGAATGCCCTCCAGGAATGCATTTGTTTGTTGCAACTGCCTTTCTACACCCTGGATGGCATTCAAAATGGTAGACTGCCCAACAGTGAGGGACCAGTCAATGGCATCCTCACTGAGGGCAGCAGGGGTGACTGGGGCAGGGGCTGAGGTGCCTGGGGCAAAGGTGATGCCCACCCTCCTGGGTGAGCGGGCACGGGGCAAAGGCTGAGGGGCTGCTGGGAGGGCGGTGCTGGTAGGGGGTGGCGGCTGTACCTGTAGATGCGGGGGCACAGATGTTGCCGCCACCACAAGGGAGCTCCCATCAGAGGACGAGTCAGTGTCACTGGTGTCAGCTCCTCTCCCCGCCGTTGAGCTCCCCTCACCCTACGTCCCACTGTTGAACTCCGAGTCCGTTATCTCACCCTCCAGGGCCATGTGGGATGCAGCTCCCTCCTGCTCCGGTGCCACTGCTCCTCCGCCTGATGATGCTAATGCACACAAGAACAGGGAGACCACAAAAAGGGGGGGACAGAAGAAAGACATGTTGAGTGCATGTATTACCGCCACCGTTGGCGGACACAACAGACACAGAAGCCCCCTGCACTACGCCGTGCACTTGGCCTCCACTGTTCAATCCCTGGGACATGGCCTACAAGGCTATGGATGACATCTGCACACATGGATGACACAGGAGTCTGACTAGGTGTACTTGGCACTGTACACAGGTGGGGTGGGGTACCACAGGGTCTGCCAGAACAAGGGGACCTTGCCTCCTAAACTCGCCCTGGCCTAGGGAAACCCACAGCCCACCTCACCCACCCAGACATCTCCACTGCACGCAAAATCAGCAGAATGAGAGTGTACTCACCCCCTTGTGGCTGCTGTGATGCCCCCAAGTGCCCATCCAACTCCGGGTACGCCACCGCCAGGATCCTGAACATCAAGGGGGTCATGGTGCGAAGGGCACACCTCCCACATTGGGAGGCCATACCCAGCTGGGCCTCCACCATCTTCTTGCTCCAGTGGCGAATGTCCTCCCATCTCTTCCTGCAGTGGGTGCTCCATCTGTGGTAGACCCCCAGGGTCTGGACGTGCTTGGTGATGGCACGCCAAATATCTTTTTTCTGGTGGGCGCTGACCTACATGAATTGTACAGGGGGAAAAGAAAAGTTATTACCAAATGCACCGTCACAGTCATTGGCCCCCATCACTACCCTTGCCATGATGCACATGCATTCACCGTTGTTTCATGCACGCCTCAATCTCCCCCCCATCTTTCGTCCACCCCACTCCACACAGGCATAGCCCATACAGCATGCTCCCAGTGTATTTACCTGTTTGTCTGGAGGACCGTAGAGTAGCGTGTACTGGGGGAGGACCCCATCCACAAGTTTCTCCAACTCCTCCGATGTGAAGGCAGGGCCCCTTTCCCCAGTCGCACGAGCCATTGTCTCTTCCAGACCGAGGTCACAGCAGCACTTGCAGTGTAGGTCCTCTCCTGTCGAAGATCAGGTATAGAGTGATTGAACAGTAAGAAAATGGCGTTCACGTCCGCGGCGGTGCGTCCCGTCACCGCTGGCGTACATCGTCATTGGCTCTGGGACCCATAGGGTCCAATGTTAACCAATGCAGCATTGCGCCACGGTCTTCGACCGCCTACCGCAACGGTGTACAACGCTAGTGCAGTTACCTCACATCCCATTGTCCCACTTTACAGTACAGGCAGCCGCCATTTCAGAGGCCCACATGGCTTAATTTTGAACTGCGTCACACATACCTAGGCCTAGCCTCAACACACATACAGGCCAATTTTCGGATTATGATTCGTGTTCTGTGTAAGCTGTGGGTACGTACCTCTGAGTTGTTTGACTCTGTGTTTGCTGTTGTCCTTCATAGGCACCGTCCGCTGGGACATGTGAGGAGATGGCGGCATCCTCCGGTGTACAGACCGCTGATGGACCTGTCGACAATGGAGGAAAGACATTTGATCATCACCTACATGCTTGACCGTGCCACAATCCAGGAACTGTGTGCCCAGTTGGAGCCAGACCCGATGTCAGCTATCCGCCATCCCACATTAATCCCCCCTCAAGTGCAGGTGCTGTCAGTACTCCATTTCTTTGCAAGTGGGTCATTTCAAACAACAGTGGCCATAGCATCAGTGATGTCCCAGCCTATGTTTTCCACCGTGTTGTCCAGAGTGTTGTCTGCCCTGCTGAAACACATGCGGAGCTACATCATTTTCCCTCAGGTGGAGGATTTGCCTACAGTGAAAGGAGACTTCTATGCCCTGGGACATATCCCCAACATCATAGGTGCCATTGATGGGACCCATGTGGCTTTGGTACTCCCCCGCAGGAGTATACAGGTGTACAGGAACCGGAAGAGTTATCATTCCATGAATGTGCAGATGGTGTGTTTGGCAGACCAGTACATCTCCCATGTTAATGGCAAGTTCCCTGGCTCAGTGCATGACGCCTACACCCTGCGGAATAGCAGCATCCCTTTTGTGATGGGTCAACTCCAGAAGCACCATGTGTGGCTAATAGGTGAGCACCTGGAAGCAAGTCAGTGGGAATGGTTGTCTGGGTCTGGGGATATCCCTACAGGTTAGTGTGTGTCTAACAGTTGTCCCTCGCCATTTGCAGGTGACTCTGGTTACCCCAACCTGTCATGGCTACTGACCCCAGTGAGGAATCCCAGGACAAGGGCAGGGGAACGCTACAATGAGGCCCATGTGCGAACTCGGCGGATAATAGAGAGGACCTTCCGCCTCCTGAAGGCCAGGTTCAGGTGCCTCCATATGACAGGTGGATCCCTATTCTACTCACCAAAGAAGGTGTGCCAGATCATTGTGGCCTGCTGTATGCTTCACAACTTAGCTTTGCGACGACAGGTGCCTTTTCTGCAGGAGGATGGTCGAGATGGCGGTGTTGTTGAAGCTGTGGAGCCTGTGGACAGTGAAGACGAGAAAGCAGAAAAAGAGGACATGGACAACAGGAACTCGGTGATCCTGCAATATTTCCAGTGAGACACAGGTAAGAATACAAACCTGCCTACTACATGTACTTTAACACTACTACCTCTCTACTGTCTGTCGTTTTCACCCAGTGTATGGTCACTGAGTTGTCACTTTCCCTTACGATTTCACAGATGTGTGTCCCACAGTGTGACATCTGCTTTGTTTCTTCAGGGACTAGAGCTGTGTGACATAGGTATGTTGACATTACAACTGAAAGAGCAAGTTGCAACTGTAATTGTTAATACACTATTTCAAAATCACAGACTGACTTCAGATTGTTTTGTGCTTCAAGGGTGTTTATTTAAGGGCTCAATATTGGAGGGGGTTGTAAAATGGTGAGGGGTGATGGTGGAGGAATGTCCATGGCAGAGTCCAGTCTATTAGTCTCACAGATGCATTGCCCAAATGGGCATGGAAAGTGGAGATGGGGCAGTTTGAGGATGGACAGGGTGACAAAGTGGGACAGAAGAATGACATTCAGGGTGGCCTCATTTCTTGGCGGGGGTCTTGGCATTTGTCCTGGATCTCAGGGACCGTTTGTGGTGTGGTTCTCCCTGTGCAGGGGGTGGGGTGCTCGTGTGGTGGTCCTGTGGCGGTGCCTCCTGTCCACTAGCGCCAGCGGAGGTGGTGGGCAGTTCATCGTCCATGCTAGTGCCAGGGGCCCCTTGTTGTGCCACAGTGTCCCTCCTGGTGTTGAGTACTTACTTCAGCACCCCTACGATGGTGCCCACGGTGGAATTCATGGCTCTGAGTTCCTCCCTGAAGCCTAAATACTGTTCCTCCTTCAGACGCTGGGTCTCCTGAAACTTGGCTAGTACCGTTGCCATCGTCTCCTGGGAGTGGTGGTAGGCTCCCATGATGGTGGAGAGGGCCTTGTGGAGAGTGTGTTCCCTTGTCCTGTCCTCCCCCTGTCGCACAGCAGCCCTCCCAGTTCCCCTGTGTTCCTGGGCCTCCGTCCCCTGGACCGTGTGCCCACTACCACTGCCCCCAGGTCCCTGTTGTTGTTGGGGTGGTGGGTTAGCCTGGGTTCCCTGTAGTGGTGGACACACTGCTGATTGACGTGTCCTGGGGACAGAGGTATGGGCCCGCTGGGTGGGTGCTGTGCTGGTGTTTCCAGAGGGGGGAAGGTCTGTAGTGGCCTATGATTGTGTGAGGGGAACCGACTGTCCCGAGGTCCCCGATGGGCCGGGCTGGTCATCTAGATCCAGTTGGACAGAGCTGCTGTAATCACTGTGGGCCTCTTCTGTTGGTGGTGTGGACATGGGTGGACCCTCCTGTCCAGTGACGTTGGGTAGGGGTCCTGCAGGGGTATAAAAGGATGTTTATTACATCTGTGTGTGCCATGGTGTGCAATAGGTGGGTGTCCGTGTACCCCAGTGCTTGCATTCCTGTGTGGGACCTTGTGTGATGGTGGTTTAGGGGGGTGTATGGGTATGTGCAGTGGGCATGCTTTGGTGATGGGTGTCCATGCTTTGTTGTTGCATGCAGGGCTTGGGGTTGGGATGGGTGGGTTGTGATAGTGGGACATTTGTGAGGAGTAGGAGTGATGGGGGTGAGGGTGAGGGTGGGGTTATGTGATGGCATGCAGGTAGGGTGGAGGATGTAATAGTAAAGCTTTGACTTACCAGAGTCCATTCCTCCATCTACTCCTGCGAGGCCCTCAGAATGCAGAATCGCCAAGACCTGCTCCTCCCATGTTGTTAGTTGTGGGGGAGGAGATGGGGGTCCGCCGCCAGTCCGCTGAACCACAAGGTGGTGTCTTGAGACCACAGAACGCACCTTCCCCCGTAGGTCGTTCCACCTCTTCCTGATGTCATTCCTATTTCTTGGGTGCTGTCCAACTGCGTTGACCCTGTCCACTATTCTTCACCATAGCTCCATCTTCCTAGCTATGAGGGTGTGCTGCACCTGTGATCCGAATAGCTGTGGCTCTACCCGGACGATTTCCTCCACCATGACCCTGAGCTCCTCCTCAGAGAACCTGGGGTGTCTTTGCCGTGCCATGGGGTGGTGTGGGTGATGTGTGGGGTGGTGTGTATAGTGATAAGTGGGGTGATATTTAGTGGTGTGTTGTGTGAGGTGCGTGGAAGTTCTATGGGTGATGGTATTGTGTGCCTGTGGATGCTTGGTAGTTGTTTGTGGTGTTTCTCTCTGGCCTTCTCTCGGTAATTGTGGGTGATATGGGTGATGTGGGTGTGTGTTTTATATTGTAATGGGTGTGTGGGAGTGGTGTGTGTATGTGTATCAGGGGTGTGTATTTTGAATTGTCCAATGTGGCTGTGTTTTGTAAAAGTGTGTATTTTGAGCGCGGCGGTGTGTACCGCCAATGGAATACCGCGGTTGAAAGACCGCCGCGTGGATTCGTGTGTCGTAATAGTGTGGGCGTATTTCTGTTGGCGTGACGGTGGAGGTTTTGTTTTCGCCAGTTTATCAGTGATCTTTGGTATGGCGGACTTGTGTGGGTGTCTGAATTTTGGTGGATTCCATGCTGTGGGTCATAATAGCTGTGGCAGAATTCCACGGCCGCGGTGGGGTGTTAGCGGTCTTCTGCATGGCGGTAAGCTGCTTTTACCCTCAATGTTGACTTTATCACCTGGTTGATACTGAGGTCCTTCACAATGTTTCTTGTCGTAGTGCTTTTTGTATTTTTGTTTAGCTTTTTCTAAATGCTGTTGAATCAGTTTCTGGGTTTGGTGGAGGTGTTGAATCGTTTCCGTCACAGCTGGTGTAAGAGAACTTTCTTGAAAGATTGTGATGGGCAAGCTATCAGGAAGATAGCCAAACAAGCCAAAAAAGGGTGTGACACCAGTGGAGGTGTGAAACGAGTTATTGTAGGCCAGTTCAGCTAACCAGAGCATTGAGTTCCAGGAATGAAGTGCTTTCTCAGCGTAAGCACGCAGATATTGTTTCAATGTCTGATTCAGTCTCTCAGTTTGGCCATCTGTTTGAGGATGATGGCTAATAGATAGAGTGGATGTAACTTGAAGCGTTTTGCACCACATTTTCCAGAAGTTGGAGGCAAATTGCGATCCTCGATTGGAGAGAATCATTTTCGTCAGCCCGTGATAACGGACCACTTTATTCAGTAGGATGGTTGCCAGTTCACTGGAGGTGGGCAATTTCTTACAGGCAATGAAATGTCCACATTTTGTGAGACTATCTACCACCACAAGGATTACTGAGTGCTGTTGAACCACTGGTAGTCCTGTAATGAAGTCTAAAGAGATGTGTTCCCAAGATCGACGTGGAGTTGGGAGCGGATGCAACAAACCTTTCGGTTTTGAATGACTTGTCTTGATGCGAGCACAGACTTCGCAGTTAGTGACCATTGTTTTGACGTCTTTTGTCAGAGTAGGCCACCAAAAGTAGCGTTGGATTAATTCAAGAGTTTTAGGAGTGCCTGGGTGACCTGCCGTAGGTATAACATTCAGCCAATGAAATGCAAACTTGCGAAGCTTGGTAGTGGGCATGAACAAACGAGCGTCATGAGAAAGCAGTCCTTGTTTGATTGATCTTTTGGGATCTGCTTGAGCCCATGCCTGCCATTTCTCAATGGTGAAGGAATTACGGATGTCTTCAAAGAAGTCTTCGGTTTTTATGTTGCAGAAGACTTTGTCTGGAGCAATGATAGCTCTGGAAGGCTGGATTGTAAGCAGCGTGGTAGACTCTTGGCAGGACAAGGCGTCTGCTTTGCGATTGTCTTTACCAGGATGAAAAGTTACCACAAAATCGAAATCAGCAAAAAACAGCATCCAGCGTAATTGCCCAGGAGTCAAAATTCTAGCTGAACTCATGATCTGGAGATTGCGATGATCAGTATATACTGTGATAGTGTACTTGGCACCCAAAAAATTAGGTCTCCACTCTTTAAAGGCATCACGGATGGCCAAGAGCTCTTTTTCAGCAATGACATAGTTCTGTTCGGCTTCGTTCAGCTTTCGAGACAAGTAAGCTACAGGATGAAGTTGGCCAGTGTCTTTACTTCGTTGTGACAAGACTGCACCAATTGCCACATCTGAGGCATCTGCTTCAACTATGAATGTATGATCCACATCCGGATGAGTCAAGACTGGGGCAGTGGAAAAGGCTTCTTTCAAAGTTGAAAAGGCTCGGTCAGCTTCTGGAGACCATACAAATTTTTCTTTCTTTCTCAATAACTTGGTGATTGGCGCCACTGTTTGCGAAAAATGGTTTATAAACCTGCAATACAAGTTTGCAAATCCCAGGAAGCACTGTACATCTCGAACAGTCTTTGGAGTGGGCCACTCAGATACAACTTGTACTTTCTTTTCTGCCATGACCATACCTTGAGGGTTGAGGATAACCCCTAAAAACTCAACTGTGGTAACATGAAACTCACACTTGGTTAGTTTGCAATATAAATGATGCTTTTGAAGAGCTGTGAGAATCTTCTTGACATGTTGTACATGTTCGGTTTCATTGTCAGTATAGATCAAAATATCATTGATATAGACTATTGCAAATATGTTGAGATACTCTCTAAGGACGTCATTCAGGAAAAATTGAAATGCTGCTGGAGCATTGCACAGTCCAAAGGGCATGAGGGTGTACTCAAAGAGACCATAACTTGTCTTGAATGCAGTTTTCCATTTGTCGCTTTCTCTCATTTTGACTAAATGGTAAGCACCCTGTAGATCGAGCTCAGTGTAAATCTTTGCTTTTTTCACTTGATCCAACAAGACAGGAATCAGAAGCAAGGGGCATTTGTACTTGAACCCCTATAGGCTATACAGGTTCAAAGGTCCCCATTTGCCTTAGGGTCAAAAAACAAAGAAGAAGCTGCAGGAGACTTGGAAGGGCCTATTAACCCATTCTCTAACAATTGATCTAGGTACTTTCGTAAGTGTTGATTTTCATGTTCTGATAAGGTGTACACACAACAGCTAGGGAGTATCGCACCTGGAGTTAGATCAATTTGGCAGTCATAAGGTCTATGAGGAGGCAAGGTTTCTGCTTCTTTTTCATCTAATACATCTTCATAGGACGAATACTGCCTGGGCAACTTTACTTCTTTCTCTGCTGCAGTGGCTATGTGAGAGTTGCAATTTTTGGCGACTTGAGACGTCTGGAGACATTTCTTACTACATAGGGCGGAAGAGAACACAGCTTTCCGTTCTGCCCAGTTAATCTCAGGATTGTGATTAGTTAACCATGGTAAGCCAAGGATAATTCCATACGGAGGAGCATGGATCAAGTCAAAGATGAGCTTCTCTTCATGTTTGGTTCTTTGATTTCCCCCATCACAGATCACCCACAAGGGGACAGTCTGAAGAATTACTGGACCTCCAGTCAAAAGTTTTCCATCTACTGCTTGCATTATCTCTGGATTCTTCTTCTTGGTTCATGGGATTCCCCATGCGCGAACCAATTGGGCATCAACAAAGTTCCTGGTAGCCCCAGAATCTACGAGGGCCTTCTTGAAATAGTTATTTTTATTTACTTGAACTTTTATGCCTAGCTTGAGATGTCTAGACTGTGCAGGGTCCACGGTGACACACAAGAGCAACCCTTCTTTACATCTTGGGTGATTTAGTTTTCCGGCTCGACTTGTACATTGGCTGCAAGTTTCTGGACAGGACCTCGTTTGCTCTTTGGTTTGATTGGACAATCTTTGGCGAAATGACCCTTGCGTCCGCGATAAAGACATTGTCCATTCTTTCTACGTAGGTCCTTTTCATCTTTGGTCAAAGGTCTCCTGATAGTTCCTATTTCCATAGGTTCCTGAGTTCTCTCTTTGTGGGTTCTTGATTCTCTATGATCGTGAACACGCCAAGAATATTTCTCAGCCTTTTTACGTGTTCCCCTTCGTTCTGCTAGACGATGATCCAGCCTCAAAACAAGGTTTATTAGATCTCGAGAATCTGTAGGCTGCAGGTCTATCTGGGCAAGAATTTCCTTTAACTCGTCCTTGAGTCCTTTGCAGAACAAGGCTGCTTGCTTTTCTTCAGGCCAGGATGTCTTGGCTACCAGCCGATTAAAATTTGCTAAGTAAGAAACTAGATCTTTGTTACCTTGTCGCAAGTCTAATAGTTCACGATCTGCTGACAATGTCACTGTTCTTCGGTCAAACGCTCGTTCAAACTCACAAACAACATTTCTCAAATTGTAAATCAGGGGACTGTCTTTATGCACAAGAGGGATTTCCCAGGTGGCTGCATCTCCAGTCAGGTAAGATAACAAGAAAGCCACCCTGGATTGGGCATCAGGGAAAGTGTTTGGTCGGCAGGTAAAATGTAATTCCACTTGAACCAAGAAAGATTGCGCTTTCAGGGGATCGCCTGAAAAACGTTCTGGAGGAGCTAGGGGAATAGCTGAGGGAACGTTGAGGGAAATGTTTGTAGGAGGATTACCTCCAGAAGCTTGAGAAGGAGGACCAGGCCAAGACACACCCAAAGGAATTTGGGCCAGATGTAGCAAGCCGTTTGCATGTCGCAAACTGCGAAAATCGCAGTTTGCGCCATGCAAACGGCCTCACGCGATGCACATTCACAAATTGCGAGTCGGTACCGACTCACAATTTGTGAATGCGACTCGCAAATAGGAAGGGGCGCTCCCTTCCTATTTGCCACTCGCATCGCAATTCAGAATTGCTTTGTGACCCCCAATGCGGGCGCAAAGCAACTCGCAGTTACCACCAGTGTCACACTGGTGGTAACTCATTCGCAAAAGGGAAAGGGTCCCCATGGGACCCCTTCCCCTTTGTGAATGTCGACAATAATATTTTTTCAGAGCAGGCAGTGCTCTGCCTACTCTGAAAAAAACGAAACCAAATGGTTTCGGTATTTTTTTCATTTTGCAACTCGTTTTCCTTTAAGGAAAATGGGCTGCAAAATGAAAAAAAAAACGGCTTTATTTAAAAAGCAGTCACAGACATGGAGGTCTGCTGACTTCAGCAGGCCACCATCCCTGTGAGTGCAGGGACTCGCTATGGGGTCGCAAAATGCGACCCACCTCATGAATATTGATGAGGTGGGTCTTTGCGACCCCATAGCGAGTCGCAGACGGTGTCTGAGACACCGTTCTGCATCCGAGATTGCGACTCGGAAATTGCGAGTTGGACTGACTCGCAATTTCCGAGTCCCAATCTCGGACTTTCCTACATGTGGCCCATGGTTCCTTCTTTTCTACCCTTTCCTGCAACTGACTCACTCTCTCAGCTAAGCTGGCTACTATATCCTTTGATGAAACTACCTCTGCTTGGAGCTGCGTGATAACCTTGACTAGCTCATCCAATGTGGCCATGTTGCGAACACACGCAAACCAGGAGGATAATAAATTTGTGGGCTCACTATTCTGTCAGGGAGACCAGATCCTCGGGGCCAGTGCACATTCCCAACATGTCCACCACTAAATAGCTCCAAAACTCTGATAGAAATATCACAGAGCCTGAGAGCGTCCAAGTGGGGGGAAAGGGGATTAGGTAGGGAACAGCTGGGAAGGAGACCTGTAGGAAGCAAAATGTTAAACAACACAATATCAAGATATAATCACAGTTACTTTCACTAGACTATGGTTCTAAGCGTTCTCATACTGTAATCAAGGATAACCTAAGAAGTTACTATCACTAGACCTCAAGAATTCTGGGTACCTGGTAAAAAAATCAAGAATGGTTAATACAATGTTTCTTATGGGCTTTTCATGAAATGTCACATACTGTCTAGGAATACAGAACCTTCTAGAATAATGTTTCAGAACAAACATTGCATTTCAAACATGAGGACAAAGGCAATCTGAAACATTCCCAGGAAAACAATAGGAATTGTACTAGGAACTTAATTTGCACAAAGAATGTCACATTTTGAGTTTAGCGTTTTTGCAGAAAATCCAGAAGCCCAGGATAAATGTGTGCACTTCAACAAACTCTACACATCAAAGTTTTAATTGCCATGAAATGATTGGGCACACTGTTGCCGATCTGAACATCAAGTTTTACATGTTGGAAAGGAAATGCACACACTGTCGATTCTAACAAGGATATGCAAATGCCAAAAAATGATCGAGCACACTGTTGCCGATCTGAATCTCAAGATTTACATGCGGGAAATAATTTGCGTACACTGCTGTTTTGAACAAGGATATGCAAATGCCAAGAAATGATCACGCAAGCTTTTGCCGATCTGAATACCAAGTTTCACATGCTGGAAATGAATCGCGCACACTGCCGATCCGAACAAGAATATGCAAATGCCATGAAATGATCGCGCAAGCTTTTGCTGATCTGAACACCAAGTTTCACATGCGGGAAATGAATCGTGCACATTGCCGATCCGAACAAGAATGTGCAAATGCCATGAAATGATCGCGCGAGCTGCCGCCGATCTGAACATCAAGTTTTTCATGAGAGCAATGACTTGCGTACTCTGAAAGTTCCACGAGTAGGCCCAAAACTCAAGAATCTTTGAGAACGGGGTCAGGGGCCCAGCCCGACCTCCGCTTTACCACCCTGCTCAAGGATCACCAATATAATGCGGGCAGGCCTGGAACATCAAGGTAGACCTCCGGAACAGGAGCTCAGGAAGTTGCTGCTGCTCTGCACCGGGACGTCTGAATAGTGAGCACGTGGAGCTGGGCTGGCTCCCTTATATGGAGTCTGGCCCAGCCCACAAACCACACCCAGTCATGCTGCAGGGAAAGCTTCTAGAAGGTCCTAGAAAGGGACCACACCCTAACACACTCAGTAAGCCTGCAGCAATACATTGCAAATGAACAGTTATTGCAAACATCATTAATAGTGTTTTTCAAGGTTAAAGTCTGCAATGCAAAAAGTTAACATACTACACATAAATACAATGCATGAATTATGCCCTTGCATAAAGGCTTGGTCTTTGCATTTTTGTCGCCTGTAGAGCGCGCACTGTCCTGATGTTGACACTTGGATATAAATGAGACAATAAAGGAAGCAATAGACACCACAAAGAAAGATGAATTGAGTGATGGAGAACTGACAGGAGAGAGAAAGTTGAAACAAAAGAGAGTAGCAAGTCAGAACTATGCAGGACCAGAGTGGGCATATGCTGCAATAAGTGATTGGCAAAACAAGTTTATGTCTTTTTGCTTTGACAGAGAAGTTCCGAATCAGTATTTTGATGCAACCTGAAGGAGAAAGTCAGTAGACTGAGTCATGGGCAAAAAGGAAAAAGAAACTGAGATTATTGATTTTACTGGAAAAGACACTGATAGCCTGATATGACACATAAATCCCAGAGATGACTAGCTGCTAACCGATTTTTTACAAAGGAAGAAAGAAGTATCTTGTTGCGTGAAGTTGAAGCGTGAAAAAGAAGTATATTTTTGATTTTTGATTTTTCTGTGTTGCATATTAATTAAGAGTTAAAATTCTGCTTTCTGATTCTTTACAGATCATGGCTGGAGGAGATAATAATGTTAGGCACATTAGGTATTGGAGATATTTGAGTGTAGGGATGGCGATAGTGTGTGGTATATTGTTAATAATAATGACTCAGGGAATGTCAATTCATGAGATGAGAGAGACTGAAGTTACATCTGTATTTGAGACTACTACACTAACAGCTATAGAGAGGTTTAAATTGGATGAGCCATATTTGAATGATCATACTAACACAAAGGGAGAGCTGTCTTCTAACGTCTTTTATTGTTTATTGAGTGAGTATATGGAAACAATGGATGCAAGGGATTGTCTTGTGTGTACACAAATACCTTTCTCAGTGGAAGAAGGGGTCACTTACCACAGTCTACCTCTGACTTAAGGTATAACTTGTAGTTTGCTACTAACTCGATTCTACAATCAGGAGTATATACAATATTTTTATTGTAATTATGATATGGTGTTTTCTTTTGTTCCTATAATTGGATTTTTGAGTAAGATAGCTAAAGATCATGATATAGTATTAGTTAGGGGATTCTTTGAGCCAATACTGACCTTTAGCACAGCTTATGCGCATCGTAACAATTTAACTTGATTATTAACTCCTATGGAAAAGAGCTTTATTGGGCATACTGACGAAATGAGAAAGGCACTGAAAGAAAAACTAGAGAAAGGATTAGAGAAAAGGACTTACAATAATGATTATGCTTACACTGCTATTAAAACACAAGGGAAATTAGCCGTAGATGCTTAACATGTAGGGAAGCTTTGTATATATAGGCCAAAATCATGCACTGACACTTTATTTGTGGGAATGAGTGAATGTCGGCATGTGTTTTTGTTTCAGAGCAAATGGACATTCATGCTGAATGGTGCAGACCCTGTGATTCCTGGAATTTATTATATTTGTGGACTTACTGCTTATTACCGTCTTCCTAGAGGATGGTATGGGAAATATTACTTGGGAATAGTTTTTCCTAAGATTTATCAAATAGATGATTTGAAAAAGATACCGAAAATGACTGATTTACACCAGATGAGACAAAGGAGAGAAACAGCCTCTGCAATTGTAGGGGATATTTTTGGAGCAATAATTCCTTCTGTAGGAGTTATATTGAATGCAAATAGGATAAGAAAACGATCAACTATAGTGGACAATATGTTAACAAATTTTACAGGAGCTATACTTTTACTTAATATTGAATTAGCTGTAGATAAAGCTATGACACTTCAAAATAGGCTTGCTTTAGACATAATATTGGCGAAGGATGGAGGAGTCTGTAAAATGATTAATGCAAGGCACTGCTGCTCGTAAATACCTGAGAACGAAAAAGAGATAAAAGATTTGCTTACTAATTTAACTAATGCAAGTAAGGGTTTGAAAGAGCTGAAATAACCTGGAGTTTGGGAAAAGGTTGGAAATGGATTTGTTACTGTGGTAAATTTGTTTAGTCAAATTTGGGGTGAGATATTGTGGAAAATTGTCCAAGGAATATTAATTGTGGTCATTGCTTTATTAGGATTATGGGGGGCATATCAATTATGGCAGAAAATCAAATTAAATGGGGCTAAAAATGATCAAAGGAGGGAAAAACATCCCAGAAGAAGAATCTGTAGGGAAAATGTAAGGAGAAGAGATCAAAATGTAGCTGAACGTTATATGTAAAATGATTGACATGGGAAAGGTGTGATGACATATTTAGTCATCAGAGGAGGGACTGTTGGAGCAGATATCCTAATATGTTAAATTTCTAATAATTTGCGTGTACATACTAATGAGAAATATTGATAAACGAAACTGATAATTGAAAATAACATGTAATGAGTAAAATGTGCCCACGGAGAGTGGTCACCATGGGTGTTAACAATACTAAAATAATGTGAAATATAAACAACTATGTATTAATATGTCATAATTAATGGTATCATATATGTTTTATGAAGCTTCATATTCTTAAATTAGCCGAGCTAGAGGCCTGGTCGGCGCTGGGCCTGGCTTTCTAAAACGTGGAGACCCGATGAGCTGCTGCAGACTCGAAGTGGAGAGAAGGACCTTGAACTGCACAAAGTTCAGACGGACTCTTCTAGAAATTTCTGCAAATGTACCAGAGATCAGGAAAAATGATGAGGACAATTTGATACAATTATGAGTAGAGTAGGCAACGTATACTTTCCCAGGACTCAACCAATAGAAGCACTGACTAAAAGACTGTGGGCAAAATGTTGGTACCTGAGGAGCCGGATGATGTTCTCATCAACAGAAGGACCAATCATATTAATGGAACTTGATGCTTGAACCGACGCAAACAAGTGGTAAACAAAAACTATAGGTTGGAAACATAAACCCTGATGAGGTTGACCAATTAGCAATTTGTGAGATGGACTGAGAGACCCTAATAAAAAGTCATGACAAGGGGAAAGAGCAAGAAGCGGAGAGGTGAAAGTTGATGACGTCAGGAGACGCTGTCCTAAGTGCTGATATTTGGGATTACTCTCTGTGAGCCTGATACTTGCTGATGACTGATGACCTGGAGACGAAGACTGACTCGTTGCTGATCTGTCTTGGATAGGTAGCTATACAAATGCGACTGACTAATGTGAATATCATTGTAAATAATAATAATGTTTTTAACATTGTTTTTCATTAATATAGTGGTTAAAATAATGTTTGTAAAATGATTTAATGTGTTTTAGGTGCTATATTAATTTTAAGTTCACTAATGTGTTTGTATATGTTATTTCTTGCACAACTCTGTGACCTTTTGCGCTACATTATGCCTGGGCCATCTATGAGATTTCCTTGTGTCATTTTGTACGGCACTTTTAACGCCTGCTCCAAGCAGGCGTTAAAAGGGGGCTACCATTATTTAGAATGGGCCCCTATGTACACTGCAGGGGTAGCCCCAACATTTTGGTGCTACTCCTGCAGAGTACATCAATAGCGTCATGAAAAATTATGCTTTGCCCCCTACCCTGCGCCATGGGGCGCTGTATTTTAAATATGGCACACACATGTTGGCAGTAGGGGAGTGCTAAGGGGAGCAGAGAAAGTGGTGCTGCATTTGGTGCAGCGCCACTTTCCATAAATCTGACAGTTAGATTGTTATTAATTTTGCTGGGTTTGTAGGTGAATGGAGGAAGTCAATTAAATAATAATTAATTAAGAATTATTTAATACATTTTATTTAATCATATGATTGATATTTATGATGTGATTTTTTTATTATGCAGATTTATGTTCGTGAAATGTTATTTGCAGGTGTTAGATTTGTAAAGGTCTAGGCCGTGATGTTAGTGAAGTAATAATTAATGCATAATTGATACTTAATTAACTTTTATTATGTAATGTATGGGATACTTATTTATTGTATTTATATTTTGTATGCTTGTAGGTTTGCAGGGGTGTAACATGGAGAGTTAATTATGTAATAATTATTCAACAATTTTATTATTTGTTAATTATGTATTTAATTAATTTTTAGTTATGTAAAATGTGACATTCTGATTTATTTTACTCATAATTTAGTTGGGGGATACTAAGTTTGTAGGGGTACAGGATGGGAAGTTAATTAGGTAATAATTAAGTCACTATTATTTGTAAATTGATTATTTCATTGACATTTAAATGTATAAATTGTGTGATGCATTTATTTTATAGTAGTTGCAGGATGCAAGGTTTGTAGGTGTATATGGCGGGAAGTTAATTAATTAATAAATAATTGACCATTAATTATTGTTAGACCTGTCAGCCTTGGGATGGTCTTGCCCCAGTCCTTTGTGCCTCACCTCTTCCACTTTTGCTGCACTTATTTTTGTTGGCCTTAGGACTTAGTACACTTTACCACTGATAACCAGTGCTAAAATGTTTGTGCTTCCTCCTTTAAAACTCAGTTAGACTGGTATGGTATGTACCCAAATGGCATATTTAATTTATTTGCAAGTCTCTTGTAGAGTGGTAGACTACATATCCAGAGCCTGTAAATGAGGTGGTATCAGTGGGCCTGCAGCACTTATTGTACCATCCATTCAAGTAGTACCTTAAAACATGTCCCAGGCACACAGGGAGGGTGGAGGTGCATCTGCATACTGAATAGTCTTCCTAGGTTGAGAGAAGGGAGAGGCGGGGCTAAGTCAATCTACCTATAAGTCCCTAGTATATGGTAGGGCATGGAGGTTTAGGGACCCCAGCATAAGTAGTGCACCCATAGCTGCACTGCTGTGGTGCCCAGTGTCATTTTAAAGGCAGGCCTGCCTTGCTGGCTGCTTTTAAATTAAAGTTATGTGCAAATTCGACTTTGGAATTAAAAGTAGTTCCAAAGTCTTAAACTACCTTATTTTTACATATAAGTAACCCCTAAGGTGTGCCCTATGTGCCCCTAGGGCTGGGTGCCATGTAACTATAAGCAGGGATCTTATAAAAATAGTTTTAAAAGCCGTGTTGAGGTAAAACAGCCACACTCGTTTTCCCCTCATTGTAGTGAATGGTCTCCATAGGCTAGAATTGGGAGACTTTATTTTAATTTTAAAAGTCCCCTTAATAACAGATACCAAGAGTTTGGTATCAAATTAATTGTTATAATAAATCCCACAACTTCCAGTTGTTGGATTTAATATAACTTGTTCAGGTAAAAAGTTTTAAACTTTACCTGAAAAGTTGCCAACTTCAGCCCTGCAGTATTTTTGCTGCGGTGCTCTGATTGGCCAGCCTCTGGCACCCTGGCCAGGCTGCCTTGATGAGGTGTGAAGTGGCCTGGCTTCACACAAAGAGATGTGCCTGTGGGAGGAGATCTCCCCTCAGCAGATGGTGAGGCAGATGGGGCTGCCAAACTGGTCTTCAAAGGCAGAGAAGAACATTTGGAGCAACCCAGCAACACCCCAACATCCTGCAAACCCAGACAATTAGGTGCCCCCGTGGTTAGATTAGGAGAGGGCAGGACAGGGGTGTGTTTAGGATTTTTAGCCACACCAGTGGGTGGGCTCAGCCAGATGTAACCTCCAAAAATCACTTTTAGCCATGATGGATTTTTGAGGAATGTTGCTCCCTGGGATTGATTTTTGCCACACTTCCCAGGAAGTGGTCATCACAGGGGGAAGGACCCTGACCATGATTGGAGAACCAGGACCCCCCTGTTTTTCACTCAGAAGCCAGGATAAAACTGGCAGACCTACACCCACACCTCAGATGCCTATCAGATTCCAACTGAACTACAGGAGAAGAAGGACTGCCCTGCTCGACCCCTGACCTGCACCTGGACACTGCACTCTGGAGGACTGCACCATCTGCACACTTGGGCTTCACCACTAAAAGGACTTTACCTGTCTTCTACTGCTTCAAGAAGGGCTGTGTGCTACAGGTACAAAGAAGCTGCCCAGAGTCCCCTGCATCAAGTCCTGCAAGCAGAGACCAGCTGACCAGCGTCCAGTGGCCATTTGAGGATTCTGACCAGGTGCATTCCGGGAATTGTCGTCCCAAGGAGCAACTCAGAGCTTCTGGAACCTTGGATCAAGTTGTGGACACTTCAAGGACACAAAAAGGACCTCTGGAAGGAGATCCAGAAGTTTGGAGACGTTTGGAGCAACTCCATAAATTGAAGAGGTGCATTGTGGGAGTTGTAGTCCCAGAGCCTCTGAACCCTTGGCTGGTGCTGTGGACCACTTTCCTGAATCAAACACTTCTGAAAGTAAGTGTGACAGTGTTAACTCGTGGGTGGCCTGAACTCTGGACTTTGTTCCTTTCCAGTGCGATCTTTTTTAACTATTTGAGCGATAGTTGCTTCTATGCGCTAGAAAGCATTATTTCTTTAAAAATTCATATCTCTGGTTCCCCTTGTACGATTTTATTCGTTTTGGTGTCATTTTAAAGAGAAAAATATTTCCTATTTTTATGAATTGATTTTGGGATTTTTTATTTTTAAACTGTTTCCTGTGTTTTATTGAATTCCTTTTTGTGATATTTGAATGCTTTACGCTTTGTCTCCAAAGTTAAGCCTTGTCGCTCGTTGCCAAGCTACCAAGGGTTGAGCTGGGTTTAATTTACTGAGACCTAACTGGACCTAAGTGGAGGTTAGTGGCCTATTGCTAAGTGTAGGTACTTACCTGCCCTTACCAATAACCCATTTTCCAACATTTACACAATCTCTCCTTCGGAGCCTTGAAATGGTGGCCATCTCTGATATTTAAATCTATGACCACAAGCATGTGGAACTGATCTGATCTGGAGGTGTGTCTCCCTGCCAGGGTGCCCCCATTGGGGATTCCCTCCACTGCTACATAGGTAACCTATGGACACGGCTAAAGTACAAAAGGCAATTGTAGAATACTTTGATCTTAACGACCTTCCAGACACCCCTCGTCACACAATTTGAGATGCGTCTGTTAGTGCCTTGGTCCTTAATAAGTAAACTTACAAGGGGACGCGTATAGGTTGATGAACCTTTTGACTCATTCAGGATGTTCTCACCATAGCTCCAGAAAAGAAACAATAATCAACGCATAATAATCAATAATCTTTAGTCAAATAAATAATCAATAATAATTGGAGTCAGTAATCGTCACACACCATGACTTTTCAGCCATGAATAACCACAACTTTTATTAAAAGTTTAGTACGTTTATTTCCCTTATTTTAACAATGCTAAGTCATGTAGATTAATCTCCAAATCAAATCCAACACAATTAAAATTATTTGTTAACCAAAACAACGCAAGATACATGATTTAATCAAAGCTTGAATCACAATGCATTCTAAAGCATCAGCACAAATCATTCGTAAAAACAATTTCAATAACACTGCAAAATCCATATAGCTCAGCAAAATAGTTTGTCAACCATTGTCCCTGCAAATTGTCAGTCGTCATGTGAATAGCCTCAACTAACCCAGATTAGCATCAGCATGTGGAGCTTCATGCAAAAACAATTTAGAACACAAATTTAGAAACCATCTAGCTAAAGAAACTATTAAGACGGAGCAGTTGGTACCTAGAAAGAAAAGGCACAAAAATGCAATTCAGTCACATTGTATATCTACCTATCCACGATATGAGTCAGCAAGCAGAATCATTCTTCATCCTTAGTTCATCAATTGATCAGCAAAAAATCAGGCTCTCAGTCAGAGAGTATGAGCCCAATGACAGAATCTCAAATCTCTTCTTCTTTGAAATATCGCATCACATAACGGGGTAAGATCTGAAGTCTTTTCCCTCTGTCACGTTGTTGTATCAAAGTCACCCAAACTATCCCCTAATTTCCAATTGGTCAATTAATCGTACTTTATTACTCTGTCCAATCATTTTCTTATACCAAATCTATGAATTCTAATATTTCACACTTCACACATCGTTGATTGGTCTGCTCTATGATGTTCTCATCATCCGGCTCGTCAGGTATCGAATTTGTTGCATCTTCGTCTCCAGTCAGTCTCTTCATTGTTCGCGTCCTGGGAAAGAACTTCTATCACACATTACACTCAGGTGTTACACTTTTAAGGATGTTGTCTCCTGTTAGTTGGTTCTCATGGAAAGCTTCTGCTAAGCATTTAAACAAGACAATGAGCATTTCACAGTTAGTTCACTCTGTCAGAATTTTTCATTAAACGCTAAGAAATACAGCTTCTGCATGAGGCCTGGCAAACCAGGCCAAGACACTTGCTAAGTTAAAGCCTACAAATTAATAAACTAGAACATACTTTATAACCCTTAATATGACATTTTACTACATTAATCTAATACATTTTCAATATTTCATGTGTATTAATAATTGTGTAGTACAATTTATGAACCCTGGTGGCCATTCTTCGAGGTCACAATTTTAAACGTGCACATTATTTTTCTATGTTATTCTTTTTCTACATAAGTTATTATTGAAAATACATAAATACTCATTAAAAATGTCTTATTAAGACATCTGCTTCAGCAGGTTCAGGTTCAAGGATTTGATTCAGAGGTATAATCTTGACCATCGCCCGTGCTAGAGCGAGGGGATCTCGATTGGTAGAGACTGGCCTCCTGGTAAAGATTAAACCTCTTGTGGACATGGATCAGACCCTCTCATTTCAGACTTAACAAATGGCAGCTAGCAATCCTGCAGGTCCACTGGTCTAACGAAGCAGAACACTCTTTCCTAGCCTTGACACAAATTTACCAAGGGGGGTGGACAAGGTAAGAACAGTCCTTGTGCATAAATTGTGCTACCAAAGCTCTGAGGCTCACCTCTCTAAAATACGGATGGGGCAAATGACCTGGGCAACCACCAAAGGGGCTAAGCAACAAGCTTTCACAACTACCACCAAACCTAGACTACATCCCTCAGGGCCTGATAGACACTTATCGACTTAACTGCTGTAGGAGGCTGGACTGGCTTGTAGTGAGTACCAAGGGGTACTTGCACCTTGCACCAGGCCCAGTTATTCCTTATTAGTGTATAGGGTGTCTAGCAGCATAGGCTGATAGATAATGGTAGCTTAGCAGAACAGCTTAGGCTGAACTAGGAGACGAGTGAAGCTCCTACAGTACCACTTAGTGTCATATGCACAATATCATAAGAAAACACAATACACAGTTATACTAAAAATAAAGGTACTTTATTTTTATGACAATATGCCAAAGTATCTCAGAGTGTACCCTCAGTGAGAGGATAGGAAATATACACAAGATATATATACACAATACCAAAAATATGCAGTATAGTCTTAGAAAACAGTGCAAACAATGTATAGTTACAATAGGATGCAATGGGGACACATAGGGATAGGGGCAACACAAACCATATACTCCAAAAGTAGAATGTGAACCACAAATGGACCACAAACCTATGTGACCTTGTAGAGGGTCGCTGGGACTATTAGAAAAAATTGAGGGTTAGAAAAATAGCCCACCCCAAGACCCTGAAAAGTGAGTGCAAAGTGCACTAAAGTTCCGCTAAGGACAAAGAAGTCGTGTTAGAGGAATAATGCAGGAAAGACACAAACCAACCATGCAACAATGATGGATTTCCAATCTTGGGTACCTGTGGAATAAGGGGACCAAGTCCAAAAGTCACAAGCAAGTCGGAGATGGGCAGATGCCCAGGAAATGCCAGCTGTGGGTGCAAAGAAGCTTCTACTAGACAGAAGAAGCTGAGGTTTCTGCAGGAACGAAAAGGGCTAGAGACTTCCCCTTTGGTGGACAGATCCCTCTCGCCGTGGAGAGTCGTGCAAAAGTATTTTCCCGCTGAAAGAATGCCAACAAGCCTTGCTAACTGCAAATCGTGCAGTTAGCATTTTTGGACGCTGCTGTGGCCCAGGAGGGACCAGGAGGTCGCAAATTGGACCAGGAGGTAGAGGGGATGTCGAGCAAGACAAGGAGCCCTCTTAGCAGCAGGTAGCACTCGGAGAAGTGCCAGAAACTTGCACTACAAGGATGCGTGAAACAGTGCTCACCCGAAGTTACACAAAGGAGTCCCACGTCGCCGGAGACAAACTTAGAAAGTCGTGCAATGCAGGTTAGAGTGCCGTGGACCCAGGCTTGGCTGTGCACAAAGGATTTCTGCCGGAAGTGCACGGAGGCCGGAGTAGCTGCAAAAGTCGCAATTCCCAGCAATGCAGTCTAGCGAGGTGAGGCAAGGACTTACCTCCACCAAACTTGGACTGAAGAGTCACTGGACTGTGGGGGTCACTTGGACAGAGTTGCTGGATTCGAGGGACCTCGCTCGTCGTGCTGAGAGGAGACCCAAGGGACCGGTAATGCAGCTTTTTGGTGCCTGCGGTTGCAGGGGGAAGATTCCGTCGACCCACGGGAGATTTATTCAGAGCTTCTAGTGCAGAGAGGAGGCAGACTACCCCCACAGCATGCACCACCAGGAAAACAGTTGAGAAGGCGGCAGGATCAGCGTTACAGAGTTGCAGTAGTCGTCTCTGCTACTATGTTGCAGTTTTGCAGACTTCCAGCGCGGTCAGCAGTCGATTCCTTGGCAGAAGGTGAAGACAGAGATGCAGAGGAACTCGGATGAGCTCTTGCATTCGTTATCTAAAGTTTCCCCAGCGACAGAGACCCTAAATAGCCAGAAAAGAGGGTTTGGCTACCTAGGAGAGAGGATAGGCTAGCAACACCTGAAGGAGCCTATCAGAAGGAGTCTCTGACGTCACCTGGTGGCACTGGCCACTCAGAGCAGTCCAGTGTGCCAGCAGCACCTCTGTTTCCAAGATGGCAGAGGTCTGGAGCACACTGGAGGAGCTCTGGACACCTCCCAGGGGAGGTGCAGGTCAGGGGAGTGGTCACTCCCCTTTCCTTTGTCCAGTTTCGCGCCAGAGCAGGGCTAAGGGGTCCCCTGGACCGGTGTAGACTGGCTTATGCAGAATTGGGCACATCTGTGCCCAAGAAAGCATTTCCAGAGGCTGGGGGAGGCTACTCCTCCCCTGCCTTCACACCATTTTCCAAAGGGAGAGGGTGCAACACCCTCTCTCAGAGGAAGTTCTTTGTTCTGCCAACCTGGGCCAGGCCTGGCTGGACCCCAGGAGGGCAGATGTCTGTCTGAGGGGTTGGCAGCAGCAGCAGCTGCAGTGAAACCCCAGGAAAGGTAGTTTGGCAGTACCAGGGTCTGTGCTACAGACCACTGGGATCATGGGATTGTGCCAACTATGCCAGGATGGCATAGAGGGGGCAATTCCATGATCATAGACATGTTACATGGCCATATTCGGAGTTACCATTGTGAAGCTACATATAGGTAGTGACCTATATGTAGTGCACGCGTGTAATGGTGTCCCCGCACTCACAAAGTCCGGGGAATTGGCCCTGAACAATGTGGGGGCACCTTGGCTAGTGCCAGGGTGCCCTCACACTAAGTTACTTTGCACCTAACCTTTACCAGGTAAAGGTTAGACATATAGGTGACTTATAAGTTACTTAAGTGCAGTGTAAAATGGCTGTGAAATAACGTGGACGTTATTTCACTCAGGCTGCAGTGGCAGGCCTGTGTAAGAATTGTCAGAGCTCCCTATGGGTGGCAAAAGAAATGCTGCAGCCCATAGGGATCTCCTGGAACCCCAATACCTGGGTACCTCAGTACCATATACTAGGGAATTATAAGGGTGTTCCAGTAAGCCAATGTAAATTGGTAAAATTAGTCACTAGCCTGTTAGTGACAATTTGAAAGAAATGAGAGAACATAACCACTGAGGTTCTGATTAGCAGAGCCTCAGTGAGACAGTTAGGCACCACACAGGGAACACATACATATAGGCCACAAACTTATGAGCACTGGGGTCCTGACTAGCAGGGTCCCAGTGACACATAACAAACATACTGAAAACATAGGGTTTTCACTATGAGCACTGGGCCCTGGCTAGCAGGATCCCAGTGAGACAGTGAAAACACCCTGACATACACTCACAAACAGGCCAAAAGTGGGGGTAACAAGGCTAGAAAGAGGCTACTTTCTCACCCCCCCCCCCCCCAAACGAAGGACAATAAGGCTAACCTTGGCCAGTTGAGACTTTATTGTCTAAGTGGTGATAAGTAGAGAGTAGCTCTGCAATAGACTGGTTACTCCCTTTATCATCCACTATATGGTTACTTCCCTGTGGGGATGTAAACCACCCTGTTTGAAGTTTTTTAGCTAAGCAACAATGTGAAGATGTATTTTCAGAGTTCCTATCAGTAAGTTTTAGTTTAGAGCAGTGGGAATTGTCCAGTGAACCTATTTGTAGTGATGGAAATGCCAGACAGGGATGCTGTCTCAGAAAAGCCATAGCTGGGCAAAAACTTTGTCCATATGGCTGGAAGAGAGAACAGGGATGCTGTTTCTCTTGAGTTGGAGCAGGGCAGGGATGCTGTCCTATGAGCTCCACACTAGGGCAGGGATGCTGTCCTAAGTGTTGTGAGGCAGTGCAGGGTTTCTGCACTAAAGTTTCTCTGGGAGGGTTGGAGGGATGCTCCATGTTAACTAAAATGGTGCTCTTTTTCTCACCAATGTTAGTTATCCCACAGAGAGGTACTTCCACCTCAGGGAGTACAGTTTTGCCAACTGATGATTCCCTTGGAACAGGTGCCACCCCAGGAGAGGTTTCTCCCACCACAGGAATGGTATACTGAATGGTAGGGTGGTTAGGGGATACTGTGATACCCTTTTTACCTGTTGATGGAGAGCGATCCTGAGTTTTCAGGCCTTCTCTCCTTTGCTTTTTCATTTCAGTAGAAATGAGAGGGAACAATTCCTCTGGGATGCCCAGCATGGCTGCATGGGCATAAAACTCTACATCAGCCCAACCTGAGGCCTCTAGGTCATTACCTAAGAGACAGTCTACAGGTAAACTAGGTGATACTACCACCTGCTTAGGGCCAGTAACTCCACCCCAACTAAACTGAATTATAGCTAAGGGAAGAAACGTAGTGGAGTTATGGACATCAATAATTTTATACTGTTGTCCAATGATGTGTTGTTCAGGAGCCACTAGGTTTTCAGTCACCAAAGTGATACTGGCACCTGTGTCCCTGTAGGCCAAGGCCTCAACACCATTTATTGAAACTGTCTGCCTGTACTTATCCATTGTAGGGGGACAAGCAGCCAGTGTGGCAAGGCCAATGCCACTAGGTGTGACAGAAACTGTCTTGGGACTGACTACCCCAGTTTCTACTATGGACCCATAAGTGAACCCAACTACACCCTTAACTTGACTGTTGCCAGCAGTCCCACCACTAGTACCACTACTGCTAGGGGACCTAGAGCTTGTTGTATTAGTGGTGGTAGGCTCAGGGGGTTTACCTGGACAGGACTTATCCCCTGGCCTATGGCCTCTGTTTTTACACACAAAGCACCAAGGCTTTTTAAATTGTGTAGGTTGAGAAGAAGAGGAAGAATTAGTTTTATCCCCACCCCCTGAAGAGTGTTTAAGATTTGAAGTGGGATCTTTGGTTTTACCCTTATCCCCATGCTTATCTTGAGATTTTTCACCATCTTTCTTCTTGTTGTTCTCTTTGTCACCACCTGTATGAACTTTTCTGTTCACCCTTGTTCTGACCCATTTGTCTGCCTTCTTTCCCAATTCTTGGGGAGAGGTCAGATCAGAGTCCACCAAGTACTGGTGCAACAAATCAATTATTAAGAATATGCTCTCTCAGGATCAAGTTATACAGGCTGTCATAATCAGTAACTTTACTGCCATGTAACCACCCCTCCAAGGCCTTCACTGAATGGTCAATGAAATCAACCCAGTCTTGTGAAGACTCCTTTTTGGTCTCTCTGAACTTTATCCTGTATTGTTCAGTGGTTAAGCCATAACCATCCAGGAGTGCATTCTTAAGAACTGTAAAATTATTGGCATCACTTTCTTTCACAGTAAGGAGCCTATCCCTACCTTTTCCACTAAATGATAGCCATAGGATAGCAGCCCACTGCCTTTGAGGGACATCCTGTACAACACAGGCCCTCTCAAGTACAGCAAACCACTTGTTAATGTCATCCACCTCCTTATAAGGGGGAACTATCTTGTGCAGATTCCTGGAATCATGCTCTTTTGCAGGATGACTATGGGGAATACTGCTGCTGCCACCATGGGTTTCTAAACCCAACTTCTGTCTTTCCTTCTCTAGTTCTAAAGACTGTCTATCCAAATCCAGCTGTTGCTTTTTAAGCTTCAGTCTGGTTTGTTCCACCCTCAACTTATTGAGTTCCCTTTCTAACAATCTGTCATCAGGGTTGGTGGGAGGGACATTCCTAGATACAGAGGTATGATGGGAATGAACAGAAGGAGACCTGTCCCTTACAGAGGGCACCCTAACAGCTTGGCTGACAGTGTAATGTGAGAGCACACCATCTGTATGATGTGACTCCACCTCAGTACCAACTATGCTAGACTGTCTAGTAATGGGCAGGCTAAGAAGTTTCTTTCCTGAATCTTTTCCTGGGGGAGTCCCTGGATCAGATTGGGAACCATTAGCTACTTTTTCAACAGATGGGGCACTTTTAGCCTTATCTTGTTCTCTAAGCATGTTAAGTAACAATTCCAAGGAAGGATTCTTCCCTACACTCAAACCTCTCTCTATGCAGAGACTCCTTGCTCCTTTCCAGCTAAGGTGATCATATGCAATCTTGGACAGATCAACATTTTGGCCTGTGCCAGACATTTTTAGAGAGAGTTAAAGTGATAGAAAAAGAGAAAAAAGTTTTCAGAACTTTTTGGAAAGACAGAAAAAAACTTTTTAAACTTTTAAGAACTTTTTGAAAGTTTAGAAGTACTTTTCAGCACTTTAGAAAAGAGTGAAAAGAGGAAATGCAAAACTTTTTAGCTATGTGTACACACACTGAACTTGTTTTGTATATTTTTCTCTTATGAAAAGTACAATGACAAGAGTGGTAAGTAGTCTCAAAGCACTTATCCCACCGCTGCACAACCAATGTAGGAGGCTGGACTGGCTTGTAGTGAGTACCAAGGGGTACTTGCACCTTGCACCAGGCCCAGTTATCCCTTATTAGTGTATAGGGTGTCTAGCAGCATAGGCTGATAGATAATGGTAGCTTAGCAGAGCAGCTTAGGCTGAACTAGGAGACGAGTGAAGCTCCTACAGTACCACTTAGTGTCATATGCACAATATCATAAGAAAACACAATACACAGTTATACTAAAAATAAAGGTACTTTATTTTTATGACAATATGCCAAAGTATCTCAGAGTGTACCCTCAGTGAGAGGATAGGAAATATACACAAGATATATATACACAATACCAAAAATATGCAGTATAGTCTTAGAAAACAGTGCAAACAAGGTATAGTTACAATAGGATGCAATGGGGACACATAGGGATAAGGGCAACACAAACCATATACTCCAAAAGTGGAATGTGAACCACGAATGGACCCCAAACCTATGTGACCTTGTAGAGGGTCGCTGGGACTATTAGAAAATAGTGAGGGTTAGAAAAATAGCCCACCCGATGACCCTGAAAAGTGAGTGCAAAGTGCACTAAAGTTCCACTAAGGACAAAGAAGTCGTGTTAGAGGAATAATGCAGGAAAGACACAAACCAACAATGCAACAACAATGGATTTCCAATCTTGGGTACCTGTGGAAGAAGGGGACCAAGTCCAAAAGTCACAAGCAAGTCGGAGATGGGCAGATGCCCAGGAAATGCCAGCTGTGGGTGCAAAGAAGCTTCTACTGGACAGAAGAAGCTGAGGTTTCTGCAGGAACGAAAAGGGCTAGAGACTTCCCCTTTGGTGGAAGGATCTCTCTCGCCGTGCAAAGTTGTGCAGAAGTGTTTTCCCGCCAAAAGAATGCCAACAAGCCTTGCTAGCTGCAAATCGTGCGGTTAGCGTTTTTGGACGCTGCTGTGGCCCAGGAGGGACCAGGAGGTCGCAAATTGGACCAGGAGGTAGAGGGGACGTCGAACAAGACAAGGAACCCTCTTAGCAGCAGGTAGCACCCAGAGAAGTGCCAGAAAAAGGCACTATGAGGATGCGTGAAACAGTGCTCATCCGAAGTTACACAAAGGAGTCCCACGTCGCCGGAGACCAACTTAGAAAGTCGTGCAATGCAGGTTAGAGTGCCGTGGACCCAGGCTTGGCTGTGCACAAAGGATTTCTGCTGGAAGTGCACGGAGGCCGGAGTAGCTGCAAAAGTCGGGGTTCCCAGCAATGCAGTCTAGCGAGGTGAGGCAAGAACTTACCTCCACCAAACTTGGACTGAAGAGTCACTGGACTGTGGGGGTCACTTGGACAGAGTTGCTGGATTCTAGGGACCTCGCTCGTTGTGCTGAGAGGAGACCCAAGGGACCAGTAATGCAGCTTTTTGGTGCCTGCGGTTGCAGGAGGAAGATTCCGTCGACCCACGGGAGATTTCTTCGGAGCTTCTAGTGCAGAGAGGAGGCAGACTACCCCCACAGCATGCACCACCAGGAAAACAGTCGAGAAGGCGGCAGGATCAGCGTTACAGAGTTGCAGTAGTCGTCTTTGCTACTATGTTGCAGTTTTGCAGGCTTCCAGCGCGGTCAGCAGTCGATTCCTTGGCAGAAGGTGAAGAGAGAGATGCAGAGGAACTCAGATGAGCTCTTGCATTCGTTATCTAAAGTTTCCCCAGAGACAGAGACCCTAAATAGCCAGAAAAGAGGGTTTGGCTACCTAGGTGAGAGGATAGGCTAGCAACACCTGAAGGAGCCTATCAGAAGGAGTCTCTGACGTCACCTGGTGGCACTGGCCACTCAGAGCAGTCCAGTGTGCCAGCAGCACCTCTGTTTCCAAGATGGCAGAGGTCTGGAGCACACTGGAGGAGCTCTGGACACCTCCCAGGGGAGGTGCAGGTCAGGGGAGTGGTCACTCCCCTTTCCTTTGTCCAGTTTCGCGCCAGAGCAGGGCTAAGGGGTCCCCTGAACCGGTGTAGACTGGCTTATGCAGAATTGGGCACATCTGTGCCCAAGAAAGCATTTCCAGAGGCTGGGGGAGGCTACTCCTCCCCTGCCTTCACACCATTTTCCAAAGGGAGAGGGTGCAACACCCTCTCTCAGAGGAAGTTCTTTGTTCTGCCATCCTGGGCCAGGCCTGGCTGGACCCCAGGAGGGCAGATGTCTGTCTGAGGGGTTGGCAGCAGCAGCAGCTGCAGTGAAACCCCAGGAAAGGTAGTTTGGCAGTACCAGGGTCTGTGCTACAGACCACTGGGATCATGGGATTGTGCCAACTATGCCAGGATGGCATAGAGGGGGCAATTCCATGATCATAGACATGTTACATGGCCATATTCGGAGTTACCATTGTGAAGCTACATATAGGTAGTGACCTATATGTAGTGCACGCGTGTAATGGTGTCCCCGCACTCACAAAGTCCGGGCAATTGGCCCTGAACAATGTGGGGGCACCTTGGCTAGTGCCAGGGTGCCCTCACACTAAGTTACTTTGCACCTAACCTTTACCAGGTAAAGGTTAGACATATAGGTGACTTATAAGTTACTTAAGTGCAGTGTAAAATGGCTGTGAAATAACGTGGACGTTATTTCACTCAGGCTGCAGTGTCAGGCCTGTGTAAGAATTGTCAGAGCTCCCTATGGGTGGCAAAAGAAATGCTGCAGCCCATAGGGATCTCCTGGAACCCCAATACCCTGGGTACCTCAGTACCATATACTAGGGAATTATAAGGGTGTTCCAGTAAGCCAATGTAAATTGGTAAAATTAGTCACTAGCCTGTTAGTGACAATTTGAAAGAAATGAGAGAGCATAACCACTGAGGTTCTGATTAGCAGAGCCTCAGTGAGACAGTTAGGCACCACACAGGGAACACATACATATAGGCCACAAACTTATGAGCACTGAGGTCCTGACTAGCAGGGTCCCAGTGACACATAACAAACATACTGAAAACATAGGGTTTTCACTATGAGCACTGGGCCCTGGCTAACAGGATCCCAGTGAGACAGTGAAAACACCCTGACATACACTCACAAACAGGCCAAAAGTGGGGGTAACAAGGCTAGAAAGAGGCTACTTTCTCACAACTGCAAATGGGTCTCAACTGACCCTCACCATGGTGAACTCCTAGATGCCCCCAATACGCCTGCAGAGATCCAGTGGGCACTCAGGGAGCTGCCTGTGAGAACAACTCCAGGCCCTGATGGACTCTCCATCATCTTTCATTTCACATTTCTCTGCAGCCTCCGAGACCGATTGAGTACATTGTGTAACTCATTCAACCAGGACACTGGCCTCACACCTACAATGACCACTGCTAAAATGATCTTGTTTCTAAGCCGGGCAAGGAGCATGCGCTATGCTTCTCATATCCCCATTAACCCTCATAAATTCAGATGCCAAGATTTTCGTGGCGACCTTGGCTAACAGGCTTGCATCGCATCTCTCTGAACTCATAGACCCAGATCAGGTTGGATTCATCTGCAATTGGCAGGGTGCAGAGAACATGCGGTTGATTGCGCACCCAGTTGAAAAGTCCCACCATCACAACATCCCAGTCTGCCTTTTGTCGTTAGAACCAGAGAAGGCTCTTGACGGGGTAAGCTGGAACTTCCTTTGTGCTGTCTTGGTCAAAACTTGACTTGGCTTCGGAAGGATTGCCAAAATCACTGCATCCTACATGGTCTTGACTGCTTCCATCCATCTTAATGGGCAACACACAAACTCTATTGCCTTCTCTAGGAATACCCACCAGGGATGTCCATGATCACCTCTCCTCTTCGCCATGGTAGTTGAACCCTTAGCCATCATTATCCGACATACTGTGACCATTGCAGGTATCCCATTCAGTGGTCAATCCCATTAAATCAGTCTCTCCGCAGACGACCTGCTACTTACTCTCACACAAACTGCTACCTCCTTTTGAAGCAGTATCAGGCTTCAAGGTCAACATGACAAAATCATACATATTGAATCACACCAAATCCCAACAGGACTTTTCTGTCCTGCAATCTCTAGCACCCTTTCAAGGGGCCTCGTGCTAAATGTGATACCTAGGCCTCAACTTGACTCCTACACTGAATTTGTGGACACCAGCCAACTGGCCGTAATACTGGTCAGCCATCTTAGAAGACCTTTGTTGCTGGAAGCCATTGCATATCTCATAGCTGGACGGAATTAACATAAAAATGAACGTCATCCTAAGAATACTCGACCGCATCCAAACCCTACTTACTGCTATCCGTTCTGATGACATTATGCACCTACAGCAGGACATATGCACCTTTATTTGAGATGTAAACAATCCAGGCTCTCCAACTTGTTATTAATGTTATTAATGTTTCCTAGAGACAGATACTGATCGTCCTGCCTTAACTTACTTGAATAATATTGGGCGGCTCATCTTAGATTAATCTCCGAATGAGTAATTCACGAAATCGTGAAATTGGATCGTGCAGTGGTGTGTCATTCTTTGTGCGACTTATCTTGGCTCCCAAAGCATGCCCCAGCACGCCTGGCTAGAAGTACACAAATAGCGTCACTGCCCAGAACAGTCCTAAAGATTTGGGACAAGCTAATGCTCATGAGAGGTCTCACCACCTTCTCGTCCCCCAGCACACTGTTTGCCCGTAACTCAGACTTTACTCCAGCCCTCAGCCCCACATTTTCCCTTGCCAGGAATCCTGTGAATGTAGAACCTTACATTACCTCTCAGTAGGCTGCCACATCAAACCCTTTGACCAATGTAAGCTACGTTTTAACGTTCCTGAAACAACTCAGCTACAGTACTGTTAATTGCAATTGCACCAATTGACACCCTTTGAGAAACTCATTAGGGCTGAGGACAAGTCCGAGGGGGTTATATCTAAAACTTATTAGGTGCTTTAGCAATCCATACTGCCCTGCACTCACTCATACCAAACGCAATGGCACTCTAGCACATTGGAAGGCATCTCGTAAAAGCAATGGGAAACATTTTGGTGCAACATACTTAAGACTTACAGAAGTATACCCCAACGAGAGCTTGCTTATATAATCATTATACAATGGTACCTGACTCAAACTCGTCTGCATGCCATCTTCCCCACAGCCTCTGTCCTCTGCTGGTAGCATGGAGTGGAGCCAGGAGACTTTCCCCAGATATGGTGGTTTTGATCTCTTATAACCATCTCATCTTATCACACTTATCCACCCATCATCATATGTCATGTCTATCAATCTATCCTCCATTCCCACGCTGACTCATCCCAAATCCATTCTACTACTTTTGTCTCCTAAATAACTCTGCCTAACCTCTTCCCTCTCCTTCCACATGTAACTCACCAAACCTCACTCTACTACCATGACCTCCCAAACAACCCTACTAAATTAACTCATAATAATACTAAAACTGTACTCATATTTCCCGATACTAATCCATCACTAATTCTTGTTGGGTTCTGGAGTAGCGTGCTACTCGCCGAAAAGCGCTTCGACGCCTCATCAGGGGTAGTAAGCGCTATATAAATACTATTACAATTACAATTACAATGTACTCGGAGATTCTTGGGCATATAAAATGCAGTGTATGATTCCCCATCCCTGTCTCCTACCCCACCATCATCTTGGGTTTACAGCTCCCTGCACTTGAGGCTATGACACAGGCCGACTGACTACTCATGAATCAAGTTAGGTGCTGCAAAACTTCTCATTGCACATGCCTGGAAGAAACTCCCAGCCACTACTATCGTCATTTGGTTATATGTTGCTAGCATGTTGTGGCAATATAGCAGTTATCCCACAAATTGGCCTTCACCTGGGAACATGTAAGTGATTATCCCTGTTGAACTGAGCATACCTGATTCACCTCATCGAAGCTTAAAGCACTGCAACTATTTGATTAAAGTGCTCACTCAACAGCACGATGGGAGCCAGAGTCCTGGGTATGTACCCTCCACCCCCTTCCCGGAAAGGCTCCATCTTACACCTCTCTGACACCGTAACATGGACCCTAGACTCCCTGGGAGGCCCTATGACTTGACGGCTGCGGCAATTTCCGTTTAATTGTTAATTGTTTTATGACGTATACATGCCTCTTGGTCACAGCTGTTAAGTATATCACACATACTGCAGTTAGTTTTATATCACTGCATACCTCTCATACTAATTACCAATTAACTAATGTACCTTGCTATGTGTAATATGCCTTCAAAGTCATGTCATGCGTTGTTTCATGAAAAACCTTTAATAAACAGATTTCAAGTACCAAAAAAAACCACGGAATCATAATGGTGAGGCCCAAATAGGTTGAAACCAGTTTGAAGTTGCTTGTGTTTCATTGAAAAAAGGAGGTTGCCTGGCAGTTCAGACTGAAGCATTCTTTCTGGAGCGGGACTAATACCGATCTGAATATGGCTGGTTACTTCCTGAGGTGGCAGGTTGAAGGAGCGAATGGAATACTGACCTGAGTATTTACATTGCATTAGAATACTAGAAGCATTACACCATCATATTTTTGTTTTCATCTCTGCCCCACCTTAAGTGCAATGGATATTTCCATACAAGGGTGTTTTGCTGACCGCATTCCACTGGAACAAATCTTCCCTCTATTGGCAGTGCCCAAATAGGTGGAAAGCAATTTGGGGTTCTTTGAGATCTTGTTCAGAAGCGACCTGACCTAGCACCTTAGGAAGAGCTTTTTTCAATTAGAGCAGGATAAAGGCTGATATGCATGTGGCTCTTTCCTGTCTTTGAAGCCATAGTGGGTAAAACATTAGATGGACTGGAGTGAGGCCTTGAGTATTTATCAGTAGTTGAGAATAAAATAAGCATTACACCATCAATTTTGTTTGTCTCAGTGCTGCATCCTGTATGCAATGACTACGCCTAAATGTCGATCCCATGCTAATTATATCACTGGAACAAATATTCCTGTACTGACAAGGCCAAAGTAGGACAAAACTGGTTTGGTGTTGTAGACAGGTTGTTCCAGTTCAGAGGGGACCTGCTCTGGTAGTTCCCTGCTGGGCTGCACTTACTTGAGCAGGATGACCGCTGATTAGCATATGGCATTTAACTGTCTGAGGTGGCATGGTCAGCAAAATATATGGACTGGAATCTAACCCTTAGGTCCAGATTTACCAAATGTCATGCAGTGCAAGGCAGCAGGCGAAACTGCTGTGCTGATTTGCATGAAAGGCAGAGAGCAGAATTGTTCCATAATGGCCAATGGCGAAATATAAGGTGCCATTTCGCCTTGTGCTGGCCCATGTAGCATCCTAGAGTCAACGCAGGACCCCTTGCATCATAGCACCAGGGTGTCTGCGTTGTTTTGGCAGGAAGAGATACCTTCCTGCACAAAAACGATCCTTAGACCTATATTCCTCTTTGTATGTATGCTACAGAATGCAGCACATATGCAAAGAGGTAGTAATGAGGAGAAATATAGATCAAGAGTCTACATTAATAATTATTGATTATATTGCTAATGTTGCCTTGCCCCTTGTGTATTATTAACCAGTGTATATTAGACCTCAGTTGTCCTTATTGCTGGTATGCTGATTTTTATATGGCTGCTTCCTGTCCGAGGAAGCATACTGGGCACAAAACTGGTGGACTGGAATGCAGATTCCAGGATTTACTAATGGCTTGGATTAATTTAAGTTACACAAACACAGAGTTCCCTTTATGGATATTTTGGTATTAAACCCAAAAAGTATTACAGGCACACCGCTGCTATTTATCAATTAATATATAGAGGTTATGTTCTAGCCAAGTTAAAACCTTTCATATAATAAAAAGCACACCTGTTTCAACCCTTTTCTTATTTATAATAAGAGTTCTGTTAGTGAGTTTAAACTGGAGATAATTGGTTTCATCAGTAGATCTATCACATTTGTGTGGCTCTTGGGTAAACCATATAGAGCTTGTATTGTGGGATATTCATTATACAAAAAGTCAAAGTCAACCTGACAAATCAATTCATTTTCCTTCACTAACTGCAGGGATCCCTTGATTTTAATTCCTAATAATGTCCATTCCTCCTTACTTGGTTTTCTATAGTGTTCTGCTACCAGTATTAGTTTTTCCCTCCTCCTAAGGTAGTCATCTGTATCCATAATCACTATGCTTCCATCTTTAGCTCCATGTTTAATTTCAATATTCTCACATTCTTCTTGACCTTTAAGTGCATTTCTTTGTTCCTTTGTGAAATTTTTGTCATTCCAAACTTTTTTCTTACACAAATCTTCTACTTTCTCTATCACTCTTTCAAACACCTCTACTTCTTTCCCTTAATATTAAATAATATGGGATGTAATACAAAAAACAGTTTTTTTTTCTATTTAGTGACTTTTTGTGCATATCGTATTTTTTGTCCTGAAGAAGGTGGGGTGAACCATTAGAAGTACCACCGAAACGCTGTGTTGACACTTTTGTTATAAACACTTGTATATGAGCAACTCTTATTGCATATATTGTTTGATAGGTCTTATTGACAAAAGTTTTTTATGTAAAAAATCAAATAAGGATGCTTTTATATACATATTATTCTTTGAGTGTTTGAAACTTTGACGGTTACATTTTTAGTGTATAATGATATTATGCAATAGGTTTATAAACAAAAGTTTTATGCAAAAAACAAGTAAAGAAAAAAATCAAGAGTATTTTAACTAATATATGAGTACAACAATAAATGAAAATATTATAAATAAGATAAGGGTTGAAGCGGGTGTGTTTTTTATTGATTGAAAGGTTTTAACATGGCTAGAACATGACCACTATGTTATAATTGATAAATAGCAGCGGTGGGCCAGCAACACTTTTGGGGTTTGATACCAGAATATCCATAAAGGGAACTCTGTGTTTGTGTAACATAAATTAACCCCGTCCCTTTATTGGTTTTGGGGAGTTCTCTCTTAATTTTTAGATTAATTTAATCATTCTATCATCACTTTTTTATTTTACTCAGGGTGATTACCCAAATACAACAGTTACACCCATACATTTGTCCTATACTCACTGTGCCAGTGAAATTTAGTTACACAGTACTGAAAGAAACAAATGGGCAGAAACTAATCTTGAGGTGCTTGTGATCTGGTTATGAGATGACCTGCCCTGGCATTGTATGACGGGTTATTTCTGTTGGAGCAGAAGTAAGGCTGATTTGCATATGGTGACTTCCTTTCTGAGGTGAGATGGTAGGCAAAAATTAATGAACTAGAAAGTGACCCCAAGTATATTACAGCAGCTGAGATAATGTCATGCATTCTATCATCACTTGTTATGCATTCCTCAGTGTAACTCTAAATGAGCAACAGGTATTCCCAGTCATGGGCCCAGTGCTCACTCTGTGAGTGGAACTAAACAGGCAAAACCTATTATAGGGTTGCTTGAGATTCGGGTCAGAGGGGATCGGGCCTGGTATTTGTGGCAGGGCTGTTTCAGCTGGAATAAGAGTGATTTACATATGGTTGGTTCCTGTCAGAAGTGGCATAATGTGCAAGGTAATTATGGGCAGGAATACAACCTCAATTATCATCCAGTGGCTGTGATAAATTCAAACATTCCACTATCACATGTTAGTTTTTCTCAGTACATTCCCCCTTAGTATAATAGGACTATCCACAGTGGGTCCCATGCTCATTATGCACTAGAATCAATATGCATCCTGCAGACATGGCCAATACAGGATAGTCTGAGATTGTCTGTGTTCTGGTTCAATTGTGGTATGTTATCTCAGCACAAAGTGTGATTTTACAACAGGAATATACAGAGGAGTCGAAGTTGGATATGTCCTGAGTATGCATGGCTTTGGGTCCACAAATTATTAATTAGGATCCCACGTGATATCAATCTGATTGAATGTTCATTCATTCCTGTTTACCTTTCTTTCCCCTTAGGTATACAGAAAACAAATATTGGAACTACCCCACTGGTTTGTACAAGCATGCTTAAATAAGTATGATTCTATACATAAGTCTGGATCACTTACTGGTAAAATTTACGAAAAGAGTTAAGGGATTAATTCAAAAGTAGTCCTGAATAAGGCCCAGTGACCTGAAGGGCAAAATTCAGGGCTGACACATGTCAACCTATGGTTCAGGAGTCATAATACACCCCAAGGAGCTACCAATCTACTTTGTTTTTAACCCTGCCGCAGATACTCCTAATAAATATATTACACGGACGAATCTTCAAGCAGTTTTAACTATTTAAATATTTATAATCCCTTAGTACACATGCTCCGCTTCCATACTGCATTGAGCCGACCCACTCACACTAGTTGTAGCAGGCAAGGGCCCGATGCTGAAGCATGCCACAAGAGGTACCTGTGGGTGAGGACCTTACTAAATAACTGAAGAGATTTTTCAGGATCATCCAACTACCATTTGCAGTCAAGAGCATGGTAGATACACCCTCTCATTGTGTTGTGTCTGGTTCAGAGGAGACCTGGCCAATCAGGTCTGGTTGGGCTGGTCTTACTTGAGCACAACCAAACTTTATTTACATAAGGCCAATTCCTGTCTGAGGCCTCGTGGTGGGTAAAAGAAGATAAACTGGTATTTTTGTGTAGCCATTTTAGTTATAGCTCCATGCACGTTAGTTTAATACATTAGGCCACTGTGCACCTTGACCTAGATATATTTTATTCAGCTTTGCCTTGTTATTTTTACAATAACCAGTTTAACGGTCTTGTTTTAATTTCTTCTATTTAACTGTTTTGCTTAGCCCAGCATTGTGTTCTCAAACAACACATTCTTGATCACTCTTTTACTTAGTGTAACACTGTGTTGGCAAAGGGCAGTTCCTGGGCTCACTGTGGCACTGGGGCCATGGCCCACACTACCATTTTGCCAAGTACGAAGGGTATGCCCAGACATAGGTCTCATACTCAGGTGGTCATTCTGAGTTTGGCGGTAACTGAACCACCACGCAAGTGGCGGTCTTTTGACCGCCGGCAGGGTGGCGGTGCAGACCGCCATATAATGAGTAAGGCGGTGAACCCAATGCAACACAGACAACTCACCGCCAGCACTGCCACCGCTGATTAACAGCATCCGGTGGCGGAAGCCAATGTCCCGCCTGCCATATTCCAATCACCACACCACCAGCATATCCAGTGTGGACTGACCACCACAAAAAACCTGGCTGAAACAGAAAGCACAAAAGGAGACACCCACCTCCAGGCAGAGAGACGCCTCTGCTGCCGCCATGCCAGATGAACTGCTAGTCTTTCCAGCGTTGTATCTCACCATACACCTTTAGGGCCACCGAGAACGATGAAGACGACAACCGTAAGTACGCCTAGCACAGAGGGGAGGAAATTACAGTGATACAATCCCACACATAACACACATTCCTCGCACAGACAGCTAAGGCCACACACAGGCACACACAATACACGTTAAAGGCAAGTACCCAATACACACACCAAGCCAAGCTGATACGTGTCAAACATAAAGCACAATGCACACCAATACCACAAACACACCCCATAACCACACAACAACAACTAGACCACAAACACCTCAACGCAGGCATAGACAGGCACCTTGTGTGACACCACACATACCCACACACTATGAACTGTATGTAGCAATGACACACAATCAATAGCTGTGATCACACATCCAAACAATGATACAAGTGACCCAATACATACCACCAACAATCAAGGAAATCCACACATGCAGCACCATACAGATGGACGCACACAACATTCCATACAATCACAAAAGCAAGCAGTCACACACATCACAACATCCCCATGGCCCAAACCATCTGCCCAGTGCATGCAACAACACAGACGCAATCCATACACAGACCTCACACACCTTTGCACACAGATGTCACACCACCATGTAAAAGGAAACCAGGACAAGCATCTCAACTTAACAACCACAGCAATGTGGGCAGATTTATTCAACAACAAATTAATTAAATAAACTATTTACAAAATGTGCCAATAGCAAGTTCAATGTCCAGAAATGCAGGACACATTTGTCACTACAGTTGTCAGCATATTTGACACATGGAAGGTGTACGTGTACATGTCCTGTATACGTCCATTATCACAGGGATCATGTGCCATCATCTGGTTAGGAATGGAGAGTGGAGTAATGTGTCTTCCCACAACATGACAGCCAACTTGCATTAATTACACTTTGTGACTGTCTTATGTCATACTTGGTGCCCTACATTGAGAGTGGTTCCCAGATTGTTGTTTGTGTCCACGCACGGATATTCCAACAATGAAGTGATTAGGAATGCACCAGTTTACCGGCCACTAGTAGATCTTGATACCATGGAAGAGCGCCATATCTACTTGACCTATCGACTGAACCGTTTTTGCATCAGGGAATTGGTTACCCAGTTGAAACCAGACCTCCTGCCGGGTTTGAGAAATCCCCATGCCATTCCTCCAACAGTCCAGGTGTTGTCAGTCCTGCAATTTCTGGCCAGTGGCTGTTTTCAGGTTACAGTGGGACTGGCTGCAGGGTTTTCACAGCCCCAGCTCAGTAAGGTGTTGCAGGATGTGCTGGATGCCCTACTCAGGCATGTGCACAGGTACTTGTCCTGAATTGCCCACTGTGAAAGCAGCCTTCTACAACATAGCAAATGTTCCACATGTAATTGGGGCCATTGATGGGACTCACATTGACTTGGTACCTCCGATGACCAATGAACAGGTCTACAGAAACAGGAAGAGTACATATTCGCTCAATGTACAAGTGGTGTGTCTTGTAGACGAGTACATAACAAATATTTATCATCCCTTAGTACACATGCTCCGCTTCCATACTGCATTGAGCCGACCCACTCACACTAGTTGTAGCAGGCAAGAGCCCGATGCTGAAGCATGCCACAAGTGGTACCTGTGGGTGAGGACCTTACTAAATAACTGAAGAGATTTTTCAGGATCATCCAACTACCATTTGCAGTCAAGAGCATGGTAGATACACCCTCTCATTGTGTTGTGTCTGGTTCAGAGGAGACCTGGCCAATCAGGTCTGGTTGGGCTGGTCTTACTTGAGCACAACCAAACTTGATTTACATAAGGCCAATTCCTGTCTGAGGCCTTGTGGTGGGCAAAAGAAGATAAACTGGTATTTTTGTGTAGCCATTTTAGTTATAGCTCCATGCACGTTAGTTTAATACATTAGGCCACTGTGCACCTTGACCTAGATATATTTTATTCAGCTTTGCCTTGTTATTTTTACAATAACCAGTATTACGGTCTTGTTTTAATTTCTTCTATCTAACTGTTTTGCTTAGCCCAGCATTGTGTTCTCAAACAACACATTCTTGATCACTCTGTACTTCAATCAAGGCTACAGTTTTGTACATTGCCGGTGAACGTGGTAGAAGTTTAGTCTCCAACATTCGTAGAAAATACACATCCTTACGTAGGGACATTTTCTTAGAACATCAGCTGTGTTATTATAAAAACACTTCCTTGCACCCATTACACGTCAAGAGGGAGATTCCAGCCAGGGAACCACAACTGTACGCTGAATGCTTCCCTGCAGATGCTATCGCAGACTACAGGCCTTTGCTCATGTATGAGGGTTGATGTCCTCCCGGGGGAACCTGAAAGGCAGGATTAGAGCTTAACATGCCATGCTCAAAATATGATTTAGATAGAAAATAGTCCATCGATTCTAGTGGCAATATGATAGCATTATTCTTATGCTTCACTCTCATCGTCACCATTTCAATGTTGTTGTGTTGTGTCGTTCTGGTTATTGCAGCTAACGCTTTGTTATCTAAAATGCAGTCGTTTTATTAAACCAATCTTTCAAATTTATACTGCTTTTATTATTATCATTTATATATGAGACCGAATTGTGAATGAGAGGACCGGGTGCGACCTGAGTGACCACGACTTCCCTGAGAAGTATGATATGTCATGCGCTCGGCTGCCCAATCATCTCTACCTTTTGGGAGAGATGAGGCACTGCTAGTTAGCCGGAGCAAAACCCGAATTTGGAGCGACAGATGTCACCCACCGTGGGTCAGACTCAGTCTCCCACACTGTGGACGATCTTGCTGCTCAAAATCCAGTAGTCTCACTAGAATAATGAGAGCCTACGCGACAGTATGTGACACCAAATATTTACCAGTGGCTGAATTTAATCCAAGCATTCCAACATCATTTCTTTTGTTTTTCTCAGTGCGACACCCTAAGTGTAATGGCTATGCTCAGACATGGATTCCTTGATGACTGTGTCACAAGAACCACGATGCACCCAATGAATGAGCCCAAATAGGTCAAAGCCAGTCTGGGGTTGGTTGTGTTCTGGTACAAAAAGGACCTGATCTGGCAGTTTGGACTGGGCTGTTTCTATTAGAGCAGAACCAAAGCTTATTTGCATAGTGCTGATGCTTGTCTGAGGGGGCTTGGTCTGCAAAAACATGTACTGGAATATGACCCGAGTATTTGGCAGTGGATGAGATCAATTTGAGGGATTTCAACACCAGTTTTGTTTGTTTTTCTCAATGCTACACATTAAAAGCAATGGGTATGCCCAGGAATGGTCATGTACTGACTGTGGCAGTTATCTTCACTCTACCAATAAGGCCCAAATAAGCAAAAACTAGTTTGGGGTTGCTTGTGTTCTCGTTCGGAGGGGATCTTGTCTGGTAGTTTGAGTTTGTGCGGTACATATTGGAACTGGACTAAGGCCAATTTTCATGTGGCTGATAATTATTTGAGTTGGCCTGGTGTATAAATAAAACATGGGCAGGTGTGCTGTCCTAGGTATTAACCAGTGTCTGAGATTAATTCAGGAATTACACCACCTCTTTGTTCTCCACAGTGCAATTCCCTATGTGCAAAGGGTATACCTAAATGTGGGTCAGATACTCATTATGCCATGGATTCAAGCTGCACCCTACTGCCTAATCCCAAATAGTCTGAAACCAGCAGGGGTTCCTTGTGTTCTAGCTTAGAGTGCTCATGATCTGAGAGTTCAGGCTGGGTTGTTCCTTTTGGAGCAGGAACAATGTTGATTTGCATGTGACTTATTCCTGTTTGAGGTCACAAGGTTAACAAAAACAAAAAAGAAATGCAATAGATGGCAGGTGGCTTCACACGTTTCTAACATCACTTTGTTGTTTTACTTAGTGTAACACTGTGTTGGCAAAGGGCAGGTCCTGGGCTCACTGTGGCACTGGGGCCAAGGCCCACACTACCATTTTGCCAAGTACGAAGGGTATGCCCAGACATAGGTCTCATACTCAGGTGGTCATTCTTAGTTTGGCGGTAACTGAACCACCACGCAAGTGGCGGTCTTTTGACCGCCGGCAGGGTGGCGGTGCAGACCGCCATATAATGAGTAAGGCGGTGAACCCAATGCAACACAGACAACTCACCGCCAGCACTGCCACCGCCGATTAACAGCATCCGGCGGCGGAAGCCAATGTCCCGCCTGCCATATTCCAATCACCACACCACCAGCATATCCAGTGTGGACTGGCCACCACAAAAAACCTGGCTGAAACAGAAAGCACAAAAGGAGACACCCACCTCCAGGCAGAGAGACGCCCCTGCGGCCGCCATGCCAGATGAACTGCTAGTCTTTCCAGAGTTGTATCTCACCATACACCTTTAGGGCCACCGAGAACGATGAAGACGACAACCGTAAGTACGCCTAGCACAGAGGGGAGGAAATTACAGTGATACAATCCCACACATAACACACATTCCTCGCACAGACAGCTAAGGCCACACACAGGCACACACAATATACGTTAAAGGCAAGTACCCAATACACACACCAAGCCAAGCTGATACGTGTCAAACATAAAGCACAATGCACACCAATACCACAAACACACCCCATAACCACACAACAACAACTAGACCACAAACACCTCAACGCAGGCATAGACAGGCACCTTGTGTGACACCACACATACCCACACACTATGAACTGTATGTAGCAATGACACACAATCAATAGCTGTGATCACACATCCAAACAATGATACAAGTGACCCAATACATACCACCAACAATCAAGGAAATCCACACATGCAGCACCATACAGATGGACGCACACAACATTCCATACAATCACAAAAGCAAGCAGTCACACACATCACAACATCCCCATGGCCCAAACCATCTGCCCAGTGCATGCAACAACACAGACGCAATCCATACACAGACCTCACACACCTTTGCACACAGATGTCACACCACCATGTAAAAGGAAACCAGGACAAGCATCTCAACTTAACAACCACAGCAATGTGGGCAGATTTATTCAACAACAAATTAATTAAAGAAACTATTTACAAAATGTGCCAATAGCAAGTCCAATGTCCAGAAATGCAGGACACATTTGTCACTACAGTTGTCAGCATATATGACACATGGAAGGTGTACGTGTACATGTCCTGTATACGTCCATTATCACAGGGATCATGTGCCATCATCTGGTTAGGAATGGAGAGTGGAGTAATGTGTCTTCCCACAACATGACAGCCAACTTGCATTAATTACACTTTGTGACTGTCTTATGTCATACTTGGTGCCCTACATTGAGAGTGGTTCCCAGATTGTTGTTTGTGTCCACGCACGGATATTCCAACAATGAAGTGATTAGGAATGCACCAGTTTACCGGCCACTAGTAGATCTTGATACCATGGAAGAGCGCCATATCTACTTGACCTATCGACTGAACTGTTTTTGCATCAGGGAATTGGTCACCCAGTTGAAACCAGACCTCCTGCCGGGTTTGAGAAATCCCCATGCCATTCCTCCAACAGTCCAGGTGTTGTCAGTCCTGCAATTTCTGGCCAGTGGCTGTTTTCAGGTTACAGTGGGACTGGCTGCAGGGTTTTCACAGCCCCAGCTCAGTAAGGTGTTGCAGGATGTGCTGGATGCCCTACTCAGGCATGTGCACAGGTACTTTACGTTCCCACAGTGTCCTGAATTGCCCACTGTGAAAGCAGCCTTCTACAACATAGCAAATGTTCCACATGTAATTGGGGCCATTGTTGGGACTCACATTGACTTGGTACCTCCGATGACCAATGAACAGGTCTACAGAAACAGGAAGAGTACATATTCGCTCAATGTACAAGTGGTGTGTCTTGTCGACGAGTACATAACACAAGTGAATGCAAAATTTCCAGGATCAATACATGGCTCCTACATCCTGAGGAACACCAGTGTCCCTGCAATGATGCCACAGTTACACGGAGAAAGGGCTTGGCTCATAGCTATGTGTACTGCCCTCCATGACAGACGTTTGTACCCCTCATAATACAGTCAGAACTCTGCCTAGCATTGTTACCTATGGTCATGTTTCCTTTTCCACACAGATGGCTCCGGATACCCTAACCTGTCCTGGCTCCTGACAACTTTAAGACATCCAACTACAGGAGGGGAGAAAAGGTACAATGAGGCACATGGTCAGTCGAGACAAGTGTTTGAGAGGACTTTCAGTCTCTTGAAAGCTAGATTTTGTTGCCTTCATGTGCCTTATGGTGCCCTACAGTACCAACCAGGGAAAGTCTGCAAGATCATTGTTGTATGCTGCATGCTCTATAATCTGGCCCTCAGAAGGCACATTCCACTGTTGGAGGAGGGAGACATTGATGCTGGAGCAGTGTTTGTAGCCAGTTACTCTGATGATGACGGGAAGGCAGATGAGGATGAGGCACATGAGAACAGGACTGACCTGATTTGTCACTACTTTTAATGATGTACAGGTATGTGTGAATTGTATGTCATCTGCACATGGAAGATGGATTGCTGAGGCCCGTCGCTAGCCAGTATTGCATGCATCAAGGTATGTGTGGTGACTAAAGCCTTCTATCTTGGTTTCTGAGCTTGAAGGGTAGTAGACTTACCATGAGGGGTAGTGGTAATGCACTGCTACTAAGTACATGTGTGGAATGCTGATGCCATTGCGGTACAGCCTTATTGTTGTGCCAAAGGTTTAGGCTCCTCAGTCTGCCTGTTTGGGGGCATGTTAGGGGGAATTATCAGTCATGTCCTGCTGTGTAGGCATGTCATGCTGCATTGGAAGCTGTTGTGTGGCAAGTACCTGTTCCTGACCATTCAGGGAGGTGAACAATAGAGGATGTTACCTATGTTACAATTTTCCTGTCCCACATGTGTGTGACTGCCTATGCAGACCCTTACATATGTGGTATCATAGCTGCTATACCTGTCATCCTGTGTATGTGTTCAAATGCTGTGGATGTATCTATTGTTTACATGCCTTAGAACTTTGTGTCTGATTCCATTTCAATATCCCTCTTCAGGTCACATATCTGTCTGCAAGCTGATTCCTGCATTGTCTGTTGCCTTCGTTGATAATGGAAATCATTACAATTTGGACACCTGCCTAGGTGTCCCACTACATCTATCACTTCAACATTGTTGTGATGCAGACATGTGTATTATTTGCTGCTTGGAAACAGGATTGCCACTACAGACAATGAAGAGATGTGCATTATGACTTGTGTGAATTTGTGTTTATTAGGTGTATGACATCACAGTCCAGAGGAGTGGGGTATTGGTGTGGGTGCTAATCAGAGTGGGTGGTACAGCTGTTTGTCTCACAGGTCCTGTATCCATTTGCCCGGTATGCTGTGTACTTGGTATTGGACAGCCAACAGGGTGTAACAGTGGCACACAAGGGTGACAGTTCAGAAGAAGGATCACTTCCTGGAAGGGGGGATTTGTCTTGGCCTGAGGTCCCGCAGGATATCTGGATGGGCGGCCTCTTTTGCTGGGGTCCCTCAGCTGCAGGGTTAGGGGTGCTGGTGGCCTGTGGGTCCTCCTGCTGTGCCTTAATTCCAGTAGCAGGTGCTGATGTTGGTGCCAGTGGCGCCACTGGATGTGGTCTGCTGTTGGGTTGAGGATGTCCACAGGAAGTTGTTCAATTCCTTGAACTCCTTTCATATGGAGACCATGGTGGCATTGAGTGCCTGGCACTGCTGCATGTCCTCCGGGTGATATTCCCCCTGCAACCTTTGTGTGTCCTGTAAGGTGGTGAGTATCTGGCCTATCTTGTCCTGGGTTTGCTGGTAGGCTGCCAGGACTCTGGAGACAGCCTCCTGACCAGTCATGCTCTGTACCAGTCTCATCCCTTGGCCCACGATTGCCATGACCATCGTTGTCTTGGGTTTGCACAGTTGACTCCTGCCCCTTTCCTGTGGGGCACACTCTTGTTTTATGTGACCTTGGGACACAGATATGGGACGGTAGGCTTTGCTGTACATTGACTGCCACAGGGGAGGAGGTTTCAGTTGTGTGCAGGGTGATGCTGGTGGTGGTGGACTGACCACTCATGCCTGATGGGCCAGGTTTGTCATCCATATCTATACTTCCAGGGGAGTCCTCCCCTTTTGGACCTGCTTCCAGGACTGGGCTGTCTGTCATTGGGCTCCTCTGCTGTGTGTCAGTATTTGTGAGACCTGTGTAATGAGAGGTATTGTGTCAGATGATGGTATTGTAGCAGATACACACATGGTTGTATGCCATCATTAACTGGATTTGCAGGGCAGTAATGGCATTAACAGTTAGCAGTCCACTGCTTGTGTTCCCATCGGTGGAATGTAACAATGGGCCTATTTTGGAGGATAGTTCATGTTTGCCTTGCTACTGTCATTGCCATGTACTGATGTGCATTCCTCATACTTATTGGTGAGGGGAGTGACATGATTTAAGGTGCAATTGCAGTGATGTGATGTGGATGTAGCAGTCATGCAAGGGTAGGGAGTGTTTCATTGTGGTAGATGTGGTACTTGCTGCAGTGTGGGGTATTCATGCACTAGGTGGGCCTGTGTGGGAATGGTGTCAGTAGGGTGCTGTGGCATGCAAGGGAGGGTACTGGGGCCATGGTGGGTGTGTGCACTTTAGGGTGGTGTGAGGGGGAGAGAGGGTGGTGGGGATACATGCTGTGCATGGGGACATGCTGGCCGGCGAGTACAGTAGACTTACCAGTGTCCAGTCCAGTAGGTATTCCCATCAGCCGTTCTGGATGTAGTATGGCCAGGACCTTCTCATCCCACTCTGACATTTCTGGGGGGTCTGGTGGGGGCCCACCACCTATCCTCATAACGGCGATTTGGTGCCTGGAAGCCATGGCCCGTACCTTCCCCCTAAGGTCGTTCCATCTCTTCCTAAAGTCCTCCCCTGTGCGTGGATGGTTCCTCACTGCATTCACCCTGATAACTATCCTCTGCCATAGGTCGTTCTTCCGGACTGTGGATGTATGCTTGATCTGTGCTCCAAACAGTTGCGGCTCCACTCTGACGATTTCGTCAACCATTACCCTGAGCGCCTCTTCTGTGAATCATGGATTTTTTAGTGGTGCCATGGTGGTTGTGTTGTGGGTGGGGGTGTTTGTTGTGCTGGGATTCTAGGTGTGCTGTTTGTGAGTTTATATAGTGGTATGTGTGTGTCCTCTGTGGTGTTTGTGTGCAGTGGTGTGTTGTGTGATGCATGTTCGGTGTGATGGTGCCTGTGGTATCTAGGTGCAGTGCTTCCTTTCAGTGTGCTTTTGCCTCGCTCTGTCAGAGTCTGGTTGCAAAGGGTTCTGGGTATATGTGGGGGGGTGTTTTGTAGTGCTGTGGACAGGTGCGTGTATATGTCTCAGGTGTTGGGTAATGGTATTGTCCAATGTGGTGCAGTATTCTGGTGGTGGTGCCTTTTTTCCCTGCGGCGGTTCTGACCGCCAATGGATTGCCGCCATATTGGGTCCGCGGTTCTGACTTATGAATCGTTATTTGGCAGGTAGGATGTTCTCAGCATGGCGGTGCTGGTGGTGCAGCATCCTCCTTCACGCCGCCGTTTCGGGCCGACTGTGTCGTTTTTTGGGTGCATTTTTGGCGGTGTTGTGTGGGTGACTCGTGATACGGCGGCCTTCACTACACCATCACTGCCGGTCTTTCTGCAGCCGCTTGCACAGTGGTCTTCGGAGATGACCGCCAAACTCAGAATGACCACCTCAATGCTTTAGACCAAGCTGATCCCCAATAACAAGCTACACATAGACCAACCTAGTCTGCAAGTGGCTTCTATTTTGGTTCAGAATGGACATGGGCACACATGTTGGGCTGGGCTATTCCTAATGGAGCAGCACCAATGTTGATATGCAAATAACTGTCGCCTGTCTGAGATAGAACCAAACAATACCCTACTGGGACCAGAAATAGATCAAAGCTGGTCTCAGGTTGCTTCTACCATGGTTGAAAGGGGACTTGGCCTGGCAGTTTGAGCTGGGCTGTTGCTATTAAGGCAGTTCAAAGGCTAATCTGCATATGACTTGTTGCAGTCTGAGGAAGCCGGGTGGGGAAAAATTGATGGACTGGAATCTGGAATACTGCCTGATCATTTAGCAGTCGATGAGACTAATTCAAGCATTCCACCCTGACTTTTTTTCTTCTGTGCATTCCCGCTTAGTGAGTTGGTAATTCCCAGACATAGGTCTCGTACTTCTGCTAACTGTGCCACTGAATCAAGCTGTTACTCATGAGGCCCAAATAAAAATGGTTTGGGGGGTGACATGACTTCTCAGTGTGAGGTGGATTGTTTGCTAGAGCAAGATTAAACCTGATTTGCGTATGGCTGATTCTTGTTCGAGGGGCTTGTGGTCATAATGTCACAGCAATGCAACCCACAATATTTAAGAATGACTGAGATTAATTCATACATCCTATCATAATTTGTTGTGTTCCTCATTGCCACACTAGTTCAGGCAAGGATGTTGATACTAGAGCATGACCAAATCTGAGATGCATACGGCTAGATCTTGGCTGAGGAAGCATGGTGGGAAAAGTATGATAGACTAGAATTTCGCCATAACTATTTAACACCGGCTGAGATCTTCAATTTTTCCTCCAGTACAATGTACTAAGTGCAACTGATATGCCCTGATGTGGTTGCTGACCACTATGCCACTGGACTCAGTCTCCCCCCTACTGACAAGAACCCAAAAGGCTGAACTTGATGTTGGATTGCTTGGCCACTGGTACAAACAGGCCTGTCATGGCAGTTCAGATTAAACTGTTTATATCGGAGCAGCATCAAGGTAGATTTAAATATAGCTGATTTCTCCCTGAAATTGCATAGTGAAAAAAAAATCAGAATGAACTAGAATGTGGCCTTCATTACTTACCAGTGGCTGAGAATAATTCCGGTATTCTACCATCACTGTTTTGTTTTCTTCAGTACGCATTTTGATGGGCATCCACACATCGGTTCTGTACTTACAGTATTACTGAGATGAAGCAGTACCCTACTGAAAAGGCCTAAATAAGCCAATATTGGTCTGGGGTTGCTGGTGTTCCAGTTCCGAGATGATCTGGCCAGGCATTTCAGGTTACCAACTGTTTATTTTGGAGCTAGCTCAAGACTAGTTTGCGTATGGATGGTTCTTGTCTAAGGTGGCGTGGTGAGTAAAACAACAAAGTACTGGAATGTACTCCTGTGTATGACCAATAGCTAAAATTATTTAAACATTGCGCCATCACTTTCTTACTTTCCTCAGAGCAATATATTTAGTGCAAAGAGCATTCCTAGATGAGGGTCACCATGCTCACTGTGCCACTGGAACCCACCTACATCCTATTGAAGAGGCCCATGTAGGCCATAACTGACCTAGCGTTGCTTGTGTTTTTGATCAGGGGGAATCTGTTCTGGTAGTTCAGCCTAAGATGTTGCAATTAAATTCGAACTAAGGCTGATTCACATATAACCAGTTTCTGTCTGAGATGGCATGGTAGGCAAAATAAATGATAGACTGAAATGTGATTCTAATTATTTACCAGAGGCTAACACTTCCCCTTCCACCCCCGACCCCCCCACACCCCCCATAATGACGTCAGCGCGCGATCGCGCGCTGACTTCATTATGGGGTTCTCGCCGCACAGGAAGCCATTTGCTTCCTGTGCGGCGAGCGGAGAAGAGGTGAGTTCCTCTTCCCGGTGGGTGGGGGGTTTGGGCTAAAGAGGCACCGGGGGAAAGGAAAGGCTTTTCCTTTCTCCCGGTGTCTCTTTGAGAATTCCTGCTGCCCGATCGCATTGCGATTGGGCAGCAGGAATGCCCACTAGACACCAGGGATTTGTTTTTTTTGTGTTACTTGTGTGTTTCTGGCTTGCGGGGAGCGGCCCCTAGGGCAAGGGTCGCTCCGCTTTTGGGGGAAATTAGTTACGGCCATTTCTGCCCCCCTTGGGGGCAGATTGGCCTACTTTTTAGGCGGATCTGCCCCCAAGGGGGGCAGAAAACACTAGATCACCAGGGTGTTATATTTTTATGTGCATTTTATGTGGGGGGGTGCCCCCTTGGACAAGGAGCGCCCCCCCAAGGGGGGCAGAAACCACTAGAACGCCAGGGATTTTTTTTATTTGTTTATTTTTGTGGGGGGGCGGCCCCTTGGTAACCGGGCGCCCCCCCAAGGGGGGCATTGACCTGTTGGCCATTTCTACACCCCCTGGGGGCAGATGGGCCTATTTTGTTAGGCCCACCTGCCCCCAAGGGGGGCAGAAGCCACTTAGACACCAGGGATAGTGTGTGTGTGTGTGTGTTAGTGGATGGGGGGGGCCTTGGGCAAGGGTCGCCCCCCACTTTGGGGGCACATGTACCCAGGCCATTTCTGCACCACTTGGAGACAGATCAGCCTATTATTTTTAGGCTGGTCTGCCCCCAAGGGGGGCAGAAACCACTAGAACGCCAGGGATTTATTTTTTATTTGTTTATTTTTGTGGGGGGCGTCCCCTTGGTCACGGGCCCCCCCCCCAAGGGGGGCATTGACCTGTTGGCCATTTCTACACCCCCTGGGGGCAGATGGGCCTATTTTGTTAGGCCCACCTGCCCCCAAGGGGGGCAGAAGCCACTTAGACACCAGGGATAGTGTGTGTGTGTGTGTGTGTGTGTGTTAGTGGATGGGGGGGGCCTTGGGCAAGGGTCGCCCCCCACTTTGGGGGCACATGTACCAGGCCATTTCTGCACCCCTTGGAGACAGATCAGCCTATTATTTTTAGGCTGGTCTGCCCCCAAGGGGGGCAGAAACCACTAGAACGCCAGGGATTTTTTTTTATTTGTTTATTTTTGTGGGGGGGCGTCCCCTTGGTCACGGGGCGCCCCCCCAAGGGGGGCATTGACCTGTTGGCCATTTCTACACCCCCTGGGAGCAGATGGGCCTATTTTTTTAGACCAACCTGCCCCCAAGGGGGGCAGAAGCCACTTAGAAACCAGGGATAGTGTGTGTGTGTGTGTGTTAGTGGATGGGGGGGGGGCTTGGGCAAGGGTCGCCCCCCACTTTGGGGGCACAGGTACCCAGGCCATTTCTGCACCCCTTGGAGACAGATCAGCCTATTATTTTTTGGCTGGTCTGCCCCCAAGGTGGGCAGAAACCACTAGAACGCCAGTTTTTTTTTTTTTTTTTTTTTTTTTGTGGGGGGGGCGTCCCCTTGGTCACGGGGAACCCCCCCCCAAGGGGGGCATTGACCTGTTGGCCATTTCTACACCCCCTGGGGGCAGATGGGCCTATTTTGTTAGGCCCACCTGCCCCCAAGGGGGGCAGAAGCCACTTAGACACCAGGGATAGTGTGTGTGTGTGTGTGTGTGTTAGTGGATGGGGGGGGCCTTGGGCAAGGGTCGCCCCCCACTTTGGGGGCACATGTACCCAGGCCATTTCTGCACCCCTTGGAGACAGATCAGCCTATTATTTTTAGGCTGGTCTGCCCCCAAGGGGTGCAGAAACCACTAGAACGCTAGGGTTTTCTTTTTATTTGTTTATTTTTGTGGGGGGCGTCCCCTTGGTCACGGGGTGCCCCCCCAAGGGGGGCATTGACCTGTTGGCCATTTCTACACCCCCTGGGGGCAGATGGGCCTATTTTCTTAGGCCCACCTTCCCCCAAGTGGGGCAGAAGCCACTTAGGCACCAGGGATAGTGTTGTGTGTGTTTTTTTGTTTGTTTGAGGGCTGTCCTCTTTGGCAAGGGTCGCTCTCCATGTTGACACACTACTAAAGGTATTTTCTGGCTTCCTTGGGGCAGACAGGCCTATTTTTTTAGTAGGCCCATCTCCCCCTATGGCAGAATCCACTTAGGCACCAATTTCTAAATGTTTGATGGTGGGGTGTTTGTCAACTGAAGAAGTCTTTGCATTTGTGATAAAAAATGTTTTCCTCCTTTTTGTTCTAGTTCAAAGCTTTTGCTTTATTTGCTGTGGCTCCTTGCGGTTTTGGCGGTGGTTGACCTGCAGTTTGCACAGTTGCATGTTTTAGGTAAGTAAAAACAATTTACTCCAAAGGAGTATTGTTGCCATGCATGAATGACATGTTTGTAGGGGGTGTACTAAATGCAGGATTGTGTGTGAAATTGTCCTTAGGTTTGTGCACAATGATATTTGTTTTGTCTTATTTCTAATTTGCCTTTCTTTCTTTATTTTTAGTGGGATATCATTGGTGATTGCTGTGTAGTTGCTGGTGAATCAAGCTTTTTCAGGCAAGTGTGCGGTATAGTTTTTGAGTTTATAACTCTTACTAACAAAGCTACACTTTGTTACTTGTCTTACACAGTGCTGGTTGTTGGTGGTGAATTTGTCCAGTTAATTTTAGCAGGAGAGATCATGGCTAGCCGCAGGATGACCGCTCAGCAGGTGGTTGGTATGCTTTTTGAGTCACAGTCTGATCATGACTATGAGACGGACTCTGCATCTGAGGCAGAGGAGGAAGTCAGAGATTCTGGCAGTGATGTTTCTGTTGGAGGGGAATCTTCTGATGATGAAGCCACACTCAGTGCAGATGAAGGGCCTGTTTTAGAGGAGGACATTGATGTGCCAATAGAGCAGCAACCTGGGGCTGAAAGGTTTCCCGTTATAAGACCTGATGTCTGGGTTGCCCCAAACATGGAGCAGCCAGAGTTGCCTGCCTTTACTGGTCTCCCGGGGTGTAACGCCAATACAGAGAACTTTATGCCTATCAATTTCTTTGAGTTATTCAAGGATGATATGTTTTTGGAAGAGATTGTTGAGCAGACTAATTTGTATGCGGAGCAGCATTTGAGGGACAACGCTGCTAGACTTAGGCCACACTCTAGAGCTGCCCAGTGGATTCCCACAAATTTGGAGGAGTTAAAAAAGTTTTTGGGTTTGACTTTTTTGATGGGGTTGATAAGGAAGCCGTCACTGGCTTCTTATTGGTCTACTAGTCCCTTGATGGCAACAGCTATATTTCCAGCGACCATGAGTCGTAATCGGTATTTGCTTCTTCTTAGGATGCTGCATTTTATTGACAATGCATTAGCCTTGCCACGAGATCACCCAGATTCTGACCGTCTTTTTAAGATAAGGCCTGTCCTTGATCATTTTGTAGATCGGTTTTCGGAGGTCTATGTTCCAGGCAAAGAGTTAAGGGCCATATTTATACTTTTTGACGCAAAACTGCGCTAACGCAGTTTTGCGGCAAAAAAATTAGCGCCGGCTAACGCCATTCTGAAGCGCCATGCGGGCGCCGTATTTATTCAATGACGTTAGCCGGCGTTAGCCGCCGGCGCTGTCTGGTGTGCGTTAAAAAAAACGACGTACACCAGGCAGCGCCGGCGTAGGGGAAAAATGGCGTATGGGCGTCCACAAATGGTGCAAGTCAGGCTGAAGCAAAAAAATCGCCACAACCCGATTTGCGCCATTTTTTTACGACGCCCATCCCCCATTGAAATGACTCCTGTCTTAGCAAAGACAGGAGTCATGCCCCCTTGCCCAATGGCCATGCCCAGGGGACTTCTGTCCCCTGGGCATGGTCATTGGGCATAGTGGCATGTAGGGGGGCACAAATCAGGCCCCCCTATGCCACAAAAAAAAATAAAAAAAAATACTTACCTGGACTTACCTTAATGTCCCTGGGGTGGGTCCCTCCATCCTTGGGTGTCCTCCTGGGGTGGGCAAGGGTGGCAGGGGGTGTCCCTGGGGGCAGGGGAGGGCACCTCTGGGCTCATTCTGAGCCCACAGGTCCCTTAACGCCTGCCCTGACCCAGGCGCTAAAATCCGGCGCTAATGCGGGTTTTTTAGACCCGCCCACTCCCGGGCGTCATTTTTGCCTGGGAGTATAAATACGATGCATATGCATCGGAGTCATTTTTTAAGACGGGAACGCCTACCTTGCATATCATTAAAGCAAGGAAGGTGTTCACGCAAAAAAATTACGCTAACTCCATGAACTTTGGCGCTAGACGCGTCTAACGCCAAAGTATAAATATGGAGTTAGTTTTGCGTCGAATTTGCGTCGAAAAAAACGACGCAAATTCGGCGCAAACGGAGTATAAATATGCCCCTAAGTGTGGACGAGTCTTTGGTCCTCTTCAAGGGTCGTTTGGTTTTTAGGCAGTACATTCCTAGCAAAAGGGCACGATATGGAATTAAATTGTATATGCTGTCTGAAAGTAGGACAGGATATGTGTATAGTTTCCGTGTGTACACTGGTAGGGATTCCAATATTGACCCCCCTGGTTGTCCTCCCACTTTTGGAGTTACTGAGAAAATTGTGTGGGATCTTGGTAGACAACTGTTCAACAAAGGTCACCATTTGTATGTAGATAACTTCTACACTGGTGTGCAATTGTTCAAGGAATTGTTTAGAGTGGACACAGTTGCTTGTGGCACAATCCGTTCTAACCGGAAAGGCTATCCAAGGGAGCTTGTCTGTAAAAAACTTGAGAGAGGACAGTGCTGTGCCTTGCGGAACGAGGAGCTGCTAGCTTTGAAATTTTCAGACAAGAGGGATGTCTACATGCTAAGTACCATCCATGATGAGAGTACTTCCCCTGTGACTGTTTGGGGCCAGGTTGCTGAAGTGCACAAACCTGTGTGCATTTTAGATTATAATAAGCACATGGGAGGTGTAGATAGAGTTGACCAGAGGTTGGAACCTTATACTGCTATTCGTAAGTCTTACATTTGGTATAAGAAGTTAGCACTTCACCTCTTCCACTTAGCAACCTTCAATGATTTTATTGTGTTTAGGGATAGGTCTCCAGAGTCAAAGATGACATTTGTGAAATTTCAGGAGTCAGTGATAGAGAGCCTTATTGTGGTGGAACAGGCCAGAGTTCCTAGAGAAGCAGTGGTGGAGGATGTGGCTAGATTGAAAGATCGCCACTTTGCTGAGCACATTCCTCCCACACCCAAAAAATACTTTCCAGCTAAGAAATGTAGAGTGTGTTTTCGAAGAGGTATCCGGAGCGAGACTCGAATGTACTGCCCAGATTGTCCTTCAAAGCCTGGGCTGTGTGTCGGTGCTTGTTTTAAGAAGTACCACACCCAGAAGAATTTCTGGGAACAACCATGAGTGTAAAACTCATGTCTGTTTTGTATTTTCATGTGTTTAGTTTCATGGTTAGCATTTCTGTCATGTTCTTAGTTAGAGCTTTTGTGTTTGTAGTTTTGTAATTCTTTCTACTTAGTTAGGGGTTCCTCTGTTAAAAAAAAAAAAAAAAAATGATGCCATTGTGTGTGGAGTGGGGCTTGGCTGAGAGTGTACATATTGACTTGCTGTTGGCTACTGCAACACACTGCCAGCCAAACACAAGTCCACACACTCCCATCAGCTGGTGTGATTGTTGTATCAGGCATGTGGGCGTATGTAAGTGATGGGCCCTTGAGTGGCGCTGTCTGTCGATGTGAGTGTTGTAATGTGGTGGGCCCGTGGCTGGCGGTGTGAATGGCCTTGTGTGTGTCATGTATGAAAGTTGTGTGAATGGACTGTAAAGCGGTTGGTGCCTTGTCGCGGCTTTACAGCTCACGAGCTGTGAGTCATTGGTTCAGTTTTTTGCCTTTCAGTTACTAACAGTGCATTTCATTTTTGTGAAAGCTCTTGTTAGTAAAATTTGATCCACTGAACCATCACTCACCCTCGTGCCAAATCCAACCAGTATGTGTGGTAAAAATGACAAAACCTGCTCCGCTGTAATCAGGCGTCGCAGCACACCTGTGACATGCTAGGTGCCTCAGGCGGGACCCCGATGATGAAGCATGCCACCAACTTGGTTGGTGGGTGAGGGGTCTTTTTCACATAGCCTAAGTGTGTTTCTTTTCAAAATTTTAGTGTTTGGCACATCACGGACGTATGTGGGCACATCAAAACGATATATTACAAAACTACCTGTGTTTGGGGGGGAGAGGGCACCTATGTTTTTGGTCCTGTGTGCGGCCTTCATCTAGGGAAACCTACCAAACCCAGACATTTTTAAAAACTAGACACCCCAAGGAGTCCAGGGAGGTGTGGCTTGCGTGGATCCCCCAACATTTTCTTACCCAGACTCCTCTGTAAACCTCAAAATGTGCTAAAAAAAGCATATTTTCCTTACTTTTCTTCGTAGGATCACCACTCCAGCACAAAATTCCTACTCCCCAGTGTTCCCCTCAGTCTCCCAAGTAAAATGACACCTCACTTATGTGGGTCCCCAAAGCAGAGTCAGTCTAAAGATGTATAAAAGAATATGTCCTTATAAACTTGCTGTGATATCCCCTCTATCTCTACAAGTTTTGGGCCTTATTCTGTTGCAGGCACCTGGCCCACCCACACAAGTGAGGTATCATTTTTATCGGGAGACTTGGGGGAACGCTGGGTGGAAGGAAATTTGTGGCTCCACTCAGATTCCAGAACTTTCTGTCACCGAAATGTGTGGAAAATGTGTTTTTTAAGACAGAATTTGAGGTTTGCAAAGGATTCTGGGTAACAGAACCTGGTCAGATGCCCCGCAAGTCACCCCATCTTGGATTCCCCTAGGTCTCTAGTTTTAAAAAATGCACAGGTTTGGTAGGTTTCCCTAGGTGCCGGCTGAGCTAGAGGCCAAAATCTACAGGTAGGCACTGTTTTCAATGAAAAAATGTGATGTGTCCACGTAGCGTTTTGGGGTGTCTCCTGTCGCGGGCGCTAGGCCTACCCACACAAGTGAGGTATCATTTTTATCGGGAGACGTGGGGGAACGCTGGGTGGAAGGAAATTTGTGGCTCCACTCAGATTTCAGAACTTTCTGTCACCGAAATGTGTGGAAAATGCATTTTTTTAGACAGAATTTGAGGTTTGCAAAGGATTCTGGATAACAGAACCTGGTCCAAGCCACACAAGTCACCCCATCTTGGATTCCCCTAGGTCTCTAGTTTTCAGAAATGCACAGGTTTGGTAGGTTTCCCTAGGTGGCGGCTGAGCTACAGGCCAAAATCTACAGGTAGGCACTTTGCAACAAACACCTCTGTTTTCCTTCAAAAATTTGGCTGTGTCTACGTTGCGCTTTGGGGCGTTTCCTGTCGCGGGCGCTAGGCCTACCCACACAAGTGAGGTATCATTTTTATCGGGAGACGTGGGGGAACGCTGGGTGAAAGGAAATTTGTGGCTCTTCTCAGATTCCAGAACTTTCTGCCACAGAAATGTGAGGAACATGTGTTTTTTTAGCCAAATTTGGAGGTTTGCAAAGGATTCTGGGTAACAGAACCTGCTCCGAGCCACACAAGTCACCCCATCTTGGATTCCTATAGGTCTCTAGTTTTCAGAAATGCACAGGTTTGGAAGGTTTCCCTAGGTGGCGGCTGAGCTACAGGCCAAAATCTACAGGTAGGCACTTTGCAAAAAACACCTCTGTTTTCCTTCAAAAATTTGGATGTGTCCATGTTGCGCTTTGGGGCGTTTCCTGTCGCGGGCGCTAGGCCTACCCACACAAGTGAGGTATCATTTTTATCGGGAGACGTGGGGGAACGCTGGGTGGGAGGAATTTGTGGCTCCACTCAGATTCCAGAACTTTCTGTCACCGAAATGTGTGGAAAATGCGTTTTTTTAGACAGAATTTGAGGTTTGCAAAGGATTCTGGGTAACAGAACCTGGTCCGAGCCACACAAGTCACCCCATCTTGGATTCCCCTAGGTCTCTAGTTTTCAGAAATGCACAGGTTTGGTAGGTTTCCCTAGGTGGCGGCTGAGCTACAGGCCAAAATCTACAGGTAGGCACTTTGCAACAAACACCTCTGTTTTCCTTCAAAAATGTGGCTGTGTCTACGTTGCGCTTTGGGGCGTTTCCTGTCGCGGTTGCTAGGCCTAGCCACACAAGTGAGGTATAATTTTTATCGGGAGACGTGGGGAAACGCTGGGTGAAAGGAAATTTGAGGCTCCTCTCAGATTCCAGAACTTTCTGCCACAGAAATGTGAGGAACATGTGTTTTTTTAGCCAAATTTTGAGGTTTGCAAAGGATTCTGGGTAACAGAACCTGGTCCGAGCCACACAAGTCACCCCATTTTGGATTCCCCTAGGTCTCTAGTTTTCAGAAATGCACAGGTTTGGTAGGTTTCCCTAGGTGGCGGCTGAGCTACAGGCCAAAATCGACAGGTAGGCACTTTGCAAAAAACACCTCTGTTTTCCTTCAAAAATTTGGATGTGTCCACGTTGCGCTTTGGGGCGTTTCCTGTCGCGGGCGCTAGGCCTAGCCACACAAGTGAGGTATAATTTTTATCGGGAGACGTGGGGGAACGCTGGGTGAAAGGAAATTTGAGGCTCCTCTCAGATTCCAGAACTTTCTGCCACAGAAATGTGAGGAACATGTGTTTTTTTAGCCAAATTTTGAGGTTTGCAATGGATTCTGGGTAACAGAACCTGGTCCGAGCCACACAAGTCACCCCATCTTGGATTCCCCTTGGTCTCTAGTTTTCAGAAATGCACAGGTTTGGTAGGTTTCCTTAGGTGGCGGCTGAGCTACAGGCCAAAATCTAAAGGTAGGCACTTTGCAAAAAACACCTCTGTTTTCCTTCCAAAATTTGGATGTGTCCACGTTGCGCTTTGGGGCGTTTCCTGTCGCGGGCGCTAGGCCTACCCACACAAGTGAGGTATCATTTTTATCGGGAGACGTGGGGGAACGCTGGGTGGAAGGAAATTTGTAGCTCCTCTCAGATTCCAGAACTTTCTGCCACAGAAATGTGAGGAACATGTGTTTTTTTAGCCAAATTTTGAGGTTTGCAATGGATTCTGGGTAACAGAACCTGGTCCGAGCCACACAAGTCACCCCATCTTGGATTCCCCTAGGTCACTAGTTTTCAGAAATGCACAGGTTTGGTAGGTTTCCCTAGGTGGCGGCTGAGCTAAAGGCCAAAATCTACAGGTAGGCACTTTGCAAAAAAAACCTCTGTTTTCCTTCAAAAATTTGGATGTGTCCACGTTGCGCTTTGGGGCGTTTCCTGTCGCGGGCGCTAGGCCTACCCACACAAGTGAGGTATCATTTTTATCGGGAGATGTGGGGGAACGCTAGGTGGAAGGAAATTTGTAGCTCCTCTCAGATTCCAGAACTTTCTGCCACAGAAATGTGAGGAACATGTGTTTTTTTAGCCAAATTTTGAGGTTTGCAATGGATTCTGGGTAACAGAACCTGGTCCGAGCCACACAAGTCACCCCATCATGGATTCCCCTAGGTCTCTAGTTTTCAGAAATGCACAGGTTTGGTAGGTTTCCCTAGGTGGCGGCTGAGCTACAAGCCAAAACCTACAGGTAGGCACTTTGCAAAAAACACCTCTGTTTTCCTTCACAAATTTGGATGTGTCCACGTTGCGTTTTGGGGCGTTTTCTGTCACGGGCGCTAGGCCTACCCACACAAGTGAGGTATCATTTTTATCGGGAGACGTGGGGGAACGCTGGGTGGAAGGAAATTTGTGGCTCCTCTCAGATTCCAGAACTTTCTGCCACAGAAATTTTAGGAACATGTGTTTTTTTAGCCAAATTTTGAGGTTTGCAAAGGATTCTGGGTAACAGAACCTGGTCCGAGCCACACAAGTCACCCCATCATGGATTCCCCTAGGTCTCTAGTTTTCAGAAATGCACAGGTTTGGTAGGTTTCCCTAGGTGGCGGCTGAGGTACAGGCCAAAATCTACAGGTAGGCACTTTGCAAAAAACACCTCTGTTTTCCTTCAAAAATTTGGCTGTGTCTACGTTGCGCTTTGGGGCGTTTCCTGTCGCGGGCGCTAGGCCTACCCACACAAGTGAGGTATCATTTTTATCGGGAGACGTGGGGGAACGCTGGGTGGAAGGAAATTCGTGGCTCCTCTCAGATTCCAGAACTTTCTGCCACAGAAATGTGAGGAACATGTGTTTTTTTAGCCAAATTTTGAGGTTTGCAAAGGATTCTGGGTAACAGAACCTGGTCCGAGCCACACAAGTCACCCCATCTTGGATTCCCCTAGGTCTCTAGTTTTCAGAAATGCACAGGTTTGGTAGGTTTCCCTAGGTGGCGGCTGAGCTACAAGCCAAAATCTACAGGTAGGCACTTTGCAAAAAACACCTCTGTTTTCCTTCACAAATTTGGATGTGTCCACGTTGCGTTTTGGGGCGTTTTCTGTCACGGGCGCTAGGCCTACCCACACAAGTGAGGTATCATTTTTATCGGGAGACGTGGGGGAACGCTGGGTGGAAGGAAATTTGTGGCACCTCTCAGATTCCAGAACTTTCTGCCACAGAAATGTTAGGAACATGTGTTTTTTTAGCCAAATTTTGAGGTTTGCAAAGGATTCTGGGTAACAGAACCTGGTCCGAGCCACACAAGTCACCCCATCTTGGATTCCCCTAGGTCTCTAGTTTTCAGAAATGCACAGGTTTGGTAGGTTTCCCTAGGTGGCGGCTGAGCTACAGGCCAAAATCTACAGGTAGGCACTTTGCAAAAAACACCTCTGTTTTCCTTCAAAAATGTGGCTGTGTCCACGTTGCGCTTTGGGGCATTTCCTGTCGCGGACGCTAGGCCTACCCACACAAGTGAGGTATCATTTTTATCGGGAGAAGTGGGGGAACGCTGGGTGGAAGGAAATTCGTGGCTCCTCTCAGATTCCAGAACTTTCTGCCACAGAAATGTGAGGAACATGTGTTTTTTTAGCCAAATGTTGAGGTTTGCAAAGGATTCTGGGTAACAGAACCTGGTCCGAGCCACACAAGTCACCCCATCTTGGATTCCCCTAGGTCTCTAGTTTTCAGAAATGCACAGTTTTGGTAGGTTTCCCTAGGTGGCGGCTGAGCTACAAGCCAAAATCTACAGGTAGGAACTTTGCAAAAAACACCTCTGTTTTCCTTCACAAATTTGGATGTGTCCACGTTGCGCTTTGGGGCGTTTTCTGTCGCGGGCGCTAGGCCTACCCACACAAGTGAGGTATCATTTTTATCTAGAGACGTGGGGGAACGCTGGGTGGAGGGAAATTTGTGGCTCCTCTCAGATTCCAGAACTTTCTGCCACAGAAATGTTAGGAACATGTGTTTTTTTAGCCAAATTTTGAGGTTTGCAAAGGATTCTGGGTAACAGAACCTGGTCCGAGCCACACAAGTCACCCCATCTTGGATTTCCCTAGGTCTCTAGTTTTCAGAAATGCACAGGTTTGGTAGGTTTCCCTAGGTGGCGGCTGAGCTACAGGCCAAAATCTACAGGTAGGCACTTTGCAAAAAACACCTCTGTTTTCCTTCAAAAATTTGGCTGTGTCCACGTTGCGCTTTGGGGCATTTCCTGTCAAGGGCGCTAGGCCTACCCACACAAGTGAGGTATAATTTTCATCGGGAGACGAGGGGGTACGCTGGGTGGAAGGAAATTCGTGGCTCCTCTCAGATTCCAGAACTTTCTGCCACAGAAATGTGAGGAACATGTGTTTTTTTAGCCAAATTTTGAGGTTTGGAAAGGATTCTGGGTAACAGAACCTGGTCCGAGCCACACAAGTCACCCCATCTTGGATTCCCCGTGGAATTCACTTTGCAAAAAACACCTCTGTTTTCCTTCACAAATTTGGATGTGTCCACGTTGCGTTTTGGGGCGTTTTCTGTCACGGGCGCTAGGCCTACCCACACAAGTGAGGTATCATTTTTATCGGGAGACGTGGGGGAACGCTGGGTGGAAGGAAATTTGTGGCTCCTCTCAGATTCCAGAACTTTCTGCCACAGAAATGTTAGGAACATGTGTTTTTTTAGCCAAATTTTGAGGTTTGCAAAGGATTCTGGGTAACAGAACCTGGTCCGAGCCACACAAGTCACCCCATCTTGGATTCCCCTAGGTCTCTAGTTTTCAGAAATGCACAGGTTTGGTAGGTTCCCCTAGGTGGCGGCTGAGCTACAAGCTAAAATCTACAGGTAGGAACTTTGCAAAAAACACCTCTGTTTTCCTTCACAAATTTGGATGTGTCCACGTTGCGCTTTGGGGCGTTTTCTGTCGCGGGCGCTAGGCCTACCCACACAAGTGAGGTATCATTTTTATCGAGAGACGTGGGGGAACGCTGGGTGGAAGGAAATTTGTGGCTCCTCTCAGATTCCAGAACTTTCTGCCACAGAAATGTTAGGAACATGTGTTTTTTTAGCCAAATTTTGAGGTTTGCAAAGGATTCTGGGTAACAGAACCTGGTCCGAGCCACACAAGTCACCCCATCTTGGATTTCCCTAGGTCTCTAGTTTTCAGAAATGCACAGGTTTGGTAGGTTTCCCTAGGTGGCGGCTGAGCTACAGGCCAAAATCTACAGGTAGGCACTTTGCAAAAAACACCTCTGTTTTCCTTCAAAAATTTGGCTGTGTCCACGTTGCGCTTTGGGGCATTTCCTGTCAAGGGCGCTAGGCCTACCCACACAAGTGAGGTATAATTTTCATCGGGAGACGAGGGGGTACGCTGGGTGGAAGGAAATTCGTGGCTCCTCTCAGATTCCAGAACTTTCTGCCACAGAAATGTGAGAAACATGTGTTTTTTTAGCCAAATTTTGAGGTTTGGAAAGGATTCTGGGTAACAGAACCTGGTCCGAGCCACACAAGTCACCCCATCTTGGATTCCCCGTGGAATTCACTTTGCAAAAAACACCTCTGTTTTCCTTCACAAATTTGGATGTGTCCACGTTGCGTTTTGGGGCGTTTTCTGTCACGGGCGCTAGGCCTACCCACACAAGTGAGGTATCATTTTTATCGGGAGACGTGGGGGAACGCTGGGTGGAAGGAAATTTGTGGCTCCTCTCAGATTCCAGAACTTTCTGCCACAGAAATGTTAGGAACATGTGTTTTTTTAGCCAAATTTTGAGGTTTGCAAAGGATTCTGGGTAACAGAACCTGGTCCGAGCCACACAAGTCACCCCATCTTGGATTCCCCTAGGTCTCTAGTTTTCAGAAATGCACAGGTTTGGTAGGTTTCCCTAGGTGGCGGCTGAGCTACAGGCCAAAATCTACAGGTAGGCACTTTGCAAAAAACACCTCTGTTTTCCTTCAAAAATTTGGCTGTGTCCACGTTGCGCTTTGGGGCATTTCCTGTCGCGGACGCTAGGCCTACCCACACAAGTGAGGTATCATTTTTATCGGGAGAAGTGGGGGAACGCTGGGTGGAAGGAAATTCGTGGCTCCTCTCAGATTCCAGAACTTTCTGCCACAGAAATGTGAGGAACATGTGTTTTTTTAGCCAAATGTTGAGGTTTGCAAAGGATTCTGGGTAACAGAACCTGGTCCGAGCCACACAAGTCACCCCATCTTGGATTCCCCTAGGTCTCTAGTTTTCAGAAATGCACAGTTTTGGTAGGTTTCCCTAGGTGGCGGCTGAGCTACAAGCCAAAATCTACAGGTAGGCACTTTGCAAAAAACACCTCTGTTTTCCTTCACAAATTTGGATGTGTCCACGTTGCGCTTTGGGGCGTTTTCTGTCGCGGGCGCTAGGCCTACCCACACAAGTGAGGTATCATTTTTATCGAGAGACGTGGGGGAACGCTGGGTGGAAGGAAATTTGTGGCTCCTCTCAGATTCCAGAACTTTCTGCCACAGAAATGTTAGGAACATATGTTTTTTTAGCCAAATTTTGAGGTTTGCATAGGATTCTGGGTAACAGAACCTGGTCCGAGCCACACAAGTCACCCCATCTTGGATTTCCCTAGGTCTCTAGTTTTCAGAAATGCACAGGTTTGGTAGGTTTCCCTAGGTGGCGGCTGAGCTACAGGCCAAAATCTACAGGTAGGCACTTTGCAAAAAACACCTCTGTTTTCCTTCAAAAATTTGGCTGTGTTGACGTTGCGCTTTGGGGCATTTCCTGTCACGGGCGCTAGGCCTACCCACACAAGTGAGGTATAATTTTCATCGGGAGACGAGGGGGTACGCTGGGTGGAAGGAAATTTGTGGCTCCTCTCAGATTCCAGAACTTTCTGCCACAGAAATGTGAGGAACATGTGTTTTTTTAGCCAAATTTTGAGGTTTGGAAAGGATTCTGGGTAACAGAACCTGGTCCGAGCCACACAGGTCACCCCATCTTGGATTCCCCGTGCAATTCACTTTGCAAAAAACACCTCTGTTTTCCTTCACAAATTTGGATGTGTCCACGTTGCGCTTTGGGTTGTTTTCTGTCGCGGGCGCTTGGCCTACCCACACAAGTGAGGTATCATTTTTATCGGGAGACATTGGGGAACGCTGGGTGGAAGGAAATTTGTGGCTCCTCTCAGATTCCAGAACTTTCTGCCACAGAAATGTTAGGAACATGTGTTTTTTTAGCCACATTTTGAGGTTTGCAAAGGATTCTGGGTAACAGAACCTGGTCCGAGCCACACAAGTCACCCCATCTTGGATTCCCCTAGGTCTCTAGTTTTCAGAAATGCACAGGTTTGAAGGTTTCCCTAGGTGGCGGCTGAGCTAGAGGCCAAAATCTACAGGTAGGCACTTTGCAAAAAACACCTCTGTTTTCCTTCAAAAATTTGGATGTGTCCATGTTGCGCTTTGGGGCGTTTCTTGTCGCGGGCGCTAGGCCTACCCACACAAGTGAGGTATCATTTTTATCGGGAGACGTGGGGGAACGCTGGGTGGGAGGAATTTGTGGCTCCACTCAGATTCCAGAACTTTCTGTCACCGAAATGTGTGGAAAATGCGTTTTTTTAAACAGAATTTGAGGTTTGCAAAGGATTCTGGGTAACAGAACCTGGTCCGAGCCACACAAGTCACCCCATCTTGGATTCCCGTAGGTCTCTAGTTTTCAGAAATGCACAGGTTTGGTAGGTTTCCCTAGGTGGCGGCTGAGCTACAGGCCAAAATCTACAGGTAGGCACTTTGCAAAAAACACCTCTGTTTTCCTTCAAAAATTTGGATGTGTCCACGTTGCGCTTTGGGGCGTTTCCTGTCGCGGGCGCTAGGCCTAGCCACATAAGTGAGGTATAATTTTTATCGGGAGACGTGGGGGAACGCTGGGTGAAAGGAAATTTGAGGCTCCTCTCAGATTCCAGAACTTTCTGCCACAGAAATGTGAGGAACATGTGTTTTTTTTAGCCAAATTTTGAGGTTTGCAATGGATTCTGGGTAACAGAACCTGGTCCGAGCCACACAAGTCACCCCATCTTGGATTCCCCTTGGTCTCTAGTTTTCAGAAATGCACAGGTTTGGTAGGTTTCCCTAGGTGGCGGCTGAGCTACAAGCCAAAATCTACAGGTAGGCACTTTGCAAAAAACACCTCTGTTTTCCTTCACAAATTTGGATGTGTCCACGTTGCGCTTTGGGGCGTTTTCTGTCGCGGGCGCTAGGCCTACCCACACAAGTGAGGTATCATTTTTATCGGGAGACGTGGGGGAACGCTGGGTGGAAGGAAATTCGTGGCTCCTCTGAGATTCCAGAACTTTCTGCCACAGAAATGTGAGGAACATGTGTTTTTTTAGCCAAATTTGGAGGTTTGCAAAGGATTCTGGGTAACAGAACCTGGTCTGAGCCACACAAGTCACCCCATCTTGGATTCCCCTAGGTCTCTAGTTTTCAGAAATGCACAGGTTTGGAAGGTTTCCCTAGGTGGCGGCTGAGCTACAGGCCAAAATCTACAGGTAGGCACTTTGCAAAAAACACCTCTGTTTTCCTTCCAAAAATTTGGATGTGTCCATGTTGCGCTTTGGGGCGTTTCTTGTCGCGGGCGCTAGGCCTACCCACACAAGTGAGGTATCATTTTTATCGGGAGACGTGGGGGAACGCTGGGTGGGAGGAATTTGTGACTCCACTCAGATTCCAGAACTTTCTGACACCGAAATGTGTGGAAAATGCGTTTTTTTAGACAGAATTTGAGGTTTGCAAAGGATTCTGGGTAACAGAACCTGGTCCGAGCCACACAAGTCACCCCATCTTGGATTCCCCTAGGTCTCTAGTTTTCAGAAATGCACAGGTTTGGTAGGTTTCCCTAGGTGGCGGCTGAGCTACAGGCCAAAATCTACAGGTAGGCACTTTGCAACAAACACCTCTGTTTTCCTTCAAAAATGTGGCTGTGTCTGCGTTGCGCTTTGGGGCGTTTCCTGTCGAGGGCGCTAGGCCTAGCCACACAAGTGAGGTATAATTTTTATCGGGAGACGTGGGGGAACGCTGGGTGAAAGGAAATTTGAGGCTCCTCTCAGATTCCAGAACTTTCTGCCACAGAAATGTGAGGAACATGTGTTTTTTTAGCCAAATTTTGAGGTTTGCAAAGGATTCTGGGTAACAGAACCTGGTCCGAGCCACACAAGTCACTCCATCTTGGATTCCCCTAGGTCTCTAGTTTTCAGAAATGCACAGGTTTGGTAGGTTTCCCTAGGTGGCGGCTGAGCTACAGGCCAAAATCTACAGGTAGGCACTTTGCAAAAAACACCTCTGTTTTCCTTCAAAAATTTGGATGTGTCCACGTTGCGCTTTGGGGCGTTTCCTGTCGCGGGCGCTAGGCCTAGCCACACAAGTGAGGTATAATTTTTATCGGGAGATGTGGGGGAACGCTGGCTGAAAGGAAATTTGAGGCTCCTCTCAGATTCCAGAACTTTCTGCCACAGAAATGTGAGGAACATGTGTTTTTTTAGCCAAATTTTGAGGTTTGCAATGGATTCTGGGTAACAGAACCTGGTCCGAGCCACACAAGTCACCCCATCTTGGATTCCCCTTGGTCTCTAGTTTTCAGAAATGCACAGGTTTGGTAGGTTTCCCTAGGTGGCGGCTGAGCTACAGGCCAAAATCTAAAGGTAGGCACTTTGCAAAAAACACCTCTGTTTTCCTTCCAAAATTTGGATGTGTCCACGTTGCGCTTTGGGGCGTTTCCTGTCGCGGGCGCTAGGCCTACCCACACAAGTGAGGTATCATTTTTATCGGGAGACGCGGGGGAATGCTGGGTGGAAGGAAATTTGTAGCTCCTCTCAGATTCCAGAACTTTCTGCCACAGAAATGTGAGGAACATGTGTTTTTTTAGCCAAATTTTGAGGTTTGCAATGGATTCTGGGTAACAGAACCTGGTCCGAGCCACACAAGTCACCCCATCTTGGATTCCCCTAGGTCTCTAGTTTTCAGAAATGCACAGGTTTGGTAGGTTTCCCTAGGTGGCGGCTGAGCTACAGGCCAAAATCTACAGGTAGGCACTTTGCAAAAAAACCCTCTGTTTTCCTTCAAAAATTTGGATGTGTCCACGTTGCGCTTTGGGGCGTTTCCTGTCGCGGGCGCTAGGCCTACCCACACAAGTGAGGTATCATTTTTATCGGGAGATGTGGGGGAACGCTAGGTGGAAGGAAATTTGTGGCTCCTCTCAGATTCCAGAACTTTCTGCCACAGAAATGTGAGGAACATGTGTTTTTTTAGCCAAATTTTGAGGTTTGCAATGGATTCTGGGTAACAGAACCTGGTCCGAGCCACACAAGTCACCCATCATGGATTCCCCTAGGTCTCTAGTTTTCAGAAATGCACAGATTTGGTAGGTTTCCCTAGGTGGCGGCTGAGCTACAAGCCAAAACCTACAGGTAGGCACTTTGCAAAAAACACCTCTGTTTTCCTTCACAAATTTGGATGTGTCCACGTTGCGTTTTGGGGCGTTTTCTGTCACGGGCGCTAGGCCTACCCACACAAGTGAGGTATCATTTTAATCGGGAGACGTGGGGGAACGCTGGGTGGAAGGAAATTTGTGGCTCCTCTCAGATTCCAGAACTTTCTGCCACAGAAATGTTAGGAACATGTGTTTTTTTAGCCAAATTTTGCAGGTTTGCAAAGGATTCTGGGTAACAGAACCTGGTCCGAGCCACACAAGTCACCCCATCTTGGATTCCCCTAGGTCTCTAGTTTTCAGAAATGCACAGGTTTGGTAGGTTTCACTAGGTGGCGGCTGAGCTACAAGCCAAAATCTACAGGTAGGCACTTTGCAAAAAACACCTCTGTTTTCCTTCACAAATTTGGATGTGTCCACGTTGCGTTTTGGGGCGTTTTCTGTCACGGGCGCTAGGCCTACCCACACAAGTGAGGTATCATTTTTATCGGGAGACGTGGGGGGAACGCTGGGTGGAAGGAAATTTGTGGCTCCTCTCAGATTCCAGAACTTTCTGCCACAGAAATGTTAGGAACATGTGTTTTTTTAGCCAAATTTTGAGGTTTGCAAAGGATTCTGGGTAACAGAACCTGGTCCGAGCCACACAAGTCACCCCATCCTGGATTCCCCTAGGTCTCTAGTTTTCAGAAATGCACAGGTTTGGTAGGTTTCCCTAGGTGGCGGCTGAGCTACAGGCCAAAATCTACAGGTAGGCACTTTGCAAAAAACACCTCTGTTTTCCTTCCAAAATTTGGCTGTGTCCCACGTTGCGCTTTGGGGCATTTCCTGTCGCGGACGCTAGGCCTACCCACACAAGTGAGGCATCATTTTATCGGGAGAAGTGGGGGAACGCTGGGTGGAAGGAAATTCGTGGCTCCTCTCAGATTCCAGAACTTTCTGCCACAGAAATGTGAGGAACATGTGTTTTTTTAGCCAAATGTTGAGGTTTGCAAAGGATTCTGGGTAACAGAACCTGGTCCGAGCCACACAAGTCACCCCATCTTGGATTCCCCTAGGTCTCTAGTTTTCAGAAATGCACAGGTTTTGGTAGGTTTCCCTAGGTGGCAGCTGAGCTACAAGCCAAAATCTACAGGTAGGCACTTTGCAAAAACACTTCTGTTTTCCTTCACAAATTTGGCTGTGTCTACGTTGCGCTTTGGGACGTTTCCTGTCGCGGGCGCTAGGCCTAACCACACAAGTGAGGTATCATTTTTATCGGGAGACGTGGGGGAACGCTGGTGGAAGGAAATTCGTGGCTCCTCTCAGATTCCAGAACTTTCTGCCACAGAAATGTGAGGAACATGTGTTTTTTTAGCCAAATTTTGAGGTTTGCAAAGGATTCTGGGTAACAGAACCTGGTCCGAGCCACACAAGTCACCCCATCTTGGATTCCCCTAGGTCTCTAGTTTTCAGAAATGCACAGGTTTGGTAGGTTTCCCTAGGTGGCGGCTGAGCTACAAGCCAAAATCTACAGGTAGGCACTTTGCAAAAAACACCTCTGTTTTCCTTCACAAATTTGGATGTGTCCACATTGCGCTTTGGGGCGTTTCTTGTCGCGGGCGCTAGGCCTACCCACACAAGTGAGGTATCATTTTTATCGGGAGACGTGGGGGGAACGCTGGGTGGGAGGAATTTGTGGCTCCACTCAGATTCCAGAACTTTCTGTCACCGAAATGTGTGGAAAATGCGTTTTTTTAGACAGAATTTGAGGTTTGCAAAGGATTCTGGGTAACAGAACCTGGTCCGAGCCACACAAGTCACCCCATCTTGGATTCCCCTAGGTCTCTAGTTTTCAGAAATGCACAGGTTTGGTAGGTTTCCCTAGGTGGCGGCTGAGCTACAGGCCAAAATCTACAGGTAGGCAGGCACTTTGCAAAAAACACCTCTGTTTTCCTTCAAAAATTTGGATGTGTCCACGTTGCGCTTTGGGGCGTTTCCTGTCGCGGGCGCTAGGCCTAGCCACATAAGTGAGGTATAATTTTTATCGGGAGACGTGGGGGAACGCTGGGTGAAAGGAAATTTGAGGCTCCTCTCAGATTCCAGAACTTTCTGCCACAGAAATGTGAGGAACATGTGTTTTTTTAGCCAAATTTTGAGGTTTGCAATGGATTCTGGGTAACAGAACCTGGTCCGAGCCACACAAGTCACCCCATCTTGGATTCCCCTTGGTCTCTAGTTTTCAGAAATGCACAGGTTTGGTAGGTTTCCCTAGGTGGCGGCTGAGCTACAAGCCAAAATCTACAGGTAGGCACTTTGCAAAAAACACCTCTGTTTTCCTTCACAAATTTGGATGTGTCCACGTTGCGCTTTGGGGCGTTTTCTGTCGCGGGCGCTAGGCCTACCCACACAAGTGAGGTATCATTTTTATCGGGAGACGTGGGGGAACGCTGGGTGGAAGGAAATTCGTGGCTCCTCTGAGATTCCAGAACTTTCTGCCACAGAAATGTGAGGAACATGTGTTTTTTTTAGCCAAATTTGGAGGTTTGCAAAGGATTCTGGGTAACAGAACCTGGTCCGAGCCACACAAGTCACCCCATCTTGGATTCCCCTAGGTCTCTAGTTTTCAGAAATGCACAGGTTTGGAAGGTTTCCCTAGGTGGCGGCTGAGCTACAGGCCAAAATCTACAGGTAGGCACTTTGCAAAAAACACCTCTGTTTTCCTTCAAAAATTTGGATGTGTCCATGTTGCGCTTTGGGGCGTTTCTTGTCGCGGGCGCTAGGCCTACCCACACAAGTGAGGTATCATTTTTATCGGGAGAAGTGGGGGGAACGCTGGGTGGGAGGAATTTGTGACTCCTCTCAGATTCCAGAACTTTCTGCCACAGAAATGTGAGGAACATGTGTTTTTTTAGCCAAATGTTGAGGTTTGCAAAGGATTCTGGGTAACAGAACCTGGTCCGAGCCACACAAGTCACCCCATCTTGGATTCCCCTAGGTCTCTAGTTTTCAGAAATGCACAGGTTTGGTAGGTTTGCCTAGGTGGCGGCTGAGCTACAAGCCAAAATCTACAGGTAGGGCACTTTGCAAAAAACACTTCTGTTTTCCTTCACAAATTTGGATGTGTCCACGTTGCGCTTTGGGGCGTTTTCTGTCGCGGGCGCTAGGCCTACCCACACAAGTGAGGTATCATTTTTATCGGGAGACGTGGGGGAACGCTGGGTGGAAGGAAATTTGTGGCTCCTCTCAGATTCCAGAACTTTCTGCCATAGAAATGTTAGGAACATGTGTTTTTTTAGCCAAATTTTGAGGTTTGCAAAGGATTCTGGGTAACAGAACCTGGTCCGAGCCACACAAGTCACCCCATCTTGGATTTCCCTAGGTCTCTAGTTTTCAGAAATGCACAGGTTTGGTAGGTTACCCTAGGTGGCGGCTGAGCTACAGGCCAAAATCTACAGGTAGGCACTTTGCAAAAAACACCTCTGTTTTCCTTCAAAAATGTGGCTGTGTCCACGTTGCGCTTTTGGGGCATTTCCTGTCACGGGCGCTAGGCCTACCCACACAGGTGAGGTATAATTTTCATCGGGAGACGAGGGGGTACGCTGGGTGGAAGGAAATTCGTGGCTCCTCTCAGATTCCAGAACTTTCTGCCACAGAAATGTGAGGAACATGTGTTTTTTTAGCCAAATTTTGAGGTTTGGAAAGGATTCTGGGTAACAGAACCTCGTCCGAGCCACACAAGTCACCCCATCTTGGATTCCCCGTGGAATTCACTTTGCAAAAAACACCTCTGTTTTCCTTCACAAATTTGGATGTGTCCACGTTGCGCTTTGGGTTGTTTTCTGTCGCGGGCGCTAGGCCTACCCACACAAGTGAGGTATCATTTTTATCGGGAGACGTGGGGGAACGCTGGGTGGAAGGAAATTTGTAGCTCCTCTCAGATTCCAGAACTTTCTGCCACAGAAATGTGAGGAACATGTGTTTTTTTAGCCAAATTTTGAGGTTTGCAATGGATTCTGGGTAACAGAACCTGGTCCGAGCCACACAAGTCACCCCATCTTGGATTCCCCTAGGTCTCTAGTTTTCAGAAATGCACAGGTTTGGTAGGTTTCCCTAGGTGGCGGCTGAGCTACAGGCCAAAATCTACAGGTAGGCACTTTGCAAAAAAACCCTCTGTTTTCCTTCAAAAATTTGGATGTGTCCACGTTGCGCTTTGGGGCGTTTCCTGTCGCGGGCGCTAGGCCTACCCACACAAGTGAGGTATCATTTTTATCGGGAGATGTGGGGGAACGCTAGGTGGAAGGAAATTTGTGGCTCCTCTCAGATTCCAGAACTTTCTGCCACAGAAATGTGAGGAACATGTGTTTTTTTTAGCCAACTTTTGAGGTTTGCAATGGATTCTGGGTAACAGAACCTGGTCCGAGCCACACAAGTCACCCCATCATGGATTCCCCTAGGTCTCTAGTTTTCAGAAATGCACAGATTTGGTAGGTTTCCCTAGGTGGCGGCTGAGCTACAAGCCAAAACCTACAGGTAGGCACTTTGCAAAAAACACCTCTGTTTTCCTTCACAAATTTGGATGTGTCCACGTTGCGTTTTGGGGCGTTTTCTGTCACGGGCGCTAGGCCTACCCACACAAGTGAGGTATCATTTTTATCGGGAGACGTGGGGGAACGCTGGGTGGAAGGAAATTTGTGGCTCCTCTCAGATTCCAGAACTTTCTGCCACAGAAATGTTAGGAACATGTGTTTTTTTAACCAAATTTTGAGGTTTGCAAAGGATTCTGGGTAACAGAACCTGGTCCGAGCCACACAAGTCACCCCATCCTGGATTCCCCTAGGTCTCTAGTTTTCAGAAATGCACAGGTTTGGTAGGTTTCCCTAGGTGGCGGCTGAGCTACAAGCCAAAATCTACAGGTAGGCACTTTGCAAAAAACACCTCTGTTTTCCTTCCAAAATTTGGCTGTGTCCACGTTGCGCTTTGGGGCATTTCCTGTCGCGGACGCTAGGCCTACCCACACAAGTGAGGTATCATTTTTATCGGGAGAAGTGGGGGAACGCTGGGTGGAAGGAAATTCGTGGCTCCTCTCAGATTCCAGAACTTTCTGCCACAGAAATGTGAGGAACATGTGTTTTTTTAGCCAAATGTTGAGGTTTGCAAAGGATTCTGGGTAACAGAACCTGGTCCGAGCCACACAAGTCACCCCATCTTGGATTCCCCTAGGTCTCTAGTTTTCAGAAATGCACAGGTTTGGTAGGTTTCCCTAGGTGGCGGCTGAGCTACAAGCCAAAATCTACAGGTAGGCACTTTGCAAAAAACACCTCTGTTTTCCTTCACAAATTTGGATGTGTCCACGTTGCGTTTTGGGGCGTTTTCTGTCACGGGCGCTAGGCCTACCCACACAAGTGAGGTATCATTTTTATCGGGAGACGTGGGGGAACGCTGGGTGGAAGGAAATTTGTGGCTCCTCTCAGATCCCAGAACTTTCTGCCATAGAAATGTTAGGAACATGTGTTTTTTTAGCCAAATTTTGAGGTTTGCAAAGGATTCTGGGTAACAGAACCTGGACCGAGCCACACAAGTCACCCCATCCTGGATTCCCCTAGGTCTCTAGTTTTCAGAAATGCACAGGTTTGGTAGGTTTCCCTAGGTGGCGGCTGAGCTACAGGCCAAAATCTACAGGTAGGCACTTTGCAAAAAACACCTCTGTTTTCCTTCAAAAATTTGGCTGTGTCCACGTTGCGCTTTGGGGCATTTCCTGTCGCGGACGCTAGGCCTACCCACACAAGTGAGGTATCATTTTTATCGGGAGAAGTGGGGGAACGCTGGGTGGAAGGAAATTCGTGGCTCCTCTCAGATTCCAGAACTTTCTGCCACAGAAATGTGAGGAACATGTGTTTTTTTAGCCAAATGTTGAGGTTTGCAAAGGATTCTGGGTAACAGAACCTGGTCCGAGCCACACAAGTCACCCCATCTTGGATTCCCCTAGGTCTCTAGTTTTCAGAAATGCACAGGTTTGGTAGGTTTGCCTAGGTGGCGGCTGAGCTACAAGCCAAAATCTACAGGTAGGCACTTTGCAAAAAACACTTCTGTTTTCCTTCACAAATTTGGATGTGTCCACGTTGCGCTTTGGGGCGTTTTCTGTTGCGGGCGCTAGGCCTACCCACACAAGTGAGGTATCATTTTTATCGGGAGACGTGGGGGAACGCTGGGTGGAAGGAAATTTGTGGCTCCTCTCAGATTCCAGAACTTTCTGCCATAGAAATGTTAGGAACATGTGTTTTTTTAGCCAAATTTTGAGGATTGCAAAGGATTCTGGGTAACAGAACCTGGTCCGAGCCACACAAGTCACCCCATCTTGGATTTCCCTAGGTCTCTAGTTTTCAGAAATGCACAGGTTTGGTAGGTTACCCTAGGTGGCGGCTGAGCTACAGGCCAAAATCTACAGGTAGGCACTTTGCAAAAAACACCTCTGTTTTCCTTCAAAAATTTGGCTGTGTCCACGTTGCGCTTTTGGGGCATTTCCTGTCACGGGCGCTAGGCCTACCCACACAGGTGAGGTATAATTTTCATCGGGAGACGAGGGGGTACGCTGGGTGGAAGGAAATTCGTGGCTCCTCTCAGATTCCAGAACTTTCTGCCACAGAAATGTGAGGAACATGTGTTTTTTTAGCCAAATTTTGAGGTTTGGAAAGGATTCTGGGTAACAGAACCTGGTCCGAGCCACACAAGTCACCCCATCTTGGATTCCCCGTGGAATTCACTTTGCAAAAAACACCTCTGTTTTCCTTCACAAATTTGGATGTGTCCACGTTGCGCTTTGGGTTGTTTTCTGTCGCGGGCGCTAGGCCTACCCACACAAGTGAGGTATCATTTTTATCGGGAGACATGGGGGAACGCTGGGTGGAAGGAAATTTGTGGCTCCTCTCAGATTCCAGAACTTTCTGCCACAGAAATGTTAGGAACATGTGTTTTTTTAGCCAAATTTTGAGGTTTGCAAAGGATTCTGGGTAACAGAACCTGGTCCGAGCCACACAAGTCACCCCATCTTGGATTCCCCTAGGTCTCTAGTTTTCAGAAATGCACAGGTTTGGTAGGTTTCCCTAGGTGGCGGCTGAGCTACAAGCCAAAATCTACAGGTAGGCACTTTGCAAAAAACACCTCTGTTTTCCTTCACAAATTTGGATGTGTCCACGTTGCGCTTTGGGGCGTTTTCTGTCGCGGGCGCTAGGCCTACCCACACAAGTGAGGTGTCATTTTTATCGGGAGACGTGGGGGAACGCTGGGTGGAAGGAAATTCGTGGCTCCTCTGAGATTCCAGAACTTTCTGCCACAGAAATGTGAGGAACATGTGTTTTTTTAGCCAAATTTGGAGGTTTGCAAAGGATTCTGGGTAACAGAACCTGGTCCGAGCCACACAAGTCACCCCATCTTGGATTCCCCTAGGTCTCTAGTTTTCAGAAATGCACAGGTTTGGAAGGTTTCCCTAGGTGGCGGCTGAGCTACAGGCCAAAATCTACAGGTAGGCACTTTGCAAAAAACACCTCTGTTTTCCTTCAAAAATTTGGATGTGTCCATGTTGCGCTTTGGGGCGTTTCCTGTCGCGGGCGCTAGGCCTACCCACACAAGTGAGGTATCATTTTTATCGGGAGACGTGGGGGAACGCTGGGTGGGAGGAATTTGTGGCTCCACTCAGATTCCAGAACTTTCTGTCACCGAAATGTGTGGAAAATGCGTTTTTTTAGACAGAATTTGAGGTTTGCAAAGGATTCTGGGTAACAGAACCTGGTCCGAGCCACACAAGTCACCCCATCTTGGATTCCCCTAGGTCTCTAGTTTTCAGAAATGCACAGGTTTGGTAGGTTTCCCTAGGTGGTGGCTGAGCTACAGGCCAAAATCTACAGGTAGGCACTTTGCAAAAAACACCTCTGTTTTCCTTCAAAAATGTGGATGTGTCCACGTTGCGCTTTGGGGCGTTTCCTGTCGCGGGCGCTAGGCCTAGCCACATAAGTGAGGTATAATTTTTATCGGGAGACGTGGGGGAACGCTGGGTGAAAGGAAATTTGAGGCTCCTCTCAGATTCCAGAACTTTCTGCCACAGAAATGTGAGGAACATGTGTTTTTTTTAGCCAAATTTTGAGGTTTGCAATGGATTCTGGGTAACAGAACCTGGTCCGAGCCACACAAGTCACCCCATCTTGGATTCCCCTTGGTCTCTAGTTTTCAGAAATGCACAGGTTTGGTAGGTTTCCCTAGGTGGCGGCTGAGCTACAGGCCAAAATCTAAAGGTAGGCACTTTGCAAAAAACACCTCTGTTTTCCTTCCAAAATTTGGATGTGTCCACGTTGCGCTTTGGGGCGTTTCCTGTCGCGGGCGCTAGGCCTACCCACACAAGTGAGGTATCATTTTTATCGGGAGACGTGGGGGAACGCTGGGTGGAAGGAAATTTGTAGCTCCTCTCAGATTCCAGAACTTTCTGAAACAGAAATGTGAGGAACATGTGTTTTTTTAGCCAAATTTTGAGGTTTGCAATGGATTCTGGGTAACAGAACCTGGTCCGAGCCACACAAGTCACCCCATCTTGGATTCCCCTAGGTCTCTAGTTTTCAGAAATGCACAGGTTTGGTAGGTTTCCCTAGGTGGCGGCTGAGCTACAGGCCAAAATCTACAGGTAGGCACTTTGCAAAAAAAACCTCTGTTTTCCTTCAAAAATTTGGATGTGTCCACGTTGCACTTTGGGGCGTTTCCTGTCGCGGGCGCTAGGCCTACCCACACAAGTGAGGTATAATTTTTATCGGGAGATGTGGGGGAAAGCTAGGTGGAAGGAAATTTGTGGCTCCTCTCAGATTCCAGAACTTTCTGCCACAGAAATGTGAGGAACATGTGTTTTTTTAGCCAAATTTTGAGGTTTGCAATGGATTCTGGGTAACAGAACCTGGTCCGAGCCACACAAGTCACCCCATCATGGATTCCCCTAGGTCTCTAGTTTTCAGAAATGCACAGGTTTGGTAGGTTTCCCTATGTGGCGGCTGAGCTACAAGCCAAAACCTACAGGTAGGCACTTTGCAAAAAACACCTCTGTTTTCCTTCAAAAATGTGGATGTGTCCACGTTGCGCTTTGGGGCGTTTCCTGTCGCGGGCGCTAGGCCTAGCCACATAAGTGAGGTATAATTTTTATCGGGAGACGTGGGGGAACGCTGGGTGAAAGGAAATTTGAGGCTCCTCTCAGATTCCAGAACTTTCTGCCACAGAAATGTGAGGAACATGTGTTTTTTTTAGCCAAATTTTGAGGTTTGCAATGGATTCTGGGTAACAGAACCTGGTCCGAGCCACACAAGTCACCCCATCTTGGATTCCCCTTGGTCTCTAGTTTTTAGAAATGCACAGGTTTGGTAGGTTTCCCTAGGTGGCGGCTGAGCTACAGGCCAAAATCTAAAGGTAGGCACTTTGCAAAAAACACCTCTGTTTTCCTTCCAAAATTTGGATGTGTCCACGTTGCGCTTTGGGGCGTTTCCTGTCGCGGGCGCTAGGCCTACCCACACAAGTGAGGTATCATTTTTATCGGGAGACGTGGGGGAACGCTGGGTGGAAGGAAATTTGTAGCTCCTCTCAGATTCCAGAACTTTCTGAAACAGAAATGTGAGGAACATGTGTTTTTTTAGCCAAATTTTGAGGTTTGCAATGGATTCTGGGTAACAGAACCTGGTCCGAGCCACACAAGTCACCCCATCTTGGATTCCCCTAGGTCTCTAGTTTTCAGAAATGCACAGGTTTGGTAGGTTTCCCTAGGTGGCGGCTGAGCTACAGGCCAAAATCTACAGGTAGGCACTTTGCAAAAAAAACCTCTGTTTTCCTTCAAAAATTTGGATGTGTCCACGTTGCGCTTTGGGGCGTTTCCTGTCGCGGGCGCTAGGCCTACCCACACAAGTGAGGTATAATTTTTATCGGGAGATGTGGGGGAACGCTAGGTGGAAGGAAATTTGTGGCTCCTCTCAGATTCCAGAACTTTCTGCCACAGAAATGTGAGGAACATGTGTTTTTTTAGCCAAATTTTGAGGTTTGCAATGGATTCTGGGTAACAGAACCTGGTCCGAGCCACACAAGTCACCCCATCATGGATTCCCCTAGGTCTCTAGTTTTCAGAAATGCACAGGTTTGGTAGGTTTCCCTATGTGGCGGCTGAGCTACAAGCCAAAACCTACAGGTAGGCACTTTGCAAAAAACACCTCTGTTTTCCTTCACAAATTTGGATGTGTCCACGTTGCGTTTTGGGGTGTTTTCTGTCACGGGCGCTAGGCCTACCCACACAAGTGATGTATCATTTTTATCGGGAGACGTGGGGGAACGCTGGGTGGAAGGAAATTTGTGGCTCCTCTCAGATTCCAAAACTTTCTGCCACAGAAATTTTAGGAACATGTGTTTTTTTAGCCAAATTTTGAGGTTTTCAAAGGATTCTGGGTAACAGAACCTGGTCCGAGCCACACAAGTCACCCCATCATGGATTCCCCTAGGTCTCTAGTTTTCAGAAATGCACAGGTTTGGTAGGTTTCCCTAGGTGGCGGCTGAGGTACAGGCCAAAATCTACAGGTAGGCACTTTGCAAAAAACACCTCTGTTTTCCTTCAACAATTTGGCTGTGTCTACGTTGCGCTTTGGGTTGTTTCCTGTCGCGGGCGCTAGGCCTACCCACACAAGTGAGGTATCATTTTTATCGGGAGACGTGGGGGAACGCTGGGTGGAAGGAAATTCGTGGCTCCTCTCAGATTCCAGAACTTTCTGCCACAGAAATGTGAGGTGAAATGTGAGGAACATGTGTTTTTTTAGCCAAATTTTGAGGTTTGCAAAGGATTCTGGGTAACAGAACCTGGTCCGAACCACACAAGTCACCCCATCTTGGATTCCCCTAGGTCTCTAGTTTTCAGAAATGCACAGGTTTGGTAGGTTTCCCTAGGTGGCGGCTGCGCTACAAGCCTAAATCTACAGGTAGGCACTTTGCAAAAAACACCTCTGTTTTCCTTCACAAATTTGGATGTGTCCACGTTGCGCTTTGGGGTGTTTTCTGTCGCGGGCGCTAGGCCTACCCACACAAGTGAGGTATCATTTTTATCGGGAGACATGGGGGAACGCTGGGTGGAAGGAAATTTGTGGCTCCTCTCAGATTCCAGAACTTTCTGCCACAGAAATGTTAGGAACATGTGTTTTTTTAGCCAAATTTTGAGGTTTGCAAAGGATTCTGGGTAACAGAACCTGGTCCGAGCCACACAAGTCACCCCATCTTGGATTCCGCTAGGTCTCTAGTTTTCAGAAATGCACAGGTTTGGTAGGTTTCCCTAGGTGGCGGCTGAGCTACAAGCCAAAATCTACAGGTAGGCACTTTGCAAAAAACACCTCTGTTTTCCTTCACAAATTTGGATGTGTCCACGTTGCGCTTTGGGGCATTTCCTGTCGCGGACGCTAGGCCTACCCACACAAGTGAGGTATCATTTTTATCGGGAGAAGTGGGGGAACGCTGGGTGGAAGGAAATTCGTGGCTCCTCTCAGATTCCAGAACTTTCTGCCACAGAAATGTGAGGAACATGTGTTTTTTTAGCCAAATGTTGAGGTTTGCAAAGGATTCTGGGTAACAGAACCTGGTCCGAGCCACACAAGTCACCCCATCTTGGATTCCCCTAGGTCTCTAGTTTTCAGAAATGCACAGGTTTGGTAGGTTTCCCTAGGTGGCGGCTGAGCTACAAGCCAAAATCTACAGGTAGGCACTTTGCAAAAAACACCTCTGTTTTCCTTCACAAATTTGGATGTGCCCACGTTGCGCTTTGGGGCGTTTTCTGTCGCGGGCGCTAGGCCTACCCACACAAGTGAGGTATCATTTTTATCGGGAGACGTGGGGGAACGCTGGGTGGAAGGAAATTCGTGGCTCCTCTGAGATTCCAGAACTTTCTGCCACAGAAATGTGAGGAACATGTGTTTTTTTAGCCAAATTTTGAGTTTTGCAAAGGATTCTGGGTAACAGAACCTGGTCCGAGCCACACAAGTCACCCCATTTTGGATTCCCCTAGGTCTCTAGTATTCAGAAATGCACGGGTTTTGTAGTTTTCCCTAGGTGGCTGCTGAGCTACAAGCCAAAATCTACAGGTAGGCACTTTGCTAAAAACACCTCTGTTTTCCTTCACAAATTTGGATGTGTCCACGTTGCGCTTTGGGGCGTTTTCTGTCGCGGGCGCTAAGCCTACCCACACAAGTGAGGTATCATTTTTATCGGGAGACGTGGGGGAACGCTGGGTGGAAGGAAATTTGTGGCTCCTCTGAGATTCCAGAACTTTTTGCCACAGAAATGTTAGGAACATGTGTTTTTTTAGCCAAATTTTGAGGTTTGCAAAGGATTCTGGGTAACAGAACCTGGTCCGAGCCACACAAGTCACCCCATTCTGGATTCCCCTAGGTCTCTAGTATTCAGAAATGCACAGGTTTGGTAGGTTTCCCTAGGTGGCGGCTGAGCTACAAGCCAAAATCTACAGGTAGGCACTTTGCTAAAAACACCTCTGTTTTCCTTCACAAATTTGGATGTGTCCACGTTGCGCTTTGGGGCGTTTTCTGTCGCGGGCGCTAGGCCTACCCACACAAGTGAGGTATCATTTTTATCGGGAGACGTGGGGGAACACTGGGTGGAAGGAAATTCGTGGCTCTTCTCAGATTCCAGAAATTTCTGCCACAGAAATGTGAGGAACATGTGTTTTTTTAGCCAAATTTTGAGGTTTGTAAAGGATTCTGGGTAACAGAACCTGGTCCGAACCACACAAGTCACCCCATCTTGGATTCCCCTAGGTCTCTAGTTTTCAGAAATGCACAGGTTTGGTAGGTTTCCCTAGGTGGCGGCTGAGCTACAAGCCTAAATCTACAGGTAGGCACTTTGCAAAAAACACCTCTGTTTTCCTTCACAAATTTGGATGTGTCCACGTTGCGCTTTGGGGTGTTTTCTGTCACGGGCGCTAGGCCTACCCGCACAAGTGAGGTATCATTTTTATCGGGAGACATGGGGGAACGCTGGGTGGAAGGAAATTTGTGGCTCCTCTCAGATTCCAGAACTTTCTGCCACAGAAATGTTAGGAACATGTGTTTTTTTAGCCAAATGTTGAGGTTTGCAAAGGATTCTGGGTAACAGAACCTGGTCCGAGCCACACAAGTCACCCCATCTTGGATTCCGCTAGGTCTCTAGTTTTCAGAAATGCACAGGTTTGGTAGGTTTCCCTAGGTGGCGGCTGAGCTACAAGCCAAAATCTACAGGTAGGCACTTTGCAAAAAACACCTCTGTTTTCCTTCACAAATTTGGATGTGTCCACGTTGCGCTTTGGGGCATTTCCTGTCGCGGACGCTAGGCCTACCCACACAAGTGAGGTATCATTTTTATCGGGAGAAGTGGGGGAACGCTGGGTGGAAGGAAATTCGTGGCTCCTCTCAGATTCCAGAACTTTCTGCCACAGAAATGTGAGGAACATGTGTTTTTTTAGCCAAATGTTGAGGTTTGCAAAGGATTCTGGGTAACAGAACCTGGTCCGAGCCACACAAGTCACCCCATCTTGGATTCCCCTAGGTCTCTAGTTTTCAGAAATGCACAGGTTTGGTAGGTTTCCCTAGGTGGCGGCTGAGCTACAAGCCAAAATCTACAGGTAGGCACTTTGCAAAAAACACCTTTGTTTTCCTTCACAAATTTGGATGTGCCCACGTTGCGCTTTGGGGCGTTTTCTGTCGCGGGCGCTAGGCCTACCCACACAAGTGAGGTATCATTTTTATCGGGAGACGTGGGGGAACGCTGGGTGGAAGGAAATTCGTGGCTCCTCTGAGATTCCAGAACTTTCTGCCACAGAAATGTGAGGAACATGTGTTTTTTTAGCCAAATTTTGAGTTTTGCAAAGGATTCTGGGTAACAGAACCTGGTCCGAGCCACACAAGTCACCCCATTTTGGATTCCCCTAGGACTCTAGTATTCAGAAATGCACGGGTTTGGTAGTTTTCCCTAGGTGGCGGCTGAGCTACAAGCCAAAATCTACAGGTAGGCACTTTGCTAAAAACACCTCTGTTTTCCTTCACAAATTTGGATGTGTCCACGTTGCGCTTTGGGGCGTTTTCTGTCGCGGGCGCTAAGCCTACCCACACAAGTGAGGTATCATTTTTATCGGGAGACGTGGGGGAACGCTGGGTGGAAGGAAATTTGTGGCTCCTCTGAGATTCCAGAACTTTCTGCCACAGAAATGTTAGGAACCTGTGTTTTTTTAGCCAAATTTTGAGGTTTGCAAAGGATTCTGGGTAACAGAACCTGGTCCGAGCCACACAAGTCACCCCATTCTGGATTCCCCTAGGTCTCTAGTATTCAGAAATGCACAGGTTTGGTAGGTTTCCCTAGGTGGCGGCTGAGCTACAAGCCAAAATCTACAGGTAGGCACTTTGCTAAAAACACCTCTGTTTTCCTTCACAAATTTGGATGTGTCCACGTTGCGCTTTTGGGCGTTTTCTGTCGCGGGCGCTAGGCCTAACCACACAAGTGAGGTATCATTTTTATCGGGAGACGTGGGGGAACACTGGGTGGAAGGAAATTCGTGGCTCCTCTCAGATTCCAGAAATTTCTGCCACAGAAATGTGAGGAACATGTGTTTTTTTAGCCAAATTTTGAGGTTTGTAAAGGATTCTGGGTAACAGAACCTGGTCCGAACCACACAAGTCACCCCATCTTCGATTCCCCTAGGTCTCTAGTTTTCAGAAATGCACAGGTTTGGTAGGTTTCCCTAGGTGGCGGCTGAGCTACAAGCCTAAATCTACAGGTAGGCACTTTGCAAAAAACACCTCTGTTTTCCTTCACAAATTTGGATGTGTCCACGTTGCGCTTTGGGGTGTTTTCTGTCGCGGGCGCTAGGCCTACCCACACAAGTGAGGTATCATTTTTATCGGGAGACATGGGGGAACGCTGGGTGGAAGGAAATTTGTGGCTCCTCTCAGATTCCAGAACTTTCTGCCACAGAAATGTTAGGAACATGTGTTTTTTTAGCCAAATTTTGAGGTTTGCAAAGGATTCTGGGTAACAGAACCTGGTCCGAGCCACACAAGTCACCCCATCTTGGATTCCGCTAGGTCTCTAGTTTTCAGAAATGCACAGGTTTGGTAGGTTTCCCTAGGTGGCGGCTGAGCTACAAGCCAAAATCTACAGGTAGGCACTTTGCAAAAAACACCTCTGTTTTCCTTCACAAATTTGGATGTGTCCACGTTGCGCTTTGGGGCATTTCCTGTCGCGGACGCTAGGCCTACCCACACAAGTGAGGTATCATTTTTATCGGGAGAAGTGGGGGAACCCTGGGTGGAAGGAAATTCGTGGCTCCTCTCAGATTCCAGAACTTTCTGCCACAGAAATGTGAGGAACATGTGTTTTTTTAGCCAAATGTTGAGGTTTGCAAAGGATTCTGGGTAACAGAACCTGGTCCGAGCCACACAAGTCACCCCATCTTGGATTCCCCTAGGTCTCTAGTTTTCAGAAATGCACAGGTTTGGTAGGTTTCCCTAGGTGGCGGCTGAGCTACAAGCCAAAATCTACAGGTAGGCACTTTGCAAAAAACACCTCTGTTTTCCTTCACAAATTTGGATGTGCCCACGTTGCGCTTTGGGGCGTTTTCTGTCGCGGGCGCTAGGCCTACCCACACAAGTGAGGTATCATTTTTATCGGGAGACGTGGGGGAACGCTGGGTGGAAGGAAATTCGTGGCTCCTCTGAGATTCCAGAACTTTCTGCCACAGAAATGTGAGGAACATGTGTTTTTTTAGCCAAATTTTGAGTTTTGCAAAGGATTCTGGGTAACAGAACCTGGTCCGAGCCACACAAGTCACCCCATTTTGGATTCCCCTAGGTCTCTAGTATTCAGAAATGCACGGGTTTGGTAGTTTTCCCTAGGTGGCGGCTGAGCTACAAGCCAAAATCTACAGGTAGGCACTTTGCTAAAAACACCTCTGTTTTCCTTCACAAATTTGGATGTGTCCACGTTGCGCTTTGGGGCGTTTTCTGTCGCGGGCGCTAAGCCTACCCAAACAAGTGAGGTATCATTTTTATCGGGAGACGTGGGGGAACGCTGGGTGGAAGGAAATTTGTGGCTCCTCTGAGATTCCAGAACTTTCTGCCACAGAAATGTTAGGAACATGTGTTTTTTTAGCCAAATTTTGAGGTTTGCAAAGGATTCTGGGTAACAGAACCTGGTCCGAGCCACACAAGTCACCCCATTCTGGATTCCCCTAGGTCTCTAGTATTCAGAAATGCACAGGTTTGGTAGGTTTCCCTAGGTGGCGGCTGAGCTACAAGCCAAAATCTACAGGTAGGCACTTTGCTAAAAACACCTCTGTTTTCCTTCACAAATTTGGATGTGTCCACGTTGCGCTTTGGGGCGTTTTCTGTCGCGGGCGCTAGGCCTACCCACACAAGTGAGGTATCATTTTTATCGGGAGACGTGGGGGAACACTGGGTGGAAGGAAATTCGTGGCTCCTCTCAGATTCCAGAAATTTCTGCCACAGAAATGTGAGGAACATGTGTTTTTTTAGCCAAATTTTGAGGTTTGTAAAGGATTCTGGGTAACAGAACCTGGTCCGAACCACACAAGTCACCCCATCTTGGATTCCCCTAGGTCTCTAGTTTTCAGAAATGCACAGGTTTGGTAGGTTTCCCTAGGTGGCGGCTGCGCTACAAGCCTAAATCTACAGGTAGGCACTTTGCAAAAAACACCTCTGTTTTCCTTCACAAATTTGGATGTGTCCACGTTGCGCTTTGGGGTGTTTTCTGTCGCGGGCGCTAGGCCTACCCACACAAGTGAGGTATCATTTTTATCGGGAGACATGGGGGAACGCTGGGTGGAAGGAAATTTGTGGCTCCTCTCAGATTCCAGAACTTTCTGCCACAGAAATGTTAGGAACATGTGTTTTTTTAGCCAAATTTTGAGGTTTGCAAAGGATTCTGGGTAACAGAACCTGGTCCGAGCCACACAAGTCACCCCATCTTGGATTCCGCTAGGTCTCTAGTTTTCAGAAATGCACAGGTTTGGTAGGTTTCCCTAGGTGGCGGCTGAGCTACAAGCCAAAATCTACAGGTAGGCACTTTGCAAAAAACACCTCTGTTTTCCTTCACAAATTTGGATGTGTCCACGTTGCGCTTTGGGGCATTTCCTGTCGCGGACGCTAGGCCTACCCACACAAGTGAGGTATCATTTTTATCGGGAGAAGTGGGGGAACGCTGGGTGGAAGGAAATTCGTGGCTCCTCTCAGATTCCAGAACTTTCTGCCACAGAAATGTGAGGAACATGTGTTTTTTTAGCCAAATGTTGAGGTTTGCAAAGGATTCTGGGTAACAGAACCTGGTCCGAGCCACACAAGTCACCCCATCTTGGATTCCCCTAGGTCTCTAGTTTTCAGAAATGCACAGGTTTGGTAGGTTTCCCTAGGTGGCGGCTGAGCTACAAGCCAAAATCTACAGGTAGGCACTTTGCAAAAAACACCTCTGTTTTCCTTCACAAATTTGGATGTGCCCACGTTGCGCTTTGGGGCGTTTTCTGTCGCGGGCGCTAGGCCTACCCACACAAGTGAGGTATCATTTTTATCGGGAGACGTGGGGGAACGCTGGGTGGAAGGAAATTCGTGGCTCCTCTGAGATTCCAGAACTTTCTGCCACAGAAATGTGAGGAACATGTGTTTTTTTAGCCAAATTTTGAGTTTTGCAAAGGATTCTGGGTAACAGAACCTGGTCCGAGCCACACAAGTCACCCCATTTTGGATTCCCCTAGGTCTCTAGTATTCAGAAATGCACGGGTTTGGTAGTTTTCCCTAGGTGGCGGCTGAGCTACAAGCCAAAATCTACAGGTAGGCACTTTGCTAAAAACACCTCTGTTTTCCTTCACAAATTTGGATGTGTCCACGTTGCGCTTTGGGGCGTTTTCTGTCGCGGGCGCTAAGCCTACCCACACAAGTGAGGTATCATTTTTATCGGGAGACGTGGGGGAACGCTGGGTGGAAGGAAATTTGTGGCTCCTCTGAGATTCCAGAACTTTCTGCCACAGAAATGTTAGGAACATGTGTTTTTTTAGCCAAATTTTGAGGTTTGCAAAGGATTCTGGGTAACAGAACCTGGTCCGAGCCACACAAGTCAAGCCCATTCTGGATTCCCCTAGGTCTCTAGTATTCAGAAATGCACAGGTTTGGTAGGTTTCCCTAGGTGGCGGCTGAGCTACAAGCCAAAATCTACAGGTAGGCACTTTGCTAAAAACACCTCTGTTTTCCTTCACAAATTTGGATGTGTCCACGTTGCGCTTTGGGGCGTTTTCTGTCGCGGGCGCTAGGCCTACCCACACAAGTGAGGTATCATTTTTATCGGGAGACGTGGGGGAACACTGGGTGGAAGGAAATTCGTGGCTCCTCTCAGATTCCAGAAATTTCTGCCACAGAAATGTGAGGAACATGTGTTTTTTTAGCCAAATTTTGAGGTTTGTAAAGGATTCTGGGTAACAGAACCTGGTCCGAACCACACAAGTCACCCCATCTTGGATTCCCCTAGGTCTCTAGTTTTCAGAAATGCACAGGTTTGGTAGGTTTCCCTAGGTGGCGGCTGCGCTACAAGCCTAAATCTACAGGTAGGCACTTTGCAAAAAACACCTCTGTTTTCCTTCACAAATTTGGATGTGTCCACGTTGCGCTTTGGGGTGTTTTCTGTCGCGGGCGCTAGGCCTACCCACACAAGTGAGGTATCATTTTTATCGGGAGACATGGGGGAACGCTGGGTGGAAGGAAATTTGTGGCTCCTCTCAGATTCCAGAACTTTCTGCCACAGAAATGTTAGGAACATGTGTTTTTTTAGCCAAATTTTGAGGTTTGCAAAGGATTCTGGGTAACAGAACCTGGTCCGAGCCACACAAGTCACCCCATCTTGGATTCCGCTAGGTCTCTAGTTTTCAGAAATGCACAGGTTTGGTAGGTTTCCCTAGGTGGCGGCTGAGCTACAAGCCAAAATCTACAGGTAGGCACTTTGCAAAAAACACCTCTGTTTTCCTTCACAAATTTGGATGTGTCCACGTTGCGCTTTGGGGCATTTCCTGTCGCGGACGCTAGGCCTACCCACACAAGTGAGGTATCATTTTTATCGGGAGAAGTGGGGGAACCCTGGGTGGAAGGAAATTCGTGGCTCCTCTCAGATTCCAGAACTTTCTGCCACAGAAATGTGAGGAACATGTGTTTTTTTAGCCAAATGTTGAGGTTTGCAAAGGATTCTGGGTAACAGAACCTGGTCCGAGCCACACAAGTCACCCCATCTTGGATTCCCCTAGGTCTCTAGTTTTCAGAAATGCACAGGTTTGGTAGATTTCCCTAGGTGGCGGCTGAGCTACAAGCCAAAATCTACAGGTAGGCACTTTGCAAAAAACACCTCTGTTTTCCTTCACAAATTTGGATGTGCCCACGTTGCGCTTTGGGGCGTTTTCTGTCGCGGGCGCTAGGCCTACCCACACAAGTGAGGTATCATTTTTATCGGGAGACGTGGGGGAACGCTGGGTGGAAGGAAATTCGTGGCTCCTCTGAGATTCCAGAACTTTCTGCCACAGAAATGTGAGGAACATGTGTTTTTTTAGCCAAATTTTGAGTTTTGCAAAGGATTCTGGGTAACAGAACCTGGTCCGAGCCACACAAGTCACCCCATTTTGGATTCCCCTAGGTCTCTAGTATTCAGAAATGCACGGGTTTGGTAGTTTTCCCTAGGTGGCGGCTGAGCTACAAGCCAAAATCTACAGGTAGGCACTTTGCTAAAAACACCTCTGTTTTCCTTCACAAATTTGGATGTGTCCACGTTGCGCTTTGGGGCGTTTTCTGTCGCGGGCGCTAAGCCTACCCACACAAGTGAGGTATCATTTTTATCGGGAGACGTGGGGGAACGCTGGGTGGAAGGAAATTTGTGGCTCCTCTGAGATTCCAGAACTTTCTGCCACAGAAATGTTAGGAACATGTGTTTTTTTAGCCAAATTTTGAGGTTTGCAAAGGATTCTGGGTAACAGAACCTGGTCCGAGCCACACAAGTCACCCCATTCTGGATTCCCCTAGGTCTCTAGTATTCAGAAATGCACAGGTTTGGTAGGTTTCCCTAGGTGGCGGCTGAGCTACAAGCCAAAATCTACAGGTAGGCACTTTGCTAAAAACACCTCTGTTTTCCTTCACAAATTTGGATGTGTCCACGTTGCGCTTTGGGGCGTTTTCTGTCGCGGGCGCTAGGCCTACCCACACAAGTGAGGTATCATTTTTATCGGGAGACGTGGGGGAACACTGGGTGGAAGGAAATTCGTGGCTCCTCTCAGATTCCAGAAATTTCTGCCACAGAAATGTGAGGAACATGTGTTTTTTTAGCCAAATTTTGAGGTTTGTAAAGGATTCTGGGTAACAGAACCTGGTCCGAACCACACAAGTCACCCCATCTTGGATTCCCCTAGGTCTCTAGTTTTCAGAAATGCACAGGTTTGGTAGGTTTCCCTAGGTGGCGGCTGCGCTACAAGCCTAAATCTACAGGTAGGCACTTTGCAAAAAACACCTCTGTTTTCCTTCACAAATTTGGATGTGTCCACGTTGCGCTTTGGGGTGTTTTCTGTCGCGGGCGCTAGGCCTACCCACACAAGTGAGGTATCATTTTTATCGGGAGACATGGGGGAACGCTGGGTGGAAGGAAATTTGTGGCTCCTCTCAGATTCCAGAACTTTCTGCCACAGAAATGTTAGGAACATGTGTTTTTTTAGCCAAATTTTGAGGTTTGCAAAGGATTCTGGGTAACAGAACCTGGTCCGAGCCACACAAGTCACCCCATCTTGGATTCCGCTAGGTCTCTAGTTTTCAGAAATGCACAGGTTTGGTAGGTTTCCCTAGGTGGCGGCTGAGCTACAAGCCAAAATCTACAGGTAGGCACTTTGCAAAAAACACCTCTGTTTTCCTTCACAAATTTGGATGTGTCCACGTTGCGCTTTGGGGCATTTCCTGTCGCGGACGCTAGGCCTACCCACACAAGTGAGGTATCATTTTTATCGGGAGAAGTGGGGGAACGCTGGGTGGAAGGAAATCCGTGGCTCCTCTCAGATTCCAGAACTTTCTGCCACAGAAATGTGAGGAACATGTGTTTTTTTAGCCAAATGTTGAGGTTTGCAAAGGATTCTGGGTAACAGAACCTGGTCCGAGCCACACAAGTCACCCCATCTTGGATTCCCCTAGGTCTCTAGTTTTCAGAAATGCACAGGTTTGGTAGGTTTCCCTAGGTGGCGGCTGAGCTACAAGCCAAAATCTACAGGTAGGCACTTTGCAAAAAACACCTCTGTTTTCCTTCACAAATTTGGATGTGCCCACGTTGCGCTTTGGGGCGTTTTCTGTCGCGGGCGCTAGGCCTACCCACACAAGTGAGGTATCATTTTTATCGGGAGACGTGGGGGAACGCTGGGTGGAAGGAAATTCGTGGCTCCTCTGAGATTCCAGAACTTTCTGCCACAGAAATGTGAGGAACATGTGTTTTTTTAGCCAAATTTTGAGTTTTGCAAAGGATTCTGGGTAACAGAACCTGGTCCGAGCCACACAAGTCACACCATTTTGGATTCCCCTAGGTCTCTAGTATTCAGAAATGCACGGGTTTGGTAGTTTTCCCTAGGTGGCGGCTGAGCTACAAGCCAAAATCTACAGGTAGGCACTTTGCTAAAAACACCTCTGTTTTCCTTCACAAATTTGGATGTGTCCACGTTGCGCTTTGGGGCGTTTTCTGTCGCGGGCGCTAAGCCTACCCACACAAGTGAGGTATCATTTTTATCGGGAGACGTGGGGGAACGCTGGGTGGAAGGAAATTTGTGGCTCCTCTGAGATTCCAGAACTTTTTGCCACAGAAATGTTAGGAACATGTGTTTTTTTAGCCAAATTTTGAGGTTTGCAAAGGATTCTGGGTAACAGAACCTGGTCCGAGCCACACAAGTCACCCCATTCTGGATTCCCCTAGGTCTCTAGTATTCAGAAATGCACAGGTTTGGTAGGTTTCCCTAGGTGGCGGCTGAGCTACAAGCCAAAATCTACAGGTAGGCACTTTGCTAAAAACACCTCTGTTTTCCTTCACAAATTTGGATGTGTCCACGTTGCGCTTTGGGGCGTTTTCTGTCGCGGGCGCTAGGCCTACCCACACAAGTGAGGTATCATTTTTATCGGGAGACGTGGGGGAACACTGGGTGGAAGGAAATTTGTGGCTCCTCTCAGATTCCAGAAATTTCTGCCACAGAAATGTGAGGAACATGTGTTTTTTTAGCCAAATTTTGAGGTTTGTAAAGGATTCTGGGTAACAGAACCTGGTCCGAACCACACAAGTCACCCCATCTTGGATTCCCCTAGGTCTCTAGTTTTCAGAAATGCACAGGTTTGGTAGGTTTCCCTAGGTGGCGGCTGAGCTACAAGCCTAAATCTACAGGTAGGCACTTTGCAAAAAACACCTCTGTTTTCCTTCACAAATTTGGATGTGTCCACGTTGCGCTTTGGGGTGTTTTCTGTCGCGGGCGCTAGGCCTACCCGCACAAGTGAGGTATCATTTTTATCGGGAGACATGGGGGAACGCTGGGTGGAAGGAAATTTGTGGCTCCTCTCAGATTCCAGAACTTTCTGCCACAGAAATGTTAGGAACATGTGTTTTTTTAGCCAAATGTTGAGGTTTGCAAAGGATTCTGGGTAACAGAACCTGGTCCGAGCCACACAAGTCACCCCATCTTGGATTCCGCTAGGTCTCTAGTTTTCAGAAATGCACAGGTTTGGTAGGTTTCCCTAGGTGGCGGCTGAGCTACAAGCCAAAATCTACAGGTAGGCACTTTGCAAAAAACACCTCTGTTTTCCTTCACAAATTTGGATGTGTCCACGTTGCGCTTTGGGGCATTTCCTGTCGCGGACGCTAGGCCTACCCACACAAGTGAGGTATCATTTTTATCGGGAGAAGTGGGGGAACGCTGGGTGGAAGGAAATTCGTGGCTCCTCTCAGATTCCAGAACTTTCTGCCACAGAAATGTGAGGAACATGTGTTTTTTTAGCCAAATGTTGAGGTTTGCAAAGGATTCTGGGTAACAGAACCTGGTCCGAGCCACACAAGTCACCCCATCTTGGATTCCCCTAGGTCTCTAGTTTTCAGAAATGCACAGGTTTGGTAGGTTTCCCTAGGTGGCGGCTGAGCTACAAGCCAAAATCTACAGGTAGGCACTTTGCAAAAAACACCTTTGTTTTCCTTCACAAATTTGGATGTGCCCACGTTGCGCTTTGGGGCGTTTTCTGTCGCGGGCGCTAGGCCTACCCACACAAGTGAGGTATCATTTTTATCGGGAGACGTGGGGGAACGCTGGGTGGAAGGAAATTCGTGGCTCCTCTGAGATTCCAGAACTTTCTGCCACAGAAATGTGAGGAACATGTGTTTTTTTAGCCAAATTTTGAGTTTTGCAAAGGATTCTGGGTAACAGAACCTGGTCCGAGCCACACAAGTCACCCCATTTTGGATTCCCCTAGGTCTCTAGTATTCAGAAATGCACGGGTTTGGTAGTTTTCCCTAGGTGGCGGCTGAGCTACAAGCCAAAATCTACAGGTAGGCACTTTGCTAAAAACACCTCTGTTTTCCTTCACAAATTTGGATGTGTCCACGTTGCGCTTTGGGGCGTTTTCTGTCGCGGGCGCTAAGCCTACCCACACAGTGAGGTATCATTTTTATCGGGAGACGTGGGGGAACGCTGGGTGGAAGGAAATTTGTGGCTCCTCTGAGATTCCAGAACTTTCTGCCACAGAAATGTTAGGAACCTGTGTTTTTTTAGCCAAATTTTGAGGTTTGCAAAGGATTCTGGGTAACAGAACCTGGTCCGAGCCACACAAGTCACCCCATTCTGGATTCCCCTAGGTCTCTAGTATTCAGAAATGCACAGGTTTGGTAGGTTTCCCTAGGTGGCGGCTGAGCTACAAGCCAAAATCTACAGGTAGGCACTTTGCTAAAAACACCTCTGTTTTCCTTCACAAATTTGGATGTGTCCACGTTGCGCTTTTGGGCGTTTTCTGTCGCGGGCGCTAGGCCTAACCACACAAGTGAGGTATCATTTTTATCGGGAGACGTGGGGGAACACTGGGTGGAAGGAAATTCGTGGCTCCTCTCAGATTCCAGAAATTTCTGCCACAGAAATGTGAGGAACATGTGTTTTTTTATCCAAATTTTGAGGTTTGTAAAGGATTCTGGGTAACAGAACCTGGTCCGAACCACACAAGTCACCCCATCTTCGATTCCCCTAGGTCTCTAGTTTTCAGAAATGCACAGGTTTGGTAGGTTTCCCTAGGTGGCGGCTGAGCTACAAGCCTAAATCTACAGGTAGGCACTTTGCAAAAAACACCTCTGTTTTCCTTCACAAATTTGGATGTGTCCACGTTGCGCTTTGGGGTGTTTTCTGTCGCGGGCGCTAGGCCTACCCACACAAGTGAGGTATCATTTTTATCGGGAGACATGGTGGGAACGCTGGGTGGAAGGAAATTTGTGGCTCCTCTCAGATTCCAGAACTTTCTGCCACAGAAATGTTAGGAACATGTGTTTTTTTAGCCAAATTTTGAGGTTTGCAAAGGATTCTGGGTAACAGAACCTGGTCCGAGCCACACAAGTCACCCCATCTTGGATTCCGCTAGGTCTCTAGTTTTCAGAAATGCACAGGTTTGGTAGGTTTCCCTAGGTGGCGGCTGAGCTACAAGCCAAAATCTACAGGTAGGCACTTTGCAAAAAACACCTCTGTTTTCCTTCACAAATTTGGATGTGTCCACGTTGCGCTTTGGGGCATTTCCTGTCGCGGACGCTAGGCCTACCCACACAAGTGAGGTATCATTTTTATCGGGAGAAGTGGGGGAACCCTGGGTGGAAGGAAATTCGTGGCTCCTCTCAGATTCCAGAACTTTCTGCCACAGAAATGTGAGGAACATGTGTTTTTTTAGCCAAATGTTGAGGTTTGCAAAGGATTCTGGGTAACAGAACCTGGTCCGAGCCACACAAGTCACCCCATCTTGGATTCCCCTAGGTCTCTAGTTTTCAGAAATGCACAGGTTTGGTAGGTTTCCCTAGGTGGCGGCTGAGCTACAAGCCAAAATCTACAGGTAGGCACTTTGCAAAAAACACCTCTGTTTTCCTTCACAAATTTGGATGTGCCCACGTTGCGCTTTGGGGCGTTTTCTGTCGCGGGCGCTAGGCCTACCCACACAAGTGAGGTATCATTTTTATCGGGAGACGTGGGGGAACGCTGGGTGGAAGGAAATTCGTGGCTCCTCTGAGATTCCAGAACTTTCTACCACAGAAATGTGAGGAACATGTGTTTTTTTAGCCAAATTTTGAGTTTTGCAAAGGATTCTGGGTAACAGAACCTGGTCCGAGCCACACAAGTCACCCCATTTTGGATTCCCCTAGGTCTCTAGTATTCAGAAATGCACGGGTTTGGTAGTTTTCCCTAGGTGGCGGCTGAGCTACAAGCCAAAATCTACAGGTAGGCACTTTGCTAAAAACACCTCTGTTTTCCTTCACAAATTTGGATGTGTCCACGTTGCGCTTTGGGGCGTTTTCTGTCGCGGGCGCTAAGCCTACCCACACAAGTGAGGTATCATTTTTATCGGGAGACGTGGGGGAACGCTGGGTGGAAGGAAATTTGTGGCTCCTCTGAGATTCCAGAACTTTCTGCCACAGAAATGTTAGGATCATGTGTTTTTTTAGCCAAATTTTGAGGTTTGCAAAGGATTCTGGGTAACAGAACCTGGTCCGAGCCACACAAGTCACCCCATTCTGGATTCCCCTAGGTCTCTAGTATTCAGAAATGCACAGGTTTGGTAGGTTTCCCTAGGTGGCGGCTGAGCTACAAGCCAAAATCTACAGGTAGGCACTTTGCTAAAAACACCTCTGTTTTCCTTCACAAATTTGGATGTGTCCACGTTGCGCTTTGGGGCGTTTTCTGTCGCGGGCGCTAGGCCTACCCACACAAGTGAGGTATCATTTTTATCGGGAGACGTGGGGGAACACTGGGTGGAAGGAAATTCGTGGCTCCTCTCAGATTCCAGAAATTTCTGCCACAGAAATGTGAGGAACATGTGTTTTTTTAGCCAAATTTTGAGGTTTGTAAAGGATTCTGGGTAACAGAACCTGGTCCGAACCACACAAGTCACCCCATCTTGGATTCCCCTAGGTCTCTAGTTTTCAGAAATGCACAGGTTTGGTAGGTTTCCCTAGGTGGCGGCTGCGCTACAAGCCTAAATCTACAGGTAGGCACTTTGCAAAAAACACCTCTGTTTTCCTTCACAAATTTGGATGTGTCCACGTTGCGCTTTGGGGTGTTTTCTGTCGCGGGCGCTAGGCCTACCCACACAAGTGAGGTATCATTTTTATCGGGAGACATGGGGGAACGCTGGGTGGAAGGAAATTTGTGGCTCCTCTCAGATTCCAGAACTTTCTGCCACAGAAATGTTAGGAACATGTGTTTTTTTAGCCAAATTTTGAGGTTTGCAAAGGATTCTGGGTAACAGAACCTGGTCCGAGCCACACAAGTCACCCCATCTTGGATTCCGCTAGGTCTCTAGTTTTCAGAAATGCACAGGTTTGGTAGGTTTCCCTAGGTGGCGGCTGAGCTACAAGCCAAAATCTACAGGTAGGCACTTTGCAAAAAACACCTCTGTTTTCCTTCACAAATTTGGATGTGTCCACGTTGCGCTTTGGGGCATTTCCTGTCGCGGACGCTAGGCCTACCCACACAAGTGAGGTATCATTTTTATCGGGAGAAGTGGGGGAACGCTGGGTGGAAGGAAATTCGTGGCTCCTCTCAGATTCCAGAACTTTCTGCCACAGAAATGTTAGGAACATGTGTTTTTTTAGCCAAATGTTGAGGTTTGCAAAGGATTCTGGGTAACAGAACCTGGTCCGAGCCACACAAGTCACCCCATCTTGGATTCCCCTAGGTCTCTAGTTTTCAGAAATGCACAGGTTTGGTAGGTTTCCCTAGGTGGCGGCTGAGCTACAAGCCAAAATCTACAGGTAGGCACTTTGCAAAAAACACCTCTGTTTTCCTTCACAAATTTGGATGTGCCCACGTTGCGCTTTGGGGCGTTTTCTGTCGCGGGCGCTAGGCCTACCCACACAAGTGAGGTATCATTTTTATCGGGAGACGTGGGGGAACGCTGGGTGGAAGGAAATTCGTGGCTCCTCTGAGATTCCAGAACTTTCTGCCACAGAAATGTGAGGAACATGTGTTTTTTTAGCCAAATTTTGAGTTTTGCAAAGGATTCTGGGTAACAGAACCTGGTCCGAGCCACACAAGTCACCCCATTTTGGATTCCCCTAGGTCTCTAGTATTCAGAAATGCACGGGTTTGGTAGTTTTCCCTAGGTGGCGGCTGAGCTACAAGCCAAAATCTACAGGTAGGCACTTTGCTAAAAACACCTCTGTTTTCCTTCACAAATTTGGATGTGTCCACGTTGCGCTTTGGGGCGTTTTCTGTCGCGGGCGCTAAGCCTACCCACACAAGTGAGGTATCATTTTTATCGGGAGACGTGGGGGAACGCTGGGTGGAAGGAAATTTGTGGCTCCTCTGAGATTCCAGAACTTTCTGCCACAGAAATGTTAGGAACATGTGTTTTTTTAGCCAAATTTTGAGGTTTGCAAAGGATTCTGGGTAACAGAACCTGGTCCGAGCCACACAAGTCAAGCCCATTCTGGATTCCCCTAGGTCTCTAGTATTCAGAAATGCACAGGTTTGGTAGGTTTCCCTAGGTGGCGGCTGAGCTACAAGCCAAAATCTACAGGTAGGCACTTTGCTAAAAACACCTCTGTTTTCCTTCACAAATTTGGATGTGTCCACGTTGCGCTTTGGGGCGTTTTCTGTCGCGGGCGCTAGGCCTACCCACACAAGTGAGGTATCATTTTTATCGGGAGACGTGGGGGAACACTGGGTGGAAGGAAATTCGTGGCTCCTCTCAGATTCCAGAAATTTCTGCCACAGAAATGTGAGGAACATGTGTTTTTTTAGCCAAATTTTGAGGTTTGTAAAGGATTCTGGGTAACAGAACCTGGTCCGAACCACACAAGTCACCCCATCTTGGATTCCCCTAGGTCTCTAGTTTTCAGAAATGCACAGGTTTGGTAGGTTTCCCTAGGTGGCGGCTGAGCTACAAGCCAAAATCTACAGGTAGGCACTTTGCTAAAAACACCTCTGTTTTCCTTCACAAATTTGGATGTGTCCACGTTGCGCTTTGGGGCGTTTTCTGTCGCGGGCGCTAGGCCTACCCACACAAGTGAGGTATCATTTTTATCGGGAGACGTGGGGGAACACTGGGTGGAAGGAAATTCGTGGCTCCTCTCAGATTCCAGAAATTTCTGCCACAGAAATGTGAGGAACATGTGTTTTTTTAGCCAAATTTTGAGGTTTGTAAAGGATTCTGGGTAACAGAACCTGGTCCGAACCACACAAGTCACCCCATCTTGGATTCCCCTAGGTCTCTAGTTTTCAGAAATGCACAGGTTTGGTAGGTTTCCCTAGGTGGCGGCTGAGCTACAAGCCAAAATCTACAGGTAGGCACTTTGCAAAAAACACCTCTGTTTTCCTTCACAAATTTGGATGTGTCCACGTTGCGCTTTGGGGCATTTCCTGTCGCGGACGCTAGGCCTACCCACACAAGTGAGGTATCATTTTTATCGGGAGAAGTGGGGGAACGCTGGGTGGAAGGAAATTCGTGGCTCCTCTCAGATTCCAGAACTTTCTGCCACAGAAATGTTAGGAACATGTGTTTTTTTAGCCAAATGTTGAGGTTTGCAAAGGATTCTGGGTAACAGAACCTGGTCCGAGCCACACAAGTCACCCCATCTTGGATTCCCCTAGGTCTCTAGTTTTCAGAAATGCACAGGTTTGGTAGGTTTCCCTAGGTGGCGGCTGAGCTACAAGCCAAAATCTACAGGTAGGCACTTTGCAAAAAACACCTCTGTTTTCCTTCACAAATTTGGATGTGCCCACGTTGCGCTTTGGGTCGTTTTCTGTCGCGGGCGCTAGGCCTACCCACACAAGTGAGGTATCATTTTTATCGGGAGACGTGGGGGAACGCTGGGTGGAAGGAAATTCGTGGCTCCTCTGAGATTCCAGAACTTTCTGCCACAGAAATGTGAGGAACATGTGTTTTTTTAGCCAAATTTTGAGTTTTGCAAAGGATTCTGGGTAACAGAACCTGGTCCGAGCCACACAAGTCACCCCATTTTGGATTCCCCTAGGTCTCTAGTATTCAGAAATGCACGGGTTTGGTAGTTTTCCCTAGGTGGCGGCTGAGCTACAAGCCAAAATCTACAGGTAGGCACTTTGCTAAAAACACCTCTGTTTTCCTTCACAAATTTGGATGTGTCCACGTTGCGCTTTGGGGCGTTTTCTGTCGCGGGCGCTAAGCCTACCCACACAAGTGAGGTATCATTTTTATCGGGAGACGTGGGGGAACGCTGGGTGGAAGGAAATTTGTGGCTCCTCTGAGATTCCAGAACTTTCTGCCACAGAAATGTTAGGAACATGTGTTTTTTTAGCCAAATTTTGAGGTTTGCAAAGGATTCTGGGTAACAGAACCTGGTCCGAGCCACACAAGTCAAGCCCATTCTGGATTCCCCTAGGTCTCTAGTATTCAGAAATGCACAGGTTTGGTAGGTTTCCCTAGGTGGCGGCTGAGCTACAAGCCAAAATCTACAGGTAGGCACTTTGCTAAAAACACCTCTGTTTTCCTTCACAAATTTGGATGTGTCCACGTTGCGCTTTGGGGCGTTTTCTGTCGCGGGCGCTAGGCCTACCCACACAAGTGAGGTATCATTTTTATCGGGAGACGTGGGGGAACACTGGGTGGAAGGAAATTCGTGGCTCCTCTCAGATTCCAGAAATTTCTGCCACAGAAATGTGAGGAACATGTGTTTTTTTAGCCAAATTTTGAGGTTTGTAAAGGATTCTGGGTAACAGAACCTGGTCCGAACCACACAAGTCACCCCATCTTGGATTCCCCTAGGTCTCTAGTTTTCAGAAATGCACAGGTTTGGTAGGTTTCCCTAGGTGGCGGCTGAGCTACAAGCCTAAATCTACAGGTAGGCACTTTGCAAAAAACACCTCTGTTTTCCTTCACAAATTTGGATGTGTCCACGTTGCGCTTTGGGGTGTTTTCTGTCGCGGGCGCTAGGCCTACCCACACAAGTGAGGTATCATTTTTATCGGGAGACATGGGGGAACGCTGGGTGGAAGGAAATTTGTGGCTCCTCTCAGATTCCAGAACTTTCTGCCACAGAAATGTTAGGAACATGTGTTTTTTTAGCCAAATTTTGAGGTTTGCAAAGGATTCTGGGTAACAGAACCTGGTCCGAGCCACACAAGTCACCCCATCTTGGATTCCGCTAGGTCTCTAGTTTTCAGAAATGCACAGGTTTGGTAGGTTTCCCTAGGTGGCGGCTGAGCTACAAGCCAAAATCTACAGGTAGGCACTTTGCAAAAAACACCTCTGTTTTCCTTCACAAATTTGGATGTGTCCACGTTGCGCTTTGGGGCATTTCCTGTCGCGGACGCTAGGCCTACCCACACAAGTGAGGTATCATTTTTATCGGGAGAAGTGGGGGAACGCTGGGTGGAAGGAAATTCGTGGCTCCTCTCAGATTCCAGAACTTTCTGCCACAGAAATGTGAGGAACATGTGTTTTTTTAGCCAAATGTTGAGGTTTGCAAAGGATTCTGGGTAACAGAACCTGGTCCGAGCCACACAAGTCACCCCATCTTGGATTCCCCTAGGTCTCTAGTTTTCAGAAATGCACAGGTTTGGTAGGTTTCCCTAGGTGGCGGCTGAGCTACAAGCCAAAATCTACAGGTAGGCACTTTGCAAAAAACACCTCTGTTTTCCTTCACAAATTTGGATGTGCCCACGTTGCGCTTTGGGGCGTTTTCTGTCGCGGGCGCTAGGCCTACCCACACAAGTGAGGTATCATTTTTATCGGGAGACGTGGGGGAACGCTGGGTGGAAGGAAATTCGTGGCTCCTCTGAGATTCCAGAACTTTCTGCCACAGAAATGTGAGGAACATGTGTTTTTTTAGCCAAATTTTGAGTTTTGCAAAGGATTCTGGGTAACAGAACCTGGTCCGAGCCACACAAGTCACCCCATTTTGGATTCCCCTAGGTCTCTAGTATTCAGAAATGCACGGGTTTGGTAGTTTTCCCTAGGTGGCGGCTGAGCTACAAGCCAAAATCTACAGGTAGGCACTTTGCTAAAAACACCTCTGTTTTCCTTCACAAATTTGGATGTGTCCACGTTGCGCTTTGGGGCGTTTTCTGTCGCGGGCGCTAAGCCTACCCACAAAAGTGAGGTATCATTTTTATCGGGAGACGTGGGGGAACGCTGGGTGGAAGGAAATTTGTGGCTCCTCTGAGATTCCAGAACTTTCTGCCACAGAAATGTTAGGAACATGTGTTTTTTTAGCCAAATTTTGAGGTTTGCAAAGGATTCTGGGTAACAGAACCTGGTCCGAGCCACACAAGTCACCCCATTCTGGATTCCCCTAGGTCTCTAGTATTCAGAAATGCACAGGTTTGGTAGGTTTCCCTAGGTGGCGGCTGAGCTACAAGCCAAAATCTACAGGTAGGCACTTTGCTAAAAACACCTCTGTTTTCCTTCACAAATTTGGATGTGTCCACGTTGCGCTTTGGGGCGTTTTCTGTCGCGGGCGCTAGGCCTACCCACACAAGTGAGGTATCATTTTTATCGGGAGACGTGGGGGAACACTGGGTGGAAGGAAATTCGTGGCTCCTCTCAGATTCCAGAAATTTCTGCCACAGAAATGTGAGGAACATGTGTTTTTTTAGCCAAATTTTGAGGTTTGTAAAGGATTCTGGGTAACAGAACCTGGTCCGAACCACACAAGTCACCCCATCTTGGATTCCCCTAGGTCTCTAGTTTTCAGAAATGCACAGGTTTGGTAGGTTTCCCTAGGTGGCGGCTGAGCTACAAGCCTAAATCTACAGGTAGGCACTTTGCAAAAAACACCTCTGTTTTCCTTCACAAATTTGGATGTGTCCAAGTTGCGCTTTGGGGTGTTTTCTGTCGCGGGCGCTAGGCCTACCCACACAAGTGAGGTATCATTTTTATCGGGAGACATGGGGGAACGCTGGGTGGAAGGAAATTTGTGGCTCCTCTCAGATTCCAGAACTTTCTGCCACAGAAATGTTAGGAACATGTGTTTTTTTAGCCAAATTTTGAGGTTTGCAAAGGATTCTGGGTAACAGAACCTGGTCCGAGCCACACAAGTCACCCCATCTTGGATTCCGCTAGGTCTCTAGTTTTCAGAAATGCACAGGTTTGGTAGGTTTCCCTAGGTGGCGGCTGAGCTACAAGCCAAAATCTACAGGTAGGCACTTTGCAAAAAACACCTCTGTTTTCCTTCACAAATTTGGATGTGTCCACGTTGCGCTTTGGGGCATTTCCTGTCGCGGACGCTAGGCCTACCCACACAAGTGAGGTATCATTTTTATCGGGAGAAGTGGGGGAACGCTGGGTGGAAGGAAATTCGTGGCTCCTCTCAGATTCCAGAACTTTCTGTCACAGAAATGTGAGGAACATGTGTTTTTTTAGCCAAATGTTGAGGTTTGCAAAGGATTCTGGGTAACAGAACCTGGTCCGAGCCACACAAGTCACCCCATCTTGGATTCCCCTAGGTCTCTAGTTTTCAGAAATGCACAGGTTTGGTAGGTTTCCCTAGGTGGTGGCTGAGCTACAAGCCAAAATCTACAGGTAGGCACTTTGCAAAAAACACCTCTGTTTTCCTTCACAAATTTGGATGTGCCCACGTTGCGCTTTGGGGCGTTTTCTGTCGCGGGCGCTAGGCCTACCCACACAAGTGAGGTATCATTTTTATCGGGAGACGTGGGGGAACGCTGGGTGGAAGGAAATTCGTGGCTCCTCTGAGATTCCAGAACTTTCTGCCACAGAAATGTGAGGAACATGTGTTTTTTTAGCCAAATTTTGAGTTTTGCAAAGGATTCTGGGTAACAGAACCTGGTCCGAGCCACACAAGTCACCCCATTTTGGATTCCCCTAGGTCTCTAGTATTCAGAAATGCACGGGTTTGGTAGTTTTCCCTAGGTGGCGGCTGAGCTACAAGCCAAAATCTACAGGTAGGCACTTTGCTAAAAACACCTCTGTTTTCCTTCACAAATTTGGATGTGTCCGCGTTGCGCTTTGGGGCGTTTTCTGTCGCGGGCGCTAAGCCTACCCACACAAGTGAGGTATCATTTTTATCGGGAGACGTGGGGGAACGCTGGGTGGAAGGAAATTTGTGGCTCCTCTGAGATTCCAGAACTTTCTGCCACAGAAATGTTAGGAACATGTGTTTTTTTAGCCAAATTTTGAGGTTTGCAAAGGATTCTGGGTAACAGAACCTGGTCCGAGCCACACAAGTCACCCCATTCTGGATTCCCCTAGGTCTCTAGTATTCAGAAATGCACAGGTTTGGTAGGTTTCCCTAGGTGGCGGCTGAGCTACAAGCCAAAATCTACAGGTAGGCACTTTGCTAAAAACACCTCTGTTTTCCTTCACAAATTTGGATGTGTCCACGTTGCGCTTTGGGGCGTTTTCTGTCGCGGGCGCTAGGCCTACCCACACAAGTGAGGTATCATTTTTATCGGGAGACGTGGGGGAACACTGGGTGGAAGGAAATTCGTGGCTCCTCTCAGATTCCAGAAATTTCTGCCACAGAAATGTGAGGAACATGTGTTTTTTTAGCCAAATTTTGAGGTTTGTAAAGGATTCTGGGTAACAGAACCTGGTCCGAACCACACAAGTCACCCCATCTTGGATTCCCCTAGGTCTCTAGTTTTCAGAAATGCACAGGTTTGGTAGGTTTCCCTAGGTGGCGGCTGAGCTACAAGCCTAAATCTACAGGTAGGCACTTTGCAAAAAACACCTCTGTTTTCCTTCACAAATTTGGATGTGTCCACGTTGCGCTTTGGGGTGTTTTCTGTCGCGGGCGCTAGGCCTACCCACACAAGTGAGGTATCATTTTTATCGGGAGACATGGGGGAACGCTGGGTGGAAGGAAATTTGTGGCTCCTCTCAGATTCCAGAACTTTCTGCCACAGAAATGTTAGGAACATGTGTTTTTTTAGCCAAATGTTGAGGTTTGCAAAGGATTCTGGGTAACAGAACCTGGTCCGAGCCACACAAGTCACCCCATCTTGGATTCCGCTAGGTCTCTAGTTTTCAGAAATGCACAGGTTTGGTAGGTTTCCCTAGGTGGCGGCTGAGCTACAAGCCAAAATCTACAGGTAGGCACTTTGCAAAAAACACCTCTGTTTTCCTTCACAAATTTGGATGTGTCCACGTTGCGCTTTGGGGCATTTCCTGTCGCGGACGCTAGGCCTACCCACACAAGTGAGGTATCATTTTTATCGGGAGAAGTGGGGGAACGCTGGGTGGAAGGAAATTCGTGGCTCCTCTCAGATTCCAGAACTTTCTGCCACAGAAATGTGAGGAACATGTGTTTTTTTAGCCAAATGTTGAGGTTTGCAAAGGATTCTGGGTAACAGAACCTGGTCCGAGCCACACAAGTCACCCCATCTTGGATTCCCCTAGGTCTCTAGTTTTCAGAAATGCACAGGTTTGGTAGGTTTCCCTAGGTGGCGGCTGAGCTACAAGCCAAAATCTACAGGTAGGCACTTTGCAAAAAACACCTCTGTTTTCCTTCACAAATTTGGATGTGCCCACGTTGCGCTTTGGGGCGTTTTCTGTCGCGGGCGCTAGGCCTACCCACACAAGTGAGGTATCATTTTTATCGGGAGACGTGGGGGAACGCTGGGTGGAAGGAAATTCGTGGCTCCTCTGAGATTCCAGAACTTTCTGCCACAGAAATGTGAGGAACATGTGTTTTTTTAGCCAAATTTTGAGTTTTGCAAAGGATTCTGGGTAACAGAACCTGGTCCGAGCCACACAAGTCACCCCATTTTGGATTCCCCTAGGTCTCTAGTATTCAGAAATGCACGGGTTTGGTAGTTTTCCCTAGGTGGCGACTGAGCTACAAGCCAAAATCTACAGGTAGGCACTTTGCTAAAAACACCTCTGTTTTCCTTCACAAATTTGGATGTGTCCACGTTGTGCTTTGGGGCGTTTTCTGTCGCGGGCGCTAAGCCTACCCACACAAGTGAGGTATCATTTTTATCGGGAGACGTGGGGGAACGCTGGGTGGAAGGAAATTTGTGGCTCCTCTGAGATTCCAGAACTTTCTGCCACAGAAATGTTAGGAACATGTGTTTTTTTAGCCAAATTTTGAGGTTTGCAAAGGATTCTGGGTAACAGAACCTGGTCCGAGCCACACAAGTCACCCCATTCTGGATTCCCCTAGGTCTCTAGTATTCAGAAATGCACAGGTTTGGTAGGTTTCCCTAGGTGGCGGCTGAGCTACAAGCCAAAATCTACAGGTAGGCACTTTGCTAAAAACACCTCTGTTTTCCTTCACAAATTTGGATGTGTCCACGTTGCGCTTTGGGGCGTTTTCTGTCGCGGGCGCTAGGCCTACTCACACAAGTGAGGTATCATTTTTATCGGGAGACGTGGGGGAACACTGGGTGGAAGGAAATTCGTGGCTCCTCTCAGATTCCAGAAATTTCTGCCACAGAAATGTGAGGAACATGTGTTTTTTTAGCCAAATTTTGAGGTTTGTAAAGGATTCTGGGTAACAGAACCTGGTCCGAACCACACAAGTCACCCCATCTTGGATTCCCCTAGGTCTCTAGTTTTCAGAAATGCACAGGTTTGGTAGGTTTCCCTAGGTGGCGGCTGCGCTACAAGCCTAAATCTACAGGTAGGCACTTTGCAAAAAACACCTCTGTTTTCCTTCACAAATTTGGATGTGTCCACGTTGCGCTTTGGGGTGTTTTCTGTCGCGGGCGCTAGGCCTACCCACACAAGTGAGGTATCATTTTTATCGGGAGACATGGGGGAACGCTGGGTGGAAGGAAATTTGTGGCTCCTCTCAGATTCCAGAACTTTCTGCCACAGAAATGTTAGGAACATGTGTTTTTTTAGCCAAATTTTGAGGTTTGCAAAGGATTCTGGGTAACAGAACCTGGTCCGAGCCACACAAGTCACCCCATCTTGGATTCCGCTAGGTCTCTAGTTTTCAGAAATGCACAGGTTTGGTAGGTTTCCCTAGGTGGCGGCTGAGCTACAAGCCAAAATCTACAGGTAGGCACTTTGCAAAAAACACCTCTGTTTTCCTTCACAAATTTGGATGTGTCCACGTTGCGCTTTGGGGCATTTCCTGTCGCGGACGCTAGGCCTACCCACACAAGTGAGGTATCATTTTTATCGGGAGAAGTGGGGGAACGCTGGGTGGAAGGAAATTCGTGGCTCCTCTCAGATTCCAGAACTTTCTGCCACAGAAATGTGAGGAACATGTGTTTTTTTAGCCAAATGTTGAGGTTTGCAAAGGATTCTGGGTAACAGAACCTGGTCCGAGCCACACAAGTCACCCCATCTTGGATTCCCCTAGGTCTCTAGTTTTCAGAAATGCACAGGTTTGGTAGGTTTCCCTAGGTGGCGGCTGAGCTACAAGCCAAAATCTACAGGTAGGCACTTTGCAAAAAACACCTCTGTTTTCCTTCACAAATTTGGATGTGCCCACGTTGCGCTTTGGGGCGTTTTCTGTCGCGGGCGCTAGGCCTACCCACACAAGTGAGGTATCATTTTTATCGGGAGACGTGGGGGAACGCTGGGTGGAAGGAAATTCGTGGCTCCTCTCAGATTCCAGAACTTTCTGCCACAGAAATGTGAGGAACATGTGTTTTTTTAGCCAAATGTTGAGGTTTGCAAAGGATTCTGGGTAACAGAACCTGGTCCGAGCCACCCAAGTCACCCCATCTTGGATTCCCCTAGGTCTCTAGTTTTCAGAAATGCACAGGTTTGGTAGGTTTCCCTAGGTGGTGGCTGAGCTACAAGCCAAAATCTACAGGTAGGCACTTTGCAAAAAACACCTCTGTTTTCCTTCACAAATTTGGATGTGCCCGCGTTGCGCTTTGGGGCGTTTTCTGTCGCGGGCGCTAGGCCTACCCACACAAGTGAGGTATCATTTTTATCGGGAGACGTGGGGGAACGCTGGGTGGAAGGAAATTCGTGGCTCCTCTGAGATTCCAGAACTTTCTGCCACAGAAATGTGAGGAACATGTGTTTTTTTAGCCAAATTTTGAGTTTTGCAAAGGATTCTGGGTAACAGAACCTGGTCCGAGCCACACAAGTCACCCCATTTTGGATTCCCCTAGGTCTCTAGTATTCAGAAATGCACGGGTTTGGTAGTTTTCCCTAGGTGGCGGCTGAGCTACAAGCCAAAATCTACAGGTAGGCACTTTGCTAAAAACACCTCTGTTTTCCTTCACAAATTTGGATGTGTCCACGTTGCGCTTTGGGGCGTTTTCTGTCGCGGGCGCTAAGCCTACCCACACAAGTGAGGTATCATTTTTATCGGGAGACGTGGGGGAACGCTGGGTGGAAGGAAATTTGTGGCTCCTCTGAGATTCCAGAACTTTCTGCCACAGAAATATTAGGAACATGTGTTTTTTTAGCCAAATTTTGAGGTTTGCAAAGGATTCTGGGTAACAGAACCTGGTCCGAGCCACACAAGTCACCCCATTCTGGATTCCCCTAGGTCTCTAGTATTCAGAAATGCACAGGTTTGGTAGGTTTCCCTAGGTGGTGGCTGAGCTACAAGCCAAAATCTACAGGTAGGCACTTTGCTAAAAACACCTCTGTTTTCCTTCACAAATTTGGATGTGTCCACGTTGCGCTTTGGGGCGTTTTCTGTCACGGGCGCTAGGCCTACCAACACAAGTGAGGTATCATTTTTATCGGGAGACGTGGGGGAACACTGGGTGGAAGGAAATTCGTGGCTCCTCTCAGATTCCAGAAATTTCTGCCACAGAAATGTGAGGAACATGTGTTTTTTTAGCCAAATTTTGAGGTTTGTAAAGGATTCTGGGTAACAGAACCTGGTCCGAACCACACAAGTCACCCCATCTTCGATTCCCCTAGGTCTCTAGTTTTCAGAAATGCACAGGTTTGGTAGGTTTCCCTAGGTGGCGGCTGAGCTACAAGCCTAAATCTACAGGTAGGCACTTTGCAAAAAACACCTCTGTTTTCCTTCACAAATTTGGATGTTTCCACGTTGCGCTTTGGGGTGTTTTCTGTCGCGGGCGCTAGGCCTACCCACACAAGTGAGGTATCATTTTTATCGGGAGACATGGGGGAACGCTGGGTGGAAGGAAATTTGTGGCTCCTCTCAGATTCCAGAACTTTCTGCCACAGAAATGTTAGGAACATGTGTTTTTTTAGCCAAATTTTGAGGTTTGCAAAGGATTCTGGGTAACAGAACCTGGTCCGAGCCACACAAGTCACCCCATCTTGGATTCCGCTAGGTCTCTAGTTTTCAGAAATGCACAGGTTTGGTAGGTTTCCCTAGGTGGCGGCTGAGCTACAAGCCAAAATCTACAGGTAGGCACTTTGCAAAAAACACCTCTGTTTTCCTTCACAAATTTGGATGTGTCCACGTTGCGCTTTGGGGCATTTCCTGTCGCGGACGCTAGGCCTACCCACACAAGTGAGGTATCATTTTTATCGGGAGAAGTGGGGGAACGCTGGGTGGAAGGAAATTCGTCGCTCCTCTCAGATTCCAGAACTTTCTGCCACAGAAATGTGAGGAACATGTGTTTTTTTAGCCAAATGTTGAGGTTTGCAAAGGATTCTGGGTAACAGAACCTGGTCCGAGCCACACAAGTCACCCCATCTTGGATTCCCCTAGGTCTCTAGTTTTCAGAAATGCACAGGTTTGGTAGGTTTCCCTAGGTGGCGGCTGAGCTACAAGCCAAAATCTACAGGTAGGCACTTTGCAAAAAACACCTCTGTTTTCCTTCACAAATTTGGATGTGCCCACGTTGCGCTTTGGGGCGTTTTCTGTCGCGGGCGCTAGGCCTACCCACACAAGTGAGGTATCATTTTTATCGGGAGACGTGGGGGAACGCTGGGTGGAAGGAAATTCGTGGCTCCTCTGAGATTCCAGAACTTTCTGCCACAGAAATGTGAGGAACATGTGTTTTTTTAGCCAAATTTTGAGTTTTGCAAAGGATTCTGGGTAACAGAACCTGGTCCGAGCCACACAAGTCACCCCATTTTGGATTCCCCTACGTCTCTAGTATTCAGAAATGCACGGGTTTGGTAGTTTTCCCTAGGTGGCGGCTGAGCTACAAGCCAAAATCTACAGGTAGGCACTTTGCTAAAAACACCTCTGTTTTCCTTCACAAATTTGGATGTGTCCACGTTGCGCTTTGGGGCGTTTTCTGTCGCGGGCGCTAAGCCTACCCACACAAGTGAGGTATCATTTTTATCGGGAGACGTGGGGGAACGCTGGGTGGAAGGAAATTTGTGGCTCCTCTGAGATTCCAGAACTTTCTGCCACAGAAATGTTAGGAACATGTGTTTTTTTAGCCAAATTTTGAGGTTTGCAAAGGATTCTGGGTAACAGAACCTGGTCCGAGCCACACAAGTCACCCCATTCTGGATTCCCCTAGGTCTCTAGTATTCAGAAATGCACAGGTTTGGTAGGTTTCCCTAGGTGGCGGCTGAGCTACAAGCCAAAATCTACAGGTAGGCACTATGCTAAAAACACCTCTGTTTTCCTTCACAAATTTGGATGTGTCCACGTTGCGCTTTGGGGCGTTTTCTGTCGCGGGCGCTAGGCCTACCCACACAAGTGAGGTATCATTTTTATCGGGAGACGTGGGGGAACACTGGGTGGAAGGAAATTCGTGGCTCCTCTCAGATTCCAGAAATTTCTGCCACAGAAATGTGAGGAACATGTGTTTTTTTAGCCAAATTTTGAGGTTTGTAAAGGATTCTGGGTAACAGAACCTGGTCCGAACCACACAAGTCACCCCATCTTCGATTCCCCTAGGTCTCTAGTTTTCAGAAATGCACAGGTTTGGTAGGTTTCCCTAGGTGGCGGCTGAGCTACAAGCCTAAATCTACAGGTAGGCACTTTGCAAAAAACACCTCTGTTTTCCTTCACAAATTTGGATGTGTCCACGTTGCGCTTTGGGGTGTTTTCTGTCGCGGGCGCTAGGCCTACCCACACAAGTGAGGTATCATTTTTATCGGGAGACATGGGGGAACGCTGGGTGGAAGGAAATTTGTGGCTCCTCTCAGATTCCAGAACTTTCTGCCACAGAAATGTTAGGAACATGTGTTTTTTTAGCCAAATTTTGAGGTTTGCAAAGGATTCTGGGTAACAGAACCTGGTCCGAGCCACACAAGTCACCCCATCTTGGATTCCGCTAGGTCTCTAGTTTTCAGAAATGCACAGGTTTGGTAGGTTTCCCTAGGTGGCGGCTGAGCTACAAGCCAAAATCTACAGGTAGGCACTTTGCAAAAAACACCTCTGTTTTCCTTCACAAATTTGGATGTGCCCACGTTGCGCTTTGGGGCGTTTTCTGTCGCGGGCGCTAGGCCTACCCACACAAGTGAGGTATCATTTTTATCGGGAGACGTGGGGGAACGCTGGGTGGAAGGAAATTCGTGGCTCCTCTGAGATTCCAGAACTTTCTGCCACAGAAATGTGAGGAACATGTGTTTTTTTAGCCAAATTTTGAGTTTTGCAAAGGATTCTGGGTAACAGAACCTGGTCCGAGCCACACAAGTCACCCCATTTTGGATTCCCCTAGGTCTCTAGTATTCAGAAATGCACGGGTTTGGTAGTTTTCCCTAGGTGGCGGCTGAGCTACAAGCCAAAATCTACAGGTAGGCACTTTGCTAAAAACACCTCTGTTTTCCTTCACAAATTTGGATGTGTCCACGTTGCGCTTTGGGGCGTTTTCTGTCGCGGGCGCTAAGCCTACCCACACAAGTGAGGTATCATTTTTATCGGGAGACGTGGGGGAACGCTGGGTGGAAGGAAATTTGTGGCTCCTCTGAGATTCCAGAACTTTCTGCCACAGAAATGTTAGGAACATGTGTTTTTTTAGCCAAATTTTGAGGTTTGCAAAGGATTCTGGGTAACAGAACCTGGTCCGAGCCACAGAAGTCACCCCATCTTGGATTCCGCTAGGTCTCTAGTTTTCAGAAATGCACAGGTTTGGTAGGTTTCCCTAGGTGGCGGCTGAGCTACAAGCCAAAATCTACAGGTAGGCACTTTGCAAAAAACACCTCTGTTTTCCTTCACAAATTTGGATGTGTCCACGTTGCGCTTTGGGGCATTTCCTGTCGCGGACGCTAGGCCTACCCACACAAGTGAGGTATCATTTTTATCGGGAGAAGTGGGGGAACGCTGGGTGGAAGGAAATTCGTGGCTCCTCTCAGATTCCAGAACTTTCTGCCACAGAAATGTGAGGAACATGTGTTTTTTTAGCCAAATGTTGAGGTTTGCAAAGGATTCTGGGTAACAGAACCTGGTCCGAGCCACACAAGTCACCCCATCTTGGATTCCCCTAGGTCTCTAGTTTTCAGAAATGCACAGGTTTGGTAGGTTTCCCTAGGTGGCGGCTGAGCTACAAGCCAAAATCTACAGGTAGGCACTTTGCAAAAAACACCTCTGTTTTCCTTCACAAATTTGGATGTGCCCACGTTGCGCTTTGGGGCGTTTTCTGTCGCGGGCGCTAGGCCTACCCACACAAGTGAGGTATCATTTTTATCGGGAGACGTGGGGGAACGCTGGGTGGAAGGAAATTCGTGGCTCCTCTGAGATTCCAGAACTTTCTGCCACAGAAATGTGAGGAACATGTGTTTTTTTAGCCAAATTTTGAGTTTTGCAAAGGATTCTGGGTAACAGAACCTGGTCCGAGCCACACAAGTCACCCCATTTTGGATTCCCCTACGTCTCTAGTATTCAGAAATGCACGGGTTTGGTAGTTTTCCCTAGGTGGCGGCTGAGCTACAAGCCAAAATCTACAGGTAGGCACTTTGCTAAAAACACCTCTGTTTTCCTTCACAAATTTGGATGTGTCCACGTTGCGCTTTGGGGCGTTTTCTGTCGCGGGCGCTAAGCCTACCCACACAAGTGAGGTATCATTTTTATCGGGAGACGTGGGGGAACGCTGGGTGGAAGGAAATTCGTGGCTCCTCTGAGATTCCAGAACTTTCTGCCACAGAAATGTTAGGAACATGTGTTTTTTTAGCCAAATTTTGAGGTTTGCAAAGGATTCTGGGTAACAGAACCTGGTCCGAGCCACACAAGTCACCCCATTCTGGATTCCCCTAGGTCTCTAGTATTCAGAAATGCACAGGTTTGGTAGGTTTCCCTAGGTGGCGGCTGAGCTACAAGCCAAAATCTACAGGTAGGCACTTTGCTAAAAACACCTCTGTTTTCCTTCACAAATTTGGATGTGTCCACGTTGCGCTTTGGGGCGTTTTCTGTCGCGGGCGCTAGGCCTACCCACACAAGTGAGGTATCATTTTTATCGGGAGACGTGGGGGAACACTGGGTGGAAGGAAATTCGTGGCTCCTCTCAGATTCCAGAAATTTCTGCCACAGAAATGTGAGGAACATGTGTTTTTTTAGCCAAATTTTGAGGTTTGTAAAGGATTCTGGGTAACAGAACCTGGTCCGAACCACACAAGTCACCCCATCTTGGATTCCCCTAGGTCTCTAGTTTTCAGAAATGCACAGGTTTGGTAGGTTTCCCTAGGTGGCGGCTGAGCTACAAGCCTAAATCTACAGGTAGGCACTTTGCAAAAAACACCTCTGTTTTCCTTCACAAATTTGGATGTGTCCACGTTGCGCTTTGGGGTGTTTTCTGTCGCGGGCGCTAGGCCTACCCACACAAGTGAGGTATCATTTTTATCGGGAGACATGGGGGAACACTGGGTGGAAGGAAATTTGTGGCTCCTCTCAGATTCCAGAACTTTCTGCCACAGAAATGTTAGGAACATGTGTTTTTTTAGCCAAATTTTGAGGTTTGCAAAGGATTCTGGGTAACAGAACCTGGTCCGAGCCACACAAGTCACCCCATCTTGGATTCCGCTAGGTCTCTAGTTTTCAGAAATGCATAGGTTTGGTAGGTTTCCCTAGGTGGCGGCTGAGCTACAAGCCAAAATCTACAGGTAGGCACTTTGCAAAAAACACCTCTGTTTTCCTTCACAAATTTGGATGTGTCCACGTTGCGCTTTGGGGCATTTCCTGTCGCGGACGCTAGGCCTACCCACACAAGTGAGGTATCATTTTTATCGGGAGAAGTGGGGGAACGCTGGGTGGAAGGAAATTCGTGGCTCCTCTCAGATTCCAGAACTTTCTGCCACAGAAATGTGAGGAACATGTGTTTTTTTAGCCAAATGTTGAGGTTTGCAAAGGATTCTGGGTAACAGAACCTGGTCCGAGCCACACAAGTCACCCCATCTTGGATTCCCCTAGGTCTCTAGTTTTCAGAAATGCACAGGTTTGGTAGGTTTCCCTAGGTGGCGGCTGAGCTACAAGCCAAAATCTACAGGTAGGCACTTTGCAAAAAACACCTCTGTTTTCCTTCAAAATTTGGATGTGCCCACGTTGCGCTTTGGGGCGTTTTCTGTCGCGGGCGCTAGGCCTACCCACACAAGTGAGGTATCATTTTTATCGGGAGACGTGGGGGAACGCTGGGTGGAAGGAAATTCGTGGCTCCTCTGAGATTCCAGAACTTTCTGCCACAGAAATGTGAGGAACATGTGTTTTTTTAGCCAAATTTTGAGTTTTGCAAAGGATTCTGGGTAACAGAACCTGATCCGAGCAACACAAGTCACCCCATTTTGGATTCCCCTAGGTCTCTAGTATTCAGAAATGCACGGGTTTGGTAGTTTTCCCTAGGTGGCGGCTGAGCTACAAGCCAAAATCTACAGGTAGGCACTTTGCTAAAAACACCTCTGTTTTCCTTCACAAATTTGGATGTGTCCACGTTGCGCTTTGGGGCGTTTTCTGTCGCGGGCGCTAAGCCTACCCACACAAGTGAGGTATCATTTTTATCGGGAGACGTGGGGGAACGCTGGGTGGAAGGAAATTTGTGGCTCCTCTGAGATTCCAGAACTTTCTGCCACAGAAATGTTAGGAACATGTGTTTTTTTAGCCAAATTTTGAGGTTTGCAAAGGATTCTGGGTAACAGAACCTGGTCCGAGCCACACAAGTCACCCCATTCTGGATTCCCCTAGGTCTCTAGTATTCAGAAATGCACAGGTTTGGTAGGTTTCCCTAGGTGGCGGCTGAGCTACAAGCCAAAATCTACAGGTAGGCACTTTGCTAAAAACACCTCTGTTTTCCTTCACAAATTTGGATGTGTCCACGTTGCGCTTTGGGGCGTTTTCTGTCGCGGGCGCTAGGCCTACCCACACAAGTGAGGTATCATTTTTATCGGGAGACGTGGGGGAACACTGGGTGGAAGGAAATTCGTGGCTCCTCTCAGATTCCAGAAATTTCTGCCACAGAAATGTGAGGAACATGTGTTTTTTTAGCCAAATTTTGAGGTTTGTAAAGGATTCTGGGTAACAGAACCTGGTCCGAACCACACAAGTCACCCCATCTTCGATTCCCCTAGGTCTCTAGTTTTCAGAAATGCACAGGTTTGGTAGGTTTCCCTAGGTGGCGGCTGCGCTACAAGCCTAAATCTACAGGTAGGCACTTTGCAAAAAACACCTCTGTTTTCCTTCACAAATTTGGATGTGTCCACGTTGCGCTTTGGGGTGTTTTCTGTCGCGGGCGCTAGGCCTACCCACACAAGTGAGGTATCATTTTTATCGGGAGACATGGGGGAACGCTGGGTGGAAGGAAATTTGTGGCTCCTCTCAGATTCCAGAACTTTCTGCCACAGAAATGTTAGGAACATGTGTTTTTTTAGCCAAATTTTGAGGTTTGCAAAGGATTCTGGGTAACAGAACCTGGTCCGAGCCACACAAGTCACCCCATCTTGGATTCCGCTAGGTCTCTAGTTTTCAGAAATGCACAGGTTTGGTAGGTTTCCCTAGGTGGCGGCTGAGCTACAAGCCAAAATCTACAGGTAGGCACTTTGCAAAAAACACCTCTGTTTTCCTTCACAAATTTGGATGTGTCCACGTTGCGCTTTGGGGCATTTCCTGTCGCGGACGCTAGGCCTACCCACACAAGTGAGGTATCATTTTTATCGGGAGAAGTGGGGGAACGCTGGGTGGAAGGAAATTCGTGGCTCCTCTCAGATTCCAGAACTTTCTGCCACAGAAATGTGAGGAACATGTGTTTTTTTAGCCAAATGTTGAGGTTTGCAAAGGATTCTGGGTAACAGAACCTGGTCCGAGCCACACAAGTCACCCCATCTTGGATTCCACTAGGTCTCTAGTTTTCAGAAATGCACAGGTTTGGTAGGTTTCCCTAGGTGGCGGCTGAGCTACAAGCCAAAATCTACAGGTAGGCACTTTGCAAAAAACACCTCTGTTTTCCTTCACAAATTTGGATGTGCCCACGTTGCGCTTTGGGGCGTTTTCTGTCGCGGGCGCTAGGCCTACCCACACAAGTGAGGTATCATTTTTATCGGGAGACGTGGGGGAACGCTGGGTGGAAGGAAATTCGTGGCTCCTCTGAGATTCCAGAACTTTCTGCCACAGAAATGTGAGGAACATGTGTTTTTTTAGCCAAATTTTGAGTTTTGCAAAGGATTCTGGGTAACAGAACCTGGTCCGAGCCACACAAGTCACCCCATTTTGGATTCCCCTAGGTCTCTAGTATTCAGAAATGCACGGGTTTGGTAGTTTTCCCTAGGTGGCGGCTGAGCTACAAGCCAAAATCTACAGGTAGGCACTTTGCTAAAAACACCTCTGTTTTCCTTCACAAATTTGGATGTGTCCACGTTGCGCTTTGGGGCGTTTTCTGTCGCGGGCGCTAAGCCTACCCACACAAGTGAGGTATCATTTTTATCGGGAGACGTGGGGGAACGCTGGGTGGAAGGAAATTTGTGGCTCCTCTGAGATTCCAGAACTTTCTGCCACAGAAATGTTAGGAACATGTGTTTTTTTAGCCAAATTTTGAGGTTTGCAAAGGATTCTGGGTAACAGAACTTGGTCCGAGCCACACAAGTCACCCCATTCTGGATTCCCCTAGGTCTCTAGTATTCAGAAATGCACAGGTTTGGTAGGTTTCCCTAGGTGGCGGCTGAGCTACAAGCCAAAATCTACAGGTAGGCACTTTGCTAAAAACACCTCTGTTTTCCTTCACAAATTTGGATGTGTCCACGTTGCGCTTTGGGGCGTTTTCTGTCGCGGGCGCTAGGCCTACCCACACAAGTGAGGTATCATTTTTATCGGGAGACGTGGGGGAACACTGAGTGGAAGGAAATTCGTGGCTCCTCTCAGATTCCAGAAATTTCTGCCACAGAAATGTGAGGAACATGTGTTTTTTTAGCCAAATTTTGAGGTTTGTAAAGGATTCTGGGTAACAGAACCTGGTCCGAACCACACAAGTCACCCCATCTTCGATTCCCCTAGGTCTCTAGTTTTCAGAAATGCACAGGTTTGGTAGGTTTCCCTAGGTGGCGGCTGAGCTACAAGCCTAAATCTACAGGTAGGCACTTTGCAAAAAACACCTCTGTTTTCCTTCACAAATTTGGATGTTTCCACGTTGCGCTTTGGGGTGTTTTCTGTCGCGGGCGCTAGGCCTACCCACACAAGTGAGGTATCATTTTTATCGGGAGACATGGGGGAACGCTGGGTGGAAGGAAATTTGTGGCTCCTCTCAGATTCCAGAACTTTCTGCCACAGAAATGTTAGGAACATGTGTTTTTTTAGCAAAATTTTGAGGTTTGCAAAGGATTCTGGGTAACAGAACCTGGTCCGAGCCACACAAGTCACCCCATCTTGGATTCCGCTAGGTCTCTAGTTTTCAGAAATGCACAGGTTTGGTAGGTTTCCCTAGGTGGCGGCTGAGCTACAAGCCAAAATCTACAGGTAGGCACTTTGCAAAAAACACCTCTGTTTTCCTTCACAAATTTGGATGTGTCCACGTTGCGCTTTGGGGCATTTCCTGTCGCGGACGCTAGGCCTACCCACACAAGTGAGGTATCATTTTTATCGGGAGAAGTGGGGGAACGCTGGGTGGAAGGAAATTCGTGGCTCCTCTCAGATTCCAGAACTTTCTGCCACAGAAATGTGAGGAACATGTGTTTTTTTAGCCAAATGTTGAGGTTTGCAAAGGATTCTGGGTAACAGAACCTGGTCCGAGCCACACAAGTCACCCCATCTTGGATTCCCCTAGGTCTCTAGTTTTCAGAAATGCACAGGTTTGGTAGGTTTCCCTAGGTGGCGGCTGAGCTACAAGCCAAAATCTACAGGTAGGCACTTTGCAAAAAACACCTCTGTTTTCCTTCACAAATTTGGATGTGCCCACGTTGCGCTTTGGGGCGTTTTCTGTCGCGGGCGCTAGGCCTACCCACACAAGTGAGGTATCATTTTTATCGGGAGACGTGGGGGAACGCTGGGTGGAAGGAAATTCGTGGCTCCTCTGAGATTCCAGAACTTTCTGCCACAGAAATGTGAGGAACATGTGTTTTTTTAGCCAAATTTTGAGTTTTGCAAAGGATTCTGGGTAACAGAACCTGGTCCGAGCCACACAAGTCACCCCATTTTGGATTCCCCTAGGTCTCTAGTATTCAGAAATGCACGGGTTTGGTAGTTTTCCCTAGGTGGCGGCTGAGCTACAAGCCAAAATCTACAGGTAGGCACTTTGCTAAAAACACCTCTGTTTTCCTTCACAAATTTGGATGTGTCCACGTTGCGCTTTGGGGCGTTTTCTGTCGCGGGCGCTAAGCCTACCCACACAAGTGAGGTATCATTTTTATCGGGAGACGTGGGGGAACGCTGGGTGGAAGGAAATTTGTGGCTCCTCTGAGATTCCAGAACTTTCTGCCACAGAAATGTTAGGAACATGTGTTTTTTTAGCCAAATTTTGAGGTTTGCAAAGGATTCTGGGTAACAGAACCTGGTCCGAGCCACACAAGTCACCCCATTCTGGATTCCCCTAGGTCTCTAGTATTCAGAAATGCACAGGTTTGGTAGGTTTCCCTAGGTGGCGGCTGAGCTACAAGCCAAAATCTACAGGTAGGCACTTTGCTAAAAACACCTCTGTTTTCCTTCACAAATTTGGATGTGTCCACGTTGCGCTTTGGGGCGTTTTCTGTCGCGGGCGCTAGGCCTACCCACACAAGTGAGGTATCATTTTTATCGGGAGACGTGGGGGAACACTGGGTGGAAGGAAATTCGTGGCTCCTCTCAGATTCCAGAAATTTCTGCCACAGAAATGTGAGGAACATGTGTTTTTTTAGCCAAATTTTGAGGTTTGTAAAGGATTCTGGGTAACAGAACCTGGTCCGAACCACACAAGTCACCCCATCTTGGATTCCCCTAGGTCTCTAGTTTTCAGAAATGCACAGGTTTGGTAGGTTTCCCTAGGTGGCGGCTGAGCTACAAGCCTAAATCTACAGGTAGGCACTTTGCAAAAAACACCTCTGTTTTCCTTCACAAATTTGGATGTGTCCACGTTGCGCTTTGGGGTGTTTTCTGTCGCGGGCGCTAGGCCTACCCACACAAGTGAGGTATCATTTTTATCGGGAGACATGGGGGAACGCTGGGTGGAAGGAAATTTGTGGCTCCTCTCAGATTCCAGAACTTTCTGCCACAGAAATGTTAGGAACATGTGTTTTTTTAGCCAAATTTTGAGGTTTGCAAAGGATTCTGGGTAACAGAACCTGGTCCGAGCCACACAAGTCACCCCATCTTGGATTCCGCTAGGTCTCTAGTTTTCAGAAATGCACAGGTTTGGTAGGTTTCCCTAGGTGGCGGCTGAGCTACAAGCCAAAATCTACAGGTAGGCACTTTGCAAAAAACACCTCTGTTTTCCTTCACAAATTTGGATGTGTCCACGTTGCGCTTTGGGGCATTTCCTGTCGCGGACGCTAGGCCTACCCACACAAGTGAGGTATCATTTTTATCGGGAGAAGTGGGGGAACGCTGGGTGGAAGGAAATTCGTGGCTCCTCTCAGATTCCAGAACTTTCTGCCACAGAAATGTGAGGAACATGTGTTTTTTTAGCCAAATGTTGAGGTTTGCAAAGGATTCTGGGTAACAGAACCTGGTCCGAGCCACACAAGTCACCCCATCTTGGATTCCCCTAGGTCTCTAGTTTTCAGAAATGCACAGGTTTGGTAGGTTTCCCTAGGTGGCGGCTGAGCTACAAGCCAAAATCTACAGGTAGGCACTTTGCAAAAAACACCTCTGTTTTCCTTCACAAATTTGGATGTGCCCACGTTGCGCTTTGGGGCGTTTTCTGTCGCGGGCGCTAGGCCTACCCACACAAGTGAGGTATCATTTTTATCGGGAGACGTGGGGGAACGCTGGGTGGAAGGAAATTCGTGGCTCCTCTGAGATTCCAGAACTTTCTGCCACAGAAATGTGAGGAACATGTGTTTTTTTAGCCAAATTTTGAGTTTTGCAAAGGATTCTGGGTAACAGAACCTGGTCCGAGCCACACAAGTCACCCCATTTTGGATTCCCCTAGGTCTCTAGTATTCAGAAATGCACGGGTTTGGTAGTTTTCCCTAGGTGGCGGCTGAGCTACAAGCCAAAATCTACAGGTAGGCACTTTGCTAAAAACACCTCTGTTTTCCTTCACAAATTTGGATGTGTCCACGTTGCGCTTTGGGGCGTTTTCTGTCGCGGGCGCTAAGCCTACCCACACAAGTGAGGTATCATTTTTATCGGGAGACGTGGGGGAACGCTGGGTGGAAGGAAATTTGTGGCTCCTCTGAGATTCCAGAACTTTCTGCCACAGAAATGTTAGGAACATGTGTTTTTTTAGCCAAATTTTGAGGTTTGCAAAGGATTCTGGGTAACAGAACCTGGTCCGAGCCACAGAAGTCACCCCATCTTGGATTCCGCTAGGTCTCTAGTTTTCAGAAATGCACAGGTTTGGTAGGTTTCCCTAGGTGGCGGCTGAGCTACAAGCCAAAATCTACAGGTAGGCACTTTGCAAAAAACACCTCTGTTTTCCTTCACAAATTTGGATGTGTCCACGTTGCGCTTTGGGGCATTTCCTGTCGCGGACGCTAGGCCTACCCACACAAGTGAGGTATCATTTTTATCGGGAGAAGTGGGGGAACGCTGGGTGGAAGGAAATTCGTGGCTCCTCTCAGATTCCAGAACTTTCTGCCACAGAAATGTGAGGAACATGTGTTTTTTTAGCCAAATGTTGAGGTTTGCAAAGGATTCTGGGTAACAGAACCTGGTCCGAGCCACACAAGTCACCCCATCTTGGATTCCCCTAGGTCTCTAGTTTTCAGAAATGCACAGGTTTGGTAGGTTTCCCTAGGTGGCGGCTGAGCTACAAGCCAAAATCTACAGGTAGGCACTTTGCAAAAAACACCTCTGTTTTCCTTCACAAATTTGGATGTGCCCACGTTGCGCTTTGGGGCGTTTTCTGTCGCGGGCGCTAGGCCTACCCACACAAGTGAGGTATCATTTTTATCGGGAGACGTGGGGGAACGCTGGGTGGAAGGAAATTCGTGGCTCCTCTGAGATTCCAGAACTTTCTGCCACAGAAATGTGAGGAACATGTGTTTTTTTAGCCAAATTTTGAGTTTTGCAAAGGATTCTGGGTAACAGAACCTGGTCCGAGCCACACAAGTCACCCCATTTTGGATTCCCCTACGTCTCTAGTATTCAGAAATGCACGGGTTTGGTAGTTTTCCCTAGGTGGCGGCTGAGCTACAAGCCAAAATCTACAGGTAGGCACTTTGCTAAAAACACCTCTGTTTTCCTTCACAAATTTGGATGTGTCCACGTTGCGCTTTGGGGCGTTTTCTGTCGCGGGCGCTAAGCCTACCCACACAAGTGAGGTATCATTTTTATCGGGAGACGTGGGGGAACGCTGGGTGGAAGGAAATTCGTGGCTCCTCTGAGATTCCAGAACTTTCTGCCACAGAAATGTTAGGAACATGTGTTTTTTTAGCCAAATTTTGAGGTTTGCAAAGGATTCTGGGTAACAGAACCTGGTCCGAGCCACACAAGTCACCCCATTCTGGATTCCCCTAGGTCTCTAGTATTCAGAAATGCACAGGTTTGGTAGGTTTCCCTAGGTGGCGGCTGAGCTACAAGCCAAAATCTACAGGTAGGCACTTTGCTAAAAACACCTCTGTTTTCCTTCACAAATTTGGATGTGTCCACGTTGCGCTTTGGGGCGTTTTCTGTCGCGGGCGCTAGGCCTACCCACACAAGTGAGGTATCATTTTTATCGGGAGACGTGGGGGAACACTGGGTGGAAGGAAATTCGTGGCTCCTCTCAGATTCCAGAAATTTCTGCCACAGAAATGTGAGGAACATGTGTTTTTTTAGCCAAATTTTGAGGTTTGTAAAGGATTCTGGGTAACAGAACCTGGTCCGAACCACACAAGTCACCCCATCTTGGATTCCCCTAGGTCTCTAGTTTTCAGAAATGCACAGGTTTGGTAGGTTTCCCTAGGTGGCGGCTGAGCTACAAGCCTAAATCTACAGGTAGGCACTTTGCAAAAAACACCTCTGTTTTCCTTCACAAATTTGGATGTGTCCACGTTGCGCTTTGGGGTGTTTTCTGTCGCGGGCGCTAGGCCTACCCACACAAGTGAGGTATCATTTTTATCGGGAGACATGGGGGAACGCTGGGTGGAAGGAAATTTGTGGCTCCTCTCAGATTCCAGAACTTTCTGCCACAGAAATGTTAGGAACATGTGTTTTTTTAGCCAAATTTTGAGGTTTGCAAAGGATTCTGGGTAACAGAACCTGGTCCGAGCCACACAAGTCACCCCATCTTGGATTCCGCTAGGTCTCTAGTTTTCAGAAATGCATAGGTTTGGTAGGTTTCCCTAGGTGGCGGCTGAGCTACAAGCCAAAATCTACAGGTAGGCACTTTGCAAAAAACACCTCTGTTTTCCTTCACAAATTTGGATGTGTCCACGTTGCGCTTTGGGGCATTTCCTGTCGCGGACGCTAGGCCTACCCACACAAGTGAGGTATCATTTTTATCGGGAGAAGTGGGGGAACGCTGGGTGGAAGGAAATTCGTGGCTCCTCTCAGATTCCAGAACTTTCTGCCACAGAAATGTGAGGAACATGTGTTTTTTTAGCCAAATGTTGAGGTTTGCAAAGGATTCTGGGTAACAGAACCTGGTCCGAGCCACACAAGTCACCCCATCTTGGATTCCCCTAGGTCTCTAGTTTTCAGAAATGCACAGGTTTGGTAGGTTTCCCTAGGTGGCGGCTGAGCTACAAGCCAAAATCTACAGGTAGGCACTTTGCAAAAAACACCTCTGTTTTCCTTCAAAATTTGGATGTGCCCACGTTGCGCTTTGGGGCGTTTTCTGTCGCGGGCGCTAGGCCTACCCACACAAGTGAGGTATCATTTTTATCGGGAGACGTGGGGGAACGCTGGGTGGAAGGAAATTCGTGGCTCCTCTGAGATTCCAGAACTTTCTGCCACAGAAATGTGAGGAACATGTGTTTTTTTAGCCAAATTTTGAGTTTTGCAAAGGATTCTGGGTAACAGAACCTGATCCGAGCAACACAAGTCACCCCATTTTGGATTCCCCTAGGTCTCTAGTATTCAGAAATGCACGGGTTTGGTAGTTTTCCCTAGGTGGCGGCTGAGCTACAAGCCAAAATCTACAGGTAGGCACTTTGCTAAAAACACCTCTGTTTTCCTTCACAAATTTGGATGTGTCCACGTTGCGCTTTGGGGCGTTTTCTGTCGCGGGCGCTAAGCCTACCCACACAAGTGAGGTATCATTTTTATCGGGAGACGTGGGGGAACGCTGGGTGGAAGGAAATTTGTGGCTCCTCTGAGATTCCAGAACTTTCTGCCACAGAAATGTTAGGAACATGTGTTTTTTTAGCCAAATTTTGAGGTTTGCAAAGGATTCTGGGTAACAGAACCTGGTCCGAGCCACACAAGTCACCCCATTCTGGATTCCCCTAGGTCTCTAGTATTCAGAAATGCACAGGTTTGGTAGGTTTCCCTAGGTGGCGGCTGAGCTACAAGCCAAAATCTACAGGTAGGCACTTTGCTAAAAACACCTCTGTTTTCCTTCACAAATTTGGATGTGTCCACGTTGCGCTTTGGGGCGTTTTCTGTCGCGGGCGCTACGCCTACCCACACAAGTGAGGTATCATTTTTATCGGGAGACGTGGGGGAACACTGGGTGGAAGGAAATTCGTGGCTCCTCTCAGATTCCAGAAATTTCTGCCACAGAAATGTGAGGAACATGTGTTTTTTTAGCCAAATTTTGAGGTTTGTAAAGGATTCTGGGTAACAGAACCTGGTCCGAACCACACAAGTCACCCCATCTTCGATTCCCCTAGGTCCCTAGTTTTCAGAAATGCACAGGTTTGGTAGGTTTCCCTAGGTGGCGGCTGCGCTACAAGCCTAAATCTACAGGTAGGCACTTTGCAAAAAACACCTCTGTTTTCCTTCACAAATTTGGATGTGTCCACGTTGCGCTTTGGGGTGTTTTCTGTCGCGGGCGCTAGGCCTACCCACACAAGTGAGGTATCATTTTTATCGGGAGACATGGGGGAACGCTGGGTGGAAGGAAATTTGTGGCTCCTCTCAGATTCCAGAACTTTCTGCCACAGAAATGTTAGGAACATGTGTTTTTTTAGCCAAATTTTGAGGTTTGCAAAGGATTCTGGGTAACAGAACCTGGTCCGAGCCACACAAGTCACCCCATCTTGGATTCCGCTAGGTCTCTAGTTTTCAGAAATGCACAGGTTTGGTAGGTTTCCCTAGGTGGCGGCTGAGCTACAAGCCAAAATCTACAGGTAGGCACTTTGTAAAAAACACCTCTGTTTTCCTTCACAAATTTGGATGTGTCCACGTTGCGCTTTGGGGCATTTCCTGTCGCGGACGCTAGGCCTACCCACACAAGTGAGGTATCATTTTTATTGGGAGAAGTGGGGGAACGCTGGGTGGAAGGAAATTCGTGGCTCCTCTCAGATTCCAGAACTTTCTGCCACAGAAATGTGAGGAACATGTGTTTTTTTAGCCAAATGTTGAGGTTTGCAAAGGATTCTGGGTAACAGAACCTGGTCCGAGCCACACAAGTCACCCCATCTTGGATTCCACTAGGTCTCTAGTTTTCAGAAATGCACAGGTTTGGTAGGTTTCCCTAGGTGGCGGCTGAGCTACAAGCCAAAATCTACAGGTAGGCACTTTGCAAAAAACACCTCTGTTTTCCTTCACAAATTTGGATGTGCCAACGTTGCGCTTTGGGGCGTTTTCTGTCGCGGGCGCTAGGCCTACCCACACAAGTGAGGTATCATTTTTATCGGGAGACGTGGGGGAACGCTGGGTGGAAGGAAATTCGTGGCTCCTCTGAGATTCCAGAACTTTCTGCCACAGAAATGTGAGGAACATGTGTTTTTTTAGCCAAATTTTGAGTTTTGCAAAGGATTCTGGGTAACAGAACCTGGTCCGAGCCACACAAGTCACCCCATTTTGGATTCCCCTAGGTCTCTAGTATTCAGAAATGCACGGGTTTGGTAGTTTTCCCTAGGTGGCGGCTGAGCTACAAGCCAAAATCTACAGGTAGGCACTTTGCTAAAAACACCTCTGTTTTCCTTCACAAATTTGGATGTGTCCACGTTGCGCTTTGGGGCGTTTTCTGTCGCGGGCGCTAAGCCTACCCACACAAGTGAGGTATCATTTTTATCGGGAGACGTGGGGGAACGCTGGGTGGAAGGAAATTTGTGGCTCCTCTGAGATTCCAGAACTTTCTGCCACAGAAATGTTAGGAACATGTGTTTTTTTAGCCAAATTTTGAGGTTTGCAAAGGATTCTGGGTAACAGAACCTGGTCCGAGCCACACAAGTCACCCCATTCTGGATTCCCCTAGGTCTCTAGTATTCAGAAATGCACAGGTTTGGTAGGTTTCCCTAGGTGGCGGCTGAGCTACAAGCCAAAATCTACAGGTAGGCACTTTGCTAAAAACACCTCTGTTTTCCTTCACAAATTTGGATGTGTCCACGTTGCGCTTTGGGGCGTTTTCTGTCGCGGGCGCTAGGCCTACCCACACAAGTGAGGTATCATTTTTATCGGGAGACGTGGGGGAACACTGAGTGGAAGGAAATTCGTGGCTCCTCTCAGATTCCAGAAATTTCTGCCACAGAAATGTGAGGAACATGTGTTTTTTTAGCCAAATTTTGAGGTTTGTAAAGGATTCTGGGTAACAGAACCTGGTCCGAACCACACAAGTCACCCCATCTTCGATTCCCCTAGGTCTCTAGTTTTCAGAAATGCACAGGTTTGGTAGGTTTCCCTAGGTGGCGGCTGAGCTACAAGCCTAAATCTACAGGTAGGCACTTTGCAAAAAACACCTCTGTTTTCCTTCACAAATTTGGATGTTTCCACGTTGCGCTTTGGGGCATTTCCTGTCGCGGACGCTAGGCCTACCCACACAAGTGAGGTATCATTTTTATCGGGAGAAGTGGGGGAACGCTGGGTGGAAGGAAATTCGTGGCTCCTCTCAGATTCCAGAACTTTCTGCCACAGAAATGTGAGGAACATGTGTTTTTTTAGCCAAATGTTGAGGTTTGCAAAGGATTCTGGGTAACAGAACCTGGTCCGAGCCACACAAGTCACCCCATCTTGGATTCCCCTAGGTCTCTAGTTTTCAGAAATGCACAGGTTTGGTAGGTTTCCCTAGGTGGCGGCTGAGCTACAAGCCAAAATCTACAGGTAGGCACTTTGCAAAAAACACCTCTGTTTTCCTTCACAAATTTGGATGTGCCCACGTTGCGCTTTGGGGCGTTTTCTGTCGCGGGCGCTAGGCCTACCCACACAAGTGAGGTATCATTTTTATCGGGAGACGTGGGGGAACGCTGGGTGGAAGGAAATTCGTGGCTCCTCTGAGATTCCAGAACTTTCTGCCACAGAAATGTGAGGAACATGTGTTTTTTTAGCCAAATTTTGAGTTTTGCAAAGGATTCTGGGTAACAGAACCTGGTCCGAGCCACACAAGTCACCCCATTTTGGATTCCCCTAGGTCTCTAGTATTCAGAAATGCACGGGTTTGGTAGTTTTCCCTAGGTGGCGGCTGAGCTACAAGCCAAAATCTACAGGTAGGCACTTTGCTAAAAACACCTCTGTTTTCCTTCACAAATTTGGATGTGTCCACGTTGCGCTTTGGGGCGTTTTCTGTCGCGGGCGCTAAGCCTACCCACACAAGTGAGGTATCATTTTTATCGGGAGACGTGGGGGAACGCTGGGTGGAAGGAAATTTGTGGCTCCTCTGAGATTCCAGAACTTTCTGCCACAGAAATGTTAGGAACATGTGTTTTTTTAGCCAAATTTTGAGGTTTGCAAAGGATTCTGGGTAACAGAACCTGGTCCGAGCCACACAAGTCACCCCATTCTGGATTCCCCTAGGTCTCTAGTATTCAGAAATGCACAGGTTTGGTAGGTTTCCCTAGGTGGCGGCTGAGCTACAAGCCAAAATCTACAGGTAGGCACTTTGCTAAAAACACCTCTGTTTTCCTTCACAAATTTGGATGTGTCCACGTTGCGCTTTGGGGCGTTTTCTGTCGCGGGCGCTAGGCCTACCCACACAAGTGAGGTATCATTTTTATCGGGAGACGTGGGGGAACACTGGGTGGAAGGAAATTCGTGGCTCCTCTCAGATTCCAGAAATTTCTGCCACAGAAATGTGAGGAACATGTGTTTTTTTAGCCAAATTTTGAGGTTTGTAAAGGATTCTGGGTAACAGAACCTGGTCCGAACCACACAAGTCACCCCATCTTGGATTCCCCTAGGTCTCTAGTTTTCAGAAATGCACAGGTTTGGTAGGTTTCCCTAGGTGGCGGCTGAGCTACAAGCCTAAATCTACAGGTAGGCACTTTGCAAAAAACACCTCTGTTTTCCTTCACAAATTTGGATGTGTCCACGTTGCGCTTTGGGGTGTTTTCTGTCGCGGGCGCTAGGCCTACCCACACAAGTGAGGTATCATTTTTATCGGGAGACATGGGGGAACGCTGGGTGGAAGGAAATTTGTGGCTCCTCTCAGATTCCAGAACTTTCTGCCACAGAAATGTTAGGAACATGTGTTTTTTTAGCCAAATTTTGAGGTTTGCAAAGGATTCTGGGTAACAGAACCTGGTCCGAGCCACACAAGTCACCCCATCTTGGATTCCGCTAGGTCTCTAGTTTTCAGAAATGCACAGGTTTGGTAGGTTTCCCTAGGTGGCGGCTGAGCTACAAGCCAAAATCTACAGGTAGGCACTTTGCAAAAAACACCTCTGTTTTCCTTCACAAATTTGGATGTGTCCACGTTGCGCTTTGGGGCATTTCCTGTCGCGGACGCTAGGCCTACCCACACAAGTGAGGTATCATTTTTATCGGGAGAAGTGGGGGAACGCTGGGTGGAAGGAAATTCGTGGCTCCTCTCAGATTCCAGAACTTTCTGCCACAGAAATGTGAGGAACATGTGTTTTTTTAGCCAAATGTTGAGGTTTGCAAAGGATTCTGGGTAACAGAACCTGGTCCGAGCCACACAAGTCACCCCATCTTGGATTCCCCTAGGTCTCTAGTTTTCAGAAATGCACAGGTTTGGTAGGTTTCCCTAGGTGGCGGCTGAGCTACAAGCCAAAATCTACAGGTAGGCACTTTGCAAAAAACACCTCTGTTTTCCTTCACAAATTTGGATGTGCCCACGTTGCGCTTTGGGGCGTTTTCTGTCGCGGGCGCTAGGCCTACCCACACAAGTGAGGTATCATTTTTATCGGGAGACATGGGGGAACGCTGGGTGGAAGGAAATTCGTGGCTCCTCTGAGATTCCAGAACTTTCTGCCACAGAAATGTGAGGAACATGTTTTTTTTCAGCCAAATTTTGAGTTTTGCAAAGGATTCTGGGTAACAGAACCTAGTCCGAGCCACACAAGTCACCCCATTTTGGATTCCCCTAGGTCTCTAGTATTCAGAAATGCACGGGTTTGGTAGTTTTCCCTAGGTGGCGGCTGAGCTACAAGCCAAAATCTACAGGTAGGCACTTTGCTAAAAACACCTCTGTTTTCCTTCACAAATTTGGATGTGTCCACGTTGCGCTTTTTGGCGTTTTCTGTCGCGGGCGCTAAGCCTACCCACACAAGTGAGGTATCATTTTTATCGGGAGACGTGGGGGAACGCTGGGTGGAAGGAAATTTGTGGCTCCTCTGAGATTCCAGAACTTTCTGCCACAGAAATGTTAGGAACATGTGTTTTTTTAGCCAAATTTTGAGGTTTGCAAAGGATTCTGGGTAACAGAACCTGGTCCGAGCCACACAAGTCACCCCATTCTGGATTCCCCTAGGTCTCTAGTATTCAGAAATGCACAGGTTTGGTAGGTTTCCCTAGGTGGCGGCTGAGCTACAAGCCAAAATCTACAGGTAGGCACTTTGCTAAAAACACCTCTGTTTTCCTTCACAAATTTGGATGTGTCCACGTTGCGCTTTGGGGCGTTTTCTGTCGCGGGCGCTAGGCCTACCCACACAAGTGAGGTATCATTTTTATCGGGAGACGTGGGGGAACACTGGGTGGAAGGAAATTCGTGGCTCCTCTCAGATTCCAGAAATTTCTGCCACAGAAATGTGAGGAACATGTGTTTTTTTAGCCAAATTTGAGGTTTGTAAAGGATTCTGGGTAACAGAACCTGGTCCGAACCACACAAGTCACCCAATCTTCGATTCCCCTAGGTCTCTAGTTTTCAGAAATGCACAGGTTTGGTAGGTTTCCCTAGGTGGCGGCTGAGCTACAAGCCTAAATCTACAGGTAGGCACTTTGCAAAAAACACCTCTGTTTTCCTTCACAAATTTGGATGTGTCCACGTTGCGCTTTGGGGTGTTTTCTGTCGCGGGCGCTAGGCCTACCCACACAAGTGAGGTATCATTTTTATCGGGAGACATGGGGGAACGCTGGGTGGAAGGAAATTTGTGGCTCCTCTCAGATTCCAGAACTTTCTGCCACAGAAATGTTAGGAACATGTGTTTTTTTAGCCAAATTTTGAGGTTTGCAAAGGATTCTGGGTAACAGAACCTGGTCCGAGCCACACAAGTCACCCCATCTTGGATTCCGCTAGGTCTCTAGTTTTCAGAAATGCACAGGTTTGGTAGGTTTCCCTAGGTGGCGGCTGAGCTACAAGCCAAAATCTACAGGTAGGCACTTTGCAAAAAACACCTCTGTTTTCCTTCACAAATTTGGATGTGTCCACGTTGCGCTTTGGGGCATTTCCTGTCGCGGACGCTAGGCCTACCCACACAAGTGAGGTATCATTTTTATCGGGAGAAGTGGGGGAACGCTGGGTGGAAGGAAATTCGTGGCTCCTCTCAGATTCCAGAACTTTCTGCCACAGAAATGTGAGGAACATGTGTTTTTTTAGCCAAATGTTGAGGTTTGCAAAGGATTCTGGGTAACAGAACCTGGTCCGAGCCACACAAGTCACCCCATCTTGGATTCCCCTAGGTCTCTAGTTTTCAGAAATGCACAGGTTTGGTAGGTTTCCCTAGGTGGCGGCTGAGCTACAAGCCAAAATCTACAGGTAGGCACTTTGCAAAAAACACCTCTGTTTTCCTTCACAAATTTGGATGTGCCCACGTTGCGCTTTGGGGCGTTTTCTGTCGCGGGCGCTAGGCCTACCCACACAAGTGAGGTATCATTTTTATCGGGAGACGTGGGGGAACGCTGGGTGGAAGGAAATTCGTGGCTCCTCTGAGATTCCAGAAATTTCTGCCACAGAAATGTGAGGAACATGTTTTTTTTTAGCCAAATTTTGAGTTTTGCAAAGGATTCTGGGTAACAGAACCTGGTCCGAGCCACACAAGTCACCCCATTTTGGATTCCCCTAGGTCTCTAGTATTCAGAAATGCACGGGTTTGGTAGTTTTCCCTAGGTGGCGGCTGAGCTACAAGCCAAAATCTACAGGTAGGCACTTTGCTAAAAACACCTCTGTTTTCCTTCACAAATTTGGATGTGTCCACGTTGCGCTTTGGGGCGTTTTCTGTCGCAGGCGCTAAGCCTACCCACACAAGTGAGGTATCATTTTTATCGGGAGACGTGGGGGAACGCTGGGTGGAAGGAAATTCGTGGCTCCTCTGAGATTCCAGAACTTTCTGCCACAGAAATGTGAGGAACATGTTTTTTTTTAGCCAAATTTTGAGTTTTGCAAAGGATTCTGGGTAACAGAACCTGGTCCGAGCCACACAAGTCACCCCATTTTGGATTCCCCTAGGTCTCTAGTATTCAGAAATGCACGGGTTTGGTAGTTTTCCCTAGGTGGCGGCTGAGCTACAAGCCAAAATCTACAGGTAGGCACTTTGCTAAAAACACCTCTGTTTTCCTTCACAAATTTGGATGTGTCCACGTTGCGCTTTGGGGCGTTTTCTGTCGCAGGCGCTAAGCCTACCCACACAAGTGAGGTATCATTTTTATCGGGAGACGTGGGGGAACGCTGGGTGGAAGGAAATTTGTGGCTCCTCTGAGATTCCAGAACTTTCTGCCACAGAAATGTTAGGAACATGTGTTTTTTTAGCCAAATTTTGAGGTTTGCAAAGGATTCTGGGTAACAGAACCTGGTCCGAGCCACACAAGTCACCCCATTCTGGATTCCCCTAGGTCTCTAGTATTCAGAAATGCACAGGTTTGGTAGGTTTCCCTAGGTGGCGGCTGAGCTACAAGCCAAAATCTACAGGTAGGCACTTTGCTAAAAACACCTCTGTTTTCCTTCACAAATTTGGATGTGTCCACGTTGCGCTTTGGGGCGTTTTCTGTCGCGGGCGCTAGGCCTACCCACACAAGTGAGGTATCATTTTTATCGGGAGACGTGGGGGAACACTGGGTGGAAGGAAATCCGTGGCTCCTCTCAGATTCCAGAAATTTCTGCCACAGAAATGTGAGGAACATGTGTTTTTTTAGCCAAATTTTGAGGTTTGTAAAGGATTCTGGGTAACAGAACATGGTCCGAACCACACAAGTCACCCCATCTTGGATTCCCCTAGGTCTCTAGTTTTCAGAAATGCACAGGTTTGGTAGGTTTCCCTAGGTGGCGGCTGAGCTACAAGCCAAAATCTACAGGTAGGCACTTTGCAAAAAACACCTCTGTTTTCCTTCACAAATTTGGATGTGCCCACGTTGCGCTTTGGGGCGTTTTCTGTCGCGGGCGCTAGGCCTACCCACACAAGTGAGGTATCATTTTTATCGGGAGACGTGGGGGAACGCTGGGTGGAAGGAAATTCGTGGCTCCTCTGAGATTCCAGAACTTTCTGCCACAGAAATGTGAGGAACATGTTTTTTTTTAGCCAAATTTTGAGTTTTGCAAAGGATTCTGGGTAACAGACCTTGGTCCGAGCCACACAAGTCACCCCATTTTGGATTCCCCTAGGTCTCTAGTATTCAGAAATGCACGGGTTTGGTAGTTTTCCCTAGGTGGCGGCTGAGCTACAAGCCAAAATCTACAGGTAGGCACTTTGCTAAAAACACCTCTGTTTTCCTTCACAAATTTGGATGTGTCCACGTTGCGCTTTGGGGCGTTTTCTGTCGCGGGCGCTAAGCCTACCCACACAAGTGAGGTATCATTTTTATCGGGAGACGTGGGGGAACGCTGGGTGGAAGGAAATTTGTGGCTCCTCTGAGATTCCAGAACTTTCTGCCACAGAAATGTTAGGAACATGTGTTTTTTTAGCCAAATTTTGAGGTTTGCAAAGGATTCTGGGTAACAGAACCTGGTCCGAGCCACACAAGTCACCCCATTCTGGATTCCCCTAGGTCTCTAGTATTCAGAAATGCACAGGTTTGGTAGGTTTCCCTAGGTGGCGGCTGAGCTACAAGCCAAAATCTACAGGTAGGCACTTTGCTAAAAACACCTCTGTTTTCCTTCACAAATTTGGATGTGTCCACGTTGCGCTTTGGGGCGTTTTCTGTCGCGGGCGCTAGGCCTACCCACACAAGTGAGGTATCATTTTTATCGGGAGACGTGGGGGAACACTGGGTGGAAGGAAATTCGTGGCTCCTCTCAGATTCCAGAAATTTCTGCCACAGAAATGTGAGGAACATGTGTTTTTTTAGCCAAATTTTGAGGTTTGTAAAGGATTCTGGGTAACAGAACCTGGTCCGAACCACACAAGTCACCCCATCTTGGATTCCCCTAGGTCTCTAGTTTTCAGAAATGCACAGGTTTGGTAGGTTTCCCTAGGTGGCGGCTGAGCTACAAGCCTAAATCTACAGGTAGGCACTTTGCAAAAAACACCTCTGTTTTCCTTCACAAATTTGGATGTGTCCACGTTGCGCTTTGGGGTGTTTTCTGTCGCGGGCGCTAGGCCTACCCACACAAGTGAGGTATCATTTTTATCGGGAGACATGGGGGAACGCTGGGTGGAAGGAAATTTGTGGCTCCTCTCAGATTCCAGAACTTTCTGCCACAGAAATGTTAGGAACATGTGTTTTTTTAGCCAAATTTTGAGGTTTGCAAAGGATTCTGGGTAACAGAACCTGGTCCGAGCCACACAAGTCACCCCATCTTGGATTCCGCTAGGTCTCTAGTTTTCAGAAATGCACAGGTTTGGTAGGTTTCCCTAGGTGGCGGCTGAGCTACAAGCCAAAATCTACAGGTAGGCACTTTGCAAAAAACACCTCTGTTTTCCTTCACAAATTTGGATGTGTCCACGTTGCGCTTTGGGGCGTTTTCTGTCGCGGGCGCTAGGCCTACCCACACAAGTGAGGTATCATTTTTATCGGGAGACGTGGGGGAACGCTGGGTGGAATGAAGTTCGTGGCTCCTCTGAGATTCCAGAACTTTCTGCCACAGAAATGTGAGGAACATGTGTTTTTTTAGCCAAATTTTGAGGTTTGCAAAGGATTCTGGGTAACAGAACCTGGTCCGAGCCACACAAGTCACCCCATTCTGGATTCCCCTAGGTCTCTAGTATTCAGAAATGCACAGGTTTGGTAGTTTTCCCTAGGTGGCGGCTGAGCTACAAGCCAAAATCTACAGGTAGGCACTTTGCTAAAAACACCTCTGTTTTCCTTCACAAATTTGGATGTGTCCATGTTGCGCTTTGGCGCGTTTTCTGTCGCGGGCGCTAGGCCTACCCACACAAGTGAGGTATCATTTTTATCGGGTGACGTGGGGGAACGCTGGGTGGAAGGAAATTTGTGGCTCCTCTCAGATTCCAGAACTTTCTGCCACAGAAATGTTAGGAACATGTGTTTTTTTAGCCAAATTTTGAGGTTTGCAAAGGATTCTGGGTAACAGAACCTGGTCCGAGCCACACAAGTCACCCCATCTTGGATTTCCCAAGGTCTCTAGTTTTCAGAAATGCACAGGTTTAGTAGGTTTCCCTAGGTGGTGGCTAAGCTACAAGCCAAAATCTACAGGTAGGCACTTTGCAAAAAACACCTCTGTTTTCCTTCACAAGTTTGGATGTGTCCACGTTGCGCTTTGGGGCATTTTTTGTCGCGGGCGCTAGGCCTACCCACACAAGTGAGGTATCATTTTTATCGGGAGACGTGGGGGAACGCTGGGTGGAAGGAAATTTGTGGCTACTCTTAGATTCTATAACTTTCTGCCACAGAAATGTTAGGAACATGTGTTTTTTTAGCCAAATTTTGAGGTTTGCAAAGAATTCTGGGTAACAGAACCTGGTCCGAGCCACACAAGTCACCCCATCTTGGATTCCCCTGGGTCTCTAGTTTTTAGAAATGCACAGGTTTGGTAGGTTTCCCTAGGTGGCGGCTGAGCTACAGGCCAAAATCTACAGGTAGGCACTTTGCAAAAAACACCTCTGTTTTCCTTCAAAAATTTGGCTGTGTCCACGTTGCGCTTTGGGGCATTTCCTGTCACGGGCGCTAGGCCTACCCACACAAGTGAGGTATAATTTTTATCGGGAGACATGGGGGAACACTGGGTGGAAGGAAATTTGTGGCTCCTCTCAGATTCCAGAACTTTCTGCCACAGAAATGTGAGGAACATGTGTTTTTTTAGCCAAATGTTGAGGTTTGCAAAGGATTCTGGGTAACAGAACCTGGTCCGAGCCACACAAGTCACCCCATCTTGGATTCCCCTAGGTCTCTAGTTTTCAGAAATGCACAGGTTTGGTAGGTTTCCCTAGGTGGCGGCTGAGCTACAAGCCAAAATCTACAGGTAGGCACTTTGCAAAAAACACCTCTGTTTTCCTTCACAAATTTGGATGTGCCCACGTTGCACTTTGGGGCGTTTTCTGTCGTGGGCGCTAGGCCTACCCACACAAGTGAGGTATCATTTTTATCGGGAGACGTGGGGGAACGCTGGGTGGAAGGAAATTCGTGGCTCCTCTGAGATTCCAGAACTTTCTGCCACAGAAATGTGAGGAACATGTGTTTTTTTAGCCAAATTTTGAGTTTTGCAAAGGATTCTGGGTAACAGAACCTGGTCCGAGCCACACAAGTCACCCCATTTTGGATTCCCCTAGGTCTCTAGTATTCAGAAATGCACGGGTTTGGTAGTTTTCCCTAGGTGGCGGCTGAGCTACAAGCCAAAATCTACAGGTAGGCACTTTGCTAAAAACACCTCTGTTTTCCTTCACAAATTTGGATGTGTCCACGTTGCGCTTTGGGGCGTTTTCTGTCGCGGGCGCTAAGCCTACCCACACAAGTGAGGTATCATTTTTATCGGGAGACGTGGGGGAACGCTGGGTGGAAGGAAATTTGTGGCTCCTCTGAGATTCCAGAACTTTCTGCCACAGAAATGTTAGGAACATGTGTTTTTTTAGCCAAATTTTGAGGTTTGCAAAGGATTCTGGGTAACAGAACCTGGTCCGAGCCACACAAGTCACCCCATTCTGGATTCCCCTAGGTCTCTAGTATTCAGAAATGCACAGGTTTGGTAGGTTTCCCTAGGTGGCGGCTGAGCTACAAGCCAAAATCTACAGGTAGGCACTTTGCTAAAAACACCTCTGTTTTCCTTCACAAATTTGGATGTGTCCACGTTGCGCTTTGGGGCGTTTTCTGTCGCGGGCGCTAGGCCTACCCACACAAGTGAGGTATCATTTTTATCGGGAGACGTGGGGGAACACTGGGTGGAAGGAAATTCGTGGCTCCTCTCAGATTCCAGAAATTTCTGCCACAGAAATGTGAGGAACATGTGTTTTTTTAGCCAAATTTTGAGGTTTGTAAAGGATTCTGGGTAACAGAACCTGGTCCGAACCACACAAGTCACCCCATCTTGGATTCCCCTAGGTCTCTAGTTTTCAGAAATGCACAGGTTTGGTAGGTTTCCCTAGGTGGCGGCTGAGCTACAAGCCTAAATCTACAGGTAGGCACTTTGCAAAAAACACCTCTGTTTTCCTTCACAAATTTGGATGTGTCCACGTTGCGCTTTGGGGTGTTTTCTGTCGCGGGCGCTAGGCCTACCCACACAAGTGAGGTATCATTTTTATCGGGAGACATGGGGGAACGCTGGGTGGAAGGAAATTTGTGGCTCCTCTCAGATTCCAGAACTTTCTGCCACAGAAATGTTAGGAACATGTGTTTTTTTTAGCCAAATTTTGAGGTTTGCAAAGGATTCTGGGTAACAGAACCTGGTCCGAGCCACACAAGTCACCCCATCTTGGATTCCGCTAGGTCTCTAGTTTTCAGAAATGCACAGGTTTGGTAGGTTTCCCTAGGTGGCGGCTGAGCTACAAGCCAAAATCTACAGGTAGGCACTTTGCAAAAAACACCTCTGTTTTCCTTCACAAATTTGGATGTGTCCACGTTGCGCTTTGGGGCATTTCCTGTCGCGGACGCTAGGCCTACCCACACAAGTGAGGTATCATTTTTATCGGGAGAAGTGGGGGAACGCTGGGTGGAATGAAATTCGTGGCTCCTCTCAGATTCCAGAACTTTCTGCCACAGAAATGTGAGGAACATGTGTTTTTTTAGCCAAATGTTGAGGTTTGCAAAGGATTCTGGGTAACAGAACCTGGTCCGAGCCACACAAGTCACCCCATCTTGGATTCCCCTAGGTCTCTAGTTTTCAGAAATGCACAGGTTTGGTAGGTTTCCCTAGGTGGCGGCTGAGCTACAAGCCAAAATCTACAGGTAGGCACTTTGCAAAAAACACCTCTGTTTTCCTTCACAAATTTGGATGTGCCCACGTTGCGCTTTGGGGCGTTTTCTGTCGCGGGCGCTAGGCCTACCCACACAAGTGAGGTATCATTTTTATCGGGAGACGTGGGGGAACGCTGGGTGGAAGGAAATTCGTGGCTCCTCTGAGACTCCAGAACTTTCTGCCACAGAAATGTGAGGAACATGTTTTTTTTTAGCCAAATTTTGAGTTTTGCAAAGGATTCTGGGTAACAGAAGCTGGTCCGAGCCACACAAGTCACCCCATTTTGGATTCCCCTAGGTCTCTAGTATTCAGAAATGCACGGGTTTGGTAGTTTTCCCTAGGTGGCGGCTGAGCTACAAGCCAAAATCTACAGGTAGGCACTTTGCTAAAAACACCTCTGTTTTCCTTCACAAATTTGGATGTGTCCACGTTGCGCTTTGGGGCGTTTTCTGTCGCGGGCGCTAAGCCTACCCACACAAGTGAGGTATCATTTTTATCGGGAGACGTGGGGGAACGCTGGGTGGAAGGAAATTTGTGGCTCCTCTGAGATTCCAGAACTTTCTGCCACAGAAATGTTAGGAACATGTGTTTTTTTAGCCAAATTTTGAGGTTTGCAAAGGATTCTGGGTAACAGAACCTGGTCCGAGCCACACAAGTCACCCCATTCTGGATTCCCCTAGGTCTCTAGTATTCAGAAATGCACAGGTTTGGTAGGTTTCCCTAGGTGGCGGCTGAGCTACAAGCCAAAATCTACAGGTAGGCACTTTGCTAAAAACACCTCTGTTTTCCTTCACAAATTTGGATGTGTCCACGTTGCGCTTTGGGGCGTTTTCTGTCGCGGGCGCTAGGCCTACCCACACAAGTGAGGTATCATTTTTATCGGGAGACGTGGGGGAACACTGGGTGGAAGGAAATTCGTGGCTCCTCTCAGATTCCAGAAATTTCTGCCACAGAAATGTGAGGAACATGTGTTTTTTTAGCCAAATTTTGAGGTTTGTAAAGGATTCTGGGTAACAGAACCTGGTCCGAACCACACAAGTCACCCCATCTTCGATTCCCCTAGGTCTCTAGTTTTCAGAAATGCACAGGTTTGGTAGGTTTCCCTAGGTGGCGGCTGAGCTACAAGCCTAAATCTACAGGTAGGCACTTTGCAAAAAACACCTCTGTTTTCCTTCACAAATTTGGATGTGTCCACGTTGCGCTTTGGGGTGTTTTCTGTCGCGGGCACTAGGCCTACCCACACAAGTGAGGTATCATTTTTATCGGGAGACATGGGGGAACGCTGGGTGGAAGGAAATTTGTGGCTCCTCTCAGATTCCAGAACTTTCTGCCACAGAAATGTTAGGAACATGTGTTTTTTTAGCCAAATTTTGAGGTTTGCAAAGGATTCTGGGTAACAGAACCTGGTCCGAGCCACACAAGTCACCCCATCTTGGATTCCGCTAGGTCTCTAGTTTTCAGAAATGCACAGGTTTGGTAGGTTTCCCTAGGTGGCGGCTGAGCTACAAGCCAAAATCTACAGGTAGGCACTTTGCAAAAAACACCTCTGTTTTCCTTCACAAATTTGGATGTGTCCACGTTGCGCTTTGGGGCATTTCCTGTCGCGGACGCTAGGCCTACCCACACAAGTGAGGTATCATTTTTATCGGGAGAAGTGGGGGAACGCTGGGTGGAAGGAAATTCGTGGCTCCTCTCAGATTCCAGAACTTTCTGCCACAGAAATGTGAGGAACATGTGTTTTTTTAGCCAAATGTTGAGGTTTGCAAAGGATTCTGGGTAACAGAACCTGGTCCGAGCCACACAAGTCACCGCATCTTGGATTCCCCTAGGTCTCTAGTTTTCAGAAATGCACAGGTTTGGTAGGTTTCCCTAGGTGGCGGCTGAGCTACAAGCCAAAATCTACAGGTAGGCACTTTGCAAAAAACACCTCTGTTTTCCTTCACAAATTTGGATGTGCCAACGTTGCGCTTTGGGGCGTTTTCTGTCGCGGGCGCTAGGCCTACCCACACAAGTGAGGTATCATTTTTATCGGGAGACGTGGGGGAACGCTGGGTGGAAGGAAATTCGTGGCTCCTCTGAGATTCCAGAACTTTCTGCCACAGAAATGTGAGGAACATGTTTTTTTTTAGCCAAATTTTGAGTTTTGCAAAGGATTCTGGGTAACAGAACCTGGTCCGAGCCACACAAGTCACCCCATTTTGGATTCCCCTAGGTCTCTAGTATTCAGAAATGCACGGGTTTGGTAGTTTTCCCTAGGTGGCGGCTGAGCTACAAGCCAAAATCTACAGGTAGGCACTTTGCTAAAAACACCTCTGTTTTCCTTCACAAATTTGGATGTGTCCACGTTGCGCTTTGGGGCGTTTTCTGTCGCGGGCGCTAAGCCTACCCACACAAGTGAGGTATCATTTTTATCGGGAGACGTGGGGGAACGCTGGGTGGAAGGAAATTTGTGGCTCCTCTGAGATTCCAGAACTTTCTGCCACAGAAATGTTAGGAACATGTGTTTTTTTAGCCAAATTTTGAGGTTTGCAAAGGATTCTGGGTAACAGAACCTGGTCCGAGCCACACAAGTCACCCCATCTTGGATTCCCCAAGGTCTCTAGTTTTCAGAAATGCACAGGTTTGGTAGGTTTCCCTAGGTGGCGGCTGAGCTACAAGCCAAAATCTACAGGTAGGCACTTTGCTAAAAACACCTCTGTTTTCCTTCACAAATTTGGATGTGTCCACGTTGCGCTTTGGGGCGTTTTCTGTCGCGGGCGCTAGGCCTACCCACACAAGTGAGGTATCATTTTTATCGGGAGACGTGGGGGAACACTGGGTGGAAGGAAATTCGTGGCTCCTCTCAGATTCCAGAAATTTCTGCCACAGAAATGTGAGGAACATGTGTTTTTTTAGCCAAATTTTGAGGTTTGTAAAGGATTCTGGGTAACAGAACCTGGTCCGAACCACACAAGTCACCCCATCTTGGATTCCCCTAGGTCTCTAGTTTTCAGAAATGCACAGGTTTGGTAGGTTTCCCTAGGTGGCGGCTGAGCTACAAGCCTAAATCTACAGGTAGGCACTTTGCAAAAAACACCTCTGTTTTCCTTCACAAATTTGGATGTGTCCACGTTGCGCTTTGGGGTGTTTTCTGTCGCGGGCGCTAGGCCTACCCACACAAGTGAGGTATCATTTTTATCGGGAGACATGGGGGAACGCTGGGTGGAAGGAAAATTGTGGCTCCTCTCAGATTCCAGAACTTTCTGCCACAGAAATGTTAGGAACATGTGTTTTTTTAGCCAAATTTTGAGGTTTGCAAAGGATTCTGGGTAACAGAACCTGGTCCGAGCCACACAAGTCACCCCATCTTGGATTCCGCTAGGTCTCTAGTTTTCAGAAATGCACAGGTTTGGTAGGTTTCCCTAGGTGGCGGCTGAGCTACAAGCCAAAATCTACAGGTAGGCATTTTGCAAAAAACACCTCTGTTTTCCTTCACAAATTTGGATGTGTCCACGTTGCGCTTTGGGGCGTTTTCTGTCGCGGGCGCTAGGCCTACCCACACAAGTGAGGTATCATTTTTATCGGGAGACGTCGGGGAACGCTGGGTGGAATGAAGTTCGTGGCTCCTCTGAGATTCCAGAACTTTCTGCCACAGAAATGTGAGGAACATGTGTTTTTTTAGCCAAATTTTGAGGTTTGCAAAGGATTCTGGGTAACAGAACCTGGTCCGAGCCACACAAGTCACCCCATTCTGGATTCCCCTAGGTCTCTAGTATTCAGAAATGCACAGGTTTGGTAGTTTTCCCTAGGTGGCGGCTGAGCTACAAGCCAAAATCTACAGGTAGGCACTTTGCTAAAAACACCTCTGTTTTCCTTCACAAATTTGGATGTGTCCATGTTGCGCTTTGGCGCGTTTTCTGTCGCGGGCGCTAGGCCTACCCACACAAGTGAGGTATCATTTTTATCGGGTGACGTGGGGGAACGCTGGGTGGAAGGAAATTTGTGGCTCCTCTCAGATTCCAGAACTTTCTGCCACAGAAATGTTAGGAACATGTGTTTTTTTAGCCAAATTTTGAGGTTTGCAAAGGATTCTGGGTAACAGAACCTGGTCCGAGCCACACAAGTCACCCCATCTTGGATTCCCCAAGGTCTCTAGTTTTCAGAAATGCACAGGTTTAGTAGGTTTCCCTAGGTGGTGGCTAAGCTACAAGCCAAAATCTACAGGTAGGCACTTTGCAAAAAACACCTCTGTTTTCCTTCACAAGTTTGGATGTGTCCACGTTGCGCTTTGGGGCATTTTCTGTCGCGGGCGCTAGGCCTACCCACACAAGTGAGGTATCATTTTTATCGGGAGACGTGGGGGAACGCTGGGTGGAAGGAAATTTGTGGCTATTCTTAGATTCTATAACTTTCTGCCACAGAAATGTTAGGAACATGTGTTTTTTTAGCCAAATTTTGAGGTTTGCAAAGAATTCTGGGTAACAGAACCTGGTCCGAGCCACACAAGTCACCCCATCTTGGATTCCCCTGGGTCTCTAGTTTTTAGAAATGCACAGGTTTGGTAGGTTTCCCTAGGTGGCGGCTGAGCTACAGGCCAAAATCTACAGGTAGGCACTTTGCAAAAAACACCTCTGTTTTCCTTCAAAAATTTGGCTGTGTCCACGTTGCGCTTTGGGGCATTTCCTGTCACGGGCGCTAGGCCTACCCACACAAGTGAGGTATAATTTTTATCGGGAGACGTGGGGGTACGCTGCGTGGAAGGAAATTCGTGGCTCCTCTCAGATTCCAGAACTTTCTGCCACAGAAATGTGAGGAACATGTGTTATTTTAGCCAAATTTTGATGTTTGTAAAGGATTCTGGGTTACAAACCTGGTCCGAACCACACAAGTCACCCCATCTTGGATTCCCCTAGGTCTCTAGTTTTCAGAAATGCACAGGTTTGGTAGGTTTCCAGGTTTCCCTAGGTGGCGGCTGAGCTACAAGCCAAAATCTACTGGTAGGTACTTTGCAAAAAACACCTCTGTTTTCCTTCACAAATTTGGATGTGTCCACGTTGCGCTTTGGGGTGTTTTCTGTCGCGGGCGCTAGGCCTACCCACACAAGTGAGGTATCATTTTTATCGGGAGACATGGGGGAACGCTGGGTGGAAGGAAATTTGTGGCTCCTCTCAGATTCCAGAACTTTCTGCCACAGAAATGTTAGGAACATGTGTTTTTTTAGCCAAATTTTGAGGTTTGCAAAGGATTCTGGGTAACAGAACCTGGTCCAAGCCACACAAGTCACCCCATCTTGGATTCCCCTAGGTCTCTAGTTTTCAGAAATGCACAGGTTTGGTAGGTTTCCCTAGGTGGCGGCTGAGCTACAGGCCAAAATCTACAGGTAGGCACTTTGCAAAAAACACCTCTGTTTTCCTTAAAAAATTTGGCTGTGTCCACGTTGCGCTTTGGGGCATTTCCTGTCACGGGCGCTAGGCCTACCCACACAAGTGAGGTATTATTTTTATCGGGAGACGTGGGGGAACGCTGTGTGGAAGGAAATTCGAGGCTCCTCTCAGATTCCAGAACTTTCTGCCACAGAAATGTGAGGAACATGTGTTTTTTTAGCCAAATTTTGAGGTTTGCAAAGGATTCTGGGTAACAGAACCTGGTCCGAGCCACACAAGTCACCCCATCTTGGATTCCCCTAGGTCTCTAGTTTTCAGAAATGCACAGGTTTGGTAGGTTTCCCTAGGTGGCGGCTGAGCTACAAGCCAAAATCTACAGGTAGGCACTTTGCAAAAAACACCTCTGTTTTCCTTCACAAATTTGGATGTGTCCACGTTGCGCTTTGGGGTGTTTTCTGTCGCGGGCGCTAGGCCTACCCACACAAGTGAGGTATCATTTTTATCGGGAGACATGGGGGAACGCTGGGTGGAAGGAAATTCGTGGCTCCTCTCAGATTCCAGAACTTTCTGCCACAGAAATGTGAGGAACATGTGTTTTTTTAGCCAAATTTTGAGGTTTGCAAAGGATTTTGGGTAACAGAACCTGGTCCGAGCCACACAAGTCACCCCATTTTGGATTCCCCTAGGTCTCTAGTATTCAGAAATGCACAGGTTTGGTAGGTTTCCCTAGGTGGCGGCTGAGCTACAAGCCAAAATCTGCAGGTAGGCACTTTGCTAAAAACACCTCTGTTTTCCTTCACAAATTTGGATGTGTCCACGTTGCGCTTTGGGGCATTTCCTGTCGCGGACGCTAGGCCTACCCACACAAGTGAGGTATCATTTTTATCGGGAGAAGTGGGGGAACGCTGGGTGGAATGAAATTCGTGGCTCCTCTCAGATTCCAGAACTTTCTGCCACAGAAATGTGAGGAACATGTGTTTTTTTAGCCAAATGTTGAGGTTTGCAAAGGATTCTGGGTAACAGAACCTGGTCCGAGCCACACAAGTCACCCCATCTTGGATTCCCCTAGGTCTCTAGTTTTCAGAAATGCACAGGTTTGGTAGGTTTCCCTAGGTGGCGGCTGAGCTACAAGCCAAAATCTACAGGTAGGCACTTTGCAAAAAACACCTCTGTTTTCCTTCACAAATTTGGATGTGCCCACGTTGCGCTTTGGGGCGTTTTCTGTCGCGGGCGCTAGGCCTACCCACACAAGTGAGGTATCATTTTTATCGGGAGACGTGGGGGAACGCTGGGTGGAAGGAAATTCGTGGCTCCTCTGAGACTCCAGAACTTTCTGCCACAGAAATGTGAGGAACATGTTTTTTTTTAGCCAAATTTTGAGTTTTGCAAAGGATTCTGGGTAACAGAAGCTGGTCCGAGCCACACAAGTCACCCCATTTTGGATTCCCCTAGGTCTCTAGTATTCAGAAATGCACGGGTTTGGTAGTTTTCCCTAGGTGGCGGCTGAGCTACAAGCCAAAATCTACAGGTAGGCACTTTGCTAAAAACACCTCTGTTTTCCTTCACAAATTTGGATGTGTCCACGTTGCGCTTTGGGGCGTTTTCTGTCGCGGGCGCTAAGCCTACCCACACAAGTGAGGTATCATTTTTATCGGGAGACGTGGGGGAACGCTGGGTGGAAGGAAATTTGTGGCTCCTCTGAGATTCCAGAACTTTCTGCCACAGAAATGTTAGGAACATGTGTTTTTTTAGCCAAATTTTGAGGTTTGCAAAGGATTCTGGGTAACAGAACCTGGTCCGAGCCACACAAGTCACCCCATTCTGGATTCCCCTAGGTCTCTAGTATTCAGAAATGCACAGGTTTGGTAGGTTTCCCTAGGTGGCGGCTGAGCTACAAGCCAAAATCTACAGGTAGGCACTTTGCTAAAAACACCTCTGTTTTCCTTCACAAATTTGGATGTGTCCACGTTGCGCTTTGGGGCGTTTTCTGTCGCGGGCGCTAGGCCTACCCACACAAGTGAGGTATCATTTTTATCGGGAGACGTGGGGGAACACTGGGTGGAAGGAAATTCGTGGCTCCTCTCAGATTCCAGAAATTTCTGCCACAGAAATGTGAGGAACATGTGTTTTTTTAGCCAAATTTTGAGGTTTGTAAAGGATTCTGGGTAACAGAACCTGGTCCGAACCACACAAGTCACCCCATCTTCGATTCCCCTAGGTCTCTAGTTTTCAGAAATGCACAGGTTTGGTAGGTTTCCCTAGGTGGCGGCTGAGCTACAAGCCTAAATCTACAGGTAGGCACTTTGCAAAAAACACCTCTGTTTTCCTTCACAAATTTGGATGTGTCCACGTTGCGCTTTGGGGTGTTTTCTGTCGCGGGCACTAGGCCTACCCACACAAGTGAGGTATCATTTTTATCGGGAGACATGGGGGAACGCTGGGTGGAAGGAAATTTGTGGCTCCTCTCAGATTCCAGAACTTTCTGCCACAGAAATGTTAGGAACATGTGTTTTTTTAGCCAAATTTTGAGGTTTGCAAAGGATTCTGGGTAACAGAACCTGGTCCGAGCCACACAAGTCACCCCATCTTGGATTCCGCTAGGTCTCTAGTTTTCAGAAATGCACAGGTTTGGTAGGTTTCCCTAGGTGGCGGCTGAGCTACAAGCCAAAATCTACAGGTAGGCACTTTGCAAAAAACACCTCTGTTTTCCTTCACAAATTTGGATGTGTCCACGTTGCGCTTTGGGGCATTTCCTGTCGCGGACGCTAGGCCTACCCACACAAGTGAGGTATCATTTTTATCGGGAGAAGTGGGGGAACGCTGGGTGGAAGGAAATTCGTGGCTCCTCTCAGATTCCAGAACTTTCTGCCACAGAAATGTGAGGAACATGTGTTTTTTTAGCCAAATGTTGAGGTTTGCAAAGGATTCTGGGTAACAGAACCTGGTCCGAGCCACACAAGTCACCGCATCTTGGATTCCCCTAGGTCTCTAGTTTTCAGAAATGCACAGGTTTGGTAGGTTTCCCTAGGTGGCGGCTGAGCTACAAGCCAAAATCTACAGGTAGGCACTTTGCAAAAAACACCTCTGTTTTCCTTCACAAATTTGGATGTGCCAACGTTGCGCTTTGGGGCGTTTTCTGTCGCGGGCGCTAGGCCTACCCACACAAGTGAGGTATCATTTTTATCGGGAGACGTGGGGGAACGCTGGGTGGAAGGAAATTCGTGGCTCCTCTGAGATTCCAGAACTTTCTGCCACAGAAATGTGAGGAACATGTTTTTTTTTAGCCAAATTTTGAGTTTTGCAAAGGATTCTGGGTAACAGAACCTGGTCCGAGCCACACAAGTCACCCCATTTTGGATTCCCCTAGGTCTCTAGTATTCAGAAATGCACGGGTTTGGTAGTTTTCCCTAGGTGGCGGCTGAGCTACAAGCCAAAATCTACAGGTAGGCACTTTGCTAAAAACACCTCTGTTTTCCTTCACAAATTTGGATGTGTCCACGTTGCGCTTTGGGGCGTTTTCTGTCGCGGGCGCTAAGCCTACCCACACAAGTGAGGTATCATTTTTATCGGGAGACGTGGGGGAACGCTGGGTGGAAGGAAATTTGTGGCTCCTCTGAGATTCCAGAACTTTCTGCCACAGAAATGTTAGGAACATGTGTTTTTTTAGCCAAATTTTGAGGTTTGCAAAGGATTCTGGGTAACAGAACCTGGTCCGAGCCACACAAGTCACCCCATTCTGGATTCCCCTAGGTCTCTAGCATTCAGAAATGCACAGGTTTGGTAGGTTTCCCTAGGTGGCGGCTGAGCTACAAGCCAAAATCTACAGGTAGGCACTTTGCTAAAAACACCTCTGTTTTCCTTCACAAATTTGGATGTGTCCACGTTGCGCTTTGGGGCGTTTTCTGTCGCGGGCGCTAGGCCTACCCACACAAGTGAGGTATCATTTTTATCGGGAGACGTGGGGGAACACTGGGTGGAAGGAAATTCGTGGCTCCTCTCAGATTCCAGAAATTTCTGCCACAGAAATGTGAGGAACATGTGTTTTTTTAGCCAAATTTTGAGGTTTGTAAAGGATTCTGGGTAACAGAACCTGGTCCGAACCACACAAGTCACCCCATCTTGGATTCCCCTAGGTCTCTAGTTTTCAGAAATGCACAGGTTTGGTAGGTTTCCCTAGGTGGCGGCTGAGCTACAAGCCTAAATCTACAGGTAGGCACTTTGCAAAAAACACCTCTGTTTTCCTTCACAAATTTGGATGTGTCCACGTTGCGCTTTGGGGTGTTTTCTGTCGCGGGCGCTAGGCCTACCCACACAAGTGAGGTATCATTTTTATCGGGAGACATGGGGGAACGCTGGGTGGAAGGAAAATTGTGGCTCCTCTCAGATTCCAGAACTTTCTGCCACAGAAATGTTAGGAACATGTGTTTTTTTAGCCAAATTTTGAGGTTTGCAAAGGATTCTGGGTAACAGAACCTGGTCCGAGCCACACAAGTCACCCCATCTTGGATTCCGCTAGGTCTCTAGTTTTCAGAAATGCACAGGTTTGGTAGGTTTCCCTAGGTGGCGGCTGAGCTACAAGCCAAAATCTACAGGTAGGCATTTTGCAAAAAACACCTCTGTTTTCCTTCACAAATTTGGATGTGTCCACGTTGCGCTTTGGGGCGTTTTCTGTCGCGGGCGCTAGGCCTACCCACACAAGTGAGGTATCATTTTTATCGGGAGACGTCGGGGAACGCTGGGTGGAATGAAGTTCGTGGCTCCTCTGAGATTCCAGAACTTTCTGCCACAGAAATGTGAGGAACATGTGTTTTTTTAGCCAAATTTTGAGGTTTGCAAAGGATTCTGGGTAACAGAACCTGGTCCGAGCCACACAAGTCACCCCATTCTGGATTCCCCTAGGTCTCTAGTATTCAGAAATGCACAGGTTTGGTAGTTTTCCCTAGGTGGCGGCTGAGCTACAAGCCAAAATCTACAGGTAGGCACTTTGCTAAAAACACCTCTGTTTTCCTTCACAAATTTGGATGTGTCCATGTTGCGCTTTGGCGCGTTTTCTGTCGCGGGCGCTAGGCCTACCCACACAAGTGAGGTATCATTTTTATCGGGTGACGTGGGGGAACGCTGGGTGGAAGGAAATTTGTGGCTCCTCTCAGATTCCAGAACTTTCTGCCACAGAAATGTTAGGAACATGTGTTTTTTTAGCCAAATTTTGAGGTTTGCAAAGGATTCTGGGTAACAGAACCTGGTCCGAGCCACACAAGTCACCCCATCTTGGATTCCCCAAGGTCTCTAGTTTTCAGAAATGCACAGGTTTAGTAGGTTTCCCTAGGTGGTGGCTAAGCTACAAGCCAAAATCTACAGGTAGGCACTTTGCAAAAAACACCTCTGTTTTCCTTCACAAGTTTGGATGTGTCCACGTTGCGCTTTGGGGCATTTTCTGTCGCGGGCGCTAGGCCTACCCACACAAGTGAGGTATCATTTTTATCGGGAGACGTGGGGGAACGCTGGGTGGAAGGAAATTTGTGGCTATTCTTAGATTCTATAACTTTCTGCCACAGAAATGTTAGGAACATGTGTTTTTTTAGCCAAATTTTGAGGTTTGCAAAGAATTCTGGGTAACAGAACCTGGTCCGAGCCACACAAGTCACCCCATCTTGGATTCCCCTGGGTCTCTAGTTTTTAGAAATGCACAGGTTTGGTAGGTTTCCCTAGGTGGCGGCTGAGCTACAGGCCAAAATCTACAGGTAGGCACTTTGCAAAAAACACCTCTGTTTTCCTTCAAAAATTTGGCTGTGTCCACGTTGCGCTTTGGGGCATTTCCTGTCACGGGCGCTAGGCCTACCCACACAAGTGAGGTATAATTTTTATCGGGAGACGTGGGGGTACGCTGCGTGGAAGGAAATTCGTGGCTCCTCTCAGATTCCAGAACTTTCTGCCACAGAAATGTGAGGAACATGTGTTATTTTAGCCAAATTTTGATGTTTGTAAAGGATTCTGGGTTACAAACCTGGTCCGAACCACACAAGTCACCCCATCTTGGATTCCCCTAGGTCTCTAGTTTTCAGAAATGCACAGGTTTGGTAGGTTTCCAGGTTTCCCTAGGTGGCGGCTGAGCTACAAGCCAAAATCTACTGGTAGGTACTTTGCAAAAAACACCTCTGTTTTCCTTCACAAATTTGGATGTGTCCACGTTGCGCTTTGGGGTGTTTTCTGTCGCGGGCGCTAGGCCTACCCACACAAGTGAGGTATCATTTTTATCGGGAGACATGGGGGAACGCTGGGTGGAAGGAAATTTGTGGCTCCTCTCAGATTCCAGAACTTTCTGCCACAGAAATGTTAGGAACATGTGTTTTTTTAGCCAAATTTTGAGGTTTGCAAAGGATTCTGGGTAACAGAACCTGGTCCAAGCCACACAAGTCACCCCATCTTGGATTCCCCTAGGTCTCTAGTTTTCAGAAATGCACAGGTTTGGTAGGTTTCCCTAGGTGGCGGCTGAGCTACAGGCCAAAATCTACAGGTAGGCACTTTGCAAAAAACACCTCTGTTTTCCTTAAAAAATTTGGCTGTGTCCACGTTGCGCTTTGGGGCATTTCCTGTCACGGGCGCTAGGCCTACCCACACAAGTGAGGTATTATTTTTATCGGGAGACGTGGGGGAACGCTGTGTGGAAGGAAATTCGAGGCTCCTCTCAGATTCCAGAACTTTCTGCCACAGAAATGTGAGGAACATGTGTTTTTTTAGCCAAATTTTGAGGTTTGCAAAGGATTCTGGGTAACAGAACCTGGTCCGAGCCACACAAGTCACCCCATCTTGGATTCCCCTAGGTCTCTAGTTTTCAGAAATGCACAGGTTTGGTAGGTTTCCCTAGGTGGCGGCTGAGCTACAAGCCAAAATCTACAGGTAGGCACTTTGCAAAAAACACCTCTGTTTTCCTTCACAAATTTGGATGTGTCCACGTTGTGCTTTGGGGCGTTTTCTGTCGCTGGCGCTAGGCCTACCCACACAAGTGAGGTATCATTTTTATCGGGAGACGTGGGGGAACACTGGGTGGAAGGAAATTCGTGGCTCCTCTCAGATTCCAGAACTTTCTGCCACAGAAATGTGAGGAACATGTGTTTTTTTAGCCAAATTTTGAGGTTTGCAAAGGATTTTGGGTAACAGAACCTGGTCCGAGCCACACAAGTCACCCCATTTTGGATTCCCCTAGGTCTCTAGTATTCAGAAATGCACAGGTTTGGTAGGTTTCCCTAGGTGGCGGCTGAGCTACAAGCCAAAATCTGCAGGTAGGCACTTTGCTAAAAACACCTCTGTTTTCCTTCACAAATTTGGATGTGTCCACGTTGCGCTTTGGGGCGTTTTCTGTCGCGGGCGCTAGGCCTATCCACACAAGTGAGGTATCATTTTTATCGGGAGACGTGGTGGAACGCTGGGTGGCAGGAAATTTGTGGCTCCTCTCAGATTCCAGAACTTTCTGCCACAGAAATGTTAGGAACATGTGTTTTTTTAGCCAAATTTTGAGGTTTGCAAAGGATTCTGGGTAACAGAACCTGGTCCGAGCCACACAAGTCACCCCATCTTGGATTCCCCAAGGTCTCTAGTTTTCAGAAATGCACAGGTTTAGTAGGTTTCCCTAGGTGGCGGCTAAGCTACAAGCCAAAATCTACAGGTAGGCACTTTGCAAAAAACACCTCTGTTTTCCTTCACAAATTTGGATGTGTCCACGTTGCGCTTTGGGGCATTTTCTGTCGCGGGCGCTAGGCCTACCCACACAAGTGAGGTATCATTTTTATCGGGAGACGTGGGGGAACGCTGGGTGGAAGGAAATTTGTGGCTCCTCTCAGATTCTAGAACTTTCTGCCACAGAAATGTTAGGAACATGTGTTTTTTTAGCCAAATTTTGAGGTTTGCAAAGGATTCTGGGTAACAGAACCTGGTCCGAGCCACACAAGTCACCCCATCTTGGATTCCCCTAGGTCTCTAGTTTTCAGAAATGCACAGGTTTGGTAGGTTTCCCTAGGTGGCGGCTGAGGTACAGGCCAAAATCTACAGGTAGGCACTTTGCAAAAAACACCTCTGTTTTCCTTCAAAAATTTGGCTGTGTCCACGTTGCGCTTTGGGGCATTTCCTGTCACGGGCGCTAGGCCTACCCACACAAGTGAGGTATCATTTTTATCGGGAGACGTGGGGGAACGCTGGGTGGAAGGAAATTTGTGGCTCCTCTCAGATTCTAGAACTTTCTGCCACAGAAATGTTAGGAACATGTGTTTTTTTAGCCACATTTTGAGGTTTGCAAAGGATTCTGGGTAACAGAACCTGGTCCGAGCCACACAAGTCACCCCATCTTGGATTCCCCTAGGCCTCTAGTTTTCAGAAATGCACAGGTTTGGTAGGTTTCCCTAGGTGGCGGCTGAGGTACAGGCCAAAATCTACAGGTAGGCACTTTGCAAAAAACACCTCTGTTTTCCTTCAAAAATTTGGCTGTGTCCACGTTGCGCTTTGGGGAATTTCCTGTCACGGGCGCTAGGCCTACCCACACAAGTGAGGTATCATTTTTATCGGGAGACGTGGGGGTACGCTGGGTGGAAGGAAATTCGTGGCTCCTCTCAGATTCCAGAACTTTCTGCCACAGAAATGAGAGGAACATGTGTTTTTTTAGCCAAATTTTGAGGTTTGTAAAGGATTCTGGGTAACAGAACCTGGTCGGAACCACACAAGTCACCCCATCTTGGATTCCCCTAGGTCTCTAGTATTCAGAAATGCACAGGTTTGGTAGTTTTCCCTAGGTGGCGGCTGAGCTACAAGCCAAAATCTACAGGTAGGCACTTTGCTAAAAACACCTCTGTTTTCCTTCACAAATTTGGATGTGTCCACGTTGCGCTTTGGGGCATTTTCTGTCGCGGGCGCTAGGCCTACCCACACAAGTGAGGTATCATTTTTATCGGGAGACGTGGGGGAACGCTGGGTGGAAGGAAATTTGTGGCTCCTCTCAGATTCCAGAACTTTCTGCCACAGAAATGTTAGGAACATGTGTTTTTTTAGCCAAATTTTGAGGTTTGCAAAGGATTCTGGGTAACAGAACCTGGTCCGAGCCACACAAGTCCCCCCATCTTGGATTCCCCTAGGTCTCTAGTTTTCAGAAATGCACAGGTTTAGTAGGTTTCCCTAGGTGGCGGCTAAGCTACAAGCCAAAATCTACAGGTAGGCACTTTGCAAAAAACACCTCTGTTTTCCTTCACAAATTTGGATGTGTCCACGTTGCGCTTTTGGGCATTTTATGTGGCGGGCGCTAGGCCTACCCACACAAGTGAGGTATCATTTTTATCGGGAGACGTGGGGGAACGCTGGGTGGAAGGAAATTTGTGGCTACTGTTAGATTGTAGAACTTTCTGCCACAGAAATGTTAGGAACATGTGTTTTTTTAGCCAAATTTTGAGGTTTGCAAAGAATTCTGGGTAACAGAACCTGGTCCGAGCCACACAAGTAACCCCATCTTGGATTCCATTGGGTCTCTAGTTTTTAGAAATGCACAGGTTTGGTAGGTTTCCCTAGGTGCCGGCTGAGCTACAGGCCAAAATCTACAGGTAGGCACTTTGCAAAAAACACCTCTGTTTTCCTTCAAAAATTTGGCTGTGTCCACGTTGCGCTTTGGGGCATTTCCTGTCGCGGGCGCTCGGCCTACCCACACAAGTGAGGTATCATTTTTATCGGGAGACGTGGGGGAACGCTGGGTGGAAGGAAATTTGTGGCTCCTCTCAGATTCCAGAACTTTCTGCCACAGAAATGTTAGGAACATGTGTTTTATTAGCCAAATTTTGAGGTTTGCAAAGGATTCTGGGTAACAGAACCTGGTCCGAGCCACACAAGTCACCCCATCTTGGATTCCCCTAGGTCTCTAGTTTTCAGAAATGCACAGGTTTAGTAGGTTTCCCTAGGTGGCGGCTAAGCTACAAGCCAAAATCTACAGGTAGGCACTTTGCAAAAAACACCTCTGTTTTCCTTCACAAATTTGGATGTGTCCACGTTGCGCTTTGGGGCATTTTCTGTGGCGGGGGCTAGGCCTACCCACACAAGTGAGGTATCATTTTTATCGGGAGACGTGGGGGAACGCTGGGTGGATGGAAATTTGTGGCTCCTCTCAGATTCTAGAACTTTCTGCCACAGAAATGTTAGGAACATGTGTTTTTTTAGCCAAATTTTGAGGTTTGCAAAGGATTCTGGGTAACAGAACCTGGTCTGAGCCACACAAGTCACCCCATCTTGGATTCCCCTAGGTCTCTAGTTTTCAGAAATGCACAGGTTTGGTAGGTTTCCCTAGGTGGCGGCTGAGGTACAGGCCAAAATCTACAGGTAGGCACTTTGCAAAAAACACCTCTGTTTTCCTTCAAAAATTTGGCTGTGTCCACGTTGCGCTTTGGGGCATTTCCTGTCACGGGCGCTAGGCCTACCCACACAAGTGAGGTATCATTTTTATCGGGAGACGTGGGGGAACGCTGGGTGGAAGGAAATTTGTGGCTCCTCTCAGATTCTAGAACTTTCTGCCACAGAAATGTTCGGAACATGTGTTTTTTTAGCCACATTTTGAGGTTTGCAAAGGATTCTGGGTAACAGAACCTGTTCCGAGCCACACAAGTCACCCCATCTTGGATTCCCCTAGGCCTCTAGTTTTCAGAAATGCACAGGTTTGGTAGGTTTCCCTAGGTGGCGGCTGAGGTACAGGCCAAAATCTACAGGTAGGCACTTTGCAAAAAACACCTCTGTTTTCCTTCAAAAATTTGGCTGTGTCCACGTTGCGCTTTGGGGCATTTCCTGTCACGGGCGCTAGGCCTACCCACACAAGTGAGGTATAATTTTTATCGGGAGACGTGGGGGTACGCTGGGTGGAAGGAAATTCGTGGCTCCTCTCAGATTCCAGAACTTTCTGCCACAGAAATGTGAGGAACATGTGTTTTTTTAGCCAAATTTTGAGGTTTGTAAAGGATTCTGGGTAACAGAACCTGGTCCGAACCACACAAGTCACCCCATCTTGGATTCCCCTAGGTCTCTAGTATTCAGAAATGCACAGGTTTGGTAGTTTTCCCTAGGTGGCGGCTGAGCTACAAGCCAAAATCTACAGGTAGGCACTTTGCTAAAAACACCTCTGTTTTCCTTCACAAATTTGGATGTGTCCACGTTGCGCTTTGGGGCGTTTTCTGTCGCGGGCGCTAGGCCTACCCACACAAGTGAGGTATCATTTTTATCGGGAGACGTGGGGGAACGCTGGGTGGAAGGAAATTTGTGGCTCCTCTCAGATTCCAGAACTTTCTGCCACAGAAATGTTAGGAACATGTGTTTTTTTAGCCAAATTTTGAGGTTTGCAAAGGATTCTGGGTAACAGAACCTGGTCCGAGCCACACAAGTCACCCCATCTTGGATTCCCCTAGGTCTCTAGTTTTCAGAAATGCACAGGTTTAGTAGGTTTCCCTAGGTGGCGGCTAAGCTACAAGCCAAAATCTACAGGTAGGCACTTTGCAAAAAACACCTCTGTTTTCCTTCTCAAATTTGGATGTGTCCACGTTGCGCTTTGGGGCATTTTCTGTGGCGGGCGCTAGGCCTACCCACACAAGTGAGGTATCATTTTTATCGGGAGACATGGGGGAACGCTGGGTGGAAGGAAATTTGTGGCTAATGTTAGATTGTAGAACTTTCTGCCACAGAAATGTTAGGAACATGTGTTTTTTTAGCCAAATTTTGAGGTTTGCAAAGAATTCTGGGTAACAGAACCTGGTCCGAGCCACACAAGTCACCCCATCTTGGATTCCCCTGGGTCTCTAGTTTTTAGAAATGCACAGGTTTGGTAGGTTTCCCTAGGTGCCGGCTGAGCTACAGGCCAAAATCTACAGGTAGGCACTTTGCAAAAAACACCTCTGTTTTCCTTCAAAAATTTGGCTGTGTCCACGTTGCGCTTTGGGGCATTTCCTGTCATGGGCGCTAGGCCTACCCACACAAGTGAGGTATAATTTTTATCGGGAGACGTGGGGGTACGCTGCGTGGAAGGAAATTCGTGGCTCCTCTCAGATTCCAGAACTTTCTGCCACAGAAATGTGAGGAACATGTGTTTTTTTAGCCAAATTTTGAGGTTTGTAAAGGATTCTGGGTAACAGAACCTGGTCCAAACCACACAAGTCACCCCATCTTGGATTCCCCTAGGTCTCTAGTATTCGGAAATGCACAGGTTTGGTAGTTTTCCCTAGGTGGCGGCTGAGCTACAAGACAAAATCTACAGGTAGGCACTTTGCTAAAAACACCTCTGTTTTCCTTCACAAATTTGGATGTGTCCACGTTGCGCTTTGGGGCGTTTTCTGTCACGGGCGCTAGGCCTACCCACACAAGTGAGGTATCATTTTTATCGGGAGACGTGGGAGAACGCTGGGTGGAAGGAAATTTGTGGCTCCTCTCAGATTCCAGAACTTTCTGCCACAGAAATGTTAGGAACATGTGTTTTTTTAGCCAAATTTTGAGGTTTGCAAAGGATTCTGGGTAACAGAACCTGGTCCGAGCCACACAAGTCACCCCATCTTGGATTCCCCAAGGTCTCTAGTTTTCAGAAATGCACAGGTTTAGTAGTTTTCCCTAGGTGGCGGCTAAGCTACAAGCCAAAATCTACAGGTAGGCACTTTGCAAAAAACACCTCTGTTTTCCTTCAAAAATTTGGCTGTGTCCACGTTGCGCTTTGGGGCATTTCCTGTCACGGGCGCTAGGCCTACCCACACAAGTGAGGTATCATTTTTATCGGGAGACGTGGGGGAACGCTGGGTGGAAGGAAATTTGTGGCTCCTCTCAGATTCTAGAACTTTCTGCCACAGAAATGTTAGGAACATGTGTTCTTTTAGGCAAATTTTGAGGTTTGCAAAGGATTCTGGGTAACAGAACCTGGTCCGAGCCACACAAGTCACCCCATCTTGGATTCCCCTAGGCCTCTAGTTTTCAGAAATGCACAGGTTTGGTACGTTTTCCTAGGTGGCGGCTGAGGTACAGGCCAAAATCTACTGGTAGGCACTTTGCAAAAAACACCTCTGTTTTCCTTCAAAAATTTGGCTGTGTCCACGTTGCGCTTTGGGGCATTTCCTGTCACGGGCGCTAGGCCTACCCACACAAGTGAGGTATAATTTTTATCGGGAGACGTGGGGGTACGCTGGGTGGAAGGAAATTCGTGGCTCCTCTCAGATTCCAGAACTTTCTGCCACAGAAATGTGAGGAACATGTGTTTTTTTAGCCAAATTTTGAGGTTTGTAAAGGATTCTGGGTAACAGAACCTGGTCCGAACCACACAAGTCACCCCATCTTGGATTCCCCTAGGTCTCTAGTATTCAGAAATGCACAGGTTTGGTAGTTTTCCCTAGATGGCGGCTGAGCTACAAGCCAAAATCTACAGGTAGGCACTTTGCTAAAAACACCTCTGTTTCCCTTCACAAATTTGGATGTGTCCGCGTTGCGCTTTGGGGCATTTTCTGTCGCGGGCGCTAGGCCTACCCACACAAGTGAGGTATAATTTTTATCGGGAGACGTGGGGGAACGCTGGGTGGAAGCAAATTTGTGGCTACTCTTAGATTCTAGAACTTTCTGCCACAGAAATGTTAGGAACATGTGTTTTTTTAGCCAAATTTTGAGGTTTGCAAAGAATTCTGGGTAACAGAACCTGGTCCGAGCCACACAAGTCACCCCATCTTGGATTCCCCTGGGTCTCTAGTTTTTAGAAATGCACAGGTTTGGTAGGTTTCCCTAGGTGCCGGCTGAGCTACAGGCCAAAATCTACAGGTAGGCACTTTGCAAAAAACACCTCTGTTTTCCTTCAAAAATTTGGCTGTGTCCACGTTGGGCTTTGGGGCATTTCCTGTCACGGGCGCTAGGCCTACCCACACAAGTGAGGTATAATTTTTATCGGGAGACGTGGGGGTACGCTGCGTGGAAGGAAATTCGTGGCTCCTCTCAGATTCCAGAACTTTCTGCCACAGAAATGTGAGGAACATGTGTTATTTTAGCCAAATTTTGATGTTTGTAAAGGATTCTGGGTTACAAACCTGGTCCGAACCACACAAGTCACCCCATCTTGGATTCCCCTAGGTCTCTAGTTTTCAGAAATGCACAGGTTTGGTAGGTTTCCCTAGGTGGCGGCTGAGCTACAAGCCAAAATCTACTGGTAGGCACTTTGCAAAAAACACCTCTGTTTTCCTTCACAAATTTGGATGTGTCCACGTTGCGCTTTGGGGCATTTCCTGTCGCGGACGCTAGGCCTACCCACACAAGTGAGGTATCATTTTTATCGGGAGAAGTGGGGGAACGCTGGGTGGAAGGAAATTCGTGGCTCCTCTCAGATTCCAGAACTTTCTGCCACAGAAATGTGAGGAACATGTGTTTTTTTAGCCAAATGTTGAGGTTTGCAAAGGATTCTGGGTAACAGAACCTGGTCCGAGCCACACAAGTCACCCCATCTTGGATTCCCCTAGGTCTCTAGTTTTCAGAAATGCACAGGTTTGGTAGGTTTCCCTAGGTGGCGGCTGAGCTACAAGCCAAAATCTACAGGTAGGCACTTTGCAAAAAACACCTCTGTTTTCCTTCACAAATTTGGATGTGCCCACGTTGCGCTTTGGGGCGTTTTCTGTCGCGGGCGCTAGGCCTACCCACACAAGTGAGGTATCATTTTTATCGGGAGACGTGGGGGAACGCTGGGTGGAAGGAAATTCGTGGCTCCTCTGAGATTCCAGAACTTTCTGCCACAGAAATGTGAGGAACATGTGTTTTTTTAGCCAAATTTTGAGTTTTGCAAAGGATTCTGGGTAACAGAACCTGGTCCGAGCCACACAAGTCACCCCATTTTGGATTCCCCTAGGTCTCTAGTATTCAGAAATGCACGGGTTTGGTAGTTTTCCCTAGGTGGCGGCTGAGCTACAAGCCAAAATCTACAGGTAGGCACTTTGCTAAAAACACCTCTGTTTTCCTTCACAAATTTGGATGTGTCCACGTTGCGCTTTGGGGCGTTTTCTGTCGCTGGCGCTAAGCCTACCCACACAAGTGAGGTATCATTTTTATCGGGAGACGTGGGGGAACGCTGGGTGGAAGGAAATTTGTGGCTCCTCTGAGATTCCAGAACTTTCTGCCACAGAAATGTTAGGAACATGTGTTTTTTTAGCCAAATTTTGAGGTTTGCAAAGGATTCTGGGTAACAGAACCTGGTCCGAGCCACACAAGTCACCCCATTCTGGATTCCCCTAGGTCTCTAGTATTCAGAAATGCACAGGTTTGGTAGGTTTCCCTAGGTGGCGGCTGAGCTACAAGCCAAAATCTACAGGTAGGCACTTTGCTAAAAACACCTCTGTTTTCCTTCACAAATTTGGATGTGTCCACGTTGCGCTTTGGGGCGTTTTCTGTCGCGGGCGCTAGGCCTACCCACACAAGTGAGGTATCATTTTTATCGGGAGACGTGGGGGAACACTGGGTGGAAGGAAATTCGTGGCTCCTCTCAGATTCCAGAAATTTCTGCCACAGAAATGTGAGGAACATGTGTTTTTTTAGCCAAATTTTGAGGTTTGTAAAGGATTCTGGGTAACAGAACCTGGTCCGAACCACACAAGTCACCCCATCTTCGATTCCCCTAGGTCTCTAGTTTTCAGAAATGCACAGGTTTGGTAGGTTTCCCTAGGTGGCGGCTGAGCTACAAGCCTAAATCTACAGGTAGGCACTTTGCAAAAAACACCTCTGTTTTCCTTCACAAATTTGGATGTTTCCACGTTGCGCTTTGGGGTGTTTTCTGTCGCGGGCGCTAGGCCTACCCACACAAGTGAGGTATCATTTTTATCGGGAGACATGGGGGAACGCTGGGTGGAAGGAAATTTGTGGCTCCTCTCAGATTCCAGAACTTTCTGCCACAGAAATGTTAGGAACATGTGTTTTTATAGCCAAATTTTGAGGTTTGCAAAGGATTCTGGGTAACAGAACCTGGTCCGAGCCACACAAGTCACCCCATCTTGGATTCCGCTAGGTCTCTAGTTTTCAGAAATGCACAGGTTTGGTAGGTTTCCCTAGGTGGCGGCTGAGCTACAAGCCAAAATCTACAGGTAGGCACTTTGCAAAAAACACCTCTGTTTTCCTTCACAAATTTGGATGTGTCCACGTTGCGCTTTGGGGCATTTCCTGTCGCGGACGCTAGGCCTACCCACACAAGTGAGGTATCATTTTTATCGGGAGAAGTGGGGGAACGCTGGGTGGAAGGAAATTCGTGGCTCCTCTCAGATTCCAGAACTTTCTGCCACAGAAATGTGAGGAACATGTGTTTTTTTAGCCAAATGTTGAGGTTTGCAAAGGATTCTGGGTAACAGAACCTGGTCCGAGCCACACAAGTCACCCCATCTTGGATTCCCCTAGGTCTCTAGTTTTCAGAAATGCACAGGTTTGGTAGGTTTCCCTAGGTGGCGGCTGAGCTACAAGCCAAAATCTACAGGTAGGCACTTTGCAAAAAACACCTCTGTTTTCCTTCACAAATTTGGATGTGCCCACGTTGCGCTTTGGGGCGTTTTCTGTCGCGGGCGCTAGGCCTACCCACACAAGTGAGGTATCATTTTTATCGGGAGACGTGGGGGAACGCTGGGTGGAAGGAAATTCGTGGCTCCTCTGAGATTCCAGAACTTTCTGCCACAGAAATGTGAGGAACATGTGTTTTTTTTAGCCAAATTTTGAGTTTTGCAAAGGATTCTGGGTAACAGAACCTGGTCCGAGCCACACAAGTCACCCCATTTTGGATTCCCCTAGGTCTCTAGTATTCAGAAATGCACGGGTTTGGTAGTTTTCCCTAGGTGGCGGCTGAGCTACAAGCCAAAATCTACAGGTAGGCACTTTGCTAAAAACACCTCTGTTTTCCTTCACAAATTTGGATGTGTCCACGTTGCGCTTTGGGGCGTTTTCTGTCGCGGGCGCTAAGCCTACCCACACAAGTGAGGTATCATTTTTATCGGGAGACGTGGGGGAACGCTGGGTGGAAGGAAATTTGTGGCTCCTCTGAGATTCCAGAACTTTCTGCCACAGAAATGTTAGGAACATGTGTTTTTTTAGCCAAATTTTGAGGTTTGCAAAGGATTCTGGGTAACAGAACCTGGTCCGAGCCACACAAGTCACCCCATTCTGGATTCCCCTAGGTCTCTAGTATTCAGAAATGCACAGGTTTGGTAGGTTTCCCTAGGTGGCGGCTGAGCTACAAGCCAAAATCTACAGGTAGGCACTTTGCTAAAAACACCTCTGTTTTCCTTCACAAATTTGGATGTGTCCACGTTGCGCTATGGGGCGTTTTCTGTCGCGGGCGCTAGGCCTACCCACACAAGTGAGGTATCATTTTTATCGGGAGACGTGGGGGAACACTGGGTGGAAGGAAATTCGTGGCTCCTCTCAGATTCCAGAAATTTCTGCCACAGAAATGTGAGGAACATGTGTTTTTTTAGCCAAATTTTGAGGTTTGTAAAGGATTCTGGGTAACAGAACCTGGTCCGAACCACACAAGTCACCCCATCTTGGATTCCCCTAGGTCTCTAGTTTTCAGAAATGCACAGGTTTGGTAGGTTTCCCTAGGTGGCGGCTGCGCTACAAGCCTAAATCTACAGGTAGGCACTTTGCAAAAAACACCTCTGTTTTCCTTCACAAATTTGGATGTGTCCACGTTGCGCTTTGGGGTGTTTTCTGTCGCGGGCGCTAGGCCTACCCACACAAGTGAGGTATCATTTTTATCGGGAGACATGGGGGAACGCTGGGTGGAAGGAAATTTGTGGCTCCTCTCAGATTCCAGAACTTTCTGCCACAGAAATGTTAGGAACATGTGTTTTTTTAGCCAAATTTTGAGGTTTGCAAAGGATTCTGGGTAACAGAACCTGGTCCGAGCCACACAAGTCACCCCATCTTGGATTCCGCTAGGTCTCTAGTTTTCAGAAATGCACAGGTTTGGTAGGTTTCCCTAGGTGGCGGCTGAGCTACAAGCCAAAATCTACAGGTAGGCACTTTGCAAAAAACACCTCTGTTTTCCTTCACAAATTTGGATGTGTCCACGTTGCGCTTTGGGGCATTTCCTGTCGCGGACGCTAGGCCTACCCACACAAGTGAGGTATCATTTTTATCGGGAGAAGTGGGGGAACGTTGGGTGGAAGGAAATTCGTGGCTCCTCTCAGATTCCAGAACTTTCTGCCACAGAAATGTGAGGAACATGTGTTTTTTTAGCCAAATGTTGAGGTTTGCAAAGGATTCTGGGTAACAGAACCTGGTCCGACCCACACAAGTCACCCCATCTTGGATTCCCCTAGGTCTCTAGTTTTCAGAAATGCACAGGTTTGGTAGGTTTCCCTAGGTGGCGGCTGAGCTACAAGCCAAAATCTACAGGTAGGCACTTTGCAAAAAACACCTGTTTTCCTTCACAAATTTGGATGTGCCCACGTTGCGCTTTGGGGCGTTTTCTGTCGCGGGCGCTAGGCCTACCCACACAAGTGAGGTATCATTTTTATCGGGAGACGTGGGGGAACGCTGGGTGGAAGGAAATTCGTGGCTCCTCTGAGATTCCAGAACTTTCTGCCACAGAAATGTGAGGAACATGTGTTTTTTTAGCCAAATTTTGAGTTTTGCAAAGGATTCTGGGTAACAGAACCTGGTCCGAGCCACACAAGTCACCCCATTTTGGATTCCCCTAGGTCTCTAGTATTCAGAAATGCACGGGTTTGGTAGTTTTCCCTAGGTGGCGGCTGAGCTACAAGACAAAATCTACAGGTAGGCACTTTGCTAAAAACACCTCTGTTTTCCTTCACAAATTTGGATGTGTCCACGTTGCGCTTTGGGGCGTTTTCTGTCGCGGGCGCTAAGCCTACCCACACAAGTGAGGTATCATTTTTATCGGGAGACGTGGGGGAACGCTGGGTGGAAGGAAATTTGTGGCTCCTCTGAGATTCCAGAACTTTCTGCCACAGAAATGTTAGGAACATGTGTTTTTTTAGCCAAATTTTGAGGTTTGCAAAGGATTCTGGGTAACAGAACCTGGTCCGAGCCACACAAGTCACCCCATTCTGGATTCCCCTAGGTCTCTAGTATTCAGAAATGCACAGGTTTGGTAGGTTTCCCTAGGTGGCGGCTGAGCTACAAGCCAAAATCTACAGGTAGGCACTTTGCTAAAAACACCTCTGTTTTCCTTCACAAATTTGGAAGTGTCCACGTTGCGCTTTGGGGCGTTTTCTGTCGCGGGCGCTAGGCCTACCCACACAAGTGAGGTATCATTTTTATCGGGAGACGTGGGGGAACACTGGGTGGAAGGAAATTCGTGGCTCCTCTCAGATTCCAGAAATTTCTGCCACAGAAATGTATGGAACATGTGTTTTTTTAGCCAAATTTTGAGGTTTGTAAAGGATTCTGGGTAACAGAACCTGGTCCGAACCACACAAGTCACCCCATCTTGGATTCCCCTAGGTCTCTAGTTTTCAGAAATGCACAGGTTTGGTAGGTTTCCCTAGGTGGCGGCTGAGCTACAAGCCTAAATCTACAGGTAGGCACTTTGCAAAAAACACCTCTGTTTTCCTTCACAAATTTGGATGTGTCCACGTTGCGCTTTGGGGTGTTTTCTGTCGCGGGCGCTAGGCCTACCCACACAAGTGAGGTATCATTTTTATCGGGAGACATGGGGGAACGCTGGGTGGAAGGAAATTTGTGGCTCCTCTCAGATTCCAGAACTTTCTGCCACAGAAATGTTAGGAACATGTGTTTTTTTAGCCAAATTTTGAGGTTTGCAAAGGATTCTGGGTAACAGAACCTGGTCCGAGCCACACAAGTCACCCCATCTTGGATTCCGCTAGGTCTCTAGTTTTCAGAAATGCACAGGTTTGGTAGGTTTCCCTAGGTGGCGGCTGAGCTACAAGCCAAAATCTACAGGTAGGCACTTTGCAAAAAACACCTCTGTTTTCCTTCACAAATTTGGATGTGTCCACGTTGCGCTTTGGGGCATTTCCTGTCGCGGACGCTAGGCCTACCCACACAAGTGAGGTATCATTTTTATCGGGAGAAGTGGGGGAACGCTGGGTGGAAGGAAATTCGTGGCTCCTCTCAGATTCCAGAACTTTCTGCCACAGAAATGTGAGGAACATGTGTTTTTTTAGCCAAATGTTGAGGTTTGCAAAGGATTCTGGGTAACAGAACCTGGTCCGAGCCACACAAGTCACCCCATCTTGGATTCCCCTAGGTCTCTAGTTTTCAGAAATGCACAGGTTTGGTAGGTTTCCCTAGGTGGCGGCTGAGCTACAAGCCAAAATCTACAGGTAGGCACTTTGCTAAAAACACCTCTGTTTTCCTTCACAAATTTGGATGTGTCCACGTTGCGCTTTGGGGCGTTTTCTGTCGCGGGCGCTAGGCCTACCCACACAAGTGAGGTATCATTTTTATCGGGAGACGTGGGGGAACGCTGGGTGGAAGGAAATTCGTGGCTCCTCTGAGATTCCAGAACTTTCTGCCACAGAAATGTGAGGAACATGTTTTTTTTTAGCCAAATTTTGAGTTTTGCAAAGGATTCTGGGTAACAGAACCTGGTCCGAGCCACACAAGTCACCCCATTTTGGATTCCCCTAGGTCTCTAGTATTCAGAAATGCACGGGTTTGGTAGTTTTCCCTAGGTGGCGGCTGAGCTACAAGCCAAAATCTACAGGTAGGCACTTTGCTAAAAACACCTCTGTTTTCCTTCACAAATTTGGATGTGTCCACGTTGCGCTTTGGGGCGTTTTCTGTCGCGGGCGCTAAGCCTACCCACACAAGTGAGGTATCATTTTTATCGGGAGACGTGGGGGAACGCTGGGTGGAAGGAAATTTGTGGCTCCTCTGAGATTCCAGAACTTTCTGCCACAGAAATGTTAGGAACATGTGTTTTTTTAGCCAAATTTTGAGGTTTGCAAAGGATTCTGGGTAACAGAACCTGGTCCGAGCCACACAAGTCACCCCATTCTGGATTCCCCTAGGTCTCTAGTATTCAGAAATGCACAGGTTTGGTAGGTTTCCCTAGGTGGCGGCTGAGCTACAAGCCAAAATCTACAGGTAGGCACTTTGCTAAAAACACCTCTGTTTTCCTTCACAAATTTGAATGTGTCCACGTTGCGCTTTGGGGCGTTTTCTGTCGCGGGCGCTAGGCCTACCCACACAAGTGAGGTATCATTTTTATCGGGAGACGTGGGGGAACACTGGGTGGAAGGAAATTCGTGGCTCCTCTCAGATTCCAGAAATTTCTGCCACAGAAATGTGAGGAACATGTGTTTTTTTAGCCAAATTTTGAGGTTTGTAAAGGATTCTGGGTAACAGAACCTGGTCCGAACCACACAAGTCACCCCATCTTCGATTCCCCTAGGTCTCTAGTTTTCAGAAATGCACAGGTTTGGTAGGTTTCCCTAGGTGGCGGCTGAGCTACAAGCCTAAATCTACAGGTAGGCACTTTGCAAAAAACACCTCTGTTTTCCTTCACAAATTTGGATGTGTCCACGTTGCGCTTTGGGGTGTTTTCTGTCGCGGGCGCTAGGCCTACCCACACAAGTGAGGTATCATTTTTATCGGGAGACATGGGGGAACGCTGGGTGGAAGGAAATTTGTGGCTCCTCTGAGATTCCAGAACTTTCTGCCACAGAAATGTTAGGAACATGTGTTTTTTTAGCCAAATTTTGAGGTTTGCAAAGGATTCTGGGTAACAGAACCTGGTCCGAGCCACACAAGTCACCCCATTCTGGATTCCCCTAGGTCTCTAGTATTCAGAAATGCACAGGTTTGGTAGGTTTCCCTAGGTGGCGGCTGAGCTACAAGCCAAAATCTACAGGTAGGCACTTTGCTAAAAACACCTCTGTTTTCCTTCACAAATTTGGATGTGTCCACGTTGCGCTTTGGGGCGTTTTCTGTCGCGGGCGCTAGGCCTACCCACACAAGTGAGGTATCATTTTTATCGGGAGACGTGGGGGAACACTGGGTGGAAGGAAATTCGTGGCTCCTCTCAGATTCCAGAAATTTCTGCCACAGAAATGTGAGGAACATGTGTTTTTTTAGCCAAATTTTGAGGTTTGTAAAGGATTCTGGGTAACAGAACCTGGTCCGAACCACACAAGTCACCCCATCTTCGATTCCCCTAGGTCTCTAGTTTTCAGAAATGCACAGGTTTGGTAGGTTTCCCTAGGTGGCGGCTGAGCTACAAGCCTAAATCTACAGGTAGGCACTTTGCAAAAAACACCTCTGTTTTCCTTCACAAATTTGGATGTTTCCACGTTGCGCTTTGGGGTGTTTTCTGTCGCGGGCGCTAGGCCTACCCACACAAGTGAGGTATCATTTTTATCGGGAGACATGGGGGAACGCTGGGTGGAAGGAAATTTGTGGCTCCTCTCAGATTCCAGAACTTTCTGCCACAGAAATGTTAGGAACATGTGTTTTTATAGCCAAATTTTGAGGTTTGCAAAGGATTCTGGGTAACAGAACCTGGTCCGAGCCACACAAGTCACCCCATCTTGGATTCCGCTAGGTCTCTAGTTTTCAGAAATGCACAGGTTTGGTAGGTTTCCCTAGGTGGCGGCTGAGCTACAAGCCAAAATCTACAGGTAGGCACTTTGCAAAAAACACCTCTGTTTTCCTTCACAAATTTGGATGTGTCCACGTTGCGCTTTGGGGCATTTCCTGTCGCGGACGCTAGGCCTACCCACACAAGTGAGGTATCATTTTTATCGGGAGAAGTGGGGGAACGCTGGGTGGAAGGAAATTCGTGGCTCCTCTCAGATTCCAGAACTTTCTGCCACAGAAATGTGAGGAACATGTGTTTTTTTAGCCAAATGTTGAGGTTTGCAAAGGATTCTGGGTAACAGAACCTGGTCCGAGCCACACAAGTCACCCCATCTTGGATTCCCCTAGGTCTCTAGTTTTCAGAAATGCACAGGTTTGGTAGGTTTCCCTAGGTGGCGGCTGAGCTACAAGCCAAAATCTACAGGTAGGCACTTTGCAAAAAACACCTCTGTTTTCCTTCACAAATTTGGATGTGCCCACGTTGCGCTTTGGGGCGTTTTCTGTCGCGGGCGCTAGGCCTACCCACACAAGTGAGGTATCATTTTTATCGGGAGACGTGGGGGAACGCTGGGTGGAAGGAAATTCGTGGCTCCTCTGAGATTCCAGAACTTTCTGCCACAGAAATGTGAGGAACATGTGTTTTTTTAGCCAAATTTTGAGTTTTGCAAAGGATTCTGGGTAACAGAACCTGGTCCGAGCCACACAAGTCACCCCATTTTGGATTCCCCTAGGTCTCTAGTATTCAGAAATGCACGGGTTTGGTAGTTTTCCCTAGGTGGCGGCTGAGCTACAAGCCAAAATCTACAGGTAGGCACTTTGCTAAAAACACCTCTGTTTTCCTTCACAAATTTGGATGTGTCCACGTTGCGCTTTGGGGCGTTTTCTGTCGCGGGCGCTAAGCCTACCCACACAAGTGAGGTATCATTTTTATCGGGAGACGTGGGGGAACGCTGGGTGGAAGGAAATTTGTGGCTCCTCTGAGATTCCAGAACTTTCTGCCACAGAAATGTTAGGAACATGTGTTTTTTTAGCCAAATTTTGAGGTTTGCAAAGGATTCTGGGTAACAGAACCTGGTCCGAGCCACACAAGTCACCCCATTCTGGATTCCCCTAGGTCTCTAGTATTCAGAAATGCACAGGTTTGGTAGGTTTCCCTAGGTGGCGGCTGAGCTACAAGCCAAAATCTACAGGTAGGCACTTTGCTAAAAACACCTCTGTTTTCCTTCACAAATTTGGATGTGTCCACGTTGCGCTTTGGGGCGTTTTCTGTCGCGGGCGCTAGGCCTACCCACACAAGTGAGGTATCATTTTTATCGGGAGACGTGGGGGAACACTGGGTGGAAGGAAATTCGTGGCTCCTCTCAGATTCCAGAAATTTCTGCCACAGAAATGTGAGGAACATGTGTTTTTTTAGCCAAATTTTGAGGTTTGTAAAGGATTCTGGGTAACAGAACCTGGTCCGAACCACACAAGTCACCCCATCTTGGATTCCCCTAGGTCTCTAGTTTTCAGAAATGCACAGGTTTGGTAGGTTTCCCTAGGTGGCGGCTGCGCTACAAGCCTAAATCTACAGGTAGGCACTTTGCAAAAAACACCTCTGTTTTCCTTCACAAATTTGGATGTGTCCACGTTGCGCTTTGGGGTGTTTTCTGTCGCGGGCGCTAGGCCTACCCACACAAGTGAGGTATCATTTTTATCGGGAGACATGGGGGAACGCTGGGTGGAAGGAAATTTGTGGCTCCTCTCAGATTCCAGAACTTTCTGCCACAGAAATGTTAGGAACATGTGTTTTTTTAGCCAAATTTTGAGGTTTGCAAAGGATTCTGGGTAACAGAACCTGGTCCGAGCCACACAAGTCACCCCATCTTGGATTCCGCTAGGTCTCTAGTTTTCAGAAATGCACAGGTTTGGTAGGTTTCCCTAGGTGGCGGCTGAGCTACAAGCCAAAATCTACAGGTAGGCACTTTGCAAAAAACACCTCTGTTTTCCTTCACAAATTTGGATGTGTCCACGTTGCGCTTTGGGGCATTTCCTGTCGCGGACGCTAGGCCTACCCACACAAGTGAGGTATCATTTTTATCGGGAGAAGTGGGGGAACGTTGGGTGGAAGGAAATTCGTGGCTCCTCTCAGATTCCAGAACTTTCTGCCACAGAAATGTGAGGAACATGTGTTTTTTTAGCCAAATGTTGAGGTTTGCAAAGGATTCTGGGTAACAGAACCTGGTCCGACCCACACAAGTCACCCCATCTTGGATTCCCCTAGGTCTCTAGTTTTCAGAAATGCACAGGTTTGGTAGGTTTCCCTAGGTGGCGGCTGAGCTACAAGCCAAAATCTACAGGTAGGCACTTTGCAAAAAACACCTGTTTTCCTTCACAAATTTGGATGTGCCCACGTTGCGCTTTGGGGCGTTTTCTGTCGCGGGCGCTAGGCCTACCCACACAAGTGAGGTATCATTTTTATCGGGAGACGTGGGGGAACGCTGGGTGGAAGGAAATTCGTGGCTCCTCTGAGATTCCAGAACTTTCTGCCACAGAAATGTGAGGAACATGTGTTTTTTTAGCCAAATTTTGAGTTTTGCAAAGGATTCTGGGTAACAGAACCTGGTCCGAGCCACACAAGTCACCCCATTTTGGATTCCCCTAGGTCTCTAGTATTCAGAAATGCACGGGTTTGGTAGTTTTCCCTAGGTGGCGGCTGAGCTACAAGCCAAAATCTACAGGTAGGCACTTTGCTAAAAACACCTCTGTTTTCCTTCACAAATTTGGATGTGTCCACGTTGCGCTTTGGGGCGTTTTCTGTCGCGGGCGCTAAGCCTACCCACACAAGTGAGGTATCATTTTTATCGGGAGACGTGGGGGAACGCTGGGTGGAAGGAAATTTGTGGCTCCTCTGAGATTCCAGAACTTTCTGCCACAGAAATGTTAGGAACATGTGTTTTTTTAGCCAAATTTTGAGGTTTGCAAAGGATTCTGGGTAACAGAACCTGGTCCGAGCCACACAAGTCACCCCATTCTGGATTCCCCTAGGTCTCTAGTATTCAGAAATGCACAGGTTTGGTAGGTTTCCCTAGGTGGCGGCTGAGCTACAAGCCAAAATCTACAGGTAGGCACTTTGCTAAAAACACCTCTGTTTTCCTTCACAAATTTGGAAGTGTCCACGTTGCGCTTTGGGGCGTTTTCTGTCGCGGGCGCTAGGCCTACCCACACAAGTGAGGTATCATTTTTATCGGGAGACGTGGGGGAACACTGGGTGGAAGGAAATTCGTGGCTCCTCTCAGATTCCAGAAATTTCTGCCACAGAAATGTATGGAACATGTGTTTTTTTAGCCAAATTTTGAGGTTTGTAAAGGATTCTGGGTAACAGAACCTGGTCCGAACCACACAAGTCACCCCATCTTGGATTCCCCTAGGTCTCTAGTTTTCAGAAATGCACAGGTTTGGTAGGTTTCCCTAGGTGGCGGCTGAGCTACAAGCCTAAATCTACAGGTAGGCACTTTGCAAAAAACACCTCTGTTTTCCTTCACAAATTTGGATGTGTCCACGTTGCGCTTTGGGGTGTTTTCTGTCGCGGGCGCTAGGCCTACCCACACAAGTGAGGTATCATTTTTATCGGGAGACATGGGGGAACGCTGGGTGGAAGGAAATTTGTGGCTCCTCTCAGATTCCAGAACTTTCTGCCACAGAAATGTTAGGAACATGTGTTTTTTTAGCCAAATTTTGAGGTTTGCAAAGGATTCTGGGTAACAGAACCTGGTCCGAGCCACACAAGTCACCCCATCTTGGATTCCGCTAGGTCTCTAGTTTTCAGAAATGCACAGGTTTGGTAGGTTTCCCTAGGTGGCGGCTGAGCTACAAGCCAAAATCTACAGGTAGGCACTTTGCAAAAAACACCTCTGTTTTCCTTCACAAATTTGGATGTGTCCACGTTGCGCTTTGGGGCATTTCCTGTCGCGGACGCTAGGCCTACCCACACAAGTGAGGTATCATTTTTATCGGGAGAAGTGGGGGAACGCTGGGTGGAAGGAAATTCGTGGCTCCTCTCAGATTCCAGAACTTTCTGCCACAGAAATGTGAGGAACATGTGTTTTTTTAGCCAAATGTTGAGGTTTGCAAAGGATTCTGGGTAACAGAACCTGGTCCGAGCCACACAAGTCACCCCATCTTGGATTCCCCTAGGTCTCTAGTTTTCAGAAATGCACAGGTTTGGTAGGTTTCCCTAGGTGGCGGCTGAGCTACAAGCCAAAATCTACAGGTAGGCACTTTGCTAAAAACACCTCTGTTTTCCTTCACAAATTTGGATGTGTCCACGTTGCGCTTTGGGGCGTTTTCTGTCGCGGGCGCTAGGCCTACCCACACAAGTGAGGTATCATTTTTATCGGGAGACGTGGGGGAACGCTGGGTGGAAGGAAATTCGTGGCTCCTCTGAGATTCCAGAACTTTCTGCCACAGAAATGTGAGGAACATGTTTTTTTTTAGCCAAATTTTGAGTTTTGCAAAGGATTCTGGGTAACAGAACCTGGTCCGAGCCACACAAGTCACCCCATTTTGGATTCCCCTAGGTCTCTAGTATTCAGAAATGCACGGGTTTGGTAGTTTTCCCTAGGTGGCGGCTGAGCTACAAGCCAAAATCTACAGGTAGGCACTTTGCTAAAAACACCTCTGTTTTCCTTCACAAATTTGGATGTGTCCACGTTGCGCTTTGGGGCGTTTTCTGTCGCGGGCGCTAAGCCTACCCACACAAGTGAGGTATCATTTTTATCGGGAGACGTGGGGGAACGCTGGGTGGAAGGAAATTTGTGGCTCCTCTGAGATTCCAGAACTTTCTGCCACAGAAATGTTAGGAACATGTGTTTTTTTAGCCAAATTTTGAGGTTTGCAAAGGATTCTGGGTAACAGAACCTGGTCCGAGCCACACAAGTCACCCCATTCTGGATTCCCCTAGGTCTCTAGTATTCAGAAATGCACAGGTTTGGTAGGTTTCCCTAGGTGGCGGCTGAGCTACAAGCCAAAATCTACAGGTAGGCACTTTGCTAAAAACACCTCTGTTTTCCTTCACAAATTTGAATGTGTCCACGTTGCGCTTTGGGGCGTTTTCTGTCGCGGGCGCTAGGCCTACCCACACAAGTGAGGTATCATTTTTATCGGGAGACGTGGGGGAACACTGGGTGGAAGGAAATTCGTGGCTCCTCTCAGATTCCAGAAATTTCTGCCACAGAAATGTGAGGAACATGTGTTTTTTTAGCCAAATTTTGAGGTTTGTAAAGGATTCTGGGTAACAGAACCTGGTCCGAACCACACAAGTCACCCCATCTTCGATTCCCCTAGGTCTCTAGTTTTCAGAAATGCACAGGTTTGGTAGGTTTCCCTAGGTGGCGGCTGAGCTACAAGCCTAAATCTACAGGTAGGCACTTTGCAAAAAACACCTCTGTTTTCCTTCACAAATTTGGATGTGTCCACGTTGCGCTTTGGGGTGTTTTCTGTCGCGGGCGCTAGGCCTACCCACACAAGTGAGGTATCATTTTTATCGGGAGACATGGGGGAACGCTGGGTGGAAGGAAATTTGTGGCTCCTCTCAGATTCCAGAACTTTCTGCCACAGAAATGTTAGGAACATGTGTTTTTTTAGCCAAATTTTGAGGTTTGCAAAGGATTCTGGGTAACAGAACCTGGTCCGAGCCACACAAGTCACCCCATCTTGGATTCCGCTAGGTCTCTAGTTTTCAGAAATGCACAGGTTTGGTAGGTTTCCCTAGGTGGCGGCTGAGCTACAAGCCAAAATCTACAGGTAGGCACTTTGCAAAAAACACCTCTGTTTTCCTTCACAAATTTGGATGTGTCCACGTTGCGCTTTGGGGCATTTCCTGTCGCGGACGCTAGGCTTACCCACACAAGTGAGGTATCATTTTTATCGGGAGAAGTGGGGGAACGCTGGGTGGAAGGAAATTCGTGGCTCCTCTCAGATTCCAGAACTTTCTGCCACAGAAATGTGAGGAACATGTGTTTTTTTAGCCAAATGTTGAGGTTTGCAAAGGATTCTGGGTAACAGAACCTGGTCCGAGCCACACAAGTCACCCCATCTTGGATTCCCCTAGGTCTCTAGTTTTCAGAAATGCACAGGTTTGGTAGGTTTCCCTAGGTGGCGGCTGAGCTACAAGCCAAAATCTACAGGTAGGCACTTTGCAAAAAACACCTCTGTTTTCCTTCACAAATTTGGATGTGCCCACGTTGCGCTTTGGGGCGTTTTCTGTCGCGGGCGCTAGGCCTACCCACACAAGTGAGGTATCATTTTTATCGGGAGACGTGGGGGAACGCTGGGTGGAAGGAAATTCGTGGCTCCTCTGAGATTCCAGAACTTTCTGCCACAGAAATGTGAGGAACATGTTTTTTTTTAGCCAAATTTTGAGTTTTGCAAAGGATTCTGGGTAACAGAACCTGGTCCGAGCCACACAAGTCACCCCATTTTGGATTCCCCTAGGTCTCTAGTATTCAGAAATGCACGGGTTTGGTAGTTTTCCCTAGGTGGCGGCTGAGCTACAAGCCAAAATCTACAGGTAGGCACTTTGCTAAAAACACCTCTGTTTTCCTTCACAAATTTGGATGTGTCCACGTTGCGCTTTGGGGCGTTTTCTGTCGCGGGCGCTAAGCCTACCCACACAAGTGAGGTATCATTTTTATCGGGAGACGTGGGGGAACGCTGGGTGGAAGGAAATTTGTGGCTCCTCTGAGATTCCAGAACTTTCTGCCACAGAAATGTTAGGAACATGTGTTTTTTTAGCCAAATTTTGAGGTTTGCAAAGGATTCTGGGTAACAGAACCTGGTCCGAGCCACACAAGTCACCCCATTCTGGATTCCCCTAGGTCTCTAGTATTCAGAAATGCACAGGTTTGGTAGGTTTCCCTAGGTGGCGGCTGAGCTACAAGCCAAAATCTACAGGTAGGCACTTTGCTAAAAACACCTCTGTTTTCCTTCACAAATTTGGATGTGTCCACGTTGCGCTTTGGGGCGTTTTCTGTCGCGGGCGCTAGGCCTACCCACACAAGTGAGGTATCATTTTTATCGGGAGACGTGGGGGAACACTGGGTGGAAGGAAATTCGTGGCTCCTCTCAGATTCCAGAAATTTCTGCCACAGAAATGTGAGGAACATGTGTTTTTTTAGCCAAATTTTGAGGTTTGTAAAGGATTCTGGGTAACAGAACCTGGTCCGAACCACACAAGTCACCCCATCTTGGATTCCCCTAGGTCTCTAGTTTTCAGAAATGCACAGGTTTGGTAGGTTTCCCTAGGTGGCGGCTGAGCTACAAGCCTAAATCTACAGGTAGGCACTTTGCAAAAAACACCTCTGTTTTCCTTCACAAATTTGGATGTGTCCACGTTGCGCTTTGGGGTGTTTTCTGTCGCGGGCGCTAGGCCTACCCACACAAGTGAGGTATCATTTTTATCGGGAGACATGGGGGAACGCTGGGTGGAAGGAAATTTGTGGCTCCTCTCAGATTCCAGAACTTTCTGCCACAGAAATGTTAGGAACATGTGTTTTTTTAGCCAAATTTTGAGGTTTGCAAAGGATTCTGGGTAACAGAACCTGGTCCGAGCCACACAAGTCACCCCATCTTGGATTCCGCTAGGTCTCTAGTTTTCAGAAATGCACAGGTTTGGTAGGTTTCCCTAGGAGGCGGCTGAGCTACAAGCCAAAATCTACAGGTAGGCACTTTGCAAAAAACACCTCTGTTTTCCTTCACAAATTTGGATGTGTCCACGTTGCGCTTTGGGGCGTTTTCTGTCGCGGGCGATAGGCCTACCCACACAAGTGAGGTATCATTTTTATCGGGAGACGTGGGGGAACGCTGGGTGGAATGAAGTTCGTGGCTCCTCTGAGATTCCAGAACTTTCTGCCACAGAAATGTGAGGAACATGTGTTTTTTTTAGCCAAATTTTGAGGTTTGCAAAGGATTCTGGGTAACAGAACCTGGTCCGAGCCACACAAGTCACCCCATTCTGGATTCCCCTAGGTCTCTAGTATTCAGAAATGCACAGGTTTGGTAGTTTTCCCTAGGTGGCGGCTGAGCTACAAGCCAAAATCTACAGGTAGGCACTTTGCTAAAAACACCTCTGTTTTCCTTCACAAATTTGGATGTGTCCATGTTGCGCTTTGGCGCGTTTTCTGTCGCGGGCGCTAGGCCTACCCACACAAGTGAGGTATCATTTTTATCGGGTGACGTGGGGGAACGCTGGGTGGAAGGAAATTTGTGGCTCCTCTCAGATTCCAGAACTTTCTGCCACAGAAATGTTAGGAACATGTGTTTTTTTAGCCAAATTTTGAGGTTTGCAAAGGATTCTGGGTAACAGAACCTGGTCCGAGCCACACAAGTCACCCCATCTTGGATTCCCCAAGGTCTCTAGTTTTCAGAAATGCACAGGTTTAGTAGGTTTCCCTAGGTGGTGGCTAAGCTACAAGCCAAAATCTACAGGTAGGCACTTTGCAAAAAACACCTCTGTTTTCCTTCACAAGTTTGGATGTGTCCACGTTGCGCTTTGGGGCATTTTCTGTCGCGGGCGCTAGGCCTACCCACACAAGTGAGGTATCATTTTTATCGGGAGACGTGGGGGAACGCTGGGTGGAAGGAAATTTGTGGCTACTCTTAGATTCTATAACTTTCTGCCACAGAAATGTTAGGAACATGTGTTTTTTTAGCCAAATTTTGAGGTTTGCAAAGAATTCTGGGTAACAGAACCTGGTCCGAGCCACACAAGTCACCCCATCTTGGATTCCCCTGGGTCTCTAGTTTTTAGAAATGCACAGGTTTGGTAGGTTTCCCTAGGTGGCGGCTGAGCTACAGGCCAAAATCTACAGGTAGGCACTTTGCAAAAAACACCTCTGTTTTCCTTCAAAAATTTGGCTGTGTCCACGTTGCGCTTTGGGGCATTTCCTGTCACGGGCGCTAGGCCTACCCACACAAGTGAGGTATAATTTTTATCGGGAGACGTGGGGGTACGCTGCGTGGAAGGAAATTCGTGGCTCCTCTCAGATTCCAGAACTTTCTGCCACAGAAATGTGAGGAACATGTGTTATTTTAGCCAAATTTTGATGTTTGTAAAGGATTCTGGGTTACAAACCTGGTCCGAACCACACAAGTCACCCCATCTTGGATTCCCCTAGGTCTCTAGTTTTCAGAAATGCACAGGTTTGGTAGGTTTCCAGGTTTCCCTAGGTGGCGGCTGAGCTACAAGCCAAAATCTACTGGTAGGTACTTTGCAAAAAACACCTCTGTTTTCCTTCACAAATTTGGATGTGTCCACGTTGCGCTTTGGGGTGTTTTCTGTCGCGGGCGCTAGGCCTACCCACACAAGTGAGGTATCATTTTTATCGGGAGACATGGGGGAACGCTGGGTGGAAGGAAATTTGTGGCTCCTCTCAGATTCCAGAACTTTCTGCCACAGAAATGTTAGGAACATGTGTTTTTTTAGCCAAATTTTGAGGTTTGCAAAGGATTCTGGGTAACAGAACCTGGTCCAAGCCACACAAGTCACCCCATCTTGGATTCCCCTAGGTCTCTAGTTTTCAGAAATGCACAGGTTTGGTAGGTTTCCCTAGGTGGCGGCTGAGCTACAGGCCAAAATCTACAGGTAGGCACTTTGCAAAAAACACCTCTGTTTTCCTTAAAAAATTTGGCTGTGTCCACGTTGCGCTTTGGGGCATTTCCTGTCACGGGCGCTAGGCCTACCCACACAAGTGAGGTATTATTTTTATCGGGAGACGTGGGGGAACGCTGTGTGGAAGGAAATTCGAGGCTCCTCTCAGATTCCAGAACTTTCTGCCACAGAAATGTGAGGAACATGTGTTTTTTTAGCCAAATTTTGAGGTTTGCAAAGGATTCTGGGTAACAGAACCTGGTCCGAGCCACACAAGTCACCCCATCTTGGATTCCCCTAGGTCTCTAGTTTTCAGAAATGCACAGGTTTGGTAGGTTTCCCTAGGTGGCGGCTGAGCTACAAGCCAAAATCTACAGGTAGGCACTTTGCAAAAAACACCTCTGTTTTCCTTCACAAATTTGGATGTGTCCACGTTGTGCTTTGGGGCGTTTTCTGTCGCTGGCGCTAGGCCTACCCACACAAGTGAGGTATCATTTTTATCGGGAGACGTGTGGGAACACTGGGTGGAAGGAAATTCGTGGCTCCTCTCAGATTCCAGAACTTTCTGCCACAGAAATGTGAGGAACATGTGTTTTTTTAGCCAAATTTTGAGGTTTGCAAAGGATTCTGGGTAACAGAACCTGGTCCGAGCCACACAAGTCACCCCATCTTGGATTCCCCTAGGCCTCTAGTTTTCAGAAATGCACAGGTTTGGTAGGTTTCCCTAGGTGGCGGCTGAGGTACAGGCCAAAATCTACAGGTAGGCACTTTGCAAAAAACACCTCTGTTTTCCTTCAAAAATTTGGCTGTGTCCACGTTGCGCTTTGGGGCATTTCCTGTCACGGGCGCTAGGCCTACCCACACAAGTGAGGTATCATTTTTATCGGGAGACGTGGGGGTACGCTGGGTGGAAGCAAATTCGTGGCTCCTCTCAGATTCCAGAACTTTCTGCCACAGAAATGTGAGGAACATGTGTTTTTTTAGCCAAATTTTGAGGTTTGTAAAGGATTCTGGGTAACAGAACCTGGTCGGAACCACACAAGTCACCCCATCTTGGATTCCCCTAGGTCTCTAGTATTCAGAAATGCACAGGTTTGGTAGTTTTCCCTAGGTGGCGGCTGAGCTACAAGCCAAAATCTACAGGTAGGCACTTTGCTAAAAACACCTCTGTTTTCCTTCACAAATTTGGATGTGTCCACGTTGCGCTTTGGGGCATTTTCTGTCGCGGGCGCTAGGCCTACCCACACAAGTGAGGTATCATTTTTATCGGGAGACGTGGGGAAACGCTGGGTGGAAGGAAATTTGTGGCTCCTCTCAGATTCCAGAACTTTCTGCCACAGAAATGTTAGGAACATGTGTTTTTTTAGCCAAATTTTGAGGTTTGCAAAGGATTCTGGGTAACAGAACCTGGTCCGAGCCACACAAGTCCCCCCATCTTGGATTCCCCTAGGTCTCTAGTTTTCAGAAATGCACAGGTTTAGTAGGTTTCCCTAGGTGGCGGCTAAGCTACAAGCCAAAATCTACAGGTAGGCACTTTGCAAAAAACACCTCTGTTTTCCTTCACAAATTTGGATGTGTCCACGTTGCGCTTTGGGGCATTTTATGTGGCGGGCGCTAGGCCTACCCACACAAGTGAGGTATCATTTTTATCGGGAGACGTGGGGGAACGCTGGGTGGAAGGAAATTTGTGGCTACTGTTAGATTGTAGAACTTTCTGCCACAGAAATGTTAGGAACATGTGTTTTTTTAGCCAAATTTTGAGGTTTGCAAAGAATTCTGGGTAACAGAACCTGGTCCGAGCCACACAAGTCACCCCATCTTGGATTCCATTGGGTCTCTAGTTTTTAGAAATGCACAGGTTTGGTAGGTTTCCCTAGGTGCCGGCTGAGCTACAGGCCAAAATCTACAGGTAGGCACTTTGCAAAAAACACCTCTGTTTTCCTTCAAAAATTTGGCTGTGTCCACGTTGCGCTTTGGGGCATTTCCTGTCGCGGGCGCTAGGCCTACCCACACAAGTGAGGTATCATTTTTATCGGGAGACGTGGGGGAACGCTGGGTGGAAGGAAATTTGTGGCTCCTCACAGATTCCAGAACTTTCTGCCACAGAAATGTTAGGAACATGTGTTTTTTTAGCCAAATTTTGAGGTTTGCAAAGGATTCTGGGTAACAGAACCTGGTCCGAGCCACACAAGTCACCCCATCTTGGATTCCCCTAGGTCTCTAGTTTTCAGAAATGCACAGGTTTAGTAGGTTTCCCTAGGTGGCGGCTAAGCTACAAGCCAAAATCTACAGGTAGGCACTTTGCAAAAAACACCTCTGTTTTCCTTCACAAATTTGGATGTGTCCACGTTGCGCTTTGGGGCATTTTCTGTGGCGGGCGCTAGGCCTACCCACACAAGTGAGGTATCATTTTTATCGGGAGACGTGGGGGAACGCTGGGTGGATGGAAATTTGTGGCTCCTCTCAGATTCTAGAACTTTCTGCCACAGAAATGTTAGGAACATGTGTTTTTTTAGCCAAATTTTGAGGTTTGCAAAGGATTCTGGGTAACAGAACCTGGTCTGAGCCACACAAGTCACCCCATCTTGGATTCCCCTAGGTCTCTAGTTTTCAGAAATGCACAGGTTTGGTAGGTTTCCCTAGGTGGCGGCTGAGGTACAGGCCAAAATCTACAGGTAGGCACTTTGCAAAAAACACCTCTGTTTTCCTTCAAAAATTTGGCTGTGTCCACGTTGCGCTTTGGGGCATTTCCTGTCACGGGCGCTAGGCCTACCCACACAAGTGAGGTATCATTTTTATCGGGAGACGTGGGGGAACGCTGGGTGGAAGGAAATTTGTGGCTCCTCTCAGATTCTAGAACTTTCTGCCACAGAAATGTTCGGAACATGTGTTTTTTTAGCCACATTTTGAGGTTTGCAAAGGATTCTGGGTAACAGAACCTGTTCCGAGCCACACAAGTCACCCCATCTTGGATTCCCCTAGGCCTCTAGTTTTCAGAAATGCACAGGTTTGGTAGGTTTCCCTAGGTGGCGGCTGAGGTACAGGCCAAAATCTACAGGTAGGCACTTTGCAAAAAACACCTCTGTTTTCCTTCAAAAATTTGGCTGTGTCCACGTTGCGCTTTGGGGCATTTCCTGTCACGGGCGCTAGGCCTACCCACACAAGTGAGGTATAATTTTTATCGGGAGACGTGGGGGTACGCTGGGTGGAAGGAAATTCGTGGCTCCTCTCAGATTCCAGAACTTTCTGCCACAGAAATGTGAGGAACATGTGTTTTTTTAGCCAAATTTTGAGGTTTGTAAAGGATTCTGGGTAACAGAACCTGGTCCGAACCACACAAGTCACCCCATCTTGGATTCCCCTAGGTCTCTAGTATTCAGAAATGCACAGGTTTGGTAGTTTTCCCTAGGTGGCGGCTGAGCTACAAGCCAAAATCTACAGGTAGGCACTTTGCTAAAAACACCTCTGTTTTCCTTCACAAATTTGGATGTGTCCACGTTGCGCTTTGGGGCGTTTTCTGTCGCGGGCGCTAGGCCTACCCACACAAGTGAGGTATCATTTTTATCGGGAGACGTGGGGGAACGCTGGGTGGAAGGAAATTTGTGGCTCCTCTCAGATTCCAGAACTTTCTGCCACAGAAATGTTAGGAACATGTGTTTTTTTAGCCAAATTTTGAGGTTTGCAAAGGATTCTGGGTAACAGAACCTGGTCCGAGCCACACAAGTCACCCCATCTTGGATTCCCCTAGGTCTCTAGTTTTCAGAAATGCACAGGTTTAGTAGGTTTCCCTAGGTGGCGGCTAAGCTACAAGCCAAAATCTACAGGTAGGCACTTTGCAAAAAACACCTCTGTTTTCCTTCACAAATTTGGATGTGTCCACGTTGCTCTTTGGGGCATTTTCTGTGGCGGGCGCTAGGCCTACCCACACAAGTGAGGTATCATTTTTATCGGGAGACGTGGGGGAACGCTGGGTGGAAGGAAATTTGTGGCTACTGTTAGATTGTAGAACTTTCTGCCACAGAAATGTTAGGAACATGTGTTTTTTTAGCCAAATTTTGAGGTTTGCAAAGAATTCTGGGTAACAGAACCTGGTCCGAGCCACACAAGTCACCCCATCTTGGATTCCCCTGGGTCTCTAGTTTTTAGAAATGCACAGGTTTGGTAGGTTTCCCTAGGTGCCGGCTGAGCTACAGGCCAAAATCTACAGGTAGGCACTTTGCAAAAAACACCTCTGTTTTCCTTCAAAAATTTGGCTGTGTCCACGTTGCGCTTTGGGGCATTTCCTGTCATGGGCGCTAGGCCTACCCACACAAGTGAGGTATAATTTTTATCGGGAGACGTGGGGGTACGCTGCGTGGAAGGAAATTCGTGGCTCCTCTCAGATTCCAGAACTTTCTGCCACAGAAATGTGAGGAACATGTGTTTTTTTAGCCAAATTTTGAGGTTTGTAAAGGATTCTGGGTAACAGAACCTGGTCCAAACCACACAAGTCACCCCATCTTGGATTCCCCTAGGTCTCTAGTATTCAGAAATGCACAGGTTTGGTAGTTTTCCCTAGGTGGCGGCTGAGCTACAAGACAAAATCTACAGGTAGGCACTTTGCTAAAAACACCTCTGTTTTCCTTCACAAATTTGGATGTGTCCACGTTGCGCTTTGGGGCGTTTTCTGTCACGGGCGCTAGGCCTACCCACACAAGTGAGGTATCATTTTTATCGGGAGACGTGGGAGAACGCTGGGTGGAAGGAAATTTGTGGCTCCTCTCAGATTCCAGAACTTTCTGCCACAGAAATGTTAGGAACATGTGTTTTTTTAGCCAAATTTTGAGGTTTGCAAAGGATTCTGGGTAACAGAACCTGGTCCGAGCCACACAAGTCACCCCATCTTGGATTCCCCAAGGTCTCTAGTTTTCAGAAATGCACAGGTTTAGTAGTTTTCCCTAGGTGGCGGCTAAGCTACAAGCCAAAATCTACAGGTAGGCACTTTGCAAAAAACACCTCTGTTTTCCTTCAAAAATTTGGCTGTGTCCACGTTGCGCTTTTGGGCATTTCCTGTCACGGGCGCTAGGCCTACCCACACAAGTGAGGTATCATTTTTATCGGGAGACGTGGGGGAACGCTGGGTGGAAGGAAATTTGTGGCTCCTCTCAGATTCTAGAACTTTCTGCCACAGAAATGTTAGGAACATGTGTTTTTTTAGCCAAATTTTGAGGTTTGCAAAGGATTCTGGGTAACAGAACCTGGTCCGAGCCACACAAGTCACCCCATCTTGGATTCCCCTAGGTCTCTAGTTTTCAGAAATGCACAGGTTTGGTAGGTTTCCCTAGGTGGCGGCTGAGGTACAGGCCAAAATCTACAGGTAGGCACTTTGCAAAAAACACCTCTGTTTTCCTTCAAAAATTTGGCTGTGTCCACGTTGCGCTTTGGGGCATTTCCTGTCACGGGCGCTAGGCCTACCCACACAAGTGAGGTATCATTTTTATCGGGAGACGTGGGGGAACGCTGGGTGGAAGGAAATTTGTGGCTCCTCTCAGATTCTAGAACTTTCTGCCACAGAAATGTTAGTAACATGTGTTTTTTTAGCCACATTTTGAGGTTTGCAAAGGATTCTGGGTAACAGAACCTGGTCCGAGCCACACAAGTCACCCCATCTTGGATTCCCCTAGGCCTCTAGTTTTCAGAAATGCACAGGTTTGGTAGGTTTCCCTAGGTGGCGGCTGAGGTACAGGCCAAAATCTACAGGTAGGCACTTTGCAAAAAACACCTCTGTTTTCCTTCAAAAATTTGGCTGTGTCCACGTTGCGCTTTGGGGCATTTCCTGTCACGGGCGCTAGGCCTACCCACACAAGTGAGGTATCATTTTTATCGGGAGACGTGGGGGTACGCTGGGTGGAAGGAAATTCGTGGCTCCTCTCAGATTCCAGAACTTTCTGCCACAGAAATGTGAGGAACATGTGTTTTTTTAGCCAAATTTTGAGGTTTGTAAAGGATTCTGGGTAACAGAACCTGGTCGGAACCACACAAGTCACCCCATCTTGGATTCCCCTAGGTCTCTAGTATTCAGAAATGCACAGGTTTGGTAGTTTTCCCTAGGTGGCGGCTGAGCTACAAGCCAAAATCTACAGGTAGGCACTTTGCTAAAAACACCTCTGTTTTCCTTCACAAATTTGGATGTGTCCACGTTGCGCTTTGGGGCATTTTCTGTCGCGGGCGCTAGGCCTACCCACACAAGTGAGGTATCATTTTTATCGGGAGACGTGGGGGAACGCTGGGTGGAAGGAAATTTGTGGCTCCTCTCAGATTCCAGAACTTTCTGCCACAGAAATGTTAGGAACATGTGTTTTTTTAGCCAAATTTTGAGGTTTGCAAAGGATTCTGGGTAACAGAACCTGGTCCGAGCCACACAAGTCCCCCCATCTTGGATTCCCCTAGGTCTCTAGTTTTCAGAAATGCACAGGTTTAGTAGGTTTCCCTAGGTGGCGGCTAAGCTACAAGCCAAAATCTACAGGTAGGCACTTTGCAAAAAACACCTCTGTTTTCCTTCACAAATTTGGATGTGTCCACGTTGCGCTTTGGGGCATTTTATGTGGCGGGCGCTAGGCCTACCCACACAAGTGAGGTATCATTTTTATCGGGAGACGTGGGGGAACGCTGGGTGGAAGGAAATTTGTGGCTACTGTTAGATTGTAGAACTTTCTGCCACAGAAATGTTAGGAACATGTGTTTTTTTAGCCAAATTTTGAGGTTTGCAAAGAATTCTGGGTAACAGAACCTGGTCCGAGCCACACAAGTCACCCCATCTTGGATTCCATTGGGTCTCTAGTTTTTAGAAATGCACAGGTTTGGTAGGTTTCCCTAGGTGCCGGCTGAGCTACAGGCCAAAATCTACAGGTAGGCACTTTGCAAAAAACACCTCTGTTTTCCTTCAAAAATTTGGCTGTGTCCACGTTGCGCTTTGGGGCATTTCCTGTCGCGGGCGCTAGGCCTACCCACACAAGTGAGGTATCATTTTTATCGGGAGACGTGGGGGAACGCTGGGTGGAAGGAAATTTGTGGCTCCTCTCAGATTCCAGAACTTTCTGCCACAGAAATTTTAGGAACATGTGTTTTTTTAGCCAAATTTTGAGGTTTGCAAAGGATTCTGGGTAACAGAACCTGGTCCGAGCCACACAAGTCACCCCATCTTGGATTCCCCTAGGTCTCTAGTTTTCAGAAATGCACAGGTTTAGTAGGTTTCCCTAGGTGGCGGCTAAGCTACAAGCCAAAATCTACAGGTAGGCACTTTGCAAAAAACACCTCTGTTTTCCTTCACAAATTTGGATGTGTCCACGTTGCGCTTTGGGGCATTTTCTGTGGCGGGCGCTAGGCCTACCCACACAAGTGAGGTATCATTTTTATCGGGAGACGTGGGGGAACGCTGGGTGGATGGAAATTTGTGGCTCCTCTCAGATTCTAGAACTTTCTGCCACAGAAATGTTAGGAACATGTGTTTTTTTAGCCAAATTTTGAGGTTTGCAAAGGATTCTGGGTAACAGAACCTGGTCTGAGCCACACAAGTCACCCCATCTTGGATTCCCCTAGGTCTCTAGTTTTCAGAAATGCACAGGTTTGGTAGGTTTCCCTAGGTGGCGGCTGAGGTACAGGCCAAAATCTACAGGTAGGCACTTTGCAAAAAACACCTCTGTTTTCCTTCAAAAATTTGGCTGTGTCCACGTTGCGCTTTGGGGCATTTCCTGTCACGGGCGCTAGGCCTACCCACACAAGTGAGGTATCATTTTTATCGGGAGACGTGGGGGAACGCTGGGTGGAAGGAAATTTGTGGCTCCTCTCAGATTCTAGAACTTTCTGCCACAGAAATGTTCGGAACATGTGTTTTTTTAGCCACATTTTGAGGTTTGCAAAGGATTCTGGGTAACAGAACCTGTTCCGAGCCACACAAGTCACCCCATCTTGGATTCCCCTAGGCCTCTAGTTTTCAGAAATGCACAGGTTTGGTAGGTTTCCCTAGGTGGCGGCTGAGGTACAGGCCAAAATCTACAGGTAGGCACTTTGCAAAAAACACCTCTGTTTTCCTTCAAAAATTTGGCTGTGTCCACGTTGCGCTTTGGGGCATTTCCTGTCACGGGCGCTAGGCCTACCCACACAAGTGAGGTATAATTTTTATCGGGAGACGTGGGGGTACGCTGGGTGGAAGGAAATTCGTGGCTCCTCTCAGATTCCAGAACTTTCTGCCACAGAAATGTGAGGAACATGTGTTTTTTTAGCCAAATTTTGAGGTTTGTAAAGGATTCTGGGTAACAGAACCTGGTCCGAACCACACAAGTCACCCCATCTTGGATTCCCCTAGGTCTCTAGTATTCAGAAATGCACAGGATTGGTAGTTTTCCCTAGGTGGCGGCTGAGCTACAAGCCAAAATCTACAGGTAGGCACTTTTCTAAAAACACCTCTGTTTTCCTTCACAAATTTGGATGTGTCCACGTTGCGCTTTGGGGCGTTTTCTGTCGCGGGCGCTAGGCCTACCCACACAAGTGAGGTATCATTTTTATCGGGAGACGTGGGGGAACGCTGGGTGGAAGGAAATTTGTGGCTCCTCTCAGATTCCAGAACTTTCTGCCACAGAAATGTTAGGAACATGTGTTTTTTTAGCCAAATTTTGAGGTTTGCAAAGGATTCTGGGTAACAGAACCTGGTCCGAGCCACACAAGTCACCCCATCTTGGATTCCCCTAGGTCTCTAGTTTTCAGAAATGCACAGGTTTAGTAGGTTTCCCTAGGTGGCGGCTAAGCTACAAGCCAAAATCTACAGGTAGGCACTTTGCAAAAAACACCTCTGTTTTCCTTCACAAATTTGGATGTGTCCACGTTGCGCTTTGGGGCATTTTCTGTGGCGGGCGCTAGGCCTACCCACACAAGTGAGGTATCATTTTTATCGGGAGACGTGGGGGAACGCTGGGTGGAAGGAAATTTGTGGCTACTGTTAGATTGTAGAACTTTCTGCCACAGAAATGTTAGGAACATGTGTTTTTTTAGCCAAATTTTGAGGTTTGCAAAGAATTCTGGGTAACAGAACCTGGTCCGAGCCACACAAGTCACCCCATCTTGGATTCCCCTGGGTCTCTAGTTTTTAGAAATGCACAGGTTTGGTAGGTTTCCCTAGGTGCCGGCTGAGCTACAGGCCAAAATCTACAGGTAGGCACTTTGCAAAAAACACCTCTGTTTTCCTTCAAAAATTTGGCTGTGTCCACGTTGCGCTTTGGGGCATTTCCTGTCATGGGCGCTAGGCCTACCCACACAAGTGAGGTATAATTTTTATCGGGAGACGTGGGGGTACGCTGCGTGGAAGGAAATTCGTGGCTCCTCTCAGATTCCAGAACTTTCTGCCACAGAAATGTTAGGAACATGTGTTTTTTTAGCCAAATTTTGAGGTTTGTAAAGGATTCTGGGTAACAGAACCTGGTCCGAGCCACACAAGTCACCCCATCTTGGATTCCCCAAGGTCTCTAGTTTTCAGAAATGCACAGGTTTAGTAGTTTTCCCTAGGTGGCGGCTAAGCTACAAGCCAAAATCTACAGGTAGGCACTTTGCAAAAAACACCTCTGTTTTCCTTCAAAAATTTGGCTGTGTCCACGTTGCGCTTTGGGGCATTTCCTGTCACGGGCGCTAGGCCTACCCACACAAGTGAGGTATCATTTTTATCGGGAGACGTGGGGGAACGCTGGGTGGAAGGAAATTTGTGGCTCCTCTCAGATTCTAGAACTTTCTGCCACAGAAATGTTAGGAACATGTGTTCTTTTAGGCAAATTTTGAGGTTTGCAAAGGATTCTGGGTAACAGAACCTGGTCCGAGCCACACAAGTCACCCCATCTTGGATTCCCCTAGGCCTCTAGTTTTCAGAAATGCACAGGTTTGGTACGTTTCCCTAGGTGGCGGCTGAGGTACAGGCCAAAATCTACTGGTAGGCACTTTGCAAAAAACACCTCTGTTTTCCTTCAAAAATTTGGCTGTGTCCACGTTGCGCTTTGGGGCATTTCCTGTCACGGGCGCTAGGCCTACCCACACAAGTGAGGTATAATTTTTATCGGGAGACGTGGGGGTACGCTGGGTGGAAGGAAATTCGTGGCTCCTCTCAGATTCCAGAACTTTCTGCCACAGAAATGTGAGGAACATGTGTTTTTTTAGCCAAATTTTGAGGTTTGCAAAGAATTCTGGGTAACAGAACCTGGTCCGAGCCACACAAGTCACCCCATCTTGGATTCCCCTGGGTCTCTAGTTTTTAGAAATGCACAGGTTTGGTAGGTTTCCCTAGGTGGCGGCTGAGCTACAGGCCAAAATCTACAGGTAGGCACTTTGCAAAAAACACCTCTGTTTTCCTTCAAAAATTTGGCTGTGTCCACGTTGCGCTTTGGGGCATTTCCTGTCACGGGCGCTAGGCCTACCCACACAAGTGAGGTATAATTTGTATCGGGAGACGTGGGGGTACGCTGCGTGGAAGGAAATTCGTGGCTCCTCTCAGATTCCAGAACTTTCTGCCACAGAAATGTGAGGAACATGTGTTATTTTAGCCAAATTTTGATGTTTGTAAAGGATTCTGGGTTACAAACCTGGTCCGAACCACACAAGTCACCCCATCTTGGATTCCCCTAGGTCTCTAGTTTTCAGAAATGCACAGGTTTGGTAGGTTTCCCTAGGTGGCGGCTGAGCTACAAGCCAAAATCTACTGGTAGGCACTTTGCAAAAAACACCTCTGTTTTCCTTCACAAATTTGGATGTGTCCACGTTGCGCTTTGGGGTGTTTTCTGTCGCGGGCGCTAGGCCTACCCACACAAGTGAGGTATCATTTTTATCGGGAGACATGGGGGAACGCTGGGTGGAAGGAAATTTGTGGCTCCTCTCAGATTCCAGAACTTTCTGCCACAGAAATGTTAGGAACATGTGTTTTTTTAGCCAAATTTTGAGGTTTGCAAAGGATTCTGGGTAACAGAACCTGGTCCGAGCCACACAAGTCACCCCATCTTGGATTCCCCTAGGTCTCTAGTTTTCAGAAATGCACAGGTTTGGTAGGTTTCCCTAGGTGGCGGCTGAGCTACAGGCCAAAATCTACAGGTAGGCACTTTGCAAAAAACACCTCTGTTTTCCTTCAAAAATTTGGCTGTGTCCACGTTGCGCTTTGGGGCATTTCCTGTCACGGGCGCTATGCCTACCCACACAAGTGAGGTATTATTTTTATCGGGAGACGTGGGGGAACGCTGTGTGGAAGGAAATTCGAGGCTCCTCTCAGATTCCAGAACTTTCTGCCACAGAAATGTGAGGAACATGTGTTTTTTTAGCCAAATTTTGAGGTTTGCAAAGGATTCTGGGTAACAGAACCTGGTCCGAGCCACACAAGTCACCCCATCTTGGATTCCCCTAGGTCTCTAGTTTTCAGAAATGCACAGGTTTGGTAGGTTTCCCTAGGTGGCGGCTGAGCTACAAGCCAAAATCTACAGGTAGGCACTTTGCAAAAAACACCTCTGTTTTCCTTCACAAATTTGGATGTGTCCACGTTGCGCTTTGGGGCGTTTTCTGTCGCGGGCGCTAGGCCTACCCACACAAGTGAGGTATCATTTTTATCGGGAGACGTAGGGGAACACTGGGTGGAAGGAAATTCGTGGCTCCTCTCAGATTCCAGAACTTTCTGCCACAGAAATGTGAGGAACATGTGTTTTTTTAGCCAAATTTTGAGGTTTGCAAAGGATTTTGGGTAACAGAACCTGGTCCGAGCCACACAAGTCACCCCATTTTGGATTCCCCTAGGTCTCTAGTTTTTAGAAATGCACAGGTTTGGTAGGTTTCCCTAGGTGCCGGCTGAGCTACAAGCCAAAATCTACAGGTAGGCACTTTGCTAAAAACACCTCTGTTTTCCTTCACAAATTTGGATGTGTCCACGTTGCGCTTTGGGGCGTTTTCTGTCGCGGGCGCTAGGCCTACCCACACAAGTGAGGTATAATTTTTATCGGGAGACGTGGGGGTACGCTGCGTGGAAGGAAATTCGTGGCTCCTCTCAGATTCCAGAACTTTCTGCCACAGAAATGTGAGGAACATGTGTTATTTTAGCCAAATTTTGATGTTTGTAAAGGATTCTGGGTTACAAACCTGGTCCGAACCACACAAGTCACCCCATCTTGGATTCCCCTAGGTCTCTAGTTTTCAGAAATGCACAGGTTTGGTAGGTTTCCCTAGGTGGCGGCTGAGCTACAAGCCAAAATCTACTGGTAGGCACTTTGCAAAAAACACCTCTGTTTTCCTTCACAAATTTGGATGTGTCCACGTTGCGCTTTGGGGTGTTTTCTGTCGCGGGCGCTAGGCCTACCCACACAAGTGAGGTATCATTTTTATCGGGAGACATGGGGGAACGCTGGGTGGAAGGAAATTTGTGGCTCCTCTCAGATTCCAGAACTTTCTGCCACAGAAATGTTAGGAACATGTGTTTTTTTAGCCAAATTTTGAGGTTTGCAAAGGATTCTGGGTAACAGAACCTGGTCCGAACCACACAAGTCACCCCATCTTGGATTCCCCTAGGTCTCTAGTATTCAGAAATGCACAGGTTTGGTAGTTTTCCCTAGGTGGCGGCTGAGCTACAAGCCAAAATCTACAGGTAGGCACTTTGCTAAAAACACCTCTGTTTTCCTTCACAAATTTGGATGTGTCCACGTTGAGCTTTGGGGCGTTTTCTGTCGCGGGCGCTAGGCCTACCCACACAAGTGAGGTATCATTTTTATCGGGAGACGTGGGGGAAGGCTGGGTGGAAGGAAATTTGTGGCTCCTCTCAGATTCCAGAACTTTCTGCCACAGAAATGTTAGGAACATGTGTTTTTTTAGCCAAATTTTGAGGTTTGCAAAGGATTCTGGGTAACAGAACCTGGTCCGAGCCACACAAGTCACCCCATCTTGGATTCCCCAAGGTCTCTAGTTTTCAGAAATGCACAGGTTTAGTAGGTTTCCCTAGGTGGCGGCTAAGCTACAAGCCAAAATCTACAGGTAGGCACTTTGCAAAAAACACCTCTGTTTTCCTTCACAAATTTGGATGTGTCCACGTTGCGCTTTGGGGCATTTTCTGTTGCGGGCGCTAGGCCTACCCACACAAGTGAGGTATCATTTTTATCGGGAGACGTGGGGGAACGCTGGGTGGAAGGAAATTTGTGGCTACTCTTAGATTCTAGAACTTTCTGCCACAGAAATGTTAGGAACGTGTGTTTTTTTAGCCAAATTTTGAGGTTTGCAAAGAATTCTGGGTAACAGAACCTGGTCCGAGCCACACAAGTCACCCCATCTTGGATTCCCCTGGGTCTCTAGTTTTTAGAAATGCACAGGTTTGGTAGGTTTCCCTAGGTGGCGGCTGAGCTACAGGCCAAAATCTACAGGTAGGCACTTTGCAATAAACACCTCTGTTTTCCTTCAAAAATTTGGCTGTGTCCACGTTGCGCTTTGGGGCATTTCCTGTCACGGGCGCTAGGCCTACCCACACAAGTGAGGTATTATTTTTATCGGGAGACGTGGGGGAACGCTGTGTGGAAGGAAATTCGAGGCTCCTCTCAGATTCCAGAACTTTCTGCCACAGAAATGTGAGGAACATGTGTTTTTTTAGCCAAATTTTGAGGTTTGCAAAGGATTCTGGGTAACAGAACCTGGTCCGAGCCACACAAGTCACCCCATCTTGGATTCCCCTAGATCTCTAGTTTTCAGAAATACACAGGTTTGGTAGGTTTCCATAGGTGGCGGCAAAGGTACAGGCCAAAATCTACAGGTAGGCACTTTGCAAAAAACACCTCTGTTTTCCTTCAAAAATTTGGCTGTGTCCACGTTGCGCTTTGGGGCATTTCCTGTCACGGGCGCTAGGCCTACCCACACAAGTGAGGTATCATTTTTATCGGGAGACGTGGGGGAACGCTGGGTGGAAGGAAATTTGTGGCTCCTCTCAGATTCTAGAACTTTCTGCCACAGAAATGTTAGGAACATGTGTTTTTTTAGCCAAATTTTGAGGTTTGCAAAGGATTCTGGGTAACAGAACCTGGTCCGAGCCACACAAGTCACCCCATCTTGGATTCCCCTAGGCCTCTAGTTTTCAGAAATGCACAGGTTTGGTAGGTTTCCCTAGGTGGCGGCTGAGGTACAGGCCAAAATCTACAGGTAGGCACTTTGCAAAAAACACCTCTGTTTTCCTTCAAAAATTTGGCTGTGTCCACGTTGCGCTTTGGGGCATTTCCTGTCACGGGCGCTAGGCCTACCCACACAAGTGAGGTATAATTTTTATCGGGAGATGTGGGGGTACGCTGGGTGGAAGGAAATTCGTGGCTCCTCTCAGATTCCAGAACTTTCTGCCACAGAAATGTGAGGAACATGTGTTTTTTTAGCCAAATTTTGATGTTTGTAAAGGATTCTGGGTAACAGAACCTGGTCCGAACCACACAAGTCACCCCATCTTGGATTCCCCTAGGTCTCTAGTATTCAGAAATGCACAGGTTTGGTAGTTTTCCCTAGGTGGCGGCTGAGCTACAAGCCAAAATCTACAGGTAGGCACTTTGCTAAAAACACCTCTGTTTTCCTTCACAAATTTGGATGTGTCCACGTTGCGCTTTGGGGCGTTTTCTGTCGCGGGCGCTAGGCCTACCCACACAAGTGAGGTATCATTTTTATCGGGAGACGTGGGGGAACGCTGGGTGGAAGGAAATTCGTGGCTCCTCTCAGATTCCAGAACTTTCTGCCACAGAAATGTTAGGAACATGTGTTTTTTTCGCCAAATTTTGAGGTTTGCAAAGGATTCTGGGTAACAGAACCTGGTCCGAGCCACACAAGTCACCCCATCTTGGATTCCCCAAGGTCTCTAGTTTTCAGAAATGCACAGGTTTAGTAGGTTTCCCTAGGTGTCGGCTAAGCTACAAGCCAAAATCTACAGGTAGGCACTTTGCAAAAAACACCTCTGTTTTCCTTCACAAATTTGGATGTGTCCACGTTGCGCTTTGGGGCATTTTCTGTCGCGGGCGCTAGGCCTACCCACACAAGTGAGGTATCATTTTTATCGGGAGACGTAGGGGAACGTTGGGTGGAAGGAAATTTGTGGCTACTCTTAGATTCTAGAACTTTCTGCCACAGAAATGTTAGGAACATGTGTTTTTTTTGCCAAATTTTGAGGTTTGCAAAGAATTCTGGGTAACAGAACCTGGTCCGAGCCACACAAGTCACCCCATCTTGGATTCCCCTGGGTCTCTAGTTTTTAGAAATGCACAGGTTTGGTAGGTTTCCCTAGGTGCTGGCTGAGCTACAGGCCAAAATCTACAGGTAGGCACTTTGCAAAAAACACCTCTGTTTTCCTTCAAAAATTTGGCTGTGTCCACGTTGCGCTTTGGGGCATTTCCTGTCACGGGCGCTAGGCCTACCCACACAAGTGAGGTATAATTTTTATCGGGAGACGTGGGGGTACGCTGCGTGGAAGGAAATTCGTGGCTCCTCTCAGATTCCAGAACTTTCTGCCACAGAAATGTGAGGAACATGTGTTATTTTAGCCAAATTTTGATGTTTGTAAAGGATTCTGGGTTACAAACCTGGTCCGAACCACACAAGTCACCCCATCTTGGATTCCCCTAGGTCTCTAGTTTTCAGAAATGCACAGGTTTGGTAGGTTTCCCTAGGTGGCGGCTGAGCTACAAGCCAAAATCTACTGGTAGGCACTTTGCAAAAAACACCTCTGTTTTCCTTCACAAATTTGGATGTGTCCACGTTGCGCTTTGGGGTGTTTTCTGTCGCGGGCGCTAGGCCTACCCACACAAGTGAGGTATCATTTTTATCGGGAGACATGGGGGAACGCTGGGTGGAAGGAAATTTGTGGCTCCTCTCAGATTCCAGAACTTTCTGCCACAGAAATGTTAGGAACATGTGTTTTTTTAGCCAAATTTTGAGGTTTGCAAAGGATTCTGGGTAACAGAACCTGGTCCGAACCACACAAGTCACCCCATCTTGGATTCCCCTAGGTCTCTAGTATTCAGAAATGCACAGGTTTGGTAGTTTTCCCTAGGTGGCGGCTGAGCTACAAGCCAAAATCTACAGGTAGGCACTTTGCTAAAAACACCTCTGTTTTCCTTCACAAATTTGGATGTGTCCACGTTGCACTTTGGGGTGTTTTCTGTCGCGGGCGCTAGGCCTACCCACACAAGTGAGGTATCATTTTTATCGGGAGACATGGGGGAACGCTGGGTGGAAGGAAATTTGTGGCTCCTCTCAGATTCCAGAACTTTCTGCCACAGAAATGTTAGGAACATGTGTTTTTTTAGCCAAATTTTGAGGTTTGCAAAGGATTCTGGGTAACAGAACCTGGTCCGAGCCACACAAGTCACCCCATCTTGGATTCCCCCAGGTCTCTAGTTTTCAGAAATGCACAGGTTTGGTAGGTTTCCCTAGGTGGCGGCTGAGCTACAGGCCAAAATCTACAGGTAGGCACTTTGCAAAAAACACCTCTGTTTTCCTTAAAAAATTTGGCTGTGTCCACGTTGCGCTTTGGGGCATTTCCTGTCACGGGCGCTAGGCGTACCCACACAAGTGAGGTATTATTTTTATCGGGAGACGTGGGGGAACGCTGTGTGGAAGGAAATTCGAGGATCCTCTCAGATTCCAGAACTTTCTGCCACAGAAATGTGAGGAACATGTGTTTTTTTAGCCAAATTTTGAGGTTTGCAAAGGATTCTGGGTAACAGAACCTGGTCCGAGCAACACAAGTCACCCCATCTTGGATTCCCCTAGGTCTCTAGTTTTCAGAAATGCACAGGTTTGGTAGGTTTCCCTAGGTGGCGGCTGAGCTACAAGCCAAAATCTACAGGTAGGCACTTTGCAAAAAACACCTCTGTTTTCCTTCACAAATTTGGATGTGTCCACGTTGCGCTTTGGGGCGTTTTCTGTCGCGGGCGCTAGGCCTACCCACACAAGTGAGGTATCATTTTTATCGGGAGACGTGGGAGAACACTGGGTGGAAGGAAATTCGTGGCTCCTCTCAGATTCCAGAACTTTCTGCCACAGAAATGTGAGGAACATGTGTTTTTTTAGCCAAATTTTGAGGTTTGCAAAGGATTTTGGGTAACAGAACCTGGTCCGAGCCACACAAGTCACCCCATTTTGGATTCCCCTAGGTCTCTAGTATTCAGAAATGCACAGGTTTGGTAGTTTTCCCTAGGTGGCGGCTGAGCTACAAGCCAAAATCTACAGGTAGGCACTTTGCTAAAAACACCTCTGTTTTCCTTCACAAATTTGGATGTGTCCACGTTGCGCTTTGGGGCATTTTCTGTCGCGGGCGCTAGGCCTACCCACACAAGTGAGGTATCATTTTTATCGGGAGACGTGGGAGAACACTGGGTGGAAGGAAATTTGTGGCTCCTCTCAGATTCTAGAACTTTCTGCCACAGAAATGTTAGGAACATGTGTTTTTTTAGCCAAATTTTGAGGTTTGCAAAGGATTCTGGGTAACAGAACCTGGTCCGAGCCACACAAGTCACCCCATCTTGGATTCCCCTAGGTCTCTAGTTTTCAGAAATGCACAGGTTTGGTAGGTTTCCCTAGGTGGCGGCTGAGGTACAGGCCAAAATCTACAGGTAGGCACTTTGCAAAAAACACCTCTGTTTTCCTTCAAAAATTTGGCTGTGTCCACGTTGCGCTTTGGGGCATTTCCTGTCACGGGCGCTAGGCCTACCCACACAAGTGAGGTATCATTTTTATCGGGAGACGTGGGGGAACGCTGGGTGGAAGGAAATTTGTGGCTCCTCTCAGATTCTAGAACTTTCTGCCACAGAAATGTTCGGAACATGTGTTTTTTTAGCCACATTTTGAGGTTTGCAAAGGATTCTGGGTAACAGAACCTGTTCCGAGCCACACAAGTCACCCCATCTTGGATTCCCCTAGGCCTCTAGTTTTCAGAAATGCACAGGTTTGGTAGGTTTCCCTAGGTGGCGGCTGAGGTACAGGCCAAAATCTACAGGTAGGCACTTTGCAAAAAACACCTCTGTTTTCCTTCAAAAATTTGGCTGTGTCCACGTTGCGCTTTGGGGCATTTCCTGTCACGGGCGCTAGGCCTACCCACACAAGTGAGGTATCATTTTTATCGGGAGACGTGGGGGAACGCTGGGTGGAAGGAAATTTGTGGCTCCTCTCAGATTCTAGAACTTTCTGCCACAGAAATGTTAGGAACATGTGTTTTTTTAGCCAAATTTTGAGGTTTGCAAAGGATTCTGGGTAACAGAACCTGGTCCAAGCCACACAAGTCACCCCATCTTGGATTCCCCTAGGCCTCTAGTTTTCAGAAATGCACAGGTTTGGTAGCTTTCCCTAGGTGGCGGCTGAGGTACAGACCAAAATCTACAGGTAGGCACTTTGCAAAAAACTCCTCTGTTTTCCTTCAAAAATTTGGCTGTGTCCACGTTGCGCTTTGGGGCATTTCCTGTCACGGGCGCTAGGCCTACCCACACAAGTGAGGTATAATTTTTATCGGGAGACGTGGGGGTACGCTGGGTGGAAGGAAATTCGTGGCTCCTCTCAGATTCCAGAACTTTCTGCCACAGAAATGTGAGGAACATGTGTTTTTTTAGCCAAATTTTGAGGTTTGTAAAGGATTCTGGGTAACAGAACCTGGTCCGAACCACACAAGTCACCCCATCTTGGATTCCCCTAGGTCTCTAGTATTCAGAAATGCACAGGTTTGGTAGTTTTCCCTAGGTGGCGGCTGAGCTACAAGCCAAAATCTACAGGTAGGCACTTTGCTAAAAACACCTCTGTTTTCCTTCACAAATTTGGATGTGTCCACGTTGCGCTTTGGGGCGTTTTCTGTCGCAGGCGCTAGGCCTACCCACACAAGTGAGGTATCATTTTTATCGGGAGACGTGGGGGAACGCTGGGTGGAAGGAATTTTGTGGCTCCTCTCAGATTCCAGAACTTTCTGCCACAGAAATGTTAGGAACATGTGTTTTTTTAGCCAAATTTTGAGGTTTGCAAAGGATTCTGGGTAACAGAACCTGGTCCGAGCCACACAAGTCACCCCATCTTGGATTCCCCAAGGTCTCTAGTTTTCAGAAATGCACAGGTTTAGTAGGTTTCCCTAGGTGGCGGCTAAGCTACAAGCCAAAATCTACAGGTAGGCACTTTGCAAAAAACACCTCTGTTTTCCTTCACAAATTTGGATGTGTCCACGTTGCGCTTACGGGGCATTTTCTGTCGCGGGCGCTAGGCCTACCCACACAAGTGAGGTATCATTTTTATCGGGAGACGTGGGGGAACGCTGGGTGGAAGGAAATTTGTGGCTACTCTTAGATTCTAGAACTTTCTGCCACAGAAATGTTAGGAACATGTGTTTTTTTAGCCAAATTTTGAGGTTTGCAAAGAATTCTGGGTAACAGAACCTGGTCCGAGCCACACAAGTCACCCCATCTTGGATTCCCCTGGGTCTCTAGTTTTTAGAAATGCACAGGTTTGGTAGGTTTCCCTAGGTGGCGGCTGAGCTACAGGCCAAAATCTACAGGTAGGCACTTTGCAAAAAACACCTCTGTTTTCCTTCAAAAATTTGGCTGTGTCCACGTTGCGCTTTGGGGCATTTCCTGTCACGGGCGCTAGGCCTACCCACACAAGTGAGGTATAATTTGTATCGGGAGACGTGGGGGTACGCTGCGTGGAAGGAAATTCGTGGCTCCTCTCAGATTCCAGAACTTTCTGCCACAGAAATGTGAGGAACATGTGTTATTTTAGCCAAATTTTGATGTTTGTAAAGGATTCTGGGTTACAAACCTGGTCCGAACCACACAAGTCACCCCATCTTGGATTCCCCTAGGTCTCTAGTTTTCAGAAATGCACAGGTTTGGTAGGTTTCCCTAGGTGGCGGCTGAGCTACAAGCCAAAATCTACTGGTAGGCACTTTGCAAAAAACACCTCTGTTTTCCTTCACAAATTTGGATGTGTCCACGTTGCGCTTTGGGGTATTTTCTGTCGCGGGCGCTAGGCCTACCCACACAAGTGAGGTATCATTTTTATCGGGAGACATGGGGGAACGCTGGGTGGAAGGAAATTTGTGGCTCCTCTCAGATTCCAGAACTTTCTGCCACAGAAATGTTAGGAACATGTGTTTTTTTAGCCAAATTTTGAGGTTTGCAAAGGATTCTGGGTAACAGAACCTGGTCCGAGCCACACAAGTCACCCCATCTTGGATTCCCCTAGGTCTCTAGTTTTCAGAAATGCACAGGTTTGGTAGGTTTCCCTAGGTGGCGGCTGAGCTACAGGCCAAAATCTACAGGTAGGCACTTTGCAAAAAACACCTCTGTTTTCCTTCAAAAATTTGGCTGTGTCCACGTTGCGCTTTGGGGCATTTCCTGTCACGGGCGCTATGCCTACCCACACAAGTGAGGTATTATTTTTATCGGGAGACGTGGGGGAACGCTGTGTGGAAGGAAATTCGAGGCTCCTCTCAGATTCCAGAACTTTCTGCCACAGAAATGTTAGGAACATGTGTTTTTTTAGCCAAATTTTGAGGTTTGCAAAGGATTCTGGGTAACAGAACCTGGTCCGAGCCACACAAGTCACCCCATCTTGGATTCCCCTAGGTCTCTAGTTTTCAGAAATGCACAGGTTTGGTAGGTTTCCCTAGGTGGCGGCTGAGCTACAGGCCAAAATCTACAGGTAGGCACTTTGCAAAAAACACCTCTGTTTTCCTTCAAAAATTTGGCTGTGTCCACGTTGCGCTTTGGGGCATTTCCTGTCACGGGCGCTATGCCTACCCACACAAGTGAGGTATTATTTTTATCGGGAGACGTGGGGGAACGCTGTGTGGAAGGAAATTCGAGGCTCCTCTCAGATTCCAGAACTTTCTGCCACAGAAATGTGAGGAACATGTGTTTTTTTAGCCAAATTTTGAGGTTTGCAAAGGATTCTGGGTAACAGAACCTGGTCCGAGCCACACAAGTCACCCCATCTTGGATTCCCCTAGGTCTCTAGTTTTCAGAAATGCACAGGTTTGGTAGGTTTCCCTAGGTGGCGGCTGAGCTACAAGCCAAAATCTACAGGTAGGCACTTTGCAAAAAACACCTCTGTTTTCCTTCACAAATTTGGATGTGTCCACGTTGCGCTTTGGGGCGTTTTCTGTCGCGGGCGCTAGGCCTACCCACACAAGTGAGGTATCATTTTTATCGGGAGACGTGGGGGAACACTGGGTGGAAGGAAATTCGTGGCTCCTCTCAGATTCCAGAACTTTCTGCCACAGAAATGTGAGGAACATGTGTTTTTTTAGCCAAATTTTGAGGTTTGCAAAGGATTTTGGGTAACAGAACCTGGTCCGAGCCACACAAGTCACCCCATTTTGGATTCCCCTAGGTCTCTAGTATTCAGAAATGCACAGGTTTGGTAGTTTTCCCTAGGTGGCGGCTGAGCTACAAGCCAAAATCTACAGGTAGGCACTTTGCTAAAAACACCTCTGTTTTCCTTCACAAATTTGGATGTGTCCACGTTGCGCTTTGGGGCGTTTTCTGTCGCGGGCGCTAGGCCTACCCACACAAGTGAGGTATCATTTTTATCGGGAGACGTGGGGGAAGGCTGGGTGGAAGGAAATTTGTGGCTCCTCTCAGATTCCAGAACTTTCTGCCACAGAAATGTTAGGAACATGTGTTTTTTTAGCCAAATTTTGAGGTTTGCAAAGGATTCTGGGTAACAGAACCTGGTCCGAGCCACACAAGTCACCCCATCTTGGATTCCCCAAGGTCTCTAGTTTTCAGAAATGCACAGGTTTAGTAGGTTTCCCTAGGTGGCGGCTAAGCTACAAGCCAAAATCTACAGGTAGGCACTTTGCAAAAAACACCTCTGTTTTCCTTCACAAATTTGGATGTGTCCACGTTGCGCTTACGGGGCATTTTCTGTCGCGGGCGCTAGGCCTACCCACACAAGTGAGGTATCATTTTTATCGGGAGACGTGGGGGAACGCTGGGTGGAAGGAAATTTGTGGCTACTCTTAGATTCTAGAACTTTCTGCCACAGAAATGTTAGGAACATGTGTTTTTTTAGCCAAATTTTGAGGTTTGCAAAGAATTCTGGGTAACAGAACCTGGTCCGAGCCACACAAGTCACCCCATCTTGGATTCCCCTGGGTCTCTAGTTTTTAGAAATGCACAGGTTTGGTAGGTTTCCCTAGGTGGCGGCTGAGCTACAGGCCAAAATCTACAGGTAGGCACTTTGCAAAAAACACCTCTGTTTTCCTTCAAAAATTTGGCTGTGTCCACGTTGCGCTTTGGGGCATTTCCTGTCACGGGCGCTAGGCCTACCCACACAAGTGAGGTATAATTTGTATCGGGAGACGTGGGGGTACGCTGCGTGGAAGGAAATTCGTGGCTCCTCTCAGATTCCAGAACTTTCTGCCACAGAAATGTGAGGAACATGTGTTATTTTAGCCAAATTTTGATGTTTGTAAAGGATTCTGGGTTACAAACCTGGTCCGAACCACACAAGTCACCCCATCTTGGATTCCCCTAGGTCTCTAGTTTTCAGAAATGCACAGGTTTGGTAGGTTTCCCTAGGAGGCGGCTGAGCTACAAGCCAAAATCTACTGGTAGGCACTTTGCAAAAAACACCTCTGTTTTCCTTCACAAATTTGGATGTGTCCACGTTGCGCTTTGGGGTGTTTTCTGTCGCGGGCGCTAGGCCTACCCACACAAGTGAGGTATCATTTTTATCGGGAGACATGGGGGAACGCTGGGTGGAAGGAAATTTGTGGCTCCTCTCAGATTCCAGAACTTTCTGCCACAGAAATGTTAGGAACATGTGTTTTTTTAGCCACATTTTGAGGTTTGCAAAGGATTCTGGGTAACAGAACCTGGTCCGAGCCACACAAGTCACCCCATCTTGGATTCCCCTAGGTCTCTAGTTTTCAGAAATGCACAGGTTTGGTAGGTTTCCCTAGGTGGCGGCTGAGCTACAGGCCAAAATCTACAGGTAGGCACTTTGCAAAAAACACCTCTGTTTTCCTTCAAAAATTTGGCTGTGTCCACGTTGCGCTTTGGGGCATTTCCTGTCACGGGCGCTATGCCTACCCACACAAGTGAGGTATTATTTTTATCGGGAGACGTGGGGGAACGCTGTGTGGAAGGAAATTCGAGGCTCCTCTCAGATTCCAGAACTTTCTGCCACAGAAATGTTAGGAACATGTGTTTTTTTAGCCAAATTTTGAGGTTTGCAAAGGATTCTGGGTAACAGAACCTGGTCCGAGCCACACAAGTCACCCCATCTTGGATTCCCCTAGGTCTCTAGTTTTCAGAAATGCACAGGTTTGGTAGGTTTCCCTAGGTGGCGGCTGAGCTACATGCCAAAATCTACAGGTAGGCACTTTGCAAAAAACACCTCTGTTTTCCTTCAAAAATTTGGCTGTGTCCACGTTGCGCTTTGGGGCATTTCCTGTCACGGGCGCTATGCCTACCCACACAAGTGAGGTATTATTTTTATCGGGAGACGTGGGGGAACGCTGTGTGGAAGGAAATTCGAGGCTCCTCTCAGATTCCAGAACTTTCTGCCACAGAAATGTGAGGAACATGTGTTTTTTTAGCCAAATTTTGAGGTTTGCAAAGGATTCTGGGTAACAGAACCTGGTCCGAGCCACACAAGTCACCCCATCTTGGATTCCCCTAGGTCTCTAGTTTTCAGAAATGCACAGGTTTGGTAGGTTTCCCTAGGTGGCGGCTGAGCTACAAGCCAAAATCTACAGGTAGGCACTTTGCAAAAAACACCTCTGTTTTCCTTCACAAATTTGGATGTGTCCACGTTGCGCTTTGGGGCGTTTTCTGTCGCGGGCGCTAGGCCTACCCACACAAGTGAGGTATCATTTTTATCGGGAGACGTAGGGGAACACTGGGTGGAAGGAAATTCGTGGCTCCTCTCAGATTCCAGAACTTTCTGCCACAGAAATGAGAGGAACATGTGTTTTTTTAGCCAAATTTTGAGGTTTGCAAAGGATTCTGGGTAACAGAACCTGGTCCGAACCACACAAGTCACCCCATCTTGGATTCCCCTAGGTCTCTAGTATTCAGAAATGCACAGGTTTGGTAGTTTTCCCTAAGTGGCGGCTGAGCTACAAGCCAAAATCTACAGGTAGGCACTTTGCTAAAAACACCTCTGTTTTCCTTCACAAATTTGGATGTGTCCACGTTGAGCTTTGGGGCGTTTTCTGTCGCGGGCGCTAGGCCTACCCACACAAGTGAGGTATCATTTTTATCGGGAGACGTGGGGGAAGGCTGGGTGGAAGGAAATTTGTGGCTCCTCTCAGATTCCAGAACTTTCTGCCACAGAAATGTTAGGAACATGTGTTTTTTTAGCCAAATTTTGAGGTTTGCAAAGGATTCTGGGTAACAGAACCTGGTCCGAGCCACACAAGTCACCCCATCTTGGATTCCCCAAGGTCTCTAGTTTTCAGAAATGCACAGGTTTAGTAGGTTTCCCTAGGTGGCGGCTAAGCTACAAGCCAAAATCTACAGGTAGGCACTTTGCAAAAAACACCTCTGTTTTCCTTCACAAATTTGGATGTGTCCACGTTGCGCTTTGGGGCATTTTCTGTCGCGGGCGCTAGGCCTACCCACACAAGTGAGGTATCATTTTTATCGGGAGACGTGGGGGAACGCTGGGTGGAAGGAAATTTGTGGCTCCTCTCAGATTCTAGAACTTTCTGCCACAGAAATGTTAGGAACATGTGTTTTTTTAGCCAAATTTTGAGGTTTGCAAAGGATTCTGGGTAACAGAACCTGGTCCGAGACTCACAAGTCACCCCATCTTGGATTCCCCTAGATCTCTAGTTTTCAGAAATGCACAGGTTTGGTAGGTTTCCATAGGTGGCGGCAAAGGTACAGGCCAAAATCTACAGGTAGGCACTTTGCAAAAAACACCTCTGTTTTCCTTCAAAAATGTGGCTGTGTCCACGTTGCGCTTTGGGGCATTTCCTGTCACGGGCGCTAGGCCTACCCACACAAGTGAGGTATCATTTTTATCGGGAGACGTGGGGGAACGCTGGGTGGAAGGAAATTTGTGGCTCCTCTCAGATTCTAGAACTTTCTGCCACAGAAATGTTAGGAACATGTGTTTTTTTAGCCAAATTTTGAGGTTTGCAAAGGATTCTGGGTAACAGAACCTGGTCCGAGCCACACAAGTCACCCCATCTTGGATTCCCCTAGGCCTCTAGTTTTCAGAAATGCACAGGTTTGGTAGGTTTCCCTAGGTGGCGGCTGAGGTACAGGCCAAAATCTACAGGTAGGCACTTTGCAAAAAACACCTCTGTTTTCCTTCAAAAATTTGGCTGTGTCCACGTTGCGCTTTGGGGCATTTCCTGTCACGGGCGCTAGGCCTACCCACACAAGTGAGGTATAATTTTTATCGGGAGACGTGGGGGTACGCTGGGTGGAAGGAAATTCGTGGCTCCTCTCAGATTCCAGAACTTTCTGCCACAGAAATGTGAGGAACATGTGTTTTTTTAGCCAAATTTTGAGGTTTGCAAAGAATTCTGGGTAACAGAACCTGGTCCGAGCCACACAAGTCACCCCATCTTGGATTCCCCTGGGTCTCTAGTTTTTAGAAATGCACAGGTTTGGTAGGTTTCCCTAGGTGCCGGCTGAGCTACAGGCCAAAATCTACAGGTAGGCACTTTGCAAAAAACACCTCTGTTTTCCTTCACAAATTTGGATGTGTCCACGTTGCGCTTTGGGGCATTTCCTGTCACGGGCGCTAGGCCTACCCACACAAGTGAGGTATAATTTTTATCGGGAGACGTGGGGGTACGCTGCGTGGAAGGAAATTCGTGGCTCCTCTCAGATTCCAGAACTTTCTGCCACAGAAATGTGAGGAACATGTGTTATTTTAGCCAAATTTTGATGTTTGTAAAGGATTCTGGGTTACAAACCTGGTCCGAACCACACAAGTCACCCCATCTTGGATTCCCCTAGGTCTCTAGTTTTCAGAAATGCACAGGTTTGGTAGGTTTCCCTAGGTGGCGGCTGAGCTACAAGCCAAAATCTACTGGTAGGCACTTTGCAAAAAACACCTCTGTTTTCCTTCACAAATTTGGATGTGTCCACGTTGCGCTTTGGGGTGTTTTCTGTCGCGGGCGCTAGGCCTACCCACACAAGTGAGGTATCATTTTTATCGGGAGACATGGGGGAACGCTGGGTGGAAGGAAATTTGTGGCTCCTCTCAGATTCCAGAACTTTCTGCCACAGAAATGTTAGGAACATGTGTTTTTTTAGCCAAATTTTGAGGTTTGCAAAGGATTCTGGGTAACAGAACCTGGTCCGAACCACACAAGTCACCCCATCTTGGATTCCCCTAGGTCTCTAGTATTCAGAAATGCACAGGTTTGGTAGTTTTCCCTAGGTGGCGGCTGAGCTACAAGCCAAAATCTACAGGTAGGCACTTTGCTAAAAACACCTCTGTTTTCCTTCACAAATTTGGATGTGTCCCCATTGCGCTTTGGGGCGTTTTCTGTCGCGGGCGCTAGGCCTACCCACACAAGTGAGGTATCATTTTTACAGGGAGACGTGGGGGAAGGCTGGGTGGAAGGAAATTTGTGGCTCCTCTCAGATTCCAGAACTTTCTGCCACAGAAATGTTAGGAACATGTGTTTTTTTAGCCAAATTTTGAGGTTTGCAAAGGATTCTGGGTAACAGAACCTGGTCCGAGCCACACAAGTCACCCCATCTTGGATTCCCCAAGGTCTCTAGTTTTCAGAAATGCACAGGTTTAGTAGGTTTCCCTAGGTGGCGGCTAAGCTACAAGCCAAAATCTACAGGTAGGCACTTTGCAAAAAACACCTCTGTTTTCCTTCACAAATTTGGATGTGTCCACGTTGCGCTTTGGGGCATTTTCTGTCGCGGGCGCTAGGCCTACCCACACAAGTGAGGTATCATTTTTATCGGGAGACGTGGGGGAACGCTGGGTGGAAGGAAATTTGTGGCTCCTCTCAGATTCTAGAACTTTCTGCCACAGAAATGTTAGGAACATGTGTTTTTTTAGCCAAATTTTGAGGTTTGCAAAGGATTCTGGGTAACAGAACCTGGTCCGAGCGACACAAGTCACCCCATCTTGGATTCCCCTAGATCTCTAGTTTTCAGAAATGCACAGGTTTGGTAGGTTTCCATAGGTGGCGGCAAAGGTACAGGCCAAAATCTACAGGTAGGCACTTTGCAAAAAACACCTCTGTTTTCCTTCAAAAATTTGGCTGTGTCCACGTTGCGCTTTGGGGCATTTCCTGTCACGGGCGCTAGGCCTACCCACACAAGTGAGGTATCATTTTTATCAGAGACGTGGGGGAACGCTGGGGGGAAGGAAATTTGTGGCTCCTCTCAGATTCTAGAACTTTCTGCCACAGAAATGTTAGGAACATGTGTTTTTTTAGCCAAATTTTGAGGTTTGCAAAGGATTCTGGGTAACAGAACCTGGTCCGAGCCACACAAGTCACCCCATCTTGGATTCCCCTAGGCCTCTAGTTTTCAGAAATGCACAGGTTTGGTAGGTTTCCCTAGGTGGCGGCTGAGGTACAGGCCAAAATCTACAGGTAGGCACTTTGCAAAAAACACCTCTGTTTTCCTTCAAAAATTTGGCTGTGTCCACGTTGCGCTTTGGGGCATTTCCTGTCACGGGCGCTAGGCCTACCCACACAAGTGAGGTATAATTTTTATCGGGAGACGTGGGGGTACGCTGGATGGAAGGAAATTCGTGGCTCCTCTCAGATTCCAGAACTTTCTGCCACAGAAATGTGAGGAACATGTGTTTTTTTAGCCAAATTTTGAGGTTTGTAAAGGATTCTGGGTAACAGAACCTGGTCCGAACCACACAAGTCACCCCATCTTGGATTCCCCTAGGTCTCTAGTATTCAGAAATGCACAGGTTTGGTAGTTTTCCCTAGGTGGCGGCTGAGCTACAAGCCAAAATCTACAGGTAGGCACTTTGCTAAAAACACCTCTGTTTTCCTTCACAAATTTGGATGTGTCCACGTTGCGCTTTGGGGCGTTTTCTGTCGCGGGCGCTAGGCCTACCCACACAAGTGAGGTATCATTTTTGTCGGGAGACGTGGGGGAACGCTGGGTGGAAGGAAATTCGTGGCTCCTCTCAGATTCCAGAACTTTCTGCCACAGAAATGTTAGGAACATGTGTTTTTTTAGCCAAATTTGGAGGTTTGCAAAGGATTCTGGGTAACAGAACCTGGTCCGAGCCACACAAGTCACCCCATCTTGGATTCCCCAAGGTCTCTAGTTTTCAGAAATGCACAGGTTTAGTAGGTTTCCCTAGGTGTCGGCTAAGCTACAAGCCAAAATCTACAGGTAGGCACTTTGCAAAAAACACCTCTGTTTTCCTTCACAAATTTGGATGTGTCCACGTTGCGCTTTGGGGCATTTTCTGTCGCGGGCGCTAGGCCTACCCACACAAGTGAGATATCATTTTTATCGGGAGACGTAGGGGAACGCTGGGTGGAAGGAAATTTGTGGCTACTCTTAGATTCTAGAACTTTCTGCCACAGAAATGTTTGGAACATGTGTTTTTTTAGCCAAATTTTGAGGTTTGCAAAGAATTCTGGGTAACAGAACCTGGTCCGAGCCACACAAGTCACCCCATCTTGGATTCCCCTGGGTCTCTAGTTTTTAGAAATGCACAGGTTTGGTAGGTTTCCCTAGGTGCCGGCTGAGCTACAGGCCAAAATCTACAGGTAGGCACTTTGCAAAAAACACCTCTGTTTTCCTTCACAAATTTGGATGTGTCCACGTTGCGCTTTGGGGCATTTCCTGTCACGGGCGCTAGGCCTACCCACACAAGTGAGGTATAATTTTTATCGGGAGACGTGGGGGTACGCTGCGTGGAAGGAAATTCGTGGCTCCTCTCAGATTCCAGAACTTTCTGCCACAGAAATGTGAGGAACATGTGTTATTTTAGCCAAATTTTGATGTTTGTAAAGGATTCTGGGTTACAAACCTGGTCCGAACCACACAAGTCACCCCATCTTGGATTCCCCTAGGTCTCTAGTTTTCAGAAATGCACAGGTTTGGTAGGTTTCCCTAGGTGGCGGCTGAGCTACAAGCCAAAATCTACTGGTAGGCACTTTGCAAAAAACACCTCTGTTTTCCTTCACAAATTTGGATGTGTCCACGTTGCGCTTTGGGGTGTTTTCTGTCGCGGGCGCTAGGCCTACCCACACAAGTGAGGTATCATTTTTATCGGGAGACATGGGGGAACGCTGGGTGGAAGGAAATTTGTGGCTCCTCTCAGATTCCAGAACTTTCTGCCACAGAAATGTTAGGAACATGTGTTTTTTTAGCCAAATTTTGAGGTTTGCAAAGGATTCTGGGTAACAGAACCTGGTCCGAACCACACAAGTCACCCCATCTTGGATTCCCCTAGGTCTCTAGTATTCAGAAATGCACAGGTTTGGTAGTTTTCCCTAGGTGGCGGCTGAGCTACAAGCCAAAATCTACAGGTAGGCACTTTGCTAAAAACACCTCTGTTTTCCTTCACAAATTTGGATGTGTCCCCATTGCGCTTTGGGGCGTTTTCTGTCGCGGGCGCTAGGCCTACCCACACAAGTGAGGTATCATTTTTACAGGGAGACGTGGGGGAAGGCTGGGTGGAAGGAAATTTGTGGCTCCTCTCAGATTCCAGAACTTTCTGCCACAGAAATGTTAGGAACATGTGTTTTTTTAGCCAAATTTTGAGGTTTGCAAAGGATTCTGGGTAACAGAACCTGGTCCGAGCCACACAAGTCACCCCATCTTGGATTCCCCAAGGTCTCTAGTTTTCAGAAATGCACAGGTTTAGTAGGTTTCCCTAGGTGGCGGCTAAGCTACAAGCCAAAATCTACAGGTAGGCACTTTGCAAAAAACACCTCTGTTTTCCTTCACAAATTTGGATGTGTCCACGTTGCGCTTTGGGGCATTTTCTGTCGCGGGCGCTAGGCCTACCCACACAAGTGAGGTATCATTTTTATCGGGAGACGTGGGGGAACGCTGGGTGGAAGGAAATTTGTGGCTCCTCTCAGATTCTAGAACTTTCTGCCACAGAAATGTTAGGAACATGTGTTTTTTTAGCCAAATTTTGAGGTTTGCAAAGGATTCTGGGTAACAGAACCTGGTCCGAGCGACACAAGTCACCCCATCTTGGATTCCCCTAGATCTCTAGTTTTCAGAAATGCACAGGTTTGGTAGGTTTCCATAGGTGGCGGCAAAGGTACAGGCCAAAATCTACAGGTAGGCACTTTGCAAAAAACACCTCTGTTTTCCTTCAAAAATTTGGCTGTGTCCACGTTGCGCTTTGGGGCATTTCCTGTCACGGGCGCTAGGCCTACCCACACAAGTGAGGTATCATTTTTATCAGAGACGTGGGGGAACGCTGGGGGGAAGGAAAT